>NC_091249.1:70140000-72640000 GCF_042477335.2 Ovis canadensis | reverse complement strand
CATCTGCCAGATTAGCCTTGACAGTCAGACTGCCCCCTGCCTGGGATAAAGGGGGCTCACCTGTGCTGCTCTGCACCATGACTCTCCAGCCCACAGGGCTATCCAGGTACAGGCCCTGACACTCCCCATCCAGCTCATGATCAGCAGCTAGGAAGCAAAGATGATAAAACACTAACTTCAGTTAACACACAAGTATGTGTCTGCAAAAAAATCCTTTCTGAGACTTCACCTTTCATCTCACCGTTTCCTCTTCATGCTGCTAACTTGCTCTGTGCTGTAGCAAATTGCTCTCTAGCTGGGGGTCGGGGGGTGGGCATGGGGGTGGATGAGGGAGGGAAAGGGGGTGGGCTGCTGGGGAGTGGCTATAACTAAATTCCTTCGTCATTGTCTTCAAGTAAGAAACAAAATAATGTCTTCTCGGTGCCTTGCTGTCTATCCGTTTTTCTCTTTGGTGTTCTATCTCTGAGATATTTGCTTTGATCAATATTGTTTTTCTCTTTTTCTGTATGACTCTGGTTTACTCTGGTTAAAATCCTTACTGTAATAACTGGTCTGCTGCTGCTAAGTCGCTTCAGTCGTGTCCGACTCTGCAACCCCTGAGATGGCAGCCCACCAGGCACCCCCGTCCCTGGGATTCTCCAGGCAAGAACACTGGAGTGGGTTGCCATTTCCTTCTCCATAGCTGGTCTAGAGCGGGGGAAAAAAAGACTACTGACTGCACTTACCTCTTCTAGCCATAACGTGCAATCTCTTCTCCATCCAATCTAGAAAACTGAGACCGAATATTTGATTTGAATGTAAACAAATCAGGAATGAATTTGAAGGCTCGAGTTTGAGACACCGTGTTACTTTGGGCCTTCCTTAACCAGCGCTTGCCTCACTTATGTACAAAATGGAGAAAATCTCTGAGCTGGTAGGATTGTTGAGTGTTCTAACATGTGTCACCCAAGGATTTTTACCAAACATGTGTCCTGCCTCTACTGTTATTTAATATTTTTATTTAAGTCCATTCATTTTTTACATAGATTTATTTTAGAAACAAACATTCTATCAGTACCCCAAACAGAAAATCAGTATTGCCATAAATAGAAAGCAGCCATAGAGAGAAATAAATGAACACAAAACAAAGTTATTAGGATTTAATAGAGCCTGCTCTCTGCTTCCCAGGTTGAAAGGGAAACAGTGAGTATCAGAGAGCTGTTAGGGCTCCTGCCTCCCATGAGGTGTCTTTAAGCTAAGAAGAGTTGAAAGGGGACTCACCCGAGAGGAACTTCCAAACTTTGAGTTAATGTGATTTCATGACAAGCTGCATTCCTACATTCTTGCAACATAGAAGGGAAGTGAAACTGCTTATATTTTCTGCATAACTACTGTTATACTAGGTTCAGATTGGGTTTCCTCTTTCCATTTCTTTTTCAGTTCAGCCCAGAACATGTCTTAGGGAATAATAAAATGATAATAATATAATGTATCAATAATAAGAGAAGGAACACCTAATGAGCTCCTTTCTGCTAGGCACTGTGGTAAGTGCTTTACATGGATCGTCTATAATCCTCATCAATTCCTTACAAGATAAGTATAAGATTTTGCCCTGCTTTCCAGTTGAGCACACCTCCACTGAGAGGTCTGGTGACTAGTCCACGGTAACAGACCTGGGAACTGTGGATTTGTAGTGGGAATGCTGGCTGTCAGTCTGACTAAACCCCACAGCCCTGCGTGCAACAGAGTTCCTTATTGGGACTGACTGACTCGACATCCCCATGTTGAGCCCTGTTCGAGGAGAGAGCAGTGAGCAAGCCGAGGCTGGCCCCTGTCCTATGCTGCCTGAAAGTGTCCCTCCCTGTAGGCCTGGGGCCTGGAGAGGAGCTAGGGCATGTCTACTCCAGAGTGAAACTGCCACGCACTCGCTGTATCTTCTGCTCCCTTTCACTTTCTGAGCCTCAATTTCCATCTTTAAACATTGCAGGGATTCAGATTGAAGATTAATCAGAAGGAAAGGCCTTTCCCTACTGATGTCTCATAGTCTTCTCAGTATTCAACAGCCGGGAATCACTGAATAACCAGCAACGGACCTTGGGGATCAGGTGTGTAAGCCAAAGAGATTAGTCTTTTGTTCCTGACCATCAGCAGGGGTGGCCCCACAGCAGGAGTGGCCCCAGTGGAAGGCAGTTTGACTTCCTCACATTTCTAGTTGGAACCTGAAACACTACGCAGACAGGTTCCCATTCGTCCCATCAGCCAAGCACTGCAGGCCCTTTACAGCTTCTTCGCACTTTCACAGCGGGATCTCTGAGCCTCTCCCAGCAGCTTGGGGAAAGGGATTCATTTTCTAGAAAAGGAAGCAGACTTTGTCACGGAAATTGATTTGCCCAAGAACACAGCATAAGCATATAAATGGGGCAGAAATGGGGGCTGAAAACATGCCAGGTCACTCCGTCCTAGCTGAGTGCTTCTTCCTCTTCTTAACATTTATTTCTAAATATGCAAATTATATGTTTAAGACTACATAAATGATGGGTTATACAGATAATGTATTTATGCATGCCATCCTCATCTAATAAAAATAAAGTAAAAAAGATCTAGTAAGTAAAAATAATCAAATAATAAAGATACCACAGAATACCACTTGACACCAACTCAATTCCACTCCCCTCCCAAGAAGTTACTGCCCTCCTTATCTGGCTTACATAATTTAGAACATATTCTGTGTATTTGTCAAAATGTACATATACAAATGCATGGTTTTGGTTTGTTGTTATGATGCAGTGCATAACTGCAACTTACCTTTGCTAAGGTATAGCTTCATGTCACAGCGATACGTGATTCCTTTCTTTTGAGTTGCTGTGTGTATCTCATACGATAGACATTGTCTAGTTTGCAGTATTGTTTATGTTCTTACTGGATCTCACATCTGAGTGGGGCGTTTGAGGCCTACATCAGAAAAGCAGCAGCCTCTATTCTTCTGGGGCTATGCCAACATATGAAGGTCAAGAAATTGCTTTAAGTGGCAGCAGGAACTCTGATAGGGCAGCTTCCCTGGGCAGGGGTGGAGCTCACTCTCAGATGGGCCTCACGTGGTCTCCTCTCTCCCTTTGAGAACTAAGCCACTTTGCTCAGTTGCATGGACTTTAGAGTCAGATTGCTTCCATCACTTCTTAGCAGTCTATTTGTAAGCAAGAAATTAAACCTGTTAAACACTAGTTTCCCCAGCAATAAAGTAGGGAACTAATGATCATACATATTTTAAACTGTTGGTATAGGAATATATATGGTCCACACTTGGTAAAACATTTTAAGAATGTTTTCATTGTATCGTTGTTATTGTTTAGTCGCTGAGACACATCAAACTCTTTTATGACCCCATGGACTGTAGCCTGCCAGGCTCCACTGCCCGTGGGATTTTCGCAGACAAGAATACTGGAGTGGGTTACCACTTCCTCCTCCAGGGGATCTTTCTGACCCGTGTCTCCTGCATGGGCAGGTGGAGACACTGAGTCACTAGATTGCCCTCTTGGTATCATTGCTTCCTCATAATGGCCTCACCAGTTCTATCTCTGCTTATCATCCTGGGATCTAGTCTAAGGAACCAGAAAGTTATAGTAAGATTAGGTTAAAAAAAAAAAAAAACACAAAACCCTTTCACAATAAAGGGAATTATGGTGGAAGCAATATTACTTCCACTTGCATCACACTGTCCAGTTTACTGAAAGCTCTCATTGGACCTTCACAACTGCCGTGTGGCATGGGTGTTAGTCCTTTCTACATGAGGGAACAGGCTCCAGTCTAAGGGTTTTGACCAGCCACAGCACCCAGCAGTCATCTGAATATGAAGTTCCTGGAAGAACTGTGGCATCAGCTAAGATTGTTAGGACCCACACACCTGGCCTGATTCTCTAAAAGTGACATTAGTTCAGTAATCCATCCATGAAACATTTCTTAAGGTCTTTAAAGTATCTGCCAGACACTGCACCAAGAGCTGATTACACACAGCTGAATGGACCAGGACAGCTCCGCTCTCTGTCGCAGGTAGGTATGGGCAAGCAACTTAGGGACCAAATCCTCCAGTCTGTAAACCAAGACTGGTTTTTACTTTTTAAAGTGATTGGAAAACAAGATATTTTGTGACAATTTTGTGAAAATTATGTGAAATTCAGATTTGTTTCCAAAAATAAAGTTGCACTGTAACACAGCCATGCCCATTCCTTGATGCTTCCTCTGTGGCTGTTTTCACGCAACAGCAGAACTGAGTGGTTGTCATTTTTGTCATTCAGTTGCTAAGTTGTGTCTGACTCTTTGCAACCCCGTGGACTGTAGCCTGCCAGGATCCTGTCCATGGGATTCTCCAGGCTAGAACACTGGAGTGGGTTGCCATTTCCTTCTCCAGGGGATCTTCCCAACCCAGGGATTGAACCCAGGTATCCTGCACTGGTAGGCCAGTTCTTTACCACTGAGCCACCAGAGTGGTTGTCATAGTTGAACCTAAAATATTTACTCTCTGGCCCTGAACAGAAAAAGTGTGCTGATAGCTGCTTTAGGGCAATCACTATACAGCCTTTCATTCTACAGACAATTTGCCTTCAATGGTAGCCATCTTCCAAGTTTTGTTTCTCAGTTGTTCCAGTCTGCGGATCTTTAATGATTTAAGCGCTCCCTGCTGTACGTCTGCTTGTTCTAAGAGTGGGTCAGGTGAGACATTGAGACACACTAAACCAACAAAAGTTAGACAGCAGCGGCCTCTAGTGGCTTTAAATATAAGCATTTTACTTCAGTTCAGTTGCGTCGCGTCCAACTCTTTGTGACCCCATGGACTGCAGCACACCAGGCTTCCCTGTCTATAACCAGCTCCTGGAGGTTACTCAAACTCATGTCCACTGAGTCGGTGATGCCATCCAACCATCTCATCTTCTCTTGAACCCTTCTCCTCCCGCCTTCAATCTTTCCCAGCATGAGGGTCTTCGCAAATGAGTCAGTTCTTTGCATCAGGTGGCCAGAATATTGGAGTTTCAGCTTCAGGATCAGTCCTTGCAATGAATATTCAGGACTTATTTCCTTTAGGATAGACTGGTTGGATCTCCTTGCAGTCCAAGGGACTCTCAACAGTCTTCTCCAACACCACAGTTCAAAAGCATTAATTCTTCAGCACTCAGCTGTTCTTTATACTCCAAATCTCACATCCATACATGACTACTGGAAAAACCAAAGCTTTGACTAGATGGACCTTTGTTGGCAAAGTATGTCTCTGCTTTTTAATATGCTGTCTAGGTTGGTCGTAACTTTTCTTCCAAGGAGCAAGTGTCTTTTAATTTCATGGTTTTAGTCACCATCTGCAGTGATTTTGGAGCCCCTCAAAATAAAGTCTGTCACTGTTTCCATTGTTTCCCCATCTATTTGCCATGAAGAGATGGGACCAGATGCCATGATCTTAAGTTTTCTGAATGTTGAGTTTTAAGCCAAAAGCATTACTTAGATTTGGTTATTATGTTTATGCTTCCCTGATGGCTCTTGGGGCTTCCCTTGTGGCTCAGCTGGTCAAGAATCCACCCACAATGCAGGAGACCTGGGTTCGATTCCTAGGTTTGGAAGATCCCCTGGAGAAGGGAAAGGCTACCCATTCAGTATTCTGGCCTGGAGAATTCCATGGATGGTATAGACCATGGGGTTGCAAAGAGTCAAGACACAACTGAGCAACTTTCACTGGTGGCTCAGATAGTAAAAGAATTCGCCTACAATGCAGGAGACCTGGGTTCGATCCCTGGGTCAGGAAGATTGCCTAGAGAACAGAATGCTACCCACTCCAGTATTCTTGCCTGGAGAATTCCTGAACAAAGGAGCCTGGCGGGCTACAGTCAAGATGGTTGCAAAGAGTTGGAAACGACTGAGAAACTAACATACACATAAACACATTGTGGTTACAGTAGAAAACAGGTTTAGATGAGTCTTGGCTGAGAGTTGGGGGCTCTGTATTACTTTGAAATATCTAGAACGTCCTGTAATTGGTTTCCCACCTTTTAGTGGTTACAGTTCTCACCTGGAGAGAGGAATACACTCTTAGAAGAGAGGTAGCTGAGTTAAAAACAAGGTAATAAAGAGATGACTGAATGTGGCACCATTCTTCGTAATAAATAGGCAAATTTAATTAAAGTCGTAAGAAACTGATTTAGCAGTGTTAGTGTTAGTAAATACTTGCCAGCACCTTGTCTTTAAGTATTAACGATGAAGACAGAGGCAGCCTGGTAGGAATCAGACACTAGAATTATTGTCCAGCTTGACCTTAATCCGCCCCTGACCATGGGAAAGCCATTTTCCCTCTAGGCTTCAATTAATCCCCTGTAAATGAAGGGGTTGGACACTTAACACCTCATACAGACCGTAATTACATATTCTATTTGGAAAGAGATTAAAACTGGCAAAGCCATCACCCAAATGCAGGTGTTGCTCTAAAGCTTTTTTCGCCTTAATCCTGGACAGTGTGATACTGGGTTTATCACTGCTGTGTACCAGGTAAATTTCTCTCCTTGAGAAAGGACACCTCCCGAAGACAAGGCATCTGGGGGAATTCTGCTGCTCTCACAGAACACTGAGAGTTCTGTGAGTTCAACACTCTGCAGCCACAGAACTTTTAAAAAAGCAATCAGAAATTAGATTACACTAAAATGTTACTTAGACACAACTCTACACATTCCTTTGCTGGGTAGTATTTGCTCCTCTTCAATTCAGTTCCAAGGCAAGAAAAAAATTTTTAATAAACTTTTATTTTTTATATTCAAGATAAAGCATATACACAACTGAATATGGAAATAAATAACTAGAAATGCTTTGGAAACTTTTCCATTTCCCCCTCAAACTCATGAGTCTTTTTTAAACTTCATTTTAAGAAATACAGCAACTATAATACCAAGAGAAAAAAGAACCACAACTTTGTACAGAAACATATAGACGCCTCTGACTATAAGGTTTAGCTGGAGTTTTAATAAACACAAAAGAGCACAAGACAAAAAGACTCAACAGATTTACTCAAATAGCTTTGCTCGAGAAGAAAAAGGCACAGATTTAAGGGGATGACAGTGATTATTAAGAATATAGTAAATGGGGGCTCAGCCAAAAAGTGATACTTTATGAACTAAGTCTGGAAAAATGAACAAAATGAACTCTTTCCAATTACCTGCCTTCATTAAAATGAACTTTTAAATTAAATTGTATAAACATATGATATAAAGCTGGTACTTAGGAAGTATCTTTGTATATCTCCTCTATGTACAAATCTTTGTATACAACTTCAATGTTCCTGATACATTTTCTATACACCAAAATGGCCCAGGCTTCCCAGCTGCACACCTCCAAGTCTCTGTGGGGCTTGTTGGCAGCTGGACGGCCCCAGCAGCACTCCCAGGACAGCTAGAAAGAGGGCCAGTTAAATGTAGTCATCTTCAACAGGCTCTCCATTGACATCACAATAGTGGATAAAGATCGCCACTACTCGCTGAAACACACCCTTCTTCATCTGCCGCATCTCTGAAATTTCTTCTCCTATTGTTTCCATACAGATGTCTGCAGACAGCTGCCCTTTCCTTCGAGGAGCATAGATGGTGCCTTGGAAAGTAGAAAGCGAAGGGGAAACAAGATTATCAAAATCGTTTGGGAAGCTACTCTGATTAAGCTGGTCCATGAGATATGCCTGTATCCTCTCATGCAGTGTACTGATATATGTTTAGCTCATGGAATGGGTTCCCATCAGTGTGGTTATAATACTATGCTTGATGCCAAAAAGAGTGCATATGATTAAAGGCCCAAGGAGAAAATGCACCAGAGACGTAAGTCATATATATGTACATTTAGTTTATGAAATCTATTTCCTCCTAAAATCTATACCTAAACTGTTAAGTCCCCACAAGCTACCCAAGCAGCAGCTCATAATTAGCAGAATTAGTATAAGTGGGACAATTTTGAAACAATATAATTGACCAATTCTTTAATAAAAGAGTAACAAGATCATCAACATTTAGGTTAAAAAAAAAACAAAACTAAGCAGGAAAATCAGTCTAAAGGGCTCCTTCCTACATATCCCTAGTTAAGTCAATGATTCCCTATTGTATGCATTTAGAGCTACTCTGTTTTTTGAGCAAGGGGAGAACCAAATAATAACAAAAGGCAAAAACATTTACATGGGAAGTGATTAAAAGCTGCACTGCTTGTAATGCAAACAAAATACTCAGGATTTAATGCTCAAACTAGAGAATAAAAATCAAGTCAGGTCATAATTACTTTCTTCATCATCCTCAAAATCGTATCTGGCAAAGCTGTTAGGTTCTGCTGCCCGTAGTGATCTCAACCAAGGGAAGTCTGAAATCATGGAATACGGCGCTCCATCCACAACACCTAAAGAAGACAGATCAACAGTGCTACTGGAGGGGAAGTAATGACAGGGCCAAACGCTGCAGCATTTCAAAAGCAGCACCAGAGCTATGGATTCCAATTCTAGCTCCGCTATTACTTGGTCATGTGACTTTGACCATCCTTGGTTTTCATTAAGTCTCAGTTTCTCTCCCTTTATGTGTGTGTGTATGTGCTTATACACAAATAAAGAGGCTAACACAGGTTCCCTCAAGTCACGGCAACTCAAGCTGTATCAAGTTTCCATTTCTTTTACTTTTTCTTTCCATACTGTTGATTATTTTAGAGATGGCAAAAACTCATACAGGGACAGCAATATTTATCTCATCCCTGCTACCTGCAGATAGTTAATATTCCCATTATTTTGACAAACTGTAAAGCTCCCAATCCTTCCTATCTTTCCTAAGACATGTCTCTCCATCTAGTTAGTTAACAGCTATTAGCTTTCCAACCATTTACAAATAAATGCTCACCTTCTAAAGTATAGATTTCTCTACCCCAGGGATACTTAGGGTACTTCTTTAAGTCATCTTCACTTCGTGTGGCTTCAGGGAAGAATTCATACTTAATGAGCTCTCTGGAGGCAACAAGAAAATTTAAAAATTATAAAACTGAAAAAAAATGTTGGGATATAAGTTAGAAAGGAACTATCAAAATGTGTCTTGACTTGATTCTAATGAAGATCTCAAACAAAGTATTAAAATAACAAATGCATAAAGACTGATGCATATATTCTGATGATATAAAACATCACAGTTTTGGACTTCCCTGGTGGTCCATGCTAAGTTGCTAAGTTGTGTCTGTTTGCGACCCCATGGACAGTAACCCATGAGGCTCCTCTGTCTATAGGATTTTCTAGGCAAGAATACTGGAGTGGGTTGGCAGTCCAGTGGTTAAGAATCCGTCTGCTAATGCAGAAGACACGGGTTCAATCCCTGTTCCAAGAAGATTCCACATACCATAAGGCAACTAAGCCGGTGGGCCCCAACTACTGGAGCCAACGTGCTCTGGAGCCCATGCTCCAGGGCAAGAGAAGCCACCCTAATAAGAAGTCTGTGCACCACAATGAAGAGTAGCCCCTGCTCACTGCAACTAGAGAAAGCCCACGCACAGCAACAAAGACCTAGTGGAGCCAAAAATAAACATTTTTTTGTTTTTGTTTTTAAACACAGAGTTTTTAAAGATCTTTAATTTGACCTCTTTTAAACATGCTGTGGGGCTTCCCTTGTAGCTCAGTCATTAAAGAGTCTGCCTACAATGCAGGAGACCTGGGTTTGACACCTGGGTCAGGAAGATCCCCTGGATCTTCTGCCACTCCAGTATTCTTGCCTGGAGAATCCCACGGACAGAGGAGGCTGGCAGGCTACAGTCCATGGGGTCCCAAGAGTTGGACACTACTTAGCGACTAAACCACCACAACCAACCAAACATGCTGTAGGCTAAAGGCATGAAACTAAAGGTACATGTACAGCCTGTTCTTGTGGTTTTTAAGTTTGAAAATAAAAAGTTACAAACATACATGTATGCATTTTAGTTTTAAGTCTTATTTCCCTCATTTTTTTTCACTATTTCATGTGTGTCAGTGCCTGAAAAGCCTGGATGAAATCATTTAAAATAAAAAACAATTAGGATTTGTTTCTGGGTGTCCTTGCTCCACGGAATGATACAGAAGGCTGTCAGGGCTGCAGATTACTTACTGGTTAATGTTTGCTATCGTGTCCATCCAGCTGCGAATGCGCACCTTGTTCCGGACGTTGGGAGGGTTACTGAATTCATGGATGATACAGATATGATAGGGGTAGGGACCACTAAATAGCTTCTGCTCCAATGTTAGTGTGTCCACCTGTGGAAAATACCAGAGAGGATTTGGAACCAAGGAAGAGAATGCCTTAGCAATCTATCTCCTCGGGCCTGAACAATCTTTCCTTGGGACCTCAGTTTTTGAATCTTTGGCTGATTTGAAAATCAAATAGTCACATTCTGCCCTGAACACAACTTGCCATGCTAGGAATAAGGCTAAGCAAATTCAACTGTCTAGCAAGCTCAACAATTTACATCTCACTGTTGTATAAATGCACATTAAACCAGAGAATCTGGATTTAGGTAACTGATCCCAGCAATTCACTTCTGAGTATGTCCTTTACAGGTTTAAAGACAATACATTATAGAACTGTGAGTGTAGAACCATACACCTCATTCTAACTGGACTACTGTCCATTCCTAAAGACAGAACACATTTCCTTGCTTCCTTGTAGCTTTTGTTCACACTGCATCCCTATTACACTTACGAATTCCCACTTTACCATCTTACTGACATACATGTCTACCTCCTTTGTAGAAAGGCAAATTTCTCAAGGGAAGGCTGATGACCTGTGTATTTTTCAGCCCCAGTAAATTATAAACATTCAACAAACAATCTGTGTACTGAAATGACTCTTTTCAGGCCAGGTTCAAACACTGACTGCAAACACTGATTGTTTAAAGCCTAATATTTCCTTTAAACGTTCTTTTGACATTAAGCAGTTTCACATGCAATGCTACTCTTTTTCCCCTCAGTTTTACTGAGAATTAATTGACACATATCACTGTATACACTTAAGGTATACAGCACGATGATTTATTAATATATATATTGTGAAATTTTACCACAAAAGGTTCAGCTGACAGCCATCATCTCATATGGATATTATAAAATGTTTACTCTTGATAATGATAATGGTAATAACAGCAACTATCATTTGATTGCATGGTATATGCCAGAAATTGTGCTAGCACTTCACATGTATTAGTTTAGCCATTACAGTGACTGCAGGTTTTTACTCTTCTAATTTTAGAGATGAAGAAACTAAAACACAGAAGTCAAGCAATCTGCTACAGATCAGTGAACCAGAACTGGAACCAGGAAGTCTGAAACCAGAGTCTGCTCTTTATCACAGGCAACTTTTAATAAGTATAAAAACTTGTTGAAAAACAACTCTCTTCATCATATAACTTGCTAAAAGCCTCACAACGATCTATTAGAGAAGCAATGATGCAGAAAACTGCAAGATAGTCTAGGTTGGTTAAAAAACTGGAGACTCCAAAGAAACATTACTGTGGATTCAGCAACTGAATAAAAGCCAATTTTAAAAAGGCTGAAGACTAACAAAGGATGAGTGCAATATGTTATCACCAAAAAGAAGCAGAGCTTGTTACCTGCTGCATGGGGCGTAGGTATATGATACGGTTTCTTTCAGGAGGCATCCTTAGTATCTGGTCTAATACCTGATCCATATTCAGTTTCTTGCACTGCGCATAATCAAATCGGTTTACGATTGGTGCATTTTCTACTTTTAAATGTTTCAGTACCCTGCATCTTGTAGCTACAGAATGAAAACAAAGGTAAGATCTACAAATAATTTATACAAAATAACAGAGCAATGAATATAGCCTATTTGGAATCCTCTTTGGAGGATTGGCACATCTTTCATTAGCATAAAATACTGCAGATAAAAATATCTTTAACACAGGCCAAGTAGTATTATACAGGACAACTGACAGTCATCAAAATGACTTGAAAATATGATTCTGTCCCATTCAAAGGAAGACTGTCACCCTCATGCTAGGAGGGAGCTGAAGGTACCTTTTCCTATCTAAGATGTTACTGACAAGAACTTCAAGTCTCAGAGAATGACTTGCCTAAATACAGGAATTATTTAGGAAATGTTTCTTGAAGAGGATGAATGATTGCAACTATTGAACTATACCAACTTTATGGGTAATGGTTCACATATGTTATCTTTCATTTGCTCACAGGGAATAAGCAGTGTTGATTTCAATTCTTATCACAGTATAAAACCAGAACCTTAAAAAAAAAAACAACTCAGAAATATTTGGATACTTTGGTCTAAAGTTGTACAGTCCAGTATGGTAGTCACTAGATACCTGGAGCTATTTAAATTTAAATTAACTAAAATGTAATAAAACAATTTAGTTCCTCAGACACTAGTCACAGTTCAAATGTTCAAAAGTCAAAAGTAGCCAGTGGTTACACATAAAACAAGAGAGATACAGAATATTCCATCACTGCAGAAAGTACTACTGAAAGTGCTGCTCTGAAACATGATTAAATATTCTTCCCATTTAACATACAAATGTGAGGTTATGGAGAAAAGTAAATGTGACACATTTAACTATAGTAAGATACCAACTTCAGAAAAATACCCCCTTTTTTTTAATCTCACATATCATATACATATGTGTAAGCATGTATCAATCACTCCATTAAACCGTGGCAAATGCTTTGTAAAGTATAATTATGTATACTTTACAGACCGAAAAAAATCAATGCAGAATACATAAGTTGCACAAAGCAGGAAACAAGTCAGTTCTTAATGATTTTACATGGATAGTATCAAAAACAATTTTGAGTAATAATGGAAAAATAAACAGATAATGCATGGGGCATACTATGTACCTGAAGCTTTTAACTCACGCATTTTCAATTTAAAAATTTTAAACTTTGAATAACTCACTTATTTGCTCAGAGATAAATATGTATATTAAAAAGACATGAGAAATGTACTGGAATCATATATATTAAATACACGACCAAAGGTAATGGGAGCCAATGGGACTGGCAATGAGGGACAAATGGGCCTGGAAAGAAAAGTAGGGCCTAGACTAAGGATGTGCCATGAACTGAGGTTATGATTGATGGTATCATATCCAGAGTAGTCAAGAACTTAAGGCCCAGTCACTACTCCCTCTGTAAACACACACATAAAGATATGTCCAACACCACAGCTAGAAAATAGCAAAGAAGGATTCAAGGTGAGGCCTACTTGACTCCAAAGCCCAAAAATGCTGTTGACTTAACCTCTATCAGATCAAGTTGCAATTATCTTGAGGAGGAAACTGGAGGAGAGTCTATATTAAAAGATAAACTAAGTCTCCGCACATGACCCCCTGCAAATACTACAGAGTTGAGAACTACAGAATGAGGACAGAATTAGAAAAATCTAACTGATTCTTTTGAAAAAGCAATACAGTAATGCTGTTATAGTATTTATGAGACTTTAATCCTTTAAGCTAAGTCAGATGCTGTAGTACGACATGGGCCTAAGTACATACCATGGATGAACATCATCTTGGGACAGTCTTTCAGCACTAGATCTGTGATTCCACAGTTGGTCATAGTGACTCCAACAAGATTTTTGGATTTTAATACAAGGACCTACAAGGAAAAAAATTTAAAATATGTACCTTCTAGAGTATGTACTTTTTCTTTAAAAAAACAAAACTAACGTTTTCACTGGCACAACTGAGAAGCAACTACTACCAATCTCTTCTCTTTAGGGCAAAGAAAATAGGTAAAGATGGAAACTTTAGCTCCTTTACATTCTTCAGGGACTGGGCAGGACTGAAAGGTAACTGAAGGTTTTCCCCTTCACCTGCACATGGTCATCTTCAATCACAGGATCACTGGTACTGGTGGACTTATCCGCTGTCCGCTTCCGCTTCATGGCGTGACGTGGCTTTGCTTTGGCAACTTCTAAAAAAGGTGAGAGGAAATAAAAATTTTAGCTTTGTTGTCTTTCCTTCAAAGAGAGCACATTCAAATGCATAGGTATAAACTCCATTAAGACAACTCTCAATTCTACTACTTGATTCTCAAAGGAATACAAACAGACTGGCATTTCCAAATGACTTCCAAAATAAGATAACCTTCCACTGTCTCAAACATACCAACGTCAAATTTACACCATGCTCTTCATACCTGGGCCATTCCAACAATCTAATCAACATTCTCGTCTCTAGACACTCAAGCCATCCTAAATACTACTGGTAAGATTAAACTCACCGATTTCCTGCTAAACAACTTTAAATCACTGACTGCTGCTTAGGGAATACATATTGATGCCTGACATTTGGAGCTATACTTTAGCCCCAACCTTTCTCAATTTTCCCCCATACCATATCCTAGTCATCTCCTATTGCCAATGGCTCTGAAGTCACTGATCATTTTAGCTTTTCCTGCCCACCTTTCCTGACTTCAATTTTTGAAATACTATCCATCCCTGAAAGGTCCAGTTTAAATGCTACCTGCTCTAATAAGTCACCTGGATCCCCAAACATCTGGTTCTATAATTCCCTGTATATGTTTTATTTCTCCATTTAAACTAAAAGCTCCTTGAAGACAACAACAGTGTCTTATTTCATCTTTGTATCAACGTCAGCTGCTAACGATGAGCTAAAATGAACATTTATTGAATGAAATGGCACTAAACATTCACTGAATGACTGAAAGCATCACAGATCCATCAATGGAGTAACAATAATAGCAAATATTTACTGAGCGCTTACTGTGTGTCAGGCACTTTTCTCAGGGTTTTACTTATATTAACTAATTTAATCCTGTTAACAGCCCTCTGAGATAGATTATTCTCCCTGCTTTACAAATAAGTAAACTCAGACATGGTAAAAGAAAACAGTTTACCAAGCTATTTACCACGGTGCTAGAAAACCTGCAATTACTTATCTGCCAGAGCCTGCCTGCTGCTGCTGCTGCTAAGTTGCTTCAGTCATGCCCGACTCTGTGCGACCCCATAGACGGCAGCCCACCAGGCTCCCCCGTCCCTGGGGTTCTCCAGGCAAGAACACTGGAGTGGGTTGCCACTGCCTTCTCCAATGCTTCACTTTTACTTTCAAACCCTGCCTAGTAAAGCTCTAATTCACTTACTAGTATTGTTTTAAAACATTATAGTTTAATTATATAATCATCAAATATCATGTTGATATTATTTAAGTACAAGTTCAAAATTCATCTCAAAAACTTAACAAGCACATATATTTTCCAAGACAAGACAAGATACTAAATCACTGTCTTCATTTAGAGTCATTCTGTAGCAGAGCATATACTGAATGAAGGTTGACATTTATTAATTAAATCCCACCACATTGCACACTACTACTAGATTATAAACATTCCACTTGGTAACTCTCTCTCTCACTTCAAACTTGAAAGTCTACAAAGAAAGGGAAACAAGGTACAAATACTGAAAATTTCTGAAGGCCTGGGATTATATAGGAACCCTGTATAACCAGTTCAAGTGTTCTTCTTTTTTCAATATACCAGAACTCTTTCCTCCACCATTCAAAATCTGTGAAATATTATGCAAAACAACTGAAGACAGCTACTTTGGTTGAAGCCTAGAAGGGAGTCCAAGAGTTTTTACCTATCAAACTTCCTCCAAGGACTTTGAACCCAAGCAAAAACCTTGGGTTTCTGGAAAGGAAAACTACTGATACACCGAAGGCCAACTTACACAGTACTCCTGAAGGAGCTTCATGAATAATCTAATTATCTTCACTGACAGGGAATCTAACAGCAGCACCATTTCACAACAGCCAAATTTCACACACCTGTTTCAACCAGTAAGAAGTCCTGGTTCCTTCTCCCAGTACCAAAAAAGCAAAAACAGGTTTGCTTCCATTCCTTCATCACAGTGTTCAAATAAGACTCTTCTAACAGCACTCTCCTTTCATGCTCCAATCTTCAACCTCTCACCGTCATGGATTGCTTCCCTCCCCTACTCTTCAACTGATCAGAAATATGGGGCTCAAAGTTAAATTTCCTGTTCTCCTGAGTATCCAAATTGGCAGTTTGTTTTCTAAGAAAAATTGTAAAACTAAGTCACATTGTATATGTAGACAATCTTGAAAAACAAATGCTTCCCAATGTAAAAAGAAAACAGAGTTCATTGTGCTTTTTTCTTATGCCTCCTTCTTTGTTTAGGGACAATCTTTAGTGATTTTATACATCCACCAGCATCAACATACCTCATATGATGGCTCCTACCACTTATTAAGTTCACAATTACTCACTCAAGACCCATACCATGTAAGACATTGTGCTAGAAGCTGGGAATATTATGGTGAGCAAGCAGACACTGTCCCTGCCCTCATGGAGCTCAGTCTATTGGAAAAATAGACAGTAAAACACGGAATCACAATACACAGTGTAGTTGACACTAGTGAAGATGCTACAGAAACACAGAAAAGCAGACCAGTGTAGTCACGGGCGTTAAGGAAACAGGTCAGGGTTCATGGGCCCCACACCATACTCATCTTGATGCCGTTCTCTGACAATCCAGTTAGTTATTTCTGTGATGTTTATTTTATAAATCATTATGCAATGAGGAGAAAAAGAACAACGTACAGGCATTTATTCCCAATATAGGAAATCACAAGACAAATAACTACTTCTAACACGGTTTTAACACTACATAGGGCCATAAATCAAAAGCCAAATTAAAAACTCAAATATTTTCTTTGAAGTGATTTTAAAAATATCTGTAACATTCAGTCAAGTTTGTTCCTTTATTGGTTTGGACTTTTCTCCTTAAAACTTTTAAAGCAGAATGGCCAACAGATATAAAAAAACATGCTAGATTAAAAATTGCAAACTGAAAGTCACTCACATAACTTGTTCTTCCCAAAAGAGATAGGGAAAATTTAAAAATCAGCAGTTTGAAATTTCCCCAGAAAAGCTGTTATTGAAAGTAAATGAACATTTGTATTGTGTTTAAAAATATTAGCAAGTAATTTACCTACCATATACACTATACACATTAACTATAGACATTATGAGTCTTCCCAAATTGAAATTAAAAAAAATCAGTAAGACAACAGATATAATTTACCTAAAAAAGTAAAAAGCACTACATAAATTTAATTCTAGTAAATTATTTAACCAAAGAAAAAGTTCTAGTCATGAAATAAGTCAGAAGAAAGTGGCAAAGGGAATAACAAAACATAAGGCAAAGATATCAAACCCCCTCCCCTAAGATGGTTAATGTGAAGGACCCATATTAAAAACACAAGCAAACCCCCCCCCCCCCCCGCAACAAAAAAAGTAACAACTCTTAAAACTTTACTAAGGCACAGGAGACAAAAAGAGTCCCTGAAGAGGAAGACTCAAAAACTGATCATTATCTTTTCAGTCAATCAATGTAAAGGAATTACAAACAAAACATAGGAATGTTTGTTTCTGCAACTTGACAAATTATAAAACTATAAGAATAAGTGATAAATGCATGACTAACCAAGGACATTTCGCAAAGGGTAATGAAAGAGGACAGAACACTGGAATAGGCCAGCATGCCAAGAGGTGAGCTGCAACAGAGGCCAAGTACACGATGAGACAGTGTTTCAAAACAGCGATGAGGATGGGCGTCAGTAAGTAGTGCTCAGACAATCGGGTGACAATTTGTAATTAAAAAACAGTTCCCGAAGATTATAATAAAGATTTAAACTAAAATAAGTAAACACATGAATAAAAGAATGAGACGATGTGAACAATTATCTGAGCTAGGTGTACAGAAGGCTTTCCACAGCATAGAAATAAACTGAACATGTAGATCAAAACTAAAACATGTGGATCTGACTTTACACACATGAAAAACCATACAGCAAAGGGTGTTCTAATGAGGTGCTTCTGTTTAACGGGCACAGACGTTCAATGTGGGGCAATGAAACAGTTGAGCTGGATGGTGGTGGGATGCATAACAATGTGAATATACCTAATGCTAATAAGCTATATACTACAAAATGATTAAAATGGTAAATCCATGTTATGTATAAAAAAAGATAAAAAGCATTTAAAATTCAAGCTGGGAAAAGTATTTTCATCATGGCAGAACTAATGTTTGCAAAGCATAATAAAATCTTCAAATAAAACTCATATACTTTGAGTTTATGACATAACAGTACATAAGTAAGGTCTCATATTTATCTTACGAAATCTTGCTTTTGTTAGTTTAACTCCACATGATTTAATCAACTCTACTTAGTATATAAAAAGGTACTCTATGTGTTGGGTGTTGATGTAAAGATTTTAAAATTGAGTGAGACTTAAGAGAAAATGAAATGTATTATTATTCATTGACAGGTATATACAACTTAATAAAGGCAGCACAGAGTATTTAAAAATAAGATCAAAAATATAAACAGAATTATAATTAAGAAATGTGCTTTACCCCTACCAAATCCAATGCCTTGGCATACAAATAAATATTAATGAAACTGTATATATATGTACATCTTGAATATATCTTCATCAAAATAATTCTCAGCTAAACCACTTACTTACCTGCTTATCTCCTGGCAAACCTGACTGGAAACAAAACTAGACTTTGGAAAATACTAAATACTGCAGAAGCAGACATAGGGGTATACCCAACAACTTACAGTCCTTACCTTTTGGCTAAGGTTTTAAAACTTACTAGTTAAGTCTTAAAAGTTAAGACTTCTGAATGTGGAATGTGAGCAGAGCTTATATATTGGGAATAAGACATCAGAATCAGTACAGTATTTAAGGTCAATACATATACACAATTATACTTTTCTTAGAAGCATAGCTATCTAAGCTTTTCTTGGCTGGATATCTTACAAGCTGTTTCACATGCCACCCCGACTCCCCACTCCCATCCCACTGCTGAAAATTAGCTCAAGATCTATATGATCATAGAACCCAAACATAGAAATCAATTTGCCAAACTGGCTTTCTGTAAGAAAACTTTTAGAACGAGCAAATGCTCTTCTCTGGTCCTAACCTGCAGTAGCTAATCCTGGCAGCATTGTCATACCTGACTCAGATACCAGCGGTACATGGGAGAGTCTGCTCCTGGCCCTTGTTAGGGGCCTCCGAGGGTAGTCTTCATTAGACTGCACGTCACAGCGCTCAGGCTGGGAGCTCCCCCTCCTGTCCTCACCTGTAGCCCCAGAGCCACTCCCATTAGTCCTCTCATCATGTGCTGGGCCTGAAGACCCCCCTTGTGGCAGAGTCCTAAAGGAAAAGGCGGATCTCGTACCATCCGGGCCATTCACAACACAGGCTCGGCTGGTTGAAGGACGTTCCTCATCAGAACACCTGCTAGTTCTCCTGTGGGATTCCTGGGGCCTGTGACAGCAGCATCTGGGGCAGACAGAACTCTCTGCATCTCCCTCCTCCATGGCCTCAGAGTCCTCTGACCCACCGGGGGAGCAGACACACTGCCTGGGCACATCCACTTCTGCAGGGCTAGGCTCGGAAGAGCCGCTGCTGTTCACCGTCCTCACAAAGTCGGGGCTTTGAGAAGCAGTGCTGTGTGAGCTGGAGTTTCCCACTGTGCTGGCGGTGGTGCTGCTGCAGCTGGGATAAACATCCTTGTTTTTTTTCTTTTCAGGAATATCCCTAGCTGCTTTCATATCGGCTTTGATCTGCTCACTGGTGACCTGACAGCCTTTCTCACAGCTGCTTTCCTCGAGAGGAAACTGCTTCGACTGGCCCATCTGATGGGAGTTGTACCTCTTTCGAAGTGGAGTCTTGCCTTTTCCACTTACTGCTTACAGAAAAAGAAGAATGGCCCGAGGAAAAGAAAAGATTTCAGTACAAATTCTGGACAAAAGGTAAGAGTAAATCAGGAACAGGAACAACATACACTAATTTTCCTAAGGCATAATGGCGACCATATCACTCAGCTGCTCAAGAGTTCCTTACGGCTCTCTAGTGCCTATCTGATTAACACTCTTGATATCAGCTGTCAAGGCTTGTCATGACCTAATTGCAAACTAACCTTCCATTCTTGTCCCGTCTATAAACATTCGACACCCCCACCCAAACTTTTCTTTGAATATACCCCTGGCTTATTACCTAGGAGTTTTTTTTGGCTTTGGACATCTGTTCATTCTCTTCTGCACTCCCACCCCAGAGCCACAATAGTCCATGCCCTAAAATATAATCTGTTTCTGATCTGACTCTTCAACCAGACTAGAGGTTCCGGACAGAGGGAGGGAAATAGAGAGGTCGAGACTTATTCATCTCACCCCTCACAACACCTAACACAGTAACTGTGGGCAGAGTAAGGCTGAATGAATATACAAAAGCATACTTATATTAGGTTTTGTCTGGCTGACACAAAATCTGGTTTCTAAATTCAGAAATTAAACTTTCTAGGAAACATCAGGTTAGTCAGCTGGTCACATGACTTTTCCTAAATGTCAGTGTCCATAAAACCTCCTTTAAACAAGTGTAAAGATAAATCTGAATTTCTTAAAAGGAATAAAGTAAGAAGTGAATAATCAGTTAGTGGTTAGTAAGTTATTCCAAGTCTAAAGAACTCAGCTTACCATACACAGAAATGTGTGTATATTTCAGGTTCGGTGTTAAATGTGTACAAATATATACTAAACATTCAGATACATTAAGGAATAGGGTCTTCAAGGAAAAATGAGTGGACAATTTAAAAAAACCTCATCCTTTGCACAAGATGGTAAGCATATGGTTCTGAGAAATAGAAGGGAAGACCAAGAAAAGAAGTATAAACCTAAAAGTTAACAGAATTAAAGTTTCTTGGTGAGGCAAATGGCAGAAGGTTGTAGACTGGATTTAAAGGGAGACAAGGGATTATAAGAACATACTTCAGGAGTTCCTCAAGCACCAAACTAACCACCACCATTTGCTAAATAAGCACAAGTGGACAGATGACCACCTGGGGAACGGTTGTTCTTCACTGCTCTAGATGACTCGGCTGTCATCTTTTAGGTGAGGCACAGGCCCCTCACTAATCCCTGATACTCTGATGCCACAATTTCCTAAAGCCTCCACTATGGGACTGCCAATCCTCACATCTTCTCTTCCCTGAGCCCCGATTCTACAATATTCTTGTGCTGCACTCGCCCCTGGCAGTGCCACTCAGATTTCCCTCTCTTGCTTGTTCTGTTGCCTTTCTTGCCCCCTGTCACATTTCATAAGGACATGTCAACTGTACCACAAGCTGTGGCAGGGACACAGTATGTAAAGACCAGTGTGTCCGCTCTCATGGTGACTCTCACCAACAGGCCAGAGTGAGACACAGCCTCTCACCTGATAATTCCCTGGACTGCACAGACTCTCCGGTTTTTTCTTCACGCTCAGAGAAACGCCGGGAACCATTCTTAGGAATCCAGACTTCCTGGAGTTCTAGACTGTCTTCTTCATCATCACTCTCTGAGTCATGAACAGTAATTGGGGCTGGTTTTACTACACGCTGAAGACCACTGGGTCCTAAAACAAAGAGCAAAGGCATAACAGTCAATTTTTGCCCACGAAAGACTTTCACTCAAAATATTGTTCCAGTATTTTGGGATCAGAGAGATGCTTTGGCTCTATGAAACCTCTCTGATCACTCATTTTCATGCACATACACTCAGATGAGACACTGTGAAAACACTTTAATTCTAAAGCATTATGTAAACATTAAGTATGACTAATATACCACCCAACATTATAAAGGAAATTAAAGTAGAAGAGCATATGGCATCTTCCTTTAAGATCTTCACTGCTGGAAAGAGTCACATAATTATTCTAAAAATAATACTCATTATTATCATTTGAAAAACGGGCTAGATAGTTTCCAAATTTTGCAAATGTCTGAATGAAAGCAAGCCTCTGACACCTACAGACTGGTGAGAATTCTGCATTCTTTAAGCACAGGTCTAATGCACTGGATGTCACAGATATGTTCTTGAAAGGCTGGATGCATGCTACAATTTGGTTCTTTGATTATTTATGTAAGAAATGTTTGGGGCTTCCCTGGTGGCTCAGTGGTAAAGAATTTGCCTGCCACTGCAGGAGACATGGATTCGATCCCTGGGTTGGGGAGATCCCCTGGAGTAAGAAGTGGCACCCAATGTAGTACTCTTGCCCGGGAAATCCCAGGGACAGTAGAGCTCGGCAGGCTGCAGTCCATGAGGTCACAAAGAGTCAGACACGACTTGGTGACTAAACAATAACAAAAAATTTTTTGTCTGCTTGGCATTGCACATTGTAAACCTTCAGCTCTTACAACCCACTTTTCTCTGACAAGTGAGGAAACTTTCCTGCCTTTTTCCTGTCATACTGTATAATGCCTGGCACAGCGTAGGCACTCAAGTATTTGTTGAGTGAGCGACTGCATCTGTAAGACACTTAAAACAAGGGTAGTTAAAGATGTTTTCAATTCAAAGGCAAGGTAGCATTTGAACAGACCAGGAGTGAGAAAATTTTAGTTCTCATCTCAATTCTGTTCCTTGATCAATGGCTGAGTGGTCTTGAGTAAACCAGTCAAACTTTTCAAAGAATATTAGTTTCCCTATCTGTAAAGATGAAAGATTATACCAGGTAATCTTTATGGATTACATGACTGCTCTAAATGACCCAGTGCCAAACTGAGACTAGATCTTGTTCTGTTTATTATACCAAATCAACCTCTCCACTGCTTCTTCTCCCCACCAAAATGAAGGGAGAGAATAAGCAGAACATTTAATCAGGTTATTTTCTTATTTATAACTTGAGTGTTTTATTTTCTCTATACACACACATATGTGTGTATACCAATAAAGAGGAACTGCTGCCACATTTACAAAAAAATAAAAAACAAACTAATAAGATACACACACACATACACAGAGCAAGAAATAACACAAGCCTAGTCAAAAAAATAGGCAGTGGCACCCCACTCCAGTACTCTTGCCTGGAAAATCCCATGGACGGAGGAGCCTGGTGGGCTGCAGTCCATGGGGTCGCCAAGAGTCAGACACGACTGAGCAACTTCACTTTGACTTTTCACTTTCATGCATTGGAGAAGGAAATGGCACCCCACTCCAGTGTTCTTGCCTGGAGAATCCCAGGGATGGTGGAAGCCTGGTGGACTGCCGTCTACGGGGTCGCACAGTCGGACACAACTGAAGCGACTTAGCAGTAGCAGCAGTCAAAAATAAACAGCATGTAACACATCATTAGCTGTCATGTCAAAAAAAAACCCCATCATTCTCAATGTTTTCCTTTCTTCATTAAAGTCAGGCCCTAGTTTTTAGAACCATGAATGTGGGAAGTCACATGATTACCAGCTTGTTCCTCGTCAACATCCACAGGAATAACTGCCTGACTGTGAGCTGGAGTCTCATGTCCACTCTCGGCCATCACCTCTGCATCTTCTTGCACCATGTCTTCCATCTCATTCAGTGCTTAAACAAAAATAACCACAGTCAAAGTAAAACCAGGGGATGTCTAAGAAAACCACAATGGCAGGCAAAACTGTGGCACCATTAAGAAATGAACAGCCTCATGATCATTAGGCCCTTTCTAAAAGAGTATCATGTAAATGTGCTTCATTCTATCGACATCAACAAGAAGTGTTCAGTTCTATAGGAGGGGAGACCACAGACGGCAAAAGGATTACTTGATAGAAAAAGTCCATCATTTTAAGATGAAAGGATGGAGAAAGGTACAGATGAAAGAAGAAAGCACTTATTTATTCCTGAAGATGTTACCAGGGATGGCTATAAACGGCAACTGCTTGTCTCCCTCTAAGCTATTTGTTTGATGGCAGTGACAGCCAGCTACTGCAAGATCTCATGATCATCTATAAGCAGTTAGTCTTGTATCTGCCACCTGAACCAGGATGCATTGAGCAAGCAAGCTCAAATTGTTTTTTTCTGCTCTCTAGAGAATATGGTCATATTTTCAGCTCATGTGTAGCAAGGATTATTAAACACAGGAAGTACATTTTTAACATTTTAGCAACATTCAAATGTTTAATCTGCATCTAAGTCTTCTAAGGCTATTAGTGCCTTTCAGTGAATGAGAATGTTTATATTTTTCCAGATGATAAGCACATTGAATAATTTCAGACTGATAAGCTTCAAGATTTTAAAAGATTAAATTCAAATCCCTCAAGTCTGTATTCAAAGCACTCACCCCAGTACCCTCTCACTCCCGACCTCTAAGCTAGGGCACCTGCTCTCAGTTTGAATCAGGACAATACCAGTAGTGTCCTTTACACTTGTAGCATGGCCAGGACCCAGATGGTGGCAGGCTGTGTCTACCCTGTGCACCACTCAACACCTATGGGTGTACCACACTACTGCTATCAAATCAACCAACCATTTGAATGAAATGAAGACACCAACACAGAAGGAAACAAGATACTGTTCCTGAAAGAACTAAAGAATCTATTTAAGGAGACAAGAAAAATTCATATAGTCAACAAAGAAACAAGGTAAAATATGAGTATGCCAGAAACATACTATTCAGATAAATGCTACTGGAATATACAGCAGAGAGGTCTGAGATTTCAGAGGGACACTGGGGTTTGCTTTGGTTTTGAAAATACACAACAGCACGTTCCCCCTCATGTTTAGCCTCCCATCCCAAACTCTTGCCCAACTCTAGCTTCTACACTTCATTTAGGGCCAGAAAAGGACTGACCTTGTCAAGAAATATTACATGATAAACATCAATCAATTTGCATCTTTTATTCAATTCTCAAGAGCAATTATGAATAGCAGCTAGTAATTAATGTGTACATATACTATGTCTGGCTCTGTGTTAAATGCCCTCATATACATCAGTTATTTCTTATAGCAATCTTATGAGGGTATTACTAGTCTCATTTTTGCAGTTGAGGAAACTGAGGCTCAGAATGGTTAGCAATTTAAGGGGATTTGAAATGAGGTCCATTTCCAAAGCCTGCTACAAAACATGGACGATGAGTAGGTGGAAAATTTATAGTCCCTGCTCTCAGAGAACGCACACCTTCTAGCAGAAATGTCAAGACATATAAAATAAGGTCAAGGCAAGGCAACCTACTCCAGTATTCTTGCCTGGAGAATCCCATGGACCGAGGAGGCTGGTGAGCTGCAGTCCATTCAGTTGCAAAGAGTTGGTCATGAGAGAGCGACTAAGCAAGGCACAATACATACACAGCACAAAACACACTCATTAAGTGCTAGAACAGTCCAAGTAAAGGGAACATGGACAAAAAAGCAGTTGTTAAGTCTGTTGGACAGGGAAGGTTTCACTGAGATGGAGTGATATTTCATATATACCAGGAAGCACATAACATTTTCCAGAAGAGTAAGTAGGTCAGTGATAAAAAGAACAGGAGTTTGAGTTACGGTAAGGGTGTGAAAGAGGAAAGGAGGTTAAAAAGGTAGCCTGGGTCCCAGACTGTGAAAAGTTTAAAACTGCCTCTTATAGGCAGAAGAAAACCACTAGGACAGAACTACAGACTTCCCTGATGGCTCAGAGGGTAAAGCATCTGTCTGCAATGCAGGAGACCTGGGTTTGATCCCTGGGTCAGGAAGATCCCCTGGGGAAGGAAATGGCAACTCACTCCAGTACTATTGCCTGGAAAATCCCATGGACGGAGGAGCTTGGTAGGCTACAGTCCATGGGGTCACAAAGAGTTGGACACGATTGAGTGACTTCACAATCAATCACAATCAAGATTTTCAAAGCTTTCAGCAATTGCTTTTTAGGTTGCCACAATAACCTGTGGAAATACTATAAATACCCCAAAGTTATTTTAAACTTCTTTAATTGCATTCATTCACTGAATATTTATTTAGAGCTTACTACAATGTGTTATTGTTCCTAGGTGCTAAAAGACAGTGGTTATAGTCAATATCTCTAATCTCATGGAGTTTAGTTAGGGAAGAAAAGATTTTTAGTAAAATTATTTTTTAGTCAACAATAAAAACATCAGAAAATAATATCTTATGCAACGAAACTAAAAGAGGGTGATATAAAAGAGAATGAATTAGTGGCACTTAAATTGGTAAGGTGATTAAAAGGTTCAATAAGTCATAGAAATGTAACACACAGCATGCAGACCATATTTATTAATACTCTATTGCATATTTGAAAATTACTGATAGAAGATCTTAAAATTTCTCATCACAGTAAAAAACTGTAACTATGTGTGGTGATCGATGTTTACTAAACTTAAAGTGATCATTTTGCAATATGTACAAATAATGTCAATTATACCTCAAGTGAAAAAAAAGATTAAGGTGGTAAGGAAAGACACCTCTGAGATTAATATTTAAGCTAAGACCTACATATCAAGAAGAAGCCAGCCATGAAACGATGGAGGGGAGGACATTCTATGAAGAGGCAGCAGTCAGTACAACAGTTGGTGCCAGTTTGGCACATTCAAGCACAGTGTGTGAGGTGGGGAGCGGTACAAGGTGAGAACAAGCCAGATTACGCAGCACTTTATGGCCCAAATCAAGAAACTAGATTTATTCTAAGGGAGAGGGGAGCTGTCAGGAAGTTTTACGAAAGGAAGTAACATTGCCTGGTATTTGTTTTTTAAAAATTGCCCTACCTACTCTAAGAACTTATTTTACTGTAAATGCCATTAAAACATTTAGGTAAAAAAAGGTCTGGTACAATGAGGAAGAAGAATGTAGATACACTGGGGAGATGTTTTAGAGACAGTCAACAGAACTTACTGAAGACTCCATGTTGGAGAGAGCAGGTAGATGGTGGTATAAAGCAAAGAAAGGATAATATCTTGGGAAAGACAGGCAAGATGACGGAGGGATAGGATGGGGAGACCACTATCTCCCCAACAAAATCATCAAAAGATCATCTGAATGCTGAGCAACTTCCACAAAACAAATGAATACTGGTGGAGGACACCAGGCACCCAGAAAGGCTGCCCATTCTCTTTGAAAGGAGATAGGACAAAATATAAAAGACAAAAAGAGAGTCAAAAGAGTTAGGGATGGAGACCCGTCCTGGGGAGGGAGCTGTTGTGAAGGAGAAGTTTCCAAATAGCAGGAAACCCTCTCACTGGAGGGTCTGTGGGCAGTTCTGGAATCTCACAGGGCAATATCAGTTCAGTTCAGTCACTCAGTCGTGTCCAACTCTTTGCAACCCCATGAATCGCAGCACGCCAGGCCTCCTTGTCCATCACCAACTCCCGGAGTTCACTCAGACTCATGTCCATCGAATCAGTGATGCCATCCAGCCATCTCACCCTCTGTCGTCCCCTTCTCCTCCTGTCCCCAATCCCTCCCAGCATCAGAGTCTTTTCCAGTGAGTCAACTCTTCGCATCAGGCGGCCAAAGTACTGGAGTTTCAGCTTTAGCATCATTCCTTCCAAGGAAATCCCAGGGCTGATCTCCTTCAGAATGGACTGGTAATATAACCAGGAGGGGGAAAAAAAAAACCCCACAGAATATGCGCCTAAATGCAACTCCCAGTGGAGAAGTAACCCAGACGCTTGTGTCCGCCACCAGTGAGCAGGGGCTAGACAGGGAGGCTTGGGCTGCATGCTTAGGGTAAGGACCAGGCCTGAATGCCCTGAGGACAATCTGAGGGAGCTAATGTGAGACAGCAACCCAAGCTGTGGGATAGCCACAGAGAGGGAGAGGAAAAAAGAGAGAACTTCCCTGCGAAAGTCTCTAACCTGGCCCTCTCACAGAACAAAGGATTGAAAGAATACCAAAGGAGAGCTAGCTGGCTGCATACAGCCTCTCCCCCACCCCTCCCCCGCCGCCCCCCTGCCAGAGGCAGAGAGGCAGGGACACAACAGCCAGAGCCAGAAGGCAAGGGGCAATCTAGGCCCCAGATACTGCATCCTCCACCAAACTGTGAGCAGGCTCCCAGTTGCTAACCACGTCTCCCTAGGATCCTGGAGGACTGACATCTGCCAGTAGGGTCATAGCCTGAGATCAGCTCCCCAGAGGAGATACAAAGCACACCTGAGACTGCTCTCTCGGCACACCCAGGAAACTGAGTGGCAGGGACCAGGGAGGTGATCAAGATGCACGGTCCACCTGGGACAGTGTGCTCACCAAGCACCTCGTCACCTGAGCTGTTGGGACCTGGGAAGGGCACAAAACACATGCCCAAGTGAGTCTGTGCCCTTGTGGAGTACCCAAGAACCTGAACCTGAGCAGCTTAGACCTGGGAAGTGCATAAAACGCAGGGCCAGCTTTGGACAGTATTCCTGCAGAGCAACCTGGAGTCTGAGCAGTGTAGACCCGGAAAACACAGACCACAGTGAGCTGGGGCAAACCCAGTGCGATCCATACACCACGAGCACTCCCCACACATGCCAGTGATACTTGTTTGCAGTGTTCCTCCCTCTCCACAATTGAACAAGTGAGCCTAAATAATGAACACTTTTGCCCCTTTGTGTCAGGACAGAAATTAGACACTGAAGAGACTTACGAACAGGAAGCCAAAATAAATAAAGAGGCGGAAGTGACTCTGGAAGTGACAGGTGCAACAGATTAAAACCCTGTAGTAAACATCGACGAAGCACTGGAAGGGGCCTACAGAGACCTTGGGAAGTACAAGGGGGAAAAGGAACTATCTGAAACTGAACTCACTCCACACTGCCCACAAGAGCTCCAGAGAAATTCCTAGAAGCATTTTTATTATTATCATTAAAACAATTTTTTAAAAGTTCTTTACCATTCCTTTAATTTTCATTTTTATAACCTACTATTACCTTGCAAAAAAGAAACCTTATTTTTAAAGCAAATTTCATATATATATTTTTTATAATTTTTATGACTGATTTTTCTGTTTTTTTTTAATATTGTATTTTTGAGAGTTTAACCTCTACTCTAGATTCTTAATCTTTGCTTTTTGGTATTTGTTATCAATTTTGTACTTTTAAGAATCTAATATTCAGTATCCATTTCCACTTGGGGGTGTGATTACTGGCTTGATTGCTCTCTCCCCTTTCGACTCTCCCTTTTCTCCTCCACATCACCTCTATCTCCTCCCTCTCCCTTCTCTTCTCTACTTAACTCTGTGAATCTCTGGGTGTTCCGGGTTGTGGAGAACACTTAGGGAACTGATTACTGGCTAGACTGCTCTCTCCCGTTTTGACTCCCTGTCTTCTCCTCCTGGTCACATCTACCTCCTTCCTCCCTCTTCTCTTCTCCATGTAACTCTGAACCTCTCTGGGTGTCCCTCACTGTGGAAAATTATTTCACCATTAACCTAGATGTTTTATCATCTTTGCTATATAGATGGAGAAGTCTTGAGGCTATTTTAAGAACAAGACTGAAAGCCAGAGGTAGGAGGCTTAAATCCGAAACTTGAGAACACCAGAGAACTCCTGATTCCAGGGAACATTAATAGACAAGAGCTCATCCCAAACCCTCCATACCTACACTAAAACCAAAGCTCCACCCAAGAGCCAACAAGTTCCAGAGCAACTCATACCACACTAATTCTCTAGCAACACAGGAACATAGCCCTGAGCATTAAAACATGGGCTGCCCTAAGCCTTGCCAAATCCATAGACACTTCAAAACTCACTACTAGACACTTCACTGCACTCTAGAGAAAAGAGATCCAGCTCTACCCACCAGAACACAGAAGCAAGCTCCCCTAACCAGGAGAGCTTGACAAGCCACTAGTCCAATCCCACCCACAGGGAGCAAGATCCACAATAAAGAGGAATCATAAACTTCCAGCCTACAGAAAGGCCACCCCAAAAACAGCAATCTAAACAAAATGAAAAGGCTGAGAAATATTCAACAGGTAAAGGAACATAATAAATGCCCACCAAACCAAACAAAAGAGGAAATAGGGAGTCTACCTGAAAAAATTCAGAATAATGATAGTAAAGATGATCCCAAATCTTGAAAACAAAATGGAGTTACAGATAAATAGACTAGAGATAAGGATTGAGAAGATACAAGAAATGTTTAACAAGAACCTAGAAGAAATAATACAGTCAATCATTAGTGAATAATACAATAACTGAGATCAAAAGCACTCTGGAGGGAACAAACAGTAGAATAACTGAGGCAGAAGATAGGATAAGTGAGGCGGAAGATAGAATAAATGAAGCAGAGAAGAGAAAAGAAAAAAGACTTAAAAAAAAATGAGGACAACTTCAGAGACCTCTGGGAAAATGTTAAACACCCTAACATTCAATCAGATGTCCGAAAAGAAGACAAAAAGAAAGGGTATGAGAAAAAACTTGAGGAGATAATAGTTGAAAATTTCCCTAAAATGGGGAAGGAAATAGCCACCCAAGCCCAAGAAACCCAGAGTGTCCCAAACAGGATAAACCTAAGGTGAAACACCCCAAGACACATATTATTCAAATTAATGAAGATCAAACACAAAGAGCAAATATTAAAAGCAGCAAGGGAAAAGCAACAAATAATACACAAGGGGATCCCCATAAGGGTAGCAGCTGATCTTTCAATAGAAACTCTTCAGGTCAGAAGGGAATGGCAGGACATACTTAAAGCCACGAAAGAGAAAAATCTACAACCCAGATTACTATACTCAGCAAGGATCTCATTCAAATATGAAGGAGAAATCAAAAGCTTTACAGACAAGCAAAAGCTGAGAGAATTCAACACCACCAAACCAGCTCTTCAACAATTGCTGAAGGATCTTCTCTAGAGAGGAAACACAGAAATGGTTTATTATAAACTCAAACCCAAAACAACAAAGTAAATGGCAATGGAGTCATACTTATCAATAATAACTTTAAATGTAAATAGGCTGAAGGCCCCAACTAAAAGACAAGGACTGGCTGAACAGATACAAAAACAAGACCCCTATATATTCTGTCTACAAGAGACCCACCTCAAAACAAGGGACACATACAGACTGAAAGTGAAGGGCTGGAAAAAGATATTTCATGCAAATGGAGACCAAAAGAAAGCAGGAGTATTAATACGCATATCAGATAGAACAAACTTTGAAATAAAGGCCATGAAAAGAGATAAAGAAGGACACTACATAATGATGAAAGGATCAATCTGAGAAGAAGATATAACAATTATAAATATATATGCACCCAACATAGGTGCACTGCAACATGTAAGGCAAATGTTAACAAGTATGAAAGGGGAAATTAACAATTAACATGTTAATAGTGGGAGACTTTAATATGCCACTCACACCTATGGACAAATCAACCAAACAGGAAATTAGGAAGGAAACACAAACTTTAAATGATACAGTTAGATCTAATTTATATCTGTAAGACATTTCACCTCCAAACAATGAATTTCACCTTCTTCTCAAGTGCACACGGAACATTCTCCAGGATAAATCACATCCTGGGCCATAAATCTAGCCTTGGTAAATTCAAAGACATTGAAATCATTTCAAGCGTCTCTTCTGATCACAATGCAGTAAGATTAGAGGTCAACTACAGGAAAAAACTATTAAAAATACAAAAATATGGAGGCTGAACAACACGCTTCTGAATAACCAAAAAATCATGGAAGAAATCAAAAAAGAAATCAAAATATGCAAAGAAACGAATGAAAATGAAAACACGGCAACCCAAAACCAGTGGGATTCAGTAAAAGCAGTGCTAAGGAAAAGGTTCATAGCAATACAAGCTTACCTCAAGAAACAAGAGAAAAATCAAATAAATAACCTAACTTTATACCTAAAGCAACTAGAAAAAGAAGAAATGAGGAACCCCAGGGTTAGTAGAAGGAAAGAAATAATAAAAATTAGGGCAGAAATAAATGCAAAAGAAACAAAAGAGACTATGGCAAAAATCAACAAAACTAAAAGCTCGTTCTTCGACAAGATAAATAAAATAGACAAACCATTAGCCAAATTCATCAAGAAAAAAAGGGAGAAGAATCAAATCAACAAAATTAGAAATGAAAATGGAGAAATCACAACAGATAACACAAAGGATCATAAGAGACTACTATCAGCAACCACATGACAATAAAAAGGACAACTTGGAAGAAATGGATGAATTCTTAGAAAAGTACAACCTTCCGAAACTGAACCAGGAAGAAATAGAAAATCTTAACAGACCAATCACAAGCATGGAAATCGAAACTGTAATCAAAAATCTTCCAACAAACAAAAGCCCAGGACCAGATGGCTTCACAGGTGAATTCTACCAAAAATTTAGAGAAGAGATAACACCTATCCTACTCAAACTCTTTCAGAAAACTGCAGAGGAAAGTAAACTGCCAAACTCATTCTATGAGGCCACTATCACCCTAATACAAAAACCAGACAAAGATGCCAAAAAAAAAAGAAAACTACAGGCCAGTATCACTGATGAATGCAGATCCAAAAGTCCTCAAAAAATTCTAGCAAACAGAATCCAACAACATATTAAAAAGATCATACGTTATGACCAAGTGGGCTTTATCCCAGGGATGCAAGGATTCTTCAATATTCACAAATCAATCAATGTGATATACCACATCAACAAATTGAAAGATAAAAACCATATGATTATCTTAATAGATGCAGATAAAACCCTCCAGAAAGCAGGCACAGAAGGAAAACACCTCAACATAATAAAAGCCATATATGATAAAACCACAGCAAACATTATCCTCAATGGAGAAAAACTGAAAGCATTCCCCCTAAAGTCAGGAACAAGACAAGGGTACCCACTCTCACCACTACTATTCAACATAGTTTTGGAAGTTTTAGCCACAGCAATCAGAGAAGAAAAAGAAGAGGAATCCAAATTGGAAAAGAAGTAAAACTCTCTTTGCAGATGACATTATCCTCTACATAGAAAACCATAAATACACCACCAGAAAATTACTAGAGCTAATCAATGAATATAGTAAAGTTGTAGGATATAAAATTAATACACAGAAATCCCTTGCATTCCTATACAGTAACAGAAAAAACAGAAAGAGAAATTAAGGAAACAATTCCATTCACCATTGCGAGGAAAATAATGAATCAATCTAGCTAAAGAAACAAAAAAGATCTATATATAGAAAACTATAAAACACTGATGAAAGAAATCAAAGATGACACAAATAGTTGAAGAAATATACCGTGTTGATGGATCAGAAGAATCAATGTAGTGAAAATAAGTATAAACCCAAAGCAATCTATAGATCAATGCAATCCCTATCAAGACACCAACAGTATTTTTCACAGAACTAGAAAAAGTAATTTCACAATTTGTATGGAAATACAAAACACTTCAAATAGCCAAAGCAACCTTGAGAAAGAAGAATGCAACTGGAGGAATCAACTTGCCTGACTTCAGACTATACTACAAAGCTACAGTCATCAAGACAGTATGGTACTGGCACAAAGACAGAAATATAGATCAATGGAACAAAATAGAAAGCCCAGAGATAAATCTATGCACCTATGGACACCTTATCTTTGACAAAGGAGGCAAGAATATACAATGGAATAAAAACAATCTCTTTAACAAGTGGTTTTGGGAAAACTGGTCAACCACTTGTAAAAGAATGAAACTAGAATACTTTCTAAAGCCATATACAAAATAAACTCAAAATGGATTAAAGATCTAAATGTTAGACCAGAAACTATAAAACTCCTAGAGGAAAACATAGGAAAAACATTCTCTGACATAAATCATAGCAGGATCCTTTTAAGCAAAAATAAACAAATAGGACCTAATTAAACTTAAAAGCTTTTGCACAACGAAGGAAACTATAAGCAAGATGAAAAGACAGCCTTCCGAATGGGAGAAAATAACAGTAAACCAAGCAACTGACAAAGAATTAATTTCAAAAATATACAAGCAGTTCATGCAGCTCAATAACAGAAAAATGACCCAATCAAAAAATGGGCCAAAGAATCAAACAAACATTTCTCCAAAGAAGACATATAGATTGGCTAATCAACAAATGAAAAGATGCTCAACATCACTCATTATCAGAAAAATGCAAATCAAAACCACAAGAGGTACCATCTCACACTGGTGAGAATGGCTGCCATCAAAAAGTCTACAAACAATAAATGTTGGAGAAGGTGCAGAGAAAAGGGAACCCTCTTATACTGTTGGTGGGAATGCAAACTAGTACAGCCACTATGGAGAACAGTGTGGAGATTTCTTAAAAAACTGGAAACAGAACTGCCATACGACTCAACAATCCCACTGCTGGGCATACACATTGAGGAAACCAGAACTTAAAGAGACACATGTACCCCAGTGTTCATCGCAGCACTGTTTATAATAGCCAGGACATAGAAGCATCCTAGATGTCCACTGGCAGAGAATGGTTAAGAAAGCTGTGGTACATATACACAATGGGATATTACTCAGCTATTAAAAAGAACACATTTGAATCAGTTCTAATGAGGTGGATGAAACTGGAGCCTATTATACAGAATTAAGTTAGAAAGAAAAACAACAATACAGTATACTAATGCATATATATGGAGTTTAGAAAGATGGTAACAATGACCCTATATGCGAGACAGCAAAAGGGTCACAGATATAAAGAACAGACTTTTGGAGTCTGTGGGAGAAGCCGAGGGTGGAATGATTTGAGAGAATAGCACTGAAGCATGTCTACTGCCATATGTGAAATAGATCACCAGTCCAAGTTCGATACATGAAACAGGGCACTCAATGCCGGTGCACTGGGACAACCCTGAGGCATGGGATGGGGAGGGAGGGAGGTGGGAGGGGGGTTCAAGATGGGGGACACATGTACACCCATGACTGAGTCATGTCAATGTATGGCAAAAACCACTACAATACTGTAATGTAATTAGCTTTCAATTAAAATAAATTATTAAAAAAAGAAAAGAAAGGATAATATCTCAATAGATGTCTTTGGTAATTAAATGAGATGATGGTACTTTGGGGCTAGGGAAGTTGTAAGTGATTCTTGGTTTTGATTTTTTTGTTTCAAAGTATTTTACCATTGGGAAGTACATCTTTTTCAGAACAATTTTAACTTACAGAAACTACGTAAGCTATCTTTTAATCAAATATCAATGCTTACCAAACATTCTATTCAGGTGAAATGTTGTTTCAGTTATTAAAAAAAATACTGTTACCTAATATAACCATAAACCTTGATGGAGCTGACCTAGTTTTACAGATACATTAACTGGTCTCTTTTACATATAAATTTGAGAACCACTGTCCAGAATAAATGCTGCAGAGCAGTTTCACTTAGTTGCTAATTTGCAGCGGTGGTAGTGAGGGAATGGAGTGGCACCCCACTTTTGAAAGCAGTAAATACATGGGATTTATTTTAAATCCAGATAGAAAAACAGTTAATGATATATAAATAAAACTATGCTTTACAGTTATAATTACTTCAAAAGTAATCATATGTAAATAACTTGGCAAAATGCTTTAGCAATTACAGAGGCATGATTTTGACAGATGATAATATTGCTAGACAATGAGAATTGTTAAAAAATATGGATATCTCCTGTTTTACAGTGCTGCAAAATGAAGGTAATGAACTGAGATTTTCAGTTAACATAAAATGAAAGTGAAAGTGAAGTCGCTCAGTCGTGTCCAACTCTTTGCAACCCCGTGGACTATAGCCAGCCAGGCTCCTCTGTCCATGGGACTCTCCAGGCAAGAATACTGGAGTGGGTTGCCATTTCCTTCTCCAGGGGATCTTCCCAACCCAGGGATTGAACCCGGGTCTCCTGCATTGCAGGCAGACACTTTATCCTCTGAGCCACCAGGGAAGCTAAGTAGTTCATAATAAAGCATTCTAAATCTGTTTAACAGTTTTGGAAGTGCAAATCTAAGATAATATCCATAACCAAATTATTGAATCTTGGTGAATTTAACAGTACTCTGTATAACAATGAAAACATTTTTGTTGGAGTCATCTATTACTTTCATGATAATTTTCACTAAAAAAACACCATATTTTATGTCAGTGGTTTATTAGCAAAGACACTTAACTTATATAAATTAAATGGCCTTTAAAATTTTACAGTGCCCTTCCTTGACAGGCAATTATTTCATGCAAGCTGATTAAGTTAAATACAACAAGGTAACAGAGTGAGTGAATCTACTTCATTCTAGCACTTATCCAAAAGTTCATTCATGAAAAGTTCTAAAATTCTACAGTAAGTAAAGTCGACATGTGAACATGTTTCAAACTAATGTTTAAAATATTGTTATGTTGGTACTTAAGGAGTACAAGCATTAATATTAGTCATTTCAACTAACATTCATTCATGATCCCTTTTATTTTTAATCCCAATTTATGTTTTTTTTTAATCCCAATTTATGGGTTTTTTTAATCCCTCTTTATGGTTTTTTTTTTTTTTTCTGTTGTTTCTTTTACTTGAATTTTTTGTACTTCTAGTTTTGATCAACAGTCACATGCCCTTTCTCCAGGTCTTTTTTCTTTGGTTGTGTCTTGTGGCTTGTGGGTGCCATCCAAGAATGGAACCTGGGCCAAGGCAGTGAAAGCGCTGAGTCCTAACCACCAGACCGCCAGGGAATTCCCCACGTCCTTATTTTTTATTTAAAAGAATTAACCTGACATGTGGGTAATAATAAATACACATAAATATAGCATGAAGTTGGAAGGACCCATGGAGCCTAATGTTTCATGCCAATATTCACTTCTCTAAAAACCTGCCACCATCTTTGGTATTCTTAGGTTTCCTCTTGTTGAGGCTGTTGAGTTCCTCAATCTTGGCATTTTTGTCACTAACTCCTTAACTTCTCAGCATTTGAAGATAACACATTTGACAAATTTGGTACCTCAAGTTATTTGTTTTGTAACTATATCTCATATCTATTGAACCTTAACTTCAAATGTCAGTGGACTTAAGTTTCATTGTTCTTAAATTGAATGCAGTATTCTTACATATGTTTTGGTTCACGCTGCATCAATATATGACTTAACAATGAAAGGCATCCCCTATTCTATACCAAGAAGCCAATGGCCATGTAACTTTCTAGTGGATTCTATACTCTGTCTAGTACATCAGCTCCAAACACAACTGGGTTCGTAGGATTTGGGGAGTGCTGCACTTCAAGTACTGCCCCAGTTTCCTACAGATGGTCAGTGTTCTCTGAAGTCCAGATCTTTGTGATGGCACACAAGGACAAGAAGGCAAAGAAACAACAGCAGACTCCACACTCCACTCCTTAACCCCTAGCACTTACTGGCTCTGCACTTTTTTTGTGTGTTTTAGGAGAGATTTAGCCAGAAGTTTGAAATGCCTAAAAGTACTCCTGTGGAAATCAGAAGTATGAAGTTGGATATAACTGCAATTACTTTAAAAAACAGAAATATCAAAGCTGAAAATAAAGGTTAGAATTCAACTGTATATAGTTGGCACTGAAGCCATGAGACTGGATAAGCTTATAGAAAGAAAAAGGGAGAGAAGGACAAGAGTGGAGGACAGGAGGTGGTATAAGTGAAGGAACCTGAGGAGGCATGTCCAGTGAGATAGGAGGACAAATCAGGAAAATGGTTTCAGAAAGGCCAAGAGAAACAGATACCTCAGGAAGATAGAAGTGGACAACAGTGACCAATGCAGCTGAGATGAGATGTCAGAGAAGATGCAAGTGGAGAAAAGATCACTGGCCTTTATACAAGAGCCACTGGTGACTTTGCCAAGAGCCAGAATGGAGCATTCTCTATAGAGAGAAGAACATGTAGGGTAGGGAAGTGAAGACAATGCCTACAAATGAGTCTTAGGTCAGGACCTGCATATACAGAGTGATCTTAAAGGAAATTATACACAGAATACTTTCGTTATGGAAGTAATGAACACACCGGGGCACCCTATTTTCATTAATTACTCTGTCCAAGAGAATAAGGGGCAACAACCAAAAAAGTGGCTAAAAGAGATTCCTTTTCCAGTTCTTAAGTGTCAGCTGAGAAACTGGAACATCTGTAAGGAAACAATTTCACTCCATTCTCACTCATTAATATGGGCGGATGAAGCCTAATAACACATGGGGTGGCAGAGAGCAGGAGTTCAGTCAGTATCAAAGAATTGGATGGATAGTTACATAAGTGAAATCCCATAGGTCCTTATTAGCTCATGTGCTTAATTTTCTGGGTGGTTTTGAAGACTTAATAGTGAGAGGTATGTGAAGGGTTTCCAACAAAATGTCTAGCACACGTCTGGTATTCATTTTTCCAATTCCTGGTACATCCAAAAATTGTCTCCACACTCAAGTTCAATGGTGAGAGAGAATATCTATTGTTTAGCAAGATACTGAAGATGCTTCTTCACCCAAATCCTGACAGCTAAATCTCCATTCAGCCAGGCTTCTCAGGCTCACCGCACCTAATTCTCACGGCATCTGAGTCCTTCCCTTTCTGTAAGTACCTCCAATAGATTCTATGGACAAGAGGCATCACAAAGACAACTTTGAAACAAGCAAGCAGACAGGCCAACTCCATCCACCCACCAGCTGCTCTGGTAGCGAGGTTCCCCAGTGTGCAAAGTGACACACTGAAATGGGGGAGGAGACAGAAGAGTCAGAGAAACAGGCCCCAAAGGAAACCCGCCTCTCTCTGGAGCTCACAAAAGCTCTGGGTTACCGTCGGCTGCAAACTGCTGCTCTCCTGGCTGCAAGTCTTGCCGGAAGTCATTCTCCTCATCTGAGTCATCTGGGTGATGGTGGTTGTTGTCGTGGATGTTGGCATTATTCTGGGCATTATTATCATTGTCATTGTTGGAGTTCTGATTGCTAACAAGGGCCGAGGAAACCCCAATTCCTGTGCCTGCACTCAGACCAACCCGAGCACAGCCCTGAAGCAAGACGAAACCACATGCTTATTAATTTGGATTAGAATAAAACACTAGTTTTAATATTCCTTCATTTCATCTTTACATAGAATACTTATATAGCACTTTATGAAATACTTTCACCTATTCATAAAGAACCTCATTTAAGACCCACAACACCTCAAGTAAGACAAAGTTATTAGTCTTGATTTACAGATGACGACATGCACAATGGGAAGGGATCCGCCCAACAGTACATGACCAGTATGTGGTACAGCCGAGACTTGAAACCCAATAATTTGTCCTCAAGCCCTGAGTTTTCCCTACTATATAGCACCGCTGAACTTTCCCTACTATATGGCACTGCTTCAACAGTGAGGGTATAACCATTAAGAATTGACAAGAGAGAACCTAATTCATTGAAACATTAAGTTTCTATTACAATAAGTTAAGATTCTACATACATTAAGAAGTTTTAAAATAACATTTTGTACAACTGGGCAACTTCAGATTTCCCCAGATATGCGACTGAATAGAAAAAGTAGCAGCAAAAGAACACATCCAAAATAAGTTCCTAATCCTTACTTCTATTTTGGGTTCCTAATTCGAGATCTAATCTTTCAACTAACTACTCTAGGTAATAATTTTTGCTTTAGCTCAGATTTCCACCTTTGCTCTTATCTTAACTTTATAAACCTGATGGAGACAGCTTTCCACTTACTTTTTTCTTTATCTGGAAGCCCCTTAGTATTCACTCACAAGAACATATGGCCATCCATTATTATAACCTTTATGCCTTCCTTCACTGAGGCTGGCGGTAAAAAGTCATATTATATCATTTGTAAAGGCATATCATTAGGGAAAAAAATTACTTAGGTTGTTTTCTTGATTACAAAACTCTCTCAAATGTGACTTACTTTGGGTGGTTCACGGAACATTTGGTCCAGTGAAATAAACTCCAGGCTGGGCAACAATTCAATAAACTGGCCGAAGGAGTCCAGCTTCAAAGCATGGCAACGCACTAAGTTGATATCAACCAATCGAGTCCACCTTGAGTGGTCTGTTGAAGAAATGACATGGCCAGAGAAAATATGTAACTAACACTTTCTCCATTACTCATGAATTTTGCCATAGGTCACAAAGACTTTCAAACCCATTTTCTTTGTGTAAATTTTATCTTATTTCATGATCTCTACCACTTAATGACTCTAAACTATGATGTCTCCTTACCCAGTTTTACAAGAACCAGATGGATTGGAAATCATTAACTTGAAAGTAAGTCTGTCTTTGTTTAAATGTGATTCACTTAAAACCTACATGCCTATTTAACAACAGGACACTAGTTAAAAGAAATGTTGGTGTATTCCTTTAATAAAACATTATGCAGCTACTAAAAGAATGAAGAACTGAATAAGCTTGCTAACATGGAGAGCTCTCCAAAATATTTTCAGTGCAAAATACAAGTTACAGGACAATGTATATACATAGTAAGGTCCTTCTGTATACATAAATCATTTTTAAATGCTATACATGTATAGGCTGCAAATGCACAAAATAACCTGTCCAGAAGAATACACAAGAAACCATTGATGGTGGTTACCTTTGAGAAGAGGAGGCCTTTCATTTTGTACCTTTCTGTACTGTTTGATACTGTTTATCAAATGCATGTATTACTTTTAGTTTTTAAGTGTTAACAGGAATTCTGAGTGATGGGATTTAGGCCATTTTTTATTTTCTTCTTTATACTCTTCTGTATTTAAGAAAACAAACAAACCAAAAACCCAATAAATGTTATTTTTTAAAAGTGATCTATGCCGGCTACAATCTAAAGTTTGTACTTTCCAATAGCTTCCTGGTGCAGCTGGGCAAGGGGTAGAACTTCTCTTCTCATGGGTGAGACATGGCCATTCTAATGAGTGATCTTAGCAGAAGCTCAGGAACCCTGCAGTAGGTCTGGAGGTGGGTTTTGTGTGGAGCTGTAGTATCCGTGTGTGATGGCTCAGACAGCTGTCAGGGTTGGTTTGCAGCTGTCAGTGAGAGGGCCTGGTTTGGTACGAGGGTGTCAAAATGAAAAGTCTCTAGCTCTGACTTTATTAAAGGCTTGTGAATTTAGGTATTTAACAAGTGCCTTAAAAAAAATAAATAGCATTACTCTCTTGCGAGGGACAGGGAGCGGAATAAAACTTCTCTCATAAGGAAAAATACCAAGAGCAAAAGTCACACTTCTGTACCCAAGGGATCAGGCAGGCAGATATCATCTGAAGTAGCCTAAAATTTTAAGGTAATAGAAAATTTCACTACATGTTTAGTATGTCACTTAACTGAAGCTTTAAAAATACATACATACCTACTTTGTCTGTTCAGATGATATGCCATTTTAAGGTAACACAGAGAAAACAACCATAATATCCCAGGCAACAATTCCTAAGCTTAATTTTACATGCCCGGCCCAAAGAAACACATGTAACAATTAGTGTGACTGAATCTATAATCTCGACAAGTGCAAATTTCTAGGCAGAGAAACTCCAAAGTTCGAAGAGGCGTTGAAAGTATTTCCAACTCAGTTATCAAAGGCTCCCAGAGCTTCTATGAACAATATATATAAAAATCAACATTTTACATGAGGAATGTTAATTAATGCCATACAGAAAACAAAGATATGTATTATTTTGACACCAATAAAATATACCTGTACTTAAGATATAGTACCTGAGATCCAATTATATGGGTTATGTAGATGGGGGCAATTATAAATTGCCAGATATTTGATACAGGAGAAAACTTCATTGACTGCCTTCATCCCTATATCAGTGATAATACCAGGATTTTCCACCACATCAGCCAAACCATACTTCACCAGATCTGCATTAGCCATTCTGCCTAGAAATAAATTTAAAAAACAAAAGATTCTTAAGTGTCATGGAATCTTGATAACTTGTCAACTCTTTAACATCCAGTATGATTACTCTCTATGACTGTCCTGCTTCATCTGTCCATCGTCAGGTTCAGATACAATCTTAGGTTAGGTATTCTGTACAAACAGTAGCCTTTATTTTGAAAAATAAAAAAATTTATGTTAAAAGTTAAGGGACAGCTAGCAGATTATTTTCAATCGTTTAGAAAAGGAAAACAGAATGTGAAGCCTTAAACCAAAACTGATGGATATATTGTACCGGTTTACATTTATGGTGAAGTTTTATTGGCTTTTAAAGAGGAAAATAAAATCTTAAAAATGTAACTCTCTGAGACTTCCCTGGTGGCTCAGTGGTAAAGAAACTACCCTGCAATGCAAGGGATGTGGGTTTGATTCCTGGTTGGGGAAATAAGATACTACATGCCATGGAGCAACTAAACCCACAACCACAGCTGGTGTGCGGCGATGCACTAAAAGATCTCACACGACACAACAATCTAGACCGGACAGCCAAATTAATTAATTAATTATTTAAAATGTAACTTTCCCTTGGTAAGGATAATGTTTTTCGAGTCAGGTGTGGCCATGTGTAGAGAAGAGTAAACTTTGAGAATCTGCATCCGTTTTTAGAACTATGGTTCAGTTCAGTTCAGTTGCTCAGTCAGGTCTGACTCTTTGCAACCCCATGAATCTCAGCACAACAGGCCTCCCTGTCCATCACCAACTCCCGGAGTTCACTCAGACTCAAGTCCATCGAGTCCATGATGCCATCCAGCCATCTCATCCTCTGTCGTCCCCTTCTTCTCCTGCTCCCAATCCCTCCCAACATCAGAGTCTTTTCCAGTGAGTCAACTCTTCGCATGAAGTGGCCAAAGTACTGGAGTCTCAGCTTTAGCATCATTCCTTCCAAAGAAATCCCAGGGCTGATCTCATCCAGAATGGACTGGTTGGATCTCCTTGCAGTCCAAGGGACTCTCAAGAGTCTTCTCCAACACCACAGTTCAAAAGCATCAATTCTTCGGTGCTCAGCCTTTTTCATAGTCCAACTCTCACATCCATACAGGACCACAGGAAAAACCATAGCCTTGACTAGATGAAGCATAGTCGGTAAAGTGATGTCTCTGCTTTTGAATATGCTATCTAGGTTGGTCATAACTTTTCTTCCAAGGAGTAAGCGTCTTTTAATTTCATAGCTGCAGTCACCATCCGCAGTGATTTTGGAGCCCAAAAAAATAAAGTCTGACGCTGTTTCCACTGTTTCCCCATCTATTTCCCATGAAGTGATGGGACCAGATGCTATGATCTTAGTTTTCTGAATGTTGAGCTTTAAGCCAACTTTTTCACTCTCCTCTTTCACTTTCATCAAGAGGATTTTTAATTCCTCTTCACTTTCTGCCATAAGGGTGGTGTCATCTGCATATCTGAGGTTATTAATATTTCTCCCGGCAATCATGATTCCAGCTTGTGTTTCTTCCAGTCCAGCATTTCTCATGATGTACTCTGCATAGAAGTTAAATAAGCAGGGTGACAATATACAGCCTTGACAGACTCCTTTTTCTATTTGGAACCAGTCTGTTGTTCCATGTCCAGTTCTAACTGTTGCTTCCTGACCTGCATATAGGTTTCTCAAGAGGCAGGTCAGGTGGTCTGGTATTCACATGTCTTTCAGAATTTTCCACAGTTTATTGTGATCCACACAGTCAAAGGCTTTGGCATAGTCAATAAAGCAGAAATAGATGTTTTTCTGGAACTCTCTTGCTTTTTCGATGATCCAGTGGATGTTGGCAATTTGATCTCTGGTTCCTCTGCCTTTTCTAAAACCAGCTTGAACATCAGGAAGTTCACGGTTCATGTATTGCTGAAGCCTGGCTTGGAGAATTTTGAGCATTACTTTACTAGCATGTGAGATGAGTGCAATTGTGCGGTAGTTTGAGCATTCTTTGGCATTGCCTTTCTTTGGGATTGGAATGAAAACTGACTTTTTCCAGTCCTGTGGCCGCTGCTGAGTTTTCCAAATTTGCTGGCATATTGAGTGCAGCACTTTCACAGCATCATCTTTCAGGATTTGAAATAGGTTTACTGGAATTCCATCACCTTCACTAGCTTTGTTCATAGTGATGATTTCTAAGGTCCACTTGACTTCACATTCCAGGATGTCTGGCTGTAGGTGAGTGATCACACCATCGTGATTATCCGGGTCATGAAGATCCTTTCTGTACAGTTCTGTGTATTCTTGCCACCTCTTCTTAGTATCTTCTGCTTCCGTTAGGTCCATACCATCTCCGTCCTTTATCAAGCCCAACTTTGCATGAAATGTTCCCTTGCTATCTCTAATTTTCTTGAAGAGATCTCTAGTCTTTCCCATTCTGTTCTTTTCCTCTATTTCTTTGCACTGATCACTGAAGAAGGCTTTCTTATCTCTTCTTGCTATTCCTTGGAATTCTGCATTCAGATGCTTATATCTGTCCTTCTCTCCTTTGCTTTTTGCCTGTCTTCTTTTCACAGCTATTTGTAACACCTCCCCAGACAGCCATTTTGCTTTTTTGCATTTCTTTTTCATGGGGATGGATCCCTGTTTCCTGTACAATGTCACGAACCTCATTCCATAGTTCATCAGGCACTCTGTCTATCAGATCTAGGCCCTTAAATCTATTTCTCACTTTCACTGTATAATCATAAGGGATTTGATTTAGGTCATACCTGAATGGTCTAGCAGTTTTCCGTACTTTCTTCAATTTAACTCTGAATTTGGTAATAAGGAGTTCATGATCTGAGCCACAGTCAGCTCCAGGTCTCGTTTTTGTTGACTGTATAGAGCTTCTCCATCCTTGGCTGCAAAGAATATAAGCAATCTGATTTCGGTGTTGACCATCTGGTGATGTCCATGTGTAGAGTCTTCTCTTGTGTTGTTGGAAGAGGTTGTTTGCTATGACCAGTGCATTTTCTTGGCAAAACTCTATTAGTCTTTGCCCTGCTTCATTCCACATTCCAAGGCCAAATTCGCCTGTTACTCCAGGTGTTTCTTGACTTCCTACTTTTTCATTCCATTCCTCTATAATGAAAAGGACATCTCTTTTGGGTGTTAGTTCTAAAAGGTTTTGTAGCTCTTCATAGAACCGTTCAACTTCAGCTTCTTCAGCATCACTAGTTGGGGCATAGACTTGGATTACTGTGATATTGAATGGTTTGCCTTGGAAATGAAGAGAGATCATTCTGTCGTTTTTGAGAGTGCATCTAAGTACTATGGTATTAGTTAGTAAATATTTCTACCTTAGAGCATTTTTGAGAGTGCATCCAAGAACTGTGGTATTGGTTAGTAAATATTTATACCTTAGAGAGTGGACTTTTAACTCAGACAGACACATCCATTCTCTGTCCTTCAAGGTCTTAGGGTCTACTGTCTTGTCAGAGAGTAGGGGTTGGGTTTAGCAAAAAATGATCCGCCAGTCTAGATTATGCCACAGGATATCACACGGTGTCTCTTGCTTCCTATTATTATTCCTGCCACCTGCCTGACCTTTACTCTATAGGATGGTCCACTTTACTATGAGCAATTTGAAGGAAAACTAGACTCTGCCTAGTTAGTTGGCAGTTACATTTTCAATGTCCAGCCTAATACTGGGATATAGGAACCCAATAAATGTCTCTCACAATCCCAGCAATCAAAACTGACACAAACTACAAAGAAAACACTGTTGCTCTGGTGAAGCTGTCCTGCCCATTACTGGGATTTACTCCCAACTCTTTAAATTTCTCTTTCCATGTAATTCGTGGTCTCGCTCCTAGGGTCCCTGTTTTTTGTATTTACTGGCATTCTTGGACATTTCACCTTAACCGATTCTTCATAATTTTGCTGAGAAATACTCTTTTAGTCTCCTGGTAAAAACTTTGTTCTTGCCCTGTGAAGTATAATTTGCCTTCTCCCTTATGATCAGGTTCATCTTGAACTGATCCCAAGTGGGTGTTTCCAGCATTACTGCTGCAGCCTAGCACGATAAATCCATGTCTTACATTCATTCCTTTGAGATCTGTTTCTATTTTTAGGGTCTCCTGATTGTCACACTTCTTCAGAATCCTGATTACATCACCTAGGACTTAGATTGTTTCTTTTTCCTTCAGCCCAGAGGTCAGCTAGAAGTAAAAGCTACCATTTACTGAATTTTTTTTTTTTTTGAGATTGATTTATTTATGGCTACACTGGGTCTTCTTGCTACACACAGGCTTTCTCTAATTGTGGTGAGCTCTGCTTTGTTAAGGTGCTTTGAGCTACTCTGAGTGGGGCTCCTCTTTGCTGTGGTGCATGGGCTTCTCATTGTGGTAGCTTCCCATAGAGCACAGGCTCTAGGGCACTTGGGCTCCATCACTTGTGGCTCGAGGGCTCCAGAGTGCTGGCTCAGTAGTTGCGGCACACAGACTTAGTTGCTCAGAGGCATGTGGGATCTTCCCAGACCAGGGATCGAACCCACATCCCTGCATTGGCTCTTTACCACTGAGCCACCAGGGAAGCCCTACTGAGCGCTTTCTAAGTGTAAGAGATTATAAAAGTCCATCTTTTCTCACTTGTCAAACGGGTATAAGACTATTTTCTACTTTTTTATTGGGTGATCTGAAGCCAAGAAATGATTTCCCCAGGTCCCATGATTAATAAGATTCCATCTCACTCCTTTCCAAAGTCCCAACACTAAAGACTACTCTATACTCCTCCTGAATCTAAATGAGTTTACACCCGTACCACTTTCCCACAAAGCTCTGAAATCATGAATCCACGTAAACAAAGAACCCCTCTCTGAGTATTCATCCTTGGATCACTTTTCTTACATTCCTAGTACACAGCATCTACTTTTCAGCACATCCATTTCCTGAACCTGGCACTGCCACTTTTACCATAAATGTGTGCAGCCAGAGGTGCTATTTCTATATTTTGCTAGAATCTCTGGAACAAAGAACTGATGCAAGTTTTACCAGGAGCCACCCCAACCTTCTGGAAAGATGTTTCAAAATCTAAATGGCAGAGAGGCAAGAGATTAAGTGACAGAGTATAAACAGTGACCTGTAATCTCTCCATGTTTGTTAGAGGCACCTGGCACCTATTCCCAGACAGAGAATCCCAGACTTATCTTTGGAGTAACAGAGGAAAGTACATATATACGAGAGATGGGTGAACTGTAGCAAATATGAAGAATGACTTATAAAAAGATAACTAAGAGATTATTAAGTATAAAGAAGACTATGAAATAAGCTATGTTGCAAACATAAGATAATGGTAGTCAAAAGGTAAAGTGTTTTCAAATGAAAATGTGTGTTGAGGGGAAATAAACACTATTGAGAAATAGTTGGTTATAAAGACAATTCTCAGTGGACCTAAAATACAGTCATCATGAATATACAAATCCATTAAGTTTTTAGCTTTTAGGAGGAACAAAAAACAAGACTGCAGAAAAACACCAATTACCAATAATAATTTTAACTATTACCTTAAAATTTTGAGTTACTATATACTAATATATATATTTTCAGTTACTATGAGAGTTGGACTGTGAAGAAGGCTGAGTGCTGAAGAATTGATGCTTTTGAACTGTGGTGTTGGAGAAGACTCTTGAGAGTCCCTTGGACTGCAAGGAGATCCAACCAGTCCATTCTGAAGGAGATCAGCCCTGGGATTTCTTTGGAAGGAATGATGCTAAAGCTGAGACTCCAGTACTTTGGCCACCTCATGCGAAGAGCTGACTCACTGGAAGACTCTGATGCTGGGAGGGATTGGGAGCAGGAGGAGAAGGGGACGACAGAGGATGAGATGGCTGGATGGCATCACGGACTCGATGGACTGAGTCTGAGTGAACTCCAGGAGTTGGTGATGGACAGGGAGGCCTGGCATGCTGCAATTCATGGGGTTGCAAAGAGTCGGACACGACTGAGCAACTGAACTGAACTGAACTTAAAATTATTAGCTTAATAAAATTAAGCTAAAGCTAATAATTTTAAGTTACTATATAGACACTGTAGAAACAGAGAATGTTAGCAATTTCTCTGAAAAAGGAAAAACAACAGTCATATTGTTTGATCTGGACTGTCTTAAGAAATCAAGGTTGCTGGGAGAAATAACCTCAGATATGCAGATGATACCACTCTAATGGTGAAGAGGAACTAAAGAGCCTCTTAATGAGGGTTAAAGAGAGTGAAAAAGCTTACTTGAAACTCAAACGTTAAAAAAACTAAGATCATGGCATCTAGTCCCATCATTTCTTGGAAAATAGAAGGGGGAAAAGTAGAAGCAGTGACAGATTTTATTTTCTTGGGCTCCAAAATCACTGTGGATGGTGACTGCAGCCCTGAAATTAAAATATCTTTGCTCCGTGGAAGAAAAGCAATGACAAACCTAGACAGTGTATTCAAAAGTAGAGAATCACTTTGCCAACAAAGGTCCATATAGTCAAAACTACAGTTTTCCAGTAGTCATGTACAGACACGAGACATGGACCATAAAGAAGGCTAAGCATTGAAGAACTGATGCTTTTGAACTGTGGTACAGGAGAAGACTCTTGAGAGTCCCTTGGACTATAAGGAGGTCAAAGCAGTCAATCCTAAAGAAAATCAACTCTGAATAGTAACTGAAAGGACTGATGTTAAAGCTCTAATAATTTTGGCCATCTGATGCAAAGAGTCGACTCACTGGAAAAGACCCTGATGCTGGGAAAGACTGAAGGCAAAAGAAGGGGGCAGCAGAGGATCAGATGGTTAGACAGCATCAATGTATCTGGCCAAACTCCAGGAGACAGTGGAGGACAGAGAAGCCTGGCATGCTGCACTCCATGGGCTTGCAAAGAGTTGGCCATGACTGAGTGACTGAACAATGGCACCCCACTCCCGTACTCTTGCCTGGAAAATCCCATGGACGGAGGAGCCTGGAAGGCTGCAGTCCATGGGGTCGCTGAGGGTCGGACAGGACTGAGTGACTTCACTTTCAGTTTTCACTTTCATGCATTGGAGAAGGAAATGGCAACCCACTCCAGTGTTCTTGCCTGGAGAATCCTAAGGACGGGGGAGCCTGGTGGGCTGCCGTTTATGGGCTCGCACAGAGTCGAACACAACTGAAGCAACTTAGCAGATTAGCAGCAGAGGAACTGAACAACAAAAACAACAAAGCCTTCTTACGTTCTTTAACAATGCAAAGTATGACACCGAGAGTTTAAGAAAGACTTGTTGTAAAGTACATGAGTAAGAAACTAATTCTTGCAAAAATAAAAACATTTTGATGGTGTAAATGTTCTTGCATGTGGGAAAAAGTTTGAATAGTAAACTGACATGCATTCAAACCCAAAGGACTGAGTTCCCAATTTTAAATACATTCCAGAATATGCTGTGGACAAGCCTTCCAACAGCAGTTATTAAATGAATACTGACCAAAATATGCTAACACTATCAGAAAATCCAGAACCCCCAGCGGGCTTATTACAGAAATGAAGAGCAGGGGTAGGGGCTGGGACCTCATCTGAGAGGAGCAGCAAAAGCTTCAAGAAGTGTGGTAGATCAAATTCAGCAAACAAAAGCAAGGATAACATTCTGTGAAAACAATGAAGCAGAATGGGAAAGAAACTTGGAGAGCAAAGTGGAGACAATATCAAATGTAGGTAAGGATCTTTTTTTGAGTAGACAATCACCTCATTTTCTGTAATATGCTAAAATCAGAGGCAATATAGAAAAAGAAAAAAAAAATCACTGGCACTTCAAGTTCAAATTTTTCAAGAAGTGAGAGCCCCTGAGATTTTAAGTATTTTTATGTCTAAGAAAATAATGGCACATCCAAATTTACAATTCACTTTGTCAAGTAAGTTTCCAACAATAATTTTAGGGGAGTAAATGAGCTAATTCTTACTCTGCAGCAGAAACTCATCTACATATCCCAGATGAAGGGTTTCAAACTGGGGGAATTCCAACTCTGCCATCTTTAGGGCGGAAAAGACGCCATCTTTGGTTAGGGAAGGCTGGATCCGAACTTCATGTAACCTATGCATGAGAGACACACAGAGGAATAAAATGAAAGCCATCAGAATAAAAGGTTCTTCCTAATGTAAGGCTCTGAAAGAAGTTTATCATACTGAAGTGTCAAATGCAAAAACACTGCCTCCTCCATGAAAAAATATCAGAGATGCTTCCTTTAAAATAGCATTTTATAAAAGTGTGGGCACATCTCATGTGTACACTAAAGTCACAGTAAGAACGACTTATAATAATCTTATATCCTTTTTGGTACTTTCCTAAACCTGATTAAGTCAAGGCAAGAATCTGGTATTTCTTTAATAACTTTTAGAGGCTAATAATAAGTCCCATTTTTAACAGAGTATAGTCCTATAGTAGGTAACAGTATCTATTCACTTAAATACAGTTTTATTTTACTCTTCACATTCTATGATCGAAAGGAAGAGTTTCCTTTTTTAAAATTCAATTTACATATTATAAAAGTAAAAGCAGAGGTAGACGTTTGATATGCAGGGAATAGTAAATGTGGCATCAAGCGATGTGAAGACAGGTTAAAAATTTAAAAGTATTAAAGGTCAGGATGCTGAAAAAGCTGACTTAAAACAGTGATTTCTAAATAGCAATTATCACCAACTAAAACAATTCAGAAATCTGTCCAGAGGATGAAACAATGGCTCCTGAGCAAGTATCAGTACTGACTTCTGTTGGAATCTCAGGCACTTCCAGATAACTGACAGCTTTTTTCTGATGAGATCATGCGCCTTTTAACACTTGCTGGGTCTGGACTGCAGCTCACTTGGTCATCAGTTGTATAGAAGACTTCCCCTAAATGATAACCTACTGCTATTTAAACAACTTCTCTGTATTTTAAATCTGAAAAACGCATGATCAAACATCATATACATATTCTGCCAATTTTTATAAAACAGATAAAAACATAATTCTGACCCAACGTGAAGAGAAAACATACCTACGGGCAGCAGTGATGATGAGGTAACCAAGATCTACTTCAAGTGCATTTTTACAAGCTCCCAAAACAATAGTGTGCAAATTTCGAAAACCACCTAGTTAAAGGAAAAAAGGAACAAAAACAATTATCATCCCATTTGACCACAGCACTTTCAGTAAAGCATTTATATACACTTTAAGTGATAACTGTTTAGGTGTAATCATTTTACTGCTTGTATATAACACTGTAGTTTTAATTTTCATTTCTCTATGATCAGTGAAATTTACCATATTTTCATGTTTGCTGGCCATTCAGATATCCTCTTTCATAAGATCTTTTCTACTCAAAATGTTTTCCTATTTTTCCTCTCGTTTCTGACTTTTTCTCACTAGTATTAGTTCTTTTTGTATTCTAAATACATAAATTAGAATTTATGTATTTTAAATTCTTTCAGTTCAGTTCAGTTGTTCAGTCATGTGCAACTCTTTGTGACCCCATGTACCGCAGCACGCCAGGCCTCCCTGTCCATCACCAATTCCCAGAGTTTACTCAAACTCATGTCCATTGAGTCGATGATGCCATTCAGCCATCTCATCCTGTCGTCCCCTTCTTCTCCTGCCCTCAATCTTTCCCAGCATCAGGGTCTTTTCCAATGAGTCAGCTCTTCACATCAGGTGGCCAAAGTACTGGAGTTTCAGCTTCAATATCAGTCCTTCTAATGAACACCCAGGACTGATCTCCTTTAGGATGGACTGGTTGGATCTCCTTGCAGTCCAAGGGACTCTCAAGAATCTTCTCCAACACCACAGTTCAAAAGCATCAATTCTTCAGTGCCCAACTTTCTTTATAGTCCAACTCTCACATCCATACATGATTATTGGAAAAAACCATAGCCTTGACTAGACGGACTTTTGTTGGCAAAGTAATGTCTCTGCTTTTGAATATGCTGTCTAGGTTGGTCATAACTTTTCTTACAAGAAGCAAGCGTCTTTTAATTTCATGGCTGCAGTCACCATCTGCAGTGATTTGGGAACCCAGAAAAATAAAGTCAGCCACTGTTTCCCCATCTATTTGCCATGAAGTGATGGGATCAGATGCCATGATCTTAGTTTTCTGAAGTTGAGCTTTAAACCAACTTCTTCACTCTCCTCTTTCACTTTCATCAAGAGGCTTTTTAGTTCTTCTTCACTTTCTGCCATAAGGGTGGTGTCATCTGCATATCTGAAGTTATTGATATTTCTCCCAGCAATCTTGATTCCAGCTTGTGCTTCAGCCAGCCCAGTGTTTCTCATGATGTACTCTGCATATAATTTAAATAAGCAGGGTGACAATATACAGCCTTGACAGACTCCTTTTCCTATTTGGAGTCCAGTTCTAACTGTTACTTCCTGACCTGCATAGAGATTTCTCAAGAGGCAGGTCTGGTAGTCTGGCATTCCCATCTCTTTCAGAAGTTTCCAGTTTATTGTGATCCACACAGTCAAAGGCTTTGGCATAGTCAATAAAGCAGAAATAGATGGTTTTCTGGAACTCTCTTGCTTTTCCGATGATCAAGTGGATGTTGACAATTTGCTCTCTGGTTCCTCTGCCTTTTCTAAAACCAGCTTGAACATCTGCAAGTTCACGGATCACGTATTGTTGAAGCCTGGCTTAGAGAATTTTGAGCATTAATTTGTATTTTAAGTATTTATCTGATAGCTGTACTGCAAATATCTTCTCCCACTCTGTAGCTTGACTTTTTTACTCGAGCTCTCATTTATGCCTTTTGATGAACAACAACAAATAGTCTTTATTTTAATTTAGCACCGTTTACCAATTTTTTTCTTTATGGTAAATGCTTTTTGATGCACAAATCTCTACCCAACAATGTTACAAAAGACAGTTTCCAAACTTTTCCTTTAAAAAGTTTATTTTTCATATTTGGATCTATGATTTTTCTGAAATTAACTACTGTGTGAGATATTCTGGCTCCTTAAGTAAAATGAGAGTTGTTCTTAAACACTTATTAGGGAAGGAAAGTCTCTGTTGCTCTTTTAGGCCGTTTATGCAAATTCTTGGCTTTTGGCACCTCTCTCTAAGTCTTCTAATGAAGGAGTCCACTGTGGTCTTCTTTCCCTTTCTGACTTCAATCTGGTTAGCTATAGACAAGGAGTAAAAATTGCACTGTTCATTTTGAGAGAGTCTCCATTCCCTTCACACAATGTAATGAATTACACTTGCACCATACTTGATTAACTGACAAAATGTTAAAAATGCACTTCTGACTCATTTTAACAGTATTAATGATAACATCTATTTGTTACCAATGGTACTCGATGATTTTCCATTTACATTTTGGACATTCAAAGTTACATTTTGTGTCCCCAACTATTAATTATCTATATAGCTAAACTTCTTGGTCTTTTTGTTGAAATGAGGAGATAGTTAACACGGAGCACATTCTACTACACATGATCATTTAAAATATAATTATGGGTGCTAGGCAGTAAAATCTTTTTTTCTTTTAAAAGCCATCATCTGATCGGTATGGGTGGATCTAGTATCCAACTGATAAACTTTAAAACATTTTATATATTATAAAGTATCAGACAAATGTTAGGTTAACATTTCTAATGCCTGAGTTCTTTTGTAGACCTAATTTGTCTAAGTCAAAAAATATCTCTTCTCAGCAATAGCCACTAGGATATTTCTGTTAACATTTCTCAGAAAGATTTCAAATATACCATGAATTATTAACTAACTGGTAAGTATTAACAAGCCAGAAAACATGACTTATCATTTTGAGGTTTCACACTGCATAAAAAGGAAATGAATACTAGCCACACTCATAGTTACTTATTCTTCATCAAATACACCAGATAGAAAGTAAAATTACTAACAAGCATTTCTTTTATAAAGACTCTGTAGAAAAGCTAAATAAAGCTTAATAAATTTTTTAACTGATTTTTAAAATATTTAGTAACTAAAGGAAAATGAATACCTGATCTCCAACTGTCTTCAACTACATGCTGAATAAGACCTCCAAGGAAAGGAACTCGAACCATTTCTAAATGTTCCAAGTTGCGGGCAGAGGCTAGGCCTGTTACTAAAGGGACATATTTCAAGGAGTTTGTGGGTCCTGAAGAAAAACAATTTCAATGGAACAATGTAAATTGCCAAGATGATTTTTCAAATCAGCAACAGAAATTAATACTTATAAATTCTATGTCTGAAAATGATAACCGAGTGGCTGGTTCTCTACAATTTATCATTGGAAACAAAACCATTAGTAAGTCAACCACATACTGATTCAGCGTAAGGATTTTTCAGCAACATTGGAGATTTAGTATTTTTTTAAATTCCCTGGAGTCTCAATAATTTTGAGCTGAAAATAATTGAGGGAGAATAGGCAAGTTGAAAATTTGATCCTTCATTAAAATAAATAGCTCAATGGCTTAAACATCTCTCTATGTGACCAGTATTATATTAGGTGTTATGGAAGATCACAAGATAGGATCCTATCCATCAAAGAGTTCACAACTGACAAGGACATAAAACATGAATAATTATAAAAAGATAAAAAGGCAGAACATATCAAGAACAAAAATCAAATCTGATGTACTACATAAAAAAGAGAGGGAAGGAAGTCAATGAGGCAAAACTTGCATAAAAGATGCGTACAAGCAAAGAGGAGGAAGAAGTGTTAAACCTCCGGACAAGAAAACAAGAATAAGAAGACACTCAGGTGAGAGCTCGTATGGCTGTTTGAGAACAGTGAGTAGGCAAGCCTGACAATAAAAGGGGTACTTTGCAAAGGACTCTGAAATAAGGTATCAAAAATAGCTCTGATTGTTACGAACTCTGAAGGAGAACAGTTCCCACTTGACACACTAGGACAGCAGAAAAACTAAAGGTTTTGGAACAAAAATGTAGTATCGTAAAAGCAGTGTTTTATGCTTTCAGGTATATTAAGTCAGACAACATTTACATGCAAAAAGATCAAGAGACCAGAGACAAAGAAAGTATACAAAAATTCATTAAAACAAACCTATATAAAAAGTGTCCAAAAGATATAGGTAGAGACATTTTTGACACTTTGTCTGTGAAGGGTCAAAGGCAAATCATATGTCTACTGTCTTTAAAACAAAAAAAGTACATTTACCTACATAAGGTAAGTTATAAACATAAATAGTAACAGTATAATATAATTTCACTTACAATGTATCATATCTATGCAGTTTGTTTTAGGATATTTTTAGAATGGTATATGTGTATTTCCACTACAGCTATAGACTCTTACCTGCACAGTTCCTCATGACAAAAGTTCGTAAACTGATGCAAAGAAAATCTTTGAATGGTTGTGGTTTAGTGAGTCTTACCCACTTCATGTAAAGGTGCCTTAGCATTGGGATACAAGGAATTTCAGGAACATTCACCCCTAAAGCATATACACAAAAAAAGAAAAAAGAAAACCACTAAAAGACACTGTTTGCTGTGTACAGGTTCAACAGTCTATTTTTCAAGCTGACAATATATCCTTCCTGGATATTTTCATCAGAACAAATTACCTAGTTAGATAATAGTTAGATACCTAGTTTATCCTATGAAGTTAAACTTATATAAAACAGGCTTGTAAAGGACAATTTAAACAAACAATAAACAGACTACTTTGTAATTTCTTTAGAAAAGGCAAATGGAAAGATGGGATTTATGAAGTATTTCAACATGTTATACACACAACCTTTTCTCTTAACTCTGTAACTCTTCAAGAGTTACCAGGAATCATACTTGCGGAGGACCATTTCTGAAAGAAAAGGAACGTACAGAAGAAGGATAAGTCAAGAGATATGGAAGAAGAGAGAATATGGGTAACCTGAAAATTCTTATGGAAGGATGCAGTTTGAGGAACTTGCCCAAAAGTCTAAACACGGTAGATTCAGGAACAGCAAAAAAGTGACAAATTCTCAGAAAGAAATTCAAGGATACGGAGTGATGACATTTAGAAAGCAACAGCTGGCAAAATCAGTTTAATATAATTTTAACCTTGAGTCAGTAGAAGCCCTGCTAGCAACAGCAACTAGAGAAAGCAAAATCGGGAGTACTTAAATCGGTGGTTCTTTGAAAGCTAAATTCTGCACATTCTACTGTAAGCATTACTCCTTAACCTGGTCCACCCAAAAAAGCACAGCTAGCTTTAGCTTTGCACTATGCGTAAACACTGTACTCACTGGGGATTAGTCCAAAGGAAGAAAAGCAGAAGTAAGGTACAGATTGAGACTCAAGATGCAAAACTCACAAAGGTATATTTAGCATCTACCATTATGGTGGTAGTTCTGATTAGGAAACCCAAGGGCAGCAAGGGTGAGACAGACCCAGACAAGACAGTTATATTCTATGCCCAATTCACATTTTATCCCAAATCCATTCTATAAACAAAGGACACAATTACCTGTCTTCCCCAGCATGTTCATTAATTTACTATACACGTTTGTATCACCATCACAGTGTTAAACTGTTGAATTAATCAAATGAATTAATGCATTTCAACAAAATTTACCAAGTATTTATATTTGCAATGAACTGTGACAGGCATCATGGAAAATATAGATATAAAACCACAGTCTCTGACTTTAGAGAGCTTACATTATAAACTTCGGATGGTATAGAATTCCTTTATTATCTAAAAATCCAAATTCAAACTAGATATCTAAGCCTGTCATCAGAACCACTCCTTCATCTTGTAAGGGAAGGACTACTAGAGAGCTTTGCATGTCTCCCATAACTGCATCTCTAAATAGTTTTAAGACCTACTCCTTATCATTCTTGCTGCTCTCCCTTCCCAGTTTCAGAAATATCCAGTTCTTCAGGACCATCCCTAATATCTGGAAGAATGCTTGAAACACAGCAGATATTCAATACGTACAAGTTAAATAAAATACTTAATCAGTATTAAAGGTCAGACTATAGTAACAGGAGTGCTCCCCACCACCGTGAAATTCCTTTCAGCAATCTAAGCCAAAGACGACAAATTAAATTTGAGAAAATATCTGTCTTTATCATTTACTTAGGTTTGAAATTATTGGGATACAATTTCAGAGAATATTCAGATGAAGAATGCACACCGTGATCACTGTAAATAAGGTGTCTTTGGGAAAAAAACCACTCCCTCCTCATTTCTCAGGGAAAAAGAGAAGTGGCAGAGTTTTCCAGAAGCTCTAGGTTGAAGAAATGGGGGAGTTTTCTCTTAGAGAAGATACAAGTAAACTTAAGTTTTATCTAAGATTTTTTATTCTGTCATGTTCTAGAACTGAAGAGGATAATAAAGTAGCCACTAGCTACATGTGGCTATCTGATAAACTACAACAAAATTTAAAAATCCAGTTCTTCTGTTTCACTGGCCACAGTGGGAACCATATGTGATACTACAAATACAGGACATTTCCATCATCACAGTAAGTTGTACTGGAGAACTATTCTCTAAACTCTCTTCTAAAGGGTAGAACTAGGAGCAAAAGGTGGGTATCAGAAAACAGGGGCAAGATTCCAGCTCATTCAAAAAATCAAAAACAAAAAGCCCAACAACTTTCCAAATTACTCAAACTGTCTATTAAAATGAAAATAGACTGATTTTGAAATAGTAGTTTTCTCACCTACCCACCAGGCCCCTGGCCCCAAAGGCTCCTTAGTGGGAAATCTCAATTTTTATGCAAGTCTCACAAGCATTTCTTTTTCTTTTTCATATATGTACTTTAAAATAAAAATATTTAATTAAAAATTAAAGAAATTTTTAATTGGAGGATAACTGCTTTACAATATTGTTTCTGCCACACATCAACATGAATCAGCCATAGGTATACATATGTCCCCTCCCTCTTGAACCTCCCTCCCACCACCCACCCCATCCTACCCCTCTCGGCTGCCATTAGCAATCAGCAAAGCTATTTCTAAAATCCCCATTATTCCCTTTCCACTAATATTCAGCTGTATGGCATTTAAAGGAGTCACAAGTAACCCAAGAAACATGTACTCACCAACTAAATGTAAAGTTTGAATTTTGGCTCCTATAGGAATTTTCAGTTTATTTTCAGGAGGAATTGGAAATGCTCCATTACGGTTACGAAATTTCCCCAAAATGTGCACATGTGGCATGTATGTCCAAATGGATTCTACTAATTCCAAGTGAGAAGTTTCCACACCCTACAAAATAATGCCAAAGCAAGCATAAGAAAGGCTTTTATTTAGCATCCAAAGCTTCTATTTCTATATCATAAGATCCTAAGTATGCAGTGGAACTTAAAAATTCGTTATGAATGAAATTTGCATGAACATGTTCTGTCATTCTTTTAATTTAGTGCTTCATTAATCAGTTGATGTCAAATGTTCAACCAAGTGCACTCACCACTAAGTTTGGGCATGCCTGCAAAGCTTCCAGAACTCCTGGAATGCTAAAAGCCTCATGGCCCCGTACCCTTCGCCTCTCAAGGTATCGAGGGTGAAGGCCATATAGCTGTTCGACATCTGGCATCTTCTTTAGTAGTGTCAGAAAACTGGAATCTGTGAAGCCTAAGAAGTTCACAACTATTTAGAGCCAAGTTTTTCGCCACTTGTAATTTTTACAATATTTTTACAAATGTTGTACAATATTTTTACAATATGTTTTACAAATGTTAACAACAAGAAGATTTCCTCTTTAAATTTTCATAAGGATAACATTACAGCTGAACAAACGGTTAAATAGAAAATACTTCCCTTAGGAACAGAAAATATATTAGAAATACCACCTATTCTGAGTTGTTACTTCCCAGTTGAGGCTTTTTATTACTTTGTTGCTGTTGCTGCTGCTGCTTTTAAAGAACAGACATCTTCAACTAGGAACACCATGCTTTCAACCCAGACGACCTGGACCTGGTGGTGACCAAGGAAGACCTAGCTGACCACCACTCTCTCTCCCTGAATGCACTTTCTGGCCCATAAAACCTTTATGCCCCACAGAGCACATGACCAAAAATCAGACAGACAGGATCCCCACTTTCAGGAAGCTCACAGTTCCAACCGGAATCCTATCTCAAACTGGGTTCTCTTAGGTACCCATGTCACAGCAATTACTCTATCCTGTGTTTAACATCATTCCCAGGATATTTTAGACAATTCATTCTTTTAGACAAGACAGATGCAAATCAGCTAAGAGAACATAAGCGATCCAAACTAGGAGGATGCTGACTGACAGAAGACTATTTATTTCAAAGGCCAGTTGTGCTCCATACTGGGACTCCACCAGGTTGGGAAGAGAGAAATACTTCCACAGTACGAGCTGCTAGTGCTTGGTAAGTAAAGAGATAAGTATCTTAATTTTTGTTTTTAATGGAGGCCATCAGTAAGGCAACTGTTTATTCACTAATAATAAATAAAATTAATAATTTTCAAGAATAAAAATTTCCAAACCATTAAGTCTTACTACAGTTTTCAAAAGTTGTTCTAGTCATACAGGGCTAGTCAAGATGCTGTGTAAACTCCAAATTCACAAATAATGAAGATTAAGAAGGGACCTCGGAGATTACCTGGCCTCTCTAATTGTAACAGTCCTCATTATTGTTCTGTATAGTAACTCTACTGACTAAGCCATTCAACGTGTTAATCATTTCACATATCTACTCTCACAACCCAATGAAAAAGTTTATCACCCCATTTAAAAATATAAAAAATGAACATTACCTTTGCCAATGGCCAACCTCTTTTGTTGTATATTACACATTGCCTCCCACCCAAGAATGGGTAAAGTTCCACCTTTACACATTTGGTAGGAGAGTCCAAGAATATCACATAGGTAAACCATATAATGCTATATAAAAACCTTACTGAGCAGTATTATATAGAGAATCAGGGTATAAACTCCAGAGACTAGACCCAAGTGGCACTAGCAAAGCAGGGTTCGGTTCAGTTCAGTTCAGTTCAGTTCAGTCGCTCAGTCGTGTCTGACTCTTTGCGACCCCATGAATTGCAGCATGCCAGGCCTCCCTGTCCATCACCAACTCCCAGAGTTCACTCAGATTCACGTCCATTGAGTCAGTGATGCCATCCAGCCATCTCATCCTCTGTCATCCCTTTCTCCTCCTGCCCCCAATCCCTCCCAGCATCAGAGTCTTTTCCAATGAGTCAACTCTTCGCATGAGGTGGCCAAAGTACTGGAGTTTCAGCTTTAGCATCATTCCTTCCAAAGAAATCCCAGGGTTGATCTCCTTCAGAATGGACTGGTTGGATCTCCTTGCAGTCCAAGGGACTCTCAAGAGTCTTCTCCAACACCACAGTTCAAAAGCATCAATTCTTCGGCGCTCAGCCTTCTTCACAGTCCAACTCTCACATCCATACATGACTACTGGAAAAACCATAGCCTTGACTAGACAGACCTTAGTCGGCAAAGTAATGTCTCTGCTTTTGAATATGCTATCTAGGTTGGTCATAACTTTTCTTCCAAGGAGTAAGCGTCTTTTAATTTTATGGCTGCAGTCACCATCTGCAGTGATTTTGGAGCCCCCAAAAATAAAGTCTGACATTGTTTAGTGCGATCTTATTCTAGGCTAGAGACTTTCGATTTCACTTTTTTACATTTGTTACACTGATGTAAGCCTTGGGCTCATAGGTATTTCTCTGTCACAGGTATTTACTTATCACAGGTATTTATCAGTCTAAAAGAAGCCAGCAATGTAAAAACACATTCTTCTCTAGTTCGATAAGGGGCAGAGATTTTCACTGGAAGACTGCACCACATGGGAGCTCTGCTATCCTGTCTCTTTAGTGCATTAACCCCATCTCCACAATTCCTCCTGGCCTAACCTCTGTTAAAGCAAATCTAATAAAACAAGTAACAGTCCTTTTCACATTACCCCTAATTTTTTCTTTTCTCTATCTCTGCAATATGATAAATCCTCTTCCCTTACAACAGTTTCTTTAAAGCATCTGAAGATAAACGTCACACCAAGCTAGCTTCTAGCCTCAAGTCTTTGCAGTGTTCTTCAAAAAAGATATAGTGATAACTCTGATCAAGTGACAAAATTATCAGTTGACTGATGAACTCTTAAAAGGCTATGTAGCAACCCAAACTGTACAACATCTCAGTATTTCAGAAGCAGTCTGTTCTGTTCCTCATAACAGAACAGAGCAAGACAATAATCTCCTCAGCCCTTCACTTCTATTAAGCTCCCCACCACTCCACTCTGCCCAGCACGATGGCTTCATCACATTTTCAAAATATCAGAATATGAATATTGTTGATCAAAGGTAGTTTAAAAAGACACTCAAAATTGCTAAGCATTAAAGTGGAGTTATTAAAGGACTGCTGTTAACTGAAAAGAAGCCTGATTAGCCCTTAATATTAATTCTTCCCTTTTAGGTGTGCTCCGCTTAACTAAAGTCATTGACCTTTTCCAGTGGTCTCTTTACCTGAGGTCCATTTGTTATGGTTAGGCTACTAACTTTTTTGAGTTCTTCACGTGAAAGACCAGTGCATAATTTGAGAAAATTCCAAGACCTAGTATAGACCTTCTAAAAGTGTTAGACTATCCCAAAGCAACAAGTAACTTTTGATGGGAACACTATTATGAGTTTCCAGTGGGGCTCCACTGTACATTACAGGCTAAATTTACTTACCACTTGGCATGTATTCCCACCATCGCCCTGCACAGAGATCTACAACCCTCACAACTCTCAGATATAGGGTGACTGCTTCCTTTAGCTTCCGGGAAAGACACTCCATACACATGATATCCTGCAGGGGGAGGTACCTTTGTAAGAGAAAGAAACCCGGATTTATCAAGTGGGTAATTACTTCATCTAACTGATAGGTTATTTTTTCCCTTCCTCCATTCTCCTGCCTCTAAAGTAAAATAAGACCCTAGGAATATTCACCAGGTTTTAAGATTAATATAAATACATAGGATTTTACCTAAAAAAAAAAATCAGCAAATACTTAAGCATCCAAAGAAAGTGTTGAGCTCCCTCCATATAGCATTGTTCAGTACATTTCAAGGTATGGTGATATGGGAATGTAAAAAAGATTAGAGAGAAATGATTAATTTAAACCTAACCTATATTATTTTATAGTTTTATAGAATCCATTTCCTAACGTGGCTAAAAATATTCCTCTCTGGTCCCGTTCACCACCACAAAGAATCTCTACTATCTTCTTTATCAACGGATCTGTATACTAAGTTTACAGTGTACCTTTTTCCCTAGATCTTTTACCTTTTAATCACATGTTCTTTAAGTACTGCATAAGCATAAACTCATCTGAATTACAATTTTCTTTTTCTAACCTCCCCTGTTATCTGCTTCCTTCATGAAACTTTTCAACTAACCTCTACTTTTGTTCTGTTTCCAGTAATACAAATATATTATATATTTTGAGAGATCAGAAAAATCTCATCTCTCTTTCTCAACAGACCTCGGTTAATTTAAGGGAAAAGAAAAAAAGGTAAAGCTCCTCTTTATTGACCTGGTGTTGCATCACAGACACTGTACTATAGCCACTGTTTCATTTCACAACTTTGCAAGATAGGTTCTTTTTCTGTTTGCAACACAGCCCTCCCGCAATCCTTTTTCTTCCCTTCTCTGTTCTGCTGTGTTCCCCAGCCCCCCACCCATCCCTTTATGAATTGACTGGCCAGTGCAAGGCAGGGCAAAAGCTTTATGCTATTGCTAATCCCTTAGCTGAATGAATTCTTTAACATCTCTTACATGTTCTCTTAACCCTACCTACACTTCTGTGAGTGATTACTTCATTATCTTCAAATTCCAGCCAAGTATACCTTGCTTTCTGCTAAAACTCTAATTGATATAGTAGGTGCTACCATTATTCCACTTTACAAGTAGTGAAATTCACCAAAAAGCTAACCAGAAAAAGAAGTTAACAGATAAGAGAGGGGAAGAGCATGGATGTCAACAGGTACATCTATTTCCTAAAAATTAAGCTAATTCTAAAGAAAGTCCAAATATGCCTGCTGAATATTTCTCTGCTCTATTTTCCCCCCCTATATCTGGCCCCTTTGCTTTCTCCTTTGCTGCTGCTGCTGCTAAGTGGCTTCAGTTGTGTCCGACTCTGTGCGACCCCATAAATGGCAGCCCACCAGGCTTCCCCGTCCCTGGGATTCTCCAGGCAAGAACACTGGAGTGGGTTGCCATTTCCTTCTCCAATGCATGAAAGTAAAAGTCAAAGTGAAGTCACTCAGTCGTGTCTGACTCCTAACGACCCCACGGACTGCAGCCCACCAGGCGCCTCCATCCATGGGATTTTCCAGGCAAGAGTACTAGAATGGGGTGCCAATGCCTTCTCTGTGCTTTCTCCTTTATAACTATTTAAATAAAGTGAATAAAATAAAGTCAAATTTTCTACAAAAAAAAAAAATTATTGCCAACTTAATCTATAGTTTCTATTTTTCAGATATGAGGAAAATTTTCAGAAACTACATTACTATGCATTTTATAAACAATGAAAAACTGAATTTGTTTTCTAAATCAACTTTTGCCACTAAAATTTTCCCCCATATCACTAATTTTTAACCAAAGTATTTACCTTAGTTAATATTATTTAATATTACACTCCCTTGAAATAGAAACATTAGTAATATTATGAAGATTAGATAAACAATGTATTTTTACTCCACAGATACATGGTCAAAAAGCTGGAGTTCAAAAGACAGATCAAACATGTTTTAGAAAAGATGTGTTTAACATGGCAGGTACAAAAAGATTGGGTTTCTTTTAAGGAAACCATAGTTTTTCTTATTTCATGAAAATATGCTAAACAGTTAGTACAGGGCTACAAAAAGAATCTTCAAATAAAAACTTTAGAAGCCTAAAAAATAAATGTTTATTTTTAGAATAAACATCTCGGACCAAATTCAAGCACTCAGCTTAGTTCACAGTTATCACTCCATTCTGCCAATCTGTTGCATGCTTTTTTCATAAAAACTAGGGTAGATCCTTCTACTTGATCCCACTCCTTCTACCCCCATATTGTTTGAACTGCAAAATCGAATCCACTATCCATTTAAAATATGATCAAATTTGTTCATAATACGTCCTATCATTAGTCAACAAACAACAAACACAAATCCCTAGAAACCAATTTACCTATCCTCTCCTGTAGAATTTCAATAGCTTCATTGTTTAATTCACTGAAACATTTAGAATACAGCTGTCAGCACGTACACCCATGGCTGATTCATGTCAATGAATGGCAAAAACCACCTCAATATTGTAAAGTAATTAGTTTCCAATTAAAATTAATTAACTTTATAAAAAGAACACAGCTGTCAGAGAGAAAAGAACATGTTTTATTATTTTCTTCAAACAGTTTTTAGGCTGTGACATCATCACTGAATAATCCACTCAGCTTTTCTTCACTGATGTGAATACCTAGTTTGTCATAAACCGGATCCCCACATATATTTGAATCCACATATGGAGTCTGTTTTACCCAACTGGCTGGCTATCTTCTCCCATACCAAATCTTTAATTATTTTATACTTTAGAATACATCTGAACATCTGCTAGGGTCAGACTGTTTCTGGAAAATTTTGGCTACAGGATTTTTCCTGCCAGATTAACTTTACTGTCATCTTGCTAGTTTTTTTTAAAAGGTTGATTTATTGGGCCTTCTATTACCAGACAGAACTGAACAAAAACTACACTGACAGAATAACAAACTGCAGAAGATAAAGACTGAGACAAATTCATACTGAAAAAAAATGAAGTGCCTATGGTTCCCCAAAGTAACTCTATCACTATTTTATATAATCTGCAAATATTTAATAGTTTTTTATATATTGAAAACCTTTCTAGGAACTTCGTATGTGGAAATTTCCCCTAAGTAAATAATCTAAAATAATGAAAAATTCAAATGTTTAGAGAAGTTAATTGCATTAAGAGAAAAATTAGAAGTAATCCAGATGAAATACAAGAATAAATGTAATTACATCATAGTCAGTGGAATAGAAAGCAGTGACTAAAATGATAAAGGCCATGTAGTAATATGAAAAAAGGCACAACAAAATCATAATCACTAATGTTTTGTGTCATGCAGTGTATAAAGTACTTTAAAACAATTATCTCAGATGGGAGGGAGGTTCAAGAGAGGGGACATACATATATCTATGGCTGATTCATGTTGATGTTTGACACAAAACAAAATTCTGTAAAGCAATTATCCTTCAATTAAAAAATTAAATTAAAAAGATAATTATCTCACTGAATCCTCATAATAACATCTTTATATCTATCATTGGTCCACAGCTAGCAAATGAGACTCAAGAGTCAAACTCTGATCTCTCATCCCAGAGACAAAGTATGTTAGGATGTGTTTATTTGAGTAATAATGAAACAAGAGAGCAGGAGAAATTATAATGACAGAGTTTTTTGGTTGTCTTTTTGGATTTGTTTCTGGTTTTTGTAATAGTTGTTAAGTACAGTTTAGATAAAAATATAATTTTTTTAAAAAGGTGTTTTGAAAAACATTTGTCAAAACAATCAATGTGTACACTGCATAGGGGGGGTTATTATTTCACAAAACTTTTTTTTCCATTTACTTACATATATGTGCACACTGAGCAAAATGTTGCTTCTTACTGTGGACTGTAATCAAAAAGTCAGAAACACTGTCTTATGCTGTACACAAATGGTACTGTAATAATAAAAGTCAACAAATCTATCAGTCAGTAAGAATTCTAAGAAGCCTGGAATGTTAACAGTCTAGATAATGTCTGCCCAACAGAACTTTCTGCAACAAAGCAAAGTTCTTGACTGTCTGTGCCATCCTATACAGTAGCCACTAGCCACACCAGGTCTTTAATTTAAACACCACATATAGTTAGTGACTACCACACTGGACAGACAGCTCTAGGACTTGCTTCTACCTATAAACTCCAGGTAGGTGAAAATCCAAACAAAACCTTACCTAAAAATATGGCAAAGCACTTCATGTGAAAGTTGATTCATATAGTCCTTTGTTTCATCGGATACTGCTTCCTCAGGAATTTCATTATTCGTGAGACACGTTTTAACACTTTTCTTTCGTGGACCCATTGCTGTGTTAGCTCCAGGATCAAAGAGCAAATCTCCCCTCTTGGTTACTTGACTTCAAAGCACCTGAAAGCAACCAGTGATTAGAGGAGACTAAAACACGCCAAACCCAGACAGAAATTATCCTTATAAAACACAGGTAAAACAATGTCTATTCTAGAATACAGACACAACAGTTGTGCTATTACAATGATACAGGCTACATTCAAATTAACAAAAATATTACAGAAAAGGCACAGAATGTCTTTTTTTCTGAAGAGAAGGTAAAAACTAATTATTTAGAATGAGCAAAAATCCAAAGAATAGGGAGTTCCTGAATTCTATTTGTACTGTTGCTTCCTAGCTAATTCACTCAATTTCTCCTGTGTGTAAGGTAAGATCATTAAACCAGATACAGATGCTTATGATTCTAGGATTGCCCTTAACGCAGCAGAAAGTAGAAGACTCTTAGATTCTAGTCCTGGGTCAGCCCCAGATTATTTCTATAAACTTGGATCCACTGTTTAAATTTTTCATTCTCCCACCAATAAAGTGTGGGAATCCGATTCCACCAGCGGGTCACATATCCATTTAAGAATTTGATTAAAAAATAATAATAATAACAACCTTTTCCACAAAAAACAAACAAAAAAAACTGCTTAATTTTATATGCAACTTCAGAAGAAGAATAAAACTACCCTTTTTCCTCTCTCTCTCCCGTATATATTAAGAAGTTAATTCACTTTTGTACTAAACGTATGTATTGTTTGTGGGAAGAAGAAGGGGATGAGAGGGAGAAAGGAGGAAGAACGGAGCGGGGAAAAGAGATAAAAGTCAGATGAGCGAACTTTCACCTAGAGGTTTGTTTTATTTTGTAGGTCAGGTTAAGAGGGAACTATGTGAAAACGGTGTCATTTTTTAAAATAAAATATTATTTTTTTTAATTTTCTGATTATAAAGTTACTGTATGCTCATTATAGAAAGTCTGTATAGAAAAGTATAAAGGTGTAGAAAAGTTGTACCACTCAAGGCAACCAGTATATTTCCTTCTAATCATTTTTTCTGTGCATATTTTAACCTAGTTGAGCTCATATATATAGTTTTACCTATTCATGTACAATAGTCACTCAACATGAGAAAACTTTCCTGTACTATTAAAATCCTATTTTTTAGTAACTGAATTTGAATAGAAAGTGAATATAGCAAAATTTACTGAACTGTTCTATTACTGAATATTGACTGTGCTTGGTCAGTCATGTCCATGTGGTCTCTTGTGACCCCCATGGACTGCAGCCCACCAGACTTCTCTGTCCATGGGACCCCTCAGACAAGAATAATAGTGTCATTTAAATAGTATTATCAATTATCTCTGGTAAAATTCTGAAAAATTAGCTGGACTCAAAGTGACAGAACTCTAGAGTTCAGAGCTTAATCATGTTACAGTGATGCAAAGAATTGCTGCTGCAAATCTGTCAGTCTCTCATTTACAGTGTTTGCTCCCTTTTATGCACCACTGTTTTTTCTTAATTATACTGGTACTACCAACAGTTTGTAAAGTGGACCACGTGCTTCCATTTTCTTACAGAGATGAGTCAATAAATGCATCACCTTTTCTTGATGACCTGAAGTGATCAATATGAATATACATGATATTCTGCAATATATTCTCGGGATTAGTGAACTATATGGAGTTCCTGGGGCTCCTTTGCTTCAGCAGATGGGAGAAAGCTACAAGGCTAAGTGAATTCTCATATTTTTGTGTGTGCATGTGTGTGTATGCTCTGGTCTCTTCTCTCACTGAATGGTTATGCACTGTGAATTATGGCAGGTGTCAGGATGCTTGCTTCTCTCTGCAAGCCACCCAAACACACACACTAACCTCTTAATTTGCTGCTTCTAATCAGCTATGGCCTGGAAAACCAAAGAAATAAATGTTTAGAATTGTGGGTAGATTAATATCAACATGCACTTAGTACTATGGCTTGAAGGAATTCTACAGAGTAGGTACCTGAGCTATAGTTCACTGAATTTGTTTTTAAAGAAATATATACACATGATCAAACAGAAACCAAATCAGCCTACAAGAAATCCTAGTTTCCAGAGCATAAAATGTTTCCAATCTGATCAAGCACCTTTCCAATTTAATTTTTCAATTTTTACCACTTGCTCATTCCAGCCACACCAATCTCAGTTCATGCATTTATTTCACATTCATCTTTTATTCCCAATAAGCTACTAACTCTGGCTAGAAAGTCCTTCCTTTCCCTTTCTTTTTCTTTTTTGCTAGAAAGGCATTATTCTGCCTTCAAAATCTAGTTTAAACGTTAGGTTCTCTGAGAAAATGTCTCCTACTAAACTTCTCTTCTGAGGTCCCTGTAATACTAACATATGCTTCTCCCATAGCAACTTGGATAGTATTTTACTGATTGTGTCTCTGCCAGGAAAAGGAAAAAGAATCTCAATCTCATGCCACTGGGTGATGACAAGTCCTCGTTCACAGTAAATCATACATCTGATGTGTAACTATCCATCAGTCTTTCCATTCTCCCATATGTGTTCAGCAGCAAGGCTCCTAAGAACCATTTCATGCTCTTATGAGCATTCTATTTGCCACCACAGCGCTCAATGATCTCAGCAACAAGCCTGTAACCCTGGCAAAAATATAATCACACTCTAATAAGAACACAAAATAGCTACCCTGAGGCATTCAAATACGCTGGCAAGACTATTAATCAGTACAGACCAGTCCAACCATGGATTAATTCTCCAGTTACGTTATTTAGCACATGCTTCACCCTTTATGCCCTCACCTTTGCTAACTTTAGATCATTCATGGATACCATGTTCTTGACTTCATGCTTTAAGTAAAAATCTTTCTTGGCTCTTCATCCTCCTCTTACTAAGTGGTGTAGATCTGCTACCCTCATCTTATGATTCTACTTTTTATCGCTCCTTATTTTGCAATAGTGAGGTTTTGTGTGAATCAGATTATCGTAGCTCTAGTGCACAACATACACTTGCAATTTTAAACAAATAGACTGCTCCTTAAATATCACAGAGTTTATATAAATTTCCCTCGTTTAGAACTCAGAAAAATATTTACTCACAGATATGAAATTATACAACATTACAGAAAGGTCAGGTTAGGTCTCCAGCAAGCCCACAAAGATCCATTTAACTTAATATGCATTAACACTAACTACCAAAGAGCCTAAGTTAGTAGGACTGTAACAAAACTTTAGGTGAAATTGTATATATAGTTCCCATATCAAGTCTCGAATTGAAAACTTGGTCACAGAGCTACTTATTTGTCAGCAAGTGGAGTAGTGATGCCCCTGCTACAAGCCTTCAGTGGGGAATGGACTCATGGAGATGAACACTGGGGTAGAGGATAAGACTTCCATCTTCTACCTAGGGGCTTTAACAGCTCAGGACCCACACCTAGGAATCGCCAAGTCCTCTCCAGCTCCAGTAGTGCCCCTGGCACTACTAAAGACTTCTTCAAGGACTCAATTCTTCTCCCTCACCACTACTCAAACTCTATTAAAAACAAACAACATCAACCAAAACAGCCCACACAACTGTTTCAACTGAAGCTGGCTTCATCATCACTTGAGTGAAATACATGACTAGACTATGCTGAGAGCATTTAATCCCAAGCACTAAGTACATAGGCCTGGTATCCCTGTTTGAGAAGAAAACACTATGAAAGACACAGGGAGCTAGTGATGATGAAGTCTCTCTTATATGTGCACTCTCTCTCTCTACTGCTTGTCTTTCAGTGGAATGAAGGATAAAAGCAGGTGGCAACAGAAAACTATGACAACTAGCCTTCTATATCTTGGTTTCCTCCTACCCTTCTCTCCAAAATATCACCACTTGTCACCTGAGAAACTCAGCAAGGTAGGAGCGGTCCAAAGCAGCAATAGGCTGAAAGGGGAAAAGAGGGAAATTCCAGTTATCATCAGTAGATAAAGATGACACATAGGAACAGGTTCGGAGAAGGCAATGGCACCCCACTCCAGCATTCTTGCCTAGAAAATCCCATCGACAGAGGAACCTGGTAGGCTGCAGTCCATGGGGTCGCTAAGAGTCGGATACGACTGAGCGACTTCACTTTGACTTTTCACTTTCGTGCACTGGAGAAGGAAATGGCAACCCACTCCAGTGTTCTTGCCTGGAGAATCCCAGGAATGGTGGAGCCTGATGGGCTGCCATCTACGGGGTTGCACAGAGTCGGACACGACTGAAGCAACTTAGCAGCAGCAGCAGGAACAAGTTTAGCAGAGGAGTTATGGACGGTAAGGAGAGGTGAGTATAAATAACGAGTACAAATATATAGAGACTATTATTTGCAGCAACAGGTGTTATTTGGGGGGGATTCCCGGGTGGCACAGTGGTAGAGAATCTACCTGCTAATGCAGGAGACACAAGAGATGCGGGTTTGATCTGTGGGCTGGGAAGATCCCCTGGAGTAGGAAATGGCAACCCGCTCCTGTATTCTTGCCTGGAAAATCCCATGGACAGAGGAGTCTGGCAGGCTGCAGTCCATGGGGTCACATGCACGCCTAGGTGGAAGAGTCAGTCACGACTGAGCACATGCACACAAGTTCTGGAGGTTAAGACTCTAAACCTCTAAGAAATGTCATTCTGAATGACAAAACTCATTTTCAAGGAAAGTTAAAAGGTGAAAGGTCCCTCAGAGATTAGTCACACAGTTCTTAATTTTTTGTGGGTCACAAACCCATCTGGGACTATGACAACAATTGCACATCCCCCGAAGAGAAAAACAAAACACTTCAAGACTCATATACTTTCAGGGGCTTCACAGAGACATGCAAGCTCTTCACCAGGATGCCATCCAAACCTGGTTCCTTAATTTTTAGATAGACGAACAGAACCAGAGGACAAAAGTCACTTGCCAAGGGCATATATTAAGTGTCAGAGTTCATGCTGGGATTCAGATTTTTCAGCCTACACTGTATAACCTGTCATCAAGTCAGTCCTCTGCACTGCAGGGGGCTGCTGCATTCCAGAACTATGCCCCAGTGCTTGGAGACGCACTTCTTGATGCTCTGATAAAACTGCTGCTGACCACACCCTCCTTCACAAATTAGAGCCCGTGGTCCATCTAATTTGATTCCCACACAATAGCCTACAGAAGCCCTCAGTCTCTATAGTCATCCTGTAAAAGCTGTGTAGCAGACTTTAGCCAAAGGAAGCATCGTTTTTGTTTTAGTGGTCCAAGCACATTTAGTGTTTTGTTTTAGTGGTCCAAGTACATTCCAACTAACAATAAGTCTGAGTTGTTTCTGAATATTCTTTAAATTTTTATAAACTCGACAAGGGAAGGAAGGTCCTTTTCAATTTCTTAGGCTGCTTCATTCCTTGCAACCTGCCAGTTCAAGTTTCCCCCCATCCCAAGCTAGACTACCTATCCTCTACTAATTTAATTCATCCTGGTTGCTCCCAAATTTATCCCTCTCTTTTAAACCTTAACCCTCAAGGCTATTTCTACTATTTGCTGAGGAGCACCAACATTTCCTTGCTTGCAAAAATCATTTCCCTTTTTATTCTCTATTCCCATTGGAGAAGTTTTAACACTTATTGTACACAACTCTATCATTGATACCTATAAAAAGCCTTACATAAATCCACTCCTTTACTCCCCAAATGTCCAACTTAGAAATCTTGTTATACCTTGTCAACATCTTCTTCCATCTCTCTTATTCTAATTACTCTCTTCCTCAGATCACACTGGACCTTCCAAGGTACATGTTTGTTTCTGACTAACATACTTTATAAGGAAGAGATAAACTGACTTATCTTACAATTAATTAGAAAACTTAGGGACCTCTTCTTTTATTGGACTTTCACAATACTGAATCAATTTCCCACTCTGTATGTAATTAATAACAATTTTTTGGAGAAACTCCTTTTTTAAAACTTGCTATTATCAATCTATCCATCCATCCAACCATCCCCTCACTTGATTTGTTTTTTTATTGCCTACTAGGTGCTATGTAGTGACAAAGCCTTTCCTCCCGTGAAGCTCCACCGTCAAGGGCTCCTCTGCCCCTTAGGTTTCTAACACCTTTCTTTAGTTGTTGTTGTTTTGCCTTCAGTTTGCTCATATCAAAGTAATACTGTATGTCACTTAATCTGATACCATTCCTCATAGATCTTCCATCTGCCACCTAGAACAGCCTCTCCTGCCTAAAGAAATGCTGCACCACATACACCAAGTTGCTCAGATAAAAAACAAACAAATGAGAAAAACAGAAGTACAGTGCTGAAAACATCTAGGAATCATCCAGTCGAATCTTTCATTTTCCAGATAAGGAAAGTGAGAACCAGAGAGGTAAGCTGGCTTGCCAGAAAGTATCAGTGCTGTAACAAGGTACCAGTACTGGTGCTGTCTGTATCTTTAACTCAAATCCAGTTTTATTTCACTATGTCACTTTATTATAATCTGGCTTTTCCTTTTTCTCCTTTTCTATATCTTAGTATCTTTTTTTTTTTTTTAACTAAAGAGTGTACTTCCAGGGACACAGTCATTTAAACAAACACACACAAAAGTTTACGCAAAGAGGACATATGAATCACAGCACAACAAATTTTAAAGAGAAAGAGCCTTAGTGATAACCTAGACCAGTAATTGTAAAAAATGAGATTTAAAAATTAGAAACACAGATTTTTCTATCTATATGGCTACATAATATGCACCCTCCATATCTCACCCTTCCCTTCCCCCAGAAAATCATGCATCTATAGTTATTATTTTATTCTTCATTTGCACAGTTGTTGTTTAGTTGTTTAGTCACTAAGTCCTGCGGGACTCTTTGCGACCCCATGGACTGTAGCCTGCAATGCTCCTCTGTCCATGGGATTTCCCAGGCAAGAAAGAATACTAGAGTGGGTTGCCATTTCCTTTTCCAACGGATCTTCCTGACCAAGGGATCGAACCTGCGTTTCCTGCATTGGCAGGAGTGTTCTTTACCGCTCAGCCTGCAGAGTATGAGAAAGGGGATTAAGAGCCTGTGACCTAATCTAACTAATTCATTTGTCTGATGAGAAATCTCCAGTCCAGAGAAAGGAAGGTATTTGCCCAAAGTAAGTAAACCAGCAATTTAGGAGCAGTTTTAAGACAAAGGTCTGTTTTTCACATTTGCGTGTCTTACACTGCTGATATAGGTTTAAAAAACAAAGTCTTCAGGACAGAGCTTTTCAGCGCACAGGAAACACAGCAACCTTCCTAATTGCCCAGGTGCCCTTGGTTGGCTTGGTGTCTGGAAACAAATATGGTAGACACTTCTGATAAGTCATCTCCTGGTTAACCAAAAATGCAGAAAAGAGAGGCTTTCAGGCGTGTTTCTAAGGAAAGACTCCTTAAAAGGGAGTTGAGATTCTGACTTTTGAGCTCGGAGGGGCATCAAACGCACCCAACACCCTCATTTTACAGATATGTAAGCCGTGCCACAGAGAAGGTAATGGACATGGGCAAGGTCAGAGTGAGTCGGTGGACGAGGTAACACTAGAACTCCGGGCTCCCTATCCCCCGGTTGGCCGCCTCTACAGATGTATTCACCGCGTCCTGCTCGGATAATCCCCGCAGTAAGCTGACTACAGGCTTTAATTCACAGGTTAAAACACTGACTTAACATTAAAATCGTGGAATTTGTGACGCCCAGAGTACGACGGGGTCCCAGAAGTTGGCCAGGCCAGAACTCCCACTTTGTTCAGGAAATCCTGATTCATAGACAGTGCTATGTACTGGGATCTTGGGCAAAGTTCAGGCAAGGTGGCAAACGCCGCCACCAGGCCCTCGAAGACCAACCACTACAAACCCAATCCACCACAAACCCAAGCCCGGCTTTTCGAGGAGCTCTAGGCCCGAAAGGGGCCAGAGACCGAGAGCCCAACCGGTCGAGGGCCCTAGAGCCCGATCCAGCCGCCTCCACCCGCTGTACGCACCCTGAGCTCTGTAGCTCGCCGCCCGCCCCATGCCCACCAGCCCGCCGCCTCACCTATGCCAGCCCTCCGTTTGTTGTACTGGTGAAGGGGGAGGGAGAAACGCGACAAACACTTCCCGCGGACCCCAACGCCGCGACACTTCCGCTTCCGCCGCCCCTCGGGCACTTCCGGAATGTGGGCATCCGGGGCTTGGCCCATTCCCTGTGCCCATGTTGGGTGTGAGGCTCGGGCGTCCAGGCCTGGCAGCCATGTTAGGCGTGGCTTTTGGGTAAACTCGCGGCAAGTCCTTCATTCACGTGACAGCGTTACCACGCCCAAAGTGTGTAGCGTCTGCCGCGGGATAAATAGTCCAGATTCTGCGGTTTGCTTCTGGGTGGTTTTGGTGCGCCTTTCAGGGTTTCGCGTTTCTCGGTTGCAAAGTAGCTAAGTTGTGGTAGAGTTTTGTTTTGTTTTTTTTTAAACTTACTCACCTGAAAACAGAAAAACTTTCTTTGGTGAGGGTGAGGTGGGGTAAAAACGTCAATGTTAAGTCAGCTTTTCTCTACGTTTGGGACATTGTGTATGTACGTACTTTACAGTATTTTATAGTTTCCAAAGGATTTCCTCATCATTGTCTAATTAAACACTCGCCACGACCGTGACGTATTGGTAGGAGTTAATTTGACCCGTTTTTTTCCTTACAAAGATTATCTTCAGAGAGGGTGTGGACTGAAAACAAAACAAAACAAAACAAAACCCCCCACAGCCTAGAAGTAGGGAATTACCTTTTATTCAGCTCACTGGCTGAGGACTTAAGCTGTGAAGATGGCCTCTGGGATATCTGGAGTGACTGTTCTGAAGAGGTAAGGCGTACAGATGTGTAGGAGAGTTTGCAAAAGAAAAAAAGCAGGTAGTTGAACGTGAAAATATTACTGCTGATTAAAGAAACAAAATGTCAAATTAACTTAGCTCTTTTTAATGTATGAGGTAATATGAGAATCTGGGCTTAATGAAATCATTCTCTTGATATGTACCTTAACTTTCTAGGGTCTATAATCCTGTTTTTCTCCGAACTGAATCTCATTAGGATGCACCTTTAGGCAAGCTGCAGTGACTGATGGCTCCATGACCACAACAGTCTTTAACCGAAATGACACGAACCATTGTATGTCTGCAGAGATAATTGCTCAGTGTCACACAGCTAGACTGAAACCAGATTTTTTATACCTTCCAAATGCCTTGCCCCTAAATATGGGTGACCCTTGATCAACTCTGGGGTTAGGGGTCAAAAATTTGAAGATAAGTTTACAGTAGGCTCTCCCTACTGTAGTCCACATCTGTGGGTTCAAGCAACCACAGAGTACTCATTCTGTGACCTTGAGATGTCAACTCTAAACTTCGGGTTTGTTAGGAAAAAAAGGATGTCGTTATGGTAAGTACATACAAAACCACCGCAGAATTTAGAGGCTAACCATAATTTGTTAGGATTCTGTGAGTTAACTGGGCTCAGTTCAGTTCAATCGCTCTGTCGTGTCTGACTGTTTGCGACCCCATGAATCGCAGCATGCCAGGCCTCCCTGTCCATCACCAATTCCCGGAGTTCACTCGGACTCACGTCCATTGAGTCCGTGATGCCATCCAGCCATCTCATGCTCTGTCGTCCCCTTCTCCTCCTGCCCCCAATCCCTCCCAGCATCAAAGTCTTTTCCAATGAGTCAACTCTTCGCATGAGGTGGCCAAAGTACTGGAGTTTCAGCTTTAGCATCATTCCTTCCAAAGAAATCCCAGGGTTGATCTCCTTCAGAATGGGCTGGTTGGATCTCTTTGCAGTCCAGAGGACTCTCAAGAGTCTTCTCCAACACCACAGTTCAAAAGCATCAATTCTTCGGCGCTCAGCCTTCTTCACAGTCCAACTCTCACATCCATGCATGACCACAGGAAAAACCATAGCCTTGACTAGATGGACCTTAGTTGACAAAGTAATGTCTCTGCTTTTGAATATGCTGTCTAGGTTGATCATAACTTTTCTTCCAAGGGCTCAGTTGGGCAGTTGTAAATTGGGGTTACATGCATTTGATATTAAATGTCGGCTGAGACTTTTAACTGCAAATTCAAATGGAAGTTGCATTGTGGACAATTTAGTCTGCAAGCCCTCTAGGCCCTCAGCTAAAACTATCAGAATACCTACACATGATTTACCTTCTGGTTTGGATTTCTCACAGCAGAGAGCTGGGTTATGATAGCGAGCACTCAGAAATAGAGTGGAAAGTGAGCTGTTCCAAGCAGTACAGGAGGAAACTCAATGACAGGACTTCAAATGATTCAGCCTTGGGAGTCTCAGAAGTCACTTCTGTCACATTTTGTTGGTCGAGGAAGCCACCCAGATTCAAAATGAGAAGGGTAAGATTCCACCTCTTAATTTAATGAGTAGCAAAAAATGGAGGGTCCATCTTTAATTTACTACAGTACCTCCTTTGTTTTTTGGTGAGGGGGAGATATATAGATTTTATTAGCACAGGCTTCAAAAAGGAAGGCTGGTAGCCCCACCAGTACAGCCTTGAGGGTGTACTTGAGTGATTCTTTACATGATTTATTTTTAATTGTAAAATATACATGGCTTCCCTGGTGGCTCAGTGGTAAAGAATGCACCAGCCAATGCAGGAGTCAGTCACAGGTTCCACCCCTGGATTGGGAAGATCGCTTGGGGAAGGAAATGGCAACCCACTCTAGTATTCTTGCCTGGGAAATCCCATGGACAGAGGAAGCTGGTGGGCTCCATTCAGTCCACAGGGTCCCCAGAGTCAGACACAACTCAGGGACTAGATCACCACCACCAAAATATATGTAAAAAAATTTAGTATTTTAACCAATTTTGAGTGTGCAGTGGCATTAATTCATTGGCATTAAGACTATTTACGTTTTTATGTGACTACATCACCATCCACCACCAGATTTTTTTTCATCTTCCCTTACTGAAACTCCATATGCCCTAAACAATTCCCACCTGCTGCAGCCCAACCCCTGGCAACCACCATTCTACTCTCTCTCTCTTTGCCCATATAAGTAGACTCATACAATATGTCCTTTTTGTTTGTGTTTTTTTCACTTAGCATAATGTTTTCAAGGTTCATCTATGCTGCAGCATGTGTCAGACTTTTCTTCCTTTTTAAGACTGAGTTATATTACATTGTATGCATATATCATATTTTGCTTGTTCATTCATCCATCACTGGACATTTGGGTTGCTTCCCACATGTCTGTTGTAAATAGACATTGTGAATAATTCTTCAATGAATATTAGTGTGCAGGTATCTTTTCTTTCTTTCTATTATTTTGATATGTATCCCAAAGTGGGATGGTTAATCATATGGAAATTCTATTTTTAATTTTTCCATAGTAGTTACACTGTTTTATATTCTCAGCAACAGTGCGCAAGGGTTCCAATTTTTCAACAGTCTTTCTTTCTTTTTTTTTTGGTGAGATAATGTTTGTAATCCACTAAGAAGAGTGCCTGCTGCTGCTGCTGCTAACTCACTTCAGTCATGTCCGACTCTGGGTGACCCCATGGACTGTAGCCTACCAGGCTCCTCTGCCCGTGGGATTTTCCAGGCAAGAGTACTGGAGTGGGGTGCCATCGCCTTTGCCTAGCACATAGCAAATATTCTGAAAAGGTTAGCTGTTACTATTTGATTGTTCAGAGGCTCTTTTTTTCCCCTTTTTTCTCAGCAATGTTTGAAGTTTCAAGGACTGAATTCTTAGCATGTGGTTTTTCTGAAGTTCACTTTCAAAACATCTTAAAATTTTCCAAGTTACATAAGGAAATGCTGTGAAAGGATGTTGTAAGTAGGTATATGCTTAGTGAATTGCACTATCAAAACAAAACACAAGGTGGTAGATTAGGCGTGTGCACGTGTGCGCATGCACATATACACACACTAAAGGAAAAAAGAAAAAGTTTCATGGGTAGCTTTTATAAACACGAGACCTAAGTGAGCATAAATAAACAAGGCCATTGTTTTTCATTTTTAATTTGGACCATACTGTTAAAGGTTAACAGTAACCTTTCTCAAGAAAGTGAAAAGATTTAGAAACTTCAGGAACTCAAAAATGTTTAAGTAATAAGCCTTACTGTGTTTTCCCTGTCAACTACGTTGAGTGCTGAGCCAGCTCTCTAGAAATGTGAGAGTAAAGAAGTTATTTTTTAGAAAAAGAGATGTTTGAAATGCCAAGAACTATTTACCATGAGCCAGCATTTACTGAAAGACTGTGTGGGACCTGGGAATATGTTAGATTGTTAGGACTGCAGAGATGACTAGGTAGCAGTTTCTGCTCTAAGCAATTTGGGAGACATCATCTACAAAGGACACTTAAGTGAAGTTTGGGAAACCCTGGCCTAGTGGAATGTCAGGATACCCGAGCAGTACAGAGGACCGAGTCCAGGCTCTGTGCAGCTGTGCTTGAAATAGTAATTACAAACACCCAGTTCAGCTCACTTTTCCTTCCCCCACGAGCTTGTGTCACTACTTCTTAATTATGTCTCTCTGTCTCATCATCCTGGCTCTAGTATCTCACTTGCAAATTCTTAATGTTTTGTTTTTTTCATTGTTTTAATCACAGTGTCTATCTACCAATCATTTTAAATACATCATTATGTTTAATCCCTATGAACTCTGTGAGGTAAGTGTCGCTTACCCCATCTTACAGGTAATGTAACTCAGGTTCAGAGAGGTTAAGTATTTTGCTAAAGTTCACACAGCTAGCAAATAAAGAGAATCACTGTGAAATTTTAGCTATCTTGCTTCAAAATCCATATTCATACTGTGCACTCTTGTAATTTTTCCTCCAAATAACAATCTGATTAATCTTCTTAAAGCACACAAGGAATGTATCAATGGCTCATTTTTTCTTAAACTTTAAACCTTAAAGCATACATTTATTTCTTGTTGATTGGAGTTCCAAGGCCCAATATGCCTTGGTTGCAGTCTACTGTTTCAATCTCCCATTGCTGCATATAGGACACACAGGGATCAGTTTCCCCTCACATACTCTATGACTCTCCTGACCTTGACTAAATGAGCAAGTTGCCCCCCAATTAGTAGAAGTGAATTAACCTCATTCAGCTGTCACAAGGAAAGAAATGAAAAGTGCTGATGGACTGGGCCCACCCAAATGAGCCTAATACTGGGATGGAAACTGATGGTCCTTAAATTCCAAAAGTAACAGGTAGAAAGCAGGTGTAGTTTTTGAACGCTGGTTGTATTTTGAATCTGACATGGTTCATTAATTCATTCAACAAATATTTTCTGAGTGCTTGCTCTCGGGGGAAGCACTGGATTAGTTGCAAAGAAACAAATAACGATGAGTGGATATATTTCTACCTGCAGTTTGGTCAAGGGAGACAGGCAAACATCCAGGTGAATAAATTTCCCAAACGTAAACAGATCGGCGGGTGGGGTGGGTATACAGTTAAGCTTAGTTGGGTGAAGGAATTAATGAAAGGATAATTGTACTCAATTTTTGCTTTTAAGTACTTCAGTTATAACAAAATTCTTTCCAAATGTTACAGCTCTATTCAGTTAAACATAAATGTGGCAAATGACAACTTCTCAAAACGCCAATAATACACACTTAATAAAATTTTTATTCCCTTTAAATTTAAATCAACAATGAAAGATTTCAAATTGGAATCACACAATTCATCCATCATATTCTTTACTCTTATATTTTCTTAAAGTATCTATATTTTAAATTATAATTATTTGTAGACTATTTCTAAACCCAAACTACAATATAGATGTGATTTATTCCTCATTTCTATGCTTATGTTTAATATTTTTGTGGTTATAAGATAATTACTTAAAAATTCAACTCCTCATATTGGCAGATTGTAGTTGCATATTGATGGGGAATAGCTAAGCCCCATGATTTCCCTTCTTCCCACCCTAACCCTTTTCCTTTTGGCTCTCAAGCTATGAGGACACATGACTAGGGTGGTAACAGCGTTAAATCATCATGTAGATGGAATCTGTATGGGAGATGACAAAACCAGCATTCTGTGCAGTTCATAGACAGCAGAGGTCAGAGGCGGACAGTAAGACTCCTTGCATTGCTTAAGTCAGGGGATACTGCTGATCTTGAATTAAGACCATGAATCCTCCTAATTGCATGAACCCACCCATTTCTTGTTTGACCTAGGCTAAGTTTCAGTTAGATTTCATCACTTTTACCAAAAATATTCCTGAAAATATTTCCTAATATTAACTGTTAATTGCTGTGTTAGCCATTAACCTCCTCTATTATCCTCAATTCAGTTCAGTCGCTCAGTCGTGTCCAACTCTTTGTGACCCCATGAACCGCAGCACGCCAGGCCTCCCTGTCCATCACCAACTCCTGGAGTTCACCCAAACCCATGTCCATCAAGTCGGTGATGCCATCCAACCAACTCATCCTCAGTTGCCCCCTTCTCCTGCCCTTAATCTTTCCCAGCATCCGGGTCTTTTCCAGTGAGTCAGCTCTTTGCATCAGGTAGCCAAAGTACTGAAGTTTCAGTTTCAATGTCAGTCCTTCCAATGAACACCCAGGACTGATCTCCTTTAGGATGGACTGGTTGGATCTCCTTGCAGTCCAAGGGACTCTCAAGAGTCTTCTCCAATGCCACAGTTCAAAAGCATCAATTCTTTGGTGCTCAGCTTTCTTTATACTCCAACTCTCACATCCATACATGACCACTGGAAAAACCATAACCTTAACTATTATCCTAAACCTTCAGAAAACATGTTACTCTGAATAGCCTTGAACATGCTTGAGAAATGAAGCACCAAAGTGGTGGATAATATTAAAAAGTGAAATGAGGGGCTGATGGAGAACTCTGCAAAATTAGGGATATGGAGCAAGAAGTAACCATGAGAACAGAAATGCCCTGGGGTCCTCTGAAGTTGAGAGGACACCAGACTGCCCATGGTTTGTGGGCCAACACATCAAATGATTTTGTATGGGTATGAAAGTGTATTTTCCAGAAGGTTTAGCTCTCTGGGTGATATTTCCTTGCCTTCTACTAAGATAGTAAAGTGTTTCAAGTCCTGGCAGTACCGTAACTTACGATATAGATAGTTAAGTGTGGCAAAGGCAGGAAAACAGCAGGGAATTGAACTTTGGGCAGGCCTAAGGACAACCTCAGATTCAGAGGAGGGAAAAGTAGAATCCCAAAAGGGTAGTATCAATGTGTAATTGTAAAGAAGTAATTTTACAGAAGTAATTACTTCTTTCATTTTCCTGGCAATAGTGCCTTAATGTTCCTTTGGAGAACAGTTCTTTATCCTCGTCTAGTCCATTCAGGAGGGCTGCTTCACCCCTGGCTCCTGCAGTGCCTTGTAATTTAGTCTATTAAAATAAAAGTTAAAGCACACTTGTAGCCCTAAAGACTGATTCAGCAATCTTATCCCAACTAGTGTATAAGCTTCAAATCTTTTACTAGAAGTTTTAAGAAAGGAAAGTTCTCTTCTACTGAAATTGTAACTCTGGAGCTGCCAGGGTTTACCTCTGGGATGGGTGAAGTGGTCAAAGCCTGAGAATGAAGACAATGTCAAGGAAAACATGGATGGATCGAAAAAAGGAGACCCCCAAAACCACCTGGCAACAATTTTTGAGACTGGGTGGAGACATGCCTGAATTCAGAGATCCCTCTGGATTTTTCAAGTACAAGTGCCATGGAAATCCTCCCCACCTCCCCTACTTTGCTCCCACCCACCCCATTTTTTTTTTTAAATTCAGTATCTGAGATGAGTTTTCTTTAGGGTGTTATTCTTCCAAAGAAGTTCAACATACTACATGTGTTTTCCCCACTAGAGGGTGTAGCTCACTCACTGCATAAGGAGCAAAACTTTAGGTGCTTCAGTCAGATCTGTTGGGATGGTGCAGAGTCCCAGCCACAGAGTTCACATCACTGATGGTGCCCTTGTCTTAGAAGACCTGGGAGAACGGTCATATTGCTAAGTCCAAGCTCATACTGCTCACTACATGACAGAACAATAAATCAAGAGATGAGGTGTTTGGACAAGGAATAACCACTTTATTTGGAAAGCCAGCAAATCATGAAGATGGTGGATCTAGTGTATCCAGAGTTAAAATTCAGGCTTCTTTTATATTAAAAGGGGAGGGAGTGTGATCAGTTGTTGCAAACTTCTTGGTGCCAGAATCATTTGTGCTTCTAACTGTCATGACATTCTAGGTCATGACATTCCTGTAAACTTCTAACAAGCCAACTGTTACTCTCTATTCTGCAAATTTTTATTTCTATATGAATGAAAAAATGTTCTACCTTTAAAGGTTAAACTTGAGGGGTAGAGCCTTGAGAATGGGCTCATCATATGTTTCAGGTTTTTTCTTCTCTGTTACAGATAGATGATCAAGGCAAGGAAATGGAAGAGGACCCAGGTGCCACCTGGAGACTTCATCTCAAGAACAGTGATGCTTCCTTTGTTTTAAAAAGGTAAGGGCCAGAATGGCAAATGGGTTTTGTCTTCCATGCCAAATCTGATGGACACAACATGCTTTGATTGCTGTGTTGAGAAAGATTTTGAAACCATGTCCAACTCAGTGGAGTGTGCTCTCATTGATTACCAATACCTGGGGTAGGCATGGGAAGAAGCAGCAGGGTTGGATGCAATAGATACTTTGCCTCTATGGGTGAGATGTTTCTTAGTAGAAGCAGCATTGGCATTTTGGGTTTTTTGTTTGTTCATTGTTAAAGCAGATGTTTTTAAAATTTAAAAATTCTATTTATTTATCTATGGCTGTGCTGGGTCTTCACTGCTTACGCCAGTTGTGGCAAGTGGTGGCTACTCTCCAGTTGTGGTCCACAGGCTTCTCTTGCAGCGGCTTCTCCTGTTGTGGAATGTGGGCTCTAGGGCACGCTGGTTCAGTAGTTGCGGTGCGTGGGCTCCACTGCCCCACAGAATGTGGAATCCTCCTGGAGCAGGGATTGAACCCATGTACTCTGCATCGGCAAGTGGATTCTTAACCATTGGACCATCAGGGAAGTCAACTCTTGGCATTTTGGATGGGTCACTTCTTTATTGTGTTGGGCATTGAAGGGTATTTATCCACTGAATGCTGTTAGTATCACTCCAGTCACTGTGACAAACAAAAATTAAACCCCGACATATTTTTAAAAGCCTCTTATGAGAGCAGTCACTTGAAAATCATTATGTTTGGCTGAGAGTGACTTGACTAGAGTTACTTGAAGTTGATCTAGAGCTTCTTATGTTTTTGAAGACTAACAGGAAAAAAAAAAAAAAAAAAAGAGGATTTTTTTTATAAAACCTGAGAACAGACTTTACACCAGTAAGTGAATAAGAATTGACAATGGAGGTGGGAATGAAGAGTGTCCAGTAAAGGGAAGAAGGTGCCTCTAAAGACAGGGAGTCAGCTGTCAACTGACAGCAGGTGATTACTATGGTTGAGGAAAGGATAGAGGGAGCTTCGGCTTTTGGGGAAGGGGTATCCTATTAAGCATCAGGGTCATTGGGGTACTTTCATCTCACCTTAGGGTTCCATTGTCTCTAGGTGTCCTGTTAGGTCAGAGTGTTGTCATATAACAGTTATCAGGGAGTGCCCCCTACTCTATACCTCTGAATCCCCTGAATAATATCAGCCTTCTTAAATTATCTTTGGAACAAGTTAGCATATAAACCAATGAGTGAATAAATAGATGAATAAAATATTCCTTACCCCTTAATTTAAGAGTTCAATAGTACCTCTTTCATGTTCCTTATGCCCCTGAAGAGAGAAGCAAGAAAGAGGGTTTGAACAACCAGCATGGTATTGTTGCCACTATCAAGTTTTGCATTTGCCCAAGACCACACATGAGGAGCACCTTAGCTGGACAGGTTGGATGTATTATTCATCTCTGTCAGAGAGAAAACAATGGAAGCCATAGGGTACCTCAGTAAAAGGATATTAGGAAGGATTTATTGTCCAGATTTGGTATCATTAGGTTGATTTGGGGAAATTTTAATGGCTTTGCCCTGGACTGGATACCCTCAGGAAGTGAGAATTCTATGATTGGCATCTTGGAAAGTCTTATTTAGAAGGAGGAAAGAATAGGCTAAAGTTGTAATTGGTAAAGAAGCAACAGTCACTCATATTAACCTAAAATAGGGGATGTTTGGTAGTTTGCATGATGTTTGTTTTGCCTGAGTTCAGGCTAATTATGGAATAGTATTGCTTTCATCTTGATTCATCACAGTTGCAGACCAGCTTTGTTGGATGTTAATATTCGGCGAAGTTGTTTGCTAAACAGGAGAGCATCAAGGCCACTTGTTTTTCATTTTTCATCTGGACCCATGAGTGCTATGGCAATGCCAAGGTTAGCTCCTGGATGTCATGGGTTGTTTTTCTCTTTTCACATTGTATTATATCTTTTATAATCTTGTTTTCTTGCTCCCTCCCTGGATTGTAAACTGCACAAGGAACAGACCTATTTTGATTACCATTAAGGACCCAAACGTAGCCAAGTCTCTCAGTTCATAAGTTCTTAAAGAATATTTACTGAATAAACGAATTGTCCAATTAGCCCATCAGACTGAATTACTCAAAGGCAGAGGTCACTTCCTACTCAGCTCTGTACTTCTAGAAACAAACACAATTCTGGTGTGTCTCATTAAATATATCTTGAGTTAAAGAGGAACTTTCCATAGCATAAGATTTATTGATTTTTTAATAAGAAAATATAATGAATTTTGCCTTTTGAAGGAAAGATGATGGTTGATTCAGATGGGTTCATTTATGATGAATAAAAGAAAGTCACTTCACAGTCAAGATTTCTTGAACTTCTGACATTTTCCAAGATGTCGAACTGAAAGAGTGAATTCCAAAGCTCTAAGAGAAATTGATATAAGTATTTAGTGACAATTCATATGAAATACAATTTCTTTATTTCTCCTCCTCTAGTTTTAATGTTTTAGAGATTTTAAGCGAAGACAAGTCTTGATTTGTAAACTCTTAACTTACGAATAACCCATAGCTACAAAGATTTGCCTCTCCTCTCAATACTCCCTTCCCTCTGGAAACCGCTGTACTTTGTAATCATGGTGAATTATTAGAGCTTTTAACAGATGTATAAACTTGTATTTTAAGTAGTGGGAGGGAAAAACAGTGACTCCCTGAAGAACCATGGGAAAATCTTTTCAGTATTCTGAACCAGAATTACTTATTTGTAAAATGACCATAATTATGGGTACCTACCGAGAAAGGCTCTTTGAGGCTCCTTGTGAAAGGGCTCTATGAACTACAAACAGGGAGGATTCTTATTGTGGGGGGCAGAGAGCATAATTGTCAAGAAAAAGATAAATACAGCAGTGCAGAAAACACAAGTGAAAATATTTGTCATCTTCAGCAGAAATGTAATAACAACAGCAAGCCAGTTACTACATTTTGCAATAAATTATAGTCAATGGACTTTCGTTATTGCATTTTTCATGAAAAAGTGGTCCATTTTAAAAAAGTAACAATAGCCACATAGGAAACAAAAAAACATTGTTCATCTTCCGTAAATCCTTCCAATTTGACTTGAGGAAAGGAATTAACTTTGGAGTCTTTTATTATTATGTATGGTAGTAGTTGTAGTAGTAGTAGTAGTAGTTTGTCGCTCAGTCGTGTCCAACTCTTTGCGACCCCATGGACTGGGACCTACCAGGCTCCTCCCTCCATGGGATTCTCCAGGCAAGAGTACTGGAGTGGGGTGCCATTTCCTTCTCCAGGGGATCTTCCCGACCCAGGGATTGAACCTGGGTTTCCTGCATTGCAGGCAGACGCTTTAACCTCTGAGCCACCAGGGAAGCCCCTTATTATGTGTAAAAAGGGAATAATCTCATCCTTGCCTACCATCCAGTATTGGTATGGCTTTCATAGGTGCCCTGTTTAGGAAAATACTTTCTAAACTATAGCAGGCTTTTAGTTATATATCTGTATGACATATAGTAATGGCCTGAGAATAATAGTATCTTATTCTTCCCCACTCTTTCCCTGCATCTAGCACAGTGTGTAGAACTTGCTAAGCATTTATTAAAGATTCATGAAACAGATAAGTGTGAAAGATTGTTTTTAAGTATTCAAAAACTCTGGTCAAACATAAGATTGTAATCAAAGTAATTCAAAATTAAGCTTGAGGGCTCTGGATGTTAGATTCCTGGAATTGTTTCTTGGCTTCTCCCCTCACAAGCTGTGATATTTTGAATGAGTCCCTAAATTCATTCCATTTTTACTGATAGTCTAGAATAGGCAAATACATAAAGGTAGAAAGTAAAGTTGTGATTGCCAGATACTGAGGGGAATGGTAGAATGGATACAGGTTTATATTTGAAGAAAACTATTCTGACCTTTAGATAGCTGTGATGGTTTCATGACTCTGTGACTATACTAAAGACTGGGTTGTATACTTTAACAAAGTAAATTTAATATTCTCCCTGCTTTTAAACTAAAACCCTAAGGGTAAATTCTTAGCACTGAGAAGTTATTTTTCAGTTTCCTGAAAACTTGAGATCCTAGGAAAGTGGGTAGATAGTAAATTTGAAGAAAAGATGGAAGAGAAGAGCTATTAATAAATTTGAGAGAAGAGATAGCAATCGTCTATACAGTTTCTCTTCCCTCTAAGGAGTCTCAGTGTGTTCCATGGAATTATTGTGACCAATACCTTGGAGGCCTGTAAGATGAGGGTTGAGACTGTCTGAAAGATATTGTTGTACTAGCTGAAGATGACTGGGATATAGTTTTTATGGTCTGAGTGAAGAAGAGTTGGGAAATGTAGAAGGAAAATGAGGGGTTGGTATGAAAGCATGCTGATGGTAAGATGACTATTTTGGTTAAGACTGTCCTGTTTTAGCACTCAAAGTTTTCCATCCCAGGAAAACCATCAGTCTCAGGCAAACTGGGATGGTTGGTCCTCTAGTTAGAAATGACATAACAAGAACACTAATGGCCTACTGTATGACAGGCATTATGCTAAGCTCCCTTTATGCCTTATGCCTTTTAATTCTCATGACCAACCTCTCAGGTAATTACTGAGGTTAATTATCTGTCCTAGATCATAGTTTAAATAGAAGAGGTGAAATTCCAATTCAAGTCTATAAGGATCAGTCTTCACTCTTAACCACATGCTCAAGTCTGAGAGATTGAGCCAATACAACAAGTGATAAAACTTAAAAAAAAAACTTAACCTGTAAAGGGTTAAGTTTAAAAGTGCTTTTTATACCCATTATGTTCATTCTCCTCAAGAACTCATTCATTCAATAAGTATATACTTACAGTGCTTATGTGGTGCTAGGCACTGTGCTAAGTATTATGAATAAATAAAAAACCTGCCTTCTGACTTCATGGAACTTAGGAAATAAATAGAAAATCTGGGTGTTATAAGAATTATAGACAGAAGCATATTAATATGGAAAATGTCAGAGATAAATCTATGTTAGGTAGGATGGTCAGGGAAAGCATCTGTAAGAAATACATACTTAGGCTGAAGCTTAAATCATGAGGGAGAACTAGCTCTATGAAAATCAAGGGGAAAACATTCTTATAGGAGAGGATAGTTTGTCCTAGGGTCTTGAAGCAGGAAAGAGCTTTGTATGTTTGAAAATATCAGGAAAGAAGGTCACTGTGGTCAAACGATATTTAGCAAGTGAAGCAGTAAATATCATAAATACAATTTCAGATTTTAAACAAGAGCTCAGGTTTTGGAGTAGTTATGAGATTTCTCAGTATCACTTAACCACAGGGACGGGACCTAATCCAACGTCCTCAGACTTGTTGATATGTTGTCTTGAAAAGAGTGATTTGTCTTACAACTATGGTTTTCAAACATTTTAGGAACAAAATCTTTTCCTCATAAAATCATATTGAAACCTAATGTTCAGTGCTGTTAAAGGGAAGGTTCTCTGCTAGAATTGGAGGTGGGACTCAAAATCTCAGTTACCCCACACCCCTTGGGTTCAATAAGTACAATAGAAATTCCAATGACATTGTTTTTAGTTTAGAGAATCACATCTTAATGAGTTCACATACATTTTCCAAAATATGTAGAAGTGTTATCAGTCAGCTACACGATAGATTTTCAAAAGAGGGTTCTGTTTGGGGGCTGGTGTTTTCACTTACATTTTAGCAAAGCAGTACATGCAGGAGTTAGAATATGTAACATTATTAGAGGCACATATTGGGCTGACTCTTATGGAGCATATGTGTTTCTGTTGTACAGTCTTCTTTTGATAATAACTGCACGAAATGTCCTAAAACAAAACTCATAGGTCAAACTCTCTACCCAACATGTTCTCTTAATGGCTTCTACTATAAGTACTTGGGTGTTTAACTTTGTGCACAGAGGAGATAATGATAAAATATGTCTTCCTTTAAAATTCAAACATGAAAACTTTCTTATCTTAAATTCAGCAGTCAGAGTCTTTGCAATTTTCATTCTGAAAGGCAGCTGAGGCTATGCAGCCCTGGTCCTTGACTGTCTTATATCTGTAACTTCTTGGAGAAGTAGATTATTTTGAGGAGTAGCAATAATGACTGTACCCATGTCATTATTCCCATGTCTGGGAATAACTGACTACAACCACTGCTCAGGTGACTCCGGAGTTATTTTAGTTTATCCAAACCCACCCTCCATTAACTCTTGTGCCTAGATTGGGACACCCTGAGTGCTCCTACCCTGGCACTGGCTATAGTTCAGTCTTTTGGAGATTTGGAAGCTGGAATAGTGAGGGAAGAAGTTACCAGGTTCAAATTTTACCAGTATCTCCCGCATTTTATTTTGATTTCTTCAATATTACCAGAGTTGGAGTAAGCTAGTCTTAGAGGAACTTGACTGACAGAACAATTTGTCTGCAGGCAACAGGGGGACTTGTAAAGTTCATGAGAATTCTGTAATGAGCAGATTAGGAATGAGCTGTCCCAATTCCCTACTCCATAGGTTCAGATCACAGTCTATCCATATATCCAGTTTTTCCGGCTACTGCCCTGTATACAAAACTTCCATCGCTCCCATTACTTACAGTAATGTTTCCCAAATTTCAGTCACTTGGTTCATGACTTCTTCCGAATTCAGGTGCCATTTTTTTAAGTTTCCTTGAATTGGCTGCCTTTTTAAACTTGACTATTCACTTTAGATTTGTCCTAAGTATGAATATCCATGCTGTCTTGAATTTGAAGTTGTTATTATATTCTAACACATTAAAGAAGCTATAATTATTGTAATACAAGATATTCATTAGATATTAACTAAAATCATCACTAATACTCAAAATCACTGTGGGAAACACTGTTTATGTCTCTTAGCTCTTTTTTTAATGATTAAGCCCATATAGTATGTTTGGGAAAAATTTACCAAAGAATTGATTCTTTAGTGGGTTCCTAAAGAATGAAAGGGATTTCTGAAGTTGGATATAAGTATAGAAAGAAGGATAATTTAATTGGAGGGGATTATAATACAAAGATACACTGGAATAGCAAGGACCCCAAAATAGTTAAAGTTAGCTAGAATCTAAAGTGAGAGAAGGGAAGTTCTCCTTTTAGGGAGAAAGAGGCTAGGATAAGGAGGATATGCAAAAAGTTTACCGTAAGGGTAGTAGGAGCCTTTCTTTAAGGAGGGTGGCATCTTAATCAGATTTGCATTTTAGAAGGCCCATTCTTATGGTTGTGGAGATTAGTGCACAGATTGGCAAACTTCCTATTAAGATCAAGGTAGTAAATATTTTCCTATTAAAAGCCATTCTACATCTTCCTTGCTTTGTTGTTGAAAGCAGCTAGAGACAAGATGTAAACAAATGAGTATGCCTGTGTTCCAATAAGACTCTATTTTCCAAAACCCTTGGATCAAACTAAGTGCAAGGAGATCGTTAGACGGCTCTTGCAATAATGTGGGCAAAAAGTGAGAAGGGCTTGAGTGAAAGCATCAGCAATGACTTTAGAAGGAAAAAGTGAAAGTCGCTCAGTTGTATCTGACTCTTTGCAACCCATATACAGTCCATGGAACTTTGCAACTCTATACAGTCCATGAAATTCTCCAGACAAGAGTACTGGAGTGGGTAACCTTTCCCTTCTCCAGGAGATCTTCCCAACCCATGGATCGAATCCAGGTCTCCCATATTGCAGGCAGAGTCTTCATCAGCTGAGCCATAAGGGAAGCCCAAGAATAGTGGAGTGGGTAGCCTTTCCCTTCTCCAGAGGATCTTCCCGGCCCAGGAGTCAAACCGTGGTCTCCTGCATTGCAGGCAGATTCTTTACCACCTGAGCTGTCAGGGAAGCATTTAGAAGGAAGAAAGATATTTTAAAAATTAAAATGAGGAGCTTTAATATCTAGTGGTCGATAAAAAGGTGAAGAAGCAGTAAGAGACAGGGATGAGTCCTAGTTTTCCTCAGCATTTATTTTGACAGAGATGTTTAGCTTGAACCATTGATCTGCTATTCTATAGATAAACAATGATCAAATATTAGCAGTTTCATATGGGTTAATATGGTTCAATCTAATGGAAATGCTACAAGCTTAAGATTGTAAAAATCATTCTTATGCAGGAAGTAGCAAACTTACCTTATCTCCGATGTTACCAAAAATATCTGAAACAAAAATATTCAGAAAATGGATCAAGAAATGTAATGTTGAGATGTAAACAGCTAATTCACCCATTAAGTAATCCCATGTAAATTCATAACCATGAAACTCACAGAAAAATATGTGGCTTCTTCATGCAAGGTTTGTCTGGTCAGGCCTGATTCCTGAACACGGCTCCCTTCCTCTCCTCATGCCTGACACACAATGTGCCACCTAAGAATTCAGCCTTGGCCCATACCTAGCTTTAAAGCTGACCTTAAGCAGGAGAGATTTGAATCCTGGACTCAACATATCCTCCACGACTGGGCAGTTCACACGTTGCTAGATCCATTTCAGAGAAAAGTCTAATTCTTGATAGTCATCCTGGCTACCTGCTGACTGAACTCTTACATACCTGCCTCCATTTTAAAAAATAACTTCCTGTCCTTCTGAATATACTCTTTCCAAACTCCATCTGCTTCCAAGGAAACATCTTCCTTCTTTGTTTGGCCTCTGTGTCAGCAACTGCTTACCCAAACTTTTAATGGTACCTATTACCTTCATCCCTCATGTCTACTTCACAGCCTTGACTTCTTTCAGCTGCTGAGGCTGAAGCTCCTCCTTGTCTCCCCCTCTATCTGTGCCATCCTGCCAGCAGATTCAGTTTCCCATCATGGACTTCCCTTACTGGTGACATTGCTATCACTGGGTTGTGCTCTAAGAGTAAGCCGCATCAGAAACTGACACTGCTTTGTGCAGAAGGCATTTGTGTGTGTGCACACAAAAAGTACAAGTTTGTGGAGGTTTCTGGCTGGTGTGCAAGTATTAGGAAGAAGAGGGAGGGGAGATGAAATTCATTATAAAGTCGAAGACCAATTACCTGTCAAATGTTATACTTCTTAAGTTCATCCTTTAAAATATCTTGAGTCTAAACCTGTCTATGGCTGAATTCTTGGGATACTAAAAAATGAATTCAACCACCATTAATTATTTTAGTCAAGGTAGTGAATTTTTTAACTCCAAGAGAAATGTCAAAATTTCAGAAATTCCTTCATCTAGAAAACGATTATCATTGGCTTGTTACTTCCCTTAGAAGATCAATTGTTTACTCCCTCCCTGAGGTTCTTTGATAAATCCTTACATGAGAAATAGCCAATAACCATGAGAGCCACAAAGAAAGTTTTCATCTTTTCCATAAAGAACAATGTAATTCATCCACGGGAGTTCCTTCTGTTGAAAGTTTCATAGCAAATCCTCAAAGCCTCAGTTGTCTTGATGATTTGAGAGCAGTGGCCCCATTATGAGAACCTTAGATTCCCATTATGAAGTCACTTTGCAAATAACCTGTTTACATGTGACATCAAGGATAAAGTCTTCAGGTTACTAAAGAGCAAGACTTCCAGGGAAAATGTTTCTTCTTAACAGTCTGTGGAGCTAAGGTTCTGACAGCATGACTTAACATTATTGTGACTGTTAAATTATTCAGTTCCATAAAAGTATATTCTTTTTTTAACTAGCAAGAAGAAACAGATGTGAAAAGAAGATGAACTTGGAATGAATAATTTGGGGAAACTTTAAAAAAATTTACATGTCTTCCTTCGACACTTGCTCCCCTCAACTCAAAGATTCTAATTCAGTAGGTATAAGTGTGACTCAGACATATGATACACTTACATTTGAATTGCGTAGTAGAATCTGATTAGTCTCTTTGAGGAACCAAGGGATTAGGAGACTATAATATTCTACTAAGGGTTGATTTTGGGGGAGCTTTCCTCTCTTACTTCCTAAAGGCAGTTGTCTGTTCTGTTAGAACAATCTCCTTTAAAAAAAAAATTGAAATATCGTTGACTTATACTATTTTGTTATTGTTAGGTATATATCAAAGTTAATCAATTATATTTATATATTTCAGATTATTTTCCATTATAGGTTAATACAAAATATTAGATGTATTTCCCTGTGTTATACAGTCAATCCTCTTTGTTTATCTATTTTATGTATTGTAGTTTGTATCTGTTAATCCCATACTCCTAATTTATCCCTCTTCACCTCACTTTCCCTTTGGTAACCATAAATTTATTTTCTATGTCTGTGAATCTGTTTTGCAGATACATTCATTTGTATTTTTTTTTAGATTCCACATATAATTGCTATCATATATGTCTTTTTCTTTCTGACTTCAGTTAGAAATATTTTTCTAACTATATTCTCTAGGTCTAAGTCCTATATTTTCTAGATCCATCCTTGTTGCTATAAATGGCAGTATTTTATGACTGAGGAATATTCCATCGTGTGTATATATATATATATATATATATATATATATATATACACATACACACGTGATATATATATACACAGATGATTGGTTTAAGAAAGTGTGTATATATATGTGTGTGTATATATATATACACACACATATGTTATTATTTGATGGACACTTGAGTTCCATGTCTTGGCTATTTTACTGTAAGTGGTGCTGTTATTAGTATTGAGGTACATGTATGTTTTTGAATTAATTACATATTTTCTGGTATATGCCCCAAAGTGGGATTGCTGGATCATATGGTTGCTTTATTTTTATAGGGAAATTTTTGTAAGGAAATTCCCTAATGTTTTACCTAGTGGCTGTGCCAGTTCACATTCTCACTAATAATGTAGGAGGGTTCCCTTTTCTCTGGCCTTCCTAGGTGGTGCAGTGGTAAAGAATTCACCTGCCAAGCAGGAGATACAGAAGATGTGGGTTCTATTCCTGTGTCAGGAAGATCCCCCGGAGTGCAAAATGGCAACCCACTCTGATATTATTCCCTGGGAAATCCCATGAGCAGAGGATCCTGGTGGGCTACAGTCCATGGGGTTGCAGAGAGTTGGACACAACAGAGCACGCACACACACACACACACACACACACACACACACACACACACGAGAGTATACTAGGTTGCAGGTTTTTCCTTTCAGGATATGGGATATATTGTACCTCTCCTTTCTGGCCTATAAAGTTTATGGAGAGAGATAAACTGGTAGCCTTATAGGGGTTCCCTTGCTACTGACTCTGTTTTTTCTCTTGCAGCATTTAAAATTCTGTCTTTAACTTTTGTTGTTTATAATTATGATTTATCTTTGTGTGGGTCTGGTTTGGGACCCTCTATGCTTCTTGTACATGGATATCTGTTTCTTTTTAGATTTAAGAAGTTTTCAGCCATAATTTCTTCAAATACATTTTCAATTCCTGTTTTATTTTCCTTCTGAAGCCCCTATTATGCATAGGTTAACACACTTTATATTACCCCATAGCTCTCATAGTTTGCTTCTTTTTTGTCTATATGCTGTTCTGATTGGATTATTTCCATTATTCTCTCTCCTAGATCACTTATTCATCCTCTGCATTGTTTAGTCTGCTATTAATTGTATTTAGCTTGGTTTTTGTCTTGGCAAGTGAGATGTCCAATTTTGATTGATTCCTCTTCATAGTTTCTAGTTCTTTGTTACAGTGATAATCTTAATTCCTTTAGCATTTTTATTACCTCCATCTTGAACGCAGTGTCTAGTCAACTGGGAGGTCTGTTTCATTCTTTGTTCTTTCAGGTGGTTTCTCTTATACTCTTAATTGGGAATAGTTCCTCTGCTTTTTTATTTTATTTAGCTTTTTCTGATTCAATGAGTTTATGAGAAACTGTTATCTACTGTGCCCTTGAAGGGGTGATTTCACATGGGAGTCTTCCTGCGTAGACTGTGTAAGTCCAATATTTTTGGTGCCAGGGCTATTTTTGGAATGGATGCCAGCCACATCTTTCCTCAGAGTGTGCTGTTACCCCCTTAACAGGGAGTGTAATGATGTTGTGGTGTCCAAAAGCTGCACTGGATGTTCAATGGGGCATCCTTTTTGCCCTGTGCCTGTCACAGCCCTTTTGGGGGCCCTCTCGGCAGTCTTGCACAGCTGGACCAAATTTTCTCCCAAGGCCCGTCTCTCAAAGATTCAGGGCCTATGTGTAATTCATACCAGCAGCCTCATCCAGTGCGTATTTTGGACAGGGAAGTATAGTAAGGAGGCAGCCATAAGTGCTGTTTTCTCCCCACCTCGATTGTTAGCAAGCCAACAATGCACACTCCTGATGAGTGGAGGCGAGACCCCTCCACCCTCTCTTCCTGTCTTGGTGGACCTCCCAGCAAGCAAGGGGGCCTCCCAGGCTGAGGGGTCACTTGTGTGGACCTTCCACCCTTTATATATTCCTCCCAGAGACACTGGTCCCATCCTGATGCCCTTTCCCCCTCCATTATACCCTGTTAAATAGGGATCTTTCTTGCAGGTTTGGTTATATAAAAGATTTTCTGCCTCTAGTTTTCTGTGAGAGTTGTTGAATATGTAGATATATTTTTGATGTGTTTGTTGGGGCAAGATGAACTCCACATCCTCCTACTCTGCCATCTTGATCCTTTCCTAGAGTGATCTCTTTACCCTTTATTATTACCAGACACATTCCTACTTTACTACTCATACCATGTACTTACTATCTCATATTTGACATAAAACATATTAAATAACCGGGGTACATGCATGAAAACTCAGGTCCATTATGTGTGATTTCTACTATAATATGTAGCTTGCATAACAAGGCAGCGTCCTGGAGTTCATGAAGAAGCAGTAATTCTGTGCTGAAGGTTGTGTTATGACCAAGCACAATGGGGCTTAATTCATATTGTAACCAGAACAAGCATATGAGAAAAATCAGGCCTAGTTCTTGAGGAAAGCATCTTATTTTAAGAATACCATCAGTTCTCAGATTTCCCCAGGACACTCCATTGGGAAATTTGACTCCAGAGCTCATCAACTTAACCACTGTATTGTTTAGCATTTTGGTTCAACATAAAAGAGTTCATTAACGACAAGGACGATCTTACTCACCATTGCATCTTGGACCCCTAGCCCAGTGCCTGGATATGATACATCAATATGAGTAGTTAAAAGATTACAAGCAGACAATTTTCTGTATACTCAACATGCCTAACAACGACATAGGCTGCCTTATGAAGGCCTGAATTCCCCATCTTCAGTGCTATCCAGATAGGAGTAAAAGTTGAATAAGGATCTTTCATAGATATGGAACAAGATTCCTCTCTGAATGGAAAAATTTAAAAAAAAAAAGATTTTGGTCTTTTTCAAGCACCAAGATTCTGTGATTTCTTGATAGTCACAAAAATGTATTTTCTCAGTGTTTTCCAGGGAGCTGTGAGGTGACAGTGTCTGAGAATTCTTTGGGCAGAAGATAGTCATGGGGCTGCTCTCGTCTCGGGCACACATAGGGCAGTGCTGAAAGGGAAATACACACTGGAGATGGATGGAAAGCAAAAGCAAAAGGTCAGAAAGCAAGTTCTATTCTCATTTGCTGAGGTGACCAAGGACAGTGAGGTAGCGGCAAGACAGATGGGCTTGCAGTGCCAGCCAAGCCTTCTGCACTTGTAATGTTTTCAGGCAGGATAACTCATCCTGATTATTAAATCATCTCTTAGTGATTTGAGATGGTAAAAGCATGCTAGAAGTTTTTGCTGAGCTGGGAGAAGTTTTCTTTTCATTTAGGAAAAGAAAGCTTAGAGCCAGAAAGTAGAAATGGGATACAAGACTCAAACTTCTCAGGGATACTACCTATACTGCTGGTCTGGACTTTAAAGTACTTAAGAGCAGAAGAGTTTCTTCAGAATAACAAGTGTAGATTGTTAGTTCAACATAGTTCATAGTTCAAACTATGACAAGTGTAGATTCTCCTTGATATTTTAATTAATGACAAGGCCTTACAGAGCCTAAAGGAGTCAGCATTACCAGTATGTTCCATGTGTTCCTGTAGCACCTAATGGTTTTTCAAGTATATTCTAATAACAACAGGAATCATAGCTACAACGATGTTTATATATTTTAGCATTGATAGCATTTTTATATTCTAAGTACTTCCCTTCTGTGCATTAACTGCTAATTCTTATGATAGTTTTGAAAATTAAGTATCACTGGTACCATCTTAGTGTGTGTGAAAGTCACTTGTCATGTCCGACTCTTTGCTACCCCATGGACTGTAGCCTGCCAGACTCCTCTGTCCATGGAATTCTCCAGGCGAGAATGATGGAGTGGGTAGCCATTCCCTTCTCCAGGGGATCTTCCCAATCCAGGAATGGAACCTGGGTTTCCTGCATGGCAGGCAGATTCTTTTCCATCTGAGCCACCAGGGAAGCCCCAAGCCTTTGCAAAAAGGACTTCTTGGCCTCTCCCAACAGGGCTAGGAGCTTGTAGATCAAAGACATGCCCTGGAAACACTTGTAGTCTCCTGAATTCCCATCCCAAGAGGACTTTATCCTGCTAACAGGAACTATGTAGATGTCTTCTTCAACTCCACTCTCCAAGGCAGCTTGTGTTCTTGGGATACATACCCTTCACCTTAAAATGTCACCTAGGTGTGACTGTTTGCCAGGGTTTGAGTGAAGTTTGGACATACAGGCTTTGGTGTGCAAGCGTGTGTGCACAGGGCTCTTCATGAGGCATGACAGGATTGGGAGTGGAGAGAAGAGAACTTCTGCAGGTCAGGAGAGGGACCAGTGACCAATTTCTCCCATGCCACCATATTCCAGGAAAGAATTCTAAGGAGTTTGAGAATTTTACATTTAAACCTGGGTTTTTCATATTGCAGTAATGCTATTATTTGCCAAGGTAGGAGGATATAATTTTATTTAAATGTGTCTTAGCTATGGCAACCCTCTCCAGTATTCTTGCCTGGAGAATCCCATGGACGGAGGAGCCTGGTAGGCTACAGTCCGCAGGGTCACAGAGTCGGACACGACTGAGCGACTTCATTTGCATTCATTTAGCTATAAGTTTTAAATAGTTGGGCTAAGTAAATGATGGCTTCCCTAGTGGCTCAGATGGTAAAGAATCCGTCAGCAATACAGGAGACCTGGGTTCGATCTCTGGGTTGGGAAGATCACTGGAGAAGGAAATGACAATCCACTCCAGTATTCTTGCCTGAAGACTCCCATGGCCACAGGAGCCTGGGGGGTTACAGTCCGTGGGGTCACATTATATACATACAGTATATGGGCTTCCACTTTAATTTTTGCCTTTAGCTCCCAAATGTAATGCATGGGCCTAGATATTACTCCCATTTAAAAAATGTGTTAACAACTCTGAGAAGACAAGTGACTGGCTTATGATCATAAAGTGAGACTAGATTTGAGACCAGCACTCTTTGACATGAATGCCTGTGCCATTTCCACCACATGCTTCCTCTCACATATATTCTGAGACAGTCCTCACTTTAACTGTATGAAAGTGGGGTTACTTCTGTCTCCATTTTTGTCAGCTGATGTGGACTCTGACTCAGCAAAAATGATTGATCCAGGGTCCCATGATACAGCCATTCCTTAACCCATCTTTTGACTCAAATTGGTAAGTATCATTGGTAAGTATCAGATGATGAGGATATTTTCCAAAAATGTTTAACTTGGAAAAGAGAAGGCCAAGCGTGATCCATGAAAGTCACTTAAAACCTATAATAGTCTGTCTCTGAAGAGAAACAAACTTGGTCTATGTAGGCACTATGAGACAGAACTAAAACCCATGGAAAGAAACTAAAGGGAGATATAGGGGTTCAACATAAGGAAGAACTTTCCAACCATTAGAATCTTTCAGTTGTGTCCATGTTAAGTTGATGAACTCGCTATTGCTAGAGAGGTATCTAAGCAGAAGCGGTCAGGGATGTTGTAAGTAGGATTTCTGTATTCCTTATCTGGATGCCTCTGATGTTCTCTGAAGTCCTTTCTAGAAATTCAAAATTCCAGTACTCTGATTCTGTAGTCAAATGGTCTTTAGCTGAAAACCACCTCCAGGATAGGTGGAAAAACCCAAGCAGCCTGAGGGCCTGTACCTGGTATCTTCGTTCACCTCTCCCTTGCTCACCCTGCTCTGTGCCCTAGGATGCGAACTGCTGTGGACTTCATCACAGGGCTCTTTGCCCTGTGGCTACTGGTGAATTCATCTAATGAGCAGAGCAAGCAGAAGATGGAGGAAGGAGATGCCCTCCCTGTAGCGTCCCCACAGACTACTTTTCATTCAGCGTGTCAGGTTCTGTCAGGCCATTTTCTCCACAGAACATGGCCTCCTTCTTTCTAGGTTTCTTCCTGTTTCCCCTGCAGGCCTAGGAATGGTAGTGGTGCACTTCTGCTGTCCCTGGCTACAAGCCACTGGAGTACTCCCTGTGATTTCTGTATGCTATTCCCACAGTTTAGTAAACTATCCCCTAATCGGCTCTTCTCAAAGTGAGCAATTTGAATGTGCTCTTTCCTGCTCGACCCCATGTGATTCAGTAAGCCTGAGGTGACTACATTTTTGCTAAGGGGAAATCTTGGCTGTTGTCAATATAGAACAACTATAGAACCTGTGTGTCAATATATAGTGAGTGAAGTTGCTCAGTCGTGTCCGACTCTTTGCGACCCCATGGACTGCAGCCTACCAGGCTCCTCTGTCCATGGGATTTTCCAGGCAATAGTACTGGAGTGAATTGCTATTTCCTTCTCAGGACCCTCCTAAAAAGGAGGGCCAAAACTCTCTAGGGTATTGAAGAAGGAGGAGGAAGCCTGAGAAAGGAAACAGCCCACCAGAAAGCTGGCAGTTGCTATAGGTAAGTGTATATATTTGACACTTCAGAAATGTTTTCCCCTTATATACCAGATGCAGCTATGGTAAATATTGCCCATTCTCAAGCTTATGCACAGACTTAGCTGGTTAAGAATGTGGGTTCTGGAGTCTGACTCCCTTAAGTAAAACCCTGACTGGGTCACTTGCTGGTGTTGTAACTATGGGTAAATCTCTTCTCTGAAACTCATTTTCCTCACCTAAAAATAGGGATAGTATCTCCTGGAATTGCTGTACAAATTAAATAATTTAATGTGTGAGAAGTGTTTATATGCATAGTACCTAAAACATGTTAAGAATTAAATAATATTAGCTATTTTTTATTAGTCCTACTGTAATTCTGGATACCTTACCTTATCACAGACTCCAGTATCAGTTTCTTGACTGTGGGGAAATCAAATAAAAACATCAAATTCTCAGTCATTTTTAGCAGCTAATGCTTATTCCTTTAACCCAATCCAGCATTTAAGAACCCATTATGGGTAGAGGTAGAAATTATTTATCAAGATATTGAATGCATAGCTGAGTTCAATGTGGCAAATAACATAGAAATATATGTAATATGTAAACAGTAGCATCAAAAATGGAGACAATACATATTGCTGGAGGAGAGTCACCCAAAAAATCATCAAAGAAGAGACTCTAGCTGAAAGCTAACTAAGAAGTCTTTGGTCAGATTTACTGGATGAGGCCCAAGTCCTTCAAAAGCATTCTCACAATGGTCCAGCCTAGTAATCATTTCATACTCTGATCACCTGTGGTACCTAGTATCTGTTCTTTTGTAATTATCCTATGGCTTCTTGCATTATTTGTTTCAGCAAGTACCCTCTATATACTTGTCTCCCAAGTCCGGATGCAAGCTCCATGAAGTCAGGAACCGTTTCTCATTTCTTTAAATTCTCAGAGTATCCACTGGAAATTTTTAAGTGGTGAATAGCACAATGAAAATACTGATGCTGCCTAAACCCAGTTACTGTTTAATCAAAAGTTATTTACTGAGTGGCTCTTACATTTAAAGTACTGCATTAAGTATATCATATCTCCCCAACTACAAAATAATAATAATAATGATAATAATAAGGTCCACCTGTAAGAGCAGGGACAAAGTCAATAACAAAGTCAATTCCATCTATGATTATTTTCCCAGTTTTTGTTGTTTACTCACTAAGTTGTGTCCAACTCTTTACAACCCTATGAACTGCCGCATGCCAGGCTCCTCTGTCCTCCACTATCTCCTGGAGTTTGCTCAAATTCATGTCAGTTGAGCCAGTGAAGCCATCCAACCATCTTATCCTCTGTTGCCCCAGAGCCTAGCACAATACCATGCATTTAGGAATTCAATGGTTGATTGATTGATTAATGATAGATGAAAGAGTTTCAAAGATGATCAGTGCATCCTCCTGTGGTTACTAAGCTAGCCAGAAACAGTTGAACCAGTGCATTGCTCACAGATGACACTGATGGCTGTGGTCATAATTATGAGAAGTAAAAGTTAGCCTTTCATTTGGTGATGACTTCAACATTAACAATCCAGATTGTCCAGAGAAAAATCTCCAAAGACCAAATAAGGGTGTAAGATCAAACAAGGGTATAAGATACTTCAGATAGGGTCTTAGGGATCAAATACAGTAATGGAAGGACAGAAGCCGACCCATTAGAATATGTATAACTTTATATGGATTCATTTCCTAGATGCTTCATCCCAGTCTACTAGGGATAAAGGGAACACTGAGAGAGAATCCTAATCCAGGGTGGTTCTCCATGTTATACTTGAGGGAATACCTGCAGCTCCTGGTAAAAGTACACTTTACAGGTATCAAAAGTCAAGGCTGCAGTCTCCCCATGAATTAGGTTTTAGTGAAGAATCCACATGAATCAAGCAAAACCTAAGGTTTATTTACTTGACATGGGATAGAAAAAAGCATGTGTCTTAAGTTCTTTGAGCTGTTAATTTCCATTATTGCCAAGGAAAAAAATTCTAGTACAAAGAGACTCTGTAATGGTCTATTAGCTATTAATTGTGACTTAAATAAACCCTAAAGATTTAAATTCTATACCAGAAGTTTTACTGTAGGTCTGTTTTACTTAAAAGCAATTAAATTTATTGTGGTGCCCAAGGCATGGCATCCTTTTCCTGGCAAATAAATGACCTCTGTGCTTAGAATGCACTATAAACTATTTTAGAACTTTCCCAACTGTAAAAATTCAGATTTATTATTACTTACTTCATGGAGAGGTTATAAAGACAAATGATTCATATTAAATGTGTAAGTATTTTCTTAGCATCAGACTTCACCATTATGATTGAAGAAACTTATTCCTACTTGTCAACAATTTTAAAGGGAAGGCTGCAGTCCAAGGATACCTTAGTGACTGATGTAATGCAGTGAAGAAAAATCACTGTTTCAAGTTATTATTAATTTTTGTTTTCAAAAAAGTCAAATAGCCTGTAAACTTTCTTTCATTCTGGATTTAATACTTTAAAAAAATGGCAGAGGATGAGGAAACCTAAATAAACATCCAGAAACATTTTATGCTTCTTTCCTTCATAAATAATACATTTTAGAAATAATTAAAATGAAACATATGTATATCTTAAGGTCAGTTGTAATTTTGTTCTATGTTTCTTTCAGTAGTACTAATAGGTTCTGTAAGATGATCACTTTGAAATTATTAGACTGTTTTGGTCCATATAATTTATTCTTCAAATCTCCTTTGAGGTTTATAGAACAGAACTGTTTTAGGTTTAGCAAAACATTTGCACCATTTGCCAGTTTTAAATGTATAGAAGAAAAAGCGCAACCTCTTTTTAGCTGTTAGCATTGTCCTAGAATGTGTTGTGCACACTAACAGGGAGTGATTTTCCTGCCAATAAAAGTATTCAGCATGGCTGGGTCACCTGGTGGGCTTCCTGGTGAGAGAATTTAAGCAGTGGCTGTGTGGATGGGATATTTTATGATTCTCTGGCACAGCTTATACTGTGAGAAAAAGAACATAATAGATCTGAAAATCCTATACATCAGCAGAATACTGTTCTTTAGAGCAAATGTGTAACACTTTAAATCCCCTGAAACACCTTTCAATTATAAAGAAAAGCTGTTTATATATTTAAATTTGGAATTAAAATGTTAATTTTTGGAACAGGTTTTGCCTAGAGGTTCATCACTTTTGATATATAATTACTCCTCCTGGTGGCTGTTTCTTATAAGAAAGATATTTTTATATTTTAAATAATATATTAGTGTTATTAATATTATAATATATTAGTATTAACTTTTGTGAGCTATTCCTGATTTCATGCCTTTGGGTTTTTCAGTTAAGTCTGATAGACTCTAAATACAAAAACCTGGTTCCTGTCTGTCTTCTGTGAAATATAAGAAGGAAATGGACCTCTGAATTACGAAATTGCACATAGCTCTGTTCTTTGCCTGTAAACAGGAGATAATCACACAAACTCTGCATTTGCAGTGATGAAAGATGAAAGCAATCATCCATGTTTAGTTTATAGTATAATGTATTATGGGCTTTCCCTGATAGCCCAGTTGGTGAAGAATCCATCTGCGATGCACGAGACCCTGGTTCAATTCCTGGGTTGGGAAAATCCACTCGAGAAGGGATAGGCTACCCATTCCAATATTCTTGGGCTTCCCTTGTGGCTCAGCGAGTAAAGAATCTGCCTGCAATGTGGGAGACCTGGATTTGATCCCTGGGGTTGGGAAGATCCCCTGGAGAAGGGAACGGCTATCCACTCCAGTATTCTGGCCTGGAGAATTCCATGGACTGTATAGTCCATGGGGTTGCAAAGAGTTGGACACGACTGACTGACTTTCACCTTCCCTTTTTATAATGTATTACAAATAGTTTGGGGATAATTTTAGGGATTATGTTTAGCTGTGACTTCAGTTATACATCCAGATGACAGAAAATATTCATCAGTATCTCCTACTATCCCAGGGTTTCCATTCTGAATTTCTAATTAATTTTTGAACACCTCTACATGAATATTCTGCAGTACCTTCAACCCATCAGGTATCCAAAATTAAACTCATCTTCTTCCTGTTGATCTGCTTCTAGCATTTATTTATTCTGCTGCCACATATTGTGTCTCTATAGTTTTTTAGGTCTTAGGATGGATGCTGGAGTTAAGTAAGATATTATGCTGGCCAAGGAGAGCTACAGACTCTAGTAGAGACAAGAATTACAGTATGTCTTGAAAAATACAACATTAAGTTCAAAGGGTTGAGGTACACTGAGAACAACCAATTTTGCACCTGGTTTTATAGAATACTGTGGCTGAGAAGAAATCATCAATATGTCCTTCAGAAAGGGAGACCCAAACAGAGAAAGTTAAATAAAATTTCTAAGACCGTACAGCTAGTAATTGATGAATATATTACTTGAACCAAAGTTTGTGACTTCAAAGAACATATTCTTAACTTCTATGCTAATGTATTCTCTTTTACTTATAAGGTTTAACCTCAAAGAGAGTTAAGGAAAACACTTTTTATTACCACATACATTTATACTCTAAAATATATTAATAATTTTCACTCTGAATCAAAATGAAAATTTAAATCACATTCTTCATCCTCTGATGAGTAAATAGAGAAACATGATATTTTATGATAATACTTGCTAAACATCCTAGAATTCTTATTATGTAGGAAGGGCTATGTTTCGCCCTTTACAAAAATTATAGCATTTAAGCACATAGAAATTCAAATAGGTAGGTACTATAACACGTCTTACAGTATAAATGAGAAAACTGAGGTCCAGAAAATTAAAGTGATCTGTCCTAGTCAAATAGTGACAAGGCTGGGAACCAACAGAATTCTGTCTGACTCTAAAGCCAGTACGCTTGACCACTGTTCTTTACTGACTCCATTTAATAATGGTTTGAATTTAAAATTCTTTCAATACAACCAGGTTTGACATGTGAAGGGGTAAATACTCAGCTTCATAGCAAAACTATATTATGTCAGATTTACCTCTGATTCTAGAAAAGTTATGCTAAAACATATCAAGATACATGGAAGCCCTTTTGATTTAGAGATAGAAAAATTCATCCCGATTTTAAGATAACATAAAAGTAGTAGTTCTATACCACATGCTATGAAGTGACCACTTTCTATAATGAAAATCAATTATTTTTGGAACAATGTGAGTTTTACTTCAGTTTTTAGTGTGTACCAGGTGACATGAAATTCTCGTTAAGGCTTTGAATCAGAATAATACTCAGGTTCCATCACTCAGCAAAGGTGTGAATACTACAATTGCTGTTTTGGATTAGGAATGGAGTATGAGGAAAAGGACCATGAACAGAGACTCATGAGTGGTTTTTCTAGTAAGTGATGCCAGGTCGTATTCGGTATTCAATAAATATGGAGTAGATAAATAAGTGATATATTTAAAAATTCTTAAAATTTTATATCAGTCATGGATGACAAGAGTCAATTGAATTGAAGGTGAGAATAGTATTGACTCAGCTCATGAATGGGCTTGTTTGGACTGTTTATTTTTCTTTCCCTTTTGAATAGAGATTTTTTTTTTTCATCAAATCAGAAGCCAGATAGATGATTTTCACTTCTCAGGGATCTCCTGCTATTTCTTATACAGTCAAGAAGTTGGTTTATATGAATTTTATGGTCTGCTCCCAAGCTGAGATTATATGATTCAGTGATTTCCTGATGGAGAGAGAGTGAAGTAAGCCAGAAAGAAAAACACCAATACAGTATGCTGCTGCTGCTGCTGCTAAGTCGCTTCAGTTGTGTCCAACTCTGTGCGACCCCATAGACGGCAGCTTACCAGTCTCCCCCATCCCTGGGATTCTCTAGGCAAGAATACTGGAGTGGGTTGCCATTTCCTTCTCCAGTGCATGAAAGTGAAAAGTGAAAGTGAGGTCGCTCAGTCGTGTCCGACCCTTAGCAACCCCATGGACTGCAGCCCACCAGGCTCCTCCGTCCATGGGATTTTCCAGGCAAGAGTACTGGAGTGGGGTGCCATTGCCTTCTCCACCAGTACAGTATACTAACACATATATATGGAATTTAGAAAGATGGTAATGATGACCCTGTATGAGAGACAGCAAAAGAGACACAGATGTGTAGAGCAGACTTTTGGATTCTGAGGGAGAGGAAGAGGGTGGGATGAATTGGGAGAATGCCATTGAAACATGTATACTATCATGTAAGAAACGAATCGCCTATGTTTGATGCAGGATACAGGATGCTTGCGGCTGGTGCCCAGGGATGATCCAGAGAGATGATATGGGGTGGGAGGTGGGAGGGGTGTTTGGGAACTCATGTACACCCGTGGCAGATTCATGTCAATGTATGGCAAAACCAATACAGTATTGTAAAGTAAAATAAAGTAAAAATAAAAATTTTTTTAAAAATGAAAAAAAAAAAACTTGCTCTCTTTTGAGATGAAAGAATCTCAGAATTTTCTTAGTTGAGATTCTGATAATAAATGAATGTTCTAGTACCAAGAGGGACTGTTGCTCTCAAGATGCTGAAAGTGCCATAGGGCAATAAGGTGGAGTCAAGAGGAGTGAACTGCTATTATCAGCCTAGCCCATTTGAGGTTTGCATTATATCCTAGCCAGATGTGTCATCTCTATTAAGAAATCGCTGCTTCCCAGAACAGGACCCTAGAACAGGTTCAAAAGACTTAATGAATCATGGGAAATATTTCCTTGTAAAATATGGTTACATAATATGATCCAGATTCTACTTTACACTCGGTGCATAAACAATTGGTTTATGCAATTGGATGGTGCATAAACAATTCTTTAGTGCTTTCACATATATTTTATTTGATTCACGTGTAAGACTGAGTTGGCTATTACTGTCATCTCCACTTTATAGAAGAGGAAATTGGGTTTTAAATAAGTTAATAACTGGCTTAAGATATTAGAACTAGTAAATGTCTGAAATAAGTCTTAAAGATAGGTTCCTGAGTTCCTCATTTTCTGCAACAGTGTCATTTTCATTCATTGATAAAATGATTAATGCAGCTATTGAGACCAGCTGTTTTGGCCCTTTACACAGAGTCCTCATCAACTGGAAGCCTGCAGGTCTGTTCCACACTGTACTCAAAGCAAAGAAATCCAGTCATTATCTTTGTTGACTAGGCTAAAGCAGTGATGCATGCTCTACAGTAGAAAATGGCTTTCTCAACAGCCCCACATTTTGTGGTGGAAGTGGTGCTACTGATGGAACTAGCTGAATAACTATTGGGAATATAGTTACTCTTCTTTGGAAGTTATTTATTCAAGTTTCTAAAGGAGAAGATCACTGGCATCTTCAAGCACCAGTATAAGGGTCAACATGGATGTCTTTAAGAATCCCATGGTGCATAAGTTGGGCTCTCCCTCATGTTTTGACCATGACTGCTTTGTCTCCAAATAGGGCTGACCTGAAGAAATCAAGTATAGTTTAATGGATCAAGAGCTCCTCACGCCCAGTATCAAGGGGTTTGCTTAGCTAGTAATATCATCAACTGCACTGACATTTTCCATAGGAAGAGAAGTATTTACACTTTTCACTATGCCAAATATTAGGAAGTAACTTACTTATCTTGACCAATATTTCAACAAAACATTCTTCATTGATGATGTTTGCTAAGTGCTGTAAGAAAACTCTTGACAGTGGAAAATGACGATTTCAAAGAGCTGTCTATGGCAAGACCACTGGGAAGTGGCAAGGACTGGTAGCTGCTCTTGCCTTTTGAGTTCAGGAACTAGAAGGTATTCTTCATAACATTAATGGACATGGTTTCTTTGGCCTGGAAGGGCTGTGCCAAATAGAACTCAAGTTTGTCTTCCCAGAAATGAATAAAGATTCCAGAATCTGTTGATATGAGCTGATATAGGGACGGGGATCATGATGTTGACTAGAGAACATGGTGCAGCAGTGTTTAAGAGCTTGAGCTCTGGGGTCAAGCAGAACTCATGTCGATCGTAACCCTACCGTTTCCCATTTATGTTGGACAGTCATCTATAAACGTTACTTTTCTTAAGCGAGATAAAAAGCAGATTTATTCATTAATTTATTGTTCTTCTCTTTTTTAGCTCCTATCATGCTTCAGAACTAGATTAGAAGCTAGACTTACCAAGATAAATATTATAAACTTTTATTTATATAGATTTATTATTAGGGTTGTTTTGTGAATTCAATGAGGTCACTATGTACTTCAAGAGATGGGAATACAAGACCACGTGACCTGCCTCTTGAGAAACCTGTATGCAGGTCAGGAAGCAACAGTGAGAACTGGACATGGAACAACAGACTGGTTCCAAATAGGAAAAGGAGTATGTCAAGGCTGTATATTGTCACTCTGCTTATTTAACTTATACACAGAGTACATCATGAGAAATGCTGGGCTGGATGAAGCACAAGCTAGAATCAAGATTGCTGGGAGAAATATCAATAACCTCAGATATGCAGATGACACCACCCTTATGGCAGAAAGTGAAGAAGAACTAAAGAGCCTCTTGATGAACGTGAAAGAGGAGAGTGACAAAGTTAGCTTAAAGCTCAACATTCAGAAAACTAAGATTGTGGCATTCGATCCCATCACTTCATGGCAAATAGATGGGGAAACAGTGGAAACAGTGTCAGACTTTATTTTGGGGGGCTCCAAAATCACTGCAGATGGTGACTGCAGCCATGAAATTAAAAGACACTTACTCCTTGGAAGAAAAGTTATGACCAACCTAAATAGCATATTGAAAAGCAGAGACGTTACTTTGCCAACAAAGGTCTGTCTAGTCAAGGCTATGGTTTTTCCAGTGGTCATGTATGGATGTGAGAGTTGGACTGTGAAGAAAGCTGAGCACCGAAGAACTGATGCTTTTGAACTGTGGTGTTGGAGAAGACTCTTGACAGTCCCTTGGACTGCAAGGAGATCCAACCAGTCCATTCTGGATGAGATCAGCCCTGGGATTTCTTTGGAGGGAATGATGCTAAAGCTGAAGCTCCAGTACTTTGGCCACCTCATGTGAAGAGTTGACTCATTGGAAAATACTCTGATGCTGGGAGGGATTGGGGACAGGAGGAGAAGGGGACGACAGAGGATGAGATGGCTGGATGGCATCACCTACTCGATGGACATAAGTTTGAGTGAACTCCGGGAGTTGGTGATGGACAGGGAGGCCTGGCATGCTGCGATTCATGGGGTTGCAAACAGCCGGACACGACTGAGCAACTGAACTGAACTGAACTGATGTACAGCATTTAGCATAAAACCTGTTTGAAGGTTTTCTTCAAGTAATAATATTAAACTCAGGAAGTACAAAAGAGCTATCTTTAAAATACAAAAATGTTTCCCAGTTAGACTTTTTATTTGTGGCTCAAATAAGGGACAAGTGAGAAGGTAGATAATATACAGTAAATCTAAGCATGATAAAAATAAGAAGTTTTGATAGTAACAGTTGCCCATTAATGATTGTCTCAGAAAGGTGGGAGTTCCTTCTCACTCAAGGGGACCGAGAAGAAACTGCATGAATATCTGTTAAGAATCTTATAATGGCAATTCCTGCATTGAGTTGTGAAGATTGTATTATATTATTTTTTAGATATTATACATTTTAAACAGTAACAATACTTATTATTGAGTGTTTATACCATACTGTGAACATTCTAAGCACTTATCATTCATGAATTCCTTTAATTCCTGCAAAAATTACATGAAAAGGGTACAAACAGAATGCCAACATAACTAATGAGAAAGGAAGTTGAGTCATAGAAATAAAAAACATCCCAAAATTCAAACAGCTATCCAGTGATGGAGTTAGAAAACATTTCTGTAACTTTCTCACCATGTTCCTTTTGGTCGATCTCTGATATAAGGCCTCATTTTGTGTCCAGTTGGTAAAATACATGATACTTCGGAAGCAGAAATTCAGTCCCTATCCTTTAGTCTCCTCAGGCATTCTACTAGCATTCTTTAAGGATTTGCATTCCTTTGGTATTTAGCTTACCTGAAGAGTCAGCAAGCTGATGCGTGCCTACTAGTGATTTTCTATTAGCCAGGTACCTTAAGCCAGTTTTATCAGGTTTTTTAATGGGAAATAAGCCTCTGCTTCATGGCTGTTTTTCATGTGGAAAAGTACTAAACCCTCAGGTTGAGCACTTATATTAATCTTGGGGATTTTTCATCTCATACCTTGTTTCTAAGTTTAAAAAAAAAAACAAAACACCTTTGCTTAGATGGAAATTAGAAGTATGAAGATGGTTCTTGCCTTCTGAAATGGCACAGATGAAGGATATTCCAGCTATAACTGAAGTCCTTTTTGGCAAAGAAATGACTTATTCTTTCCCACATGCATCTGTACTTTTATCCAAGTACAGAATTGCCTTCCCCATTGAATGGCATTCCCCCAAATGCATTTTTCATAAGCTACAAGATAATAATGACATATATTTCAGTAGCGTGGCATAAAGTTTAGAAAAACTCTTTAGGAACTAGTGTGCTCAGTGGGGATGGGGGAGAGGGTGCTTCCCATGTGGCTCAGTGGTAAAGTATCCACCTGCCAATACAGGAGACCTGGATTCGATCCCTGGGTCAGGAGGATCCCCTGGAGGAGGAAATGGCAACCCACTCCAGTATTCTTACCTGGAGGATCCTATGGACCAAGGAACCTATGGACCGAGGAACCTGGTGGTCTGTAGTCCATAGGGTCACAAAGAATTGGTGACAACTAAAGCAACTTAGCATGCATGCATTATTCACCTGTAGTCCCTTCTCTTTAGGAGAAGTGATAACAGCTAGCTTAAAGACTACATTCTGGAGCCTATATTTCCTAAAGAAAACTTTTCCCTGAGAAAAAGAATATGTTCAAGCTTGTTGCAAAGCTTACAGAGGTGTGTTTTACAGTTGGCATCTTTGACTTCAAGATGTTATGCATTGTTATATGCATCAAGGAACAACTCCATCACTGGCCTCCAGTGCAGTATTGCTTCAAGTCTGCTCCAGCTAAATATCATTATGAAGAAGAGATTAGGAATTATATGCCCCTTTTCCATGAAGATGACATTTCTTCCCAAGAGGAATACGCATTCTAAGTATATATTATTATTTCATTGCTCTCCCCAAACTAAGCCCTGCTACTGCTGCTGCTAAGTCACTTCAGTCGTGTCCGACTCTGGGTGACCCCATAGACAGCAGCCCACCAGGCTCCCCCGTCCCTGGGATTCTCCAGGCAAGAATACTGGAGTAGGTTGCCATTTCCTTCTCCAGTGCGGGAAAGTGAAAAGTGAAAGTGAAGTCGCTCAGTCGAGTCCAACTCCTAGCGACCCCATGGACTGCAGCCTACCAGTTTCCTCCTTAGTACAGCAGTTTAGAATCTTAACTGACACCTACTTCTCTGCCCCTTAACTTCCGCCACCGACTTACTGAGTTTCACCTGCTTTTCTGCACAGAAACACACTGGTATATTTTTGAAAAAAATGAAGCCACACATAGTCTTCTGAGTCCTTGATTAAAATTCTTGACTCCTGCTTTTTGCTTACTGCCAATATTCTTAGAAAAAGAAAAATCCTCTATAACTCAATATAAAAAGAATGAGCAGTGGGGAGGGTAGTGTGAGAAATAAACTAGGAAGTTGGGATTAAAATATACACATTACTATATATAAAATAGGTAACCAGCAAGGACCTATTGTATATCACAGGGAACTATACTCAATATCTCAATATTCTGTAACCTGTGAGAGTGAAAGTTGCTCAGTCTTGACAAACCCTTTGCAACCCCATGGACTATACAGTCCATGGAATTCTCCAGGCCAGATTACTAGAGTGGGTAGCCTTTCCCTTCTCCAGGATCTTCCCAACCCAGGGATTGAACCCAGGTCCCCTGCATTGCAGGTGGATCCTTTACCAGCTGAGCCACAAGGAAAGCCCAAAATTACTGGAGTGGGTAGCCTATCCCTTCTCCAGTGGATCTTCATGGCCCAGTAATCAAACTGGGGTCTCCTGCATTGCAGGCAGGATTCTTTACCAATTGAGCTGTCAGGGAACCTGTAAGGGAAAATAATCTAAAAAATATATATGTGTGTGTGTGTATGTGTACACATAACTGAATCGCTGTGCTGTATATATACCTGAAACTGACACCACATTGTAAGTCAACTGTACTTCAATACAGATAAATAAAAGCCAAATGTATCAGAATTTATGTCAGAGTAGAGGATTCCAAATCACTGGGCCCGCTTTTTCTTTACTGCACTCTTCAGGCCATGCCAGGGACTTCCAAGAGTTCCTTAGAACGCTGTTTGAAGACCCTTGATTTTCATGAGTGATTCTTAAATGCTAGTACCTGATTCATAGGAGACTTTTGGCCTTTCCAAGGCAAAATGAGAAAAAAAAAACCATTAAGTAATTAAAAGAATGCAAAATTACAACTATTATTTGATATTAAGAAACAATTATGAAAGTACATTGTAATTTTTATCAGTGTCTTTATAGAACAAAATTGGCAATGCTACATTAGATTACTCATTTTTTTTTCCCAGTTATATTTCTTTTAAGTTACTGTTTATACTGGTTATTTTAGGAAGTTAGGAAAGAAAAAAGAAACAAGAAAAAATTCTTATGATATAACATTAAGCAAAACAGAATACAAACAAAACTGTATTTATGATATTATTACTGATATAGGAAACTCTAACTATATACATATAAGTGATAAAAATGATGTTTTCTAAAGATTGTGGGTGATTTTTTTGTCTTAGATTTATATTGTGCTTTTTACTTTAATTTGCAATAAATAATTATAAAAAAATTTAACTGGTGTATGAAACCCAGAAATCTCTGTATCACTGGATCAATTTTTGAGGTCCTTTATTTGACCAACAATTTCTGTCACAAAATGTCCTTAATTCTTTGCTTTGCTTTTCGTGGGAAATTTCACAGAGAAAGCAGAAATATTCAGGCCATTGCATAATATAATGCACTATTCCAGTCTGCATCCCTTACTCCATATAGTGGGTCTCTGTATTGGGTTAGTTTCCTACTCTACTTAGGACTATTTTTGGAAAGGAGTAAGTCTCTGTCCTTGAGTAAAAAGGTGTCAAAGAGACGTGTGGTTATTGGAGAAGACAGGATGCCTTAAAAGTAAACATACTGATGCTTTGCACTTAGCAAATCCTCTCAAATTCAGGGCCAGTTTATACCTGAGAGCATCTACTTTTTTTCCCCCCTTTTTCCTCCTTGTCTTTTCTCTATTTCATCATGTATTATACATGCAAGAGTATATGTATTAATAATATACAGATAGTTTAAACAATAATAATAATATCAACAACCACAACACAAATGCTCATGTACCTATCACACAATATAAGAAATAGCACAAGCTGTATCTTTGAAATCTTTTATGTCTTATATAAAATCATATAAATCTTTTACATGCCCCTTCCCTAATTCCCATTCTTTTTTTAACTGCTTTGAAATTTAGAGACAAATTTTGTTTAAAATCTGAAATACAATTCCTAAAATATCAACTTCTCCAGAAAACTGTGGCTATACAATAGTGCATTGCCTCTTTCATGTTAGAACGTGCATTAGACTCAAATGCAAAAACTATGGACCAAACTACCATCCTTCAACAATTTGAACAATGATATTAACAGAATGTTCAAGCAACACAAATGAACTTTCAGAGGATGGGCTCTTTTACTTCAAGCACTGTTAAGAAAAGCACAAATGCTTGAGTTTTCAGGTGTATATATATTAAGTTGAACCTTTGGAACTAGGAATCAGGGTATATTTTGCACATAGTCTTAACAGAAAATTGTGTAGTGTTAAAGAGGTAGAACCACAAGCATTCAAGCAAGGTTGTCAAGTAGGCAATAAATTGTTCTAGTGAATGTTTCTTCTTTGTCTAATTACTGCCTGTACTGGTAGGAACTTTGAAATGAGAAAAGGAGCCTGCACTCCTTTTATATTCTGTTTAGGATAAAACAGAAAACTAACTGAAGCATAAGCCCTGTTATACGTTAGCAATTTTAAAGAACATCAATTATGCAAGAGAAAGACAAAGAACAAAAAGAATGTTTACAGATACCAGACATAACAGTGAGTATTCAGTAGACCCTCACAGGGCTTTGTGGTGGTTCTCAGCAGAAGCCACTTTGTAACCACTGGCAGTAAATAGAGACATAGCATCTTTTGCCAGGTATTTTTGGAAATCATGCCAACAGCCCAGCAATAGTGCAAGACTCTTCTCATCAAGGGGTGTGTGTGCCAATATTGCTCCAGTTCTTACAAATAATCTGAGTAGGTGTGGTGCTGCCTAAACCTGGGACACTGGCACATCAGGGTGAGCCAAGAGGATTTTGGCATACTGGAGTCTCTAAAATGTGGAGAGCAGCTGAGTGCCCAGTATCACATTGAAATACTCTTTTATTCCTGTCACAACTTTATTAACCACATACTCCTTATCACCAACATTTCCCTGCAATTTCTTGCAATTTGCGTACTCTTTATAGCTTTTGTAAATGCTGTGTAGAATAACATCTACATTTTTCTTAGCAGAGAGTTGAAACAGCTGCTCCTGCCTAGTAACTAAGTCCCAGTCCTCAACAAGCCATGATTTTAATTCTTCTGGAATCTTTATTTTCCATTCTACTCCTAAATGCCTCCTAACTTCAACAGTGAGCCCTTTTCTTCCAAGGTGGTCGAAGTGCTTCACTAGTGTTGCCACCATCTCCATTTCCACAAGGCTTCTGTTTGTTCTTTCTTGTCTTCTTCATGGATCTTGAAGGGGGGGTTCTCTGCAGAGCAACAGCGCCTCCACCCCAGATTCTTCTGCTGGGGACCAGCTCTCTTCTTTCCTGAAAAGACCCCTCTCATCTTCTATTCCCGTTGCTTCTAGTTGATTTTTGAAAGTTATCTTTTGCATATTGTCATCCACAGGTTTAAGAACCCTGCTTTCCCAAGCTCATTCCACCCTGTTTTCATTCTACCCAGTAATCCTCTTTCGTCTTTCCCTTCTAAGAACTAGTGTTTTCACAGGTAGAATCTTACAGATCTTCTGGTGTGGTCTGGAGAGATGAGGTGGGAGGCACAACCCAAGACACAACCCATCCCTATAATCAGGGATATTGTGCAATTAGCATCAGACCTTCTGATCATCACTGTACAGCTAACTTAGCTTTTCTGATGGTAGTCTTTTTGTTCTGACCTCCAAGCAGAGTGTTCTTCAGGCAAGTATGCAGTCAGTTAATTTTCTAGAAAGTTGTGTGAGTGAGGTTTTTACCTTTTGGGTTTGCCAGTAGAAGCCCCTAATTCTCATTCTTTACTGCATCTCCTGCTGCCAGCTCCCACCTAATTCAACCAGTCTTCCTCTCCTCCGGCAAAGACACTTATGCAACCACAGACTCTGGAAACGTTTTTCTGTCTGTGGAGGAATTTAGTTCTCTGTTCTCTGCCCTTTGCTAAATATTGGTTTCTTTTGTTATTTTCTGGAAATGCAGAATTTAGTGTGGGACCACTGATGCCATTAGGATGTTGAATACATGGCCTTGATTATATTCACCCTGTTGATTCTGATGTTTTCTTTCTTGACAGTTTAAAAATTATATATATGATGTTTGTCAGGCACTGCCTACTATTTTTCAGGTAGTGCAGAAACAGATAGACCAATACCCATTTTAGATACAAATATAAACAGGACCAAAGTTCTTGCTCTTGAGCCTCAAAACTAGAAGATATATATTTTAAACCAAACATGAGCACCATCTTTTTAGAAATCTTTTTAAAGTCTCTGATAGAAGACTGTGTTTTTATTTCATTTCAATCAAACTACTCTGCTGACTTCTGTGGCTCTGCCCTGACAGGAGGTTCATAGTTCTGACTCTTCGGGTGGGGTCAAGCATGGGTAACAGGGTGGGGCTGGAAAGAAGACAGGGAGGGGCCAGAACCTGAAATAGAACCATCCATTGTGCTTAGTAGACAAATTTAGGGCAACCACAAGTTTTTGCTCTATTATTTTTAAATCATTTATTAATTTTTGGCTAATTATGTGCCAGGCACAATAGTATATGCTGTATGTATAGTGATTCATACCAGTTCATGAGCAGCTGCTTTTGCTCCCATTTTGAAATGCAAGAACTGAAACTCAGAGGTTAAATCACTAACTCAAGTTTTCTCAGAAGTAGCGAATCTAGATTTGACCCCAAAGTTCTCTTTCTTCAAAACCCCTCATCTTTTTTTTCAGCTTCCTTAGAGTTTTTTAATCTGTGTTTCTTTAAAATTGAGATGTAATTGATATATAATATTAGTTTAATGTATACAACATAATGATTAGACATGTATATATACCATTTTGCAAAATGACCACCACCTTATACATTGTATCACAGATAATTTCAGTCTGATTGAGGGACATGTTCATATCTAAAGAGTGGCAACAAGCAGATGGTAGTCCAGGCAATGTGTAGGCCTCATAGGTAAACTGGAGCCCAGACAAGCAGTCTAAAAACAGGCAGACAAGGGAGGTGAGCACCACAGGAGAAGTCTGCCAATATTTTGGGGGTGTCTGCCACTGGGCTTCATTTCTAGGAGCAGTAAAACAGAGAGAAAGAGAGAAACAGGGAGCACAACTTGGAAGGGCAAAGAGCCAAAAGGTCTGGCTGCTGGGTCAGTTACAGAGGTGGGGCTTCAGGTGGGCTTTCCCACATGAAGAATGAGATTCAGAAACTGGGATTAGGGAGAGTGAAACCCCAAAACTGGGCTTGTTGATGGATGAGCCATGGAGAACTTGGCTAGGCCTGGCCATAGTTCTTTTAACCTCAGAACCTATTTTCAGGAGTTAAATGCCTTACATCCCAGAAGGAAGTGCCTAGGAGTCTGGCAACAGGTAACGATCCAGTAGTTTTCAGATCTCTCCAGAAGCATTTTTCAGAACTTTAGCAGTTCGTTTGTAGAGTTTTATTAGGCATTCTTAAAAAGCTTACTTTTCTGTGAACTCAAAGTTTCTTTTCTTCAGAAATTCTGGAAAGTTTTCAGTGTGTGTCCATGTAGATATTTTGTTGAGGTGTGTTTTTCTGGCTCTGGCTTACATTTCCTTGATCTGTACTATTATTGTTAATTAAAATTCCAAAGTCAAAGTCAGTGCTTCCACTTAGCTTTGTTTTTGGAGAGAGACAGGAGTGACCTGTTCCAGGAGGACAGGTTGATTGGATGTAGTAATACCTGCTTTGCTTAAATATGAGGAAGAAAAAGAAGCAGAGTGAGATTTCTTAGAATTTGAATAGGGAACATGTTTCGACAATGTATTTAATTTTACTTTATTTTATTTGGAAATCTTTAAAATTTGATGGCAGTTTTCATGCTAAAAATCATAAGGATTGACTTACAAGACAGCGTTGCAAGATACAAATATAGAGAACAGGAACGTAATGGAGAGTTTTAGGCTGTGGGTGTGCAAGGCAACCACCATCTCTATCTTTGTGTGGCAGTCTCTAGGAAAACAGTCATTGCTATTATTTGTGTGTCTGTGGATTCTGTTTGTAGGAACTTGAATAACCATTCAGAGCTTCGGTTGATGTAGAATGCAAACAGATGCAAAAATTTCAGGTGAATCAGGAAGTGACATCTGACTTCAGGGTTATCTGGGATAAGACACCATGGTTTGCTTCCTTTCTTGGTGATAGAAGTAAAAGTCAATTAATTTTAGTTTAATTCAATTAATTTATAAAGCATTATTTGAACACCTGCAGTGTACCAGCTGTGAGCTCACAATGTAACAAAAGAGATAGATATTTATTAAGCTAATGAGAATATAAGGTAAAACATGCTGATCTAGCAGGACTGAATACATAGGAGATTTTTAGAGACGATAACCCTGGGGCTGAATCTTTAATGAGTGGAATTGGTATTGGAGATTGAGAAAGAGAAGTACTGGAAGAGGGAGCAGCATGTGGAAAATTGCAGAGTTCATGCAAGGTTCTGAGAGTGGGAAGCAGTTCATATCAAAATGTGGAGTGGAGAGGGATGCAGATGGAGAGCGAGGTGGCTGGGACTGATGGAGGATTAGGCAGTGATACTCACTAAAACAGTTTTTGCAGGAAGATGACAAGATGAGATCAGTGTTTCAGAAATACCACTTTGGAAGTAATTGGAAAATAGATTGTGGGGAGTGGATTATAGAAGGGGCTTAGGAGGAAGAGTGGTTTAAAAATATGAACTCACCAACTGTTGGTGTTAGTTACTTTGTTCTCTCTGCTTGTAATGGTGCTTCTTGCTTCTTAACCCCATGACTATTGCCTCCCACCCTACCCCCAACTCCACTCCTGCACCAGAGATCATTTTCTGCTTAACTAGTCTCAAGATTCGCCATACACTCAAACACACATGTATTTGATTGATATCTTATTAATATTATTATTCCTATGTAATCTTAAAGCTTCATAAAGAAAGAATGAATTTTTGTATTTGCTTATTGCTGGGAGAAATATCAATAACCTCAGATACGCAGATGACACCACCCTTATGGCAGAAAGTGAAGAGGAACTAAAAAACCTCTTGATGAAGTGAAAGTGGAGAGTGAAAAAGTTGGCTTAAAGCTCAACACTCAGAAAATGAAGATCATGGCATCTGGTCCCTTCACTTCATGGGAAATAGATGGGGAAACAGTAGAAACAGTGTCAGACTTTATTTTGGGGGGCTCCAAAATCACTGCAAATGGTGACTGCAGCCATGAAATTAAAAGACGCTTACTCCTTGGAAAAAAGGTTATGACCAACCTAGATAGCATATTCAAAAGCAGAGACATTACTTTGCCAACAAGGTCCGTCTAGTCAAGGCTATGATTTTTCCAGTGGTCATGTATGGATGTGAGGGTTGGACTGTGAAGAAAGCTGAGCGCCGAAGAATTGATGCTTTTGAACTGTGGTGTTGGAGAAGACTCTTGACAGTCCCTTGGACTGCAAGGAGATCCAACCAGTCCATTCTGAAGGAGATCAGCCTTGGGATTTCTTTGGAGGGAATGATGCTAAAGCTGAAACTCCAGGACTTTGGCCACCTCATGTGAAGAGTTGACTCACTGGAAAGGACTCTGATGCTGGGAGGGATTGGGGGCAGGAGAAGAAGGGGACAACAGAGGATGAGATGGCTGGATGGCATCACTGAGTTGATGGACGTGGATCTGTGTGAACTCTGGGAGTTGGTGATGGACAGGGAGGCCTGGCGTGCTGCGATTCATGGGGTCGCAAACAGTCGGACACGACTGAGCAACTGAACTGAACTGAACTGATTGATGCATTTCTAGCATCTAACAAAATGTGGATATTTAATTAGTATTTGGTGAAAAGATAAATGACATTCAAGTCAGTATTTTCAATTTCTTTAAAGAGTTTCTTTAAGGAGTGTTTTTTTAAAACACTTGGGGAAACAAGAAAATAACCACTACAACAGACAGTATCCTACTTGAAGTCCTACTTCATGTCATTGGGGCGGACAGTGTCAGTCCCTAAATTTCTGATGGATCTGTGAAATCAGAACACAGTTGAAAACAGTTTAACTTTTTCTCCCACTTTGCAGAGATTTCTCCTTTTCCCTCTTTGCAGAGATCACGTAGTTAGATTTTCGTATGTTATATACTTATATAATGTGACTCTGTTACAATACAATTGAAATGTTGCTTAATTTTGATTCAGTGTTACTAAACATATTTGTATAATATCACTTTTGTACAGGATGCTGTACTAAGCATGGCAAATAATTTTTCCACAGAATGTAAACTCTAAGCGGACAAGACCAAATCAATTCTATTCACTATTATATGCTACCAAGTCTTAACATAGACTCAAAGTAGGCATTAATAGATATGTGTTCATTGAATAGATGTACAGATAGATTTAAAAGTTTGCAAGGCACAGTCTGTTTTGGGGAACAAATAATATGGTCTTTGAAATATATAATAATATAATTTTGTGATACATAATGTATTTGTAGGATTTCAAGTTTTAGGTTGTAGACCTGAGATCAGACTTTAAAGAAAGAAAAACATGGGAGACATCAACTAATTCGTGGGAACTTGCACAACTTTTCTGGCTGTATTTACTTGAAATGTTTTACAGACATATTCTCTGGGAAGAAGTAGCAGTCTCCACCCAGGGTTGCTTTCAGTGTCTTAAACACAAGAGACATATAGCAAAACAGTATTTCCTGATTGTTGTGCTTGAAGTCTCCCTCTTTATATATTCAGGAATTTTTCAGAAATAGGCCAGAACTAAGTTATACACAGGGAATGTTTTCCTAGCCTGGGCAAGAGAAGGCACCAGCTTTAGCTCTTTTGATTTTTCTGGTTCCTGCTTTGTTGTTGTTCAGTCTGACATGACTGAGCAACTGAGCAAAATAGCAACACGCTGATTTTAATTTAACATTGTTGTTATACTTAGTTGTGGGGGGCAATGCGTACTGGCATTCTTTATTTTTATTTTATTCTTTAATTTTTATTGGAATATTTGTTGCCATTCAGTCTTTCAGTCATGTCTGACTCTTTGCGATCTCATGGACTGCAGCACGCCAGACTTCCCTGTCCTTCACCGTCTCCCAGAGTTTGCTCATACTCATGTCCATTGATTCAGTAATGCCATCCAACCATCTCATCCTCTGTCATCCCCTTCTCCTCCTGCCTTCAGTCTTTCCTAGCATCAGGGTCTTTTCCAATGAGTCACCTCTTCGCATCAGGTGGCCAGAATATTAGAGCTTCAGCATCACTTCTAGTCTTAATTGGCCTCTTTCCCCTAGGATGTGGCCCTAAAGTTGTCTTATAAAGATTACGCAAAAGTGAAGCAAATCTAGAAGATTCAACTCCTAAACAAAAAGTCAGACATGCATTTATTTCACTTTATTTTACAAGCAAATCAAGACATAATAGTGACAAGATTAGGTAATATGGTATAGATTATATGGGAGAAAAAATGTGTCTCTTGTGTTTGTAGTCATAAGACAGATTCAGCATTTTCCAAAGTGTACAAATTTAAGTTTGTTGTTAGTTTTCCTGTGGAGACAAAAATAACAACAAGTGAGAAATGCTGAGGCCATAAGCATTTCATTAGCATCCACATTTCACCAGTGAGCCCCTCAAAATGTAGCCAAGTCTCTCCATTTATTGATGCTTTTAAAAGGAGTGATGTCAGTTTAGGGATTTTTTAGCAAGTGGTGCTGATTACATAAGGATGGGCTCATAATACATCACAGTCAGTTTATGTCCCTAAAAACGTATTTTAATGGATTTTTTATTTAAAGAAGATACATGTAAGCCTTTTTTATAAGAGTTCATAAATTTTTCTTAATAAAACAGAATCAGAACAATATGCCTTATATATTAGATGCTAGTTTTCAGTCATGTTTGTTTTAAAAGTACTTAAAGGGAACTGTAAGTTTCTAAATACACTCTAGTATATTAGTCATCATTTCGTGCTTTTTGAGCTGATACTAATATATCTTTTGGATGATTACTTTGTAATCTTTAAACTGCTTCTGGTTATTTGATTTTCTAAATTTAAGTTTATTATACCTCCAGCATACCTTTTTTTTTTTTTTTTTTTGAGAAATCATACTCAGAACAATTTCTTTAGGCTTTTCAAGTAGTGTCCCCTTTTGGACCAATCGTTAAGGAGCTCTAACATATCCAGACTTAGTTGTTGAAGCTGAACAATAAACACAGATCATCCTAGCAGTTGTGGACTGGCATGCCTAGATGGAGGGATATTTCTTTTTCCCTGAAAATAACCAAAACATGACTGCGAGCCAAACTGGTGAATTTTTTGTGGAAAGAGTTTAAGCAATAGATTAATAGGTAGAAGTTGAACTGCTGCTAAGTCTGCTGCTAAGTCACTTCAGTCGTGTCCGACTCTGTGCGACCCCATAGATGGCAGCCCACCAGGCTCCCCCGTCCCTGGGATTCTCCAGGCAAGAACACTGGAGTGGGTTGCCATTTCCTTCTCCAATGCCTGAAAGTGAAAAGTGAAAGTGAAGTCGCTCAGTCATGTCCAACCCTCAGCGACCCCATGGACTGCAGCCTTCCAGGAGCCTCCGTCCATGGGATTTTCCAGGCAAGAGTACTGGAGTGGATTGCCATTGCCTTCTCCTGGATGACCTTTAAATTTCTTTCCAAGATTCCTTCCTTCTAAGGTTCTCTACTCACTCTTACTGTCACTATGTAGTGACACAGTAATACCAGTGACTCCCGAATCCTGTAAATTATGAGAATTCTATTCATCAGAGTCAGCATGAGATGATTTACATATTCTATACCATAAACAACTCCTTCTGTTTCAAGTACATTTGTCTTAACATGTAATTATTAACCCTTAAATGTAGAAAACTATTTCAATACTTACTCAACTTCATAACAAAAGTAGCAATCATTGCCGTAAGTTTTGCCATCAGATCCACAAATTGGTGTATATATGTCATAACAAAATCTTTCTTCTAGTGGTAACATTTTATATTTACTACAGTCAATCTGGAAATACATATAAAAAGCCTTGAATTCCTTAAGCAAAATTTTTATTCTCAGGATTTAGGATTTTCCAAGCAAGTTCAGAACGCTCTCAGTGCATTTGTGTCTTATTCCAACTGTCTATTCTCAACTAACCCCAAGATACAGTAAGGAAAAAAAGAAAGAAAATTATGTCATATATATAATCATGAGTGATAAACTTCTTTATAATAACTGGTAACTGAATCATTATCTATTTTAAAATAGAATCTTTTCCACCATACTGGTTGATGCATCTGTTCTCAACACATAGCATATTCACAAGTACAACCATTGCCATGGGATCAATTTTCTACATATCTCATGTAGCAGTTTGCTACTCCTCTCTTTCACTTTAAAAGTTCTGCCTGAATGTAAGTATGAGATATATTATGAGGATAACTACTATAGTTATAAGGACTATTACATCATAGCAACATTTGCCATTAATTATTGGTAACAAGGTACTTGATATACACTTCACTAGCACATAGGTAAACAGATATATTTTAACATTGTAGTTGAGATCCACTAATCTCAGTTTCTGGAGCCAAAGCCAAGGTGATAAGTTGCCTGCAGGAGCAAGTAGGAAATTACCAAGAAAGAATTTTCTAGGTTTTTCATCTTTGAGCAAATTGTGCAGTGTGGACATTAAAGTCAAACATGTTGGAATTCAAATCCTAACTATATAACTCTGGGACAATTATTTTTCCTCTCTAAGCCTTACTTTATTTATCTGCAAAATGAAGGCAATAATAACTGTATGGTAATAGTAAAGTGAAACATACATAACTGAGAAGATATGTATGAAATACTTAGCAGTACATGGCATGGTAAATAGTGAATACATGATAGCTATTAATTTTGTTCTGGCTTTACTTCAAATTCTACACTAACTCCAGTTCTTTACCAAAGACTCTACCTTTCCAGCTCCTTCTGTCCCAGAGTTTCAGACATCATATTTTTCTTTTTTAAAAAATTTATTTTTATTGAAGTATAGCTGATTTACAATTTGCAATGTTGTGTTAGTTTCTGGTACACAGCCAATTGATTAAGTTATATAGACACTGAATATAGTTCCCTGTAGTGTACAGTGAGACCTCGTGTACTCATTCTATATATATTAGTTTGCATCTACCAATCTGCCCCCCACCCCTGGCAACCTGTCTCTTCTCTATGTCTGTGACTCTGATTTGGTTTCAAAAATAAGTTCGCTTGCAGACATGATATTTTTCTAATGTTTGAGTATCTCCACTTAGATAACTCAAAATATGCTAAAATTCAAGTTCCCCTTCAGATATGTTTCATTACTTAATTAATCTACTCCTTTAGTTACTATACTTCATGAACCTTCTAAATTTTAGAGCTGTGCTGAAAGCTGCCAATACAAAGATTACTAAGCATGACATAGTGGGAGGGGACTTCAGAGGCTAGTACAGCTTGGTGGAAAATGGAACAGCAATACCCCATGTCAGGTATGGCTGCCCTGTGGTTTGTAAAATGTCCTTTTCATTACAGGGGACTGGAATGCAAAAGTATGAAGTCAAGATATACCTGGAGTAACAGGAAAATTTGGCCTTGGAATACAAAATTAAGTAGGGAAAAGGCTAACAGTTTTGCCAAGATAACATGCTGGTCATAGCCAACACCCTCTTCCAACAATGCAAGAGATGACTCTACACATGGACATCACTAGATGGTCAATGCTGAAATCAGATTGATTATATTCTTTGCAGCCAAAGATGGAGAAGTTCTATATAGTCAGCAAAAACAAGACCGGGAGCTGACTGTGGCTCAGATCCTGAACTCCTTATTGCCAAATTCAGACTTAAAGCTCCAGTACTTTGGCCACCTCATGCAAAGAGTTGACTTATTGGAAAAGACTCTGCTGCTGGGAGGGATTGGGGGCAGGAGGAGAAGGGGATGACAGAGGATGAGATGGCTAGATGGCATCACTGACTTGATGGACATGAGTCTGAGTGACCTCCAGGAGCTGGTGATGGACAAGGAGGCCTGGTGTGCTGTGATTCATGGGGTCGCAAAGAGTCGGACATGACTGAGTGACTGAACTGAACTGAACTGAAGAAAATAGAGAAAACCACTAGACCATTCAGATATAACCTAAATCAAATCCCTCACAAGTATACAGTGGAAGTGATAAATAGATTTAAGGGATTAGATCTAATAAACAGTGCCTGAAGAACTATGGACAGAGGTTCATGACATTGTACAGGAGGCAGGAATCAAGACCATCCCCAAGAAAAAGAAATACAAAAAGGAAAATGGTTGTCTGAGGACAGATAGCTGAGAAAAGAAGAGAAGTGAAAGGCAAAGGAGATAAGGAAAGATATACCCATTTGAATGCAGAGTTCCAAAGAATAGCAAGGAGAGATAAGAAAGCCTTCCTCAGGGAACAGTGCAAACAAATAGAGGAAAACAATAGAATGGGAAAGACTAGAGATCTCTTCAAGAAAATTAGAGATACCAAGGGAACATTTCATGCAAAGATGGGCACGATAAAGGATAGAAATGGTATGGACCTAACAGAAGCAGAAGATATTAAGAAGAGATGGCAAGAATACACAGAAGAACTATATAAAATAGATCTTCATGACCCAGATAATTATGATGGCATGATCACTCACCTAGAACTGTACATCCTGGAATGCGAAGTAAATGGGCCTTAGGAAGCATCACTATGAACAAAGCTAGGGGAGGTGATGGAATTCCAGTTGAGCTGTTTCAAATCTTGGAAGATGATGCTGTGAAAGTGCTGTACTCAATATGCCAGCAAATTTGGAAAACTTGACAGTGGCCACAGGACTGGAAAAGGTCAGTTTTCATTCCAATCCCAAAGAAAGGCAATGCCAAAGAATGCTCAAACTACCACACAATTGCACTCATCTCACATGCTAGTAAAGTAATGCTCAAAATTCTCAAGTCAGGCTTCAGTAGTACATGAACTGTGAACTTCCAGATGTTCAAGCTGGTTTTAGAAAAGGAAGAGGAACCAGAGATCAAATTGCCAAAATCCGCTGGATCATTGAAAAAGCAAGAGAGTTACAAAAAAACCTCTACTCTGCTTTATTGACTATGCCAAAGCCTTTGACTGTGTGGACCACAACAAAACTCTGGAAAATTCTGAAAGAGATGGGAATACCAGACCACCTGACCTGCCTCCTGAGAAATCTATGCAGGTCAGGAAGCAACAGTTAAAACTGTACATGAAACAACAGACTGATTCCAAACTGGGAAAGGAATGCATCAAGGCTGTATATTGTCACTCTGCTTATTTAACTTATATACAGAGTACATCATGAGAAATGCTGGGCTGGATGAAGCACAAGCTGGAATCAAGATTGCTGGGAGAAATATCAATAACCTCAGATATACAGATGACACCACCCTTATGGCAGAAAGTGAAGAAGAACTAAAGAGCCTCTTGATGAACGTGAAAGAGGAGAGTGACAAAGTTAGCTTAAAGCTCAACATTCAGAAAACTAAGATTGTGGCATTCGATCCCATCACTTCATGGCAAATAGATGGGGAAACAGTGGAAACAGTGTCAGACTTTATTTTCGGGGGCTCCAAAGTCACTGCTGATGGTGATTGCAGCCATGAAATTAAAAGACACTTACTCCTTGGAAGAAAAGTTATGACCAACCTAGATAGCATATTCAAAAGCAGAGACATTACTTTGCCAACAAAGTTCCATCTAGTCAAGGCTATGGTTTTTCCAGTGGTCATGTATGGATGTGAGAGTTGGACTGTGAAGAAAGCTGAGCACCGAAGAACTGATGCTTTTGAACTGTGGTGTTGGAGAAGACTCTTGAGCGTCCCCTGAACTGCAAGGAGATCCAACCAGTCCATTCGAAAGGAGATCAGCCCTGGGTGTCCTTTGGAAGGACTGAGGCTGAAGCTGAAACTCCAATACATTGGCCACCTGATGAGAAGAATTGACTCGTTGGAAAAGACTCTGATGCTGGGAGGGATTGGGGGCAGGAGGAGAAGGGGACGACAGAGGATGATATCGCTGGATGGCATCACTGACTCGATGGTCATGAGTCTGAGTGAACTCCGGGAGTTGGTGATGGATGGGGAGGCCTGGTGTGCTGCAATTCATGGGGTCGCAGAGTGGGATATGACTGAGTGACTGAACTGAACTGAACCTTTTCATTCTCATACAGCTAATAAATCATGAAGGAAGGCTTGAACTCAATCCTGACTCCAAAATTTACAGTCTTAATCTCTTATTTTCTTTAACAGGGAAACCAAAATTTTTGATTTAAAGCAGTGGAAGGGACATAGGGTCATAGGGTCATGCAGCTAGAAAGCAGTAGAGCTAGTCTAAAACCCAAATTGCCTGGTAGCTAGCTTAAGTTTTTACTACCACACCTAGATTGTCTCAACAGTAGTCATTATTTAATGAGTAATGAAAAAAAGGTTAAATGAAAATCTTCATTCTTTAAGATAGAGAACAAAGATGTATGTGACCCATTTAGACATTTTAAGTCATGACTTGTCCTTCCTGAGCTTTATTATGTGTCAGGTACTCTGCTAAGCCCTTTTTAAAAATTACAGCTTTAAATTTCACAATATTGTGAAATATGACGCAAGTATTGTTTCCCATGGGCACACTATTAAACAGCTAGAATTTAATCAGCACCTATTCACTCTGATGCTAGGTTTCTACCCCTTCCTTTTTAGAAAGGTCTACCTACAGTTTTTTTAAAAGAAACAATTTTTGAAACTTAAAAAATAAACCTTCAAACATGTAGAAATTTAATTAATATGTAGTGTTGAGTATTTCTTTACTGATACTAGCCTTTAAAATTATACAAAATAATACTTTCATGTCAAGATGGGCATACAGACCTGTTCATGGTGTTTGACGCAGTCTACATCTGTAAGATAAAGACAAAGAAATTTAAACTCTGGAAGAATCTAATCTTACTAGAAAACTAATCTTTGATTTGTTTCAGCTCTCAGACTGTCATCAAAATATAAGATTCACTTCAAAGCTGTATGAGCATAATATTAAAGGTTAAAGCTCTTCACACAGAACTTTTCATTTTCTTTTTTGAAGTGGGTTTTAAGTGTAGCCCAAAAGATGAAATAGCTATTATAATAATGAGTTTGTGCTGTTCTTTCCTACTTCATAATCTGAACTTAGAAAATATTTTTTTAAAAACCTACAAGTTTTATATATTGGAAGTGTCTGCTGTTATGTAACAAGCCTAGAGGCAGAAATTGGACTAGCAGTTGAAAAGTCTAGGGAGGCAGATTTCAACTCAATAATGGAAGAAGAAGAACAGTAGTTCATGCTGCCAAACTATAGATTGCCAGTCATGCATTGAATTGTTTTATGATGAAATGAGATCCCAATAAAAAGTGATGTTAAGCCCAAGGATACATTGGATAGACATTTCCCAAAGAAGTTTTACTAAATGTTTATATGATAGCAATTTGGCCTTGGTTGACCAGTTAGGTCCACTTGCACCATGATAATATAATTTGGTCATTTATTGGTACAAACAAAAAAGTGCATTTCAAAAATTTTCCATTATTATATGTGTTGCATATATTTTAGAATTATACGGATAGAAGATAACATGAACTCTCAATATCAGGGCAGGGGCAGGGTTATGAGGGAGATACTCACTGAGGATGGTTGGAAGCACCAGGGCTGAGAGCAGGACAAAGGCTGTTGTTCTCATGCTGCTGAAGTGGCCAAGGGCAGTCCAGTGGAGGAAAAAGAAGTGGCTTTCTGGTGTCTGCCCAGCCTGGATGGCTTCTGCCTTATGTATTGTCAAGAGTTCTGTCTCAGTTGTGAAATAGCTATTTCCAGAAACAGAAGCCTGGGAAGAGGGCAGAAACATCTGCTAAGGAGGGACTTTTTTTTATTATGAAAGAGAGGTGATTATATATGACATTTTAATAGATCATAGGACCCAATAAAGTTGGCATTCTTTCTTCACCTCTTTAAGTTGTGTGCTTTTACATCTGTTACACAGTTTGATCGTCATAACAGATAGTAACTAACATTCTGACAGACAGTAACTACCATTTTCTTTGTTCTACAGATGAGGGAATGAAGTCACAAGGAAGTTAAGTAATTTCACTGGGTTTACTACATATTCTTTGGTGTACTGCTTTTTCTGGGAAGAGTCATCAGCATGGCAGCTTTATAGGTTTTAACATTTTCTCAGGTTCCCCTCTTTCCTCTTCTCTCCTCTAGAACCAAAGGGGTAAATGTTGGCAGTTGAGACCCCAGACTGGGAACAGAGAAAAGGTATCAGCATCCAAGTCTTGATTCAGCACAAACAGGCAGTAATTCGTGACTTTTAGGAAGAGAGTAATTTCCCCCCAAATCCCATATTTGGGGAGATGGTATAATGGGTGGAGTTGGTGAGCACTCATACCTCATTTACCCACCAGATCTCTGGTGAAAGCTTCTTTATCAAGAGCCCTTAGGAGGAGGATTTCCCCAAAGCCAATAATGAAGAGGTATGTAACAATCATAGCAAAGAACAGAGCTAGTGGATGCGGGAGCTAGACTGTCCCTGGAACTCTGGCCATGATTGTCTGGTCCCCAAATGCAGGCTGATGGTTCAAAAATGAGATGTTAACTTGCCCTCGCAAGTAGTTACACACAGGGTCAGCGCTGGTGGTTTAGTTGCTAAGTCATGTCCAACTCTTGTGAATTCATGAACTGTAGACTGCCTGATTCCTCTGTCCATGGGATTCTCCAGGCAAGAATACTGGAGTAGGTTGCCATTTCCTTTTCCAGGGGATCTTCCTGACCCAGGAATTGAAGCTGGGTCTCCTGGTGATTGTAGGCAGATTCTTTACTGACAGAACTATGAGGGAAGCCCTGCTAATAAATAACTTTCAATAGATAAGCCAACAGCCATTTAGTCATGATTTGAATAAGCTTAATTGTGCTTTCATCAAACCATGCTTCACTTGAAGTCTTTGATAAAGGCTACAAGAACACTTTTTGGAATGTGCCAGTTTTTTTAATAAAGTGCCCCTGTGAGAAGACCTCAGAAGCAATTCTTGCAGTTTTGGTAGACAGAGTTGGAAGACACGGTCTATTACTACTAATGGAGGTAGTGCCAAAGGCTGAGAGACTAAAATTCATATTTGTTTCTCTTCAGAAGGATAAAACAACTGGAAACTGTTCTGAGATGGTTTGGAGGGCAGGCATCATAATGTTATATGAATTCGTTGCCACCTCCATCATTCCAAATTTCCCTGGTGGCTTAGATGGTAAAGCATCTGCCTACAATGCCGGAGACCTGGGTTCAATCCCTCGGTTGGGAAGATCCCCTGGAGAAGGAAATGGCAACCCACTCCAGTATTCTTGCCTGGAAAATCCCATGGATGGAGGAACCTGGTAGGCTACAGTCCACGGGGTCCCAAAGAGTCGGACATGACTACTGAGTGTCTTCACTTTCACTTTCACTTTCCACCATTCCCTGTGTGACCTTGTGCAAATTATTGAACTTGTAGAAGCCTTAGTTTCTTTATTTTCATTTGCTTACTCAGTGATTATTAATGGAGATTCACTGTCTTAGAGACTATAATACAACTTGGGTATACCATGAATAATGAGAAACTATTGCCAGTGTCTTCACTGTAGCTTGACGAAGATTCTCTTCTTTATCAAACTTGAGTTAGGCTTCTCTGAGTTCTCTTGTCAAATGGACCTTGACTTCCCCACACCTCCCTTCTCTCTGCCTCCCCTCTACTTCATGTCTTTGGCCTTTCCAGGTATGTCTTAGCATAGAATTCTGCCAAGTCGTCTCCCTACTTTTGATATCTGATCACCCTTTATATTTGATCAAGTTTTTCATACCCCACTTTTAATATATAAGTCCTTGGCCTGACTTTAACAAGAATCCCCTTAGTATCTCTTATTAGTAATTTTCCATCTGAGTACTTAACCCAGCTCCTTGGCTAAAATATCCATTTGCTGTATTTAGAGTTAAGCCCAATCTTTTCCCCATTGCCATAGGGGTATTACAGTAGGGATATTCAAGACTATACCTTGAATAATGCTTTCCTTACCATTTTGACAAGTGTCAAATAACTTTTCTTTAACAAGCTTTCAGAATACAGTTAATCATGGCACCATAGCCCAAGCTGATTATGATTTTCATATGTGACTGTAAAGCACTTGTATACATCCTGTTAATGAGGGTGAAAGAGGAGAGTGATGTGCATCCAGTTTCTTAAACTTACTCTGTTTCTGATGAAGGCTGTCACCAGTTTGGAGCCTATTAGTGTGCACATATGTGTTAGGTGTTCACCTCTGGGAAAAGTAATGCTGCAGAATCTGGGAACCAGGAAATCCTGGACAGAAAGCCCCTTGAATATCTCAGAAATCTCTTTCAAAGCAATGGCAGTCCTTTCTTCTTACATAAATAAGATCTTTTAGGCAACTCTGATTTATACTGAAAACCAACTTAAAATGTCACTATGAAATTGAGATTTCCTAAGGAATTCTAAAATGTTTTCAGTGTATATTAGAGGCGGAGGAGATAGGGAGAATCTTATAGTTTATTTGAGAATTTACTTAAAAACTCAGCCTAGATAGCATATCCTTTCCATATTCTCTTGATATTTAACATTTTGAAGTCACTACTGTGCTTTGACTTTGAATTCTTGTAAGAATGATTTAATCAGATTACTAGTACCTGCTTTGCACAGCAGTTAGGAAACACACAGTTTTAAACTTTAACTTTTTATTTTGAGATAATTGTTGCAAGAATATAACAAGTAACTTCTTGTGTGCTCTTCACCTCAAGACTCTAATTTACATTTTACCATCTGTGCCAACAGTGCCTTTATAACAAAATGATCCAATCCAACAAAATTTAATATTGTTAAGATGGCAGTTCTGTCTATCAAAGTTAGCTGCCCTTTTTGGAAAATGGATGAGCTAATCCTAAAATTCTTATGGGAAATACAAGGTAGCTAAAAGAGTTTTCAAAAAGAAAAAAGGTGAAGGTTCACACTAAACACTTTAAAATTTTACTGCAAGATTATAGTAATCAAAACAGTGTGTAATAGAATTGGGAATCCAAAAATAAATTCTAATATGTACATTTAATTGATTTTTGACTAGAATGACAAAGCAAGTTAGTGAAGAAAGAATAATCTTTTAAAAACTTTCTGGGACAGCTGGATAGTCACATACAAAACAAATGAGATTGGACCCCCACCTCATTTTGTGTTAAAAATCATAACATAAATTAACTTGAAATACATAAATGTGAGAGCTAAAACTATAGAGTTCTTAGAAGAAAATATAGGTGTTCATCTTTGTGACCTTTGAATAGGTGATTATTTTTTAGATATGACACTAAATTACAAGAAACAAAAGAGGAAATAGATAATTTGGACATCATCAAAATTAAAGACTTTTGCATTTAAGAGCAAAGACCACAGAATGGGAGAAAATAGTTGCAAATTATATATCTGATAAGGGACTAGTATCTAGAGTATATTAAAAAAAATTACATTTGCAACTTACAATGACCAGGAAAATAATTTATTTAAAAACAAAGCAGAGGGTTGGAATAGATATTTTCCAAAACAAAACATGAAAATATGCTCATTGTCATTAGTTATTCAGTCAGTTCAGTTCAGCTGCTCAGTCGTGTCTGACTTTTTGTGACCCCATGAATTGCAGCATGCCAGGCCTCCCTGTCCATCACCAACTCCCGGAGTTCACTCAGACTCACGTCCATCGAGTCAGTGATGCCATCCAGCCATCTCATCCTCTGTTGTCCCCTTCTCCTCCTGCCCCCAATCACTCCCAGAATCAGAGTCTTTTCCAATGAGTCAACTCTTCACATGAGGTGGCCAAAGTACTGGATTTCAGCTTTAGCATCATTAGTTATTAAGTAAAGACAAATCAAAGAGACACCATTTCCTATCCATTAAGATGACTGAAATTAAGAAAACAGACAAGATGTTGGTATGGATGTGAAAATGTTGGAACTCTCATACATTGCTGGTGGGAATATATTATAAAATGTTGTAGCTACTTTGGGAAATAGTTTGGTAATTCCTCAAAAAGTTATATGTAAAGTTACCATATGACTTAACAGTTCCATTCCTAGGTATTTGCCCAAGAGTATTAAAAACATATATCCACTAAAGACATTAATGTTCATAGCAGCTTTATACATCAGTTCAGTTCAGTTCAGTCGCTCAGTTGTGTCCGACTCTTTGCGACCCCATGAATCGCAGCACACCAGGCCTCCCTGTCCATCACATCTCCCGGAGTTCACCCAGACTCACGTCCATTGAGTCCATGATGCCGTCCAGCCATCTCATGCTCTGTCATCCCCTTCTCCTCCTGCCCCCAATCCCTCCCAGCATCACAGTCTTTTCCAATGAGTCAACTCTTCGCATGAGGTGGCCAAAGTACTGGAGTTTCAGCTTTAGCATCATTCCTTCCAAAGAAATCCCAGGGTTGATCTCCTTCAGAATGGACTGGTTGGATCTCTTTGCAGTCCAAGGGACTCTCAAGAGTCTTCTCCAACACCACAGTTCAAAAGCATCAATTCTTCGGCGCTCAGCCTTCTTCACAGTCCAACTCTCACATCCATACGTGTTCAGTTCAGTTCAGTTTAGTTGCTTAGTCGTGTCCGACTCTTTGCGACCCCATGAATCCATACATGACCACAGGGAAAACCATAGCCTTGACTAGACGGACCTTAGTCAGCAAAGTAATGTCTCTGCTTTTGAATATGCTATCTAGGTTGGTCATAACTTTTCTTCCAAGGAGTAAGCGTCTTTTAATTTCATGGCTACAGTCACCATCTGCAGTGATTCTGGAGCCCAAAAAAATAAAGTCTGACACTGTTTCCACTGTTTCCCCATCTATTTCCCATGAAGTGATGGGACCGGATGCCATGATCTTCATTTTCTGAATGTTGAGCTTTAGGCCAACTTTTTCACTCTCCTCTTTCACTTTCATCAAGAGGCTTTTTAGCTCCTCTTCACTTTCTGCCATAAGGGTGGTGTCATCTGCATATCTGAGGTTATTGATATTTCTCCTGGCAATCTTGATTCCAGCTTGTGTTTCTTCCAGTCCAGTGTTTCTCATGATGTGCTCTGCATATAAGTTAAATAAAAGGTGACAATATACAGCCTTGACGTACTCCTTTTCCTATTTGGAACCAGTCTGTTGTTCCATGTCCAGTTCTAACTGTTGCTTCCTGACCTGCATACGGATCAGGAAGCTTTATACATAATAGCCCCAAATTGGAAATAATCCAACTAGCCATCAACTGATGGATGATTAAATGCACTACATCTGTAGAACATAATATTATTCAATGAAAAGGATAAGGTCTTGATATATGCTCTAGCATGGAATAATCTTATAGACAAAAGGCCACATACTTTATGATTCTATTTTAGTGTAATGTCAAGAATAGTGAGTCTATAGAGAAAAGTCAGGTTAATGATTGCCAGGGGCTACAAAGATAGAGCTTCCCTCGGAGCACCAACAATATGGCAGAGGAGGATTGTGCACTCATCTTCTCCTGTGAGAACTCCAAAATTGCGACTCACTGCTGAACAACCATCAATGGGAGAATGTTGGAGTCCACCAAAAAAAGATACCCCGTGTCCAAAGGCAGAGAAGCCCCAGCAAGATGGTAGGAGAGGTGAAATCACATTTAGAATCAAACCCCATACCCATCAGAGTATTCAGAAGGCTCAAACAAAACATGTGCACCAGGGCCTAGAGACCCCAGAGAGACTGAGCCAGACCTGCCTTTGAGTGTTTGAGTGTCTCCTGTGGCAGCACAGGTCAGCAGTGGCCTGTCACAGGGACAAGACTCTGTGCAGCAGACCTGGGTCACCAAGCATGTGGCATAAGCTCTCTTGGAGGAGGTCACCATTAGCCCCACCATAGAGCCACAAAACAGATGACCCACAAACTGCAGAACAATTATACCAAAGAAATTTTTGTACTGTTAAGAAAGTTCTAGGACCCGCAACAGATCTCCCAAGCTGGGGATCTAGCAAAGGGACTGAGAACCCACAAGGAATTTGACTTTGGAGGCCAGTGGAAGACTGAGCCAGACTTGTCTGTGAGTGTCCATGAGTCTCCAGTGGAGGTGTGGGTCAACAGTTTGGCCTCAGGCCAAACAACAGGGAGGGAACACAACCCATCAATAGAAAATTAGATTGAAGTTTTACTGAGCATGACCCTGCCAGTGAGAATAAGATCCAGTTTCTCCCACAGTCTCTCCCATCAGAAGGCTTCCATAAGCCTCTTATCCTTACTCATCAGAGGGCAGACAGAATGGAAACAACAATCACAGAAAAACAACCAAACTGATCACATGGACCACAGCCTTATCTAATTCAGTGAAACTATGAGCCATGCTATGTGGGGCCACCCAAGATGGACGGGTCAAAGTGGAGAGTTCTGACAAAACAGGGTTCGCTAGAGAAGAGATTGGCAAACCACTTCAGCATTCTTGCCTTGAGAACCCTATGAACAGTATGAAAAGGCAAAAATATATGACACCAAAAGAAAAGCTACCCAGATGGAGAAGCCCTATAAAGTCAGCAAAAACAAGTGTAGCTCAGATCATGAACTCCTTATTGCAAAATTCAGACTTACTTGAAGAAAGAAAGGAAAACCACTAGACTATTAAGGTATGACCTAAATCAAATCCCTCACAATTATACAGTGGAAGTGACAAACAGATTCAAGGGATTAGATCTGACAGACAGAGTGCCCGAAGAACTATGGATGGAGATTCCTGACATTGTATAGGAGGCGGTGATCAAGACCATCCCCAAGAAAAAGAAATGCAAGAAGGCAAAATGGTTGTCTGAGGAGACCTTACAAATAGCTGAGAGAAGAAGAGACATGAAAGGCAAAGGAGAAAAGTAAAGATACACCCATTTTGAATGCAGAGTTCCAAAGAATAGAAAGGAGAAATAAGAAAGCCTTTTTCAGTGATCAATGCAAAGAGATAGAGGAAAACAACAGAATGGGAAAGACTAGAGATCTCTTCAAGAAAATAGAGATACCAAGGGAACATTTCATACAAAGATGGGCTCAATAAAGGACAGAAATGGTAGGGACCTAACAGAAGCAGAAGATACTAAGAAGAGGTGGCAAGAATACACAGAAGAACTGTACAATAAAAGATCTTCACGACCCATATAATCATGATGGTGTGATCACTCACCTAGAGCCAGACATCCTGGAATGTGAAGTCAAGTGGGCCTTAGGAAGTATCACTATGAACAAAGCTAGTGGAGGTGATGGAATTCCAGCTGAGTTATTTCAGATCTTAAAAGATGATACTCTGAAAGTGCTGCATTCAATATGCCAGCAAATTTGGAAAACTTGGCAGTGGCCACAGGACTGGAAAAGGTCAGTTTTCATCTAATCCCAAAGAAAGGCAATGCTAAAGATTCCTCAAACTACTGCACCATTGCACTCACCTCACACGCTAGCAAAGTAATGCTCAAAATTCTCCTAGTGAGGCTTCAACAGTACATGAACTGAGAACTTCCAGATGTTCAAGCTGGACTTAGAAAAGGCAGAAGAACCAGAGATCAAATTGCCAACATCCATTGGATCACTGAAAAAGCAAGAGAGTTCCAGAAAAACATCTACTTCCGCTTTATTGACTACACCAAGACCTTTGACTGTATGGATCACAACAAACTCTGAAAAATTTAAAGAGATGGAAATACCACCTTACCTGCCTCCTGAGAAATCTGTATGCAGGTCAAGAAGCAACAGTTAGAACTGGACATGGAACAATGGACTGGTTCCAAATCAGGAAAAGAGTGCATCAAGACTATATATTGTCACCCTGCTTACCTAACTTCTGGCAACCCACTCCAGTATTCTTGCCTGGGAAATCCTGTGTATAGAGTAGCCTAGGGCTACGTTCCATGGGGTCACAAAGAGTCAGACTGAGCAACTAATGAGTGAGTGACTAACGGTACCCTGGTTTTCAAGAATGTTAACTCATAACTATATCTGCTTGTTTTAGCATGGTAGTCGTATAGGTTCAGACACATTCTAAAAGAGCTACATTTTTCCTCCCATCTTCACGTTATGATTTTGATGTTCTATTTTACATGTTCTTGTTTATCCTTTTGCTGCTGATTATAGTTTTATAATTTAAAATTGCTTTTATAAAATTGTTTGATGGTCTCTTAACCTACATACTGGCTTATGTAAATAAGCCAATCCTTTCATATATCTGCCTCTCCTGTTGTATTTTTTCCTTTCCTATAATTTTTTGTTTCTTCTCCGTTTAGAGAAGACCTTTAAATAGTTGCTGTTATGTTAGGTTTAGTACTGTTGTATTCTTTTAATTTTTGCTTCTCTAAGAAATGTTTTCTCTCTCCTTTTGTTATAAATGATACTTTTACTGAATAGAGTATTCTAGGTTACAGATTTTTCCCTTTCAGCACTTCAGTTGGTCATACCTCTCCCTTCTGGCCTAGAAATTTTCTGCAGAGAAATCAGCTGATGACCTTATGAAGGTTCCCTTGTAACTTACTCTTTGTTTTCCTCTTGCTGCCTTTAGAATTATCTCTCCAAGTTTTTCCACTTCAATTAGTATGTTTTGGTGTGGGTCTTTTCATCTTGTTTGGGACACTCTGATTCTTATACCTGGATATCTGTTTTCTTTTAGGTTTGGAAAGTTTTCAGCCATAATTTCTCTAAATATATTTTTGATACTCTCTTCTTCTTCTTCTGGAATCTCTATTTTGCATAGGTTCACACACCTTTATATTATCCCATACATCTCATATGTTGCTTTCATTTTCTTTTTATTTGTTTTCTGTCTGGTGCTCTGATGAAGTATTTCCATTATTCTGTCTTCCAGATCACTTATTTATTCTTCTGTTACTTAGTCTGATATTTATTCCTTTTAGTTTGGTTTTTATCTTTGCAATTGGGTTGTGTAATTTTGATTGGTTACTTTGCAGTTTCTAGTTCCTTGTTACACTGATCTGCATTGTTATTGATAATCTTTCTTATTTTTTTCATCATTTTTACTATCTCCGTTTTGAACTTGGGGTCTGGTAGACTTGAGAGGGAGAAGGCAATGGCACCCCACTCCAGTACTCTTGCCTGGAAAATCCCATGGATGGAAGAGCCTGGTGGCTACTGTCCATGGGGTCGCTGAGGGTCAGACATGACTGAGCGACTTCACTTTCACTTTTCACTTTCCTGCATTGGAGAAGGAAATGGCACCCCACTCCAGTGTTCTTGCCTTATGAATCCCAGGGACGGGGGAGCCTGGCGGGCTGCCGTCTATGGGGTCACACAGAGTCGGACATGACTGAAGTGACTTAGCAGCAGCAGCAGACTTGAGAGGTCTGTTTAATCATTTGTTCTTTCAAGGGATTTCTCTATTCTTTTAATTGGAAATAGTTTCTCTACTTTTTCATGTTACTTAACTTTCATTGTCTCCCTGAGTTTATGGGAAACAGTTATCTACTGTGGTCTTGAAGGGATGTGTTAAGTGGGAATACCCCTGTGTAGACTGTGTGAGTCCAGTATTTTCAGTGCCAGGGCTGTTTTGGTATGGATGCCAGCCACTTCTTTCCTCTGCATGTGCTGGTTTTTAATCTCCTTTATGGAAGGTGTGATGGTACAGTAACCAGAACCTGAACTGGATTATGGAAGGGGTCTCCTCTTTGCTCCATGGCTGTCACAGCCCTGTTGATGGTGATATCTCCTCCCCAGTTTTTAGAGCAGAAGCCCTGAGGGTCAGGTTCACTAAGGATCCGTTGCCTTTGTGTGCTCTGTCGCCGAGGAGGTGAACACTGAAGCAGGTGAGGCCCATGTGGTCACAGTGAACCTGTGGACTGCATTTGTGGTTCTGTCCAGCAGCAAGCAAAGTTTACGTCCCTTTCTCCATTGTGTTGGTCCCAGACTACTGCTCGGCATTGTAGCTCCAGGAATGAAAAGATGGTTTTGCTTCTTCTTGGGACCTGGCATGCCTTTGTTTAGAGCTCCCCCAGGATCTGTTCACCCTAGATCTGGCTCCAAAATGTGGTATTAGTTGGGTGGAACTTGAGTGCTCCTGCCTGGAGAGGGACCTCTGAGTACTCCTTCCCCGGTGCTGGACACTGGGACCACCCCTGATGTGCACATACATGATGCTGATTTGCCCCATGATTAACAATGCTAACTTTAATCACTTGAGTAAGCTGGTAATAACTTCCAGGTTATCCACTATTCAGTTACTCTTTTTACTTTAAAAATTAATAAATATTTTGTAGTGATATTCCTTGAGATTATGCAAATATCATTTTTATTGCAGTTTTGCTCATGCTATTGTGTTAAGTGAGGCCATGTTCAAATGGGGCAAACTATATAAGTAAATGTGTGTAATCTTACATGTTTAAACTACACATTCTCCTTTTCTCTTCCTAGTATCAATTTCTAATGAACAGAAATGTTACCATTTCTCAAACCAAGAAAAATACATGAGCATTTACTGGTCATGAGTATTTAACATGCCAAGCATATTCCAAAAGAATGTGGTATATATTTTTATGCCTTTGTAAGTGATGGAGAAGAATGGGGATATGCAGTATAATCATCTCTTTTCACTTCTATAAGACTTTATAATTTACAAAGCATGTTCACATGCATATCTCATCTGATTCTCACAATATACATGTTAACAGTAAAGGAAAAGATATTGCACACCTGGAGTACCTACCCACAGCTACACACCTGGTAAAAGTCCACGTTGGGGTAAACACACAGTCTTCTGTTGAAAGTTTCCTTGTGTTCTCCTGAGTTGCTTGGTGGAGTTTTATAATGAAGACAGTGATGATGAGGATGCAAATGTTGATGAGTACAGAGAAGCAAGTAAAACTAAGTAAAATCATGCCAAGGCCTAAACTTGGAAATTTAAAAACTTTTAAATAAATTTAAAATAGGAAAAGGAGTACATCAAGGCTGTATATTATCACCCTGCTTACTTAACTTATATGCAGAGTACATCATGAGAAATGCTGGGCTGGAAGAAGCACAACCTGAAATCAAGATTGCTGGGAGAAATATCAATAACCTCAGATATGCAGATGACACCACCCTTATGGCAGAAAGTGAAGAAGAACTAAAGAGCCTCTTGATGAAAGTGAGAGAGGAGACTGAAAAAGTTGGCTTAAAGCTCAACATTCAGAAAACTAAGATCATGGATGGCATTAGGTCCCATCACTTAATGGGAAATAGATAGGGAAACAGTGGAAACAGTGAGACTTTATTTGGGGGGCTCCAGAATCACTGCAGATGGTGACTGCAGCCATGAAATTAAAAGATGGTTACTCCTTGGAAGGAAAGTTATGACCAACCTAGATAGCATATTAAAGAGCAGAGACATTACTTTGCCAACAAAGGTCCATCTAGTCAAGGCTATGGTTTTTCCAGTGGTCATGTATGGATATGAGAGTTGGACTGAAGAAAGCTGAGCACCAAAGAATTGATGCTTTTGAACTGTGGTGTTGGAGAAGACTCTTGAGAGTCCCTTGGGCTGCAAGGAGATTCAGCCAGTCCATCCTAAAGCAGATCAGTCCTGGGTGTTCATTGGAAGGACTGATGTTGAAGCTGAAACTGCAGTGCTTTGGCCACCTCATGTAAGAGCTGACTCATTTGAAAAGACCCTGATGCTGAGAGGGATTGAGGGCAGGAGGGGAAGGGGACAACAGAGGATGAGATGGCTGTATGGCATCACCGACTCGATGGACATGGGTTTGGGTAGACTCTGACAGTTGGTGATGGACAAGGAGGACTGGCATGCTGCAGTTCACGGGATCACAAAGAGTCAGACACGACTGAGTGACTGAAGTGAATTGATTTGACATTTACATTTATGATTGGATGTCTGGCTTTCCTGAACCAGACATAATCCAGAGCCCCAAGTATGGGGGCAAGACTGATCCATTTCTTCTGCAAAGTTTCCAAAGAACACAGAGGTCCAGGTCATTGGCTTCAGGAAGTCAAGTGCATCATGTCTTCACTGGTACAGGCAGAATAACTGTGGAACATAAAGAACCCATTCACTTGCCCCACCTCTCAGGCAACTGTGAGATTGCTTGTAGACATGGTAGGAAGCAAATAAGATTGTTAGAAAAGACACTTCTGTCAGCTTTATAGCCACAAACTAATAACCAGAAGGAGACCCGGACTGAGACATGCAGTAAGTTGCTGCTGCTGCTGCTGCTAAGTCGCTTCAGTCGTGTCCGACTCTGTGCGACCCCATAGATGGCAGCCCACCAGGCTCCACCATTCCTGGGATTCTCCAGGCAAGAACACCTGAGTGAGTTGCCATTTCCTTCTCCAGTGCGTGAAAGTGAAAGGTAAAAGTGAAGTCGCTCAGTCATGTCCGACTTGTAGTGACCCATGGATTGCAGCCTACCAGGCTCCTCCGACCATGGAATTTTCCAGGCGAGAGTACTGGAGTGGGGTGCCATTAGGCCAACTCAATTAAGCCTCAATAGAAGCAGCTTGTCACAGAGGCACAGAACTGGTTTGAAATCATTTAACTCAAAGCAACTGGATCAAAACAACAGTTCAGGTTGAAAAATTATTTTGTTATAAATGATTATGATAAAACATTTATAACAAATGTTATAAATTCCTTAGCCTTGTTTTATTCTTTCTGTTATTTTGTGTTTTAGCTTTTTACTTTAATTCAGTTTCAGCCTTTCATTACTTGGGGAAACCAACAACAGGAACTGATTTGTCACAGTGTAAATAGTCAATAAGATACTAAATGAAACAATCTATATATTTATTAACTGAAAATGAGTTAACTCACTATATTTTTATACATATTGACTTTCAAACACAGTTCTTAAGGTTAGGTTACTGGGGCCACCAGTCATGACCTGGTCATCTGTAAAGAGAGTCACATGTGAACATACACCTACGTAGTTACTAGCATACAAAGTGAGATTGTAGTTTCCCATGTTGTAATCACACATAAGCAGAGTACAACATGCATATAAACATAGGCATTTCAATTCAATCAATGAATAGAAATAAGGCCCAGAGACAGCAAAACATTAGGACTACAGTTTTTAAAGTTTAGGACTGAGTTCAGTGTTGGTTCTCAGATTCATTTATATGAAATGAACTGCATGCAGATTAATATTAAAGATTTGTTTTGAATTTTGATTTAAAGGATAGAATAAAGAGTTGGCCTTTTAAGGGAGTGGTTAAGCCTTATGCTATAGAGCAGTTGTGAAAGGTAAAAATTGGGATTTAGATATAAGGTGAATTTTGGGTTTATATGAAATCAGAATTTATTTTTAAATGTCGAGGTGTAAGCTATCAATTAGGCTATAAGCCTAGGTAAGGATTTGACTGTAGAATAATATACGTGGTAGACATTTTGAAGGTGAGGCCCCAGCCCTCTTCATTTTGAGACAAATGTCTAATAATTTAAAATTTCCCCAAGTGTGTATATGGCTTATGTGCTATCTGACCATTGCTACAAACGGATATACAGTCAGACCTAGAGATATGGAGGCTGGAAGGCTTTGAATAAATAAAAGATGCTTATAAAGACTATAGAAAGTGAAGAAAAGGTAATGAATTTAAGGAAAAGTTAGGAAAAGTTTGCAATAAGAAATAACAGGGAAGGAATATATAGAAAAGGAAAAAATAGTATAGAGAAGAGGAAAACTATTTGAGAGAGAGGAAAGGGAATAGAAAAGAAAGGAGAAAAGATGAGCTTTTGTTTTTATTCACTACTCAGCATTTCTGGACCAGTGTGTCTTCTCTTTTGTGCATTTAGACACTGGTTCTTTGTGTTTACAATTCGATTGAGAAGGTGTGTCACAAAGATCAAAGACTGAGAAATATTAGATTACTGAGTGTCTTACTGTGATTAACATATTGTGAGCTTTTAGTGTTAAACATAGATTTGAGTTAAACGCTATGAACTGTCTAGGATTATGGATAAATTAGGCATTTAACATTAGGATTAAGGGGTTGAGAATCTAAAATCATGGGTCAGGATTTATTAATATGGAATAGCTGATGTTTGTGGCACAATTAGATTGATAATTAAAATGATAAAGATGGTTCAGAGCTGTGTTAAATTTGAAGTAGGATTTGCAAATGTGCCCTCCTCCCTTGAATCACACAGCATCCTTGTTAAAACAGACTGGTATGTCAAGTAAAGAAGACTTAATTAGGAATTAGAGTTTCATTAGAACAATTAGGAAATTAATAGGGTCTCTATTGCAAATGAAAAATTTTTGTCAATTTATTTTAAACATATACTTTTTTAAAACCTTAGGAATAAGTTAGATTGTTTAAGCTATGTCAGAGAGTTCAGTGGTTTATTTTGATAATTTTTGCTATAAAATGTGTTTATGAAATAAATTTATAGTTGTAAAGGCATGTCATTCCTGAAAATATTTATGACTGTGCTATAGGCATTACAAAGGGCTTCCCTGGTGGCTCAGTGGTAAAGAATCCACTTGTCAGTGCAGGAGATTTGAGGTTGATCCTTGGGTTGGGAAGATCCCCTGGAGAAGGGAATGGTAGCCCACTCCAGTATTCTTGCCTGGGGAACCCCTTGGGCAGAGAAGACTGGTGGGGTGTAGTCCATGGGGACACAAAGATTTGGACTTGACTCAGTGACTGAACAACCACAATAGGCATTACACATATTTGGCTCCTTATGTTCCATTTAAAGTAGGTTTTTATCTTTTGATCTATTGAAGTTACTAGGGAGGGATTGGGGGCAGGAGGAGAAAGGGATGACCGAGGATGAGATGGCTGGATGGCATCACTGACTCGATGGATGTTGAGTCTGAGTGAACTCCGGGAGTTGGTGATGGACAGGGAGGCCTGGCGTGCTGCGATTCATGGGGTCGCAAAGAGTCGGACACGACTGAGCGACTGAACTGAACTGAACTGAGGTAGATAGTAGTTCTGCAAAGTTTTTAATAAGCATAATTATTTTGATGCTTAGAACTCAACAATGAGCTGTTACAATTTCATTGTACTTTTTATTTTGAAATATTTGTATTTGTCAGTCAGTGAGACAGAAGTCTGAGGGAGAGCACAACTTTCCCCACCCAACAAAGATGACTCTGGGTCTGTCTCTGACCCCTCCCTACCAGTCCCACCCTCCTGGAACCAGGGATGATGACGATGATAATGAGGATATCCTTGCTCTGTATCCACGTCTGTGGGGAAGTTAACATACTCCTTCATGAAGAAACTGAACTTTTCCATAACTCTTCCTATGGGAAGACACAGTTAAGAGGATCATTAACACAAGAGGAAAATTTACGTTATATTAGAGCTGAAAGGAACTACAGAGATTACAGCCACAACCTGATCTTACACATGAGGAAAATGAGTCTCTAAAAAGGAGTGTCCTTGCTACAGGCAGTTTCTGACAGAGCGAGTAGCAGAATGTCCCTAGTCCAGTGATATTTTCATCCCACCTGCTCCCTCTACTGATCCTAGAGCCCAAACTAATCACCCAGTGTCTTAAACCAGCAAAGAAGGAGGACCTCTGACAAGGGAAGCTGAGGTGGCCGGCTGGCCCCTCAGGCTTTCCTGCTCCACAGGGCCCGTGGTGGGGCCGGCCCCTGTACTAGTGAGAGGGACGTCCATCACGTGTCCTCTTCAGTGTCCTTGGATGCAAGGTGTTTTCTAGGTTGAGGGCCCAGTGTCTGTGCACATTAGAGAATCTTCCCTTTCGTGAAATAAAAGCTCCTGAGTAGGAATCAATGTGTAGACATCCTTCTGGGCTCAGGTCCTAATGTGATATTTTAACTTGTTAAGATGATCACAAAGATGAAAAAAACCCAAAAGAGCTAAGTGGCCAAAACCCGGGGGTCTAAAAGAGAGTTAGCAGTGAGCAAAGGGAACTGGTTGTTACGACCCCTGAGTTGCCTATTTTGCACTAAAGAAGTGTCTTCTGCCTGGTTATATTGCCTTCCAAAACATTGTGTAAGCCAAACGAAATAGTTAAAGCTTGTCCATGAGGATTCTAGCCCAAATTCTGACAGCTTGGACTATATTGTATTCCTTATTTCAGATTGAAGAAAAAAATCTTTGTGGTAGACTTATCCTCCCTACTGCCTCAGGCAACGGATATTTACAGCCACCAGGAAATTGAGGAGGATAAAGACCTTCTGGTCACAGTTTATCTAGAATCATTAAGTCCATTAAGTCTCTTAGAAGTAGGATAAGAGGCTTCTATTCTACATGATAGGATAGTAGTTTTCAATTATTTTTTAGTGTGGGATTCAGAAACATTTCTTCCAGTAAGAAATTTTGTGGAACTCCACTACTTAAAAGAGCCCAAAGCTGGTTAGAATTGGAGACCTCCCCAGATGATCTCTGTAACCTCTTGGGTGACTCCTAACTTCCCTCTACAGAACCTCTGGGCTCTAGAGACAGTAATTTGAAGGCTTCTGGTCTTGTTAGACTCTAAGTTGACAGATGGGAATTAGAGGCTCTGTCATGGAGGGACCAGTCCAAGCTGGTAGAGCAGGTGGCTCATCCTTAATCCAACTGTGAGGCAGCAAGTTTTCTCTGTCTCCCAGATGCTCTGGGTGGGTAAGTACAGTTTTTAGAGAGCTGAGCATGCTGGTGGAAAGAGGAGAAGATTGCAGTGAAGGGCAGTGCCCTAGCTTTTTTTCCTTCCCATGAGGTACTCACAAATTCTCAATACACAAGTGGCATTCATTCCCATAGGTGATGTAGTCAGAACCACAAACAGGCAGGTATGTGATGGGGCAAGGGATGGCCACCACTGGGTACTTCTTGTAAATGCTGCAGTTCACCTGGAACATATGCAAGAGAATGTCCTGCTTTTCTCCTCGTCCTTAAGCTAGGCTACCCTGGCCTCTATCTGACAGGAAGCACAGTACCATCCGGAGGTTCCAGCTCCTATACTCTGAAACTGCTGTGGCTACTTCTATTGATAACACTATGACCACTCTGACAAATAAATGCTAGTACTACCAGTATCACTTCTATTACTACTAGTACACACAGTGAACAGCTCCTGCATATTTCCTTGCCAGGCATTAAACTTAAATCTTACATTAATTTCTTTTGTTGTTTAATCTTCAGAAAACTGAAGTGGGTAGGTTCTTCTGTTACCCCTATTTACAGATGAGGGGGATCTGGGCTTAAAAAAGGAAAGAATTTGTATAATATAAAAGCTAGTTAGTGGTAGGGCTGGGATTTGAATCCAGAATCTGTGCTGTTAACCAAGGTAACTGTCTTTTGCCTCTCACATGTTGCCCTTTCCATGGAGACATCACCAGCTTCTCAGCTAGAAGTACCCTCTCTCTTTTTTAAAAATTTGGAACACTTTCTTTACATTTAGATTATTTGTTTATATGTATATCACATTTCTACAGCTGCCTTCTGAAAAGCAGAGGCAACTTACCTACAGCTGCCTTCCTTGCCTTTCACCTGGCCACTTACCCCACCACAAGCATACTGAATTAACCTTTCATATGTATTTCTCAAGTGTTTTTTGAGTAAATACAGTAAATAGAAAATTAAACTAAGTAGGAAATTAAACTGAAATTAAATTGTGGTTCAATATACTCACTGTTTTTAAAGGCAGGCTAGCAGCTTCTGAAAGAGAGATTCAGTTGGAAACATTAAAAATAAAGCAGAGTTGTAAGGTCTCATTAATTAACGTAAAGTCAGTCTGTCGAATAAGACTCTGTGGTTCTTCTGGTAATTAGTTTCAGCACCTACCCTATCCTTTCACAAAACCCAACTGTATTCTGACGAAGCCAGATGGCCACTGTGTTAGGTAATCCTTGGTTCAGCAAGAGAATTATCCAAATTTCCTCCCTTTATATACCACGGGATGTTTTCTGGAGCTCATTGTGTCTCTGATAGTGTTTTAAATCAGATAGCAATAAAAGTATTGCACTCACTATTTCTAAGAGCCTGAAGCACCATTTTCAATAGTCTCCCCCTCCTAATTGATATGAAGAAAAGTAATAGAATATCTCTAAGGTATTATAATCTTATTTAAGTAATTTTTCACTATATAAATGTTTAATTGTTGACTCCTGGGTTTTGGATAATTTTTTTTCTATTTTCCTGGATTAATTTGGAGAGAGATTCAAGTTCTGGATTAATTTGGAGAGAGATTTAAGTTCTGGATTAATCTGGAGAGAGATTCAAGTTTGTCTGCATCTTTGCAATGAGGAGTAGTATCTCATAACACCAGCAGTTTCCAGGTCCTAATAAAATGGGCTTCCCCGGTGGCTTACATGGTAAAGAATCTGCCAGCAATGCAGGAGACTCAGGTTCAATCCCTGGGTTGTGAAGATCCCCTGAAGAAAGGAATGGCAACCCACTCCAGTATTCTCGCCTGGAGAATTACATGGTCAGAGGAATGTGGTGGGCTACAGTCCATAGGGTCACAAAGAATCAGATATGACTAAGCGACTAACACATGCAATAAGATGGTAGACTTATGAAAAAAGTAGTGTGTGTGTGTTTTTGGTTTTGGTCCCATGAATGGAAATAAAAATCCTTGAAAGGGAATGTTCTAGATCCAAACCCTTAAACTCCAAGTGGAACATAAGATTCTCCCTTTCCAGGCCAAGGCTGTTTCTATTACAAACTAGTATCCTTTAAATCCACATGACCAGACGTTTCTCTGAGATGTTCATATCCTAGGAGGGGCCATGTCAGACAACAAGCTTATGGCTATTAAGGGCACTATCTACCCTTGACTCACCTGAGCAGGAGCAGAGATGGGCCACTACACAGAGCAGAAGGAGACCCCCAGTGGTCTTCATGATGGAGACAGCTGTGATGCAGAGGTTACTCAGGATGGTCACAACAACTGCATCAGCCATACCCTAGGAAAGGGTCATGTTTATAAGGCAATGTTTGATTTCCCCGCCTTTCCTTTGAGGTCATCCAAAGTCAGGGTTGGCTCTGAGTGGCTCTCAAAGCACAATGTCACACCCTGGGTGGTGTTACTTAATTGCTACTTCCTGTCTGATCAACAAATTGATTATTCAAGGTGAGAAGTATTTTTCTGCCTGCTCTAGGGGTGGGGAATGTTGTTCCTTTGAATTCTAAAACTCAGAGTAGAAGAGATTAAGTATAGGCTACTTGACATACTTAAGGAATAAATGAAAATATCAAACTTTCTGTATTTCACCAAAATAGAGACTATTACACTTAGATCAGTCAGATTACACTTTGAACTTGTGCTGTGTTGCTCAGTCATGTCCAGCTCTTTGCGACCCCATGGGCTGTAGCCCGCCAGGCTCCTCTGTCCATGGGATTCTCCAGGCAAGAATACTGGAGTTGGTTGCCATGCTCTCCTACAGGGGATCTTCCCAACCCAGGGATCAAACCCAGGTCTCCTGCATTGCAGGTGGAATCTTTACCATCTGAGCCACCAAGGAAGCCCAAGAATACTGGAGTGGGTAGCCTGGCCCTTCTCCAGGGGATCTTCCTGACCCAGGAATCAACAGATTACACTTAGGTTTATATTTTGGCTCCTGGGGAAATGTTGTTTTATTTTCGAGGCAAAAAGTCCATGAAGCAAACAAGAATATAGTGAAAGGAAGAGTGACCTTAGCCCTTTTGAGGCTTGGAGAAAGGCACTGACATTTTCTAGCTGTAGTCTTCAGGAAGTCCATTGTGCCATGAGCCTGTATCAGTTAGGAAGACCCGATTATGTTGTGGTAACATATAACCCCAAGATTTCTGTGACTTGAAGCAATTCATGTTTATTTTTATTCATACATACAAGCTATACATGTATGATGGTCAGTTGATGGTGCTCCATTGCTTCAGTGGGTTCTAGGTAGACAAGATAGTCACCATTTTGAATATTGTTAACTGTCAAGGTGAAGTGAAGATGTATTCCTAAGGATTTCCATTTACAGCAATTGAATATTCCAGCTCAGAATTGGCACCTATGTGACTATGCTTCGCCATCATTGGCCCTTGTGCAACCATAGAGATTACGGAATACAGTGTTACCTTGTCTCTTAAAAACCAGAATGGGGGAGAACTAGAAATAATTGGCAAATGATACAGAGACCACCCCAGAGCATTAGTTTCATGTCATGTCAAGTGGGACCCATTGCTAACCCTAATAGAGTTCACATAATTGGAGTCTTTTACATGAAAGTCTGTTCTAAAGTGCAGTGCATATAATTGTTGCTACGAGTGTTATTATTATTATTAGCAGGCCAAGAGTATCTGCTAGGGTTGCTGACATTAGATTGTAAACTGTATTGTCCAACTACAGTTGTCGAAATGGCCACTGTTTTCATCTTTTGGGCCTGGGGACATAGGTATGAAAACCTGGGGGAAGGCAGTAGACTGTTCCACCAGTGCTTTGCTTTCAGGTTTATTGTAGTACATCCCAAAGCATAGCACCTACAAAAGAGAATAATTAATGACATTGCATGCCTCTCCAAATATTGACTCATATTTGTTTCAGTTCAGTTCAGTTCAGTCGCTCAGTCATGTCCGACTCTTTGCGACCCCATGAATCGCAGCACACCAGGCCTCCCTGTCCATCAGCAACTCCTGGAGTTCACTCAGACTCATGTCCATCAAGTCAGTGATGCCATCCAGCCATCTCATCCTTGGTCGTCCCCTTCTCTTCCTGCCCCCAATCCCTCCCAGCATCAGAGTCTTTTCCAACTCTTTGCATAAGGTGGTCAAAGTCCTGGAGTTTCAGCTTCAGCATCAGTCCCACCAAGGAAATCCCAGGGCTGATCTCCTTCAGAATGGACTGGTTGGATCTCCTTGCAGTCCAAGGGACTCTCAAGAGTCTTCTCCAATACCACAGTTCCAAAGTATCAATTCTTTGGCGCTCAGCCTTCTTCACAGTCCAACTCTCGCATCCATACATGACCACAGGGAAAACCATAGCCTTGACTAGACGGACCTTAGTCGGCAAAGTAATGTCTCTGCTTTTGAATATGCTATTTAGGTTGGTCATAACTTTTCTTCCAAGGAGTAAGCGTCTTTTAATTTCATGGCTACAGTCACCATCTGCAGTGATTTTGGAGCCCCCCAAAAATAAAGTCTGACACTGTTTCCACTATTTACCCGTCTATTTCCCATGAAGTGATGGGATCGGATGCCATGATCTTCGTTTTCTGAATGTTGAGCTTTAGGCCAACTTTTTCACTCTCCACTTTCACTTTAATCAAGAGGCTTTTTAGTTCCTTTTCACTTTCTGCCATAAGGTGGTATCATCTGCATATCTGAGGTTATTGATATTTCTCCCGGCAATCTTGATTCCAGCTTGTGTTTCTTCCAGTCCAGCGTTTCTCATGATGTACTCTGCATAGAAGTTAGATAAGCAGGATGACTATATACAGCCTTGACGTACTCCTTTTCCTATTTGGAACCAGTCTGTGGTTCCATGTCCAGTTCTAACTGTTGCTTCCTGACCTGCATACAGATTTCTCAAGAGGCAGGTCAGGTGGTCTGGTATTCCCATGTCTTTCAGAATTTTCCACAGTTGCTTGTGATCCACGCAGTCAAAGGCTTTGGCATAGTCAATAAAGCAGAAATAGATGTTTTTCTGGAACTCTCTTGCTTTTTTCATGATCCAGCGGATGTTGGCAATTTGTTTGGGAAGCAATATAATCTTAGGTAAGAATATGTGCATTGAGACTTCCCTGGTGGTCTAGTGGGTAAGGCTCCATACTCCCAATACAGGGGACACAGGTTTGATCCCTGGTCAAGGGACTAAGATCCTACATACTGCACAGTGTAGCCTAAAAAAATAAATTTTTTTAAAATTTTAAAACAGAATGTATGCATTGAGTCCCATGGATCTTATTTGTTTCTAATAAATATTGGTTGTGTGACTTTAAGTGAGTAAATTAAGTTCTGATTATTTAGTTTCCTCATCTGTAACACAGAAATTATATTTACCTCACAGAGTGGTTTTGAGTGTGAAATGCAATTATACATATATATATGCATACATATAGTCTGTGTATTTATAAACATGTAAAATCTCTGGGGTGTGTGTGTGTATATGTATCAGATACCAGTATCATAATTAGAGCTTGATATATAGTAACTAATGATAGGGAATGTGATATTAATCACAGCTCATTGAGGGAGGAATTTTTATTACTCTAATTTTATCTGTGAGTAAGTGGAGGCTCAGAGGATTTAAGTGATCTTCCCAAGATCATAATACCAATTAATGTAGGAAACCATTGAGTTAGGTCATGGAAAAAAGGGGGAGTGAATGTTCTAACAGAGTTAATTATAAGCTTTATTGTTTGCTATGAAAGTTTGAAGACAATGATTACTAAGAAAAAACCATTATATTTCAAGAAGGTGTTTTGTTGCAGTTTAAAATGCAATATTAGCTAAAAGGATTGGGAATGGAATCAAAGAGTGATTAGGATTAAGTGGAAAGATAGGGTTATTTTTTTACATGTTTGATTGTCAAAGGAGGAGAATGGAAGAAGCGAAGGCAACAAGGTCTCAGATGGACTCAGAGCACAAGTGTAACACCATTCCCTGTGACAGGAAGGCAGAAAAAAGCAGATGAGTGAAGAGACAGATATTGTGAAAAGAGAGAGAAAGATGAAGGGGAACCTATTGTAAGCTTGACTCTGACTGTTATGTTCTGGGATTGCCTTTTGCAGTGAAGAATCAAGTTTGTCTGAAAGCTGGAGGAAAATAAAGAAGGCTTGGCATAGAACTTGATGGGAGCATGTCAGAGAATCAACAAAGGATATAAAATTAGTGGCCGCTAGGGAATGATGCTAAAGCTGAAACTCCAGTACTTTGGCCACCTCATGTGAAGAGTTGACTCATTGGAAAAGACTCTGATGCTGGGAGGGATTGTGGGCAGGAGGAGAAGGGGACGACCGAGGACGAGATGGCTGGATGGCATCACTGACTCGGTGGACGTGAGTCTGAGTGAACTCCGGGAGTTGCTGATGGATAGGGAGGCCTGGCGTGCTGCGATTCATGGGGTCGCAAAGGGTCGGACACGACTGAGCGACTGAACTGAACTGAACTGAGACAAAATTAGTACTAGTTTTTAGCAATCAGTACCATGCTTAATATTTCTCCCAAAATATGACACTGAGTACACACTGGGAGTGTGTACATCAGAGACTTGACGGTGGCCCTAAAGTCTATAGTAGGTTTGCAAGGGAGTCAAGTGTTTCACAAGGTTTTGATGAACTATGCAAGGTATGAGCAGTGTAGGTTTAGAGGTCAAGGTTCAGGCAAAGTTTGCACTTAGTAGGTGTGGCAAATAGGAACAATTGTTTATGGAAGCTGTAGCTGATAAGCAAAATGTCCTATTTAATTTCTCAGGGCTGGGGCCAAGATAATGATCTTCAAGCTGTATACAAAGATAAAGTAGATGAAGAATGAGTGGAGGTAAATTTCTATAGATTCAAAAGGCCAGGAAAAAGTCAGTTCAGGGGATCAGAGTAGGGTTGCTTTGACATTTGTTAACTGTATACATGGAGAAGAAATTTTCATGCTGCACAATGAGCCACAGATTATGGAGATTTCTTTGGAGATGAAAGATGAAGGCTCTGAATATTAAAAAATAAAAATAAAAAAGCAGTCGGTGCATTTTAGGCTGAAGGCAGTTTGCTTATTTATCCCCATAGTCCTAGGAGGAGTGGAAAGTTGAAGTATCCTCACAGAGGATCATGATGCCCATCCTACCATTCCAGGGAAGGCAGGATAGAATTAGTGAAGAGAATATAAAAATGAAATGAGAGAAAAGAATGAGACTATGAGAATTCCTTCCCTAGTAGATTTTAGATGTCATAGGCAGGGGAAAGGCAACCTATTAGTAATTTAGAGAACAGACTGGTTCCAAATAGGAAAAGGAGTCTGTCAAGGCTGTATATTGTCACCCTGCTTATTTAACTTCTATGCAGAGTACATCATGAGAAACGCTGAGCTGGAAGAAGCACAAGCTGGAATCAAGATTGCTGGAAGACATATCAATCACCTGAGATATGCAGATGACACCGTCCTTATGGCAGAAAGTGAAGAGGAACTAAAAAGCCTCTTAATGAAAGTGAAAGAGGAGAGTGAAAAAGTTGGCTTATAGCTCAACATTCAGAAAACTAAGATCATGGCATCTGGTCCCATCATTTCATGGGAAATAGATTGGGAAACAGTGGAAACAGTGTCAAACTTAATTTTGGGGGGCTCCAAAATCACGGCAGATGGTGATTGCAGCCATGAAATTAAAAGACACTCCTTGGAAGGAAAGTTATGACCAACCTAGATAGCATATTCAAAAGCAGAGATATTACTTGGCCAACAAAGTTCCGTCTAGTCAAAGCTATGGTTTTTCCAGTGGTCATGTATGGATGTGAGAGTTGGACTGTGAAGAAGGCTGTGAAGAGTGCCGAAGAATTGATGCTTTTGAACTGTGGTGTTGGAGAAGACTCTTGAGAGTCTGCAAGAAGATCCAGCCAGTCTATCCTAAAGGAGATCAGTCCTGGCTGTTTATTGGAAGGACTGATGCTGAAGCTGAAATTCCAATACTTTGGCCACCTGATGTGGAGAGTTGACTCATTGGAAAAGACCCTGATGCTGGGAGGGATTGGGGGCAGGAGGAGAAGGGGACGACAGAGGATGAGATGCCTGGATGGCATCACCGCCTCGATGCACATGAGTTTGGGTGAACTCCAGGAGTTGGTGATGGACAGGGAGGCCTGGCGTGCTGCAATTCATGGGGTCGCAAAGAGTTGGACATGACTGAGTGACTGAAATAAACTGAACTGAGAGGATTAAATTGGAACTGGGCCTGAGTGAAGAGTTCCTGGGACAGTTGTTGTTGCTGTCACAAGGTCATGTCTGACTCTTTGTGCCTCATGAACTACAGTGTGCCAGGCTCCTAATCCTCCACTATCTCCTGGAGTTTGTTCAAATTCATGTCAGTTGATTCGTTGATGCTATGTAACCATCTCATCCTCTGTCGCCTCTTTCTTCTTTTGCCTTCAATCTTTCCCAGCATCAGGGGCTTTTCCAATAAGTTGGCTCTTTGCATCACATGGCCAAAGTACTGGAGCTTCAGCTTCAGCATCTGTCCTTCCCATAAATATTCAGGGTTGATTTCCTTTAGAATTGACTGGTTTGATCTCCTTGCAGTCCAAGGGACTCTCAAGAGTCTTCTCCAACAACACAGTTCAAAAGCATCAATTCTTCGGCACTCTTCACAGCTTTCTTCACAGTCCAACTCTCACATTCCTACATGACCACAGGAAAAGCCATAGTCTTGACTACATGGACCTTTGTTGGCAAAGTAATGTCTCTGCTTTTTAATATGCTATCTAGATTGGTCATAGCTTTCCTTCTAAGGAATGTCTTTTAATTTCATGGCTGCAATCACCATCTGCCGTGATTTTGGAGCCCCCCAAAAATAAAGTCTGACGCTGTTTCTACTGTTTTCCCATCTATTTCCCATGAAGTGATGGGACCAGATCAAAAACAGTTCAAAAACACTCAGCCTTCCTAATGGTCCAACTCTCACATCTGTACATGACTACTGGAAAAACCATAGCTTTGACTATATAGACCACTGTCAGCACAATGATGTCTCAGCTTTTGAATATGCTGTCTAAGTTTGTTATAGCTTTTCTTCCAAGGAGCAAGCATCTCTTAATTTAATGGCTACAGTCACTGTCTGCAGTGATTTTGGAGCTCAAGAAAATAAAATCTGTCTCAATTTCCAGTTTTTCCCCATGTATTTGCCACGAAGAGATGGGACTGGATGTCAAGGTCTTCGTTTTCTGAATGTTGAGTTTTAAGCCAGTGTTTTCACTCTCCTCTTTCACCCTCATCAAGAGGTTCTTTTGTTCCTCTTTACTTTCTGTCATTAGCATGGTATTATCTGCATATCTGAGGTTGTTGATGTTTCTCCTGACAGTCTTGATTCCGGCTTGTGATTCATTCAGCCTGGCATTTTGCATGATGTACTCTGCCTAGAAGTTAATGAGCAGAGTGACAACATACAGCCTTGATGTACTCCTTTCCCAATTTTGAACCAGTTATTTGTTCCATGTCTGGTTCTAACTATTGCTTCTTGTCCTGCATACAGGTTTCTCAGGCAACAGGTAAGCTGGTCTGGTACTCCCATCTCTTTAAGAATTTTCCAGTTTTCTGTGATCCAGTCAAAGGCTTTAACATAGTCAGTGAAGAAGAAGTAGATTTTTTTTTAAATGGAATTCCTTTGCTTTTACTATGATCCAAGTGATGTTAGTAATTTGATCTCTTGTTCCTCTGCCTTTTCAAAATCCAGCTTGTACATCTGGAAGTTTTTGGTTCATGTACTGTTGAAGCCTAGCTTGGAGGACTTGGAGCATAACCTTACTAGCATGTGAGATGAGTGCAATTGCATGGTAGTTTGAACATTCTTTGGCATTGACTTTCTTTGGAATTGGAATGAAAACTGAACTTTTCCAGTCCTGTGGCCACTGCTGAGTTTTCCAAATTTACTGGCATGTTGAGTGCAGCATTTTAATAGCATCATCTTTAAGGATTTGAAACAGCTCAGCTGAAATTCCATCACCTCCACTAGCTTTGTCTGTAGTAATGCTTATTTAGGCCCACTTGACATCCCACTCCAGGATGTCTGGCTCTAGGTGAGTGATCACACCATCATGGTTATCTGGGTCATTAAGACCTTTTGTACAGTTCTTTTGTGTATTTTTTTTTCACCTCTTAATCTCTTTTACTTCTGTTAGGTACTTGCCATTTCTGTTTTTTTTTTTTTTTTTTTTCCCATGCCCATCCTTCTATGAACTCTTCCCTTGGTATCTCTAATATCTCTAATTTTCTTGAAGAGATTTCTAGTCTTTCCCATTCTATTGTTTTCCTCTACTTCTTTGCATTGTTCATTTAAGACAGTCTTCTTACCTCTTCTTGCTATTCACGGGAATTCTGCATTCAGTTGGTATATGTTTCCCTTTCTCCCTTGCCTTTTGCTTTTCTTCTTTCCTCAGCTATTTGTAAAGCCTCCTCAGACAACCATTTTGCCTTCTTGCATTTCTCTTTCTTTGGGATGGTTTTGTTCAGTTAGCTGGAGGGGAAAAGGAAAGCTAGTATTTCAGCTGGGCAATAATTAGGTGTGGAAGATTGGCTGTAGGAAGGGAATCTTAAAATGAGAAAATCCACCAAACACTAAGCACTTATTTGTGCTGGAACTGTGCTATACCTGCTGAGTGCATGAAATAGTTTAAGACCATCTCATGAGATGGGTGTTGCTATTTGCCCTGTTACTTAGCTGAGGCAACAGGGACTTAGAGAAGTGGCTAGTTTATGGTTAACGTTAAGAGTCCATGTTTCTAATCACGGATGTATTGCCTTTAAATCTAAGAGGTAGCCTTGAAGACATATTGGAAATTGGAGTAATAGGAGTAAAACTGGCCAAATCAGACTAGTCAGGAAGGATAGCTGATGTCTCAAGTGAGCAGGCAGAGGAGGCTGAGCACCAGGTCAGGGTGCATGGCATTTTCATGTGTGAGGATCATCTGGAAGAGGATCCCCGTGGGAGAGGGGATGATTGAGAACCAGGGGACGAAGGCTCCTTCTCTGTCCCCACCTTCATCTGTCTAACATGCAATGCTGTGACAGTCCTTTCACCATTTGGTACTTTCTGCTTCTGCCACAGCTAGAGAGATTAGACTGGTGCTTCAGGTTTTCAGGTTAAAACCCCTCCAAGGAACCCTGATATGTTCAAGTGATAAATAAGGCGGCGGATTGGGAGTGGCTGAGAAGAAGTCAGAAGTCTACTACTTGGTTCTGTTTTTCTCTCCTAGTTACTTCACCAGCTCACCCTCAATGCCCAGTGCCTTTCTTACTGGCATCTGTCACTTTCAAGGCCTTCTTGTGGAGTTTGCAATCAGTGGCCTAGACCTGGCTGAACTAACTGTAACCTTTCGTCTGTCCTCTTTTCCCTTCCCTATGTGACCCCTGAATGCTTCAGCTTTTGTTGTTGTTGTTGTGGCATGTGAGATCATTTCCTGACCGGGGATTGAACCTGCACCCCCTACATGGAAGCATGGAATCCTAACCACTGAACTGACTGGGTATTCTGCTCCAACTTTTTTTCCTTTCCCTTCCTTTCCCTTCCCTTTTTCCATTGTGATCATGCCTCCATGCACTGGGCACGATGACCCAGAGATCTGAATATTTGCATTTTAATCTTGTGTCTGATGGGACCTTATACCCTACTTCTCATTGGAACAGGAAGTTAGCACATCTAGTAATTCTATACTTTGGTTCTATTCAGTTTAATTGCATCACCGAGGCTTAATAGTTTCAATCATGGGACAAGATGATCTGAATTAACAGTAAGGACTATTTTGTCCTGTTGGTTCATGTTGCTTCTAAGTAAGCTGACACTATCTGGATCTAGAGTATATACACACACATGCACCTCCCGGCTCCTATTAGTAAAATCATGTCTACTGTGCTCAGTGCTGAAGGGAATATCTGTAACCCCAGAATTAGCCAACATTAGAGACTGTGTCAGTTTGCTAGAGCTGCCATAACAAAATACCAAAGACCGAATGATTTAAGCAACAGGAATTCATTTTCTCACAGTTCCGGCGACTAGAACTTCAAGATCAATGAGCCAGCATTGAACCAGCCAGGCTGGTGTCTCCTGAGGCCTCTCTCTTTGGCTTGCAGATAGCCACCTTTGCACTGTGTCTTCATAGGGACTTCACTCCGGGTGTATGAGCCCTGGTGACTCTTACTCTTCTAATAAAGGCACAAGCCCTATTAACTAGGGGCACACCTTTACGATATCAGTCATCCCCTAATTACTTCTTTGAAAGCACTGTTCCAAATATAGTTACATTAGGGATTGGGACTTTATCACATGGATTTTTGGAAAGGACACCAATCAATCCATAACGTTTACCCCTCTGTACCCCCAGCCCCACCAGTTCATGTCCTTCTTCGGTAGAGAACCATAGACCTTTGATCTTTAAGACACTGGTATTCCATGAAATGTTAACTAGTATTTCTTGAAAAAGGAGCTCTCTGGTCATTTAGATTTGAGAAACCTGAGATACTATTTCATTTGGAGAGATGGAGAGAGTCATAATACACTTTATTTTATTAAAGGCTCTATTAAATTTCCTATAATACAGATTTTTTTTTAACTTTAACTTAATTTCCCCCCAAATTAATTTGCCACAGTCTACTTATTGTGTTACAGAATACTTAATAACATCTAGTGAGATGTTGGTGTTTTCCTGGACATTAGGAAATAAGGATTTACTCCAGTTTCACATAAAGTCATAATGATCAATATATGGACTAGTTGCCAAGGAAGGTCACTGGATTTTTGGTCTGTTTGGACTGTTCAGAAGTTCTTTACCATATTCAATAGAACTGCACCTCTATCTGGCTTTCATATATTCTGGTTCTTTACAGTGGAGCTCAAAGGAATGTGTCTGCTCTCTCATTACAAATGTGCAAAGGCAGCTAGCTCTAAAGTGCCTAATCAGGGCCTTTTTTCTCCAGATGATATGGATCAGCTTCTTTAATACTTTTTGCAGTATATAATCCTGTAAGTCCTCCCTACCCTGATATATCAACATCACTTTACTATTAAAACACAGGTAATAATCAACCTCACCATTTCCTTTCTCTGTCCCAGGCAGTGTTATTGTCACAGAGATAAATAAGACAGATGAGGGCTTTACTTCTTGGACTTTACTTTCTTGTAGAAAAAGAATTGATCAAAAATAACATAATATTGAGATGATTTCAGGTTCTGACAAATATCAAAAAATATATATATCATGGTATTGGGATAGAGAATAACATGGATGTTGGGGGCCAGATTTGACTGGTGGATCAGAAAGGTTTTTATCAGAGGAGCTATTTGAACAGACACCTGAATGATTGGAAGGAGCCGCTCTAGGAGAGCTGGGGGATCAGACAGTACAGAAGCAACGGGAGGTGCAATGGCCATAGGAACAAAAGCCTCTTGAGTGGTTCCCTTTTCTCCAGTTTCATACGCAGTGGCTAGTTTTTCCTGAAAACTTTCAACTTGTAAATCTGACAAGCTATAGCCTGTGTCTTCTGTGATTAGGCTAAATGTTTTATACTGAATTCTATCTGAGACTGCACTGAAGAATTCTATAATCTATTTTTTTAATTGCCATTTTCCTTCTTTCTTCTTATTTTCTATGGCAAATTTTCTTTATGATTTTAATTGGCATCTGGGTCTAGGAGTTTATGGTTGCAAATATTCATTTAGCCTCTGTTTATTTAACTCATAAGATAGGTCTCACTTGTTATTATATGAACATGTTTCATTCATTTTTATCACAACTTTCATTACAACTTAGCCCTATCTGTTCCTTTATTTGTGTATTATTCATCTTTCACCACTAGAATGCAGGTTCCACAAGAAGCAGATCTTGCCTATCGTGTTTACTTGCCTATTATCAGCCCCTAGCACAGTGCACTGCACAGAGTAAAAATTAGTTACTAAATAATTACTAAATAAATGAATAGTCCTAAGATTCAACAAATCAGTCAAAAGGTAGAGTAACACTGGAAAAGGGAATGTCTGTCCACTCCAGTATTCTTGCCTGGAGAATCCCATGGACAAAGGAGCTGAGTGCGCTACAGTCCATGGGATCGCAAAGAGTTGGACAGAATTGAGTGACTAATACTATACTACACTAGAGTAACACACAGTTCACTCAGTATTTGGCAGGAATAGTCTTTTGCATAAATTAATTTAAAAATAAATAAAGCCAGAAATTCCCTGATGGTCCAGTGGTTAGCACTCCACACTCTTACTGCCAAGGGCCCAGAATCAATCCCTAGTCAGAGAACTAAGATTCTACAAGCTATGAGGTGTGGCCAAATAAATAAAATAAATAAAGCCTGTCTCACTGGAACTTATAAGAGTTCAATAATTTTAAATTGAATTTAACTTTAATAAGAATAGAAAACTGTGAAACATTTAACACATTCTCCACTTTTTTTTTTCTGATATGACTCAAAATCATCTTTAAGTTGAAATCACCGTGTTATCTTAGTGACTAGGACTTCTTTCATTACCTAATAGAGGTGAAAAAAAACCACTGCCTGCTTCTCCTTAGCTGCTACCCATGTGTCCATGTAAGTGTTCATACATAATTAAACATTTACCCACTAACCTAAAGGCAGTGTTAATTAAGGTAATACCTACAAAGAAACAATGGAAACAGAATGTGAGAAATAAAGTAACTGGAGCCATACCCATTGCCCCAGAAAAAGAAATTAAGTATGTAATGAGTAGAACATAAGTATGTAATAAATATTCATTGGAGGGACTGATGCTGAAGCTCCAATACTTTGGCCACCTGATGCGAAAAGCTGACTCATTGGAAAAGACCCTAATGCTGGGAAAGATTGAACGCAGGAGAAGGGGACGACAGAGGATGAGATGGTTGGATGGTATCACCGACCTGATGGCTGTGAATTTAAGCAAATTCCAGAAGATGGTGAAGGACAAGGAAGCCTGTCATACTGCAGTCCATGGGGTCGCAGAGAGTCGTACGGGACTGAACAATGACGACAAATGAGTAGAAGACAGGCTATTTATCTTCTGATGCTAACTGAGAGAGGGTAAGCTCCTTCTGTTTTGTCATGAAAGTCTGATGACTGAAAGCACCATGAATGTAGCTTTGGACTCAAGGTAAGCAATGCTCCTAACAATCAAGCCAATACAGCAGTGTTCCTGATTCATCATGAGGTGAATTTTCCATCAGCAGGAAATTCTGGCTGATGCTAGCTCATTAGGGATATTATGGAGGAAGTCAGAGATTGTTTCAGTGGTTTCTGAGTCCTCAATCCAACTCTGAAAGCCTATGACTGTACTAAAATTAGGCTCTCTGTCAATGCATCTTGGGTTTAATTGACTTTACTCATGTTTGATAAGATGGCAGACTCTCCTTGATCATGTTGTAGTCACGTTCGCCTGAGCCCTCTTCTCAACTTGGCTTCAACTTTGACCTATAAAAACTGTAGACTCTCAACACAAATAGTTTTACCCCCACCCCTAACACACACACAAACACCTCTGAGAGACTTGAACATGGTTTCAAATAGCTCGAAATCATTCTTAGGATGACCCAGCCCCATTTAAAATGCCTGCTTGAGAAAGCCCAATGCGGCAGGAAGAATTTAGCATTTGATATAGCCACAATGTGATAAGCAGACAGACCCTTAAACCCCTCTTAGAGCACTTACAGCATGTTTTTTAAAAGGTTAGAATGGTTAAGGCAATTTTACATCTTTTATCTATCATTTGAGTTACAAGTCTACCACCCAAACAGTTTCCTCTAGGACCTGAGAGCTGGCCCTTTGAAATGCAACCTTTCTGGGAGATAACTCTCCTTTTTACTCCCAGTTCCTTTGGGAGTGCTGTGCTGTGCTTAGTTGCTCATTCGTGTCCGAGTCTTTGTGACCCCATGGACTGTAGCCTGGCAGGCTCCTCTATCCATGGGGATTCTCCAGGCAAGAATACTGGAGCAGGTTGCTGTGTCCTCCTCTGGGCAATCTTTCCAACCCAGGGATCGAACCCAGGTATCCCACATTGCAGGCAGGTTCTTTACCATCTGAGACAGCAAGGAAGCCCAAGAATACTGGAGTGGGTAGCCTATTCCTTCTCCAGGAGATCTTCCCAACCCAGGAATTGAATGGGGGTCTCCTGCATTGCAGCTGGATTCTTTACCAGCTGAGCTACCAGGGAAGCCCCTTCTTTGGGAGTAAAATGGCCTTAAATTTGGTATCTTGCTCTGTCATCATTGCCTCCTGACACCCAGATATAAGAAGTTTGTTTCTCCTCTGGAGAAGCACCAATTAGCAAACCTACATGGCCTGGTCACATTAACTAACCTCTGAAAGTGAATTTGTTAGTTTTTCAGTCGTGTCCCACTCTTAGTGATCCCATGGATAAAGGAGCCTGGCAGCCTATAGTCCATGGGATTTTCCAGGTAAGCATACTGGAGTGGGTTGCCATTTCCTTCTCCAGGGGATCTTCCCGACCCAGGGATTGAACCTGAGTCTCCTGCATTGCAAGCAGAGTCTTTAGCACTGTGCCACCTGGGAAGCCCAAGAATAACCCCTATTCTCTGCCTTTGTATAAATTTCTACTTCCCTGACTCTGCTTAACTTCCACCTTACTCATCCCCCTACTCCCTCATTCTCTTTTTAAAATGCCCAGTCATCTCTGAACAAATCAAAGTTGAGTTCAGATCAGTCTGGGCTCTTTCCCCTATTGCAGTAGTATTGCTGAACAAAACCTACCCTTACCTCTCTTACTAGTGCCTGGCTTTCTTATCTTGGACAAGGATTAATTCATAACCTCTAAGTGGGGAAGATATGTGGGGTCGCACAGAGTCGGACACGACTGAAGCGACTTAGCAGCAGCAGCAGCAAGTGGGGAAAAAACAATTGTGACACAGTCAGAACTGTTAGATGTGCTTCTCAAAGTTTAAATAATGGATCAAAATCTGGTCTCAAATGCTTGATGAAAAGGAGAATGTATTTAGACTTAGTCTTGTTAGAAAGAAGATTAGGAGGTCCAATAGAAATTTCTCTGGATGCAGTGACGCACTCTCTGATGGTATATTCAATCTTCTGTCTGTACTCCTATGGCATTCACCCTCACCTTCACAACCCCCCCCCATTATATCTGCCTCAAAATAGAGATTTTTCCTTTCAGTCCTTTTTACAAGCGATGTTTTATTTATTGTTGTTTAGTTGAAAAGTCATGTCCAACTCTTGGCAACGCCATGAACTGTAGCCCACCAAGCTCCTCTCTCCATGGGATTTCCCAGGCAAGAATAATGTAGTGGGTTGTCATTTCCTCCTCCTGGAGATCTTCCTGACCCAGGGCTTGGAGCTGCTTCTCTTGCATCTCCTGGATGCGCAGGTAGATTCTTTACCACTGTGCCACCTGGGAAGCCATTGAATTAGTAGGATACATCGATGGTGGTGAAATTTCTGGGTCAGAGTATGTGTGTGTGTATATATATATATATATCTCCAGAAATTTTATGTCGAGACTAAAATTTCTTAATTAAAATTGAAGGACAAGCATTAGAGATTCCATAGATTCCCTGAAATTTTATACATCATTTGGAATCTATATGAGCACATATATAATTTTATCTTTATGTTAGAATCTCAAAGGGACATCTCTTTAATTCTCGAGTGTGTCCTAGACTCTAAGATGCCAGAAAGTTGAGTTTTTAAAGTTTTCTTCAGCACGGGTCTCTGCACAAAGTAAGTATTAGTAAATGATAAGAACAGTTTTTCAAAATATAGTCCTTTGAACTAATTGTTTTTCAGCCAACATAGCAGTGAACCTGAAATATTTTTACAAACTTATCTCCCTCTTGTAAGGTCTTATTTTTTTTATTGCCCTGAATTTCCTTGTCAGTTGTTCTTTCATCTCACCAGCTTGGGGTGAGAATGGAAATGGGAATGGTAAGGAGGGAGAAATGTGCAGAATGTTTTAAGTTCTATGTGGAGAGAACATGGCATCTGTGGGGAAAGGGTAACTGTGGCTCTGGGATGTGAAGGACAGAGCTATTTAACCCTGCTCTCCAGGAAAAGTGAACCCATCACTCAGGCAGTTGCATGTGTTTTCCTTCCAAGTGGTGTGATTGCCAGTGAAATTTGGCAAGAATGCCACCCCCAAATATGCCACTTTGGCATAATGATTATTTTGAGCTAAAGACACTTATAAAACAGCAGGTGCAAGAAAGATATACTGACTAGTACAAGAAAACATGAATTAACACTCTCATGTGAAAGATGTCCTCTCTACACCAGGAGAAAAGACACTCATCACCAAAAACAAGAGTCAATGCCATGAGAATTGTATGCAAACAGACCTTATTAAAATAACTCTTATCTTACTTTGCCCCTCCTATATTTCAGTTACTTTTCCACAATTGCCTCCCTTTGTTTAGCCAAGTATGAAAACATTTAGGTCTTTTTTAATTCTTTACTTCCTCCCATTTCATAAGTAAACCTTATACCAAATATATTAGTGTGCTTTTTTCTTGTTACTATGTCTTTTGTAACAGAGTCCTAGTCAAGATGTAAGACAGGTAGAAGAAATGCTTTCCTCCCCTGCATCATGATGAATGGCTGATGACATCACAAGCTTCCCTGCTCCTCTTTGTTAGATTCAATCTCTGCACATGCTTGACAGAGGATTTAGCCCGCAGCTTCTTAGAATTCTTTCTCACACATGGAGAAGTTTTCTCAAGTTTTGAATGGAGATAATGTGGGTAGGCACAGCTATCATCCAGAGTCATCGTTTGGACAGATCATGAGCATAAGTATGAACAGGCATGCCAGCATTGCAAGAAAGAAGCAAATGGGGAGAAATCATGGCTAGTGCCTTCTATTTTCCCAGTCTGTGAAAGAATATCCTCAGGCTACCTCCGATGGTACGCCCTCAAAATGATGGTAAAGGGAAAAACTCCAGATCCTTAGGTAAGGAGATTGGAATGTGAAGACATTAGAGTGGGTTGACTTATAGAGTGAAGGGGCACAGAAGTTAGGAAAGAGTGCCTGAGGCAGGTGTGTGTGAGAGAAGGGTGTAGGAACTAAGGCTTTGAGAAGATGACAAAACTGGAGAAAAGGAATTTTCAGAGGAGTGGCTAGGCAGCAAAGATAGAGGGTTAGGAGTTGAAATCTAGGAAGAGGAGAAAAGAAGCAGGAAATCACACAGGAATTTTCTGATGATTCTTTTTTTTCCCAGTTGGGAAAACTAACTACAATGAGAAAGAGTTTTGGAACCAGAAGAGAAGAATAATATCAAGTTTTATAATGGAGACTATAAAGGAAGAAGATGAAAAGAGTTAGCATTGTAAAGAGACCCAATCTGGAAGAGCACTGAGGATGAGAGGAGGTTTAGCAGGGGCTAGGAGTGATCAGTAGCCCAAATTTGAGAAGCTATTAATTTAGAAGGAAAGAGCTAGAAGATAAAAATTAGAAAGTATCAAGTTATGAAGAGGGAAAGTAGAAGGGATACCACTTATTGTTTCTAAGTGACAGTAACTTGAACAGTGAAAGAATTTAAAAGTTTTTTTTAGTGTGAAGTGAAGTGAAGTGAAGTTGCTCAGTCGTGTCCAACTCTTTGCGACCCATGGACTGTAGCCCACCAAGCTCCTCTGTCCATGGAATTTTCCAAGCAAGAATACTGGAATGGGTTGCCATTTCCTTCTCCAGGGGATCTTCCCAACCCAGGGATCGAACCCAGGTCTCCCACATTGCAGGCAGATGCTTTAACCTCTGCACCACCAGAATTAGAACAAATAATCCTAAAATTTTTATGGAACTATAAAAGGCTCAGAATTACCAAAGAAATCCTGAGGAAAAAGAACAAAGTAAGTAATCAAAACAGCATGGTATTGGCACAAAAACAGAAAATACATCAACAGAACTGAATAGAGGGTACAGAAATAAAACCACACACTTAGAGTTAATTAATCTTCAACAAAGGAGGCAAGAATATACAATGGAGAAAAGATTATCTCTTTGGCAAATGGTGTTGGGCAAGCTGGATAGCCACATGGAAATCAGTGAAGTTAGAACACTCCTTCAAACCATACACAAAAATAAACTCTAAATGACTGAAAGACTTAAATATAAGATCAGTTCAGTTGAGTTCAGTCACTCAGTTGTGTCCGACTCTTTGTGATCCCATGAATCGTAGCATGCCAGGCCTCCCTGTCCATCACCAACTCCCGGAATTCACCCAGACTCATGTCCATCGAGTCAGTAATGCCATCCAGCCATCTCATCCTCTGTCGTCCCCTTCTCCTCCTGCCCCGAATCCCTCCCAGGATCAGAGTCTTTTCCAATGAGTCAACTCTTCTTATGAGGTGGCCAAAGTACTGGAGCTTCAGCTTTAGCATCATTCCTTCCAAAGAAATCCCAGGGCTGATCTCCTTCAGAATGGACTGGTTGGATCTCCTTGCAGTCCAAGGGACTCTCAAGAGTCTTCTCCAACACCACAGTTCGAAAGCATCAATTCTTCAGTGCTCAGCCTTCTTCACAGTCCAGCTCTCACAGGACACCATAAAATTCCTAGAAGAAAACATAGGCAGAACATTCTCTGATACAAATTGTAGCAATGTTTTCTTGGGCAGTCTCCCAAGGGAATAGAAATGAAAGCAAATATAAACAAATGGAATCTAATCAAACTTAGAAGCTTTTGCACAGCAAAGGAAATCATCAAGAAAACAAAAAGACAACGTAAGAACTGGGAGAAAATATTTGCAAATTATGAAACCAACAACAGGTTAATTTCCAATATATGAAAACATCTCATCAGCTTAATATTAAAAAAAAAAAAAACAATCAGAAAATGGACAGAACTAAGTAGACATTTCTCCAAAGAAGACATACAGATGGCCAACAGGTGCATGAAAAGATGCTCCACATTGTCAATTGTTAGATAAAGGCAAGAAAAAACTACAATGAAGTTATCACCTCATATCAGTCAGAGTGCCCATCATTAAAAAATCTACAAAAAATAAATACTGGAGAGAGCATGGAAAAAAGGAGCCCTTCTACACCATTGGTGGGACTGTAAATTGGTACAGCCACTGTGGTGAACACTTAAGGAGGTTCCTTTAAAAACTAAAAATAGAGTTACCATATGATCCTGTAATCCTGCTCTTGGGCATATATCTGGAGGAAACCATAATTTGAAAAATACATGTACCCCAATGTTCACTGCAGCACTATATGCAATAGCCAAGACAGGGAAGCAACCTAAATGTCCATTGACAAATGAATGGATAAAGACGATATATATATATATATATATATATATATATATATATATATATACACACACATATATATATATAATACAAATATTAAAATATAAATATATAAAAGATAGAATTATATATATTTATCTTCCCTGGTGGCTCAAACGGTAAAAAATCTGCCCACAATTTGGGAAACCCAGGTTTGATCCCTGGGTCAGGATGATCCCCTGGAGAAGGAAATGGCAACCCACTCCAGTATTCTTGCCTGGAAAATCCCATGAACAGGGGAGCCTGGAGGGCTACAGTCCATGGGGTCACAGAGAATTGGACATGACTGAGCAACTAACACTTCCAATTTTCATACATATGTATATATATATATACATATGTATATTCATATATATAGATACATGAAATGGAATATTACTCATAAAAACAAATGAAATTATGCCATTTGCAGCAACATGGATAGGCCTAGAGATTTTCATGTAAGTGAAGCGAGTCGAAGAAAAACAAATATCATATGATATCACTTACATGTGGAATCTATGAATCTATGATACAAATATACTTATTTACAAAATAGAAACATACATTAAAAAAGACCTGTGGTTATCAAAGGGGAAATGGTTGGGTGGAGGAATAGATTAGTAGCTTGGAATTAGCAAATACAAGCTACTATATATAAAAAAATAGACAAACAGCAAGATTTGACTGTATAGCACAGGGAGATATATTCAACATCTTATAATGACCTGTAGTGAATAAGACGGAGAAGGCAATGGCACCCCACCCCAGTACTCTTGCCTGGAAAATCCATGGAGGGAGGAGCCTGGTGGGCTGCAGTCCATGGGGTCGCTAAGAGTCGGACATGACTGAGCGACTTCAATTTCACTTTTCTCTTTCGTGCATTGGAGAAGGAAATGGCAACCCACTCCAGTATTCTTGCCTGGAGAATCCCAGGGACAGCGGAGCCCGGTGGGCTGCCGTCTCTGGGGGTCACACAGAGTTGGACACGACTGGAGTGACTTAGCAGCAGTGAATAAGAATATGAAAGAGTAATTCTAAAATTTGAAAAATTCTAATCTACACAAAATTCTGAAACATTACATTGTCAACAAATGTGGTCTAAGGTTTTGCCTAGTTGTATTTTTTGATACTAAACCTCTAATGATAAGAAAGCATGCTTAATGATTCTCTAGATTAAAGAGGTTACACTAGAATATAAATCACTCTATCCTTTATGGAGAAAGTTTCACTATGAAAAATACTCTTAGTAGTTGAATTAAATGTTCTTAATGATGTAGTAAGAACTGTGAATTGTATATGGCTAATGCATTACCACTTGGATATTACTGTCTTTTTTATATGATAATGTGGATGTTGATCTTAACCATGGTTGTTCTCTGTACTTATCAGAAAGAAATGATCTGTTGAATATTTTACCACAGAATATACTCCCACTATTTCTGCAAGACCTGAAACTAGTTTGATCTCAAATTTTAAAGATATGAATAAGCCAGACTTATTTGTCTGATATGTTGAGTATTTTTAATTAATATATCCATTCAAAGATGGAGTGTAAGATTTTTTTTTTTTAATGAGCAAAGGTGAAAAACAAAAGTTAGATGTTTGGATGAACAGAGTATCTACAAATTATTATGACATATATGATGATTTAACAATTATCAATAGCTAGTGATAAATTTGGTGTTGAATGTCTGTGAAAAGTTAACACCAAAATCTTACATATTTGTATCTAATTTAAATTTTATTTTCTGTCAAAAGAATATTAATGCATAGGAAATTTTTAAATTAATTAATTTATTTTAATTGGAGGCTAATTACTTTACAGGATTGTAGTGGGTTTTGCCATACATTGACATGAATCAGTCATAGGTGTATATGTGTCCCCCATCCTGAACCCCCATCACCCTCCCTCCCTATCTCATCCCTCAGGGTTGTCCCAGTGCATTGGCTTTGAGTGCCCTGTTTCATGCATCAAACTTGGACTGGTGATCTATTTCACATATGGTAATATACATATTTCAGTGCTATTCTCTCAAATCATCCTACCCTTGTCCTCTCCTACAGAGTCCAAAAGTCTGTTCTTTATGACTCTTTTGCTGTCTTGCATAAAGGGTCATCATTACCATCTTTCTAAATTCCATATATATGCGCTAGTATACTGTATTGGTGTTTTTCTTTCTGACTTACTTCACTCTGTATAATAAGCTCCAGTTTCATCCACCTCATTGGAACAGATTCAAATGGGTTATTTTTAATAGCTGAGTAATATTCTATTGTGTATATTTACCACAGCATTCTTATCCATTCATCTGCCAATGGACATCTAGGTTGCTTCCATGTCCTAGCCATGGTAAACTGTGCTGTGATGGACATTGAGGTACATGTGTCTCTTTAAATTCTGATTTCCTTGGTGTATATGCCCAGCACCAGTAATTGCCCAATTACTTCTTTTACCTTACATCTCTATTAACTCCTCTAATGATATACAGACAAATGAATTAGAAAATACAGATCAAAAACAATCCTTATGGACACCATTGGTACTGAATATATCCGACCAAATATAAATATCAAAATTAATGGTAAAAGATTTTCTAGTCTCCTCAGTATTGGATTTGATATCACTGTTATTTCCAAACACTTATGGCCCAAATCTTGGCCTATACAAAAAATTTCTTGCCAAATTACAGGAGTTTCTCAAACCAAAATGCAAAAGCCTATCAAACTATTCAAATTTATCCTTGTGAGGGACCAAAAGGCCAGCCTGCAACATTACAACCTTATGTGATAGATGGACCCCTTAATATCATAGGAAGGGATTTACTTATGCAATGGCAAACTCAGATATACATTCCACATTTTTCTTAGGGGCCACTGCTCATTTAACAAACAATGCAATTATTAAAATAACCTGGAAAAATGACGAGCCTATTTGGACAGAGCAGTGGCCTCTTACAAAAGAAAATGTACAAACTGCTAAAGAACTTATAGATACACAATTGAAATTAAAACATATTGAGAAATCTTATTCCCCTTGGAACTCTTCCATTTTTGTTATGAAAAAGAAATCTGGCAAATGGCATCTCTTCAGTTCAGTTCAGTCACTCGGTCGTGTCTGACTCTTTGTGACCCCATGAATTGCAGCACACCAGGCCTCCCTGTCCATCACCAACTCCCAGAGTTCACTCAAACTCACATCCATCGAGTCAGTGATGCCATCCAGCCATCTCATCCTCTGTCGTCCCCTTCTCCTCCTGTCCCCAATCCCTCCCAGCATCAGAGTCTTTTCCAATGAGTCAACTCTTCTCATGAGGTGGCCAAAGTACTGGAGTTTCAACTTCAGCATCATTCATTCCAAAGAACACCCAGGACTGATCTTCTTTAGAATGGACTGGTTGGATCTCCTTGCAGTCCAAGGGACTCTCAAGAGTCTTCTCCATCTCTTAACAGACCTTAAAAAAGTTAATGCATTTATAATACCTATGGGTACATTACAACCAGAAATCCCATCACCTACTGTTATTCCTCAAAACTGGCATATTATTATTATAGATTTACAAGATTGCTTTTTTAATATACTTTTGCACCCTCTAGACCGAGAGATATTTGCTTTCTCTCTTCCTTATCCTCATCACACCAGGCCTCATAAATGGTACCAATAGACTGTACTGCCTCAAAGAATGATAAATTCTCCCACCATGTGCCAATTCTATATAGTCAAAGCCCTTAAACCTGTAAGAATACAATTTCTTAACTTTCTTGTTATTCATTACATGGATGATATATTGTCAGCTCCATCTGTTTTAGAAACTCAACACATGTTTAATATAGCTCAACAATGCTTGAAAGACTGGATTAAACATTGCCCCTAAAAAGATTCAAACCTCTACACCTTACCATTACTTAAGATTTGTTGTTAATAAATAACATATTACTAACACAGATTTACAGTGATAAATTATCAACCTTAAATGATTTTCAAAAACTTTTAGATGATATAAATTGGATTAGATCTTCTTTAGACATTGCTAATTATCAACTGACTAATCTATTTATACTTTGAAAGGAGATCGCAATTTAAATAGCCCTCATTCACTTTCATAAGAAACATGAGAAAAACTCTATTTAATACAAAATAAATTGCAAAAGCAGTTTCTTTTTTTTTTTTTTAAATTTTAGTTTTTTATTTTTTAAATTTTAAAATCTTTAATTCTTACATGCATTCCCAAACATGAACCCCCCTCCCACCTCCCTCCCCATAACAACTTTCTGGGTCATCCCCTTGCACCAGCCCCAAGCATGCTGCATCCTGCGTCAGACATAGACTGGCGATTCAATTCACATGATAGTAACATGTTAGAATGTCATTCTCCCAAATCATCCCACCCTCTCCCTCTCCCTCTGAGTCCAAAAGTCCGTTATACACATCTGTGTCTCTTTCCCTGTCTTGCATACAGGGTCGTCATTGCCATCTTCCTAAATTCCATATATATGTGTTAGTATACTGTATTGGTGTTTTTCTTTCTGGCTTACTTCACTCTGTATAATCGGCTCCAGTTTCATCCATCTCATCAGAACTGATTCAAATGAATTCTTTTTAACAGCTGAGTAATACTCCATTGTGTATATGTACCACAGCTTTCTTATCCATTCATCTGCTGATGGACATCTAGGTTGTTTCCATGTCCTGGCTATTATAAACAGTGCTGCGATGAACATTGGGGTACATGTGTCTCTTTCAGTTCTGGTTTCCTCGGTGTGTATGCCCAGAAGTGGGATTGCTGGGTCATAAGGTAGTTCTATTTGCAATTTTTTAAGGAATCTCCACACCGTTCTCCATAGTGGCTGTACTAGTTTGCATTCCCACCAACAGTGTAGGAGGGTTCCCTTTTCTCCACACCCTCTCCAGCATTTATTGCTTGCAGATTTTTGGATCGCAGACATTCTGACTGGTGTGAAGTGGTACCTCATTGTGGTTTTGATTTGCATTTCTCTAATAATGAGTGATGTTGAGCATCTTTTCATGTGTTTGTTAGCCATCCATGTGTCTTCTTTGGAGAAATGTCTATTTAGTTCTTTGGCCCATTTTTTGATTGGGTCGTTTATTTTTCTGGAATTGAGCTGCATAAGTTGCTTGTATATTTTTGAGATTAGTTGTTTGTCAGTTGCTTCATTTGCTATTATTTTCTCCCATTCAGAAGGCTGTCTTTTCACCTTGCTTATAGTTTCCTTTGTTGTGCAGAAGCTTTTAATTTTAATTAGATCCCATTTGTTTATTTTTGCTTTTATTTCCAGAATTCTGGGAGGTGGGTCATAGAGGATCCTGCTGTGATTTATGTCGGAGAGTGTTTTGCCTATGTTCTCCTCTAGGAGTTTTATAGTTTCTGATCTTACATTTAGATCTTTAATCCATTTTGAGTTTATTTTTGTGTACGGTGTTAGAAAGTGATCTAGTTTCATTCTTTTACAAGTGGTTGACCAGTTTTCCCAGCACCACTTGTTAAAGAGATTGTCTTTACTCCATTGTATATTCTTGCCTCCTTTGTCAAAGATAAGGTGTCCATATGTGTGTGGATTTATCTCTGGGCTTTCTATTTCAATGGAACAAAAGCAGTTTCTTACACATATTAGACTTAATTTGCCTCTAAAATTATTTATACTCCCCTCTCTTCATTCTCCCACAGGACTTCTTGCCCAACAGAAACACCCAATAAAATGGATCTATACCCATTGTAGAGGGACAAAATCGCTTACATCCTATCTTGATTTAATCGCTCTAATCATTATCAATAAAAGAAATAAAACTGACTTTAATTGGCTCCAATCCTTATAAAATTGTAATACCTATTGATAAACCTCAATTCAAGAACACATTACAAACTTCTACTAATTTCCAAATAACTTTTCTGGAATATTTTGGAGAAATTTCATTTCATTATCCTTCTAATAAGCTCTGGAATTTCTTCAAAAATACTGAATTTATTATCTCCCACATTGTCAACTCACAGCCTGTACCTCAAGCTGATGTTTTCTATATAGATGAGACTGAAAATGCCAAAGCCTCATTCTGGTTTCTCAAAAAAATATGAAGTCTTTTATACTAAATTTCATTCTGCTCAACAAAACAAATTATATGCTCTTATTCAAGTTATTCACCTACATCCTTAATCCATTAATATAATCCATTAATATAGTCTCTGACTCCTTATATTCAGTTTTTGTATTATAAAATATAGAAACTTCCACTGTAAACTCCAACCAACCTATTATTCAACGTCTTTTTTTCAAACTGCAATCTATTATTAGAAACCACAGTTCTTTCATTTATATTACTCATATTCAAACATATTCCTGCCTTCCCGGCCCCTATGACTAATGGAATAAACAAGCTGATAAACATTACTTTTGCTACTCCCAAGAAACAATATGCTTTATTGCACAATAATGCTGGCTCCTTATACCAAATTTGAAAAATTCCATACCGCCATAACAGCAACAAAAATCATTAAAAATTGCTGTACTTGTAGGCCCCTACATCTTTGACCTATTACACAGGGTATCAGTCCTCGAGGATTACAACCCAATGAACTATGACAAATGAATGTAACTCATTGCCCTGAACTTTCTCCCTCTTCCTTCTTACATGTCTCAATTTGATACAAATTCTTCTTTTATATGGGCCACACCTCTCCGAGGTGAAACTACATGGCATATTATAACCCAGCTGTTAACTTGCTTTACAATAATGAAAACTCCTAGTTCTATAAAAACAGACAATGGCCCTGCCTATATTTCTAGACACTTCAAACAATTTTTACAATCATTTTCTATTAAACATGTTACAGGTATTCCTTATAATTCACAGACACAAAACATAGTCAGACGGACACATCACACACTGAAACTGCAAATGAAATAATAATTTAAATTTTAAAAAGGGGAATACACAGGAACACTACTATCTTCCTTATCTAAAGCAGACTTTACTAGATTCCAACATAAGTTATTTCTAAAGCTATAACTATTGTTAATACAGTTTTATTTGTTTTAAATTTTTTAAACTTACCACAAGGAGATATTTTGACAATAGCAGAAAAACATTTCGAGACATTGAAAGATGCCTGCCTTCCTCTTCCCATTTGGTATCAAGATGGGTTGACTAAACAATGGAAATCTGAAAAATATTACAGAGAAAGAGATATGCTTATATTTCTCCAGATGGATCCAATGAAGTCAGTTAGTTCCTTCTTCAAAAGATCCGCCCCCAGGGAACTACCAGTGTCCAAGATAGAGAGGAAAAGGCAAAATCCCCAGAAAGAAGAGGTTCCAATACAAGCCATAGTGGCTTTAGAGATTTCCAAAAAACACTGCACTGAACATCATCTACCTCGTGATCTCCCTCCTTGGAGACAGATAACCCTTACTAATCAAGCTGAAAATCTGATTTCTCAACAGGAAATGCCTCAGAATCCAGAAAATATTTTTGTCTCTGTGCTTGCGTTGCTTGCTTTTGCTCTCCCTGCTCAAGCTGAATATATTAATCATACTTACTGGGCTTATATACCCAACCCCTTTTACTGTAGGTTGTAAAATGAAGACAGAAAGAAGGATGCGGGGGACCCACGTTTCTAGTGGAACAAAGGCATTTTATTAGCAGAAATGCATGCTTATATATCTTCAGTAAAATGATTACTCAGCCATTACAAAGAGTGAAATTCCGCCAGTTGCAACAAAATAGATATTCTAATAAACACAAGGTCGCTGAAGAGAGTCACTGAAGGGAGTCACCAAAAGAATCCAAGCGGGTGCCCTTTCCCATGGTCTCAGTCCTGAGAACTGTGTGCAGCTCTACTCGTTCCTGTATTCCAGGAACTGATAAGGAACAGAGTCCTTGAGAAATGGCACACAAAGGAAAATGCAACATATTGGATCCCTTAAAATTGAACGTCCCCTGACAGTATGGCAGTTCTATTTCCAGTTTTTAAAAGAATTTCCACACTGTTCTCCATAGTGGCTATGTTAGTTTGCATTCTCACCAATGGTGTAAGAGGGTTCTCTTTTTTCCCACACCCTCTCCAGCATTTATTGTTTGTAGACTTTTTGATAGCAGCCATTCTGACTTGCTTGAGATGGTACCTCATTGTGGTTTTGATTTGCATTTCTCTGATAATGAGTGATGCTGAGCATCTTCTCATGTGTTTGTTAGCCATCTATATGTCTTCTTTGGAGAAATGTCTGTTTAGTTCTTTGGCCCATTTTTTGATTGGGTCATTTATTTTTCTGGTATTGAGCTGCATGATCTGCTTGTATATTTTTGAGATAAATTATTTGTCAGTTGCTTTGTTTGCTATTATTTTCTCCCATTCTAAACACTGTCTTTTCACCTTGCTTATAGCTTCCTTTATTGTGTAAAAGCTTTTAAGTTTAATTAGGTCCCATTTGTTTATTTTTACTTTTATTTCTACTCTGGGAGGCGGGTGATAGAGGATCTTGCTGTGATTTTTGTCAGAGAGTGTTTTTCCTATGTTTTCCTCTAAGAGTTTTATAGTTTCTGGTCTTACATTTAGATCTGTAACCCATTTTGAGTTTATTTTTGTGTATGGTGTTAGAAAGTGTTCTAGTTTCATTCTTTTACAGGTGGTTGACCAGTTATCTCAGCACCATTTGTTAAAGAGATTGTCTTTATTCCATTGTATATTCTTGCTTTCTTTGTCAAAGGTAAGGTGTCCATAGGTGCATAGACTTATCTCTGGGCTTTCCATTTTGTTCCATTGATCTATATTTTGGTCTTTGTGCCAATACCATACTGTCTTGATGACTGTAACTTTGTTAGTAAAGTCTGAAGTCAGGCAGGTTGATTCCTCCAGTTCCACTCTTCTTTCTCAAGATTGCTTTGGCTGTTTGAGGTTTTTTTATATTTCCATACAAATTGTGAAATTATTTTTTCTAGTTCTGTGAAAAATATTGTTGGTAGCTTGATAGGAATTGCATTGAATCTGTAGATTGCTTTGGGTAGTATACTCATTTTCATTATATTTATTCTTCTGACCATGAACATGGTATATTTCTCCATCTATTTGTGTCATTTTTTATTTATTTCACCAGTGTTTTCTAGTTTTCTACATATAGGTCTTTTGTTTCTTTAGGTAGATTTATTGCTAAGTATTTTATTCTTTTCCTCACAATGGTGAATGGAATTGTTTCCTTAATTTCTCTTTCTGTTTTCCCATTGTTAGTGTATAGGAATGCAAGGGATTTCTGTATGTTAATTTTATATCCTGCAACTTTACTGTATTCATTGATTAGCTCTAGCATTTTTCTAGTGGTGTCTTTAGGGTTTTATATTTAGAGGATCATATCATCTGCAAACAGTGAGAGTTTTACTTTTTCTATTCTAATCTGGATTTCTCTTATTTCTTTTTCTTCTCTCATTGCTGTGGCTAAAACTTCCAAAACTATGTTGAATAATAGTGGTGAGAGTGGGAACCCCTGTCTTGTTCCTGACTTTAGGGGGAATGCTTTCAGTTTTTCTCCATTGAGAATAATGTTTTCTGTGGGTTTATCATATACGGCTTTTATTATGTTGAGGTATGTTCCTTCTGTGCCTGCTTTCTGGAGGGTTTTTATCATAAATAGCTATTGAATTTTGTTAAAGGCTTTCTCTGCATCTATTGAGATAATTGTATGGTTTTTAATCTTTCAGTTTGTTAATGTGGTATATCACATTGATTGATTTTCAAATGTTGAAAAATCCTGGCATCCCTGGGATAAAGCCCACTTGGTCATGATGTATGATCTTTTTAGTATGTTGTTGGATTCTGTTTCATGCATAGAATGGATCCAGATCTATTTCTTTCATGCATGGGAAACTTACACATGAAGTGGATCCAGATCTGTTTCTTTCAGATCTAATTTCAATTTAACTTTAATTTTACACAGCTCATTTTGGAACTGGTTACTGATGAAAAATTAAAAATACAACATCACTTCCTTTATATCCTATAAAAGTTAAGAGTGAATATCCTGAGCTTTGTTGAAATTGCTTTAAATAGCTTCTAAAAAAACTTAAGTAAATATTGTTTAGGTTGTTTTTTATTTAAGTAAAACAACAAAACAGAAAAAGTTTTAAACATACATTATCCTCTGAGGCAGCTTTATCCTCTGGAGACAAGATTAGATGAGTTAACTAGCAAGGGGCATATTAAAACCTATAAAACTACAAGAACACAATTCTTTCAAAATAATCAAATAGGTGTTTCTTACTGGGAATTGCTATTTTGCTCAATTATAATTGCAAAAACAATACATTGTGAGTGAAAAAATAGCAATTAACTATATTAATGACCTATTTGTTCAATTTCAAAAACAAGTACAGTGTTCTAATTTTTTTCTCTTTTTTATGCTGTATTTGCATTTACTTAATTTATTAAAATTAATTTTATATGTGAATTTAATGTTGACTATTGTTTTGAGAAATAATGTTGACTGTTTTGAGAAATTTTAATCTTTTTATTTTCTAGTAATGGATTTTGCATTGTATAAAATTATTGATCTTTGAAGGGTTGAATGTCAAAAAATAATTGGTCTTTAGATAAAAGTGGTTAAAGAACTTCACTTGAGAGTTTGGTGACTTTATGGCTAAAGGTGGAGTCACTAGGGAGATAAAGGAAGAATACCATTTTTGAGCCTCATAACAAAATAAATCTCCTTGGACTAAAACTGGGCCAGCAGGAAGAGGAGTTGGCTTGTGTGGCAAGGTGCTTGGTTGAATTTGGACCTTTAGATTGTAAGATGATGATAGAAAATTCAGATACAGGGTCTAGCAGGAGATTGGAGAGAAGGGACTGAAGCTCAGGTCATGGAAAAGCACAAGGAATCATTTGCACAAATATTGTAGTTGGGTCATGAAAATGACAAGACATTCAAAAAAATGAATATCCTATAAGAACTGATTGCACAGTTGCACTCATCACACATGCTAGTAAAGTAATGCTCAAAATTCTCCAAGCCAGGCTTCAGCAATATGTGAACCATGAACTCCCTGATGTTCAAGCTGGTTTTAGAAAAGGCAGAGGAACCAGAGATCAAATTGCCAACATCCGCTGGATCATGGAAAAAGCAAGAGAGTTCCAGAAAAACATCTATTTCTGCTTTATTGACTCTGCCAAAGCCTTTGACTGTGTGGATCACAAGCAACTGTGGAAAATTCTGAAAGACATGGGAATACCATGACCATACCATACCACCTGACCTGCCTCTTGAGAAATCTGTATGCAGGTCAGGAAGCAACAGTTAGAACTGGACATGGAACAACAGACTGGTTCCAAATAGGAAAAGAAGTACATCAAGGCTGTATATTGTGACCCTGCTTATTTAACTTATATGCAGAGTACATCATGAGAAATGCTGGACTGGAAGAAACACAAGCTGGAATCAAGATTGCCAGGAGAAATATCAATAACCTCAGATATGCAGATGACACCACCCTTATGGCAGAAAGTGAAGAGGAACTAAAAAGCCTCTTGATTAAAGTGAAAGAGGAGAGTGAAAAAGTTGGCTTAAAGCTCAACATTTAGAAAACGAAGATCATGGCATCTGGTCCCATCACTTCATGGGAAATAGATGGGGAAACAGTGGAAACAGTGTCAAACTTTATTTTTTTTGGCTCCAAAATCACTGCAGATGGTGACTGCAGCCATGAAATTGAAAGACGCTTACTCCTTGGAAGAAAAGTTATGACCAACCTAGATAGTATATTGAAAAGCAGAGACATTACTTTGCCGACTAAGGTCCGTCTAGTCAAGGCTATGGTTTTTCCAGTGGTCATGTATGGATGTGAGAGTTGGACTGTGAAGAAGGCTGAGCACCGAAGGATTGATGCTTTTGAACTGTGGTGTTGGAGAAGAGTCTTGAGAGTCCCTTGGACAACAAAGAGATCCAACCAGTCCATTCTGAAGGAGATCAGCCCTGGGATTTCTTTGGAAGGAATGATGCTAAAGCGGAAGCTCCAGTACTTTGGCCACCTCATGAGAAGAGTTGACTCATTGGAAAAGACTCTGATGCTGGGAGGGATTGGGGCCAGGAGAAGAAGGGGACGACAGAGGATGAGATGGCTGGATGGCATCACGGACTCGATGGACGTGAATCTGAGTGAACTCTGGGAGATGGTGATGGACAGGGAGGCCTGGTGTGCTGTGATTCATGGGGTCGCAAACAGTCGGACATGACTGAGCAACTGAACTGAACTGACTGATGAGAACTGAGCATGCAGATTTTATCACAGAGTGACTTTCAATAAAATTGGTTTACACTTTTTACAAATGTTGTTATTTTCTGAACTGATTTACAGTTTTCTAAAGAGCTGGGCTTAGAAAAGACAGGAACTAGAGATCAAAATGTCAACATTCATTGGATCATAGAGCAAGTAAGGAAATTCCAGAAAAATATCTACTTTTGCTTCACTGACTATGCTAAAGTCTTTGACTATGTGGATTACAACAAACTGGAAAATTCTTAAAGATGAGAGTACCAGAACATCTTACTTGTCTCCAAGAAACCTGTAGCCAGGTAAAGAAGCAACAGTTAGAATTGGACATGGAACAATGGACTGGTTCAAAATTGAGAATGGAGTCTAACAAGGCTGTATATTGTCACCCTGCATATTTAATTTCTATGAAGAGTACATCATGTGAAATGTGGGGCTAGATGAACCACAAGCTGGAATCAAGATTGCCAGGAGAAATATCAGCAACCTTAGATATGCAGATGATACCACTCTAATGGCAGAAAGTAGAGAGAAACAGTTGGAGAAGGAAATGGCAACCCACTCCAGTGTTCTTGCCTGGAGAATCCCAGGGACGGGGGAGCCTGGTGGGCTGCCATCTATGGGGTCGCACAGAGTCGGACACGACTGAAGTGACTTAGCAATAGCAGAGAGAAACAGAAGAGCCTCTTGATGGAGGTGAAAGAAGAGAATGAAAAACCTGGCTTGAAACTCAGCATGAAAAAAATGAAGATCATGGCGTCCAGTCCCATCATTTCATGGCGAATAGAAGGGGAAAAAGTTGAAGCAGTGATAGATCTCATTTTCTTAGTCTCCAAAATCACTATGAACAGTGAATGCACTTGTCAAAGTAAAAGACACTTGCTCCTTGGAAGGAAAGCTATGAAAAACTTAGTGTATTAAAAAGAAGAGACATCACTTTGCTGCCAAAGATCTGTATAGTCAAAGCTATGGTTTTTCCAGTAGTCATGTATGGATGTGAGAGTTGGACCATAAAGAAGTGCTAAGCACTAAAGAATTGATGTTTTTGGATTGTGGTTCTGAAGTCTCCTGAGAGTCTCTTGGACTGCAAGATCAAATCAGTTGATCCTAAGGAAAACAGCTATGAATATTTATTGGAAGGGCTGATGCTGAAGCTGAAGCTCCAGTACTTTGGCCACCTGATGCAAAGAGCTGACTCATTGGAAAAGACCCTGATAATGGGAAAGATTGAAAGTGAAAGGAGGATGGGGTGGCAGAGGATGAGGTGGTTAGATAGCATCACCAGCTCAATGGACATGAATTTGTCCAAACTCCAGGAGATAGTGAAGGACAGGGAAGCCTGGCATGCTGCAGTTCATGGATTCCAAAGAGACATGACTGAGCAACTGAACGACTATTCTCCCTCCAGCTCTATACTCTTGCACAAGGCCATCTGAATGTGAACTCCTTGAGAATAGAGGCTTTATCTGCCTAGTACCTCAAATGGTGTCTGGCATAGTACAGGCACCAATAAATGTTTGTTATACAAATCAATAGGTTTTATTTGCCTGTGATCTGAAAAAAAAATTCTTAAACTGTTTTATAGACAATAAGTAGATCTGTAGATCAGAAAACAGACAGTTGTCAGATTATATCTAAAAGGCTGATTCAAAGTGAGTATCAGGTAATTTAAACATCTGAAAAAAATAAGCAGGAAAATTGGCTCCCATTTGAGGAGAACTGAGGTTTCTAATTTTGCAAACAAAATTTTATTTTGATACATTATTTGTCCACTAATGCTTCTAGGCTGTTATTCTAGTCCCTTCTGGGTTTGTAGACAACATAAGGTTGTGGTTAGGAGCAGGGTCATTGAGTCTAAATTACAACCCTCCTTTGTAAACTACAAGGTTGCATAGTATACCTTGTCTAAGTTTAATTACCTCATTTGTAAAATGAGGATGACAATGGTAGCAGGCTCATAGGACTGTGGAGAGGATTCACTGAGACAAAGTAAATAAAAGACAGTACTTGGCATGGTGCATGTCCTCACTGAACATGGGCTAATTATTGTCAGTACTTACCTCTGCTTATAAGGCTGGACCAAGGTGTAAGTATTCCCCTTCCTTTTCTGGAATACTTGTATTCTCATCTAAAGCTTCAGATGGTTATTTCCATTCTCAGTTTATTTTTCATATGAGCTTAGGTACCATGTGTTTGTTCATATCTGTTTCCTAGTCAGTGCAGCATTTTCATAGTACAGAGAAGCTACTTATGAGTCAGAGATTTCTAACTATCCCTGTTTATTTCTCTACTAAACTGGAATAATTGTGGACTCTCTCTTTTATTGAAGAAGGGAAAGTAAAAGAATTTTTATGCTTCTCTCTTTTTTATTCTATAGCAGCACAAGTTGTACCTCCCACCTCCTGTTTGGGGAAAAGATTCTGCTTTTGTTATTTTTTTGTGAGATAGAGATGGAAAGATGAAATAATGCAGTAGTCTTCAACTATACAAGATGATAAAAATTAATAAGAGAAGGTCAGTATTTTAAGAGCCTCTTTACTTTGAGGGACCCAAGAGAGCTGAAACTTTATCACCCCAGCTCCAGAGAGCCACCCAGATGGACCCTACTGACAGGGCACTGGAGACAGCAGGGAGAAAGGTATAAGAGGATAAAGGTCTCACCTATTAGCAGAGACGGACTGTGTATGTACTGAAACGGTGATGAAGGGACTTAATGTGCTTTTTCTGAACTCAGCTGGCTCAGTTCCTCAGAGTGAGTTAGAACAGTGAGGCTGGCATCTAGTGGCAGCACCAGGTACTAGGAACAGAGCACAAAAGCCTAAGGAGAGAGCTCCTCATTTTTCACTTCTCCAGATTAAATATAGTGATTTTACCTCACTGTATTAGTTAAGATCTTTCAGCCATAAGTGACAGATTATAGACCAGGTTAAGCAAAAAAGAAAAGAGGATTTATTGACCGGTGTAATATGAATGATGGGATGGCGTGAGAATTAGGCATGCTTGAACTGAGGGTCAAATTATAAGCACTTTCTCCCTTTCTCTCAAAAACATGCTTGTTCCCCAAAGCTCTTAACTCTTATTTATTCCTTCTATTAATATTCCCTTCTTTTCTACACTACTGAAGGTGGGCTTCATTCATGAATTTGAGGTAGAAATTCTTAAACAATTGTATTCAGGTGTAAGGGGAATATTTTCTGCTTTGTTCATGTCTTTAAGTGAGATTAGCAGGACAGGGACTGACTTTGCAGATAAACCAGCAATTTGGGATAAATTGATTCAGGGGAGTGTTCATAAGCATATTTGATAACAGACCCAAGCAAAATGAAAGGAGATTGAAACAATCAATACCCAGATATGAATACCTACCTTTTCAGTATTGTGTTTATTTGTAATAAATGTGATACTCAGTTCTCCATTAGTTTTCTTTTGTTTCCAATTTTGTTCCAAATTTGGATAAAGCATAGATGTGTGTTACTTATTTAATATACATATTCAAATTTCAAAAGAAATAATTTTCGGAAGTCATGAAAAGAATAAGCAAGTATAACACTCAGTTATCCATTAATCACATTTTCCATACTTTACAAATTTAATATGAGGACCAAATTCCCTAAAGAAAAAAGAAAAAAAAAAGATTAGTATCATAAAGAAAGAGGGCTTTGCTTCACATTCCTTTCTCTTCCAAATGGAGTCCTGAGAAGGAAAGCTGCTTCTATAATTCTCTTTACCTCATCTCTTTTCCATTTCTGTTCATGACCACCACAGTTGGCACATTTCCCACCCATGTCTTAATTATTCAAAAAGTGTTCTGAAGATGATGGAGGAGTGGGTGGATGTGGAGTACATCTCTCCCCATGGATACATCAGAAATACACCTTCAGACACAGAAGTGTATGCAGAACACAAGTTGAGAGTGGACAGGAGTGCCTGACCAGTGGAAACGAACGTATAGAACCATGCAAAACTCAATATCAAGCCCTGAGCCTTTGGAGTGAGACCACTGACTCCAAGACCCTAGACTACCAGAGAACTAACCCTAGGGAGGATCAAATAGTGAGAACTCACACAAAGGAAACCGCTTGAATAAAAGACCCAGCATCACCCAACCACCAGTAGCAACCCTGTGCATAATGCCTCATCTAAACAACAAACAAAACAAAAATACAAATCCAGTCATCAGCAGACAGGATTACCACCTCACTTAGCCTTGCCCATCAGAGGAAAAACAAACAAAAACCAGCGCAAATCTCACCCTATATGAAGCTTACACAAACCACTGGACCAACCTTAGGAGGGCAGGAACCAAAAGGAAGAAAGAATTCTACCTTGAATCCTGGGAAAAGGAGACCTCAAACACAATCACTTAAAAAAAAATAATGAAAAGGCAGAGAAATACTACACAAATGAAGGAACAAACTAGAAACACAGAAGTCCAAATAAATGAAGAGGAAATAGGTAAACTACCTGAAAAAGAATTCAGAATAATGATAGTAAAGATGATCAAAAACCTTGAAAACAGAATGGAGAAAATGCGAGAATTAATTAACAAAGACCTAGAAGAATTAAAGAATAAACAGACAAACAACACAATTACTGGAATTAAAAATACTCTAGAATGAATCAAAAGCAGAATATTTGAAACGGAAGAACAAATCAGTGAGCTGGAAGATAAAGTGGTGGAAATAACTTCTGAAGAGCAGAATAAAGTGAAAAAAATGGAAAGAACTGAGGATAGTCTCAGAGACCTCTGGGACAATATCAAATGCACCAGCATTCGAATTATAGGGGTTCCAGAAGAAGGGGAGAAAAGACAGGGTATGAGAAAATTTTTGAAAAGGTTATAGTTGAAAATTTCCCCAACATGGAAAAAGAAATGGTCAATCAAGTCCAAGAGGTGCAGAGTCCCATACAGGATAAACTGAAGGAGAAGCACACCAAGACGCATACTAATCAAACTAACAATAACTAAACACAAAGAAAGAATATTAAAAGCAGCAAGGGAAAAGCAACAAGTAACATACAAGGGAAACCCCATACGTTTAACAGCTGATCTTTCAGCAGAAATTCTGCAGACCAGAAGGGAATGGCAGGATATATTTAAAATACTGAAAGGGAAAAATCTACAACCAAGATTACTGTACCTGGCAAGGATCTTGTTCAAAACTGAATGAGGAATAGAAAGCTTTTCAGACAAGCAAAAGTTAAGAGAAGTCAGTACCATCAAACCAGCTTTACAGCAAATGTTAAAGGGACTTAAATATTCAAGAAATACAAGAGAAGAAAAAGACCTACAAAATCAATCCCAAACAATTAAGAAAATGACAATAGGAACATATATATCAATAATTATTCTAAATATAAACGGATTAAATGCCCCAACCGAAAGACACAGACTGGCCAAATGGATACAAAAAGAAGACCCATAGATATGTATTTATAAGAATCTCACTACAGACCTAAAGACACATATAGACTGAAAGTGAGAGGATGGAAAAATATATCCCATGCAAACAGGAAGCAAAATAAAGCTGGAGTAGCAATCCTCATATCAGACAAAATAAATCTTAAAGTAAAGATTACAAGAGATAAGGAAGGACACTACATAATGATCAAGGAATCGATCCAAGAGGAAAACATAACAGTTGTGAATATCTATGCACTCAAAATAGGAGCACCTCAATACCTAAGACAAACACTAACAGACATAAAAGGAGAAATTGACAATAACACAGTAATAGTAGGAGATTTTAACACCCCACTCACACCAATGGACAGATCATCAAAACAGAATATTAACAAGGAAACACAAGTCTTAATGATACATTAGATGAGATGGATCTCATTGATATCTTCAATACATTCCATCCAAGTGCAGAAGAATACACCTTCTTCTCAAGTTCACATGGAACATTCTCCAGGATAGACCACATCTTGGGTCACAAATCAAACCTCAGTAAATTTAAGAAAATTGAAATTGTATCAAGCATCTTCTCCAACCACAATGCTATGAGACTAGATATCAATTACAAGAAAAAAACTGTAAGAAACACAAACACATGGAGATTAAACAATATGTTTCTGAATAACCAAGATTACTGAAGAAATCAAAAGGGAAATAAAAAAATTTATAGAAACAAATGACAATGAAAACATGACAACTCAAAACCTACGGGATGCAGCAAAAGCAGTCCCGGGGGAAGTTTATAGCAATACAATCCTACCTCAAGAAGCAAGAAAAACATCGAATAGACAACCTAACTTTACACCTAAAACAACTGGAAAAAGGAGAACAACAACAAAAAAACACCCCAAAAATTAGTAGGAGGAAAGAATTCATAAAAATCAGAGCAGAAATAAATGAAAAAGAAATGAAAGAAACAACAGTAAAGATTAATGAAACTAAAAGCTGGTTCTTTGAGAAGATAAAATTGATAAACCTTTAGCCAGACTCATCCAAAAAAAAGAAAAGAGAGACAAATCAAATCAACAGAATTAGAAATTAAAAAGGAGAGGTTACAACAGACAATGCAGAGCTCTTGCCTATCCTTCTAAAACTCTTTCAAAAAATTGCAGAGGAAGGAACACTTCCAAACTCATCACCCTCATACCAAAACTAGACAAAGACAACACACAAAAAAGAAAAGTACAGGCCACTATCACTGATGAACATAGATGCAAAAATCTTCAACAAAATTTTAGCAAACGGAATTCAGCAACACGTCAAAAAGCTCATATATCATGATCAAGTCGGGTTTATTCCATGGATGCAAGGATTCTTCAATATATGCAAATCAATCAATGTGATATACCATATTAACAAATGAAAGATGAATACCATATGATCATCTCAATAGATGCAGAAAAAGCCTTTGACAAAATTCAGCACGCATTTATGACTGAAACTCTTTAAAAAATGGGCATAGAAGGAACCTACCTCAACATAGTAAGGGCCACATATGATAAACCTACAGCAAACATTATTCTCAATGGTGAAAAACTGAAAGCATTCCTCCTAAGATCAGGAACAAGACAAGGGTGTCCACTTTTGCCACTGTTAATCAATGTAGTTCTGGAAGCCCTAGCTACAGCAATAAGAGAATAAAAAGAAATAAAAGGAATCCAGATTGGAAAAGAAGTAAAGCTCTCACTGTTTGCAGATGACATGATACTGTATATAGAAAACCCTAAAGATAGTATCAGAAAATTACTAGAGCTCATCAATGAATTTAATAAAGTTGCAGGATACAAAATCAATACACAGAAATCACTTGCATTTCTATATAACAACAATGAAAAAGCAGAAAGAGAAATTGAAGAATCAACCCCATTCACCATTGCAACAAAAAGAATAAAATACCTAGGAATAAACTTACCTAAGGAGACAAAAGAACTGTACACATAAAATTATAAGACAATAATGAAAGAAATCAAAGATGACATAAACAGATGGAGAGATAGTCCATGTTCCTGGCTAAGAAGAATCAATACTGTGAAAATGACTGTACTACCAAATGTAATCTACAGATTCAGTGCAATCCCTATCAAATTACTGTAGGCATTTTTCACAGAATTAGAACAAAAAATTTCACAATTCATATGGAAACAAAAAATACCCTGAATAGCCAAAGCAGTCTTGAAAAAGATGAATGGAGCTGGAGCAATCGACCTTCCTGCCTTCAAATCATACTGCAAAGCTACAGTCATCAAGACAGTATGGTCCTGGCACAAAAACAGAAATATAGACCAATGGAACAAGATATAAACAAGAAATAAACTCATGCACACATAGGTACCTTATTTTTGACAAAGGAGGCAAGAATATAAATGGGGCAAATATAGCCTCTTCAGTAAATGGTGCTGGAGAAACTGGACAGCTACTTGTAAAACAATGAAATTAGAACATTCTCTAACACTATATTCAATAATGGATTAAAGACCTAAATGTAAGCCCAGATACCATAAAACTACAAAGCTTCTAGAGGAAAACATAGGCAGGACAGTCAGTGACATAAACCATACCAGTATGTTTTTGGATCTCTCTCATAATAGAAAGAAAAACAAAAACAAAAAAATGGAACCTAATTAAACTTAAAAGGTTTTACACAGCAAAAGAAACCATAATCAAAGCAAAAAGGCAACCTAAAGACTGGGAGAAAATATTTGCAAACATTGAGACCAATAAGGGAATAATTTCCAAAATATACAAACAGCTCATCAGCTATAAAAACAAACAAGCAACCCAATCTGGGCAGAAGATCTAAATAGATATTTCTCCAAAGAAGACATGCATAGTCTATATACAGAAGAAAAAATATTCAACATTGCTAGTTAAAATAGAAATGCAAATCAAAACTACAATGAGTTATCACCTTGTATCAGATAGAATGGCCATCATTATAAATAATAAATGCTAGAGAGGCTCCCCATGGAAAAGAAATGCAAAAGAGCAAAATGGCTGTCTGGGGAGACCTTACAAATAGCTGTGAAAAGAAGAGAGGCAAAAAGAAAAGAAGAAAAGGAAAGATATAAGCATCTGAATGCAGAGTTCCAAAGAATAGCAAGAAGAGATAAGAAAGCCTTCTTCAGCGATCAATGCAAAGAAATAGAGGAAAACAACAGAATGGGAAAGACTAGAGATCTCTTCAAGAAAATTAGAGATACCAAGGGAATATTTCATGCAAAGATGGGCTTGATAAAGGACAGAAATGGTCTGGACCTAACAGAAGCAGAAGATATTAAGAAGAGGTGGCAAGAATACACGGAAGAACTGTACAAAAAAGATCTTCATGAAGAATATTATTGTTGTTTAGTCGCTAAGTCATGTCTGACTCTTTTGCAACCCCATGGACTATAACCTGCCTGGCTCCTCGGGCCTCTCTGGTGCCTGGTAAGGCCCAGAATATTTTGAGCTTGAGTTCTATATGTCCTTTCTAATAAATTTCTATTTGTGATGGAAAAAAAAAATAAAGCAGAAAAAAGAAAAAGATCTTCATGACCCAGATAATCATGATGATGTGGTCACTAATCTAGAGCCAGACATCTTGGAATGTGAAGTCAAGTGGGCCTTAGAAAGCATCACTATGAACAAAGCTAGTGGAGGTAATGGAATTCCAGTTGAGCTGTTTCAAATCCTGAAAGATGATGCTCTGAAAGTGTTGCACTCAATATGCCAGCAAATTTGGAAAACTCAGCAGTGGCCGCAGGACTGGAAAAGGTCAGTTTTCATTCCAATCCCAAAGAAAGGCAATGCCAAAGAATGGTCTAAATTCCACACAATTGCACTCATCTCACATGCTAGCAAAGTAATGCTCAAAATCCTCCAACCCATGCTTCAGCAATACATGAACCATGAACTCCCTGATGTTCAAGCTGGTTTTAGAAAAGGCAGAGGAACCAGAGATCAAATTGCCAACATCTATTGGCAAGAGAGTTCCAGAAAAACATCTATTTCTGCTTTATTGACTATGCCGAAGCCTTTGACTGTGTGGATCACAATCAAATTTTGAAAGAGATGGGAATACCAGACCACCTAACTTGCCTCTTCAGAAAACTGTATGCACATCAGGAAGCAACAGTTAGAACTGGACATGGAACCACAGACTGGTTCCAAATAGGAAAAGGAGTACGTCAAGGCTGTATATTGTGACCCTGCTTATTTAACTTCTATGCAGAGTACATCATGAGAAACGCTGGACTGGAAGAAACACAAGCTGGAATCAAGATTGCTGGGAGAAATATCAATAACCTCAGATATGCAGATGACACCACCCTTATGGCAGAAAGTGAAGAGGAACTAAAAAGCCTCTTGATTAAAGTGAAAGAGGAGAGCGAAAAAGTTGGCTTAAAGCTCAACATTCAGAAAACGAAGATCATGGCATCTGGTCCCATCACTTCATGGCAAATAGATGGGGAAACAGTAGAAACAGTGTCAGACTTTATTTTTTTTGGCTCCAAAATCACTGCAGATGGTGACTGCAGCCATGAAATTCAAAGACGCTTACTCTTTGGAAGAAAAGTTATGACCAACCTAGATAGTATATTCAAAAGCAGAGACATTACTTTGCCGACTAAGGTCTGTCTAGTCAAGGCTATGGTTTTTCCAGTGGTCATGTATGGATGTGAGAGTTGGACTGTGAAGAAGGCTGAGTGCCAAAGAATTGATGCGTTTGAACTGTGGTGTTGGAAAAGACTCTTGAGAGTCCCTTGGACTGCAAAGAGATCCAACCAGTCCATTCTGAAGGAGATCAGCTCTGGGATTTCTTTGGAAGGAATGATGCTAAAGCTGAAGCTCCAGTACTTTGGCCACCTCATGCGAAGAGTTGACTCATTGGAAAAGACTCTGATGCTGGGAGGGATTCGGGGCAGGAGGAGAAGGGGACTACAGAGGATGAGATGGCTCGATGGCATCATGGACTTGATGGACGTGAGTCTGAGTGAACTCCGGGAGTTGGTGATGGACAGGGAGGCCTGGCGTGCTGCGATTCATGGGGTCACAAAGAGTTGGACACCACTGAGCGACTGAACTGAGAGAGGGTGTAGAGAAAAAGAAACCGTTCTACACCGTTGGTGGGAAAGTAAATTGGTAGAGCCTCTATGGAGACTAATATAAAGTTTCCTTAAAAAACTAAAAACAGAGTTAGCATATGATCCTAGAATCCCACTTCTGGGCATATATCTGGATAAAACTCTAATTTGAAGAGACCCAAGTACCCCAAGTTTCACTGCAGCACTATTTACAGTAGCCAAGACATGGAGGTAACCTAAATGTCTATCAACAGATAAGTGGATAAAGAAGATGTTGTGTGTGTATGTACACACACATACACACAATGGGACTTTTACTCAACCATAGAAAAGAATGAAATAATGCCATTTGTAGCAACATGTATGGACCTGGAGATGATCATATTAAGTTAAATAAGTCAGAAAAAGACAAATATCATATGATATCACTTATATGTGGACTCTTAAAAATGATACAAATAAACTTATTTACAAAACAGAAATAGACTCATAGAAGAAGAATTGATGCTTTTGAACTGTGGTGTTGGAAAACACTCTTGAGAGTCCCTTGGACTTCAAGGAGATCCAACCAGTCCATCCTAAAGGAGATCAGGCCTGGGTGTTCTTTGGAAGGACTGATGTTGAAGCTGAAACTCCAATACTTTGACCACCTGATGTGAAGAGCTGACTCATTTGAAAAGACCCTGATGTTGGGAAAGATTGAGGGCAGGAGAAGGGGACAACAGAGGATAAGATGGTTGGATGGCATCACTGATTCAATGGAGATGGGTTTGAGTGAACTCCAGGAGTTGGTAATAGACAGGCAGGCCTGGCGTGCTGCTGTTCATGGGGTCGCAAAGTGTCAGACATGACTGAGCAACTGAACTGATATGTGGAATCTTAAAAATAATACAAATAAACTTATTTACAAAACATAAATAGACTCATAGACATAGAAAAAGCTTAGGATTACCAAAAGGGATAGGAGGTTTGGGGAATAAATTAGGAGTTTAGGATTAACATATACATACTAATATGTATATAATTATTATTTTATAATACTTTAATATTTATTATAGTATATAATATAATTATATAATATTAATAGTTATTATTAATTTTGGATTGGATCCAAATTGGGAAAGGAGTACATCAAGGCTGTATATTGTCACCCTGCTTATTTAACTTATATGCCGAGTACATCATGCAAAATGCTGGGCTGGATGAAGCACAAGCTGGAATCAAGATTGCCAGGAGAAATATCAATAACCTCAGATATGCAGATGACACCATCTTTATGGCAGAAAGTAAAGAGGAACTAAAGAGCCTCTTGATGAAAGCGAAAGAGTTGAGAGTGAAAAAGCTGGCTTAAAACTCAACCTTCAGAAAACTAAAATCATGGCATCCAGTTCCATCACAACGTGGCAAATAGATGGGGAAACAATGAAAACAGTGACAGACTATTTCCAAATAGTCTATCACTATCTGCAGTGATCTCCAAAATCACTGCAGATGATGACTACAGCCATGAAATTAAAAGATGCTTGCACCTTGGAAGAAGAACTATGACCAATCTAGATAGCATATTGAAAAGCAGAGACATTACTTTGCCGACAATGGTTTGTCTAGTCAAAGCTATGGTTTTTCTAGTAGTCATGTATGGATGTGAGAGTTGGGCTATGAAGAAAGCTGAGCAGTGAAGAATTGATTCTTTTGAACTGTGGTGTTGGAGAAGACTCTTGAGAGTCCCTTGGACTGCAATGAGATCCAACCAGTCCATCCTAAAGGAAATCAGTCCTGTATATTCATTGGAAGAACTGGGGCTGAAGCTGCAACTCTAATACTTTGGGCACCTGATGTGGAGAACTGACTCACTAGTAAAGACCCTCATGCTAGGAAAGATAGAAGGCAGGAGGAGAAGGGGATGACATAGGATAAGATGGTTGGATGGTATCACCAACTCAATGGACATGAGTTTGAGCAAGCTCTGAGACTTGGTGATGGACAGGGAAGCCTGGTGTGCTGCAGTCCATGGGATCACAAAGAGTCAGACACGACTGAGCGACTGAATTGAACTGATATATAAAATAGATTTAAAAAGGACCTACTGTTTAGCACTGGTAACTATACACAGTATCTGGCCTAGAGAATTCCATGGACTGTATAGTCCATGGAGTCGCATAGAGTTGGACATGACTGAGTGGCTTTCACTTTCACATAATAGAAAAGAATCTGAAAAACAACACACACACACACACACACACACACACACACACACATGGGGAGGGGGAGGGAGCAGAGAAAGAAAGGAGGGGAGAAAAATCTGTGTGGAAAAAAAAATTCTATCCTGTAACTGCCTCTTCCATCAAATGACTCTCCATCCTAATCCCCATATTAGGCTTACATTTGATATACATTTGATTTTCTCTCTTGGTTCAGGGGTTTCAAACATAATTGTTTGTAGGGGCCAAGCTGGTAATATAAGTAAGTGAATTGGACCACCTTCCCACAATAGAGAGAGGTGGGACTGTGGCTTTCTGAGATACCTGGACTCCATTTGGATGGAGAGTTGCTACTAGATAACTGTTGATTTTCTTGCAAGTGAAGTCCTAGCTTCACTTTGTATTTTTTAAAATAAATTAGAAATCTGTATTTTTAGGTAAAATCTGATTTTTTAAAATACTGTCAACTATAAAAATTTAGTGATATACTGTTCTGGTTAAACAGAAGCAATACTGTTTTCTATTTCCATGAATTTTCTTATGCAATATTTCTTCTTGGCACATAAAACCACAAATTTATGAAGAGTTGGGGATGTGTTTCATACAATTGTGTTTTCTTGGTAGTTATTCTTAGGGCCCTACAATGAGTAGGCTTGTATTTTCCAGTTTTCTTTTTTCTTTTCTTTTTCTGAGGGATTTACATTGTTCATAAATGGTAGATATCTCTCAGGATTATGATTCCAATTTATCAGAATTTTTCTTCAAAACACTAGCTAAGGGCAAAGACAGCCTTAGTGTTTTGACTGCCTCCCTCACTCCAAGAACATCAGGACTGTTCTTTTTGCCCTGAATACAGAAATGGCATAAAGGCCAAGTTTATACATGCAAGTCACAGTGAAAATTAAAACAAATACACAGTCTCCTGTACCATCCCTGCCATTGGCATCAATATTCTCTGGCACACTTATAAAATGGAAAAGAAAGAAAAATGAAAAAGAGAGGGGGAAGGAGGGAAGGAAAGAAAGAAAGAAGGGAGGAAAGAAAGGAGAGAGAAAGAGCCAGAATAGATCAGAGGCATGATCTTAGAATTTCTAAAACTTTCTCAAGTCTCCCAGTTGAGGCTGAAGAAAATCTCAGAACCATCTTTGAGAAGTCATTAGGTTGTAGCATACTGGAGAATCAAGCCCACAATGTAATTCTGTGTCAACCTATTCTAATTTCCAAAAGCCCAGGCCATTCTGGGTAGGTCCTTCTTATGCTGGTCATTGTAGTGGTGTGCACCCAAATACCAGACAGTATGAAAAAAGCTTATGTGTAAGAACTAAGAAGACACTTCCAAGTTTCTTGCCTAATTATCCCTGCCTGAGAAAGTGACAACCACCATATTATGTAATTTAATCTTCTACATAGTCTGACAATATTCATGAATTCTCATTCTTCTTTCTTAGAAATCAGTGGTAGATACTTGTTTAATTCACATTTTTCAGTTTCCAATTCTTTCCTTTAAAGTCATCCTCTGAGGCTACTACTTGCTGTGAAGATGAGTCAGTATTACTTTTTTTGGACTAATTTCTACACCTTGTTTCCTTCAGTGCTCAGAAATAATTCTCTTGGTATGGTAGCATGGTGCCAGAAATCCATGAAGATTCTTCTCAAAGAAAGATAGGCATAAAGGAGTTAGCTCAGCAGACTCAAGATGCTCAAAATCAATTCAAAGGAAGTAGCCTATAAACCCTTGGGATATTCTGCCTAAGAATAATTTTGTAACCTAGGGCCATAGGCCATGCCAGATAGTTTACCCTCTGGTGAATGTTTTTTTTTTAGCTGTGCTGCTAAGTCACTCTGTATCAGTTTAACTCTTGAGGGGAGGGGGCTCGAGACTAGTAGTTGTCAGTCGAGTAGGTGCTGCCTGTCCCCATTAAAAAGCCTAGACACCAAAGCTTTTGTGGGTTTCCCAGGTTGGCAATACTTTATACAAGTTATGACACATCATAGCTGGGAGAATTTAAGCACTACCTTTGTGACTGTCCTGGTAGAGCACAACTGGAAGATGGTGCTTGATCTCCCAGACTCTACCCAATGAGTTTTCTGCCTTTGCTGATTTTATTCCATATACTTTCATTGTAATAAACTGTTACCATGCATGTAACGGCTTTTCTGACTTCTATGAGTCCTACTAGGGCATCATCAAACTTGAGGGTACTCTTAGAAACTCCCAACAGAGAGGATCTCATAGGTCATGAAAGAGTTACTTACAAGACACAACAAGACTGATTTGTAAAAACAATTTCAAATAGAGCTAAAACATATTACAAGGAATATAATTTTTAGTCTAAATGTCCCATTGAATTTATTTGAAAGGCAAAAAATATTAAAAGTTCACTGTCAATTTTTATCCATGTAAGACCACATAGCCACTTTGTTACTCATGTGTATATCTACAACTCGTGTTTTTGTCTGTGTCTGTATCTATGTCTATATCAGTACCTGTATTTATTTCTTCCAAGCTAAGGTATGGGTGCTATTCATATGTATGTCACTGTAAGTTGTTAAAGAAAATTTGATTTTTTAAAAATGGATTTCTATTTATGCTTGTATGATCTATAGACTATCTACTAATACGATCTCTGTACAATTCTGCCAAAATATTGTGTAAGCTTTTTATCTTTGTTTTTAAATGAGTCAACTAAATTTTTTTAAAAAGACTTTTCTCTTTACTATATGTATAGTCTATCTCCAGTCTTCCAGTCTTTTGTGAACCAATGGAGGCTATTAAAAAAAAATCCATGAATCAGCAAATCCAGCTCCTTGCTAAAATTATTGGAAATTTCTGTGGAGAAATATAGAGAAAAAATAATGGTATCTTATTTTGAACTTACCACTGATCAACACAAAGGAAACACTCATTCTTGTAAGTGAGGCCATTTGTCCCACAAACATATGCTGTCACTTCAGGACAGTCTGCATCATAAAGAGGATCCAGTGGGTAATATATTTTACACGGGGGCTGCAAACATCATAAAATATCGTATGAATAAGAATTGATCAATTTTCCCTCATCTATTTCTGGCCTGTCACTTCTGCCCCGCATAAAAGTAATATCAGATGTTACTAGTTAATGGATGTTAATGGATCTTTCTCAAGATTTTGTCTCCTTTGGGCTTTAGTTAGGCAAGTTTCTTTTCTGACTACAAAGTCCTCACCCATTCATCATCTGTTGAAGCCATAAACAGTGTAATAACTCAGTTTAAACCCCAAATGGAAAGTTCTCCTTTAAACTTGGAGTCCCCATGCCAGTAACTCAGAAGTTTTTGAGTAGAGATAGCTATGTGGACTCCTAGAATACAAGGGTTTAAATGATGAGGTACCACTTCACACCAGTCAGAATGGCTGCGATCCAAAAATCTGCAAGCAATAAATGCTGGAGAGGGTGTGGAGAAAAGGGAACCCTCCTACACTGTTGGTGGGAATGCAAACTAATACAGCCACTATGGAGAACAGTGTGGAGATTCCTTAAAAAATTGCAAATAGAACTACCTTATGACCCAGCAATCCCACTGCTGGGCGTATACACCGAGCAACCAGAATTGAAAGAGACACATGTACCCCAATGTTCATCGCAGCACTGTTTATAATAGCCAGGACATGGAAACAACCTAGATGTCCATCAGCAGATGAATGGATAAGAAAGCTGTGGTACATATACACAATGGAGTATTACTCAGCCGTTAAAAAGAATTCACTTGAATCAGTTTTGATGAGATGGATGAAACTGGAGCCGATTATACAGAGTGAAGTAAGCCAGAAAGAAAAACACCAATACAGTATACTAACACATATATATGGAATTTAGAAAGATAGCAATGATGACCCTGTATGCAAGACAGGAAAAAAGACACAGCTGTGTATAATGGACTTTTGGACTCAGAGGGAGAGGGAGAGGGTGGAATGATTTGGGAGAATGGCATTCTAACATGTATACTATCATGTAAGAATTGAATCGCCAGTCTATGTCTGACGCTGGATACAGCATGCTTGGGGCTGGTGCATGGGTATGACCCAGAGAGATGTTATGGGGAGGGAGGTGGCAGGGGGGTTCATGTTTGGGAATGCATGTAAGAATTAAAGATTTTAAAATTAAAAAAATAAAAAACTTAAAAAAAAAAAAAGAGTGAGGGTTCTGTATTGAGACTGGGATTAAATTCTGAACGTGTGCTTAGCTTCTCAGTTGTAGCCAACTCTTTGCAACCCTTTGTACTGTAGCCAGCCAGATTCTTCTGTCCATGGGATTTCCCAGACAAGAATATTGGAGAGGGTTACCATTTCATTCTCCCGGGGATCTTCCCAATTCAAGGATCAAACCGCATCTCCTTGGTCTCCTGCATTGCAGGTAGATTCTTGACCCACTGAGCTATTGTACCACTGTTAAACTTTTTAAGTGTTAGTCGCTCAGTCGTGCCCAACTCTTTGTGACCCCCATGGACTGCGGCTCACCAGGCTCCTCAGTGCATGAGATTTTCCAGGCAATGATACTGGAGTGGGTTGCCATTTCCTTCTCCAGGGGATCTCCCCAACCCAGGGATCAAACCCAGGTCTCCTGCACTGGATGCAGATTCTTTACCGAGTGAGCTACAAGCCTTGGACAAGTGACAGGGATTATTTCATTTAACGTTCAGAGATGCATTTTATTATTATAATGCTTATGCTACATGGGGGTAAATTTAAGCCTGACAAGATTAAGTTACATGCCCAAAGTCATACAGAAAACTTCCATTCTACTTTACCACTATGAAGTTTGAGATCCCTTGAAGAGAGTGATCAGATTAAAATAAAAATTCAGAACTGCTATAAATTTAAATTTACCTCAGGCCATTCAGAGTAATCATGTGGTTTGAAGAGTTCTGCAAATAAAGAACAGACACAATAGGTTAGTAGTTCTCCACGGAATTTGATTTCACTCACTGAAGTTACTGACTGAATAAAGAAATGTAATGCAGTTACTTATTTGCACAAAGTGTACAAAATAATTTATGGCAATAAAATTTGTAGGTGGTCTGCCTTTGTTAATTACTTCATCCATTTATTTATTCTCTACTTCTTTTTCACAGTCCTAACTTCATTTATAAATTTGCTGTGTCATTGAAGAAAGAGTAAAAACTATTTGGGGTTATATGATCTGAACATAAAAAATAAAACTATTCAAAGATCAAAATACAACACAACTGAATTCCTCTTTAATCTTAACGTAGGAAAGACTTTCTGGTAATGGTTCATTGATCTCTGTGAAATAACAGAAATAACTGATACACTTTATGACATTCGAATAAAAATAATTTTTTCATGACAAAACAAACTAAAAAATTCTGATAAACTGGAAAAAATATTTGCAACACCTATCATAAAGGGTTCATATATACACACAAACCCCAAAGATATGGAAATGACCCTTAAATTTGTAAAAGATATTTAAATGCAGTATGATAAGAAAAATGCTATAAAACTATATTGAAATACCATCTATTACTGGTGGGAATGCAGATTCGCACAACTTTTATGAAGTGAAATTTGGCAATGTTGAACAAAACTACTTTGCATTCATATTTGATCACAATTCAGGGAATATACCCTGAAGATAACCTTCCAACAATAGAAAAATATATATGCATAAGATTATTTCTTGCAGCATTGTTTTTATTGCAAAATATTGGACACAAACTAATGCCTGTACACCTAAAGACTGACTGAATAAACTTTGGTATATTCATCCAATAAAGTTTTATGCAGTTGCGTAAAAGAATGAGGAAATCCCTGTAAACTGATAAGCACTGGTTTTCAAGACATTCTTAAATTGGGAAAAGCATGATGCAAGTAGGTACTTATACTATGCTATCTTTTATGGGAGAAAGTAGGAAGAATGACAAAATGTACATATGTATGTTTATTTGAGCAAAAAGAAACACAGAAAAAATAAACCAGAGACTAATAAGATTGGTTACATAAAGGATAAGGATGGAATTGCAGTAGAACATGAAGGGTTTGAAGGTAATGACTCTCTTTGAGTCTAAACTTTTGTTCGTTTCATTTTTGTCATGTTCAAAATAATTTAAAATTGCATTTTGATTTTTCTTGACCCATGGATTATATAGAAATGTGTTATTTATTTGATTTCAAAATAATGGAGGATTTTCCATAGTAACTCCTTTTCTAATGTGTGTGTGCGTGCTCAGTCACTCAGTCATGTCTGACTCTTTGTGACCCCCATGGACTGTAGCCTGTCAGGCTCCTCTGTACATGGGATTATCTAGGCAAAAATACTGGAGTTGCCATTTCCTCCTTTAGAGGATCTTCCCATCACAGGGATTGAACCTGTGTCTCCTGAATCTCCTGCATCGGCAGCAGATTCTTTTACTCCTGAGCCACGAGGGGAGCTCTCCCTTTCCATAGTGCTGTGCTCAGTCACTCAGTCATGTCTGATTCTGTGTGATCCCATGGACTTTAGCCTGCCAGGCTCCTCTGTCCATAGGGATTCTCCAGGCAAGAATACTGGAATGGGTTGCCATGCCCTTCTCCAGGGGATCTTCCAAACCTAGGAGTCGAACCCAGGTCTCCCATATTACAGGCGGAGTCTTTACCATCTGAGCCACCAGGGAAGCCCCCCTTTCCGACAGTGATAACCAATTGGTATTATCAAGCCCAAAGGCTTATGTTTCAGCAAAATTTTCCCATCCAGTCACAAATGACTCTTTTTCTTTTCTACAATGAAAAGAAAAAAACAGGTGTTTTGCTCCTAAGTTTGCTTACCTGAAAAAACAATATGTGCCAAAGTGGAGGATTCCAGGAAAAATATGATCATACAGGGAAAGGCAGTCATTTGATCTCATCTAATGCCCTGCTTGAAGAGGCCTGTGGAAATGCTCAAGATAGTTTATTCATCATTTCTTGCACAGCTGTCTTTCCAAACCTAAGATAATCCACTACTCTGAATTGAACTTGGTCATGGTGGTCTCAAACTGGCCTGGTCTCTAGGGATTCAGACCTAAGAAGGCTCTTCTGCCCTGAAGAGGGAAAGAAAACCATTAAAATAACTTTTTTCCCCCAGCCAGCAAGCATTGTGTTATTACAATCTGTTTTGACTTGGAAGAAGAATTAGCCTCAAGGCTATCACCAGGACTGGACCCAGGCATGTTACATATAAATGGATTTATCCTACAATATAAAGTGAGGTTAATGAATATGGATACTTTAAGAATTCTGAGAAAAAAGGTATGATCTGAGGACTATCTTATACAATCAGAGCTATGTCACTTTATAATGCACATTGTTTGATTCCCTAGGGTAGACCAATTTCTGCCACACTGAAATGCTCCGTTTCCTAGTTAAGTTTCTTCATCCAGGCCATTTACATGTGCTCAAATACAAAGAATAGATTGAAAGTGGAATTGTTGGTCTGGTGATCATAAAGATTGTATATACCTTTCCTGATAGATGAATCAAGATAGTTGATATTAATCATTTTTTGATTCATATATAGGTACACATTATTTGATGCCATCTATCAGTGAGATCCAAGTTCAAATTCTAGCTTCAACAGTTTTTAGAAGTGTGAGCCTCAGAAAAAGTGTGAACATCATAGGATATTGAGAATATCAACTGATACTAGTATCAATATAAGTGGAGTTTCTTTTGTAAGAATGGAAATATTTAGCCCAGAGAGAAGATAATTTCCAAGTTATTTACACTCAACTTCCTTATGCCCTACTCTATTCATTCTGTCTCTTCTCCAAATTGCAGTTGGTGGGCACGTAGGGAAGTAAGGGAGATCCATATTAGCCGTACAGAGGAAACAAAAGCGGGTGATGGAGGAAAACAAACATAATGACAGAGAAGAGAGAGAGATACCATCACTGACTTAGACTAAGAATCTGAAGAGCTGTTTACCTGAATGGGCTTGCTGCAAAAGCCTACTGTAGTTACCCTGAGGTCACAGCTAGCCTTGAGCAAAGTTACTGTTCAGTGAGTCTGTGGCTAGGGGCATATTGAGCAGAGGAGGCTGGCTCCCTGCTCAGTTGAGCGACCAATTGTTTGGCAAGAACCACCTCCTCTGATGTTTCATGCTCCAGCAGGCAGGGACACACATGGATGTTCTGTACTTGTGGTTTTTGATTGTGGATCATGAGGACAAGATGACATTTGCAAAGCAGATTAATTACCTACCTCATTCCAGACAATCTGGTTTACATTTTACTAGATACAAGACTGGTTCTTTTTCCTGGTGTCTGCCTCCAGAGGTCGCTTAGCCCATCCTGCTTCTCAGAAGGTTTATCTGTTTTGTTCTTTCTAGGACAGGATTTCTGACATCAGTCAGAGAAACTCCAGCACCACAACTAATAATCTCTGCAATACCTTAGTCTTCTGATGTTTTCATTTTTTTCCTTCCACTCCATCTTAATGTTGGCAAGTGTGAAAATTTGCCATTATGTGGAAAATTTCTCTCTCACACACTTTAAGCTCTCCTAGAGTAGTCTGTTAGTGTACCTTCTGCTGTTTGTCTTCCCTTCTCAGCCTGAGTCCCATAAACTGACATTTATATTAGCCCCTTGGCATGACCATATTTTCTTGACATCCTACTCTTGATTCTTCCCTCCTTCTTCCAAGCTGGGATAAATTCAGCATCCTGTTTTCCTGTCCCAGACCTTGGCTGTGGAGCAAGGAGAAAAAGTTCCATACAATGAACTCTACAATCCTGCTATCATTACTACCTATCTAGGCCCTCTAGACTCCTAAAGAGGCCTCTTATTTTAATGTCAGATTGCTACCTATGCCACCCATCTCCATACAATTTCCTTTTTTTATCTAACTTTTTCCAGCAAAACACACCTCCACATTACTTTGAATAGTAAATTTCACCTCTTCTTTATGGAATAGGGAAAACTCAGGATGAACTAGCTCCACTTCCCCCCACCCTCACCCCCAGCCCCTGCCTTGTAATTCTGGTAATTTATCATCTACATTTCTGTATTTACCCTTCTCTCCACATCAGCTTACCTAGGGACTTACACATTCATCCATTCCTTTCTTTTTGCCAGTACCTGGCTATGTGGTTTACATTTCCCATCATATTTATTCCTCATAGTAATCCCATGAGGTTTACATAGTTCTACAACTTGTAAAGGAAAAGGAAACTGAGGCTGAAAGGACTAAATTCATGTGCTGAAACTAACTAACTACTAACAAAGTTACGAATGGACAGAGATGGGATTCAAGCACAGGTCCCTTTAACTCCAAAGTCCGTATTCCACTACTTTTAAGTTTTCTTTCATTTTAGAGAGTGAAATTCCCCTTTAATTTACTATCTATAATTTTCTGAGACCAGTACCATGAACATCTTGTGTGACACCCTGTGCCTTTCTTGGCAGTATCTTTGCTTCTAACTCCTTCTCTCCACGGTCGGTACTCTTAATCTCTCCACAATACTATCCCTCCCCCACACCACCCTCCCCAAGTAATTAGTCTGCATGCTCTGGAACAGAAAAATTCTATCTTTACCCAATTTTTACCTTGTAACTGCAGTATATTGCAGGGTTTTGTTTTTTAAATCAGTTAATAAATATACAGTAATATGTACAGAAGGAAGGAAGAAAGAAATCTATCCATTTTTGAAAATCGTGTTCTCGGATATTCTTGGGAGTATCATCACAGATATATTTTAGACACACTATATCTAGTCCACAAGACATAATCTTACTGGAATTTTTATTAGTCACATAAATTTGGTAAAAGTAACATCTCATGAGAAGAGTTGACTCATTGGAAAAGACTCTGATGCTGGGAGGGATTGGGGGCAGGAGGAGAAGGGGACGACAGAGGATGAGATAGCTGGATGGCATCACAGACTCGATGGATGTGAGTCTGAGTGAACTCCGGGAGATGGTGATGAACAGGGAGGCCTGGCGTGCTGCGATTCATGGGGTCGCATAGAGTCGGACACGACTGAGTGACTGAACTGAACTGAACTGAACATCTTTATAACAGTTTCTTTTTACACTAATATGTTTTATTACAAAAGGTTCAAACAGACACAAAAATATAGAAAATAATATAATGAGCTCATATATACCTATCATATAGATTCAGTAATTATCAAGATTGGCACTTTTTGCTTTACCTATTCAATTTTTTAGAAAAATGCTAAAGCATTATAAAGTGTTCCAGGCTTTGTCATTTCTTCCCTACAACTTCAACTGGCATCTCTCATACAGAGAATTATTTTCTCAAATAATCTTACTGAGATTCACACATTTAACAATTTAACATTAAGAGTAATTCGTATCATCTGAAATAATGGCTTTTTGTAATCAAATTGCCCTATTACCTCAAACTTGTTTACAGTTTGAGTAAAAATCCAAAGAAGGCCCACTTGACACTTGTCTCTTACAACCCTTAATGCAGAGCAGTTTCCTTCTCTTCTCATTATTTCTCTGTGCCATTGACTTGTTTGAACGGGGTCAGTTTTTTTCATAGAACCACATTTTGCATTTGCCTCTTAGCTTCCTTGTGATATTTTTAAACTCTTCCTCTGTATCAAAATACACTTCTGAATTGTCGGCTTTCTGCTTATAAATGCCTTTCTTGAACAAGATGAATAAGTTAGGGGAATTTATTGGGGTGAACATAAGCTTTATTTTTCTCAGATGAGTAGAACTAAAATTAAAAAAAAATTATTGAATTTTAGTTGATTTACAATGTTGTGTTAAGTTTCAGATGCATAGCAAAGTGATTCAGTTATACATATACATATATTTATTCTTTTCCAAATTCTTTTCTTATATAGGCTTTTTACAGACTATTGAGTAGAGTTCACTGTGCTATACAGTAAGTCCCTGTTGGTTATCCATCTTAAATATAGTAGTCTGTATGTGTTAATCCCAACATCCTAATTTATCCCTCTCCATCCATGTTGTCCCTCTGGTAGAGATGTTTGTTTTGAAATTTGTGAGTCTGTTTCTGGTTTGTAAAGAAGTTCATTTGTATCATTCTTTAAAAATTAGATTTCACATATGAGTGATATGTCTTTAACTTATTTCATTTAGATAATAATATGTTGGTCCATCCATGTTGCTGCAAATGGCATTAGTTCATTCTTTTTTATGACTGAGTAATACTCCATAGTATATATGTAATAGCTTAGCTTATGGTGAATGGTGCCAGTATCTGTGGTCTCTGAAGGAGGAAATTTCACTCCTGTATCCAAAAGATGTGGTCTCAGTAACTCAAGATTTGTGTAATAAGCTTTTATTAGAGTGAAAAGTATAGAGAAAGCCTCCAGCAAAAGATACTGGCAGAGGGTAAAAGAATACCCACCTCACTAGTTTAAACAGGGCATTATATGCTTTTCAACTGGCTGCTGAGGACAGATAAAAAGAATGCCTCAAGGTTGGTAAAGTTCCACTAGACCCTGTCCCAAGGCATACACCCTGATATAACTTTGACACATATTAGCCAGGGATAACAGGTTCCAGGCAACTTCTCTGGACAAGATGTACTGTGCTGTGTAATTAGGGGGAAAGTCTTGAGAAATAGATTCCCAAGCAAGATTTGATACAATTATAATCATTAACATAGAGACATAGAGTCTGAAAAAAGCATTCCCATGAGCAAGATATATTATACTTAAAGAAAGGCCAGTTTTCAAATGAAATATATTGTTGCAAAGTTTACACAGAGCTTTCTTTTTTTCCTTTAAATAAGCATGTCCTTGAGCAAGAGAGTTCCCGAAAAACATCTATTTCTGCTTTATTGACTATGCCAAAGCCTTTGACTGTGTGGATCACAATAAACTGTGGAAAATTCTGAAAGAGATGGGAATACCAGACCACCTGACCTGCCTCTTGAGAAACCTGTATGCAGGTCAGGAAGCAGCAGTTTGAACTGGACATGGAACAACAGACTGGTTCCAAATAGGAAAAGGAGTACGTCAAGGCTGTATATTGTCACCCTGCTTATTTAACTTATATGCAGAGTACATCATGGGAAACGCTGGGCTGGAAGAAGCACTAGCTGGAATCAAGATTACCAGGAGAAATATCAATAACCTCAGATATGTAGATGACACCATGCTTATGGCAGAAAGTGAAGAACTAAAGAGTCTCTTGATGAAAGTGAAAGAGGAGAGTGAAAAAATTGGCTTAAAGCTCAACATTCAGAAAACAAAGATCATGGCATCTGGTCCCATCACTTCATGGGAAATAGATGGGGAAACAGTGGAAACAGTGGATGTTTTATTTTTCTGGGCTCCAAAATCACTGCAGATGGTGACTGCAGCCATGAACTTAAAAGACGCTTACTCCTTGAGAGGAAAGCTATGACCAACCTAGACAGCATATTGAAAAGCAGAGACATTACTTTGGCAACAAAGGTCTGTTTAGTCAAGGCTATTGTTTTCCCAGTGGTCATGCATAGATGTGAGAGTTGGACTATAAAGAAAGCTGAGTGCAGAAGTATTGATGTTTTTGAACTGTGGTGCTGGAGAAGACTTGAGAGTCCCTTGGACTTCAGGGAGATCCAACCAGTGCACCTAAAGGAGATCAGTCCTGGGTGTTCATTGATAGGACTGATGTTGAAGCTGAAACTCCAACACTTTGGCAATCCTGATGTGAAGGGCTGACTCATTTGAAAAGACCCTGATACTGCATCAGATTGAGGGCAGGGGGAGAAGGGGACAGCAGAGGATGAGATGGTTGGATGGCATCACTGACTCAGTGGACATGGGTTTGGGTGAGCTCCTGGAGTTGGTGATGGACAGGGAAGCCTGGCATGCTGTGGTTCATGGGGTCACAAAGAGTCGGGCATGCCTGAGTGACTGAACTGAACTACTCCTTGGAAGGAAAGTTATGGCCATCCTAGACAGCATATTAAGAAGCAGAGACATTACTTTGTCCACAAAGGTCCATCTAGTCAAGGCTATGGTTTTTCCAATAGTCATATGTAAATGTGAGAGTTGGATGCAAAGAAAGCTGATCACAAAAGAATCGATGCTTTTTAACTCTGGTGTTGGAGAAGACTCTTGAGAATCTCTTGGACAGCAAGGAGATCCAACCAGTCCATCCTAAAGGAGATCAGGCCTGGGTGTCATTGGAAGGACTGATGTTGAAGCTGAAACTCCAATATTTTGACCACCTGATGAGAAGAGCTAACTCATCTGAAAAGACCCTGATGTTGGGAAAGATTGAAGGCAGGAGGAGAAGGGGATGACAGAGGATGAGATAGTTGGATGGTGCCACCAATTCAATGGACATGAGTTTGGGTAAACTCCAGGAGTTGATGATGGACAGGGAGGCCTGGTGCCCTGAGCAATTACAGGGCCTACATGACTAAGACAAAAGAATGCATGAAGAAAAGTGTTTGCCTCCTCTTCCTTCTTTTGGGTCCCTGAACTCCCTACCAAACTGCCTAAGTGTAACTTTCTCATATGTACTGCACTTTATTCATTACTGTGTTGATGGATATTTAGGTTGTTTCCGTGTCTTGGCTATTGTAAATAGCACTGCAGTGAACATCTTGAACATCTCAGGGTACATTTATCTTTTCAAATTATGGTTTTCTCCAGATATGCCCAGGAGTAAGATTGCTGGAGAATTTGGAGTTCTATTTTTAGGTTTTTAAACAGCTTCCATTTGTTCTCCATAGTGATTGTACTGATTCACATTCCCACCAACCGTTCATTTGTTGTTTGTAGACTTTTTGATAATGGTCTGATTGGTGTGAAGTGATACCTCATTCTAGTTTTGATTTGCATTTCTCTGATTAGTGATGTTGAGCTTTTTTTTTTCATGTCTTATTTTGGCCGTTTATATGTCTTCTTTGGAGAAATGTCTGTTTAGACCTTCTGCCCATTAAAAAACTTTTTTTGGAAGGGGAGATATTGAGCTACATAAGCTGTTTGTATATTTTGGGCATTAATCCCTTGTCACTTGCTTCATTTGCAAATATTTTCTCCCATTCTGTGGATTGTCTTTGCACTTGTGTATGGTTTCATTTGCTGTGCAGAAGCTTTTAGGTTTAATTTGGTCCCCTTTTAAAATTTTTGTTTTTACTTTCATTAATCTAGGAGGTAGATCAAAAAAGATATTGCTAAGATTTATATCAAAGAGTACCATATGTAAAATAGATAGCCAATGGGAATTTGCTGTATGGCTCAGGAAACTCAAACAGGGACCCTGTATCAACCTAGAGGGGTGGATGGGGAGGGAGGTGGGAAGGAGGTTCAAAAGGGAGGATGGAGTTTCAAAAGGGAGGGGATATATGTATACCTTAGCTCAACTGGAATACTGTCACCTCCACTAGCTTTGTTCGTAGTGATGCTTTCTAAGGCACACTTAACTTTACATTCCAGGATGTCTGGCTCTAGGTGAGTGATCACACCATCGTGATTATCTGGTCTTAACGATTTTTTTTTTTGTACAGTTCTTCTGTGTATTCTTGCCACCTCTTCTTAATATCTTCTGCTTCTGTTAGGTCCATACCATTTCTGTCCTTTATCAAGCCCATCTTTGCATGAAATGTTCCCTTGATATCTCTAATTTTCTTGAAGAGATCTCTAATCTTTCCCATTCTGTTGTTTTCCTCCTATTTCTTTGCACTGATCACTGAGGAAGGCTTTCTTTTCTCTCCTTGCTATTCTTTGGAACTCTGCATTCAGATGGGAATATCTTTCCTTTTCTCCTTTGTTTTTCACCTCTCTTCTTTTCACAGCTATTTGTAAGGCCTCTCCAGACAGTCATTTTGCTTTTTTTTGCATTTCTTTTCCATGGGATAGTCTTGATCCCTGTCTCCTGTACAGTGTCATGAACCTCAGTCCATAGTTCATCAGGCACTCTATCTATCAGATCTAGTCCATTAAATCTATTTCTCACTTCCACTGTATAATCATAAGGGATTTGATTTAGGTCATACCTGAATGGTCTAGCGGTTTTCCCTATTTTCTTCAATTTAAGTCTGAATTTGGCAATAAGGAGTTCATGATCTGAGCTACAGTCAGCCCCTGGTCTTGTTTTTGTTGACTGTATAGAGCTTCTCCATCTTTGGCTGCAGAGAATATAATCAATCTGATTTCGGTGTTGACCATCTGGTGATATCCATGTGTAGAGTCTTCTCTTGTGTTGTTGGAAGAGGGTATTTGCTATGACCAGTGCATTTTCTTGGCAGAACTCTATTAGTCTTTGCCCTGCTTCATTCTTCATTCCAAGGCCAAATTTGCCTTACTCCAGGTGTTTCTTGACTTCCTACTTTTGCATTCCAGTCCCCTATAATGAAAAGGACATCTTTTTTGGGTGTTAGTTCTAAAAGGTCTTGTAGGTCTTCATAGAACCGTTCAACTTCAGCTCCTTCAGCGTTACTGGTTGGGGCATAGACTTGGATTACCATGATATTGAATGGTTTGCCTTGGAAATGAACAGAGATCATTCTGTCATTTTTGAGATTGCATCCAAGTACTGCATTTTGGACTCTTTTGTTGACCATGATGGCTACTCCATTTCTTCTAAGGGATTCCTGGCCGCAGTAGTAGATATAATGGTCACCTGAGTTAAATTCACCCATCCCAGTCCATTTTAGTTTGCTGATTCCTAGAATGTCGATGTTCACTCTTGCCATCTCTTGTTTGACCACTTCCAATTTGCCTTGACTCATGGACCTGACATTCCAGGTTCCTATGCACTATTGCTCTTTACAGCATTGGCCCTTGCTTCTATCACCAGTCACACCCACAACTGGGTATTGTTTTTGCTTTGGCTCCATCCCTTCATTCTTTCTGGAGTTATTTCTCCACTGATCTCCAGTAGCATATTGGGCACCTACTGACCTGGGCAGTTCCTCTCTCAGTATCCTATCATTTTGCCTTTTCATACTGTTTATGGGGTTCTCAAGGCAAGAATACTGAAGTGGTTTGCCATTCCCTTCTCCAGTGGACCACATTTTGTCAGAACTCTCCACCATGACCCACCCATCTTGGGTGGCCTCACGGGCATGTCTTAGTTTCATTGAGTTAGACAAGGCTGCAGTCCTAGTGTGATTAGATTGACTAGTTTTCTGTGAGTATGGTTTCAGTGTATTTGCCCTCTGATGCCCTCTTGCAACACCTACCATCTTACATGAGTTTTCTTACCTTGGACGTAGGGCATCTCTTCATGGCTGCTCCAGCAAAGCACAGCCTCTCCTCCTTACCTTGGACGAGGGGTATCTCCTCACCGCTGCCCCTCCTGACCTTGAACGTGGATTAGCTCCTCTAAGCCCTCCTGTGCCTGTGCAGCCATCGCTCCTTGGATATGGGGTAGCTCCTCCTGGCTGCGGCCCCTGGCCGCGGGCGTGGGGTAGCTCCTCCCGGCTGCTGCCCCTGGTGTCCAACATAGGGTAGCTTCTGTCGGCTGCTCCTGCGCGGTCGCAGCCTGGCACTCTCGGCTGCCGCCCCTGACCTCGGATATGGGATAGCTCTTCCCGGCTGCTGCCCCTGACCTCGTATGTGGGGTAACTCCTCTTGGTCGCCGCCCCTCGGGCATGGGGTCCTCCCGGCTTCTGCCCCTGACCTCGGACGTGGGGTAGCTCCTCTTGGCTATGCTATGTGTGCCAGTCACAGCCACCCACGCTATGAAAAAGATATTCAAGACCAAGATAACCACGATGGTGTGATCACTCACCTAGAGCCAAACATCCTGGAATGTGAAGTCTCGTGGGCCTTAGAAAGCATCACTAGGAACAAAGCTAGTAGAGGTGATGGAATTCCAGTCGAGCTATTTCACATCCTGAAAGATTATGCTGTGAAAGGGCTGCACTCAATATGCCAGCAAATTTGGAAAACTTGGCAGTGGCCACAGAACTGGAAAGGTCAGTTTTCATTCCAATCCCAAAGAAAGGCAATGCCAAAGAATGCTCAAACTACCGCACAATTGCACTCATCTCACATGCTAGTAAAGTAATGCTCAAAATCCTCCAAGCCAGGCTTCAGCAATACGTGAACCGTGAATTTCTAGATGTTCAAGCTGGTTCTAGAAAAGGCAGAGGAACCAGAGATCAAATTGCCAACATCCACTGGATCATGGAGAAAGCAAGAGAGTTCCAGGAAAACATCTACTTCTGCTTTATTGACTATGCCAAAGCCTTTGACTGTGTGGATCACAATAAACTGTGGAAAATTCTGAAAGAGATGGGAATACCAGACCACCTGACCTGCCTCTTGAGAAACCTATATGCAGGTCAGGAGGCAACAGTTTGAACTGGACATGGAACAACAGACCTGGTTCCAACAGGAAAAGGAGTGTGTCAAAGCTGTATATTGTCACCTTGCTTATTTAACTTCTATGCAGAGTACATCATGGGAAATGCTGGGCTGGAAGAAGCATAAGCTGGAATCAAGATTGCTGGAAGAAATATCAATAACCTCAAATATGCAGATGACACCACCCTTATGGCAGAAAGTGAAAAGGAACTAAAAAGCCTCTTGATGAAAGTGAACGTGGAGAGTGAAAAAGTTGGCTTAAAGCTCAACATTCAGAAAACAAAGATCATAGCATCTTGTCCCATCACTTCATGGCAAATAGATGGGGAAACAGTGGAAACAGTGTCAGACTTTATTTTTCTGGGCTCCAAAATCACTGCAGATGGTGACTGCAGCCATGAAATTAAAAGACAGTTACTTCTTGGAAGGAGAGTTATGACCAACCTAGATAGCATATTGAAAAGCAGAGACATTACTTTGCCAACAGAGGTCCATCTGGTCAAGGCTATGGTTTTTCCAGTGGTCATGTATGGATGTGAAAGTTGGACTGTGAAGAAAGCTGAGCACTGACAAATTGATACCTTTGAACTGTGGTGTTGGAGAAGACTCTTGAGAGTCCCTTGGACTGCAAGGAGCTCCAGTCAGTCTTTTCTGAAGGAGATCAACCCTGGGATTTCTTTGGAAGAAATTATGCTAAATCTGAAACTCCAGTACTTTGGCCAGCTCTTGCGAAGAGTTGACTCATTGAAAAAGACTGATGTTGGAAGGGTTTGGGGGCAGGAGGAGAAGGGGACAACCGTGGATGAGATGGCTGGATGGCATCACTGACTGGATGGACATGAGTCTGGGTGAACTCTGGGAGTTAGTGATGGACAGGAGGGCCTGGCGAGCTGAGATTCATGGGGTCGCAAAGATTCGGACACGACTGAGCGACTGAACTGAACTGAACTGAACTGATATGTATACCTATGGCTGATTCATGTTGAGATTTGTCAGAAAACCACAAAATTCTGTAAAGCAATTATCCTTCAATAAAAAATAAATAAAATTTAAAAAAGAGTATTCTGTCTATGTTTTTTTCTAAGAGTTTTATAGCGTCTGATCTTACATTTGTCTTTCATTATTTTTGAGTTTATTTTTGTGAATGGTGTTAGAAAATTTTCTAGTTCATTCTTTTACATGTAGCTGTCCAGTTTTCCTAGCACCCCTTATTGAAGAGACTGTTTTTTATACGTTGTATATTCTTGCCTCCTTTGTCATAGATTAATTGACCATAAGTGCATGGATTTGTTTCTGGGCTTCCTATCCTGTCCCACTGATCTATATTTCTGTTTGTGTGCCAGCACCATGCTGTTTTGTTACTGTAGCTTTGTAGTATATTCTGAAGTCAGGAAGTCAGAGTCTTGTGTCTCCATACAAATTTTAGTTTTTTTGTCCTAGTTCACTGAAAAATGTTTGGTAGTTTGATAGAGTTTGCACTAAATCTATCGATTGACTTAGGTAGTATAATCATTTTGACAATATTGATTCTTTTAATCCATGAACATGGTATATTATTCCATCTGTTGAGTCATCTTAGATTTCTTTCATGAGCATTGTATCGTTTTCAGAGTACCAGTCTTTTGTCTCCTTAAGCAGGTCTATTCTTAGGTATTTTATTCTTTTTACTACAACAGTAAATGGACTTATTTCCTTAATTTCTCTCTTATATTTTGATGGGATTATTTCATTAATTTCTCTTTCCAATATTTTGTTGTTAGTGTATAGGACTATAAAAGATTCTTATACATTAATTTTGCATAGTGCAACTTGACTGAACTCATTGATGAGCTCTAGTGGTTTTCTGTAGCATCTTTAGGGTTTCCTATGTGTACTATCATGTCATCTACAAACAGGGACAGTTTTACTTCTTTCCCAGTTTGGATTCTTTTTATTTCTTTTCTTTTCTGATTGCCATGGCTGGGACTTTCAAAACTATGTTGAGTAAAATTGATGACAGTGAACATCCTTGCTTTTTTCCTGGTCTTAGAATGCTTTTAGCTTTCTTTTCACCTTTGAGAATGATAATAACTTTGGGTTTGTCATATATGGCCTTTGTTGTGTTGAGGTAAATTCCTTCTGTTTCCACTTTCTGGAGGGTTTTTATCATATGTGAATGTTGAATTTTATCAAAAGCTTTTTCTGTATATATTGAGGTGGTCATATGGTTTTTATTCTTCAATTTGTTAATGTGGTATATCACACTGATTGATCTGCAAGTATTAAAAAATTCTTTCACCCCTGGGATAAATTCTACTTGATCCTTTTAATGCATTGTGGATTCAGTTTGTTAAATTTTTTGTTGAGGATCATTTTGCCTATGTTCATCAGTGATGTGCTGTGCTTAGTTGCTCAGTCATGTCCAACTCTTTGTGACCTCATGGACTGTAGCCCGCCAGGCTCCTCTGTCCATGGAATTCTCCAGGCAAGAATACTGGAGTAGGTTGCCATGCCCTCCTCCAGGGGCATTTTCCCAACCCAGGGATCAAACCCAGATCTCCTACATTGCAGATGGATTCTTTACCATCTGAGCCAACAGGGAAGTCCATATCATTAGTGATACTGGCCTGTAATTTTCATTTTTTGTGGTAGCTTTTTCTGATTTTCTTATCAGGGTTATGATGGCCTCATAGAATGAGCTTGGGAGTGTTCATTACTCTGTAATTTTTTGAAGGAGTTTCAGAAGGATATTATTAACTCTTCTCTAAGTGTTTGATAGAATTTGCCCAAGAAGCCATCCGGTCCTGGACTTTAATTTTTTGGAAGTTTTTAAACACTCTTTAAATTCCAGTACTTGTGATTGGTCTGTTTATATTTTCTATTTCTTCATGGTTAAGTCTGGGAAGGTTGTATATTTCTAAGAATTTATCCATTTTTTTCTAGGTTGTCCATTTCATTGGCATATAATTGTTTGTAGCAGTCTTATGATTCTTTATATTTCTGTGGTGTCAGTTTAAATTTTTCCTTTTCTGTTTCTAATTTTTTTATTGGAGTCTTCTCTCCTTTTATTCTTGTTGAATCTGGCTAAGAGTTTATCAATTTTGTTTATCTTTTCAAAGAATCAGCTTTTACTTTCATTGATTTTTTTTTTCTGTTGTTTTCCTCTTCTCTCATTTATTTCTGCTCTGGTTTTTATGATTTTATTCCTTCTACTAACTTCAGGTTTTCTTTGTTCTTCTTTCTCTAGTTGCTTTAGCTGTAAGGTTAGACTGTTTATTGAGTTTTGCTTGTATCCTGAGGTAAGTTTGTATTGGTACAGTCTTCTCTCTTAGAATTGCTTTTGCTACATCCCATAGGTTTGGGACCAATATTTTTTTGTTGTCATTTTCTCTAGATATTTATTTACTTCCACTTTGATTTCTTCAATTATTCATTGTTTAGCAGCATAGTTTAGCCTCTGTGTGTTTGCATTTTTTTACATTTTTTTCCTGTAATTGATTCATAATTACATAACATCATGGTTGGAAAAGATGTTTGATGTGCTTTCCATTTTGTTAAATTTACCAAAGCTTTATCTGTGGCCCAAGATGTGATCCATTCTGGAGAATGTTCCATGTGCACTTGAGAAAAAATTATTTCTGCTGCTTTCAGATGGAAATATCAAGTTCATTTGGTCTGATGTGTCATATAAGGCCTGCTTTACATTATTGATCATCTGTCTGGATGATCTCTCCACTGATTTAAGTGCCCTAGTATTATTATGCTAGTGTAGACCTCTCCTTTTATGGGTATTAGCATTTGCCTTATATATTGAGGTGTGCTATGTTGCATGTGTATTTATAATTGTTATATCTTCTTCTTGGATTGAGTCCTTGATCATTATGTAGTGTGCTTCTTTCACTCCTGTAACATTCTTTATTTTAAAGTCTATTTTGTCTTATATGAGTATTATCAATATTTGTGTTTTATTGCCATTTCTCTAATTGTTTTGGACTTTTTGGAAGGTCTTTTGTTTTTCTTTACTTTTTTGTTCTCTTGTGATCAATGTCTGTTGTTAGTGTTGTGTGTGAATTACTTTTCTTTTTTTGTGTATCTGCTGTAGATTTTTGGTTTGTGGTTTCTCATGTGGTTTTGATATAACAGTGTATATATGTACAAGATTGTTTTAAATTGCTGGTCTCTTAATTTCCAGTGCATTTTCAATTATCACGCACTAGGACTTCCATCTTCTCGTGATTGCTGGTTTTTATATCATATTTGGGTGTAGATGATTTCCTACATTTACTTTATGTTTGCCTTTACCAGTGAGCTTTCCTATTCATAATTTTCTTGATTCTAGTTGTGGCCTTTTCTTTTCTGCATAGAGAAGTTCCTTTAGGATTTGTTATAAGGCTGGTTTGATGGTGCTGAATTTTCTTAGTTTTTGCTTGTCTGCAAAACTTTTGATTTCACCTTTGAATCTGAATGAGAACCTTCCTGAGCAGAGTATTCTTGTTGCAGGGTTTCCCCTTTCATCACTCTAAATATATTGTGCCACTCTCTTTTGGCCTACAGAATTCTGCTGAAAAATCAGCTGATAACATTATGGGGATTCCTTTGCATGTTGTTTGTTGCTTTCCCTTGTTGCTTTTAATATTTTTATTTGTCTTTGATTCTTCTCACTTTGATTTATATGTGTCTCGGTGTGTTCCTCCATAGGTTTATCTTGTGTAGGATTTTTGTGCTTCCTCTACTTCAGTGAATGTTTCCTTTCTCATATTAGGGAATTTTTAGCTATAATCTGTTCAGATATTTTTTTCAGGCTCTTCCTCTGTTTCTTATCCTTTTGGGACCACTATCATGTGAATGTTCATGCATTGAATTATGCCCCAAAGAATTGGACATGACTTAGCAACTGAACAACAGCAACAGAGGTCCCTGAGACTGTCCTCATTTCTTTTCATTCTTTTTTTCTTTATTCTGTTCCACATTGGTGATTTCCATGATTCTGTCTTCCAGTTCACTTGTTTGTTCTTCTACCTCAGTTATTCTGCTATCAATTCCTTCTAGTGTATTTTTCATTCCATCTATTGTGTTGTTTATCTCTGCTCTTTTGTTCTTTAAATCTTCTAACTCTTTGTTAAACATTTCTTGTAACTTCTTAGTCTGTGCCTCCATTCTTTTTATGAGATCTTGGATCATCTTTACTATCATTACTGTAAAGTCATTTTCAGATAGGTTCCCTATCTTCACTTCACTTAGTTGTTTTTATGGGTTTCTGCTTTTTCCTTCATCCAGAACAGTTTTCTCTGCACTTTGATTTTGTCTGCCTTTCTGAGTTTGTGGTCTCTTTTCTGTTGGCTGGAGGATTATAGCTCTTGTTGCTTTTGGTTTCTGTTATCTGGTGGGTGAGTTTGGTCCTAAGCCTTATGCAGTTTTTCCAGTAGGAGGAAGTGATGCCTGCCCAATGGTGGGTAGTGCTGGGGCTTGTCCCACTGATGAGCAGGACCATGTCAAGGTATACGTTTAGGGGTGGCTGTGAGCTCAGTATGGCTTTAGGCACCCTGTCTGCTGATGGATGGGGCTGTAGAGCTGAGTTTTAATGTAAGTTTCTCCACTTAGTTGTATAAATTCATATTTGTATACATTTTAAAATTTCTCCTAATTAGTTTCATTATCAATAATTTCAGGGGGTTGCAGCCAGTCTTCCTATTTATTCTTCTTCTTAAGTGAAGGAATTTCCCATAACAAGTTCTGGCAAGTTTAAAATAACAATTGAAAAGGTCAAGCAGAACCTTTGTACATTGAGTAGCAAAAATTCCTAGAGCAGCCACAGGTTGGATGTGCTGATGTACCCTCTCTAATATAGTCTTTTCATAAATGAATGTGATATCCCTTCTTTTTGACTTGCAGGGAAATTTATCTATCCTCTCAGTATATGGGAATTTCAAGAATACTATTTCTAAAATACAAATCTATTCTTATTTCCTTACTGAAGTCATCTATTGACTCTTCATTGTTTGTATTATGAGGTTATTATTTATAGTAAAACTTGAATATGTAGAAGTATAAGATTTTATTTTGTGTAACTGAAATAAACTTGTTCATGAATATCCATGAGCCAGTCTACCTGATAAAACAAAAAGTATGTTTGGACCTGTGGCTTCTGGGAGATGGAGATTGAATTCAGGTATGGGTCACAAGAAAAAGAGTAAAAAGAAAGGTAGATAAATTGGAAAGTCTTTAAATATGCTCAGCACTAGTGTCCACCTTTTCAGTGTCATTAGAGGCACTTTATAAATTAAATTCACATAAGAAAAGAAAGCTGCCTGTACTTTCCAACTAAAAAGAGTTTTGTCTATTAAAGATTCAGAGGTCTTTCCCTTCTAATTGCCTTTTGCTTCTCTTGAGCTCCTTTTCCTTTGCTCTCAAGAACCTAAGTGATACTTTATATACTAGCATAGTTTTAGTTTTGCCAGGTGGAAAAAAGGCACTAATATTAAGATTAAGACGATTTCCTGATCCCTATTAGAAAATGACACCTACTTAAGTCAGATCTCCTCATCCATCTTTCCCCTACCCCCAAATACAGATAAATTTAGAGACCACATAAAATTGCACATGGCCTATGTATGTCTGGAGCATAACTGACAATATTATCCACTTTGCATTCCTAAATTGTGTGCTTCAATCATAATAAGAACCACAAGGGCCTGACCCATACAGCATTGGCTCACTGGGGAAAATGGGGCTGCCACAGTACTTTAGGCCTCAGGTATTCCTAGTCATTCCTAGCAATAGTCATCTGCATCATTAGATTGAGACTGACATATTAAACATGCTTAATATTCAAAGATACGCAGCTCCATACAAAAGGTTGATTGAAGTTCATTGTATTTGTTAGGATATAGGCTAAACTAATATAACAGCCATAAAAGGGTATAGCATCCTCATTCATGACTTCTTTTCTTTCCATGTAATGGTTCCAAAGTTGACGGGTAGATCTGAACTGGAGGAGACTCTGACATACACAACCAAAGTCTTGAACTTCTAGATGTTCAAGCTGGTTTTAGAAAAGGCAGAGGAACCAGAGAGCAAATTGCCAGCATCCACTGGATCATGGAAAAAGGAAGAGAGTTCCACAAAAACATCTACTTATGCTTTATAAGCAAAAGCCTTTGACTGTGTGGATCACAATAAACTGTGGAAAATTCTGAAAGAGATGGGAATACCAGACCACTTGACCTGCCTCTTGAGAAACGTGTATGCAGGTCAGGAAGCAAGAATTAGAACTGGACATGGAACAACGGACTGGTTCCAAATAGGAAAAGGAGTGTGTCAAGGCTGTATATTGTCACCTTGCTTATTTAACTTCTATGCAGAGTACATCATGAGAAACACTGGGCTGGAGGAAGCACTAGCTGGAATCAAGATTGCTGGGAGAAATATCAATAACCTCAGATATGCAGATGACACCGCCCTTATGGCAGACAGTGAAGAACTAAAAAGTCTCTTGATGAAAGTGAAAGAGGAGAGTGAAAAAGTTGGCTTAAAGCTCAACATTCAGAAAATGAAGATCATGGCATCCAGTCCCATCACTCCATGGGAAATAGATGGGGAAACAGTGGAAACAGTGTCAGACTTTATTTTTCTGGGCTCCAAAATCACTGCAGATGGTGATTGCAGCAATGAAATTAAAAGACGCTTATTCCTTGGAAGGAAAGTTATGACCAACCTAGATAGTATATTCAAAAGCAGAGACATTACTTTGTCAACAAAGGTCTGTCTAGTCAAGGCTATGGTTTTTCCAGTGGTCAAGTATGGATGTGAGAGTTGGATTTTAAAGAAAGCTGAGTGCCGAAGATTTGATGCTTTTGAACTGTGGTGTTGGAGAAGACTCTTGAGAGTCCCTTGGACTGCAAGGAGATCCAACCAGTCCATCCTAAAGGAGATCAGTCCTGGGTGTTCATTGGAACTGATGTTGAAGCTGAAACTCCAGTACTTTGGCCACCTGATGTGAAGAGCTGATTAATTTAAAAAGACCCTGATGCTGGGAAAGATTGAGGGCAGGAGGAGCAGGGGACGACAGAGGATGAGATGGCTGGATGGCATCACTGACTCGATGGACATGGGTTTTGGTGGACTCTGGGAGTTAGTGATGGACAGGGAGGCCCGGCATGCTGCAGTTCCTGGGGTTGCAAAGAGTCGGATAGGACTGAATGACTGAACTGAACTGAACTGAACTGTCATAGATTGATTTTATTATGTTGATTGTGTTCCCTGTATAGTTACTTTTGAGAGTTTTTTTAAAAATCATAAATGAATGTTGAATGTTGTCAAAAGCTTTTTCTTCATCTATTGAGAACATCATTTATCACTTTTGTTCTTTGATATCTTACTGTAGTGTATCATATTGATTGATTTGTGGAAATTGAATATATAGTTCATGGAATTCTCCAGGCCAGAATACTGGAGTGGGTAACCTTACCCTTCTCCAGGGGCTCTTCCCAGCCCAGGAATCAAACTGGTGTCTCCTGCATTGCAGGCAGATTCTTTACCAACTAAGCTACCAGGGAGGCCCTAGTGTATCACATTGATTGATCTGTAGAAATTGCATCATCCTTGTATCCCTGGAATGAATCTCACTTGATCATGTTGTATGATCCTTTTAACATACTGCTGAATTATGTACACTAATATTTTGCTGGGGACTGTTTCATCTATGTTCATTAGTGCTTTGCCAAGCTTTACTTTATTGTACTTTGCAGATACTGTGTTTTTGTTTTTTGTTTTTTTTTGATAATTGAAGGTTTGTGGCAACCCTGTGTTGTCAGTTGATGGTTAGCATTTTTTAGCAATAAAGTATTTTTAAACTAAGGTATGTACATTGTTTTTAAGACATAATGCTGCTGTACACTTTATAGATTACATGTATATGTGTGTGCTAAGTCCCTTCAGTTGTGTCCAAATCTTTAACTGTTGCTTCCCAGGCTCTGTAAACATAACTTTTACATGCATTGGGAAGCCAGTAAATTTGTGTTGCTTACTTCATTGCAATATTTACTTCATGCAATAGTCTGGAACATAATTCTGCCTCATCTCCAAAGTAGTCTGTTTTGTCATATTCAATAAACCTGGAATATATGCATATATATTTCTTCCAGTGGGAATTTTTAAATTTTTTTATTTTTTCAAATAAAAAAAACTACTTACAAGGAAGTATCTTGATTTTATTTTTCTGTCTCTATTCTTATCTATCATCAATCATATTTAAGGCCAGCATCTTCAAATTTCTCTTAGTTCCATCTTCATTTTGACCTTTTTAGTGAGTCTGCATCAGGTTTCCTTCAGTCTCCCTTTTTTAAGAATACTTGTGATGACATTTAAGGCTCACTTAGATAACTTATGTTTATATATATGTGTGTATATATGTGTATATTTGTATACTATGTGTATATAGATGTCTCTGTGTATCTCTAATGATAATGTTATTATAGATATGTTTTATTATATGTATATGTCACTATATTTGTGAATATATAGATATATATAGAACTATATATACATTTATGAATATATCCATATATATACATATGCATATATTTATGTGTGATTTTAGTATAGTTATGTAATAAATACCTGTACCTTTATGCATATAAATATATTTATGTATGCAAGGATTTTCAGAAAAGATATGCGTCAAATAACCCACATATCTAACACTCCTTTAGTGGATAATTTAGAAAGCTTGTGACCTGTTCTGTTTCATAGGCAGTGTCTCCATCTCTTAACCTCCACTAACAAATGGACATAGAGGAAAAACACCAGTACAAGGACTTTACATTCACTTCAACTCTAAACTTGTTTAATTTCTCCTCTAATGTCATGTGCCAGGATTATCTGCATAGACGTCTCTGATGACATCTCTGTAATATTTCAAAAATCTAGTGGAAGCATTGTCATAACTTACTATAATAAAGGAAACATTTTTGTACTTAGCAGATTTTTATACTTAGCAGATTTTGTTCAAAACCCATTAAGTGGGTTTTGAATAGCGGTATTCAAAGGTTCTTTTCTAATTCTTAGCCTTCTTCACTGAAAAAAAGGTTAGATTAGGGTGACAAGTGTAAGCCTAACACAACTTTAAGTTCATCCTGTTTTAATATTTTATCACTAATATTTATGACAAATCTTTGAGACAGAAATTATTATTCTCACATTTTAAATTAGCAAATAGTAAATTAGAAAGTCTGAATATTATCTCAAGGTTGCTGAGTGGTAGATGGCATTTGAATTCTGGACTTTCAGGCTGTGAAGCAGATTTAATAGTTTATACTACATCTTTTCCTACTACTTCAAACTCTGTGTGGTTTCCTACTTGACTAAAGATTGTAAACGATATTCATCATATAGTTTATTTAGGGTGTTGTCCCTTGTGATCTCAGTTGTATTCCCAAACCTTCTTGCTCTCCTTCTTGCTGTCCTCCAGCTCAGCTTCCCAAAGCTGGCTCCTCTGGCTGTCACCTGGGAGCTTTTTGAACATTCCTGGTCGTGAATTTGTACTATAATCCTACAAGATGTTCTCACTGGGGAAAATTGATTAAAGGAACACAGTAACTCTCTGTGTTAGTGCTTACAGCTTTATGAACATTTCCATTTAACTACAAAAAAAAAAGTATTATGAAAATCAGATCTCCTATTGAGTCTAATGGGCTTCTAGTGTCCTTCAAAATACTAAGGGTGTAGGTATGTATTGAATTGTAGCTCCCGAAACTCATTCTTCTCTTTGTGGTTTGATGAGCCTTTGTTTTCAACTCAGGAGCTGGAAAGCTCTCCCATCTCTTCTATACCTTACGGTTTCAAAGCATTGTTACCTTCTCCCTTCCTCATACATGTTCATCAGATTAAAATCGCCCCAAACTCCTGCTAAGAGATGATCTGTGTGAGAGCTTTACGAGAAGAACACAAAAAACCTCCAGGTCTTATCTGCTAGAGGTCATCTGCACCAGGCTCCTCACCTGCAGTCCATTAAAGGAGACTCCTCAGCTGGGGGAAGTTGAGGGGAGATCCTACAGGCACGGTCCCTGGAGCTGCAGCCCTCACACTCTGCCACCTCTGTATCAGGTAGGTCAGGTGGGGATGCTACGGAGGCAGCCCTGGTGTGTCACACTGGAGAAGACTGCTCCAGGTCAGTCCTTTCTGAAACAACTATTTATTTTCTGAGGAAATACTAAATGTCCAAAGTGCATATTTCTTTAAATGCAGCCAGGCTCCTTGTGGGCTGAGCCAAGGGTTGGGAGAGTGAACTTCTCCTTTTTAAAGTGGGCAAAGAGGACCTGTCCTAGTGTTTCTCGCAAGCCTCTATGAGGCCTTCTGTTCACCTGTATGTCCTGTGGGTTGAGGCAAGATTCCCACCATAATTACAAATCTAAGAGACTGGGTCAGTTCCTTTAGAAGTAAGAAACTTTCATTTGGAAATGGGCAATTTGTTCCTGCGCCGGTGTGTTATGAGCATTCCTATGCATTTCTTCTACAGACTTGATAAAATGTCTTTCTTCTCATCATGGATCAAAGCTATTTTAATCATTGGCTTGGCGTTTCCTCTTTATTGTGGTGAGTAAAATTTTCAATCCTGGATGAAGCAGTTCACACATCATAGAAAATGCAGGAAACAACTACTATTATCAAGGAGTGGAGGAGCTTGCTGTGCTGGGCGTATAATACTTAAATTGGCACAACGAAATGACACGTGTTACAAATATCTTTTCACAAATTGCATCAGTTGATTGGTTTCTCATTTCCCTCCTTAGAAAGGTAGAGATAGAAAGGGTGGTTAGAATGAACAGTAGAATTTAGATATTTGTTCATTTAGGACTAAAGATATTTATCTAATTTTCCCCATTTTTGGAGTTCGGATTTCATGGTTGCTAAATGCAGAGTGTGGGGAGTAATACTGTCCTCTAGATCTGGTATTCCTCAACAATCCTACTCATTGCTTGCCAGCTCTGAGTGCACTAAAGTCAAAATGTGTGTTAGGAGAGAACTAATTGATCCCTCTGCTGACCACTTATCTTTCTTAAAGCACAAGGTGGCCCATAAATTTCAGAGTAGAGTAACTGTGAGGTATTAAAGTGATTCATGATACTCGAGCTGAGTTTGAAGAAATTAAGTAGTAAGTAACTTATTCATATTAAGTGACTTCATACAAGCATATTAAGTTGCACTAAGCAAGGTGCTTTTTCTCTGACTAGAATATCTTATTTATAAAAATGAGGAAAAAAGATATCTCCACAGGAAGTTTTGGTGATTATTAAACCATACTTAAAGTTATTTTTTCATGGAGAGGTGAATTTAGAATTCTGTTTCCAGATTCGGAGTTATTTTGTGAAGTTTTTATTTTGATACTGCCACAGTAGCCTCATCTCATTGCTTGCTTGTTTGTGTAGGTGATATGTATAGATGTGGGTATATCCTATCAAAGACTGTTTTCCCCTCTTCATCATCTTAGTTTTAATCTTCCTTTTGTATGTTGATTGCAGAAACTTCTTTTGCATCTTCAAGAAAAATGAGTGAAATGCGTGAAGCTGTAAGTTTATATTGATTAATGTGGGAATTGAAAAAGGTAAACTTTTCATTATTTAGTTTAAAAGGTAATTTTACCAAAAAAAAAAAACCCACCTAATAATTCTTCAGAAAGTAAGATAAAGTGTCCTTATTACTCTAAGTTCAAGAAATAGAATCTTGCCAGCCATTCAAACCATCTCTCATTTCAGACAAGGTAAAAATATCCCTTACTCAAGATTTTATTACTGGGCATAAACTTTGTTATATACCATCATCTGAAAGCAGTTAAGTGGTGTTTAAAGTAGCGTTGTTTACCCTAGAAAAGAGAAAGGCTAAAATTAAAGTAGCTAAAAAAAATTTTCCAATTATAGGAGGAATATAAAATAATAATTTTCATAAAACCTCAGAGTGAAATATTATACAGAGGTGAAGAAAATCAACTACATTTCTGAACAACTAAACAGATGAATGTATTTAAACATGCCTAAAAATCAGCTCATATAGCAATAAGTAAGTGAATGAGCATTCCTATGTTCCAATAAGAATTTAGGTATTATATATTTAAAAAAAAGCAGGTTATGTCAGTATACACACTTCTATTTCTTTATGTAAATTACCAACACTGCCATTACTAACCAAATTATATATATATGTATATGGTTAAATATACATTTATAAACACTAATATATATGAAAAAATACATATATGGTAGTAATCTGGGAGTATCAGATTATCTAATAGTGAAACTCTTGAGAAAAATGGGAGAATTATAATGAATTCACTTTTTTATACTTGTGATAGTTGCATTCCAGTGTTGTGTTGGTTTCTACTGTGCAGCATTTTTTATATGTGAGTAATGTGTCTATTTTTAAACTTCAATATAGAATATATTTCATTTTGATACATACCATGATGTATTAAGAACAAAGAAAATTTTATTCAAGAAATTCATTATCTGAAAAATATTATGTTGTCTGTTTATGTTTAACAGCCAGAGTGTAGTATATATATTCGTCAATTACATTTTTGTAGCAGAGAAATGGATCCAGTCTGTGCAACAAATGGCAAAACGTACTCCAATAAATGCGTTTTCTGCAGTGAAAAAATGTAAGAACAAAAAACTCACTATTGCCTCTTCAAAAATAATGAAGACAAAATCAGAAAATAATAGGAACATCCATGTTTCTGATAGCCAAGGCACAGTAAAACATGGAAAATAACCGTTCTTTCCTGTAAAAGCCCCAGAAACACACTGGTATCTTTGCCTGAAGTCTCATTCATAAAAATAGTTTTTATTTGACCATGAATTCCTGCTGGATGTTTCCTACATGTATAAACCAATTACGTTTACTTGATTTAATTGCTTGACTTAATACTGGCAGTCTGGTGGCCAGGATAATGTAATTCTTAACTCTAGAGGTTGAAGAATAACCTCTGTGATGTAGCTTCAAGCTACAGGGAGCATAACTGAGCAAGAAATTCTACTGCCTTTAGAAATTTAAATCAATTACAATTTATGTCAGACAGGAACTCCCCTGATGGTTCACTTTGTCCCCTGAACTCCATGACAAGACTCCAAACTTTCCTCAGAGAGCAGGGCAGTCTAGGACACTTCTACCTAACCTTCCTTCCTGCCTCCTTCCCTCTGCGGGTGTTCCCAGTCTAAAGGTTTAGCCAGCCATCCTACTTCCTGCCTCAGTTTCTCCCACTGGTATCTCCTCTCACTGAATTGGGCTTCTACTTTTAGAGAACCAGGAATACAATCTCTAATCTTCTTGAGGTCTGGGTGGGTTCCAAGGCTGAGTCAGGAGGGAACATGAAGAAAGAGTCAAGTAGCCCCAGGGGGTCAGAAGGACCTGTGCAGAGTAGGGGGCGTGGAAGGGGCCCTGCTACTTTGGGAGCACAGCCCTCCTAGCTCTGTCATAGTCAGAGTCTCCTCATGGAGAAGCACTTAGTGCAATAGTCAGGCAGTTTTAAATACTTTTTAAAAATAATTTTTCTTTCTTTTTCTTTCTTTACAGAGAACATGGAAGATTTGATTTTAGTCACTGGGGTCTTTGCTGACTCTGCCTCAGCCACACATTCCTATGGCTTTTATTGCAATCCTATTTTGCTATGGATTCTACAACCAATTAGTCTTCTAAAACAGGGCTTTAAATTCCTAGATGACCAGACTATGCCTTCAGTAGTACACAAGACAGAATGTAGATTGTTGGAGAATTTTTCCAACTCTAAGAACCCACCAATGAAAAAGATTCCTTTTTTCTTTCTTCAATTAAACATTGACAATGGTAAACCTATCTTAATTGTGTGTTTGATAATAGAAAACCTAATACAGTTTGTAATCATGAATATTTCAGTCAATAAAATGTTAAGTAATATTATCTTTATTAAAATACTCTTTCTGTTTTTGGTTGATTAGTGGGTTAAAACACCTGAATACTTTTGGTAACTATAATTAAAGAAATAGTCTCAAAGGTGAATAATCCATCACTTGGAAGTTTATTAAAAGTGCAGGCAGCTGGGCTTCTCTTTATTCTAAAGAGTCAAAACCTCTAGAAGAGGAATCTGGGAACTTGAATTCTAACAAATATTACACGTCAGTCTTCTGATCACAAATGCTAGCCAAGTGGTTCAGTAGCAGACCAGCCAAATTTGCCTTTATTGATTTAGAATATTCATTTGTGCTCCATGTCTGACGCTTCTCTATTTATCTCCCAACCAGCAAGAACTGGCTTTGAGTGGTCAGTTTTCATTTAAAGCTTGGTCCAGACGGAACTGTAGACTGACTGCTAGAAAGCAGGTTTCAGGCTGCTGCATATGTCATGTCAGACCTGCTCGGCTTTTCAGTAAACATTTTTACCTCTAAAAGATAATCTATATGGGAATTACTTATTCATTTACATTCTTTAATAGTAATTCCTAATGAAAGTATCCATTAAAATATATAAATTTAGAGCCACATTATTAAAATCCATTCAACCACTTTAATGGCCTTTTTCATTGTAAAAGACATGTATAAGAAACATTATTCAGTGAATTGCTGGTAAATTTATGCATGTATTCTTTTCCATTATAAAAAAATTTAAAAATTAATTGAAGAACACTTTCTTTACAATATCATAAAACTTAAAACAAACTTTGTTTTTTAAGTATATATTCACAATGTTGTGCAACCATCACCACTATCTTCTTACAGAACATTTACATCATCTCACCCATTCCAAGAAAAAAAAAAAACAAACAGATAAACCCAGGTACTTCCCAATACCCCACCTATAATTCTTGGCAACCACTAAACTGCTTCTGGTCTCTCTGCCTCTTCGGGACATTTCACATTAATGGAATCATATAACATGTGAGATTTTTCTTATAAATGGAACATATAGGTCTGTATCTACAGTAATACTTTGTTTTATTGCATTTTGCTTTATTGTACGTCATGGACACTACACTTTTTACTGATTGAAGGTATGTGGCAACCTCATATAAAGCAAGTGTATCAGTGCCATTCTTCCAACAGCATTTGCTCACTTTGAGTCCCTGTGTCACACTTTGGAAATTCTTGCAATGGTTCACACTTTTTCATTATTGTTATATTTGCTATAGTGATTTGTGATAAGTAATCTTTGATATTTACTACCATGACTCATTAAGAATCATTTGATGGTCAACATTTCTTTAGCAATAAAGCATTTTAAAATCAAGGGACGTGTACATGGTTGCTTTAGACATAGCGCTATTGCATGCTTAATAGACTGCAGTATGCTGTAGTATAGCTTTTCTGTGCTCTGGGAAGGCAAAAATTTCATGTGACTCACCACTGAAATATTTAGTTAATTGGTGGTCTGGAACCAAACTGACAAAATCGCCAAGGTATGCCTAAATATCAGTATATATAGAAGGTATCTTTTGTTTCCTGTTTCTTTTACTTAGCAAAATGTTTTCAAGGTTAATCCATGTTGTAGCATGCTATTGTACTTCTTTGCTTTTTATGACAAAATAATAATCCATCATATAGATAGAGCACATTTTCTTTATCCATTTATCAGTGGACTGAATCTCCTTGATGTGTATAATGACACTGTAGCTATTAACAGTCCTGTACAAGTTTTTGTGTGACCATATATTTTCATGTCTGTGGATATATACCTAGGAGTAGAATTTCATATATACTGAAAGACAAGTACAATTAGCCATTAAAAAGGCATGCTTCTTTTTTGGTAAAAATTTTCACTTTTTTATTGAAATTTTGTGATTTCATTTTTGTGATCTACATGGTGGATTTTCTTTGTTTAAATTCTCCAACATTAATTCTTAATGAAATTGTTTAATGAAGTGTACATTTGAGGAGTCACATTGTTAAAAAAAAAAGCATTCAGTTTGTTTCATGACCTTTTTCTCTACATAGGTTGTGTAGAAAATAATTCTTCAAAGAGTAAATCAGAATCAAAGTGAGATACTACCTCATACCCATTAGAAAGTCTACTATCAAAAAATCAGAAAAAACCCCAGATGTTGGCAAAGATGCAGAAAAATTGGAATTCTTGTGCACTGTTTGAAGAGTGTAAAATGGTGCAGCTACTATAGAAAACAGTTTGGCAATTCCTTTAAAATTTAAAAATAGAATTACCATATAATCCAGTAGTTCTTCTCCTGGACATATACTCAAAAGACTTGAAACCAAGATCTTGAAGAGATATTTGTATGCCAATATTCCTAACAACACAGTAGCGAAGAAATGGAAGTAACACCTATGACCATCAACAAATAAACAGATAAGCAAAATACAGTATATACATAAAATAGGATATTATTCAGCATTGAAAGAAAAATTCTGACGCATATTATAACAAAAGACAAATACTCGATGATTGCACTTATATGTAGTACTACTAGAGTAGTAGCAAAGCCATAGACACATAAGGTAGAATGGTGGTTTCCTGGGGCTCAGGGAGAGGGAGATGGTAGTTGGGTAGTTGTTTAAAGTGTAGAGAATTTTAGTTCTGTGAGATGAAAAGAGTTTTAAAGATTGTTCAACAGTGTCAATATATTTAATGCTAATAAACTATGCTTAGAAATGGTTAAGTCAATAAAATTTATATGTATTTTACCACAATTAAAATTCTGAAAATTATTTCGTGAACCCTGATGTATTCATATATGTATTCTTTTTATTTTTATTAAAAATATTGTATAAAAACCTATTATGTATCAAGCCCTAAGTAAGATGATAGGGAAAAGCTGTTAAGCAAAAATATATATAATACTATTTTTTCGGAACTTTCAGTATACTATTTAAAATTATTGTCCACTAAGAATGGAAACCATATCTTATTAAGTCACTATTGCCTACCAAAGCTCTATGAAGCAGCTTCCCATATGTAATCTAGCTTAGTTTTACAATAATCTTATATTTTACTCAATAATGGAAATGAAAACCTTGGGATTTAATGATAGTTAAAACTTGACACTTTGGTAGTAAAAGGCACTTTTAATATGCAACTTGTATTTTATTACTTTTAAACATGTTTATTTTGATATTTATATACCAAAAACATAGTCATTTTTAGGTATAATGCAATGATTATTATAAATATACCTAGATATATAACCGTCACAACAATTTAAGAACATTTACATCATCCAATGACTTCCATCTGAGCCACCAGGGCTCAGACCGGTAAAGCGTCTGCCTACAATGTAGGACACCCGGGTTCAATCTCTGGGTCGGGAAGATCCCCTGGAGAAGGCATTGGCAACCCACTCCAGTAATCTTGCCTGGAAAATCCCATGGACGGGGAAGTGTGGTAGGCTACAGTTCATGGGGTTGCAAAGAGTTGGACGCGACTGAGCCAGTTCACTTTCCTTTCCTTTCACATCATCTGGTATAATCTTTCTTATATTTTAGATGTCACTCCTACTTCCAACCCTCAGCACCAGGCAACCACCAATCTATGTTTTATTTGATTGCTTTGCCTTTTCTGGAAGTTTTATATAAATACAATGAAACACTATGTTGTCCCTTGTGTCTACTCCTTTGACTTCTTTTTCTTTGTATAATGTATGTCCCAAGAGGATGAAATGGACAGAGATGCCCCATCCAACAAAATTATTCAATTGAACAATTAGGTTGAACAGTAGGGGTTGTGAGAAGCAGGTTTTATAGTAACAAGAAATACAGTGACCTCTCTGCTATGGAATGATGTAATTTGCTTGTTTCAATAATTTTCAGACTGGCATGGAAGTGAAACCCATCAGGTTGAAGACCAACTGGAATATAGTTGATCGAGGTACTATCCTGTGGGCAGCCATTATCATCGGTTGGGATTTGTCCCTGGTGAGAGCATGGAATCTCATGGTTAAGCATTTCAGGCTCTGGAAGATCCCCTGGAGAAGGGAAAGGCAATGCACTCCAGTATTTTATTCCTGGAGAATCCCATGGACCAGGAGCCTGGTCGGCTATTATAGTTCATGGAGTCTCAAAGAGTCAAACACGACTGAGCAACTAAGCGCACACAAGGCTCAGATATCCAGGTAGGACTTAATATATGTTGTTGTTGTTGTTTTTTTAATGACATCTTTTTTGTTTATAGATTCTTTTTTAAGGTTTATTTATTTATTTGGTTGTGCTGGGTCTATACTGCTTGGCTCAGGCCTTCGGGCAAGCCATGGCATGGGCTTCTTTGTTGTGGTGCGTGGGCTTCTCATTGCAGTGGCTTCTCTTCTTGCAGAGCACAGTCTTCAGTAGTTGTAGCACATGGACTCAGTAGCTATGGCGCATGGGCTTTGTGGAATCTTCCTGGACCAGGGATCGAACCTGTATCTCCTGCATAGGCAGGTGGATTCTCATCCACTGTACCACCAGGAAAGTCCAATATGGTATCTTAATTTAGGCTTTATACCAGATATAAATATATAAAAAATCATTTTAAGTAAGAGAAAGGTAGAGAACTGATAATCCTGAATATTAGGATGTTTGATCTCTAGATCTTATTCTGTCGTACCTGTTATTCAGGCAAGTTCTTCTTTCTGGATTTCATTTAACCTTGCTTATACAATAAGACATTGCATTAAAGCAGGGATTCGTTGTCTGCAAGCATTTTTGATATTATACCCTCATAGGTAAAATGTTTTATAATATATATTTATTTTAATTATATGTCATTACTATAATGTATTTTTAAAAATTATATTAAAGTATAGTTGATATACAGTGTTATATTTCTACTGTACAGAAAGTGACTCAGTTATACATATATATTTATTCTTTTTCATGTTCTTACATACATTGACAGGAACGTCTTTTGATCAATATAGAACATAACCAAAAACAGAAATTAAAAAGAATGTAAAAATTCATATTGGAACATCTCCAGGCATCCAACTTTAGAAACCACACAACATGATCAGTGTTAAAAAAAAATGTACAGTAAATTTGTACTAAGGAAGCTTCAGTCTCTCACTTGCCATCCCCGTACACATATACTCAGATCATCTCTATACTATTTCTACCATATAAGATAGGAAAAGTAATAGACTAAATATCTATAACTTTTCTTTTCTCTCTGTAACTCTTTAATACAGTAAAATTTTTCACTATATTACTCCCTAAAAGGTACAGCAAAGGAGGATCAAACTCAGGAAGCCAACAAGGCCATGAAGGCCATCTGTTGGCCTAAGGAAGGAAGGTGAGAACACTTCCTGAAAAGTTAGAGTCAGTATGTGTGATATAAGGCCGGTTTGGTGATTATGCTGCTGGCATGTATGGAACTGTCAGCATTCTGAAGAAAAAAATCCCTTGCCAGGTTAAGATAGGACAAATATAAATGAACCTTGCCATGGCTATGGCTATAAAGAGGAAGAAATCATTGATGCATTTATCCAAATAATGAAAATTCAAAATGATTTCTGTATAACTACTTATTCATGAGACCCTGCAGGGCTATTTCTGATTCTTCTATCCAACTGGTTATATGTACACTGATTCATATTTCCCTATTTAGTCAAAGATATTCAACTCATCATCACAGAAACTCATCTGGGGCAACCTCCTGTCTTCCTGACTTAATAAAAGAGTAATGCAGTTTAGTAAAATTTATCTTTATTATCATAATAGCATATTTTAGTATATTTAAAATTGTACATCTTAGTTCCTTATTGTCAAAAAATGGACTTTGTTACAGCTAAATCACTTTTCCACGAAGACTAAGAAATGTGCAGAGCTTTAACATACTTCTTGAAATATCAAATAAGTGAGAATTTCTCATCTTCTCTTAAAAAAAAAACTTTAATGAAATGTCAACAATCCTTTTTTATACTGCCCAAACCTGAAAGCAAAATATATAAAGCAACAAAGGTAATGTTTAAATTAGCTGAGATAAGATGGTTCATGGGCTTTCCTTTCATGATTTAAGACAGAACTTCAATAATCTATAATTTTAGATAATTAATTACACCTATGATGCTTACTCCTTGGAAGAAAAGTTATGACCAACCTAGATAGCACGTTGAAAAGCAGAGACATTACTTTGCCAACAAAGGCCCATCTAGTCAAGGCTATGGTTTTTCCAGTGGTCATGTATGGATGTGAGAGTTGGACTGTGAAGAAACCTGAGTGCTGAAGAATTGATGCCTTTGAACTGTGGTGTTGGAGAAGACTCTTGAGAGTCCCTCGGATTGCAAGGAGATCCAACCAGTCCATTCTGAAGATCAGCCCTGGGATTTCTTTGGAGGGAATGATGCTGAAGCTGAAACTCCAGTACTTTGGCCACCTCATGTGAAGAGTTGACTCATTGGAAAAAACTCCGATGCTGGGAGGGATTGGGGGCAGGAGGAGAAGGGGACGACAGAAGATGAGATGGCTGGATGGCATCACTGACTCTATGGACGTGAGTCTGAGTGAACTCCGGGAGTTGGTGATGGACAGGGAGGCCTGGCGTGCTGCAATTCATGGGGTTGCAAAGAGTTGGACATGACTGAGCTACTGAACTGAACTGAACTGATCTCTGGAGAAGGGAATGGCAACCTATTCCAATATTCTTGCCTGGAGAATTCCATGGACAGAAGCCTGACAGGCTACAGTCCATGGGTTTGCAAAGGGTTGGACACGACTGAGCAACTTCCATCACACTTTAACCACGTATCTGTGAGGACTAAAGCAAGTAAGTCTGTGAAGCCTTACCACAGTTTTGATAATAGAACATCTCTATTAGTATCAAATTCCCTTCCTTGGTTAAAGAAACACACACACACACACACACACACACACACACACAACTTTAAGAGCATTTCAAACCATTTTTTTCTATCAACCTTTTTTAAAGCAAGCACAACAGAATAGAACAGCAAAGGCAAGGCTTCAGTAGATTGAGATAGTGACTCAATAGCATTTATTTCAATGATGGAACTGAAACAGTCCACAGGAGTAGATCAATACTACAAACTCAATTATATAACTTTCTGAACAACTGTTATGTTCCTAGAAATATAAGTAATTTTATAATACCAATTTTCTCAAAAGAGCTTTACACAGGATTGTTTCTTATTTAATTGTGAATAAATCTTTTAAGTATCCGCTGTGTTCTTTCAACCACTTAGGGATATGAGAGTGACAGAGAACAAGAACCCACAAGAGACATTATATTTTTTGCATGGTTAATCTTTTTTATTTAGGCAATCATGAATTTTCGTACGAAATTATGTATGCCTTGTGTTTTCTAAAACAGGAAAGTCATTAAAATCATATAGAATCAGAAATATTGAATTCAAGAATTTTCAAACTTAACTATGAAAAAGAATGTATAGATCAATCATATAGAATGTGTCCTGAGTTTCCTTACCCTTTGTAAAAACCATGGAAATACCTTTCAGTAAAACAGAAAGGATAAGAGGAATCATTTCATATAGAAAGTTACATCAAGGAATCAGCATGGAAAATAACTAATAAATTTAAGTTGGTCACCACGTTTCCTAAAAAGAAAAAAAAAACATAATTACATTGTAAATTCTGTATGAGACTCACCATGTTTCCCCTGAGTTAGGATTTTTGACTAAAGGACTCAGCATTGGTATAATCTATTTTTTGAAGGGCCAGGAGCTGTCTAGTGACCATAGCCAAACTCTGTAGCCATCCTTTGTCTCCGTTATGCCAGTGAAACCATGCCTACTTGCTCTATAAAAGTATGTTTTGACTGGCAAAGAGTGTTTTAAGAATGAGAATCAGCCTTCTCCGCTTCAGAATAAATTGACATCATTGCCTGTTTAATTTCTGAAAAGAATGAGAGTTTTCTTTTATGGACTGGCCTGGCTCTCTGTGCAGATTCCAGTGGCTTTAATTCCAATTTGCACTGGAAAACTGCACCTTGGGGCAGATCCTATTGAGGCATATCTCAGAGGCTGGCTGATCATCTAACCAGGTTTTGAGTATTTTCTGACCCTCAATTCCCTATGTAGATGTCCCTCTTGCCTCTTCTCTCACCTATGGAAAAGGAGGATGGACACACTGCTTGCTAGGCCGACTGTTTGTCTACTGATGCTTCTCCAGTTGTGATAATCCTCCTGCTGAATTAAACTTTTCTGAGGCTTTTCTCTAGTGTGGTCTTCCTTCTTACCGATCTCTCCATCCCTGAGCAACAAAAGCATATTGACCCAACCTCTGAAAGCCACACTATTTGGATCTATCTTCATAGGAAGGAAAATTTGTGTTTTCTTCTATTGCTTCTTCTATTGTTTTCTATTGCTTGATTGTTTAGTAGCTTCCTTCTTTAAGACATAATCAAATACTTACGTTGTGATCAAGTAAGTGCATGAAAATCTAGCCTAATTAAAAGTTAAGTGAATAACAGAATTTTGGAAATTTAGTTCAAAGAACAATATTTAAGATACAGTCCCTTCTTTATCCTGTTTCATTCTACAAAGGGTCACTTCGTTGTTCCTGCACAGTTTGTAATTATAAATGGACTAAAAAAGTGTAGGGAAAAGTTAAAAAATCTGTACAATGCAGATAATGAAAATGTATCTTTATAATGAATATATTATCTCAATGTCATTAAAGTAAAAGTTAAAAATTGTTTTAGGCGAAGTAATTCATCTATTTCTACTGTTGTTAACATTTTAATTGTTTAGTTATATTTCATTCATTTAATTTGGGTGTTGCACTGCAAATGAGAGTAATTCTAAAGATAACCCCACAACAAAATTCTTTAGAAATGATAAATTCAAAGGTATAGCAATTGTGCCTTAGTGTATTTGAATTAATGCCAGTACTAACTAGAGTTCTTTTTCTTTTATAATTTTATTTGTTTATTTATTTTTGGCTGAGCTGAGTCTTTGTTGCTGCGTGGGCTTTTCTCTAGCTGTGGAGTGGGGGCTGCTCTCATGCACCGGCTTCTCACTTCATGGCTTCCCTTGTTGTGGAGCACGGACTCTGAGCTAATGCTCAGCAGTTATGGCACACAGGCCCAGTTGCTCCATAGCATGTGAGATCCTCCTGGACCAGGGATAGAACCTGTATCCCCTGCACTGGCAGCAAACTCTTCATCACTGAGCTACCTACCAGGTAAGTCTCTATCCTAGAGTTCTTAAAGAGGCATTAATATTAAAAATAAGCATTAGTATGAAGATAAACATACAGATTTTGTTTCTTACCTAACTTCACTGCAGAAGGCATGTGCATTGCTATATGTGTTGCCATCTGATGCACAGACAGGAAAGTATTCATTGGTGCAACCCATCATATCTTCAAACTTGTCACAGTCAGGCTACAATAACAATATGAAAAGCATCTTCCATACACTGTGAGCCTACTGATGTCCAAAACTTAGTTCTTTCTTGATTTAATATTTGAATATTCAGTTTGAATTCAAATTTAAATACTGTAATTGTAATATTAGAATATTTCTTGGCACATGGAACAAACTCTGTGACAGTTTTGAATACCTGAAAATAGTTAGATGGCACATTCTATTCATATCTATTTTCTTTTCCACTCTCCTATTCTGAGCTATCATCACCTCCTTCAGGTCAATTGTAGTGTCTGTCTGTCTGTCTGAGTGGTTGACTACAGCCACTTTTAAGGTTCCCAAATATTTGTATTGAATCCTTGTATCTTTGCTAAAAACAAAACCCACTTTTCTTAGGATCAACATTCAAATCCTTAATTGCCTATGAAACTAAATATCAATGGCTTCCATCAATTATCTAAGTCATCTTACACTTTGATCTCTGTCTTTGTGTTCCAGCCCCAGAGATCTCTCCATTTTGGACAATATCTGTACTACTCTTTCACTGTTACATGTAGTTCACTTGCTCCTTATTTCCCCAACACATCCACAGTGCTATCATATACTTCCTTAAACAACCCAGTTGTATCTGAGTCTTGCTATCTTCTGCTTCTCAAAAATATGGAACTGTGCTGCTGAGGAAAACAGTATATACAATAATATATTTTGATGGTATAACAAACAGTAAGTTTTAATTTAAACATCCAAATGATAGTTTACCAGATGTATTTCAAAACTTGTTGAAATTCCAAAGAGAATACCTGCAACCAGAGCATAGATTAATAATATGTCACTCTTTGATGTTCTTTGACAAGTTATTATCTAAAAACAGAATAAAGAATATTATTCTTTGTAAAAAAAAAAAAACCTCAATATATATTTGTGATGATGTCTTTCTGTTTCCGAGATTATGCCATGAGTTGACTCATTGGAGAAGACTCTGATGCTGGGGGGATTGGGGGCAGGAGGAGAAGGGGACAACAGAGGATGAGGTGGCTGGATGGCATCACGGACTCGATGGACTTGAGTCTGGGTGAACTCCGGGAGTTGGTGATGGACAGGGAGGCCTGGTGTGCTGCGATTCATGGGGTCACAAAGAGTCGGACATAACTGAGTGACTGAACTAATCTGAACTGAACTGATACAAGAAAAATCCAAAACTTAAATCCCAGTCAATATGCATTCATTTATGTCTGCTTTGAATCTGACTACATTGCACATACTCTTCTATAGTAGTTTATATAACTCCAGCTAACAGTAACTCTGTCAAAAATAGGTAGTACCCCACTTTGTAGATGAGAACTTTGAAATATAGTAAGAGCCTGAACTTACATGAAAGCATTCCACATTCAAGGATTAGAATCTGCAAACAAATTCATTATATCTCATCTAGCCTGCCAGGCTCCTCTGTCCATGGAATTCTCCAGGCAAGAATACTGCAGTGGGTAGCCATTCCCTTCTGTAGGGGATATTCCTGACCCAGGGATCAAACCTGGATCTCCTGCATTGCAGACAGACTGTGTATTGCCTGAACCACCACGGAAGACCAATCTTATTCTAGTATGCTTTAAAAGCACCTCCTACATCATCCATTGAGCATTGGTATAAAAAAAATTTTATCATCAGTCTCATCAGTGAGGACTCTATCCATAGTTGGCCCAAGTTTTGACAAATACTGAATGATTAAATGTTTCTTACTGAGAGAAAAATTACTCACCAGAGAAAATGGAAGATGCCAAAATGAAGAATGAAATAGACCTTATCATTTGAAAGTAAGCCATTTTGTCTTTTCAGTGAACTGGCAGTGAGGCTCTGGGAAAAGAAATGAGTTCAAATAGTAGTCTGAAAAGACACATATCTTGGTGATTGTATTCAGCTGAAGGAGAATGGCAAAGATTACTTCCTTGAAGGGTCCTCACCTCAAAAGAATACCTCTGCTCTCTATCCATCCCTACATTCCCAATTAGAAAGGCCCTTTGGCTCAATCTTCATGAACACTTCAGGAAGAATAAAAATAATTTACTGAAAATTGTTCATACAACATAACCATTTATCAAAAAGCAGGTGAATATATGTAGCTACTTTTAAAAAATGGTATAAAGGAGGATGGAAAGATACCATCAATCAATCACTGCTCTGCTCTTTGTCATTGTAGATTAGAATATATTCTTCATTCTGACTTCATTCGTTAACAATTATTTTTTTTGAGATTCATGTATGTTGTTACATCTATGGATAGGAAATTATTTTTTAAATCACAAAATACTATCCCATTCTTTAATGAATATACCATAGCATGCTTATCCAATCTCTTATCAAAGTGGGCTTAACCCTATTTGAGTTGTTTCCAGTTTGTGGCCATTATAAACCAAGGTGCTATAACATTCTGTACATAGCTGTGTATGACATTTATATTTTTCCCTCAAGTAATTAACTGGGAATTGGATGGCTGAATCATATAATGGGTCTATGGTTTGTTTTTTAAGAAACTATTAAACTTTTTATAAAGAAGTTTTTATTTTAATGAAGTCCAATAAATCAATTTACTTTCCTGTATCATGCTTTTGATGTCATAGCTAAGACATTTTCCTTAAGTAAAAAATCATAAAGATTTTTCCTTATTAAAACTTAGTTTTCTGTCTTACATCTAGATCTAAGAAGCTTTTCATGTGAATTTTATATATGGTATGGAGTGTGAATTGAAGTTCACTTTTTTGTATATGAATATCCAGATGTTCAACCATCATTTGGTGGGGTTTTTTTGTACATTTTATTGTGTTTTCTATAGATAGTTGTGTTATACTTGAATAATGGCCAAACTGCATTTTCCTTTCAATCTGGATAAACTATCTTTTTTTTCTTGCTGGATTACTGGCTAGATCTTTCATAACAATGTTGAATAAAAAGTAGAGCTGAAAATGTTATCTTTTTTCCTTTTTAATGTTTTCAGGGAACATTTTGAATTTTACTATTAAATGTAAAGTTGTAGATTTTTTGTAGCTATTTCTCAGGTTGAGGAAATTCCCTTCTATTCCTAGTTTTCTGTTTTTTTCTCATTAAAATCAAGAATAGCTTTTGGATTTTGTCCATTTTTTTTCATCTTCTGAGATAATCATACTTTTTTTTGGCTAGTTTGATGTTGTCACTATGTTGAATAACTGATTTTCAAATGTTAAATACAATTTGTATTTACAAACTTCACTGTGTCACTTTATATAGTCTTAACTTCAGTTTTTCAAAATTTTGTTTAAATTTTGTAATCAATAATAAATAAAGCATATCAGCATGTAGTTTTCTTTTCTTGTAATGTCTGTGTGGTTAGATTATAATCTAACTGGCTTCACAGAAAGATATGGAAAACATTCCTCCCATTTCAGTATTCTGCAGGATTTTGTTTTGAATTGATATTATTTCTTTGTTATAAGTTAGGTAAAATTTTCTAATAAAGTTTTCTAGGTAGCTAATTTTCTTAGAAAAGAAAGTCAATTCATTTAGTAGGTATAGGACTCTTCAGGTTGTCTATTTGTGAAAAAACCTTTTATTGCATGTTATTTAAGGAATTCATGCATTTCTTCTTTATTTAAAAAAGTTTCCAGCTTTTTTGAAATATAATTGACATGTACTATTTTGTAGGTGTATGATATGGTGACTCAATACATTTATATATTGTAAGAAAAACTATCACCATAGGGTTCATCAATATATTTGTCACTTAATACAATTATCATTTTATTTTTGTGATGAGAACATTTAAGATCTACACTCTTAGCAACTTTCAAATATACAATACAGTATTGTTAACTATGCTTACCATGCTATACATTTGGTCTCCAGAACGGATTCATCTTAATAACTAGAAGTTTGTATCCTTTGACGCATATCTCTTTATTTCCCGAACCTCCCAGTTCCTGGAAATTTCCATTCTATTCTGTTTCTTCCAGTTCAACTTTTTTAGGATCCACACATAAATGATGTCAAACAGTATTTGTTTTTCTGTGTCTGACTCATTTCACTTACTGTAATGCCTTCAAAATCCATCCATGTTATATCAAATAGCAAATAACAGAATTTTCTTCTTTTTATAGCTAATAACATTCAAATATATGTATATTCAATGTATTCACATATAATAGATTGTTTCCAAATCTTGAATATTGTGACTAATGCTGCAAAGAACAAGATGGTTCAGCTATCTCTTCATTTCTTTTGGATTTATACCCAGAAGAGAGACTGCTGGCTCATGTGGTAGTTTGGGGCTTCCCTGGTGGGCTCAGATGGTAAAGAATCTGCCTGCAATGCAGGAGACCTGGATTCGAACCCTGAGTTGGGAAGAAGTCCTGATGGACGGAGGAGCCTGGCAGGCTATAATCCATGGTGTAGCCAAGAGTTGAACACAACTGAGCAACTAAGCATGTACATACATGGTAGTTTTATTTTTAATTTTTTGAGGAATTTCCAGCCTGTTTTCCATAGTGGCTGCTCCAATTTACATTCCCACCAACAGTGCACAAGTTTACCCTTTCTTTTACATCCTTACCAATGCTTGTTATCTCTTGTATTTTTATTGATAGCCATTCTGATTGTAGGTTTGATTTGCATTTCTCTGATGATGAGTGATGTTGAGCACCTTTTCATGTACCTGTTGGCCATTGATATGTTTCAAAAGCTGTCTATTCAGTTCCTCTGCACATTTGTTGATCAAGTTGTTTCATTATTTATTGTTGTTATTAGGTTTATTGATTTTTACATAATAACTCCAGAAAGAATGAAGGGATGGAGCCAAAGCAAAAACAATACCCAGTTGTGGATGTGACTGGTGATAGAAGCAAGATCCAATGCTGTAAAGAGCAATAGTGCATAGGAACCTGGAATGTCAGGTCCATGAATCAAGGCAAATTGGAAGTGGTCAAACAAGAGATGGCAAGGGTGAACGTCAACATTCTAGGAATCAGCTAACTAAAATGGACTGGGATGGGTGAATTTAACTCAGATGACCATTACATCTACTACTGCGGGCAGGAATCCCTCAGAAGAAATGGAGTAGCCATCATGGTCAACAAAAGAGTCTGAAATGCAGTACTTGGATGCAATCTCAAAAACAACAGAATGATCTCTGTTCGTCTCCAAGGCAAACCATTCAATATCACAGTTATCCAAGTCTATGCCCCAACCAGAAACGCTGAAGTTATGAAGTTAAACAGTTTTATGAAGACCTACAAGACCTTTTAAAACTACCCAAAAAAGATGTCCTTTTCATTATAGGGGACTGGAATGCAAAAGTAGGAAGTCAAGAAACACCTGGAGTAACAGGCAAATTTGGCCTTGGAATGTGGAATGAAGCAGGGCAAAGACTAATAGAGTTCTGCCAAGAAAATGCACTGGTCATAGCAAACACCCTCTTCCAACAACGCAAGAGAAGACTCTATACATGAACATCACCAGATGGTCAACACTGAAATCAGATTGCTTATATTCTCTGCAGCCAAAGATGGAGAAGCTCTATACAGTCAAAGAAAACAAGACTGGGAGCTGACTGTGGCTCAGATCATAAACTCCTTATTGCCAAATTCAGACTTAAATTGAAGAAAGTAGGGAAAACCGCTAGACCATTCAGGCATGACCTAAATCAAATCCCTTATGATTATACAGTGGAAGTGAGAAGTAGGTTTAAGAGCCTAGATCTGATAGAGTGCCTGATGAACTATGGAATGAGGTTCGTGACACTGTACAAGAGACAGGGATCAAGACCATCCCCATGGAAAAGAAATGCAAAAAAGCAAAATGGCTGTCTGGGGAGGCCTTACAAATAGCTGTGAAAAGAAGAGAGGCGAAAAGCAAAGGAGAAAAGGAAAGACATAAGCATCTGAATGCAGAGTTCCAAAGAATAGCAAGAAGAGATAAGAAAGCCTTCCTCAGTGATCAATGAAACAAATAGAGGAAAACAACAGAATGGAAAAGACTAGAGATCTCTTTAAGAAAATTAGTGATACCAAGGGAACATTTCATGCAAAGATGGGCTTGATAAAGGACAGAAATTGTCTGGAACTAACAGAAGCAGAAGATATTAAGAAGAGGTGGCAAGAATACATGGAAGAACTGTACAAAAAAGATCTTCACGACCCAGATAATCATGATGATGTGATCACTAATCTAGAGCTAGACATCTTGGAATGTGAAGTCAAGTGGGCTTTAGAAAGCATCTCTATGAACAAAGCTAGTGGAGGTGATGGAATTCCAGTTGAGCTGTTTCAAATCCTGAAAGATGATGCTGTGAAAGTGCTGCACTCAATATGCCAGCAAGTTTGGAAAACTCAGCAGTGGCCACAGGACTGGAAAAGGTCATTTTTCATTCCAATCCCAAAGAAAGGCAATGCAAAAGAATGCTCAAACTACCACACAATTGCACTCATCTCACATGCTAGCAAAGTAATGCTCAAAATTCTCCAAGCCAGGCTTCAGCAATACGTGAACCGTGAACTCCCTGATGTTCAAGCTGGTTTTAGAAAAGGCAGAGGAACCAGATATCAAATTGCCAACATCCACTGGATCATGGAAAAAGCAAGAGAGTTCCAGAAAAACATCTATTTCTGCTTTACTGACTGTGTGGATCACAATAAACTGTGGAAAATTCTGAGAGAGATGGGAATACCAGACCACCTGACCTGCCTCTTGAGAAATCGGTATGCAGGTCAGGAAGCAACAGTTAGAACTGGACATGGAACAACAGACTGGATCCAAATAGGAAAAGGAGTCCGTCAAGGCTGTATACTGTGACCCTGCTTATTTAACTTATATGCAGAGTACATCATGAGAAACACTAGACTGGAAGAAACACAAGCTGGAATCAAGATTGCCAGGAGAAATATCAATAACCTCAGATATGCAGATGACACCACCCTTATGGCAGAAAGTGAAGAGGAACTAAAAAGCCTCTTGATGAAAGTAAAAGAGGAGAGTGAAAAAGTTGGCTTAAAGCTCAACATTCAGAAAATGAAGGTCATGGCATCTGGTCCCATCACTTCATGGGAAATAGATGGGGAAATGGTGGAAACAGTGTCTGACTTTATCTTTCTGGGCTCCAAAATCACTGCAGATGGTGACTGCAGCCATGAAATTAAAAGACGCTTACTCCTTGGAAGAAAAGTTATGACCAACCTAGATAGCATATTCAAAAACAGAGACATTACTTTGCCGACTAAGGTCCGTCTAGTCAAGGCTATGGTTTTTCCAGTGGTCATGTATGGATGTGAGAGTTGGACTGTGAAGAAGGCTGAGCACCAAAGAATTGATGCTTTTGAACTGTGGTGTTCGAGAAGACTCTTGAGAGTCCCTTGGACTGCAAGGAGATCCAACCAGTACATTCTGAAGGATATCAACTCTGGGATTTCTTTGGAAGAAATGATGCTGAAGCTGAAGCTCTAGTACTTTGGCCACCTCATGCGAAGAGTTGATTCATTGGAAAAGATTCTGATGCTGGGAGGGATTAGGGGCAGGAGGAGAAGGGGACGACCGAGGATGAGATGGCTAGATGGCATCATGGACTCGATGGATGTGAGTCTGAGTGAACTCTGGGAGTTGGTGATGGACAGGGAGGCCTGGCGTGCTGCAATTCATGGGGTCGCAAAGAGTTGGACATGACTGAGTGACTGAAATAAACTGAACTACATATTTTGGAAATTAACCCCTTGTCTGACATATGGTCTGCAAATATTTTCTCATATTACACAGATTGCCTTTTCATTCATTTTGTGGATTTTCATTTTGTCTTCCTCAGGTTCCCTCCCCCACCCTCCCACCTCCCAACTTGAGTTCCCTCATGTTTGTTGTCTGGGAGCTTGAGACCTCAGAACCATGGGAAATGCCAGGATCCTGAATTTGCTGAAACCCATCAGGAGCTGACCAGTGTCACATGAGCTAGGCAGTTCTGAGTCAAGCTAGGATGTGGATTCATAGGGGTCCTCTAGGGGTCTGTTCACATGTGAGAGCCACAGGGTGGCCCAAAGCCTGGAGTTGCTGGAGCTGTCTGAGATTTTGGGAGCCTGAAGTTCCTGGAGTGGATTGAGAACCTGAGTTCATGGGAGCTTCCTGGAGCCAAGAAGCCACCAGTGACCACAGCCATCAGAGTGGGCCAGAAACCTGAGTTCACACAGCCCTCTCTGCAAGCTGAGGAAGCTGCCTGGACCTTGAGAGCTGTGGGACAAGGGATGGGGAACTGGAGCCAGCAGGTGGCTAGGTGAAGCTGGGGCCTGAATTCAGTGCAGCTTTCCAGGTGCCTGGTGCCAAGGATGCCACCTTGGAGCCACTGGAGCCACTGGACACGAGGGTAACTTACGACCTGTGTTCACAGGAGCCCATTTGCTTTGAGCTTGGGTGCAACAGGGACCTGTATTCCGAGGAACCTCTAGGGGGCGCAGCCATGGGCGGAGCCTGGGTCGCAGGAAAAGGCTGACTTTCCGATGAGTGGGTTTCTAGTTGTGGAGGCTTCTGGGAACTCGGTGCTGAGGAGGACTCCTTGGGCCGCTGGAGGAGGTTGGCAACAGGTGGTGGGTCCCGGGGAGGATCAGGAGTACGGAAGTGGTGAGTGAACTGGCTTTTTTGGTTCACGAGGAACCCCCTTGGCAAACTGGTGACAAGGGTACGCCTTTGAGGCTGCAGGAGCTGCCTGGGGCGCTGGCATAAGGTTGGAAGGGCTTGAATTCCTGGCACTAGTGGGGAGACACATAAGGCTTCAGGAGTGGGTCAGATGCCGGGACGAGCCAGCTCTGGAGTCCTTAGTGTATTCCAGTGCTCACTTTACTTCTCCCATGAGCTGCATGGGCTTGAGAGCAGAGTATGAGCTTCTACAAATTTGTCTTTCTTACTCTCCTCAGTGCATCCTTTCTTATCACTATGCTTCACCAAGGTGCTGGTCATCCCTCACTTGGAATTCTAAACTCTTGGGAGGGTTATTTTTCATGTGCAGATTGTTGTTAAAATTGACATTTCTTGGCTGAGGCTGCTGACTGGCAGGGGGCGTAATTCCTAGCTGTCATTTTGCTGAAGTACTGCACACTGAGTCTTTTTCTGAGGGCCATGCTTCACTTACTGGGAACTGGTCTGTTAAACTCTCTAGTCCTGTTATTTCTAAATTGATTCCTGCTGTTCTTGAGGGATTAATGAGATCAAGAAGACTAGGCCTTCCAAATGTGTCAGGTGGAGCTGGAAGTCAATCTGCTGAAGATGGGACTCTTTAAAGAAGGTAATTCCTGGATCTCTGTTGATTCATCTGCTAGGGAATGACCGAAGTGTTATTGGTAGAATTGGATGTCCTTGATATTTTTAGAATTGGATGTCCTTGATATTTTTATTTCCCAACAGTCAATGATGGCATCTCATTAATGATAAATATGTCCTTTTTACTCTTGATTTTCCGTTTCTCTGGTAAATAGTTTTACTGGACCTTGTGTTAATCATTTGAGTTACCAGAGGATGTTGAAAACAGTGAAATTAATCGCTAGAATTGTTACCAAAAGATGATTGAGGTTGGGCTGCTTGCTGTTCTAAAGCCAATAAACAGGCCAAATTGGTGGAAAGGAAAATTAGCTTTATTTCAGATGCTGGCAACTGTGGGGGAGGGCAGATGTCTGTCCAAAGGCCAACTGCCTCCCTGTGTCCCCCCACCACCACTCCCATCATTGCAACCAGTGGGCAGAAGCTTTTATGGACAGTTTGGAGGGGGTTACATGCAGAAATATCACAGTCAGCTCTGACAGTCATCTTCAAATTGGTCACTGATGATATGACCAACATCATCTTGGGGTTGTTTTGATCTTCAGTTGTACAGTTGATCTTCAGTTCCAGGGTCTGTTTGTGCTCATTTCTTTGAGGCCAGTTCTCAGAATTATGGCTGCTTATATTGTAGGTACAGTCCGGTCATCATGTAGTTAATTTCTTCACCCTGATGTTTTAGTGTCTACAAGACAGCTCACAGAGGTGGCTCAGAATGTTATCTATAGCCCTTGAAAAATAACTAGTGGTCCTTGACTATGCTTAATGACTACATTATTATTATTTGGTCTCCTTTGACTGTTTCCTTTGTTTCTGCACTTTTCATTTCTCTGATTAAACTTATTCTTTGACTAAAGTTTTCCACAGACACAAGACAGACAGAGGAATGGGGGGGTTGGGGTCGGCAAGGACCATAGGGTCCTGCTCCATTTCAGAATTTTTTTTTTGTCAACTTTGTGATCCCTGAGTTTGTAACTTCTTTGTAGTTCCTGATTGTAATGACCTTTCTCACCCCAGGATATTTGAGTCTTCCTTATTACTTAGAGCATGAGACTTGAAAAGACCATTTTATTTAGAGGCTAGAGATCTGGGTACTCTTTACATTTCTGTAATTAAGCAATTTGACTGACTTTTCTTTCATTTTATGACTTTGAAATTTTTTTTAGTTTATAAACTTTTATAGCTAGACTGAGTGATCTTTCTTAGCTCAGTTAAACCCTGGTAATCTGATTTATTGGTTATAAATTCCATGTCATCCAATATCAAGAGTAAATTACATGATGACCCACAGATGTGACAGTTGTCACTAGGAGACAGACCCAAGTATTCTTGGCTTCTTTGTCATAAATTAATTGACCATATATGAATGAGCTTATTTCTGACCTGTCTATTCTGTTAATTAGTATATATGTCTTTTTTATGCCCATACCATACTGTTTTGATTACTATAGCTTTGGAATATATTGATAGGTTAAAATCAGGAAGTGTGATGCTTCCAGCTTTGATCTTTCTCAAGATTGCTCTGACTCATTGGAGTCTTTTGTGGTTGCATATGAATTTTAGGGTGGGGTTTTTTTTTTGTTTTGTTTTGTTTTGTATCTTAAAAATACCATTGGAATTTTGAGAGGGATTTCATTGAATATGTAGAATGTATAGGGCTTCCTTTGAGTAGTATGGACATTTTAACAATATTAAGTCTTCCTTTCCAAGAACATGAAATATCTTTTCATTTATTTGTGTCTTCAGTTTTTTTCATCAGTATTTTATTGTGTCTAGAGTAGAAGTCTTTCACCTCCTTGGTTACATTTATTCCTAGATTTTTTTCTTTTTATGCAATTGTATTGGGATTTCTTTTTTTAAATTTCTCATTCTGATAGTTTGTTGTTAAGAGTATAGAAATGCAACTGATTTTTGTATATTCATAGTTTTTCCTGAAATTTTACTAAATAAATTTATTAATTTTAACAGTTTTTGTGTTTGTTTTGGTGTGTTCTTTAAGTTTTTCAATATATAACAACATGCCATCTGCAAATAGAAACAGTTCTACTTCTTCCTCTCTGATTTGGATGATTTTTATTTCTTTTTCTGGCCTGATTGCTCTGGCTAGGACTGCCAGTACTATTTTGAGTAAAAGTGGTAAAAGTAGGTAACTTTGTTACCAGTATTAAAGAAAAAATGTTCAGTTTCACCACTGAGCATGATATTAGCTGTGGGCTTATCATATATTACCTTTATTATGTGGAAGTAAGTAATAAAGTACCTCAGTACCCAGTTTTTTGAGAGTTTTAATTAGGAATGAATGTTGAATTTTGTCATATGCTTTTTCTGCATCTATTGAGATGACCGTTTTATATTTCATCTCCTCAATTTGAATATGTCTAGTGTTTTTCTAATTACATGGGATTATAAGTTTTTGTGAGGATAGAACACTCTGTCTCTCTCTCATATATATATATATATATATATATATATATATATATATATATATATATATATATATATATAAAACTTGAATATCTGCTAATATCACTAGCTCTCATCCAGTACCATGTGACACTGTATCTTTTTAAGTTTCTCCTCTCATATGTATGCACCTTAACACTTTATCAATGAGAAACCTGGTTCCCACTATCCATTATTCATTTCCTTGTTTGTTAAATCCCAGTATTTATAACCAGGGAAGCCACCAGGGAAGCCCATACACAGTGTTTAGAATTGTCTAAATCAAAGCTAATACTGTAGTATAATTCTTATAATACATATAAGTAAGGTTTCTGACAAGAGCACAAAGAACAGCTGGGGTTGGAGGAATAAAAATACACTGTTGTAAAGTTCTCACTTTATAAGTCCTTCAAATTTCTATATAAAATTTAGAATCCATTATAAACACCCAAGAAAAGAAATTCTAGAGATTTTGATTGGGATTGCATTCAGTTCATAGATCTATTTGAAGAGAACTGATGTCTTCACAACAGTGTCTTCCAGTCATGAATTTGGAGTATTCCTGACCTTATTTATATTTTATTTAATTTTGTTTAAAACCATTTTATAGCTTTCAGTAGAGAAACATTTCCTATGTTTTGAGAAACTTATTCCTAAATATTTTTGTTTATTGTGTTGTTGGATCTGGTTTCGTATTAGATTTTTATTTTTATGTATTAGCTTCTTTCCCCCATAAAGATAAGTTGAATTTTCTATATATGTTGATCTTGTATATGGTAACTTGATAAGTTAATTAATGTATGGGTTGGGTACTTAGAGAAGCAGGCATCAAGACAGAGATTAAAAGTGCAAGTGGTTTATTGGTGGGCAGCCTTGAAAGATAAAATGGAGAGTGAGTACAAGTAGCTAAGGAAAGATGCTATGCTCTGATGGACATCTGACATATAAGAAAGGAGATGGCAAAGTGAGAAATATAGGGTAAAGACACCCTAGACTTCAGTGCACCTCTAAGAAAGCCTCAGTGAACCATGGAAGAGCATTGTTTCAACCCAGCCCCTGTGGCGGATCTGAAAGTCACTGAATCTGATGACCACTAAGTATGGGCACTCCTCATAGCTGATCCAAGTTCTCTCTTAAAGGAAGATCCAAATTGTGTATACAACTTTGGCTGTCATGATTCCCTGTTTGTATTACATAGGTCAGTGTTGCCCTTTTTTATAATCCATATTAATTCCACTTAGCTATGCTATGACCAGTTTTGATGGTCTCAATAGCTTATTTGCTGGTATAAGTCAAGCCATTATTCCTAAGATATTGGAGCTTCTGATAAACACAGATTTTCCAAGCTGGAGATTCCCACTTACCACTTATAGTCACAACTGGGAGAGGTAGTAGCAAGTGACATCCATGCGAATTAACTGAGATTCATACATATTTCTTGTCCCTGTTTTTTGTAAATGTACACATCTTCCAGTTGATTAGAGTCAATTACTCCAACCAAAATAAATGACTCTTCTTATTGATTACTGTTTCTTGAACACACAGAGTCCTTTGTTTCAAGTGATAATTTTAGTTTTTTGTTCAATGGGACTCTGTGAGAATGTGCTTTGTTTGTAGGCCAATACTTCCTGTAAGCACAGTGTCCAGAGTTACAAGGACTGAGAAGTATGAAGTCCCCAGTGGTTCACTGGGAGAGATGATTTGTGGGACAACTCCTATCAGAAGATTGATGTATTCTTTTTATTGAGGATGCAGTAATGTATAGTGCTCTCTTAATTTAGCGTATGCTATATTCTGATGGATCCATTGCCTACAATCTGGTGCTTAGGCTGTGCTTTCAGCAGGTTATTCTAGTGCTCAAGAAGGTCAGCAGCTTCTGGTTGGTACTGTTTGTGATACTGCAATTGTAACCCATAGTCATGAACCCATTCCAGTGACACATTTGCTGTGAATGTGAGTGGCTAATATGTTGTGTAGAGTCCCAAGATTGTGAACCTGGTACCCTGTAAGCTCCTGGATAGTAGTGTTGATTGAGGTTTTGCAAGCTGTAATTATAAACCCACATCTGAAGTAAATATTTGTTCCCATGAGAATTAACCACTAACCTCTCAAGAGTGGGGAACTAGAAATTTAATGTAGTCAAATTGTCATCAAGTTGACAATTGGTTGATAATTGGATCTCAATATGCCTATTCAGGGTTTCCCTTGTGGCTCAGCTGGTGAAGAATCTGCCTGCAATGTGGGAGATGTGGGTTTGATCCCTGGGTTAGGAAGATCCCTTGAAGATGGGAAAGGCTACCCACTCCAGTATTCTGGCCTGGAGAATTCCGTGGAGAAGTCCTTGGGGTCACAAAGAGTCGGACACAACTGAGCAGCTTTCACTTTCACTTTCTTGGAGAAGGAAATGGCAACCCATTCCAATATTCTTGCCTGGGAAATCCCGTGGACAGAGAAGCCTGGTGGGCTATGGTCCATCGGGTCACAAGAGTTGGATACAACTTAGTGACTAAATCACACCACATGCCTGTTCAGGACATGTTACTGACCTTTATTTCTGACCAGATGGACATTTAGAGATAGAAGTCACTAGATAGTCTTTAGTAAATGAGACTCATGTTGAGACCCATGCATAGCCCCCATCTCTGCCACAGAGGCTACTTTATTAGTGATCCCATTGTACCTGCACTGCTGTATCTGAAGGCAAAGCAGACATCAAACGTATAAGTCATTTTGTCAGTGTCTGTCACATGTATGATTTATTCACTGCCTCTTTCATAATGGATACTTTCTGTTTGACATTAATATGTGATTTAAAGATCTTCATACTCACGCATACTCCATTATGTTCATCCATATGCTCTACTCCAGTCTTTCCATTCTTTTCCAAGGTCGGCACACATACATATATTTTTTTCCTTCTCATTATAAGCTACTTCTTTCATACAAGGTTGGCAGTAGATTCTGTCCACTGAAGGTTTTTATGGCTGCATCCTAGTATGGCTGTAATGCAGCTCTCTTTCACTTCCAACTTGCCCTGACATCTATAAGTTCAAGCTTTTTGTATTTTCTTCAGGCACTTTAAAGTCCCATTCATATAGCCACATGTATGAACTGACTCAATCAGAATCTATGGGAAATTAGTAAATTTGATTGTGTGGATCACAATAAACTGGAAAATTCTGAAAGAGATGGGAATAACAGACCACCTGACCTGCCTCTTGAGAAATCTGTATGCAGGTCAGGAAGCAACAGTTAGAACTGGACATGGAACAACAGACTGGTTCCAAATAGGAAAAGAAGTGCATCAAGGCTGTATATTGTCACCCTGTTTATTTAACTTATATGCAGAGTACATCATGAGAAACGCTGGACTGGAAGAAACACAAGCTGGAATCAAGATTGCCAGGAGAAATATCAATAACCTCAGATATGCAGATGACACCACCCTTATGGCAGAAAGTGAAGAGGAACTAAAGAGCCTCGTGATGAAAGTGAAAGAGGAGAGTGAAAAAGTTGGCTTAAAGCTCAACATTCAGGAAACGAAGGTCATGGTGTCTGGTCCCATCACTCCATGGGAAATAGATGGGGAAACAGTATAAACAGTGTCAGACTTTATTTTTCTGGGCTCCCAAATCACTGCAGATGGTGACTGCAGCCATGAAATTAAAAGACGCTTACTCCTTGGAAGAAAAGTTATGACCAAACTAGATAGCATATTCAAAAGCAGAGACATTACTTTGCCGACTAAGATCCGTCTAGTCAAGACTATGGTTTTTCCAGTAGTCATGTATGGATGTTAGAGTTGGACTGTGAAGAAGGCTGAGCACTAAAGAATTGATGCTTTTGAACTGTGGTGTTGGAGAAGACTCTTGAGAGTCCCTTGGACTGCAAGGAGATCCAACCAGTCCATTCTGAAGGAGATTAGCCCTGTGATATCTTTGGAAGGAATGATGCTAAAGCTGAAACTCCTGTACTTTGGCCACCTCATGTGAAAAGTTGACTCATTGGAAAAGACTTTGATGCTGGGAGGGATTAGGGGCAGGAGGAGAAGGGGATGAGCGAGGATGAGATGGCTGGATGGCATCACGGATTCAATGGATGTGAGTCTGAGTGAAGTCCAGGAGTTGGTGATAGACAGGGAGGCCTGGCATGCTACAATTCATGGGATCGCAAAGAGTCGGACATGACTGAGCGACTGAACTGAATTTATGTCTTCCCCTTTGTTTCTAATCCTGCCGCCAGACTAGCCTCAAATATTTCAGAAAGTTCCCTTATACAGAAGTGAAACTCTGCTCTCTCTCACTTTTGGTGACTAATAAAGGAACGGGCAAATTTAATTCAGATGACCATTCTATCTAATATGGGCAAGAACCCCTTAACCTCAGAGTCAATAAAAGAGTCTGAAATGCAGTAGTTGGGTGCAGTCTCCAAAATGACAGAATGATCTCTGTTCATTATCAAGGCAAAGCATTCAGTTATCACAGTAACCCAAATCTATGCCCCAACCACTAATGCCGAAAAAGCTGAAGTTTAACGGTTCTATGAACACCTACAAGGCCTTCTAGAACTAACACCAAAAGAAGATGTCATTTTCATTATAGGGGACTGGAATGCAAAAGTAGGAAGTCAAGAGATACCTGGAATAATAGTCAGTTTGGCCTTGGAGTATGGAATGAAGCAGGCAAAGGCTAATAGAGTTTTCCAAGAGAACACACTGGTCATTGCAAACACCCTCTCCCAACAACACAAGAGATGACTCTACACATGGACATCACCAGATGGTCAGTAGTGAAATCAGATTGATTATATTCTTTGAAGCCATAGATGGAGAAGCTCTCTACAGTCAGCAAAAACAAGACTGGGAGCTGACTGTGGCTCAGATCATGAACCTTTTATTGCCAAATTCAGACTTAAATTGGAGAAAGAAGGGAAAACCACTACACAATTCAGGTATGACCTAAATCAAATGGCTTACAATTATACAGTGGAAGTGACAAATAGATTCAAGGAATTAGATCTGGTAGAGTGCCTGAAGAACTATGGACGTAGGTTTGTAACATTGTACAAGGGATAGTGATCAAAATCATCCACAAGAAGAAGAAAGGCAAAAAGGCAAAATGGTTGTCTGAGGAGGCCTTACAAATAGCTGAGAAAAGAAGAGAAGCAAGGCAGAGTAGAAGCAGAAAGATATACTCTGCTTTGGATGCAGAGTTCCAAAGAATAGCAAGAAGAGATAAGAAAGCCTTCCTAAGTGATCAAGGCAGAGAAATAGAGGAAAACAATAGAATGGGAAAGACTAGAGCTCTCTTGAAGAAAATTAGAGATACTAAGGGAATATTTCATGCAAAGATGAACACAATAAAGTACAGAAATGGAATGGACCTAACAGAAGCAGAAGATATTAAGAAGCTGTGGCAAGAATACATAGAAGAACTATACAAAAAAAAATCTTAATGACCCATATAACCATGAGAGTATGATCACTCACCTAGAGCCAGACATCCTGGAGTGTGAAGTCAAATGGACCTTAGGAAGCATCACTATGAACAACGTTAGTGAAGGTGATGGAATTCCAGTTGAGCTATTTCATATCCTAAAAGACAATGCTATAAAAGTTCTGCACTCAGTATTCCAGCGAATTTGGAAATTTCTGCAGTGGCCACAGGTCTGGAAAAGGTCAGTTTTCATTCCAGTCACAAGAAAGGCAATGACAATGAGTGTTCAAACTACCACACAATTGCACTCATCTCACACCTTAGCAAAGTAATGCTGAAAAATTTCCAAGCTAGGCTTCCACAGTACATGAACCGAGAACTTCCAGACATTTAATATGGATTTAGAAAAGGCAGAAGAACCAGAGATCAAATTGCCAACATCTTAGGATCATAGAGAAAGCAAGAGAGTTCCAGTAAAACATCTACTTGTGCTTTATTGACTATGCTAAAGCCTTTGACTATGTGGAAAACAACAAACTGTGGGAAATTCTTAAAGAGATGGGAATACCAAACCACCTTACCTGCTTCCTGAGAAATCTGTATGCAGATCAAGAAGCAACAGTTAGAACCAGACATGGAACAAGAGAATGGTTCCAAATTGAGAAAGGAGTATGTCAAGGCTGTATATTTTCACCTTGCTTTAACTTATATGCAGAGTATATCATGTGAAATCCCAGGTTGGATGAAGCACAACCTGGAATCAGGATTGCCGGGAGAAATATCAATAACCTCAGATATGCAGATGACACCACCCTTATGACAAAAAGTGAGAGGAACTGAAGAGCCTTTTGATGAAAGTAAAAGAGGAGAGTGAAAAAGCTGGCTTAAAACTCGACATTCAAAAAACTCAGATCATGGCATCTGGTCCCATAACTTAATGGCAAATAGATGGGGAAACAGTGGAAACAGTGATAGACTTTATTTTGGGGGGCTCTAAAATCGCTGCAGATGGTGACTGCAGCCATGAAATTAAAAGATGCTTGCTCCTTGAAAGAAAAGCTATGATCAATCTAGATAGCATATTATCAAGCAGAGATATTACTTTGCCAACAACGTTCCATCTAGTCAAAGCTATGGTAGTTCCAGTAGTCATGTATGGATGTGAGAGTTGGACCATAAAGTAGCTGAGCACTGAAGAACTGATGCTATTGAACTGTGGTGTTGAAGACTCTTGAGAGTCCCTTGGACATCACAGAGATCCAACCAGTCCATCTTAAAGGAAATCAGTCTTGAGTATTCATTGGAAGGACTGATGCTGAAGCTGAAGGTCCAATACTTTGGCCACCTGATGTGAAGAACTGATTCATTGGAAAATACCCTGGTGCTGTGAAAGATTGAAGGCAGGAGGAAAAAGGGATGACAGAGGATGAGATGGTTGGATGGCATCACCAATTCAATGGACATGAGTTTGAGCATGCTCCAGGAGTTGGTGATGGATAGGGAAGCCTGGTGTGCTGAAGTCCATGGGGTCACAAAGAGTTAGATTCAACTGAGCTTCTGAACTGAACTCACTATAGTCAAATAGTCTAGATTTATTAGTTTTTAACTTTAAGAGTCAATATACATCTGGATTGATTTGCCCTAAGGCTCAAACATTACTTTATTTTTCAAAATATCACAAAACGATCTACACATTTTTGTTTCCCCAAGTGGGTCTCTTCTAAATTTAATATGAAGAATGTTTATTTCTTTGTTTGTTTGGACTCCTGCAAATAGCTATTATACTGACACAAGGATTCTTTCAAATGTACTTGCTCAAAGAGACAAAAACATAGAGGAAAAAAATTGGTTGTGCATAAAACCTATCATTATTTGATCCATCATTATGTTTTATCAAACATAGACATTTTCATGAAACATCATAAAATGATTCAACTTTCCCCCCAATCAAGCACTTACTTTTATCAGAAACAGTAAGATAATACAAAGTTCTAAACATTCCTGCCCTGGAAAATTATTTAAAGTATTTGCAGAATAAAAATCAGTCACTATAATGTAAGGTAAGAAAACTAAATGAGCATTTGCTGTTTTAAAATTAATATTAATTCAAGATACCTCAATAAGTATTCCAAATTATTAAAAATAATTTTAAATATAGGATGTGGTATGGGTTTGGAAGTGCTCAAATATAAAAACATAGGACATCATTAAGTCAAAATTGATTAAAGAGTTGAACATAAGAACTGAAACTATAAAACTGCTAGAATTAAGTCTTGGTGATGACTTTTTGGATTTGACATCAAAAGCAAAGGCAACAAAAGGAAAAATAAATAAATGAGATTACATCAAACTAGTTTCTGCACAGCAGAGGAAACCAACAAATGAAAGGGCAGCTTATGGAAGGGGAGGAAATGTTTGCAAATCATGTATCTGATTAGGAGTTAATATCCTGTGTGTGTGTATATATATATATATATATATATATACTCATACAGCTTCATAATGGAAATAACAATCCAATTAAAAAATGGACAGAGCATCTGAGAGACATCTTCCCCAAGAAGACATAAAGTGACCAATAGGTACTTGAGAAGGTGCTCAACATCATTAATCATCAGGGAACTGCAAATCAAAATCACAGTGAGATGTCACCTCACAGTCACCTCGCACTTGTTACAATGGCTATCAATAGGAAGACAAAAACTAACAAGTGTTGGTCAAAAAGTGGAGAAATGGGAACTCTTGTGCTGGTGGTAAATTGTCACAGCCACTATGGAAAATATAATGGAGGTATCTTTAAAAATATAACTACCATAGGATCCAGCAGTCCCATTTCTGTATGTGTCTAAAGGAAATGAGATCAATATCTTGAAGACCTCTGCATTCCCTTGTTCATTGTGAAATTATTCACAGTAGCCAAGATTTGGAAACAATTTAAGTACTCATCAATGGATGAATGGGTAAAGAAGCTGTATATAAAAGTGCAATGTTATTTAGCTATAAAAAAGAAGGAAATCCTCTTGTTTGATGCAACATGGATGGACTTTGATGGCATGATTCTATGTGAAATGTCAGACTCAGAATAACAAATACTTTATGATATCATATGTGGAATCTAGAAACAAAAAAAAAGAGCTCAGCTGGGGGTGGGCAAAATGGGTGAAATTGTCAAAAGGTATAAAGTTTGAGTTATGAATAAAATAAAATGTGATGTACAGCATGGTGACTATAGTTAATAATGCTATATTGCATATTTGAAAGTTACTAAAAGAATGGATCTTAAAAATGCTCATCACATGAAAATAAAATAATTATGTATGGTGACTGATGTTAACTAGACTTATTGTGGTAATCATTTCTTGTATAAATATTGAATCTTTATGTCGTACCTCTGGAACTAATATGCCAGTCATACCTCAATTTAAAAAAATACATAGGACATGATACTACCCTGTTGATAATTAGTGGAGTACTCATTGAAGTGATTCTTATTTGCTCCACAACTTTTATGTCAGTAGCTATATAAATCAACTGCTTTTATTCTGTAATCTCTGATTTTCCATGGCCTACATTTTTGGGGGACCTCTGGTTACAAAACAAAGTACAATATTTAAAATATTGTGAAAAAATTTCTCATTATGAAATCACTGGAGGAAACACACTTTCTTTGTATTTACATAAGCACTATAGAATTCTTAAGCCTGCCAAACACTCCCTTCTCTCTCATAAAGGGAATTGCGTGTGAGAGACTTGGCACTTTTATATGCCCTAGTACACCTGACTGATACAGACTTAAAAAAAATGTTTATCTCTATGTTTTACCTAAATGGTTCTTGTCCCATAAAATCTAAGGGAAATTTATTCTCTAAGTAGGCTGTGATTGATTCTCATTCCTTCATTGCTTTATAAAAATCTTCCTCTCCTCTTAGGGGAGAGGTATACGCCACATGGTTCTATGTTCAGATAGAATGATATGTTCAGAGCCTATCATTGTTCTATGTACATGTCTGCTAGATATGTAATTGTACTAGACTGCAATTTTACTGCTCATTCAAGAAGTTCAACTACCATAAGCCTTCTAAGTGCTAAGTTGTTGTACCAAGACACTATGAGAAAATGGAAACACAATACTCCGTATTCTAAAAGCTCCAGGAGCAACCTGGCAGATCATCACGTATCCTTCCTATGATTTCCCCACTTTTAATGTTCTTCCCACTGTCTTCTTTCTTGGACACAGTGTTCTCCATCTCTGCCCTCGGGGGCTGTGTTTTCCTTTTGCTCTGTGGCCTGTGGAATTTGCTTTGATGGAGTCAATGTGATTCATTTTCCAGGGTCACACTGTGCCAGTCCTCACAAAGTGCACTTAGAAAAGTGCCTCCACTTGGACATTTATTATTTCTCTATGCTCACCTTCTTCTGAGGTGACCTTTCATGGGTTATTACTTTCCAGTCTTTAAAAAAATGTGCTTTTCTGGTAAGACAGAGCAGAGGACATGTGGTGTGTAAGGCAGTAAGTCAATCCAGTCCATCAGGAGTGACTGTATATCTAGGAAGGTGATTACACCTTAAAAAGCAAATACAAATTTCATGTTCCACTGTCTCTTCTAGTAATTATGAGACAAGGTTTTATTTCTTTATTTCCATCAATTCTAAATCAATGTTTTATTTTTCTTGAGTATTTTTGGGGTGGAGGGAGAGAGTTTGAGGTAAATTGACAGCTTCATTGCAGGCTCCTTAAAGAAGTTGACCGATAAAATGAAATCCAATCTTCTCTCTGTCGGGAATATGTGAAAAGCATGAAAAGGATGCATGTCTTTTATCCAGACAGAATGTGCCTGTGCTCCTTTTCAGAACTTGGTTTCATGTGGTAAAGCTGAACTCTTTGATCTCCTCAGTTCTGGTCACCCGTAACTCTCTAATTAATGCAAACCAACTCCAGTCCAGGAAAGACTATGTTAGAAAAACCTCAGTTTAACTCTGATGTCACCAGTGACGAACAACCTGAAAGTTGCTCAGTCGTGTCCAACTCTTTGTGATCCCATGGACTGAGTCCATGGAATTCTCCAGGCCAGAATACTGGGGTGGGTAGCTGTTGCCTTCTCCAGGGGATCTTCCCAACCCAGGGATCGAACCCTGATCCCCTGCATTGCAGGTGGATTCTTCACATCTGAACCACCAGGGAAACCCAAATAGTTGTCCATGATTGTTAAGAGAAATGTAATAGTGCAAAAAGAAGGGGAATTGGATCAAGAAGTTATGAATTTACTTCCTGTTTTTTATGTTCAAAATATTTGTGTCTTGAGCAAGTAATTTCTCTACTCTGCACATAAATTGACATAATGCAGTTTACTCAGCAATACTTCAAGTGCCTATTTATGCATTTAACCCTATTCAAGGGGACTATAATCTATATTTAAGCAACGATCCCTGTCTTTGTAAAACTTACATGTCACTAGAAGAAACACATAGTAGGTAAAGGCCTAATAAGGAAGTAAATTTTATAGAATATTAGAAAATAATAATTAACTTCTAAAAAAGTAAGTAGGTTAAATGGAGTGTTGAAACAGGAATGTGTGTGGTAACAAATAAGATAATAGGATAGTCTGAGGACCTAGAATTTGAACAAAGACCTAAAAGAGGTAAGGGATTGGGCTGGACATTTATCTGTAGAAGAGGATTCTAAGCAAAGGGAAGAGCTAGAGTAAACGTCCTTAGGCTGGGATCTAGTTCATGGCATGATTAAGTAACAGCAAAGAGACTTGTGTATTAGCTTGGCTGAAGGAGAGGCAGCTGTGCGACTCTGGAGGGGCTGTGAGTAGATGCCCCACGTCCAAGGACAGAGAAGCCCCAGCAGGATGGTAGGCACTGGAGCAGCAGATGGGTGGAGCTAGAGCAACTTTGAGGAGATACCTCACATCCAAGGGCAAAGGAGACGCCCCCGCAGAACTGTAGGAGGGGCGAATTCACGTTTAGACTCAAACCCTATTCCTACTAGAGATGCTCAGAGGGCTCAAACAAACCTTGTGTGCACCAGGACCCAGAGACCCCACAGAGACTGAGATAGAACTTTGTCTGAGTGTCTCCTGTGGCGGTATGGGTCAGTAGTGGACTGCCTCAGGGGCAGGGGCTCTGGGTGCAGCAGACTTGGGGATGGCATAAGCCCTCTTGGAGGAGGTCGCCATTAACCCTACCATAGAGCTGCCAGAACTTACACAGGACTGAAAAATAGTCTCTTGGAGGACACAAACATAACCTTGTGCACACCAGGACCCAGAAGAAAGGATCAGTGACCCACAAGAGACTGACCCAGACTTGCCCGGAAGTGTCCAGGAGTCTCCGGTGGAGGCATGGATCAGTGGTGGCCTGCTGCAGGGTTGAGAAAGGTTGTTGCTGAGCCACGAAGGACACCAGGATTCTTGGCCTCCAGAGGAGAAGAATTAAATCCAGGGCCAGAGACGAGGCTTGATCGCTCAGAGCTTTTGTGTAATAGAGTTTTATTAAAGTATAAAAGGGATAGAGAAAGCTTCTGACATAGACATCAGAAGGGAGCAGAAAGAGTACCCCCTTACTAGTGTTAGCAATGGAGTTATATACCTTTTAATTAGTTATTACAATGAATCAAAAGAAAGTTTCGAGTTTGTGAAAATTTTACCAGACCCACTCCCACAATTTACATTTTAGGATAACATGGTTAGACTTTAACAATGGAAAGATCCTACCAGACCTACTGGCATAATATACACTCTAAAACATCAGGGTTAGTCAGAAGGTTTTCAGGAAGGAGAAACTGTCCTCCAGCAGGCTACATTGTTGTTTTATAATCCCTAGTACAGTTGTGTAATTGACTAAGACTAAGGAATGTAGAGGAAAATAAAAACGTTTGTCCTTTTCTCCTCCTTGAGAATTTCAGACCCCTATCTCCACTTCGAGAGCCCCAGACCCTCTCTCCTTGGGGACCGTGGACTTCTTATTGATTTGCCTAGGAATTGACTCTCTCAGTTGGGGACTCTGAGTGTAGCAGTGCATATATGGGACCTTTTGAAGGAGGTCGCCATTATCTTCATTATCTCCACCATAGTTTGGCCCCTGGTAAATAACAGGGAGGGAACACAGCTCCACCCATCAACAGAAAATTCGGTTAAAGATTTACTGAGCATAGCCCCACCTATCAGAACAAGAACCAGTTGCTCCCTTGTTCAGTTTTCATAAGCCTCTTATCCTTCCCTATTAGAGGGCAGACAGACTGAAAACCACAATCACAGAAATCTAACCAATTTGATCACGTGGACCACAGCCTTGTCTAACTTAGTGAAACTATAAGCCATGCCATGTAGGGCCACCCAAGACAGATGGGTCATGGTGGAGAGTTTTGACAAAATGTAGTCCACTGGAGAAGGGAATGGCAAACCACTTCAGTATTCTTGCCCTGAGAACCCCATGAAGAGTGAAAATGCAAAAAGATAGGACACTGAAAGATGACCCCAGTTCAGTAGGTACCCAATATGCTACTGGAGATCAGTGGAGAAATAACTCCAGAAAGAAGGAAGACATGGAGCCAAAGCAAAAACAGCACCCAGTTGTGGATATGACTGGTGATAGAAGCAAAGTCCAATGCTGTAGAGAGCAATCTTGCATAAGAACCTGGACTGTTAGGTCCATGAATCAAGGCAAATTGGAAGTGGTCAAACGAGATGGCAAGAATGAGTGTCGACATTTTAGGAAGCAGCAAACTAAAATGGACTGGGATGGTTGAATTTGACTCAGATGATCATTTGATCTACTACTGAGGACAAGAATCCCTTAGAAGAATTGGAGTAGTGATCATAGTCAACAAAGGAGTCCAAAATGCAGTACTTGGATGCAATCTCAAAAATAACAGAATGACCTCTGTTTGCTTCCAAGGCAAACCATTCAGTATCACAGTAATCCAAATCTACAATCCAACCAGTAATGCTGAAGGAGCTGAAGTTGAACAGTTCTATGAAGACCTACAAGACCTCCTAGAACTAATACCGCATCCTCTCCCCCCCGCCCCCCGCCCCACAAATGCCCTTTTCATTATAGGGGACTAGAATTTAAAAGTAGGAAGGCAAGAAACACCTGGAGTAACAGGCAAATTTGGCCTTGGTGTACAGAATGAAGCAGGGCAAAGGCTAATAAAGTTTTGCCAAGAGAACACACTGGTCATAGCAAACACCCTCTTCCAATAACACAAGAGAAGACTCTACACATGGATATCACCAGATGGCCAATACCAAAATCAGATTGATTATATATTCTTTGCAGCCAAAGATGGACAAGATCTATACAGTCAGCAAAAATAAGACCAGGAGCTGACTGTGGATCAGATCATGAATTCCTTATACCAAATTCAGACTTAAATTGAAGAAAGTAGGGAAAATCAATAGGCCATTCAAGTATGACCTAAATCAAATACCTTACAATTATACAGTGGAAGTGAGAACTAGATTCAAGGGATTAGATCTGATTGAGTGCCTGAGGAACTATGGATGGAGGTCTGTGACACCATACAGGAGATAGGGATCAAGACCATCTCCAAGAAAAAGAAATGCAAAAACTCAAAATGGCTGTCTGAGGAGGTCTTACAAACAGCTATGAAATGAAGAGAAGTGAAAGGCAAAGGAGAGAAGGAAAACTATACTCATTTGAATGCAGAGTTCCAAAGAACAGTAAGGAGAGACAAGAAAGCCTTCCTAAGTGACCAGTGCAAAGAAATAGAGTAAAACATTAGAATGGGGAAGACTAGAGATCTCTTGAAGAAATTAGAGATACCAAGGGAACATTTCATGCAAAGCTGGACACAATAAAGGACAGAAAGGGCATGGACCCAAAAGAAGCAGAAGATAATAAAGAACAGGTACAAGAATACACAGAACTGTACAAAAAAGTTCTTCATGACCCAGATAATCACAGTGGTGTGATCACTCACCTAGAGCCAGACATCCTGGAATGTGAAGTCAAGTGGGCCTTAGGAAGCATCTCTACAAACAAAGCTAGTGGATGTGATGGAATCCCAGTTGGGCTATTTCAAATATTAAAAGATGATGCTGTGAAAGTGCTGTACTCAATATGCCAGCAAATTTGGAAAACTTGGCAGTGGCCACAGGACTGAAAAAGGTCAGTTTTCATTCCAATCCCAAAGAAAAGCAATGCCAAAGAATGCTCAAACTACTGCACAATTGCACTCATCTCACACGCTAGTAAAGTAATGCTCAAAATTCTCCAAGTCAGGCTTCAGCAATACGTGAACCATGAACTTCCAGATGTTCAAGCTGGTTTTAGAAAAGGCAGAGGAACCAGAGATCAAATTGCCCACATTTGTTGGATCATTGAAAAAGCAAGAGATTTCCAGAAAAACATCTACTTCTGCTTTCTTGACTATGCCAAAGCCTTTGACTGTGTGGATCACAATAAACTGGAAAATTATGAAAGAGATGGGAATACCAGACCACCTGACCTGCCTCTTGAAAAATCTGTATGCAGATTAAGAAGCAACAGTTAGAACTGGACATGGAACAAACTGGTTCCAAATAGGGAAAGGAGTACATCAAGGCTGTATATTGTCATCCTGCATGTTTAACTTCTGTGCAGAGTACATCATGAGAAACGCTGAGCTGGAAGAAGCACGAGCTGGAATCAAGATTGCCGGGAGAAATATCAATAACCTCAGATATGCAGATGACACCACCCTTATGGCAGAAAGCAAAGAAGAAACTAAAGAGCTTCTTGATGAAAGTGAAGGAGGAGAGTGAAGAAGTTGGTTTAAAGCTCAACATTTAGAAAACTAAGATCATGGCATCCAGTCCCATCATTTCATGGCAAATTGGTGGCAAAACAGTGGAAATAGTTACAGACTTTACCAAAGGGGCTGGAGGGGCGGGGTGGGGGTGGGGGTCGCTCCAAAATCACTGCAAATGGTGACTGCAGCCATGAAAGTAAAAGACACTTGCTTCTTGGAAGAAAAGTTATGACCAACCTAGACAGCATATTAAAAAGCAGAGACATTACTTTGCCAACAAAGGTCCATCTAGTCTAAGCTATGATTTTTCCAGTAGTCATGTGTGGATGTGAGTGTTGGACTATAAAGACAGCTGAGCCCCAAAGAATTGATGCTTTTGAACTGTGGTATTGGAGAAGACTCTTGAGAGTCCCTTGGACTGCAAGGAGATCCAACCAGTCCATCCTAAAGGAGATCAGTCCTGAATATTCATTGAAAGGACTGATGTTGAAGCTGAAACTCCAATGTTTTGGCCACCTGATGCGAAGAACTGACTCATTTGAAAAGACCTGATGCTGGGAAACATTGAAGGCAGGAGGAGAAGGGGACGACAGAGGATAAGATGCTTGGGTGGCATCACCGACTCAATGGACATGAGTTTGGGTAAACTCTGGGAGTTGGTGATGGACAGTGAGGCCTGGCATGCTGCAATCCATGGGGTCCAAAGAGTCGGACATGACTGAACGACTGAACTGAAGTGAACTGAGAATAGTAGTAGAAGTTAGAATGGCCGTTGGTGGTCATGTCATGTATATCACTGTAGGGTATTTCAGAATTTTAGCTCTTACTGGTTCTGAAAGAGAAACTGTGGCAGGTAGTCTTAACTTACAATGGGATAAAAGTAATTCATATATTTCGTTGTCCCTTGGTAACTTTGAATTATTTTTTGTTATTATTTAATTCCCCTTTCTCTGCAGTTGTCAAATTCCTGCTCCTCTTCTCAGTCTCTAGACCCCTTGCCTGTTATATACAGGCTAGTATCTTGAGGATGAAAGTCACATAGAATGCTGGAGTGATTTCAATATATTCCTCTGTTTTCTAGGATCCTGGCTTCTTTGGTCATTTTCAGATAATATCAGAAATTATATGCACACACATACACACACACATAAATATGTGTGTATATTATATAATTTTATGTAATACAAAAGTGTAAATATTTATATAAAATTACAATATGCATTTTATGTCTAATTTTTCTAATTTTCAGAGAAAGAGTTGTTTTGATAAAAACCAGTGTGTTAAAGCTGAATGCAAAGTTTTCTCTTTAGAGAAAGTGGAGGGTCTACTTAGATTTGCTCATTATGGTGTTTTCAATATTTGTAAGTCTCTTTCTATTTTGTAAATAACTTCATTTGTATCATCTTTTTAAAGTTATGTTTCATATATGAGTGATATGATATTTGTCATTCTCTGTCTGGCTTCACTTAGTATGATAATCTCTAGGTTTATCCATGTTGCTGCAAATGGCATTATTTCATTCTTTTCTGTAACTAATATTCCATTATATATATAAACACCACATCTTCTATATCCATCCTCTGGATGTGGATGTTTAGGTTGCCTTCATGTCTTGGCTGTTGTCAGCAGTGCTGCAGTAAACATTGGGGTACATATATCTTTTCAAATTATTGTTTTCTCCAGATATATTCCCAGGAGTGGAATTGTTCAATCATATGGTAGTTCTATGTTTAGTTTCTTAGGGACCCGCCATACTGTTCTCCATAGTGCTTGTACCAATTTATATTCCCACCAACAGTGTAGGAGCATTCATTTTTCTCCACACCCTCTCCAGCATTTATTGTCTGTAGATTTTTTGATGATAGCCATTTTGACCAGTGTGAGGTGATACCTGATTGAAGTTTTGATTTGCATTTCGCTGACAATTAGTGATATTGAGCATCTTTTCATGTGATTTTTGGCCTTTTGAATGTCTTCTTTGGAGAAATGTCTGTTTAGATCTTCTGCCTGTTTTTTGATTGGACTATTTTTTTTTTTTTTTCACATAGAGCTGCATGAGCTATTTGTTTATTTTGGAGATTAATCCCTTGTTGGTTGCTTTGTTTGCAGATATTTTCTCTTATTCTGGGGGTTGTCTTTTCATTTTGTTTATGGTTTCCTTTGCTGTGCAGAAACTTCTAAGTTTAATTAGGTTCCATTTGTTTATTTTGTCTTTGTTTTCATTATAATAGGAGGTGGATCCAAAAAGATATTGCTGTGATTTATGTCAGAGTGTTCTGCCTGTGTTTTCCTCTAAGAATTTAAAAGTGTCTGACCTTATGTTTAGGTCTTTGATCCGTTTTGAGTTTGTCTGTATGGTATTAAAGAATGTTCTTAGTTTTCATTTTTGAAATGGAAGCCAGGAAGATGCTTAACGCAAAAAAAGATTTCACATATGGAACTGTATTTCAAATATGCACAGTCGCAAGAATAATCTGAGTGCTTTTGCATAATAGATTCCTGGGATCATACCATTAAAGTAGATTAGAATTTCCAGGAAAGGGTCACTAAATTACAGTGGATTAACAAACCTACTGCATAAACCTCATGATCAAGGAACTTCAGAACATAGTATGTGTGTTTTTTTATTGGATTAAGTGCTGTATCTAAATAGATATTCTGTGAGACATCTGGTATTGGTAAGACATTTATTAGCAAGACTAGTTATTAAGGTTGCCCAATGAATGTATACATAATGAAACAAAGATGTTTCATCTATTGCTTCTATTCATCTACCCTGTCCTTAAGGTACGCAGTTCAAAACAGTGTGACCAAATCGTTTCCAGTGCTTCTAAAAATTCTACCATTAAGCTGTGCAGTATTTTTTTTTTTTTTTGCTTTAGGTGTAGATGGGCAAGAACTAATATTTGTTAATGTCTGCATTAGATCTCTTTTAAAAAATTCAGTGTATACAATTAAATGCCTATTATATATCAGCCTAGGTGACAAAAAAAGTAACAATATAATGGTAGGCAAAGCAGATAAGATCATTTGCCTCAAGCAGCTTGCACTCATTCCATAGATATTATTTCAAAAAGTCTATTTGAACTCATATTGTTTATTTGGACACTGTCTCTATCCTAAAATGTATGTTTTTGCTCATAAGCACACTTTTTTCCCCAGCTTTGGCTATTGGGATCTCTTTCATTTGGCAACAAGGTCTCTGACATACCATCATTGATTTGTTATCTGAGCACTTCCTTACTTTCTGGCACCACAAGATGCCCCAGGCTCAACTTGTTTATTCGCTGCCCTGCTCCTAAAATCAGTCATTTCTCCGAGGACTTCTACTTCCTTTTATTAGAGAATATGATTAGAAACCAAAATCTAAGTGTTAGGTATGCTCTTTGTTATAGGAGTATCATTGTTTCTAGAGTCTTTCAGCTGACAGAGCAGGGAAATAGATGTGAATGTAGTATATATTTCCAGTGGACAGAATCTGGATCCACTTTTCTAAAGTTCACTACTTGCAGAGGTACTGTTTCAACCACCTACAATTGTAACTAAGGCCAACAAATCTCTTTTTCTTACCCAACCCTAAGATCAATAAAACACAGCATATGAACAGAAGGCTTGAATATGTGATCGGAAGTGCAGGTATAACGTCCCTTGTACACACATTAAAAGGAGCTGCTTATTCTTCCAGTGCTTTGGTAAGCCTACAAAAAGTGTTGCTACATTTAAAGAAAACATACTTTTGAATCTCAATGTTTCCCTCAGGAAATAGGGACTATTATTTCTGGAAGGAATACTATACACCAGGGCTACATCCCTAGATTTCCCACATGACCTACCTTACACAAAGGAAGTAGAGAAGACAAAGATTAACAGCACTGGAGCTTGATTATCTTGTTTGACTTTTCTCCTTGGTCACATAGATCAGACTGCATTCTTTAATTTATGAGTGAGAAGTTTGATGGGGGTGAAACAGATGGCCTAGGGCAAATAAGACACAAAGTCATTCTGTGTTCTACCTAAAGGTTTTAAAGTCATTCATGCGAGGTTGGAGACAATTTGGTCTAATACACCCAGAAATATGGGGAGGGAGAAAGGTAATGTGTGGCTACAGATTTTAAGATGAACAAGTTTTGTAAGCAAGTGGCCTAGAAAGGAGTGAGAAAATTAAAGCAACAAAAGGAAGAGTTTGGGTAGTGATAATTAGATACAGGCATGACGCCTTGGAAGTTGTCTGTACTAGAAGCACATCTGATTGTTATTCAGTTTTTACATTTTAACCTTATATTATCAGATAATTATATATTTAAATTAAGTTTTTAAAGGGTTTATAGATTTGTACTCTATAGTAATGTAAATCCTACATAGAATCATGCTGTTTCTATGATCAAAACTCTAGGAAATTGTCATATTTTTTATGTCACCTTAGAGCAGTTTTGTTTAGTTATAAGATTTATCCATTACTAGTCAAAATACAATTGTTCAAACAAGTTAATAGATGTACATTTTCTCTCTTTTGTGCTTTCAAGTTTTTCCATCTAAAAATATAGCGTATCTCTCTATTTCTTTCAAGTTCTCAGTATGAATAAGTTATTGCTGTCTTATAAATTAATTCATAAGTCTTCTGCAAAATGAAAACTTTGGAGTAAAAGGTGATTTACAAAATGTGGTAACATAAAACCTACCTTTTCAAGTTTAATATTATGTGGAACCAAGGAAGCGAGAGAGAAGATGAAAGAGCTTGTTTCAAGAGGTGAAGAGGAAACTCTTCACACCCAGCCTATCACTTCAATTTAGAAGTCTCTAAAACAATGCTGGCTTGAAAATAGTGGAGTAAATGATCATTAAGATATCATCTCCAATACTTTGAAATCTGTGATGCTTAGGAGAGTGTTTTAGAAATTGAAGACAAAGAGTCAAATTTATGGGGGACAATAAAAGCATAAAAACTAACCATGTTATTCAGCGTTGGCAGGTAATTTCAATGATCTGGAAAATCAAAGAAGCCTAAACCGGACGTAGGCCTGTTATCATATTTCCTGTGTTTCAGTGGAAGATTGTCGCCAACAAATGGATCCTATCCCTGAAGAAGTCAAAGACAGACATGCTTAGAACATCTCATGTTGGAAGATATATGACATTATCTAAATTGCAAATCTGAATACAAATCTGAAAATCATATTCACTTATATTGTAGGCAGTATTTTGTCATTTCATCTAGGCACAAGGCTATACTTGCCTTCAAGCAAGTGATCTTATCAGATGAAAGATAAATTTCCAAGTGCCACAAAGAAAAATTTTCAAGACCTTCTGGCAAAATGTCCAAATAATTAACAAGACAAAAAACAGATACTTGTCTGTTTCAAATAGCTCAATAGGAACATGCAAAGGAAGATAAATATAGAAAACCATTGACAAAAATCTCAAAGAAATATAAGGGAATCCAGAATTTGGTGTCTAGTCAGATATTATTCTAGGTTAAAGCCTAGAGAAATAGGGTCTTTAAGGGCAAAATAACTTAAGCTATACTTGTATTTGTGAGCCCTTCTTGAGCAGTTTTCCAATGGATGGGCTTGATTCAGCCAAGTGACTAAAGGAGAAGTTTGGTTAGGGGCTGATTATGAGCATTTAATGTATTTTAAAACATTTTATACTAAGAGACAGCTTGACATAAAGTGAAAATTTTATGTAAAAATGTTATGTTACATGCTATGACAAAAAAGATAATAAATTTCATAAAGAGGAGAAAGGAAAGAGAAGAGTACAGTGAGTTCATTAGGAAAAAAGTGAGAAGCAAATGATAGCATGAAAATCTTATAGATCAGATACTAATCGGTTAAATAAGAAATCAAGGAAGAGAAAATTTTCTAAGAAAGTATAATATAAAAGTAGTTGTTAGAAGAAAAGTTATATCTTAAACATTTAAAGTATTTTAAAGCATAAAAACAGAATAAATTATGAATTAAAAGATGAGTAGGAAACATAATAAAAATAATTTTAACCAAAAATTTACTGCATTTTGAAACTAGTATTAGTCATATTGATTTACAGAAATAGATTTAACTTAATAATTAAAATTTTTAAATAAAAATTTAATATGGCTTTCAAAGTAAGGTTCAACTATATGCTGTATCTAAGAGATACTTACATAACAAAGTGATTCATCATCTGAGAATAAAGGGAAAGGCAAAGACATATAGGAATTAAAAAAGTGATTAGAAAGCATTGTCTGTATTGCCACTTGTGACAAAGCAGAGTTAAAGCCAGATATCATTAAATGTTATAAGTAACTAAGAAAGCATGTATGCTCAAGAGAAAGAATGGAGAGGACAGGGAAAAAAGAATAGAAACTTAATAATGGGAACATATATGGCATCACTGTCAGTGTATAACTAGTCAGGTGGACAAAGAATAATACTGTTTACAAAAGTGAAAAAATGAATTAAACCTTCCATTTATAAAGCTAGAAAACCCCAGTGTTCATCACAGCACTGTTTATAATATCCAGGACATGGAAGCAACCTAGATGTCCATTAGCAGATGAATGGATAAGAAAGCTGTGGTACATATACACAATGGAGTATTATACTCAGCCATTAAAAAAGAATACATTTGAATCAGTTCAATGAGGTGGATGAAACTGGAGCCTATTATACAGAGTGAAGTAAGCCAGAAAGAAAAACACCAATACAGTATACTAACACATATATATGGAATTTAGAAAGATAGTAACGATAACCCTGTATGTGAGACAGCAAAAGAGACACAGATGTATAGAACAGTCATTTGGACTCTGTGGGAGAGGGAGAGGGTGGGATGATTTGGGAGAATGGCATTGAAACATGTATAATATCATATAAGAAATGAATCGCTAGTCTATGTTAGATGCAGGACACAGGATGCTTGGGGCTGGTGCACTGGGATGATCCAGAGAGATGGTATGGGGAGGGAGGTGGGAGGGGGGTTCAGGATTGGGAACACGTGTACACCTGTGGCGGATTCATGTTGATATATGGCAAAACCAATACAGTATTGTAAAGTAAAAAAAAGTAAAATTTTTAAAAAATCAATTCAACCTTTAATATTAGGAAGATAATAAGAAAAATAAAAACAGAATAGAAACACAGCAAATGTGGATAATATATCAAAATACAAGAGGGGAAAGAACCACTCAAAGAGAAGAAATTAGTATAAAGACCACATTGCATACCACTTTTCAAATAAATTTGCATTTAAAGAAGTATATTCATCTTTTAGGAAAACAAATGAGTAAGGAAAAGTTTAAAGAAACCATTAAAAGATATAAACATTAATGAAAAATCCCAGGAAAAAAAAATAGTTGTTGTTCAGTCATTAAGTCGTGTCCAACTCTGTGACCCCATGGACTGCAGCACACCAGGCTTCCCTGTCCTTCACTATCTCCCAGAGTTTCATCAAACTCATGTCAATTGAGCTGGTGAAATTACTCAGCTCAAATTGTTTCAAAAAAGAATTCTACTAAATTGACAAAATCAGAAAAGCCCAATGAAATAAAAATAGTTCCAGACAGAGAATAATGAAGGAAATCTTCCTATTTTTCTGAAACAACTATAACACTTAAGCTTAAACATAATAATAATATTACAGAACTAATGACTTTGGCATATTAATCAAATATTTTATTAAATAAAATATTAGAATCATATATAATTTTAAAATGGCCAAGTGAAATTTATTTCTGGAATGCAAAGATAATAGGAAAGTCAAGTAACACATAAATACCATGAATAGAGTAGTCTGTAAACAACAAGCATTTATTTTTCACAATTCTGGAGGCTGAAAAGTCAAAGATCAAGATGCTTGCACATTTGGTTTTGGTTGAAAGCATTTTTATTGTAAACTTACATGGCAGAAGGGGCAAGCTAGCTCTCTGGAGTCTCTTTTATAAAGAAGCACTAATTCTAGTGATGAGGGCTCTGCCCTCTAATGCCCTAATCACCTTCTCAAATACCCTCCTCACTGTAACATCATCTTGAGAGTTAGAATTTCAAAATATACCTTTTGGAGAAGACACAAACATTCAGTCCATAGCAAATGGCATTAATGGTTGCGTGTACTGATATCCTGCTGGTTTAAGAGGGTGCCCAGGATTATCTTTAGTTCTTCCCTGAAAGTGAAATCTGTTCAGTTGTATCTAACTCTTTGAAAACCCGTGGACAATACAGTCCATGGAATTCTCCAGGCCAGAATACTGGAGTGGGTAACCTTTCCCTTCTCCAAGGGATTTTCCCAACCCAAGGATCAGACCAAGGTCTCCCACATTGCAGGTGGGTTCTTTACCAGCTGAGCCACAGGGGAAGCCCAAGAATACTGGAGAGGGTTGCCTATCCCTTCTCCAGCAGATCTTCCCAACCCAGGAATTGAGCCGGGGTCTCCTGCAATGGAGGTGGGTTCTTTACCAACTGAGGTATCAGGGAAGCCCAGTTCTTCCCTGGAGCCTAATTAAATGAACAGTTACTTGCTTGTTATTATGGAAACTGGAGGAGAAACTTCAGTATCTACTGTAACTATTGGGGAATGTTAAGTTGGGTAAACTTTGGTCATATTAGCAGTAAAAACATGGACATACTTTTTTGGCTCTTTGAAGTTGTTTTCCCTAAGTGTGTTAGTCCCTCAGTTGTGTCAGACTCTTTGTGACCACGTGGACTGTACCCTGCCAGGCTCTTCTGTCCATGGAATTCTCCAGGCAAGAATACTAGAGTGGGTTGCCCTGCCCTTCTCCAGGGGATCTTCACAACCCAGGATAGAACCCCAAGTCTCCTACATTGCAAGTGGATTCTTTACCATTTGAGCCATCAGGGAAGCCCAGTAAATATATCTTCATCACTAAATAAAGAAAGGGGTGAAGAAAGAAACTATTGCTAAGAAACAACTGAGTTTAGTATTTGGTGTGTTATTTTCTATTAAGACTTGACCTTTATTTCTTAACGATGATGACATAGTATATACACAGATTTCATATACTGATTTAAATGGTTTTAATTAAATAATTGATTAATTTTATTTTTTAAAAACTGAAGTAGAGTTGATTTCCAACATCACTTTAATTTGTGGTTTACTACATGGGGCTTCCCTGGTAACTCAGTTGGTAAAGAATCTACATGCAATGCAGAAGACCAGGTTTCGATCCCTCGGTTGGGAAGATCCCCGCCCCCCGCCCCCCCCCACACACACACACACAGGAGGAAATGGCCACCCACTTCAGTATTCCTGCCTGGGAAATTCCTTGGACATGGGAGCCTGGTGGGCTACAGTCCATGGGGTTGCAAGAGTTGGAAATGACTTAGCAACTAAACCACCACGACGTGGTTTTACAATTATACAAATGATAACTGCCACAATGACTATAATCAAAACAGAAAAATAATAACAATTGTTCATAAGGATGTGGTGAAACTGTAATGTCATGCATTGTTGGTGGAAATATAAGAAGCCACTTTGGATAATGGGCCTCTCTGGTGGCTCAGTGGTAAAGAATCCACCTGCAGCGCAGAAGACACAGGAGATGTGGATTCGGTCCTTGGGTCAGAAGATCCCCTGGAGAAGGGCACAGCAACCCACTGCAGTATTCCTGCCTGGAGAATCTCCTGGACAGAGGAGGCTGGTGGGCTACAGTCCACAGGGTTGCAAAGAGTCAGACATGACTGAAGCAACTGAGCACACATGCACACACTTTAGATAATGGGCTCTTACAAAGTGGTTCTTAAAAATTTCAGCATACACCTAACATATGAATCATCCTTTCTGTTCCTGCTATTCACTCAAGAGAAAAAGAAACAGAAAAACATTTGTCCACACAAATACTCGTGCACTAATTTTCAATGTAGCATTATTCTTAATAGCCAAAAAGTGAAAATAATTCAAGTGCCCATCAGCTGGTAAATAAACACACTGTCATTCATTCATCAAGTAAAAATAATGAACTACTAATAAATGATAGAGTATATGAACTTACAAGTTATCATGCCTAGTGGAAGAGGCAAATTAGAAACAACTGCATCGTGCTTCATTTTATTTATGTGAAACATCCTGAAAAAGGCAAAACAGTATGGGGAGGATGTAGGTTAGTGGTTGCCTGGAGATGTGAATGGGAAGGATTATCTGCATTCAAGCCTGAAGAACTTTTGGGGGTGATGAAAATAATTTAAATAGGATCACACTGAAGGTGGCATATTTCTGTATATTTATAAAAATCATTGTATTATTCCTAAAAATGTTTACAATTTTGGTAAGTAAATATATCCGTAAATCTGTTTTTAAAGTAATATGATAGCACATTCTCTATTAAAATTGCCTTTTCATTGTAAAAATGGAATGTTTTAAATATTGTGACAGTCCCATCTCACTTTTATGTAGCTGAAGTATGGAGCCAATGTCTGATGAGATTTTTTTAAGAACTAAGTTAGCTAACAGGTGGGAAATGGCCTACTGCAGCTTTTGTAGATAAAAGCACTCAAAGAAAAAGAATTCCCATTTGCTAATAGATAATAACTTTAGCCAGCACAGTGAAAAATCCTAGAGAACACTGATACTCAGTTTTACTGACCATCTTATCCTTATTGTCTGTTATACTATTTCACACATAGTAGTGAGTGTCAATTACTAGTCAGGTTGATTAAAAAAAGTCCAGGGGGGTGGAATGCAAAAGTAGGAAGTCAAGAAATACCCAGAGTAATAGGTAAATTTGGCCTTGGAGTACAGAATGAAGCAGGGCAAAGGCTAATAGAGTTTTGCCAAGAGAACACACCGGTCATAGCAAACACCCTCGTCCAACAACACAAGAGAATACTCTACACATGGACATCACCAGATGGTCAATACTGAAATCAGATTGATTATATTCTTTGCAGCCGTAGATAGAGAAGCTCTATACAGTCAGCAAAAACAAGACCGGAGCTGACTGTGGCTCAGATCATGAACTCCTTTTTGCCAAATTCAGACTTAAATTGAAGAAAGTAGGGAAAACCACTAGGCCATTCAATTATGACCTGACTCAAATCCCTCACAGTTATACAGTGGAAATGAGAAATAGATTCAAGGGACTAGATCTGATAAACAGAGTGCCTGGAGAACTATGGATGGAGGTTTATGACATTGTACAGGAGGCAGGGATCAAGACCATCCCCAGGAAAATGAAATAGGGGGAAAAAAAATGGTTGTCTGAGGAGGCCTTACAAATAGCTGTGAAAAGAAGAGAAACGAAAGTCAAGGGAGAAAAGGAAAGATATACCCGTTTGAATACAGACTTCCAAAGAATAGCAAGGAGATATAGGAAAGCCTTCCTCAGTGATCAATGCAAAAATAGAATGGGAAAGATTAGAGATCTCTTCAAGAAAATTAGAGATACCAAGGGAATATTTCATACAAAGACGGGCTCAATGAAGGACAGAAATGGTATGGACCTAACAGAAGCAGAGATATTAAGAGGTGACAAGAATACACAGAAGAACTTTACAAAAAAGATCTTCATGACCCAGATAATCATGATAGAATGATCACTCACCTAGAGCCAGACATCCTGGAATGTGAGGATTCCAGGGCCTTAGGAAGTTGACCTTAGGAAGCACCCCTACAAACAAAGCTAGTGAGGGTGAACTGCACCTAGGAAGAAGGGTCTGTCTCTATGACAGAGTGTTTTTGCACACAGATATTGTTATAGATCCTGAAGCCTTAGAACCAACTATGTGACTCAGCTTTCAGCTTTTCAACAGACATTGTGAGAACTCTGGGAGGTGACCCCTGACCCAGCCTCCACAATTGGTCTAATTGCTGGTTCTGCAGAGCACTCCTCATCGATTGAAGGCTTGACGTGGTGGGTTTCTCCCCTTCAAGGTAAGGACTTTCTTCAATTCTGGGAATATCTTCACCAACAACAATCATATGTGACACCTCTTCTTGATCTGATGACATCTAGAAATCCTAAGATGGGCTGATATCACACATTGTACCTTAACTATGGACATAATGTGACTTTTAATTTTGATTATGTTTTAATTTGGTTTAATGACTATTTTGCCTTATATCTATAACTGTATAATGGGGTTTGTCTCTAACCATATGAAAGCTTTTAGGTTACAAATTGTTGTCTAGGCTCCTATGAGTGCCACAGCCTCCTCCAACTACTGGGGGCCCTGGATCAGAGACTCTATATGAGGGTTAGGAGAATATGTTGCCTCAACAATTCAGGGATGATGCCCTTCAACAGAAGGACATAGTTATGGAATAAAAATGATGCCCCTTTCCCTTGGCAACATAATTCTCCTAAAAGAAAAGGGAGGGATGAGAGAGTCATTTTCTAGGCAGATTGATCCCGAAGGAGGAGAAAGGAGTTCAGGGCCCTCAAGGAGAAAGGGGTCTGGGGCTCTCAAGGAGAAAAGAACAAACCTTGTTTTCTACATTGCTTTGTCTTAGTCAATATGATAATGTATCTTGATAGAGGTCATGTTTCTCCTTAACAAGAACCTTCTGACTAATCTTGTTATTTTAAGACTATATTGTGGGAGGGGTCTGGTAAGACCCTTCTATTGTTAGTTCTAATCTTGTTAATTTAAGATGTCTGTTGTGAGAGTCGGTCTGGTAAAAGTATATAAGGCCTTGATAAGACTTGTGAGTTGAGGGCATTTCTCTGACCCTCTTCTGATGTCTATGTTGGACGGTTTCTCTGACCCTTCCGATACTTTAGTAAAAATCTGCTACACAAAAACTCGTGAGTGATCAAGTTTGGTCCCTGGTCCCAAAGCTAAATCTTCTTCAGAGATCATGAATCCAAACTGACATCGTTCACTGTAAGCTCTCAGTAGGCTTTTATGTAATTTATTGAATAAAAATTAAAGAACACATGTATCGATATACCATGTTTACTGAACTACTTTAGAAGCATCTGTAAAAAAAAGATTATACAACTAAATGAATGTATTTTTATATCCTAATGGGCAATATTCCCTTTATTATAAAAAAGAAAGATTTTTAAAAAGACTAAATCATTAACTTTTTTGAATGAAATATTTAAGATTTTAAGTTGTATTAGGTTTTATGACATCAAACATATTTAAGATATTTTTCAAACTGTCACTGAATAATCAAACATGGAGAATCAAAGTCCTGAAATAAAAAAATCTTGGAATTAGCAGTAACTTTGAAATTCTATTTTCCATCTCATGTTCCATAAGAGGATTTATCTGACCATCTGTGAATTTAAGGACCCAGTTGAAAGAAATCAAATTCTAATTGTAGAATTGACTGCAAAATTAGATCACATTAGAACTATAAAGGTGTATATCTTCATCAAAACTCAACAAACACCAAAATGATCAACTTCAAAATTTTCACGAAGAAGCCTATAGAGAAAAGAAGGAGAAAGAAAAACAAATTAGCAAGATAGTATTTTAAACTTCATGATAAGTGTATCAAGTGCTTCCTAATGAGGAGTCTGAACTTGGGACAGGATGGAGAGGCTGTGCTCCTGTTTTGTAAGGAACTGGGCTGCAGCTGATTCCTGGCCCTGAGTTTCTGCTGTGGTAGAAACTCCTGCATGCTAGTTCTGGCTCATACTTTGAATCTGCTGTATCTGAGAAAGGGGAGGATTAGGGAATGTGTTTGTGATCCTTGAGAAGGAGATGACGAAGTTTGGTAGATGTGTCATAGACTACTACCCTGCAGTCTGAGAAAGGTTTGAAAGGTTGTCTTGAGGGTTTAGAGGACCATCAGAAGAATCCCTTTCTAGGAGGAATAGTGCATTGTGATTGATTTCAGACTACACCCATAGGGTCCTGTGTCAGTTAATAGTTGCTGAAGCTGAAGATCTGCTCATGGCAATACCAATATTTACTGTGCAGCCTCAGGGCTTCTGAATTACCGTACATTAGTCTGCTGTTTGTAGATAATAACTGATTTTCAGAACATTCTGCATGGTTATGTAGAGAGCTCTAAAGCAGTACTCCTTTTCAGAAATTAGAACTTTAAGGAAAAGTACAAGTGTGTACAGGACATCTTTTATGTATGGTTATGACAGTTATTTTGTGCATATGCTGTGTTTAGGTTATCGGCACTATGAATTTTCCTATTCTTTTGAAATGACTTCCTGATTACTCTGGAAGAGAAAATATTTACTGTCATATGCTTACATCTTTTCACTGCAGAGAATACATATATTACGGTAAGTCTGACCATTGGTTGCACAGACTGGCTCATGTTCTCCAGTACAAACGTAAGATGAAAGTATGAATGACATGCAGTTTGTCTGAAAAATATTAAACAAAAACATGGAACTTATCAAATAACACAGAGTAAAAAACGTTTTTCAAGTCTAATATGAAATGCCGCACATCTAAATGGGATAAATATATTCTGTATATAAGTTTAAGAACAAACCTCAATAGAACCACTACCCATTTAAAATGTAAAATATTGTCAATATTTTTTATGTCCATTATACTTCACAAAACGACCACACAATTTTGTTGTTAAAATTTACAACATTAAAAATGTTATTATCATTTTTAACTTCCTAAAGAGTTAAGTGTTATCTTACCTTATGCATTTTTATTTTATATCGGAGGAAAGCTTCTGGGAAAGAAGAGATAAAAATGATACAGGATGAAAACAGGCATAGTAAGTGACACATCTTAGTAGCAGAAATGAAAATTGCCTATGCTAACAATACAAATACGACTGCAAAACACTAAGTTCACAAAATAGAACAAAATCAAAAAACACTTTTTAGTTCCCAGATTAATCTCACAGTGTGAAAAGTAATGCTCTTTTTCTTTTTCTTTTTTTGCCATGCCTTGAGGAATATAGAATTTTAGTTCTCCAACCAGTGATTGAACTTATCCCCCTGTGTAGTGGTATCATGGAGTCCTAACCATTGAATTTCCTGTATTATTTTTTTAACTATTCCCATCACCTTGCTTTAGAGATACCATTGTCTTTTCATCTTTGTAGTTGAGATCCTCATCAAAGAAAACAAAGAAAGAAGTCACTTAATTATGAAGAAATTAATCAGTACTACCTGGTGGCTCAGTGGGTAAAGCGTCTGCCTCCAATGTGGGAGACCGGGTTCAATCCCTGAGTTAGGAAGATCCCCTGGAGAAGGAAATGGCACCCCACCCCAGTACTCTTGCCTGGAAAATCCCATGGACTGAGAAGCCTGGTAGGCTACAGTCCGTGGGGTCGCAAAGAGTTGGACACAACTGACCAACTTCACTTCACTTCAACCTTACTGTATAAATTGTGAAATTTATTTAGCCACCATAAGCTTCAAGGAAGGTAACCCAGTGACAAGGTCAACAATGAGTTCCCTTCTTACACAAGGCTTTGAAAAAGAGGAATCAGCTGGCAAACACCAAATCAGATTGTCAAGCAATACCAGATCTAGGAGAAATCATTTCTCCTCACACTTTGCATATAACAACAATGGAATTGAGCCCCTGTAAGGAAGAAGAATTTAAAGTTCTTGAGTTACAGATGAACAAAACATAAAACCTACTGTTCATTCAAACCCACTACTCTGTCTTCACTCATCTGATGTGGGAAATGAAGAAAAGCAGCCATTGCTGCAGTTTAAAACAAGACATCTGTTACATGTGCAGTTTCACTTTACCAGTTTAAGTATTACAAACCCAATAGAGTTGGTTTACAGCAGTTGTTTACTGAATTTTCTAGGGTCTGTTTAACTCAGAGCTGGAAAATTTACTCACCAGAGCAAAGAAGAAATGCAAAGAAAATGATGAAAACAGCTTTGATCCATGATGAGAAGAAAGACATTTTATCAAGTCAGTAGATGAAAACTTTATAATGGTTGATAACTCACGAACAGAGAAAAATCCTGATTTTTCCTATAAATAGATAAACAGAATCTATATCCACACTATAGTCCAATCAATAGTTCCTTTGGTAAAGGAACCATTCCAGTCCCCTAGATTACTAATTTAGATGAACCATTTCCTTTTTTCTTCTTCCAACCCTCAGATTCAAGACATAACCTGTAGGCTGCATAGATACCTGAGAAAAGCGTGGGACAAGGTCTTGTTTGCACGGAAAAGAGGCTGCTTACCTTCCTTCCCAGCTCTGTACGTCAGCTCATAAGGAACCTGGCTACAGGTCGGAAAACATGCGCACGTGGGGCCGCCCTCCCAGCAGTTCTGCACACCAGGGCTAACGCCTGTGGTTCCACACCTGAACTACCTGGCACAGACAGATTGTGGAGCGTGAGGCCAGCAGCTTTTGAAACTATCTACTTCACCTTTTCTCTTCAAGTCTCTCCTTAGTCTCCCCAGCTAAGTTGTTCTTCTTGATACAGAAAGGAGCTCAGTGGGGAAAGACAGAAGCCCCAGGACAGATAAAACACAGAGATATTCTTTGCCTTCACAGGGGCTGTCAAGTAAGTTCTTGAGAGATGCTTCACAAACACCCCTAAACAGATCTTCCCTCAGCAGGAGGTATGAGGACAACTTGATCTGATGAATCCAGATTTATGGGGAAGAGACCCAGTTTAAAAAAAAAAAATATATATATATATATATATAATAGATTTTAAGATAGAGAGGATATGTGAAAGGTTTCTAAGCGATTGAGCTGGAAAGAAACAAGAGGATTTAAGCAAGAAGAGTTTTGTGAACTATAATTACATATATACCTTTGACCCTTCATATCTTTCAATACCAGAATTGAATTATACTCAATTGAAAAATATTTTTTATTCTATTTTATTTATTTTTTTTACTTTGAGATAATAGTAGATTTACAATTGTAAGAAATAATAAGAGAAATCCAGTTTGACCAGTTTCCCCTAATGGTTATATCATGTAAAACTATTATACAATTTTACAACCAGTACTTGATGTTAGCTAGAAACCTTTTTAGGAGTCCATGACCAAGAATGTGGAACAAGTGTGTGTAGGCGAGGCCTGGGCAATGGTCTATTTTTAAAGTTCTCAGATACCTCTCAGGACCAGCCAGCTTTGGGCAAGCCTGGCTCAGGGCACAGGATGTGAATTTCTGGGATAGAAGAGAAAGAAGGCTGGGAAGTTAAGCTGAGAACACATGGAGTGATGCCCTGAATTTTTGTTCAATAATTTTATCTTCACAGCATAGGTAATGAAAGACACTGAAGGCATTTCAAGTAAATGAGAGATTTGATCAGAGTTATCTTTTCCTTATTAACTAATCTACCTCATAGTCTGAGTCATTGGAAAGGGCTTTGGCAGTTCAAAGATCAGGGTACAAATTCAGTCTATCCTTTATTAACTTTGACTCAGTATTTAGATTTTCTAGGCAATGGCACCCCACTCCAGTACTCTTGCCTGGAAAATCCCATGGACAGAGGAGCCTGGTAGGCTGTAGTCCATGGGGTCACTAAGAGTTGGACATGACTGAGCAACTTCACTTTCACTTTTCACTTTCATGCACTGGAGAAGACAATGGCAACCCACTCCAGTGTTCTTGCCTGGAGAATCCCAGGGACGGCGGAGCCTGGTGGGCTGCCACTTATGGGGTCGCACAGAGTTGGACACGACTGAAGTGACTTAGCAGCAGCAGTGTAACTTTGCTTATTTTAAATGTGAGGGTAATATATCCACATGCCTTTGTTCGTCTTAAATGTTACATGTAAAATACTTAAACTATTTCCCTTCAAGTTGTGTAGTTGGGAGATATTTGTCATTCGGTTACTGTGCCTTTTCAAAGTGAAGAGAAACATGGTTTAGAAAGAAACATTTAAGATTATTAATTTATTAGGCCAACTTAATTGAAGGACCCACATATAGTAAAGTAACTATTATGCTTAGAGTAGCTCTTGGATTTAATTATTTAGATGCCATCAGAGATGCCTATGATGGACCAATTCATATACTGCAGGATATTTTAGGGAAAAGTAAACTGAAGCTTAAAGGGGAAGTTATAGAGAAGCTCTTTACATACCATGCACTTAAATTTATTTATCAACAGAGATTAAGAGGAGGAGAGACAATCTGACTCACAGCAGGCTATAAAATTTTGAAATTCACCAGAAAAGGAAATGTTAGACTTGAGGATTTTTTAATATTAACTTCATAACAAAAAAAAGATGTATATTTTCTTCAAATTGTGGCAGGGATGGTGGTGAGAAAGAAAACACTTGAGTTGAGAAGATAGATATTTTAACAGAGAGAGAATAGGAACATAGAGCAGTTTCCATCTTTCCCAAGTCAGTATTACTGTAAATAGGGAGCAAAGAAACTCACCATTCTAGGCCATACTAGAGATGAGCTACATGGATTTAATTTAAACACTAGTGTTTTAATTTAAAACACTAGCTCCACCTAATACTGGACCCTCCTCCAGGTAACTGTATAATACAGGTTTTTTTTTGTTTTTTAGACCACATACATTTAAAAACTGAATTATTCAAGGGCATATATACTAAATGTTCAAAAGTGATTGGATTCTTCTAATGAGATTCATATCTCAGAGCCCAAAGGGATTTGATAACAGTTAAGACCAGTAGACAAAAGAGTTGGATTGGAATTGGGCAGTTCTTCATGAACATGTGTTTGGAGGTTAGAGAATGATGCTTTTTAAAAAAATGTTTATTGAAATATTGTTGATTTACAATGTTGTGTCAGTCAGTCTCAGGTGTACAGCAAAATGATTGTTCAGTTCAGTTCAGTTCAGTCGCTCAGTCGTGTCTGACTCTTTGTGACCCCATGAATCGCAGCACGCCAGGCCCCCCTGTTCATCACCATCTCCCAGAGTTCACTCAGACTCATGTCCATCGAATCCGTGATGCCATCCAGCCATCTCATCTTCAGTCATCCCCTTCTTCTCCTGCCCCCAATCCCTCCCAGAATCAGAGTCTTTTCCAATGAGTCAACTCTTCTCATGAGGCGGCCAAAGTACTGGACTTTCAGCTTTAGCATCATTCCTTCCAAAGAAATCCCAGGGCTGATCTCCTTCAGAATGGACTGGTTGGATCGCCTTGCAGTCCAAGGGACTCTCAAGAGTCTTCTCCAACACCACAGTTCAAAAGCATCAATTCTTCGGTGCTCAGCTTTCGTATAGTCCAACTCTCACATCCATACATGACTACTAGAAAAACTATAGCTTTGACTAGATGGACCTTTGTTGGCAAAGTAATGTCTCTACTTTTGAATATGCTGTCTAGGTTGGTCATAACTTTCCTTCCAAAGAGTAAGCGTATTTAATTTCATGACTGCAGTCACCATCTTCAGTGATTTTGGAGCCCAAGAAAATAAAGTCTGCCACTGTTTCCACTGTTTCCCCATCTATTTCCCATGAAGTGATGGGACCAGATGCCATGATCTTAGTTTTCTGAATGTTGAGTTTTAAGCCAACTTTTTCACTCTCCTCTTTCACTTTCATCAAGAGGCTCTTTTGCCGTAAGGGTGGTGTCATCTGCATATCTGAAGTTATTGGCATTTCTCCCAGAAATCTTGATTCCAGCTTGTGCTTCCTCCAGCCCAGTGTTTCTCATGATGTACTCTGCATATAAGTTAAATAAGCAGAGTGACAATATACAGCCTGGACGTACTCCTTTTCCTATTTGGAACCAGTCTGTTGTTTCATGTCCAGTTCTAACTGTTGCTTCCTGATCTGCATACAGATTTCTCAAGAGGCCGGTCAGGTGGTCTGGTATTCCCATCTCTTTCAGAATTTTCCAGAGTTTGTTGTGGTCCACACAGTCAAAGGCTTTGGCATAGTCAGAAAAGCAGAAATAGATGTTTTTCAGGAACTCTCTTGCTTTTTTGATGATCCAACAGATGTTGGCAATTTTCTCTCTGGTTCCTCTGCCTCTTCTAAAACCAGCTTGAACATCAGGAAGTTCACGGTTCACGTATTGCTGAAGCCTGGCTTGGAGAATTTTGAGCATTACTTTGCTAGTGTGTGAGATGACTGCAATTGTGTGGTAGTTTGAGCATTCTTTGGCATTGCCTTTCTTTGGGATTGGAATGAAAACTGACCTTTTCCAGTCCTGTGGCCACTGCTGAATTTTCCAAGTTTTCTGGCATATTGAGTGCAACACTTTCACAGCATCATCTTTGAGGATTTGAAATAGCTCAACTGGAATTCCATCACCTCCACTAGCTTTGATTGTAGTGATGCTTTCTAAGGCCCACTTGACTTCACATTGCAGGATGTCTGGCTCTTGCTGAGTGATCACACCTTCATGATCATATGGGTCTTGAAGATCTGTCTTGTACAGTTCTACTGTGTATTCTTGCCACCTCTTCTTAATATCTTCTGCTTCTGTTAGGTCCAGACCATTTCTGTCCTTTATTGAGCCCATCTTTGCATAAAATGTTCCCTTGGTATCTCTAATTTTCTTCAAGATATCTCTGGTCTTTCCCACTCTATTGTTTTCCTCTATTTCTTTGCATTTATCACTGAGGAAGGCTTTCTTATCTCTCCTTGTATTCCTTGGAACTCTGCATTCAAATGGGTATATCTTTCCTTTACTCCTTTGCTTTTCATTTCTTTTCTTTTCAAAGCTATTTGTAAGGCCTCCTCGGATAGCCATTTTGCTTTTTTGCATTTCTTTTCCATGGGGATGGTCTTGATCCCTGTCTCCTGCACAATGTCATGAACCTCATTCCATAGTTCATCAGGCACTCTGTCTATCAGATCTAGTCCCTTAAATCTATTTCTAACTTCCACTGTATAATTGTTAGGGATTTGATTTAGGTCATATTTGAATGATCTAATGCTTTTCCCTACTTTCTTCAATTTAAGTCTGAATTTGGCAATAAGGGGTTTATTATCTGAGCCACAGTCAGCTCCTGGTCTTGTTTTTGCTGATTGTATAGAGCTTGTCCATCTTTGGCTGCAAAGAATATAATCAGTCTGATTGTGGTGTTGACCATCTGGTGATGTCCATGTGTAGAATCTTCTCTTGTGTTGTTGGAAGAGGATGTTTGCTATGATCAGTGCGTTATCTTGGCAGAAATCTATTAGCCTTTGCCCTGTTTCATTCTGTACTCCAAGACCAAATTTGCCTATTACTCCAGGTGTTTCTTGACTTCCTACTCTTGCAATCCAGTCCCCTATAATAGACATCTTTTTTGGCTGTTATTTCTAAAAGTTCTTGTAGATCTTCATAGAACCGTTCAACTTCAGCTCTTCAGCATTACTGGTCGGGATGTAGACTTGGATTACTGTGATACTGAATGGTTTGCCTTGGAAATGAACAGAGATCATTCTGTCATTTTCGAGATTGCATCCAAGTTCTGCATTTCAGACTCTCTTGTTGACTATGATGGCTACTCCATTCCTTCTCAGGGAATCTTGCCCACAGTAGTAGATATAATAGTCATTTTAGTTAAATTCACCCATTCCAGTCCATTTTAGTTCACTGTTTCCTAAAATGTCGACGTTCACTCTTACCATCTCCTGTTTGATCACTTCCAATTTGCCTTGATTCATGGACCTGACATTCCAGGTTCCTATGCAATATTGCTTTTTACAGCATCGGACCTTGCTTCTATCACAAGTCACATCCACAACTGGGTATTGTTTTGCTTTGGCTCCATCTCTTCATTCTTTCTGTAGTTTTTTTCTCCACTGATCTCCAGTAGTATATTGGTCACCTACCAACCTGGGGAGTTCATCCTTCAGTGTCCCATCTTCTTGCCTTTTCATAGTGTTCAGGGCTTCTCAAGGCAAGAATACTGAAGTGGTTTGCCATTCCCTTCTCCAGTGGACCACATTTTGTCAGAACTCTCCACCATGAACCATCCTTCTTGGGTGGCCCTACACGGCATGGGTCATAGTTTCATAGAGTTAGACAAGGCTGTGGTCCATGTGATCAGATTGGTTGGTTTTCTGTGATTGTGTTTTTCAGTCTGTCTTCCCTCTGATGGAGAAGGATAAGAGGCTTATGAAAGCCCCCTGATGTGATAGACTGACTAAGGGGGATACTGGGTCTTGTTCTGATGGGCAGGGCTGTGCTCAGTAAATCTTGAATCCAATTTTCTGTTGATAGGTGAAGCTGTGTTCCCTCCCTGCTATTTACGAGGGGCCACACTGTGGTGGAGGTAATGAAGATAATAGGAACTTCCCTCAAAAGATCCCAGGCACGTACTGCTACAGTCCATGCCCCCAACCCTGCAGCAGGCCAGCACTGACCCACTGCTTCACAGGAGACTCCTGGATACCCACAGTCAAGTCTCCTTTGGGGTCATTGTTCCTTTTCCTGGGTCCTGGTGCACAAGGTTCTGTTGTGCCCTCCAAGAGTATGTTTTTCAGTCCTACGTAAGTTCTGGCAGTTCTATAGTGGGGTTAATGGTGACATCCTGCAAGAGGACTTCTATCATACCCACACCAGAGCCCCTATCCCTGTGGCAGACCACTGCTGATCTGTACCTCCACAGGAAACACTCAGACACAGTTCCATCTCAGTCTTTGTGGGGTCCCTGGGTCCTGATGCGCACAAGGTTTGTTTGAGCCCTCTGAGCATCTCTGGCAGGAACAGGGTTTGATTCTCAACGTGAATTTGCTGCTCCTACTGTTTTGCTGGGGCTTCTCCTTTGCCCTTGGACGTGGGGTATCTCCTCACAGCTGCTCCAGTGCCTACCGTCTTACCAGGGTTTTTCTGACCTTGGAGTAGTGGCCATGTGGCGCTGGAGCAGCAACCGGCTGAGAGGAGATACCCCATGTCCAAGGTCGGGAGCAGTGCCTGTGCTTCACTAGAGCAGCCCTGAAGAGACACCCCACCTCCAAGGTCAGGAGCGGTAGCTGCACTTCGCTGGACAACTGTATGGAGATACCCCATGTCCAAATAAAAGAATACATACATGAATTTAGCAGCATTCACTGAATAATGTTTTTATATATGTATTCTATAATAAAAAAAACCATGAAAGTAGTTGAATTCATTTTTATAATGTGGCTCCATATTTGTACATTTTAATGGATACTTTCATTAAGAATTAATACTAAGGAAAGTAAGTGAAAGTAACTCCCATGTAGATTATCTCTTAGAGGTGAAAATATTTACTGAAAGGAAGAGCAGATCTGATATCACATATGTAGCAACTTGAAACTTGCTTTCTAGCAGTCTGCATTTCTGCCATTAAAACCAAACTTTAAATAAGTTTTTGACCAATCAAATTTCATTCAGTTTCTTGTTGCCTCAGAGGTAAAGAGAAATAGAGGAGCATCAGACTTGGACTACAAATGAATATCCTAGATCGGTAAAAGCAGAGTTGGCTGGCCTGCCAGGATCACTGAACTGTCTCTTGATGCTTCATGAGAGAGAAAATAACATAATTTTTTTTCTCCCAAACTTCAGAAATCATGCAATATTTTGAATAGTCTCTGCAATTCATTAAGTTACAGGTATGTCCTATGTCTTAGAATTTAAGTCTGTCTTGGCTAACATTTTTGATCAGAAGATTGACATGGAGTATTTGTGAGAATTCAAGTTCTCAGATTCTTCTTCTAGAGCTTTTGAAGCTTTTCAATAGAGAGAAGTGCAGTTGTCTGTACTTTTTAATAAACTTTCAAGTAATAGATTATTTATTGATCTTTGAGACTATTTCTATAATTATAGTTACCAGAAGTCTTTGTGTGTCTGGATGAAGCACAAGCTGGAATCAAGACTACTGGGAGAAATATCAATAACCTCAGATACGCAGATAACACCACCCTTATGGCAGAAAGTGAAGAAGAACTAAAGAGCCTCTTGATGAAAGTGAAAGAGGAGAGTGAGAAAGTTGGCTTAAAGCTCAACATTCAGAAAACTAAGATCATGGCATCTAGTCCCATCACTTCATGGCAAATAGATGGGGAAACAGTAGCTGACTTTATTTTCTTGGGCTCCAAAATCACTGCAGATGGTGATTGCAGCCATGAAATTAAAAGATGCTTACTCCTTGGAAGGAAAGTTATGACCAACCTAGATAGCATATTCAAAAGCAGAGACATTACTTTGTCCACAAAGGTCCATCTATCTAGTCAAGGCTATGGTTTTTCCAGTGGTCATGTATGGATGTGAGAGTTGGACTACAAAGAAAACTGAGAGCCAAAGAATTGATGCTTTTGAACTGTGGTGCTGGAGAAGACTCTTGAGAGTCCTTTGGACTGCAAGGAGTTCCAACCAATCCATCCTAAAGGAGATCAGTCCTGGGTGTTCATTGGAAGGACTAATGTTGAAGCTGAAAGTCCAATACTTTGGCCACCTGATGCGAAGAGCTGACTCATTGGAAAAGACCCTGATGCTGGGAAAGATTGAGGGCAGGAGGAGAAGGGGACAACAGAGGATGAGATGGTTGGATGGCATCACCGACTCAATGGACATGAGTTTGGGGTGGATTCCGGCAATTGGTGATGGACAGAGAGGCCTGGTGTGCTGCAGTCCATGGGGTCACCAAGAGTCGGACACGACTGAGCAACTGACCTGGACTGAATCCAATCCAACCACAAAAAAAGAAAGGGTATTTTAATAGAGATAATAGTATTTAGCATTTTATTGACTGGAATATTCATGATTACAAATTGCACTAGGTTTTCTATTATTGAGCACACAATTAAGATAGGTTTTTTAACCATCATTGTATAATCGAAAATTGAAAATAGAAATCTTTCACTGGTAGGCTCTTAGAGTTGAAAAATTTTCCAACAATCTGTAGTACATCTTGTGTACTACTGAAGGGTTAGTCTGCTCATCTAGGAATTTAAAGCCCTGATTGCGAAGACTGATTGGTTGTAGAATCCATGGCAAAATAGGATTGTAATAAGAGCCATAGGAATGTGCAGTTGAGGCAGAGTCAGCAACAACGACCCCAATGACTGAAATCAAAATTTCCTCTGTTTTCTCTGTAAAGAAAAAAAAAGAGAAAAAAAATTTTTTTAAGTATTTAAAATTGTTTGAGTATTGCACTAAATGCTTCTCCATGAGGATATTTGACTGTGAGAGAGCTAGGAGGGCTATGCTCCCTTACACAAGCAGCGGGGCCCCTCCCACTGCCCGCCCCGCCTACCCTGCACAGGTCCTCCTGATCCCCTGAGGCTACTTGACTCTTCCTACATGCTCCCTCCTGACTCAACCTGGGAACCCTCCCAGACCTCAGGAGGAGGAGTAGAGATTGCTTTCTTGGTTCTCTAGAAGTAGAAGCCCATCTGGAGATTCAGTGAGAGGAAACACCAGAAAGAGAAAATGAGGCAGGAGGTAGGAAGGCTGGCTAAACCCTCAAAAAACTCCACCCCGGGGGAAGGAGGCAGGAAGTGACTCTGGGTGGAAGTGTCCTAGACTGCCCTGCTCTCTGAAGAAAGTTTGGAGTCCTGTCATGAAGTTCAGGGGACAAAATGGACCATCCCCTGGATGGTTCTTCCTGACATAGTGAGAATTCCTTTTGACATAAATTGTGATGGATTCAAATTTCTGAAGTCAGTAGAGTTTCTTTCTTTCTTTTTTTTTAAATCTATTTATTTTTTATTGAAGGATAATTGCTTTACAGAATTTTGCTGTTTTCTGTCAAACCTCAGCATGAATCAGCCATAGGTATACATATATGCCCTCCCTTTAGAAACTACCTCCCATTTCCCTCCCCACCCCACCCCTCCTGGTTGATACAGAGCCCCTGTTTGAGTTTCCTGAGCCATACAGCAAATTCCTGTTGGTTATCTATTTTGCATATGATAATGTAAGTTTCCATATTACTCTTTCCATACATCTCACCCTTTCCTCCCCCCTCCCTATGTCCGTAAGTCTATTTTCTATGTCTGTTTCTCCATTGTTGCCCTGTAAATAAATTCTTTAGTACTGTTTTTCTAGATTCCATATGTATGTGTTAGAATATGTTATTTATCTTTCTCTTTCTGATTCGCTTCACTGTGTATAATCGGTTCTAGGTTCAGCCACCTCATTAGAACTGATGAAGTCAGTAGAGTTTCTTGCTCAGTTATGCTCCCTGTAGTTTGGAGCTACATTATGAGGTTATCATTCAGCCTCTGGAGTTAAGAATTACATTGTATTGGTAAGCAGACTGCCAGTAGTAAGTCATAGCAATAAAATCCAGTTAATGTAATGATTTATGCATGTGGGTAATATCCAGCAGGGATATACTTCGAGGTCAAATAAAACTACTTTTAGGAATATGACTTCAGGGAAAGGTACTGGCATGTTTCTGTGGCTTTCACAGAGGAAAAACAGTTACTTTCCGTGTATACTGAGCCTTGGCTATCAGAAATATGGATGTTCCTATTATTTTCTGGTTGTTTCTTCATTATGTTGGGAGAACCAGTATTTAGTCATGTGTTCTTACAGCTTTTTACTGCAGAAATTGCATTTATTGGAGTATGTTTGGCCATTCGTTGCACAGACTGGATCTTTTTCTTTTGTGCAAAAGTGTAATTGATCCTTATACACGTTACATTCTGGCTGATAAACAAAGAGACAACATCAAATTTTTCATAGTGGACTTTTTGAATAAAATATTCCTTATTCTTCATACAACATTGTATGCATCAAAATAGAATAAATGTTTTCTATATTGAGATTAAATATAAATATCAAGTATCAACAACCAGTTTAGACATAAATATATATTGATATGTTCTTACAACCCCAGTGTTATGTTTTAAAAACATTCAAATAGCTGGATACATTTTAATAATTTAGCTACTCTGCCCGTGTTTCTTCTCATACCTGAGTGAGAGTTTCCTCATTATCTCATAGCACAAGAAATGATAAAAGTGAAAGTATTGTGAGTCTACTGTTTTTCTCAATAGTTTCATTACTAGATAATCTTATAGTTTCAGATTGTCACCATATATGTATGTATTCATATATATGACTGTTTGTATATGTGTGTTTAACTATATATGTATATATGTAATTTGGTGAGTGATGACTTTGTAGTCAATATACATAATTAAACAATAATGTGTGTATTCTTATATGACATGCTCTTTTAACATCTTTAGTTACCTTTATTTATTTAGATGTTTAGAAGTATAATTGATTTTCTTCATCTCTATGTAATATTTGACTCTGTGTAAAAATGATTAGTTTACATTCCTTTCAGTGAAAAGTTATTTTTCTTAAGCTTCTTATTTGTGAGGGGAAAAATTCTTACTTTAAACATCCTTTTCAGATGCCTGTCTGCCTAATAGTAAAATTTTGAATGATGTGATAATTTTACCTTGTAAAAAGACAAATGGTTTAATATGTCTGGTAAGGTTCTGTTTTTTGAACTGAGTGTAATAATGACACTTTATGTACTTTTTGAAGGGTTATTATGTTTTACTTTTTCTGGTGAAATTTTCTGTTAAAATTTAAAATATAAAAATAATTTTAAAAATTTCAATTTCCAAATTAAGTGCTATGAACTTGCCCTTTTGCGAATTTCTCCAGAAGGTACAAAAGCAGTTTCTGCAACCAACACAAAAATAGAAAATTAAAAAGAAGATGAAGAGAGAAAAACACTGTCTTAATTGGGAAATACTCACATCTTTTAAGAGCAAAATACTATGCAAGTTGTCTACCCCAAACCCCTCCCATAATGAAGTGAGGCTTTTGTGGCAGTATCAAAATAATTTCACAAAATAACTTAAAGTCTGGAAACAATTCTAAATTCATCTCACTCTGTGAAAAATGAAGTACGGCTTAATAATCACCAACCCTTCTGTGGAGATCCCTTTCCCCCCATATTTATATGTGAGACGTTCTAGTCAGAGAAAACAACATCTTGCTTAGTGCCATGTAATGTGCTTTTATTAAGTCACTTAATATGTAGAAGTAAATGACTATTTAATTCCTTCATACTCAGCTTGAGGTTCATGGATCACTTTAATAACTTTAAGCTACTCTACTCTGAAATTGATGGGCTGCCTTTGCTTTAAGAAAGATAAGTTGTCAGCAGAGGGATCGTTCTCTCCTTACACAAAACCTTGTCCTTCATACACTTAGAGCTGGCAAACAAGAAGTTGAATTGTCGAGGGATACTAGGTCTAGAGGACAGCATTACTCCCCACACTCTGCATTTAGCAACCATGAAATCTGACCTTCAAAAGAGGGGAAATTAGATAGATATCTTTAGTCTTAAATGAACAAACGACTAAATTCTACTGCTCATTCTAAACACCTTCTCTGTCCCCACCTTTCTAAAGTGGGAAATAAAAACCAATCTGATGTAATTTTTAAAAAGATATTTGTAACATATCCCATTTCATTTTGCCAGTTTAAGTATTACACACCCAGGACATCAAGCACCTCCCTTCCTAAATGATGGTAGTTGTTTCCTGCATTTTCTATGATGTGTGAACTGCTTCATCTAGGATTGAAAATTTTACTCACCAGAATAAAGTGGAAATGCCAAACCAATGATGAAAATAGCTTTGATCCATGATGAGAAGAAGGACATGTTATCAAGTCTGTGGAAGAGACCTTAAAGAGTGTTTGCAACAATGGTACATGACACATTAGGTAGATAGACTCCAGAACCAGGTTCTAGAAAGCTTCTTGTTTCTAAAGCAATGACTCCCACCTCCTAGATAACTATTCATTTTAACTTTCTCTCGAACCTACAATTCAATAAAATAAAGTGTCATTGTTGAAAGGCTTACCCAGAGACGTTTAAGAGAGCCCAGGAAAATAACACTGTTGACAAAATGGAAAGAACTGATTACTCTCTCAGCTTTTCTATCAGCCAGCCTGGTTGCCTGTAGTACCAATGCACATTTGGGTCTCACTTATTTTCCTCAGGAAATAGAAACAGTGATTTCTGGAAAGACTAGCCTGGAGCAGTCCTCCTGGGAGTGGTACATGCCAGGATACCCACACCTTCCTAGATTCCCCGCCTGACCTACCTGGCAGCGAGATAACGGGGAGTGATGTCAGCGGCTCTGGAGGCTGTGGCTGTCTTGCTCACCTGCCTCCTCAGCCATCTCCTTCCAGCTCAGTCTCTTTTATTGTTCCACTGGTGAAGAGTTTGATGGGGTAAGATTGATGGCCCAGGACAGATAAGACACAGAGCTATTCTGTGTCCTCACTGGAAGCTGTAAAGTAGGTCAGGAGAGATGCCTCACAAGTAACCCTCCATTAATCTTCCCTCAGTAGGAGGCTTGGGGACAACTTGATCTCATGTACCCGGAAATATGGGTTAGAGATCCTAAGATAGAGAAGAGAGGCAAAAGCTTTCCAAGCATGAGTTGAACAAAGTAAAGAGAATCAAGCAGGAAAGAAGAGTCTGGGAATGGTAATTAGATAATTAAGGGCATAAGCTCTCAAACGTTTTCAAAACTGTTGGCATATTACAATTACCTGGGAAATGGTAAAAAGAATGCATTCACCATCTTGCAATCAGAATTGTGAATCAATTACTAGAAGAGTATACCTTGATAGTGGAACAGTATTTTAAATTGAGATAACTGCCATAAAACATGGCATAAATTTAGGATGTACAGTGTGTTGATTTGATTGTTTATTTTATTATGATTACCAGTGTCAGTTCAGTTCAGTTCAGTCGCTCAGTCGTTTCTGACTCTTCGCGACCCCATGAATTACAGCACGCCAGGCCTCCCTGTAGTCTTACATAATACCTTTGTCATGGTAATTAATTCTATTTTTTTCTTTGTAGTAAGAGCAATGAAGTTTATAACAGAGTACTGTTGACTATAATCACTACACTGTGCATTAGATGTCTAGAACTTACTTTTTGGAGCAGAAGTGAAGTTGAGACTAAATGAAACAATGCTTTAAATTATATGGTAAAATTTGATTTTACATCAGAGATGTTTGGGGATATTTTTGTGATATTGGAGGCTTTGTTGTTGTTTTTTTTTTTAATGCAGAGAATTTTTCATTGTTATGTTTTCTTATTAGCTCCTATAGTCTGACTTAGTGGAAAGAGCATTGGCAGGAGAAGGATCCAAGTACAAACCCCATCTATCAGTGAGTCACCTGGACTCAATATTCAAACTGCATAATCTACAGTTTTCTTATTGTAAATATGAGAATTATAGTATTCATCTTATATATTTGTGATAAATGAGGATAAAACATTTAAACCCTCTGCACTTGTTTTGTATTGGGTGGATATCATCACCTGAATTCTTCCTGCTACTTTTTTCAGTGAAGAAATCTAGGGTTTTTAAAAAGAAATTTTGAGACAGTAATTTTTATACCAATTCAATTTGTTGAATTAAAAATTATGCGCAATGTAAAAGTTGAGGGTTATGTTTTACTTGGTGGACGTACTGAGGACTTCAAGCCCAGGAGGCAGCATCTCAAGTAGCAATGAGAAAACAGCTCCAAGGAGGTGCAGGGGGAGCTAGGATATATGAGTTTTGCAACCAAGGGAAGTTAAAAGGAACAAAAGTATACTGTTAATAAAAGAAATTTAGATATCTCAGTGTAAGGAATTTAAAACTTTCCTATGTATGGGAAGATGCGGAGTCTGGGCTTACTGAAATCATTCCTTTGGTATACATGCCAGCAGTCTGGGGCCCGTATCCTGCGCTTACACAGAGTTCTTCAGGACTCACCCATGGGAGTGGCTGTGGTCTGATAGCTGCTAGATGGCTGATATTCTTCGTTTCCTTCCTGAGTTTCCTCAGGGCTCACCAGCTCTCCATAAGTGGTGGCTGTAATCACCAATGACTGTGCCTTCCTTTGCTTACTGATATGGCAGGGAATATTTTATTTTTCAGTTTGAAGAGCCCACATTTGACATGTACAGAAAGTGTTCCTTTACTATAGTGAAATGGATATTGTGCTTATACTTCCTCTTTGAATTCTGCACAAAGATACTATCAGGGAAGCCTGTGGCAGACCTGTGCTTCCAGAACAGGACATTTTAGAGAATACTAAACTGAAGCCTAGAGGTAAACTGTGGGGTAGTTCTTTATACCCATTTAATGCATATTTGTTGGCAAAGATTAAGAACAGGAGAGACTGCCTAGGAATCTCAGCAGGCTTCAAGTGTTTTTAAATTAATCAGTGAAGGTAATGTTAGATGGCTAAATTATTTAGTATTGTTTCACAAGGAAAAAACAAGGAAATGAAAGACCTGTCCAATGTATCCAAAAATATTGCTGAAAGAAATTACAGAAGTTGCTTCGTTTGCTATTATTTTCTCCCATTCAGAAGGCTATCTTTTCACCTTGCTTATAGTTTCCTTTGTTGTGCAGAAGCTTTTAATTTTAATTAGATCTCATTTGTTTATTTTTGCTTTTATTTCCAGTATTCTGGGAGGTGGATCATAGAGGATCCTGCTGTGATTTATGTTGGAGAGTGTTTTGCCTATGTTCTCCTCTAGGAGTTTTATAGTTTCTGGTCTTATGTTTAGATCTTTAATCCATTTTGAGTTTATTTTTGTGTGTGGTGTTAGAAAGTGATCTAGTTTCATTTTTTTTACAAGTGGTTGACCAGTTTTCCCAGCACAGCCAGGACATGGAAACAACCTAGATGTCTATCAGCAGATGAATGGATAAGAAAGCTGTGGTACATATACACAATGGAGTATTACTCAGCCATTAAAAAGAATACATTTGAATCAGTTCTAATGAGATGGATGAAACTGGAGCTGATTATACAGAGTGAAGTAAGCCAGAAAGAAAAACACCAGTACAGTATACTAACACATATATATGAAATTTAGAAAGATGGTAATGATGACCCTGTATGCAAGACAGCAAAAGAGACACAGATGTGTAGAGCGGACTTTTGGACTCTGAGGGAGAGGGAGAGGGAGAGGGTGGGATGATTTGGGAGAATGGCATTGAAACATGTATACTATCATGTAAGAAACAAATCGCCAGTCTGTGTTCGATGCAGGATACAGGATGCTTGGGGCTGGTGCACGGGGATGATCCAGAGATGATATGGGGTGGGAGGTGGGAGAGGGGTTCATGTTTGGGAACTCATGTACACCCATGGTGGATTCATGTCAATGTATGGCGAAACCAATACAGTATTGTAAAGTAAAATAAAGTAAAAATAGAAATTTCATAAAATAAAAAAGAAAGAAAGAAATTACAGAAGACCTAAAGTAATGTAAACACAGCCCATGTTCATAGTTTGGAAAACTCACCATTGTTCAGAGAGCAGTAACGGCTAAAGCAATCTGTATATTCACTGCAGAAGTGTTCAGGGTGTTACAGCAGGCAGGTAGGTAGGTATGACCAGAGAAATGTGGGCAGGGACCACATAGCAGGATATTTTGCATCTTGTAAACAAAAGGGGTTCATGGGCAGACAAAGAAAAGAAGGAACCTTCACATTGAGAGAAAGCCACACATTTTAGGTGGAGTGTCCTGAAAGCTGACTAAGAAAGGTAGGAATCTCCTGCTTTAGAATGTAACCTGTTGCTCATTTTGCTCTCATTTCAATAAAATTAGCCTTACAGAAAAGAAGGACTCCCCATGCACCGACACTATGACACTTCTGATCTAAGCTATAAAAGGACAAAAACCCTCTTCCCTGAGGGAAAATGGAGCTGGGATGAAAGTCAGGGACCAAGACTCTCAAACTCCTCCTCCCCAAGTTAATGTTCCACCTGTTCATTTGTATGCCTCTCATAACTGGCTTGTTAAAGAAACCCAGGGCAGCAGCATCTCACCTGCCTGCCTGCTCTCCCTCTGAGAGTGTGTTCTTGTTTAAATAAATTCTCACTTTCTTAATCTCCCTGTGTCATCTCCAGATTTCTTCACGAGGAAGAAAGAACCTTAAAATTCATTGGAAACATGAGTTCCCACTGCCCTTTTTGTTGAAGTTGACAATCTGATACTAAAATTCACGTTGGCATTCAAGGGACCTTGTGTAGCCAAAAACATCTTGAAAAAGGTTGGGGATCCACATATGCAGATTTAATGCCCACTCTAAAGTTGTAGTGAGTAGGCAAAAAACAAAAAAGAAAACTGTGGTAAAAACATAAGAGCAAACATGGAAAAATAGTACAGAATAATGACTTAAAATAAGTTCATACATGCGTATTGCATTGATTTTCAAAACTTTGTTTTTTTACAGCAATTATAGGTTTACCTTAAAATTGAGGGGAAGGTATAGAGATTTTCCATATACTCCCTGCTCCATACATACAAAGCTTCCCACTTACTAACATCATTCACCAGATGTTATATTTTCTTTCTTAATCAAGGACAAACTTACATTGACTCACCCAAAGTTCATAGTTTACTTTAGGGCTCACTCTTGGTGTTGTACATTCTATGAGTATGTACAAAAATTTAATGAAATATATCCACCATCTAGTCAAGGCTATGGTTTTTCCAATAGTCATGTATGGATGTGAGAGTTGGACTATAAAGAAAGCTGAGTGCTGAAGAATCGATGCTTTTGAACTATGGTGCTGGAGAAGACTCTTGAGAGTCTTCTTGAGATCCAACCAATACATCCTAAAGGAGATCAGTCCTGGGTGTTCATTAAAAGAACTGATGTTGAGGCTGAAACTCCAAAACTTTGGCCACCTGATATGAAGAGCTGACTCATTTGAAAAGACCCTGATGCTGGGAAAGATTGATGGCAGTAGGAGAAGGGGACGATGAAGGATGAGATGATTGGATGGCATCACCAACTCAATGGACATGAGTTTCAGTGAACTGCGGGAGTTGGTGATGGACAGGGAGGCCTGGCATGCTGTAGTCCATGGGGTTGCAAAGAGTCAGACACAACTGAGCGACTGAACTGAACTGAACTGATCCACCATTGTAGTATCATACAGAGTAATTTCACCACCCTAAAAATCCCTGTATTCTGTCTATTCATGTCTCTGCCTTTGCTCCCACTCAGACTCTGGCAACCACTGATCTTTTTATTTCCTAAGTAGTTTTGCCTTTTCTGGAAGGCCATGTAGTTAGAATCCTACAATATATAGGCTATTCAGATTGGCTTCTTTCACTTAGTAATATGCATTTATATTTCCTCTGTGTTGGCATGGCTTAAGGGCTTACTTATTTTTATTGTTGAATAGTATTCCTTTGTTTGGATGTACAAAAGTTCATTTATCCTACCATGTACTGAGAGATATCTGGGTTGTTTTCAAGTTTTGACAACGTTGACTGAAAAAAGAAAAATGCACAGGGTGAGAGTTATGAGTTAAGTTTTATTTGAGGAAAAATGAGAACTATAGACCAGGAGACAGCATTTCAGATAGCTCTGAGAAACTGCTCCAAAGATGTAGGAGGGAAAGTCAGTATATATGTGATTTGGGTGAAAGGGGAGTACGTGCAATCAAGCACATTTTTTTGCATAAAGTTTCTGCTGTTCTCATGAAGGTTACTGCTAGTCATGAGGAGAAGACTTACCATGAAGCATTTTAATAATTTTCTAGGTATGAGGAGATGCAAGAATCAGGCTCATAAAATCACCTCCTGAAAATATCTAACTATCTGAAGACCTGTTCTGCTAGTTTTTCCCAGAGCACAGAGTGCTTCATTCCTGATCTCCACCCTGAATTCCTTTCAGAGAATGTTAGAAGGTCAGCAGCTACAGCAGCTCATAGTTTGATCATTATAGAGGCAGATGGCAAGTGCCAGTTTGTAGGTGACAGCGATTATGAACAAAGTGACTGAACTAATAAAGGTTTTTATCTGGTCATGAATTTTCTATGCCTTAGTAAATATAAAGGGTCACAATTGTTGGATCATATGGTATGGGTATGTTTAGTTTTGTAAGAAACTACCAAGCTGTCTTCCAAAACAGTGGTACCAGTTTTGGAGCCTTTCCAAATGTTCCACGTCCTGGACAGCATTTAGTGTTCTCCACGTTCCAGATTTTAGCCATTGTCTTAGATGTGCAGTGGTATCTCATTCTTTTTTTAAAAAAAAATTTGAATTTCTCTGATGACATATATGATGTAAAGCATCTTTTCATGTGCTTACTTGCCATCTGTATCTCCTCTTTGATGAAGTGTTAAGGTCTTTGGCCCATTTTTCAATCAGATTGTTCGTTTTCTTTTTTATTGAAGTATAATTGATTTCCACTGTTGTATTAGTTTTAGGTGTATAGCAAAATGATTCCGATATATATATATATTTTTCTTTTTCAGAGTATTCCATTATAGGTTATCACAAGGTACTAAAATAGTTCTCTCTGTGCTATAGAGTAAATGCTTGTTGCTTATCTATTTTATATATAGTAATGTGTATCTGTCAACCCCAGTCTCCTAGTTTATCCCTCCCCACTCCTTTCCTCTTTGGTAACCATAAGTCTGATTTCTATGTCTGTAAGCCTGTTTCTATATTGTAAATAAGTTAATTATTATTATTATTTTATTTCACATATAAATAGTATCATATAGTATTTATATTTCTGTCTGAGTGAACTCAGTATAATAACCCCAGGTCCATCCATGTTGCTGCAAATGGCAGTATTTCATTCTTTTTTATGTTCAGTATTATTCTGTTTGTATATTTTTGTGTGTGTATGTATATATGTATATATATGCACGTGTGTGTGTGTGTATAATTTTCTATATTCATTTATTTGTTGATGGATCCTTAGGTTGCTTCCATGTTTTGGCTATTGTAAACACTGGGGTGTGGGTATCTTTTCAGGTTAGACTTTTCATATTTTCCAAATTTATGCCCAGGAGTGGGATTCCTGGATCATATGGTAGCTGTATTTTTAGAAGGAACCTCCATACTTTTTTCCATAAAGCCTGAACCAGTTTACACACCTACCAACAGTGTATGAAGTTTCCTTTTCTCCACACCCACTCTAACTTTTACTATTGCAGAATTTTTGATGATGGCCATTCTTTCCAGTATGATATGATACCAGTGGCTTTGAATTGCATTTCTCTAATAATTAGTGATGTGAAGCATCTTTTCATGTGCCTGTTAGCCATCTGTGTGTCTTCTTTGGATAAATGTCTATTCAAGTCTTCTACCCACTTTTGATTAGGTTTTTCTTTTTCTTTTTTAAATATTAGTTATATAAGCTGTTTGTATATTTTAGAAAATAAGCCCTTATCATTTACAAATATCTTCCCCCTTCCCTGATAGCTCAGTTGGTAAAGAATCCACCTGCAATGCAGGAGACCCTGGTTCGACTCCTGGGTCAGGAAAATCCGCTTGAGTAGGGATATGCTACCCACTCCAGTATTCTTGGGGCTCCTGTGTGGCTCAGCTGGTAAAAAATTTGCCTTCAGTGTGAGAAACCTGGGTTTGATCCCTGGGTTGGGAAGATCCCCTGGAGAAGATCCCACTCCAGTATTCTGGCCTGGAGAATTTCATGGGGTCATAAAGAGTTGGACACGAGTGGGCGACTTTCACTCTGACTTCCTATTTCATACACATATAGGTTTTGCTGATTTATGTCATAGAATGTTTTGCCTATGTTCTTTTCTAGGAGTTTTGCAGTGGCATGTCCTAGTTTTAGTCTTTAAAGCATTTTGAGTTTATTTTTCCATCCGGTGTGAGGGAAAATCTAATTCATGGATTGATATATGGCCATCCTGCTTTCCTAGCACCACTTGGGGAAGAGACTGTCTTCTTTCCATTGTCTATTCTTGGCTCTTTTGTCATAAAGTGAAAGAAAGTGAAGTCGTTCAGTCATGCCCAACTGTTTGGGACCCCATGAACTGTAGCCTACCAGGCTTCTCTGTCCATGGGATTTTCCAGGCAAGAGTACTAGAGTGGGTTGCCATTTCCTTCTGCAGGGGATCTTCCTGACCCAGGGATCAAACTCAGGTCTCCTGTACTGTGGGCAGACGCTTTACCCTCTGAGCCACCAGGGAAGACCGTAAATGTTTGAGTTTACTTCTGGGCTCTCTGCTCTGCTCCACCAATCTACATGCCCGTGTTTGTGCCAATACCATGCTGTTTTGATTACTCTAACTTTGTATTATTGTCTGAAGTCTGGGAGGGTTATGCTTTCATCTTTAGTCTTTTTCCTCAGAATTACTTTAGCAATTCTCTTTCTTTTGTGGTTCCATATAAATTTTTGGATGTTTTGTGCTAGTTCTGTGAAAAAAGTCATGGATAATTTGATAGGAATTACATTAACTGTGTAGATTGTTTGGGGGTAGTATGGCTGTTTTAGGGTTATTTGTTTTCTTATCATTGAGATTTAAATGTTCTTTGTATATCTTAGATAACAGTCCTTTATCAGATGGATCTTTTGCAAATCTTTCTCCAAGTCTGTGGCTTGTGTTTTCATTCTCTTAATATTATCTCTCACAAAATGGAATTTTTAATTTTAATGAAGTCCAATTTGTCAGTTATTTATTTCATGGGTCAAGCCTTTGGTATTTTATCTAAAAAGCCATTACCATACCCAGGGTCATTTATGTTTTTTCCTATGTTATCTTTTAGAAGTTTTACAGTTTTGCATTTTATACTTAGATCTGTGATCCTTTTTGAGTTCATTTTTTGAAAGGGTGTAAGGTCTATGTCTAGATTAATGTTTTTGCATGTAGATGTTCAATTGTTCCAGCACCATTTGTTGAGAGAACTATCTTTGCTCTATTGCATTGCCTTTCCTTCTCTGGCAAAGACCAGCCAACTTTATTTATGGAGGGCTATTTCTGGGCTCTCCATTCTGTTTCATTTATCTATTTCTTTTCTAGTACTGCACTGTCTTGATTAATCAATTGCTCTTTGACAGGTTTTTTTTTTTCTGATTTCTGACTAATTTTTTTTCTCAGAAAATTAAAATGCAAAGCAGTATTCTTTTCAACTTATTGTCCTGTGACAGCTGGATTTTCACATGCAAAAGTAGAACATTGTACCCATAATTCTCACCATATACAAAATTAACTCAAAATGGATCAGAGATATAAGTGTAGGTACTAATACTATGATACTCTTAGAAGAAAATGTAGGATAAATCTTCATAATCTTGGATTAGGAAGCAATTTCTTACGTATAATGTGAAAAACACAGGCAGCAACAGAGACAAAAGAAGCAAATTTAAATTCACCAAAGTTTTTTAAAAATTGCATCAAAGAATACTATAAAGAACAAAAGACAACCCAAACATGGAAGAAAATATTTGCAAGTTAAATATCTAAAAAACTAAGATCATGACATCACTTTGTTGCAAATAGAAGGGGAAAAAGTAGAAACAGTTACAGATTTTATTTTCTTGGGCTCCAAAGTCACTTCAGATGGTGACGAAAGCCAGGAAATTAAAAGACACTTGATCCTTGGAAGAAAAGCTATGACAAACCTAGAGAGCATATTCAAAAGCAGAGAAATCACTTTGCCTACAAAAGTCTGTAAAGTCAAAGCTATGGTTTTTCCAGTATGGATGTGAAAGTTGGACCATAAAGAAGGGTGAGCTCCAAAGAACTGATGCTTTTGAACTGTGGTGCTGGAGAAGGCTCTTGAGAGTTCCTTGGACAACAGAAGATTAAATACCAGTCAGTCCTCAGGAAATCAACCTTGAATATCATTGGAAGGACTGATGCTGAAGCTATACTTTGGCCACCTGATGTGAACAGATGACTCACTGGAAAGGACCTTGACAATGGGAAAGACTGAGAGCAAGAGGAGAAGGGGAAAACAGAGGATTGAGATGGTTGGATGGCATCACCAGCTCAATGCATGTGAGTTTGAGCAAACTCTGGCAGACAGCGAAGGATAGGGAAGCCTGGCATGCTGCAATCCATGGGGTCTCAAAGAGTTGGACATAACTTAGAGACTAAAGAACAACAACAAAGGACCTAACCTAGGTTGCCATTTCCTTCTCCAGGGGATCTTCCCAACCCAGGGATCGAACCTGGGTCTCCTGCATTCCAGGCAGACACTTTAACCTCTGAGCCACCAGGGAAGTCCATATTATATAAAGAACACTACCAAATCAAAAAGAACCTAATTTTTTTAAAGAGGCAAAGAATTTGAATAGACTTTCTCCAGAGAACTTGTGCAAATGGCCAATGAGCACCTGAAAAAAATGTTAATAGTTACTCATGAGGGAAATGTAAATCAAGCCACAATGAAATATTAGTTTACACCCACTAGGATAAATGTAGGGCTTCCCTGGTGGCTCAAATGGTAAAGACTCTTCCTGCAACGTGGGGGACTTGGTTTGATCCTTGGGTCAGGAAGATCTCCTGGAGAAGGAAATGGCAACCCACTCCAGTATTCTTGCCTAGAGAATTCCGTGGACAGAGGAACCTGGCAGACCCCAGTCCACGGGGTTGCAAAGAGTCAGACATGACTGAGCAGCTAACATACTAGGATAAATGTAATTTTTAAAAACTAAAGCATATTTGTGAATTTGTATGAGAGTATGGAGAAATAGAACCCTCATACAGCCCTAGTGGGAATGTAAATGATGCATTCACTGTGGGAAAATTTGACCATTTCCTCCAAAAACATTATAGATTGAGTTATTATATGAAATTCTACTCTTATGTATGTATAGAGATGTGAAAATGTATGATCACACCAATGCTTGTGTAAGAATGTTAATAGCTGCATTCTTCATTATAGCCAACAAGGAGATACAATCCACAGATAAGTGGATAAAATAAATGTATCTACAAGATGGAATATTTAGTCATGAAAAGCAAAGAAATGTGATAGCATGCTACAGCGTGGATGAACCTTGAAAATCTTATGCTAATTGAAAGGAAGTATTCGCAAAAGACAATCTACCTTATATATGTATAGATATACTGGTATACTTTGAAGATATTGTTGGTTTGATTCCAGACCACCAATGAAAAAAATATTTCAGTAAAGTGACTGATATTAAATTTTGCTTTCCCAGTTCATATAAAAGTTATGTTACATTGTAATGTTGCTAAATGTGGAATAGCATCTTGTCTTAAAAAATGTACATTCCTTAATTTACAAATTCTTTATTGCTTAAAAATTATCTGATTCTTCAAAGAGTCATCATAGTAACATCAAAGACCACTTATCACAGATCAGTATAGCAAATATAACAATAATGAAAAAGTGTGAACCATTGCAAGATTACCGAAATGTGACACAGGGACATAAGGTGAGCAAAGCTGTTGGGAAAATGGCACTGATACACTTGTTCACATGGGGTTGCCACAGACCCTCGCTTTGTTGAAAACAGTATCCGTGAGCACAATAAAGCAAAATGCAATAAAATAAGGTATTGCTATATAGATATAAACCTATATATTCCATTTATATGAAAATCACACGTGTTATGTGATTCCATTGATATGTAATGTCCAAAATAGGCAGAGAGACCAGGTATAGTTTAGTGGTTGCCAGGAATTATAGATGGGGTATTGGGAAAATTCCTGAGTTGATTTGTTTGTTTTTACTTGGAATGAGTGAGATGATGAAAATGTTCTGTAATCAGATAGTGGTGATAGTTGCACAAAATTGTGAATAAACATATACTTTAAAAACAGATAATTTGCTTTAAAATGAGACAAGTAAAATTTTATGAATTTTATCTCAATTTCAAAAGCTCTGTTTTCTTTACCAAATGTCAGATTTTAGATATTGTTAAATTTCTAGTGTCTTACTTAAATTATGGATCAACTATGGATCTGATGTCTATCCAACATGATCTTTGAAGACCTCCATATGATGTGGAATGTAAGAAGCTGATTCACAAAGCTCGTGTGGAAAACAGTCATGCAATCTGGTAGAATTTCCATTCACTTATGGATACTAATTTCCATCAATACACTAAACCTTCCTAGAGACCAGTTACATATTTGCTTTTGCTTACCACCTTTTCCCTATCATTACACAGGGCATGACACATAGTAGGGTTTCTTGTTAATAATATATTGAATAAAAGCAAAAAGAAAAATTAATTACAATAATTATAGGGAAATGGGAGGCAAGATGGTAGAGTGGAACCTTGAGTGCAATCCCTGTCATAGGCACACTGAAATCACAACTAACTGTTGAACAACCATCAGTAAAAAAGACTGGAACCTACCAAAACAGATAGTGTTAGTGTTAGTCACTCAATCAGGTCCAACTCTTTGCAACCCCATAGACTGTAGCCCACCAGGTTCCTCTGCCTGTGGGATTTTCCAGGCAAGAATAGTGAAGTGGATTGCCATTTCCTTCTCCAGGGGTTCTTCCCAACCCAGGGATTGCACCCAGATCTCCCACCTTGCAGGCAAACTTTCCACCATCTGAGCTACCAGGGAAGCTCCTGATATATACTACATCTTCTTTATCCACTCATCTTTCAATGGACATTTAGTTGCTTCCATGGCTGTTGTAAATAGTGCTGCATTTACTTTGGGTGAACACTGGGTGGCCTGTGTTTTTTCACTTTATAGATAAAACACCTCCCTTGATCTTAGACAAAAGTGTAGTCTGAAAGACACCACAATTATATTTTTAAAAAAAAGAAGTCAAAGAAAGCTGAGTCATTATCATCATCTGCTCTCTAGTAAAAAGAGCCCAGTGTCTGAAATGAGAGGGAAGCTGCTGCAGAAGGTTGACTAAATCTGCTTGAGTTCCTGCCCTGTGCCCCCTGATGCCTTGGAGCTCCAAGAGCAAACACACCAGCTATGTGTTTTAGGACAAAAAGCCACACACATTATTAGATGATTTGCAGAGTTTCATTTTCCCAAGTATACACCTGCAGGAGGACATACAAATATCTGCAGATACTCTACATCCAAAGACATAAAGAAGAAACCACCACTAGGTGATAGAAGGAGCACACTCACGGTATAATCAGATCTCATACCCAGCAGTAGGCCACCTACAAAGTGGAGAAGTATTATATCACAGTTCTTCTACAGAGAGAAAGTTCTGAGCCCCACTGAAGATTTCCTAGATGGGGGTCTGACATTGGTAGAAGAAATCCCCACAGCATTTTCCTTTGAAGTCCTGAATAGCCAAAGCAATCCTGAGAAAGAAAAATAGAGCTGGAAGAATCAGACTCCCTGACTTCAGACTATACTACAAAGCTATGGAAATCAAAACAATATGGTACTAGAACAAAAACAGAAATACAGCTCAATGAAACAGGATAGAATCCCAGAAATAAATCCACACACCTATGGTTAATTAATCTATAACAAAGGAGGCAAGAACATACAATGGAGAAAAGACAGTCTCTTCTATAAGTGATTCTTGGAAAACTGGACAGCAGCATATAAAAGAATAAAATAAGAACATTTTCTAACTCCATATACAAAACTAAAATCAAAATGGATTAAAGACTTAATTGTAAGATCAGTTCAGTTCAGTCACTCAGTCGTGTCTGACTCTTTGAGACCCCATGCATCGCAGCATGCCAGGCCTCCCTGTCTATCAACAACTCCTGGAGTTTACCCAAACTCATGTCCATTGAGTTGGTGATGCCATCCAGCCATCTCATCCTCTGTCGTTCCCTTCTCTTCCTGCTCCCAATCCCTCCCAGCGGGGTCTTTTCCAATGAGTCAACTCTTTGTATGAGGTGGCCAAAGTATTGGAGTTTCAGCTTCAAAATCAGTCCTTCCAATGAACACCCAGGACTGATCTCCTTTAGGATGGACTGGTTAGATCTCCTTGCAGTCCAAGGGACTCTCAAGAGTCTTCTCCAACACCACAGTTCAAAAGCATCAATTCTTTGGCACTCAGCTTTCTTCACAGTCCAAGTCTCACATCCTTACATGACCACTGGAAAAACCATAGCCTTGGCTAGACAGACCTTTGTTGGCAAAGTAATGTCTCTGGTTTTTAATATGCTATATAGGTTGGTCATAACTTTCCTTCCAAGGAGTAAGCATCTTTTCATGTAAGATAGGATACTATAAAACTCCTAGAAGGAAAAATAGGCAGAACACGCTTCAATGTAAATCCCAAAAGTATCTTTTTGGATCCATCTTATAGAGTAATGAAAATAAAAACAAAAATAAACAAATGGAACCTAATTAAACTTAAAAGACTTTGCACAGCAAAGGAAACCAGAAACAAAGCATAAAACCTGCAGAATGAAAGAAAATATTGCAAACCACGTGACCAAGAGGCAATTAGTTTCCAAAATATATAAACAGCTCATGCAGCTTAATATCAAAAACAACTCAATCAAACAATTAGCAGATGCCCCAACTAGAAATTTCTCCAGAGAAGCCATACAGATGGCCAACAGGAAATGAAAAGTTACTCAACATCAATAATTATAGAGAAATGTGAATCAAAACTACAATGAGGTACCACCTCATAGCAGTCAGAATGCAATCATCAAAATGTCTACAAATAACAAATGCTGGAGAAGGTGTGAAAAAAAAAGGGGCACTGTTGGTCGGAATGTAAATTGCTACAACCATTGTGGAGAATAGTATGATATTCCTTAGAAAACTAGAAATAGAGATGCCATATGATCCAAGATTTCCTCTCCTGGGCATACATCCATGGAAAACTCTAATTCAAATACATGCACTCAGTGATTGCTGCTGCTGCTAAGTCACTTCAGTCGTGTCCGACTCTGTGTGACAGCCACACTACTTACAATAGCCAAAAACATGGAAGATGAACGGATATCAGCAGATGAACGGATAAAGAAGATGTGGTATATATACACATACATAGACACACACAATGGAAAATTATTCAGCCATTAAAAAAGAGTGAAATAAATAACATCTGAAGCAAAACGATGGACCTAAAGATTGTCATACTAATTGGAGTAAACCTGATGTTGCTTATATGTAGAATCTAAAACAAAATAATATAAATGAGCTCATTTCCAAAACAGAAATATACTGACAGATGTGAAAAACAAATTTATGGTTAGCCAATGGGGAAAGTCAGGAGGGATAAATTAAAGAGTTTGGGATTAACAAATACACAGTACTGTATAGGGGCTTTCCTGTACTCAGACATTAAAGGATCTGCCTGCAATGCGGGAGACCTGAGTTCAATCTCTGGGTTGGAAAGATCCCCTGGAGGAGGACATGGCAATGCACTCCAGTATTCTTGCCTGGAGAATCCCCATAGACGGAGGAGCCTGCCAGGCTACAGTCTTTGTGGTTGCAAAGAGTCAGACACAACTGAGCAACTAAGCACAGCATAATACTTACTATGTATAAAATAGGTAAGCAACAAAGACCTACCATATAGCACAGGGAACTATACTTAATGTGTAATAGTCTAGAATGGAAAGAATCTGAAAAAGAGTGTGTGTATGTGTGTGTGAGTGCACACCTTTGCACGCATGCATATATATAATATGTGCTTACACACATACATATATGTATACATACATATATAGCTGAATCACTTTACACCTGAAGCTAACAGAATATTGTAAATCAGTATTCAATTAAATTTTCAAAGTGTTCTTGCAAAGTAAAAGAATGCATGCATGAATTTACCAGCATTCACTGAACCATGTTTTTATAATGAAAAAAAAGGCCATGGAAGTAGTTGAATGCATTTTCATAATGTGGCTCCATATTTGTACGTTTTAATGGATACTTTCATTAAGAATTAATACTAAGGAAGGTAAATGAAAGTAATTCCCATTTAGATTATCTCTTAGAGGTGAAAATGTTTACTGAAGGGGAGAGCAGGTCTGATACCACATATGTAGCAGTTTGAAACTTGCTTTCTAGTAGTCTGCATTATTGCGATTATAACCAAGCTTTAAATGAGGTTTTGACTGATCAGATTTCACTCAGTTTCTTGTTGGTTGAGAGGTAAAGAGAAATAGTAGAGCATCAGACTTGCACTACAAGTGAATATCCTAGATCAGTAAAAGCAGAGTTTCCGGGCCTGCCAGGATCACTGAACTGTCTCTTGATGCTTTATGAGAGAGAAAATAACAATTTTTTTTCTCCCAAACTTCAGAAATCATATAATATCTTTGAATAGTCTTTGCACTTCATTCAGTTAGGTTAATAGATATGTCTTTTGTTTTATAATTTAAGTCTGTCCTCGTTAACATTTTTGATCAGAAGATTGATGTGGAGTATTTGTGAGAGTTCAAGCCCCCAGATTCCTCTTCTAAAGGGTTTGACCTTTTAGAATAAAGAGAAGTCCAGCTGTCTGAACTTTTAATAAACTCCCAAGTAATGGATTTTTATTGACTTTTGAGACTATTTCCTTAATGATAGTTACCAGAAGTATTTGTGTGCTATAATCCAATAATGCAACCAAAAAAACAAGAAAGGGTATTTTAATAAAGTGAATGCTATTTAACATTTTATTGATTGAAATATTCAATATTCATGATTACAAATCCCATTAGATTTTCTATTTTCAAACACACAATTAAGATAGGTTTTCAACCATCAATGTATAATTGAAGAAAGAAAATGGAAATCCTTCATTGAGGGGTTCTTAGAGTTGAAAAATTCTCCAACAATGTATATTCTGTTTTGTGTACTACTGAAGGCTTAGTCTGGTCATCTAAGAATTTAAAGCCTTGACTGAGAAGACTGATTGTAGAATCCAAAGCAAAATAGGATTGCAATAAAAGCCATAGGAATGTGTAGCTGAGGCAGAGTCAGCAACAACCCCAATGACTAAAACCAATACTTCCACTATTTTTCCTGTAAAGAAAGAAAAAGAGAGAAAAATTATTTTTGAAAAATATTTTAAATTGCCTAAGTATTGCACTAAGTGCTTCTCCGTGAGGAGAATCTGACTGAGAGAGAGCTAGGAGGGCTATGCTCCCTTCCACAAGCAGCGGGGCCCCTCCCATCCTCCCTACCCTGCACAGGTCCTTCTCATCCCCTGGGGCTATTTGACTCTTCCTACGGGCTCCCTCCTGACTCAACCTGGGAAACTGCCCAGACCTCAGGAGGAGAGTTAGAGACTGTTTTCCTGGTTTCTAGAAATAGAAGCCCACCTGGGGATTCAGTGAGAGGAAACACCAGTGAGAGAAAAGGAGGCAGGAAGTAGGATGACTGGCTGAACCTTCAAACTGGGAATTCCCTCAGGGGGAAGGAGGCAGGCAGGGAGGTTGGGCAGAAGTGTCCTAGACTGCCCTACTCTCTGAGGAAAGTTTGGAGTCTTGTCATGGAGTTCAGAGGACAAAGTGGACCATCAGAGGAGCTCTTTCCTGATATAAATTGCCAATTGTGATGGATTAAAGTTTCTGAAGTTGATAGCGTTTCTTGCTCAGTTATGCTCTCTGTAGCTTGGAGCTTAACTTCAGCCTCTGAAGTTAAGAATTACTTTATATTGGTGACCAGATTGCCAACAGTAGGATAGTAATTAAATCAAATTAATGTAATTGGTTTATGCTTGTGGGTAATATCCAGCAGGGATATACTTCAAGGTCAAATAAAACTACTTTTAGGAATATGACTTCAGGGAAAGGTATCAGTGTGTTTCTGTGGCTTTCACAAGAAAGAACAATTGTTTTCCATGTATATTGTGCTTTGACTATCAGAGACATGGATGTTCCTATTACTTTCTGATTGTTTGTTCATTATTTTGGAAGAGGCGATATTGAGTCTTGTGCTCTTACAGCTTTTTAATGCAGAAAATGCATTTATTGCTGTATGTTTGGCCATCGGTTGCACAGACTGGATCTACTTCTTTTGTGCAAATATCTGGTTGATCCACATACTCGTTACAATCTGGCTGTTGAACATAAACAGACAAGATAAAATTTTTCAGATGATGAACTTTTTGAGTCAAATATTCTTTACTCTTAATACAACATGATATGCATCAAAATCCAACAAATATTTTCTGTATTGAGGCTAAAAATAAACATCAAGTATCAACAGTCTGATTAGATATAAATATATATATTGATGTATTTTTACTACCCCTGCATTATGTTTTAAAAACATACAAATAGCTGAATAAACTTGTTTTATAATTTAATCACTATGCCTCTATTTCACCTCATACTTGGGTAAGATTTTCCCCATTATCTCACACCACAAAAGATTATAAAAGTGAATGTGTTACGAGTCTCCTTTTTCTCAATAGTTTTACTACTATGTAATCCGATAGTTTAAATTATCACCATATATGTATGTATTCATATATATGAGTGTTTGTATATGTATATTTAGCCATATATATATATATGTAATTTGGTGAGTAATGGCTCTGTAGGTAATACACATAAATAAACAATAATGTATGATTTCTTACATTGCCTGCTTTCTGAATGTCTTAAATACCTTAAATTTTTTAGATCTTTAGAAGTATAGTAGATTTCCTTCGACTCTATATATTTGACCCTGTGACAATGTAAAAGTTAGTTTATATTCCTCTAAGTAGAAAATTAAAAGACACTTACTCTTTGGAAGGAAAGTTATGACTAACCTAGATAGCATATTCAAAAGCAGAGACATTACTTTGCCAACAAAGGTCTGTCTAGTCAAGGCTATGGTTTTTCCAGTAGTCATGTATGGATGTGAGAGTTGGACTGTGAAGAAAGCTGAGAGCTGAAGAATTGATGCTTTTGAACTGTGGTGTTGGAGAAGACTCTTGAGAGTTCCTTGGAGATCCAACCAGTCCATCCTAAAGGAGATCAGTCCTGGATGTTCATTGGAAGGACTGATGTTGAAGCTGACACTCCAATATTTTGGCCACCTCATGCAAAGAGTTGACTCATTGGAAAAGACCCTGGTGCTGGGAAGGATTGGGGGCAGGCGGAGAAGGGGACGACAGAGGGTGAGATGGCTGGATGGCATCACCGACTTGATGGACATGGGTTTGGGTGGGCTCCAGGAGTTGGTGATGGACAGGGAAGCCTGGTGTGCTGCATTCATCAGGTCGCAAAGAGTCAGAACGAGTGAGTGACTGAATTGAACTGAAGCAGAAAACATTTTTTTGATCTTCTTGTTTGCTAGGATTATCAATTCTACATTAAAACCACTTTTCAGATGTCTGTGTATAATAAGGTTTATTCCCAATAATTTTGAATAATGTGATAATTTTACTTTGTATGAAAAGGCAAACAGTTTTATGTGACTGGCAAGATACTATTTCTTGAACTTGGTGGAGTAATAACAGCCTGTTACTTTTTGAAGGAGTATGTTGTACACTTTTTTGGTGAAATTTGCTATTAAAATTTTATAGGTAAAATAATTTTTCATTTCCCAAATTAATTGCTGTGAACTTGCCCTTTTGTGAATTTCTCCAGAAGGTGCAAAAGCAGTTTCTGTAACCAATAGACAAAAATTAAAAAGAAGAAGAATAGGGAAAACAGTATCTTTAATGGGAAGTACCTACATCTTTTGGGCTTCCCTGATAGCTCAGATGGTAAAGAATCTGCCTGCAATGCAGGAGACTTGAGTTCAATCCCTGGATTGGGAAGATCCCCTGGAGGGAGGGCATGGCAACTCACTCCAGTATTCTTGCCTGGAGAATCCCCATGGACCAAGGAGCCTGGTGGGCTATAGTCCATGGGGCTGCGAACAGTCAGGCATGACTGAGTCACTAAGCACACACCATCTTTTACTAGCAAAATACTATGTAAGTTGCATACTCAAAAACATCTCACATAATCAGGTGAGACTTTTGTGGCAGTATCAAAAAAATAATTTCACAAAAGAACTTGAAATCTAGAAACAGAATTCTAAATTCATCTTAATCTGTGAAAAATGCTGCTGCTGCTGCTGCTGCTGCGTCGCTCCAGTCGTGTTCGACTATGTGCGACCCCATAGACGGCAGCCCACCAGGCTCTGCCGTCCCTGGGATTCTCCAGGCAAGAACACTGGAGTGGGTTGCCATTATCTTCTCCAATGCATGAAAGTGAAAAGTGAAAGTGAAGTCACTCAGTCGTGTCCTATTCTTCGAGTCCCTGTGGACCGCAGCCCACCAGGCTTCTCCATCCATGGGATTTTTCCAGGCAAGAGTACTGAAGTGAGGTGCCATTGCCTTCTCCAGTGAAAAATGACTAAGTACAGTTTAATCTTTTGGAGATACTATTTTTTTTCATATTTGTCATGACACATTGTTGTCAGAGAAAACAGCTTGTGTGTGTGTGTGTATGTGTGTGTGTGAGTCACTTAGTTGTGTCCAACTCTCTGTGACCCCATGGACTGCAGTCCACCAGGCTCCTCTGTCCGTGGGATTCTCCAGGCAAGAATACTGGAGTGGATTGCCATTTCCTTCACCAGGGGACCTTCCTGACACAGGGATCAAACCCAGGTCTCCTGCATTACAGGCAGATTCTTTATCATCTGAGCTATAGGGAAGTCCCTAATATGCCTGTATGAAGTCACTTAATATGAATAAGTTAATTACTACTTAATTCTTTCACACTTAGCTCGAGTTTCGTGGACAACTTTCATACCTCACAGTTACTGTACTTTGAAATTGATGGGCTGCCTCTGTTTAAAGGAAGATAAGTTGTCAGCAGAGGGATCAATTAGTTCTCTCCTTACACAGAATCTTGACTTTAGTGCACTCAGAGCTGGCAAACAATGAATTGGATTGTTGAGGAATTTTGGATCTAGAGGACAGTGTTACCCCCCACACTCTGCATTTAGAAACCTGACCTCCAAAAAGGGGGAAAATTAGATAAATATCTTTAGTCATAAATTATCAAACACCTAAATTCTATTGCTCATTCTAACCATCCCTTCTGTCTCTACCTTTCTAAAGGGGGAAATGAGAAACCAATCTACTGATGCAATTTTTAAAAAGACACTTGTGACATGTCTCATTTCATTTGCCAGCTTAAGTATTACATGCCCAGCACAGCAAGTTCCTCTGTTCCTGTGTAATAGTAGTTGTTTCCTGCATCTTCTATGATACTTGAACTGCTTCATCCAGAAGCGAAAAATATACTCACCAGAATAAAGATGAAATGCCAAGCCAATGATGAAAATAATGTTGATCCGTGATGAGAAGGACATGATGTTATCAAGTCTGTGGAAGACACCTTTAGGAGTATCTGTAACAGTTGTGCATGCCACTTTAGATAGAATCTTAAGCTAATTTCTACTAAAGACATTGCTCCCACCTAGATGACTGTTCCTTTTGCTTTCCCACAACCCTATGATTCAATAAAACATGGTGTCATTGTTGGAAGGCTTACCTAGAGACGTTTAAGAGAGCCCAGGAAAATAACACTGTTGACAAAATGGAAAGAACTGATTACTCTCTCAGCTTTTCTGTCAGCCAGCCTGGTTGCCTGTAGTACCAACGCATGTTTGGGTCTCAGTTATTTTCCTCAGGAAATAGAAACAGTGATTTCTGGAAAGACTAGCCTGGAGCAGTCCTCCTGGGAGTGGTACATGCCAGGATACCCACGCCTTCCTAGATTCCCCGCCTGACCTACCTGGCAGCGAGATAACGGGGAGTGATGTCAGCGGCTCTGGAGACTGTGGCTATCTTGCTCACCTGCCTCCTCAGCCATCTCCTTCCAGCTCAGTCTCTTTTATTGTTCCACTGGTGAAGAGTTTGATGGGGTAAGATTGATGGCCCAGGACAGATAAGACACAGAGCTATTCTGTGTCCTCACTGGAAGCTGTAAAGTAGGTCAGGAGAGATGCCTCACAAGTAACCCTCCATTAATCTTCCCTCAGTAGGAGGCTTGGAGACAACTTGATCTCATATACCCAGAAATATGGGTTAGAGATCCTAAGATAGAGAAGAGAGGCAAAAGCTTTCCAAACACGTGAGTTGAACAAAGTAAAGAGAATCAAGCAGGAAAAGAAGAGTCTGGGAATGGTAATTAGATAATTAAGGACATAAGCTCTCAAATGTTTTCAAAACTGTTGGCATATTACAGTTACCTGGGAAATGGTAAAAATAATGCATTCACCTTCTGGTAGTCAGAATTGTGAATCAGTTGTTACAGGAGTAGACCTGTGGAGTAGAACAGTGTAAAAGCTCCCAGAGGAGTTTCATGTGTAGCCAGGTTTTGGGGAAGCTTGTCTTGAGGAGAGGGTGCAAATATATGGGGTTTTGTTTGTTTTTAATGGAGATAATTGACATACAACATGACACATATTTAGGGTGTACAATGTGCTGATTTGATCATTTATATATTTCCTTATGATTACTGCTGTAGTGTTACCTAACACATCTATCATGGTAATTAATTTTTTTTCTTTGTAATAAGAGCAATGAAATTTATAACAGAGTACTGTTGACTGTAATCACTACGCTGTGCATTAGCTGTCTGAAACTTACTTTTTGGAGCAGGAGAGAGTGAAACGTGGGGAGTGAAGTTGAGACTGAATGAAGCAATGCCTTAAATTATGGTAAAAATTTGATTTTACATCAGAGATGCTTGGGGATATTTTGGAGATACTTTGAGATATTGTAGCCTTTTTTAAAATTCAGAGATTTTTTTTCATTGGTATTTTCTCTTAATCATCTCCTTCAGTCTGACTCAGTAGAAAGAGCACTGCAGGTGAAGGATCCAAGTACAAACCCCATGTATCTCTGAGTCACCTGGACTCAATATTCAAACTGCATAATCCACAATTTTCTTATTGTAAATATGAGAGTTATAGTATCTATTTTATATGTTTGTGATAAATGGGGATAAAACATTTAAACTCTCTGTGCTTAAGTTGTATGTTGGATGGTCATTTGTCACCCTAATCCTGCCTGCTACTTTTTGCAGGGAAGAAATCTAGGATATTTAGAACGAAACTTTGAGATTAGTTTCTTGCTAATTTAGTTGAAGAGCTCACATATAACGGTACCGAAAATATTCCTTTACTATAGTAAAATGAATATTGTATGTGTACTTCCCCTTTGAATTCTGTACACAGACACCATCAGGGATGCCTGCGAGAAATCAGTCCTTCTGGGGCAGGACACTTTACAGAAGAGTAAGCTAAAGTCTAAAGAAGGCAATGGCACCCCACTCCAGTACTCTTGCCTGCAAACTCCCATGGACAGAGGAGCCTGGTGGGCTGTAGTCCATGGGGTTGCTAAGGGTCGGACAGGACTGAGCGACTTCACTTTCCCTTTTCACTTTCATGCATTGGAGAAGGAAATGGCAAGCCACTCCAGTGTTCTTGTCTGGAGAATCCCAGGGATGGCAGAGCCTGGTGGGCTGCCGTCTGTGGGGTCGCACAGAGTCGGACATGACTGAAGTGACTTAGCAGCAGTAGCAGCAGCAAGCTAAAGTCTGGAGGTGGAGTTGTGGAGAAGCTCTTTATATTCCTTTGATACGTATTTGTCAGCAAAGATTAAGAGCAGGAGATAAGGTCTGTGAATCATGGCAGGCTACAAGTATTTTTAATTAGTGAAGATAATGTTAGGTGCTAAATTATTTGGTGTAGCTTCATGAATGAAAAAGTAAGCAAGGAAATGAAAATCTTATGGAATGAAAATGTTAAAAATTTCTAGGATTTCCCTGGTGGTCCAGTGGTTAAGAGTCCGCCTGCCAGTGTAGGGGACATGGGTTCGAGCCATGCTCTGGGAAGATTCCACATGCCAGGAGGCTGTTGAGCTTGTGTGCCACAAGCACTGAGCCTGTGCCCCAGATCCCCTGAACTGAGTTTTGTAAGAAACTACAATTATCATCTTCCAAAATAGTTGTAGCAATTTTGGAGCATTTCGAAATGCTCCACATCTGGCCAACATATGTTGTTCTCAATGTTCTACATTGTAGCCGTTGTATTAGAAGTGCAATGGTATCTCATTGTTTCTTTATTTGAATTTCTCTGATGATATGCATGATTTGAAGTATCTTTTCACATGGTTATTTGCTGCCCATAACTCTTCTTTAGTGATGTGTTTGTTAAGGTCTTTGGCTGATTTTTATTTTTTAGTGGAAGTAGTTGATTTACACTATTGTGTTAGTTTCAGGTGTACAGCAAAGTGATTCTGATATATCAGTTTATTTCCATTATAGGTTATTTTAAGATATTTAATACAGTTCTGTGTGTTATAGACTAAATTCTTACTGCTTATGGTAGTGTACATCTATTAACCCCATACTCCTAATTTTTCCTCCCTACTCTTCTCCCCTTTGATAACCTTATATTTAATTTCTATACCTGTAAATCTGTTTGTGCATTGTAAATGAATTTATTTATCTTATTTTTTAGATTGCATATTTAAATGATATCATACAATAGTTGTATTTCTCCGCTTGACTTAGTATGATAACACCTAGGTCCATCCATGTTGCTGAAAGTGGCAGTATTTTATTCATTATGGCTGTTGTTGTTGTTCAGTTGCCCAGTCATGTCCAACTCTTTGCAACCCATGACTGCAGCATGCCGGGCCTCTCTGTCCCTCACCATCTCCCGAAGTTTGCTCAAGTTTATGTTCTTTACATGGGTGATACCATCCAGTCACCTCATCCTCTGATGCCCTCTTTTCCATCTGTCTTCAATCTTTCCCAGCATCAGGGACTTTTCCAATGAGTCAGCTGTTCATATCCATCAGATTACCAAAATATTGGCGCTTCAGCTTCAGCGTCAGTCCTTCCGACGAGTATTCAGAGTTGATTTCCCTTAAGATTGACTAGTTTGTTCTCCTTGCTGCCCAAGAGACTCTCAGGAGTTTTCTCCAGCACCACAGTTTGAAGTCATCAATTCTTCACTGCTCTCCCTTCTTTACGGTCCAGCTCTCACAACCATATGTGACCACTGGGAAAACCAAAGCCTTGACTATAAGGACATTTGTTGGCAGAGTCATCTCTCTGCTTTTCAGCACATTGTCTAGGTTTGTTATAGCTTTCCTGCCAAGATGCAGATGTCTTCTGATTTCATGGCTGCAGTGGCCATTCACAGTGATTTTAGAGCCCAAGAAGAGGAACTATGTTATTACTTCTACCTTTCCCCCCCTCTATTTGCCATGATGTAAAGGGGCTATATGCCATGATCTTAGGTTTTTAATGTTCATTTTAAGCCAGCTCTTTCACTCTCTTCCTTCACCCTCATCAGTTCAGTTCAGTCGCTCAGTTCTGTCCGACTCTTTGCGACCCCATGAACCGCAGCACACCAGGCCTCCCTGTCCATCACCAACTCCCGGAGTCCACCCAAACCCATGTCAGTTGAGTTGGTGATGCCATCCAGAAGTCTTATCCTCTGTCATCCCCTTCTCCTCCTGCCCTCATCTTTCCCAGCATCAGGGTCTTTTCAAATGAGTCAGCTCTTCACATCAGGTGGCCAAAGTATTGGAGTTTCAGCTTCAAAATCAGTCCTACCAATGAACACCCAGGACTGATCTCCTTTAGAATGGACTGGTTGGATCTCTTTGCTGTCCAAGGGACTCTCAACAGTCTTCTCCAACACCGCAGTCCAAAAACATCAATTCTTTGGTGCTCAGCTTTCTTTATAGCCCAACTCTCACATCCATACATGACCCCTGGAAAAACCATAGCCTTGACTAGACAGACCTTTGTTGGCAAAGTAATGTCTCTGCTTTTTAATATGCTGTCTAGGTTGGTCATAACTTTCCTTCCAAGAAGTAAGCGTTTTTTAATATCATGGCTGCAATCAACATCTGCAGTGATTTTGGAGCCCAGAAAGATAAAGTCAGGCACTGTTTCCACTGTTTCCCCATCTATTTGCCATGAAGTGATGGGACCAGGTGCCATGATCTTCGTTTTCTGAATGTTGAGCTTTAAGCCAACTTTTTTGCTCTCCTCTTTCACTTTCATCAAGAGGCTTTTTAGTTCCTCTTCACTTTCTACCATAAGGGTGGTGTCATCTGCATATCTGAGGTTATTGATATTTCTCCTGGCAATCTTGATTCCAGCTTGTGCTTCCTCCAGCCCAGCGTTTCTCATGATGTACTCTGCATATAATTTAAATAAGCAGGTGACAATATACAGCCTGGAGGTACTCCTTTTCCCATTTGGAACCAGTCTGTTGTTCCATGTCCAGTTCTAACTGTTGCTTCCTGACCTGCATAGCTATTTCTCAAGAGGCAGGTCAGGTGGTCTGGTATTCCCATGTCTTTCAGAATTTTCCACAGTTGATTGTGATCCACACAGTCAAAGGCTTTGGCATAGTCAATAAAGCAGAAATAGATGTTTTTCTGGAACTCTCTTGCTTTTTTGATGATCCAGCAGATGTTGGCAATTTGATCTCTGGTTCCTCTGCCTTTCCTAAAACCAGCTTGAACATCTGGAAGTTCACGGTTCATGTATTGCTGAAGCCTGGCTTGGAGAATTTTGAACGTTACTTACTAGCGTGTGAGATGAGTGCAATTGTGTGGTAGTTTGAGCATTCTTTGGCATTGCCTTTCTTTGGGATTGGAATGAACACTGACCTTTTCCAGTCCTGTGGCCCCTGCTGAGTTTTCCAAATTTGCTGGCACATTGAGTGCAGCACTTTTACAGCATCATCTTTTAGGATTTGAAACAGCTCAACTGGAATTCCATCACCTCCACTAGCTTTGTTCACAGTGATGCTTCCTAAGGCCCATTTGACTTCACATTCCAGGATATCTGGCTCTAGGTGAATGATCACACCATCATGATTATCTGGGTCATGAAGATCTTTTTTGTATAGTTCTGTGTATTCTTGCCACCTCTTCTTAATATCTTCTGCTTCTGTTAGGTCCATACCATTTCTGTCCTTTATTGAGCCCAGCTTTGCATAAAATGTTCCCTTGGTATCTCTTACCTTCATCATAAGGCTTTTAGTTTCTCTTTGTTTTCTGACATTAGAGTGGTATCATCTGCATATCTGAGGTTGTTGATGTTTCTCCTGCCTATCTTGATTCCAGTTTGTAACTCACCCAGCCTGGCATTTCTTATGATGTACTCAGCCTATAGATTAAACAAACAGGGTAACAGCAGACAGCACTGTCATACTTTTTTTCTCAATCTTAAAACAATCACTTGTTCCATACAGGGTTCTGACTGTTGCTTCTTGACCCACATATAGGTTTCTCAGGAGTCAGGTAAATGGTTTGGTATCCCCATCTCTTTAAGAGCTTTCCACAGTTAAGTATCCACACAGTCAAAGACTTTAGCATAGTTGATAAAGCAGAGGTAGATGTTTTTCTTGAATTCCCTAGCTTTCTCAATAATCCAGTGAATGTTGGTAATTTTATCTCTGGTTCCTCTTCCTTTTTCTAAACCCATCTTGGACATCTGGAAATTCTTGGTTCACCTAATGCTGAAACCTAGCACACAAGATTTTAAGCATGAGCTTACTAGCATGGGAGATGAGTACAATTATCTGATGGTTAGCACATTCTTTAGTACTACCCTTCTTGGGAATTAGGATGAGGATTGATCTTTTCTAGTCCTGTGGTCACTGCCGAGTCTTCCAGATTTGCTGGCATATTGACTGCAACATGTGGATGGCCTCATCCTTTAGGGTTTTGACTAGTTCTACTGGAATTTCATCACATCCAATAGTTCTACTGGAATTTCACAGCTCTATTAACAGCAGTGCTTCCTAAGGCCCACTTGACTTTGCATTCTAGAATGTCTGGCTCTGAGTGGCTGACCACGCCATCATAGTAATCCAGTTCATTTGGATCTTTTTTGTACAGTTCTTCTGTATATTCTTTCCATCTCTTCTTGATTCCTTCAGCATCTACTAGGTCTCTAACATTTATGTCCTTTATTGTGCCTGTCTTTGGGCAAAATGTTGCCTTGATATTTCCAGTTTTCCTGAAGAGATCTCTAGTCTTTCCCTTCTGTTTTTTCTTTCTAGTTTCATACACTGTTCACTGGAGAAGGCCTTCTTGTCTCTCTGTGCTGTTCTTTGGAAATCTGAGTTTAGTGGAATATACCTTTCCCTTTCTCCCTTGCTTTCCACTTTTCTTCTTTCTTTCGCTATTTGTAAGGCTTCCTCAGGTAACCACTTTGCCTTCTTGTTTTTCTTTTTCTTTGGGATGATTTTGTTCGCTGCCTTCTATACAATATTATGGACCTCTATCTGTAGTTCTTCAGGCACACTGTTTATAAGTTTTAATTTCTTGAATCTATTTTTTACCTCCACTGTATATTCATAGGGGGTTTGATTTAAGTTGTACCTGGCTTGCCTAGTGGTTTTCCCACTTTTTTTTTTAGTTTAAGTCTGAATTTTGCTGTGAGAAGGTGATGATCTGAGCTATAGTCAGCTCCAGGTCTTGTTTTTGCCGACGGTATACAGCTTCTCTATCTTCAGCTACAAAGAATGTAATCAGTTTGATTTTGGTATTGGCCATTTGGTGATGTCCATGTGTAAAGTCATGTCTCGTGTTGTTTTGAAAGCGTGTTTGGTATGACCAGTGCATTCTCTTGGCAGAATTCAGTTAACCTTTGCCTGCTTCATTTTGTTATCCAAGGGCAAACTTGCCTGTTACTCCAGGTTATCTCTTGACTTCCTACTTTTGCATTCCAATCCCCAGTGATGAATAGAACACCTTTTTTTGGCGTTAGTTCTAGGAGGTCTTCTAGGTCTTCATAGAACTGATCAACTTCAGCTTCTTTGGCATCAGTGGTAAGGATTACCTGATTACTTGGATTACTGTGAGGTTGAATGGCTTGCCTTGAAAATGAACCAAGATCATTCTGTGGTTTTTGAGACTGCACCCAAGTACTGCATTTTGGCCTCTGTTGATTATGAGGGCTACTCCATTTCTTTTATTGGATTCTTGCCCACAGCAGTAGATTTAATGGTCACCTGAATTAAATTTGCCCATTCCTGTCCATTTTAGTTCACTGATTTCTAAGATGTTGATGTTTATTCTTACTGTGTCCTGCTTGACCATGTCCAATTTATCTTTATTCATGTACCTAACATTTCAGGTTCCTATAAAATACTGTTCTTTGCAGCGGCAGATTTTATTTTCATCACCAGACACATCCACAACTGAGTGTCATTTTTGCTTTGTCCCAGCTGCTTCACTCTTTCTAGGGCTATTAGTAGTTCTCCTCTGCTCTTACCCAGTAGCATATTGGACATCTTCAGGCCTTGGAGACTGTTCTTTCAGTGTCGTATCTTTTTGTCCTTTTGTACAATCCATGAGGTTCTCAGGACCAGTCTGTCTTAGGTGGCCCTACATGGCATGGCCCATAGCTTCATTGAGTTATGCAAACCCCTTCAGCACGACAAGACAGTGATCCTTGAAGGGGTTTTATAGCTGAATAGTATTCTATTGTTTGTATACCTGTATACATGTGTAAAATCTTCTGTATCTATTCATTTTTTGATGGACCCTTAGTTGTTTCCATGTCTTGGCTCTATAACAGTACTGCTATGAACATTGAGTTGCATGTATCTTTTCAACTTAGAATTTTCATGTTTTCCAGATTTATGCCCAAGAGTGGGATTTGTGGATCATATGGTAGTTTTAATTTTAGTTTTTTAAGGAACCTTCATACCGTTTTCCAAATAGCCTATTTACACTGCCATCGATAGCATAGGAGTATTCCTTCTCTCCACCCCCTTTTCAGCATTTATTATTTTCAGGTTTTTTGACAAAAGTAATTGTGACCAGTATGATATGATACCAGTGGCTTTGAATTGCTTTTCTCTAATAATTAGTGACTTTGAGCATTTTTTTCATATGCCTGTTACCCGTCTATATATCTGCTTTGCAGAGATGTCTATTCAGGCCTTATGCCCATTTTTTTATTAAGTTGGTTTTTTTTTTTTTGATAATGAGTTATAGAAGCTGTTTGTATGTTTTGATAAGTAAATCTTATTGGTTGAATAATTTACAAATATTTTCTCTCATTTTGTGGGTGTATGGATTTTGCTACGATTTATGTCATAGAATGATCTGCCTATGCTCTCTTTTAACAACTTTATGGTTCCATGTCCTAGATTTAGTCTTTAAAGCATTTTGAGTTAATTTTTTCATTTGACATGAGGGAGTATTCTAATTTTATTGATTGATATATGGCCATCCTGCTTTCTCAGCATCAATTGGTGAAGAGACTATCTTCTCTTTATTGTCTATCTTTGCCTCTTTTGCCATAGATTGATTGACTGTAGATGTATGAATCTGACAGAATGTGGTCCACTGGAGAAGGGAATGGCAAACCACTTCAGTATTCTTGCCTTGAGAACCCCATAAACAGTACGAAAAGGCAAAATGATAGGATACTGAAAGAGGAACTCCCCAGGTCACTAGGTGCCCAATATGCTACTGAAGATCAGTGGAGAAATAACTCCAGAAAGAATGAAGGGATGGAGCCAAAGCAAAAACAATACCCAGTTGTGGATGTGACTGGTGATAGAAGCAAGGTCCAATGCTGTAAAGAGCAATATTGCATAGGAACCTGGAATGTTAGGTCCAGAATCAAGGCAAATTGGAAGTGGTCAAACAGGAGATGGCAAGAGTGAACGTCGACATTCTAGGAATCATGAACTAAAATGGACTGGAATGGGTGAATTTAACTCAGATGACCATTATATCTACTACTGTGGGCAGGAATCCCTTAGAAGAAATGGAGTATCCATCACGGTCAACAAAAGGGTCCAAAATGCATTACTTGGATGCAATCTTGAAAATGACAGAATGATCTCTATTCATTTCCAAGGCAAGTCATTCAATATCACAGTAATCCAAGCCTATTCCCCACCAGTAAGAAGCTGAAGTTGAACGGTTCTGTGAAGACCTACAAGACCTTTTAGAACTAACACCCAAAAAAGATGTCCTTTTCATTATAGGGGACTGGAATGCAAAAGTAGGAAATCAAGAAACACCTGGAGTAACAGGCAGATTTGGCTTTGGAGTATAGAATGAAGCAGGGCAAAGGCTAATAGAGTTTTGCCAAGAGAATGCACTGGTCATAGCAAACACCCTCTTCCAACAACATAAGAGAAGACTCTACACATGAACATCACCAGATGGTCAACACCAAAATCAGATTGATTATATTCTTTGCAGCCAAAGATGGAGATCTATACAGTCAACGAAAACAAGCCTGGGAGCTGACTGTGGCTCAGATCATGAACTCCTTATCTGCAAATTCAGACTTAAATTGAAGAAAGTAGGGAAAACCAGTAGACCATTCAGTTAAGGCCTATATTGAATCCCTTATGATTATACAGTGGAAGTGAGAAATAGATTTAAGGGACTAGATCTGATAGACAGAGTGCCTGATGAACTATGGACGGAGGTTCATGACATTGTACAAGAGACAGGGATCAAGACCATCCCCATGGAAAAGAAATGCAAAAAAGCAAAATGGCTGTCTGAGGAGGCCTTACAAATAGCTGTGAAAAGAAGAGAAGCAAAAAGCAAAGGAGAAAAGAAAAGATATAAGCATCTGAATGCAGAGTTCCAAAGAATAGCAAGGAGAGATAAGAAAGCGTTCCTCAAGTATCAATGCAAAGAAATAGAAGAAAAGAACAGAATGGGAAAGACTAGAGATCTCTTCAAGAAAATTAGAGAACCCAAGGGAATATTTCAGGCAAAGATGGGCTCGATAAAGGACAGAAATGGTCTGGACCTAACAGAAGCAGAAGATATTAAGAAGAGGTGGCAAGAATACACAGAAGAACTATACAAAAAAGATCTTTATGACCCTGATAATCATGATGGTGTGATCATTCACCTAGAGCCAGACATCCTGGAATGTGAAGTCAAATGGGCCTTAGGAAGCATCACTACGAACAAAGCTAGTGGAGGTGATGGAATTCCAGTTGAGCTATTTCAAATCCTCAAAGATGATGCTGTGAAAGTGTTGCACTCAATATGCCAGCAAATTTGGAAAACTCAGCAGTGGCCACAGGACTGGAAAAGGTCAGTTTTCATTCCAATCCCAAAGAAAGGCAATGCCAAAGAATGGTCAAACTACCACACAATTGCACTCATCTCACACGCTAGTAAAGTAGTGCTCAAAATTCTCCAAGCCAGGCTTCAGCAATACGTGAACCGTGAACTTCCAGATGTTCAAGCTGGTTTTAGCAAAGGCAGAGGAACCAGAGATCAAATTGCCAACATCCGCTGGATCATGGAAAAAGCAAGAGAGTTCCAGAAAAACATCTATTTCTGCTTGATTGACTATGCCAAAGCCTTTGATTGTGTGGATCACAATCAACTGTGGAAAATTCTGAAAGACATGGGAATACCAGACCACCTGACCTGCCTCTTGAGAAATCTGTATGCAGGTCAGGAAGCAACAGTTAGAACTGGACATGGAGCAACAGACTGGTTCCAAATAGGAAAAGGAGTACATCAAGGCTGTGTATTGTCACCCTGCTTATTTAACTTATATGCAGAGTACATCATGAGAAATGCTGGGCTGGAGGAAGCACAAGCTGGAATCAAGATTGCCAGGAGAAATATCAATAACCTCAGATATGCAGATGACACCACCCTTATGGCAGAAAGTGAAGAGGAACTAAAAAGCCTCTTGATGAAAGTGAAAGAGGAGAGCAAAAAAGTTGGCTTAAAGCTCAACATTCAGAAAACGAAGATCATGGCACCTGGTCCCATCACTTCATGGCAGATAGATGGGGAAACAGTGGAAACAGTGCCTGACTTTATCTTTCTGGGCTCCAAAATCACTGCAGATGTTGATTGCAGCCATGATATTAAAAGACGCTTACTTCTTGGAAGGAAAGTTATGACCAACCTAGACAGCATATTAAAAAGCAGAGACATTACTTTGCCAACAAAGGTCTGTCTAGTCAAGGCTATGGTTTTTCCAGGGGTCATGTATGGATATGAGAGTTGGCCTGTGAAGATAGCTGAGCGCCGAAGAATTGACGCTTTTGAACTGTGGTGTTGGAGAAGACTCTTGAGAGTCCCTTGGACTGCAAGGAGATACAACAAGTGCATCCTAAAGGAGATCAGTCCTGGGTGTTCATTGGAAGGACTGATGCTACAGCTGAAACTCCAATATTTTGGCCACCTTATGTGAAGAGTTAACTCACTGGAAAAGACCCTGATGCTGGAGGGATTGGGAGCAGGAGGAGAAGGGGACGATAGAGGATGAGATGGCTGGATGGCATCACCGACTCGATGGACATGAGTTTGAGTAATCTCTGAGATTTGGTAATGGAGGCCTCCAGGGAGGCCTGGCGTGCTGCGATTTATGGGGTCGCAAAGAGTCGGACACGACTGAGCAACTGAAGTGAACTGTATAAATTTACTTCTGAGGTCTCCAGTCTGTTCCATTGATCTACTTTTCTGTATTTGTGGCAATACCATGTCGTTTTGATTATTCTAACTTTGTAGTAGTCTCAAGTCCGGGAGGGTTATGCTTCCATCTTTAATCTTTTCCCTCAGAATTACTTTGGCAATTCTCTTTTTTTTGTGGTTCCATATAAATTTTTGGATGATTTGTGCTAGTTCTGTGAAAAAAGTCATGGGTAATTGATAGAGATCACATTAACTGTGTAGATTGTTTTGGGCAGTGTGACCATTTTAGGGGTGTTTGCTTTCTTATCATTGAGATTTGAATGTTCTTTAAATATATTGAATAACAGTCCTTTATCAGATGGATCTTTTGCAAATCTTTCTCCAAGTCTGTGCCTTGTGTCTCATTCTCTTGATGTATTTCACAGAACTGAATTTTTAATTTTAATGAAGCCCAGTTTGTCCTTTATTTCTTTTCTTTTTTTTTTAAATTTTACTTTACAATACTCTATTGGTTTTGCCATACATCAACATGAATCCGCCACAGGTGTATACGTGTTCCCAATCCTGAACCCCCTCCCACCTCCCTCCCCATACCATCTCTCTGGGTCATCCCAGTGCACCAACCCCAAGCCTCCTGTATTCTGCATCAAACCTAGACTGGTGATTTGTTTCTTATATGGTATTATACATGTTTCAATGCCATTCTCCCAAAGCATCCCACCCTCACCCTCTCCTGCAGAGTCCAAAAGACTGTTCTATACATCTGTGTCTCTTTTGCTGTCTTGCATACATGATTATTGTTACCATCTTTCTTTCATGGGTCAAGGCTTTGTTATTTTATCTACAAAGCCATCACCATACCCAGGGTCAGTTATGTTTTTTCCTATGTTATCTTTTAGAAGTTTTACAGTTTTACCTTTTACACCTAGATCTGTGATTCATTTTGAGTTCATTTTTTAGAAAGTTATAAGGTCTGTGTCTAGATTGTTTTTGCATGTGGATGTCCAGTTGTTCCAGCACTGTTTGTTGAGAGAATTATCTTTTACCCATTGCATTGCCTTTGCTTCTTTGGCAAAGACAAGTCAACTGTATTTATGGAGGACTATTTCTGAGCTGCATAAAATTAAAAGACTCTCGCTCCTTGAAAGAAAAGCTATGACAAACCTAGATAACATATTAGAAAGCAGAGGCATCGTTTTGCTGAGAAAGGTCCTTATAGTCTAAGCAATGGTTTTGCCAGTAGTCATGTATGGTTGTGAGAATTGGACCATAAAGAAGGCTGAATGCTGAACAATTGATGCAGAATTTTTTTAAATTAATTAATTAATTAATTTTACTTTACAATATTGTATTGATTTTTCCATACATTGACTTGAATCCACCATGAGTGTACATGTGTTCCCTATCCTGAACCCCCCTCTCTCTTCCCTCCCCATCCCATCCCTCTGGGTCATTCTAGTGCGCCAGCCCCAAGCACCCTGTATCATGCATCAAACCTGGGCTGGCAATTCATTTCACACATGATATTTTACATGTTTCAATGCCATTCTCCCATATCCATTCACCCTCCCCCTCTCCCACAGAGTCCAAAAGACTGTTCAATACATCTGTGTCTCTTTTGCTGTCTCGCATACAGGTTTATCATTACCTTCTTCCTAAATTCCATATATATGCGTTAGTATATTGTATTGGTGTTTTTCTTTCTGGCTTACTTCACTCTGTATAATAGGCTCCAGTTTCATCCACCTCATTAGAATTGATTCAAATGTATTCTTTTTAATGGCTAAGTAATATTCCATTGTGTATACGTACCACAGCTTTCTCATCCATTCATCTGCCGATGGACATCCAGGTTGCTTCCATGTCCTGGCTACTATAAACAGTGCTGTGATGAACATTGGGGTACACGTGACTCTCTCGATTCTGGTTTCTTCAGTGTGTGTGCCCAGCAGTGGGATTGCTGGGTCATAAGGCAGTTCTATATCCAGTTTTTAAAGGAATCTCCACACTGTTCTCCATAGTGGCTGTACTAGTTTGCATTCCCACCAACAGTGTAACAGGGTTCCCTTTTCTCCACACCCTCTCCAGCATTTATTACTTGTAGACTTTTAGATAGCAGCCATTCTGACTGGCGTGAAATGGTACCTCATTGTGGTTTTGATTTGCATTTCTCTGATAATGAGTGATGTTGAGCATCTTTTCATGTGTTGGTTAGCCATCTGTATGTCTTCTTTGGAGAAATGTCTGTTTGGTTCTTTGGCCCACTTTTTGATTGGGTCTTTTATTTTTCTGGAATTGAGCTGCAGGAGTTGCTTGTATGTTTTTGAGATTAATTCTTTGTCCATTGCTTCGTTTGCTATTATTTTCTCCCATCCTTAAGGCTGTCTTTTCACCTTGCTTATAGCTTCCTTTGTTGTGCAGAAGCTTTTAATTTTAATTAGGCCCTGTTTGTTTATTTTTGCTTTTATTTCCAATATTCTGGGAGGCAGGTCATAGAGGATCCTGCTGTGGTTTATGTCAGAGAGTGTTTTGCCTATGTCTTCCTATAGGAGTTTTATAGTTTCTGGTCTTATGTTTAGATCTTTAATCCATTTTTTTTCCCAGCACCACTTGTTAAAGAGATTGTCTTTTCTCCATTGTATATTCTTGCTTCCTTTGTCAAAGATAAGGTGTCCATAGGTGTGTGGATTTATCTCTGGGCTTTCTATTTTGTTCCATTGATCTATATTTCTGTCTTTGTGCCAGTACCATCCTGTCTTGATGACTGTGGCTTTGTAGTAGAGCCTGAAGTCAGGCAGGTTGATTCCTCCAGTTCCATTCTTCTTTGGCTATTTGAGGTTTTTTGTATTTCCATACAAATTGTGAAATTATTTGTTCTAGTTCTTGGAAAAATACTTTCGGTAGCTTGATAGGGATTGCATTGAATCTATAGATTGCTTTGGGTAGTATACTCATTTGATGCAGAATTTTGAGCCATGGTGCTGAGAAGACTCTTGAGAGTCCCTTTGACAGCAAGAAGATCAAACCAGACAGTTCTAAAGGAAATCAACCCTGAGTATTCATTGGAAGGACTAATGTTGAAGCTGAAGCTTCAATACTTTGGCTACCTGATACAAAGAGCTGATTTATTGGAAAAAACCCTGATGCTGGGAAATATTGAAGTCAAGAGGAGAAAGAGACAACAGAGGATGAGAAGGTTAGATCCATCACTGACTCAATGAACATGAACTTGGGTAAACTCTGGGAGATAGTGAGGGACAGGGAGGCACAGTCCATGGGGTCACAGAGTCAGACACGACTGAAGGACTGAACAACAACAATTTCTAGTCTCTCCATTCTGTTTCATTTATGTATTTCTTTGCCAATACTACACTCTTGGTTAATCAATTGAGTTTTGACAAGTCTTTTTCCTGATTTCTGATTGATTTTTTTCTCAGAAAGTTAAAATGCAAAACAATATTCTTTTCAACAAATTGTCTTGTGACAGCTGGATAACCACATGAAAAAGTAGAACTTTTACCCATAATTCTCACCATATACAAAAATTAACTCAAAATGGATCAGAGCTATAAATGCAGGTACTATTACTGTGATACTATTAGAAGGAAATCTAGAAATAAATCTTCCTGAGATAGGATCAGGAAGTAATTTCTTATATATTATATAAAAAGCACAGGCAATAAAAGAAAAGAGAGAAATTGAAGTTCACTAAATTTTGAAATATTTTACATCAAAGGATGCTGTGAAGAAAGTTCAAAAGGCAACTCAAACATGGGAGAAAATATTTGCAAGTTGTATGTCTAATAAGGGCCTTTTGTGTTGTTGTTCTGTCTGACAAGTCATGTCTGACTCTTTGCGACCCTGTAAACTGCAGCACAGCAGGCTGTCCTGTTCTTCACTATCTCCCCGAGTTTGCTCAAACTCATGTCCATTGAGTCAGTAGTGCAATCCAACCCTCTCATCCTCTGTTGTCTCCTCCTCTTCTTGCTCTCAATCTTTCCCAGCATCAGTCTTTTCCAATGAATCAGCTCTTTGCATCAGGTTTCCAAAGTATTGGAATTTCAGCTTTAGCATCAGTCCTTCCAATGAATATTCAGGGTTGATTACCGTTAAAAGTGAAAGTCGCTCAGTCATGTCCGACTCTTTATGTCCCCATGGACTGCATAGTCCACAGAATTCTCCAGGCCAGAATACTGGAGTGGGTAGCTTTTCCCTTCTCGAGGGGATCTTTCCAACCCAGGGATCAAACCCAGGTCTCCTGCATTACAGGTGGATTCTTTACCAGCTGAGCCACAAGGGAAGCCCAAGAATACTGGAGTGGGTAGCCTATCCCTTCTCCAGGGGATCTTCCCGACCCAGGAATTGAACCTGGGTCCTGCATCACAGGTGGATTCTTTACCAACTGAGCTATGAGGGAAGCCATGATTTCCTTTAGGATTGACTTATTTGATTTTTGAGCCCAAGAAAATGAATCTGACACTGTTTCTACTTTTCCCCCATCTGTTTGCCGTGAAGTGATAGGAACAGATACCATGATCTTTGTTTCTTGAATGTTGAGTTTTAAGCTAGCTTTTTTACTCTCCTCTTTCACCTTCATCAAGAGGCTCTTTAGTTTCTCTTCACTTTCTGTCATTAAAGTAGTATCATCTACATATTTGAGGTTGTTGATATTTCTCCCTGCAATCTTGATTCCAGCTTGTGAGTCATCTAGCCGAGCATTTCATATGATTCTGCATATTCATTAAATGTGCAGGGTAATAATAAATAGCCTTGACATACTCCTTTCCCAATTTTGAACCAGTCTGTTGTTCCATGTCCAGTTTTAACTGTTGCTTCTTTTCCTGCATATAGGTTTCTCAGGAGGCAATTAATGTGGTCTGGTAATCCCATCTCTTTAAGAATATTCCACAGTTGGTTGTGATCCACATAGTCAAAAGATTTAGTGTCATCAATGAAGCAGAAGTAAATGTGTTTGTTGTTTTTTTTTTGGGGGGGAGTGGTATTCTCTTGCTTTTTCTATGCTCTATCATATGTTGGCTAGTTCGTTCTCTAGTTCGTTTGCCTTTTCTAAATCCAGCTTATATGTTTGGAAGTTTTCGGTTCACATACTGCTGAAGCCTAGCTTGAAGAACTATCTTGCTAGCATGTGAAATAAGTGCAATTGTATGGTAATTTGAATATTCTTTGGCATTGCTTTTCTTTGGGCTTGAAATGAAAACTGACCTTTTCCAGTCCTGTGGCCACTGCTGAGTTTTCCATATTTGCTGGCATAATGAGTGCAGTACTTTCACAGCATCATCTTTTAGGATTTGAAATAGTTCAGCTGGTTACTAGTGCCTAGTAACCAAATTATATAAAGAAAGAAAGAAAAGAAAGTGAAGTCACTCAGTCGTGTCTGACTCTTGGCGACCCCATGGACTGTAGCCTACCAGGCTCCTCTGTCCATGGGATTTTCCAGGTAATAGTCCTGGAGTGGATTGCCATTTCCTTCTCCAGAGGATCTTCCCAACCCAGGGATCAAACCCCGGTCTCTTGCATTGTAGACAGATGCTTTACCATCTGAACCACCAGGGAAATCCCGAAATTATATAAAGAACTCTACCAAATCAAAAAAAGGAATTTTAAGAACTTAACTTTTAAAATTCAGCATTCAAAAAACTAAGCTCGTGGCATCCAGTTCCAACCCTTCCTGGTAAATAGATGGGGAAAAAGTAGAAACAGTGACAGGTTTTATTTTCTTGGGCTCCAGTGCAGTCACCACTGTGGACGGTGACAGCCATGAAATTAAAAGACATCTGCTCCTTGGAAGGAAAGCTATGACAAACCTAACAGCATATTCAGAGGCAGAAATATCACTTTGCTGACAACATCTGTTTGGTCAAACAATGGTTTTTCCAGTAGTCATGTATGGATATAGATTTGGACCATAAAGAAGGCTGAGCCCTGTAGAATTGATGCTTTCGAATGTGGTGCTGGACAAGACTCTTGCAAGTCCCTTGGATAGCAAGGAGATCAAACCAGTCAATCCTAAAGGAAATCAACCCTGAGTTTTCACTGGAAGGACTGATGCTGAAACTGAAGCTCCAATACTTTGGGCACCTGATGGAAACAGCTGACTCATTTGAGAAGACTCTGATGCTGGGAAGGATCGAGGGCAGGAATACAGTGGGTGACAGAAGATGAGACGGTTGGATGGCATCACTGATACAATGGACATGAGTTTGAGCAAACTCCAGGAGATAGGGAAGGACAGGGAAGCCTAGCATGCTGCAATTCATGGGGTCTCAAAGATTCAGACATGACTTAGTAACTGAACAATAACAATTTTTTAAAAAGGCAAAGAATTTAAATAGACATTTCTCTAGAGAAGTTATGCAAGTGGCCAATAAGCACATGAAAAAACATTAAACACTGTTAATCATAAGGCCATGTAAATCCAACCCCAATTGAATATTAATTCACACCCACGGGGATAAATATAATTTTTTAAATATAAAATTGTGATTTTGTTTGAGAATATGGAGAAAATTGGAACTCTTTTACAACCCTCATGAGGAAGGAAAGGGTCCCCTCTCTGTTGCAAACAGTTTCACTGTTCCCTCAAAAAATATTAAAGATAACATTATCTCTACATTTCTTTTACTATAACAAAGCTTTAAATGAGCAGTGGGCCCTTTAGTCAATGTCTGCTTCTTGTTAGTGGGAGATGGAAAGTAATGGAAAGCCATCATCAGACTTAGACTAACTTAGACTAGAAATGGATAGCCTAGGTCGAGGAAAGCTGTCCCATGTATCATTTGAATATCACTCAGCTACCTTTCAGAGAAGGCAATGGCAGCCCAGTCTAGTACTCTTGCCTGGAGAATCCCATGGACGGGGGAGTCTGGTAGGCTGCAGTCCATAGCGTTGTGAAGAGTCGGACGTGACTGAGCGACTTCACTTTCCCTTTTCACTTTCATGCATTGGAGAAGGAAATGGCAGCCCACTCCAGTGTTCTTGCCTGGAGAATCCCAGGGATGGAGGAGCCTGGTGGGCTGCCATCTATGGGGTTGCACAGAGTCAAACACGACTGAAGCAAATCAGCAGCAGCAGCAGCAGCAGCAGCAGCAGCAGCAGCAGCAGCAACTACCTTTTGGCTTATTTATGAAAGAGAAAGAAAATAACATGCACATTTTTTCCCAAGCTTCAGAAATCCTATGCTATCTTTGAATAAATTTTTCAATTAATTCAATTATAGAATTTAAGTTCTAATTAATTATTTAACTAATTACGGTTCTTATTGTTTAACATTTGTGGTCTTAACATTAACTTAAGTGCTTATTAGAATTCAATTTCCTAGTCCCTTTTTCTTGGAGAATTTGATTCAATAGGATAGAAAGGAGCCAAACAGTTTGTACTTTTGGTAAATACCGAATAATTTTGAAATAGTTCAAATTTTCATCTTTGAAAATATTGAAAATATATTTGATTATAGTTACCAAATGTATGCACATATCCTAACCCCTTATTGAAAGAAAAGATGTTTTAATAAAGATAATACCATTATTAACATTTTAATGAGTGAAATATTTATTATTTTAAATTACACTAGCTTTTATGTTATCAAGCATGCAAGTGACATTAGTTTTTCAAACTACCATTGAATAAATTGAACACAAAGAATGAAAATCCTGAAATCATAAAAAATTAATTTTGGGAAGAATTTGAATGCTCTATATTCTATCAATAGCTCTTGTTTCATAGAATTGACCTGGTCAGCTCTGATTGAGAAGACTCTAATTGCCTGTAGAGTACACCACAAAATGTAGTTACAATAAAAACCAAATTATGAGCTGCTTTATCAATATTCACATTCACCAAAATGTTGAAAATAAATATTGGCATCATTATTCCTATAAAGAAAGAGAGGAAACAATTAGAGTTTTAAGGAAGAAATAAAGTACATTACACTTTAAAAAATTTAAAAAGGATATTAATGGAAAAGTGTGAAATCCAAACAAATTCTGTAGATTAGTTAATACTGATAAACCAAAGTTAATTTGTTACTTTTGACCTGTGTGCCAGGTTTGGATGAGTTAATCTTAGGAGAAACTGGATAAAGGATACAAAAACTTGGTACTATCTTTGAAATTTCTATGTAAATCTAAAATTACTCCACCATAAATTTTATTTTATTTTATTTTATTTTTTTTCCACCACTTTTCTTACTTTTATTTATTTTTTTTTTAAATTTTAAAATCTTTAATTCTTACATGCATTCCCAAACACGAACCCCCCTCCCACCTCCCTCCCCATAACATCTTTCTGGGTCATCCCCATGCACCAGCCCCAAGCATGCTGCATCCTGTGTCAGACATAGAATGGCGATTCAATTCACATGATAGTATACATGTTAGAATACCATTCTCCCAAATCATCCCACCCTCTCCCTCTCCCTCTGAGTCCAAAAGTCCGTTATACACATCTGTGTCTCTTTCCCTGTCTTGCATACAGGGTCGTCATTGCCATCTTCCTAAATTCCATATATATGTGTTAGTATACTGTATTGGTGTTTTTCTTTCTGGCTTACTTCACTCTGTATAATCGGCTCCAGTTTCATCCATCTCATCAGAACTGATTCAAATGAATTCTTAATTTAAAAAGGAATATTTTAAATTCCCAGTGTAGTATCACTGAGAAAATTACACTCAATGCTGTAAGTTCTACCATAGATTGTACAGATTGGAGTCATTTCTGTGGTAGAGAAATGTAGATAATATGCATGCAGGATAGAGTTTGGATGTTAAACATAAAAACTCCAAAAATCTTTTTAATAAGGAGGATTTGAAAATGGAACAAGATAGAGTGGCTGTGTTCCACTTGCAGAAGCAACTGGACTCTGCTTGCTCCTAGAGCCGGTTCCCATCTGGGCCCAGTCTGCCGGTTCCCCTGTGCACTCAGTCTGATTCAGGTTTGGGACTCACCCAGATCTGAGAGAGGAGAGATTGGAGACTATCAGCAGTCCTCCAGAAACACATGCCTCTTTGGGGATTAAATGTGCAAAGATTTTGTGAGAGGAAATACCCTATGAGAGGAAATGAGGCAGGAGGTAGAAAGGCTGGCTAAACCTTCAGACTGCAGACTCCCTCAGTGGAAAGAGGCGGAAAGGGAGATTAGATAGAGGTGCTCTAGAATGCCCCGCTCTCCAGGGAAGATTTGGAGGCTGTCATAGTGGCTCAGATGGTAAAGCATCTGCCTGCACTGTAGGAGACCCAAGTTTGATTCCTTGGTAGGAAAAATCCCCTGGAGAAGGGAATGGCAACCACTCCAGTATTCTTGTCTGGAAAATTGCATGGACAGAGGAACCTGGCAGGCTATAGTTCATGGGATCGCAAAGGGTCAGACACAACTGAATGACTAACACACACAGAGAGTTTTTGAGACATAGTCAACCTTGACAGGAGTCCCTTTCTAACATGAGTGGGCTGATTATGATAAATTTCTGAATTCAGTGGTCCGTTTGGTTCTTGAACAATTATGCTCCCTTCAGCTGGAAGTCTGCATGGGTCAATCACAAGGCCACCACCGAGAGCTATCGTTCTGCATCTGGGCTTTGGAATTACATTATATTGGTTCTTAGTCTGCCATTAGTAACTCATAATTAAGTTAAACTAATTGTTTACACATTTGCACAATATCAATCAAAGCTATCAATAGCTCAAACACAAAATTACTTTCAGAAACAAGAACTTCAGGGAAAGAAACAAGAGTGGCCCTTAATATTTTACAATGATCTTAGTTATATATATATATAGTGCCTTGGTACAATCAGCAACACAGATTTACCATCACTTTGTGATGATTTCTTCATACCTTGGAAGACCAAATATTTACTATTGTGTACTTACATCTTTTCATTGCAGAAAGTACATTCATTGCTGTAGGTTTTTGCATCACTTGCACAGATTGGATCGTATTCTCTGGTGCAAACTTCTGTATACACTTTACAGTCTGGCTGTTAAATGTAGAGACAACATAAAATTCATCAGGGAATGAAAATCTGAGTAAAATTTGTTTAATCTTGATATGAAGTGCCATGCATGAAAATTGGAAATATATTTTATATTTAGGTTTTTTAAAAAATAATTTATTTATTTCTAGCCTTGCTGGGTCTCTGTTGCTATGTGTGCTTTTTCTAGTTGTGGTGAGCGAGGACTACTCTAGCTGCAGTTCGTGGGCTTCTGATTGTGGGGCTTCTTTTGTTGCAGCGCGTGGACTCTAGGACATGCGGGCTTCAGTAGTTGTGGTTCCCAGGCTCTAGAGCACAGGCTCAATAGTTACAGCACGCGGGCTTAGTTGCTCTGTGGTATGTGGGATCTTCCCTGTTCAGGGATCGAACCCATGTCTCCTGAATTGGCAGACAGAGTCTTTACCACTGGGTCACCAGGGAAGCAACCTATGTTTAGTTTTAAAAACTACTATCTATAACACTAGAACTTATAGAACTAACACATATCCCACTTAAAAGTAAAATATTATTGTTTTCATAAACCTGCTATAATTTTTTTAAAGAGGTTATAAAACTGGCTAAATGTGTTTTTGTAATTTAGTGGCCATCATCTTCACTTCCCTTTCTAACTCAAGAAGAAATCATGAAATTAGATTGTTCTTTTTCTTATTCTTGTTCTTGATAATTCCAACTAAATCCATGTGTTTGTGCATGTGTGTGTATATATGTGTGTGTGTGTATATCTATATCTATCTATCTATCCAGAAGATACAAATGCAGTTTGTTGACTGTTGACAGTTTTGGTAATTGGCATATTTAAAAATGCTGTGTATCTGCTTGTATCATTTACTTTTTAAACATGTGATTTTGTTTATTCAGATATTTAGAGATATAGGTGTTTTTTTTTTAACCTTTATGTAATAACAACAGACTGGTTCCAGATAGGAAAAGGAGTACATCAAGGCTGTATATTGTCACCCTGCTTATTTAACTTATATGCAGAGTACATCATGAGAAATGCTGGGCTGGAGGAAGCACAAGCTGGAATCAAGATTGCTGGGAGAAATATCAATAACCTCAGATATGCAGATGATACCACCCTTATGGCAGAAAGTGAAGAGGAACTAAGAAGACTCTTGATGAAAGTGAAAGAGGAGAGTGAAAAAGTTGGCTTAAAGCTCAACATTCAGAAAATGAAGATCAAGGCATCTGGTCCCATCACTTCATGGCAAATAGATGGGGAAACAGTGAAAACAGTGCCTGACTTTATCTTTCTGGGCTCCAAAATCACTGCAGATAGTGACTGCAGCCATGAAATTAAAAGACACTTACTCCTTGGAAGAAAAGTTATGACCAACCTAGATAGCATATTGAAAAGAAGAGACATTACTTTGCCAACTAAGGTCTGTGTAGTCAAGGCTATGGTTTTTCCAGTGGTCATGTATGGATGTGAGAGTTGGCCTGTGAAGAAAGCTGAGCACCGAAAAATTGATGCTTTTGAATTGCGGTGTGGAGAAGACTCTTGAGAGTCCCATGGACTGCAAGGAGATCCAACCAGTCCATTCTAAAGGAGATCAGCCCTGGGTGTTCTTTGGAAGGAATGATGCTAAAGCTGAAACTCCAGTACTTGGGCCACCTCATGCGAAAAGTTGACTCATTGGAAAAGACTCTGATACTGGGAGGGACTGGGGGCATGAGGAAAAGGGGACGACAGAGGATGAGATGGCTGGATGGCATCACCAACTCGATGGATGTGAATTTGAGTAAACTCCAGGAGATGGTGATAGACAGGGAGGCCTGGTGTGCTGCAATTCATGGGGCTGCAAAGAGTTGGACATGACTGAGCGACTGAAATGAACTGAATTGAATATCATACTATGTGGATCTATAGAAATTTTCATCTTAAATATACATTTAGGTTGATTCTTTTTTCCTTTGTTATGCTAAGATTAACACTACTACTCTAAACACCTTCAACCTTTCTCAGATGCTTGTATGAAGCAACATATGTGCCCATTAATTAAGTTTTTGTGTAACAGAATATGCACATTTTTATGTTATCTAGATAATGACAGATAGCTTTGTATAGCTAAGATTCTATTTTTTGACCTTGTTGTAATACTGCTGCTGCTGCTATGTCACTTCAGTTGTGTCCAACTCTGTGTGACCCCATAGATGGCAGCCTACCAGACTCCCCTGTCTCTGGGATTCTCCGGGCAAGAACACTTGAGTGGGTTGCCGTTTCCTTCTCCAGTTGTAATACTATATTTCTAGTTTTGGAAAGACCTCTCTGATGCACAAGTTTTGATGAATGTTGCTGTTAAAATTTATGATATATGAAAGTTAATTGCTTATCTTTTTCAACCTGCATCTGTATTAACTTACCGGAAATCTGAAATCAGGTTCAAAATAAATTTCTGCAACTAACACATGGGTAAAAAAAGGAAGTTAAAAATGAAGGAGGAGTGGGGGAAGGGGCAAGGGAGGAGAGGGAAAGGAAGATGGAGAGGGAGGATAAAGGGAAGAGGAGGGGAAGAAAGAAATAGAAGGAGTAGAGAGGGAGAAAAAGGAGGAAGAGGAGGAGAAAGGGAAGGGGGAGAGAAGAATCAATTTTAGTAAACAAGGCTCATATTTATTAGTAGCAGAAACATGTGCACATTAAATATTAGAGACTCCACAACTAATGAAGCAAGACTTTCCTGTCATTAACAAAACAAAAGAATTATAAAACAATACTAAATTTGGAAATATTTTATTATTATTTTTCAATTATTCTAACTGTGAAAATTAATGTGACGTATTTTTGAATTCTAAACAGCTTTCTTTGAAGGTATCATAGGGATTGAGATTGAGTGATAATCAGAATATCAAGCAATACCAGATGTAGAAAAGATCATTTCTCGCCCCAGGTTTGCCTTTAACAATCTGACCGCCAGAAAGAAAAAAATATATAGGTCATGTTCAATAGTTGTAGACAAAGACCAAAATTCTAGTGCCCACTCTCACCCGCTCTACTCTGTCTTTACTTGTCCAAAACGGGAAATGAGAAAAAGCAACCTACTGATGCCTTTTTCAAAAGACATTTGTAATATGCCCTTTTTCACTTTATCAGTTTAAGATTTATAAGCCCAGTAAAAAAACAACCTCCTTCATTCCTAGATTAGAGAAGTTGTTTCCCACATTTTCTAAGATATGTAAAATATTTCATCTTGCACTGGAAAATTCACTCACCAGAATAAAGAGGAAATACCAAGGCAATGATGAAAATAGCTTTGATCCATGATAAGAAGAGAGACATTTTGTCAAGTCTGTGGAAGGAAACTTTGACATGTTTATAACACAGAGACAAATTTCTATTTCTAGATGAAAGTTTCTTATGATATGGGAGCCCCTCCAGCCCCACAGATTCCTGATTATAGTGGGCTGTTCCCTTCTCTCTTCCCTTATCCCGCAGAATCAGCATGACACACATGTGAACAGACGGCCTTGGGCAGACTTGTGAGAAACACTAGAACAGGTCCTCTTTGTTCACTTAAGAAGGAACCAACCTTTGGCTCAGCCCACAAGGAACCTGGCTGCATTTAAAGAAGTACGCACTTAGGAAGTTCAGTTTTTCCTCAGAAAATAGAAAGTTATTTCAGGAAGGGCTGACCTGGAGGGGTCCTCACTGCAGTGTGACACACCGGAGCTGCCTCCACGGCATCCCCACCTGACCTACCTGACGCAGAGAAGGTGGTAGAAAGCAACGGCAGCCGCTCCAGGGACTGCGCCTGTTTCTACCTCCTTTCCTTCTCAACCACTTCCCCCAGCCAAGCAGTCTCCTTTATTGGGCCATTGGTGGAGGAGCCTTGCTGGGGAGAACAGATGGTCCCCAGCAGATAAGACTCTGAGGTTTTCTGTATTCTTCCTCACAAAGATCTCACACAGATCATCTCTCTATAGGAGGTCTGGAGCAATTTTATCTGATGAAGCCAGAACTATGAGGAGAGGAGAAAGAAATACAAAAAATGATAGATCTTAAGGTAGAGAAGAGATGTGGAAACTTTTCAGGCTATTGAGTTGGAGAGAACAAGAGAATCAAAGTCAGGAGAGTCTTGTGAACTATAATTAAACACATGCGGAGAGCCTCTATTTCATGACAGAGCACTGTAGACTCAAGATTTATTGTAAATTTAAACTTTCCTTAAAGTTTAAATTAAAAACTTTTTATGTTGAGATAGTTATAGATTTATTACATAGAGTTGTCAGAAATAAGACAGGTTCTCCTGTATCTTTTAACAAGTTTCTCCCGGTGGGAATGTCTTATAGGATTACAGTACATAGTCCCCACCAGGAATTGACATCAGCTGGGGACCTTTTATCAGTGTTGGTTATCAACACCAAGACTGTGAATCAATTGTTGAATATATGAGATCTGGGCAATGGTATGTTTGCAAAGCTCCCAGATGAGTATTGGGACAGTTTTGGAACCCTGAACTTACACAATGTTATGTGTCAACTATATCTCAATAAAACTAGAGAAAATAAAAGAAGGCTCATTGGAGTGAGGTTGAGTTCACATGGAACAATGCCTTAAATTCTATATTAAATAAGGTAAGTGGGTGATATTGGAGTCTTTGAAGTAGGGTAATATTTAATCAGTCATTGTCTCCCTAATAAGTGAATCTCCTTCACTGATTTCTAGAAAAAGTTCTGGCAGTTGAAAGACTTGAATTCAAATTCAAATACGACCAATGAGTAACCATGACTCACTATTTAGAATTTCTAATATAAAAATTCTTTATTTTAAATAGGGAACTGACACTTCTGGCCTCTTAGATGTCAGGGATAAAATAGTAAGATAATCTGCCTTCAGGTTTGGTACAGACTTACATTTGCCACCCTAATCTAACTTGCCTTTTATAGCTATGGAGAAAGGTAGGATTTAGAAAGGAAACTTTGAATGTAGCAGTGTTCTGTTCCAACTTAATCGGAGAATACAAAATCTGATGAGTGCAGAAAGGGCTCTATCATTATAGTACAGTGAATATTACTCTTGCAGTAGCTCTTTGAATTATTTACATAACTACAACCAGAGGTGTCCACAGTACACCAGTCCTTCTGGTGCAGGATATTTGAGGAAAAGTAAATCTAAGTTTAGAATTGAAATGTCTTCATGTTGTACACACTAGATCTCTCCTTTTATATATGTGCATCAGCAGAGATTAAAAGCAGAAGAGACTGCCTATTAAAAGCAGAAGAGATTAAAAGCAGAAGAGTGTAGCCTATGAATCACAGCAGGCTACAATATTTTCATTTTTTACCTAGCCAGTAAAGGGAATGTTAGATGTGTGAATTAAAAGTTCCATAAAGATTAAAAAAGAACATACTACTCAACTTGAACCAAAGGTAAGAAAAATACTCTGTATTTAACATAATAGGGGTATTAAAAGAGAGAGAAAAATAGGAAGTAAGAGCAGTCTCTAGTCTTTCTGGACTGCCCCATATGTTGTAGGCAAAGTAACCCAGCATTTGGGCAATAACAAGAAATAGCTACTGAATTTAACCTGCTGCTGCTACTGCTGCTAAGTCGCTTCAGTTGTGTCCGACTCTGTGCAACCCCATAGTCGACAGCCCACCAGCCTCCGCCGTCCCTGGGATTCTCCAGGCAAGAACACTGGAGTGGGTTGCCATTTCCTTCTCCAATGCATGAAAATGAAAAGTGAAAGTGAGGTCGCTCAGTCGTGTCCAACCCTTCGCGACCCCATGGACTGTAGCCTACCAGGCTTTTCCGTCCATGGGATTTTCCAGGCAAGAGTACTGGAGTGGGATGCCATTGCCTTCTACACATGTAAAACAGCAACTAAGACACACATGTGAACTTCCCCTGGTCACTGAACAAAGTGTTTTTTGTTTGGGGGATCTTTTGTTTTTTGGAAACTTTATACTGTTAGAGAGGGAATTATAAAGGTCTCCATTTACCAGTATTTCAAAGGAGACTGAAGTCTTCTAATCTGCCTTTTGTCCTAGAAGAGACTCAACTTATTGGGTGCCATATAGCATGCTTTAAAAGATACCTCAGGCTGTGATCAATATAAATGTCTGGACAAGAACAACTCTTATCTCACTTGTCCAGGTCAAGAAAACCTAAAATATTATGAGAATATTTGTTCTGCATTGAGACACTGCAGTTTCTTCTAAGGAAAGTGAAAGTGAAATTTGCTCAGTTGTGTCCGACTCTCTGCGACCCCATGCACTATACAGTCCATGGAATTCTCCAGGCCAGCATACTGGAGTGGGTGACCTTTCCCTTCTCTGGGGGGATCTTCCCAACCTAGGGATTGAGCCCAGGTCTCTTTTAAGGAATAACATTCTAAATGCAAGAATCATTTTACTAAACATAGTATGCCACCATTTTATGTTCAAGATTATATTTAAATTATGACTTTAATAGCAAGCCAGAACTTTCAAACAGAGGTGACGATAGTATTTGCCTGATGAACAATTTATACTCAGTTATAGGAATATCTAATCCAACAGCTGAATTATTAATTACCAAAAGACCAAAAAGACCATAAAATAACATTTTTACTTTAAATACATTTGGGAGATAATTTTCTTTTAGGGATTCAGAAATGCCTGAATATCTTTTTAATTGTATAGAGTTGCAACTCTGGGTTGTTACATCCACTAAAAGTTATTCAGTGAAATTCAGATCTAGAGCTTATCAATCCTATTGTTCTAAATTGAAAAAAAAATACTGCTTTTTTTTTTTTTTAAACCAGAGGTAGATAACAGAACAGAACTGGGTTTAGATAATACAAGTATTAAAAAGGATGACTGAATTTTGAAATTATTTCTTATGCTTATTAAATTCTAATTTGTATACAGTATAACTCAACTTTCATAGTTGTATAGTTCTATAAATTTAGACAAGCTTATTGTAATTGTGTAAGCACCACCACAATAAAAATACGGGATATTTCTTTAACTCCCCCAATTTCCCTTCTGCTGTTTTGTAATCAATTCGTTCCCCTTCTCCTAGCATTTGGGGACCACTAATCTGATTTCTCTTTACTATATTTGACCAATTTTATGTCAAAACAGATTTAGATTCATGAAAGATGTAGAAGCAATATAGTCAGGTCCTATTTTGTCTTACCAATCTTCCTCAGTGATAAAGTCTTACATAATCACAATACAGAGGAAACAAGCAAATTGACATGGTATACTACTGTTCACTAAATTATGTACCTTATTTGGATTTCAACATTTGGTAAAGGAACTCTTAATTCTTTGATCCATAGTTCTGTGGACAGTGTTTCATGTACAGATTAATATAACTACTACCGTATTGAGGATGTAGAATTCAGTCATCACAAATAAGCTCCCTCTTGCCTCCCCCTGATACTCTCTCACCAACCGTAACCACTGCCATCATTCCTCTTTTCTTCATCATTATAATTTTGCAGTTTGGATAGTAATATATGAATAGAGCCATAAAATAAATAAGATTTTGAGGTTGAATTTTTACCTCCTGAATATAATGTAGCTGATCATAGGGTTTAGAAACATAAGAGCCTGAATTATGAAGAGTACTTATAGAATCTGCTGCAAGATGGAGTAAAAATAAAAGGCATACTATTATGTAGCTCCATCAAAAATGTCCATCTTCATAGAGTTCTGTACACTTTTCCTTCAGAAAAAGATGAGTTACAGAGAAAGAAAAAGAAATAAAAGAACACAAACTCCCGAGGACATCTACAGAGTGTTTCTCAATAAGGAGGATTTGGACTTAGACACAGTGAAGAGGTTGTGCTCCATTTCCTCCAGCAGCTAATCCTCACTGGCTCCCTGTCCTTGCACACATCCTCTCCCCTTGGGGCAGAGTGTCTCTTGATACTTCCTGTATGCTCAGTCCTGACTCAGGACTCAGACCTGACCTAAGAAAGGGAGTATGTATTATTCTAAGTCCAAGAAACAGATGCAATTTACAGATTAAAAGTACAAAAATTTTGCAAGAGGAAATGCCTATATAGGATGGAGGGGAAGGGTGGAATGGGGAGAGAGAGAGAAAGGGTGTCAGAGTTTGAGATCACAAACTCCTTCAGGGTGAAGGAGTGAGGGATGAGTGGTTGGAATCCTAGACCACCCTCAATGGTAAGAAATATTTGGAAAGTTTTCATGGAGCTCATGAGACAAGTTAACCATCCAGAGAGCCCTTTTCTAGTATGGATAGGCCCACCGTGACGGATTTGAGTTCAGCAGTCACTAGGGTTCTTTGCCTAGGGTCAGTAAGTGTAACAGGATGCCATGTAAATAACGAAATGCCAAGGTCAAGAGCAGGAAGGAAAAAAAAAAAGACTCAATAAAAGCTAAAGGGGAGCAGTAAAGAAGGGCAAAACATACAGAATTTGAAGGCTACAATAAAGATTGTGGTCACAATCCTTCATAGGATTGCCATGGACCCTAGATGTATTAGAAGTACTTTACGAAAGATATGATAAGATTGACCCCTAAAAAATATTCCTCTGGTTATAACAGTAGAATAAAAAAAAATGGCTGGATGGATATATATAAAATACTTAGGAAATCATTGCAATAGTCTTGAGTAAGAGAACATAGTATCTTACACTTATTTGGTTGATACTAAAGTTCATATCTGGTTCCATCACTTCATGGGAAATAGATGGGGAAACAGTGGAAACAGTGTCAGACTTGATTTTGGGGGGCTCCAAAATCACTGTAGATGGTGATTGCGGCCATGAAATTAAAAGATGCTTACTCCTTGGAAGGAAAGTTATGACCAACCTAGATAGCATATTCAAAAGCAGAGACATTACTTTCCCAACAAAGGTCCATCTAGTCAAGGCTATGGTTTTTCCAGTTGTCATGTATGGATGTGAGAGTTGGACTGTGAAAAAAGTTGAGCACTGAAGAATGGATGCTTTTGAACTGTGGTGTTGGAGAAGGCTCTTGAGAGTCCCATGGACTGCAAGGAGATCCAGTCAGTCCATTCTAAAGGAGATCAGCCCTGGGTGTTCTTTGGAAGGACTGATGTTGAAGCTGAAACTCCAGTACTTTGGCCACCTCATGCGAAGAGCTGACTTATTGGAAAAGACTCTGATGCTGGGAGGGATTGGGGGCAGGAAGAGAAGGGGACAACAGAGGATGAGATGGCTGGATGGCATCACTGACTCAATGGATGTGAGTTTGAGTGAACTCTGGGAGTTGGTGGTGCTGCAGTTCATGGGGTCGCAAAGAGTCGGACACGACTGAGCGACTGAACTGAACTGAAAGAGACATAATAATTGACTTTGAAAGACAACACTGTTGGTGAGGTGGACAAGAGGCTGCATCGAGGAGATTCAGAATTTCTGACTTGTGTAATCAGCTATGTGGTTGTACCACCCAGTGATTTTTAAACCTTGTAAATGAAGCACATTGCACTGGAGCAGGAGAAGGATATTAGTTAAGTTTTGACATTCTGAGTTTAAGGATGAAACTGGAACCTATTATACAGGGTGAAGTAAGCCAGAAAGAAAAACACCAATACAGTATACTAACACATATATATGGAATTTAGAAAGATGGTAACAATAACCCTGTATGCGAGACAGCAAAAGAGACACAGATGTATAGAACAGTCTTTTGGACTCTGTGGGAGAGGGAGAGGGTGGGATGATTTGGGAGAATGGCATTGAAACATGTGTAATATCATATAAGAAACGAGTCACCAGCCCAGGTTCAATGCATGATACTGGATGCTTGGGGCTGGTGCACTGGGATAACTCAAAATAATGTTTTGAAGTTGAGACAGCCAAGTGCAAATATCATAGGTCAGTGAATATGTGTTTTAAAAATTCTGCTGCTGCTGCTAAGTCACTTCAGTCGTGTCTGACTCTATGCGACCCCATAGATGGCAGCCCGCCAGGCTCCCCCATCCCTGGGATTCTCCAGGCAAGAACACTGAAGTGGGTTGCTATTTCCTTCTCCAATGCATGAAAGTGAAAAGTGAAAGTGAAGTTGCTCTGTCGTGTCCGACTCTTAGCGACCCCATGGACTGCAGCCTACCAGGCTCCTCCACCCATGGGGATTTTCCAGGCAAGAATTCTGGACCCAGATAAAAATACATGAGTGAAAAAAAATTTTTTTTAATGTATGAGTATTCTTTATGGATGTAAGTGGTAATTGAATTGTCTGCTATTGTTGATGAGATCATTACCAATATAGTGTACATATATATATATATATATATATATATATATATATACATATACTACTACTGCTACTAAGTCACTTCAGTAGTGTCCGACTCTGTGCGACCCCATAGACGGCAGCTCACCAGGCTCCCCCGTCCCTGGGATTCTCCAGGCTAGAACACTGGAGTGGGTTGCCATTTCCTTCTCCAGTGCATTAAAGTAAAAAGTGAAAGTGAAGTCGCTCAGTGTGTCCAACTGTTAGTGACCCCATGGACTGCAGCCTACCAGGCTCCTCCATCCATGGGATTTTCCAGGCAAGAGTACTGGAGTGGGGTGCCATTGCCTTCTCCGATATATACATATATATATATACATATATATATAATTACATGCTAAGACAGAGATCTGTGGAAATTCAGAATCACTGGCTGATAGAGGACATTGAGGCTGGAAAAATAAAGGTTAAAAACAGTTTAAGTAGAAGGAAAAAAATTATATGTATATATACATACACTAATACAGGAGAGATAATCCCAAATAAAAATAAGTTTCTCTATAAAAAAAGGAAATAGCTTTGGATTGAAAAAGTTGAGAAAACATATATTTTGTTTACCTTCTGGGGGCCAGGGAAGGGGTGATTTAAAAAAGAAAATCCAGAACTCCCCAGTGGTTCATTGGTTAGGACTTGGTGTTTTTCCTGCTGGAATCAATCCCTGGCCAGGGAACAATCTTAATCCCACAGGCTGCACACAATGACCAAGAAACAACAAAACAACCCCACTCTTGCGTTGAAACTATGTTTCTCATACTTACTTTATATTTAAAGGACCACAAAAGCACAAGGGTCTAAAAAATCACTTATGAAAATGCTCCTCGATCGCTCATTTTGTTTGTATTTTTATGTATTTTATAGTCTTCCTGACCTTGGAGAATTGGCCTTTAGCTGGAGAAGTCCTAGGCATCCCAGCAGCACTCGCCCCTCTCATCGCCCAGGCTGTGTGCTCTAGGGCTTCCCTCTCTGAGGGCGGGGTGGGCCTTCTGTTGCAGCAAGCTGACTGTGTGGGCGGGTCTGTAGGCGGGGCTGGCCCCAGGCCCAGCCTTGTGCAGGAGCCGGGTCAAAAGAGGGCCCTGGGACTAGCGCTGTCTTGGGGTCCTGAAAACTCCGGGACTGTTGCTCGTCTACTGGTGGATGAAGCCAGGTCCTGGGGTTAATGCTGGACGATTGGCAGGCAGAGCTGAGTCCTACAGTCTGGTTGCAGGACCCAGTGTCAGTGCCTGGTAGTAGAGGGCTGGTTCCTGACACAGTTGGACTTGGGGTCTGGGGTATCCTGAAGCTTGTGTTGAACTGCAGTTGGGCAGGACCAGGGCCCAGCTGGTTCCAGGGCAGAGTCTGACTTTCTGTGGGCAGACTGTTCTGCAGGCTGTGGGATTGTGGTGGTGTCTGCCCCTGGAGGGTGAGGCTGCTCCAGAGGCATGGGCCGGCTTCCCGGAGGGCGGGGCCAGGGCGGGATTCTGGGACTGCTCCTGCGCACTGGTAAATAGAGCTGAGTCCTGGCTCTCAGGTGGGCAGGGCGTTTGTGTCCAGAGGCCTCTGTGGGCTCCGAAGTTCTTTCTGCAGTGGGTCTGCTGAAGGGTGGGACTGTATTCACATCCAGTTAGTTGCTTGGCCTGAGACATCTCAGCACTGGTGCCTGTGGGCTGTTGGGTGGGGCCAGGTCTTGGCACTAATCAGGTGAAGGGAGGATTCTGCCATGGCTCCTACCAGTGCCGGAGCTCCCAAGAATGGCTGCTGCCACTGTCTCCATCCCCAGGGTGAGCAGCTCTGCACTCTCTCCGTCCGCCTCTCCGGGAGACTCTGCAAGACCAGCAGGTGGGTCCAGGCCGGGCTCCTGGGCAAGTCACTACTTTCGCCCTGTGCCAGAGCCTGTGCAATTTTGTGTGCCCCCTTTTCCAGTGAAGTCTCTATTAACCCCAGTCCTGTTTATATACCTAACAGAGTATTATTCAGCCATTAAAAGAATATAATGTTGCCATTTGCAAGTACATGGATGGACTTGGATGGTATTATGCTAAATGAAATGTCAGACAGAGAAAGTCAGTATTATATGATAGCACTTGTATGTGGAATCTGAAAACTACAACAAACTAGTGAATATAGCAAGAAAAAAATCAGACTCACAGATATAGAGAACAAACTAATGGTTACCAGTGGGGAGAAAGAAGGGGGGCAAGATAGAGGTAGAAGATTAAGAGGTATTAATACAACCTATTATGTATAAAATAATCTACCTCCTATTAAAAATACATGAAAAATTTTCTAAAAATCTGTAAGGATATACTGTAAAACAGGGAGTACAGTCGTTATTTTATAATAAATGAAGTATAAACTTTAAAAATTGTGAAACACCATATTCACAGTTGTAACATATATATATGATACATCAACCATACTTCAGTTAAGAAAAAAAAGTGTTCCAGAAAACAAAAAATAAAGACACTTAAGGGACAGCTGGTTCTACTTCACAGATAAGGAAATTAAGACTCAGGGTAGTGAATTACCTGGTCAGCATTGTAAAGTCAGCTCAGAGTTTTTGTACATTTTCTCAAATAATTTATAATCACAATCTAGTCATGAGAAAAATACCACACAAATCTCAAGTGAGAAACATTCTACAATGTTATATATAGCTGACCAGTGCTATATAAGACTATCAAGGCCTTCAAAATAAGGAAAGTCTAGAACCTTAGTAGTAAAAACAGTTGATAGAGATGATGATCACCTGGGGAGTTTTATAAACAGCACCTGGTCTCCTCGGATTGTGATTCAGGTGCTCTGCCTTAGACCTTGGGCATTGATCTCTAAAAGAATCCAAGCTAAATATGTGGCTACAGTTGGGGGTAATAGAATGAGAGGTAGAAATATCTCTGGAACCCCATTCCAGCCATTCTTTACTACTGTGAACCAGAGGTTTTGTATTTAATAGAAGCATAAACTTTTCTGCAACTTGCTTTATTTACCTAAGATAAACTGGGATTTTTCAATGCAAAATTATTCTTTGGAAATATTAATGAGATGCCTTTAGTGCTACGTAAGTGTTAGTTAGTTTAAGCATCCATATTAATGGAAATCTACTCATTTCACTCATGCTCAGAAAGATTTAATTTTTCCATTGCCTGTTGGAAGAAATCTTGATTCCAGCTTGTGCTTCATCAAGCCCAGTGTTTCTCATGATGTACTCTGCATATAAGTTAAATAAGCAGGGTGACAATATACAGTCTTGACATACTCCTTTCTCAAGTTGGGAAATAAGATTGCTGGGAGAAATATCAATAACCTCATGTATGCAGGATGACACCACCCTTTGGGCAGAAAATGAAGAACTACAGAGCCTCCTGATAAAAGTGAAAGAGGAGAGTGAAAAAGTTGGCTTAAAACTCAGCATTCAGAAAACTAAGATCATGGCATCCAGTCTCATCACTTCGTGGCAAATAGATGGGGAAACAGTGTCAGACTTTATTTTCTTGGGCTCCAAAATCACTGCAGATGGTGACTGCAGCCATGAAATTAAAAGACGCTTACTCCTTAGGAAAAAAACTTATGACCAACCTAGACAGCATGTTGAAAAGCAGAGACATTACTTGCCAACAAAGGTCCATCTAGTCAAGGCTATGGTTTTTTCAGTAGTCATGTATGGATGTGAGAGTTGGACTGTGAAGAAAGCTGAGTACCGAAGAATTGATGCTTTTGAACTGTGGTGTTGGAGAAGACTCTTGAGAGTCCCTTGGACTGCAAGGAGAACGAACCAGTCCATCCTAAAGGGCAGAAGTCCTAAATGTTCGTTGGAATGATGTTGAAACTAAAACTCCAATACTTTGGACACCTGATGCAAAGAACTGACTCATTTGAGAAGACCCTGATGCTGGGAAAGATTGAAGGCAGGATGAGAAGGGGATGACAGAGGATGAGATGGTTGGATGGCATCACCGACTCAATGGACACGAGTTTAAGTAAACTCTGGGAGTTAGTGATGGACAGGGAGTCCTGGTGTGCTGCAGTCCATGACTGAGCGACTGAACTGACTGATGGTAGGAGAATAGATTTCAAAAGTTCTCATCTCCAGTGTTGCAGAAGGACTAAGAAAATTCACAGGTCCTGATTTATAAGGAATTAGTGGATTCCGATAGTGGGAAGATCTCTGTGGCTAGGACAGAAAAAGTTAGAGGAGTCCAGGCAGACAATGACTTTGAACAGATAGGAAGGAGCCAGGGACTTGCTGGTTTCATGAGCTGCTAAAGGATTAAGGGCATTGATGATAAGGAAAAGAATGTGAAGTGTTTTTAGGAAAAGGTTTCTAAACTCTTTGGAATGATCAAAAGTGGCTGTAGTCAAACTTGCTATCAGGACGATGATTATCCTGTGGATCAGGGGTAGAATATGAAGGTTGTCCTAAATATTAGGGACCCAAGGATTGTAAGCTAGGATAGCAGTAGTACATCATAAAATGCATATTTCAAACAGGTCACTCTTGCTGCTCTATGAGGAATGAATTAAAAAGACGGGAAGTAAAAGGACACAAATCATTTAAGGAGATCTTGCACTGTTTCAGGAGGAGACAATGAATAGTAGCTTGACTTAGATATAGGCAATTAAGGAGAGACGTGAACAGCACCTGTTTCACTGGTATTCTCCTGCATTGATTGTTCAATGATTCATTCATTAAAACAAATTCCTTCTGTGTACAAAAAACGTCTAAAAATTTCTCCCTCAAGATGCTCACTATATATTTGCAAGATTGCATTAATGTCTTTTCATGTGATTATTAAATGCCTCATTGATATTACAGACTAATTGTTGGAGCATACTCAGTTGTAGCTTCTGCCACAGAACATTTTCCTGAGATAATTCTGATAGTAAAAATACAGAAATAATTTATTTGTGTGTGTGTGCAAAACAAATGTGGGTAGATATAGAACTTCATTTTATCTTTTATCCTTAAGTATTTAAGAAAAAGTTACAAGTTCTGTCTGTGCAGTGGCATCATTGTGTCTGAAGTATGAGGTCTGTGTTCAGTATGAATTGTTTTGTTTGTGAGGCACAGGCAAATAAAAAAAAACTAAACTAACTTATTTAACCTTAATGGTAATTAAGTACTGAGGTATTTTCCAGCATTAAATTCTATTCTGTATATGTGTATATTAATTTCAAAATAATTTATTTAGTTCCACAATATGAGGCATTTTGCTCTGGGCTCAGTCATCCCCTCTGTTTAATCTTCCATTAAGCAGAATCACAAGGAAACATCCTGGAGTACTAGGAAAAGTCCAAGATAAGAGTTTGCTTGGATTCTATCCATTTGAATTTGGGATTGAGTTTCTAGATGAATCATGTATGAGGGGATTCCACAGTTGATCTCTGAGGTTTGTTCATTGCCAATTAGATATGCAGAATTGAATGCCCTTGGTATGCCTCTTAATGACTCACATATCCCTTAGTGATAGCTTTCTGCATCTTTTTTTTCCCCCCCTCACTTTCCCAGACCATGACACATTATGTTTCTCTCTCCTTTGATTTAACTGCTTATCCTGTCTGATACCACAGCTTCCCTCTACATTTTCATCTGGACCATGTGCCTTATTCCATTGTCTGTATCCTGCTATGTTTGTTGGGTTCTACCCATAATATTCCAAATATGGACTGCCATCTGAATACCTTACTGTTGAATAGGGCTCCTGTGGATATAAAAGGACCTGTAGTTATCACTGACCTGCAGATCTTGTGCAAGCTCTCTGACTTCATTTTCATTAAACCATCCTTTTCACCAGCTCTGACCCCAACATTATGTTGGGTTTGTTCCCTTTGTTGGGCCCATCTTGCTAACCAATATGATTAACATCCTGGTGAGATTCCTTCTAAGCATTCTGTTTTTGGATGATGACAGACGTCAAATACAACTTCAGATAAATACAGTAAATTTCTATGTTTCAGGTCTGTAGATCAGTGGTTTTAAACTCTAGCTGTGCTCACATATCCCTTTAAGAATCAAATGCGGGAATTCCCTGGCAGTCCAGTGGTTAGGACTAAGTGCTTCCACTGCCCCAGGTCCAGGTTTGATCCCTGGTCATTGAGGAACTAAGACCCCAGAAGCCACAAGGAGTGGCAAAAAAAAAAAAAAAAAAAAAGGTTTGGATACCCCCTGAAGAAAAAAGTTTCCAGGGAATTTATTTTGCGTATTATTTCCATAGACCCTCTGAAGCCAATCACTGCATCCTTAAGAAATCTTGAATCAGTTTTACATCAAGTATCCAGAGACCACCTTTGTTAGAAACACCTGGAATGTAGTTTCAAGCTCCACTTTCTTGAGCTCTAGCAGAGACCTACAGCACCAGTATTTCTCAACTGGGGAATCTTTATTTTTCACATGTGATCCTGAGATTTTTACACTAATTAGGATTTGCAAATTGCTGCTGAAGTTGCTGGTGCTGAAGTCTTAGCCATTTTGGCACTTTGGGAACAGGTGGATCATAGATGCAAGTTTTGGGAAAGTCTAGAAAATAAACAATCCCAGAAATTGGAACCATCTCTGGAACCAACTTTATTTGCAGTGAAAAGATCTAGAGAATAATGTAAGATCCATTGTATATATAAGACTCCTGCTGGCCTCAGTAGAACACCCAGGGAAATCCATTGTTTCAAGGGAATTCAAAGTGGATTCTGAGATTCCAGGTAATTGGTTGTAGCAAATGCTTAACATTTCCCCTCATGGTTCAGACTCAGTTTCCCATTACTCAACCTGAAAACAAGATAATGAGAGCAATCAAGGACCAAGTAATTGTGGCGTCACCATACAGAGACAAATGGGAAAAGGCTGTGGCTAGCCTGTTTCACATGGAACATTCTGAGAATTTGTGTACTCTGTGGCATTCTTTTCCTGTCCCTGGGCCAGGTGCCTTATCTATAAAATGAGAAGGTGTCCAGTCTGCCTTCCAACTTATATTTTATAGCTATAGAGGACACTTACCTTTAATATTTACATTAACATTAACCTTAATAAATTCTGGAACTTTCCAAAACAGAGGAAGTATAATTTTTACTTTATTCCTTTCATTCAGAGATGTATTCATTAATTTTGAAAGCTTAACTATCATTTAGTCACACATTCTGATTTTAAATGGCCGTGTCATCTTATTTCTTATAGATAAGAGTGCAACTCTTAAAATTTGGCTTGGCTTACCAAATCCAACTTTTAATATTATTTAAATTTAAAGTATATTTTAGTAGTCATCACTTAGTAATCTATGAGATTCATAATCCTCTTTGCCCCCTAATATATTTTGTCTGCTGCCTTTCCTTGCAAAAATGAAGGCTCCATGGAAACAAGAGATTCTGTATTTTGTTCACCATCTTAGTGCTTCGAACAATGCCTGGTACATAGCAGATGTTTAATGAGTATTTGGTAAATGAATGACTCAGTAATAAGCTTGCACCTATTTAAAAAGCTGAATGTATCACATTTTCTCAGGAAATGACTGACTTTACTGTTCAAGGCTAAGTGTCCTTTTATGTTTCCTTTGGACAGACATCCAAAGTGCTATGGAGAGATAACTATGGGTGATGTAATGAAAAATATTCGTTTAGTCCCTTTGGATCAGAATAGTACTTCCTAGTACAAACAAACCTAAAGTCCTCTTACCTTTTTGCTTCATTAAATGCACAGCGGTTGCCATAGGTTTTTCCATCAGAACCACAGACTGGTTCATAGTTAGGCTGACATTTTGTTTTTCCGGTTGGGTTCCTGTTGCTAGTATGGCCAGTCTTCAGTAATGTGAAAGACCATTAGGTAAAATATAGGATACTCTAATTATGTCATTGTAATAAAACATGTATTTATTACTCATTAACTACTGATTAAGCATTGTACTCAATCAATTATTTTGTTGACCTTTTACATTTTAATGTAATCTGTGCAACAGTATGAAAGAAGAGTTTATTTTTTTTCCAGGAGGACAGTGCATTTAAGTGACAAGCACAAAATCATATATGGACTAACTACCCAATCTGGAATTGAAACCCTGAGTTTATCCGATTCCAGAACCTCTGATCTTACTGTGTATCCCAGACTGCCTCACTTGAATGCTTTGTACACAAACTGGCAAATACAAAACACTTATGGTCATTACTTACTGAACCTTTCTTTTTTCTTGTTTCATATGAGAAAATGAGTCAGGAGGTAGGATTATGAGGGTTCAGTTAACTATAGCAGTACCGGAAGCATATCTCAGAATCAAGTTATAGGATGGCAGAAGGCTGTGAACATAAAGAAGCTTTGGCCAGCAGGTGAGAGCAGAGGCACTAAATGGAATGGTGAGTGCCTCCAGTAGGGAGCTTAGACTTCCTAGAGCTAAGGAAGGTGACAGATAACTCTAAACCACTGGAAATGACAGAGGTTTGCTACTCATTTTATATACATCTGTTATTTTCATTCACACCTACTCTGTGAATTGGACAGGGTTATCTCCCCCATTTTAGAAAAGAATATAAAATTGAGAAAGATTAGGTGATGATTTAAACATTCAGAAACATGCAGGTGATGGCATTAAGGTCTGGACAGCAGGGACGTCCCTGGGAGATTACTTCTACATGCTAGAAGAGGCGTAAGGACAAGGCGTATTCGGCTGCTTTTACTTGAAAGGGTATTGATGAATGACACGTTTTGAGGTAAAAAATGAAGTTTCCAGTAAGGTAACAAGGTGGAGGAAGTGTTCTAGAAAACGGTTTTGAATCTACTAAGTGGAGTGTTCAAAGTAATTGCTGAATGGAATTAGAAAGCTGGCTGTTGGGAAAGAGACTGGCAAGGAAAGGCAAAGTATAGCAGGACTTAGAAGGGAATATGGGAGACATGGCTATGTACCTGTTTGCAATGATGCCTCTCAAATACAAGCCACTTATTTCCTCATCTGACAAATAGTTCAAGAGAAATTATTATATGCCTATCCTGTTTTAGGATCTGGGAATACAGGCTTGAAAAGAAATGGCACTTTGTCTGGAAATTCTCTCATTCTGTCATTAATGGCAGTCCAGTGGTTAGGACTCCGGGCTCCTACTGAAGGGGGCATGGGTTTGATCCCTGGTTGGGTAACTAAAATCCTGCAAGCCACGTGACCAAAAAAATAAATGAAATTAAAATGGCACTTTCTTTAAGAAGTTAATGCTCTGATTGAATAACAATCAATTGTAAAGAACAATGTCCATTCTGTGATAGAAGATATCATTAGTATCAAGAATCCATTCTTGGAAAACTACAGGATTTTGTATGATGTGGCTGGTGTGTGAGCAAGAGTGACGTGAAGTATCCAATCATGGTTTTATTGTCCAGGTAGTGTGGTGTGTCACTGAAGAATTTTTAGTAGGAAAGTGATGGATTAGACTTGTGACTCAGAAATACTGTTTAAGTGCTTTGTATATTATGGGTGGGATGAAAATAGACATGAACGTTAATTCTGGTGGGGATGGGAACTCCGTTATTGAGGGTCTGAGTTAGTTCAGTATAGGTGGACAGCCTTGAGTGGTAAACCGTAGAAGGCAATGAGACAGAATGGAAGAGCGTGACACTCACTAATGATTATAGGTGTATAGGAAGGTAACCACCTCCAGTTCCCTCTCATTTTGTTGAATCAGTGTTGTCACCAACTGTTTGTCGTTAGTACAGTGTATTCTTTTAACTGGAAAATAGAATGACTGAAGTAAGTTGACTAGGGGAATAAAAAGAGAAATTAACACGAACCTGAATCTCCATTGTATTGTCATTCAAAGGGTTGACTCCAGTTTTTCTTTCTTCTTGATTATAAAAAGACTTTGATTTTCCCTGTTGGCTAGACAATCCTGGCTTTCCTTTTTGCCTAGATGACCCTGGCTTCCCTTGCTGGCCAGCTGACCCTGGCTTCCTTTGCTGGCTAGATGACCCTAGCTTCCCTTGCTGGCTAGTTGACCCTGGCTCTCCTTGGTGGCTAGTTGACCCTGGCTCTCCTTGGTGGCTAATTGACCCTGGCTTCCCTTGCTGGCTAGATGACCCTGCCTCTCCTTGGTGGCTAGTTGACCCTGGCTTCCCTTGCTGGCTGAAAGATTCTGGTTTTCCTTGCTCATTAGAAGCTTCTGGATTCCCTTTTTGGTTAGATTGTCCTGAATTCCCTTGCAGACTCCCAGGCTGATTGAAAACTCCTGGCCTCCCTTTCTGTTTAAAATTTTCTGGTTTTCCTGGCTGAATAGAATATCCTGGTTGTCCTTGCAGAATGAGTGGCCCTGGTTTTCCTTGGGTGTTGCTTCCTGTTTCCCTTTCAGGTTCTTTTTGTCCTCCTTGCTGATTAGCTTCATTGTCTCTCTCTAGAATAAGTGCAGGTTCTGGACTGTCTCCTAGTTTAAAAACACTTCCAGTCTTCAAAGGCTGGGTTGAGGATACTGGAATGATAACAATAAGCACACAAAAAGAAGTTGTTTATCTTTAAGAATATAAAATCAGTAGTATTCATCCCAAGATACAGCATGCATTTAATGCCTCTTTGATCTTTTAAAACCAAACCCCAAGCTGGAGTCTTCCCACTATGTCTCATAACCTGATTATTTGAGTCCTCCTTTTTTTTCTTGACTGTATTACATGGTTTCCAAAAATAATGGTGTCAAGCTATCTTGCCCCTTTTCGAAACCAGGGTCTGAATTATTTGAACTGGGCCTTCAGATTATCTTGAGCTTCCCTGGTGGCTCAGATGGTGCCTGCCTGCAATGCGGGAGACCTGGATTCAATCCCTGGGTTGAGAAGATCCCTGGAGAAAGGAATGGCAGTCCATTCCAGTATTCTCGCCGTGAGAATCCCACTGACAGGGGAGCCTGGTGGACTACAGTCCATAAGATCACAAAGAGTCGGACACGACTGAGTGACTAACACTTTTCAGATTACCCCAAAGTCCTGATTTAATGGATTACTAATTAATCAAATGCTTCCCTGGTGGCTAAGCTGGTAAAGAATCTACCTACAATGTGGGAGACCTGGGTTCTATCCCTGGGTTGGGAGGATCCCCTGGAGAACGGAAAGGCTATCCATTCCAGTATTCTAGCCTGGAGAATTCCAAGAGGGGTCACAAAGAGTTGAACACAACTGAGAGACTTTCACTTTCAATTAATCAGACAGCCTCTACTTAATGCCTGTTGTAAGCATGTGAGAGTTGGACTGTGAAGAAAGCTGAGTGCCGAAGAATTGATGATTTTGAACTATGGTGTTGGAGGAGACTCTTGAGAGTCCCTTGGACTGCAAGGAGATCCAACCAGTCCATCCTAAAGGAGATCAGTCCTGAGTGTTCACTGGAAGGACTGATGCTGAAGCTGAAACTCCAATACTTTGGCCACCTGATGCGAAGAGCTGACTCATTGGAAAAGACTCTGATGCTGGGAAAGATTGAGGCAGGAGGAGAAGGGGACGGCAGAGGATGAGATGGTTGGATGGCATCATTGACTCAATGGACATGGGTTTGGGTGGACTCTGGGAGCTGGTGATGGACAGGGAGGCCTGGTGTGCTGTGGTTCATGGGGTCACAAAGAGTTGGATACGACTGACCAACTAAACTGAAAACTTTCAGCACATCACAGAACACACATTCAGAACCTCACTGTACAGAAGATGCCATCAACTTTCCAGACAAAAGCTATCAGGCATGAGCCCTCCTTCCACATTCTTTCTCCCATCTCCATATGTTTTCTGTAGTCATCTTCTGTCCCCCTTGTCACTGTCTCAAAGGCAGTCATTTCCCTTCTTCAGGGAACTTCCAAACCTTTGGAAAGTGTAGGAGGATTTCTCTTGCATTTGCAACTGGTCCTGCTTTATATTTCCATGAGTATACACCATAAGTGTGTCTCTCTGCTGCTAGGTCACTTCAGTCATGTCCGACTGTGCGGTCCCATAGACGGCAGCCCACCAGGCTCTGCCATCCCTGGGATTCTCCAGGCAAGAACACTGGAGTGGGTTGCTATTTCCTTCTCCAATGCATGAAAGTGAAAAGTGAAAGGGAAGTCGCTCAGTCGTGTCCGACTCTTCGCGACCCCATGGACTGCAGCCTACCAGGCTCCTCCACCCATGGGACTTTCCAGGCAAGAGTACTGGAGTGGGGTTCCAGATTTAACTAAAAATCAGATGCCTCATAAATTGTTTTTTATTGAGTATGCTGTGGTATTCTACATTGATAGTGGTTAAGGTCCTAACCCAGGCATAGGAGTTTAGCAGTTAGTAACGTGGTTTATTCAGCTGTGGTGTAACCTGAGGTGAGGTCTGTGGGTATAATCTAGCTGTTCATTCAATGTACCAAAAAATATATTGAGAGTCCATTACTATGCCAGAACTGTAGTAAAATCTAGAGATAATAACTCTGAACAATGCATGTATGATTCTGCCCTCAAGAGGCTGACAGGGGTCTGTGTAATAGTGGGTACAACTAAGCAAGTAGGAATTTATAGTAGAATGATCAGTGCTATAATGTAAGAAGTAATTAGAGGAAAGATATCTTTCCCAGAGGAAAGATAGCAAGGAGTAGAGTATCATATCTCCTTCCTGGAGGAAGTGACATATAAGAAGTATAGGCCACAGCCTGAAAAATGGATAAGAAAAGAAATACTTTTGACAGAGAGATGGGTTTATGCATGAATTCTAAGAAATGTTGTTCATTAACAGGCACTGACTTCAAGTAGAAATCAGTGAGAATAGAGATGTGGATGAATGGAAAAAATTAATTGGTCAATCTGGGGTTTTTTTGTTAATTATGTTTAGTGTTTTTTTAATAGGTCATACAAGCAAAATGCATCAAATTCTAAAAATACAAAGGTGCAAACAGTTTAGAGTAACTTTTCCTTCCTTTCTTGTTCCAATCCCCTCATATCCTTACCTAGGACACGATTACATTTCCCAGGGTTTTCTGGATCATTCCATAGTTATCTTGTATGTTTACAATCATATTTGAATATATTTTTCCACACAGTTGGTAGCACACCATATATGCTGTACTACTCATTTTCTCCCTGACAGTACAGTGAGGCAATCTCTAGATCAGTGCTTACAAAGCAACTTCTTTATTTTTCCTTAGTGACTACACTATCTCATTTGTCACATTTACCATAATTTATTTAACCAGTTCCTTAGCAATAAGTAGTTGGTTTATTTTCCTCTCTTAATATTACAAACAATGATTTGATGAAAACCCTAATAAATATATCATTTCTCCCATGGATAATATAAATTTGTAGAATAGAAACTAGGGGTGGAATTTTTAGTTAAAGAAGATAACTAAGATATAAGAATGTGTTTTATCCACCTATTTTTTAAGCTAAAATTTTGTAAAATAAGTATTTTTAGTTTTGGTTTTGTAGACTATTGACTTTTCTTTTCTGATTTACCCAAATTCTAAATACATGATTGGCACGACTTTATATTGTACTAGGCATTCCCGAGTCCTCTCTCTTCTTCACCCTCCATGTCTAATATTAACATATGTTCTTTCATTAACAAATGACTATTGAATACAAACTAAATGTCATTCAGCAAGATGCTGAAGTACACAGGCGATATGGTACCTGTCATTGTGAAACATATCTGTTCTAGTGACCAGTTGCAGCTGTATGTTTTTTTTTTCCTTCTGAAATGTATACTCTTTTCTCCTCCCTTCTCCCATTCCATCACTTCACTCTCTATTCTTATTTCTTGACTCTAATACTTCAGCAGATCCCTAAATGTCACTTCTGTACAACTTTTCTCACGTGTAATTCGTTTTAAGTATCACTGTAGACTGACATTCCATAACAGAATGGGTCTGATCACCCCTGTACTCAACAGTCTGAAATAACTGCAGTGTTTTCAATGAGAAGAGAGTAATTTCTTATATTCCCATTCTAAGCAGCTGAAGGTCATAGGCACTTTACTTCCATTATTTCATTTTACTAGATGTAGGGAAAAAATGCTTAAGTAGGAGGTCATAATTTGGAGATATTAGTACAGTGGAATTGGTTTCACTTATCATACTTTTATTATCTTAAGAAATGTATTATCTGTATCATTTATTATCTTGACAAATTTATTGCTAGCTAGGAATTTATATCTCTGAAAATAGACAACCTGACTGTGTTGAGGTAAGGAATAGAGAGAAGCATTGTTGAAGGAGAGTTACTTGTGAAGATCTCAAGTAATGATAGCTAATGCTATCATGATTCCTATGATAACCTGTAGAAACGTATAATTATTTCCATTTTTGCAAATGAGAAAGCTGAGGCTAGAAAAAGTTAAATTGCCCCAAAAGTGCATAAATAGAAAATTGAACTGTCAGGATTTGAACCCATTTCTATTTGACTGCACTACGCTGGATCATCACACAAAACTGTATCCTTTGTGGAACATGATCTTGAACATACACAAATTCTCATGATCCTGTCATACTGAATTTTCTTTCCAGCCTAATGTCTTGCTTTTCTCATTTTTTTTTTCTTTGCCTCTGCTGCTCTTAAGCCACATCAGACTATCCACTGTTCTCTTACCTGGTCACTATCTTTGTGCCTTTGGTCTATATTTAAGTGGCTTGCAATTACCTTCTTTCAGTCCTCTGACAAAGATTTCCCATTTTAAAGTTTCTGACAAGACATTACTAAATCACTCAACATTTATAATTCTTTACTTTTAGATTTGGAAAGAAAGCCATTAAATGTAACTTTTCTTACCTGAGAACATGGCCAAGAACATGAAGGGGAGGAAAATGAAAGCCTCCATGTTAGAACCAGTTGGTTGTTGGATGTTCAGTAGATACTTTTTGAATAAACCATGCTGATTGCCACCATGTTATATATTTGGAAAATTCTCCACCCTTATTGCTAAATACAGTCACTATGTTAAAAAAAAATTACAGTAAATTTTGAAACCTGAAAGGTGTTCCTTCTTAAGTAGATTATCATGTTTAAAATTAGCTTCACGCCCTGACTCTCATAAATATCCAAACTTTAATATGCTCCTATCAGATATCTTCCTCACAGAAAAAATTTAAAAGGTATAGCCCATCTGAGAAAGTGATGAATTCACTGTTCATTTTTTTTTGTTAAGAGATGACTGATCTTCAGTCAATACTATTACTGATACTCCAAGTTTAGTGTGTCACAGTAGAGACACTGTAGAGATTCCCACAAAATTTTCCTACAGATGAGTTATGTGCAAAATATTTACCTCAAATTATATTTTATAAGTAAGTGAAAATGCATTGATATTGGTCACTAGCAAGTGATGAGTACACCTAGTGGGGAATGATAATGGGTAATGTATTTCTATAAGGTAACAAGAGACAAAGATCTCATGTTTGAGAATAACATTACACTATCGACCCTTTTGCCTTAAGCTATTACAGCAAACAAGTTCATGTGAATATCACTTTGGGACTTCTGGTCAGTAATTAACTCATTATTATGAAACACTGAAGTATTGTGTTCGAGATTGGCTGCCTTATACAAGAGAAAATTAAGCATGGCCAAAAGAGGCTTTTATAATGGGAGGCCTAGAGACCATATAGAATGGTAAGGTTGATTGATGGTGCTAGGGAGCATAAGCTTGAGTGAAAACAGACTTAGGATTAATACTGCCGTTGGAATCGTCATCTGAAGAGTGTTACTATGGAGAAACAAGATATTATTTGATCTGCATAGTTCCAGATGGCTGAACTAGTTGCAGTATAAGAAGGTGCAAGACAAACTGTTTTAAATCCTAAAGAAAATTTCTGATTTGGGAAGGGTGGTAAACTAAGTGATTCTTGTAATCCCTTCCAATTTTAAGATACTCAGATTTAGTGGTTCTGGATTGTGTTTGATTTTCATTTTAGCTTATTTAGAAGGGAAATTTTGGAAATGATAAATGATTTATTTGAACCAAGCTAACAATTTTAAGGCATCAAAAAGGAAAATTTAAAATTTTCAGTAATAAGGTAACTTTTCCCCGTAGCTAATTTTTCTTTGTTCTGACTGGGCTTCATATGAATGTCAGAAGAGGTTGTATTGAACCAGAAGACCTTGAATTGTGTGTGTGTGTGTGTGTGTGTGTGTGTGTATAGACACACACGCATACATATATGTTTATGTGGCAGTGGTTTAGTCACTAAGTCGTGTCTGCCTCTTGGGACCCCATGCACTGTATAGTCCACTAGGCTCTTTTTTTCCATGGGATTTCCCAGGCAAGAATACTGGAGTAGGTTGCCATTTCCTTCTCTAGGGGATCTTCCCAATCCAGGAATCAAACTTGAGTCTCCTGCATTGGCAGGTGGAATCTTTACTGCTGAGCCACCAGGAAAGCCCCCATATGTTTATATATACATGTATTTTATTTACAAATAAATATATATATATAATACCCCATATAATATGTGTATATTGTTTTTAAACATCCTATAATTTTTACTAAAATTTTATTACAAAATTTCAAAATACCAACAAGTTAAAAAAATTTGCAATGAAAGCCCATATGCATGCCACCAAGATTCTTTAATTCATCATTTGCTCTACCATGTGTATTGATAAAAATGGGTAAACTTTATGCAAATTACTTTTGCACCCAGATACTCAGATGTAGATTTCAATGCAGTAAATTCTCAAATAACAGCAAATGGACCACAAGAGCTGCGTCTGCATTTTGCTTTAAACAAACGCTTCTTACACAATGCCATCATCTATGTTACCCATTTTTTTTTTCAACTTCAGCTTTGTCCTACTTGAAAATAGCCTATGTAAAAAAAAACAAAACGTGATGAGTGCCTTATATGTGAGGAGACTGCAGTTAGAAGGTAAAGTCTCATGGAAGCCTGTGCTCTGAGATCTCAGTGACTGCCTCTGTGGATTCGTTGAAGGTATCACTGATTGTGCTGAGTAAGGTAGCCCTTTTTCTCTCTTTCACATATATCTTCTCCAAACCATTCCAAAGAGCTTTTTGAATAATTGCTTTTAATCCTTTAATTTTCCTAAATGGGAAATCTAATTTCTCCTTTAATTGTGGGAACTTTCCAACCTTTAGAATTATCTTCCATTACCATGTTCCTTTACATTTTGGAATAAGGTTGAAATTCTATTTTAGAGTAGGCTCAGAATATGCTCTCCACAGTCAGTTGTTAGAGAAGGGAAGAGGGTGTTTCACGTGTTTGGGAGTGAGATTCTAAATAGAAGATATCCTTTCAGTAGTCATCATATCTGGCTGGAAATAACAATAATAGCAGTGAAGTCAGATGACCTGAGGTTCTGTCTCTCCTCTCATTTAGCTATGTGATCTGATACAAGTTTATCTTTCTCTTTTCATCTGCCTTTTTCCATCTTCCTTATTTCTAAAATCATGATAATAATACTCCACTGAAAGAGTCAAAGTCTGCTAAGTGTTTTTGTGGTTTAGAAAGTTCATACTGTAGTGTAGTAATTTTGGTTTCTGACTGTGGGCTGTTACAGCACTCGCTGTCCAATTACTTGATTTAATCTCAACTGACCATTTGTCATGCAGCGAAAGGGAAGGAGACTTGAACTCTCTATTAGTTTCTCCTGGTGAATGGCCAATATGTTTCCTTTTAATCCTTTCTGGAATGGTGGGGACTAACGTGTCAAGTATTGTTCTTTGAATCCAAGGAGGTATGTAAAGATTGAGCACAATAAGGACAGAAGACAGGAGTGACATGGCACTCATTAGGCTATGCATGTTGTTGTGTTAGTTGCTCAGTTGTGTCTGACTCTGTGATCCCATGGGTCGTAGCCCACTAGGCTCCTCTGTTCATGGGATCATCCAGGCAAGAATACTGGGGTGGGTTGCCATTCCCTTCTCCATAGGTTATTCATATATAGATGCAAATAAGTTAAACTGAATCCAGAAGGCAAACTGATTTTTTGGTTTGGTTTTTGGAGCAGAAGACACAGTACGTCTTAAATTCCATGTCACTTTGCCAAAATTGTCAGGGGAAGACTTGCCAGTTGGTTACCAAGTTTCATTAAATACTTCACAATATTAAGAAAGAAGCCAAAAATAAAGCGCTTATGTAATCTCTACTGATGACTCCTCACCATTTCTCAGTTTATTTGATTATTTCATCCAGTCTTTACCCCATTGGAGGCATTAGTTTCAGAACACTAAAGTCCTGGAGAGTGGCTTGATGCTTGAGATAGAATCTTGGGCATCTTCGTCTCTGCTTTGGTTGTCAGTTTCTTTATTTAACACATAATGTCTTCATGTAAACTGAAATTCAAGTATATTCAATTTCATCATTGTTTGGGATGATACAGATATCTGACACACATTAATGTTGGTTATTGTTTGTATACTTAGGTGAATATTTGAGATTAGAAACATGACCATTCCCACCTTTACTTAAGTTGAATACACATGATGTGACTGGAGAACAATAAAATATAAGGAAGAACATAATTATGATAATCATTAACTAAATTTGTTATAATTAAGGTGTTTACTGACTTGTTGCCTAGACTCTCATTAATGTGCAAGGGTGCAAATTCTAGGGATAAAATCTGAAGCATAATCTGTTTCTCACACCCAAATTAACTTCCTCTTCACCACCATAAATACAGTGGCTTCTTTTTTAAACCTTATCTTCATACTTAAGAGTAAATAAATTATGTAGTTTGGACCTCTGTTGATCATCAGATTTATTTAACCATTTGAGTCCAAGTTTTCTGTTACTTGTTTCTTAAACTATATTTCTAGTCATCCTCTGTATGATGTCCACTGATGATTAGTCTTACAAATATATTTTAAAGGAAAGAGTGTATTTTCAGAATGTTGTTTATTAAGATCAGCATTAACAAATCCTCTTCATGCAAGTTACTCCTCTCCTACAGAAGAATCTGTCCCACTCCCTTTGAATCTGAGCTGGGCCAGTGACTTCCTTTGACCAATAGAATGTAGTAAATATGACATGTCATTTTTAGGTCTAAGCCTTAAGAGCCTGGCAGAGTTGAGTGAGAAACTACAGAGAGACAGAGACAGGGAGACAAAGAAAAACCTCTCTAGCACCGCTCCTGAAACATCAGAAATGTGGCTGAATTCTTTGTGGATCCCAAGGGAGCCACACAGCCAGCACCATGTGGAGCAGAGGCAGACCATTTCCACTGAGCCTGCACAGATTGCAGAAAGTGAGGTTGCTCAGTCGTGTTTGACTCTGCGACCCCATGGACTGCAGCCTCCTAGGCTCCTCCGTCCATGGGGTTTTCCAGGCAAGAGTACTGGAGTGGGTTTCTATTTCCTTCTCCAGGGGATCTTCCCAACCCAGGGATCAAACCCAGGCCTCCCACATTGTAGGTAGACGCTTTACCATCTGAGCCACCAGGGACGTCCACAGATTGCAGAATTGTGGGCAATACTATAACTTACTATTTTTGTTTTAAGCCAATAAGTTGGAGATGATCTGTTATGCAAAGAGAGATAATTGTTATAATACTGTTGACAAGATAGTGATTACTTTTTCACACTGAATCAAGACCCCATGATAACCAAGATAGGTACCATGTATGAGAAGCCCTATGTACATTATCTCATTAACTTCTTCAAACAGTATTTGATCACACCCTTAACTATATGTTGAGGAAACTCAAGCACAGTGTCATTAAATAGCTGTTTTCGCCATCTATGGGGTCGCACAGAGTCGGCCACAACTGAAGTGACTTAGCAGCAGCAGCCCTAGTGAAGATATTTTAGCGTATCTGTCGAAGTAACCCCAATGCTGTGCCTTGGCTCCCAAGGCCGAGGCACAGAACTGACTTCTCTCACCCTTGACCATGGCAACCTTATTTACATTTCAAGGTTTTCTCTTCGGTATTTTGTTGTTTTTATGTTTGTTGTTCTCTTTGCTTAGAACACCCTTCCTCTAAATTTGCATGTGCCCATTCTAAAGGAGATCAGTCCTGGGTGTTCTTTGGAAGGAATGATGCTAAAGCTGAAACTCCAGTACTTTGGCCACCTCATGAGAAGAGTTGACTCATTGGAAAATACTCTGATGCTGGGAGGGATTGGGGGCAGGGGAGAAGGGGACGACAGAGGATGAGATGGCTGGATGGCATCACTGACTCAATGGACGTGAGTCTGAGTGAACTCCGGGAGATGGTGATGGACAGGGAGGCCTGATTTGTTGCAATTCATGGGGTCGCAAAGAGTCGGACATGACTGAGCAACTGAACTGAAATGGTTTTCAGCCTTCAGGATTCTCTCCAAAATGCACCCCATTTTCTCTGTCATATGTCTCAACTCTGCTTTCTTTATAAATTGATTAATAACTGAAAAATATTTTTAAAATATTTATTCTTATGCCCTCAAGGATCTTGTTTTGTTTGCCCTATCCTGGGAATGGTATCTAGCATAAAGTGAAGTCGGTCAGTCATGTTCGACTCTTTGTGACCCCATGGACTGTAGCCTGCCAGGCTCTTCTGTCCATGGGATTCTCCAGACAAGAATACTAGAGTGGGTTGCCATTTCCTTCTCCAGGGAATCTTCCCAACCCATGGATCAAACCTGGGTCTCCTTCAATGCAGGCTGACTGTTTACTATCTGAGCTACCAGGAGCTCCTGGTATCTATCATAAGCATTGAATAATTATTTGTGATTAATGAATGAAATAGTTCATGCACAGGGCATTTATAAAACAAGAGTGTACCAAACTATACTTTGAAAGTGAAAGGGAAAATGTTAGTTGCTCAGTCATGTGCAACTCTGCAACTCCCTAGACTGTAGTCTGCCAGGCTCCTCTGTCTGTGGAATTCTCCAGGCAAGAATGCTGGAGTGGGTAGCCATTCCCTTCTCCAGGGGAACTTCCCAACTCAGGGATCAAACCTGGGTTTGCTGCATTGCATGCAAATTTTTTATGGTTTGAGCCATATGTTTGTTGGTTGCTGTAAAATTTTCCCTCCAAACAGTTTGAAGATACAATCTTGTCTACCCATCTTTAGATTTCTGAGGACATACTACATGCCAGTAAACCTATACTTTAAAGCTTTTTCACAATTTATCATGCATGGAAAATTATTTTATGTAATAAACTGATAAAGCCAGAGACAACTAGCCTAAAGGCTTCAGTTGTTGCAGAACCTATTCAGCTGCCCCAAATGACTGACGTGACCAACATTCTGTCTCACTTGTTACTTATTTCTTGTCTCAGGGTACAAGTTGAGAAGCTCTAAAACTAACTCAATATGTCCCTAAGGAAAAACACTTCACAAATATATCATATACTGAAGAATGCTAATTTGTATCAGATGATGTATATTTTCTTGGATTGAGCTTGTCCTTGACTTCATCTGCATAAATTCTGAAGAACTGAGACTCAGAGTACTGGTTGGAGAATTCTGGATTTGAAAAGTGTGATAATAATTTATGTCCTGTGGTTTGTTTTCAAATTGTATCATTTTGTACTAAGGCAGTCTAGCAGTTAGCCTAAATCAAATAAAGGTGGCTCCATTGTTAGCTGAAAAGAACATCAATGTAGTCAGTCTGCCAAGATAACTTTATTAAAAGGGCTTTCTTTATGCAAAATAACTGATGGGAAATACATAGCAATGGAGACTGGATAAACAGAGACTCTTCTGATGCAAAAGGTGAATTGTAGGCACTTCCAGTATTGCAGCATGAGGCGAATCAACATTTTCCTTCATGTTTGAAATTGAGCTTCCAATTTCTTTCCCTGAAAGAATAGAGATACTGCTCACAGTGAAGTGCAGTAGATGTGGGTTAGGCCCAGTGTAAATAAGTTGGGAAATGACACTTAAGCTTTCTAGGTCTGAGGCTAATAATACTGCCTTATTTTAAATAAGAACTATCTGTAAAATACTTAGCATAGTAAAAGGCTTAATAAATGACTTCCTTGACTTATACCCCATTGACCTAAACCAAAGATGCTATTCCAAAGACAGCTTTCAGGTGCTTACTTAGCTACTTTGCAGAATTCACAGAGGTTGTGGTAAGTTTGTCCATCAGTGCCACACACTGGTTTGTGAATCTTGGGACAGGGTTTTCCATTTGTAGCTGTTTTCTCATAATTGCTGCAAAAAGCCTGTGATTAAAAAGTTCTTTTTTAATTTCATGAATAATGGCATTGACATCATTACCTCTCTCAAGTGATAACAAAGATATTCTATTTATGCTTATAAATCCATTTAAAAAGTTATTATTACTAAACTCATTATTATTATTATCATTCTTATTATTGAATCCTTGTAAAACCAGGATTCAAACAAGGACAGTTTAACTCTAGACCATATATTCTTAGCCATTATATCATTCTGACCATACAGAAACCCACTAATCCAGCCAAATTGGCCTTTAATAACCTTTGAAAACATTTTGCTTTTTTATTTTCCAGCACTATACTACTCTTTCCTCCTAGAATAAATTTTCTCTTTTATGTCATTCTTTAATGATATGAAATAACACCTCTCAAATAACATCTCATACTCTGAAATTTTCCTGAAAATCCTCAGGCGAAAAAAGATTGCTTCTGTTTCCAAATGCCTACAAGTTTATCTGACATCAACCTTCAGTAGTACACACATGTTATTAATATTTTTATTTATATTTGATTTTGTTTACTTATTTTTGTTTTACTGTGGACTTCTATGGTGACTCAGACAGTAAAGAATCTGCCTGCAATGCAGGAGACCCGGGTTCAATGCAAACTCCTAGGAGTAAGGCTTAATAAAATATATGTGCATATAATCATAGTTCTATAATTGATTGCTTCATTAGCTATCTCTGTAACTACCTATCATACAAACAATGCATCTTATAATAGAACCGTTAAAAATACAGAGCAGCACAAAAGGGATAGATTTAAATCATGTGTAAAACAATATCCAGAAATTTGCACTATTGATAGTACCTTTCCTGACATCTTCTCTGTTTATATATTTTTCTCGTCTTATTACCATTGATAGCATTTTATAAAATGATTTTAACTTGAAATATTCTTTCAGTATCTTTCTGCATCAATATACATTCTATATTACCATTTGGAATAGTTACTATATATTGTGTTAAGTGAAGTCACTCAGTTGTGTCCGACTCTTTGTGACCCCATGGACTGTAGCCTACCAGGCTCCTCAGTCTGTGAAATTTTCCAGGCAAGAGTACTGGAGTGGGTTGCCATTTCCTTCTCCAGGGGATCTTCCCAACCCAGGGATTGAACCCGAGTCTCCCGCATTGCAGGCAGACGCTTTACCGTCTGAGCCACTAGGGAAGCCCATATATTGTATTAATTATCATTCAGTTCCCTATTTGGAAACATTTGGTTTGTTTCCATGTTTTTTCCTTTTTTTGTTTGTTTGTTTCCATATTGTTTGCTAATGCAATCTATATTGCTAGGAATATCTGTATAAATGCATTTTCAATTCTTTCCTTAGGCTCCATTTCTAGAAGTAAAAAGACCCTCTGTTTTTAATTTGCCTTTTTAAAGACTTTTGATGCATTTATCAAGTAAAACTTCAGCAACTTTTTTTTTTTTCATATTTGTTTCCTGTAGGCCTTGACCATAATAGGAAACGTATGGAACTTTGTTGAATAGTGTGAAAGTGTTTTTATATAATTACACAATTTCATAGGTAGAATGAAAGAAAATCTGCTCACAGATTTTCCCCATGGGAATAAAGGACAGACTCTAGTAGCCATCTTTTTTATTCTGCTTTCATTAACCTTACTTCCAGCAAAGAAAGTCAGTGTTTATCTGGTGCTACTTTTACCTGTTGAGATTTTGCTTTCGGTTTAGCCAAAGGGCATTTCTTTGAAAAGCAATATTTCCTATGTTCTAATTTTACAGGTGGGGACATTAAGGCTCACTTCCTTTTGGAAGACATTCTTCCAACATTTCACATGACATGGGGACAGAATTAGAACCTAGATATACCGTTACGTTTGTGGCTCAGCTGGTAAAGAATCCGCCTGCAAAGCAGGAACCCTGGGTTTGATCCCTGGGTTGGGAAGATCCCCTGGAGAAGGGAAAGGCTACCCACTCCAGTATTCTGGCCTGGAAAATTCCATGGACTGTATAGTCCATGGGGTCACAAAGAGTCAGACACGACTGAGCAAATTTCACTTTGACTTCACTTTCATACCATTACATTGTGATTTTCCAGTTTGTTTCTTTATTTATCATGAACCCATTTTTCCAAGAATCTAATTTTGTGTACTAAGTCCCTCCTCTCAAGAAGTTCCTGTTCATAGTTATATATCTGATTGCAGATTAGTTCACATTAAAAACATCATGACAGTAATGCATTTTATAAAGTTATTAGTCTCAGTAATCTTTAAAATATATTTCTAGACTTAAAAGTTCAACATGAAAATATGTAACTCCACCTGCCTCTCAGAATATAATTTTCCTCATGGTAAAGAGAACAAAATGTAACTGTTAGTTTTCTCGCCCTAAACATCAGAAGAATCAAAGTTAAGAGTCTTATCAACTCTAATAGCATGACTTTCTAATTATCTTGGATTAAGGATCTGACTTGTTACTTTTATGCTTTCTGCAGTCACCACATGGAATAGAAGACATTAAGAATCAACGTCTAGGTTGTATTAAAGCACAGTAGATTAAAGATTTAAGTGAAATATTTAGTCTGTGAATTGGTAAGACATTTAAAAAATCTATATATTTCATATAGTACAGTTTAAGCAAGACCAAATTTGTCTTTTTCAAACATTTTCTTTTGCAAAAACAATTTCTGATTTGAAAAGTGTATGTGTGTATGCTCAGTGGCTCGCTTGTGTCCAACTCTTTGTGGCCCCATGGACTGTAGCCCTCTAGGCCCCTCCTTCCATGGGATTTTCTAGGCAAGAATACTGGAATGTGTTGTGATTTCCTCTTCCAGGGGATCTTCCTGACCCAGGGAGCAAACTCATGTCTCCTGCATTGGCAGGCAGATTCTTTACCACTGAGCCACCTGGGAAGCCCCAGAAAGTTTATTTTGGTGTGAAAGAGGGTATGCTCTACCAGAAGTTAATTTCTAAAGATAGTGCATTCTCTTCTGTATTTTCTCTTGTTCAGCATGATTTAATTTTCATATTTAATTTTTTCCCTTTTTTGTTGCTTCAGTTCAGTTCAGTCACTCAGTCTGACTCTTTGCGACCCCATGAATCGCAGCACGCTAGGCCTCCCTGTCCATCACCAACTCCCGGAGTTCACTCAGACTCACATCCATCGAGTTGGTGATGCCATCCAGCCATCTCATCCTCTGTTGTCCCCTTCTCCTCCTGCCCCCAATCCCTCCCAGCATCAGAGTCTTTTCCAAAGAGTCAGCTCTTTGCATGAAGTGGCCAAAGTACTGGAATTTCAACTTCAGCATCATTCCTTCCAAAGAAAACCCAGGGCTGATCTCCTTTAGAATGCTTCCTTTATAATTCTCTTTTGTATGGTCCCATGAAGAAATCAATTTTATTTCTTTACTTTTTACTTGACAAATATTGAATACCTACTTTGTGCCAGTAACTTGAAATTCCAAAGTAGTCTTATCAAATTTCTAATTAAAATCTTACAACTGAATTTTGCTTCAAGAAAGTAGCTGTTGCTTAGAAAGAGTTGAAGAGAGACTGAGCAGACAAAAAACTATATGTGGTCTCAGATTAGATCCTACAACAAGAGAATGAGATATTTCTGAGACAGCTAGTGAAATTTGAACAGGATTTCAGGTTAACAAGTTAGGTAACATTTCTGTATCAGTGTTCATTTCCTGATTTTGATGACTGTACCGAAGTTATGTATTGTGAGCTGGATGAAAGATACATAGTATATAATATTTCTTTGGGCTACTTTTCAAAATGAAAATATTTTTTAAACATAAAAAAATGCAAAAGTTAATTTAGACCTCCATCTTCAACTAAATTTTTAGGTAAGATGTATAGATTATAAAGCCTTACCTCAAAATTCTTGTAGATGGCTAGTTTTCAGAAAGTAGAAATACTGTATATCACATCTGATATTATCTCGTACATTCTAACATTTGTTGAATCTTTCACTCATTCATAAATCCATCTCTTCAGCTATCGATCCATTGATTTATCCATTCAACCATCTATTCATTTATTAGGTGAGATTTTTATTGAAGCTGTGCCACATTTAAAGACCTAAGATCCGAACAAGAGAGAAAACACTTCCTCTGGCCTTAAGGAGCTTACTTCCTAAGAGAGAAGGCTATCTGTGATGGGTAGCATAATATGATAAATGTTGAATTTAGTATATCAGTAAAATCCAGGAAAAATACAGATGAGATCTTAGTAAATCATTCATAGGGGATGACAGAGCAAAATTGATTTTGTTCTTAGGAGATTTCTGCATGAGGGAGGATATGAAGGTCCTTCTAAATGAGAGCCTGAGCACACTTTTCACAATGGTGTGACTGGTAATTGTCTTTCAAAATTTAAGAACAGCCTTAACCAAGGCATAAGAGAGGCCTTGGTATGCTAGAAACAATAGGCTATTTAGTGTGGTCGAAGAATTGGGTCACAGGCTGGTAGAGAATGAATGAGGCTGAACAAGGAGACAGCCAATAGATTGATAAGGGACTTGAAAGCCAGGCTAAAGAATTTGGATATTATCTTCTTGGCATTTGAAAATTATCTATGACTTTGAATTAAGAGTGTCATGTGAATAAAGTTAAAATGTTAGAATTTTTTGGAATTAGCATGGAGGATGTTTGTGGAATGAATTAATTTTTTAATTCTAGAGTTTCTCTTTATATCTCTTTATAAATATTTCATTTAAAATATTTACTCTTTAGAAAACTGAAATTGGATAAATGTGACTGTTATTAGGATTAAATCATTAAAATAAAAATTTAATAATAGTTAATTTTTATTTAGTATTTACTCTGCACTGAACAGTTTTATGGACTGTATATAAATTAGCTCATGTAGTATTGAACTGAGTACTTTATTAGCTGAATTTTATAGATAAAGAAACTGGCACAGAAAGGTGAAGTAACTTACCAATAATCAGACATTTATTGAGTAATAGGGCTGGATTATAAACCTGAATATTCTTTCTCAGAATGCATATTTCAGAAAGGAAACTCTTGACTACATTTTTAACAATTTTAAGGTATACAATTATTTCTTTTTTTTTATTATGATTATAGACCCTATTATTACAAATTACTCTCTAGGCAGTATAGATTCTGTGATTACGAGTTGCCAGCCAAGCTACCTGTCCATATGTCCACAAAGAAGAGAAGGAAATGGAGAAGGAAATGGCAACCCACTCCAGTATTCTCGCCTGGAGAATCCCATGGATGGAGGAGCCTGGCAGGCTACAGTCCATGGAGTCACAAAGAGTGGGACACGACTGAGTGACTAACACACACACCAAGATACCAAAGGATTTAGTATCTGTGAGTCTGGCAAGTACTCTCTCTCTATAACCTTTTATTGAAACAAGTCTTAGAGCACAGAAGGGTCATAACTCTATTTTCATATGATGAGCAGTAGCCAGAGAAAAGGAGTAGGTTGCTCAATATTAAAGAAAAAGATAGCAGCACAATGAAGATTAGAGGCCAACTATCAAACCCTACTCCTGGGCTCTTCCACTCATCTCTATACCTCTTTTCTTTGCTTACCTAGAGGCTAATTAAGAATGCCTCAGTTTCCAGTAAAGTGGATGCATCTCAGGAACATTTCAGCAGCTGAAGCTCTTTGGATAAGAATTTCTTGAAGGTGACTTTATGTGAGAATTTCTATTATAATTTCAATATAAGCTGTTTCATTGAAGAATGAAACTTATTTATAATCTTATGCTCTTAATTATGATTTGCTAGTTTGTAACTGGCCTGGAACTTCTATTTTTTCCTTTTTTACCCCTTGACCTCACTGCTTGGCTTGTGGGATATTAGTTCCCTGACCAGGGATTATACCCAGGCCCTTGGCAGTGAGAGCACAGAGCCCTAACCACTGGCCTTCCAGGGAATTCCTGGACTGGAACTTTTAGATTAAGCATTTGAGGTGCATTTGATCTAGGACAGGCCATCTCATCCTATGAATTATGACATTGTTTTTGCAAGTAGATGACACTATCTCTTACATAGTATTATAGTGATAGTTCAAGTTGCTAATTTTGTAAGTTTCCTCTAAATACTATTATGGGCAGTCACCATTATTAACCATCCTTATCACCATCATCATCATCATAAACAATGACATCACATCTGACTGCTAACATTGACCAGAATTCCATTTTGTGTGTGTATATATATATATATATATATATATATATATATAGTACTAACCTGCCAAGATGAACAAATAGGCCACACAGAAGCAGAAGGGTGCTTGATTACTTCATGATTAATCAATCTGCCAAGTCTGCAGGTACTGTGTTAACAAGAGTTCACCACTGTGGATGTTCTACAGGCTGTATTTATAAGTAGACCCGTATGCATGCTTCTGTGTACCTACACATTTGGCAGCCAGCCAGATTCTCCACCCTGATTATATAATCTATGTCCCTAGTGATTAGAGACATCAGAAACCAAAGAAGCTTATTTCCTGCCTTTTTCAGACAGGAACAATGGTCTGAAATGTTGTTTAGGCAGAATAAAAATGAATTATATGTATTACACCCAGAATTTGCTCTCATCGGCATTCAGTAATAGTTGTGATCAAGTAATTTTCTAGCAATTTGCATATTTGAACCTGCTCCCAGCAGATCCTTGGGACAAGAAAGCTTCCATCAGGCAGTAACCTGTGTAATTTGTGCACAATGTTAATAATGCTTGGTGTCACAACTACTAGGAAAATAAAAATGCTAATGTGAGGGGTTTTAAGGTCGAGGAATTTATTGAACTAAGAGAGCATACTCCTAATGGTCATTGAATTAAAAACCCTTGATATTCCCTATGAATGTGAATTAGGGGCTATTTTCTTCAACCCCTTGCTTTTAGTCAAAACATACATGATGATTCTTACTTAACATTTTTATTTTAACAAGCATTTCACAGATGAATTTTAGTAATTGGGCATAAATACAATTCACACTTCTCTTGCTTCTCTCAAATACACCAAGTACTCTTCACCTTATGGCTCCTGCTCTTATTACTCATTATTTCCTCCAAATGGAAGACTCCTGGCCAAGAGCCTTAAATAGCTAGTTTCTTTCTTTTTTTAAGAAATATCAGTTCAAATACTACCTGCTCAGTGAAGATTTCCCTGTCAATTCAAAATATCTCCACCCAAACTCAGATCAGTGTGCTTTATTGCGTTCATAATGCTTTTCAACATCTAAAATTATCTTTCTTACATAATTATTTACTTGTATATTCCCAACTACCAAATACATACAGTCATATAGACAAATACACACACTAGGATATAAGCTCATGGATCTTTTTTCTCTCTAGTGTCTCCACACATAGAACAATGGCTTGCACACAGAAGCATATAAACATCTTTCTGATTTTACAAGTGCTAATTAGTAAAAATTGCTTCTTTCACTCTAACATAATAACTGAACACCAATTATTGCAAGTATTACTAAATGCTGAAAACAAAGTAACAACAAAGAGTCATACAGCTACATTCATCATTCTTTTCTCAGACACTTGCTGGGTGAAACCTATTGGTTCCAGGAACTTTGGTCCTAGAAATTTAAAGATGAGTTTGAGCAACTGAACTGAACTGAAGTTCACAACCAAAACAAGAAGAAAGCAACGTGACTAAAGTTACAGACAAATATGAGGGGAGCTCAGAAGAGAGCACATTCCACTGAGTAGGGCGAAGAAGGCATGGCAGAGAGGAGGTGGTCATGACCAGGCTTCCTAGAGTTATTAGAAAATCAGAGACACATAAAGTGATAGCCATTATTTCAAGAATAAGAAATCATATGGAAAAAAGAAAATAAGAGCTAAGGTATATGTTTAGAAATGAGAGCAATGGTTAGACTTAATGCAGGTCTTAAAATAACAGATTTCACAGACTATTCTAAGGATTGTCACACTTCTTGGAGTCTTTTAAGCTCTCTGGATCTGTGAGCTTCTTGTGTCATCAAATTTAGAAGTTATGTATTCAAATACACATTTTTATTCCCTCATCACCCTTCTCCCAAGCTTCTTGAAGAAGTTGTTCCCAAACTCATTAATCCTCTCTTCAGTACTTCTTTTTCTTTTTCCCTCTCTGTATTTTGTTTTTGTTCATTTCCAATGCTATATCCATTGTGGAAACAACAGAAGCAGTGAGAGACTTTATTTTGGGGGGCTCCAAAATCACTGCAAATGGTGACTGCAGCCATGAAATTAAGACACTTACTCTTTGGAGGAAAAGCTATGACCAACCTAGACAGCATATTAAAAAGCAGAGACATTACTTTGCCAACAAAGGTCTGTCTAGTCAAGGCTATGGTTTTTCCAGTAGTCATGTATGGATGTGAGAGTTGGACTATAAAGAAAGCTGAGCACTGAAGAATTGATGGCTTTTGAACTGTGGTGTTGGAGAAGGCTCTTGAGAGTCCCTCGGACTGCAAGGAGATCCAACCAGTCCATCTTAAAGGAGATCAGTCCTGAATATTCATTGGAAGGATTGATGCTAAAGCTGAAACTCCAATACTCTGGCCACATGATGTGAAAAACTGACTCATTGAAAAGACCCTGATGCTGGGAAAGATTGAAGGCAGGAGGAGAAGAGGATGACAGAGGATGAAATGGTTGGATGGTATCACTGACTTGGTGTACATGAGTTTGAGTAAGCTCTGGGAGTTGGTGATGGACAGGGAGGCCTGGTGTGCTGCAGTCCATGGGGTCACAAAGAGTTGGGCATGACTGAGTGACTGAACTAAACTGATCAAGTTCAGTTTACTAATCTCTTCTTCTGTACTAGCTAACCTGCTGTTAATATCACATGGTGTTATTTTTCTTCTCAAACATTGCACTTTTTCAATACACTGTTTCTTTATATCTATTTATTTATATATCCAGATACACCTTCTATCTGTTTACTTCACGTGCTCTATTTTTCTCCTACCTTCTTGAACATAAGGGATAACTAATTTAATGATCTCATCTATCAGTTATATAATTTGTGTCATTGCTGAATCTCTTTATTATGATTGATACTTTTCCAGAAAATGTACTGACAAACCAATGAAAGCACATATGTACCAAAAGCACAGACAGAGTGATTCCTGAAACAGATAGGGTTGATGGTGAAGTCTGTGGTTGCCAAGGCCCCTAGTGAAAAGATAACCTTTGAGCTCGGAAACCAAAGATAGAAATTCATGAAAAAGAATGTTTATTCCCTTATGCCATCGTTTTGTAGTACATGGTCTACTGGCTTACACATTTCTATCAAACAGAACTTCCCTTGTAGTGTGTCTCTGCAGTATTATATTTCTCACCCGGGGAAGCATGGTTCTACAGTTTCCTTCATACCAGGCATATAAAGAGCTAATTAGCAGGTAGACACAATCTCTTCCCAGATTTTAGAATTTGGGGAACAAAAAACTTGGGTTCCTGAGAATGATGGAGATGAAATGGTACAAGGGGACATGTTTATGAGATTGTGCCAGTTTCAGTTACGTAGAAGAGAATGATGGTTTTCAGGAAGTCCCACAAATTAGCTTATAGTTATGACATCTGTAGGAGGGACTCAATGCCTCTTTAAAGACTCAGGAAGAAAGTATTTAATGATGTCTGTTTACACTGTCTATAAAACAGTTTTCAAAGCATTGAACATCTAGCAAGATTATTACCACAACATGAGTGAGATTTTATTGGATGAGCAAATAGTTTTTTGTGTAATGGGAACTTAAGGATATTTATTAAGTAAAATTATTCTTATGAGAATTAATATAATTCAGGTAACTGCCATTGTTGCTCTGACCTGACAATGGCCTAGTTCCCTTCTCCCACTACTGCTTTCCTTTCTCAGGAGATCATTTTACACACTTCTTTCTTACATACTTTTTCAATACTGTATTATTAACTTTAGTCACCATGCTATACAATAGGGCTCCACCACTGATTCATCTTATAATTGAAAGCTTGTACCCATTCTCCACCTGCCCAACCCTAGGCAACCACCACTCTTCTCTCTGGTTCTGTGAGTTTGACCTTTTAGATTCCTTGAGTTTAAATGAGATTGTGCAATATTTATTATCCTGTGTCTGGGCACCATCAGTTCAGTTCAGTCGTTCAGTTGTGTCTGACTCTTTGTGACCCCATGAATCGCAGCACGCCAGGCCTCCCTGTCCATCACCAACACCCGGAGTTCACTCAGACTCACGTCCATCGAGTCAGTGATGCCATCCAGCCATCTCATCCTCTGTTGTCCCCTTCTCCTCCTGCCCCCAATCCCTCCCAGCATCAGAGTCTTTTCCAGTGAGTCAACTCTTCGCATGAGGTGGCCAAAGTACTGGAGTTTCAGCTTTAGCATCATTCCTTCCAAAGAACACCCAGGGCTGATCTCCTTCAGAATGGACTGGTTGGATCTCCTTGCAGTCCAAGGGACTCTCAAGAGTCTTCTCCAACACCACAGTTCAAAAGCATCAATTCTTCGGCACTCAGCCTTCTTCACAGGCCAACTCTCACATCCATACATGACCACTGGAAAAACCATAGCCTTAGTCAGCAAAGTAATGTCTCTGCTTTTGAATATGCTATCTAGGTTGGTCATAACTTTTCTTCCAAGGAGTAAGTGTCTTTTAATTTCATGGCTGCAGTCACCATCTGCAGTGATTTTGGAGCCCCCCAAAAATAAAGTCTGACACTGTTTCCACTGTTCCCCCATCTATTTCCCATCAAGTGCTGAGACCAGATGCCATGATCTTTGTTTTCTGAATGTTGAGCTTTAAGCTAACTTTTTCACTATCCACTTTCACCTTCATCAAGAGGCTTTTGAGTTCCTCTTCACTTTCTTCCATAAGGGTGGTGTTATCTGCATATCTGAGGTTATTGACATTTCTCCCAGCAATCTTGATTCCAGCTTGTGTTTCTTCCAGTCTAGCGTTTCTCATGATGTACTCTACATATAAGTTAAATAAGCAGGGTGACAGTATACAGCCTTGACGTACTCCTTTTCCTATTTGGAACCAGTCTGTTGTTTCATGGGTACTATAGTTGAGCAGAATGTTCATTCATTCTTCTTGTCACAAATGGCAGAATTTTTTTCTTTATTTTTTTTGGATGAATAATATTCAATTGTATATATTGTTGGGAGTAATTAAACAAGGAAGCCATTAGACTGAGGTGGCTCTAATGTCTTGGTAGCTACCTAGTAAGCAAACCCAAATTAAGCCAGAATCGATGCACTTGAATCCAAGAAAACAAAACTTAAGAATAACTAATCACTAATTGTCAACTTGGCTTTCTCAAATAAGATAACCACTTAATCCATGGCAAATCAAATAACTTCTTTGCTTTACTTCCACATCTTCTCTTTACCTTTTCCCTAGCTTGTCAGCAGAGCACTCCTAAACACTTTCAGTTTGGTATCTGCTGAGTTGAATGGATGTTTGCCCAAATAAACTCTTGTAGATTTTAATGTGTCAGTTTATTTTTTGACAGTATATACCAGCATTTCTTTATCTGGTTGTCTATCTATGGCCACTTAGATTGCTTCCGTATCTTGGCTATTGTGAAAAGCTGCAGTGAACATGGGAATACAGATAACTCCTGAGATCCGAATTCATTTCCTTAGAATATATACACAGAAGTGGGGTGGCTGAACAACATGGTAGTTCAGCCACCCCAACATTCTATTTTTAATTTTTTGATGAATTTCCTTGCTATTTTCCATAATGGTTGTACCAATTTATAATCTCATTGACGACGTATGAGAGTTTCTCTTTTTGCCAGTACTTGTTTCTTTATTAAATTTTTAAATTTTATATTAGACTATGGTTGATTTACAGTTTGTGTTAGTTTCGGATGTATAGCAAAGTTATTCAGTTATACATATAGTCTTTTTCAAATTCTTTTTCCATTTAGGTTATTACAGAATATTGAGCATAGTTCCCTGTGCTATATGCAGTAGGTCTTTGTTGATTATCTGTTTTAAATATAGATATGTATTTATATGCATATGTATCAATCCCAAATTCCCAATTTATTCAATATATATATATACACACACACACACATACACACACATATGTATATATGTGTGTGTATATGTATGTATATATATGTCAACCTTAAATTCCCAATTTATTGCTTCCCCCCTACCTTTCCCCTTTGGTAACCATATATTTGTCTAAGGCTGTGATTCTATTTCTGTCTTGTAAATAAGTTCATTTGTATCTTTTTTCTTTAGATTTGCCATATGAATGATACTATATGATATTTATCTTACTCTCTCTAATTTACTTCACTTATTATGATAATCTCCAGGTCCATCCATGTTGCTGTAAATGGGATTATTTCATTGTTTTTAATGGCTGAGTAATATTCTACTGTGTATATGTATACCACATCTCCACATCTCTATCCATTCATCAGTTTGTGGACATTTAAGTTGTTTCTATGGTTTGGCTATTGTGATTTTCATTTCTCTAATAATTGCAATATTGAACATGTTTTCCCGTGCTTCATTGCCATCTGTATGTCTTCTGTGGAGAAATGTTGATTTAGGTCTTTTGTCCATTTTTTTTTTTAATATTGAGCCATGTGACCTGTTTCTAAATTTTGGAGATTAATCCCTTTTGGTGGAATCATTTGTTAATATTTTCTCCCATTATGTGGGTTATCTTTTTGTTTTGTTTATGGTTTCCTTTGTTGTGCAAAAGTGTCAGAGTTTAATTAGGTTCCCTTTGCTTCAGTTCAGTTCAGTAGCTCAGTCGTGTCCAACTCTTTGCGACCCCATAAACCACAGCACAACGGGCTTCCTTGTCCAACACCAACTCCCAGAGTTTACTCAAACTAATGTCCATTGAGTCGGTGATGCCATCCAACCATCTCATCCTGTGTCATCCCCTTCTCTGCCCTCAATCTTTCCCGGCATCAGGGTCTTTTCCAGTGAGTCAGCTCTTCGCATCAGGTGGCCAAAGTATTGGAGTTTCAGCCTCAACATCAGTCCTTTCAGTGAACACCCAGGACTGATCTTTGTTGGCAAAGTAATGTCTCTGCTTTTTAATATGCTGTCTAGGTTGCTCATAACTTTTCTTGCAAGGAGTAAGTATCTTTTAATTTCACGGCTGCAATCACAATCTGCAGTGATTTTGGAAAAATCAAACAAAAAACAAAGTCAGCCACTATATTTTAACAGTTTCCACTGTTTCCCCATCTATTTTCCATGAAGTGATGGGACCAGATGCCATGATCTTAGTTTTCTGAATGTTGAGCTTTAAGCCAACTTTGTCACTCTTCTCTTTCACTTTCATCAGGAGGCTTTTTAGTTCTTCACTTTCTGGCATAGGGGTGGTGTCCTCTGCATATCTGAGGTTATTGATTTCTTCCAGAAATCTTGATTGCACCTGTGCTTCCTCCAGCCCAGTATTTCTCATGATGTACTCTGTATATAAGTTAAATAAGCAGGGTGACAATATACAGCCTTGACATACTCCTTTTCCTATTTGGAACTAGTCTGTTGTTCCATGTCCAGTTCTAACTGCTGCTTCCTGACCTGCATATAGGTTCCTCAAGAGGCAAGTAATGTGGTCTGGTATTCCCATCTCTTTCAGAATTTTCCACAGTTGATTGTGATCCACACAGTCAAAGGCTTTGGCATAGTAAATAAAGCAGAAATAGATGTTTTTCTGGAACTCTCTTGCTTTTTCCATGATCCAACAGATGTTGGCAATTTGATCTCTGGTTCCTCTGCCTTTCCTAAAACCAGCTTGAACATCTGGAAGTTCACGGTTCACGTATTGCTGAAGCCTGGCTTGGAGAATTTTGAGCATTACTTTACTAGTGTGTGAGATGAGTGCAATTATATGGTAGTCTGAGCATTCTTTGGCATTGCCTTTCTTAGGGATTGGAATGAAAACTGACCTTTTCCAGTCCTGTGGCCACTGCTGAGTTTTCCAAATTTGCTGGCATATTGAGTGCAGCACTTTCACAGCATCATCTTTCAGGATTTGAAGTAGCTCAACTGGAATTCCATCACCTCCACTAGCTTTGTTCCTAGTGATGCTTCCTAAGGCCCACTTGACTTCACATTCCAGGATGTCTGGCTCTAGGTGAGTGATCACACCATCATGATTCTCTGGGTCTTGAAGCTCTTTTTTGTATAGTTCTTCTGGGTATTCTTGCCACCTCTTAATATCTTCTGCTTCTGTTAGGTCCATACCATTTCTTTCCTTTATCAAGCCCATGTTTGCATGAAATGTTCCCTTGGTATCTCTAATTTTCTTGAAGAGATCTCTAGTCTTTCCCATTTTGTTGTTTTACTCTATTGCTTTGCACTGATTGCTGAGAAAGGCTTTATCTCTCCTTGCTATTCTTTGGAACTCTGCATTCAAATGGGGATATCTTTCCTTTTCTCCCTTGGTTTTCACTTCTCTTCTAGTCACAGCTATTTGTAAGGCCTCCCCAGACAGCCATTTTTATTTTTTGCATTTATTTTCTTGGAGATGGTCTTGATACATGTCTCCTGTACAATGTCACAAACCTCCATCCATAGTTCATCAGGCACTCTGTCTATCAGATCTAGTCCCTTAAATCTATTTTGTCACTTCCACTTTATAGTCATAAGGGATTGGACTTAGGTCGTACCTGAATGGTCCAATGGTTTTCCCAATTTCTTCAGTTTAAGTCTGAATTTGGCAATAAGGAGTTCATGATCTGAGCCACAGTCAGCTCCCGGTCTTGTTTTTGCTGACTGTATAGAGTTTCTTCATCTTTGGCTGCAAAGAATATAATCAATCTGATTTCGGTGTTGGCCATCTGGTGATATCCATGTGTAGAGTCTTCTCTTGTGTTGTTGGACGAGGGTGTTTGCTATGACCAGTGCATTCTCTTGGCAAAACTCTATTAGCCTTTGCCCTGCTTCATTCTGCACTCTATTTGCTTATTTTTGTTTTATTTCCATTGCTTTAGGAGATGGGTCAAAAAAGATATTGCTGTGATTTATGTCAAAGAGTGTTATTCCCTGTTGATTTTTTCATAATGGCCTCCCTAAAGATGTGAAGTGATAGCTTACTGTGGTTTCGATTTGCATTTTTCAAGATAGTTAGTTGAGCACCTTTTTGTGTATCTGTTGGCCATTTGTATGTCTTCCTTGGTGAAATTTCTGTTCATTTCCTTAACCCATTATTTTTAAAATTTATTTTAAATGGAGACTAATTGCTTTACAATATTGTATTGATTTCTGCCATGTATCAGTATGAATCAATCATAGATATACATGTGTCTCTTCCCTCTTCCCTCTTGCCACTCTAATTTGTCACAGAGCACCAGGATGAGCCTCCTGCATCTTAAAGCAAATTTCCACTGGGTCTTTATTTTACATATGCTCACCCATTATTTAATCTGATTTGTTTTAAGCTATATGAGTTCCTTATGTATTTTAGATATTAACCTCATATCAGATACAAAGTTTACAAATATTTTCTTCCATTCTATAGATTGCTTTTTCACTTTTGTTAACCTTTTTCTTTTTTTCTGTAATGTAGTCCTACTTGTTTAGTTTTTCTTTTGTTGCTTGTGCTTATGGTGTCATATCCAAAATATCGTTCTCAAGGCCAGTGTCAAAGATATTTCTCTCTCTTTCTTTTTTTTAAGGAGTTTTAAAACTTTGGGTACTGTTTTTAAATCTTTAATTCATGTCAGCTTGATTTTGTTTATGGTATTAGAATGGTGTCCAATTTCATTTTTTTGCGTGAATTATATACAGTTTTTTCAGTAACTTTTATTGAAGAGACTATTCTTTATCATTGTATATCTTGGTGTCTTTGTTGAAGGTCAGTTTACTGTATACATGTGAGTTCTGTTCCATTGGTCTGACTACTATAGCTTAATAAAACTTGAAATCAAGTAGTGTGTTGTCTATAGCTTTATTTTTCCTAAAGATTGATTTAACCCTTCAGGGTCTTTTGTGGGTCCATATAAATCTAAGGATTTTTCTATTTCTGTAAAAAGTGTCATTGGAATTTTTATAGAGATTGCATTGAATCTGTAGAATAGTTTGGGTAGTATGGACATTTTACAATATTAATTCTTCCAATCTGTGAATACAGGATATCTTTCCAGTTATTTGTGTCTTCTTCAGTTTCTTTCATTAAGGTTTTAATAAGAGGTAAAGATGGTTATTATTCAGTGATAAAGGTGTCAATTCATCAACAAGATATGGCAATTATAAACATATATGCACTCAACATGGGAACATCTAAATATATAAAGCAAATATTAACAGAACTGTAAGGAGAAATAGTGCAGTAATAGAGGACTTCATTATCCTATTTTCAGCAAAATGTCATCCAGATAGAAAATCAATAAGGAAACATTTAATTAGAATTACACTGTAGATCAGATTGACCGAAGAGATAGAGCAGATGAAACAGAACGTTCCATCCAGTAGCAGAAGCATATGAATTCTTCTCAAGTCACAGAGAACATTCTCCAGCATAGATCATAGGCCACAGGACAAGTTAACAAACTTAGAAAAGATGAAATCATATCAACCATCTTTTCTAATCACAATAGCACTGAACTGGAAATCAGTAGGAAAAAGACTGGAAAATTCACAAACGTGGAAGTTAAACAACGCTGTTCCAAAAACAAAACCAGTGGGTCAAAGGAAAGATCGAAAGAAGGCTAAAGCCTGAGTCAAATGGAAACAGAAACAATATACCCAAACTTATGGAGTTGATTTACTATGTACATTCCTTTAGTATGCATGTCTTATCAAGTCTAAACTATAGCTGTGGTGAGACAAACTGGCCCTACCTTATTTTTGTTCAGTTTAGTCCAGTCACTCAGTCACATCCGACTCTTTGAGACCCCATGGATGCAAAGTTAAAAAAGCAGGGTGACAGTCTTTTCAAACTAAAGAAAGAAAAACTTTTTTTCAGCTTATTTTCCTTTACGTCAAACTGCCAAACTGTAATGAACGAAAATTCTGTAAAGTCACAGATACCAGCACTGAGAAAGTAAAAACGAAAGTTATAGAAACAGAGGAAATATTTCACCAAATGCCTGTTTCATGGTTAGTAGCTTCTTTAACCGGTACTTCTCAGGCAAGTCTGTGCTGCTGCTGCTACTAAGTCGCTTCAGTCATATCTGACTCTTACAATCACAAAATTAACATAACTGTTCACATACTGGGCTTTCCTGGTGGCTCAGTTCAGTTGCTCAGTCGTATCCGACTCTTTGCGACCCTATGAATCGCAACGCGCCAGGACCCCCTGTCCATCACCAACTCCCGGAATTCACCCAAACTCATGTCCATCATGTTGGTGATGCCATCCATCCATCTCATCCTCCATCATCCCCTCCTCCTGCCCCCAATCCCTCCCAGCATCAGAGTCTTTTCCAATGAGTCAACTCTTCGCATGAGGTGGCCAAAGTATTGGAGTTTCAGCTTCAGCATCAGTCCATCCAGTGAACACCCAGGACTGATCTCTTTTAGGATGGACTGGTTGGATCTCCTTGCAGTCCAAGGGACTCTCAAGAGTCTTCTCCAACACCACAGTTCAAAAGCATCAATTCTTCGGCACTCAGCTTTCTACACAGTCCAACTCTTACATCGATACGTGACCACTGGAGAAACCATAGCCTTGACTAGACAGACCTTTGTTGGCAAAGAAATATCTCTGCTTTTCAATATGCTATCTAGGTTGGTCATAACTCTCCTTCCAAGGAGTAAGCATCTTTTAATTTCATGGCTGAAATCAACATCTGCAGTGATTTTGGAGCCCCAAAACATAAAGTCTGACACTGTTTCCACTGTTTTCCCATCTATTTCCCATGAAGTAATGGGACTAGATGCTATGATCTTCGTTTTCTAAATGTTGAGCTTTAAGCCAACTTTTTCACTCTCCACTTTCACTTTCATCAAAGGCTTTTTAGTTCCCCTTCACTTTCTGCCATAAGGGTGGTATCATCTGCATATCTGAGGTTATTGATATTTCTCCCGGCAATCTTGATTCCAGCTTGTGTTTCTTCCAGTCCAGCGTTTCTCATGATGTACTCTGCATATAAGTTAAATATACAGAATGACAATATACAGCCTTGACGTACTCCTTTCCCTATTTGGAACCAGTCTGTTGTTCCATGTCCAGTTTGAACTGTTGCTTCCTGACCTGCATATAGGTTTCTCAAGAGGCAGGTCAGGTGGTCCGGTATTCCCATCTCTTTCAGAATTTTCCACAGTTTACTGTGATCCACACAGTCTAAGACTTTGGCATAGCCAATAAAGCAGAAATAGATGTTTTTCTGGAACTCTCTTGCTGTTTCGATGATCCAGCGGATGTTGGCAGTTTGATCTCTGGTTCCTCTGCCTTTGCTAAAACCAGCTTGAACATCTGGAAGTTCACAGTTCATGTACTGGTGAAGCCTGGCTTGGAGAATTTTGAGCATTACTTTACTAGCATGTGAGATGAGTGCAACTGTGCAGTAATTTGAGCATTCTTTGGCATTACCTTCCTTTGGGATTGGAATGAAAACTGACCTTTTCCAGTCCTGTGGCCACTGCTGAGTTTTCCAAATTTGCTGACATATTGAGTGCAGCACTTTCACAGCATCACCTTCCAAGATTTGATATAACTCAACTGGAATTCCATTACCTCCACTAGCTTTGTTTATAGTGATGATTTCTAAGGCTCACTTGACTTCACATTCCAGGATGTCTGGCTCTAGGTGAGTGATCACACCATCATGATTATCAGGGTCATAAAGATCTTTTTTGTACAGTTCTTCTGTGTATTCTTGCCACCTCTTCTTAATATCTTCTGCTCCTGTTAGGTCCATACCATTTCTGTCCTTTAACAAGCCCATCTTTGCATGAAATGTTCCCTTGGTATCTCTAATTTCCTTGAAGAGATTCTAGTCTTTCCCATTTTGTTGTTTTCCTCTATTTCTTTGCATTCATACCTGAGGAAGGCTTTCTTATCTCTCCTTGCTATTCTTTGGAACTCTGCATTCAGATGCTTATATCTGTCCTTTTCTCCTTTGATTTTCACTTCTCTTCTTTTCACAGCTATTTGTAAGGCCTCCCCAGACAGCCATTTTGATTTTTTTCATTTCTTTTCCATGGGGATGGTCTTGATCCCTGTCTCTTGTACAATGTCATGAACCTCCATCCATAGTTCATCAGGCACTCTATCTATCAGATCTAGTCCCTTAAATCTATTTTTCATTTCCACTGTACAATCATAAGGGATTTGATTTAGGTCATACCTGAATGGTCTAGTGGTTTTCCCCACCTTCTTGAAGTTAAGTCTGAATTTGGCAATAAGGAGTTCATGATCTGAGCCACAGTCAGCTCCCAGTCTTGTTTTTGCTGACTGTATAGAGCTTCTCCATGTTTGGCTGCAAAGAATATAGTCAATCTGATTGCGGTGTTGACCATCTACTGATGTCCATGTGTAAAATCTCTTCTTGTGTTGTTGGGAGAGTGTTTGCCAGTGTGTTCTGTTGGCAAAACTCTATTAGCCTTTGCCCTGCTTCATTCCGCATTCCAAGGCCAAGTTTGCCTGTTACTCCAGGTGTTTCTTGACTTCCTACTTTTGCATTCCAGTCCCCTATAATGAAAAGGACATCTTTTTTGGGTGTTAGTTGTAACAGGTCTTGTAGGTCTTCATAGACCGTTCAACTTCAGCTTCTTCAGCGTTACTGGTTGGGGCATAGACTTGGATTACCATGTTATTGAATGGTTTGCCTTGGAAATGAACAGAGATCATTCTGTTGTTTTTGAGATTAAATCCAAGTACTGCTTTTTGGATTCTTTTGTTGACCATGATGGCTACTCCATTTCTTCTAATGGATTCCTGCCCACAGTAGTAGACATAATGGTCATCTAAGTTAAATTCACCCATTTCAATCCATTTTAGTTCACTGATTCCTAGAATGTCAACGTTCATTTTTGCCATCTCCTGTTTGACCAATTCCAATTTGCCTTGATTCATGGACCTAACATTCCAGGTTCCTATGCAATATTGCTGTTACAGCATCGGACCTTGCTTCTATCACCAGTCACATCCACAACTGGGTATTATTTTTGCTTTGGCTCCGTCACTTCATTCTTTCTGGAGTTATTTCTCCACTGATCTCCAGTAGCATATTGGGCACATACCGATCCAGGGAGTTCCCCTTTCAGTATTCTATCATTTTGCTTTTCATACTGTTCATGGGGTTCTCAAAGTGTTCCCTGGTGGCTCAGATGTTTAAAAATCTGCCAGCAATGTGGGAGACCCAGGTTCAATCCCTGGGTTGGGAAGATGCCCTGGAGAAGGATGGGAACCCACTCCAGTATTCTTCCCTAGAGAATCTCATGGACAGAGGAGACTGGAGGGCCACAGTCCATGGGGTCACAAAGAGTCAGACACATTCACATATTACGAGTTATGGTAGATGTATTTCACCCTGTTTACTTAAGCCTTTTGAATTATGAATATTTCTATTTCTGATGTCTCCAAGTACATTTGACAACCCCTCTAATTTAACACATATATCCAAGTCACTCAAATTGCTATGCTTACATGAAAGGTAGTTTATGAACATGAGGCTGGCGCAACCTTATTGAGTAAAGCCGGATTTTGAAACTCACTGGCTGTATGATCATGCCCTAATCATCTCTCTGTACGAAAGGCTTCTCTCTTATAAAATGGGACTATAACTTCACAGCTGTTACTAACTTTAAATGCGATAATGATTGTGTGCTTATTGCGGTGAACATGGGTAATAGTAAGTAGTTGATTAACCTTATTAGTGGTGAATTATTTCAGTCTTAGTTACTTTTTTCTCTGGCCTTTTCTTCCCTTTTGTTCCTCTTTTTATCTTAGAGTTCATGTGTCTGAGTTTGTGTGTCTACTTCAAGAAACCTTTACATTGGCACAGAAAAACCCCTATACCTGCCTCCTTCATTTAAGCCTAATTGTTGACAAAGAATGTCATATTTGCAAGGAATTTCACTTCAAAAGACCAGAAAAAAGAGAAAAGCTGAGGACATGACCTGGCAACAGTTGGCACGGAAAAAGAAAAAAAAAGAAACTTGCCTGAGGACAGTTAGTGGTTATGTTTATTATGACCCAGTTTTGACAAAGTTCCCATTTTTATGTGAAAGCATAATGATAGATATGGTTGTTCAGATCAAATGAATTGGTTTTTAATGCTTTGAAGAGTACAAACTATACTTGAAACATTGTGTTCTTTCCTGGATCACAACAAGGAGGAACATAAACAGAATTGTTATGAGTATCTACTCCTGTTGGCAGAGTGTCTGTGTTTTAAAAGATCACTAAAAACAAAACAAAAAACAAAACACCTTACAGAATAGTTTTAAACATAACAGCAATGTTAAAATAATTTTATGATGAACCCACCTTCTAGATTGAACCATCAGTATTCACTGCACTTGTTTCATCCTATATGGATCCATTTATTCATTAATCCACCTTTAATGCAATTCAAGGTAAATTGCAGATATCCATAGCCTTTGCTCTAAGAACTTCACTATGTATATTATAGCTTGCAGTGCATGTTTATACTTTTTGTTTTGATATAAAATTTGCAAACTGTAAATTTTATGTAATTTTAAGATATACGATATGCATAAAACTTTAGTGTGTATTCACTAGGCTTTAAAAAATGTATGCATCAACCAAACCCAGACTCCTATATTTTGAGTGTTTATTTTTATCTACATGGCTTGCTTCTTCTAAGAAACATTATTGACTGGTCTCCTCTGGTTTGCTTTTTACATGCTTCCCTTTCATACCCAAAGAATAGCTCAGAACTAGATGAGAGATGGTATTTTGCTCACTTATTCACTTATGGCACTGGAAATAAGCCTGGAAATAAATAATAGCCTTAAGATGTAGATAAGAATTTTGTATGAGGAATAAAGGGCAGGCAGAGTGACAGAAGAAGGCATAAGAAGTTTTTTAGGCAGGAGAAAGTGAAGTGGTGGAAATGTAATTTTTACGTGGACAGCCAACAGGAGTCTCAGCTGGCCGGAGGGGACAGTTCTAACAGGGGAAAGAAGGAGTGAGCTATATGGAAAGGTAGTACTTCGAAAAATGTGCAGTGATTCAGTTATCAAAATACACATAGCACTCTACATGTTGACATTAGAATAGCTAAATAACTTCAGGGATTAGAAACCAAAGAGGGCTTAATTTCTGTAATGAGCAGGGAATTTAGTATATGGATAAAAGTGACAGAAAAGAAAACCATGTGTATTTTCAAAAATGGTAAATGAATAGAAGATAGGCATTTTAAACTATTATTTATTTTAATTTGAGGATAATTACTTTATTGTGATGGTTTTTGCCATGCATCAATATGAATCAGCCACAGGAATTCATGTGTCCCCTGCATCCTGAACCTCCCTCCCACCTTCCACCCCACCCTATCCTTCCAGGTTGTCACAGAGCATGGGCTTTGGGTGCCCTACTTCGTACATCAAACTTGCAGTGTTTCTCTGTTTTACATATGTCATGTATATGTTTCAGTGCTGTCCTCTCAAATCATCCCACCCTCTCCTTCCACTGAGTCCAAGTCTGTTCTTTACGTCCATGTCTCCTTTGTGGTCCTGCACATAGGATCATTTGTACCATCTTTCTAGATTCCATATGTGTGTGTTAATATATGGTATTTTCTTGCTCTTTCTGACTTACTTCACTCTGTATAATAGGCCCTAGGTTCATTCACCTCATTAGAACTGCCTCAAATGTGTTCCTTTTTATAGCTGAGTAATATTCGCTTGTGGATATACACCACAACTTCCTTATCCATTCGTCTGTCAATGGACATCTAGGTTGCTTCCATGTCCTAGCTATTGTAAATAGTGCGGCAGTGAACACTGAGGTACATGTGTGTTTTTCAGTTATGAATTCCTCAGAGTATATGCCCAGGAGTGGGATTGCTGGGTCGTATGATAGTTTTCTTCCTAGTGTTTTTTAAGGAACCTCTATAGGCATTTTTAAAACTGTGTAAATACTGAGGAAAAGAGCAAAGATGCCCTGACCATGGTTTATAAAGTTAGTATAATGCTGAAATTGATGACAGAACATCAAAGTAGAAGCTACTGCGTCAGTCTTCACAGTACATTTGGGAGGTAAGGACTAGTATCATCGTTTTACAGATGAGTAAACCACAATCTCATTTGTAAAGACCCTGATGCTGGGAAAGATTGAAGGCAGGAGGAGAAAGGGATGACAGAGCATGAGATGGTTGGATGGCATCACCAACTCAATGGGCATGAGTTTGAGTAAACACTGGGAGTTGGTGATAGACAAGGAGGCCTAGCATTCTGTGGTCCATGGGGTCACAAAGAGTTGGACACGACTGAGCGACTGAACTGCACTGGACTGAAACCATGGTGCAAATAAGCCAGATGACTTGTTCAAAAGCACATAGCTTATGTCAGAGTCATGACTCATACTGTGGTCAGTATGATTCAAAGATCCCCCCTCTTACAATGGCCTTACTCTAATTTTGTATTATGTGGGTTTTTCCCCTTCCTCAAGAGGAATAATCTTTACCCATTGTTGTTTAGTCCCTAAGTTGTGTCCAACTCTTTGCAACTCCATGGACTACAGCACACCAGCCTCCCCTATCCTCCACTGTCTCCCAGAGTTTATCAAACTCATGTCCACTGAGTAGATGATGCCTTCTCATCTTTTGCCGTCCCCTTTTCCCGCCTTCAATCTTTCCTAGCATCAGGGTCTTTTCTAATGAGTTGGCTCATCGCATCAGCTGGCCAAAGTGTTGGAGCTTCAGCATCTGTCTTTCCAATGAATTTTCAGTGTTGATTTCCTTTAGAATTGACTGGTTTGATCTCCTCAGTCGCAGAAACTCTCAAGAATCTTCCCGAGCATCACAACTCAAAAGCACGAATTCTTCAGCACTCAGCCTTCTTTAAGGTCCAACTCTCACATCCATACGTGACTACTGGAAAAACCATAGCTTTGGTTGTAGTGACCTTTGTCAGGACAGTAATGTCTCTGCTTTTGAATATGCTCTCTAGGTTTGTCATAGTCTTTCTTCCAAAGAGAAAACATCTTTTATTTTCATGGCTATAGTCCACAATGATTTTGGAGCCCAAGAAAATAAAATTTGTCACTGTTTCCACTTTTTCCCTTTCTCTTTGCTGTGAAGTGATGGAACTGGATGCCATGGCCATAGCTTTTTGAATATTGAGTTTCAAGCTAGATTTTTCCTCTCTAACCCTCATCAAGAGGTCCTTTAAATCTTCTTCACTTCCTGCCATTAGAGTAGTATCATCTGAGATTGTTGATACTTCTCCTGGCAATCTTGATTCCAGCTTGTGATTCGTCCAACCTGGTATTTCACATAACGGACTCTGCATAGAAGTTAAATAAGCTGGGTGACAATATACAGCCTTGTCATACCCCTTTCCCAATTTTGAGCCAGTCGGTTGTTCAATTGTTGCTTCCTGACATACTTGCAGGTTTCTCAGGAAACAGGTAAGGTGGTCTGATGCTCCCATCTCTTCAAGAATTTTCCACAGTTTGTTGTGATCCACACAGTCAAAGGTTTTACTGTAGTCAGTGAAACAAAAGTAGATATTTTTTATGCAATTGCCTTGCTTTCCCCATGATCCAACAAATGTTGGCAATTTGATCTCTGGTTCCTCTGGCTCTTCTAAACCCAGTTTGTACATCTGAAAGTTCTTGGTTCATGTACTGTTGAAGACTAGCTTGAAAGTTTTGAACATAACCTTACTAACATGGGAGATATGCACAATTCTACAGTAGTTTGAACATTCTTTGGCATTGCCCTTTCTTTGGGATTGGAATGAAGACTGACTTTTTCTATTCCTGTGGCCACTGCTGAATTTTCCAAATTTGCTAACATATTTAGTGCAGCACTTAATAACATCATTTTTAAAGATTTTAAATAGCTCTCCACTAGCTTTGTTCATTATAATGCTTCCTAAGGCCCACTTGGCCTCACACTCCAGGGTGTCCAGCTCTAGGTGAGTGACCATACCACCATGGTTATCCAGATCTTTAAGACCTATTTTGTATAGTTCTTCTGTGTATTCTTGCCACCTCTTCTTAATCTCTTCTGTTTCTTTTAGGTCCTTACCATTTCTGTTCTTCATCATGCCCATCCTTGCATGACATGTTCCCTTGATAACTCTAATTTTCTTGAAGAGACTTGTAGTCTTTCCTATTTTATTGTTTTCCTCTGTTTCTCTGCATTGTTCTTTTAAGAAGACCTTCTTATTTCTTCTTGCTATTCTCTGGAATTCTGCATTCAGTTGAGTATATCTTTCCCTTTCTCCCTTGTCTTTTGCTCTCTTCTTTACTCAGCTGTTTGTAAAGCCCTCAGACAATCACTTTGCCTTCTTGCATTTCTTTTTCTTTGGGATAGTTTTGGTGACTGCCTGAGTTGGGAAGATCTCCTGGAGTAGGAAATGGAAACCCACTCCTGTATTCTTGCCTGGAAAATTCCATGGACAGAGGAGTCTGGTGGGCTATAGTCCATGGAGTCGCAAAGCATCTGACACCACTGAGCCACTAAGCACACAGCACAGCATCTTTATTCATGGAAGAGTGCAAATCCCACAGTATAAGGTGTTTCTTTTTCCTAATTTTTCCTCAACCTAATTCACCACCCTCCCCCTTAACCAGGCCTTTACCTAAATATCAGATGCATCCCCCATTTTGGTTAGACCCTCTTCAATTATATACATGAAGAGTAACATCTATGTGCATAAGATATAATTGAGATTTTACAAATAGAAAAAAAATGGTCTTAATGTTTTTAGTTAACATACTTTTATACATAAGAATAAAAGAAAAACATCCCTCTGCCCGCAAACATTTCCTGGGTACCTACTGTGACTCAGGCTCTGTTCTCCATGCTTGGAATACAGTTATAAATGGGGATGACAAAGGAAGAAAAAAATCTTGATTACAAAACTACATAGAGAAAACATTGACTATAAAGTCATGATTTAGGCTTATACCTCTCTGACCTTATCACCAGAAATTTGCCCTCTCACTCACCCCTCTTCCATCACTGTTGCTTCCTTGCTGAACCCCGAACAAATCAGGTGTCCTTCAGACTAAAGGACTGTGTTCTAGCTTTTCCTTTTGCTGTTCCACAAGATACTTGTTTGGCCAACTCCCTCATCTCCATTTCTTCTAGTTAGAACTCTTCTAATCATCTGACTTAGTATTGCAATTGGCTACTGTCTCTCCTTAAGTACTATTATGTTATTTATTTACTTATTATGATTATTTTTTGTCTGTTACCTCTTCCTGTGATATAAGCTTCATCAAGATAGGGGATTTTTGTTTGTTTGTTTGTATGTTTTCTCCTTTCTCATCCCTGTCCATAACTGTATTTTAAGCATGGAGACCAGAGCATCCTTCAAAGTAGGCACCCAGTAAATATTTGCTGGCAGAGGGATGACCATCTAGTAAATATATCTGGAGCGGTCTTCTGTGTGAGTTCACCAGGAAGATGTTATCTGTAAATACATGCGATATTGAATTGGAGTACTCAAAGGGTAGTTTTTCAGTACTTCCAACTGGATGGCTCAGAATGAGATATTTGTATATCTTGCTTGTCTTCCTAGGATTGAGCCAGCTACGTGGAGATGGAACTGGTTATCAAAAGAGCTATGTTTTAACCTTGGCTTTTCTACTAATTGGAGCTTTTTTCCTTTGGCAGTATAAGTAATCTTTCTCTGAGCTTTTAGATTTCTCACATTTCATCCAACCCTCTCATTCCATGATTAACATCAGTTACTTTCATTCCTTAATGTACAGTTTTAGAGACTTTGCATCTATTCATTATTTATTGAACATATATTCACTTCTTTCTTCTAGATCCTTTGATGTTGCTGGGAAGCCAAATAAAGTTGGTCTTTACGAAGTATCTATTATGTAGTAATACAATCCATCATTCCCTAGAGATGAGAAAACTATGGTCCAGAGAGGATAAATGTTTTATATAAAATATTTTTCCTGAAATTAGGAAGAAACTGTAATTTGTAATCTAAGACTTAAATCATAGATACTGTAAAATAATTATAGACATATGATCATCTCAGTAAAAGTTCCTTCATTATTTATACTGAAATTCCAAGAATAAAGAGAAAGAAGGACATGAATGTACCTATGGCTGATTCTTGTTGGTGTTTGACAGAAAACAACAAAATTCTGTAAAGCAATTATCCTTCAATTAAAAAATAAAGTGGAAAAAAAAAAGAGGAGGGAGGGGGTTTTCCTAGGTTCCCATGGTGACCACTGCATGGTTGATTTCCATCAGAAAAACAGGTCTTTTTATCCAAGTTTATGCCAGGTCAGTATCCTATATTGTATCTGTAGGTTTTGTTTTGTTTTGTTGATGACAAATTATAAAAAGAAAAAAAAACTGATTTTACAGAATTTACTTTATTGTCAAGCGAATCAAGGGAAATATATATGGAATACCCTAAGCTCAAGGTAGAGTAGAAGGTGTATCTTTATAAATTGAAGGGATTCGCTAGAGAAAAGTAAAGTAAAAGCAGAGGCAAGTAAAGAAATACGAGAGAGCTGGCAAGTCAGCTCTCTGATTCAGCATTTTCAGCATACTGGTTCTGATTCAGCATTTTCCACGGTGCTTTAGGTTGATTTTCCCACCACTTTTCCTACAAAAAAGGAAGACAAATATATGCTCAGTGCAATTGCATTACTATCCATCACATAGGTTGGAAAAAGGTTTAACTGTCATAGAAACAATTGATTCACAGGTATCCATGTCTATGATTAGGTATTAGTTAAATACACTTGGAGGTAACATCTGGCCTAATTGCAGAAAGTATGAATCTTAAACTTCAGAGTTTTACTAAGGTTTAGACCTTTTGGTTTTAACTGTTCATTATCTGAGAGTAAATATGTATACAGATGTAAAAGTGAATGGAGATATAATTGCAAAGAGACTATATGTCATAGTTCTAACCTGATAGAAGATGTAAGAAGTTGAACCAAATATTAAGGCCTTTGGCATTTTTTAGCAGACATGTTTTCAGGCCCTCTCAGAAATATGGGCCCATTAAATCAAATCTCATCTTACCCTACTGCCCTTTTCCTGGGAAAATTTTCATATTGATTTGTCAGATATATAGAAATATAGGCACATGTGTATTATTTATAGATTTAATATTTATTAATATCATTCTACATGCTTAGCCCTGTTATTGATAGGGGTTTATATATTCCCTGTGCCTAGGAATTTTATGGGTTAATTAAGGAAAGTTAAGGTATTCATAGAAGAAACTCTAATACAAGAAAATGATGACAGTGGTAGAAGACACTAGGAAGTGTGATCATTTTTATCTTGCTTAAATTCCCTGGCTTTTAGAGCAGTCAGACCAAAAGACTGATTAATTGATGGAGTAAATATTTATTAAATATAAATTACATTTCATCAGGAATCTAATAGTCAACTAAAATAATATAGACTAAAATCTATAGCACTTGTTCTGTTTCTTACAAACATGTAAACTCAATAAATATTTTTCTTTGGTAGAATCTTCCTAATATAATTGGTAAAATTTGTATAGTCTGGATAATAAAGGATAATCCTCTCTGTTGTTTATTGAAAGGCTATTTTCATCAGAATGAATGGAACTTATTGCCTTCAAAACGTATTATTTTTTATAAAATATCAGAAAATAATTTGGATAATATTTTTATTGATTAATTTTCTCCTAAGTTTTTCGTGTTTCTGATTTTGAGGAATTTTTTAACTTGACTACAATTCTAAAACTTTCTTTCATCTTTTCCAAAATTATAATAACAACAAACATAATTGTATGAAAATGATTGAAATTTTAATTAGAAATAAATGAAAAAATAACAAAATGTATCAAAATGCTTAAAGACATATAAAAATTTTTTTTAAAAATTACCTGAGTCAAACATACTAACAAATTGAAATACCTGAGATTATGTTTTTAGATAATTTAGAAACCTTCAGATAACTTTGGCGATGGTGGGGAGGGGTTGTTTTTGTTTCATTTGTTTTCAGCTCGTCTGCCTGAAGCTTATTACTTCAGTTCCTATGGATGGGTATGAGTAGAACTTTCTAGAATATCTCAAGGAAAGTGTCATAATCTTATTCTGGAAGTTTGTGTTTGCAAGGTAGATTTGATGAATATGATACTTACACCACTGCCTTACAGAAGGCACATTTATTGCCATATGTCTGGCCATCAGAACCACAGTGGGGATTAGATTCCCGAGTACAGAAGACCTTGGGGTCCTTGAACTCATCACAGTCAACCTAGCAAAGCAAACGCAGTGACATTGATATTAGTGCATTCTGTCTAAGGGACTGTCCCTCAGAACATAAGTTTTGGACAGTAAACTTAAAATTATACATATTATTGTATATAGTTGTGGTGTAAAGTTTTCTAAGTAAAAATAACTTTCTAACTAGAATATATTAAACATAATTAAGATTTTTTCTTTAAAGAACATATGTCTATAGTCACTGTATTCAGGGGTATGTTAATAATATAAGGCAGATGCTTATTTCTTACAGGATGAGTGAGACAAAGGCTATGGGTATGATTTTATCCTCCAATGCTAATTTGCACCAATTGAGAGTAGTTTTGGGTCTTTAAATGGGGAGAGGGGCGGGGAAACAACTGTATTGGGATTCCCTGGTTGTCCAGTGGTTAGGGCTCCACATTTCCCCTCCAGCAGACACAGGTTCGATTCCTGGTCTGGGAACTAAGATCCCACATGCTGTATGCTGCAGACAAAAAAATAAGAAAATTTTTATTAGTGTAACTCCAAAAGCACTCCTCCTGAATTGCTTTAAAGTTATGGATGGTCACTGCAAGATGCTCCCAGGTGTTATTTGATAACTGGTCAGTTTTCCTGTGGCTGCTAAATCGGTTTATTATCTCTTGAAAACAAAATTCTAATATCTTTACATTAACTTACTCTGTCCCAGAATCTGTAGAATTTGAACTTTTGTGCCTACTACAATAACTGAGTAATGACTGCCCTAAACTGTTCTGTTTTGAAGGACTCTGAGGTTGCATCTAGCTTTGGTGAGAAGACACGCTGTGACCAATTAATAATTATCATCATGGGCTCTATAGAAGGAATGATTATGCTACTAATGTATCTCCTTAGTTACAGTGATATCTTGGAATTAGTCTGGAGTTTTAAGATTTTTTTCAATTCACTGTCAACTGAGTCAGTATTTGGTGTGCAGATAACATATGAGCCATTTTATTCCAGAGAACAGGCAATGTGCAGTAGGTAAAACTGAACTCCTTCAGATGGGAGCTGTGTGGAATGAAGTGATATTTAAACATGAATAGAAGGACCATACTTTACCCCATCATAGTTTTATTAAAATAATACTCTTATGTTTATCAGTTGCTTCATAATCTCCAAACTCTTCTCACATGGATCAACTCCATTGTCTCACAGTAACGCTGAGATTCACATTGAACAATATAAAACATATTAGCCAATTTACAGACATGAATATCAATCCTTAGGAGATTAAGTGGCTTACCAGTGCCATACAACCAGAAGCACTGAGACCAGTGCTTGAACATACTTTGCATGGCTGACCCAGAATTTCTGGCAATATACAATTGTTGATTTCCAACAAATCTTCATTGAGAGAAATAAAGACCAACTGTCATGATATACCTTGACCTTGCTTATAGTCAGGCCATGTAGACTTTATTAAAGTAACTTATTAGGGGACTGTATGGGCACAGGTAAGATGAATCATTTGTTTAAAGTATTAGCAAACCATTATATACTGAGAAAGCCCCCTGAAACTTTGCACAAGGAGATGCCCAGCAAAAACGCCATACAACTGAGTTTTAAAAATATTATCACATATATCAGGTTTAACGTATCCAAAACTCTCAAATATAACTTTTTGTTGAAATTTGGCGTCTTGTACTATTAAGATTGGGTAGTGTGATACTAACCAGTGATTTTCTTAGGGCTGGGTCAGATAGAAGATACCCAGGCTTCTTATCGTCCTACATATAGGCCCACTTTCTCCTCTGCTCTTACAGATAACTCCATCTTCTCATACCACTTTCAGGAGAGTAATCTTTTCTTTAGGTCTCCAAATAGAAAGTAAAAGCTGGAAAATCTTTAGGATATTATAAACCACAGAATGTGTGTGTGTGTTACTCATTCAGTCATGTCTGACTCTGTGACTACATGGACTGTAGCCCGCTAGGCTTTTCTGTCCATGGGGTTTTCCAAGCAAGAATACTGGAGTGGTTGCCATTTCCTTCTCCAGGGGACCTTCCTGACCCAGGGATCGAACCTGCCACATTGCAGGGTGATTCTTTACTATCTGAGCCACCAGGGAAACCATAGAATATTAAACAAACAAAACAATGCATTTGTATTTATGTTACTAAAGTACACATTTGCAGTTGCGTGCGTGAGTCAAGAAAATTCTTTAAACCGCAGAATCATGTTTTCTTTTATTTCACATAGAGCTAATGGGTAACTAGTATTTAGAGAACACAGTGCTTGGTGCTGGTGATATAAGAAGGAAGCAGTTATAAATATATCAATAAGCTCACCATCTTATCTGCATTAGGGAATCAGAAAAGGGCAGATAATGACAGCACTGTGTGTCATAAAGGCCAAAATGGGACAAATACAGGCAATGTGGAAACTGAGAAAAAGGGCATCTCAGTCAGAGATATGTGTCTCCCTACAGGTTCTAAATATTTTCGTTGTCAACTTCTTTGCTGTAAACATCTTTGCCACAGACACTTTCATGGATAGCTAATCGACCATAAAGCAATTTTTCCATAAAAGATAAAATTACTAAAAATAAAAGAGAGACATTAATGACAATATAATGAAATTTATTTTCATAGCAAAGTTAAAAAGACTTTATTGCAAAATATAGCATATTTGACGGCACTTAAAATGTGTGCAGATTCATGGCCATATTGCACAAATACCTAATTTAATTTTATGGGTTGTTCCTAAGCACCTGCCTTCAACATCTTTAGTTCATAGTATTACACCTTTTTCTGCTAATTTGTTTCCTCATTTGGCATCACACTTTTTTACTAAAATTTCTGCCTTCATTAAGAGTGGTATTGTTTTCTAAATACTAGGATACATATTTGTAACTATTTGTTTTACTTTGTAAAGCTTTTACACTGTTGTTTGTTCCTGGTGTAGTGCCAAATAAGTATTACCACCATATTTTGTGCCAAGCCCATATGTGAAGTTTTTATTAGCCATCATTTTAAAACTGCCAGGGTGCTCCTCACTATCCAGGCCATTATATGGGCCAAGATTTATATAATATAAAAATGGGAATACTGTATCAATGGAGAAATGAAACCTAACTGCCAACCACTGAAAGCTGAAATAACAACCCAAGCCATCAACCGGTTTATCTTTTGTGGCAAAATTGCCTTACAGCTAATTAGTTACACAAGGACTGAAACACCTGTGGCAAAGATGTTTACAACAAAGCAGCATATGGGGAATATGCCGAACGTGGCCTCTCAGATCAGGTAAAGAGAAGAAAAAAGTCTCTTACTTGAAAGAGACGCCTCCTTAAGCCACCTTTTCTTGGCATCCAGCCCTCTGATCTTGTGTTGCAGCCTCTTTTGTCCTTCAGAAAGCAACATGGAAGTGGCACTTGGGGAGGTTCTTTGCTTTGAGAATTTCTAGATCCCTCCTCCCACCCTAAACCCACCTGACCCTTCCATCACCCCTGGGAATAGGAGTAGGAAAAGCAAAGGATTTCAGTGAATAAAACCAAATCAACTAACTGGTATATTACCAAGCCTCCTTAAATTAACATAGGTACACGAATCTACATACTTGTAAATTGCAGTGGCTTCCCATGATCCCTGAAGTAAGCTCAGGAATCACGTTATAGAGCTTTTTCTGCCACTTGCCATTGGGCAGTTGTGTTATCTTGGACAAAGTACTCAACATCTGTGCCTCAATTTTTTTAACCAAAATTTTAAAAACAAAACCCCAAAATACAGTTGCCATGCCTCATTCCCAGGGTTTTTATAACAATCAAATGTAGTCACCTTAAGAGTTGTAGAAAGTCAGTGTGGAATATTTGAAATAGTCCTGAAGGAGTAGTGTAGAAAATAAGCCTCTCATTGTGGGCCTGCACTAACTGTATCTCTCATCACATTCCGAAAGGCTCTGTAACTCATAAAGAATGCTAAGTGTCATGAGACTAGAAAGCCCCGAAGGATGCTCCAGCTTTGATAATCCAAATTGTAGCTGTGACTTCTTATGGTGGAATAGCATAGTAAAGCTGGGTCCTTAGTTCTTCAGTTTGATGGGAGAAATAACAACTATTGTTCAAATGCTTCCTCCTTCATGTCTAAAGGATACTCTTCACTCACTTGTAAAAATTGTAGCATGGTGACTAGGGACAGAAAAGAACCACCCTCAGAGAATTCCAGAGATTTGTTTTTTTTCAGTCACTCAGTTGTGTCTGACTCTTTGCGACCCCATGGACTGCAACACACCAGGCTTCCCTATCCTTCACCATCTCCTGGGGCTTGCTCAAATTCATGTCCATTGAGTCGGTGATGCCATCCAACCATCTCGTCCTCTGTTGTCCCCTTCTCCTCCTGCCTTCAATCTTTCCCAGCATCAATGTCTTTTCCAGTGAGCCAGCTGTTCACATCAGGTGGCCAACGGCTCAGAATGTGGCCTTACAGAGCCAGCCAGAAATCCCTGCTCTGAGGCAGAGAGCCAGGCTGGTTGCTGTTATTGTTCACTCACTGTCATGTCTGACTCTGCAACCCCATGGACTGTAGCATGCCAGGCTCCCCTGTCTTCCACTATCTCCTGGAGTTGGCTAGAATTCATCTCCATTGAGTCAATGATGCTATGTAACCATCTCATCCTCTGCTTTCCCATTTTCCTTTTGCCTTCAATCTTTCCCAGCTTCAGGGTCTTTTCAAGTGAGTCGGTTCTTTGCATCAGTATTGGAGCTTCAGAAACAGTTCTTCCAATGAGTATTCAGGGTTTATTTCCTTTCAGATTGACTGTTGTGATCTCCTTCCAGTCCAAAAGACTCTGAAGAGCCTTCTCCAGCACCATAACTTGAAATTGTCAGTTTTTCAGCACTCTGCCTTCTTTATGGTCTAACTCTCACATCCATACATGACTATTGGAAAAACCATAGTTTTGACTATATGGACCTTTGTCAGCAATGTGATGCCTCTGCTTTTTAACATGCTGTCTAGGTTTGTCATAGCTTTCTTTCCAAGGAGCAAGCATCTTTTAACTTCATGGGTGTAGTCACCATCTACAGTGATTTTGGAGCCCAAGAAAATAAAATCTGTCACTGCCTTCCCCTGTTTTCCCTTCTATTTGCCATGAAGTTGATGGAACTGGATGCCATGATCTTAGTTTTTGGAATGTTGAGTTTCAATATTTTAATTCTAAAAAAAATCCAGTGAAAATTTGCAGACGCACACACTCCCCTAGGATGTAAGACTTCATTTCTTCTCTTTACTGAAAAATACTACCTTTGTGGGTAAATTAGCCCCTTTCTTTCCCAGCCCCCTTAATACCAGTTTTCCTAACCCCTCTCCAACTTGACTTCTATTTCCCCTGTTTTAATAGTGCTTCCATATAACCAAAACTGCTCTACAAATGACATCTTTCAGGATCCATTGGATATTTATAAAATGCTCATGATTTCTTTATGATATGTGCTATTCTTGACTACCCCCACCTTTTCAAAACTCCTTTCTGATTCATATATGTCAGTACCCCCAGTTTTACAGCTATTTCTTCTCTTTTTTATTATCTTTTCTAGCTTCCTTCTGAATATTAATTATATACATTTTCAAGAAAACTTTATATACTTGATTTTCTCTGAGAACATGTTATTTCCTCAGATGATACTAATGAGTCCTAGACTTTTTTCTTGTCTTCAAAATTTCAGTGTCTAGTTTCCACTTGTCAGAAATATACAAGATACCTTTAGTCAACAGTTTGAGTCATACTTAATATTCATTTATGTCCAAAATAGAACTCTGTATTTTTCCGTCTAAATTAGTTTTGCATTCTAATTTTTCCACTCTCCATCACAGCTGCTGCTGCTGCTAAGTCACTTCAGTTGTGTCCAACTCTGTGCGACCCCATAGACGGCAGCCCGCCAGGCTCCCCCATCTCTGGGATTCTCCAGGCAAGGACACTGGAGTGGGTTGCCATTTCCTTCTCCAATACATGAAAGTGAAAAGTGAAAGTGAAGTCACTCAGTTGTGTCCGACCTTCAGCAACCCCATGGACTGCAGCCTTCCAGGCAGGAGTACTGGAGTCGGGTGCCATTGCCTTCTCCACTCCATCAGAGCACCATTCTTCAAATCCCTCAACCTACCCTCAGATTATAACATCATCATTTCTATCTCGCAGGGATAGGAAGGGAACAAGTGTCCCTTTCATGTATTTCTTTATCTTAAGATACCTCTTCACCAATTTCAGATTTACTATCTATACCCATCCTCAGCATTTCTGACCTGAAGCTTGTATAATGAATTTTTCTCTCTTTGCCTCCATTTGCTTCAAGTTTCCAAATCCCTTCAACACACAGAGACAAGTCGTCTTACTTGAAATACTGTTTCCATTACTTCTTTAGGACATGAGGCTAGTGAACACTATTCTGTATTTGTTAGATAATTACACTGCTCGAAGCACTTTCCCATGAACTGCGTAATTGCTTTCTGTTGCTGGTTAGAGGTAGCATGGAGCTATGGAAATATCCTGAGATGATGACTGCACAGCTTTACTGCTATTGGTAAACTTGACTCAGTGAGGTCCTCTTTCTGAGGCCTTGGTTTTCCTCTGTAGCTAAGTTGTTGAGGCTGACTAACATCTCCAAATTGTATTAATGTTTAAGTATTCTGTCAGTATAATAGTTATAAGTGAGTTCAAGGTTATTAGGAAGCATGAACAACACCATTTTCTAGTCAAGAGCATTGTTTTACTAACTGTATTAAAATTTGCCATGTGTTTATCTTGAAGTACAACAAAACTAAATTTAGATATTCCTAAGACTATTATAAAAGAAAACATTTGCCTATTGTTTTTGAGGGATTTGTTAATCCCAGTCATAAATATTCATTTAAACATGTCTTTAAGTATATGGTCCCAAATACACAGCCTGATAGAGAAAATAAGAAAAATAAAGATAGTGTAGGAAGTGATTCTAATAAAAATTTATCCAGGTTAAATGGACTATCTGTATTCTGAGATTATGACTTTCAAGCATTTGTTATTACACTACAATTTCTGAAATGAAGGGTGGTGATGGTAAATAATAGCTTTATCCTTAAGTTATTTTTATTTTACTATTTATGTTTTTTAATGTTCTTACTTGGCAGATTAAAGATTTGGTAGCATATTAGTCATTTACATTTACGGGGAAATTTTTACAGGACCATGAATTTCAAGCCTTAGAACATACTTTTTGTTTAGCTCAAATAATATTTTTGAAAGAATGAGAAACTTTTACAGATCTATAATTAAGACTGCTAGCTATAATCTCCCATCAGATGCTTCATAATGAAAAGACTTCTTCGCATGAAAAGAATGACTTGGGTGTTGGAAAAAAATTTTTCTTCCTTTGTCTTGGCTGGATCAAAGTTAGGCAGGCAACCTCCTAAGGTTAGCTTCAACTTCTTCTGCCTGGCTTTGGGACTGTCACCCTCTTTCCAGACTTGCAGAAGAGAAAGTGTAGCCTTGATACCATCTAAAAGGTGACAACTTCTTTGCCATTTATATTTGAATGGAAGAGAGATAGCAGTCTTGGCAAGGCATATTTAGTTCACACTGATTCAGATATCTCAGGCCAGAAGGGCTTTAGCGATCATTGAATCCAAGTCTTCATTTTAGAGATGTGGAAACAAAGGCAATGAGAAGGGAAAGAGACATCCTTCAAATTACACAGGCAGTAAATATTCAAACTGGGACTCATCTGTATTGTCTCCAGCATACTGGAGCACTCCAAAATCAGTGCATTCCGGTGCTAGATTCCTAGAATATAGATCCAAAGCCTCTTATCTGGGATTATTATTCAGTAAGTCTGGCCTGGTCTCTGAGGATCTACATGTTGAGTGAGCATCTGCAGGGATCCTAAAGCAAGCAGAATATAAGACGTAGACTCATCTAGAGGAATAGAATCAGTAGAATATTTTAAATGAACTTTAGAAACCACTAAAAATCTGTGAAACATTGAAGATCTGGGAAATAAGAGCCCAAAGAAGGGAAGTAACTTTTGTGTTAATGAGAAAACCAGGATTAAAGTCTATATTGTAAAATCCTATGTGTAATGGTCTTAATCATATACTACCTAATAAGGTATAAAATATATTGGCTGGATCTTATGTCTTATTCTTGTGTGCTTCTTTTGATATATAACATAGACAGTACTGACATAACTATTTAAATATAAGAAGAAATAAATTTTAAGATGTACAGTTATGTATATCAGTATAAACACACATATGCACACACAAGTGTGCATGCACACACATACACACACACAGGCAGTTAGTTATAAGGTGTCATTCATTTTAAGACACATCCCAATTTCTGAGATACTAAAATTTGGGAGGAAAATGTCTTATGCAATGTAGTAGATATATTAAGGTTGGAAAATATTTTTCAGCTTCTCTGCCAACTCCCGATTAGTTGGCAGTAGTGTCTGGAAACTTTTGATGCCAAGGGTTCTTGGGCACAGCAAGGCAAACAACAACCAATGCCAAGGTCAAGTGTTACTGTTCAGTATGGACATATGGGTGTGATTGGCAGGGCAAATACCTCTTGTTTGTGTTGTCTATTTGATAGCTAGGACAAAAAAAAACTGGTAAAAAGTTGGTGGATTAATTTGAAACATGCCAGTCCAAACAATAAAGATAATTTGTGCCTTTTCCACTTTTTAACCCAAACTGTATTTAAATTTGATTGAACCAGTCTGTGTCTACTCAATACAGAACACTAAACAAATTGTCTGCTCTTGGTTGCCTTACTTCTAAAAAGAAAATAGTAATCTCTGTTCTAGCTCTTTCAAAAGATCGTTATTAATCAATAACTAATCCTTTCATAGTTTATGTAACTACACATAGTTTACCAAATGATCCCACATAGTTTATGTAATTTAAATCTGATTCTGTGAGGTAAATGATAATATCCCTTTTCAATAGGTGCGGAAATTGTAGCTCAGAAAAGCTGAGTAACTTGCCCAAGATTACACAATGAAATCAGTGAAAGAGCATGAATGTTACCACAGATTCATTCTCTTTTTATTTGTATTCATTTAATTTTAACAAAATCTGAGAGTGGGTGTCTAGGCCCTTTTAAACTGAAACCAGTATTCTCATAACGAGATTATAGTGAGAAAAGTAAGAACTTCTGCTGTTTTCTGCATCTGTCCTACTTGTCCATTTCTTTGCTCTTTTACCCATAGACAGACCTCATTGGTCAGGGAGTACCAGCTAAGAGCCACCGAGGTCGGAAGAATAAATAAAATTATGTACACTGACCTGAGCTCCTTGACTGAAGACACCTGAAAAAAGAGAAAAAACGCATAAAATCCAAACACTGTAATTTTTGTGGGGATGGGATTTGCAATATTAGGTAATCCCAAAGCCTAAAATGTTACTTGTACTTGGTTCTTGGTCATCTCAACGAGTCATGGCTTGGTTACTTTACATTTTTATACCTGCTCTCCTCTTAGGGAGCAGTAGAAACTTGGAAAGTGATGTGTGGAGATGGACCATGATGGTGTAATATTTCTGGGAGGGTGGGGTGGAGTGAGAAAAATAGTTTAAGGATCTGGAGATTGATCTTGCTGTCCTGGCCCTGTCACTCACTCACTGTGGAAAGGATGTATCATCTCTGGCCTCGCTTTGGAGAAGTTGGGTTGGAAAGTTGACTCTAACTCTGCCATTCCCAAGTTTCCCAATGCTTCTGGTCCCTCCCCAAAGCACTTGTCTCGGGAAGTTGAAGGTAGGGATTGGGTTTGTTGTCTGTTCTTTGAGCCTGAAATTGTTCCTCTGCCTTCTGTGTTCAGCTGTAAAGACTCGGCTCAAATTTAGACTGACAAGAACAAACTCATTTTCTATGACTCATTTTTCCTGCTACATCTCTCTATATTCCTGAAAGATTGTATTTCAGAAATGCAATCTTGCTTCTCTCTCTTTCCTTCCATCTTTACAATTTAATATGTAATTTTAGGTTGTGACTAATTAGCACAGTGGTTTAAAAACACTGTAATAATAAAAGTCTTAAGTTCAGTCCTGGTATGAGCTGCTGAATTTTGATCTCTGGCCTTTTCTGTAGAACTCCTAATACTAGCAGTACCCCCTTACATGTAAGTCCACAGCCACCTCAAAGACAGGAAGTGTGGCCAGTGTTTATGGGAAGACAACTGGAAATACTTCAAAGTATATTCTCTGTTAAGAGAGAGAAGGAGAGAGTAAAGCTTTTAAATTTGAAAGAAAGTTAGTGATGAACTACTGTAGTGATTACCAACCACGCTGAAATGATATGACTGATTATTAAATATATAGACTCTCAGGACAACCACTTGAAAAATTCCATTATATGAGACCAAATAGGGTCTGGAAGTCAATAGTTTTTGTTAACTACTCACAAATAATTGTTTTGACCAGGGAAGACTCACTGTTAAAATTTTCAGCCATTTTCCCACTGTACAAATCACCATCTTACATGTAGGAAATGTCAAAGTGGAAGCTAGGTTAATATAAACAATGACTGAGCCAAACTAGTACTTGTATTTTTAAAATTTAGTGATGGCAATATTAATAGACATTTTTCAAGCACTTACTATGTTCTACTATGTTAAATGTTTTATATGCATTTTCTCATTTAACTCCGCAGGGCTAGTCCTTTTATATCCATATTTTACAGATGAGGAAAGTGAGACTCAGAAAGGTCACACAGCTATAAAATGGAAATGCCAGGACTGAAATTTATTCCTCTTGGTCTCAACATTAAAGCTCCTGGGCACTGTGCCTTCCCAAATGTCCTCATGTCTATCAGGGACCTTGTTCTAGTATTAGTATTTGTTTGTATTAGTCAACCAGATCCAATTAGCCTTTGTAAAAAACAAAGCAATAAGAAGTTATTAATTATTTAGACAGTCTTTGCAAGTAGATTTTAATATAGTCAAATCTGTTTGTACACCATCTCAGCAGTTAACTGATCCACTTACTTGAGTTACTTGGCTTTACTAGTCACAATTACTTCATAATATTACAGAAACCCTTTTTTCATTTTTTTATAATTCTGAATATATTTGCTTATGAACATATGATCAGTTCCCTGTGAACAACGACTTCTTCATCTGCTCAATTTCATTGAAAAACTGTTGTTTTTACACGTTTGGGCATCTACAATCTCTGATAGCAGGCAAATTCAACTACTTTTATCATAGAAAATGATACACCAGATCTGCAAATTCCTAGGACTCAGTCTCAAGTCCAGCATTCTAAGAATGAAAGATTCTCTCAGTGAATTGACCTATTTCTTTAGTTGACACAGGCTGTTGGTGGATGTAACGAACCTAGGTTTTGGGTCCAAAGACTCTAGTATGTATTTTGTCCACTACAAAGGCACAGAGTAGAATAATAAAGAAAGAAAAAAAATAGATACAGTGGCCTTGTTCGTTCACATGGATGATGATATGATGAAAGGCATCAGATTGAAGTACAGTTGTCCTTTGAATAATCAGAATTGATAGAATATATGACTGCGGCTCATTAATGTGGCCAAAGATACTCCCCTACTTCAAGAGTTGTTTAGTTCACCAATAACATATGTTTATGAATTCTAAGGTTCAGTGATTTTTTTTTTCTGAAGGATTCTCTGAGTTTCCTGTTTTCTGCTTGTTTCAGTTTCAATTATTTGAGTCCTAATTATAAGAATAATGAGGACTGAAAAGCTTAGCTTTGTCTTGGAAAGCCAAGCTAATATTTAAAATAGTTATCAATTCTCCATACTATTCCTTTGGAACACACACCTGTGATGTCTAGAAGACCTAGATTCAAATTCCAAATTCTGCTTACTAGTTCAGTTCAGTCACTCAGTTGTGTCTGACTCTTTGGGATGCCATGAACCACGGTATGACAGGCTTCCCTGTCCATTACTGACTCCGGGACCTTGCTCAAACTCAGTTACAAGTCCTTAAAATTTTCTTAACTGTTTTGTGCTACAGTTTTCTCATATACAGAATGTGTCTATGAATACCTTGTTATGTGTGTTGCAGATAATGCATAAAAGCCCTGAGTACCTGCCTAGAATATAGTGTATGCTCAACAGATGAAAGTTATTTCATTATTACCATCACCCATTTTCATTATTGCAGTCATTATGATAATCTCTCAGAATTGATCTTTTGTATTAAAATTATTAGGATTTTGAAATATGGTGGACAAATACACTTGTCGTTTCCAGTTCAATGTAAGTATTGGATTTTAACTTTAAGGAAAAAAAAAAACAAACAACTCACCTGAGAAAAAGCAGAAAAGAGCCAGGAAGAGGAGCAGAAAGACACCTGATGTTTTCATGGTGCCAGTTAGCTCTCTCAGATCAAGGCTGCTTTGTCCAGCTCAGGTTCTCTGTCAAGACACTTCCCAGAGCTCTGAAACACACACTAAGACATATATATAGACATGATAAAGGGAGCTGGGATCTCCACCTTCTTTATAAACTCACATTCTGAAACCATCTGCAGTCCTGTATAGGCATTTATTGGAACCTGTCACCAATTTAGAGAAATGCTTCATGCTCCCCATCAATCTTAAAAATTAGAACAATTATATGAGTCGTACCTTAGATCTTACCTTAGATCTTATTAATAGAGGATGTCATTTTCCACCAGTAATCTGTGTTTTCCTAACCGTCAATACATCCTCCCTACCCTTCCCTTTAAGGTTTCACTGTATGAAAGGGATGACTCACTGGTGGAGCCCCACTTGATGCTGTGTCTCTTTCAGACAGGTCCTGCATGTCTGTGATCCCAATGAGTCACCACCAGGGAATGGAATCTCGGGTGTAACTTGGATTTTCAGACTCCGCATCATCCAAGATGTACCTAAAAGAGGTGGGTCGTCTACATAGTCACCAGAGCTGCAAGAGAAAAATTATTTTCCAGGCTGAAATACAACTGTTATTTGAAAAAATCTTTATTTTAGTCCAATGCCAGTGATTTTCAGTTGTTGATTCAGAATGAGCAGGAAGTAACGTGTGTGTGTGTGTTTTATTTGTAAAGGATATTTTAAACAGTTACTATATCGAGGAATATTTGAAATTAGAAATATTTAATATTTCTCCTTTTTCTTAAAAGTAAACTGGTGCAGGCATCTTTTAATTTCATGGCTGCAGTCACTGTCCTCAGTGATTTTGGAGCCCGAGAAAATAGTCAGTCTCTGTCTCCATTGTTTCCCCTCTATGTGCCATGACGTGATGGGACCAGATACCAAGATCTTAGTTTTCTGAATATTGAGTTTTAAGCGAGCTTTTTCACTCTTCTCTTTCACCTTGATCAAGAGGATCTTTAATTCTTCTTTGCTTTCTGCCATTAAAATGGTATCATCTGTGTGTGTAAAGTTATTGATATTTCTCCTGGTAATCTTCATTCAGCCCGGCATTTTTGCATGATGTACTCTGTATAAATTAAATAAATAGGGTGACAGTATAGAGTCTTGATGTACTCCTTTCCCAATTTTAAAGCAGTCCATTATTACATGTCTGGTTCTAACTGTTGCTTCTTGACCAGCAAACAAGTTTCTGAGAAGGCAGGTAAGGTGGTTTGTTATTCTTGTCTCTTTCAGAATTTTCTAGTTTGTTATGATCCACACAGTCAAAGGCTTTAGTGTCATCAATGAAGCAGAAGTAGATTTTTTTTTTAAATTCCCTTGCTTTTTCTGTGATCCAGTGGATGTTGGCAATTTGATCTCTGGTTCCTCTCTCTTTTCTAAATCAATCTTGTACATCTGGAAGTTCTCAGATCACATACTGTTAAAGCCTAGCTTGAAGGATTTTGAGCATTACTTTGCTAGCATGTTAAATTAATGTAAATGTGTGGTAGTTTGAGCATTCTTTGGCATTGCCCTTCTTTGGGATTGGAATGAAAATGACCAGTGACCACTGTTGAGTTTTCCAAATTTTCTGGCATACTGAGTACAGCACTTTAACATTATCATCTTTTAGGATTTGAAACAGCTCAGCTAGAATTCCATCACTTCTACTGGCTTTGTCCATAGTAAGGCTTTCTAAGGCCCACTTGACTTCACACTCCAGGCTGTCTGGCTCTAGGTGAGTGGTCACACCATTGTGGTTATCCAGATCATTAAGACTTTTTTTTATATAATTCTTCTGTGTATTCCTGCCATGTCTTCTTAATATCTTCTGCGTCTGTTAGGTCCATACCGTTTCTGTCCTTTATTAAGCCTATCTTTGCATGAAATGTTCCCTTGGTATCTCTTAATTTTCTTAAAGAGATCTCTAGTCTTTCCCATTCTACTGTTTTCCTCTATTTCTTTGCATTGATCACTGAGAAAGGCTTTCTTATCTTTCCTTGCTATTCTTTGGAACTCTGCATTCAGGTGGGTATATATTTCCTTTTCTCTTTTGCCTTTCACTTCCCTTTTTTTTCTTAGCTGTTTGTAAGACCTCCTCAGACAACCACTCTGCCTTTTTGCATTTCCTTTTCTTGGTGCTAATTTTAATCACTGCCTCCTGTACAATGTTACAAACCTCTATCCATAGTTCTTCAGGAACTCTATCAGATCTAATTCCTTGAATCTATTTGTCACTTCCACTGTATAATCATAAGGGATTTGATTTAGGTCATATCTGAATGGCCTAGTGGTTTTCCCTACTTTCTTCAATTTAAGTCTGATTTTGTAATGAGTTCATGATCTATCTGAGACACATTCAGCTCCCAGTCTTGTTTTTGTTCTCTGTCTTCAGCTGCAAAGAATATAAACTATCTGATTTTGATATTGACCATTGGTGATGTCCATGTGTAGGGTCGTCTCTTTTGTTGTTGGAAGCTGGTGTTTGCTATGACCAGTGTGGTGTCTTGACAGAACTCTGTTAGCCTTTTCCCTGCTTCATTTTGTACTCCAAGGCCAAACTTCGCTCTTACTCCCTGTATCTCTTGACTTCCTACTTTTGCATTCCAGTCCACTATGATGAAAAAGACATCTATTTTGGATGTTAGTTCTAGAAGGTTTTGTAGGTCTCCAGAGAATCGTGCAACTTCAGTTTCTTCAGCATTAGTGGTAGGGGCATAGACTTGGATTGCTGTGATGTTGAATAGTTTACCTTGGATACAAAGGGAGATCATTCTGTGTTTTCTGAGATGGCACCCAAGTACTGCATGTTGGACTCTTTTGTTAACTATGAGGGCTATTCCATTTCTTTTAAGGTGTTCTTGCCCATAGTAGTATGTATAATGATCATCTGAATTAAATTGTCCCATTCCCATCCACTTTAGTTCCCTGATTCCTAAAATGTTGATGTTCACTCTTGCCATCTCCTGTTTGATCACATCCAGTTTACCTTGATTCATGGACCTAACTTTCCATTTTCCTATGCAATATATACCTCCTCCCAAATAAGCTCTCTATAGTTTCTCATTTATTTCCATCACATTCCTATTTTCCTGCCTTAACTCATGATATTGCCTTCACCTGGGATTTATTTTCTTTAATCACATGTCTAAATTCTAAAGATCAGACAATGGCAAGTCCAGATTACTGTATTCTTCACAGAACATTTCTTAGTCTTCTAAGGAATGTATCCTAAACTAGTCCATGAAGATCAATTCTGGCTTGTTGATGTGTTTTATTTGACCCACACAATGTTTTTTAAAATTTCTTAATAATAGTCCACAGTGGTAAAGAATCCGTCTGTCAAGCAGGAGACATGAGAGATGCTAATTCAGTATTTGGGTTAGGGAGATCCTCTGGAGTAGGAAATGGTGACGCAGTCCAGTATTCTTGCCTGGGAGATCCCATGGAAAGAGGAGTGTGGCGGGCCACAGTCCACATGGCCACAAAGAGTTGGGCATGACCGAGTACCACCACCACAAGAATCACAGTCCACAGTTTTTACATTTTGAATATTTAACGGAAATAAAAATAAACCACAAGTTTTTATGTGTGGTTCTTTTTTTTTTTTTTTAAAGTATTTGAGCCTTTCATTGTATGGCAACAGTCAGCTTAAATTTAGTGCCAACTGCCTCATTCAAATGTGACCTTTACTTGTTGCTGACACTAGAAGGCATTTGAGTTTGAGAATGTCGCTGTCTCACACTAATAATACTTAATTCTTCATAATTCTCATGACATGTGTCTCTGCTTTTCTTGTGAAACTGTTCTACTTTGTAAAATTATGGCCATCAAACATCTCCCGACTAGATGTTCCTTGTGAACAGAATCTATATCTAATCAATCTTTTATTTAAATTTTGGTCTTGTGTTTAGCAATTCCACATTTATTTTTAAAAAATAATTTGCCCCATGCATTAATCACAGGTCATTAATTATTATTCTAGCCAACATTTTTCAAAATCTGTCTTCTTAGTTTTACACACGTAGATATTTACTCATGTCTAGTTTTCTAGCATTCCTTTCATTTCTTTGATTTCCTGTAGTTGTATTTCAATAGGACTGTAATCTCACGTATAAACCCCTTTATCCTTAACAGCTTCCTAGTGAGACAGAAGGAATACATTCTAATACTCACTGACCCTTATTAAGGAGGACTTAGTTAACCACATCTTTCAGAGTCAAATTTTGCAATTTGTACATTTTTGAGTGGCAGTTTTCTCTCTTTGGTTCATGTAAACTGCACCATTGATCATCTCTGACCCACCTTCATATCCTGTTTCACTATGGTCAAGGCTATCTACATTTATTTATATTACTTTAGCCACAGTAGAAATCAAAGTAAATCATAAGTATACTTTTCTATAAAAATTCTTTTGGAAGTTAGCTGATGTTATAACTCTTAAAATTCATTCAGAGATTTTTCTATTCTTAATTTTCTTTCCTTTTTGTTTTTGTATATTTCTACTGAATTCATTTTCAAGATTTCATTTTGTATATGTATTTTATATTAAGCCTCCTCAAGTCTCTTATTTTTAAATTTAAGTGTTACAGCTTAGCGTTAATTTGGGTAAGATCTGAAAAAAGCTTATTATAGTATAGGTTTAGGAATGCTTTGAAAGGATGCCATTATCCTTATGTGTAAAAAAAAAAAAGATACGAAGAATTTTCTTCTCTTCTTTGATCTAGTAACTAGATTGGTAGATCTAAGGTATATAAGTAGACACAATCGATTGAACATCAGCAAGGCATTAGATAATGTCTTTCCTGCTATAATTGTGAAAGGATAAAGATATAGGAGTAGACTACTGTGACTGTTTGAACAACTGAACAAGAAGGTAATGATCAATGAACTAACATACCTAGGAGGAATAAGTGGAGAAGGCACTGGCGACCCACTCCAGTACTCTTGCCTGGAAACTCCCATGGATGGAGAAGCCTGGTGGGCTGCAGTCCCTGGGGTCGCAGGGTCGGACACAACTAATGTGACTTAGCAGCAGCAGCAGGAGGGGGAATACAATCCTGTCACAGTTGTTAATCTTGTAACTGCCTTAAAGGAAAATATAGAATGAGTGCTTTAAATGTGAGGTCACATCTCTGCCGTCCTCTCCTTTTATTTCTTTATTTTACTTTACAGGTGGCTCAGACGGTAAAGCTTCTGTCTATGATGCGGGAGACCCGGGTTTGAGCCCTGGGTTGGGAAGATCCCCTGGAGAAGGAAATGGCAATCCACTCCAGCACTATTGCCTGGAAAATCCCATGGACAGAGGAGCCTGGTAGGCTACAGTCTGTGGGGTCACAAAGAGTCGGACATGACTGAGCGACTTCATTCATTCATTCATTCATTCAACATGAATCTGCCACGGGTGTACACGTGTTCCCATCCTCTCCTTTTTAGGTTTATTTTCTTGACTTACATAGAGAGCATTGCATCTTTTCGGCCAGTCATCATTCCCCATATGAGAGATCTGTTTGATTCCTAACATAAAATCCCACCTTCAGTGGTTTCATCAAATTTATCAGTAAAAGACTTCAAGATAATAGGGTTGAATTCTATTCCTGGAGTCATTCTTTTCTTAGAATTTTTAGAAATTTGTTGCAAAGAGGTTGGTACTGAATTGCTGTGTTACATTATTTACCATTTATTGTTTGGTAGCTTTATCCACAATGTGAGATTATAATGATCTGGAGGGCAAGATGAGGGTTTTTCTTACTTTTCTTCTAAATTTTCCTGTTGATATGTTTCTAATGAAAGAATTCAAACTGTTTTCATATTAATTTACATATTTTTACTTATTAATCTTTTTGTCACCTTATCTAAACTGCCTCCTAATTTTCTATATCATTATTGAGTTTTGAGACTTTTGAATGGTTTCTATAGGTTTATTTGGCTTTGCTTCCTTTAGCTTCTCATATCAATTTGCATGTCTTCAATTTAGCACTTACAGTGTTATCTTTATACTCAAGGAGCTCACAATTTAGCAAGTGAAATATAGATGGTACAATTCAAATATAACATTCTAGAAAATATATTTTCAGTCTGTGAGTGCATAAAGATCCAATTAAAATAATAATTTTTAAGATTATATCTATCATACATCTTTTCTAATGATAGTATCATTAGAGAAGTTCTCAAAAAATATACTTGTACCACTGAATCTTGGAGGATAAATAAGAGTTCTGTAGCAAAATAACACTGGATGCTGAAGGAGGAGGGCGCATAGGTATAGATAAAAGTGAGCTGAAGTCTATGAGAATTGACATGAATATGGGAGAGGGCAATGGCACCCCACTCCAGTACTCTTGACTTGAGAGTCCCATGGATAGAGGAGCCTGGTGGGCTGCAGTCCATGGGGTCGCTAAGAGTCGGACACGACTGAGCGACTTCACTTTGACTTTACACTTTCAGGCATTGGAGAAGGAAATGGCAACCCACTCCAGTATTCTTGCCTGGAGAATCCCAGGGATGGGGGAGCCTGCTGGGCTGCCATCTATGGGGTCACACAGAGTTGGACATGACTGAAGCGACTTAGCAGCAGCAGCAGCAGCAGCAGCAGACATGAATATGTGAAGACTATCAACTGTATGAACACAAAATCGTTCAGTAGGTGGAAGCGTAGGATACCTGCTAAGGATACTTGCAAAGGAGCCTGAAAATAGGCCAGCGCTCAAAAGTCCCTGGAGTGTCATGCTGTTTACAGGGTTGTACAGTGGGTCAGCATGACTCAGCTAGCTCTGAATTGGATGGCAATAAAAATTCTTGCTGGCATATGGATTTTCCTACCATCCTAAATTGAAACATTTATTCACTCTCTGGAAAATGTGATGGAAGGCAAGCTAGGGTAAATTGCATATTGGTAACAATGGGGAAAAGGGAATAGTTTCAGCTCCACTCAGTGTGTGACTTTGCCTGTTCCCTTTGAAGCTTAATTATAGCCATTAGTGGAAGCCTGTTAAATGTTTGCTAACACACTCTACAATGTGGAGAGAAAGTTTGCCAAAGTCTTTTAAAATCATGAGAAAGCAGTATTTCACAGATCAAGTGATTTAGTTCCAACAAGTCATTATTATGTTTGCCCTGAACTCTGGAGAAAAGCCTCTGCAAGAATTTTTAAGTTCAATAATACCATTATTTCTGCTATACAAATCTCTCCCATATCTGTCAACTCTGGTCCAGACAAATTACCCCAGGGAAACAGCAACTGGGAGTGCCACCCCATTGCTTACAAAGCTTAGCCAGTAGAGTTAAAGAGCTTTGGCTTAGGGATCATTCTGTGAACTGGCATACCTTCTGTCTCAATTTCATCTCCTGGTTGCCTTCGCAAACACCAGAAGCGCATACCACTAGACTAGACTCTGAGTAATCTCTATTTTCTGTTCCTCTACTTTTGTCCATTAATATTTTTTCTCAAACAATTGTTGCTACCTCTACCTATCAGAATCTGATTCAATAGCCTATGTGAAATGTTTTCCCCAGCTGCTCAAGAAGGAATCACTCCCTTTCTTCAGACTTAGAAAAAACATAATGTTTTACTTTTTCTTTTTTGGCCACACCATGCAGCATGAGAGATCTTAGTTCCCCAACTAGGAATTGAATCTGGGCCCTCTGCAGTAGAAGTGTGACATCCTAACCACTGGACTACCAGGGAATTCCCTATAAATTTTTTTATGTAGAATAATCTCAGTTAATATAAAAATTATCCCAATGCATTATGACTTACACAGGAGGAAGTCTGTTTTTTTAAAATTTTTTTCCAGTTTTGTAAAGTTCAGGTGATTATCCCTAATTTACAGGCAGCTTTTCTCCAACCTGTGATGAAGAGACCCAGTCTCCTTTCATTTCTGGCTTCAACACATGGCTCAGGTTTACTGTGTCCATTTTCATCAAGGTCATGGGAAGAAGAGTATCATTATGTGAAGGAGTCACATAGGATTTTTTTACTAACTTGGCTTTAAAGTAAAACACAACACACTCATCATTGCTGAGAACTAGTCACACAGTCACAGTTAATGGAATTTGGGATAGAAAACTCAGTTCCCCCACCTCGGGAGGCTCCAGGAGAGGCTTTAAATCAAAATGAGAAAAAATGTTACAAGAAGCTGGGGGAAAGGGGACTTTTTAAAAAACTTATTGATGAAAAGTTTAGCAAATGTGGAAAATACCATCCAGCAAACTGATAGATCTTGCTAAGGAGATTTCTAGGTTAAATGTTGAAAATATCAACTGATTTCATCCCAAGGTACAGAAAAAATAGAGCTGAGCTAAAGAAGGAATTGTTCATTTTTCAGCTCCTCTAGAGGGAGTATAAAACCTAGGGCTTTCTGGATTTTAAACAGTAGTTGTCTTTCATCCTGAGTCTCCCTCAGAAAGAGACTCAGGACAAAAATAAAAGTGTGGCTGCTGCCAGTAAAACATCACAGGGTATATACAAGTATGAAACTATCAAACCCTCTTAAACCTCAGATAGTTTTCAGATGATCCTTCATAAGACCATTGTACTAGTCAGTAAACTTTCTAAGGCTCTTAAGGATCTATCTCATCAACTCTGTGAAACAATGAAGCGCCTACATGGCATTGTCTAACAGTCACTATACAGCAGGGGCCTTCCCAGGTGGTGCTAGTGATAAAGAACCCGCCTGCCAATGCAGGAGACATAAGAGATGTATGTTCAATCCCTGGGTCAGGAAGATCCCCTGGAGGAGGGTATGGTGACCCACTCTAGTATTCTTGCCTGGAGAATTGCATGGACAGAGGAGCCTGGCGGGCTACAGTCCATAGGGCCACAGAGTTGGACACGACTGAAGCCACTTAGCACACATTCACGCAACTATACAGGGAGCAAAGGTTGAGAAGGGCTTCTTTTGAATAGATTTGAAGTGTGCCTTTTGTCCAGTAAAGTGTAATGCAAAATGGTATGTAAAGAACCTAAACCATTTTTGAAGAAACTCAGCAAGCCTAGATTAAAAGCGACAGACAGTGAAAAAAAAAAAAATAAAGAGGCTTTGTTATGTGAAATATGATACAAAATATTTATGGGCAGAAAGTAGGTTAAGAAAATTAGTTAGCTGTAAACCCAGGCCATTTTTTTGTGGGGGGTTTTCTAGTGGAGGGGAGGTGACTCAGAGGGAATAACCAAGAGGCCAGAGGACAAAATCTAAAACAACAGAAAATTGCTCCCAGGTAGCATTGTGGGGGCTTTATCAAAGAAATAGCCTGGCTGTTAGAGATTTATGATGAAGGAAGTGGCAAGATTAAAATTCTGTTTAGATAGAATTATTCTTGCTGAATGTGTTGTGTTGATGTATAATGTTAATGCATATGGAAGGAGAGGTAGGATGGTAATTAGAAGATTATTATAATAATTCAAGTTAAACAAGACAGTGACTGCCTGAGAATTAACAAGTGGAGGTGATGAAAAGTGCTTTAGGACATATTTTGAAGATAAAGCCAAAAGAATTTGCTGATGGATCACATGTTGGGTGTGAGAAAAAGACTGGAGTTAGGATGATTATAAGGTTTTTGGCTTAGCAACTAGAAAAACTGGAGTTGACATTTTATGAGTTGGGGAGCAATGAGAAAGAAATAATTGTTGGGGGGAAGAATGTTAAGACTCAGTTTGGTACAGAATAATTTAGATATTCTGATATTCAAATAAAAATGAGGAATGAGCTGTTGTGTACAAGAATCTAGATTATTGAAAAGAAATGTGTGTGCACCTGTGCACACTCACTCAGTTCAGTTCAGTCACTCAGTTGTGTCTGACTGTTTACCACCCCATGAATTGTAGCACAGCAAGCCTCCCTGTCCATCACCAACTCCCAGAGTTCACCCAAACCCATGTGCATCAAGTCGGTGATGCCATCCAGCCATCTCATCCTCTGTCATCCCCTTCTCCTCCTGCCCCCAATCCCTCCCAGCATCAGGGTCTTTTCCAACGAGTCAACTCTTCGCATGAGGTGGCCAAAGTATTGGAGTTTCAGCAGCATCAGTCAGCTGTGTTCAACTCTTTGTGACCCCGTGGACTGTAGCCTGCCAGGGTCCTTGGCCCATGGAATTTTCCAGACAAGAATTACTGGAGCAGGTTGCCATTTCCTTTGCTAGGGGATCTTCCCAACCCAGGGGCTGAACTTCTGTCTCTTGCGTCTCCTTCAGGGGATTCTTTACCAGCTGAACCACCAGGGAAGCCCAGAGGATAGAGATCACCAAGAGAATAAGTATAGATAAAATCCAGATTTGGTCCAAGGCTGAAACACTGCAGCACCCCAGTGTGTTTTGATCAGTTGATGGATAGGAATTTGCAGAGACTAAGATGAAATGTCCAAGAGAAAGTTGTGTTGGGAGCCTAATAGGGGAGAAAACATATGAAATGTTGTTGATTTGTAAAATGAAATGAGAATTAAAGCCGTTGGCTTTTTGCAACATAGAGGTATCTCTGGTCTTGATGCTAACAGTTTTATTGTTCTCTTGAGAGTAGACGTTGGAGCAGGAAATGGCAACCCACTCCAGTATTCTTGCCTAGAGAATCCCATGGACAGAAGAACCTGGCGGGCTACAGTCCATGGGGTTGCAAAGAGTTGTACACAACTGAAGCAACTTAGCACACACACACACACACACACACACACACACACAGTAGACTTTAGGGAAAATAGAAGGGAGTAAACTAGAGTCAGTCTCTGTAGTCTACCCTTTAGAAATATTTTGGTCTAATAGGAAGAAGTTAATGAAGAAAAATGAAGGAAAATGAGGAGTCCAGGAATTATTTCTTTTCCTTTTTTTTGCCTCTTTCTCTGTATATATTTTTATGAGAGAAAGAACAGGAAGTATATAAACTATTGGAAAAGGTCCAGAAGAAAGAGTAAATTGATAAAAATTGATTTTATCAGTACACTGATAAAATTGCTAAAATAATATTATTGAGAAGACAACAGTGGAGGAGATAGTGTACATAAATGGAGGAACTGGCCTTTTTTAAACAAAAATTTTTGCTTACTATAATACAGCCTGATGACTTGATATGAATATAGAGCAAAATGATTTCTATGTTCAAGCTAAGTAATACAGTTAATTAGCACACAGTTAACATTTTTTTAAAGATGAGAGCACCTGAAATCTATTTTATTAGCAAATTTCCAGTGTTCAATATGGTATTATTACCTGTAGACATCAAACTGTTCTTAATTTCTAGACTTATTCATCCTACATAATTGCAGTGTTGAGCTCTTTGACCAGTATCTCTGCATTTTCCCCACCTCCCTCCCCCTATAACTGCCTTTCTAATCTCTGAATCTATGTATTTAACATTTTTACATTTCACATATAAGGGTGATCATACAGTATATATCTTTCTGTGTTGGTTTATTTCACTTAGCATTATATTCTCCAGGTTCATTCCTGTGGTTGCAAATGACAAGAGTTCCTTTTTAAGGCTGAATAATATTCCATTGTAGGTATATATATGTGTGTGTATATATATTCTACAATTTCTTTATCCACTCATCTGTCAGTGAACACTTGGATGGTTTCCATATCTTGACCACTATGAGTAATGCTGCAATGAATATGGTAGATTCAGACAACTCTTTGAGGTGCTGATCTCATTTCCTTTGGGTATACATTCAGAAAAGGGACTGATGGATCATACGTTAGTTCTGTTTTTAGTTTTTTGAGGAACTTCAGTACATTTTTCAGTGACGGTTATACCAGTTTGCATTTCCGCCAACAGTATACAAGAGTTCCCATTTCTACACATCTTCACCAACACTTACCATCTTTTTTAGATAGCCATCATAACAGGAGAAATAGGTGTAAGTTGATATCTCATTGTGTTTTTATATTTACATGATGAGAAGGGGTGGTCTTTTAATCATTTTCTTAAATGTTTTATTGAGGTAAAATTGACCTGTAATAAATCACACACATGTAAAGTGTGCAATTTGATATTTTGACCTTTGTATATATGCATAAAATCAAGCATCATGATAATAAATGTACCCTCTGTCATCCCCAAAGTTTCTTCGTGTCTTACCAACCCTAGACATTGATGTGCTTTCTCTGGTTGTAAATTAGTTAGCAGTTTTTTAAAAGAAGTGACTTAATGGAATCATATGAGCTGTATTCTTTTGGGGGGCAGGGAGGAGTCTGGCTTCTTTCACATACCTCAGTGTTTTAGATCTGCCCCTTTGATTTCCAAATGTATGGTTTTGGTTGGCTTGTTTACTATCTGTATATGTTCTTTTTGTGTCAGTTCAAATCTTCTGCCCATATATATTTGGTTGTTTCCTTGTTATTAAGTTTTGAGGGTTTTATATGTGCTAAATTCCATTCTTTCATCAGATACGTGCATTTTAAATATTTTTTTTGTCTTATCTTTCTAGAGTTTTTTTAAAGATTTCAATTTTCATGAAGTCCATGTTACAAATAGTTATTTTATGGATAATGCTTTAGGTGTTGTGTCTAAGATTTTTAGCTAACCCAAAGTCACATAATATTTTCTTCTAAAATTTTTATACTTTTAAAGTTTAGTTCTTGCATCCATTTTGAATTAGCATTTGTATATGATGTGGGTTGAAGTTCATTGTTTTTGCTTAATACATCTAATCATTCTAGCCCCATTGTTGAAAATTATCATTCTCCACTGAATTGCCTTTGCATCTTTGTAAAAAAGAAAGTTACCTATATGTGTATGACTTTATTTTTGAATTCTCTATTCTGTTCCTCTTATCTGTTTGTCTCTTCTTACTTTAATACCACACTGTCTCAGTTATTGTAACTTTATAATAGTTCTTGAAGCCAATTAGCTTTCAAATGTTCTTTTCAATACTGATTTGACTTTTCTGGGACTTTTATATTTTTCTCAAGAAACTGTTTTTTCAATGAATAGTATATGAAAACTGTTAATCACATTTTCTTAATAGTTCCTATTTTGATGCTGTAGAAATGGTATTATTTTTCATTTAAATGGCTGATAATTTCCTCTTAGTATATTGAAATATAATTTATTCTGTATTTTGTTCTTATATCCTCTAACCTTGCTTAAATTCATTAGTTCTAATAGCTTGTTTTATAGATTCCATCATTATTTCCTACTAGGTGATTGTGTTGTCTGCAAATAAAGACAACTTTTTCTGTTTTTTGTATTTTCAAATTTTCTTTTATGTTTTTTTATTTAAATTTTGTAGTGGGGTATAGACAACGAACAATGTTGTGATAGTTTCAGGTGTACAGCGAAGGGACTCAGCTATATTTTATTAGTTGCTTTCCTATCTGGATGTTTTATTCTTTCCTTTCTTTTGGCTGTTTTTTACCTTATAATACTGACTAGAATCTCCAATACTATATTGAGTTGAAGTGTTGGGAGCTGAAACCCTTGTTTTGTTTCTGTTTTTAGGGGGGAAACATTAGGTTTCTTATAATTTAAGTATGATGTTAGCTATAGATTTTTCACACATGCCCTTTATCTGAGTAAGGAAATTTCATTCCATACTGAGTTTGCAAAGAGTTTTTATTTTATCCAGAAATATATATTATTAAATTTGCTAATATTTTATGGAAAATATCCATATATTGATTTTTTTTCTTATAATATCTTTGATATCTGGGTAATTCTGGCCTCCATAAAATGAGTTAGAAAGTGGTCTTTCCTCTTCTGTTTCGTGGAAGAGAGTGTGTATATTTGGATTAAGTCTTCATTAAATGTTTAGTAGTATTTATCTTTGATCCATCTGGGCCTGGAAGTTTCTTTACTGAAAAAAATTTTAACTAGATAGAACTGTTTACATTATTTGCTGCTTTTGGAGTGAGTTTAATAATTTGTGACTTTCAGTACATGGTCTATTTCATATAAGCTCTTGCATTCATGTGCATGGAGTACATTCATCATATTTTCTTATTATCCAGCTAGTGTCTGTTAATTTCCCCCACTGTTTCTGATACTGGTTATTTTTTACTCCCCTTCTGCCCCCAACCTCCCCCTCCCCCTTTTTATTGGCAACTATTTTAAAGAAATGGCTTTGGTTTCACTGATTTTTTTTTGTTGTTTTTCTTCTTTCAGTTTCACTGATTTTTGCCCTATCTTTATTATTCCCTTCCTTCTACTTGCATTTGATTTTATTTACTTTTCTGTTTCCTGTTTCTTTAAATGGGAAACCTAGATTATTGATTGATATATTTCTTTACTGAAACCATTAAATGCTATACATTTCCCTCTAAGAATTACTTTAGATTCAACCCATAGATTTTGATAGATTGTGTTCATATTTCATTCTGTTAAAAACAGTTTGGTTCGTCTTCTATAACTCATGGGTTATTTAGAAACCATATACTGTTCAACCTTCAAATAACTGGGGATTTGTGGGCTATTTTCAGCTATAGATTTCTAATTTAATTTCTTCTAGAGTGAGTTTAATAATTTGTGAAACAAATCATACATTGTATGATTAGTTTTTTAAACTTTTTGTTTATTTTTAATATAAATTTATTTATTTTAATTGGAGGCTAATTACTTTACAATATCGTATTGGTTTTGCTATACATTGACATGAATCTGCCACAGGTGTACATGTGTTCCCCATCCTGAACCCCCCTCCCACCTCCCTCCCCATACCATCCCTCTGGGTCATCCCAGTGCACCAGCATCCTGTATCAAGCATCAAACCTGGACTGGCGATTCATTTCACATATGATAATATACATGTTTCAATGCCATTCTCCCAAATCATCCCACCCTTGCCCTCTGCCACAGAGTCCAAAAGACTGTTCTATACATCTGTGTCTCTTTTGCTGTCTCGTATACAGGGTTATTGTTATCATCTTTCTAAATTCTATATATATGCGTTATTATACTGTACTGGTGTTTTTCTTTTATATCCCATGATATGGTCTGTCTTGGTGAATGTTTATATGCAATTGAAAAAAACTGATATAATCTGCTATTGTTCAGTAAGTGCTCTATAAATATCAGTTATGACAGTCTGTTGTTCAGGTCTTCTATATTTTTAAAAAATTTTTTTATTGGAATATAGCTGCTTTACAATGTTTTGTTAGTTTTTGCCATATAGCAGAGTAAATCAGCTATATGTATACATATATCCCCTCTTTTATGATGACCATTTAGGTCATCACAGAGCACTGAGTAGAGTTCCCTGTGCTATATAGTAGGTTCTCACTAGTTATCTATTTTATAAATAAATAAAAGATAGCGCTAAGCCATGTCTGACTGTTGTGATCCCATGAACAGTATCCTGCCAGTCTTCTCTGTACGTGGGATTCTCCAGGCAAGAATATTGGAATGGGTTGCCATTTCCTTTTCCAGGGGAACTTCCTGACCCAGGAATTGAACCCAGGTCTCTCTCATTGCAGGCAGATGCATTACTGACTGAGCTACGCAGGAAGCCTTTTATATGTAGTAGAATGTATATGTCAATTCCAGTCTCCCAGTTCATCCCACTTCCTCTTCCGCTTTGGTGTCCATACATTTGTTCTCTACATCTGTGTCTCAGGTATTCTGTACTCTTCATGATTTTCAGTACACTTGTCTGATCAATGACTGAGAGTAATGTTGACATATCCAGTTATATTTGATAATTTTAAAAATTCTTACTTAGTTCTGTTGATTATTGCTTAATATAGTTTAGATGTACACACATCTAGGATTGTTATTAGGTGAAAACACATCTATAATTGCTTCGTTTTTGTTGTTGCTCAGCCACTCAGTTGTGTCAGACTCTTTGCAACCCCATGGACTGCAGCATGCCAGGCTTCCCTGTCCTTCCCCATCTCTTGGAGCATACTCAAACTCATGTCCATGGAGTCAGTGATGCCATCCAACCATCTCATCCTCTGTCATCCCCTTCTGCTGCCTTCAATCTTTGCCAGCATCAAGGTCTTTTCCAGTGAGTCAGCTCTTTGCATTAGGTAGCCAGAGTATTGGAGTTTCATCTCCAGCATGTCTTTCCAATGAATATTCAGGACTGATTTCCTTTAGGATTGACTGGCTTCATCTCCTTGCAGTTCAAGGGACTCTGAAGAGTTTTCTCCAACAACACAGAGAGCAAAAGCACCAATTCTTTGGCTCTCAGCCTTTTTTATGGTATAATTCTCACATCCATACATTACTATTGGAAAAACCATAGCTTTGACTATATGGACCTTTGTTGGCAAAATAATGTCTCTACTTTTTAATATGCTGTCTAGGTTAGTCATAGCTTTTCTTCCAAATAGTAAGTGTCTTTTAATTTCATGGCTGCAGCCACTGTCCTCAGTGATGTTGGAGCCCAAGAAAATTAAGTCTGTCACTGTTTCCACTTTCCCCATCTGTTTGCCATAAAGTGATGGGACCAGATGCCATGATCTTTGTTTTTTGAATGTTGAGTTTTAAGCCAGCTTTTTCACTCTCCTCTTTCACCTTCATCAAGAGGCTCTTTAGTTCCTCTTTGCTTTTTGCCATAAGGATGATGTCATCTGCATATCTGAGGTTATTGATATTTCTCCCAGCAATCTTTGATTCCAGATTGTGCTTCATCTGAGCTCCTGGTGGCTCAGATGGTAAAGAGTCTGCCTACAGTACAGGAGACCCAGGTTCGACCCCTGGGTCGGGAAGATCCCCTGGAGAAGGAAATGGCAATCCACTCCAGTATTCTTGCCTGGGGAATCCCACAGATGGAGGAGTGTGGCAGTCTACAGTCCATGGAGTCACAGAGTCGAACATGACTGAGTGACTTCACTTTCACTTTCTACAGGAGCCCCAGGTAATTTTGGCAGTGGGGAACAAGTTGATTGGCTCTGTAGTAGATATTACTCTCCTTTGTAAACTAAATGCTCAAATAACATTTGGATTCCCTGATGGCTCAGATGGTAAAGAGTCTGCCTGCACTGTGGGAGACCTGGGTTCAATTCCTGGGTCAGGAAGATTCCCTGGAGAAGGAAATGGTAACCCACTCCAATACTCTTGCTTAGAAAATGCCCTGGATGGAGGAGCCTGGTAGGCTAGAGTCCATGGGGTCACAAAGAGTTGGACACGACTGAGTGACTTCTTTTTCTTTCTTTCTTTGTGCTTTACCAGCCCAGCATTTTGCATGATGTACTCTTCATATAAATCAAATAAGCAATGGTGAATGGAATTGTTTCCTTAATTTCTCTTTCTGTTTTCTCATTGTTAGTGTATATGAATGCAAGGGATTTCTGTGTGTTAATTTTATATCCTTCAACTTTACTATATTCATTGATTAGGTCTAATATTTTTCTAGTGGTGTCTTTAGGGTTTCATATGTAGAGGATCATGTCATCTGCAAACAGTGAGAGTTTTACTTCTTCTTTTCCAGTCTGGATTCCACTTATTTCTTTTTCTTCTCTGATTTCTGTGGCTAAAACTTCCAAAACTATGTTGAATAGTAGTGGTGAGAGTGGGAACCCTTGTCTTGTTCCTGACTTTAGGGGGAATGCTTTCCATTTTTCACCATTGAGGATAATGTTTGCTGTGGGTTTGTCATACATGGCTTTCATTATGTTGAGATATGTTGCACAAGCAGAATCAAAATGTCATATTTTTTTAGTTAGGAAAAAATTTACCAGTTTTCTAAAATATGTATTGTACATATGTATGTCTATAAAGCTTTTCTACTTTATGATAAAGAACATCAAGAAAAATGAAGAGATGGAGAAACTGGAGAACATAAACTAAGTGAAATGGGAGCACTGAATATGGAAGAGAAAAAGTGAAACAAGCTAGGTAAAAGCAAAAGATTATCATATAATTCAGTTGTTATTAAACATGACTGCTAAAAATAAGTAAATAAATAAACATGATTGCTCATTAGGAACATATCTGGAGCTCTGAAGGAAAAAAGCACTACCGGTGCATTTGTATTATTCAAAAAAATTCAAGATAATTCTGATATGCATGTGGATTTTAAAAAGTGACTACAGGTTTTTCTGTTAGATCCTTGTTGTGATGACATAGAGTTCTATTATTTTTCTTTTGACCAGTCATGATACAATGGTATTGAGTAACAGTTATATAATCACAATAGTAAAAGATGTGTATTACTTTCCACAATCAGTAGTCAGACAAAAAAATAAAAGATAATTGCAGGTCATAATGAGAACATGATTAACTTAACAATATAAAATAATTGCATACAATTTGGTTGGGGGGGAGGGTCACGAAGAATGATGTGGTATGTTAAAGTGCATATAGGCACATGTTTCATACACCCAGCTAGTCTGTGTCTTTTGGTTGGTGCGTTTAATCTGTTTACATTTAAAGTAATTATTCAAGCTGGTTTTAGAAAAGGCAGAGGAACCAGAGGGCAAATTGCCAGTCCACTGGATCATCAAAAAGGCAAGATAGTTCCAGAAAAATATCTATTTCTGCTTTATTGACTCTGCCAAAGCCTTTGACTGTGTGGATCACTACAAACTGGAATATTCTGAAAGAGATGAGAATACCAGACCCCCTGACCTGCCTCTTGAAAGATCTGTATGCAGGTCAGGAAGCAACAGTTAGAACTGGACATGGAACAACAGACCAGTTCCAGATAGGGAAAGGAGTATGTCAAGGCTGTTTATTGTCACCCTGCATATTTAACTTATATGCAGAGTACATCATGAGAAAAGCTGGGCTGGATGAAGCACAAACTGGAGTCAAGATTGCTGGGAGAAATATCAATCACCTCAGATAAGCAGATGACACCACCCTTATGCCAGAAAGTGAAAAAGAACTAAAAATCCTCTTGACGAAACTGAAAGAGGAGACTGAAAATGTTGGCTTAAAGCTTAACATTCAGAAAACTAAGATCATGGCATCTGGTCCCATCACTTCATGACAAATAGATGGGGAAACAGTGGAAACAGTGACAGACTTTATTTGAGGGGGCCGGGGGCAGGGGGAGGCTCCAAAATCACTGTAGAAGGTGACTACAGCCATGAAATTAAAAGATACTTACTCCTTGGAAGGAAAGTTTTGACCAACCTAGATAGCATATTGAAAAGCAGAGACATTACTTTGTCAACAAAGGCCCGTCTAGTCAAGGCTATGGTTTTTCCTGTGGTTATGTATGGATGTGAGAGTTGGACTATATAGAAAGCTGAGCGCAGAAGAATTGATGCTTTTGAACTGTGGTATTGGAGAAGACTCTGGAGAGTCCCTTGAACTGCAAGGAGATCCAACCAGTCTGTCCTAAGGAGATCAGTCCTGAGTGTTCTTTGGAAGGACTGATGTTGAAGCTGGAAACTCTAGTACTTTGGCCACCTGATGTGAATAACTGACTCATTGGGAAAGACCCTGATGCTGGGAAAGACTGAAGGTGGGAGGAGAAGGGGTTGACAGAGAATTAGGTGGTTGGATGGCATCACCAATGACATGAGTTTGGGTAAATTCCAGGAGTTGGTGACGGACAGCAAGGCCTGGTGTGCTGCAGTCCACACGGTCACAAAGAGTCGGACACGACCAAGTGACTGAACTGAACTGATGATCCTAGTATAATTTTCTTAATTGTTTTGGGTTTATTTTCTGTAAGTCTTTTCCTTCTCTTGTGTTTCCTGCCTAGAGAAGTTCCTTTAGCATTTGTTGTAAAGCTGGTTTGGTAGTGCTGAATTCTCTTAATTTTTGCTTGTCTGGAAAACTTTTGATTTCTCCATCAAATCTGAAGGAGAGTCTTGCTGGCTAGAGTATTCTTGGTTATAGGTTCTCTCTTTTTATCACTTTAAATATATCATACCATTCTCTTCTGGCTGGTAGAATTTCTGTTGAGAAATCAGCTGATAGCCTGATGGGAGTTACCTGGTGTGTTATTTGTCATTTTTCCCTTGTTGCTTTTACTATTTTATCACTGTCTTTAATTTTTCTGTTTGGTTACTGTGTGTCTTGGTGCATTCCTCCTTGGGTTTATTCTTCCTGGGACTGTCTCTGCTTCCTGGACTTGGTGACTATTTCCTTTCCCATGTTCAGGAAGTTTTCAGCTAATATCTCTCCAAATATTTTCTCAGGTCCTTTCTCTCTCTCTCCTCCTTCTGGGACCCCTATAATGTGAATAGATCCCAGAGGTCTCTTAGGCTGTCTTCATTTCTTTTCACTCTTTTTTCTGTATTCTGTTTTGTGGCAGTGATTTCCACCATTCTGTCCTCCAGGTCATTTATCCATTCCTCTGCCTCAGTTATTCAGCTATTGATTCCTTCTAGTTGTATTACTCATCTCTGTTTGTTTGTTCTTTAGTTCTTGTAGGTGTTTGGTAAACATTTCTCGCATCTTCTCAGTCTTTGCCTCCATTCTTTTCCTGAGATCCTGGATCATCTTCACTATCATGAATTCTTTTCCTGGCAGGTTGCCTATCTCCACTTCATTTAATGAATGAAGATTTTCTGGGATTTTATCTTGTCCCTTCATCTGGGACGTAACTTTCTGCTTTTCCCTCGTGGTTAACTTTCAGTAAAATGGTTTTTGTTTTAGCAGTGGTGTGACTGTGCCTCTTGCTTCTTCTGTCTGCTCTCTGATGAATGAGGCTAAGAGCTTGTGTAAGCTTCTTGATGGGAGGAACTGGCAATGGGAAAAACTGGGTCTTGCTCTTGTGGGCAGGGCCTTGCTCAGTAAAGCTTTAATCCAATTATCTGCTGATGGGTGAGTTTGCACTTCCTCCCTGTTAGTTGCTTGGCCTTAGGCTACCCAGCCTTGGGGTCTACAAGGTCTATGACAGGTTAATGGTGAGCTCCAAAGGGGTGTACACCAAGGGGGACCTTTCAGTGCCCCTGTCCCTATGGTGAGCCCTTGCCAACCTGTGCCTCTAGAGAAGGCCCTCCAACATTAGCAGGTAATTTTGGTTCTGTCTCCTGTGGGATCACTGCTCCTCTTCTCTGAGTCTCAGTTCAGTTCAGTTCAGTTGCTCAGTCATGTCCAACTCTGCGACCCCATGAATTGCATCACACCAGGCCTCTCTGTCCATCACCAACTCCCGGAGTTCACTCAGACTCACGCCCATCGAGTCGGTGATGCCATCCAGCCATCTCATCCTCTGTCGTCCCCTTCTCCTCCTGCCCCCAATCCCTCCCAGCATCAGAGTCTTCTCCAATGAGTCAACTCTGTGCACGAGGTGGCCAAAGTACTGGAGTTTCAGCTTTAGCATCATGCGTTCCAAAGAACACCCAGGACTGATCTCCCTTAGAATGGACTGGTTGGATCTCCTTTCAGTCCAAGGGACTCTCAAGAGTCTTCTCCAAAACCACAGTTCAAAAGCATCAATTCTTCAGCACTCAGCCTTCTTCACAGTCCAACTTTCACATCCATACATGACCACTGGAAAAACCACAGCCTTGACTAGACGGACCTTTGTTGACAAAGTAATATCTCTGCTTTTGAATATGCTGTCTAGGTTGGTCATAACTTTCCTTCCAACGAGTAAGTGTACCTCTGAGTCTGAAAGTGAAAGTGAAGTCGCTCAGTCGTGCCCAACTCTTTGCGATCCCATGGATAGTAGTCTGCACCAAGCTCCTCCATTCATGGGATTTTCAAGGCAAGAATACTGGAGTGGGTTGCCATTTCCTTTTCCAGGGAATCTTCCCAACCCAGGGATCGAACCTAGGTCTCTCACATTGTAGACAGATGCTTTACCGTCTGAGCCACCAGTACGTGCAAAATTTTGTTTATGCCCTCCAAGACTGGAGTCTCTGTTTCCCACAGTCCTCTGGAAGGCCTATAATCAAATCCTGCTGGCCCTCAAGGCCAGATTCCATGGGGATTACCAGTCCCTTGTCAGATCCCTAAGCTGGGAAGGCTCATGTGGGGTTCAGAATCTTCACAATAGTGCAAGAACTTCTTTGATATTATTGTTCTCCAGTCTGTGGATCACCCCTCCAGTGGGTGTGGGATTTGATTTTATTGTGATTGTGCCCCTCTTACCATCTCACTGTGGCTTCGTCTTAGTCTTTGGATCTGGGATATCTTTTTTTGCTGGGTTCAAGCATCCTCCTGTTGATGGCTGTTCAATAACTAGTTGCAATTTTGGTGTTCTTGCTGGAGGAGATGAGCACACATCCTTCTAATCCGCCATCTTGGAAGGGAAGCCCTTGACTTTTTTGAAAAAAAATCTGTTTACTAGCTTATTTGGGTGATTACTTTACAATTTTGATTTTTCCATAGATTCTTCTTTTCTATTTAGAGAAGACCTTTTGATATTTATTGTATTAATAAAATTGACATAGTATTGTATTCTTTTAGGTTTTGCTTGTATGGGAAATTCTTTATTTCTCCATGTTTTCTGAATGATAATCTTGCTGGGTAGAGTATCCGAGGTTGCAGATTTTTCTCTTTTAGTACCTTAACTATATCTCACCACTCCCTTCTGGCCTTCATAATCTTATAGGGATTCCGTTGTAATTAACTCTTTGTTTTTCACTTTGTAGCCTTTAGAATCCTCTTTGTTTTTAACTTTTGCTATTTTTATTATAGGATGTCTTGTGTAGATCTGTTTGGGTTTATCTTGCTTGGGACCCTCTATGCTTCCTGTACATGGATATCTGTTTCCTTCTTTAGGTTTGGAAAGTATTTGGCCGTAATTTCTTCAAACACATTTTCAACCCCCTCTTCTCTTCTCCTCCTGGAATCCCTATTCTGCATAGATTGGCATACTTTAAATTATCCCATAGGTCTCTCATACTGCTTTCATTTCTTTTTTTTTTTTAATTTGACTTTATGTCTTCTGATTGGATAATTTCCATCATTCTGTCTTGTGTGTATGTGTGTGTGTGTGTGTGCATGCACACACACACATGCCTGTGTGCACTCGGTTGCTTCAGTCATGTCTGATTCTTTGCAACTCCATGGACTGTTGCCTGCTAGGCTTCTCTGTTCATGGAATTCTCCAGGAAAGAATACTGGAGTGGTTGTCACATTCTCCTTCAGGGGATCTTCCTGACCCAGGGATCAAACCTGTGTCTCCTGCACTGCAGGTGTGTTCTTTACCCACTGAGCCACTTGGGAAGTCCATTCTGTCTTGCAAATCACGCATTTATTCTTCTGCATTATTCAGTCTGCTGTTCTTTGCATTTAGCTCAGCTTTTATCTCTGAGAATGAACACTCTAATTTTTCTGGTTCCTTTTTATAGTAATCTGCATCTCTATCAATAGTCCTTTATTCCATCAGTATTTTCAGTATCTCCTCTTTGACCTCAGCGTCTGTTAGAGGTGTTTCATTTTATATTCTTTTAGGAAAGTTCTCTTGATATTTTAATTGGGAGTGGTTCCTCTTCTTCTTCATTTTACTTACATATCTCTTGCTGTATGAGTTTGAGAGAAACTATTATGTCCTGTGGTCTTGGAGGGCTATTTTTATGTAGGAGTATTCCTGTGTGGATTTAATATTTTTTAATGCAAGGACTACTTTCAGTGTGGATGCCTACCACCTCTTTCCTCTGTGTCTGCTGGCTGTGATCCCCTTGATAGGAGATGTGACTGGTGTGGTGCTGACCAGACCCTGCACAGGATATCTAGCAGGGCCTCCTCTTTGTTCTGTGGTTGTCACTGCCCTGTCAGGGGCTGGGTCTATTCCCTAGCTGTTGGAGTAGAGGCCCCCAGATCTGTTTCTGAGCTGCATTTCTTAGCTGTGGTGTGAGGTAGGTGGGATTGGAGTGCTCCCACTGGGAAATGAGCCACTGAGTATTCCTCTGCCAGAGCTGTTCACTGATGAGTGTGCTCTGTGGTGAAACCTGTCATGCGTTGTGCAGGCTCACAAAGTACTGTTGGCACTGCCACTGGCCCTGGCCTCAGCCATGGGAGTGCCAGCATTTGGCCCTGGTGTCCCTTAGGCGTTGTTTCACAAGGCCCCAGTGCAGATCCACTGAAGTCTGGTCCCAGGACTATAGCAGTCATGCGTGTGAACCCGCTGTGGCCCACAGCTGCTAACGCCAGCCCCGTACCAGCTACTGGAGCACCTGCTGTCCACTTGGATGTCTTGCAGGTGCTGCATTTACAAAGCCAGTGGTGGAGGTGTAAATCTGAGGCTTACATAGTCAGAGAGACATTTTGGCCTTGCTTCCTAGATTGTGCAGCCCCTTGGACTCAGCCATGGTTTTAACCCTTCCTTTGTGCTTGTGTGACCCACCAACATTTGCTCCCAGGAGACATTTGGGATGTGGGAGCCTGCTGAGGTGGGAGTGCTTAAGGCAGTGGCTGGGGCTTGCTGTCCCAGAGCCCATGGAGGCAGGGCTGACATGTGGAGAAAGAAGCTGCTGAGGCAGCCCCACCTCGCTTTTTGCATGCCACTTTACAATGGTGCTTTGCTTCTGTGGCAGTCAGGTGCTGTTTCCACCCAGACTCCTGGTTGCAGACATACCACACTCCAGCCCCTTCAGGCTGTCTTCACACAGCCAACAGCAGTCCTCCCTGGGTCTGTCCTCTCAACCCCAATTTCAACACCCAGTCTCCACCTGTACCAGCAGATATATGTCTCAGGTTCGGGTGCACAAGGCAGTGGCATGAATGTGTAGGTCTCTCTCTGTTCTACCTGCCATACACTAGTTGTGCTCTCTGAGCCTCTGAAGCTCTCTTTCTGTCCTGGCTGATCTCCCTGCAGGTGAGGGGTCTTCCTGAGGTGCAGGGAACTTTCTTCTTTTTAAGCTCCCTCCCAGAGGTTCAGGTCTTGTCCTGCTTCCTGTCTCTCTCTCTCTCTTTTTTTTTTTTTTCATTCATCCTTCTTGGTTACATGGAGCTCTTTCTTGTCCTTTCAAGTGTTTGGGATCTGCTAGTGTTCAGTAGGTGTTCAGCAGTAAGAACTGTTCCATTTGTAGATATATTTTTTGATGTATTTGTGAGAGGAGGTGAGTTCCACCTCCTTCTAGTCCAGTATCCTGACTGGAGCTCTGTATTATCATCATTTGAAGTGGCGAGAAGTATGTAGCTCATTGAGCATTAGTAACTTGCCACTAAATCACGTTATTGGTAGTCTATGCGTTGGCCATGAAGTGAAGCGAAGTCACTCAGTCATGTCTGACTCTTTGCGACCCTGTGGACTGCAGCCTACGAGGCTCCTCCATCCATGGGATTTTCCAAGCAAGAGTACTGGAGTGGGTTGCCATTTCCTTCTCCAGGGGATCTTCCCTACCCATGGATCGAACCCAGGTCCCCCGCATTGTAGGCAGATGCTTTACTGTCTGAGCCATTACGGAAGTCCAGGTCTCATCAGTTATTGATTGAAACAGCAGTGTTTTACTGCCACCTTATGGGCAAATAAGGTGCCACCGGGGCTTCCCTGGTGGCTCAGAGGTTAAAGCGTCTGAGACCTGGGTTCGATCCCTGGGTTGAGAAGAGTCCCCTGGAGAAGGAAATGACACCCCACTCCAGTATTCTTGCCTGGAGAATCCCATGGATGGAGGAGCCTTGTAGGCTGCAGTCCGTGGGGTTGCAAAGAGTCGGACACAACTGAGCGACTTCACTTTATGGGCAAATAGAGTTTGTTAACAAAGTCCTCCAAGTTGGGTATACAGTGCCTTTAGCAGGTGAAAAAAGTCTTATAAGTCATACTAAGATGTTTGTATTATAAATCACAAAAATAGTGCTTTTTAAAACAGGTCATGTTTAAATCATTATAAAATGAAGGCAGGACTATGGATAGGAGAAGAGAATGGAGGCTGAGGTAATAGTTATAAGAATATAAAAGTAACTCATGAAATATTTTGAATACTTGGACTAAATATATGCATTTAGTTTATGGGTTTAACTTTACTTAATATGAAATAAGGACTAAACAAATTATATATTAAAATTGAGTTCGAGTGAGAAAGGGCTCAAGAGTAATAGCATTAACTTTCAATGACTCAAAGCATATAGAATATCACTTTCAGAAAGAAAAAAGATAGCACTTATATTAGATAGACTGATTAAAAAAATTCTGAGCCAGTGAAATTAAGATGTTAGTATATGATACCAAGAAAATGGGTACAGTCTCATGGTATGAATATGTGAGCAATAATTATATAGGCAGTGGAGATCATCAAACAGAGGAAGTGGGGATAGGTAAAGAGAAGATAGCAAGGACTGACCAACAATTAGAGGATAAAAAATAAGGGAACCATATAGAAGAAAGTCAAAATTCAAAACACCTTCCAGAGGTGGCGAGCAAAATGACACAGGCAGTGGTTGTCAATGCAAGGAAGACCGTTTCATGTTGACAATGGTAGAGTATTTATGGAAATCATCATCTTTTAGGGATTTCCCTGAAAGTAAGGAAGTCTTATATTTAGATAAATATGATGAGCTTCTTTAATTTTTTTTGAAAACGTCTACTATCAAATGACAGAAAAAATACTGTTATGAAAGTTCTTTTTGCTGTTGTATGTAGCAAATTTAAGTAAATGTATTATTCACTGGGGTGTGGGGGAAATTGTATTATTACAGAGGACAAACTTATGCTTCAGAGTCCTTAGAAAAAGTAAAATAATGACATTGTATTCTAGGTTTTAGATGCTTTCCGAGTAAAACATGAAGATAAAAATACACCTGACTTTACTTTCAGGTAATATAGAGTAAGAGAAACCAGTTACACGGTCTACCTGAAAAGACAAAAATTAGACAGAATATATGAAGCAATGACACTGTCTAGTCAGGCAAAGAAGAGTGCTGAAACCTGAGAGATGGGAACCAAATACGGCAAGCTCTGTGGTTGGCCTCGGTTTCTGCATTGTGCGAGATCTTAGGAAGAGGAAAGAGGAACTCTGGTAGGGCAGGTGGATTACCTGACTTGGGAAGATAGAGCAGAGAGGAGAGAGACCAAATTGGCTGTAGCCTGTGGGACCACAGCCCTGGAGAGTTGGACAGAAAGCACATCAGATTACTGATGTGTGCTTGTGTGTGAGGAAACTACCCAGGGCCAAGAAATAACTGCTAGAGAGGATTAGTGATAACAGAGCCTGGTCGCATACAGGGCTGGTAATGGTGCTTGCTCCTATTAGCCAGACCAGAAAGCCTTATAATCCACGGTGCCTTGAGTAGAGTCCTCCACAGTGTCTTGCCTCAGTAATGAGAAGTAATGAGCCCACTTAATGAATACTGCACTGACCCCATCTAACTCTAAAAAGCAAAATTTCAGAGGATCATAGTATTTCCAAGTAACTGAGCTATATCTCAAACAAAGCTCAAGAATAATTCAGAAAATACCAAAGTATTTAGAACCAAGCAATGTAAAATTCATAATGTCTAATATCCTATTACCTATAACGAGAAGTAGCCAACTCAGAATGGACACAGATAATAGAATTAGAAGATAAAGTCATAAAAATAGTTATTGTAACTGCATACCAGATATTTTAAAAGTTATAAACATGGAAGATATAAATCAAACTTGTGGAGATAAAAATTAAAATGAGATGAAAAAGCTACAGAATGGTATTAATTACAGATCGGTGACTACAGAAGAAAAGATTTATGAACATGAAATCAAAGCAAGTGTTGGAAAATAATCCTGCCTGGAGTTCTTGGTGTTCCTGTATAGCCCAGGAGTCAGAGCAGTAGAAACTGATACTCTGTAAAGGTAGAGACTCTCTGATTTTCCCCAGAGCTATTTGCTTTTCCTATTTAAAAGATGACAGACCTAAGGTGATTGGTTCCTTTTTACTGGGCCCACGTGTCCCCATGTAATCAGCATGGTAGTTAAGGTCAGAGAGCCAACAGACATATAAATAATCTGGTAATAATCTTATAGGATATTCAGAGTCAAAAGAGATACTGTTTTCCAGGCCAATAGGGAGCAAGCTGCTGAGGGAAAGAGAGTGTATATTAGTCTTTTTTCTGTATTAAGTGTGCATGTGTGTCTGTGTGAAAGAGAGAGAGGCAGATAGAGAGAAAGGATTGAAACCAAAGAACAATGTCCCCATATGTTTCAGAGGTTAAAATGTGTCAAGAGGACTTAAGAAAAGACCAATGATCAATGGGACATTCATGGATACTATTAATGTAGACCTCCTTCTATGAAGAAAAGAGAGGGGTGGTGAAATTATAGGGCCCTGCCTACCTAAGCCAGACGTGCATGAATGACTCTGCTTCAAGGCTGAGTCTGAAAGTGAGATTGTTTAATGTGGAAAGGAGGCAACAGGAATGGCCATGAAGAGCACAACACCCCATTTTTCGTATTAATTATTTTTTTAATGCCAAAGAAATATGGAAGAAATTTCTGTTGTGTTCTTGGGAAACAACCAGGAGCCTTCACATAGATTACCCCATGGTTTACAGTATCAGAGATCTGATTACGCTCCATGTTTGTTATTGACCTTTGGCTCAAATGTTCATTGTGTTCTGCTTCTGAGACTTGAGACACAGATCTGGCACCCAAGTTAAATGAGACTTTCAGAAATGTTTATTTATTATGGTGAATATGGAAGGCAATGAATCAATGAGGGGAGAGGTCTAAAGAAGGACTCTAACTATCTGATATAAGCTCAGTGGGAGCAGTTTTCTGTCACTAAGAACACACGCAAGGAGGGGGTGAGTTGCAGGAGAAGGATTTTCTCAATGGAAAGAAAATGAAAGTTCTTCTTTTCACTTCCAAGTCCACTCAACTAGCATTGCCCATCATGTAGAAATCTAATTTTCCCCCGAGATTTCCTAAAGAAAGAATCAGAATAAGTATTTTATTAATAGAATTTTCAGAACTATAAAAATACTTATAAAATTATCTGTCACCCTTATTTTGTATTTGAGGAAACTAAAAGCATAAAGGATATTGACTACAGACAAAATCCAGGTTATTGGATTCCCTACTCTGTTATCTTCCCATCATGCTAAGATGCCACTGAAGACATTATGCCCTATACTATAATTTCTCTGAAAATAAGTGATTTAATCAGGCCTGAGCTTGTGATATATGAGGCGTATCAGTCTTCAACTTATTCTATCAATACTCTTACACTTGGGCTGAATTCCTCATTAGTGGGGATGGCCTAGAGTTTACATATTCCTGCCATTGCCCTTTGTGAAAATTGCAAAATTAGTATTGAACAGAAGCCTCCAGTCTGATGCCGTGGGAAGAGTTTTTCTCCCTGAAAACTGGACTATCTTACACAGAGATCAGTTCTGAAGCCCCACGTTTTATGAGAACTCAGAGTCTAATCACTGCTAATCATGTCCCATAAATCCAAAGACTGAACACTGACTCTTTACCAAAGGACCCAAACTTTATGGTCACCTTATCCTAGCTCAGAATTTCAGACACATGAGATTGAAGATATGTGAAAGAAGGAAACTACAACTTATCTTAAAACCAAAGTATTTCAAGGACTCAAAGGGATATTTGAAGCTTCAAGTGAAAATAAATCTATCAGTTGGCTTATGGGAATGTGAGGGCTGAGAGAAGAGCCCAGCAAACACTCCTGAGTACAGCGAGTCTGCTTTCTACTCAAGTGGGCTTTGTGTTACCACATGTTCTCCTGAGTGGGGGCTGATTATTATCTGAGCATACTGGAGCAAATTCCTGGCTTCATAGCTGTTGTAATTCGTAGAAGAGGTTGATAGTAATTGCCTTGGACTAAGCTTTTTGTTCTTTTCTCCCAGTAGTACTCACATACTCTCAACACACAAGATGCATGGGTTGTCATAGGTTATCAAATTGTTGCCACAGATGGGTTGATATAAACCAGGACAGGGGTTCACTGTTTCCTGGAACCAACTGAAGTCTACTTTCTTATATGGACATGTCACCTGAAATTGAGTTGAAAAGAATGATACAATTAGAATCATACTCATAGAGACCTCTGGACTTTACTAGGAAAATTTAAACGTGGGATCGTAACCCAGTCTGACAGCAGCTCTCCAGCTCCACTTTCACAAAGCAAGCAGACGAAAACCTAGGTATGTCCTTTCAGCTAACAACGTGATCCCCTCCTTGTCAGGATCTTCTGAAAGGAACAGAGAAAGGAGGCCTGCTATATATGGGAAATGAGAGTGTGTGTAAACAGGACAGATTTGGGAAATTTAGCTTCTCAGTTCAGTTACTCGGTCATGTCTGACTCTTTGCAACCCTATGGACTGCAGCATGCCAGGCTTCCCTGTCCATTACCAACTTCTGCAACTTGCTCAAACTCATGTCCTTCGAATTTGGTGATGCCATCCAACCATCTCATCCTCTGTCATCCCCTTCTCCTTTTGCCTTCAATCTTACCCAGTATCAGGGTCTTTTCTAATGAGTCAGTTCTTCATATCAGGTGGCCAAAGTATTGGAGTTTCAGCTTCAGCATCAGTCCTTCCAGTGAATATTCAGGACTGATTTCCTTTAGGATGGACTGGTTTGATCTCCTTGCAGTCCAAGGGACTCTCAAGAGTCTTCTCCAACACCAGAGTTCAAAAGCATCAGTTCTTTGGTACTCAGCTTTCTTTATGGTGCAACTCTCACATCCATACATGACTACTAGAAAAACCATAGCCTTGACGAGACAGACCTTTGTTGACAAAGTAATATCTCTGCTTTTCAATATGCTGTCTAGGTTGGGCAAAACTTTCCTTCCAAGGAGCAAGTGTCTTTTCATTTCATGACTACAGTCACCATCTGCAGTGATTTTGGAGCCCCCCAAAATAAAGTCTATTACTTTTTCCATTGTTTTCCCATCTATTTGCCATGAAGTGATGGGACCAGATGCCATGATCTTCATTTTCTGAATGTTGAGTTTAAAGCCAACTTTTTCACTCTCCTCTTTCACTTTCATCAAGAGGCTTTTTAGTTCTTTCCTTTCTGCCATCAGGTGGTGTCATCTGCATAACTGAGATTATTGATATTTCTCCCAGAAATCTTGATTCCAGCTTGTGCTTCATCCAGCCCAGCATTATGCATGATGTATTCTGCATACAAGTTAAATAAGCAGGGTGACAATATACAGCCTTGACATACTCTTTTTCCAATTTGGAACCAGTCTGTTGTTCCATGTCCAGTTCTAACTGTTGCTTCTTGACCTGCACACAGAATCCTGTCATTCAGTTCAGTTCAGTCGCTCAGTCGTGTCTGACTCTCTGCGACTCCATGAACAGCAGCACGCCAGGCCTCCCTGTCCATCACCAACTCCCGGAGTTCACTCAGACTCACATCCATCGAGTCGGTGATGCCATCCAGCCATCTCATCCTCTGTCGTCCCCTTCTCCTCCTGCCCCCAATCCCTCCCAGCATCAGAGTCTTTTCCAATGAGTCAACTCTTCACATGAGGTGGCCAAAGTACTAGAGCTTCAGCTTTAGCATCATTCCCTCCAAAGAAATCCCAGGGCTGATCTCCTTCAGAATGGACTGGTTGGATCTCCTTGCAGTCCAAGGGACTCGCAAGAGTCTTCTCCAACACTACAGTTCAAAAGCATCAATTCTTCGGTTCTCAGCCTTCTTCACAGTCCAACTCTCACATCCATACATGACTACTGGGAAAACCACAGCCTTGACTAGACGGACCTTAGTCGGCAAAGTAATGTCTCTGCTTTTGAATATGCTATCTAGGTTGATCATAACTTTTCTTCCAAGGAGTAAGCGTCTTTTAATTTCATGGCTGCAGTCACCATCTGCAGTGATTTTGGAGCCCCAAAAAATAAAGTCTGATACTGTTTCCACTGTTTCATTAAGCTCTTTTAATTGCATTTTGCTGCACATAAAGAATTTCTTCTTAGTATGGGCTGAAAGACCCTATGGATCTGTCACCTCCTGACTTTTCCAACATTGCCTTGTACCACCTTGCTCTTTGCCATTCCCCTGTTTTTTTTTTTTTTTTGTTTTTTTTTGCTTCAAATGCTCCATCACCCCTCCATCTCAGAGTCTTGTGGTTTGTCACAACCACCCCATCAAATGTATTCTCTTTTTCCTTAAACCTAAACTGATTCTAGGGCTTCCCACTTGGCTCATTGGTAAGGAATTTGCCCACCAGTTCAGGAGATGCAGGTTAGATCCCTGGGTTGGGAAGATCCCCCAGAGAAGGAAATGGCAACCGACTCCAGTATTTTTACTTAGGGAAATCCCATCAACAAAGGAGCCTGGCAGGCTATAGTCCATGGGGTTTCAAACAGTCAGACACAACCAAACAAGAACAAACTCATTCTACCTTCAGAGCTCAGATTATGACCTAGTTTCTCAGAGATATTTCTCAAAATACAATTCCAACTTTCCATTTTCCTTAATACCTCTAATCAGTGTACAATAAAGCATTTGTATAATTGACTAACTGCACACCGCAAAGAACTCTAAGCCCATAACGGTTAAGTCTGTGTCTCATTAGACTAATCTTTATGTAAGCAGCACATATATTGGCACTTAATCATTGCCCTTAAATATGTGCAAAGTAAATAAGATATAAAATAGTTCAAACAGAATGAATATAATCAAATAATAGCAAGAGTAGCTAGTACCATCTGTAAATACAGCTTTTTTTCCCCCTCTTTACAGTAGGATGTGTATGTTCCTCCTATTCTAAAGAGAATATGAGCCTGTTCATGGTGCGTGGACTATGCACTCATCTGTTGTGCAGTGGTGAAGCTGCTCCTTCACTCTGTTCCAACCTCACAAGTCGCCAGTGACTCAAGGAGGTAAATCCTCCTCACTGCTCTCTGCCTGGGTGACTCCTTTTCTGCGTTCACATCTGATATCCCCGTGCCCAAGAAGCCTTCACTGATCACATTGCTGACTGTAGTATCTCTGCTTTCAATAGATATTCTCTGTTGTACCATCCTATTTTATTTACAAAATTTACTACAAATAACAGTCCTTCTCTTTCTGTTTTCTGGCTATTTGTAAGCTTCATGAGAGAAGAGAATATGCCTTTTTCCCCTCAGTATTGTATCCTAGGGCACAGCACAGATGATAAATATTTCTTGAAGAAACTGAGAAAGAATGAGTAAGTTTATTTTTGTTTGTAAATTAATGGACAAGTGAAGGACTATTCTTACCAGCAACCTTCAGAAGAGGAAAACTCTAGGACTGAACTCTGTGAGACTAAAGTGTAAATCCTGGACTGATTCTACAGACTCTTTGGCTGGAGTTATAGCTCCTGACAGGTTCAGCACTCTGGTCTATGAGTCCCCTGAAGGCTAAGCTGCCCTCAAAGCATCTCTGTCACCAGTCAACTCATGAATGCATTTTTTTTAAGAAGTAAAATTTAAAATGTACTAGTGAGGCTAAAGCTTGAAGTGCAAATGCTCTCAAAATGAAGGAGTACAGGAACACTAATCCACATCAGAAAACCAAAACAATCTTTCATTTCTCCATTTCCCCCATTTATTAAGTAAGCACTTATTTTTACCTCAATATATTCAGTGCTCAGAAGTATAGCTGAAAATGAAAAAGGTACCTCCATCACTTTGCCCTCATACAAGTTGGAAACAGAATCTGAGGCTCTGTTCAGAGATAGGCTGTTCCTTCACATATCCTCAGTCTATATCTCAGGGTTGCCGTTTGCCATTCACAACTAGGCATTCTCTGCAGCTTATAGGGCAGTTAGGAGCATACTCTTCATCCCACTGCAGTCCCCTCTGGAGAAGAAACCATGCAATGCTCAAGTCTGTGGGTGTGTAAGAACCTGCCATGCCTCCTGGCAACTGCCCGCGCCCACAAGCATTTTCCAGGCACCGCGGAGGGTTCTGCAGTGTACCTGTGACCAAGTCTCAGCTTGGGTCCAGCTGGGATTACTCTCCTGTGGGCTCCTCTACCTACAGCACCTGCCGCTTTCATGTGTCTGAACCTTGAAGAACATCACTTGCTCAGTAAAGTTCTAAGACAGTAATTCCAAAGAAAACTCAGATTCGAGTTTCGTTCCTAGGAAATTTGGAAGAAGATTACCTTAATATTTCCATGTGGTGGCCACCAGCGTGGAGGGCCTGAAACCATAACAAATGAAAATAGTTACAGAATCTAGTGTCTGATAAGTCATAGAGCCTTAATATGTTGACAGAATGTAGTTCTAATGGAGTACCAAGAAAGCTTACAACAATGAAAACATTGTTTCATTTGTACATATCTTCATTCATTTTCTTAAAATGTGGGATAACTCTTTTACTCCTGGTAGATAATCAGTAGAGGGCTCTACAGACTACCAGTCCAGTGTACCAGATAATTGCTTTGATTAACTAATTAGCCTGGGCTTGAGAAGGTTCAGAGTTGACAGCCAGTATATGAAAGGAAATTAAGAAATGCTAGAAAATTTTTTATAATTATCTATGTTTAATTGATTGATTGCTTTACAATAGTGGTTTGATTTCTGTCATACATCAACAGAAATAAATCATAGGTGTACATATGTTCCCTCCCTCTTGAATCTCCCTGCCACCTCTCACCCTTCCCCACCCCTCTAGGTTATTACAGAGTCCCAGTTTGAATTCCCTGAGTTGTACAGCAAATCTCCACTGGGTGTCTGTTTACATATGGTAATGTACATACTCGCATGCTGCTCTCTCCATTCATCTCACCCTCTCCTTATGTTCCCCTGCCCTTGTCCATAAGTCTGTTCTCTATGTCTGCATCTCCATTAGTAAAGTAGTAAGGTCGCTCAGTCATGCCCGACTCTTTGCGACCCTATGGACTGTAGCCCACCAGGCTCCTCTGTCCATGGGATTCTCCAGGCAAGAATACTGGAGTGGGTTGCCATTTCCTTCTCCAGGGGATCTTCCTGACCCAGGGATTGAACCCAGGTCTCCCACATTGCAGGCAGACGCTTTAACCTCTGAGCCACCAGGGAAGAACCATCTCCATTACTGCCCTGCAAATAGGCTCATCAGTACCATCTTTATAGATTCCATATACATGTGTTAATGTACGATATTTGCTTTTCTCTTTCTGACTTATTTCACTCTCTCTAATAGGCTCTGGGTTCATCACTTCATTAGAGCTGACTCAGATGCATTTCTTCTAATGACTGAGTAGTATTCCGTTGTCTGTACACACACACACACACATACATATATATATATATATATATATATATATATATATATATACCACAGCTTCTTTATCCATTCATCTGTCAAGGGGCATTTAGATTCCTTCCATGTTCTAGCTGTTGTAAATAATAGTGCTACAGTGAACACTGAGGTACATTTGTCTTTTTCCGTTTTGGTTTCCTCAAGGCATATGCCTAGAAGTGGTCTTGCTGGGTTGTATGGTGATTTTATCCCTAGATTTTTTAAAAAAGAATCTCCATACTGTCTTCTATAGTGACTGTATCAATTCACATTCCCACCAGCAGTGCAGAAACGTTCCCTTTTCTCCACACCCTCTCCAGTACTTGTTGTGGATTTTTTGATGATGGCCATTCTGGCCAATGTGAAGTGATATCTCACTGTAGTTTTGATTTGTATTTCTCTAATAATGTGTGATGTTGACCATCTCATGTGTTTATTAGCCATCTCTGTGTCTTCTTTGGAGAAATGTCTGTTTAGGTTTTTTGCCACTTTTCGATTGAGTTGTTTGTTTTTCTGGCATTGTATGAACTGCTTGTATATTTTGGAAGTTAATCTTTTGTCAGTTGTTTCATTTGCTAATATTTTCTCCCATTCTGAGAGTTGTCTTTTCACCTTGCTTAGAGCTTCCTTTGCTGTGCAAAAGCTTTTAAGTTTAATTAGGTCCCACTTGTTTATCTTTGTTTTTATTTCTATTATTCTAGGAGGTGGGTCATAAAGAACCTTGCTATGATTTATATCATACAGTGTTCTGCCTATATTTTCATCTAAGAGTTTTATAGTTTCTGGTCTTATGTTTAGGTCTTTAATCCATTTCAAGTTTATCTTTGTGTGTGATATTAGGAAATTTCAAGAAATGCTGGAATTTTAAAGAGATCTTTTAACCCCTTCCCATTATCTTATAAATTGCCCAAAAATTCATGACAGATATGGGAAAAAACTAAGCTCTTCAATCCTTGAAGCCAGATTTCCCCACATGACTTCTCTAAAAAGGACACAAAAGTTAATTACCCACTCAAATATATGGTAAAAAAATTTTTATTAAAAGTTCTGAATTTTTGTGGTGCACCGTGGTGAAGGCTTATTGCCAGTCATTTTCACATGTTATTTCACCCAGTCATCCACACACGTCATCCCTATGAATTAGGTCTCATAATTTGCATTAACAGATGGGCAAGTTAAGGCCCCTGCCCTTTGGCTCAGGGCCTTTTTTTTTTTTTTTTTTTAAATCACACTTCATTGTATCTTTCTCTGTAGACACAGATATATAAACATAGTAAAATGAAACATTTAAATAAAAATGTAAGTAAGAATTTCAAAGCATTCTCTTTCAGATTATAATGTCAGAGTCCAGCAATCAACCTTATTACATCCTTGCGCAAAACAGCTGCCTTACTCACCAGAAGGTAACGCCAAATATATTGGGATAAAGAACAGTTGTGAGCAGAGTACTCCAAAGGGTATGGCCATTTTCCCTCTTGGCATGTCCTCAAAGTGATGCTCTGAGATATTGTTTCAGGATGTTGTTACCTTTTGATGTAGTCACCAAAGAAGGGGTTATCAGGATACTGAGACCACTTTTGAAGTGAATATTCATCTCCAGTCTACCCATTGCATGCTACTTCCCCAAGGACAAATGCTCATGAAAAGTTAAAGTTTGATTAGTCATAAATAAATATAGAGTTCTCAGTGACAGATCTGTGACTCCTTAGAAGTAAATGAGAGGATACTGTTTGGGAATAATTGTATTATTTTAGTGTGGAGATATTTTAAGCGTCTTGAACAGGCATCTTACCTGACGATTCTCTCTCTCTCTCTCTTTTTTTTTTTTTTGTTGTTTGAGAGGATACAAAGAAAATGATGAGGCTGCTAGAGGCTTCTAGAGAACAAGAGCTTCTCAATAGAGGAAGCAGATCTGTACTCAGTCATAAAGCAGAGATTGCCTTTTGGGATTAAGACAGGGATTTGTAATACAGCAAATCTAGGCCTACTTGGCTGTGCTGAGAATCTTCTGGCTTGGAAAGCTAAACTCTCTTGGAGCATTCTGAGAGAGTGCATAGGGAGAAAAAAAGAATTATTCACATGGGGGTTCCAAAGCTATTTTCCTCCAGACACAGCAAGGGAGAATGCAGTGAGCAAATCCTCCCTTGGGGTTTCCTGTCTTTGTAGCAGCCTTTCCAACCCTAGAGAATGGTGTATGGAGGTTTCAGGTTGACTAAGGACCACACTGAACTCTCCCCATCTTCCTAATTCTGCAAAAGTGAGCTAGTCCTCCCTACTGTCCCAGAGGCCTTAATCTCTGCTTTGTAGCATATGCTGATTATATAATTTACATAAACTCTTTGCCTTTATGTTACGGTGTGATATTTGTTATCAAATATCACTGAAATGTCTCTGAAGTACTCCACTCTCAAGGATGGCTGAAAGGCTCTCGGCACTGTGTCCAGAGCTGTCTACTCGGCCTGCTTCTGAGTCAGTCTGTGACTCCATGTTTTGCTTAAGTGGACCCCCATCTCTTCCTGACGTCTTCCCTGGCTTCCTTCAGGAGTGGAGCTTAACAGTGGAAGATCCAGGTGCACTAGAACACAATGCCCACTCTCCCTACAGCGTGTACCCAGGTTGACTTACCTCAGAAAGGAAGAGAGATGTAATGTGCTCCTTTGTGGCTGATGCCTCTCCTTTGAGGAACGTGTTAGAGCCTCGAGAGGGGGATAGCTTAGCTGCGTAGGAGAGGGATGCACTGATGCATTGTGTGCTGGGCTGAGCAGACCCTGGGAGGCCAAACACTTAGTGTGAGTTAAAGGCAAACTCAGCAGGAGGTACTGGGAAGGGAGCACTGAGACGTGTATAAGACTTGGCCAAATGGGAGTGGAGGATGGGGGGGAGGAGGTAAGAACAGATCACTGACCAGGGTAGCCCTGGGCAGGCAATCCAAAGAGGCAGGAGCAGAAGGAACATACCACAGAAAGAAGAAGCATAGCAGAAAAAATATAGAATGTTCCACAGCAATAATTAGCACCTTTGGCCCAAATGAAAAAATGTAGGAACAGTTGAGAAAGAGAGGAGGTTGTGTGACAGATTAGGTCTGTGGATGCCATCTGCAATGGGTCCAGCCATGTCCTGCAACATTCCAGACCTTTGCAGCTTTGTAACAGGGAAGGTACCTTGTCATGGTGGGTTTCCTCCTGCTTTCTGAACTTCTTGCCCTTTTGTTACGTTTCGCAAAAAAAAGCAACACTTCTTATATCAAGGAAATGCAAGTTTATTCTAGAAAAGTCAGAAAGCAAAAATAATGGAATAGAACTAAAAGACAAGAAACCTCAAAACCCATAAATAACTGTGAAACATACACTGCATTGAATTGTATCATTCCAGTTTTGTAAAAAAAAAATATGTATATATGCATACACAGAGATCCACATGTATACATGATCTTGTCATATTTAATCAGATTTTTGTAGTATACTTTATTTTCTGCTTTTTGACTTAGAAATGTCTTGATGTTCAAATACATGTAGAACATGTCATCATATAGAACATGAATTTAGATGCCTAGTATTGTGTTCTGTCATATATATGGATTTTTATTATTTTAAAATTCTGCTATAGTTGCTCAACTAGTTTGATTCCAATTTCATTATTATTAGCAATGCTGGGATGAGCAAATTTTTATTTACCCAAGTTTATTTGTCTCATTGTTTCAAGAAAACCTAACAACCTACTGGAAATTTCCAGAAAGGACTGGGGTCACCTAGAATATGAAAGAAGTGGTTTTCATGCAACCTGTAGGCTCTGTACCTGTAAGTCTAATAGGGAACATTTTGGATATACCCTGTCACTTTCCTAAGTCATGCATCTTGCAGTACACAGAGGTAGAGGCACTCCATTGTTGAGAAAGAATTCTGGACTTAAAAGCTGGAAGTTAAGTTACAATATTTTGTCACCTTGAAAACTTAATTTCTCCTCTCTGAACAGAATTTTCTCATTTGCACAATGGGTTAATCAAACCTTCCCTAAGAAACTCTTTGGAGGTTTAAGTGAGCTAACATTTAAACAACCTGAAAACTGCCTGCCTCAGGCTACTGATATGGGCACAGATTCATTGCATTGTATGCATTTTCAAAGGTAATAGTCAGTGTGAAATTACTTCCCACCTGATAATAATAAATAATTTCCATTTTCAGCTTTGCTTTGTCACAGATTTTTTTGATTTTTATAAAATTTCTCTATCTTAATGTTAGCTTTTGTTTATTTTAATTATTTATTTTTAGCTGCATTGGGCCTCAGTTGTGGTGCAAGGGCTCTTCATTGCAATGTGTACGATTCTCTATAGTTGAGGCTCAGTAGCTTTGGCATGCAGGCTTAGTTGCTCCACGGCGTGTGGAATCTTCCTGGACCAAGAATCAAATTCAAGTCCCCTGCATTGGAAGGCAGATTCTTAACCACTGGACCACCATGGAAGTCCCAGGTCACAGATTTGTTATTAGTAGAACATCACTGGTTAAATGAGTTCCTGCAGGCCTTTTGCTGTCCAAGATTCTGGTTTCTCAGGAGTTGTATGGGCATAGTACTTCCCTGGTGGCTCAGCGATGGAGACTCTGCCTGCAATGCAGGAGACACTGGTTCGGTCCCATGGTTGGGAAGATCCCCTGGAGAAGGAAATGGCAAGCCACTCCAGTATATCTAGATATACACTCCAATATCTGTCTCCATCTGACAGACAGAATGGAAGCCACAATTACAGAAAATCAACCAAATTGATCACTTGGATCAAGGCCTTGTCTTACTCAATGAAACTATGAGCCATGCCATATAGGCCCACCTAAGATAGACAGGGCATGGTGGAAGTTCTGACAAAACGTGGTCCACTGGAGAAGGGAATGGCAAACCACTTCATTATTCTTGCATTGAGAACCCCTTGAACAGTATGAAAAGGCAAAAAGATAGGACACTGAAAGATGAACTCCCCAAATCAGTAGATGCCCAATATGCTACTGGAGAAGAGTGGAGAAATAGCTCCAGAAGCAGTGACGAGGCTCAGCCAAAGCGAAAACAATGCCCAGTTGTGGATATGACTGGTGATGGAAGTAAAGTCTGATGCTGTAAAGAACAGTACTGTATAGGAACCTGGAATGTTAAGTCAAAGAATAAAGATAAATTGGAAGTGGTCAAACAGGAGATGGCAAGAGTGAACATCAGCATTTTAGGAAGTAATAAACTAAAATGGACTGGAATGGGCCAATTTGATTCAGATGACCATTATATCTACTATTGTGGGCAATAATTTCTTAGAAGAAATAGAGTGGCCCTCATACTCAACAAAAGAGTATGAAATACAGTACTTTGGTGCAGTCTCAAAAACCACAGAATGATCTCAGTTCATTTCCAAGGCAAGCCATTCAGCATCACAGTAATTCAAGTCTTTGCCAAGCCACTAATGCTGAAAAAACTGAAGTTGAATGGTTCTATGAGACCTTCAAGACATTCTAGCACTAATGCCAAAAAAGCTGTCCCTTTCATTATAGAGGACTGGAATGCAAAAGTAGGAATTCAAGAGATACTTGGAGTAACAGGAAAGTTTGCCCTTGGAGTATACAGTGAAGCAGGACAAAAGCTAACAGAGTTTTGCCAAGAGAGTGCACTAGCCATAGAAAACACCCTCTTCCAAGAACACAAGAGACAGCTCTACACATGGACATTACCAGGTGGTCAGTACTGAAATCAGATTGATTATATTCTTTGCAGCCAAAAGTGGAGAAGCTTTATACAGTCAACAAGAACAGGAGCTGACTGTGGCTCAGATCATCAACTTATTGCCAAATTCAGACTTAAATTGAATAAAGTAGGAAAACTGCTAGGCCATTCAGGTATTTTCTAAATCAAATCCCTTACAATTATACAGGGGAAGTAAGAAATAGATTCAAGGGATTAGATCTGATAGAGTGCCTAAAGAACTATGGATGGATGTTCATAGCATTATACAGGAAGCAGGGATCAAGACCATCCCCAAGAAAAAGAAATTCAAAAAGGCAAAATGGTTGTCTGAGGAGACCTTACAAATAGCTGAGAAAAGAAGATAAGAGAAATGCAAAGAAGAAAAGTAAAGAGGTATCTATCTGATTGAGGAGTTTCAAAGAATAGCAAGGAGAGAAAAGCCTTCCTAAGTGATCAATGTGAAGAAAGAGGTAAAACAGTAGAATGAGAAAGACTAGAAATCTCTTCAAGAAAATTAGAGATACCAAGGAACCACAGCCTTGTCTAACTCAATGAAACTATGAGCCATGCTGTGTAGGGCCACCCAAGATGGATGGGTCATGGTGTAGAGTTCTGACAAAATGTGGTCCACTGGAGAAGGGAATGGCAAACCACTTCAGTATTCTTACCTTGAGAACCCCATGAACAGTATGAAAAGGCAAAAAGATAGGACAGTGAAAGATGAAGTCCCCAGGTTGGTAGGTGCCCAGTATGCTACTGGAGATCAGTGGAGAAATAACTCCAGAAAGAATGAAGAGATGGAGCCAAAGCAAAAACAACACCCAGTTGTGGATTTGGCTGATGATAGAAGCAAAGTTCGATGCTGTAAAGAGCAATATTGCCTAGGAAATAGAGATGTTTAGTACATGTATCAAGGCAAATTGGAAGTGATCAAACAGGAGATGGCAATAGTAAATGTCGACATTTTAGGAATCAGCAAACTAAAATGGACTGGAATGGGTGAATTTAACTCAGATGACCGTTATATCTACTACTGTGGGAAAGAATCCCTTAGGAGAAATGGAGTAGCCATCATGGTCAACAAGAGAGTCCAAAAATGCAATCTCAAAAATGACAGAATGATCTCAGGTCATTTCCAAGGCAAACCATTCAATATCACGGTAATCCCAAGACTATGCCGCGACCAGTAATATTGAAGAAGCTGAAGTTGATCAATTCTCTGAAGACCTACAAGACCTTCTAGAATTAACACCCAAAAAAAGATGTTCTTTTCATTATAAAGGACTGGAATGCAAAAGTAGGATGTCAAGAAATACCTGGAGTAACAGGCAAATTTGCCTTGGAGTACAAAATGAAGCAGGGCAAAGGCTAACAGAGTTTCACCAAGAGAACACACTGATCATAGCAAACACCCTCTTCCAACAACACAAGAGAACTCTACACGTGGGCATCACCAGATGGCCAGCACCAAAATCAGATTGATTATATTCTTTGCAGCCAAAGACAGAGAAGCTCTATACAGTCAGCAAAAACAAGATCTGGCTCAGATTATGAACTCCTTATTGCCAAATTCAGACTTCAACTGAAGAAAGTAAAGAAAACCACTAGACCATTCAGGTATGACCTAAATCAAATCCCTTATGATTATACAGTGGAAGTGAGAAATAGATTCAAGAGATTAGATCTGATAGAGTGCCTGAAGAACGATGGGTGGAGGTTTATGACATTGTACAGGAGGCAGGGATCAAGACCATTCCCCAAAAAAAGAAATGCAAAAAGGCAAAATGGTTGTCTGAGGAGGCCTTACAAATAGCTGTGAAAGAAGAGAAGTGAAAGGCAAAAGAGAAAAGGAAAGATATACCCATTTGAATGCAGAGTTCCAAAGAATAGGAAGGAGAGTTAAGAAAGCCTTCCTCAGCGATCAATGCAAAGAAATAGAGGAAAGCAATAGAACAGGAAAGACTAGAGATCTCTTGAAGAAAATTAGAGATATGAAGGGAACATTTCATGCAAAGATGGGCACAATAAAGGACAGAAATGGTATGGACCTATCAGAAGAAGATATTAAGAAGAAGTGACAAGAATACACAGAAGAACTATACAAAAGAGATCTTCACAACCCAGATAACCACAATATGTGATTGCTCACCTAGAGCCAGACATCCTGGAATGTGAAGTCAATTGGGCCTTAGGAAGCATCACTACAAAGAAAGCTAGTGGAGGTGATGGAATTCCAGTTGAGCTATTCAAATCCTAAAGATGATGCTGTGAAAGTGCTGCAATCATATGCTAACAAATTTTGGAAAACTCAGAAGTGGCCACAGGACTGGAAAAGGTCAGTTTTCATTCCAGTCCCTAAGAAAGGCAATGCCAAAGAATACTCAATCTACCAAACAATTGTACTCATCTCACATACTAATAAAGTAATGCTCAAAATTCTTCAAGTCAGGCTTCAAAAGTATGTGAACTGTGAACCTCCAGATGTTCAAGCAGTATTTAGAAAAGGCAGAGGAACCAGAGATCAAATTGCCAACATCCATTGGATCATCGAAAAAGCAAGAGAGTTCCAGAAAGGCGTCTACTTCTGGTTTATTGACTATGCCAAACCCTTTGACTGTGTGGATCACAACAAGCTGTGGAAAATTATGAAAGATAGGGGAATAGCAGACCTTCTGACCTGCCTCTTGAGAAATCTGCATGCAGTTCAGGAAGCAACAGTTAGAACTGGGCATGGAACAACAGACTGGTTCTAAATAGGGAAAGGAGTAAGGTCAAAGCTGTATATTGTCACCCTGCTTATTTAACTTATATGCAGAGTACATCATGAGAAACACTGGGCTGGAGGAAGCACAAGCTGGAACCAAGATTGCTGGGAGTAATATCAATAACCTCAGATATGTAGATAACACCACCCTTCTGGCAGAAAGTAAAGAAGAACTAAAGAGTCTCTTGATGAAAGTGAAAGAGAAGAGTGAAAAAGTCGCCTTAAAACTCAACATTTAGAAAATTAAAATCATGGCATCTGGTCCCATCACTTCATGGGAAATAGATGAGGAAACAGTGGAAACAGTGATAGACCTTTATTTTTGGGAGTTCCCAAATCACTGTAGATAAAGTAACTGTAGCCATGAAGTTAAAAGATGCTTGCTACTTGGAAGAAAATTTATGACCCACATAGACAGCATATTAAAAAGCAGAGACATTATTTTGCCAACAAAGTTTTGTCTAGTCAAACCTATGGTTTTTCCAGTAGTCATGTATAGATATGAGAATTGGACCATAAAGAAAGCTGAGTGCCGAAGAATTGATGCTTTTGAACTGTGGTGTTGAAGAAGTCTCTTGCGAGTCCCTTGGACTGCAAGGAGATCTAACCAGTCCATTATAAAGGGAATCAGTCCTGAATATTCATTGAAAGGACTGATGATAAAGCTGAAACTCCAATACTTTCGGGCCACCTGATGCGAAGAACTGACTCATTTGAAAAGGCCCTTCTGCTGGGTGAGATTGAAGGTGGAAGGAGAAAGGGACGACAGAGGATGAGATGGTTGGATGGCCTCACTGACTCAAAGGACATGAGTTTGAGGAAACTCTGGAAGTTGATGATGGACAAAGAGGCCTGGCATGCTGCAGACCATGGGGTTACAAAGAGTCAGACATGACTCAGCGAGTGAACTGAAGGGAACACCATGCAAAGATGGGCGCAATAAAGGACAGAAATGGTATGGACCTGTCAGAAGCAGAAATTATTAAGAAGAGGTGGCAAGAATACACAGAACAACTATACAAAAAAGATCTTCATGACCCAGGTAACCACAATGGTGTGATCACTCACCTAGAGCGAGACATCCTGGAGTGTGATGTCATATGGGCCTTAGGGCGCATCACTATGAACAAAGCTGTTGGAGATGATGGAATTCCAGCTGAACTATTTCAAATCCTAGAAGATGTTTCTGTGAAAGTGCTGCACTTAATATGCCAACAAGTCTGGAAAACTCAGCAGTGGCCACAGAAATGGGAAAGATCCATTTTCGTGCCAATCCCAAAAAAAGGCAATGCTGAAAAATGTTCAGACTAGCACACAATTGCACTCATCTCACCCACTAGCAAAGTAATGCTGAAAATTCTCCAAGCTAGGTTTCCATAGTATGTGAACTGAAAACTTTCAGATGTTTAAGCTGAATTTAGAAAAGGCAGAAATACCAGAGATCAAATTGCCAGCATCTGTTGGATAATAGAAAAGGCAAGAGAATTCCAGAAAAATATCTATATCTGCTTCATTGGCTTTGCTAAAGCCTTTGACTGTGTGAATAACAATAAACTGTGGAAAATTCTTCAAGAGATGAGAATACTGGACCACCTTACCTGCTTCCTGACAAATCTGTATGCAGGTCAAGAATCAACAGTTAGAACCAGACATGGAACACCCTACTGGTTCCAGATTGGGAAAGGAGTACGTCAAGGCTGTATATTGTCACCTTGCATATTTAACTTATATGCAGAGGACTTCAGGCGAAATGCCAAATTGGATGAAGTATAGGCTGTAATCAAGATTGCCAGGAGAAGTATCAATAACCTCAGATACTCAGATGACCCCACCCTTATGGCAGAAAGCGAAGAGGAACTAAAGAGTCTCTTGATAAAGTAGAAGAGGAGAGTGAAAAAGGTGGCTTAAAACTCAATATTCAAAAACTAAGATCATGGTATCTGGTCCTGTGACATCCTGGCAAATAGATGAGGAAGCAGTGGAAACAGTAACAGACTTGATTTTCTTGGGCTCCAAAATCACTCCAGATGGTGCCTGCAGCTATGAAATTAAATGATGCTTGCTCCTTGGAAGAAAAGCTATGACACACCTAGACAGCATATTGAAAAGCAAAGACATTACTTTGCCAACAAAGGTCTGTCTAGTTAAAACTATGGATTTTCCAGTAGTCATGTATAGACGTGATAGTTGGAAAGAAAAGATAGATATAAAGAAAGGTGAGTGCTGATGAATTGATGCTTTTGACCTGTGGCGTTAAAGACTCTTGAGAGTCCCTTGGACATCAAGGAGATCAAACCAGTCAATCCTAAAGGAAATCAGTCCTGAATATTCATTGGAAGGACTGAAGCTGAAGCTGAAGCTCCAATACTTTGGCCACTTGGTGCAAAAAGCTGAGTCATTTGAAAAGACCCTGATGATAGGAAAGATTGAAGGCAAGAAGAGAAGAGAATGACAGAGGATGAGATGATTGGATGGCATCATTGACTCAATGTACATGACTTTGAGCAAGCTCAGGGTGTTGGTGATGGATAGGGAAGACTGGTATGCTTCAGTCTATGAAGTCCAAAGAGTCAGACACGACTGAGCAACTTAACTGTGCTGTATTGGCTTTGAAAGAACAGCGGTGAAAAAGAATGGCATCTTCTTTACCCTAATGGAGCTTATACCTTGGCAGGAGAATATCATTAAACAAATAATCACTCCTGGAAGGCAGACTTGAAGAAGAAAATGTCATATTTGAGGTTCCTGAATTTTGTAACATTCCAGTAATAATCATCACCCCTCAGACTCTCATCCATATCAGCACTGATAAATCAGCACTGAATTCCACAGTAACACAACATTGTAAGCCATTATACTCCAGTTGAAAAAATAAATCCCACAAGTCTAATACATTGATTAGGTAAAAGTGAAGCAAACTTTCCTAGTAAAAATGAAAGTTTCTCAGTCGTGTCCAACTCTTTAAGACCCCATGGACTATACAGTTAAATAAAAGGAATTGGGGTTGCAGTGGTATTCTCCTGCCAAGATATAAGCTCCATTAGGGTAAAGAAGATGCCATTCTTTTTCACTGCTGTACTTTCAATGCCAATACAGTACAGTTCAGACTCTCAGTCATATCTGACTCTTTGCAACCCCATGTTAGATAAAAGGAATTGCATGTTATCACCATGTGACTCTGTTTAATAGATGCAAAAATAAGATAACATAGAAAGGTCTACAAACAGAATTTAAACCTAAAGCACATAGAAGAAAAAGTAAAACTAGAAAAGAAATCAGACTGAGATATTTTTAGTTTTTTCAATGACTGCCAAACTCCAGTTGAACTAACATTACTAGTGGACAGTAGGTAAAACTGCCAGATCAAAGAATCCTTAGTCTGTGACTTCTTCACCTTCTGTCATACCCATGGTTTACTTCCAGAAGCCACAATTTGGGGCTTTGTCCCTGGATGTCAGGCCCCTATTCGTAGCTAGGAACTAATTCAATTTGTTTGTTCCAATATCACCTCAAATGAATACTTTAAAAAACTAACTCCTCACTCACTCTGTAGTCCAAAGCAGAGTCTTTTTTTTTTTTACTGAAGTATAGTTGATTTACAATGTTGTGTTAGTTTCAGGTATACAGCTAAGTGATTCAGTCATATATCTATCTATATATATCTGTATTATATAATAGAATACATAGAATATATATATACATTCTTTTTCAGATTTTTTCCATTATAGATTATTAGACGATATTGAATATAGTTCCCCATCTATACAGCAGGTCCTTATTGTTTATTTCATATATAGTAGTGTGTATCTGTTAGTCTGAATCTCCTATTTTATCCCTCCCTCCTCCTTCCCCTTTGGTAACAGTAACTTTGTTTTCTACATCTGTCTGTCCAGTTGTTTTAAATAAGTTCATTTGTATATATTTTTAAGTTTTCACATAGGAGTGATGGTATATTGATCTGATAGTTATCTTTCACTGTCTGGCCTGCTTCTTTTAGTATGATAATCTCTAAGTACATCCATGTGGCTTTCAGTTCAGTCGCTCAGTCGTGTCTGACTCTTTGCGACCCCATGAATCGCAGCACGCCAGGCCTCCCTGTCCATCACCAACTCCCGGAGTTCACTCAGACTCACATCCATCGAGTCGGTGATGCCATCCAGCTATCTCATCCTCTTGTCGTCCCCTTCTCCTCCTGCCCCCAATCCCTCCCAGCATCAGAGTCTTTTCCAATGAGTCAACACTTCGCATGAGGTGGCCAAAGTACTGGAGCTTCAGCTTTAGCATCAGTCCTTCCAAAGAAATCCCAGGGCTGACCTCCAGAATGTGGCTGTAAGTGGTATTATTGCGTTGCTTTCTGTGTTAATGTAGGCTGCACAGTATTCCTTTGCATGCATGTGCCAGACCTTCTTTATTCACTCCTCTGTCAGTGGACGTCCAGATTTTTTCCATGTTTGGGCTGCTGTGAATAGTGCTGCTCTGAACATAGAGGTGCATATGTCTTTCTGAATTACAGTTTTTTTCCAGATGGATGTTCAAAACTGGGATTGCTAGATCATATGATTGATGTATTTTTAGTTTTTTAAAGAATCTCCATATTGTTCTCTATGGTGACTGCGTCAGTTTGCACCCCCACCAAAAGTGTAAGTGTGTTGTTGTTGTTTTTTCCACTCCATCTCCAGAGTTTTCAATGATGGCCATTCTGTCTGGTGTGCAGTATAGAGTTTTTAACGATGGCTATTCTGACTGGTGTGAGGTGATGGCTCATTGTAGTTCTGATTAATTTGTATTTTTCTAATGATTAGCAATGTTGAGCATCTTTTTATGTGCCTGTTGGCTGGTCTATTTATGTCTTCTGCCCATATTTTGATTTAGTTGTTTGGGTTTTTTAAGTTATTATTAAGCTGTATGAACAGTGTGTATTTTGGAAATGAATCCATTGTCAGTTGCATCATTTGTAAATATTTTCCTCCATTTTGCAGGTTGTCTTTTCATTTTGTTTGTGCTTTTCTTTGCTGTGCAAAAGCTTTTAAGTTTACTTAGGTTGCATTTGTTTAATTTTGCTTTTAATTCTGTAACTCTAGAAGAAGGGTCCAAAAAAATATTGCTGAGGTTCATGTCAAAGAGTGTTCTGCCTATGTTTTCCTCTATGAGTTTTATAATATCTGGTCTTACATTTAGGTCTTTAATCCATTTGGGGTTTATTTTTATACATGATGTTAGAGAATGTTCTAATTTCATAATTTTACACATAGCTGTCCAATTTTCCCACTTAATGAAGCAGTTGTCTTTTTCCATTGTACATTCTTGCCTCCTTTGTTAAAGATTAATTGACCAGATGTGTGTGGCCAAAGCAGATTCTTACTACCTTTAGGGATGTAAAAATCCTTCATAGTATTTTACCTAAGATTCCATGTTCTCCAGTAGAAAGGAAAGTCTCAATTTCCTCTGTCTAAACCATAGAATTGTCACAATCTAGCCCATTTTCTAGTCAATTATAACACCATTGCAATACTAAGCTGCCTTCCTTTAGGTCCCCAGAGGTTTTCCTCCCATCAGAGAAAAGGCACCACACAAGTAATCAGTCTCACTCTGGGCTGTAGGGTAAAGGCTTTCCCTTCTCAAGTGTTTTATGGAAGCCACAGGACAACATTGTCCAGACTTGCATATCTGCCTAGGAAAATTTTGTTTAGACAAAAACAGAGTTTATGTAAGTAAACTCACTTTTTCAACTTATAGGTTAAAAAAGAAAATTATGTAACTGTTTTATAATTGTTGTTTTAAAACATAAGTAATGCACTCTATAGTCTATCTACCATATACTATACTCTACAATATGTTGTTGTCATTCAGTCACCAAGTCATGTCCGACTCTCTGTGACCCCATGAGCTGCAGCATGCCAGGCTTCCCTGTCCTTCAACATCTCCCTGCGTTTGCTCAAATTCATGTAAATTGACTCGGTAATGCCATCCAACCATCTTATGCTCTGTCACCCCCTCTCCGCTTGCCTTCAGTCTTTCCCAGCATCAGGGTGTTTTCAGGGAGTTGGCTCTTCGCATCATGTGGCCAAAGTATTGGAGTTTCAGCTTCAGCATCAGTCCCTCCAATGAACATTTAGGGTTGATTTCCCTTAGGATTGACTGATTTGATCTCCTTGCTGTCCAAAGGACTCTCAAGAGTCTTCTCCAGCACCACAGTTCAAAAGCATCAATTCTTTGGCGCTCAGCCTTTTTTATTGTCCAGCTCTCACATTCATACGTGACTACTGGAAAAACTATAACTTTGACCCTACGGACCTTTATTGGCAAAATGATGTCTCTGATTTTTAATATGCTGTCTAGGCTTGTCATAGCTTTTCTTCCAAGGAGCAAGTGTCTTTTAATTTCATTTTGTGGCTGTAATATCACTGTCTGCAGTGATTTTGGAGCCCCCCACCACTAAAAAAAAAATCTGTCTCTGTTTCCAGTTTCTCCCCATCTGTTTGCCATGAAGTGATGGGACCAGATGCCATGATCTTAGTTTTTTAATGCTGAGTTTTAAGCAAGCTTTTTCACTCTTCTTTTTCACCTTCATCAAAAATTTCTTTAGCTCTTCACTTTATGCCATTAAAGTGGTATCATCTGCATATCTGAGATTGTTGGTATATTTCCTGGCAATCTTGATCCCAGCTTGTGATTCATCCAGCTCAGTATTTCACATGGTGTACTCTGCATATAAATTAAATAAACAGGGTGATATACAGCCTTGACATACTCCTTTCCCAATTTTGAACCAGTCTGTTGTTCCATGTCCAGTTCTGACTATTGCTTCCTGTCTGGCATGCGAAGGCAGGTAATGTGGTCTGGTATTCATATCTCTTTTAGAATATTTCACAGTTTGTCATGCTCCACACAGTCAAAGGCTTTAGCATAGTCAGTGAAGCAGATTTTTTTTTTGAATTCCCTTGTTTTTCTATGATCCAGCTTATGTTGGTAATTTGATCTCTGGATCCTCTGCCTTTCCTAAATCCAATCTGGAAGTTCTTGGTTCATGTACTGGTGAAGCCTAGCTTGGAGAATTTTGAGCATGTGAAATGAGTGCAATTGTGTGATAGTTTGAACATTCCTTGGCATCGCCTTTCTTTGGGATTGGAATGGGAACTGACCTTTTCCAGTCCTGTGGCACTGCTGAATTTTCCAGATTTGCTGACATATTGAGTGTAGCACTTTCACGGAATTTGAAATAGTTCAACTGGATTTCCATCACCTCTTCTAGCTTCTAGTGGTGCTTCCTAAGGCCCACTTGACTTCACACTCCAGGATGTCTGGCTCTAGGTGAGTGACCACACCCTCATGGTTATCTGGGTCATTAAGTAGAAAGGAAAGTTTTGTGGGGCTTTTTTTTAGTTCCTTAAGAACTTTTTTTGTACAGTTCTGTGTATTCTTGCCACCTCTTCTTAATCTCTTCTGCTTCTATTAGGTCCTTGCCGTTTCTGTCCTTTATTGTGCCCAAGTGCCAAGTGAAAGTCACTCAGTCATGTCTGACTCTGACACCCCGTGGACTATATGGACTGTACAGTCCATGGAATTCTCCAGGACAGAATGCTAGAATGGGTAGCCTTTCCCTTCTCCAGGGGATCTTCGCAACGCAGGGATTGAACCCAGGTCTCCTGCATTGCAGGAGGCTCATTACCAACTGAGCCACAAAGGAACCCCTTATTGTGCCCATCTTTGCATGAAATGTTCCCTTGGTATCTCTAATTTCCTTGAAGAGATCTCTAGTCTTTCCCATTCTATTGTTTTTCTCTATTTCTTTGCATTGTTTGCTTAAGAAGGCTTTTTTATCTCTCCTTGCTCTTCTTTGGAACATTGCATTCAGTTGGGTGTATCTTTCCCTTTCTCCTTTGTCTTTGCTTCTTTTCTTTTCTCAGCTATTTTTAAGGCCTCTTCAGACAACCACTTCGCCTTCTTGCATTTCTTTTTCTTGGGGATGGTTTTGTTCACCACCTTTTGTACATTGTTACAAACCTCTGTCCATAGTTCTTCAGGCGCTCTATCAGATCTAATCCCTTGAATCTATTCATCACCTCCACTGTATAATCATAAGGGGTTTGATGCTGGGAAAGATTAAAGGTGGGAGGAGAAAGGGGCAACAGAGGGTGAGATGGTTGGATGGCATCACCAACTCGATGGACATGAGTTTGAGTAAGCTCCAGGAGTTGGTGATGGACAGGGAAGCCTGGCATGCTGCAGTCCATGGGGTCGCAAAGAGTCGGACACGACTGAGTGACTGAACTAAACTGATACCTGAATGGCCTAGTGGTTGTCCCTACTTTCATCAATTTGGGCCTGAATTTTGCAATAAGAAGCTGATGATCTGAGACACAGTCAGCTCAAGGTCTTGTTTTTGCTGACTAAATAGAGCTTCTCCAGCTTGGGCAGCAAAGAATATAATTGATCTGATTTCAGTATTGACAATCTGGTAATGTCTATGTGTAGAGTCATCTCTTCTGTTGTTGGAAGAGGGTGTTTGTTATGACCAGTGCGTTCTCTTGGCAAAACTCTGTAACCTTTTTGTGCTTCATTGTGTACTCTAAGGCCAAACTTCCCTGTTATTCCAGGTATGTCATGTGTTTGCATTCCAGTCCCCTGTGGAGACTCTTGTATTCCAGTCTCTGTGATGAAAAGGACATCATTTTTTGGTGTTAGTGCTAGAAGGTCTTGTAGGTCTTCACAGAACCGTTCAGCTTCAGCTTCTTTGGCATTAATTGTTGGGGCATAGACTTGGATTACTGTGATGTTGAATGGTTTGCCTTTGAAACAAATGGATATCATTCTGTGGTTTTTGAGACTGCACCCAAGTACTGCATTTTGGACTCTTTTTTTTTTACTATGATGGCTACTCCATTTCTTCTAAGGGATTCTTGCATGCAATAGTAGATATAATAGTCATCTGAATTACATTTTCCCATTCCCATCCATTCACTGTTTCCTAGAATGTCAGTGTTCACTCTTGCCATCTCCTGTTTGATCACATCCAATTTACCTTGATTCATGGACCTAACATTCCAGGTTCCTATGCAATATTGTTCTTTACAGCATCAGACTTTACTTTCACCACCTGATATATCCACACCTGGGTGTCCTTTCTGCTTTGGCTCAGCCTCTTCATTGCTTCTGGAGCTATCTTTCCCCTCTTCTCCAGTAGCGTATTGGGCACCTACTGACCTGGGCAACTCATCTTTCAGTGTCTTATCTTTCTGCCTTTTCATACTGTTCATGGGGTTCTCAAGGCAAGAACACTGAAGTGGTTTGCCATTCCCTTCTCCAGTGGACCACATTTTGTCAGGACCTAACTACCAGAGAGTGCCCTTCAGCTGCTTCACTTAGGTGGAGGACATGCCCAGTGCCCTGTTTCTCCCACTGCTGGTCCTCTTGGGTCTGTAAAGCTTCACGGGCCACCAGGTGTTGGTCAACATGCGGCCCAGGGTCCAGGGCAAAGGCCCTGCTGCTGGTGTTGGCTAAAGCTGATTGAAGTTGGAGGTTGCCCAGGGACAGAGCGCTCTCTGGCCTGACCATTGCCGTTGGCTTCCCTGGGGCTGATCCGCCTCCCAGGAGCCTACAATATGTAGACTTTGTCTTATTGTTGTTTTCAGTTAGGTCAATTGCTTATTCTTATAGGGTCAACCCCCATGTACCCACCATTCCAGTCATGACCTAGAATGGCCATCAACCTTTAAGTCTCCCGTGTGTTACTGCCTGAATGTTTGTGTCTGCCCCGGCCCCCCTCTCCAGCTCCAAATTCTTATGTTGAAGCCTAATCCTCAGTGTGATGGTGTTAGGAGGTAGAACTGTTGGGGGATGGTTAGGTCATGAAGGCACAACCCTCATGAATGGAATTAGAGGACTGGTGAAACAGTCTAGAGATCACCCTTACCCCTTCTACCACAAGAAGACAGTGGCCTGTGAATCTGGAAGTGGGCTCTTGCCTGACATCAAACCTTCTGTGCCTTAATCTTGGACTCCCCTGTTTCTAGAACTGTGAGAATATAAATTCCTATTGTTTAAGCCACTCAATCTCTGCTATAGACAGTTTCTTAACAATTTTTTGACTTTATGGTGATGTGAAAGCAATACACATTTAGTAGAAACTTTACTTTGAACTTTTATATTTTCCTGAGCTAGTGATAAGTCGGAGGAGGTGATGGCACCCCACTCCAGTACTCTTGCCTAGAACACCCCATGGACGGAGGAGCCTGGTGGGCTGCAGTCCATGGGGCTGCGACTGAGCAACTTCACTTTCACTTTTCACTTTCATGCAATGGAGAAGGAAATGGCAACCCACTCCAGTGTTCTTGCCTGGAGAATCTCAGGGACGGGGGAGCCTAGTGGGCTGCCATCTATGGGGTTGCACAGAGTCGGACACGACTGAAGCGACTTAGCAGCAGCAGCAGTGATAAGTAGTATAGTATTCTCTTGTGATGCTGGGCAGTGAGCTTTAGTGCCTATTCAGCCAGCCAGCCAATCAATCACCAGGGTAAACAGCTCATATGCTGACAAACATTCTGTACCCACACAGCCATTCTGTTTTTCACTTTTGCAGGATTCAGTAAAGTACATGAGATACTCAGTGTTGTTGTTGTTTAGTCACTAAGTCATGTCTGACTCTGCAACCCTATGTATTGTAGCCCACCAGGCCTCTCTGTCCATGGGATTTCCCAGACAAGAATACTGGGATCTTCCTGACCCAGGGCTCGAACCTGTATCTTGCATTGGCATGTGGATTCTTAATTTCTGAGCCACCAGGAAAAAGATATTCAATACCTTATTATAAAATAGGCTTTGTGTTATATGACTTTCCCCAACTATAAGCTAATATAAATATTCTGAGCACATTTAAGGTAGGTGAGGCTGGTAGGTAAGGTGTATTTTCAATGTATGACATTTCCAATTTATGATGGGTTTATCAGGATGTGACCCCATCCTAAGTGGAGGGCGATCTGTATTTTGTTATGGCATCTTGGGCATAATATACAAGCTTATTGTGTGATTAAGACTGTCCCCCACCCCTTCAGTTCTTACTGGAATTTTATTAATTCTGAAGTATACCGTTTTTATCTTTAGTAATCAGCTCTTTTACAAAGTCTGTCTCTTTGACTAGCCTGCAAATTCCTTAATGCCATGCATGCTTCTCTTTGCCTCGTTGTATTCCCTCTCCCCACAAAACGCATTGCTTGACCTCTAGTGACCTTTCTATATGTGTTGTTAGAAAAGTCACACAAAAATTTACAGCATAGCTGGCAAGTGTTTAACCACTCCTTGCTAAAAATACATTGTGCTTTGGAAACATGAACCTATACGGCATCACTGTGTGCTTATTTGCAGACTTGCTATTATAAAATTCTTTACCAAGTAAAATATTTATCTCTGCACACTGTATTCAGCTGAGTACTCTGTGGAGACACAGCCATGAGAAAGTTCTCATATCTCTACTTCCTGAGAGTCCAGCACATAGCCTCATATTTCTCGGGCTTTGTTAGTGATTTCACCATTTAGAGTATATATAATCTCTTCCCTAACATAAGGTACCTTCCTTTGCAGATGCCCACATGTGACTGAGTTCTGTTTAGATGGTGATACCTAAAGTATTATGTTATTCCTAGCCTGTTCTGATTCTTTCATAGTGTTAAGGATTCTCACTCTATCTTTCTCCAAATCTGGATTTTCCACTTTTCATTAGTGTAGCTAAAGGTAATGTAATAGTAATGGTCAGATACACACTTTGATCCATGTTTACTTAAAAAAGTATATTTTTTTAATGGGATGCTGAGAGCAGATTCTTTTTTTAACCATTGTGTGTATAATCTTTTCTAGCTTCCACCTTGAGTAGAAATAGAGGAAATATTTCTGTATGACTTATAGTTTAGGGAAAGGACCATAGGTATGAGAAGAACTACACCCACAGAGATAAGCCTGACAATTTTTCTGCTGAGAATCTTTTATTGAAGAATCAAGTTCCATATACTTGTCCCCATGGCCGTCCTAGAGAAACTGGTTCACTGCCAAAGGAAACTTGGTGCCATCGAACATCAGGGAGACTCAGAGCATGGTCCATATTTTACAAAATAAAGTGTGCCATGGCTCATCCTACAAGAAAAATAATACATTTAAAAGGGGGGCTCTGGAAATCTTAAGTTGAAAGTTATATCATCTTAGATCAAGCCAGCCAGATGAATACATAACATGAATGCTGAACAATTAATTACCAAGCTTCAGCATGGCAGAAAAAGGGAATTCAGTGTACCAGTAAAAGCCAGTGTTAGGAGCCAAAAATTCTGTAAGTTTCTCTTTTATCTGCCACTGAATAATAATATGATGATGATCAAGTGTCTCTTTCCCTAACTTCAATTCTTATTCTTAAGCATTTTCTTTCTCTCTCATTTTCTCTCTTTTTCCTTCTTTTTGTAAAATATTATGATTTTCAGTCAGCTATCTCTTAGGCTTCATAGCAGCAGCTGGCTTATGTAGCTAAGATGGTTTCTGGTTCTGTGTGTACAAATAAAATACTGAATTAAGCACTTACACAACAGCATTGCAAAATGAACATCTGTTGCCATATACTATCCCATCAGATCCACAGTGAGGTATGTACTCCATGGTGCATATTTCTGAATATGTGGTGCACTCAACCTCCCTCTGTTCAAAAAAAAAAAAAAAAACCATTAAATCATAGAAAAGAAACTCTTTTAAAGCCTTGAGAGGATCATTAGCTCAGAATCCCACTTGCAGAAATATGTATTTTCTGCAATTTACATAGATAGCCTGACCCAACATTGGAGAGAATACCATCACAGCAAGAGATTGCTCAGCCCAAGTTCAAGGCTCTCTCTCATTCCCCAGTGTAGCTAATGAACAGAATCCATCCTGTGGATTATGAATAAAGGAGTATAAATAAAGTTTCTGGAGTCTTCTGGGTCAAGAAATCATATTTCAGATTTTCTCTTTAGGCTGGCCAGGTGTGTTACCTGTGACTACTCATAGTCATAGATAATTTGTAGAATAAATATCTTAAAACAGTTGTTCTTGATGAAAGGGAGGAATTGTTGAAACATTTTATATTAAGGATATGTAAAATTTTTGTGTATACTTACGCATTCATTATCATGAAGTTTCCTGAGTTGAGATCCTTTATCTCTGAAAAAAGAAGATTTTACTGAATGGGTAATTCAGTAATTTGATATTTCTTAATGTACAGAGTAAAACATGGTCATATGTCATTCTCTGTTGTCTGACCTGAACTAAGTAGTTCTGGTTAATATTCTTCCCAAGTTAGTTAATATTTGTCATTTAACATCTTTGATAAATGATCATTTTGTGAACAAATTAAAATATAAAAAAATAAGATCAACACTAAAAGGAGAGTAGATTGAGCATTTTTAAAATAGTCCATGAATACTCAGATGGAAATCAAAGGTATAATAAAGTATGTGGATATTTTTGCAGTTTAAAAATAGTCACATATCCATACCTGGCACTTATAGTATGTGTAATTTTGTTATAGTCACTTCTCCTTTCTAAGTATTAGATCTCCTCCTTCTAAAAAGACATGAGATAATATAATCAATCCCATCTCAGTGTTTAGTCTCTGGCATTGCATATTCTGAGGGGTTTTATTTGAATAACACTTGCTATTCTATTTGACTAACACTTGCTATTATATTTGACTATGAAATTCAGAAAGGCTAAAAAAGAATGAGGAAAATGATTAAAAGGAAGAAGAGCTCATTTCTGAGTATTCACTGCGTCAGCTGCTTAGTTAAGATTCGACGTGTTTTCTCATAATGAATCCTAAACACTATTATAACTTCTGCTTTACTGAATATAGAAGTACATAGCAGAATGGGTATTTATTTACCTAATGTCACAGATCTACGAAGTGAAGCCTGGATTCTAATCCAGATGTCTGACACAAAAGTCCATGATTTTAACTGCTAGTCGGAAAGCAGTGAGTTCAAGTTGCTGGAGTGACTGGCAATAATCATTATTATAAAGTCTCCTAGAAGCTGAGATGTTGTTCATAGTGAGAACTTAATATTTAATGTGTGGGCGTGGTGGTGGTGAGGATTCCAACTAATTTCAACTATCCGTTTGTATTTCCATCCTCTTCCCTAGACTTTTCCAGACAATCAGAGAAGCAACATGATTTTCCTTTGGGGTGTGAAGGGTAGATCAGAGTGTTACAACTGTGTCCATGGCTTACAGCCCAAGTAGCAACAGCTCTCTTCTGAGTTTCCATTAGCTGATAAGAAAGATGTAACACAGGAGATTCATGAAAGTTTGACCAAGAATAGGTTTCCTGCCTGAGACCCAGTTTCCTTAAATGTAATATGGGAATAAAAATGTCTATATGTAACAGCTAATGCCTGAGGGATACCGTGTAATATAGTATACATGAGAATTTGGCCAGATAGCAAAGAAATATACATAATCCCTAATATAACTAGTTTTTGTTTTTTTTTTAAAAAACAAAGCAATGTCCACAGAGTAGTAGAGGAACATGACAAAAGGTAGGATGTCCAACCATGTTTTCAAAAGCTGAGTAGATTTTGGCCAATGTGACTTTTGTGATTGTAAAGCAAAACAAAACTGGGCTCCAAATTGAGTATAATACTTACCTATTTAGGAAACAGAACATACATTCATTACTGTAAGTTTTCTGATCTATGCCACATATTGGTCTCCATTCCTTTGTGCACGCAATCCCGGCACCGTTTAAGTTGTATTTGGTGCAGTTCACCTGTAATTGGAACAAAATAATACTCTGCATTCTGTTCCTTCAATTCTGTTATCATTCTTATATCTAGATGGTGAAGAGTGAGAAGAGAGTAGGAAGATTCCCTCCTCAGCTTTTCAGCAAACATGTCTAGAATGCCTTTTGTGGACCAGGTGCTGTGCTGCAAAAATAAATCAGACCTAGAACAGTCTTTAAATGAGAATTAGCAGTTTAAGCAGGAAATATTAGTCTCTCTCTCTCTCTCTCTCTTTTTTTTTTTAGGGTTATCATTAGAGTCCAGTTGAATAATGAATGTGAAAAATACTGAGAAAAGTTTAAAACACTACCTAAAAGTAACAGCTTCCTTTATCTCCTGTTCTCCTTTTGCACAGAGATTCATTTAAAGAAACACCATTAGAAAAGTAGAGTAGAAACAGTGTTTACCTCCCACGGAATTATTTCAGCCCACTGTGAGTCAATTTAGATACCTTCACTACTCATTTACACTTCACCCTGATTTCATTTTTACAAAGAGCATGCCAAAAAGGTACTCACCTCTATCCCTATTTCTTGATCACCAGAAGAGACTACGACGAGATGCATTTGGAGAGAAGGAATTAGAGAAATAGTAAATTCTATAGTTAGAAATGCAAAGCTGAATTCATTGTTCACAGTAACTAAAATCCATTTCCCAACATCCCTTTGCCCAGACCAGACTGAAAAGAGGTCACTTCTTTAGTCAGGCCAGCTAAGGGTGAAGTCAGAGAAATATGATCCTGACCCCTGCCCCCACCAAAAAAAAAGTGAGGTTGGGGGTGGGAATCTCTGATCACTGGAGAAGGAACTGTAGAGGAATCCAGGAGATCCAGTGGGCATGCCCAGGGAGAGTTGGATTTATGGTCTCAGAGTTGCCTAGTTGATTTCTAAAAGGGCAAGTCAGAAACCTGAGAGATCTAATGAGGAACTGAGCAGGAAGTTCTCAGTCCTCCTCTTCTCAGTCTCTCTTCCTCTTCCTGAAGGTCTGATTTACCCCTATTCTGTTGATCAGACCAATCTAAATAGATGCCTACTAAATTTTCTTTTGACTTTAACACTCTATGGGCTTCCCTTGTGGCTCAGCTGGTAAAGAATCAATGTGGAAGACCTGGGTTTGATCCCTGTGGTTGGGAAGATCCCCTGGAGAAGGGAAAGACTACCCACTCCAGTATTTCACTTTCACTTACTATTCTATAATTACTGAAAGCCAAATATACTGCAGTTAACATAAGAGAATGAATATTAGAAAGGAATCCTAACTCACCAGGTGGAGTGACAGCCCATGCCGTGGCTGCCAGAGCAAGGATGGCAAAAGTAGTGATGCTATTCATAGTGATGATGAATGAGGGTATTTGAGAGCCGCTGCCCCGAGTCAAGAAGTTCAGAGAGCGACAAAAAGCAGTCTGACAGATGCATGTATATATACACTCAGAGCCCTACCCTCATTAAAATTGGTCGTTGAAATGATTGGCTGTTAATCCAAGCAAGGTTGTTTCTTTTCATTTGTCAAACAAAGCTTCCTTGTTATCTTGAGTTACAGACAGTTGGAATAGTTACATCCTGATACCAACTACCAGATGTTTTCCATAATAATCCTTTGATCTCTCAGCAGATATAATGACATGGCTATATTTGAGGACAAATAAAGTCATAGGTGAAGTGAATAGCAAATTGACTTTTAAATGACATGTAAAAGGATTTTACGGTTATGTGAAATGCAAGAATGTTGAAATCAGAGAAGCGATGAGGACATTTCTTGAAAATGTGCTGTAGTAGACAACATTAATAGCACCATAAACCTTGCTTTTCTAGAGTATGAACACACTTTACAACATTCTGTGAAGGCTTGTTAAATGATTAACCTTATGAAATGTGAAGACGAGTATTACTGCTATTTTGCAAATAAAATAACAAAATCAGAAAGATTAAGTATATTTCTTTTAGTCACATTCTTAACAGTTAGGAGAGCTGGTCCCTTCCACTTCTAGGCCTATACTTTAAAAAACAAAACACAAAAAACTAGGATATACTACTTCGGTCACTAAAGCTGAAGCTCCAGTACTTTGGACACCTCATGCAAAGAGTTGACTCATTGGAAAAGACTCTGATGCTGGGAGAGATTGGGGGCAGGAGGAGAAGGGGACGACAGAGGATGAGATGGCTGGATGGCATCACGGACTCGATGGACGTGAGTCTGAGTGAACTCCGGGAGATGGTGATGGACAGGGAGGCCTGGCATGCTGCGATTCATGGGGTCGCAAAGAGTCAGACACGACTGAGCGACTGAACTGACTGCACTGAACTGATAATGAAAACCCATACTTCAACATGTTATCTCATGCCTTTTAAGATCATATCATGTTGACGTATGGCAAAACCAATACAATACTGTAAAGTAATTAACCTCCAATTAAAATAAATAAATTTATATTAAAAAAAAGATCATACCATGATATTGTGTGGAACCCATTCTCCTGCACCCATACCTATAAATATTCTGTTTATGCACATGACCAGTATTTTTTCAATAACACAGGCCCAATAATTTCCAATTATTTAGCATTTTCACCTCTATTATCCCTTGTGGTCTTCACATCAGCTCTCCAGAAGACAGAGTTAATATAAAGGAAAAATTCATTCACAAAGGACAGATTCAGAGATTGGAGGAGGTAAGCAAATTCCCTAAAATAGATAGCTATTGTGATCTTCACTGAAACCAGATCTTCCAGTTTCAGATCTTACTATCTTCCAGTAATGACTATATTTGTTTTATTTTTTTAAGATATGTTTCTCTCATTCATACTTTCCATTTTCCAATAGTACCTCATTTCTCTCCAAATTCTACAGTTTTCAGTTCAGTTCAGTTCAGTCGCTCAGTCGTGTCCAACTCTTTGCGACCCCATGAATCGCAACACGCCAGGTCTCCCTGTCCATCACCAACTCCCGGAGTTCACTCAGACTCATGTCCATCGAATCAGTGATGCCATCCAGCCATCTCATCTTCTGTCATCCCCTTCTCCTCCTGCCCCCAGTCCCTCCCAGCATCAGACTCTTTTCCAATGAGTCAACTCTTTGCATGAAGTGGCCAGAGTACTGGAGTTTCAGCTTTAGCATTATTCCTTCCAAAGAAATCCCAGTGCTGATCTTCAGAATGGACTGGTTGGATCTCCTTGCAGCCCAAGGGACTCTCAAGAGTCTTCTCCAACACCACAGTTCAAACGCACCAATTCTTCGGCGCTCAGCTTTCTTCACAGTCCAACTCTCATATCCATACATGACTACTGGAAAAACCATAGCCTTGACTAGACAGACCCTTGTTGGCAAAGTAATGTCTCTGCTTTTGAATATGCTATCTAGGTTGGTTCATAACTTTTCTTCCAAGGAGTAAGCGTCTTTTAATTTCATGGCTACAGTCACCATCTGTAGTGATTTTGGAGCCCAAAAACATAAAGTCTGACACAGTTTCCACTGTTTTCCCATCTATTTCCCATGAAGTGATGGGACTGGATGCCATGATCCTCGATTTCTGAATGTTGAGCTTTAAGCCAGCTTTTTCACTCTCCACTTTCAGTTTCATCAAGAGGCTTTTTAGTTCCTCTTCACTTTCTGCCGTAAGGGTGGTGTCATCTGCATATGTGAGGTTATTGATATTTCTCTTGGAAAACTTGATTCCAACTTGTGTTTCTTCCAGTCCAGCGTTTCTCATGATGTACTCTGCATATACGTTAAATACGCAGGGTGACAATATACAGCCTTGACGTACTCCTTTTCCTATTTGGAGCCAGTCTGTTGCTCCATGTCCAGTTCTAACTGTTGCTTCCTGACCTGCATACCGATTTCTCAAGAGGCAGGTCAGGTGGTCTGGTATTCCCATCTCTCTCAGAATTTTCCACAGTTTATTGTGATCCACTCAGTCAAAGGCTTTGGCATAGTCCATAAAGCAGAAATAAATGTTTTTCTGGAACTTTCTTGCTTTTTCCATGATCCAGCAGATGTTGGCAATTTGAATTCTGGTTCCTCTGCCTTTTCTAAAACCAGCTTGAACATCTGGAAGTTCACGGTTCACTTATGGATTTATTGTAAAAATCTGACTACTTACAGTTTACATATATTTCAAGGCTTCATCAACATTTGAAATATGTATACCACAATGAAGTGCAACCCAGAAGGTTTTCTGAATGGGGTAAATGGACATCTTTCCAGGTTATAGTGAAACATCTGTTCAGAGGGACCGTGTTCTAAGTAGGTAACAGAAAGAAGAACAAAGACTCACAGGATGTGAGAATTGGTGAGTCCCAGAACAAACAACTGGATCCATGGTCTTCAGACTTTCTGTTGTTTGGTCACTAAATTGTGTCCGACTCTTTGTGGCCCCTGGAGTGCAGCACACCAGTCTTCCCTATCCTTCACCCTCTCCCAGAGTTCGCTCAAGCTCATGTCCATTGAGGCCGTGATCTCAGCCATCTCATCCTCTGTCACCCGCTTCTCCTCCTGCCCTCCATCTTTTTCAGCATCAGGATCTTTTCCAGTGAGTTGGTTCTTTGCATCAGGTGGCCAAAGTATTGGAGCTACAGCTTCAGCATCAGTCCTTCCAATGAATATTCAGGACTGATTTCCTTTAGGATTGACTGGTTTGATCTCCTTGCAGTCCGAGGGACTCTCAAGAGTCTTCTCCAACATCACAGTTCAAAAGCATCAATTCTTTGGTGCTCAGTCTTCTTTATGGTCCAACTCTCACATCTGTACATGACTACTGGAAAAATCATAGCTTTGACCGTGTGGACCTTTTTTGGCAAAGTGATGTCTCTGCTTTTTAATATGCTGTCTATGTTTGTCATTTTTGTTATTGTTGTCAAATTTAAAAAGGGAACTTTTTCCACACTCAAATGGACTTTTATGAGGCAAATGATAAAGAAGCAGATTTTTTTTTTTTTAAAAAAAGCTAACTTAAATGGAAGCAATATAGGGCTCAAGAGTGCTTGCATTTGTACTATGCACTTCAAGGCTCCATGGAAATCAATTTGGAAAAGAAAAGAAGCAAGTGAGGCTCTGAGAGGAAGAGTACCATGATGAGGCCATTCAGTGAATTAGATCACCTGATTAGAGTACAGGATTCTTCCTACTACTTCGTGCCTTCTCACAAGCACACAGCTCTAAGTCAACATGTCTGGCCTGACTTACTTTCCCAAATAAGGTGAGGGAAGATTTGCTACCTGGGTCCTAGACTCAGCTCTCTACTGTTTCCTGAGGAGTGCCTTCTGGGCATCCTATAGGATCTTCCAGGTCAACTTGCTCCCCCAAAACCTTGCTGCTTAATCTCACTTTTAGGCTTTTCTCCAGTTTCACTGTGCTGTCACACAGCAGTAGTAACCCTACTCAGGGAAATTTAGGAGTCTTCATATCCTGTCTAATTTTCACACCATCTAATCTCTCAACAATTAGGTTTTAATTTGTGTATGTGCTTTCCTCTCCATGAAGTTTTTTTTTTCAACTTTGTTTCATTGATTCCTTTAAATCCAGAGTTTAAGAAGAATGACCTTTATCTCTCTCTCTCATGTTCTTCTCTTTCTGGAAATCTTCATAGAAAAAATGAATCTGCTCAAACTAATAAGACTCCATTTCTCTTTCTTCCTTTATCTATTCAGTAACTAAGGATTTAAAAATAGTATGTAGAATTACACTAAACTCAACATCCTCATAATACATTGCCCATATCAAAAAACCCATCAGTAAATCCGCACCTATTTCTATTACGAGTTCCTTAACAGGCACAAGTTTTTGTTTCAAAACTGCTAGGTTGGCTGTGATTCTGAGGTAGCCAGGCCTTGATGCAGACATGCACTGCATGTGAATTCCTAGCAATCCCCAACATGGTTCCACAGAGTAGGTGTCAGTTCTGATTAGTATATGTAGATATATAATACTATCTTTTTCTGTAAATAAAATTACAGAATTCTGAGCTCTTCATTCTGCTTGGATTTGAGTAGATTTAGTCTCATTCATTATTGGAGTTTGTGAGGATCTGAAATGCATAAGCAGTGCATGGGAAATGCGAGCAGGCCCTCTTATCTCTGGGCAGGCATGGTTGCCACCTGCATCTCAGCCGTACATGCCAGCCTTAAATGGCTCCCTTCACTGAGGCAGCTCCCTATTCCATGCCACACAGGAGACAGGGTGATTTTTGACTGAGATTGAGAAACGCCTGAGTCTAGGGTTTAGCAGATCCTTTGTATAGGCAGGCACTCAGCAGTCTCTTGCCTCTTCAGGAAGCAGCCAGCAGCAGTCTCGGTCAGTGTTAGAACTGAATCCTTTTGATTTCTCTTGAAAATTTAATTTCTTCTGTTTTTGTGTTCCTTTCTAAAGTACTCAAGCCACTAATGTTACCACCCAAATCTTGGCTTTCTCTGCCCTCTGATGCCAAATAAATAACACAGAGACAAAGTCTGGAGGAAATAGAAAGGCCGTTTTGATCCTCAGCTGGCCTAGCGGAGAGAGAACGCAGCAGGCTGGTGCCTCAAGAACCATGGTTCTCCTCCTACCCTACCCTCACCTCCCCACATGGGGAATCTGAGGGGATCCTATAGATGGGGCTCCAAGTCTGGGGTAAGTGATAAAGAACAAAGCAGTGAGTCTTGCATGTTCATCCTACTGGGCCTACTTTCTGAAATGTGGAAAGCTACAAGGTCTGCTTGTATTCATTGTATTTATTACATTCATTGGAAGGACTGATGCTGAACCTGAAACTCCAATACTTTGGCCACCTGATGCGAAAAACTGATTCATTTGTAAAGACCCTGATGCTGAGAATGATTGAAGGCAGGAGGAGAAGGGGACAACAGAGGATGTGATGGTTGGATGGCATCACCAACTTAATTAATGGACATGAGTTTGAGTAGGCTATAGGAGTTGGTGATGGACAGGGAAGCCTGGTGTGCTGCAGTCCACGGGGTTGCAAAGAGGCAGAAAAGACTGAGCTACTGAACTGCTTGACAAGGTCTGCAAAGGGAGTGCCAGGAAGGAAAGCACCAGGTAGAGGATGTAATTTGCCTAGAGTTAAGGAGTGGTAGGTCTGAGATGTAATTAACATAGTGTCAGGTTAGTTTTGTGAAATAGAGACTACAGGTTAGTAACAGTTAAAGTAAAACTTAAAAAAAAATTTTCAATAGGGCAGTCAAGAAAAAAGCATTCTTAGTGAAATTTTCATACTTTGTGTTGGCATTGCCTACTGTGCTTATAATATCTTGTCTTTGTTATATAATGTCAATTTTTCAATAATATTTTTACCTCATCCTATGATTTTTCTTCAAGGTCAATCATGAATATTTAATGAGAATATACTTTCAGTCACGGTGAAAATAAAGCAGCATTTTACTAAACAAATTTTTTTCTTTTAAATAACTAAAAGAAAAAAAATAAAACTAGGTGTTATTAACTCTTTCACACCCATTTACGTTTCTTCTTTAGTCTGGTCTTTGTTCCCTTTACTTTCCTTGTTCTCAGGAGAGGAAAAACTCCACTTCTATTTTTGCTGCAACACAAGGCGTAATACTTTACCTATTTTTATGTTTTTGTCCAGTTTATTTTCAAATACCCTCTAAGGCAAAAATTCATATCATTTTTTGCAAGCTTTGTGCTAGACGGTGAAGGAAAGATACAAAGAAAACTAGTTAATAGCTTTTAACTACTGCTTGAGTTGTTGATGCTGTGTTACTGTTTCTTATTTGACATACTGGCATTAAAATGACTGTATCACGATCCCGTTTTTCTTTAGAGTCTTATCTTGTGCTTCTAAGCAAGTGCTAATATCGGCGGGGGGTGGGAAGGGGAGGTTGGGGTGGGGAAAGAGCTCTACCAGAAATTCTTCAGTGGGCAATTGTAACTGGAGGTTATCCAACTGCCTACATATCTTCTGAGCGCCTGGCACAGAGTCTGGGAAGAGACGGATGTGGCATTTCCTGCTTGATTCATCAATGCCTGTCTTGTGACCAGAGGCTGGGACTTGAGCAAATATCCTTTGCAAGCACAATTGTCAACAGCTCATTTTAGAGACTTCTGCAATGGAGTTTTGGCAACTTTTCTCACTTAAAATTTTAGGAGCAAAAAGAATTGAAATGAGAATATACTAGCTGGCAGTTTTCTGTTTCATTACTATTCCAAGCACTTCTTTTGTGTTAAGTCATTAGAATTTACTTTTCATTGTTAATTCTGTTCCTCTTGGCTAACAAATCTGCAAGTGTACTTTCTCCTGCCACATACCCCATAGATTTGTAATTCAAGTATTCCACCAATGAACAGAAGTGACATTTCTGTGGGTAATGAACAGTTTTCTAGGATCACTGGATATAAACGCCACCCTTTTGTCTGAAAACATAATCAGATGGATAGTTATTTTCATGAAAAGTGTAAAACTGTGGTTCATGAGGCCAGAGGGAGTGGTATAAGGGACATGAAATTAAAAACCATTTACTTGAATTTATATCTCATTTACTCCCATCTGGGTAAGCTCAGAAAATCACTTCCTCTCTTTTAGCTTTAAGATTCCTATATATTAACCATGCTGGATAAATCATGGGTAGTTTTATTCTAGCTCTGTCAATCTAGGAGTTTATCAACCTGAAATAAAATAATTGAGATTTTCTTTATCACTATGTAGCATATATTTAGCTGATTAAGAGCAGTTAATTAGTTGAAATTAAGGTTAATTATAACAATATACTTCATAGTTTATGTATTTATTTTTTTCTGGGCTCCTACTGTTTTTGTATTCCTCTTTAGCTACAGCCTTTTCTAATATTTCTGAGAAATACCTCCTGAATCTAGCCTTTGTCTGGGGAGGAGATATATTTTATAAGTTCGTATTTTCATTTAACTAGCTTGTTTCCAACCATCATTGCCAGTAGTTTTTTAAAAGAAAAGTCCTTGTAGGTATTGACAGTAACTAAGAGGCCTGTTCTAAATTTCCTTTTAAAACTCTAAACGAGTATAGCTTTATCCAACAACTTTAATAATAGCTCCAAGTTGAGTATCACAGTATGTATGAACTAGAAAGAGAAGCAAGAATATTAAACCATCTCTTCTTCTCTTAAAGCAGTCACAGTCTAGTCAGAGAGACAGACTTGTAAATAAGCAACTAGGAAACAGAGACAGCTGGTAATCTGGGTGTAGGGAGAAGAGGTTATGGGAGCACAAGAGAAGAATAATTAATTCACATTCAGAGGGGAAAGAAGTTGTGGAAGGTTTCTAGAAAAAAAAGCCGCACATTTAATGAGATGAGACTAAATTTATCCTTGAGTTTAAAGGAATGAACCTTATGAGATGGAAGGAAAAAGTGGGAGAAGGACCAGAGGTGAAGAAAGAGGATATGTTAGGAGGAGAGGACATATATAAATAAATCCCAGGAAATTATTCAAGGGTAGAAGGTAAAGAGGGTAATATAAGAGCTGAGACTAAAGATGTAGACAGAGGCCTTGCATCTCAGAGGGAGTTTGGTTATTCATCTTGGGGTCTAGAGAAATCACTTAAAGGTTTTATGCATAATACTACCAAATTTGGATTTCAGATCAGTACTCTGCAGGGAGATCATGTATAAAGTTGTTACAGTCAGTCATAAAAAGGATGATGGCTTAAACCAAAGAGTTAATAAATTTAGTGGTAACTGAATAGAGGGAAAAATGGAATAGGGGAGACAGTGCCTTGGTTTCAGGTTTGTCTTGCTTTACTGTGTTTTAGTGCACCCTGGGTGCTTAGTAGGAATTTTTCAAAAAACAAACACATTTTTTTAACTGGGGAATTAAGCAGATCTGTGTTTCAAAGAGGTCATTGGAAGATTTTTTTTAAAAAAAGAGAGGGCTGTAAGGGATGGCAACAAGCACGTCTGTTAGGCCATTGAAAAAGTCCACTGAAAAGATAGAAGGTCTAAAATTCATTAAATAAAAAAAGTTTAAAAGTAAATTGTCTTTAGGCTTGAAAGATATTTACAAAGACTGTAATAGGACAGAGTGTATAGAACAGCCTGGAGGAAGACAGCACATCATCCCTCAAAATAATCTGCAAGGAACTACCATCTTGTGAAAAGTCCCTCAAGGATGACTAACGTTTTATTAGATTTTTTTCCCTATGACTGATTTTCAGATGACCAAGTCTTTCTGTCTGTTCTCCCTTCATGCTTGAAGAGTGACTTATGATCATATATTATTTATATTGAACTTTAATTACAGTATTGGAAATAAAAAGGTATTTCTGTGCCAGGGAAAGAATAAGATGTCTTGTTATGCTCTTTACTATGAGGTAAACAAATATTATCCATTACTGGTAAAGATCACAGGGAGTGTTCTTTGAGGGTACATTCACTTCATTTACCATAATCTATGTTATATATGAGACTGGCCTTGGTCAAAGTCAACCAGCAAGGCCACAAAGAGTGTTGGATTGGGGTACAAATGTGAGTCTGACTATGTGCTTGTCTCAGTTTTAGGCACATATTAAAAGTTTAAATGTCAATATTTGTTACTTTTATTATTATTTTCATTGAATAAGAAGTGTGGTTTGTATGTAAATATATAGAAAGGAGCAAAGAGAAGACAACTACTAATAACTTACAAAGAAGGACAAGAGATTCCTTTTTTTAAAAAATAGAAATGTAGTTAATGTACAATATTGCATTAGTTTAGGGTATATAGCAAAGTGGCTTGGTTATCTATATAGACATATATTTTTCAGGCTATTTTTCATTATAGGTTACAGTAAGACATTGAATATAGTGCCCTGAAGTACAGTAAATCCTTGTTGCTTGTCTATTTTATGTAAAGTGTGTGTGTCTGTGTGTTCAGTTGCTCAGTCGTGTCTGACTCTGTGGTAGACTGTGGCCCCCCAGGCTCCTCATGGAATTTTTTAGGCAAGAATACTGGAGTGGGTTGCCATTTTCCTCCTCCAGGGGATCTTCCCAACCCAGGGGTTGAAACCCTGTCTCTTGCATCTCCTGCATTGGCAGGCAGATTCTTTACCACTGAGCCACCTGGGAAAGCCCTTATGTACAGTAGTGTGTATCTGTTAATCTTGTATCCTCATTTATCCCTCCACCCCTTCCTTTCACCTTTGGTAATTATAATTTTCTTTTCTGCCTGTTTCTGTTTTGTATGTAGATTTACTTACATTCTTTTTTAGACCTCACATACAAGTGATATCATATAATACTTTCTTTGTCTGACTTTACTTAGTATGATATTCTCTAGGGCCCTTCATGTTGCTGAAAATGGCAGTATATCATTCTTTTGTGGCTGAGTAATATTCTGTTGTATATATATATATAAGTTACGTCTTCTTAAACCAATCATCTGTTGATACATACTTAGGTTGCTTCTATGTGTTGGCAGTTGCAAAATAGTGCAGCTGTGAACATTGGGGGTGCATGTATCTTTTTGAATTAGCATTTTTGTCTTTTCTAGCCATATACCCAGGAGTGAAATTGCTGAATCATATGGTAGTTCTAGTTTTAGTTTTTAAGGAACCTGCATACTCTTCTCCGTAGTGGTTGAGCCAGTTTACATTCCCACCAACAGTGTACATACAGGTGTTCCCTTTTCTCCATATCCTTGCCAACATTTTTTGTTTGTATGCTTTTCAATAATAACCATTCTGGTCAGTGTGAGGTGATAATTCATCCTGATTTTGATTTGCATGTCCCTAATGATTAGTGATGTTGAACATCTTGTGCCTGTTGACCATCTGTGTGCCTTTGATAAAATGTCTGCTTAGATCTTCTGCCCGTCTTTTGATTGGGTTTGTTCTTTAATGAGATGTTTGTATATTTTGGAAACTCCTTGTCAGTCACAATATATCCAAATATATTCTCTTGTTCCCTAGGTGGTCTTTTTATTTTGTTGACATTACCTTTGCTGTGCAAAAACATTTAAGTTTAGTTATGTCCCATTTGTTTATTTTTTCCTTCTTTTCCTTGGGGGGCTGATGTAAGAAAATATTTCTATGATTTATGTCAGAAAATGTTTTGCCTATGTTATCCTCTAGGAATTTTATGGTGTTATATTTATGTCTTTAAACCATCGTGAGTTTGTTTTTGTGTATGGTATGAGGGAGCCTTCTAATGTCATTGATTTACATGTGGCTAAAGAGACTGATTCTTAACCATTACTGAGCTATAGCCCACAGGTCAAACTTGGCCCACCACCTGTTTTTGTAAATACAGGTTTATTGGAACACAGCTATGCATATGATCTTACATAATGTAAATTCATATATTTCTACAACAGCAGCATTGAGTGGCTGTGACAGAGATTGTATGTCTCACAAGGTCTGTCTGGCTCTTCAGAGGAAAAGTTTGTTGGCCTGTAGTCTACACAAGTGCCATCTGTACTTGTTTCTGAAGCCTTGAGAGAGAGAGGGAGACTTCAGGTGAGTTCCTTAAAGGACATAGAATGAGTTTGACGTTAGTAGTTCTCTGAAAACCTACATTCTGCAAATGAAATCTGAAATATCAGTTATAGAGAAATGCATCAGTCTGTGGTAGTGACAGGAAGAGATAATAGAAATAGTTTGGCTTTCTTTAGTTCCATTTCAGGATCATTTGTCACTTCCCGGTTTAGAAGTTTAGAGCTGGTTTGGGAAACCTCAGTGAGATGGGTCTGGTTTTCATTTGCCTCCCATATGGATATCAAGATATAATTCAAGAAACAACGCAGAAATTAGTTTACTTAATACTTAATGCAGCTATTTCCTTGTGACCATTTGGACACAGGTGACGTTTTATGTTTGCCTCCAGGTTGTGTCTTCAAAATAAACAGCTTTCACACATTCACATCCTTAACCCCAGTTCCGGAGCCTCCTTGGTCCCCATTCCATTCCTGACCTCTGTATCCCTGCTTCACCCTTGACTTTCACTGGGTCCTTAGGCCTTTCTCCATTCCTGTGTCTCATCCAGTTCGAGACTACCCTATCCTTCACCTCACAGTATCCCTGAGCCACACTCTTTCCCTGGAGCTCAATATGGTAGTCAAAGCTTGCTTAAGTCTTGAGTGTGCGATAACATAGTATTTTGTGCATGTAACCTTATAACCGTAATCACAATAATGATCAAAGCAGTACAAGGAATTTGCTATTTTTATCTCAATAAAATATTCATAGTGATATAATAAAGTATTTCTCAAACAATTGTATATCTTGGTCAAGAAAATAGTGTTTTGGGATTTCCCAGAAATAACCAGGAAAGAGATACAATATCATATGTTCTAGAATCTCGAAACCCATTCTGTATGTCCTGAAATTACCAAAGAAAATAGCAATGTTGTTTTCTCACTTTCCCCCCCCCCCAAAATGGCTCTGTGTTTTCATGCTTGAAAAATGATACATAAGCCTTCTTTCTTTTTTCTTAATGATATCATAGGAGAAAAAAAAACCCTAGGGAATGATTTATCTTCACTTTAGTTAAAAAGGACAAAGATCACAAAATTTTGCTATAATTGGCTTAGTGGCAACTTAGCTGAAAGAAAAAGGACAGCATAATAAATACAAAATTAACTTCCCAAATCCAGGTAAGCCAACTATTCCTGTCACAGCTCTAGAGCTAAGAACAGTTTGAGGCACAGTGGGTTCCCCATAGCTTCCTCCATCTACCATCTGAGCCACCAGGGAAGCCCAAGTCCTTGCATCAGGAAGATCCCCTGGAGAAGGGAATGGCAACCCACTCCAGTATTCTTGCCTGGAGAATCTGATGGATGGAGGAGCCTGGCAGGCTACAGTTCATGGGGTCGCACAGAGTCGGACACGACTGAGTGACACACACTTTTACTTTCCTCCATCTATAGTGTGTTCGGCATCAGCCCAGGATCTGCGTGGGAACAATAACTAGGTGCAAGCTGTAGCAAGAGTCTGAGCTTGGCAGTGTTTCAGCATTGAGGCGGGAGCTCACACATTGTTCTGTCCCACTCCTGTCTAGCGCTTACTTCTCTAGTGGTTTTCTCATGTGTAATAGGTAGCTTCCGGCTACATGTAGCTCTTGAGCACTTGAAATGTGTCTGGTCCAAATCGCAACATGCTGGAAGTTTAAAATATATACCAATATCAAAGACTTAGTAACAACAAGTTTATATTGATTATATTATGATTATAATATTATGTATGTATTTTGAAATGATAATAGTTTTGATATATTGGGCTACATAAAATATATTCCTAAAATTTATTTTACCCATTTCTTTTGTAGCTACTAGAAAATTTGAAATTACACGTGTAATTACTATTATATTTCTACTAGTCAGTGCTGCTCAGACTTGCATACATAGGTTACTCTTGTTGCATTAGTCTTCCCCAAGACTATGTATGGGTTCAAGGCTCTGATACAGGAAATTATCAAGAGGTAGCATGATTCAGTTCAGTTCAGTCGCTCAGTCATCTCTAACTCTTTGCAACCCCATGAATCACAGGACACCAGGCCTCCCTGTCCATCACCAACTCCCAGAGTTCACCCAAACCCATGTTCATCGAGTCGGTGATGCCATCCAGCCATCTCATCCTCTGTCGTCCCCTTCTCCTCCTGCCCCAAATCCTTCCCAGCATTAGGGTATTTTCCAATGAGTCAGCTCTTCGCATGAGGTGGCCAAAGTATTCGAGTTTCAGCTTCAACATCAGTCTTTCCAATGAACACCCAGGACTGATCTCCTTTAGGATGGACTGGTTGGATCTCCTTGCATGATTACTATGAGAAATTACTAATTTGTGTCCTTGGATGAGACCCAAGTAACTGAGATAGTTATGCTATCCATGGAAATACAAAAGCTAGATAGAGGAGCTGGTAAGGTAACAGTGAAGGTGAGGTTGAGTCATAGCTGGTTTTTGACTTTAGATAGCTGTTGGTTGCCTAGGAGGTGAGGTGCCTCCTCACTTCTCTTCTAAACATTTCTACCAAACTCTGAGAGCAACTAGAATTTGAGAAAAGGATTAAAGAAAAAAAAGGGTATAGTTAATTTTCTTCAAAAAAAAAAAAAGACAGTGACAAAAAAAATCCCAGAAATGGCATTCTGCTGGGTTTACTTTTATTGAACAAGCAGTTGAACAGACAGCATTGTGATCAGGAGGCTTCCACAGCACAAACTGGTTAAGATGTCTCTGTGCCCCTAGATCACAGAATCTAGGAGGAAAGAGATGGAATAGACTGAAAGTCAGTGAGTCCATTCCCCCAACAGTTCTGTATTGCTTTGAATAGTAAATAAGATGAGCTCTGGAGAATTCTTTGTATGTACAGATGGTGAAGGTAGGTAATTCAGAATTGGGGTGTACATTTTCCCTCATGGCTTTTTACCAACTTTTGCATCATTTGACCTAGACAAGAAGATGAAGGGGTTAGATGTTAGAAACTCAAAGACATTGTAGAAATACTGGCTATACATTTATTATTATAACATAGTCAAAGAAATCCATAGATTCCTGCATTCTGCCAAGAATACAGTATTTCAAATCACTTTCACATTTTATTTCATTGATTCAATGAGTAATTATTGAGTATCTAGTACATTTTACCTATTGAGGTAGATGCAAAAATGACCTCTGCTTTTGATTACTTGTGACCCTCATGATAATGAAAGAAGGAAGGTGTCATTCATATCTTTTCAAAAAAGGAAGAAATTGAGCTTCAGAGAAGTTCACTGACTTGTCAAGGTCTCGTATTTGGTCAGGACTTAAGTCTAATTCCTCTACCAATTAATGCTTTACTATTATAGTTTTAGGCCATAAGCATTTAATTAGCTGTCTTTGTGCCTGACTCATCCATGTATATTCTTAAAATCAACATTTAAAACATTAAGTCAGCATTTAAAGTTTTTAAAATGTAACTGCATCTTGTCTGCTGGTACTACCTGGAACACTAGCAGCATTATTATTACAAACTCAAACCTCCGTTTTAGTTCTCAGAAGGGGTGGAAAGCAGAGCAATTCCACAGGCCCAAGTCTCTTGGTGGTGAAAGTTGTTCAGTCCATAGAACTCTCCAGGCCAGAATACAGGAGTGGGTAGCCTCCTTTGATTTGAGTTGGCAACTTATGGTCTTGAATCCTTGAAAATCTTTGTCATGGAATTGAGAATAGTCATTTCTTCATCTCAAAATAGTATTGATATTTTTCTTAGTATAGGAATTTCCAGTGTAGCTAATCTTTATTTAGTTCAGATAATGCCTTTTGTAGAGCCCTCGGTTTTCAGAATCTCCTGACAACTAAAGGATGGTGGCAGACCACAAGAAATGAAATCAGGTCTACAGTGGACCCAGAACTTAATTCTAATGAACTTGTGGTAAACGGCAGGACTTCTCCCAGGCTGATTTTCTTTAAAATGGGAAAGATAATGATCCCTGCTCTAAATACAGATCTACTATGGGGATGCGAAAGGAGAGAGCACAGGGAACTCTCTAAAGAGTTAGATAAATCTTAGAAGTTACCGTATAATGAAAACTATTTCTTAGAATAGGGAGTAAAAGTTGGGTTTTCAGTCTGTTTTTCCAGGAAAGTTGTGACTGTCAGGTCTTTTATTCATTCTTGGGATTCTAGACTCTCTTAGAGAATCATCTACTCATGAACTAGTTTCAGGCAATAAGTTTCAGCCTTTAGGATTTACACCCATAATAGTTATCAGAGCAATGCTGGGCCATGACCCACCCATACCACCTTGGTGTATCCAAGATCACATAACAATCATACAGCCGGAACTGAGTCCATGCCCAGGATACCTCTTGTTCTAAAGATTTGTTCCATCAGATAAAACTGTAAGTAATATCCATTATATAACTCCAGTGGAAAGAAAACACCCTCATATGAAAGGAAGGAACTTACAAAACGTTTTGTTCTTATCTCTGGCAAGATACGTCATTATTTGAATAAAAACATCTTAGTATTATTTTATGGCAAATTCCTCATAAAGTAGTTTTCATCAAGTTGTCTACGTGAGATTACAGCAAGGCATGGTCTAAGGTGTGGTCTGTAGGACTTGCATAAAGATTATTTTTACCTTCCTGTTTTGAGATATATGTGACCAGATGTGTTTGTAAGATGGGGAGACAGTATATTCTGGCAATAAAATGAGAAGCAAACCACTAACAGTTTATACGTAGTAAGATAGCAAACACCATAGAGGGACTAGGGCAAAAGTTTAAAACCTCTCTTTGTACATGTGTAAAGACCCAGAGTAGATAAATGACTTTTTTAACCCAGAAGAAGAAACAGCAAAGGTCTCTTCATTTCGTTCCAGTCCCCTGCCTTCCAGCTGTCAGTGTAAAAGCAGAAACACCTAGCTTACAGCACTTTTGTTTTTCCACTTTCCCATATCAGTGCTTACTGAGCAGTTCTTTTGAATATGGTCTCATCTAGTGTTGCTTGAGATCCTCAAATGTGGTAGCATCATTTTTAATTCCGTTATTGCCAAATGCTTAAAAGTATTTACTAAAAATTTTTAGTAACTCAGTGAGAACTTTGGTTTACATATTTATGTGATTTGCCAAAGGTCTCATACATGAAAAACACCAAAACTCCGAACTTACACTTATCTGGTAACAAAATTTTTCTCTTATTTGAAACTTCCTAATATTTTTACCCAAGTCAAATATCCTCTTGCTTGAGGAGGAGATTACGCAAACGCCATCATCAGGGACAGTGTTAAACTCAATACAGTAGTTCTCTTTACTCCCAAGGCATACATTCCAGGACCCTCAGTGGATGCCTGAGACCATAGATACACTATGTGTAAACTGAATCTCATATATATTGTTTTTCCCTATACCTACACAGCTATGATAAAGTTTAATTTATAAGTTAGGCATAGTAAGAGATTAACAACAATAAATCTAAAACAGAACATTATGTGAATGTAGTCCCCCCCCCTTCTCTCTCTAAATATCTTATTTCACTGTACCCACCCCTTTTGTGATGATACAATATGGTGCTTGTGTAATTGAGATGATGTGAAAGAGGGAGGTTTTGTGACATAGCATTAGGCTATCAGTGACTTTCTGAATACATCAGCCAGAGGATCATCTGCTTCAAGCAATCCTGTATCATCAAACTGTGATGGTGTGCTCGACTGGAAGTCAGGAGCTGATATCCATGGTTAGGAATCTTTGATAGCAAAAGGTTTTTTTGAGGAAAACTTTTGAAAGGATATTGTAGTTAGAAGTTGTTGCTCTTTCTAACTCAAAGTGTTGCTGCAAAAGTTGCAGTCCTTTGGTGATCATATGGGTGACTTTAATGCTGGCTTCCATTCAAGGATTATACTCTGTAATTTTGCCTTAATGTTTGTGCAGCTTGAAACACTGGCAAATTTTGCTAATGTTTACATTGCTGGCTCTGCTTCAGTTTCTTCTTTGTCTTCCTCTCCCTCTGTTGATGACTCAGTAAGTTCTTCTAGCTCCTCATTCTTGGATATTTGTCGATGTATCCAGTCTGTTCTTCCACTTCATCAAGCACATCAGAATATCCTTCTCCATCAACTTGTCTTGTCCTGTGAACGAATTTCCTAACTTCTCCATTAATCCCCAGGAAGCCTTTAAAATCATTCACAACTTCACTCCATTCATTTTTCCAGCAAGCATTTACACTTTCTGGTTCTAATTAATCCATTATAGCTTTGAGGAATGTTACAGTGTCAGCATGGCCTCTGGTCCCATCACTTCATGGGAAAAAGATGTGGAAACAGTGTCAGACTTCATGTCTTGGGGCTCCAAAATCACTGCAGATGGTGATTGCAGCCATGAAATTAAAAAAGATGCTTACTCCTTGGAAGGAAAGTTATGATCAACCTAGATAGCATATTCAAAAGCAGAGACATTACTTTCCTAACAAAGGTCCATCTAGTCAAGGCTATGGTTTTTCCATTGGTCATGTATGGATGTGAGAGTTGGACTGTGAAGAAAGCTGAGCGTCGAAGAATTGATGGTTTTGAACTGTGGTATTGGAGAAGACTCTTGAGAGTCCCTTGGACTGCAAGGAGATCCAACCAGTCCATTCTGGATGAGATCAGCCCTGGGATTTCTTTGGAAGGAATGATGCTAAAGCTGAAACTCCAGTACTCTGGCCACCTCATGAGAAGAGTTGACTCATTGGAAAAGACTCTGATGCTGGGAGGGATTGGGGGCAGGAGGAGAAGGGGATGACAGAGGATGAGATGGCTGGATGGCATCACCGACTCAATGGACGTGAGTTTGAGTGAACTCTGGGAGTTGGTGATGGACAGGGAGGCTGGTGTGCTGCGATTCATGGGGTCGCAAAGAGTCGGCCATGACTGAGCGACTGAACTGAACTGAACCGTGTCGGCAATAGTGAATGATTTCCAGCAGTGTTTTTTGTCCAAATGAGGGTCTGCATCAATTGCTGATCAAATGTAATTAAACACCAGGCAGGTGTATGTGACTTTGACAAACTGAACAATGCTCTGATCAACGGGCTGAAGCAATAAGATTGTATTCAGAGGCAAAAATACAATCTCAGTGTTTTTATTTTCACAGAAGATAGATTCAGGATATCCAAGTGCATTGTCTTTTATTAGTAGTACTTTAAATTCCAATCTTTCTCTTTCAAATATTTTTCACTTCTGGGATGGAGCACTGGTGTTACTATTCCATAAATAAGATGACTGTGCCCCACGCTTTCTGATTTTGTTACCAGAACATGGGCAGTTAATATTTGTTCTTCAGAGCAGGTGGGTTATTTGCTCTTCACACTTTGCCGGGCTTAATCCCCTGTGGCATTACTACATAGTAGCAGAGTTTATCTGTCCTTCCCTACTTTTCTGACTTGGTGCCTCCTTTGTGCTTCTGCAAATGCGGGTTCTATTGGATATTTCTTTTCAGAGGAGCCCAGTCTCATTGTAATTGAAGACGTGCTTTGAATGATAGTCTTTCTCTTTAATCAACCTTTCAACTCTGCTAGAAATGTGGCAGCAGCTTCTTCATGGAAGATGCATCCACTCCACTCATTTTTATATTTTTCAGTACAGAATCTGTGTAACCGTACTTTACTTATAGTAAATGGCTTGGTGTCACTAATTCAGGGGATTCCTTGCTGAAATCTCATTGTAGTCTTAATGCTTTTTGGCCAAACACCTTGTCACCAGTCAGAACTCATTTGCTGTTCATGTCTTCCATCCAATAAATATAATGCCTTTTCCATCTTAACTAAGCATTTATCACATAATGTGTCTTTGAAGGTGAAGGTGAAGTTGCTCAGTCGTGTCCGACTCTTTGCGACCCCATGGACTGTTACCTACTAGGCTTCTCTGTCCATGGGATTCTCCGGGCAAGAATACTGGAGTGGATTGCCATTTCCTTCTCCAAGGGATCTTCCCAACCCAGGGATCGAACCCAGGTCTCCCGCATTGAAGGCAGATGCCTTAACCTCTGAGCCTAACTTTTGCCATTTGAGATGGAACAGCAAAACTAAAATAAATTTCTTTCTCCTTCTTTACAATTTCATGGATAGAAGACTCATTTTTACAAAAGACCTGAGCAACCTCAGCACATGATTTTTTTCTTTCCTTATTGAGAACTTCCACTTTGCACATAAAGGAACTCTTCGGCTTCTCTTTGGCATATACAAATTGCCAGTGTCACTACCCTTGCCCTCTGAGGGGCATTATTTAGCAAAATAAGGGTCTCTGGAACAAAAGATGGTGATATCAAAAGAGTTGATCTGATAACCTAGATAGCTACTAAGTGACTTGGAGATAGGATGTGCTGGACAAAGGATGATTTACCTCCTGGGTGAGATGGAGCAGGACAGTGCAGGATTTCATCATGCTACTCAGAACAGCAAATGATTAAAAACTTATGAATTATTTATTTTTGGAGTTTCCCATTTAGTATTTGTGAACTTTGGGTAACTAAAACTATGGAAAACAAAACCTCGAATAAGGTGAGATTACCATAAGGTATGTCAAAACATCCTTCAGTTCAGTCACTTAGTCATGTCCAACTCTGCAACCCCATGGATTGCAGCACGCCAGGCTTCCCTGTCCATCACCAACTCCCAGGAGCTTGCTCAAACTCATTTCCATCAAGTTGGTGGTGCCATCCAACCATCTCATCCTCTTCTCCTTCTGCCTTCAATCTTTCCCAGCATCAGAGTCTTTTCAAATGAGTCAGTTCCTCACATCAGGTGGCCAAAGTATTGGAGTTTCAGCTTCAGCATCAGTCTTTCCAATGAATATTCAGGACTGACTTCCTTTGGGATGGACTGTTTGGATCTCCTTGCAGTCCAAGGGACTCTCAAGCATCTTCTCTAGCACCACGGTTCGAAAGTATCAATTCTTCTGTGCTCAGTTTACTTTATGGTCCAACTCTGACATCTCTACATGACTACTGGAAAAACCATAGCTTTGACTAGATGGACCTTTGTTGACAAAGTAATGTCTCTGCTTTTTAATATACTGTCTAAGTTGGTCATTGGAGAAGGAAATGGCAACCCACTCCGGTATTCTTCCTGGAGAATCCCAGGGATGGAGGAGCCTGGTGGGCTGCCATCTATGGGATCGCACAGAGTTGGACATGACTGAAGCAGCTTAGCAGCAGCAGCTAGGTTGGTCATAGCTTTTCTTCCAAGGAGCAAGCGTCTTTTGATTTCATGGCTGCAGTCACCATCTGCAGTGGTTTTGGAGCCCAAGGAAATAAAGTTTGCCACTGTTTCCATTGTTTCCCCATCTATTTGCCATGAAGTGATGGGACCAGATGTCATGATCTTAATTTTCTGAATGTTGAGTTTCAAACCAGCTTTTTCACTTTACTCTTTCAGTTTCATCAAGAGGCTGTTCAGTTCCTCTTCTCTTTCTGCCGTAAGGGTGATGTCATCTGCATATCTGAGGTTATTGATATTTCTCCTGACAATCTTGATTCCAGAAACATCCTTATAGGGACTTAAATGAAAAGGTCATGTTTTCATGTTGGGGAACAGTTTAATGCAAAGTACAAGGATGGAAAGTTTAAGTCTGCTTCTATCCCTGTCTGACCTCTTTTGGCCTCTGTATCATAGTTCACAGAAAATAAAAGCTACTCTAAAGAAGTGTTGGTGGCAGTATGTACATTGCTCATAAACAGTCTGTTATCAATCCCAGTAAACTATAAGCATTTAGAAATGTTAACTACTGTATTTTTATTGCCACACATTTCAGTAATTAATTATCTTCACAATGAAGATAATTCTGGAGTTACCTGACCTACTATCATCTCCCTGGCCAGAGAAACATCCATCACTTAATACAAGAGAACAGCAGCCGAACCACCTGGTTCTAAGACTGTGATTCTGAAGGCCAGAGTACTCACGTCAAGAGGTATTGTTTCTTGGATGCTATTCTCCTCACACCTTCCTTTACTGCGTATGTGTGTATTCGTTTGGCGTATTCTAAAACGGAACAGGAAGTTTCAAAGCTGGGAAAACTCACAGTTATAATGAAAACAAAACAAAATACAACCAAGCATCAATATGAATGACATTTGGGCATCAAATCAGAACTGAAATCAGGGGTAGGAACTGGTATCCATTTTCTAGTAGGCATCATTCAGGTTTATTCTCCCTCTTCTGATTTAGCTCCAGATTTATGCCCCAGGCCTGGATCTATTTCATCATATTTCATTCTCCCATACACTATATATTCATGGAATTGTTGAATGTTAGAAATAAACATCATCTAACACAAAAGCCATTATTTTATAGATGAGAAAACTGGATCCCAAAGAGGAGTTTGACTTTATTTGATATCTATAATATGACTTGGGGATTATAAAATAGGATACATTTTACAAAATAACTTTTACATAAATATATATAAATTATGTATCTATGTTATAAAACATAACTATATGGTCATTGTGAATTTTATACTTGGAAAGAATCTTAAGATATATGAATTTTAATGCCTTTCTCATAAGAAATAAGAAATATTATATAGCAAACATCTACTTGTCTGCTTTGGTGATAGGAGACTAACTGTCTATCAGGACAGTTCATCTGGTCTTTGAACATTGCAAAAATTGAAATTTCTTCCCTCTAGCTTCTTCTAAGACCTCAGAAACCAGTAATGTTCCATCTTGCCTGGGACAGCCTAAATCTTCTCTTTATAACATGTGCTCTCAGTTCTTTAGCTAAACAATCCATCTTGAGGCATCCTTTATCAGTAATTTTATCATGGGCATTTCTGTAATTTCTGAAGTTCCTTTGAATAAAGTATAACTTATTATAGGTTTAAACAGTTGATGGAATGTTTGCAGAGCATTGGTTGGACAATTTAGGGCCTGGCATTTACAGTAAGGAGAAATGGAAGGATTTCTGGGACGGAATAAGACACATATTGTAACAGATTCATGAATGGTTTTACTCATTTCTTAAATGTTTAAGACATTTAAGAATTAAGATTCCTTAGTTATTAAAACTGTCTAATATCCATGGATGGACTTCAAGGGATTTATGTGCCCACAGATATTATGCATACAGATTTTTAATGTTTCATCATTTTTTCTTTTGTAGAAAGAGGTAACTTTCTCCATATTATCAAGGGAATCTTTGATCCCCTTTTGTTTACCTTTGATATAATAATAGTGTAGTAGACAGAAAAGCAAACTGTATTTAAACCCAAATCAACAAGGTTACAATCCAGTCCGTTCTATTTCCAAAGCATTGTCATTTTAAACAGATTACCTGGACTCTGAGCCTCAGATTAACCTTCTATACAATGAAAATAATACCACCTCTATAGTAAGTAGTGAGGTCAGTGAAACAGAATATTAAAGTGTGTTACTTACAGATATAACACATAAAGCACTCATATTCAAATTTTAGTCTACATATATGAACTGTAGAATGTTTTTTATTTTGTGAGTTAGTTGATTTTAAAGAAATAAATATAATTTCAAATATCTTTCCAGAATTGAAAAGGAGGATATCAGGCTCATCTTCATATCCTGGGCCTTGTTTATAGTGTTCTAAGGAGGACAGGATGGACATACAGGGACTGCATGTTCCTGAGGTGGGATGTGGTAGAAAAGGCAAGATTTGCCACCATGCCCTTATTTAAAGCTGGTGGAATGAAGGCTGGAAACAGGTGGAGAATGGAGGGAAATCGGTGACTAAAAGCTAGTCATAAGGTTATTAGAGATTAGAGCCTGGGCTGACTCTGTATAGCAATGGTTCTCAACTTTTTTCTCTTGATACAAAGTATAGATGATGGTCACAATCCCATGAGTGAATATGGGCTTAGAGAAATTTTCTCTAATTATGTTGTAACCCCACCACTTTTTCCTTTCTCTTCCCCTCAGTAAAGTATATGAACAGTTTTATTAAAGGCATACTCATAGATATTCTCTATTTTATGCATGAACAAGATCATTCACAACATGTAAATTTTAAACTTCTATAATTAGTTGCAGTACCTTGCTTTCATATCAGTACTCTGCTGTGGGTCAACACTGTCGTCAAGAACCTCTACACTAGAAGATGGACTCGTATACTTACAGATTTTCATGGCAGAGCATGCAGGGATTGTTGTATGTCTGGCCATCATCACCACAGACAGGCTGTAAATTCTTTGGACAAAGGTAACCCATCCTGGGTAATATTCGGTAGTGTTTGCACATCTCAGAATTCTGAGCAAACAAAACATAAAGTAGATTTGCTCAATGGCACTTAAGAGATATGGACTTGGTGAAAACCTCTTGATTTCCTCAATCATGTGTGACTGAATAGTTAGTAAAGGAACTGTAACATAGGTTATACAAACTCATATATTCATTTCACATCACTGTTAGGTAACCTCCTGGGTTTAGCTTCTTTTTCACTAAGGAAGTAGCCAAACCAAGATACAAGGAAGAACAAAGCAATTAGAAAGCAGACATCCTACAAGATAGTTCTGTGCTTTGGAGAAGGTAATGGCACCCCACTCCAATACTCTTGCCTGCAAAATCCCGTGGATGGAGGAGCCTGGTGGGCTGCTGTCTACGGGGTCACATAGAGTCAGACATGACTGAAGCGACTTAGCAGCAGCAGCAGTGCTGTGTTTAGTCGCTTCAGTCATGTCTGACTCTTTGCGACCTGGACTGTAGCCCGCCAGGCTCTTCTGTCCATGGGGATTCTCCAGGCAAGAATATTGGAGGGGGTTGCCATGCCCTCCTCCAGGGAAATCTTCCCAACCCAGGGGTAGAACCCAGGTCTCCAGGTTTCCTGCATTGCAGGTGGATTCTTTACCATCCGAGCCACCTAGGCACAGATAAACTGAGGTATGCCCATAGGGAGAAAACTCCCATGCAGAAAATAATACCATTTTTTTTTTGTCCTTTTAAATGAAGACATTGGTTATATACACTCTAGAAAGGAAAGACTCAAAATAAATGCTAGGTAATCACATGGATGTTTGAGTTCCAGCTCTGCCACTAACTAAAGGAGTGATTTACCTGACTTCTTTGAGCCTTGGCTTCTCATCTGAAAAACATGAATAATAATAGCTCTTGCCTCATATTGTTGTTTGAGGGAATCAAATAAGATAATGCACTTATATGCATACATAATACAGTGTTTGGCACATACTAAGTGCTCAGTATATGATAGTTGTTAGTTTCCTAAGGTAAAAAAAACTACATAAATTTTTCACGTAGAAAAAGGAACATATTTGTTCTTAGTAGTTTTTTGGAATTGTGAGTTTCATGATGATGATGATAATAAATTTATTAATCTTAAAAGAAGCAGGAAAAAGGAAAAAACACAGAAATTTTAAAAATAGGATTTTGGAAGACAAACTTAGTGGTGTCAAAAATTACATTAAGTATTAGTAGGACTAACTACTCCAGATTAAGAACAGAGACTCTTAGTCTGGAGAAACAAAATGATTCAACTTATAATATTTAAAAGACGTATACTTTATATCTTTATATTTCAACTAATAGGGTGAACATGAAAGGATTGAAAATAGATATGTACAAAACTCACCACACAAAAGGTGATATATCTATATTAATATCACACAAAGTAGAATTTAGGATAAGAACTAATGTCAGATAAAAGAAGAGGATTTCTAATTATAAAATAATAGATTCCATAATTAACAATCTCAAACATTTATGTACCTACAGTAGAGTCTTAAGATAATGAGGCAAAAATTAGCTGAAAGGAAAAAAAGGCAAATTTATCAAACTTTATGTTTATATTTAACATACTTCTTTTCGTAATTAGTACCACAGACACAAATATCAAAATATGTATTTGTAAAACAATATAATCAGCTTTTCCTCAATGATATTTGTAGATCTCTATATCCAACAACTGCAGACTACACATTCTTCTTAAGTATGCATGAAATTGTTGCCAAAATAGACCACATTCTGGGCCATTAAGCCAGTATTGATAAATTTGAAAACTGAAGTCATAAAATGCAAGTTTTAGGATCACAGTGAAATAATATTAGTAATATATATGATAGCTATGAAGCTACTAGGTATTTAGAAGTTATGCAACATACTTCTAAATAAATCATGACTCTAAAGTAATCATAATGGAATATAGAAATGTTTTGAACTGAATGAAAATAAAAGATACTCAGTTAATTCAGTGAAGGAAAGTTTTAGGTAGATATGTAAACAGAAAAAAATCTTAAAATCAATCTAAATTTCCATTTCAAGAAGCTAGCAAATAATAGGCAAAATAAGCTCAAAGAAAATGAATAAATTTATGAAATAGAAAACAGAAGGCCAAATGGTTGTTTGAAAAGATTAATAAATTGATAAACTATTTGCAAAATTGACAAAAGTCAAGAAACACACATTACCAATATTAAAAAGTGGTGCCTTATATATAGATAGTAAAAGGATAATGTGAAAATGTTATGAATAACTGAATGTCAATAAATTTGACAACTTAGGAAATTCCTGGAAACTAATTTCTGAAACAGACACTGAATAGATATTTAATAGTAGTATATCTATTGATAATCATTGCAGAGGTATAAAGAAGTATTTGCTAATTTGTATTCTAAAATAATTCAAACATCTAAAGGGACTGCTTTAGACTGAGGTGAATTCCATATTAATAGAGATATTCAGGGAGAGTTTAAACAAGCACCTTCTGTAAGTCACTGGCAAAGGTAGGACTGAACCAAGTACATCCTTAATATTTTTCAGGTATCTGCCACTCCAAGGCTGAAAACTACCAAAATAAAGGGTGATAAAGAAGCAACAAGCAGAATTATGCCTTTCTTTTCTTACATAGTACATCAACTCTGCACAAATTATCCACCTTCAAAATAGACCTAGGATTCAGCTACTTCTTATGACCTCCACTACTACCACCATAAGCCAGCCTCTCTGGTTAGTGCTGTGGCTAACTAGCTGTCCAGCTTTTGCTCTTGCCTTCCTGCAGTGTATTTTCAATATACCAGTTGCAGTATCCTTTTAAAACACAGATCGTGTTACTCCTCTTTTCAAAACCTTCATTCAGACTAATAGACAACATCCTTAAAATGGTCTACACAACCTTACATAACAGGGCCACCTGTTATTTTAATGATATCTTCCTGTATAACTCTGAGGTCACTCTGTGTCAGCTGTACTGGGCTTCTTGCTGTACTGTAAGCCCTGTCTCAAGGCTTTGCTGTTCCTCTTCCTGGAATGGTCTTCCCTTACTTACATGTATGAAATTAATCTCCCTAGGAGGTGCAAATGGCACCTTCTCAGGGAGCTCTTTTCTGTACAAGATACTTATAATTGTATCTCAGCATTTACTATGCCATTTTTCTATTGACTCACATCGTCTGTGATCTATGTTTTTCCAATATAAACTCCCTAAGTGTAGAGAGTTTTGTCTATTTTGTTTAAGGATATTGTTCACATAAGGCTTCTCTGGTGGCTCAGTGGTGAAGAATCCACCAACCAGTGCAGAAGCCTCAGGTTCAATCCCTGGGTCAGGAAGATCCCCTAGAGAAGGAAATGGCTACCCTCACTAGTATTCCTGCCTGAGAAATTCCATAGACAGAAGAGTTTGGCAGGCTACAGTCCATGGGTTGCAAAAGAGTCAGATACAACTTAGCGACTAAACCACCAGCACCACCATTTTAATCATACACATAGTAACGCTTGGAAAATAACAAGTGCTTGATAATTATTTGTAGCATGCATAAATGATGGCTAAATGACAAACTGAATAATGTTGTTCTCTTCTCCAAGAGAAAGCTCAGCCCAAAACCAGGTTACACAGGAATAAGCACGATGGGATTTCTGGTCTGCTGGTGATACATTATTTCTTGACCTAGGTGTCAGTATCACAGATGTGATCACTTTGTAATATTGACTTGTATACTTATGATAGTACACTTTTTCTTTATGACTATTATACTGCAGTAAAATGTTAAATAACAGATTTTATTATGATAGCCAAGATATACACACACAAACACACATAGAAACAATAGGATATTATTCAGACATGAGAAAGAAGAAAATCCTTTCTTTAATGACAACTTGGATGAACCCTAAGGATGCTATGCTAAGTTAAATAAGTCAGACAAAGAAAGACAAATACTGTACAATAAAGCCAATCGCATAGAGACAGAGAATAGAATGATGATTACTAGGGAACTGGAGAAAATAAGGAGATATTGGTCAAAGGATATAAATTTTTAGATACAACTTATGGCTCTCTAATATATGGTGTGATGATTATAGGCAATCAGTTCAGTTCACTCAACTCAGTTGTGTCCTATGGACTGCAGCATGCAGGGCCTCCCTGTCAATCATTATCTCCCAGAGTCTACTCAAACTCATGTCCACTGAGTCAGTGATGCCATCAAACCATCTCATCCTCTGTCATCCCCTTCTCCTCTTGCCCTCAGTCTTTCCCAGCATCAGGTCTTTTCTAATAAGTCAGCTCTTCACATCAGGTGGCCAAAGTATTGCAGTTTCAGCTTCAACATAAGTCCTTCCAAAGAACATTCAGGACTGTTTTTCTTTAGAATGGACTGGTTGGATCTCCTTGCAGTCCCTCCAACACCACCGTTCAAAAGCATCAATTCTTCGGTGCTCAGCCTTCTTTATAGTCCAACTCTCACATCCATACATGACTACTGGAAAAACCATAGCCTTGACTAGACGGACCTTAGTTGGCAAAGTAATGTCTCTGCTTTTTAATATGCTGTCTAGGTTGGTCATAACTTTCCTTCCGAGAAGTAAGTGCTTTTTTATTTCATGGCTGCAGTTACCATCTGCAGTGATTTTGGAGTCCCCAAAAATAAAGTCTGACACTTTCCCCATCTATTTACCATGAAGTGATGGGAACAGATGCCATGATCTTAGTTTTCTAAATGTTGAGCTTTAAGCCAATTTTTTCACTCTCCTCTTTCACTCTCATCAAGAGGCTCTTTACTTCTTCTTCACTTTCTGCCATAAGGGTGGTGTCATCTGCATATCTGAGGTTATTGATATTTCTCCCGCAATCTTGATTCCAGCTTGTGCTTCTTCCAGCCCAGCTTTTCTCATGATGTACTCTGCATAGAAATTAAATAAGCATGGTGACAATATATAGCCTTAACGTACTTCTTTTCTTATTTGGAGCCAGTCTGTTATTCCATGTCCAGTTCTAACTGTTGCTTCCTGACCTGTGTACAGATTTCTCAAGAGGCAGGTCAGGTGGTATGGGATTCCCATCTCTTTCGGAATATTCCACAGTTTATTGTGATCCACACAGTCAAAGGCTTTGGCATAGTCAATAATGCAGAAGTAGATGTTTTTCTGGAACTCTCTTGCTTTTTCCATGATCCAGGGAATGTTGGCAATTTGATCTCTGGTTCCTCTGCCTTTTCTAAAACCAGCTTGAACATCTGGAAGTTCACAGTTCACATATTGTTGAAGCCTGACTTGGAGAATTTTGAGCATTACTTTATTAGCATGTGAGATGAGTACAATTGTTTGGTAGATTGAGCATTCTTTGGCATTGCCTTTCTTTGGGATTGAAATGAAAACTGACCTTTTCCAGTCCTGTGGCCATTGCTGAGTTTTCCAAATTTGCTGGCATGTTGAGTACAGCACTTTCACAGCATCATCTTTTACAGTTTGAAATAGCTCAACTGGAATTCTGTCACCTCCACTAGCTTTGTTCATAGTGATGCTTTCTAAGGCCCACTTGACTTCACATTCCAGGATGTCTGGCTCTAGGTGAGTCATCACACCATCGCGATTCTCTGGGTCATGAAGCTCTTTTTTGTACAGTTCTTCTGTGTATTCTTGCCATCTCTTCTTAATATCTTCTGCTTCTGTTAGGCCCATACCATTTCTGTCCTTTTAGAGCCCATCTTTGCCTGAAATATTCCCTTGGTATTTCTAATTTTCTTGAAGAGATCTCTAGTCTTTCCAAGTCTATGGTTTTTCTCTATTTCTTTGCATTGATCTCTGAAGAAGGCTTTCTTATCTCTTCTTGCTATTCTTTGGAATTCTGCATTCAGATGCTTATATCTTTCCTTTTCTCCTTTGCTTTTTGCTTCTCTTCTTTTCCCAGCTATTTGTAAGGCCTCCTCAGACAGCCATTTTGCTTTTTCGCATTTCTTTTTTTGGGGGGATGATCTTGCTCCCTGTCTCCTGTACAATGTCATGAACCTCTGTCCATAGTTCATCAGGCACTCTATCAGATCTAGTCCCTTAAATCTATTTCTCACTTCCATTGTATAATCGTTAGGGATTTGATTTAGGTTATACCTGAATGGTCTAATGGTTTTCCCTACTTTCTTCAATTTAAGTCTTAATTTGGCAATTAGGAGTTCATGATCTGAGCCACAGTCAGAGCACCTGATCTTGTTTTTGCTGACTGTATAGAGCTTCTCCATCTTTGGCTGCAAAGAATATAATCAACCTGATTTTGATGTTAACCATCTGGTGATGTCCATGTGTAAAGTCTTCTCTTGTGTTTTTGGAAGAGAGTGTTTGCTATGACCAGTGCCTTCTCTTGGTAGAAGTCTATTAGCATTTGTCCAGCTTCATTCTGTACTCCAAAGCCAAATTTGCCTGTTACTCCAGGTGTTTCTTAACTTCCTACTTTTGCATTCCAGTCCCCTATAATGAAAAGGACAACTTTTGGGGTATTAATTTTAGAAGGTCTTGTAGGTTTTCATAGATCCATTCAACTTCAGCTTCTTCAGCATTACTGGTTGAGGCATAGACTTGGATTACCATGATATTAAATGGTTTGCCTTGGAGAGGAACATGAAAACTATAGGAAATAGTAATGTGTAATATACTCAGAGTCTGTGAGTAGACTTTAAGTAGTCTCACCACAAAAAAAGAAATGGTATTATATGAGGTGATGGAGATGTTAGCTAACACTATAGTGGTAATCATTTTATAATCTATGTCTATCAAATCAATATGTTGTACACAAGTTTACATAATGTTACATGTCAACATACATACAATAAGAGCTTTGCAATGGCTCAGCAGGTAAAGAATCTCCATGCAATGCAGGAGATGTGGGTTTGATCCCTGGGTTGGGAAGATCCCCTGAAGAAGGAAATGACAACCTACTCTAGTCTTCTTGCCTGAAAAATCTCATGGACAGAAGAGCCTGGCAGACTGCAGTCCAAAGAGTCGCAAAGAGTCGGATACAACTGAGCAATTAAGCACACATACACACACACAACACAATAAAGCTGAGGGGAAACGAGCAGATTTTGTGGCTAGCACTTCTCCATGCTTAAGCATCCCTAGTCTGATTTACTAGAAATTTGTAATTAGTATTTTGTTAGTGTAACTCATCTGTTATTATACTTGATTTGGGAAAATAATTAGATAAAATTCATGTTGGATACCTTTCTTTCTTCTTTTTTGGGTCATCAGACTAGGTGCTAAAGTCTCCCTTCTAGGGACCAATTTGAGATTGCCCTTTGTGAATGAATATACTTTATGCTCTTATATCTTCTTTCTACTCCTGACCTTGACAAAGCTCTAGAAAAGCAATCCCAAATAGGGTCAATGTAAATATGTAAATATAAGTATGTCATTTTATACTTCTTATAAATGTATAATAAGTATAAATATGTCCAGCATAAATTTCCAGGTTATTGGGGAAAGGACTAGGTTTGGAGGGGGAGTAGGAAGTGGGTGAGGAGCCTTTCTGGTCTGCTGAAATTATAGGGTTGAGACTCCTAACTACTTATTTGACTGCGTGTGCCAGAAGTTACATGCACTGTACACCCACTTTTTAAAATTTCAAAATAAATTCATTTAGAGCAAGACTAATAATCTCAAAGAGCACAGAATAATGTACCAGTGAGTAATCTTAAGACTCTTACTAAGCATGAACTCCATGGATTCCTTGAAAGGACTTGAGGCTGTACTGAATCAGTCTTTCCTAGGCCTTTACCTGAAATGAGGTTTATGGAGGGCAAGTGGCAACAGGACTGCCCCCTCACCCCCAGAATAAGTGAATTAAGTTAATAAGTAACTTTTTAGAAACAGCAGTTCTTACCAGAGAAGAAATGGAAGAATCTGTGCTGTCTTCCTCTTCAGAAGATCTAAAGTGGGATGGTTTTTCTTCAAGCCTTATCCTTTCCAAAGCTTCTTTTTCACTAGAAAAGAAGACAAAAGTAAATTTATGTCCACAAAGACTGGCTCCTGTAATTTCTAGTTGGAAGTTAAATATTTCTAATAAAATATGATGGAACCACAGAACATTGAATGAGGAAGTGTCCAGGAAGACATGTTAAGAAAAGTACACAGCTGGGAGCTGGCTTGGCACTCCCTTCACTTAACAGATGTGTGACCTTGGACAAGTTGTTTAAAGTATTCCTTTCTCCAGGGTATCTTCCCGATCCAGGGATCAAACCTGGGTCTCCTGCATTGAGCCACCAGGGAAGTCCCGGACTGCAGCCTACCAGGCCCCTCCATCTATGGGACTCTTCAGGCAAGAGTACTTTTTATTCTCTGATTAAAAAAATGATAGTTTCAGTAATTCCTTCCTCAAGGAATGTACTATGAGGAGCTAATATATACATATATATATATATATCATATATATAATATATGTTATGGTCATGTTCATAGTGTTTTTTCAGAACCATCATCATCTAGCTTGTTCATAGGTCCCCAAATATAGCTGTTCATCAGAATAAACTAGAAACCCTTTCCAAAAAACAAATTCCTTAGCCTTGGAGACTCTAACTTATTTTGAAGGACTAATCTGTGTGTGTGTGTGTGTGTGTGCGTGCGCGCGTGCATGTTTAAGACCTCTCTTAAGTGTGATCTAGTTATAGAACAGATTTGGAATAATTTCTTATAACTGATACTAAGGGTTGGAAAACATTGTTTTTTTAAGTGACATAGCTAGTAAATATGATTAGAACTTCCATTTGGATTTCCTGTCTTCAAGTCCAGCTGTTCTTTCTCCTGTACTGGCTGTTGTCAGCTTAAAAGCGTTGCATCTAAAGACTTGGTTTAAAGCTTGCATGGATTCATGAGCACATGAGTATTTAATCAAGAGTCTCTGAAAATGCAGTCCCCGCACTAGCTGAACGGGGTACAGGATCCTGTTACTCACAAGATACTTCTGCACATGTAGCACTTGTTTTTGTATAACTTTCCATCAGCACCAAGCACAGGGTCATTCTCTCTAGTGCACATGAGCTCATCATTCCACACATGCTGCCGAAAGTTACTGCACTCATCCTAGAAGATAAGAAAAGGGAAGTGGGCGTGGCTTTTTCCCTTTGTGACTTGGTTACTTCCTTAAACTTGGTTTTAGGAATTCCTCTCTTGGCTCTGGTCTCAGACTCACTGCACTTATCCTGGCAATGGAGGCCAAGGAACGCCCAGACTCTCTAAACTTCCCATCCTCCGCTTCATTCCGAACCTCTCTGCACTGGTCCTGGAAATACAGGGAAACATAAAACAATACTTGAAAGACCTCCTCATCTTGCTCGCCTTTTCCATCAGTCTTTCCTTTCCTCTACTTTTCACGGGAGAGACACTCTTGACCAGAGGACAATCCCACAGTTGTCTAACTCTATGAATGTCATTATCATCACTGGTAAAAGACTGATTGCAGATGTCTTCTTTGTGATCTTGAAAAGCAAATAGGAAAGGCAGCACCATGCACGTGCACTATTGATTCACTGATGCTCAGAAGACCCTCTGGAGAAAATGGGAAAGGCATCAAGGAGAGATGCTAAAAGAGAGACTGAGACTAGTTTATTTCACATAAATTGTTAAAATCAGTGTCAACAAGCAACATGAAGCCTCATTTCACATTTAGAGTGGCAGACATAAGCATGCAGTTGAGGTGGTAAAGAATTTTACCCACTATTTTTCAGTCCACAATTCTCCCAAAGAGGAGAGACCAGAGCAATAATCGATACACACTGCAGGAGAATTCTCTATAAAATTGAGAAAAAACATTAAACTTCAAAGCCAGGAGATAAATCTTATTATAACCCAACATGACAATATTGGCAAAATCAATTTTCTTTGAAGCAGAAGATTAGCAACTTTATTATCCAAAAAGTGAAGGGGAAGACAAGAATCTGAGGATGAAAAGTAAAATAGTTGTCTTCATATCTTAAAAAATAACCTTTGCATCATTTGAGGGCTTGGCTCTTGATCGTTCTTCTTCATTCTTTTTTCTTTCTTTAGCTTCTCGCTCACTGAAAAATTTTATGAAAGGGACAGAGTAGTTTTCCCAGAGTCATTATTGAATTGTTTAACCAAATATGTCTCCAATTCTAAACATTAGAATATATAACACTGTTTTCTAGTATGTAAAAAATACATAAGATACTTTTTAAACAAATACGTTCTGATCATTAGGGTTTTCATAATGTATTTGTGACAGTGCTGTCAACTTTCATAAACCCAGTTTCTATACTATCATCTAGAGTGATATACATCTGAAGGGTCATTACATTTTTTCCTAATAGGATTATTTATGACTGTCAGGTAGAGAGTTGCTTCATTTCTCCTTTTTATTTTATTATTGAATTACAATAAAACTCTCCTGTATTGATTGTTCTTTACATTGCTATTATGCTTTAAAGTTTATAAACATTTTAAAAATATTATCTCCTTGAATCCCTACCAAAACTCTACTGTGTAGTTATTATTCTCTTTATATACAGGAGGAACTGAGGCTCTGCAGAGTAAATGGGCCTGTCCCATGTCACTTATCTGAGACACCTCCTCTTTGAAGGTCAGTGATGTTGGCATGATACAACAGGGTGTTCTCCTATCCCAGCTGCTCCTGCTATGATTATGCTTCTCATAATATTCAAAATAGAAATTTCTTATGGAATCTACTTTGGAAACTTACTGTCTTCTTCTAAACTGAGGAGCTATTAGTATATATATTTTAATGTGTGATGCCAAACACCATAAGTTTTAAATTAAAAGGAACTGATTTCTGGGAAGCAGACACAGCATATCAAACTCATAAACCTCTCTACTCACAAGATGCTCTGACACATAGCACACTTGTTGGCATACGTCTTGCCATTTGGGCCTCGAACAGGGTTGTTTTCTTTGGTGCAAATAAGCTTTCCGTCTCTCACCATGTTCCGGAACTCATGACACTGATCCTGCCAATAAGAACAACAACAAAAAAGAGGTTTCTACAATCATCTGATCTTTAAAACAGAAAATATGATTGGTTGGTTATATGTAAATTCATAACTCTTGAGGAGGAAAATAAAAATCTAGAGAAAATAAAATTTTAGAGATAAATATATTTTAAAGCAGCAGTTCCCAACTTCTTTGGCACCAGGGGCCAGTTTGTGGAAGACAGTTTTTCCATGGACTGGGGCTCGGGGGATGGTTTGGGGATGATTCAAGCACATTACATCTATTGGGCACTTTATTTCTGTTATTATTACATTAGCTCCACCTCAGATCATCAGGCATTAGATCCTGGAGGCTGGGGACCCATTTTATGGGCACTATGTTCAGTATCTGCTTAAGAAGTCTGAATCCTCTCCACAGCATCCCTTTCAAGTACTTGTCGGCCCCAGTGGAATTTCACTACCACCTAAGGCAGCCTGGGCCATTTTTATATAGTTTCATTGGGTTGAACCCCAAACCTGTTGCACTGCACCTCAACTCATTACTTCACACATTAAAAAGCCCTAGAATGAATTGAAAGACATCCTTTGGAAAGGCTGCATATAAACATCTCAAGTTTTAGCTTTGTTCCTCAAGAACAATTTTTTTAATTGTTTCATCAAATCTGTATTATATTTTTAGCATTTTGTTGTGCGTGGTAATGGATTTCTTTTGGTTGTCATTTAAAAATCTGTAAGATAAGCACACATTATCCCCATTTTACAGATGGGAGAAAAAAAGTTCACAGATATTAAGTGATTAAAATCAGTGTTGGAACAGAGGTCAGAAACCTATTAATAACCAGGCTATAGATTCCTTGCCTTCTTTGCCTTTACACGGCAGAAGATAAGACTCCTGGTACATCTCTAAGACATGGAGCTAGCTACCATCTTTACCCCTTGAAAAATAAGAACCTTAAAAAGAAGGCAGTGGAACTGTGCCCACAGGATTTGACCCCTGTTGAAATTTTTTAACATCCATAGACGTTTGTCTTAAACATTTTTTTTTAAGCCCAAAGAGTTACAGTATATGGGAAAATTATCTTTAAAAATACTATCAATAACCTAGATTGGAGTTACCTTTCTTTAAATTGTGGTACCATGAACAACTCCAGACCTACTTTTCTCTGTTTAATAGCATTTTAACTATTCTCTGGAATTGAATACCTGATCAACATATGAAATGTCTCATAGCCATCATTTTTAAATTTGCTAGAATTTGCTTTTTCCTCTTATAAGTACCTAAAATGCCACATAGATCTGTGTTTATGGTAGCACCCATGTGAGTATATTGCAGCCTTTGCTCTTTGGGTGCAAATCTCTAGCTCTTCTATTTGTTATCTGTGGGTAGTTAACGTCTCTGAATTTTTTCCTCAACTGTAAAATTGGAACACCACCACCTACTGCATTGATTGTGGGCAGATTTAAATATGATGGTGCATGTACTTTGTAAAGTTTATTTTAGTTTACATTTGTAGATAAGACTGTAGCTTTCTTTTTGCCACAGGCACAAAAAAATCTAGGTATTTTCTATACGTACATATAGGTTTTTTCCTTGTTTGAAATTCTTGAAATAGATATTTTTAAACTTGAAAGAAATTTACCAATCTAGAATAGATGTCCAGTAGAGATCATTTGAAGTTGTACACTAAAGTATTTTCTCAAAGCCATTGATCTACCAACATATGGGTAACAGATATTCCCAATATATTTTTCAAAAATGACCATTACTAATGTTTAATTTTGCTTAGTCAGTATAAAACTAATGAAAAGTTGCCTCCTTAATGGGAAAACTTTCCTGGGGAAATTTCACGGTTTTTCTTTTCTCAGTCCATAGATGGATTAGAAGAGGCTGCACTGTGTCATCGTCTATGTGCTGGTGTTGTAAAGCATTGAACCTTATTTTTAAAACTGCAAATTGAACACAAGATGGCACTAGAGTGCCAAGTCAAGAATTTACCAGCTGGAGCTCCAAGCTTTCGATCTCCTTGTGTGTAAATTTGGCATCTATTTGCATAATTGTTTTTAAACTTTAGAGGGGAGATCAAGTTGATAATAACAATAATTTGACAATTGCCATTGTTCCTATAATGTGTGTTAACTGCAGCAGAGTTGCTCTTAGGACAATTAAATTCCATGCTATTTCTTTGAATATCTGGTCATGTCTTTCTTGTTTATCATCATGTTCACAACAACTGGGACAGAGTATGCATTCTATAATATGCATTCTGTTTATTTGTTGAATAAACCAAGCTTGCAACCACTCATCCAAATTTAAGTATAAGCATGCTCTGCTGCTGCTGCTGCTAAGTCGCTTCAGTCATGTCCGACTCTGTGCGGCCCCATAGAGGGAAGCCCACCAGGCTCCCCTGTCCCTGGGATTCTCCAGGCAAGAACACTGGAGTGGGTTGCCATTTCCTTCTCCAATGCATGAAAAGTGAAAAGTGAAAGGGAAGTTGCTCAGTCATGTCCGACTCTTCACGACCCCATGGACTGCATCCTCCATCCATGGGATTTTCCAGGCAAGCGTACTGGAGTGGGGTGCCATTGCCTTCTCCGAGAAGCATGCTCAGGTGGCACTAATAGTAAAGAATCCGCTTGCCAATACAGGGGATGCAAGAGATGTGGGTTTGATTCCTGAGTCAAGAAGATCACCTGGAGAAGAAAATGGCAACCCACTCCACTATTTTTGCCTGGGAAATCCCATAGACAAGAGGAGCCTGGAGGGCTGCAGTCCATGAGGTTGCAAAGAGTCAGATGTGACAGCAACTGAGCACAAGATATGTCTAACGTATATTACCTGTTTTTCATTGTCCTTTCCGGTTGTGTTTCTCATGTATTCCTCCTCTTCCTTTTTCTTTTCAGCTGCTTCCCTTTCCCTTAAAGAGAAAAATGAGAAGAAATGTTTCAACCAAAATGAAGAAACACCTCAGGTATGCTTTAAAAAAAAATTGTCTTGAACGGATGAGTGATTATTTACTTTAAGACTCAACAATTAAAAGCTCATTTTTGAAAAATACTCACAGCTTTTCCTTGCACATAGCACACTGGTTACCATGTGTCTTTCCATTTGGACCTCGCACAGGGTCACTTTCTCTGGTACAAATAAGCTTTCCATTTTTCATTTGACTTCTAAACTCATCACATACATCCTGAAAAGAAGGAAAAATTATATTGGAGATGGCTATTTTCACATAGTATTTGACTGAGCTTGAAAATTTTGAAGATTTTGACTCAGGAGTTGGGCAGCCACCTAATCTTGCTGTGGGAGGCTCTTTACTGGACCACAGAGGTGTCCAAGTGGTAATTTCTGAAGATGAATTCCATCTTCAACTTTAATTCCTGCTTGCCATGTAAGGCTGCATACTCCAGAAATGATCACTTGGACGCCACTGCGGTCCAGTGTAGAGTTCCCACACAGCAAGGTTAGGTGGCTTTATAACCAAGTTACTTTAGAATGGGAAGATTATGCTGGATTATCTGGGTGGGCCCAGTGTAATCAAAAAAATTCTTACGAGTGAAACAGGAAGGCAGGAAAACCAGAGTCAGAATGATACAACATTGAAAAAAAAAAAAAAAGAATCTACTGGCCCCTGCTGATTTTAAAGATGACCACAAACCAAGGAATGCAGGCACTTCTAGAAGTTAAAAAAAAAAAAGATCTTCCCCAGAACCTCCACCAAGGAAAGCAGCCTTTCTCTGACACCTTGGCTTTAACACAGTAAGACCTGTTTAGGACTTCTGAACTCCAGAAATGTATGATGCTGAATCAGGGTTATTTTAAGCTATTGTTGGTAATAATTTGTTATAGCAGCCAAACCTCATTTTCCCCATCTATAAAATGAGATAGGGAAAATCTTAGTTGACCAGGCTATTGAGATAATTAAATAAACTACTCTTTGTAAAAGTGTTTTATAAAGTGTTAGGCTGGAAGATTTCCATTTGGTGTTAAATTTCCACACTGAACAAGTTATCAGTGATATTCACATTCATGATGACTTCTGAGCTTCTAAGCATAAGATCTTGACTGCCAACACTGGAGTGCTCTTTCCACATTTTTGATAGTCAAGTAATGACTTACAGAAAGACCATTCTTGCCAAAACCTGGTTAATGATTTACCTTTCCTGATGCTGAATCAGTCCCATTTGATCTGTAGACAGATTGCTTGTTTTTTTCCTCTGCTTCTCTTTGCCTAAAAAAGAAAAGATTTCAGTAGTCGTGTTGTTAACACATATCCAGGTTTGGAAGAGGCCTAAGAGTTTCTATATTCTAATTCACCTTCTTCATAGAGAATCTCTCTCCACCTCTCAGAGATGGACAGTCACCTTGGGTATTAAGAAGCTCCCCATTACAAGACAGATATTCTAGTGAGATATTCAGTTAATCTCAAAGTCTCCTTTATATATGTCCAAATTAATCTCCCTGTAGCTTTCATCCTTACTTGACATCCTCAGGAAAGCATGGAACAAGACTGCTAAATCCACTTTCTCTTCCTGATATTACTCCTTCAGATATTTAAAAGCAGGCTTCAGATCTCCAAGTCCAGCTTCCTCAGTTCTTTCACCTTTTTTTCATCAGTTGTAGTTTTAATTCCTTACCAAGTCACCATTCTTATTCCTTGTTCCTAAGCTTGCCTGGTGGCTCAGATGGTAAAGAATCTGCCTGCAATGCAGGAGACCCAAGTTTGATCCCTGGGTTGGCAATGTCTCCTAGAGAAGGAAATGGCAATCCTCTCCAGTATTCTTGCCTGAAGAATTCCATGATCAGAAGAGCCTGGTAGGCTATAATCCATGGGATCACAAAGAATTGGACATGACTGAGTGACTAGCACTAATATTTCAATTTATCTAGGTTATCATTGGATCCTAAGATAGAAGACAAGTGATATAGGAAGTACCTTAGGATTATGGTTTTGGGGGGTTTTCTTTAATCTTTTACCTTTCTGATAAAATATTTATGCTAGTGGTTCCTAAGTTTTCATGTACATTAAGAATGACCTGTGAGATTTTAAAAATCAGTTTCACTGTCAATCCCAACAGTTTTACTGAGAGGATCTACATTGAGATTCAGTAATCTGACTTTTAATAACCCAGGTGATTCTGATCCAAGATCCAAACAGTACAGAACTCTGGTATGTGTATATCTCTTTCAGAGTTTCATTTGGCTTTATGCTTGAAAGAAATGTGTATGAATATATATAACATGAATATCTGTGTGTGTGTATTTTAGGGAGCTCCCTTTTCATATATAAGAAATAGGTTGTTATATGACTCAGAGAACTCAAACTGGGGCTCAGTTTGAGTTTCATTTCTTTCAAACAACCTAGAGGGATGGGATGGGGAGGGAGGTGGGAGGAATGTTCAGGTGGAAGGGGACATGCGTAAACCTATGGCTGATTGATATGTTTGATAGAAACCAACACAATACGGTAAAGCAATTATCCTTCAATTGAAAATAAAATAAAATTAGGGAAGTGGTAGTCAACGTAACCTGAAGATTCAAACAAACATTAAGTCATGGAACCTTAACAAAATACTAGGAAAAAGAGACTACTTGTAATGATTCAGTCTGGTGGAATTCAGTTTACAGTCACAGATCTGATAGAAAATCTCCAGTGGCTAGAGTTCACAGAATTATGATACAAAATAGAGTAGGAATCAGCCACTGGTTAGCTGCCCTTGCTTGGGCTCATTGTTCCTTAGGGGATGCAAGAGAAGGAGATAATATTTGAGAATTAACAGAGAGGGTAGTTTTCATGAAAGAAGCTACAGGCAAATGAGAAACAGCCATTAATTCAGGAGGAATATGTGGCTGTCTTTTAGACAAGCAGGTTGAGCAAAGCACTTACAGTATCTCTTTACACATGGCACACTTGTTGTTGTATGATTTTCCATCTGCGTCACGGACAGGGTCACTCTCGCGAGTGCAGCTGAGTTTTCCATCTTTCATTTTTTCCCGATACTCAGCACATTGGTCCTGAAAAGGGAAAAGAGAGTAGGCCCCCTGGATGACTTGGTCTGTTGTATGTTTATTAAGTTTGTTAAATAATCTGAGTCCGAAGTTCTTATCTATCTCCTCTTATACAGCATGTAACACCTAGGATTGCTGTCAACAGAAGAGGGGCTGGAATCATCCATATTCTAAGAGGTCAGCTGTCATGGGTAATGTTGCTTTTAAGGTTTTACACAAGGAAATTATAAAGCTGGCTGGGATCTAATCGCATAGATCAAGGGTCAGCAGACTATAGCCTACAACACTAATCTGTCCTGCTGTCTGTTCTTATATAGGAAGTTTTATATATAAAACTTGAAGCACATCCTCACTCAGTTATTTAAGTATTATTTATGGCTGATTTCTCGTAGATGTGGCAGAGTTGAATAGTTGTAACAGAAAGTGTGTAATTTGCAATACCTAAAATATTTACTATCTGGCATTTTACAGAAAAGAAAAAAAATGCTGACCTCTAATATAGATAGAAGAGAGAAAGAAGTGCTAGGAGAAAGCACAAAATCATGCAAAATGCCAAAGACAGGCTTGAGTAAACTATAGACAAGATAGGCAAAGAGTCTTAACAAGTCTATACCTGAGAGTAAGAACTCAACCTCCTACAGGAGAAGATATGCACAAACAGAAAAGCCAAAATTTTTCAAAGGCAAACACTGGGCCTGTCAGATCTGGAGGCAAAGAGAGAGTCTTGACATCCCCAGGTCATATGACTAGAGATAAGATGGCTGTGACCAGGTCATACGACCAAAGACAAGGTGTCTGTGATCTTAGCAGTTGTGCTCACATGCCTGAGGAGTGGGCTTGTATGCAACATTGTCATAGTGACATTTAAAACATCTCAGGAAATGTGTCAACACTCGCCTAAGTTACTGTATCCCTATAGGAGTACTGCTAAGTAAGAGAAACTATAGAGTTGAGTGAGATGAAGTGATTTATTCAATGCTTTGCAAATCCAGGTGACAAAGGGAGGCTCATACCCTAAACCATCTGACTCAAAAACCTATGTTCTTTCACCATATTATCCTGTCTTGGAACAATAGCAAATATGCCTCCCAAAAGTGGCTCCAGTCAGAGAGAGCGCATAATGAAAGGACCTGAAGAGCACGTGATGTGAAACATCATTACATTTATGCCACTTCCTCTCCTAGGATCATGTATTGGCTTCAAACTAGACGACAGAAAGAGGAGTCAGGAGACTGGGATCAGGTCATCATGTTAATTATTTTCAGGTTCAGAGAAGTCAGAGTGAGCCCTAGAGAAACTAAAAATTGCTTGGATATTACTCTGCAGTCATAAGGGGGAAATCCCCTGTCTTCCAAGGATGCTCTCCAGCTCAGCACTGTGTACACTTATAGCCTTTGACTACAGGCTCTGCCATGACCCCAGTGCACTGAGCTGAGCCCACTCTGGTTATGGAATTAGAGGCAGCCCTCACCTTAGCTTTCCCTCTTCCACCACCACTGGAACCATGGCCCACAGCATTCCGCTGATCTTCCTCTTCTTTTCTCTTTCTTTCTTCATCTTCTTTCTGGCTGAAAATTAGAAAGTGGGAGGTAGGGAGTAATAGATTACAGAGAGGTGGAATGCATTTCTATGAGTTTCTCATCCTATGACCAAATTAGATTTTTATAGAATTCACCAGCATTTATTGAACATCTGTTACATTGCAGGCCCTCTTATTTGAAAATAGAAAAATGCATTATGTTGCATCCTTTTGCCTGGAAGACTCTTATTGCAGTAGAAGAAAACCAGCATTTACGGAACCCCAAGCAAGACTTGGTGAGCAATTAATTAGCATTTTGTAAATGCTCATATGAATCTCCAGAGCAATTTCTCTAAAACAACTCATATTAAAGAGGTGTTTAATTATTTACATAATTATCTCCTCTACCAACTGTGTTCTTCCTCCTGAATTCTCCTTGAGAAAGAACAAAACACTGGAACCATCCCTAGCTGCTCCCTCTTCTTTAGCTCACCTAGCTGCTTACATTGGTTTCACTTTCCCGTGTCTCCCGTGTTGATGTACTCACCCTCTATTCTAGCTCTGTGTTCTAGCTACCTCTTGCTGGATTACTGTCATTCCCTACTACCACCAACAGTATTCTGAATTTTGGTACCTTGCTTTTCTTTTTACTGCTAACATATGAATCTTCCAAAAAGGAACCACATTTATGCCACTTATTCTCCTAGCTGAAAAATTTTAGCAGCTTGCCACTATATATAGAATTGGCTTCAAAATCCATGATCTGGCATTCAAAGCTGGTGAAGTGGGTAAGTTCTAACTAAAATGACTTGCGCTTTTATGTACCCACTACATCTTCCTTAATTTTAGATTTTACCTGTGCAGTTCCCTGTTTTATCCTCATTCCTTCCTGTACTGTTCACATATTATCCAAATTACCAGGTCCAATTTTATCCCTCCATAAAGCTTTCTAGTAACTCTCCCTTTCCTGAACTACCATAACACATTGTATACATCATTTTTCATTCAGCAATTACTCCTTTGTATTATATTAATTTATTCCCATGTCTAATCCTTACTGAACTCTATCATTTCTGGTAATACTATTTCATTCATCTTTATATAACCATTATACACTTAAACATTCTAGATGTTCAGCAAATGACTGTTAAATGACAAATATTTCAGATGTACTTCCAAGCCTTGTGTAAAGAGCTATCTTTAATTTCCTAAACATGTGATTTTTAAAAAAATGTAGGTAGAGGAGTTAGATTGGTAGTAAAATCTGTGTGTTCTTTCTGAATGGGATTACAAAATAATCCAGAGAAGGGATCCACCTAACAGCACAGAACTTAGAATTTTACCAGGAAAATGGTGTGATCCACTGTGAGGCGGTGCCCCAGAGCTAATGGAGAATGTAGTGGAATAACTTGGTCGCCTAGTGTCTGTTTCTAGAATTGTGAATCTGAGCCTCTGTAAAGAAAGAGGCACCCTCAAATGATTTACACATGATCATTTGTTGCTTTTACAATACATGTAAGGAAAGGACCAACACTATATACTATCCTCCCAGCGCTGCCACCCACAGCATGGACTTCATCTGCACACTCACAAGAGTGCTTTGCACATGGCACACTTGTTGCCATGGGTCTTGCCATCTGGGCCACGCACGGGGTCATTTTCTCGAGTGCAGAAAAGATTTCCATTTTGAAGAAGACTCCGAAATTCACTGCATGCATCCTAAAAGGAGGAGAAAAGGCAAGAGCTTGGGTGTTTTCTTGAAAATAACTCTGCTGGGTCCCTACTAAGTGCTTCCTGGGGACAAAAAAAAAGGAAAAGGAAAATGACCTATGAATGTTTCTTTCTGGCAGTTGGTTTGTTCAATTCCTAATAAGACCACAGGACTTAAAAAGAGGTTCCTGTTTCTTTTTCCTTGAGATTTAGCTTCCAAGTCCAGACTGAACCTGGCAGTCACACATAAGCAAGAATCTCTTTATAAACTGGGTTCTCAGAGGACTGGACACAGTTCTTAAGACTTTATTGTCTATTATATTGTAAGGCAATAAGAACACTGTATACAGCATAGAATTTTAAAGAATTAAGGTTGAGGTAGAACTTTGAAGTTCACCTGATAATCCCCTTTATGTCATGCCTGCCAATAAGTTGTGTAATTTGCACTGGAACACCTGCAGTGATAAGGAGATCATCACCCGCCAGATAATTCATTCCAGAATTTCTATTAGATCATTCCCACACATTAGCCATGTGCTACTTAGGAGGATCTTGGAAAGGAACTCTAATCACTTCTATAGGATACTTATTCATAGGGTTTTATTTTCCTAAGATGTCATTACAAATAGGATGAGTATGTTCCTTCAAACCAGTAAGCAAAGTCAATATATCTTACTTCCCTCAGAAAAACCGAGGATATTTTTCTTCTTCCACACGGACTCCTTCAAATATCTGGAGAAAGTCCTCTTGTCCTCCCATAGCAAAGCACCCCCAGGTACTTCAGTCATTTTGTACCAGTCTTTCTCAGTCATTTGCACCATTTCTCATTCTGATTTCTTTCCCTTTCCTAAAGCATTTAACATAATATTCCATGTGTGTCCAGACAAACCCAATGTGTTGATGGCTATTTAATATTGTTAGAATTCTAATCTGTTGCCCTGCAACCTTGGGTGAGGGGTCTTGCCCTCTCTGTGCCTCAACTGCCTCTTCTAAAAAATGAAAATAATATTAATTCCACACAGTTAAAATAATAATGGCCAGTATTAAGTATTCAGTACATGTGCTGAATTGTTATGACAATAATGTGAGATAATATATTTTGACACATATCTACAATGACTGACATCTCAGAAGTACTCAGTAAATTTATGAGGAATTGAGATAGAATAAGCAAATAATCAAGATCATATAATTAGTTACCAATGGCAAGTAAGATTGACTTTGGTTTTTTTTCTGTAACTTTTTTCCAGTTGAAACTCAGTGAATACAAGAGTGACTTTTCCCAGCTCTGCTGCAAGGTTCACTGCCAGATTCCCTGACTGGTCATATTTAGCAAAAGAAATATGAGAGGATGGCTTATTGGTAGTAGCTAATGTGAAATCAGAAATCACCTGATGCTGAAGACTAGTCTCCTATTGATGTTGAAAAAAGGAAAGCATATGAGCTAATATTTTAAAAATTCAGATTCTCAATTGTGGGAAATACAGTTGTAAAACAAACCAAATCATTCAGAATTCCAAGTGATATTTCATTAGAGATTACTTTTAACATGAATAGTTTTTGATGGGGGCAAGAAAATGACCACAAACCTGGAGAAATCTACCTGGAGTCAGTCCTTTTGGAACCAAGAAAATATTATTTGGGAATGTTGCTCTAATTTTTGCTCAAATGCTGGCCCCAGACATAATGAAAGCAAGGGGCCCTCCTGGTTTGACCAAATGCGTTCATCCAAAGCTCCATGTTGTATGGAGCTACTGCTAGATTTGGTGTTATGAAGTCCAAGTTTGAATTCTGTTGTTCCCATTTTTCAAGTGTGACAAATTTGGAAAAACATAAAGATTCTGATACCAATACTCTCACTACCTTTGTACGCAAGCTCTTCCTCTCTCTGGATTTTAAATCTTCATTTAAAAATAGGGCAATGGAGTAAATTAGAAGTTTGCAGACTATGGCCTGTGAGCAAAACCTGGCCCACCACCTTTTTGTATAAATAAAAAAGTTACTGGAAATTTTTATTTATGCAAAATAAATGCCCATTTGTTAGCATATTATCCATGGCTGCCTTAGAGCTATAGTAGTAGAGTTGAGTAGTCACGACAGAGACCAAATAGTCACAACCTAAAATATCTACTGTCTGACTCTTTAAGAAAATTTTATCAAGGCCTGGACTAACTGAACCTTGAGTTCTCGCACATAGGCCTTCAGTGATCCCATGAGTTATTTTTAAAGAGAAATTACAAAGCTTCATTGTGGTATGAAGCTTCCAGGATAACTACCTTTTCAGCTTCTCTCTTAGCTTTTCTGGATTTAGCTGCTGCTTTTTCTTTTGCTTCTTGCTGGCTGTAAGAGAAAGGCAGGGGGATCAATCCATTCCCAGTATCATACCTATTATCCTAAAGGGGATCTCTCTAGATAGATATATTCCATTACTTCTACACCTCTTATTTTTAGTGTTACCTAAAGGCACAGGTATTGTGCCTAACCAGTAAATAAATTTTCACTATATTTCCTTTGGAAAACAAAGATGTGGTCCTTCTTCCCAGGAAGCAATGAGGATACTTAAAAAATTGATGAGACGATAGGGTACTTTCAATTTGTCAGCACCCAGTGATTACATCTTTGGATTATTCATGACAGTATGTATGCAGAACAAAAATGACCAATCCTTGTATGCCAAGGGGGAATTTCCCCTTAGTACATGGTCCCCCCTTAATAGCAATTCAAGTACCTTTCAGAACACTGAGAACACTCTAAAGAAATGCACTAAGTAGACAGCTTTGTAATAGTAAATCCCCAAACTCAGTGAAAAGGTCACCTTCACTGCCTGCCTCAGAGAGGAAGCCTTCAGCATGCTCTCTCTCGCCCACCGCAGGCCTAGCCTCTCCAGCGCTTAGGAAGAACAGTGGCCGCAGCTCTACTCACAAGAAGGCCTCACACATGGAGCAAGTGTTGCCGTGGATTTTCCCGTCGGGGCCCTCAATGGGGTCGTTCTCTCTGGTGCACGGAAGTTGTCCATTCCTCAGGTAGTTACGATATTCACTGCACAGCTCCTGCCAAATGAGGGAGGAGTTAAGCATCAGGTAATGAAATACTGAATGCTTCCTCCATGTACCCCTTTGAAGACTAGGATATAATGCCCCAAACATAATGGATGCATCAAGATGATGATGCAGAAGGTCGATACTAGACAAGACACTTTTCAGATGCTGAGGTCACACATTATTTGGAATATAAGATTACTGTCACTTATCTCATTAGAAAACCTTCAACTTAATTCAAATATTATTCTGGGCTGGGCACTGTGAGAGATTAAAAACAGTAATTTATTGTCCCTTTCATAAAGCAGTTTGTGGTTGGCAGAATATTAGCTCCTGACCCAAAATCTGTCCAAATCTTGATATCCAGGACTTGTGAACATGTTACAGAGCAAAGGCGACTTTGCAGTTGTGAATAAGTTAAGGACCTAGAGATGGGCACATTATCATGGACTGTCTTAGTGTGCCCAGTGAAATCACAAGGGTCAAACCTTAAAACTGGACAAGTTAAGACTGCACAATGAGAGGGAGCTGTACCTACAGAACAACTAGAGATGCAGTGATTAAGGGTGATGGAAAGAGCCCAAGACCCAAAGCGCATGGAAGGCCTCTAGAAGCTAGAAAAAGCAGAGAGACAGGCCCTCCTGTAGAGATTCCAGAAAGGAACACAGCTCTGCCAACCCTATGATTTAGCCCCTTGGGTCCATGTCAGAGTTATAACCTAAAGAATCATAAAGTCATAAGTTTGTAATGTTTTAAGCCAGTAAGTTTCTGGTAATTTGTCAGAGAAACTATTAAAAAAACGAGTACTTGGGGTCTCTCTCTTTCTTTCCCAGAGAGAATGGGGTGTTCATGTGGCTCCAAGGACCTGAAAAAGTTACCTGTGCTGCTTCTCTCTTGACTTTCTCAGTCTCGGCTTTCTCCTTTTCTTCCTTGCCAACATTTTTCTTCTCTTCTTCAAGTCTGCTGCAATAAAAAAAAGGAGAAGAAGATACAAACTAAATTCAGTTTTCCATTCTCTTTGGTAATATATTTTAAGAAGGAATGAGTTTTCCAGACCAAAAATCAGATTCAGTCTTCAGTACAAATTTATCCAATCAAGAGGTGCTAATACTTTGCCCAATAATGCAGATAACCTCAGTAGTTAGCAATTGCCCTTAAAAATACAAAACTAGTATTTTTTTTTTATCAGTATGTGAACCTTGGGTGGACTTTTTCTATCAGTCAAGTGACTTCAATCAATGATCTGAAAAAGAGCAACAATTGCTTTGATTTTTCAAAATTGCTATCTAAATAATTACAATTATAATGATGAGACTAAGGAGTGATACAATCCTATGATGGACCCATAATCAAAATAAACCATGTCTCACTATAAAATTAAAAATTTAAATATTATCTTAATGGAATTAAAATTCAAGTTTGAATTCAAGTTTTAGAGTATAATAATAATTCAAGTCCAAGAAGATTTGACAGCTGATATTTTGAGGGAAATCATAAGCCTAAGATTCTGGCATTCTAGCTATTTTCTGCTGATATGTGCCATTATCAGAACTGGAAAAATCCTTAGCATATATCACATCTATTATAGTCATTAATACAGCACTAGCAAATCAAGTATGTGAGAGGAGAGCCCTGATTTCTTGAATCTCAGGCACTGTTTAATCTACTGGCTGCTTCTGTCAATCTCTCCTCTAAGGAACTATGTGGATATACTTATATTAGACCAAAACATATGACAGTTAAGGGGCAATAACTCTGCACCTCTTTAAACAGATATATTATTTAAGTATTTTTTTCAGCATTTATTTTAGTGCAGGGCTCACTAGAGGATTGAGAATCTAAGGAGGAGTAGAATCAGAGGTGATAATGATTGCACTTCTATATTGTCCCACGCAGTGGAGCTCTGGCCCCACTCAGGAAAACAGTAAGAGAGGAACATGGATGTTGCTTAAAAAGAACACAGTTCAGTAAACATCTATTATGTGGCCCTAAGTCTTAAGGTTTTCAATCTTTACAGTAACTCATTTACACAAATATTTATTTCATATGATAATAATGCATATGGTAATACCCCTGAAAAGATAAATACAATCCATTCTATTCCATTACTTGTTCAGGCTATTTTAGAAGTGTTTACACACTGATCCCAGAGACCTCTGTTCAGCTGGTTTTCCCTTAACCAGTATCTGAATATACTCAAGAATCATAAATTGTCAGGGGTGGGAAAAGAACCAAAGATATAATCCCACCCAGATCATCCAATTTCTGCTTTTTGTTATGAATGATGATTATCAAGCATTAAAAACAGTTAATCTCACCCAGATCAATCATCAAACTTCTGGTCTCTTTTTGTTACAAATGATGATTGTCAGGTGTAGAAATATATTTGCACTAAATTAAGACACGCCCTATGCCTTATGTAGAAGATAGAGAGAGAGCTGAATAGAGAATAACATTGTCACTGTGATTCAGTGTTACTTAATGTCTTTTCCATAGGCTTTTAAAATTGCCTAGCATCCAAGTAAGAGTCTATATTCTGCACATTTATGAAGAAACTGAGACACAGGGCTGATAAATCATGAAGAGATTGAAAGGGAGGGAAGAGTGCAGATACTCACAACAGGCTTGCACACATGGCACACTTGTTTCCATGCATTTTGCCATCCGGGCCACGGACAGGGTCATTCTCCCTGGTGCATAGGAGCATTCCATTCCTCACCTGGTTCTGAAACTCACTGCAGAGTTCCTGGAAAATGAAGAAAATATGCTCTCAGAGAGTGGTTTTCTACCCTCTCTACACTTCTGTCTGTTTTGAAGAATAACTAATGCAGAGTAAGAAGAAAAAAGAAAAGTGAATACATGTAGCAGTAAATCAAAAGCATTTAAAAAGTTTCTATCATGGACTCAAAATTGTGCTGACTCTATAGTGGATCTGAAAATGTTTAATGTCAGCATCCTCTTAAGGGTGCTTACAACAGAGGTGCAGAAGAAGGCTGATAAAATTGGTGGAGACCAATATAAAATATATGTTTATGATGTGTTACACATCACATTCTATAAAAGCTAGGAAACATCAAAAGGGAGGAGACTCAACAGGCCTAGAAGGGGAGGATTCCTAGAAAAACTTAGAATATTATTGGGCCTTCGTGAGAAAGAAGGAAATCCTGCCATTTACAATTTGGATAAAACGACTGTATTCTGTCTGACATAAATCACAGCAAGATCTTCTATGACCCACCTCCCAGAGTAATGGAAATAAAAGTAAAAATAAACAAATGGGACCTAATTAAACTTAAAAGCTTTTGCACAATGAAGGAAACTATAAGTGAGGTGAAAAGACAGCATTCAGAATGGGAGAAAATAATAGCAAATGAAGCAACTGACAAAGAATTAATCTCAAAAAATATACAAGCAGCTCATGCAGCTCAATACCAGAAAAATAAACGACCCAATCTAAAAATGGGCCAAAGAACTAAAGAGACATTTCTCCAAAGAAGACATGCAGATGGCTAACCAACACATGAAAAGATGATCAACATCACTCATTGTCAGAGAAATGCAAATCAAAACCACAATGAGGTACCATCTCACACCAGTCAGAATGGCTGCTATCAAAAAGTCTACAAGCAATAAATGCTGGAGAGGATATGGAGAAAAAGGAATCCTCTTACACTGAGGGATTACACTTAGTAGGAATGCAAACTAGTACAGCCACTATGGAGAACAGTGTGGAGATTCCTTAAAAATGAAATAGAACTGCCATATGACCCAGTAATCCCACTACTGGGCATACAAACTGAGGAAACTAGAATTTTAAGAGACACGTGTATCCCAATGTTCATTGCAGGACTGTTTGCAATAGCTAGGACATGGAAGCAACCTAGATGTCCATCAGCAGATGAATGGATAAGAAAGTTGTGGTACACATACATGGAATATTACTCAGCTATTAAAAAGAACACATTTGAATCAGGTCTAATGAGGTGGATGAAACTGGAGCCTATTATACACAGGGAAGTCAGAAAGAAAAACACCAGTACAGTATATTAACACATATATATATGGAATTTAGAAAGATGGTAACGATGACCCTGTATTTGAGACGGTAAAAGAGACAAAGACATAAAGAACAGACTTTGGACTCTGTGGGAGAAGGAGAGGGTGGGATGATTTGAGAGAATAGCCTTGAAACATGTGAAATAGCTGACCAGTCCAAGTTTGATGCATGAAACAGGGCACTCAAAGCCGGTGCACTGGGACAACCCAGAGGGATGGGATGGGGAGGGAGGTGGTTCAGGATGGGGGACACATGTATACCCGTGGCGGATTCATGTCACTGTATGGCAAAAACCACCACAATATTGTAAAGTAATTAGCCTCCAATTAAAATAAATAAGTTAAAAAAAATTTTTTTTTTAAAAATCTCCCACCAATGCAGGAGACATGAGTTCGATCCCTTGTCTGGGAAGATCCCACATGCCACAGAGCAACTAAGCCCGTAGGTCACAATTGTGGAGCCTGTGCCCTAGAGCTTGGGAGCCATAACTACTGAGCCCATATACTGCAGCTGCTGCAGCCCATGTGCCCTAAAGCCTTTGCTTTGCAACAAGAGAAGCCACCACGATAGGAAGCCTGTGCACCACAACTAGAGAAAAGTCTGAGCAGCAGTGAAGACCCAGCACAGCCCCCAAAATTTAAAGACAAAATTTTTTTTAATGAGTTATGAAACTGAAATACTAGAAAATTTAGTAGGCATTATAGTGTATAGCAGTAAGAGTATGTGACAGTGTATTGTCCAACTGTTGGCCTTGACCTCTCTATAGTCTCCTTAACTGTCAATTTATTACTATATTAATAAACATCATATATTAGATCAATAAATGTCATATCATAGAGTCAAAAAAAAACAAATGTATTATGCTAAGTAAAATAAGTCAGAGAAAGACAAATACTATATGGTGTCACTTATCTGTAGAGTCCCCAAAAGCCAAAATTCACAGAAATAGAAAGTAATGATGGCTACATGTGTGTTTGTGTGTGTGTGTGAGCGAGAGAGAAAGTGGTCAGAAGTACAAGCTTGCAGATATAAGATGAATACATTCTAGTTCATAGTGATTATAGTTAAGAATACTGTATTATATACTTAAAAGTTCCTAAGAGATTCCATATTCTCCATACAAAAAACAGTTGCAATTATGTGACATGATGGAACTTTTGCTAATGCTATGGTGACAAACATTTTTCAATATATAAGTGTTCAGAGTGTACAACTTCAATTTACCCAATGTTATAATCCAATTTATCTCAATAAAGTTGGACATTTTTAAATTAAAATAATGTGCCCCCAAAATAAATATTATGACCCTTCTTTTGTCTTTAAAAGGCTGAAAAAGCAAAGACATTCCTAAGCTTAGAAATATATACCTGAAACAAAGATATGCGGAGAGAAAAATATAGGTACAATACCTAGAGAAACTGACAACTTTCTAGGAGTTTCTTGATAAAGTACAGGGATGGGAGATGCATATTTGAAACAGAAGAATAACAATGGCAATGGAGAGAAGGCAGATTGTGCTAAGACCATTCGAAAAACCCATGAGGATTTAGAAACTCTTCAGACATAATGGATAAAACACTTTCAGTTCTGAATTACTAAAAGTTGGTTCCAAGTAACAAAAAATTACTAAGAAAATGAGTCAGTTTAGAGGCAAACTTTTAGGCTGTGTCAACTATACCGCCCCCCCCTAGAAAAAAAGCAATTATCAGAATTATACTTTGGCAGCTGTTGTTAGGAAATGGAATAAAGGTAAACCTTGTGTAAGACTATGTGAGAGTAGACACAGAGTTTGCTGTGCTACTTGTAAATTGTAAAATTATAAAATAATGTGAAGTCGATATAAAATGGTCAAGGATTACTGAATAATCGTAATTGAAGGTGGGAATACTGGTATTCCTCCATACCTGGATGACGACAGACATAAAATATGATAAAATATGTGCACTTTGTTTTGTAAGTTAAACTAAGGTGAATGATAGGGCTCTTGTACCCTGTCTTTGAAATTAATAAGAGGGAGAACAATTAGAGATGCAGTGTTGTCAGCTTTGAAGATGATGGGAAAAGTCCAGGAGTCAAGGAACAGCAGCCTCCAGAAGCTAGAAAAAGCAAAGAGCGGGACCTTTCATAGAGATTCCAGGAAGGAAGCCAGCCCTATCACTTAGCCCCTTGGGATCCATGCCAGATTATAACCTAAATAATCATAAGATTATATGTTTGTGCTGTTTTAAGCTACCCAGTTTGTGGTAATTTGTCAGAGAAACCATTAAAAAAAAAAAAAAAAAACCTAGAACACAGGTTTTTGTTTCTTTGGATAAACTACGTAGATGCATCTATGTTACAATTTTAAAATGGTATAATTGAGAAATGATAGATGTTAGAGCTATTACATCTATGGAATAAATGGGGAAAATCTTTAAGAAATAGAAAATACCTAATCTGAGTCATGAGAAACGGTCAGAATTTTGACAGCTGGTGGAAATGAACACTCGTGTCTGAGCTGGAAGAAAGCCACATAGAAGGTAGAGTTCATTGTATGCACAATGCTAAGGACATAATATGTGTGTAGGACTGTGCTGCTATTCTTGGGTAGGTTTCTGGGGACTCCACAAACATAATATCCGTAATGATAACTATATTATTATTTTATAAATGAGATGAAAATGCATAGGTGTTGTCTGTCTGACCTTACTGGTGGGGAGATGGAGCCAGTATTGAACCCTGACAGAGTCCAGAGTCCAGGACTCTAACCACAGTGTTGAGTTCACAGGCTGGAGAGCCAGGAATCAATGCTTGGCACGTCCATGAAGCAACCAGGTGACCAGTACGGTGCTGGATAGAAGGGCAGGAAACTGGGTCTGAGAGGTGAACAGAGGTCACATTCCATACAGCATTGTCAGTCACCAGAAGGACGTTAGTTCTTACTCTGAGTGAGATGAGAAGCCACCGGGTGGCATAAATAACCTGCCTTATATTTGTAAATAATTAGTCTTCCTTCAAAGACTGGAACCAAAGATGAGAGCAGAAAAAACAGTCAGAAATGAGATCTTCCAAGTTAGATAAAGACAAAGGAAAGGAGTGATGAAGACTGGAAGCACAGCCTTCAGAAATATCACACTTGGAGGTTGGGGGCGACATCTAAAGAGCATCATAGGCTTCAGAGCCAGAACATGTGGTTCAGTTCTTAGCTCGCAAGTTACTGTGTGTGTGTGTATGTATATATACACACACATATATAGTCATTAAATATATATTTCCTAACTTGTTATCTAAGCCTCCAGTTCCTTTTTTAAAAAAATACAGATAATAATATTTATCTTAACTGGTTACTGCAAAGATCAGTTATAAAATTGTTATACAACATGCCATACAGTAGCCACTACATAATGAATAGCCATGACCATCATCATTGTTGTCATCATCATGTGAGAGGTTATAGACTGTAAACTTGAGGCTTCAAGATGCTTTTAAGTAATTTTCTCAAGATCTTCCAGAGAATTAACTGGGATTTTGTTTGAAACTAAACATTCGAATACAAAACAATGTGGAGAAAAGTCTGAACTCTGCCTCTGTTGGTTTGCCTTCAGATACATCTTTCCCGCGATTACTATAATTCACGTGGTCAGTGGAGGAAAGGGTGGTTATCTTCTTAAATGCACAAGCACTAGATCAGATATGAGATAGATAAGCTGCGTCAAGAAGAAGGAATCTTCTTAAGTATGGGGATCCGAATATAACTCCTCAGTTTGCAGTCACTGAGGACAGTGGAAGCAGGAGCCTTGCCAGAGAGAATGGAATATTTATGTGGCTCTGATGACATGAAGCAATTACCTGTACTGCTTCTCTCTTAGCTTTCGCAAACCCAGCTTTATCCTTTTCTTCCTTGCCATTATTTTTCTTCTCTTCTTCAAGTTTGCTGCAATAAAATACAGAAGATACAAGCTAAATGCAATTTCTCATTATCTTCAGTAATGTATTTTAAAAAGGAGTAAGAATCTTCCAGACCAAATGTCAGATTTAGTCTTCAGTACAAATTTGCCCAGTAATGCAGATAAATTCAGTAGTTTACAATCATCCTTAAAAAAAATAAACCTAGTACGCTTTTTTATCAGTATGTGAACCTTGGGTAGTATTTTTTTTTCAGTGACTTCAATCAATGATCCAGAAAAAAAATCACAGTTGCCTTGATTTTCTTTTTAATTTTTTTAAAAATTTAAAATTGCTTTTTATATCTAAATAATTACCATATTAATGATGAGAGCAAGGGGTGATACCATAGCAGATGAGGGGCTCATAATGGCAATGAATCATGTTTTAATATAGAATTTAAATTTTTAATATTTTTTCATGGAATTAATATTCAAATTGAAACTCAAGTTTTAGAGTATAATAATGATTCAAGTCCAAGAAGATTCAACAACTAACATTTTGAGGTCAATCATGAGCCTAAAATTCTGACATTCTTGTTATTTTCTATTGACATATAGCATATCAGAGCTGGAAAAATCCTTAGCATTTATCACATCTAATATAGTCACCCAATACAGTACTAGCAAATCAAGCAGATAAGAGGAGAACCCTGATTTCTTGAATCTCGGGCACTTTTTATTGACTGTCCCTATTAATCTTTCCTCTAAGGAACTATGTGAATATACTTAGATTAGACCAAGACATGTGAAAGTTAAGGGGCAATAACTCTGCACTTCTTTACACAAACATTATTTAAATATTTTTCAGCATTTTAGTGTGAGGCTCACTGGAGGACTGAGAATCTAAAGAGGAGGTGAAGCAGAGGTGGTAATAACCCACCTCTGTATTGTCCTACACAATAGAGCTCTGGCTCCACTTAGAAAAACAGTGGCCCAGAAGACCCGGACGTGGCTAAAGAAGAAGACTTTTAGGAAACATCCCTCATGGGGCCTGCCTCTAACGGATTTCACTCTTACAGTAAGCCACTTATCAGAGTATTCATTTCACCTGCATATGGTAATACCCCTGAAAAGATAAATGCAGTCCATTCTATTCCGTTTCTTACTCAGGCTATTTTAGAAGTATTTACACACTGACCCCAGAGACTTCTGTTCAGCTGGTTTTCCCTTAACTGGTATCTGAGTATACTCACAGAATCATAAAATGTCAGGGGTCGGGGACCAAACACTTAATCTCACCCAGATCATCAAACTTCTGGTCGCTTTTTGTTACAAATGATGATTGTCAGGTGTTAAAAACATATTTGCACTAAATTTAGACTCTTCCCATGCCTTAGCTAGAAGAAAGAAAGATAGCTGAATAGAGAATAATATTGTCATTGTGCGATCCAGTGTTACTTAATGTCTTTTCCATGTGCTTTTAAAATTGTCTAGCATTCAAGTCATGGTCTATATTCTACACATTGATGGAGAAACTGAGACTCAGGGCTGATAAATTTTAAAGAGAATGAAGGGGAGAGAAGAGCTTAGACACTCACAACAGGCTTGCACACATGGCACACTTGTTTCCATGCATTTTGCCATCTGGGCCACGGACAGGGTCATTCTCCCTGGTACATATGAGCATTCCGTTCCTCACCTGGTTCTGAAACTCACTGCAGAGTTCCTAGAAAATGAAGAAAATATACTCTCAGAGTGGTTTTCTACCCTTCATACACTTCTGTCTGTTATGAAGAAGAAGTAATGCAGAATTAAGAAAAAAAAAAAGTGATTACATGTAGCAGTAAATCAAAAGCATTTAAAAGTCTTCTATCGTGGACGCAGAATTGTACTGACTGTTTAGTGGATCTGAAAATGTTTAACGTCAGCATCCTCTTGAGGGTGCGTACAACAGAGGTGCAGAGGAAGGCTGATAAAATTGGTGGAGACCAAAATAAAATATATATGTTTATGCTGTATTGCACATCACAGTCTATAAAAGCTAGGAATGATCAAAGGGGAGGAAATTCAACAGACCTAGAAGAGGAGGCTTCCTGGAAAAACTGACAATATTACTAGGTCTTCATAAAAAAAGAAGGAAATCCTGCCATTTACAACAATTTGGACAAAACTTGAGTGTATTATGCTAAGTCAGAGAAAAACAAGTACTGTATAGTATCACTTATCTGTGGAATCCCCAAAAGCCAAATTCACAGAAACTGAATTAGATGGTATTTACTGTGTGTGTGTCTGAGAGGAGAAAGAGAGAAAGTAATCAAAGCATACAATCTTGCAGTTATAAGTTCTAGTTCATAGTGATTATAGTTAACAATACTGTATTATATATGTAAAAGTTTCTAAGAGACTAAATGTTCTCCACACAAAAGACAAATGTAATTATGTGACATGATGGAGTTGTTCACCAAAGCTTTGGTGGCAAGCATTTTCCAACTTATGAGGTACCAAATCAACAAGGTAACACCTTACCCAATGTTTTAATTCAATTATATCTCAGTAAAGCTGGACATTTTTAAATGAATGTGGCCCCCCTAAAGAATATTATGAGCCTCCATTTGTCTTTAAAAGGCTGAGAAAGAAGAGAAAAAACATTCTCAAACTAAAAATAAAGACATATCTGAAATAAAGATCTGGGGAGAGCAAATAGGAAAGTATGATGCCTGGAGAAACTGATTGACATCTTTTTGAGAGGTACTTGACAGACAGAGTCCAGGGTTGGAGGATGCATACTTGAAACAGAAGAATAACTGGGGGAGTGGAGAGAAGGAGGAATGTGTTAAGGTCATTCAAAAAGCTTAGGGGATTTTAGAAACTGATCAGACATTCTGGATAGAACAAATTTTCAGTTCTGAATTACTAATATTAATAAAAAGATCATTCCAGGTAACAGAGTTATTGAGAAAATTAGTCAGTATAAAGGAAAACTTTCAATTTCTGTTGACTTCTGCCCCCCCGCCCCACCCCCCCACCCCACCTCCTGCCCCACCTCCCGCCCCACCTCGCCATCCCCCCAATCCCCCACCCCCTGCCCCACCTCCCCACCTTCCGAAATTATTAGGCTTATACTTTTGCAACTCTTGTTAGGAAATAGAATAAAGATAAACTTTCTATAAGACTATTTGACTGTGGTGGTGGTGAAGACTCTTGATAGTCCCTAGGACAACAGGGAGAACCAACCAGTCAATCCTATAGGAAAGCAACCCTGAATATTCATTGGAAGGACTGATGCTGAGGCTGAAGCACCAATACTTTGGCTACCTGATGCGAAGAACTAACTCATTGGAAAGGACCTTGATGCTGGGAAAGATTGAAAGCAGGAGGAGAAGGGGATGACAGAGGTTGAAATGGTTGGATGGCATCACCAACTCAATGGACATCATTTGAGCAAGCTCCAGGGGTCAGTGATGGACAGGGAAGTCTGGTGTGCTGCAGTCCATGGTGTCGCAAAGACTTGGTCATGACTGAGCGACTGAACTGAACTGAGAGTAATCCAAAACAGTTTGTTCTGCTACTTGTAAAAATGTACAATTATAAAATCATGTGATGCAGATTTAAAATAAAGAGTCAAAAGATTTACTTAATAATCATAATTGAAGGTGGGAATACAAGTATTCATCCATAGCTGGATCCTGACAAAAATCAAATATGATATTCAGTTCAGTTGCTCAGTCATGTCCAACTCTTTGTGACCCCATGAATCGCAGCACGCCAGGCATCCCTGTCCATCACCAACTCCTGGAGCTCACCAAAACTCATGTCCATCGAGTCAGTGATTCCATCCAGCCATCTCATCCTCTGTCGTTCCCTTCTCCTCCTGCTCCCAATCCTTCCCAGCATTAGAGTCTTTTCCAATGAGTCAACTCTTCACATCAGGTGGCCAAGTATTGCAGTTTCAGCTTTAGCATCAGTCCTTCCAAGGAACACCGAGAACTGATCTCCTTTAGAATGGAGTGGTTGGATCTCCTTGCAGTCCAAGGGACTCTCAAGAGTCTTCTTCAACACCACAGTTCAAAAGCATCAATTCTTCGGCACTCAGCTTTCTTCACAGTCCAACTCTAACATCCATACATGACCACTGGAAAAACCATAGCCTTGACCAGATGGACCTTTGTTGGCAAAGTAATGTCTCTGCTCTTTAATATGCTATATAGATTGGTCGTAACTTTCCTTCCAAGGAGTAAGCATCTTTTAATTTCATGGCGGCAATCACCATCTGCAGTGATTTTGGAGCCCAAAAAAATAAAGTCTGACACTGTTTCCGTTGTTTCCCCATCTGTTTGCTATGAAGTGATGGAACCAGATGCCATGATCTTCGTTTTCTGAATGTTGAGCTTTAAGCCAACTTTTTCAGTCTCCTCTTTCACTTTCATCAAGAGGCTTTTTAGTTCCTCTTCACTTTCTGCCATAAGGGTGGTGTCATCTGCATATCTGAGGTGATTACAGTTTCTCCCGGCAGTTTTGATTCTAGCTTGTGTTTCTTCCAGTCCAGTGTTTCTCATGATGTACTCTGCATATAAGTTAAATATACAGAATGACAATATACAGCCTTGACATACTCCTTTTCCTATTTGGAACCAGTCTGTTGTTCCATGTCCAGTTCTAACTGTTGCTTCCTGACCTGCATATAGGTTTCTTAAGAGGCAGGTCAGGTGGTCTGGTATTCCCATCTCTTTCAGAATTTTCCACAGTTTATTTTGATCCACACAGTCAAAGGCTTTGCCGTAGTCAATGAAGCAGAAGTAGATGTTTTTTTTGGACTCTCTTGCTTTTTTGATGATCCAACCGATGTTGGCAATTTGATCTCTGGTTCCTCTGCCTTTTCTAAAACCAGCTTGAACATCTGGAAGTTCATGGCTCATGTATTGCTGAAGCCTGGCTTGGAGAATTTTGAGCGTTACTTTACTAGCGTGTGAGATGAGTACAATTGTGCGGTAGTTTGAGTGTTCTTTGACATTGCCTTTCTTTGGGATTGGAATGAAAACTGACCTTTTCCAGTCCTGTGGCCACTGCTGAGTTGATTTACAATGTTACGTTAACAGCAAAGTGAATCAACTATATATTATATATATATATATAACATACATTATGTATTTATATAAATATAAAATTATATATATATATAAAATACCAAAATCATATTGATTATATTCTTTGCAGCCAAAGATGAAAAGCTCTATACAGTCAGCAAAAACAAGACTGGGAGCTGACTGTGACTCAGATCATGAACTCCTCATTGCCAAATTCAGACATAAATTGAAGAAACTAGGGAAAGCCACTGGACCATTTAGGTATGACCTAAATCATATCCCTTACAGTGGAAGTGACAAATAGATTCAAGGGATTAGAGCTAATAAAGTGCCTGAAAAATTATGGATGGAGGTTTGTGACACTGTACAGGAGGCAGTGATCAAGACTATCCCCAAGAAAAGGAAATGCAAAAAGGCCAAATGGCTGTCTGAGGAGGCCTTACAAATAGCTGTGAAAAGAAGAGAAGCAAAAGGCAAAGGAGAAAAGGAAAGATATACCCATCTGAATGCAGAGTTCCAAAGAATAGCAAGGAGAGATAAGAAAGCCTTCCTCAGTGATCAATGCAAAGAAACAGGAAAACAATAGAATGGGAAAGGCTAGAAATCTCTTGAAGAAAATTAGAGATATGAAGGGAACATTTCATGCAAAGATGGGTACAATAAAGGACAGAAATGGTATGGATGTAAGAGAAGCAGAAGGTATTAAGAAGAGGGGGCAAGAATACACAGAACTAAACAAAAAAGATCTTCATAACCCAGACAATCACAATGGTGTGATCCCTCACCTAGAGCCAGACATCCTGAAACGCGAAGTCAAGCAGGCCTTAGAAAGCATCATTACTAACAAAGTTAATGGAGGTGATGGAATTCCAGCTGAGCTATTTCAAATCCTAAAAGATGATCCTGTGAAAGTGCTGAACTCAATTTGCCAACAAATTTGGAAAACTCAGCAGTGGCCACAGGAATGGAAAAGGTCAGTTTTCCTTCCAATCTTAAAGAAAGGCAGTGCCAAAGAATGCTCAAAGTACCACACAATTGTTCTCATCTCACACGCTAGCAAAGTAATGCTCAAAATTGTCCAAGCCAGTCTTCAACAGTACATGCACTGTGAACTTCCAGATGTCCCAGCCGGTTTTAGAAAAGGCAGAGGAACCAGAGATCAAATTGCCAACATCTGTTGGATCATCAAAAAAGCAAGAGAATTCCAGAAAAACATCTGCTTTATTGACTATGGCAAAGCCTTTGACTGTGTGGATCAAAATAAACTGTGGAAAATTCTGAAAGAGATGGGAATACCAGACCACCTGACCTGCCTCTTGAGAAACCTATATGCAGGTCAGGAAGCAACGGTTAGAACTAGACATGGACCAACAGACTGGTTCCAAATAGGAAAAGGAGTATGTCAAGGCTGTATATTGTCACCCTGCTTATATGTAGAGTACACCATGTGAAATGCTGGGCTGGAAGAAGCACAAGATGGATTCAAGATTGCTGGGAGAAATATCAATAACCTCAGATATGCAGATAACACCACCCTTATAGCAGAAAGCAAAGAAGAACTAAAGAGCCTCTTGATGAAAGTGAAAGTGGAGAGTGAAAAAGTTGGCTTAAAGCTCAACATGCAGAAAACGAAGATCATGGCATCTGGTCCCATCACTTCATGGCAAATAGATGAGGAAACAGTGGAAACAGTGTCAGACTTTATTTTGGGGGGCTCCAAAATCACTGCAGATGGTGACTGCAGCCATGAAATTAAAAGATGCTTACTCCTTGGAAGAAAAGTTATGACGATAGCATATTGAAAAGCAGAGACATTACTTTGCCAACAAAGGTCCATCTGGTCAAAGCTATGGTTTTTCCAGTAGTCATGTGTGGATGTGAGAGTTGGACTGTAAAGAAAGCTGAGCGCCGAAGAATTTATGTTTTTGAACTGTGGTGTTGGAGAAGACTCTTGAGAGTCTTTGGACTGCAATGATATCAAACCTGTCCATCCTAAAGGAAATCAGTCCTGAATATTCATTGGAAGGACTGATGCTGAAGCTGAAACTCCCAATACTTTTGCCACCTGATGCAAAGAACTGACTCATTTGAAAAGACCCTGATGCTGGGAAAGATTGAAGGTAGGAGGAGAAGGGGACAAAAGAGGATGAGATGGTTGGATGACATCAATGACTCAATGGACATGAGCTGGAATAAACTCCAGGAGTTTCTTATGGACAGGGAGGCCTGGTGTGTTGCAGTCTATGAGGCCACAAAGAGTTGGACACGACTGAGTGACTGAACGGAACTGAAATTATATATAGAGAGAGAGTTCCCTGTACTATACAGTAAGTTCCTGTTAGTTATCTATTTTATTTATAAAAAAAAGTGAAGTCGCTCAGTCGTGTCTGACTCTTTGTGACCCCATGGACTGTAGCCTCCGGGATCCTCTATCCATGGAATTTTCTAGCAAGACTACTGGAGTGGGTTACCATTTCCTTCTCCAGGGGATCTTCCCTATCCAAAGATCGAACCCAGGTGTCTGCATTGCTGGTAGACATTTTACTGTCTGAGCCGCCAGGGAATCCCAGTTTTTATATATAGTAAAGTGTGTATGTCACACTCCCAATCTCTCAGTTTACAACCCCTCCCAACTTTGCCTCTAGTAACTTTAAATTTGTTTTCTACATCTGTGACTCTATTTCTGGTTTTTAAATAGGTTTATTTGTACCACTTTTTTTTAGATTCCACATATAAGCAATATCATATGGTATTTGTCTTTCTGTGTCCCATAAAAATTAAACAGGGGAGCATTTATGCTAATGAGATACCTAGAGTGTTATTGTAGAGAAATCGTGTCAGGGTATAATATAAGAATTTGTGATAAAATTACCTTTGTATCGTATCTTTTAGCCTTTGCTTTTGCTCTGTCTTCTTGCTGACTGGAAGAAACAGGAAAAAAGAGAAAAGAAATGAATCTTAATATGGTAGATTCTTAACACTCACAGGTTGATCATTCATTGCTTTCATTATTCTCAAGCAACTCCAATGATACAGTTATAGTAGGTGTCATTTTATTGGGTAATAATTAGAATGATTTATTTCATCTCAAGAGAACGGTATTCAAGAAATAATCACTTAATTAACAAGGAAACCTATTTAGCTTCTCAGCAAATAACTTGCAATAGGACTTTCTTACTTGCTGATTCTTTTGCATTTGCAAAAGGTACAAAACTCTTCATGCAAGTCAAGGTGTTAGTGGCTCAGTCATGTCTGACTTTTTGCTGCTCAATGGATTGTAGCCCACCGGCTATCTCTGTCCATGGAATTCTCCAGGCAGTTATGCTGGAGTGGGTTGCCATTCTCTTCTCCAGGGGATTTTCCAGACCCAGGGATTGAACCTGGGTCTTCTGCGTTGCAGGCAGATTCTTTACTGTCTGAGCCACCAGGGAAGTCCCGCTCCAAAAAAAAACTCTTTATAAAAAGTGGTAATATTTAGTTTCTGGGAGGAGTATAGCATGATGATTAAGAAGAAAGACTCTGCAGCAGAATTGAACAAGAAACACAGAAAGTGTCAACCTGTCTGTATCTTTGTCATCTTTAAGTGCGGGAGATAGCGTGGAAGGATAGGAGAAGTAATAAGAATACTTCTCTCATAGGACTGTTGTGAGCATTACATGAGCTGATACATGCCAAGCAATTAGACTAAGTATCTGGTATATAATAAAGGGATTGATAAAAGTGATCAATATCATCAGCATTATCAACATTATTGAAAATTAACTCTCCAAGAACAGGGATATGTTTAAATGAGAGTAACAGCTCTTAGCCATTTTGGAAAAGTAACAGTGTTGCAAATTGAGTTCAATTTGCTCAGTCTAGAGCGTAATTTGATCTATAATGCAGATAATTCAATCATATTATAGAGACAAAAATAATTTTTATATGTTACAATCACCATAAATTCTCATTGATCAAATTAAAACTTAAAAAGTTGAGAACTCTATTTGTATATGCTATTAAAGTGTGCAAGAAATGACTATGGAGAAAAGCATGATTCTTAAGAAAGGCAATAGCCTTTGCTAATATATCCTTAAAATATAAGAGAATAAAACTTTAATTGAATAAAGAATTTTTACATTGATGGAAGAAACTAAAATAGCTCCAAAAGTGTGGAGTTTCTTAAACTTCATTATTTGAAAACTGATCCAAACTTTATTACGAGTCTAAATTGTAAGATTTAACTCATTTCCCTTTTATAAAGTAGTTAGAGGAAACAGCAGAGATGACCACTAGGTGGCAGTCTTACTTCCTCATCTCTGAAACATTAATATCAAGAATAGACTGAAATAAGCCTCAGTTCAGTTCAGTTCAGTCGCTCAGTCGTCTGACTCTTTGTGACCCCATGAATCGCAGCACGCCAGGCCTCCCTGTCCATCACCAACTCCCATAGTTGACTCAGACTCACATCCATCGAGTCCGTGATGCCATCCAGCCATCTCATCCTCGGTCGTCCCCTTCTCCTCCTGCCCCTAATCCCTCCCAGCATCGAAGTCTTTTCCAGTGAGTCAACTCTTTGCATTAGGTGGCCAAAGTACTGGAGTTTCAGCTTTAACATCATTCCTTCCAAAGAAATCCCCAGGGCTGACCTTCAGAATGGACTGGTTGGATCTCCTTGCAGTCCAAGGGACTCTCAAGAGTCTTCTCCAACACCACAGTTCAAAAGCATCAATTCTTCGGCACTCAGCTTTCTTCACAGTCCAACTCTCACATCCATACATGACGACTGGAAAAACCATAGCTTTGACTAGATGGACCTTAGTTGGCAAAGTAATGTCTCTGCTTTTCAATATGTTATCTAGGTTGGTCATAACTTTTCTTCCAAGGAGTAAGTGTCTTTTGATTTCATGGCTGCAATCACCATCTGCAGTGATTTTGGAGCCCAAAATAATAAAGTCTGACACTGTTTCCACTGTTTCCCCATCTATTTCCCATGAAGTGATGGGACCAGATGCCATGATCTTTGTTTTCTGAATGTTGAGCTTTAAGCCAACTTTTTCACTCTCCACTTTCACTTTCATCAAGAGGCTTTTTGGTTCCTCTTCACTTTCTGCCATAAGCGTGGTGTCATCTGCATATCTGGGGTTATTGATATTTCTCCTGGCAATCTTGATTCCAGCTTGTGTTTCTTCCAGCCCAGCGTTTCTTATGATGTACTCTGCATATAAGTTAAATGCAATATAACAGCCTTGGTGACAATATACAGCCTTGATGTACTCCTTTTCCTATGTGGAACCAGTCTGTTGTTCCATGTGCAGTTCTAACTGTTGCTTCCTGACCTGCATATAGGTTTCTTAAGAGGCAGGTCAGGTGGTCTGGTATTCCCATGTCTTTCAGAATTTTCCACAGTTTATTGTGATCCACACAGTCAAAGGCTTGGCTGCTACTGCTGCTGCTGCTGCTAAGTCACCTCAGTCGTGTCCGACTCTGTGCAACTCCATCGACGGCAGCCCACCAGGTTCCCCTGTCCCTGGGATTCTCCAGGCAAGAACACCGGAGTGGGTTGCCATTTCCTTCTCCAATGCATGAAAGTGTAAAGTGAAAGTGAAGTCACTCAGTCATGTCTGACTCTTAGTGACCCCAGGGACTGCAGCCCACCAGGCTCCTCCGTCCATGGGATTTTCCAGGCAAGAGTACTGGAGTGGGTTGCCATTGCTTTCTCCTTCATAAATTTTAGGCACATAGAAAATAGAGTATCCCTTGGGACAAAGAGCAAAAGACTTAAGGAAAATCATTGACTCCAGTTTAAGAAGACATAGCACGTTGTCTATTGAGAATAGAGTCATACTTTAGTCCTTATAAATGGGTATTGAACTCCTGCACAACAAAATCATCATTCCTGAAGCAGTCCTTCTCTAGCTATCACAGAGTTCATCTTCATGTTGTATCCAAATCTGTCTCCCTGTATCTCTCATCAGTTTTAATCCTGTTGCTTGTGGTCACACAGAATGAGTAGAAAGAAAAATAGTGAGCCAAAACAAAAAATTCCTAAAATCTGCTATATATCATAATGATATCAATATATACAGTCTCATGTATTTCCTCTTTCAGTTACTAATCCTTCAGAAAACTAAAATCATTTAGTGTGGTTTTCACAGAGTAGTCTCTTCTCTGAAAAAAAAAGATCTTTCTGAAACGTCCTGAAATGATTCTTTGTGTCACAGAAGTTATCAACTGAAAATTCTCCATTTGTTTTTTAGTTTTGGATTTTTTTTTTAAATTTTTCAGTTCATTTAAATGTGACACAGGAAAAAAAGGCTAGCTATGCCTAAGAGGAAACTGTGTTATTCATAATTATTTGAAAACTTTGCTTAGCAGGTCCCTGTCCCCAAGCTTCAGAAGCCCTGGGCTCTACTCACAAGAAGGCCTCGCACATAGAGCAGGTGTTGCCGTGCATCTTCCCATCTGGGCCCTGGATGGGGTCGTTCTCTCGAGTACAGAGAAGCTGTCCATTCTTCCTGGATTTGCGGTATTCGCTGCACAGCTCCTGTGAAATCAAGGAGGGAAGTCTGAGCTGTTGAACACAAGTTGGATCAGATTGCAAAATATCCTGAAGTTTAGACTTTTTTTTTCTCAAGTTGGGTTCATCAGTTGGTAAATTTTAGAATAACTTTGAGGACACAAGCAATTTTAAATGATGGAAGTTATAGACCCTCAACCTAGAAACAGTTGTCTATGCACATGTATGCATGCACACATATAAACAAATACACAGACTGTATTCATGTTTCATGCGGTTTTAGAGAATCTCTGGGTGCCCTGAATGCCACCTGTGGATCCCAGGTCCATATGCCTCTGACTTGTTGCAGAAGGTCCTCTTACCTCAAAGGAAGGTGTCGTCTCAGTTTGTCTTTTATTTCTTGATTCACCTTCCTTCTTTTTCTTTTCTTTTTCTTCTGCTTGGCTAAAAGAGAGTCATTTAAAGAGAAATGAGTAAGAATTCTAGAAGATCCAGATTGAAAGTGATCTAAAGTACTCAAATATTTGATTATTACAGTTGATATAAATTATGAACTATGTGAACTGTTGGGCATATTGGTGTGTTTGTTAGTGATCTGTCACGTGATTTCAGATGATTTCATATCCCACTCCACAAGGGTGTGATCCTTGTTTCAGATCGTTTCCACTCCCATGGGAACTCAACCAGCAAGTGATATGTAAGAATCATTCTTGGATTATTACAGCATTGTGCTAAAATGTGCCACACATTTGCCATACAAATGCCATTAACAAGAAACAGACACAATTTAAGAAAGAGAATAAAGCTCCCAAAGAGAGAGAGATGAAACAGAAAGGACAGAACCCTCCCTCATTTTCCCAGCAGCAGCTCTACTCACAAGAAGGCCTCACACATGGAGCAGGTGTTGCCATGCATCTTCCCATCTGGGCCCTGGACGGGATCGTTCTCTCTGGTGCACGGGAGTTTCCCATTTCTCACAAACTGGCGGTATTCACTGCACACCTCCTGCCAAAATAGAGAAGGTAATCTAGAAATACATTTCATCCCCACTCAAAGCAGAAGTTCAGAGCATCTCCACTGGTAGAAACTAATCTTTTGAGTCCAGGACTTTAGTTGTGTTTCTCTCAAATATAAAATTCAATTCAAGAAGCAAAACTCATGATTTGCTAAGAGATGGAAACAAACAAGACATCAGAGGATGCATAATAAAAGAGGGAGGCAAGTAAACTTTATTAGATATAGGATGAAATAAATACACACATACAGGTCCAAGAAAATCTGAGAGCCCAAATGTTGGGACCATGAAATCTCATTGTGGAAATCAGGGAAGATGTTTTCTGGGAATTAGAATAATTTGAGTGAGACTTTGAAGAGTAAGTAGGATTTTCCTGGTTAAGAAATAGATTGAGAAATACACGTTTGAGATTGCTAAAATGAGCTGAGGGGCATATGTTGGAGACTACACGGCATTTACAGCAGCACCTGAATTTCTGAACGGCAGTACGGAGCCAAATAAGAGGGCTAAGGAGACTGAAATGCATCCTTCAGTTGACAATGAGTCATTAGTGCATTTTAAGAAGATAAGTATTACGATCTGGTTGATATTTTGAAACTTTAGTCCAGCTGTGTTAGGGAGAATGGCTGGATTAAGAAAAAAAAAGTTAGGGAAGATTTGACTTTTAGCATTTAAACAAGTTACAGTAACTTACATAGGGCCATGAAAATGAATATTGTAGCATTTCGAAGGTAAAACCCATGTTTTTTCCAGGTGTGCAAGGTATTTTTTAACCCAACTCAGAGGTGAAATTTCAAAAATTCACCTGTAGAAAATACACACCAAGTGTCTCTGAAAACTGAGTAGCAAAAGCTAGTCCAGTCTGTTACACCATAAAAGTAGAATTAGCACTCATTTTTTTCCCCCCAGGCTGCAAATAAGTCCTTTTCATTGTACAATTAGTCTCTGAAGCAGCAAGAGTTGATCGGTCTGCCATAGCATGCATCTCAATGTCATCTCTAGATTGAAGGGTTAAGGTTTTCTGAGGATTTTTGCAGGGCAGTATGCCAGCATTTAGGTTCTTTGAAGTGTGTTCAAATTATAGTCTACTCACTGCATATGAGGGTGCTTTTCCAGATTCTCTTCTACTTCTTGCTTTTGCTTCAGCCTTTTTCTTTTCTTCAGCTTCTGCTTGGCTAAATGAGGGGGTGGAAAAAGGACAGATCCATAGAACCAAACCCAGGCAATGGCTTCTCCATGTTCCTGCACTGCTAATCTGCCCTCCCTCCTTAGGAAGGAGCCACGTGGCCCCTTTATCACTACATATTAATGAGAAACAGCACACAACAGCCCCCGTTGTGGTAAAGTACCATATCTTCTTCATCGTTTCTGCTTAACACTGAAATAAAGATAGCAATACTTGTGGATCTGGGAGACTTGCTTTCTGAAAATTACCTTTCTTGACCATGCTCAGAAAAGGAACATCATCAGCATTCATCAAGGAGATACCAAAACGACTAGCTTGGTGACATTATACCTGGAGGCTGAAAGTGGCCTTAACAAAGCACACTGACTGGTCCGCTTGTCACAGAGACAAGGTGAAGTAGTGAGGGCTTTGCTTTTAATCTCAGGATATGACCACAACTAACCAAGAGCTTTCATCTCAAGTCTGTGTTCAATCTACCACGTCATGTATACTCTAGCTTTTATGAATTCAGTTTATATGTACTGCTTACTCATGACTGTGTTCTCCAAAAGGAAATGTAGGATGGATAGAAAAAGATTAATAATTGCCATACCTTGATAAGCCAAATGAGCCTGTTTGTTCTGTACAATGGAATTGTATGATATGTACAGTTAACTGATGGTATTTCAACCATACATGGTTGTCAGTCAAAGCAAAAGGTCAAACTAAATGTAGTGAACTACTTAATCTGAACTCAATCAAATAAACTGAGCCCAATCCCAGATTTTAAAACCAAACTCAATTATAACTTACTGAGAAATGTCACATTATAAAAAGAAACATGCTATTTTATGAGTTCATGGATGTTTCATGTGCAACTTCAGTAATCAATTTCTGCAGTTTATGTGTTAATTTGGGGAAGACTAAATGCCTATAAACTTGTACAACAGGTTCACAATATGAAGCTTCGGCAGTAGGAGAATTTGATATTTGTGTAAATCAGGATGTTCCAGTGCGAAGGAATAGATGTTAGGGGAAACAGACATCTTGGCAAAAATAGCTCTAGATACTTCCTCCCGCCTCTATTATTAACATTCTTTGTGTAACTTCTGTAGCTCCCTCCCCAGTTCTGAAAACAAGCCAGTTCTATTAAATTACTATAGGATCCTTTTACCCCTCAACAATCTAAAAGTTTGTACTCACTAGAAGGCTTGACACATGGAACACAGGTTGCCATGCATTTTCCCATCTGGTCCACGAATAGGGTCGTTTTCTCTGGTACAGAAAAGTACGCCATTCTTGGCACGATCCTGATACTCACTGCACAGTTTCTGAATAATGGAAATCAGACAGTTTACAGATGGTTCTTTGTTTATAAATGTATGATATTCTTTATCAAAGATGTTAGAAAAGAGGAATTAAGGATAAAAAATAAAACTTTTAGGGTTTAGAATTTTCTAAAATTTGTGATATTTCTCCTTAAAAGATTCATTCACTTAAGTATTCAACAAATGTATTAAGTTAGAGGGATTAAATATGAATGTGATTTGGCCCTTTTATGTTGAATGAAGAGGATAAGGGATTACAATATAAAAAGCTAAGGGATATGGCACACGTCTAAATTAAGTGTGCACCAGCATAAAGGAAAGAATGATTCAAGGAAGTTCCCAGAAGAATTTACACATGAGTTGTATCTTTAGAATGTGTCTAGGAAAACAGCGTGGCAAAAAATGTACTCCAGGAGGAATTATGATATGCAAAGCCAGAGGTGTGAAAGAACAGGTTATCTTCAGATAATCTATCACAGCCATGAGTACAGTGGCTAAAGAATTATCAGGACACAAAGAGGAAGGTTTGGGAACTGGTCCAAAGGAGAATTTGAAGGTAAGTCAGAAACAGACCGCTAAACTTTGTAAAGACTTCTGCACTTTATTCATAGGAAACAGGAAAACAATATTTATAGCAGAGAAAAATCTAATCAGATTTTGGTTTTAAAAAGTTTATCCAGTCAGATGTGTGGAGGGTTTAGGTGACTGAAGACTGAAGTTAGGGACCCTATAGAAGATGAGGGAGGGAGGGAGAGGGAAGGAAGTAAAAGAGAGGAAGGAAGAAATTGAAAATGAAACATAAGAGGATAGCTGGGGGGCATTTGATAGCTAAAATTAAAAGGCTTTGGTAACATAGAATTGAAGGGAGAAAGCAACTGAAACTGAGACCTTAACAATATGAGTTACGTGAAGACAGAAGGTGGACTAAGGGAGTGAGCTATTTTAAGTAGTTTCTTCATGGAGTGAAATGGCCCAGTATACTTTAACCATTAGATTTCCATAATGCCATTGGTTCGTGGATGTTTCCTACTCTGAAAACAACATGGAAGATGAATCTTGAGGATTGAGGAGGTTGCTGGCTAGAAGTATAGAGACCAGGCAGGATGCCTATGCATCAGTGCAAAGGAAAGCTGGTAGGTATCTGAGCTAAGATGGTGAGTGAATGAGTGAAAGTCGCTCAGTCGTGTCCAACTCTTTGCAACCTGTGGGCTATATACAGTCCATGGAATTCTCTAGGCCAGAATATTGGAGCAGGTAGTCATTCCATTCTGGGGTAAAAGACACACGCACACACCCTGTAAAAGTCATAACTAAGTTGGTCAAACTAATCCTTACCTCAGTATCTCTTTTAACTTTTTCATTAGCCTCTCTCAAGATTTCATCTGCTTTATTTTTTTCTTCTGAAAATTGCCGTTGGCTGGAGACAGAAACGAAAAGGGGAATGAATATAGATGTTTTGAATCTTCAAGCAGCAAAACAGTCATTTGGATACAGGTAGAAACAAACAACTAAGTGTTCCTGAGTTTTAGAATAAACATTTTCAAATCACCCTAAAGCCCTTGATTACACTGAAATCTTTACTATTTCCCCGAAGAACCCCTTTCATTTTGCCTTCAAGTTTGCTGTTTGCCATTTCTTCCCATTGTAGCAATCTTTTTTTGTCATCTTCTCTTTTAAATCTCCCCCAGCTTAAATTCTACCTTCTTTAAGAAGACATCCCATACCTCAGAGTGGAAATGAGTTATACATCTTTTACTGTGTTTTCATATTGGGTATTCTTCTCTTATAGGATAGTTTTCATTCTCTGGCAGAGAGAGTGTGTGTGTGCATACACATCCGTGTATTGCTGTTAGCCTTAAGCTTCTTGAGAGCAGGGATCTTTGTCCATACATTCATCCATTATTTATTCAACATTTGATTAGTAATTATTTTCTGGCAAGCATTAGATAGCACCCTGGGCATATAGTAGTTTGCAATATGACCACATATTCTATCTTCTTAGAACTTACAGACCAGTAGAGCAGAGTGATAGTACTAGAAATAATTATACAAATATAAACTATTATGATTGTTATGAAACTATTAAATGTTATAAAGATTTAATTAGTGATTTTAAGAGATCTTATCCAAGGAAGTATAATTTTGATATGAAATACACAGAAGAGACATTAGTTTACCAACAGAAGAACTAGTTCAGAGGAAAGAGCTTATAAAGTTCAAGGATCTGAAAGAAAGTGTGATGAGACCTTTCCTGAGCCATCTTTATATATGTCCTAATTTATGTGGTGTGGGATTTGCTCTTTTTCCAGGGCCAGATGTCCAGGATGAAAAGATAGAGTTAATCTCATTCACATATGAACATGGATTTTTTTTTGTGGGCATCCCATCTATGCTGCCACAGTGGGGTAATGTATGTATGTGTGTGCTCAGTTGCTTAGTCATGTCCAGCTCTTTTGTGACCCTGAGGACTGTATCGCCCTCCAGGCTGCCCTGTCCATGGAATTTCCCAGGCAAGAATACTGGAGCAGATTGCCATTTCCTACTGCAGGGGGCCTTCCTGACCCAGGGAACAAATCCACGTCTCTTGTGTCTCCTGCGTTGGCAGGCAGATTCTTCAGCACTGCACCACCTGGGAAGCCCTGATGTGGTGATTACTGAAGGAAAACAAATCCGTCCTGGTGCCTGCTTTTAACTCTCCATCTGTACATAGGGTTGCAAAGAGTGGGACGTGACTGAGCGCACACACACACTATGACTAGCTCACAAGAAGGCTTACAGAGGTGACGGGAAGAAATGTCAACAAGTACTTTGTGATCCAGTCATCTTACTGGAAACTAGAATCCGCTTGTATTAAAAAAGAAATATTAGAGCTTGCTTGTTAGGTGGTATTATGATTTGTAGAGGATATGGCAATGCTCAGAAGTTCTCAACAGCAAATCTTCCCATAAACACTGTTCTTATCCATCATTTTAGTCAATCTTCACTTCACCTTTTGGGTCACTCCAAAGAAACCACACCTATACTTACAAAATTTCAGCACACAGGGCACATTTGTTGCCATGTATCCTGCCATCAGGGCCACGGACAGGGTCACTTTCCCGTGTACAGAAAAGTCTTCCATTCCTCACTTGGTTTTCATATTCCTTGCAAAGATCCTTTAAAAAAGACAAGTAGTTACATTTAGCACTTTTCTGCCCTTTAACCTAGAAAAATGTACATCATGTATTGATTTTCAAAGAATGTTCTATCCAGAAGGTGTTCATAAACACATACAATATATTAAGGAGTGTTAATGAGAAAATAGAAATTATATTGTCAGATTACTTGGTACTTGTATCTACTATGTGGTTCATATACTAAAAGGTAAAAAAGCCTAGGAAAGAATAAGGCTAAGGAAATATTTTCTAAGATCAGTTACTGTTAACTTTCAGATTTGTGAAAAAAATAAATAAAAGATCTGTCATGGGGTTCCCAAAAAATAAGAACATAATGAAACATAGCAGCCAAGACAAAAGAAATGTTACCAATAAGCAGAATATAGAATCTGTGAGATAAGATATTTAAGAGCTACTTAATAGGAACAAGTCAAGAACAACCTGCATAATCTGCAAGGGAAAAGGAATAAGACGGTATCCAACAGCGTTATGCTTACTCTGTTTTTCACTCTGTGGATCATTTCAATTTACTCTTCCTCTTTTATCAGTGTTCATTTCTAGCACTGCAGGTGGAAACCTCAGAGAGAGAACCTAATTTTCTTCACTTTTCACTTAGAATTGTGGGCCATCAAGGCTCACCTTTATCTTTTGTTGTTTGTTGTTCAGTTGCTCAGTCATGTCCGACTATTTGTGACCCCATGGACTACAGCACCCCAGGATTCCCTGTCCTTCACCATCTCCTAAAGCTTGCTCAAAATCATGTCCATTGAGTCAGTGATGAAAACCAACCATCTCATCCTCTGTTGTCCGCTTCTCCTCCTGCCTTCAATCTTTCCCAGCATCAGGGTCTTTTCCAATGAGTCGGCTCTTCCCATCAGGTGGCCAAAGTATTGGAGCTTCAGCTTCAGCATCAGTCCTTCCAATGAATATTTACAATTGATTTTCTTTAGGATTGACTGGTTTGATCTCCTTCCAGTCCAAAGGACTCTCAAGAGTCTTCAGCACCACAGTTCGAAGGCATCAGTTCTATGGCGCTCAGTCTTTTTTATCATCCACCTCTCACATCTATATTTGACTACTGGAAAAACCATAGCTTTGACTAGATGGATCTTTGTAGGCAAAGTAATATCTCTGCTTTTTAATACTCTGTCTAGGTTTGTCAAAGCTTTTCTTCCAAGGAGCAAGCATCTTTTAATTTCATGGCTGCAGTCACCGTCTGCAGTGATTTTGGAGCCCAAGGAAATAAAGTCTGTCACTGTTTCCATTGTTTCCCCATCTATTTGCCATGAAGTAATGGGATGGGATGCCATGATCTTCATTTTCTGAATGTTGAGTTTTAAGCCAGCTTTTTCGCTTTCCTCTTTCACTTTCATCAAGAGGTTCTTCAGTTCTTCTTCACTTTCAGCCATAAGGGTGGTGAAATCTGCGTATCTGAGGTTACTGATATTTCTCCTGGCAATCTTGATTCCAGCTTGTGCTCCATCCAGCCTGGCATTTCATATGATGTACTCTGCCTATAAGTTAAATAAGCAGGGTGACAACATACAGCCTTGACATACTGAAGGATTACTGGTCCCATTTTGGAGCCAGTCTGTTGTTCCATGTCTGGTCCTAACTGCTGCTTCTTGATCTGCATACAGATTTCTCAGGAGGCAGGTCAGGTGGTCTGATACTCTCATCTCTTTCAGAATTTCCCAGTTTGTTGTGATCCACACCGTCAAAGGCTTTAGCGTAATGAATTCTTTTGCTTTTTCTATGATCCAGCAGATGTTGGCAATTTGATCTCTGTTTCCTCTGCCTTTTCTAAATCCAGCTTGTATATCTGGAAGTTCTCACTTCACGTACTGTTGAAGCCTAGCTTGAAGGATTTTGAGCATTACTTTGCTAGCATGTGGTATGAGTGCAATTGTGTGGTAGTTTGAATATTCTTTGGCATTGTCTTTCTTTGGGAATGAAAGACATTTCATTTTTTTTTTCCAGTTCTGTGGCCACTGCTGAGTTTTCCAGATTTGCTGGGATACTGAGTGCAGCACTTTCACAGCAACATTTTTTATGATTTGAAATAGCTCAGCTGGAATTCTATTGCCTCTACTATCTTTGTAGTGATGTTTCCTAAGGCCCACTTGACTTCACACTTCAGGATGTCTGGCTCTAGGGGAGTGATCACACTATCATGGTTATCTGGGTTATTAATATCTTTTTTGTATAGTTCTTCTGTGCATTCTTGCATTCATTCTTAATTTCTTCTGCTTCCATTAGGTGCATACCATTTCTGTCCTTTATTGTGCCCATCTTTGCATGAAATGTTCCCTTGGTATCTCTAATTTTCTTGAAGAGATCTCTAGTCTTTCTTATTCTATTGTTTTTCTATTCTTCTGTTTTTCTATTGTCTTTCCTATTCTATTTCTTTGCATTATTCACTAAAAAGGCTTTCTAATCTCTCCTTGCTATTCTCTGGGACTCTGCATTCAGATGGGTATATCTTTCCTTTTCTCCTTTGCCTTTTGCTTCTCTCCTTTTCTCAGCTATTTTTAAGGCCTCCTCAGACAGCCATTTTGCCTTTTGTATTTCTTTTTCTTGGGGGTGGTTTTGATCACCACCTGTACAATGTTACTAACCTCTGTCCATAGTTCTTCAGGCACACTATCTATCAAATCTAATCCCTTGAATCTATTTGTCAGTTTCACTGTATAATTGTAAAGGATTTGATTTAGGTCATATCTGAATGGCCTAGTTGTTTTCCCTAGTTTCTTCAATTTAAGCCTGAATTTGGCAATAAGATGTTCATGATCTGAGCCACAGTCAACTCCTGGTCTTGTTTTTGCTGATTGTTTAGAGCTACTCTATCTTTGGTTACAAAAAATATAATCAATCTGACTTAGGTATTGACCATCTGGTGATGTCACAGTGCAGAATCGTCTCTTGCTATTATAAGCGTGTTGTACTTTGTCCTGCATTATTTTGTACTCCAAGGCCAAACTTTCCTGTTATTCCAGGTATCTCTTGACTTCCTACTTTTGCTTTCTAATCCCTTATGATGAAAAGGACATCTTTTTTTTTTTTTTTTTTTGGTACTAGTTCTAGAAGGTCTTGTAGGTCTTCATAGAACTGTTTAACTTAAGCTTCTTCAGCATTAGTGGTTGGGGTCTATACTTAGATTACTGGGACATTGAATGGTTTGCCTTGGAAATGAACTGAGATCATTCTGTGGTTTCTGAGACTGTGCCCAAGTACTGCATTTTGGACTCTTGCTGACTAAGAGGGCTATTCCATATCTTCTAAGGGATTCTTGCCCATAGTAGTTCAGTTCAGTTCAGTCGCTCAGTCATGTCTGACTCTTTGCGACCCCATGAATTGCAGCACGCCAGGCCTCCCTGTCCATCACCAACTCCCGGAGTTCACTCAGACTCACATCCATTGAGTCAGTGATGTCATCAAGCCATCTCATCCTCTGTCGTCCCCTTCTCCTCCTGCCCCCAATCCCTCCCAGCGGCAGAGACTTTTCCAATGAGTCAACTCTTCACATGAGGTGGCCAAAGAACCGGAGTTTCAGCTTTAGCATCATTCCTTCCAAAGAAATCCCAGGGCTGATCTCCTTCAGAATGGACTGGTTGGATCTCCTTGCAGTCCAAGGGACTCTCAAGAGTCTTCGCTAAAACCACAGTTCAAAAACATAAATTCTTTGGCACTCAGCCTTCTTCACAGTCCAACTCTCACATCCATATGACCACTGGAAAAACCACAGTAGTAGATATATCTATATAGAAAACCTAAGAAGGTTGTGACTTAATCCCAAATTTCGGAAGAAGTCTATATCTACAAATTTCCTGATTGATGCTTTCAGTATTTTAAAGTTTCTCTCTGTTTTCAAAATTCTATTAGATGAGGGCCATACATGTATACACATAAATATATACATGTGTGTGTATATATATATGTGTACATATATATATAATTTTATTTGATGAGGGCATATATATGTATATATGAATAATGATATATATAAGTAATGTTTTGGAATAAATATATATTTTAAACTTTTTATATATTTATAATATATGTAATTAAATAAAACTATTTTGGCATATATATGTATATATCAAATCACTATGATGCATACCTGAAACTAATGTGATACTGTATGTTAATTATACTTCAATTAAAAACCTTATTTAATAAAAGAGTGTGATTTGGAGTCAGAACTGAAATTAAATTGTGGCTCTAACTCACTGGGAAACCATAGCAAAGTCCCATCAACTTTGAAACTTCAGTCTCACTACCAACACAAAAGAGGTTTTCAGAACAGCTGCTTTTTAGGACCTTTCCTAGATCTAGTATTCTCTAATTAAAAAAAAAAAAAAACTCACATTTCACTAGGATACTTTAAAAGAGAATATAATGAGAAGATACCTGTTTTTGGAAGAGTAATGGGTATGCTCTCAACTTCCTGATTGTAACAATCTATGAATACAGACCGGAGAAGGCAATGGCACCCCACTCCAGTACTCTTGCCTGGAAAATCCCATGGACAGAGGAGCCTGATAGGCTGCTGTCTATGGGGTCTCACAGAGGTGGACACGCCTGAAGTGGCTTAGCAGCAGCAGCAGGAATACAGACACAGAAGACTGTCACGTGATAATCATAGCATGGTAATAAAATTAATGCTCAATGGTTCCCATAAAAGAAACAATGATGATTTCAGTTTATAAATTATGATTCATCCAAGGAAATTCTAGGGAAATACTGTGTGATCAACCCACTAACAGGTTAATCATGGGGTGAATATTGAGCCATCACTCTAATGCAGTCCCATTCAACAAAATCACATCTAATGACCCCATCAAAACAATGACCCCAGCCATTGAGAATAAAAGAAGGAAAAGTAGCTGAGACAGGATGAAAGACAAGGGGAAAGAAACTGTTGATGAAGTAATAAAATATTGATCTCACAAGATGATCCAAAGTGTTAAACTGAAACTTAACAACCACCACAAAAGAAGTGTTTTTGAAGTCTCAGTAAGTGTTGAACAAAGTATTCATAATTATGAGTGTTCTGTGTTTCTTAAACTCTGAATGCCCTATTTAGGGCAGGACATTTGATTCACTGAATTGCGTTATGAAGTGGAACTTCAGCTCTTAACTACCAAGAATTGGACCTGTGTGTCCCTTTAGGAAAATACAGGCCCTACAATCCGCAAAAATAGTATCCTTATATTAGCATAAAAGAGTGCAGGACACAGAATCGGAATCCAACAGGAGGGACCCAGCCTCCATATTTTACTAATAAGAAAATTGAGATATGGACAGAAGAAATGAATTGCTCAGCTTCACACACTCAGAGCAGGGCTAAAACTCAAGTGTCCTCATTTTTCAGCAAAAGACTTTGTTGTTGTTTAGTCACTCAGTCGTGTCTGACTCTTTGTGACCCCGTGGGCTGTAGCCTGCCAGGCTCCTCTGTCCATGGGAATTCTCCAGGCAAGAATGCTGGAGTATGTTGCCATTTCCTTCTCCAGGGGATTGAACTCATGTCTTCCACATTGGCAGGTGGCTTCTTTACCACTGAGCCACCAGGGAACCTTATTACCAAAATAACTACCATTATTTTCATTGACAGTAAGGTTTAATAACCTGGGTGATTTAAGAAATCCAGGCTACGTTACCTACAATGAGTATTCAGTTAACAAAAGGAATAATTTTTTATACTAGATTGAAAAGCTAAATCATCAAATAATTTGAAAAAACCTTAACTATAAAGGTATTTTTAAAACCACAGTATCAGTATTTGAAGTTTTTGTTTAATTAGAAGCATGACCTTTATAAATGCAAGCCTCTCTGAACATAATAATCATAATGGAAACATGAATAACTAACTTGCATTAGTAGGATTATACATGAAATACACCAGTGAATATACTGTTTAAAAGACTCTGGAATTGTTTTAAAGTTATTTCTGTCAAATTTATATTATATTGCTTTTAAACTAACCTAGTCAAAGCAAAAGTAATTTAAGCCAAAGAGAAGACTAGCGGGAAAGAACTAGTATTTAATTTGCATAAATTTTGTCTTTTTTTTTTTTTTTAAGCAAGGAGAGAAACTGCACGTTTTGAGCTTTAGGTGGGAAAAGCAATTTTAATGTTGAATCTAATGATTAATAAACTAGGAAGATTATTCTAGGAGTAGTATAGTAGGAATTCAACTTGGGGAACTTTGAGGAAAAAAGCTCAATATAACAATGGACAGTGACATTACTGAATTCCCTTAAAGGTTCAAGTATAAGTTGTTAATATTCATGTCACAGGAACTAAATTATGTTGATGAGAAGTTTACCTTTTCGGCACTACGTCGAATTCTAGTTTCATTTTCTCGCTTGGCATTTTCTTCAGCTTCTTTTAAGCTGTTAGGAAAATAGGTGATTGATTTATGACTGTATCAGATTTTCAATGTCCAGCTCTGTGCGAAGCAGTCCTGTACCCTGTGCTCTAGCTTGCTAAACCCATCCACGTACATGAGACGAGCTTTCCCCTGTCTTGAATGTCTGAGCCAGAAAATTGCCAGAGATAAGGGTGGGTGTGAAACTGACTCACTGACAGTCAATTAGAAGCTTTGTTCTGTAAAACTGGATGGGTGTGACTACTTGATTGACACACATAAGATTGTCAGGAAAACTTGCTTTAACAGGCGGAACCAAGAGCTTTCAAACAATACTGTGACAAGGGTGAAACCAAACTAAGCATCTGAAGTACATGTTGTCACACACACCCTTATGTATAGCTTTTTATACCTTGTAAAGTATTTGTTTGTCTTCATGTAGAAGCACCCTTGTCACTAAAAAGTTACACTGAACAAAGCTTGGAAATCCTTTCAGATCTATTGTATAATTGCAGTCTTATCTTAGAAATAGGCATGACTATCTTAGTTCTATGGAGCAAGAAACCAACCAGGAGTCAAGGAGGTCAAATTCTCTTTTTTAGCTAGGGAATGAAAAGAAACACAAAATCACAGAATTAGGGCAGGTTTGAGCACTGAAAGTGCATGCCTTGTAGATAAGAACGTGGAAATGAGGCTGATTTCCTGTCTGGAAACCAGTTAGTCTCTGCTTTGTAAACCTGAGAGGACATGCCCTTGAAATCCACAATGTGCTGTGCTTAGTTGCTCAGTCGTGTCCGACTCTTTGCGACCCCATGGACTGTAGCCCATCAGGCTCCTCTGTCCATGGGGATTCTCCAGGCAAGACTACTGGAGTGGGTTGCCATGCCCTCCTCCAGGGGATCTTCCCGACCCAAGGATCGAACCCAGATCTCCTGCACTGCAGGCAGATTCTTTACAGTCTGAGCCACCAGGGATACTCAAGAATACTGGAGTGCATAGCCTATCCCTTCCCCAGGGGATCTTCTTGGTGCAGTAATTGAACCTGGGTCTCCTGAGTTGCAGGCGGATTCTTTACCAACTGAGCTACCAGGGAAGGCCTGAATTCTACAATAGCGTACTATGATTTTCAAAGACAGGTGCAAAGTTCTTTAATCTGTTGAATCTTTCTCTGTCCTGATTTTTGCTTTGTTTAACAGCCAGAGTATTAAAGACTAACTGGATCTTATTCATATCCAGGGCTCAGTGCTCAGGGTAGCATCAGGCACTGAGAGAAAGATTAACCCAAGAGATCTTCCCTTTCATAAAGCCCACCCCACCTTTTATACAACTAATACATTTAGGCACATGACATAATTATTTTCAACTGTCATTTTCAGAAAGAGTATCTATACATGCCTGAATAAAGTAGGGCATGTCAAATGACTTATTTAGATTACTCCAGAAGAGAGCACCTTTTAAATTTTGAAATATTGTGCCTTAAACAACACTATGCATTTAAGTCATTATAATTAAACAAATTAACAGTGTTGAATTAGATAACTAGTACAACCACTCTATCTACTCCTTTTAAGAAACATTATCAGATAATATGAATTAAAAAGAGAAGAAGACACTGTGGGAGCAGGAACCATTTCACCCTATAAAGACCAAGAATAAAATGCTTCAGGAAAAGGACTTTCTTGCTCTGTGGGGTGGTTCTCAGATCAGCAACCAAGCATGCTCAACAGACTCACCTGGGAGCCTGCGAGGGGGTGAGGATACTTACAAAAGCTCCGCGCACATCGCACACTTGTTGCCGTGCGTCCTTCCGTCAGGACCACGAACTGGGTCATTTTCCCTTGTGCATCCAAGTCTTCCATCCTTCACGTAAGGCCGAAAATCACTACATATATCCTGAAGAGCAGAGAAAGGAACTTGACATTTACCATCCTGATGGTAATGCTTACAACACTGTCTTCAGAAACTGTATAGAGCCCAGTGGCCCTCTCTGCCCAGGACACACTAGCTACCTGGAGCAGTGCCAGTGTGTAGAAGCAGGTCATTAAGTGCTGTGTAATTCACATGGCTAACTACAGAGCTCATGTACTTGTTTATTCATTTGTTAGTAAACGTAGATAACCTGTGATGTGCTAGAACCAAGGTAGAACACAGTCCTTGCCCTGAACTCATTCACAATCTACTGGGTGATACAGAGACTTTTAAAATACAATGTGCTGCAGAGAACTGTATTGAATATCCTATGATAAACCATAATGGAAAAGAATATTAAAAAGTGTGTGTATCTGAATCACTTTGGTGTACATGATATATTGTAAATGAACTGTACTTCAATTTTTTAAATGACAAAAATATAGTTTAAATGAATCTGAAAAAAAAATACAATGTGTTAAATGTCTCGGTGGAGGTAACCTCAGGTGCTGTATTTGCATATCGGAAAGTCACCAGACTTTGACTTGGGAAAATCATCCAACTATAAAAAATCAAGTGTGATGTGTAAGAGACACTCACTCACTTCCTCTATTATCACAGGCTCACAGAATTTTAGCATCAAAAGAAGGTATGTGGTGCAATTCTCATTGAAGATATGGAAACACTGGTAAAGTGTGGTTGAGTAATCTGCTTGAGATCCTGACTATCAGTGACAGGGGTTTCTACTCAGGTTCAGTAGCTGAAGTAGATCCCTTTGTACAACACATGTAGCTTCCTTTCTTTCCCTCCTTCCCTCCTCTTCTTTTTTCTTTTCTTCACAGAAAGCAGAAATAGAGATGAAAGGTCTAACTACCAAGGTAATCCACTCCAGTTTCAGGAACTATCAGTTGCTTTTCATCTAAATGAGCAGTATTCTATTTCAGGTGCAGCAAGAATTCTTTCTTTCCAAACACCTCCATCAAAGAAGGAAGAAGAGAGCATCTTCTTTCTTTTCAAAGTCAGTCCCCCAGTGTTTCCCCCAATTCTGACATTTGTCCTCACCTGTTCTGGCTTGTTGTTCTCACATTCTCCTTCGCTTTTTATGCCAACTTGAGCTCTGGTTTCACTGGAATTCAAAGTTAGTAGACACAGCAGTTTAATATCATGGAACTTCTCAGCATATGTAGTTTCTTTTCATCGTATTTTGATCCTCCTTTGCTTTTGAAAATAGGTATCACATTGCATTCTTTACTTACTCTTTATAATGAAATCCCATTTCTATAAATTACAAAGAAATTTGGAGAGCATGTTGGAGGTAAGATTCAGACTTGTAAGTGTTATTTCCAGATTTTTTTTTCCTGTTTCCAGAGAGGATCCATACAGAAGAATAGTTAAGAAATAAATCTTGTAACTAGACATTAGATGCCACCTAAGGAATTTTATTGTTGTTGATGGTGTTATTTTAAATAATCAAATTCAAGTGTATAGTATCAGCATACTATTCTACCATTCTTTATTGGAGTTACGATAATATTTTGTTTTTCATGGAAAATACATAAGGCCCTAATTAATATTGTTCTGTCTAACAGAGCATTAAAAGCATGCCCGAGAACACAGTAGCACAAATATAAGATACATTTTCTATTCTAAAAAGATCTGTAGCATCTATATACCTATAAAAATATGATAAAAATAAAAGAAAAAAAACTAAGTAGTTAAAACTGATAGGAAAAAGAATTATACCAAAAGGTATCAGCTGAAGGAAAATATAAAAATTGAATTCCAGTGGCATTACAGAGTTTCTTAGCAGACAGAACTAAGAAGGAAATGCAGTGAGCAAGATGATTCTCATTGTATAAAAAGTCATACACCAGAAATGAGAGGCTTAAATAAGCTCTCCACACAAAACATGGTAAGATTCCCCACATAAAACAAGGTCAGAACTAATACACAGTGTGGTCATAGTGGTGTTACAAATGCAATCCTAATAACAACTTGTTCTTTCTGTGCCTGTTTTTGCTTTCTGTTTCTTTATGTTGACCCTTGGTGAAAGTTGAAGATACAGTTTTAGTGTGTATTACTGAAAATGCAATCATGTGAGACATCAGAGTGATTTAATTCAGTGGTGCTTGGTAAAGATATTTATTATAAGGAGGGACAAAGCTTGTAGACCTCAAGACTGAATATTTATCAGCATCTCTAATTAACCTTCTCAAACATTGGTTGCTGTATTTGCTAAAACTGAAGAGCAGCCAATTCGAGACGGAGATCATAAGCCAGAACCTGCAAAGCAGGTGTGCCATCCTGTTGGCTGAAGACAGCTGATAGCCAAACCCAGCACTGCGGGCGGAGAAAGACTTGAACAAGGACAAAATGCAGGGCAGTGAGATGCTTTAGCTATAGATGGTGAACACTGAGTAGATGGGTGGAGTTAAGCATTAAGCCCCATTACCCTAATATGATAAATTACTGAGAATGTAGTAAGTAAGTATCTTTTGATGATTAAATCATTCTCTATGAAAAAAAGATATACCTAAATAGACAGGTAGAAAGAAACCAGATAGATAGATGTGTATATGTATGAAGTGAAGTGAAGTGCAAGTCACTCAGTTGTGTCCGACTCTTTGCGACCCCATGGACTATACAGTCCATGGGATTCTCTAGGCCAGAATACTGGAGTGGGTAGCCTTTCCCTTCTCCAGGGGATCTTCCCAACCCAGGGATCCAACCTAGGTCTCCCGCATTGCAGGCGGATCCTTTACCAGCTGAGCCACGAGGGAAGTCCAAGAATAACAGAGTGGTTAGCCTATCCCTTCTCCAGCATATCTTCCCCACCCAGGAATCGAACCAGGGTTTCCTGCATTGCAGGTGTATTCAGTACCAACTGAGCTATCAGGGAAGCCTGTGTATATGTATATATAAATATATATTTGTGTGTGTATGTGTATACAGATATAGATATATCAGATATCTGTCTACTTCACAGAAAGTGTTAACCATCTGATAAATTGCACACAAGTGTGCTTTGTTAAATATAGAGTGTCATATTGCATACATATTTTTTCTCTTAAGAATAGTAAAAGAAGTGATCCTAATAATTTATAGATGGCTAACTCCCACAAAATAAATTGTTACCTTAAAGATGCACAAAAAAATGTGTCATAATTATACAGGGAACATGCTTCAGGGAGAAAACCTTTGGAGAATACTCACGCATTCATAGCACACAGCGCACATCTGTTACTGTATGTTTTCCCATCTGTGCCACAGACAGCTGTACCACCAAGGGTACAGATAAAATCCCCAGCCCTTTCTCCTTGCTTGAAATCATCACAATTCAACTGCAAGAGACATAATCAAGGAACATCAAAATGTAAGAGAGAAGATATTCCTCAGATACATAAATCAATTAATATTTTAAGCCCACAACAGTATAATACAGTGGAAAAGGAAAATATAATAAGGAGGTTACAGTGAGGTTACAAAATCATGAACAATAAAACATGGTCCAAGAACAGAGATATAGTCTAATTTCAAAGGAAATTATTTCAGTAAGATTTCAGACACCTGCTATCTGGGTGAGGTGAGCCAAGTCACTTCTCTGATATTTAGCAATTTGTTTGTCAAAATCTGCCTGCCTTCTCTACAGAGTAGTCATAAGGTCCAGTAGACAGTGATATGAAAGCTCTCTGTAAACTATAAGCTCCAATAAAGTTTTTAGAGTATTATAGATTAGAGTAATGATCAAGAGCCAGATTGCTGGGTTCATAATTCTAAATCCACCACTACTAGTTGTGTGATTTGGGACAGTTACTTATCCACTCTATGCTGTAGTGACCTCATTTGTAAAATGCATATGTTACCAGATTCTCAGGATTGTAAAGATATTTAAATGTATTGACACACATACAGCTCTTAGAACAGTACCAAACATATCCTGGCCATTTATTATTGTTGTTGCTGTTCTTATTTTAAATGTTTTCTGTACTGATAAGCCAACGAAGCTAAACACCTTTTAGGGATGATGAGAGAAATTCCAAAATCTCTGCTCTAATAATAGGACATATACAAAGCAATAAACCTGTTTGGTGAGGAAATCAACCACACTAGGTAACAACCGAAGACTAGTATTCAGATCTCAGATTGGCCACCTACTTGCTTCACCTCTTTGAACTTTACTTCCCTAATCTGAAAAATGGGAATTCACACCCAATCCACATTACAGGCTTATGGTGGGAAAGAAAGAAATAGTTGTGAAACATTATTTGGCAACTCATTATTGTGACATAAGCTAGCTAAAGAACACACAGAGTTAACTTGTGTTTAATCTCTATCTAAAACCAAAGAATATGATATCACATTTATCAAAAAAAATTGTTGCCATTATTGTCATGATAAAATGTTTTAAGTATAGATTTGAAAACTTAGAATATGGTCCTATGACCTAGCATGCCACACAATACCAAAGATAAAAGTAGCACAGCCACAAATGTAAAATACATTTGTGAACCAGAAGATTACACAGAGGGAACTCTCCTAGAAGACAATTAAAAAGGAAAAAGAATTTAAACTAGAAAAGAAAATCTTTAAAACATAGCCCACTCTTCATGTCATATGTTTAGGAAGAAGTTAAAAATAGAGAGAGAACAGGATAAGCCATGGCCATATGTGCTATGTTATTCGTTTGGTTGTTCATTTATTCCTCAAAACCCATTATATATTTACTAGTCTCCAGGTATTCCACTAGACTATGACCCTAGCACAGCAAAAAAGAGAAATGGAATACATGCTCCAAGGGGTTTGCATTCTAGTGGGACAAGATAGACAGTAAACACAACTTTAAATGATAATAAGTGCTATGAAATATAGCACCCAGATGGTGGTTATTTTAAATATAGTGTTGAGACAGATGTTTCTGCAAAGGCAACATTTACTGTGAGATGAGACTAATGAGGAGGAGCCAGGCATTAAAGATCCGTGGGAAGAACATTCCAGGAATGGAGACTTGCAAAGGACTGGGGATAGGAACTAGATTCTCCTGCTTAAGGAAGAGAGAGGAGAAGTGTTGCTGGAGCATAAGGAAAAAGCAGCAGCATGAAGAAAAGCTGTTGATTTTCTCTCTCAGATTATTTCTGGAGAAACTGCAGAAGCAAGGGGATAAGGATCCAAGCAATTACCTTGGGGCCATCCCTCTTCTGCCCCTTCACCAGTGAACTCAACAGCAGCTACTAAGTCACAGGTGTTGGCAGGGTGATTGGCAGATGAAAAGCCCAGGTGGGAGGTGGTGAGAACAGGTGCAAGCATTCACTACTCCACCTCCACCTCCAAACTCCAAGGGCTAGTGGATCACAGCCCACAGAGAACACCTCTTCCTGATGCTGACAATTTCTGAGAGCTTACAAATGGATTCCTGACCTGGTCAAGAGGCAGCAAACTAGAGTTAGCAACACTGGTTCTAGAACCTTCAGCTCTGGTACTTATCCCTTGTTCTTATCCCTTGTTCTCTCCTGACACTCACCAGGAGAGGCAGAGGCTGAAGCTTGGCCTTGAATATTTTCTAGCTCACTTTAGCAGAAAAAAAATTACTAAACAAAGTTAAAGTTGAAAAATACACAAATATAACAGGATAAGAAAAGTAACAGAGCGGAAGCAACAATAATAATACTTAATATATAGAATTCAGTCCAAATGCATCATAGGTAACAAAGAAGGACATTACATAAGGGAAGAAAATAACAATGCATGATAATCATGAGCATATATTCAATAATATAGGTTCTAAATATGTCAAACAAAAGCAATAGAATGTAATCATTACATAAATCAGTAACTGATATTAGAGTTTAACACATACTTCTCAGAAACTGACATATCAAAGGAAAAAATTAAGATGCTTGAAATTAGGATGCTTAAGTTATTAGATTTTAATAGAAAACTATATCCAAGAAACAGGAAATAAGCAATTTTTTCAGAACATATAAAACATTTATAAAAGCAGAATATTTATCAGGCCACAAAGTTTTATGAAATTCCACAGGATCAGTGTCAAATGGCCTATGTGCTTTGAACATAATTCAATAACATTAAAGGTTAATTTTAAATGGAAAAGTTATCACATATTTGAAAATCAAATAATGTATTACTAACTAACTTTGGGAGGGAGGAAAATTAAGAAATGATTGGCAAAGAATGACACATGAAAACACTTCAGGAGCAAATCTGAGGTAGATATTCACTGATACCTTCAAATACCCTTGTCATGAAACTTTAAAAATGAACATTTAAAGACCAAAGTATGGCTCAATTCACTGTAAAATGAGCAGCAGAGCAGACATAAATAGGAATGAATGACATAAAGAACAGAAACTATAGAGAAAATTAATCTAGAAGCTAATGTTGGGCTTCTCTGGCGGCTCCGTAGTAAACTACTAAAGCACATGTAACCTAGCGCCTGTGTTCCACAAGGGAAGCCACGCGCTGCAACTAAAAGGCTAGCCCGTGCTCAGTGCAGCTAGAGAAAAGTCCACACAGCGATGAAGACCCAGCGTAGCCAAAAGCAAATTAATACTCTTTTAAAAATCTAAGGTTATAGTTTCTAGTACAGCTGATGAAAGAGAAGATAATAGTTTAAGAATAGCAACTTAGCACCCTTGCAATGATACTAGAAATAATTGTATCAACATTGAGAAACGCAGTTGAAGCATGCTGTGAGTATCTGTATGGATATCAAAATGGAGACATGGCTACAAAAATCATATGAAATATCTACACTGGGGTAATAAGCAGGAGGAAAGTTGAACAGATGAATAAATATCAACTGATACATTAATCTGAGATATTCTCTCCCCAAAATGCCCCAGTTCAAATAGCTTTAAAATCCACTTTTCTAAAACTTTGAATTCAAGGAGTATGTACTAGAGGCACAGTTGCTTTCTTCCCTTAGCATATAACAATGTCAGCCTTTTGATTGGGATGTCAAAACCATTTCACTTAATTATTCATAGGATAGTATCTATATATGCTATGTTTCTATTTGTTTTCAATACACTCTCGTTCTTTTTACTTCTTTATTCTTCTACTACTGCCTTATTTTGGGATAAATATTACTAGTGTGTCTCTTTTATTCTCATGTTGATTTTATTAATTTATTATACATGTCATTTCTTTAATTTATTTTTAATTGGAGGTATACATGTCACTTCTGATTGGTTACTCTGGTGATTATAATAAGCATCCTAACTGATCACAATTTACTACCAATTAATACTTAATTTTGGTAAAATATAGAAACTTTGCCCTAATTGTAGCTCTATTTTCTCTATTGCTTTTTGTACTTTTTAAATATATGTTATATATTATTTGTATACCCCATAAAACAGCATTATAATCATTGCTGTATATAATATCTTCAGAAGAAGCTAGGTGAAAATAAGCAACATATATTTATAGAGTATACCATATTTACCATTTCTAGTGCTTTTTATTTCCTTGTATAATTCCAGGTTATCATCTGGTGGTCATTCCTTTCAACTAAAGAACTATATCATTACTTGTAAGATCTGTAGGCAACAAATTCTCTCAGATTTCATTGATATGGGAATATCTTTATTTCGCCTTAATTTTACAGGATAATTTTTGTGGATGTAGAATATTGGTTAACATTTTTTTTTCTTTCAGCACTTTGAGCATCTCATTCCATTGCCTTCTGAACCTCATTATTTTAAATGACAAGTGAAGTGAAGTTGCTCAGTCGTGTCCAACTCTGCGACCCCATGGACTGTAGCCTACCAGGCTCCTCTGTCCATGGGATTTTCCAGGAGAGGGTACTGGAGTGGGTTGCCATTTCCTTCTCCAGGGGATCTACCCAACTCAGGGGTCGAACCTGGGTCTCCTGCATTGCAAGCAGACGCTTTACCATCTGAGCCACCAGGGAAGTCTATTTAAATGACAAGCCAGTCATCAATTATAACCTGTATATATAATGCATTGTTTTTTCTTTTGCTGCTTTTAAAATTCTTTCTTGATCTCAGCATTTTCATCATGAGGAGCCTAGGTGGTGGTGGAGGTATTGTTTAATCATAAGTCATGTCTGAGTCTTTCGTGACCCCATGGACTGTAGCTGTCCTGGGTCCTCTGTCCATGGAATTTTCCAGCAAGAATGCTGAATTGAGTTGCATTTCCTTCTCCAGGGGATCTTCCCAACCTGGGGATGGAGCTCAAATCTCCTGTATAGGCAGGCAGATTATTTACCAGTGAGCCACCAGGGAAGCCTGAGCCTAGCTATAAATCTCCTTTATCCTTTTTAGAATTTGTTGAAATCCTTGAAATCCTTGAATTTGTTGAAATCCTATAAAGATTAATTTTTTCATCCAATTTGATACATGAAAGTCACTCAGTCGTGTCCAGCTCTTTGCAACCCCATGGACTACACAGTCCATGGAATTCTCCAGGCCAGAATACTGGAGTGGATAGCCTTTCCCTTCTCCAGGGGATCTTCCCAATCCGGGATCTAATGCAGTTCTCCCACATTGTAGGTGGATTCTTCACCAGCTGAGCCACAAGGGAAACCCAAGAATACTGGAGTGGATAGCCTGTCCCTTCTCCAGGGGATCTTCCCAACCCAGGAATCGAACCAGTGTCTCCTGCATTGCAGGCAGATTCTTTATCAACTGAACTCGCAGAGAAGCCCAGTAATTTGGTACATTTTAAGCCATTTTTTTCTTCAAATAACTTTTCTATCCAGTCTCCCTCTTTTATTTCTGACATCCCTGTTTCACATGTATTGATATACGTGTCTCAAGGACTCTGCAACTCTGTACAATTTTGGTCAATATTTTTTTCCTTCTGTACTACTTCTGTTAAACTTTATTAAGCTATCTTCAAGTTTCCTAATTTTTTAACATTTGCTTTTATTTATTTATTTGGCTGTGCCCAGTCCCAGCTGGAGCACACAGGATCTTCAGTCTTCATAGCAGCATGAGGATCTTTAGTTGTGGTACGCGGACTCCTACTTTCAGCATGAGGATTCTTGGTTGCAGCATACAGACTCTCAGCCACGGCGGGTGGGATGTAGCTCCCAGACCAGGGATTGAACCAGGGCCCCTGGCACTGGGAGCACAGATTCCCAGCCACTGGACCACCAGAGAAGTCTCCTACTAATTATTTTTTAATGCAGTCTCAGAGCTGCTTCTCCCTAGATCTGTGTAACTTAGCAGAAGGCCAGTGATTGGACACAGTTTATGAACAAACTTCTCAAAGCCAGTAAAGTTTTCATCCTCCACAGAAGGACCTATGTATGTATGGGAGAATATTAAAAACTCAGGCTATTTTTATATCTGCCTCAGCATTTGCTTTTCTTGGGGATATTCTTGTGTCTTTTAAGTGCTTGCACATAGCTTCATGATTGGCCAGAACTTTGAGAACTGCTTAGTTCCTTTTTGCCTCTGCTGCCCCTTATGAAGACTTAGCCAGAAATATGCTTACTGCTACAACCCTAAGATCATTCTCCTTACTGGAATAGCCAAAAATATCTCTGGATATGACAGTTGCCCACAACTCCAAATTAAACAAACCCCTTTCAACATTGGCAATGCAGTTACTGATCCATATAGTCTTCTCTTCTTTGGTAGACTCTTCATATCAACCAAGCCACGGGGGTAAGATGTGACTATCATTAAGCAAGAGGACCATAGATGCCCAGCATTCTTAACCAAGGTTCAGCAGTTTTTCAAGCATAATTGATTATCAGATTAACATAGGCTGCTGGTCAACTTCTAGAGTGCTAAGGTGGTTATTTTACTCAATTTTGTGTAAATTTTATTTTATTTTACTCATTATTGTTGTTCCTTGGGGAGGGAATTTGCTGAACCCCTGATTCAGGAATAGTTTGAAGTGCCACCCCTCAGGGTAATTTTACACTGATTCCCAACTACATGAGAATAATTAAAAGGGAAAAGTAGAGAATCGTCTCACTTACAAAAAATAGCTTCAAACTTTCTAAATATTAACAATGTAAATTCAACAGTGTACTAAAAATGCAATGTGATTAGTATGATTTACTCTGAGAAAATAATGATTTAGCATTAGTGTGGTTATCCAGAAATGTATTATATTAATTGATTGAAAGAGAAAAATTGTAAAATTATTTCCATAGTTGCCAAGAAGGCATGTGATAATGATTAAAACATATTCAGAAGAATAAAAACAGAAAGGAACTTCTAAACTTACTAAAGTTTACAGAAGAAAATACCTATGGCTTCCCTGGTGGCTCAGATGGTAAAATGTCTGCCTGCAATGCAGGAAACCTGGGTTCAATCCCTGGGTTGGGAAGATCCCCTGAAGAAGGAAATAGCAACCCACTCCAGTACTCTTGCCTGGAAAATTCCATGGACTGAGGAGCCTGGTAGGCTACAGTCCATGGGATTGCAAAGGGTCAGACACGACTGAGCAACTTCAGTACGTAAACTTATTAAAGTTTACAGAAAAAAATACCTATAGTAAACAGTATATATAATGGAGAAACTTTATAGATATATGGCATTTAAGACAGGCCAATAAAGGGAAGTTTGAAGTTCATTATCATTGCTACTGTTGAACTACTGTATGAACTTTAGATTGTTGCCAATATATAAGGAAAGAAAAAGAAATAAAGTAACAAAATTGAAAAGGAAGTTATAGAACTTCTATTATTTTCAGATAATGTGATCAACTTCCAAGAAAAATACAAGAAAATTAACATGTAAAAAATAATAAATAACAAGGTATCATACAGCCTTTTAATATAAGATCAACTTATAAAAATCAATAGAATTTGTCTATGCCAACAATAATCAGGTAATAAATACCATAAACAACAAAAATACTGCTCTAAAGAGCAGCAAAATTGCCAATTTTCTAGGTCTTAGCAAAAACATAAAAATACCTGTGGAGAATATTTTATGGATCTCATAAAGTGAAGTTGCTCAGTCATGTCTGACTCTTTGCAACCCCATGGACTATAGCCTACCAGGCTCTTCCCTCCATGGGATTCTCCAGGCAAGAGTACTGGAGTGGGTTGCCATTTCCTTCTGCAGGGGATCTTCCTGATCCAGGGATCGAACTTGGGTCTCCCACATTGCAGGCAGACACTTAAACCTCTGAGCCACCAGGGAAGCCACAAAAATTACATGAATTAATGATATGATATTCTATGCCTTTGGCATAGGAAAGTTACTATTGTAAAAGTCAATTTTATGCAAATTAATTTATAAATTCTCTGTATCCTGAACTATATTGAGTTCCCAAACTCAAGTTTGATTTTTTTATAAACTTAGTAAATTTTTTTATTTCAAATATTTATGTGGAAAATATATTACCTGTGCATAGGTAAGTGAACTTTGAAAAAGTGAGAAAGAGGAATTGCTTTATTAGTTATTAAAGAAATGAATTAATATGAACAAATGAGAAACTTAGAAACACATACATGTAACCGTACTTAATATACTAGAAAGCTGGCAACCTAAATCAATGAGAAATACTGAAAGAATGAACTGATCAATTATAAAACAAAAGTTTCTACATAAACCAAAGATGTTAGTGATTAGAAATTATGGAAGTTCAGAAAACTTGGGTGGTAGGAATGGAAATCATGAAAGGAGTTAAATTGAAAAATTATTTGGAGGCAAAACCAACAAGTTTTGTTGATGGAATGGATATCAGAATTATAAGGTTAAAGAATGACAGATACACTAATGAAGAATAGATTGATGATGTAAGAGAGAGGATGTCCGTAGGAGAAACTTTCTTGAACGGGTAGAGCATCTTATTCTGAGAGTAAGAGGCAGGGTTAATTTTTGATGGGAGAAATCTAAACAGAGAGAGTAGATTGTTTTCTTTTATAGTAAGGAGAAACATAACAACAATAAAACTGTATAGTTGCATTAATCTATTCACAGACATGTAAAAATCTAGACAGAAATTACTTTAAGACACACAGCCAAATATTAACTGCCTTAATTTATAAGTAAATCATTTCCTAGGTAGCAAAATATATAACCATAAGAACTTTATTGAGAAGTCAAAATTATAATTCAGGCATAAAATGATAACAGAGAAGTATAATGTCTTGATATTCTAGAATTTCTTAAAAATCTTATTTTAAAATTCAGCAAATATATGTCTATATATGAAAACATATCACTAGTAATGTTTTTAAACAGTAGTATTTAAAATGATATATGTGTGTGTGTGTGTGTGTGTGTGTGTGTGTGTGGTGTGTGTCTGGGGGATTTTTGTCACTTACTTGTATTTTGTATTTTTTTAAGCACCATTGATATATAGGCTTTTCATGATGGAGAAAGAGGAGGAGGAGGAGGAGAATGGATTTTACATTATAAGCCTCTCTGTAAATGTGACAAAGAAAGGCAGATTTGAAAAATCAAGTAAACTTTTCTGACCCTCACAGATTTGGGAAGCATAAAAGCAGCCCCCTTTTCCTCAGAATTTGTAGTTATTGATCAGTTGCATGATGACTGTGTTATTGTTTTAAAAGTGAGACCGTTTGAGCCCAGGCAAAGACTTTGGTTGACTAGGTCTATTGCGGAAGCTGGGGTGCTCAGACAGTCCTGAGTAACACTGACAAGGAAGATGTTAGCTTGGTTAGACCAGGGATATTAAGGTAATTTGGGTGTACCTTCCTTGACTGATCATTTTAGTTATGTGTCAGAGGCACGAGAGGAGGAAGAGAAAGAAGATATTGGAGAAGCTACATAGGAGACCTGGAATAATATGACTAGTTGTCAGAATACCTTGTGATAGCCCCAGCTTCGTCAGTACCTTATTGTGAGATGTTGTAGGCCAGCCAGAGACATTGCCCAATCAGGGCTTAGAATTTTTATTTTTTTAAACAAATAAAAATCTTTGTATAATGAAAAAATTATGTATAAAGGGAAGTGGTTGTGTGTTGGGTTGCATCTGTATAGCTTTTTTATTTTACACTGTAGCTGACCTTTTAAATTTAGATTCTCTTTTGATCCATGTTCCATATCAAAAGTGAATAAACTGAGGCTCAGAGATGCATAAATTGTCCAAATTCTGAGACTTAAACTTAGTTCTGTAGTCCCATGAAGGCCTTGTGGGAACCAAGACAGGATAGTAGGAATGAGAAATGACCGTGCCAGGCAGTCATCACACTGGTTTACTCTTAGCATCTGTTAGTGCCCAGAATGTTTTCAAAGTTGGGTCATGGGTTGGGCCTATGGACAAGCTGTACCAGATATTTAGCCCACCCTTGGACTAAGCCCTGTTCACTCCCTTCTAAGTAGCTGGCTTCACAACCTAGTAATTAGGAAATAAACAGATCTGAATAGAGTTGAATGTGATCTCCAAAGCAAATATGACAAGTTGACTCAAAATAGTCTCACCTTTCCTGGGGCAGTAGCCCTGGAGGCTCTTGTTAAAAGCCTAGACCTTTTCTGGAATCTTGCTTCTTTTTCCCTGGAAGATAGCAAAGAATAGAATAGCTCAGACATGCTTGCCCAATTTTTAGGACTAACATCACATGGTAAACTGAATTTTGGCTCTTCTCAGCCCAGTCTAACTTGTCAGAAGTGGAAGAATGTCCAGAAATGACCACAGGTACCACAAACTTCTTAGTACTGAAATACATCCATCTTAAATGTATTCCTATTGAAGGCAACAATCTCTGTTGTTAACTGCACAACACACTGCTGCTGCGGAGTCTCTTCAGTCGTGTCCGACTCTGTGCAACCTCATAGACGGCAGCCCACCAGGCTCCCCTGTCCCTGGGATTCTCCAGGCAAGAACACTGGAGTGGGATGCCATTTCCTTCTCCAGTGCATGAAAGTGAAAAGTGAAAGTGAAGTCGCTCAGTCATGTCTGACTCTTAGTGACCCCATGGACTGTAGCCCACCAGGCTCCTCCTTCCATGGGATTTTCTAGGCAAGAGTACTGGAGTCGGGTGCCATTGCCTTCTCCAGCACAAGACACTACCCACCTCAAATACGGCCAAGATCCAGGTGGTCACCAGCTCTAAAAGCCATTTGTACCATGTTTAGAGTGCTCTCTTTGAAAGGCTATGTTCACATCAACCCCAAATCTGCTCGCCTGTCTGGTCTTAGGCTTCAGCCTCTTAAGGACCCACAGAGCAAACTGAGCAATTTAAAGAAAACCTTAATGCCTCATGCAGGCTCCTTCTTTCTAGGTTAAGAAACCAAGTTTATCTCAATATAATTTACATAAGTAACATAATAATTGACTGAGTGACTTCAAAGTGATAAATAACTTGCCTTGCATATGTAAAGGCATTGTATTTTTGTTTTATTTTTCAATATATTTATTCTACTCATAGTTTCAGTCTCCTATCAAAACATCCTATGTTAACAAGTAGAAAACTCTTTAGTAAGTAATACACCTACTGGTTTACATTCAGCTTTCAAAAGATTAAGGGTTCTTCAGCTTGCCCTGGGAGTCTCCCCTCCCTAAATTTTGCCCTGCCTTCCTTCATCTTCCAACATGTCTTCATTAGAAGTATATGTGATCAGAGCTTTGTTATCCCAATATTAATAACTATGTCAGATAAAATCCCTTGACACATTACCAGTAATAACATAATTATCTTCAATGGGTTAGCTTAGTGTTGTCTTGGTACCAGAGTTGAAGTTTTGACGGTCAGAAACTGAGAATGAATTCCCTGTTCAAAAGTAAATTAAGTTTCTTTGATTTGAGGATTTTCCTTTTCCAACCCCAACTTTTTTTGGGTGTCACTGGAGAGAAGGAAATCAAGTTAGGAAGCATTGCAAAGATGTCAGTAAACTTCCAGGATGTTAATTCTGTGTTACAGGCAGTTGGAAGCCACAATCGATTCTAGAGTCCTTTCATGCTAGCATGATCCTAGATGTCTAAAGCCCTACTGGAAGCTCCCAGAGTCAGGGTATATCCTACTTCTCCTGGTTGGCTCTCACATCATTCTCAGGGGTACAACAGTGTCAGGTCTTAACAGGCCCAAGAATCCTTTTTTCCCAAGGTGAGAAAACTCAACTTGGAACTACATCCTCAAAAGACTACTAAATACTACATAAGGTATTGATACTGAGCCCTCTGGGATATTTTGGAACACCATGAGTGATTATTAAAATCTTTGTGGATGAGTGGCATTTATCCAACTTTACCTGACAAAAGGTATCATCTGCTGAGCATTATTATTTACCAACTTAGATTCAGAAAAATATACGTGACAGAAAATAAAGATAATATATTGAGTTCACAGAATAGTGGTAATTCAAAACTCTTGAAAGAAAGATAAACGTTACTCACAATATCATTTTGCACATAGCACATTTGTTGACAAACATTATTCCATCAGGACTTTGAAAAGGTTTTTTATCTTGGGAACAGAACAGTTTTCCATTTTTCATCAACGCTCGATATTCACTGCATGTTTCCTTAGGAAAAATATGAAAAAAAGTGTTTACAGAAACCTCATCATAGCAAATTTTACCTTCTAAGAAGAGTGTTATTTCATAACCACTACCCTCTTTGTATGGAAGACATTCACTCAACTTGATACAGAAAATACAAATAAAAATAATGAATCTGGATTGTCTGTTGGAGACTGAAAATTCACCTAAAAGCATTCATCTAAAACCATGTTAGCAAAATGGAAAGAACAGGAACTTGGAGTCAAAAAATCTGAGCCTGTATGACAGGGTTCTCACTTATAAGTCCAGTAGTCATGGCAAATGAAATTCTCAAAGGCCCACTTATAAGTGTACATGCTTCCTAAGTTTTGTGTGGATTAAATATCATAAGCATGTAAATCCTTCAAAGAGGGCCTGATACTTTGTGGATATTCAATAATTAGGTTCTCTACCTCACTTCTTCTTCCTGCTTAATACAGTTGTTGTTGTTGCCATGCTTATTATTGGAATATGCTAAGCTTATACATATAAAAATGTCTAATATCATAGTTCAATAATAACTGTCATTGAAAGGCATAAGTAAAGGTTGCTGAGAAGGTTCATTCAATATATTTAATCAAGGCCTGCTATATGACACTCAATTTTTTTTCTAGGAGCTTAGTATTAAGGGTGCATTTGCACTACCTAGTAAAGCACTGATTTTAAATATTACATTACTTATTAGTTTAGGAAATTCACTGGTCTACATTTTGTTCTTTTTTTATTTTGAAAAAAGGCTTCAATATCCTTGTAACAGAAAAAATAAGTAATTAAATCAAGCCTTTGATCCAATGCTGACAAATGCACCTCTTCCAAAGGATTGATTGATTATAGAATTGTATTCAACCTCCTATATCTTTATAGTAATCATTCAGTCAGTCAACAAACACTTACTGTGAGGATACTATACTCTTCTAGGTGTCATGGATATAGCAGTAAATAAGGCAGAAGCATCCTTGGCCTAAATGATGTTTACCATCTAATGGATAATGATGTACCTAACCCAGCATCCTACTCTTGGGAGGCAAGTGATAGCATTTGCAGAATGAAGAATGATTAATGGTGAAGAAGAATACATAATTTCAGAGACCAGCCCTGAGAAATTTTGCTAAGGCTAACCTACTAAGAAATCTCTAAGATTATGATCACCAACCAGTGATTTTATCTGAGTAGCACAACAACAGTTTATGGCAGCAGACTGACAACTAGGTCTCTTGAGATCCATGTCTGGTCTCTGATTTTATAGTATTTTATGCTGATATTGCAAGTTACTCCTTAACTGGCCGGATATAACTGAACCTACAAAGTCAAGATAAAAAACCTGTCATGGAATGAGAGAAGAGCCTGGTATCTTTGTAATAGAAATATATTTCTTGTGAGGCAGGACTTAAAGAACATACTAAAAACAAAAATTCATGAAGAATGAAGCTTTAAATAGTTTCAACTGAAACTACTGGTCAACTGAAAAAGAACATTATTAACCAAAATAATTCCTGAATTGGATTTCTCCAATATCACAATTAGATAAATTCCTAAATCTGAGAAAGACCCTCTTCTCTCTCTCTCTCTCTCTCTTTTTTTTTTCCACACAAATGGACAACAGAGTCCCAGAGAATAGGTTTAGAAATTTGTTCACGGTTTGTAATCAGTAAAGATGGAACTCAGTGCTATTTTTCTGAGTTATGAGATTATCCAGGGTATTCTCTTGGGCAAGAGGAAAAGTCCATAAAAATGGAAAGAAACAGTTTCATTTTTCTCTGGGAAAAGTGAAATAGCTTCCCAATGACCACAATAGAGAGGGTTGAAACAGGAACAGGTCTGGACCATAACGGGTCCTGAGGTGGCGAGATGACTTCTCTGCAACTGTTTACTCATGATATAATTTCCAGTCTTTGGCTCAATTTTGTTTTGCTTGTTGCTCTCTGTGTTTTCTCCACTTATTTCAGAAAAACTGGAGCCCTGTAGGGCCAAGCTCCTTCCGTTTTCTTTCACTGGCTGTGATATCCATGTCATTGTCTTCCATTGTTCCTCCCCAGACATCAAAATAACCCCCTAGGAACTGGCATCACCCCTGCTCTATGTTAAAACACCAACAAGGTTGATGTAGCTTCGTAATTACCCTTCTGGGATGACAAATGTAAGCATTTGGTAAAGATCCCTGTAGATCACTCTGGTGCTTTTCTGTGCTGCTCTGGCTTGTGTTTGTAACATTCAACATGTTTTTATGGTACTAGAAAGACCTCAAGCTACCGAACTCGGAAAATAAAAAAATCCAGCATTTGTAAGGAAGACCAAATCAATAGTTTTCATTTCTGACAAAATATTCAGACTATGATCTGAATTATTTCCAGATAAATAATCACTTTTCATATTCTTTTTGCTTTTGCCAACATAAGAGGAGGCTAAATTTCTGTTTTTAAAATGCTTTTCAGTGAAATAAAAATTTAACAGTATGCTAAATATCAGTGCAAAATTTGAAGTATGCGCTGGAAACTACCACCCATTATCATAGACTCTGAAAAAAAAAAACCAACGTATTTCTTCATGCATAGTGAGATGTACACAATACCCTTCTTTGCTGAGTATAACATATCCAAACAAGCATGCTCTTTGAGTCTCAAAAATCCAGTCTTTTTTCCTACCCTATCATCCCACTCTACTTATGCAATGGAAGTTTCTGAACCTCTTTAATCAGCAAACTTTAATGAAATAATAGAGACTATAATGGAATTCTCTAGAATATTCCTGTAATGTTTCTTTAAAAAAATAGTTAACAATAAAATACAGCAAGAGTATTTTAATCATGTTTATGAGTTTTGGTGTAGAAAACAATCTTTGTACTATTTTATTCTTTTAATGTTCATGATCTTTGAGAGACATAGGAAATATGTGCCACATAACCAGAAATATTTTAAATCTGAAATAATGGCACAGTTGTGCATGCCTGTGTGTATAATTGGCTCTCTCAATGTGGCTTTCAAATATATTAAAAAAATGTTTAAACACAGGTGCTTCTGCTCAGTCTGCCGTGAGTTGCAAGTATCTTCATGATTCACTCCCTCTGCATCTTATGCTATCCTTGTTCTGAGGCTATCTTCTCAGAGGAAACTTACCTGACTATTGAGAAGAACTGATACCATTTCCATCCACAGAAATTCCTATCTTCTATCCTTCCAGCACTAATCATTATTTAATGTACTGTATATTTTGCTAAGTTACTTATTAACTTGTCTGTTTTCTTCCCTTACAATGTAAGCTCCATGATGGCAGGATTCTTTTTTGTTTTTATATTCCCAGCACCTTAAACAGGATCTGACATACCAAAGATGCTCAGTAAATATGTACTGAATGAACCATATACACTGAATATATACAAGATATAGACAACTCCGTTTTGCATAGTGATCGCAAGAAAACTTATTTCAGCTTCCTGTTTGTGTCATGACTTTTTCAGCTGTTAAGCTGAACAAGAATAATGCACTAATGCGTTTGTCTGTGGAATTGTAAAGCATTCCTTTAGTGTGATAGACAACCTCTTGCCAACCTCTGTTATCATTAATGCATTGACACGTGTGTGTGTGTGTGTGTGTGTGTGATTTATGCCTTGATTCATAAAGACCTGTTTCTGTGTTTTTTTAACAAAGCTATTAGTGCCCATCAGTGTAATATGTCTGTATTATTAATATGAAGGTGTTGGTCACAGAACATTTTTCTTCAGGGATCTTGGAATGAATTCAATGAACAGAAAAAGCAGGACTAACCTGATTTACATCTTCACTGGCAGCATCTGGGACAAAAATACAGAAACCAAAGTTAAGGGATTGTACAACATTTAATAGGTAAAACGAACAATCCACTGAGTGTAGTATCTTGCTTATTTTAACAACAATATATTTTAAAACCACAAATTGATTTGAATACATTAAAATGCACCATGGCAAATAAAGTGAGGGTGTTGCACCGGCAGTATATACAATAACAAAGATCTCTCATTCATAAAGTGCCACTTTCTTTGAAAAATAGTATTCATATACTTTCTGACCCCCTCAAAATATCTAACTTCTTAAAAAATCCTTTCAGAACAAAGTAGTGTAGGCTTCTTTTAAAATTATAACACACATATCCAATATATCAATCACAGTTTTAAGGAATAATGTAGCATAAAGTTTATATCCTATATATATATAATTAAATTTTCTGGATTCTGGTAATACTGTCTCCTCATCACAGCCACAAAATTTGGAGATCTGGTAAATATTATGATTAATTAAAATCACAGACCAATATGCTCTCTCATTAACAGACTTTTTTTGGTACCAAGACACTCATTTTAGGAAAGTGGGTATCATTTGTGTTAATAGTCTCCTCACTCTCCATCTCTGAAGTTTCCTTTTAAAATCTGTAAACACGTCATAGAAAGTTAAGTCTAGGTAATCTGTGTTCCCTTCAAATTCAGATAGCAAAAGCAAACACCTATCTCCTGGCACTCATAGAAGACCCTTACCATGTAGAAGAAATACTTTCAATTCATTTAGGATTTGAAAACACAAAAATAAAATTTTCTAGAAAGCATACTGGTTTAAAACCAGATGATTGAATTTGATTTTTTAATGTTTATTTATAAGTAGAGTATTAAAGTATACATATTAAGTACATCTAAGTTTTAAATATCTGTTGTATACATAATTCATATAATTATGTTTCATACATTTAATATTCTAAATATATATAATATATATATAATTCATATCACTATGAATTTATATGTTTGGTGAGGGGAATATAGAGAAGACTCTATTAGCTTTTCAGAATTACTGTTGAATTAATGGAAGAATTTCTGATGGATAAAAATTCAGATTATCTCAAACTACATGTCCTTTATAAAGATATCCTATTTAGAAAGTTGCATATGTAATTCTTCAAAACTCTATGTCTGGAAAGATAGTTCAGGGTTTCGTATACACATGCAAGCGCACACACACACACTGAGGAGGGAGGAAGGGAGAGAAGTCCCTGCCTAGAGCTTTGGGATATGTGGCAAGAGGCTTAGATTACAGGCAAATTGCTCACCTTGTATGAGACAAACAGCCAGGGTCAGAAGCATTGGCACTGTGGTTATCCTCATGTTGAATGATGATGTAAGTTGGTTACCAGCCTGCTCCTTGCATTGCTCACCAGCTGGTGCTCTAAGACTGAAGCTGTGGAGATGCAGCTCACTTTTATAATATAACTGTGGGTAACACCCACAACAGCCAACACTGCAAAACCAGTTGTTCAAGGTCATGCTAAACTTAATATAACACATCAATTTAGTTTCCATCTTTTAGGATCCTGTCAAGGTGGCAGATTTGCACAAAAGCTATTTCTAAAGTAGTTCTAATGTGTTTTCAAGATATCTGCCCTAGAAGGCAAGAGATTATGTCCAAAACTCAAAAGTTTAGCACTCCAGAGTCCAATATGAGAGCTGAATTTCTCACCAACCCTAGACACATTTCCTCATACACAAACGTGTTTCTAATTCAGCTCCCTTCATAAGTGAGAAGGGAGGGGAAAATAAGGCAGATGGGTTGTCCTACAAGTCAGGTAAAGATTTAAAGACATCTGGAGAATGCTGCTGATAGCAAGAGCACCTAGGGTTCCTTTTGCTTCCATCTGCATCTGTCCTAGAGTGTTTCAGTTCAGTGTCACAGACTCATATATAAGTTATAAAATGACCCTAAGGGATAACTATCAAAACTCAAACACTGAAGACATGGGGAAACGGAAACTAACAGAAGAAGCTATGAGTTTCCCAAAAGCACACCATTGAGATGGAAGAGAAGACCACAATTTCAACAGTTTTTCAACTCCATATGCTGCTTCACCACTATACATTAGTAAAGGCAGAAAGATGTGAAATCGAAGCTTGTGCATAGCTACTCACATTCTCCACCAAAAAAATAAGCTTGCACACAGCTACTTTTAAAGTTTTTCAGTCTGAAAGACATTTTAAATATGCAAGCCTTATCTGTAGTCTAGCCAAACATCATAATCATAAACATTAGAGATGCACAGTTTAAATTTCCACAGTCCAATAAGTCAGTTCAGTCGCTCAGTCGTGTCCGACTCTGCGACCCCATGAATCACAGCACGCCAGGCCTCCCTGTCCATCACCAACTCCCGGAGTTCTCTCAAACTCATGTCCATCAAGTCGGTGATGCCATCCAGCCATCTCATCCTCGGTCGCCCCCTTCTCCTCCTGCCCCCAATCTCTCCCAGCATCAAAGTCTTTTCCAATGAGTCAGATCTTTGCATGAGGTGGGCAAAGTACTGGAGCTTCAGCTTTAGCATCATTCCCTCCAAAAAATACCCAGGGCTGATATCCTTCAGAATGGACTGGTTGGATGTCCTTGCAATCCAAGGGACTCTCAAGAGTCTTCTCCAACAGCGCAGTTCAAAAGCATCAATTCTTCAGCACTCAGCTTTCTTCATAGTCCAACTCTCACATCCATACATGACCACTGGAAAAACCATAGCCTTGACTAGACGGACCTTTGTTAACCAAGTAATATCTCTGCTTTTCAATATGCTATCTAGGTTGGTGATAACTTTTCTTCCAAGGAGTAAGTGTCTTTTAATTTCATGGCTGCAATCACCATCTGCAGTGATTTTGGAGCCCAAAAAATAAAGTCTGACACCATTTCCACTGTTTCCCCATCTATTTCCCATGAAGTGATAGGACCAGATGCCATGATCTTCATTTTCTGAATGTTGAGCTTTAAGCCAACTTTTTCACTCTCCTCTTTCACTTTTATCAAGAGGCTTTTTAGTTCCACAGTCCATCATTTTCCAAATTACTGTTTGGAAATTTTCACTTAAATCAGTTTTAGATTAAGTTTACTCCTGTAATACTTTGTTATTTAGTTTCCCAAGAAGTAAAGAAGAAACAAAATATTTAAAAGTATAGATAACTTTTCCAGAGAAAGTATCTTCTCCTTAGTTCCTTCCATTCTACAAGTAATGCCTTTTGTCTACTGGTTTATTTTACTCCATTCAATAAAGCACCTGGAGAATTATGCAAAGGTGACTGAAATCAAAGCCAAATGGTTGGATTCTGGTATCCTACACATTTCCAAGTCTATAGAAAGGAAATTTTGGATTCAATGGGATCAAAGCCCTTTTAAAGATTGTTCCAGAAAACTGATCCAAGGCTAGCCAATGCTGAGGTCGTGTCAATATTCTGAATATACCATCAAAGCCAGACTATTTCTTTTTCTTTCTTTCATGAAATAATTTCTTTCCTATAAAATATAATCGTTGGTCTCAAAGTCTGTGCTGTATTTCTGTATTTCTTTCCAACAGTTTAGTAAAATTAGTGACCATAGAAAGCAAGTTCAGATTGCATTACTATTACAGGTTAGAAAATTGATATCTGTCATAGCTTAATGGAAAGAGAATGGGACAGGAAATCAGAAAAATTTTCTATTTCTGTCTTTGCAACTATACAGTGTAATGGAAATGAACATGGCTTTGGCTCATAGCAAACCTGGGTTCAAATCTTAATCATGAGTTACCAGCCATGTTGCCTTGGGCAAATCACTTATTTTCTTTCAGCCTGTTTCCTAATATGTTAAGCAGGGATAGTAAAACTATATTGTACAATTGTTATAAAGAGTTAGAGGTAAATTGTGTGTGTGTGTGTATGTGCATGTAATGTTCAGGAAAATTCCAAGTACATGTGATAAGCTTTATAGTTGATAGCTGGTCTTGCATTTTCATCTCATTATAATGATGTGGCTTCCTAGGTAATTTCTAAGATTTCAAGAAAAGTCAACATCTCTTAGACGTGGTCCATAATGACAGACTTAAGTTTGCTCAGCATAGAAATAACAATCCCAAAACATTCTGAAGTAAAATCAAAAAGTCAAGATACAAGCTCTCTTTTTCATCCTATCATTGTGTTCTCAACCATGATACCTAAAACAAACCAAAGTATTAGCCATTTAAATTTGTCGAAGCTGTTGCTAGATTTTGGTCATCATTGACTCCTGTAAAATCTTCTTCTGTATAACGACATGCCAATACTAATTTTTTAATCTTCCATTTGCTCTGGTAGAACATATGAAATGTGTCCTAATCATACACTCTTACTGATGCTGTGTGCGTGGGTGTGTGGTCAGTCATGTCCAGCTCTTTGCAACCCCACACACTGTAGCCTTTCAGGCTCCTCTGTCCATGAGATTTCCAGAACACTGGAGTGGGTTGCCATTTCCTTCTCCAGGGCATCTTCCTGACCCAGGGATTGAACCCATGTCTACTGCACTGGCAGGCAGATTCTTTACCCCTGAGCCACCAGGGAAGCCCATTATTGATGGTAGGAAAGTTTAATGTCTTACAATTGAATTGGTGACTGTGCAATATGCAATGATGAAAATCAAACCTAGCCCGGATGGACAGTCTTCCCAGGAGTGGAAGTGGTGAGAGGGTGTAACAAAGAACCGAAAGATGATTGTGTCTCTAAAGTATCCCAGCTATGAGGAAGGATGGAAGGAGTTAGTTCCCCTTCTTACTGGAGAAGAGTTCCTCACTGACACCCAGAACCTTATGAAACGATGCATAAGAGGATTGAAACTCATAGCCTCTTCCAGGAGAATAACATTGCCAAGAGAAGATTCAGCAAGCACTGCAATACCAGAAGCATGTGTCAGCTGGCTCTTGTCATCAAAGCTACTTCTCCACTTCATTTTAGACATGTAAATCCAGAGGTGATTGATCACACACTCTGTCAATCACTTCTTACTTCAAAAACCATAGACTTGAAATTCGAATGAAAGGAACCGAGGTTTTAGAGAGCTGGGTTAATAGAGTACTTTTGTATTAGATTGTCAGAATACTTTCCTTAAATTCTAAATTTTTTTTCCAGCTGTCTTAGTTTTTCATCAACTATGCACAACCCTTTTCCTTCCCATTAAAAAGGAATGGAATTAGGTTGCAAAAAGTATAGCCTTTACAATTCAACGCAGGTATTAAGTGGCCCAGAATCTGTATTCTCATGAAGTATATTCACACAGGGGGAAGAGATGAGAAAACTAGGAAGGAAACAAGACTTTACAGATCAGCAGTGTTACTAAAGACAAAGGTTACTTCTGAAATCCAAAGTTAGCAGATCACTGTTCAGATATTCTCTTTTTCTATGCTGAGATTTCCTTGATGATTACAGCAGTTTAATAAATAACTATAGTCCCTTAGTTAAACCACCTTCGGCATCTTTCCAAACAGTCTGTCTTCCATGAGCTCTCTTGATTTGTTTATTCAATGCTGTGAGGCAGCAGAGCAGGTGTCATTGTCCTTTCCTTACCTGCCAAAAATGGTGCCATTCATAAACCTCAGAGTAGGAACTGGCCTCAGTGGTAGTCCCAGCCTTGCCACTTTCTTATTTTTTACACCGTACATTGCTAGTGCATAGATTTTCAGGCAGTTCAAGAGAATCTGGATGTTATAGTGCTACTAGGTACAATATTCTACTGCTAACATAGTCCTTTCTAGCTATTGCCTGCTCTCACATATTCATACATACACACAACCATAAACCCATAATGAAAAAAAGAAGCACGCTGTGACCATGATTGACAAAGTGTATAACCTAATAGTTCTTAGAAGATGAATTAGTTTTTTATTTACTTAATTCTATGTTTCCTTTCCTAAGAGTCTCATGTTCTTCTTGACTAACAAGTCTGTATTCTCCTTTTTTGAAGACACTAACTGGAAAACAGCCTTTACCCCCACCCCTTCTTTTTTTTGAAAGTCCTATTAACAGGTATTGAAACCAATTGTGCTTTTTTCTGGGGCTCTGAAGAGCTCTGTTACCACAGTCCTTTATGTTTCAGTGCAGAGAAGAATTCAGTGTGAGCAAAGTGATAGATAAGCAGTGATTTTTTAAGAATAGGATTCCTGCAAAGTTTACAGGTGGGCGAGTGAGAAATGCCATGCTCTGAGAACTGATGCAGCTACAGTTTTATAATCAAAGGAAAAGTGGGGAGAGGAAGAAGACCTTCTTTGTCTTTCTTAAGTAGATGTCATGCTTCCATCATCAGCTCCTCCTCCAGGTTGAGCAAGGGATTTTTCTTGCCCCTACATGGTCAAGCTAGGTGCACAAATTATTGTTTTTATGTGTGCAGAGAGCAATGTCCTGGAGATCATTAACTTACTGAGTTCACTAGGCGGGATGGGGATCTCATGTCACCACTGTTTTTTTGTTTTGGGGTCTGTCTCATGCTTCTTGCACGGTTTTATTGCTAAGTAAATCTGCTTTCTTGAGAAATCCATTAACTTATAGGGGTTTCCCATATTTTTTTCTACTTACAATTCCTTATAATGAATAATGAAGTCACCCAGTCATGTCTGGCTCTTTGAGACTCCATGGACTGTAGTCTACCAGGCTTCTCTGTCCAAGGGATTTTCCAGGCAAGGGTACTAGAGTGGGTTGATATTTCCTTCTCCAGGGGTTCTTACTAACCCAGGGATTGAACCTGGGTCTCCCACATTACAGGCAGATGCTTTACTATCTGAGCCTCTAAGGAAGCCTACAATCCCTTACTGGGATTATCTATTTAATCACCTCTTTGTACCTTCACTCCCTCTATGAGAATTTCTTTCTGTTTGTCTAGAAAGGCTAAGAGACTATAGAGATAAGCATATCATTTTATCTAAGATCAAGATGAGATGGGTGCTGTTTGATCACTAAGCATACAGACTTTACTATTTATAGATATAATTGTTGCTTTTGTTAGATTAGGATTAAGAAAACAGAATGATTCAATACCTAATGTTTGACCATATTAAATTGGTTCTTAAACACAATATCCAGCTTCTCCTACCGTTGATACTACTGAGACCCCTGTTCCATGAAACTATACTATCCATTACCTGGGTATTCTGTATGTTCTGAAGTCTCCTAGGATTTATTCTGACTGTAGAAAACAGGTTTCTGGAACTGTAGTCCTTTGGAGGAAAATTACAATGACTTAATTCTGAAGTAGCTAGTATACTGAATTTAGGTAAAAGAGTAATGCATATTTTATACTGAAATATTTTATGTACATACTTACAATAAGAAAATTTGTAAGTAAAATTAGGAAAATATCTTTCAGTTCAGTTCAGTTCAGTTCAGTCGTTCAGTCATGTCCGACTCTTTGTGACCCCATGAATCACAGCCCGCCGGGCCTCCCTGTCCATCACCAACTCCTGGAGTTCACTCAGACTCATGTGATTGAGTCAGTGATGCCATCCAGCCATCTCATCCACTGTCGTCCCCTTCTCCTCCTGCCCCTAATCCCTCCCAGCATCAGGAGCTTTTCCAGTGAACCAGCTCCTTGCATGAGGTGGCCAAAGTTTTGGAGTTTCAGCTTTAGCATCAGTCCTTCCAATGAACACCCAGGACTGATCTCCTTTAGGATGGACTGGTTAGATCTCCTTGCAGTCCAAGGGACTCTCAAGAGTCTTCTCCAACACTACAGTTCAAAAGCATCAATTATTCAGAACTCAGCTTTCTTTATTCGATTGTTTGCAAAGAAACAAAATTTGCTATCATTTATGGTACGTCATTTTGTGTACCATAATGTACATTATTACATAAAGTATATACATAAAGTACATCGTTAAGGTGTACTTACTAAGTGACAGGGACAACAATAAGGAGTAAGTATCATTTTGTTCTGTTTTTACAGGTTAAAAAATAGAGGTTTCAAAACCAATACAGTACTGTAAAGTAAAATAAAGTAAAAATAAAAATTAAAAAAAAATATAGAGGTTTCAGTTCAGTCACTCAGTTGAGTCCGACTCTTTGCCACTCCATGAACTGCAGCACACCAGGCCTCCATGTCCATCACCAACTCCCGGAGTCCAGACAAACCCACGTCCATTTTCTCGATGATGCCAACAAACTATCTCATCCTCTGTCGTCCCCTGCCCTCAGTCTTTCCCAGCATCAGGGTCTTTTCAAATGAGTCAGATCTTTGTATTGCTACTGCTACTGCTAAGTCGCTTCAGTCCAAAAAATTGAAGTTTCAGCTTCAGCATCAGCCCTTCCAGTGACACCCAGGACTGATCTCCTTTAGGATGGACTGGTTGGATCTCCTTGCAGTCCAAGGACTCTCAAGAGTTTTCTCCAACACCACAGTTCAAAGGCATCAATTCTTTGGCACTCAGCTTTCTTTATAGTCCAACTCTCACATCCATACTTGACCACTAGGAAAACCATAACCTTGACTAGATGGACCTTTGTTGGCAAAGTAATATCTCTGCTTTTCAATATGCTGTCTAGGTTGGTCATAACTTTCCTTTCAAGGAGTAAGCGTCTTTTAATTTCATGGCTGCAATCACCATCTGCAGTGATTTTGGAGACCCAAAAAATAGTCAGCCAGTTTCCACTGTTTCCCAGTCTATTTGCCATGAAGTGATGGGACCAGATGCCATGATCTCAGTTTTCTGAATGTTGAGCTTTAAGCCAACTTTTTCACTCTCCTCTTTCACTTTCATCAAGAGGCTCTTTAGTTCTTCTTCACTTTCTGCCATAAGGGTGGTATCATCTGCATATCTGAGGTGATTGATATTTCTCCTGGCAATCTCGATTCTAGCTTGTGCTTCCTCCAGCCCAGCATTTCTCATGATGTACTCTGCATATAAGTTAAATAAGCAAGGTGACAATATACAGCCTTGACTTACTCCTTTTCCTATTTGGTACCAGTCTGTTGTTCCATGTTCAGTTCTAACTGTTGCTTCCTGATCTCCATAGAGGTTTCTCAAGAGGCAGGTGAGGTGGTCTGGTATTCCCATCTCTTTCAGAATTTTCCTGTTTATTGTGATCCACACAGCAAAGGGTTTGGCATAGTCAATAAAGCAGAAATAGATGTTTTTCTGGAACTCTCATGCTTTTTCAATGATCCAGCAGATGTTGGCAATTTGATCTCTGGTTCCTCTGTCTTTTCTAAAACCAGTTTGAACATCTGGAAGTTCACAGTTGATGTATTGCTGAAGCCTCGCTTGGAGAATTTCAAGCATAGTAAAATACACTAGTGTGTGAGATGAGTGCAATTGTGCGCTAGTTTGAACATTCTTTGGCATTACCTTCCTTTGGGATTGGGATGAAAACTGACCTTTTCCAGTCCTGTGGCCCCTGCTGAGTTTTCCAAAAAATGCTGGCATATTGACTGCAGGACTTTCACAGCATCATCTTTCAGGATTTGAAATAACTCAACTGGAATTCCATCACCTCCACTAGCTTTGTTCATAGTGATACTTCCTAAGGCCCACTTGACTTCACATTCCAGGATGTCTGGCTCTAGGTGAGTGATCACACCATCATGATTATATGGGTCGTGAAGATCTTTTATTGTACAGTTCTTCTGTGTATTCTTGCCACCTCTTCTTAGTATCTTCTGCTTCTGTTAGGTCCCTACCATTTCTGTCCTTTATTGAGCCCATCTTTGCATGAAATGTTTCCTTGGTATCTCCAATTTTCTTGAAGAGATCTCTAATCTTTCCCATTCTATTGTTTTCCTCTATTTCTTTTCACTAATCACTGAGGATGGCTTTCTTATTTCTCCTTTCTATTCTTTGGAACTCTGCATTCAAATGGGTATATCTTTCCTTTTTTCCTTTGCTCTTCACTTCCCTTCTGTTCACAGCTATTTGTAAGGCCTCCTCAGACAGCCATTTTGCTTTTTTGCATTTTCTTTTTCTGGGGGGATGATCTTGCTCCCTGTCTCTTGTACAATGTCACAAACCTCCATCCATCATTCTTCAGGCAATCTATCAGATCTAATTCCTTGAATCTGTTTGTCACTTTTACTGTATAATTGTAAGGTTTTGATTTAGGTCATACCTAAACAGTCTAGTGGTTTTCCTCACTTTGTTCAGTTTAAGTCTGAATTTGGCAATAAGGAGTTCATGATCTGAGCCACAGTCAGCTCCCAGTCTTGTTTTTGCTGACTGTATAGAACTTCCCCATCTTTAGCTGCAAAGAATATAATCAATCTGATTTTGGTGTCGACCATCTGGTGATGTGAGGTTTGGTGAGACTCTATTACTTTTCCAAAGTCATATAACCTGTAAGCAGTGGTTGTTGCAAATGCTAACAGTCAGTACTAATGGAGGCAGTTAAATCCAGAGCCCAAACTCCAAACTACCACACACTGTAGTGACCATACTATCTACACCTATAACTAACTTATCTCAGACACTCCCTGCAATAGACTGAACCATGTCCCTCCAAAATTCATATTTTTAGGTCTTAATCAACCCCTAGTATCTCAGAACATGACTGTATTTAAGAAAAAAAAAATCCTTTCAAAGGTGATCAAGTTAAAATGAGGCCATTAGGGTTGAGCCCTAAGCCAACTGATTGGTGCCCTTATAAGAAGAAATTTGGACACAGAGGGATGCCTGTGCACAGGGACTTACCCCAGGCGACATGGTTTGTTCATGGTCAAGATGGAGCTCATGTCTAGGTTTTAAGGCTTAAAATTTTGTTCTAAAAGCAGCAAGTTAAATAGCACCAACCATTGTGTCATATCACAATTCTGATTCATTAGACATAAAAAAGGATTAATAAATTAGAGAATTGTCAAGTATGGGACTAAATTACCAAACTGTGGTTTTAAAAAGTTTTAAATGTAAGTCCAAAGTTAGGTGTTATGGTATTCCAATAGATTCCATAATATTGCCCACATGAATATAACACATATTCACTCAGTTCAGTTCAGTCGCTCAGTCATGTCTGACTCTTTGCTATCCTATGAATCACAGCATGCCAGGCCTCGCTGTCCATCACCAACTCCTGGAGTTCACTCAAACTCATGTCCATCGAGTCAGTGATGCCATCCAGCCATCTCATCCTCTGTTGTCCCCTTCTCCTCCTGCCCCCAATCCCTCCCAGCATCAGAGTCTTTTCCAATGAGTCAACTCCTCACATGAGGTGCCCAAAGTATTGGAGTTTCAGCTTTAGCATCAGTCCTTCCAATGAACACCCAGGGATGCTCTCCTTTAGGATGGACTGGTTGGACCTCATGCAATCCAAGGGACTCTCAAGAGTCTTCTCCAACACGACAGTTCAAAAGCATCAATTCTTCGGCACTCAATTTCTTCACAGTCCAACTCTTATATCCATACATGACCACTGGAAAAACCATAGCCTTGACTAGACAGACCTTTGTTGGCAAAGTAATGTCTCTGATTTCAAATATGCTATCTATGTTGGTCATAACTTTCCTTCCAAGGAGTAAGTGTCTTTTAATTTCATGGCTGCAATCACCATCTGCAGTGATTTTGAAGACCCAAAAAACCAAAGTCTGACACTGTTTCCACTGTTTCCCCAATCTATTTCCCATGAAGTGATGGGACCGGATGCCATGATCTTAGTTTCCCAAATGTTGAGCTTTAAGCCAACTTTTTCACTCTCCTCTTTCACTTTCATCAAGAGACTTTTTAGTTCCTCTTCACTTTCTGCCATAAGGGTGGTGCCATCTGCATATCTGAGGTGTATTTCTCCTGGCAATCTTGATTCCAGCTTGTGTTTCTTCCAGTCCAGCGTTTCTCATGATGTACTCTGCATATAAGTTAAATAAGCAGGGTGACAATATACAGCCTTGATGTACTCCTTTTCCTATTTAGAACCAGTCCGTTGTTCCATGTCCAGTTCTAACTGTTGCTTCCTGACCTGCATACAGGTTTCTCAAGAGGCAGGTCAGGTGGTCTGATATTCTCATCTCTTTAAGGATAAATGCCTACATTTATTTGATATCATGTGAGAGCCCAGTGATATACTTGTTAATAAAAGATATGGTCTCTAATCTCTAAGAAAATATAGTCTAATTGAAGAAGTAGAAAATAATCATACAAACCATTGTTTTCCTGAATCTGCAAAAATCTTTTTAAAAAGATGTCCATCAAGTCCAACTAGCATAAAATAAGATATCTGACCTCTAGAAGGGGGTTCCCTGATGATAATCTCAATTCTAAAAAAATAAGCTGGAGTTAAAAAGGTATATAGACTTCTCCACATGAAAAATTCAGTAAATCAAAATGGATCATTCCTTGTAAAAAAAAAATAAACTTATGGTTATTAGAGAGTAAGGGGCAAGGAGGGAAAATTGGGAGACTGAGATCAACATAAACACACTACTACATATAAAATAGATAACTCATAAGGACAAACTGTATAGAATAGAGAACTCTACTCAATACTCTGTAATGGCCTATCTGGAAAAGGCATCTTAAAAATGAGTGGTTATATGTGTATGTATAAATGATTCACTTTGCTGTTCACTTAAAATTAACAGAACATTGTAAATCAACTATACTCCAATATTTTTTTGTTTTAAATCATGAATCACTCCTTAAATAATTAAGAAAACCAAAAAAATTGCTTCAGTAAATCTTTTTTCTGAATTTGATGCTTTTGAACTGTGGTGTTGGAGAAGACTCTTGAGAGTCCCTTGGACTGCAAGGAGATCCAACCAGTCCATTCTGAAGGAGATCAGCCCTGGGATTTCTTTGGAAGGATTGATGTTAAAGCTGAAGTTCCAGTACTTTGGCCACCTCATGCGAAGAGCTGACTCATTGGAAAAGACTCTGATGGTGGGAGGGATTGGGGGCAGGAGGAAAAGGGGATGACAGAAGATGAGATGGCTGGATGGCATCATGGACTCGATGGACGTGAGTCTGAGTGAACTCTGGGAGTTGGTGATGGACAGGGAGGCCTGGCGTGCTGCGATTCATGGGGTCGCAAAGAGTCATACGTGACTGAGCGACTGAACTGAACTGAAATCACTAACAAACACTAAAAGAGTTAGCTAACTAACAGTATTTTGGGGGCAGGAGTTGAATCTAAACATGCATGTAGAAATTATTTTGCATTTAGTGGGGTTTTGTTTCTTTTGAGTGACACCTCCTGCATGATGTTAATGCATTGCATCACCAAGTCCTTACTATAAAACACCTCTGTTTAAGAAAGTATTTTCCAGAAAGTAATTTTAATATTTCTGAGCAAGAAGTTGTATGTAGTGAACATTTTTCTACATAAACAGCCTTGGAAAATGCATTAATCAGCTTTAGCCTACAGTATAAGAGAAAATTATTTTTCTTTCACTTCTAGACAGAAAATACTACTTCTGAGAACTATTATAAAAGTGTATAGGAAATTATTTGAGAACTCAATGCACTTATTAGCATTAATAAAGGCATTTACATTATTGTACTTACAGACTAATTTTGTATAAGATTTATTTTATAATATAATAATATTTATAGAATAATACAGTACAAAAAGGATGTTGCCAGGTGACTCAGTGGTAAAGAATCCACCTGCCAAGTAGGAAATGTAGGTTCAATGCCTGCATCAGAAAGTTTCCATGGAGGAGGAAATGGCAACCCAATCTGGTATTCTTGCCTGGGAAATCCCATGGACAGAGGAGCCTGGCATGCTACAGCCCATGGGTCACAAAGAGTTGGACATGACTCAGAGACTAAACAACAACAATAGTACAATACCAATTTGTACATAATATGTATATATAGAAATATTTATATACTGTCTATATTTTATATACCTGATCCTCACATTAACTCTTTCAGATAAGCAGATAATGTCTTATTTCCATTCATAGTCAGTAACACTGAAAATCAGCCCAGTTGAATGATTTCCCTCATGTCTATTAGCCATAAATGGAACCACTGTCAGGAATTCAAGACTCCTAATATCCATATATATACACACATATACGTGTATATACGTGTATATATATATATATATATATATATATATATATATATATATATATACACATTCTGATATATATTTTTTATACTCTCCCATGAGGTCTAAACACCAATTCAGTGAGATTAGGATAAGAAAAAAGAAAACATGAAAAGAGTACAAAAGTATTCGGAAAGAAAATAAAGAGAACAGAAGGACACCAAGTACACTGAAAGAGAGAAATAATTAAATTTGAACCAATCTTGGTGATGAAGGACAAATATTACCGTGTTAAATGCTTTCCAAATTGCAATTTTTAAAGATTTTTTTGATACGGACCATTTTGAAGGTCTTCATTGTTACCACATTGCTTCTATTTTACGTTTCTGGGTGGTGTGTTTTTTTTTTTTTTTTTTTGCCACTAGGCATGTGGGATCTTAGCTCCCTGGCCAGGGACTGAACCTGCACCCCTATTGAAAGGTGAAGTCCCAACCACTGGACCACCAGAGAAGTCCCACAGGTTAAAAATTTGAATACATATTCTCATCTGGGCCTCAAGATCAGCTTTTGAACAGGCTGGACGTACATTATCGTTAACATTCTCATTTTAGTGAAACTTAGAGATATAGTAACTTTCTCAAAGATACAAACAGTAAGTGGTGAAAGCTGGAGTTCAACAGAAGTCTGTTCAATCAAGATTCCGTTGCCTTTTCCCTATACCCTTAGGTTTTTCTAACACTGAGAAAGATGCTTGAAGGTACTGCTTTCATACTTTCATTAGAAAGGAAATGATGATAAGGCAAATAAGAGAACTAAAATACCTATTTAATTCTCTGAAAAGAGAAACAAAAAATTGCTATGTGTGCTAAGAGATGAGTACTAAGTCACTCAGTCATATCCAACTCTTTGGGACCCTATGGACGGTAGCTCACCAGGCCCTTTTGTTCATGGGATTCTCCAGGCACGAATACTGGAGTGGGTTGCCATTTCCTCTTCCAGGGAATCTTCCCAACCCACGGATCGAACCCGTGTCACTTACATCTCCTGCATTGGCATGCATGCTCTTTACCATTAGCACCACTTGGGAAGCTCATGCTAAAGGGTACACCAGGGTTTTTGTTTGTTTATTTTGTTTTAATGATAAGATTTTTGTTTCTGGCCAAGATACAGGGACAAGGAAAGGAGATTTCTTCCCCCTGAAAAAAAATGTTTTAATTAGGATAAAAACTACATTAAACCATAGTTTTCTGATACTGGACATTAGGTAATGCAGGCCATGATCCCTGGGAGTGAGAATAAAACCCCAGTTAGATCTTCATTGCCACAGTTTACTGTCTATAGGCTGTTGCATAGAGAGAGAAAACACAGGTAGAGCACAACAGTCTCCCTGAGATGAGGACACAAAGCTGCGAGTTGGGGAGACCAAGAGAACTAAAATTTACATGGCATGGTACCAAGAGGAGAGAACTTCAAGGAGAGATTTGTAGCAAATTATCCACCTAGAGTCTTCAAATGCGTGATAATAAATAATTCTACATGAGAAAACTACTCAAGGCTGGGGGAAAAAAATCACCTTAAGAAGCAGAGGAAATAATATTCGAGTTTAAACAGGAAAGGAGATGGCTTGTGCTCCCACCAATAAAATGGGGGGAAAAATCTGTCATTGGATTAGAAATCTGAGAAGGTATTTCTCTAGTAGGGGGACAAAATAATCCACAAAAGGCTGCTCTGGTTCCACCTAACAAAGCTTAAAAGCAAGGCTAGAAATTATCTACGTATTTTCAAGTAACTTTACTGTGTTCCAGAACAAACTTCAAGGACATTTAGAGGAAAGAAAAATATGCATCACCCAACAAAGTAAACAGAAAATGACTAGCATACAATCCAAAATTACCACAGACAAACCAAGAAACAGGAGATGGAACTCATGTTAAGAAGGAAAAATCAATCGAAAGAACTGGCTGGACTCATGCTTCCAGCAAAGTACTAGGAATGGAGATACACTTTCTGCAGAACTTACTACACTTCTGTAGGAAGTAAACAAATAAAAACAAACACAGAAAATACATGAAACAATGGTTTTCAAGATACTAAACAGTCGTCTCTTGAAATGGAGACAAGTGACCCATGATAAACAGATAGTAAACAAACAAGGTGAAACTTAAAATTGCCCCAGCTTACCATCCTTTGAACATTTACAGGTCACAGAGAATGGAGGAGAAGCTCAGGTACAGCCATGCAGACCCTGTGTCGAGGAGACAGCTGAGATTCCAGGAAGGTAAAGGCAGTTGAAATTTATCAAAACAGGACATTGGAGATGAGAGTGCTGATCAGTGGAAACCCTAGAAATATGAATAACCCTGAAGGATTCTGCAGAGTACTGATCACCAAACACATATGAGTAACTATTCAAGATCAAAGAAAGGTCCATCTGAAATGATTAAAGAGAACAGTACCCTATGTTTATACAGGATCAGGACTAGTACCTGTTCCTATCAACCGCACTGGAAAAATCTCAGAATTCATAAGGCAACTCATCCCTACTGGACAGAATATTCAAAAGGGCTGTGTCACAGTAGTAGGTGATAATTAGCTATAGTGTGAATATTTCTCCCCTCTTACCTAACAAATGGTAATAGCAAGACGTAAAAGAATTCAGTTTTCAATGAACAGAACTGTATCCGAGAACAAAATTAAAAATTATTTACAGAAATAAAAAATCATTCACTACTCAATAATATAAAACAATGTCTGGTATTCAATAAAAATTACCAAGCATGCTAAATAAGGAAGAAAATAGGGAGGAGAAAAGTAAATCAATTAAAACTAACTCAAAACTGTCACAGATGTTGTAATTATCAGACAAGGACAACAAAGCAGTTATAACCATGCTCCATATGTTTGAAAATATAAAGAAGAGACATGGAAGAGACAAATTACAAAAAATAAAAATTGGACCTTGGAGTACAAAATTTAAAATATACTATATATGATCAATGGTAAATTGGATGTCATCAAAAAAAGATTAATTAATATAAAGACATATGACATAAATAATACAAAATAAAACACAGAGGAAAAAGATAAGAGCATCAGTGGTCTGTGGGACAACTAATATAAAACTGATATAAATGTAACTAGAGTTCTCAAAATTTGGTCTGGGAAAGCAGAAAAGATATTTGAAGTAATAATGGCCCCCAATTTTCCACACTATAAACCAACAGATCAAGAATCTCAATGAACTCTAAATATAAGAAATAGAAAGAACCCATACCAAGGCATATCATTATCAAGTTGCTCAAAAACAGTGACGAAGTCTTTATAGCAACTACAGGGCCAGAGGGTGGGTGTAGAAAGGCTCTGTTATGTATAGAATAATAAAGACTAGGAGAACGACAGTTTTTCTCTTTGGAAATAGCACAACTAAAAACACAGCGAAGCAACATCTTTAAAGATCTTTAAAGCATGAAAGAAAATACTGTCAATCTAGGACTCTGTGCCCAATAAAAACATCTTTTAAAAATGATGGTGAAATAAAGACTTTTTCACATATATAAAAGTTGAAAGAATTCATCCCTTACTGCATACCTTTACTAAAAGAAATGTTAAAGGTAGATTTTCAGGCAACAGAAAAATACATATCACATGAAAATACGGATCTACACAAAGGAAAGAATATCATTAGAAAGAGTAACTACATGGGGAAATATATAAGAATTTTTCTTATTCTTTACAACTTTTTAAAAAACAACTGCTGTAATAATAAAAAACTAAAAATCTATACCTGATAATAAATTAACAAAGGGGATGCAATGAAATCATAAAATACTTGGTTTATCCAAAAGCAGAAAAAAGGATAAAGGTAGTAAGAAAACAGATGGGACCAATAGGAAACATAAACATGGCAGACTCAATAATCTATATTTAAATCTATATATTTTATGAAAAATGTATATTAAATGTAAATATGTTTTATGTAAAATTTCAAGGAGATCAAATGAGTCAATCCTAAAGTAAATCAACTCTAAATATTCACGGGAAGGACTGCTGCTGAAGCTCCAATACTATGGCCACCTGATGCAAAGAGCTGACTCACTGGAAGAGACCCAGATGCTGGGATGGATTGATGGCAGGAGGAGAAGAGGGTGGCAGAGGATGAGATGGTTAGATAGCACCACCAACTCAATAGACATGAATTTGAACAAACTCCCAGAGATAGAGAAGGACGAGAAAGCCTGGTGTGCCGCAGACCATGGAGTTACCAAGAGTAGGAGACGACTTAGTGACTGAACAACAAAAGTGTCTTAGACATAAAATGTGTGTTATATGTAAGTGTGTAAATTGAAAGACTGTCAAATTAGATGAAAAAGGAAAATCCAACCATTTGCTGCTTTCAAGAAACACACTTTAAATATAAAGACAGAAATAGGTTAAAAGTAAAAGATGATTAACATTAATCAAAAGGAAGCTTGACTGGCTATATGAATATCAAAAAATGAAGATTTCAGAGCAAAGAATATTACCAGGGATAAGGAGAATCATTTCATGATGACAAAGAGATCAGTTTACCAAGACGACTCTCTTACCACTCTTAATGTTTGTACCCAACAAATGAGACCTAGACTTATAAAAACTACAGGAGAGAATATTTCTTATTGTTTCATTAAATGAAAACTATTCATATGTTTATAAATCATAGTATCTGTTTATAACTCACTTTAAGCCAGAATTATTACCCACTGGCATTTTGAATACTTAGGAAAGTCTTGAAATTCCTTATGATCAAGTAGAAAAAAAAAAAAAAAAGTTTACTCCATGTAACCCAAGAGAGTAAAGCTAGAATCCGACCAAAGTTAGAGGCTGTTATGACTCCACTGAAAGGGGAAGCTCTCTAGCAATGAAATGTGTCCAGAAATAAAGCAGGTGGTTGTCTTAGAGAACTGTCTTTTACACCTCCAGAGATGGCAGAAAAACCACAGCTAACGCTTAGGAGATCACATGCATGGGCTGCTACTGTTTGAGCCTGGGTAGAATAAGTGAATTTTAAATTATAAAATTTGAATGCTTTATAGAAACCTATGTAAAAATTAACTAGAAACAGTGAGGTTGGTATAGGATTAAGAAAGCATTCAACACAGAGATTTGAAATTAAGCATTATTCTCTTGGATCCTTATATATAAGGATGCTAATGCCAACCAAAAATTTAGATCAATATCAATTCGTAGGCATCATGTTGAATTTTATTCATTGAAAGCTTGAAAATCATATATGCTGGAAGTAACAATAAAAAAATTTTTTAATTTTTCTGCATTAAGGAATCTACACTTGCCTCAGAAATGATTCAACAGAACATAAAATATTAACGTGTCATAAAATAAGTGCAAGTGAATTGTCCAGGAAAGATATATTATTTCTCTCTGGAAGATAGCAGTGGGCCTTGAGGATTAAGAATATTTGAACATGTGGGGATGGTAATGTAACTGATTTTTCAGCAGAATGGCACACACAGAATTCCAGGAGCAAAATAATGTGGGGTCTCTATGAAAGAATGTGTAGTACTCCTTTTGACTGTGTTGATATATGAGAAAGGAAAGAGCAGGAAGTAATTTTAGAAGAGTGGGATGCCAGAATGACTGAAACAGTAGTGACCATAGAGTGCTGGCAAGTATTTGGAGAAACCAGATCTCTCATATGTTTCTGGCAGGAATGTAAAATGGTGCGGCCGCTCTGGAAAGTAAGTTGGCAGCTGCTTACAAAACTAAACATATACTAATTATACTACCCAGTAATTGCACTCCTGGGCAATTATCCCAGAAAAATGAAAACTTACATCCACACAAAAACCTGCAGTAGCTGTATTTATATCTCCAAATTGGAAACAACTACAATGTCCCTCAATAGGTGAATGGTTAAACAAACTGTGGGCTTCCTTGGTAGCTCAGTGATAAAGAATTTGTCTGCCAATGCAGGAGATGCAAATCTGATTCCTGGGTCAGTTGAAAAGATCCCCTGGAGGAGGGAATGGCAACCCACTCCAGTATTCTTGCCTGGGAAATCCCATGGACAGAGGAGCCTGGCGGGCTGCAGTCCATGCGGTTGCAACAAGTTGGATCCAACTAAAGCGACTGAGCATCTAAACAAATTTTAGTACACTAAGCCCTGGAATCCTATTCAGCAATAAAAAGGAATCAATTATGTATACATGTAACCATTTGGATGGATTTCAAGGGTATTATTCTAAGTGAAGGAAGGCTATCTCCAAAATGCATATTCTATAGGTTAATTTATATAACACCCAAAATTACAGACATGAAAAACAAATTGCCAGAGGTTAAGGATGGCTGTTTGAGAGGGAATGGAGGATATGGCTGTGACTCTACTGAAGCAGCATGAGGGAAATCTTTGTGGTGATGGAAAATCCTACATCCTGATTGATGACAAAACTATGCATTCAATAAAATAACATGGAAGCACTCACATACATTTCATCAAAATAAAATTCCTAGTTTTGCTGTTATACTACAATTATATAAGATTTCATTATGGGGGAAACTGGGTAAAGAATATACAGGACTTCTTCGTATGGTACTATCTTAGCAAAATTCCAAAAAAAAAAGGTTTTAAAACATGTAGATTAGAATATATCTACCTAAAGAAACTAAAGACCTATATATAGAAAACTATAAAACACTGATGAAAGAAATCAAAGAGGACACTAATAGATGGAGAAATATACCATGTTCATGGATTGGAAGAATCAATATAGTGAAAATGAGTATACTACCCAAAGCAATTTACAAATTCAATGCAATCCCTATCAAGCTACCAGCCACATTTTTCACAGAACTAGAACAAATAATTTCAAGATTTGTATGGAAATACAAAAAACCTCGAATAGCCAAAGCAATCTTGAGAAAGAAGAATGGAACTGGAGGAATCAACTTGCCTGACTTCAGGCTCTACTACAAAGCCAAGTCATCAAGACAGTATGGTACTGGCACAAAGACAGACATATAGATCAATGGAACAAAATAGAAAGCCCAGAGATAAATCCACACACATATGGACACCTTATCTTTGACAAAGGAGGCAAGAATATACAATGGAGTAAAGACAATCTCTTTAACAAGTGGTGCTGGGAAAACTGGTCAACCACTTGTAAAAGAATGAAACTAGATCACTTTCTAACACCGCACACAAAAATAAACTCAAAATGGATTAAAGATCTAAATGTAAGATCAGAAACTATAAAACTCCTAGAGGAGAACATAGGCAAAACACTCTCAGACATAAATCACAGCAGGATCCTCTATGATCCACCTCCCAGAATTCTGGAAATAAAAGCAAAAATAAACAAATGGGATCTAATTAAATTTAAAAGCTTCTGCACAACAAAGGAAAATATAAGCAAGGTGAAAAGACAGCCTTCTGAAAGGGAGAAAATAATAGCAAATGAAGCAACTGACAAACAACTAATCTCAAAAATATACAAGCAACTTCTGCAGCTCAATTCCAGAAAAATAAACGACCCAATCAAAAAATGGGCCAAAGAACTAAATAGACATTTCTCCAAAGAAGACTTACGGATGGCTAACAAACACATGAAAAGATGCTCAACTTCACTCATTATTAGAGAAATGCAAATCAAAACCACAATGAGATACCACTTCACACCAGTCAGAATGGCTGCGATCCGAAAATCTGCAAGCAATAAATGCTGGAGAGGGTGTGGAGAAAAGGGAACCCTCCTACACTGTTGGTGGGAATGCAAACTAGTACAGCCACTATGGAGAACAGTGTGGAGATTCCTTAAAAAATTGTAAATAGAACTACCTTATGACCCAGCAATCCCACTGCTGGGCATACACACCAAGGAAACCAGAATGGAAAGAGACACATGTACCCCAATGTTCATCGCAGCACTGTTTATAATAGCCAGGACATGGAAACAACCTTGATGTCCATCAGCAGATGAATGGATAAGAAAGCTGTGGTACATATACACAATGGAGTATTACTCAGCCGTTAAAAAGAATTCATTTGAATCAGTTCTGATGAGATGCATGAAATTGGAGCCGATTATACAGAATGAAGTAAGCCAGAAAGAAAAACACCAATACAGTATACTAACACATATATATGGAATTTAGGAAGATGGCAATGACGACCCTGTATGCAAGACAGGGAAAGAGACACAGATGTGTATAACGGACCTTTGGACTCAGAGGGAGAGGGAGAGGGTGGGATGATTTGGGAGAATGACTTTCTAACATGTATACTATCATGTAAGAATTGAATCGCCAGTCTATGTCTGACGCCGGATGCAGCATGCTTGGGGCTGGTGCATGGGGATGACCCAGAGAGATGTTATGGGGAGGGAGGTGGGAGGGGGGTTCATGTTTGGGAACGCATGTAAGAATCAAAGATATTAAAATTTAAAAAAATAAATAAATAAAAAATAAATAAATAAAACATGTAGATTATAAAATCCTACTTTTTTTTCTATAAAGCTAAACATATACTTATCATCGGATTCAGAAATCTCACTTTTTAGTATTTATTCAAAAGAAAATTAAAATATATGTTCATACAAAACTTATAAAAGAATATTTATAGCAATTTTGTTCATAATCACTGAGAAACAGACATGATCCAAATGTACATCAGTTGGTGAATGGATTAAAAAAATAAACTATTGTACATCCTTACAGTGGATTTTTATTCAAGAATAAAAAGAAATGAACTGCTCCACCATGGATGAACATTAAGAACATTATTCTAAGTGAAAGAAACCAGATACAAAATTCCATTCATATGACAGTTTTAAAGTGACAAAATTACAAGGGCAGAAATCAGATCAGTTGCTTCCAGGGGCCATGAACCAAAGGACAGGATACAGACTTGACCACAAAGGTACACATGAAAATACTCTGTGGTGAAGTGTGTTACACAAGTGACTGTTAAGCATAACTTATGTAAATATACACCCAAAATTTTGAATTTTGCCTTTATAAATTTCACTTCAATAAACTCAAGTTTGGCAAAAAAAACTGACGTTCAATATCATACTATTTAAAAAACATATATATATATATATATATATATATATATATCAAGGAATATAGAAATGGATTTACATGACAGTCCTAACATTTGTTATCTCTGAGGGAATTACCTATGATTTTTCATATTTCTCTTTCATTTTTCTTGTCTGATAAGTTTTTGCACGCAAGTGGGTATTATCTTTAAGAACAAAAATGCTATTTTAAAAAATTAGTTAAGCATTTTTATGGCAGGATAGGACACAAAGTCATCCAGCTCTCTTGTTTAGTTTACAGATGAAGATATGAGGGTTAAGACAAACAGAATGATTTTTCCTAATTACTTAAATTTAAAGGGTTTACCAGGTGGCTCAGTGGTTAAGAATCTGCCTGCCAATGCAGGGGATGAAAGGGATACAGTTTCAATCTTTGGGTCAGGAAGGTCCACTGGAGAAAGAAATGGCAACCCACTCCATTATTCTTGCCTGGAGAATCCAAAGGACAGAGGAGCCTGGTGAGTTACAATCCATGGTGTCACAAAGCATCATTTGCTAAGACAAACAGAATGATTTTTCCTAATTATTTAAATTTAAAACCACACATCCGCAGTAGCTTGATCTCCTAAGTTGTATGATCTAACTGCAAATGTCATAATTTATTTTGATAGAGGGGGCAATTTTCATCCTTCCAGACGGCCGCTTCTTAATGCCAAAACAAAGTGTTTCAGGATTTCTGGCCGATCTCTCACAGGTGGATCCCAATACTGTCTGGACAGAGAAGATTAGTTCTGTAAGCTGCACCACAGAAGATGAGTAGTTTTTGGAAAAGTGTAACTTGCTAGCATATTGATCTCAGCAAACATGATAAGAGAATCATTCACTTTACAGAATTGTTGAGCAGACTGACATGATTGTGTGAAAAGGTTAAAACAGCTATTATTATTAGTAGCAGTTCAAGTTATACATGCTGAAACCTACTTGAGAGTCAATGGAGATATAACTTAGAAATGTTGGCTTTGGAGCAATGCTGCTGCTGCTGCTGCTGCTGCTGCTAAGTTGCTTCAGTCATGTCTGACTCTATGCGACCCCATAGAGGGCAGCCCACCAGGCTCCCTGGCCCCTGGGATTCTCCAGGCAAGAACACTGGAGTGGGTTGCCATTTCCTTCAATGCATGAAAGTGAAAAGTGAAAGTGAAGTTTCTCAGTCGTGTTGGACTCTTGGCGACCCCATGGACTGCAGCCTACCAGGTTCCTCCATCCATGGGATTTTCCAGGCGAGAGTACTGGAGTGGAGTGCCATTGCCTTTTCCTGGAGCAATGCTATCTGAATTCAAAAACTGACTTTTTGGCTGTGTGACCAGGGACACTTTTCCTAAACTCTCTGTCTTAATTTCTTCACCACTAACCTGAGAAGTGTTACATGATTGCCATGAGGATTACATGAGGTATTCATGTAAAGTCTTTAGATGGTACCTGGAGTATGGAGAGTGCCCAGGGTTATCTGTTGTTAGAAAGGTCTTCTTGTTAGGCTGCTGACTACATTGAATTAGAGACCACAACTGGGAAATCCACTTCTTGGTCTTTTAAAGTGTTGACATATTTAGTAGGAAATGCTAAAAACCAGTACTTAATTTTAGGTGCACATCTAATAGACTCCGCTTCTGTGAAAAGAAGAGAAGTGAAAAGCAAAGGAAAAAAGGAAAGATATAAGCATCTGAATGCAGAGTTCCAAAGAATAGCAAAGAGAGATAAGAAAGACTTCCTCAGCGATCAGTGCAAAGCAATAGAGGAAAACAACAGAATGGGAAAAATTAGACATCTCTTCAAGAAAATTAGAGATACCAGGGGAACATTTCATGCAAAGGCAGGTACAATAAAGGACAGAAATGGTATGGACCGAACAGAAGCAGAAGATATTAAGAAGAGGTGGCAAGAATACACAGAGAACTATATAAAAAAGATCTTCACGACCCAGATAATCATGATGGTGTGATCACTCACCTACAGCCAGACATCCTGGAATGCAAAGTCAAGTGGGCCTCAGAAAGCATCACTATGAATAAAGCTAGTGGAGGTGATGGAATTCCAGTTGAGCTATTTCAAATCCTGAAAGATGATGCTATGAAAGTCCTGTAGTCAATATGCCAGCAAATTTGGAAAACTCAGCAGTGGCCACAGGACTGGAAAAGGTCAGTTTTCATTCCAATCTCAAAGAAAGGCAATGCCAAAGAATGCTCAAACTACCACACAATTGCACTCATCTCACACGCTAGTAAATTAATGCTCAAAATTCTCCAAGCCAGGCTTTAGCAATATGTGAACAGTGAACTTCCTGATGTTCAAGCTGGTTTTAGAAAAGGCAGAGGAACCAGAGATCAAATTGCCAACATCCGCTGGATCATGGAAAAAGCAAGAGAGTTCCAGAAGAACATCTATTTCTGCTTTATTGACTATGCCAAACCCTTTGACTGTGTGGATCACAATAAACTGTGGAAAATTCTGAAAGAGATGGGAATACCAGACCACCTGACCTGCCTCTTGAGAAACCTATATGCAGGTCAGGAAGCAACAGTTAGAAATGAACATGGAACAACAGACTGGTTCCAAATAGGAAAAGGAGTATGTCAAGGCTGTATATTGTCACCCTGCTTATTTAACTTATACATAGAGTACATCATGAGACATGCTGGGCTGGAAGAAGCACAAGCTGGAATCGAGATTGCCAGGAGAAATATCAATCACCTCAGATATGCAGATGACACCACCCTTATGGCAGAAAATGAAGAGGAACTAAAAAGCCTCTTGATGAAAGTGAAAGAGGAGAGTGAAAAAGTTGGCTTAAAGCTCAACATTCAGAAAACGAAGATCAAGGCATCTGGTCCCATCACTTCATGGGAAATAGATGGGGAAACAGTGGAAACAGTAGCAGACTTTATTTTTTGGGCTCCAAAATCACTGCAGATGGTGACTGCAGCCATGAAATTAAAAGTCTCTTACTCCTTGGAAGGAAAGTTATGACCAACCTAGACAGCATATTCAAAAGCAGAGATATTACTTTGCCAACAAATGTCCATCTAGTCAAGGCTATGGTTTTTCCAGTGGTCATGTATGGATGTGAGAGTTGGACTGTGAAGAAAGCTCAGTGCTGAAGAATTGATGCTTTTGAGCTATAGTGTTGGAGAAGACTCTTGAGAGTCCCTTGGACTACATGAGGTCCAACCAGTCCATCCTAAAGGAGATTAGTCCTGGATGTTCATTGGAAGGAGTGATGCTAAAGCTGAAACTCCAATACTTTGGCCACCTCATGCGAGGAGTTGACTCATTGGAAAAGACTTTGATGCTGGGAGGGATTGAGGGCAAGAGGAGAAGGGGAAGACAGATGAGATGGCTGGATGGCATCACTGACTCTATGGACATGAGTTTGAGTGAACTCCTAGAGTTGGTGATGGACAGGGAGGCCTGGCGTGCTGCGATTCACGGGGTTGCAAAGAGTTGGACACGACTGAGCTACTGAACTGAACTAATAGACTCCAGGTGAGGGGAGTTATTTCCTTCTTGGTACCCCTTGCTTTGGACAACTTATTGTACTCCAGCTGGTATAGTTTGTAAGGAACTTGGTCACTGTCAAAGAACAATAGCCGCACATGGCTGGACAGACTGACAGGTCATCTGAGTCATCAAGAAGCGATACCTTTTCAAACAGTTCATAAAATCAAACAGCTCACTCTAAGCCCATAAGTTTTCAAATACTTCACCTGTTGAAAAGAGAGGAAGTGGCTTATTATCCATCAGGGAATGAGACTGGAGGGAATGCCTTTTCTTTCTGTTACCAGTCTCTTATGCCCTTAGCTTATTTGCAAGTTCATGAATAAGGTCAAAATAGTGTTTGATATGGAATTAAGAAGGCTTTTAATTCCAGTCCTCACTTTTACCCAAAGTGAGAGAGATTAAATTCTTAAATTACTAGTGACACGGTGAGGCACACTGGGAATGAAAAAAGGGAACAAAAAGAAGGTAGACCAATTAAACTGTACTAATGAAGTGTATCAACCAATATAGTAAAAATATTGCTACACAGAGGATATTTAAGATAGTGAAAATACTCTGTATAATCCTATAATGGTGGAAACATGGCATTATACATTTTATACATTTGTCCAAACGCATAAAATGTACACTACCAAGCGTGAGCCCTAATACATGTATGTATATGGCTGAGTCCCTTTGCTGTCCACTTGAAACTATATTCCAATATAAAATTAAAAGTTTTTTAAAAAAATAAATACAAAAGTGAACCCTAATGAAGATATAATTAAACAATATAAAAGGAAGGAATTTCTGAGCTATAAGGTTTTAAGAAGAAGCCAGTCACTCTTCTTGGTGAAGACTGGTATTGTGTGCCTCAGCTCCTGCCTTTATCAGGTATTATATATTCACCTACATGTCTATCTCGTCACATCTCCAAATCTCCAACAAGTATGTGAGGCTTGGAGAAGAGAGGGAAGCTCTGATGCAATTTTTTTTTTTTTTTGCCTCTAGATGAATGACTATATGCAATTTTTAAATTAAAATTAGTCCTTAAAAAATACAATTTGTTGTCATCTGGGCGAGGTTGCATTGTAAGATGCCACTGCTGTGAGGGTGACTGGCTGTGGCACCAGGCCAAATCCATTGTGGGTGTGGAGACATCCAGAATAATAAAGTATCACTCCACCCTGTTGTCTTGTCACCTAATTAACTGGTGTGCTCTGAAAACAACTCTTGGGCGTCAAAATAATCTCTCATCTTAGACTTGTGATGCAATGGGAAAATGGCAGCCTACTTAGGGCGGAAATGCAGAACATCCTCTGACGTTGGTTTTCTGGGAAGGGAGGCAAGTGGAGAGAAATGGGTGCTGTAATTCCCATGGAAGTTCACTCTTGATTCCTTGCCCACTTGGCCTAGGCTTCTGAGCTCAGCAGAAGGTGCTTGCATAACCCAAACAGCTTAGTCCCAGGCCTCTTCTCCACGGGTGGAAAAAATTAATATCATCTTAGGGCCAAATAAATGCCTTTGTCAGAGTTCAGTTTTTCCTTTCATTTCTCATGGAAGTAAACAGTGAGAGTAGATATGAGGTGGATCCTCTGACCAAAGGAAAAAATACTGAAAACCTTTCAGGTCAGGCCCTAACAAGAAAACACACAGCCCTCTTGAGTTTCCAGTCTTTGCGAGAGTTCAGTACCCGAAGAACCAGGTGTATTGATATATAAATTTATGAATAGTCGCAAATATGTCATAGTCTTTGAGCAGGAATGGATCATAGTATATTCTACCATTTTAAAATATCTTCATTTTATTAGTAAGGGGAAGCCACAGATTCAAGGACAAATAGCTAGAGACTAGGAGAGCTGGAACCTCATTTCACTTCTCCTGACTCCTAGCTTCATGTACTTTTTGCCAATCACAACTTTTTCACTCACTCATTCATTGCCTGATTTGAGGATTGACTCTTTATTCAACACCCTGTATGCCAGGGAATAAACTCAGACTCATAATGGGATTTGATTGCTCATTTACATTTTTAATAGTATTAATTTATTTTAAGTAGAGGCAGTTTTGACCCCCAGGAGACACTTTGCAATGTATGGAGATGTTTTTGTTTATCACAGTTAGGGATAAAATCACTGCAGATGGTGACTGCAGCCATGAAATTAAAAGACGCTTACGCCTTGGAAGAAAAGTTATGACCAACCTAGATAGCATATTGAAAAGCAGAGACATTACTTTGCCAACAAAGATCTGTCTAGTCAAGGCTATGGTTTTTCCAGTGGTCATGTATGGATGTGAGAGTTGGACTGTGAAGAAAGCTGAGCACCAAAGAATTGATGCTTTTGAACTGTGGTGTTGGAGAAGACTCTTGAGAGTCCCTTGGACTGCAAGGAGATCCAACCAGTCCATTCTGAAGGAGATCAGCCCTGGGATTTCTTTGGAAGGAATGATGCTGAAGCTGAAACTCCAGTACTGTGGCCACCTCATGCGAAGAGTTGACTCATTGGAAAAGAGTCTGATGCTGGGAGGGATTGGAGGCAGGAAGAGAAGGAGACGACAGAGAACAAGATGGCTGGATAGCATCACTGACTCGATGGACATGAGTCTGAGTGAACTCCGGGAGTTGGTGATGGACAGGGAGGCCTGGCGTGCTGCAATTCATGGGGTCGCAAAGAGTCGGACATGACTGAGCGACTGAACTGAACTGAACTGATGGCCCCTACTAGCAGAAAGTGACTGGGAATGCTGTTAAGCATTCTGAAAGGCACAACTCTCCCCACCCAAACAAAGAATTATCCAATTTAAAATGCCAATAGAGATGTTCAGAGACTTCACTGATTATCTTGGTGATTATACAGTTGATTCCAGAACAAGGAATTTGGCTATATTCCACAGGGAGTATAATATACTGATAGAAAAGTCAAGTGATACTTATTTTTTAATGTTTTACAGGATTGGCCAATTTGTTATTTCTGATTTTAAAAATAAAATCCTCCCCTGAGTGCAGAATATATGAACAAATATTAAATCCATCATTTTTTAGAGAAAGAACTATTTTTTAAAAATGTAGAATACTCGACATTTTACCTAGGTCTTCTGTTTCCTCCGTGCTTTCCAATCATTATTTTTTCATAAGCATCTCCAGAGCTGAACTTCTTGTAGATCTAATGTCAAGATCCTTTCCTTCCAAGGATCTTTCATAAGTGACTTTTCATCTTTGACGAAACTTCACCAAGTTACCTAGGGATTCACAGCTGGTCACGTATAAAGGTTTATTTGTATTTCTGATCCTTTTCACTGTTTAAACCATGATTACCTTAAATTGCATTTCAAAGGATGCTTTCCTCACTTCCATTCTTCCTGCTTCTTCAGAATTTTCCTAAGTGTCTTCTGTTTTTACTTTGGAGATGGCAACATTTCTGTCTTTGCTATATGTAGTTCAATGTTTAAACAACAGAACTTGTTCAAATATAATCTTGAATATAACCATGCAAGTGAAAAAGTGAAAATGTTAGTCACTCAGTCGTGTCTGACTCATTGCAACCCCATGGACTGTAGTCCGCCTGACTCCTCTCTCCATGGAATTCTCCAGGCAAGAATGTTGGAGTGGGTTGCTAGTCCCTTCTCCAGGGAATCTTCTGAGTCCAGGGATTCAACCCGGGTCTCCTGCAGGTAAACTGCAGGTAAATTCTTTACTGTCTGAGCCAATAGAGAAGCCTGAATATAACCATAACATACATAATAAATAAAAGTGTTTTGTTTCCGAACAGAGATGGGAGGACTAGTATGCTTCATCTAGCCTCCCCCTACATTTGTACAGTTGTTCAGTCATTAAGTCCTGTCTAACTCTGCAACCCCATGAACAGCAGCATACCAGGGTTCTTTGTCCTTCACTATCTCCCAGACCTTGCTCAAACTCTTATCCATCGAGTCAGTAATGCCATCCAACCATCTCATCCTCTGTTGCTCCCTTCTCCTCTTGCCCTCAGTCTTTCCTGGCACCAGAGTCTTTTCCAATGAGTCATTCTTCACATCAGGTGGCCAAGTACAGAGACCATAACTTTTCAAGTCATTTGGACACATCTAGCATTTAGGATGGGGGTACCTGCCAAGACTTATACACTTACTTTATTGATCAAAATGAAAGAAGAAAAAGATACAAACTGTTTGAAAATCACAACGTCAAGTGTACTTTTCTCCCTATTTTCCTCCTATATCTCAGTTGCTCCGAGGTATGCTAAATATTCCTGTCATGAAGAACTGTATTTTTCTTCACTGAACACATGATTCAGATTAGCCATCCCTTCTCTTCATTTTTAAAGATGTCTTCTCATTTCCCATTATATCAAAACTGTTCATTCACTGTACTTCCTTCAGCAGCACACATAGTGAAACTATTCATTCGCTGATTTGCTGAGTCATTACTGAACATCAATTTCAAGGTTGGTGGAAGTTACTGAAGATGAATCAGATACAAGTCTTGCCTTCAAGGATCTTATAATAGGGTAGGCAAGGCGTATGCCCAATGTAGCTCTATTTTGAAATAAAAAGTGTTAATTGCCAAACAGCATAGTGGCTTGGGGATTTAGAATGAAAAATTGTACTATCAGCTGAAATATGAAGAAAAAGTTTATAGGAGACATGAAATCTGAAAGAAAAAAAAAAGCCTTGAAAAATGAAATGAACCTTGAGAAATGGTGTCAACATAGAGATATGTGGGTTAGGACTCAGGAGATGTATATCTGGAAGAACAATGATATCACAGAGCTTAATTTGACTGTAACAAAATGTGAATGAAATAATGACAAATACAATTAGGAAAAGATATTAAGTGCTCACATCGGCAGCACATATACTAAAATTGGAATGATACAGAGATTAGCATGGCCCCTGTGCAAGGATGATATGCAACTTCTTCAAGAGTTCCATATAAAAAAGAAAGAAAAGGATATTGGGACCACAATGTAAAGGACACAATACCTGGATCTCGGGACTCATTGAGCTTCATCTCTCATGGCTTCTTCTACCTGATATTTTTTAATATCAAATATTTTATAGGAAGTCTGAATATCAGATTCAGTTCAGTTCAGTCTCTCAGTTGTGTCCGACTCTTTGCGACCCCATGAATCACAGCATGCCAGGCCTCCCGTCTATCACCAACTCCCGGAGTTCACTCAGACTCATGTCTATTGAGTCAGTGATACAATCCAGCCATCTCATCCTCTGTCGTCCCCTTCTCCTCCTGCCCCCAATCCCTCCCAGCATCAGAGTCTTTTCCAATGAGTCAACTCTTTGCATGAGGTGGCCAAAGTACTGGAGCTTCAGCTTTAGCATCATTCCTTCCAAAGAAATCCCAGGGCTGATCTCCTTCAGAATGGACTGGTTGGATCTCCTTGCAGTCCAAGGGACTCTCAAGAGTCTTCTCCAACACCACAGATCAAAAGCATCAATTCTTCGGCGCTCAGCCTTCTTCACAGTCCAACTCTCACATCCATACATGACCACAGGAAAAACCATAGCCTTGACTAGATGGACCTTAGTCGGCAAAGTGATGTCTCTGCTTTTGAATATCAGATTAATGCTCTATTAAAAGAAACATCTTTGCTACTTATTCTGCTTTAAATATTTGCTGAGTATGGACAATTTTTGGCATGCCAAATTGAAGAGCAATATGATATCCCTTTATAAGTTAGAGAATATAATAAATGGAAACTGTTCTCACTTACATATAATCAATAAGGAAATATTATTTTAATACTTGGCGAATGTTAGAACAAATGACATTTAAATTGGAGTTGGAAAAGATATTTTACTGGAAATGAGCTAAGCTTTATGAGTAATATTTGGAAAAAAGTAAAATGAAAAATTATCAAAGTTGTTTGAAAAAAATATTACAAGCTGTGGTTTTAAAATACATTTAAGAGAAGTGAAAGTCACTCAGTTGTGTCCAACTTTTTGGGACCCCATGGAGTATACAGTCCATGGAATTTTCCAGGCCAGAATACTGGAGTTGGTCACCTTCCCCTTCCCCAGGGGTTCTTCCCAAACCAGGGTTTGAACCCAGGTCTCCCACATTGCAGGCAGAGTCTTTACCAGCTGAGCCACAAGGGAATCCAAAGAATACTGAAGTGGGTAGCCTATCCGGTCTCCACGGGATTTTCCCAACCCAGGAATCAAACCGGGGTCTCCTGCATTACAGGCAGATTCTTTACCAACTGAGCTATCTGTATTCTATCTTTACCTCTTTCTGTCTATCTATGCCAATATTCAGTCATGATAACAATTACTATGGCAAATACCGTAACAGATTGGTGGTGCTAGGAAAAAGTGTTGCCATATGATAATCTCCCTTAACAACACTGATTACCATGCCAAACATACCTCCTTTAGGAGAAATGTTGGAACATTGACCATTACAAGTCATCTGGCCTTGGACAAGTTACATTGTCCTCTTAGAACAAAGATTATTCATTTATGCCACATAGAGACTAGACCAAATGTTTTCTAATTTCAAATAATAACAATAATAGTAATTTTGTCTTCCATGATGCATGACTTGTCTATGAGGAAACTGCCCTGCTCAATTCATCTGAGGAAAAAGAAGCTCAAAGCCATTTTTTGATTATGGGAAGACAAGGGCACTAACTGGACAAAGATCCTAGGGCAGTCAATCCATAGGTTGAGAATACTTTGCTCAAAGACTTCTGAATAAGGGAGGCAATGGATGTTATTTTAGCTAAATAACCCTCTGTTTTAGCTAAATTTTCCTGATGGAATTTGAGTGGTACAGTATGGAGAGTATCAAAATACTGACGAACAAAAAAATAAGTAAGGCATAAAAAAGTAGCTTAAAGCTAGGAAAATAGTGAAGTCAGAAGAACTAATGAAGGGCTGAAGAAAGGAAATCTGTTGTTCCCAGAAATAAGGGCAGGACAGGGGTTCTAAGTATTGCAATTGCATCAACAGAACTCTCAACAAAATATGAAATTCCAAAATTGTAAAATTACTAAACACCAAAACATGTCTACAGCAGTTCAAGACACTTGAATTTTACCTTGGTGACTATGCATTGATTGTAATGTAATATCAAAACCTTAAAAAAGAAAACTCTGGTACCTCAGCTTTGTAGGTCCCTTAAGTATACTGTCAGTTTTCCTATTGGATCATTTATTTGAACTGCTTTCAGTCTTCAACCAAAGGCTTTTGAGGGTTCCCCTAGTATCCTTCTTTGTTCTTTTTTATTCAACTTCAGTAGAAACTACATAACTTCAGATTCACCCTCTTAAAAAAAACTTCAGTGTACTGTACAGTATTAACTATAAGCACAAAGCTGTACAGCTGATCTCTAAGATTTTTTCATCTTGCATACCTAAAACTCTAAACTCTAAACAACTACTTCCCATTTACCCGTCCCCCTAGCCCCTGCAACCCATCCTTCTACTTCCCATTTCAATGAGTGTGACTACTGTAGATAAAGTGGAATCATGGAACATTTGTCCATCTGTGTCTGTCTTGCTTCACTTAGCGTAATATCATCAAGGTTCATCTACGTTGTAGCATGTGATAGGACTTCCTTCTTTTCTGTGGCTGAATAACATCCCATTGTATGTGTATACCACATTTTCCATCTATTATCCTTCTTTCTTATTGGCACATGTTATCCTCACAATATGTTCTCATTACTAGAGGTAGTTTGGGTAAAACTTCTCCTGAGGGCCTAGAGAACTATGTTTTTCACCTGTCATCTTATTTAATGTTCCCCATAGGCCTATGAATTGTTTTTTTCTCCATTATAAATTAGAAACTGAGGCTAAGAATCTTAATCTAAATCATAAAACTAGAGAGTGGCACAGACTGGATTCAAACCTAGAGACATTTGACCACAGAGGCCATGCTATTGTGCTGCCTTCCAGATGTGAAACACCAACAGTGGAAACGTAAACTGGAGAAGCCTATGGGGAACAGTATGCTGCTAAGTCACTTCAGTCGTGTTCGACTCTATGTGACCCCATAGACGGCAGCCCACTAGGCTTTCCCGTCCCTGGGATTCTCCAGGCAAGAACACTGGAGTGGGTTGCCATTTCCTTCTCCAATGCAGGAAAGTGAAAAGTGAAAGTGAAGTCGCTCAGTTGTGTCCGACCCTCAGCAACCCCATGGACTGCAGTCTACCAGGCTCCTCAGTCCATGGGATTTTCCAGCCAGGAGTACTGGAGTGGGGTGCCATTGCCTTCTCCCGGAGAACAGTATAGAGGTTCTCAAAAAAAAAAAAAAAAAAACTGAAAACAGAGCTACCATATGATCCAGCAATCCCACTCCTGGGCACATATTTGGAGAAGACTGTAATTCAAGAAAATACATGACCCCAGTGTTCACAGCATTTACAATAGCCAAGACATGGAAACCCAAATGTCCATAACTGAAGGATGGATAAAGATGTGATTCATATAAACAATGCAATACATACTCTCAAGAATGAAATAATACCATTTGCAGCAACATGGATGCAACTAGAGATTATTATACTAAGTGAAGTAAGTCAGAGAAAGAACGACCGTATGATGCCACTTATATGTAGAATCTAAAATATTGTACAAATGAACTTATTTATGAAACAGAAATAGACCCACAGACATAGAAAACAAACTTATGGTTACCGAAGGGGATAACAGGTGGAGAGGGACAAGTTAGGAGTTTAAAATTAGCAAATATAAACTACTATATATAAAACAGATAAACAAGGTCTTACTGGTCCTATAGCACATGGAACTATATTCAATATCCTGTAATAGACCATGATGGAAAAGGATATGAAAATAATATATTTATACATGTATGGAAAAGGCAATGGGAACCCACTCCAGTACTCTTGCCTGGATAATCCCATGGACAGAGGAGCCTGGTAGGCTGCAGTCCATGGGGTCGCTAGGAGTTGGACACGACTGAGCAACTTCACTTTCACTTTTCACTTTCATGCATTGGAGAAGGAAATGGCAACCCGCTCCAGCATTCTTGCCTGGAGAATCCCAGGGATGGGGGAGCCTTGTGGGCTGCCATCTATAGGGTTGCACAGAGTCAGACACGACTGAGGCAGCTTAGCAGCAGCAGCAGCAGCATACATGTATAACTGAATTACTTTGCTGTATACTGGAAACTAATACAGTGTCATAAATCAACTATATTTTAATAAAAAAATTTTTTTTGATGCCAGAATATTGTAATCACACACTTCTGGCTGAAAATAATAGCATAATATTTTTCAAAATACTTTCATATCTTTAGTTCATTGAATAATAAAACTGTTTTACATTCCTATGTGGGAGATAAATGAGAAAAGTAATAACATTCTCATTTTACAGATGAAGAAACCTAATATTCCACCAAATCTAGAGACTGTATAAAGCAAACTAATTCAGAGGACACAACACATGCTTTAGAGCCAACCTTCTCCACATACCAGGTATATTAACTATGCCATCTCTTCAGAAGAGGAGAAATAATGACATTGATCTCACAAAATAATGTGAGGATTAAAGTTAAATGAAATCTAGCTCAATACTTGGCAAATAAAAGGTGTTCAATAAATGATTGTTCTCTTCCTCTTCCATTCCAGATCCCACCCAATTCTTTTTAAGAATTAAATCACACTGTCCTTAATAGCCACCAAACTCTCCAAGGTCAAATCATAATGTGAAATGCATGAAGTATGATTCATCGTATAGGATTTCCTTAGATTTAAAGAATGTCATTTTATCCAGGACTATTCATGTCTATTTATGTTCACTTGCTAATTTATTTCTACCCCACCTTCTTCTAAAAAGTATTTGAGGCAAACAACTCAACTTCTAAATCAAATTTCCTGAATATAAACAGGCTCCTCTGTCCATGGGATTTCCCAGGCAAGAATACTGGAGTGGGTTGACATTGCCTTCTCTGAACATAAACATAAGACAGCTTATTCTTTCTGAGGTCTTCGAAGGAAACAATTGCCTATAGAAAAGGAAAGAAGTGCTAAGGTACAAAGATCTAAAAGCCACATACATGTAGCAATGAGCACTGATTTCATCTGTGAGATAGTAGAGGAGCCTGACAGGCTACAGTCCATAGCGTCGCAAAGAATCTGACCTGACTTAGCAACTGAACAATAACAAGTGATTTCATCATCAAAAACAACTTCATCCTAAAAATCTGTGGTTTCTGAGCCCTAATTTCCACATTGGCGAAATAACGAATGGGGATTAGCAGATCCTTCATTTTCTTCTCAATTTTATGATATAACATCATCATGTGGTAAGAGCATCAGTCAGAATTCAAGTGGAGGAGAGTTCCAGCTGGTACAAAGAGCCTCCCCTCTCCAACTGACCTCAGAGAACATTCCTTCCTCTGACTTCCTCTACCATATACATACTGACTTGCTCACCCATTTAACACATTATTTTAATGATTAAATTATAATTTGCTCTTGTTTTTAAAGCTGTATATCTAACAGAACAGAGTCAATACCTTATACATTTTTCATAACCAAAATACCTAATAAAATATCAAATAACAGAGAATACTTGCTGATAAGGGAAATCTTTTTTTTCTCCCCAAATTAAAAAATTTAAATTCCTTGAATCTGCTTACAGTTATGAATGTATCCTGGTCCATACAGACAATTTTCTGTCATTTTATTGGTCTCAGACATTGTAGCAATAACACACTTTTACCTTAATTATTATATTTGATGCTTCCAATAATCTTAGATCATGCATAGTTTTATTTGATCTACATTTTTATAATATTTTATAACCAGGGACGCATGTCAAGTGAAGAACAACAAATAGATTAGGTTTTGGGGTCTAAATCCAACATTACCAGCCATGAAATCTTCAGAAAATTACTTAAAATTTCTGAGCCTTGGTTGAGATTAAGGTATTTCATAGAATTATCATGAAGATTATTTAGAAAATATTTGAAAATTCCTTGGACTTTGTAAGTGCTTAATAAATGATAGCTATTAGTTCCATTAAAATAAAATATTGAAAAAATTAAGGTATTGGAAAGGAAAACATAAAACCATGTTTATTCAGAAATGATGTGATTGTCTACACAGGAAGTTCAAAAGAACCATAAAAAGATTCCTGGAACTAATAAACAATTATGACAAGATTCTTCCAAACTTGGTCCATAGATTCAATGCAATTTCAATCAAAATTTTAGCAAGTTATTTGGTGGATATTGACAAACTGATTCTAAAATTTATATAAAGAGGTAAAACACAGAGTAGTCAATACTCTGTTGAAGACATAAAATAAAGTTAAGAGAGTGATGTTACCTGACTATAAGACTTACAAAGCTACAGTAATCAAGACAACATGGTATTGGCTAGAAGACATACAGATCAATGGAGTAGAATAGGGAGCCCAGAAATACACGCACATAAATATAGTCAGCTTATCTTTGACAAAAGGAGAAAAAAGGAGTGAAATGAAACAAACATAGTCTTTTAAATATATAATCCTGGAACAAGTGAACATCCACAAGCAAAAAATAAATAAATAAGATGGACTTTACACCCTTCACAAAGATTAACTCAGTAGAAACATTACCTCAAAATGTAAAATACAAAACTATAAAACACCTAGAAGACAATACTGGACAAAACCTAGACAACTTTGGGTACAGTGATGACTTTTTAGACATAACATCAAAGGAATGATCCATGAAAGAAATAATTGATAAGCTGTAGATAATCAAAATTTACCTGAATCTTCCCCTTAATTTTGCTGAGATTCTAAAAGCTCTAAAATATTGAGTCCTAATTAAAAATTTAAAAATCTTTCCATCCTCAAAAGTCTTCCAGTGACTCCTCCAAGCTTCAAAATATTTCTACTCATCTCTGTTTTGTAAAATTTACATAATTTGGCTATCATTTACTTGTTGGAATATATGTGAATCTATGTGAGTTCTTGGACTTTGATCACACCTTGGCTTATGAATATATCTGCTATTCCTCTTTTTGTTACTGTAGGAAGAGTAAGAATTTTAAGCTAGATACAAATTGAGTTTGAATCCAGGTTCTGTTCATACCCATGGGACTCTACACATTTCATTTAACCTAGCTTCATCTGTGAAAAAGTGATGGTAATATAAGGGTTGCTGATAATACCCATAGTGCTTATAACTCAGGACTTGACACATAGTAGGCACTCATGCAGGGCTTCCTAGGGGGCACTAGTGGTAAAGAACCTGCCTGCCAATGCAGGAGATGTTAAAGTCACAGATTCAATCCCGGGGTCAAGGAGATCCCCTAAAGGAGGGCATAGAAACCCACTCCAGTATTCTAGCCTGGAGGATCCATGGACTACAGTCCATAGGATCGCAAAGAGTTGGACATGACCAAAGTGACTTAGCATGCACATACGGACACCCACTAGCTGGAAGTGATGGTAATACTGAGGATGATGGGTTTTTGACCACTGAGCAGATTTTCAGAGAGTAGAGAAAGTATCTCTCTGAATAAAAACTTCAACTAAGTCCTACGTTAATCAATACTTAATTTATTTAGCTCACATGTGTTTTTCCCTAACTACTAGAATACCTGATATCTAAATGCTATATTCTATCTCATATAGCTCCTGGAGATGGGGAAGGGCAGGGAAGCCTGGCGTGCTGCAGTCCATGGGGTTCCACAGTCAGACACGACTGAGTGACTGAACTACTATCTCATGCTGTTGTCTTTATGTAAATAAAACATTCACTAATCAGATGTTTTGGAGACTGTTAATGGAAGTTAATGATTTGAAGTATGGATTTTGGAAGGATTATATCTGCCACCAACAAACTGCTTAAAACTTGGCAAGTTACTTTATCTCTCCTTGCCTCAGTTTTTTTATACATAAATTCTGAATGGTAAAAGGAGTTCTCATAATGAAATTAACACTTACATAAAGTACTTAAAATAGTTCTTGACAATTAAAAGCTCTCAATTTCAGATAGTATTTGCTTATCATTATTATTTCATTTTTAGTTTTCTTTGATAACCTTCTCCCCAACTCCCTTTCAAAACATTTAGCATTATCTGGTCAAAGAAAGGGTCCTTTAGTACTTAGTGACTTGAAATAGGATTCAATTTGGGTTCACAAAGGTTAAAAAGAAAAACACTGACAGTGCCAGGAGAGTTTGTGGAAATCAGCAGAATTTATAGAGTTTAGTGTACTAAACTCTGGCAGAAGTGTGAATTGGAAAAGCCTTTCTAAGAGCATTGCAGAGCAATTTAACTTTGTTATGCCAGTGAAATAATAGAGCAAATGCACTAACCTGAACATATAAGATTGGTAATTGCACACCTTTATATAAAAGGAAATATCAACTTCAACCTATACCAAAAGGAAAATGGTAAAATAAACTATAGAATATTCACACATGTGTGCTCATAAGCCCCTGAAGCCTCACTCTCCATTACTATCGTCTATCTCAGTAAACATCTCCAGCTTCAATTCAATTTCTCCAGCCTAAAGTCTACGATTCCTACCTGACTCCTTTCTATAGAATCTTTGAGTAAGTCCCACCAATTCTTCTATTACATACTCTAAATTACTCAGTCATTACCAACTGAGCTAAGCCATTATCATCTCTCACATGGGCTGCTGCTATAGCCTCCTCATCAGTTTCTTTGCTTCCATGCCAATGAAGTTTTCACAGAGTAGTCTGAGATGTCTTAAAAATATAAATAAGATCAATTAAAACATCTGCTTAGAGCTTCTGATTATTCCCCATCAAACCACACATGCAGAGATAGATACAGACTTTCAGCTGTGGTCCACAGTATGCTAGTGAATCTTTCCAACGTCACCCTGCGCTGTTCTTTCTTCTTGTGTACTATATTCTAGTACCATCAACCCTCTTACTGTTTCTCCAACACGCCAAGCTTGTTCCTACCTTAGAATCTTATACCAGCTTACCCTCTGCCTAGAAAGTCTCTCCCCTAGATTTATGAGTGGCTGATTTCTTTACAGGGTCAACTTAAATATTTCTTCTCAGATCTTTCTTCACAACCAAATCTAAAGCAGTCCTCCATCTACTTCATCCCCATTCCCAGTCATTTTCATGACACAGTTTATTGCCTTTGGAGAATAATCATATTTGGAATCCTCTTGCTATTAATCTGTTTATGTGCATTACTTGCTCAGTCATGTCTGACTCTTTTCGACCCCATTGATTGTAGCCCACCAAGCTCCTCTGTCCATGGAATTCTCCAGGCAAGAGTACTTGAGTGGGTTGCCATTTCATTCTCCAGGAAATCTTTCCAGCCAGGGATCGAACCCAGGCCTTCTACATTGCAGGAAGATTCTTTATGTCTGACCACCAGGGAAGCCTGTTTACTTCTTCACTGTTAATCTGTTTACTTCTTTACTATTTTTCTTTTCCTAGGAAGATCCCCTGGAGAAGGGAATGACAACCCACTCCGGTATTCTTGCTTGGAGAATCCCACATACAGAGGAGCCTGGTGGGCTACAGGTCCTTGGAATCACAAAGAGTCAGACACGACTGAGTGACTAAGTCCAGTCCACTTGAATATAGGCTCCATAAAGCAAGGATATTACCTAAGAGAGAACTCTAGGTTATTTCTCAGATTTTACTCCATGAAAAGGTATTTCATGATGATTATTATTATCATTATCATCATTATTATTGCTTATTATCTGACTTAAGAATCTTTACATGGTTTTCACTATTTCAGAGCAAAAACAAGAGCATTTCTTTACATAGATCTCATAAACCATATAGCTTCTCCCACTTATTTTTTCTTATACTCCCATTTAAAAATAGTAAACCCATTAATTTGGTGCTGAAGATATTTATTTTTCCTTAAATCTTCTCATCACAGTCCTATTTATATAAATTAGAATATTTATATATAACAATAGCACTTGAAAAATCTTTAAAAACCATGTCAGTCATTTAACCTACCTTATTTCATATAACTATACTTAACAATCTGAAAATACAGGAAATATTATGTCTGTGAGTAAGAGCTAATGTTTGTTGACTAAGTGGTAAAGAACCTGCCTGCCAATGCAGGAGACATGAGAGACATGGGTTCAATCCCTGGGTCAGGAAGATCCCCCGGAGAAGGAACTGGCAACTCACTCTACTATTCTTGCCTGGAGAATTCCATGCACAGAGGAGCCTGGTGGGCTATAGTCCATAGGGTCTCAAAGAGTCACACATGACTGAAGTAACTTAGCACTTAGCACAGAACACTGTTAAATTTGTTCTCCTTATGTTAACCGATCTTCAAAACAACTAACAACACATTCTACAGATCAGGAAGCCAAGAAGCAAACAAATTAAGTTGTCTGATATTTTGCAAGTATTGTTAATGGCAATGTCAGAATTCAAACCCAATTCATCTGACTCCATATATTCTTTTAACTTCTATAGTATGTTGATTTTAACTTCTATATTATATTAACTTCTTTATTATATTGCTTAACTTCGTTTCTTAACTTTTCTTAACTTCTATCTTGCTTTCATGTATGAAGAAATTTCCTTAGAGTTTGAGGAATTTGAGAGTACATGGCAGAAGAGAATGAAAAACATGTGCTCTATTAATTTACTAAACTATCCTGTCTATTCCAAAGAGATTTGTTGCCTCAGTCAAGATAATGAAATGTTTCGTGATAAGAGATGCTGTCAGAACCCACTTCTTACCTCCCATCCACTGTTTGCTTATTCTCTGTTGAAAGTTTTCTTCCTCATGGGATTGATTAAAAATCTTGTGGTTGTCCACTACTCACTGTTACATCCACTTTTGTCCCAGCACATGTGAACACATGGGACTGGCATAGAAAAGGAACTTCAGGGAGAATGTGTGGTCTCAGGAGCTAGGATGTCAGATTTGGCTGAGAAACACCAGCAGTAATAGCTGTCCTGAATGGAGCGCTATCTGTATTACAAGCACTCTGAGCACTCAGCGTGCATTATCTCATTTGGATCTTCATAATAATCCTATGAGGTAGCTATAATTATCTCCATTCTGAAGTGAGGCAACAGAGTTTAAGACTTACCCAAGATCACCAATACAGTATACTAATGCATATACATGGAATTTAGAAAGACGGTAACGATAACCCTGTATGTGAGACAGCAAAAGAGACACAGATGTATAGAACAGTCTTTTGGACTCTGTGGGAGAGGGAGAGGGTGGGATGATTTGGGAGAATGGCATTGAAACATGTATAATATCATATATGAAACGAATCACCAGTCCAGGTTCAATACAGGATACAGGATGCTTGAGGCTGGTGCACTGGGATGACTCAGAGGGATGGTACAGGGAGGGAGGAGGGAGGGGGGTTCAGGATGGGGAACACATGCACACCAGTGGCGGATTCATGTTGATGTATGGCAAAACCAATACAATATTGTAAACTAATTAGCCTCCAATTAAAATAAATAAATTTAAAAAAAGACTTACCCAAGGTCATGCACAGGGGTAGAAGTCAAACACCAGGATTTAAATATGAGTTTCTCTAATGCCATTGACTACTCTTAAACACTACTCATACAAATTCCTAAACAAAACTAGGAGGGAGCAGAATACTCTGTACCAGAGTCTTATTTTAAGCCTGTTTATAAATGACTTTTTAAATTGCAATATGGAGAGTACAACTTGTAATTCACACAGGGAGAATGCTGGCTAAGGGAGGGCTCAGAAGTCAATGAGGGCATCCTGAGATAGAACAAAGTTTCTGTCCTTACATAACACAGGTGCATAAAATGTTTCCAGCCTAGACATGCATCAATGCTGTCACTTGATTACACGTTCATAGCTGTCATTTCCAATATTATTGTGGTATCATGGCAACTAATTCAGGTCAGAATTCCTGCATTTTAATTCTTGCCAAACAGTGGAAAGAATGTCTCACTTATTGTCAGAAGTCAAAAACTCCTTAGAGTTCATCTAGCCCAACCTATTCATTGTGTAGATTAAGAAATGGAATCCAAACTGACGTTAAAATGTACGGTAGCAACTTGGATGAATCACAAAGACAGTATGTGGGGTGACAGAAGCCAGATACAAAAGATGGGAGCTAACATGAAAAATTTTACAAGGAAATTTAAGCCTACTATTTTTAAACTACATGATATACAATTTCTTTAATATAAAGTTCCAGACAGATAAAACAAATATGTAGTGATAGGAATTCAAATAAGGGTAACATCTGTGACTGGGGGGAAGAGACATTTGCTATAAAGAGGCACAAAGAAACCTTTAAGGCAATAAAAAATTTCTATGCTTTGATCTGAATGATGATTACAAAGATACATAAAACACCTCAAAATGTGCACTTGAGATTTGCAAATTTTAGTACACGCAACTTCTATCTAAAAAGAAAATGAAAGAAGAAAATAAATGCCTACATAATAAGATGCTTGTCTTGTCTTACATCATCCTAAGATGCTTGCTCATCTTCCACTGAATAATACTCAGAGACTATTTCTTCATATATTTAGAATTACATTTAGGATTGTATACAAAAAAATTACTCTGTACCACAGGGAAAAATTTACTCAGGATCATGTAATAAGGAAAAGACTGGGTTTGGATTTTACATTCCATCTCATAATGGCTTAGAAATGCCTGAAATTATAAGTTTTTAGTGAAGTCCCCGGCAACACTTTTGGAAAACACGGTACAAAAAACAAAAGTACTGAGTCTCAAGCTAGACAATTCATATTCAAAGGTCAACTTTACCATCATTTGTACAAATTACACAGTCTTTCACATGATAGGCACTCAATTTGTTTTGGGGGAAGAGCAGTGTGAAAGGCAAATTTGGAAAACTCAGCAGTGGCCACAGGATGGGAAAAGGTCAGTTCTCATTCCAATCCCAAAGAAAGGCAATGTCAAAGAATGCTCAAACTACCAAACAATTGCATTCATCTCACACGCTAGTAAAGTAATACTCAAAATTCTCCAAGCCAGGCTTCAGCAATATGTGAACCGTGAACTTCCTGATGTTCAAGCTGGTTTTAGAAAAGGCAGGGAATCAGAGATCAAATTGCCAACATCCACTGGATCATCGAAAAGCAAGAGAGTTCTAGAAAAACATCTATTTCTGCTTTATTGACTATGCCAAAGCCTTTGACTGTGTGGATCACAATAAACTGTGGAAAATTCTGAAAGAGATGGGAATGCCAGACCACCTGACCTGCCTCTTAATGTATGCAGGTCAGGAAGCAACAGTTAAAACTGGACATGGAACAACAGACTCATTCCAAATAGGAAAAGGAGTATGTCAAGGCTGTATATTGTCACCCTGCTTATTTAACTTATATGCAGAGTACATCATGAGAAATGCTGGACTGGAAGAATCACAAGCTGGAATCAAGATTGCCGGGAGAAATATCAATACCCTCAGATATGCAGATGACACCGCCCTTATGGCAGAAAGTGAAGAAGAACTAAAGAGTCTCTTGATGAAAGTAAAAGAGGAGAGTGAAAAAATTAGCTTAAAGCTCAACATTCAGAAAACTAAGATTATGGCATCTGGTCCCATCATTTCGTGGCAAATAGATGGGGAAACAGTGGAAACAGTGGCTGACTTTATTTTTTTTGAGCTCCAAAATCACTGCAGATGGTGATTGCAGCCATGAAATTAAAAGACGCTTACTCCTTGGAAGAAAAGTTATGACCAACCTAGATAGCATATTCAAAAGCAGAGACATTACTTTGCCAACTAAGGTCCATCTAGTCAAAGCTCTAGTTTTTCCAGTAGTCACGTATGGGTGTGAGTGTTGGACCATAAAGAAAGCTGAATGCTGAAGAATTGATGCTTTTGAACTGTGGTGTTGGAGAAGACTCTTGAGAGTCCCTTGGACTGCAAAGAGATCAAACCAGTCCATCCTAAAGGAAATCAGTCCTGAATATTCATTGGAAAGACTGATGCTGAAGCTGAAGCTCCATATTTTGGCCACCTGATGGGAAGAGCTGACTCATAAGAAAAGACCCTGATGCTGAGAAAGATTGAAGGCTGGAGGAGAAGGGGGTTATAGAAATTGATATGGTTGGTTAACATCACCGGCTCAATGGACATGAGTTTGAGCAAGCTCTGGGAGATGGAGAAGGACAGGGAAGCCTGATGTGCTGTCGTCCACAGGGTCATAAAGAGTTGGACACACCTGAGCAACTGAGCCACAACAGAGAACTCAATAACCAAGAAAACAAAAATTCAGTTGAAAAATGGGCAGAAAACTTAAATAGACATTTCTCCAAAGGAGAAATACAAGTGACCAATAGGCACATGAAAAGATGCTCAACATTGCTAATTATTATAGAAATGCAAGTAAAAACTATAATGAGGTACATGGCACACTGATCAGAATGACCATTGTTAAAAGTCTGAGTGAGTGAAGTAGCTCAGTCTTGTCCAACTCTTTGCAACCCCATGGACTGTAGCCTACCAAGCTCCTCTGTCCATGGGATTTTCCAGGCAACAGTACTGGAGTGGATTGCCATTTCCTTCTCCAGGGGATCTTCCCAACCCAGGGACAGAACCCGAGTCTCCCGCATTGTAGACAGCTGCTTTACAGTCTGAGACAAATAACAAATTCTGGAGTGGTTGTTAAGAAAAGGGAATCATCTTACACTATTGTTAGGTAGCAACTCACTGTTACATTCTCTGTAAGTTGGTGTAGCCATTTGGAAAACACTATGAAGGTTTCTCAAAAAACTAAAAATGGATATCATATAATCTAGCAATCCTATTCTTGGGCATACATCCAGAAAAAAAGCTATAATTAAAATACTACTCAACCATGAAAAATAATGCCATTTGTAGCAACATGGATGCGACTAGAGATTATTATGCTAAGTGAAATAAGTCAGGAAGAGAGACAAATACCATTTGATATCACTTACATGTGGAATCTAAAATATGACACAAATGGGCATCCCTAGGAAACAGAAACAGACTCGCAGACACAGAGAACAGAACTGTGGTTGCCAAGGGGGAACAGGGGTAGGGTCGGGATGGAGTTTATGGTTGGAGTCAGCAGATGTAACCTGTTATTTAGAGAATGGATAAATAAGGTCCTACTGTATAGCCCATGGAACTATATTCTATATCCTGTGATAAACTTTAATGGAAAAGAATATTAAAAGGGAATGTGTGTGTGTCTATATATATATAAAAGTTGGTGATGGACAGGGAGGCCTGGCATTCTGCGATTCATGGGGTCGCAAAGAGTCAGACACGACTGAGCGACTGAACTGAACTGAACTGATGTATAACTGAATTGCTTTGCTATGCAGCAGAAATTAACACAACATTGTACATCAACTGTTCTTCAAAAAATAAATACAGTATAAAGTGAAACCATTTATAATAGAATTTTTAAGAAAATCAAACACTTAGGAATAAGACTTAAGAAAGTTGTGCAAGATCTCTGAACTTAAAAAAAAAAATCTGAAAGACATTGAAGACCCACATAAATGGACAGATATTCTATGTTCATGGGTCAAAAAACTCAGTATTCAAGATGTTAATTCTCCCTAAATTGGTCTATAACTACAATGTAAACCCATTTTAAAAGATAAGTATACTTTGCTGGACTTTTTTTGTAAGTTTTTAAAAATTAATAGTCTGATTCCAAAGTTTATCTATAAATTCAAAGGATACAGAACAGCAAGGGTAACATTTAAAAGGGAGAATAAATTTGGAAGACTTAAACTACAAGACCTTCCAGAAAGCAACAAGCTAAGACAATATGAATTTGATGCAGAGATAGAAAAATAGACCAATGGAAAAGAATACTGAAACCAGAAATATTATATGAACTAATAAGAAAAGCAACCTAACTAGTAAGTGGGCAAAAGCCTTAAATAACAGTTCAAAAAAAGCAATATCCAAGAGGCCAATGTGCATATCAAAAGGCACAAAGCATTATAAGTAATTAAACACAAAATCACAATAATGGATCACTATTCCTCTACCCAAAGAGCTGAAATTTAGAGGACTGATAATGTCATGTGTTGTCATTACTACTGTCTCTACTACATCATGTGGTATATTGAGCAACTTGAACTCTCCTGCATTCCTGGTGGGAGTACAAGTTTGATCAACCACTTTGGAAAACCATTGCCTACTTTGTGATACACCCATTAAATTTTTAGGGGTAAACTCAAGAGAAACAAAGTGTATTTCCACTAAAAGACATGTAGAGAATGTACATCAGCTTCTCCATAAGAGAAAAACCCAAATGCCCATTAACAACAGAATAAATAAATATATTGCAGTATATTTATACAATGTAATATTCATCAATAAATAGCAACATACATACATCCATTTAAATTAATAAATTTCAAAAACATTACATTGAATGAAAGAAGCCGGACACCAAAGCATGATTATACTATGTGATTTCATTTATATTATGTTCAAAAATAAGCAAAATAATATGTCATTTAAAAAGAAATAGAAACAATAGAAGACAGTAACAGCATAGAGAAAAAAAGTGAAATTGAAGTTGCTCAGTTGTGTCCCACTCTCTGCGACCCCATGGACTGTAGCCTACCAGGCTTCTCCGTCCATGGGATTTTCCAGGCAACAGTTTTGGAGTGGGTTGTCATTTCCTTCTCCAGGGGATCTTCCTGACCCAGGGATCAAACCAAGGTCTCTGGCATTGCAGGCAGATGCTTTACCCTGGGCCAACCAACATCCAGATTTAAAAAGAGCACTGAGAAGTAACAGCAATCTGGAGTCCCTGTTTGAAAAGGGTTCTGGGCAGCGTGTCCACTCCACAGGTGAGATTTTGAACTGCAGTTTTGGAGGTTCCCACTTACAATCCCAGAGAGCAAACAAATATCATCATCAGTTTGCATGCAAAAGTGCAGCTCTCATTTTACTTTAACCTTTTTACAATGCTGTTTGTTTTGTCTTGTGAGTCATTTATTTTGTTAAACCCTAAGTGGTTGCCCAGAGCTCAAGAATTCCGAGACCCACTCTCTTTCTAAGGTGCCACCTGACATGCTGTGCTTGTGGGCCAGCATGGGATCTGGGCAGTGTCCAGGGAGGTCAGAAGTAAGGTCAGAGCCCTGCCCCCCTGCCTCTGAAGCCTGAACAAGATTTCCTCCATTTCCCTAACACACAAGAATAAGTTAGAAATCTAAATCACCTGACATACATTAAGAAAATAGAAACTTAAACATTTCACAAAGAAAGAGGAAACAACCATTAACTCTGCTTATGAAGCCAACATAACATTAATTCCAAAACTAACAGAGATAATACAAGAAAGGAAAATTAGAAAACAGCTCTCACATGGACATAGACACAAAAACCCTTAACATATTTAAATATGAGGATGAGGAGAGAGAAAGAGAACGATATATTAAAACTGAGTTTTTCCCAAGTATGCAAGGATATATTAAAATATATATCAATGTTATTATCATATTAGCAAAGAAAATAAATATGCCATGTGATCGTATAACCACAGAAAGAGCCTGAACAACAACTCAGTACATACTAAAAACACTTAGCAAACCAGAAACTTGTAAGAAATCCATAGAGAAAATTAAAGCAATCATTATTCTCAATGGTGAAATAGTTAAAACTTTCACTTGGAATATGGAACAAAGCAAAAATTTCTGCTAAAGCCATATGTATCCACCACTGTACTGGTGGCGGTCCTAGTCAATGTAACAAAGTAGAAAAAGGAAATAAGAAGCACAAGAATTAGAAAGGAAGAAATAAAACTGCTGTTGTTTATAGACAACTCAAATGTGGGCACCAAAAGAATCTATAAATAAATTAGAATAAATATGTGGATTTAGCAAGCTTGCTATGCATGTCATTTTAAAAATCAATTACAGGGACTTCCCTGGTGGTCCAGTGGTTAAGACTTTACCTTCCAATGTAGGGGGTGCAGGTTTGATCCCTGGTCAGGGAGCTAAGATGCCACATGCTGTGGCCGAAACACCAAAACATAAAAACAAAAAGCAGTATTGTAACAAATTTAATACAGGCTTTAAAAATGATTCACATAAAAAAACTTTTTTTTATTCAAAAAAGGACTGACTCAAAAATCAATTCTAGCTATATAAACCAGCAATAAAAAAACAGTATGAAATTAAAAATGAAACATAAAAATTTTCAGAATCAATATAATGAAAGATGTGCAAAACCTCCGCATCGAAAACTGTATTTCAGAGAAATGTTTCAGAGAAATTTTAAAGTACTGAAGTAAATGGAGAAGTACATATTCATGAATAAATAGACTCAATACTATAAAATTTTCAAATCTCCCCAAATTTAATATATGAAGTCAACTCAACAACCTTCAAAATTCTAGCAAGATTCTTCATAGGAAATGAGTAGCTGCATTTATATTATATATTGAAAATCTACTTTAATGATAAAATAACTTTAATTAACAAAATAATTTACATGGTGTAAGAGTAAACAAAATGACCAATGAAAATCAAATCCAGAAACAGATCTACACATAAACAACATCCTAATTTATGAAAAATGCAACATTGAAATGTATTCCTATATTAAGGAAGATCTTTTCTTACTTTTTTTAAAAGATCTTTTCAATAAAGGGTGCTCAACAATTAGTATACAGGGAGGAATGAATACACACACATACATTATATATATATGTTTCATACCATGCAAAACCAATAATTCTATATTGAAGATCAAAACCTGAAAAGTAAAATACTAAATCTTTTAAAGAAAACAACGATTGCGATTTCTATCATTAAATTTTTAAAAATTAAAAATTCTCTAACTATAACATTTTCAAAAGTGGAACTATATTAAAATTAAGGAATTCTGATCACTAAATTACCTTTGGGAGTTACAAAGGGTCGCAAGATATTTGCGGTGCATTTATCCAACACAAGATTCTAATTTAAACTCCTACAAATCAGTAAGAAAAAATATAGGCAACTCAGTAAAAATTCTGAACACATCTGTCACACACACACACACAAAAGAGATGTCCAGATGATCAAAAAATGCAACAATGCTTTAAAAGGGAACTTATGATTGCCAGGGGGCAAGGGATAGCTAAGGACTTTGGAAAGCTCATTTACACAGTGCTATATTCAAAATGGATAACAAATAAAAACCTATTCATAGCACATGGAAGTATCCTCAATGCTTTGTGCCAGCCTGGATGGAAAGAGGGTTTGGGAGAGAATGGATTCATGTATATGTAGGGCTGAGTCCTTTCACTGTTCACCTGAAACTATCACAGCTTGTTAGTCAGCTACACCCTAATACAAAATGCTTTTGGTGTTAAATAAATAAGTAAATAAATTTTTTAAAAGAATGCTTTAATGGTGGCTCAGAAGGTAAAGAATTTGCCTGCAATGAAGAGGACCCGAATTTGATCCCTGGATCGCGAAGATCCCCTGAAGAGGGGAATGGCTACCCACTCCAGTATTCTTGCCTGGAGAATCCCGTGGACAGAGGAGCTTGATGGGCTGCAGTCTGTGGGGTCGCAAAGAGTCGGACATGACTAAGCAACTAATGATATAATTAGTCACAAAGGAAATGCTAAGTGAAATCACAATGAGATAATTTCATACCTACCAGACTGTCTAAAATGAGTAAGACAAGAAATAAAAGTGTTGGTGAGCATATGGAATAACCAGAACTTTTAAACACCGAGAATATAAATTAGAATAAATATTTGGGAAAATTGTTTGGTAGTATGATAGACCCCTGCATTCTTGAAATCTGTAACTGCACATTGAACAAACTGCAGAACAAAATTATTTTTTAAAATACCACTTAAAAAAAATAAAATAAAATACCACTTTATAAGGAACTTGAGGATTTGCAAATTTCAGTATCCACAGGAGAGTCTTAGAACCAATCACCCCAGATACTAACAGATGGCTGTTTCTGAATACAAGCATATACTTTGACCCAACAACTCCACTCTTGATTATATTCCCAACAAAAATGCATACATAGAATGGCTAACTGTTGCTATGGAATGGATCAGGTATATTTACACAATGGAATGTTACATGGCAATGGGATTGAATAATCCACAAATATAAGCACCAATTTGGATGTCATAAATATAACACTGAATAAAAGAAGCAAACCATAAAAGCTAACTACAGTATAACTCTATTTATATAAAATCCATTAAAAAACAAGTGTTCTACAACATTATAAATCAACAGATTGGTCATCATTGACAAACACAATGATCTGAAGAGTATGTGAGGAAATGCTGGTTAAACAGGTATGTTCAGTTTTTGGAACCTACCTAATTGAAAATCTATTATATGTGCATTTTATGTATATAATAAAACCATAACAACTTTTCAGTATCAACATTGTTGTTGTTCAGTGATGGCAAATAGATTCTAACTTTGGAGTGGGGAGTGATGTGATATAAGGAGAAATAGGATAGATGTTATGATGGATGAGGGAATCAAAACTTTAATTTTTCTCTCAGGGCATAATAATTTTGCTTTTAATTTAAAATATAAATAAAAAGAATATTAAAAGTTAAGAATTATAAAAAGTTTACAGGTTGGACTTAGAATCAAATTAAAATAAAACCGAATAGGTAATTATGGGTACCACTTACAATTACTGCAAGTCCTATGAAGACATAATGTTTCAACTCTTAAACTTCAAAGAGCCTGTGCTACCCTTCTTAGGTCAAAAAATTTTATTACAAAGTCCTTGATGGGCTCTACCAGATCTATGCATTTAGAGGTACAATTACTATAGGATTATCACACACGCACACGCACACGCACACACATGCACGCACGCACAAAAATCAGTAGCATATTATTGGAACATAAGAGGTGAGAGCTGCATTAATCCATTAAATGAATACATTTAAAGTATCATTATTGGACTTTCCTGGTGGCGCAATGGATAAGAATTCACCTGCCAATGTAGGGGACATGGTTTCAATCTGTGGTATGGAAAGATTCCACATGTGTGAAGTAATTAAGCCTATGTACCACATTTACTGAGCCCGGACACCACAATGCCTAAGCTTGCACGATGCAACTACTGAAGCCAGTGTGCCTAGAGTCGTTGCTCCACAACAAGAGAAGCCACCACAATGAGAAGCCTGCACACTGCAATGAAGAGTAGCACCCACTCGCTTCAAGTAGAGAAAGCCCATGCAAAGCAACGAAGACCTAGCACAGTTAAAAATAAACAAAATATAAAGTACCATGCTCAATTATAGATCTGGTTAACAAAATCAGGCATATCTAGAGGAGGGTTATTTCTACAGGAGAGTATGTAAAATAAGTCTTATAAAATAATGGAAAAAAATAGGGACATTGCTCCCAGAGAAGAGTACCTGAAAATACTGAAAGCTTATCTAGGGAAAGTGGGTGCTGATTCCTTTAGTCTTTGTAGCTGCAGAGTGCGAACTGGGACCCTTGGACAGAAATTATAAGAAGACCAATTTCAGTTTATTATAAGGAAAAACAAATAATCCAATATGGACTTACTTGCCTCAAGAGGTACATACTGCCTATCTCTGCCAAAATATTGAAGATGGGATATTAGCAATTAACAGAAAGTGGCAATTGATCTTTTTCTTCCAACACTAATATTACAACTTTTTTTTTTTTAAGGATGAAGCTTTTGTGGGTGAGATTTGACCTCAAAAGACTTAGGTTCTCACACTGGTCTTCTTTACTTACTAGGAAAAACAACCTTGAACAAGTAACTTGACCTTTCTCATTGATCAGTAAATTGGAGATATTTCAACTTCCTCACAGCATTGAAATGGGGACAAAAATGTACAGATTGAAGCATTTTGAAAACATCCATATGTATATTTGCTATTGTTACTTGAGGAATCTTACTTGTATCAGGAAGAAGACAGAAAAACTAGATGACAGGAGATATTTTAGGAGCTATCAGAAATACCTGAGTGGGAAAGAAGCAGCTGGGATGTGGGTGGGAATTTCCCGGGATGGGATCTGAAGCAGGGGAGAGCTTATCAAACATGATGGAAGGGAAGCTCAGTTGAGATTCTCCCCCTGAACAGAGAAGGCTCTTAGGTATCTGAGGACTCCTGTACCTACTGGAGCTATACCTAACTAACTCAGCCGCGTGGAAAAGGACAATTGGGGCCAGCACATTTAGTAAGCATAAAGTTAGTGAAAATGATTTTAAATAAAGTGATAATCAGTAAGCCAAGATTGTAGAGAATGAGTTACTGAACATGGTAAAGATTTCTGAAAAACTGACAATATACCATTTATGTGCCATACGGCTTATCCACATCCAGAGGAGAAATATTCTAAATATCAGTGCATACACATTTTGCCTCCTTGGATAAAAAATAAAAAATAAATCCACATAATTTAAATTACTTTTTACAACTATATAAAATGCAGTTATACTCTCTGGACTTCATTAAGGCTTGTGGTCGTTTGCCCTGTACTATTTTTATCCCCTAATTTATGTGTTCTCTTATAAGGTTTGTGTGTGAAATTTTCTGCCTTAGCAGTCTATACAACATAGCCTCACCTTTGGCCTCAACATGACATGGAAATACTCCATCCCCAAGATGCAAAACTAAAGTCCTCTTTCTGATCAGATCACCCTCTTCCTATTTTCCCCACTAACTCCCACTCAAACTGCTTCTTACATGAATCCCATCCTGAATGTTAATCAGGTCCTTCTCCCCTTTCTATTATCTCTGGCTGAATATCCCTTTTAAGTTTTTTTTTTTCTTCTTTTCTATTTCAACTTAAATTCAAGGCTGAAAATATCAAGTCCTCTTTCATTTTCAGAATCACAGGATCTTGAACTTCCAAGGCTCCTCTTTGCAAAATTCCAGACCCAAACAACAAAGTCCAGAGCTTCCCTGGTGGGCCAGTGGTTAAGAATCTGCCTTGCAATGCAGGGGACACCAGTTCGATCCCTGGTCCAGGAAGATCCCTAACGCTACAGAGCAACTAAGCCTGTGCACCACTGCTGCTGAGCCCACGTGCCACAGCTACTGCACCCTGCACACCTAGAGCCAGTGCTCCACAAGAGAAGCCCCCACAGTGAGAAGCCCGCACTCCACAACTAGAGAATAGCCCCCACTTGCTACAACTGGAGAAAACCTGCACAGTAATCAAGACTGAGTACAGCCAAAATAATAAATAAATCTTAGAACAAAACAAACAACAACAAAAAAGCCTGATATTTTCATGTGGGGGCATAGCTTATATTTAAGAAACTAGGCTCTGTGTTTAGGCATTTTTTCCTAAATATTTTTCTAAACATTAGACAAATACAAATCAAAACTACAATGATGTATCACTTCATACCAGTCACACTAGTCCGAATGGACATCAACAATAAATCTACAAACAATAAATGCTGGAGAGGGTGTGGAGAAAAGGGAATCCTCCTACACTGTGAGATTGTAAACTGGTGCAACTGCTATGGAAAACAGTATGGAGGTTCCTTAAAAAACTTAAAATGGAGCTACCACATGATCCAGCAACCCCACTCCTGAACATATTTCTGGAAAAACCATAATTTGAAAGGATCCATGCACCCCAGTGTTCACATTTTACACATTTTACAAAAGCTAGGACATGGAAGCACCCCAAATATCTATTGACAGAGAAAGAAATAAAGATGTGGTACATATCTACCATGGAATATTACTCAACTATTAAAAAAAAGAGTGAAATAATGCCATTTGCAGCAACATGGATGGACCTAGAGATTGTCACACTGAGTGAAGTATGTCAGACGCAAAAAGATAAATACCATATGATATTTCTTACATATGGAATCTAAGGGGAAAAGCTGCAAATTAACCTATTTACAAAACAAAAATTGAGTCACAGATAAAGCAAACAAGTTTACTGTTATCAGGAGGGGAGGGGAGGGATTTAATTAGGAGATTGAGATTGAACATATATACACTGCTGCTGCTGCTGCTGCTAAGTCACTTCAGTTGTGTCCGGCTCTGTGTGCGATCCCGTAGACGGCAGCCACCAGGCTCCCCCATCCCTGGGATTCTCCAGGCAAGAACACTGGAGTGGGCTGCCATTTCCTTCTCCACATATATACACGGCTATACATAAAAGATGGGCTTCTCAGGTGGCTCTAGTGGTAAAGAACCTGCCTGCCAATACAAGAGACAGAAGAGACAGGGGTTCGATCCCTGAGATGAGAAGATCCACTGGAGGAGGAAATGGCAACCCACTCCAGTATTCTTGCCTGGAGAATCACATGAACAAAGGACCCTGGAGGACTACAGTCCATAGGGTCACAAAGAATTGAACACAATGGAAGCAACATAGCGTGCACACACAGCATATATAAATGATGGATAACAAACTGTATAGCACAGGAAACTCTATTCAGGGCTCTACAAAGAGCTGTATGGGAAGCAAGTCTAGAAAAGAGTGCATATATGTATATGTGTGACTGATTCACTTTGCTGTACAGCAGAAACTAACACATTGTAAATCAATTATACTTCAATAAAAAAATAATTTTAAAAGTGAGATTGCCTTTTTAAAAATATACTGTTATTGACAGATATATCTAATACATGTTTGTGAATTCTTTCCTCCTACTAATTTTTTGGTGTTTTTTTTTTTTTTTTTTGGTGGTGGTGTTCTTTTTCCAGTTGTTTTAGGTGTAAAGTTAGGTTGTCTATTCGATGTTTTTCTTGTTTCTTTGGATAGGATTATATTGCTATAAACTTCCCTCTACCAGTACTTTGGCCACCTCATGCAAAGAGTTGACTCATTGGAAAAGACTCTGATGCTGGGAGGGATTGGGGGCAGGAGGAAAAGGAGACGACAGAGGATGAGATAGCTGGATAGCATCACCGACTCAATGGACATGAGTTTGGGTAAACTCCAGGAGTTAGTGATGGACAGGGAGGCCTGGCGTGCTGCGATTCATGGGGTCGCAGAGTCAGACGCGACTGAGCGACTGAACTGAACTGAACTGAGGACTGCTTTTGCTGCATCCTATAGGTTTTGAGTTGTCTTGTTTTCATTGTCATTTGTTTCTAGAAATTTTTTTTATTTCCCTTTTGATTTCTTTAGTAACCTGTTGGTTATTTAGAAACATATTGTTTAATTTCCATGTGTTTGTGTTTTTTTACAGGTTTTCTTCTTGTAATTGATATCTAGGCTCATACTGTTGTGGTCAGAGAAGATGCTTGATATGATTTCAATTTTGTTAAATTTACTGATGTTTGATTTATGGCACAACGTGTAGTCTATCCTGGAGAATGCTCCATGTGCATTTGAGAAAATGTATTCTTCTGCATTTGCATGGAATGTCCTGAAGATATCAATGAGATCCATCTCATCCGATGTATCATTTAAGACTTATGTTTCCTTATTAATTTTATGTTATGATGATCTGTCCATTGGTGTGAGTGGGGTGTTAAAGTCTCCTACTATTATTGTGTCACTGTCAATTTCTCCTTTTATGTCTGTTAGTGTTTGTCTTATGTATTGAGGTGCTCCTATGTTGGGTACATAGATATTTACAATTGTTATGTCTTCCTCTTGGATTGATCTCTTGATCATTATGTAGTGTCCTTCCTTATCTCTTGTAATCTTCTTTATTTTAAGGTCTATTTTGTCTGATATGAGGATTGGTATTCGAGCTTTCTTTCGCTTCCCATTTGCATGGAATATATTTTTCCATCCTTTCACTTTCAGTCTATATGTGTCTTTAGGTCTGAAGTGGGTTTCTTGTAGACAGAATATATATGGGTCTTGTTTTGTATCCATTCAGTCGGTCTGTGTTTTTTGCTTGGAGAATTTAAACTGTTTACATTTAAAATAATTATTGATATATATGTTCCTATTGCCATGTTCTTAATTGTTTGGGGTTGATTCTGTAGATCTTTTTCTTCTCTTGTACATCTTCACTATATAAGTCCCTTTAACATTTGCTGTAAAGCTGGTTTGGTGGTACTGAATTCTCTTAACTTTTGCTTGTCTGAAAAGCTTTTTATTTCTCCATCAATTTTGAATGAGATCCTTGCCAGGTACAGTGATCTTGGTTGTAGATTTTTCCCTTTCAGCACTTTAAAGATATCCTGCCATTCCCTTCTGGCCTGCAGAGTTTCTGCTGAAAGATCAGCTGCTAATCGTATGGGGTTTCCCTTGTATGGTACTTGTTGCTTTTCCCTGCTGCTTTTAACATTCTTTCTTTGCGTTTGGTCTTTGTTAGTTTGATTATCATGTGTCTTGGCATGTTTCTCCTTGGGTGTATCCTGTATGGGACTCTGTGCCTGTTGAACTTGATTGACTATTTCCTTTTCTATGTTGGGGAAATTTTCAACTATAATCTCTTCAAAAATTTTCCCATATCCTTTCTTTTTCTCTTGTTCTTCTGGGATCCCTATAATTTGAGTGTTGGTGTGTTTGATATGGTCCCATATATGGTCCTCAGTTCATTTTTTTTAGTTTTTTCTGCTCTTCAGAAGTTATTTCCACCATTTTATCTTCCAGCTCACTGGTTTGTTCTGATTCAGATATTCTGCTATTGATTCCTTCTAGAGTATTTTTAATTTCAGTAATTGTGTTTTTTGTCTCTGTATATTTATTCTTTAATTCTTCTAAGTCTTTATTAATTGATTCTTACATTTTCTCCATTTTGTTTTCAAGGTTTTTGATCATCTTTACTATCATTTTCCTGAATTCTTTTTCAGGTAGTTTGCCTATTTCCTCTTCATTTATTTGGACTTCTGGTTTTCTAGTTTGTTCCCTCACTTGTGTAGTATTTCTCTGCCTTTTTGTTATTTTTTATTTTTTAAAACCTACTGTGTTTGAGGTCTCCTCTTTCCAGGCTTCAAGGTTGAATTCTTTCTTCCTTTCAGTTTCTGCCCTCCTAAGTTTAGTCCAGTGGTTTGTGTAAGCTTTGTATGGGGTGAGATCTGTACTGTGTTTTTTTGTTTGTTTGGTTTTCCTCTGATGGGCAAGGCTGAGTGAAATGGTAATCCTGTCTGCTGAGGATTGGGTTTGCATTTTTGTTCTGTTTGCTGTTTAGATGAGGCATCCTGCACAGGGTGCTACTGGTGGTTGGGTGATGCCAGGTCTTGTATTCAAGTGATTTCCTTTGAGTTCTCAGTATTTGATACTCCCTATGGTATGGACCTAACAGAAGCAGAAGATATTAAGAAGAGATGGCAGGAATACACAGAAGAACTATACAAAAAAGATCTTCATGACCTGGATAATCACGATGGTGTGATCACTCATCTAGAGCCAGACATCCTGAAATGTGAAGTCAAGTGGGCCTTAGAAAGCATCACTACGAACAAAGCTAGTGGAGGTGATGGAATTCCAGTTGAGCTATTTCAAATCCTGAAAGATGATGCTGTGAAAGTGCTACACACAATATGCCAACAAATTTGGGAAACTCAGCAGTGGCCACAGGACTGGAAAAGGTCAGTTTTCATTCCAATCCCAAAGAAAGGCGATGCTGAAGAATGCTCAAACTACCACACAATTGCACTCACCTCACACGCTAGTAAAGTAATGCTCAAAATTCTCCAAGCCAGGCTTCAGCAATATATGAACCGTGAACTTCCTGATGTTCAAGCTGGTTTTAGAAAAGGCAGAGGAACCAAAGATCAAATTGCCAACATCTGCTGGATCATGGAAAAAGCAAGAGAGTTCCAGAAAAACATCTATTTCTGCTTTATTGACTATGCCAAACCCTTTGACTGTGTGGATCACAATAAACTGTGGAAAATTCTGAAAAAGATGGGAATACCAGACCACCTGACCTGCCTCTTGAGAAATCTGTATGCAGGTCAGGAAGCAACAGTTAGAACTGGACATGGAACAACAGACTGGTTCCAAATAGGAAAAGGAGTATGTCAAGGCTGCATATTGTCACCCTGCTTATTTAACTTATATGCAGAGTACATCATGAGAAACGCTGGACTGGAAGAAACACAAGCTGGAATCAAGATTGCCGGGAGAAATATCAATCATCTCAGATATGCAGATGACACTGCCCTTATGGCAGAAAGTGAAGAGGAACTAAAAAGCCTCTTGATGAAAGTGGAAGAGGAGAGTGAAAAAGTTGGCTTAAAGCTCAACATTCAGAAAATGAAGATCATGGCATCCGGTCCCATTGCTTCATGGGAAATAGATGGGGAAACAGTGGAAACAATGTCAGACTTTATTTGGGGGGGCTCCAAAATCACTGCAGATGGTGACTGCAGCCATGAAATTAAAATATGCTTACTCCTTGGAAGAAAAGTTATGACCAACCTAGACAGCATATTCAAAAGCAGAGACATTACTTTGCCGACTAAGGTCCGTCTAGTCAAGGCTATGGTTTTTCCTGTGGTCATGTATGGATGTGAGAGTTGGACTGTGAAGAAGGCTGAGAGCCAAAGAATTGATGCTTTTGAACTGTGGTGTTGGAGAAGACTCTTGAGAGTCCCTTGGACTGCAAGGAGATCCAACCAGTCCATTCTGAAGGAGATCAGCCCTGGGATTTCTTTGGAAGGAATGATGCTAAAGCTGAAACTCCAGTACTTTGGCCACCTCATGCGAAGAGTTGACTCGTTGGAAAAGACTTTGATGCTGGGAAGGATTGGGGGCAGGAGGAGAAGGGGACGACAGAGGATGAGATGGCTGGATGGCATCACTGACTCGAGTCAGTGGACGCGAGTGGACGCGAGTCTGAGTAAACTCTGGGAGTTGGTGATGGACAGGGAGGCCTGGTGTGCTGCAATTCATGGGGTCGCAAAGAGTCAGACACAACTGAGTGACTGAACTGAACTGAACTGAACTGATGGGGTCCCAAAGAGTCGGACATGACTAAGTGGCTTCACTTTCACTTTTCACTTTCATGCATTGGAGAAGAAAATGGCAACCCACTCCAGTGTTCTTGCCTAGAGAATCCCAGGGATGGGGGAGCCTGGTGGGCTGCCATCTATGGGGTCACACAGAGTCTGACACGACTGAAGCAAAGTAGCAGCAGCAGCAGCAGGGTTAGTTCTCTGGTAATCTAGGGTCTTGGAGTCAGTGCTTCCACTCCAAAGGCTCAGGGCTTGATCTCTGGTCAGGTACGAAGATTCCACAATGGATTATTATGGCATTAAGTGAAATTAAAACAAATACCCCATAACGAGAAACCAAAGATGAACCCAAGACAAATGGCAGTTACAAAGTCAGGCAAATAATAATTAAGATAATGGAATATACACATATACATATACACACATCAGCAAAATCAAAACCATCCAACAAAAATAAAGTACAGTAGACTGACCTGACAAACAAAGGAAGTCAAAAATTGTATCTATCAGTTAAGAATAAAACTAATTAAAGCACAAACTGGAAAACAAAACTAAAGCAAAGTGCCAAGTAGGGAATAAAGCAATGAAAATAAAACTAACAAATATACTGAGAGGAAAGGAAACAAGGAAAAGAAAGAAAGAATAGATATGCAAAGTTAAATAAAGGTAGACAAAGAAGATTTAAATATACATTAAAGATTTAACTACATTAAAGGGGGAAAGAAAAGTAGGAAACACAAAGTAATAGATGTGGAAAAAATAATAATAGGTTTAAAAAGTTAAATTTTTTTTAAAAAGAGGAAAAAACAGGAGGAAGAAAAGAAAAAAAAAAAAGGTAAACTTCACAGAATTGCAAAAGCCCAATATAGAGGCAGAGATTTACAACAACAATAAAAAATGTGACTAAGAAAAAAAAAAAAGCTCAAAAGCTTAGATTTCTTAGTGCCAATAAAACTGACAACTACAATGGCGGGGGCGGGGGGGGGGGGGGGTTGGTGGCGGGAGCAGGGGTGGGTGGTGGGGAAAGAAAAAAGAAAAAAATCCCAAAGAGTCTACAAAACAAGTCAAAACATAAACGTAAGAATGATAAATGTTTTTCTTGAGTCACTGCTGTCAGAGCCTTTTTCCTCTCTGGGAGTCACAGTCCACCTCAACCTGCCTAGGATGCCCTCCAACACTGTACTGCTTTCTGGACCTGCCGTGGGGGCAGTTCAGATTCTAATCTGATCCTACTCCTGTGTGTTCTTGCCTCCAATGTCCACAGCTATCAGAACTAGTGTGTTTTCTTTTGTGGGAGCTCTCAGTTCCTTTTATATATTCCACAGACACAGAGTCTCCCTCGGTGATCATGTGGATTTAATCTGTAGCTTGTACAGATGGTGGGAAGGTTTTGGGTCTTCTTCCTTAGTCACATTGCCTCTGGGTTTCAGTTGTGGTTTTATTTCCACCTCTGCATGTGGGTCCTCCACTGGGATTTGCTCCTGAGGCTGCCCTAGAGGACTTGGGTCTGCCCCTCTGAGGGCCAGGTTTTAAGGTGGTGTAGCTGCTTGAGTTGCAGGGGTTCTGGCAGCACCAGGTACTCAAGGGATGTTGGCAGCTAGGGCAGCAGGAAATATAGTGCTCTAGAAGGATATGGCCAAAGAAGGCAATGGCACCCCACTCCAGTACTCTTGCCTGGAAAATCCCATGGGCAGATGAGCCTGGTGGGCTGCAGTCCATGGGGTCGCGAAGAGTCATACACGACTGAGTGACTTCACTTTCACTTTTCACTTTCACGCATTGGAGAAGGAAATGGCAACCCATTCCAATGTTCTTGCCTGGAGAATCCTAGGGACAGGGGAGCCTGGTAGGCTGCTGTCTATGGGATCGCACAGAGTTGGACACAACTGAAGCGACTTAGCAGCAGCAGCAGAAGGATATGGCAACCAGTATTGGCCAATATGCTCCAGTATTCTTGCCTAGAGAAACCCCCTGACAGAGAAGTCTGGCAGTCCACAGGGTTGCAAAGAGTTGGACATGACTGAAGCAACCCTACATATGTAGACACAGGACATTTTATGCTTATGGCTGCTCTGCCCTAGTGAGGGTTGAGCGTGACGGTGGCTCAGCTGCTTGGTTTGTGGAGATCCTGGCGATGCCAAGTGTGCACGGACACAGACTGCCTCCGCCACAGGAGTTATGGCCCTATCCAAGTCTTTTCTTGAGCCTCCTGTAGCTGGTGATCAAACCTCTTTGGCCAGTCTTTCTCCATAGCTCTGCCCATTCAGGCACTTGGAGGGCTCCCTTGCCTGCGGTCCTTCTCTATTATTCCGTGTGTCAGGCACATAGAGAGGCTCCCCTGACTGGGGTCCTACTCTGTTGATTGGCAGGTCGGACACTTAAAGGGGCACCCTGGGTGGGGTCCTACTCTGTAGTTCAGTGCTATAGGCATTTGATGGGCCAGTCTCTCACTCATTCAACTACTGATAGTGGGGTGTGGGGAGAGGCTATGGTGACGGCTCCACCCCCTACTAGTGACTCAGCAGAATCCTCTTGCTTCCATGGCTGCCTGGCTTTCCTCCACAGGCATTTCCCACCACAATCTCCTCCCTAACATCCCCTCGATCTGTCTCACCACAGTCAAAAACAGTCCTCACCCTGAGATTGCTCCACAATCCCTAACACTAGCTCCCAGCCACTGCACTTTCTCGGAGACCTGCTCCCTGTCAGGGGTATAGCTGCAGCAAGGACTGTCTGATTCTTATTCCATTTGGGCTGCCACAGATCAGCTATTTCACTCTCAGCTTTAAATGTTTCTCCTTTGACTCAGACAATTGCCCTGATGCGGGGATCAGACCGCTGCTTCAGTTCCCCCACCCACCCAGGGCCGGTCCAGTCCCACTAACACCCCTATTTTCCCCCCTAGTTCTTTGGTCCTACCGAGTTTTGTGTGGCTGGTTCTATATATTCTTTTCTGCTGGTCAGGTACTCCTGTCCACTCTCAGCTGGTGTTCTGCATGCATTTCTATGTCTGAAGGTGTATTCTTACACACCCACCTACTCCTCTGCCATCTTTAGGCCTCTACATTTACAGAAAGAAAAGTGAAGTTGCTTAGTCATGTCCAACTCTTTGTGACCCCATGGACTGTAGCCTACCAGGCTCCTCCATCCATGGGATTCTCCATGCAAGAATACTGGACTGGGTTGCCATTTCCTTCTCCAGGATATCTTCCCAACCCAGGGATTGAACCTGGGTCTCTCGCATTATAGGCAGATGCTTTACCATCTGAGCCACCAATTATAGTTAAATACAAACTGTTCAGTGTAGCCAACAATGCCCTGCATAATCTCCTTCTTACCTATCTCTTCATTTTCATCGTGCTATTCTTACTGCGTTCACCTGGCTTTGACTACACTACCTTCCTTGGTGTTTATAAGATACCATGAACTCTTTCCTAACTCAGGAATGTTGCTTATGCTAGTTTCTTCATCTCGAAAACTGTTCTGCCTAAGTCATCCCTAACTGACTTCTTATCTCAGCCTTCCTGCCTCAAACTAATAGTGGCTATTTTCCCTGAAAAACGTATCTAAAGTTAAAGCCCTCATTATTTTCTGTCAAAGCACCGTTTTAATTTCCTTCATGGTATTTATCATATCTATGACCATTTTGTTAATTTATTATTTGTCCATTGCTTCTCTTCCAATGCATTATATAGTCTACAAAGTCAAAGACCAGGCTTTTCTTTTCAACACTATAGCTTCAGCACTTGATACTGTCCCCAGATCATGGGATATGCTCAATAATAATTGCTAAACCATTTGCCTGATAATTCACATTTGAAAAATCTACATTAGTTTCTACTATGTTTTAAGCGCTTGACATGATCAGTGTAAAATTGATCATGAAAATGATCAATGTAGTTTTTAAGAACAGGCATTCTTATACAGATGTAGGCAAAGGATTACAAAATTACGTGGGAAATGCCATAAAGAGGCATTGGTAGGAAAAGGACAATTTGGTCTTCCTATAGGAGGCAAGCTCCAAAATCACTTCAGATGGTAATTGCAGCCGTGAAATTAGAAGACACTTACTCCTTGGAAGGAAAGTTATGACCAACCTGGATAGCATATTCAAAAGCAAAGACATTACTTTGCCAACAAAGGTCCGTCTAGTCAAGGCTATGGTTTTTCCAGTGGTCATGTATGGATGTGAGAGTTGGACTGAAGAAGGCTGAGCACCGAAGAACTGATGCTTTTGAACTGTGGTGCTGGAGAAGACTCTTGAGAGTCCCCTGGACTTCAAGGAGATCCAACCAGTCCATTTTAAAGGAGATCATTCCTGGGTGTCCTTTGGAAGGACTGATACTAAAGCTGAAACTCCAATATGTTGGCCACCTCATGAGAAAAGTTGACTCATTGGAAAAGCCCCTGATGCTGGGAAGGGTTGGGGGCAGGAGGAGAAGGGGACGACAGAGGATGAGATGGCTGGATGGCATCACCGACTTGATGGACGTGAGTTTGAGTGAACTCCAGGAGTTGATGATGGACAGGGAGGCCTGGTGTGCTGCAATTCATGGGGTCGCAAAGAGTCAGACACGACTGAGCGACTGAACTAAACTGAACTGAAAGGAGGCAAGGAAGTCTTCATGGAGAAACTGACATTGGAATTAAATCAGAGGTTCTCAAAAGGTTCCAATTTTGCTCCCAAGGGCATTTGGTAATGTCTAGAGACATTTCAATCATCACAGCTGGGGAAGAAGGAGATTGTTGTTGATACCCAGGTGGGTAAAGACCAGGAATCATCCTGCAATGCACATTACAGCAACCCCCAAAGAATGGGTTATCCAGCTCAAAACTTCAAATGGGCCAAGCTTGAGAAATTCTGAATTAGATCTTCAAAAATTAATGAGGATTTCCTACTATCTAGATGGCGATAACTTTGTCTTCCTGAAAATATCTATTCTATACCAGTTGCTATTTATACCCAGTTCTAAAATATACATCTGTTTATATCACACCCAGTTCATAATTTTCTGATATTATTACAGTATCTACAAATGTATCGAATAATTATTCCAAGTCAGGGTTTTCATGACCATCTTGTGAGAAAGGTGTTATTGTCCCCATTTTACTGAAAAGGAAACTAAGATTCAAAGAAAATAAATAACCAACAGGGTCTTTATTCTCCTTTTGCCTAGAGAATAAAATCTAAACACCTTGTCATGTCAACTTACTGCCCAATCTGATTTCACCCTTCCTTTCCAGCTTCATTTCCCAATAGTCTTCCCAAACACAAAAGTTTAATTATGACTAGCAATTACTGATGACAAAATGCTAATTTCCAAAAATACTTTGGAAACCAACTGGACACTATCTAGCAAAGTTGAGAAGACATATACTCTGTGGACAAACAATGCAAATCCTAGATGTACATCTCAGAGATGCTCTTGCACCTCTTCACTAGGAGATGTGTACAAAAATACTCAAATACCATTTCTGTGCAACAGGAGAAAAGAATAGAGGGAAAGAGATAAATCAATTCAAAAATCTATCAGTAAGAGACTTAGATAAATGAGTTGTGGCTTATTTATACAATGGGATAATACAGAGCAATTAAATGTTATATATGCACAGAAATATACAGATCAACATGGACAAAATCTCACAAATATAATATTAAGAAAAATGCAAGTAGTGTGAATATAAATAGCATATATAATATTGATATGCAGTTCAAAACATATACACACCTAAACAAATTATTCAGATGCCCATATTTAAGAAACAAACCTGTATGTAAAGGAAAGCAAAACAATCACAAACACCACATTCAGAATAGTGGTTATTTTTAAAGGGAAAAGAAGGCCATGAGATCTAGAATCTTCAGTATATTTGGTAATATGCTACTTCTTAAGATGAAATGTGGGCACACAAGTCTTCATTATAGTATTCTTTTCATTGTATATAAGATTGGCCTATGTATACATTATTTATATGTAGGGACTTCCCTGGTGGTCCAGTGGTTAAGACTCTGCACTTCCACTGAAGGAATCATGGGTTCCATCCCTGATTAAGGAACTAAGATCTTACATGCAAAGTGGCACAGCCAAATAAATAAATAAATAAACTGTTATTCATATGTAGTAAATGTTTTAAACTGATACCATATATATTTTTTTTAATTTTAAAAAACCTATTTATTTTCAATTGTAGGATAATTGGTTTACAATCTTGTGCTGGTTTCTACCATACAGCAACATGAATCAGCTGTAGGTATACATATGTCCCCTCCGTCTTGAACCTCTCTCCCACCTTCCACACCATCCCACCCCTCTAGGGTATTACAGAGCCCCAGTTTGAGTTCCCTGAGTCATACAGCAAATTCCCATTAGCTATTTTTTTTACATATGTAAACTTATACCATTTTTTTAAAATTTAGTTCTTGTGGTTCCTTTTGTCTAAAATGGCCTCCTTTTTTTTTCCATTTAGTGGAAACATTTTTAAAAGAACTATTGAAGTTCAGAGGGGGAAGTTTAATTCAGGAGAGGTAACAAAGAAAGGTCACAAAGCGGAAGTGACATTTGAACTACCCTTTAAATTTTGAGAAGTGTAAACAGAGTCAAAAAAAGATTATTCAGGGCAGAGGAAACACCTTGAACTAAAACATAGTGAATAATAAAAAGCTCAAAGAATCCAGTATGGCTGAAGAGAAGAGTAAGAACAGAAAAGTATGAGTTAGAAATTTAGAGAGATAGAGACATTTCAAATGTCATCCCAATATCCTAATATGAGACTTTTATCCTAATAAGGGAGTTACTAAGATTTGTACTGTTAAAAAAATAAAAAAGATGTTTTGGGGAAAGAACCATGAGAAAAGAACAAAGGATAGATTGGAATGGAGAGTAAGAAAAACAATTTAAAGGCTATGGAAAGAGACAGAAAGATCAGAACTAAGAAAGTAGCTTGATCAGACTAATTAGGCATCTGTTTAATCTCGCCTATCTTTGGTATTATTAAGTATGGGTTAGTTACCAAATCCCAGAGCTGCAGATTAACTTGAGATAGAACATGCTCATTTACCAGTAGCATGAAAAATACATGGGAATTTTTAAAGGAGTTATCTTTAAATTTCTAAAAATAAAGTATAATAGCTTTAGAAATTAACCACAATATTTCCTTTTAGCTGAAGATATTCTATGAAATGAAATGAGTCACACTAACAAATTACATAAACTCAGGTCAACAGGATGCCAAGTTGACTGTTCAGTTATACCACTCAAAAACTTTATTTGCTGGAAAGAATAAGCACAGCTTCTCAAGATGCTTAAATAATTTCTAGGAAGCTGTTTCTTGATTCCTTGGCAGACCTCAGAGTTGAAAGGGTCAAAGACATTCAAAACTGGAAAGGACACTAGAGATTATCTAGATCAACACTTTCCTTGTACTGATGATGAGGCTAAAGCTCAGTGGGGGAGGGGTACTTATCCAAGGTTGCAGGACAAGTTATTTGATTCACTCACTAAGGTAAATATTCATTGAACTCCTACCTTGTGTGATGTACTGCTTTGGTATCTGAACCAGGAATAGAATCCTGATCTCCAGAACCCTGGCTTTGGGCTCTTGTGCAACAACGTGTGCAGCCAAGCTTTAATATTAAGTTAATTCACTGGGGACCAATTTCAGCTCATATATCTGAGGTCCTTGTCTATCAGTTGTGGAAGCCTGGGCCCTTATCTAGACCTACTAAGTCAGAATCTCTTGGGAAAGGGTTATGAAAACTGTATTTATTCATTTCCTAATTCTCACTAAAATATGAAATTTGAGAAGCACAATCTTGAGGGAATGGAAAGGGAAAAGCAAGGATTTAAATTTTTAATTGAATTTAGAAAGGCAAATGGGCTTCCCTGGTGACTCAGCAGTAAAGCATCTGCCTGCCAATGCAGGAGACAGGGGTTCGATCTCTGGATCGGAAAGATCTCTTGGAGAAATGACAACCTACTCCAGTATTCTTGCCTGGGAAATCTCATGAATGGAGAACTTGACGGGCTACAGTCCATAGGGTGACAAAAGAATTGGAAACAACTTAGCGAGTAAGCAACAACAACAGGAAGGCAAATAGCTAATACAAGTCAACATATTCCCAGAAGGAAAGAAACTGATCAGTCTCAGAAACTGATTAACCATTTACCAATAAAGTATACTTCACTGTTGTTCTATGCACTTTTACATTTATCTACAATTACCTCCTCTTTTTTCCTATCAGAAGAACATAGTTCAGGATGGTTAAGTAGCTTACAGGAGGTCACAAAGCTAAGAGGCAAGGGTAAAATTTTTTTCCACTACACCACAGTTTCCTCACCTGTCAAATATAGGAACTGTATTTGATGAAATTTAAAATTCTCTTGATGGTGTATGAAAAATCAGACAGTGTGTTTCTCTGTGTTTTAATTCACTGCAGACTCAATGCCAATGTTTCCTTTAAGGAAGCAGTGGGAAAAATAAAGGCCAAATCTCTCTCATCAGACTGAGACCCAGAAACTGCCTTAGAGAAGAATATCCTATGGCAGTCCAATATTGGACCCACCATACTATTCTTACAAATATTGAACTGTGTTGGTTGGTCTCCAATTCCTTACTTCACCATCTGCAACTGAGTCCCGGCCTGTCGCTATCAAATCCGAGTGACTGGATCCAGTTCCGGGTTCCAGCTTCTCTCAGTTATTATATTCCACTGAAGTTAACCAGGTTTAGCAACTGAACAACAAGTCTGTGTTATATAGCTGGCAAGGAGTAAAATCATGACCATACCCAAGCTTCCCGATGCAAACACCAAAACACTGTACATTAAACGTCCCTCAAATGCACTTAAGTTAGGGAAAGAACGTGGAAAATAATATGCTCAGAATCCAATCCATCACAATATTGAAGTACACAGAAAGTCGGTTTTGTATTAATATGATTGCTTGAGGCTAAATGTTACCAGCCTCTTCTCCTCTACACACCACTTCTTTGTGCCACATCAGCCCATCTGCTAGAACAATAACCCATTCACCGTATGACGCAGCCAAGTTCAATGCTCCAGAATATATGGCCAGGAGATTTGAATGAAATTATATAATTGATGGAAGAAGAAAAACAAGAAATGAAGTAACAGTGAAATGAGTAAGATCGCTGGGTGGATCTGGACAGGAATCTCGAAAGGAAAGATTTTGTTCATGGGGTTGGAAGAACTGTGGTAAAATAAGTGTTCCTCCACGGGTAGCCTGGGGTCCCCAAACTAGTTTTGGCTGAGCCAAGTTGACATTTTATGTTTTACCAGAGCAGCAGAAACAAACAACATTGAAGGTGATAATATGTATGGAGGCTTCTATCCAACCTTGCCATTTTTTTTGGAAAAATTATAAGGAGACAAGAAACCTATGGAAGCCAGTCATTCTGTACCCTTACTTGGAAACACACTCGTCTCCATTTAGCTCTTCAGAGAAGTGTGGAACCTTTGAGTGGGAAAGGCCTTAAAGGTCATCCCTTGTAACTCCTTCAGGTTACAGATGATGCAACTGATGCACAGAAAGAATAAATGACTTGCCCAAGGTCACACAACGAGTCACTATCCAAGCTGGAGCATAAGCACCCATTGTACTCTGCCTTCCTCTTGCGTGCTTAGTCACTTCAATTGTGTCTGACTCTCTGCGACTCTATGGACCGTGGCCTGCCAGGCTCCTCTGTCCATGGGATTCTCCAGGCAAGAATACTGGAGTGGGTTGCCATTTCCTTCTCCCTGCCTTCCTCTTAGAAGTTATATAACTGAAGTTTTTCTTGTTATTATTTCACATTTTATTAGTATGGTACAGAACTTGATCATTTATGAGCTAGACAAAATGAAAGCAAGATACTAAGATGATTTTTGTGTTCTTAGCATTCTGAACAATTTTTTTGGTAAGAGGAGGCGGTGAAAATTTTTATATATCCCATTGGCTACAGTAACTGTATTTCTATCTTCATTTTATTTAGAGTATAAAATAATGAACTGATCAACAATTAATCAAATGTAGGATTAGTCCTTAAATTAAAGGTGGGTTAGACCAAATCATTCTAAGATTCCTAGAAGCATTTGAGGCTCTATGATCCAATTAGAGTGGAAGAAGCCTTGAACTCCAAGTCCAGAAATATCAGTTAAAATTCTAACTCAACCCATTCTACAACCTTAGCCAAATTAATCTTTCTAAGTTTCAGTTCCTTCATTCATATGAAAATATTAATAAACTCTAAGCTTCAGATTTGCCTTGGAGATGAACAGAGATCATTCCGTCATTTTTGAGACTGCATCCAAGTACTGCATTTCAGACTCTTTTGTTGACCATGATGGCTATTCCATTTCTTCTGAGGGATTCTTGCCCGCAGTAGTAGATATACAGGTCATCTGAGTTAAATTCACCCATTCCAGTCCATTTTAGTTCGCTGATTCCTAGAATGTCGACGTTCACTCTTGCCATCTCCTGTTTGACCACTTCCAATTTGCCTTGATTCATGGACCTGACATTCCAGGTTCCTATGCAATATTGCTCTTTACAGCATCGGACCTTGCTTCTATCACCAGTCACATCCACTGCTGGGTACTGTTTTTGCTTTGGCTCCATCCCTTCATTCTTTCCAGAGTTATTTCTCCACTGATCTCCAGTAGAATATTGGGCACCTACTGACCTGGGGAGTTCCTCTTTCAGTATCCTACCATTTTGCCTTTTCATACTGTTCATGGGGTTCTCAAAGCAAGAATACTGAAGTGGTTTGCCATTCCCTTCTCCAGTGGACCACATTCTGCCAGAAATATGGAAAAAGCAAGAGAGTTCCAGAAAAACATCTATTTCTGCTTTATTGACTATGCCAAACCCTTTGACTGTGTGGATCACGATAAACTGTAGAAAATTCTGAGAGAGATGGGAATACCAGACCACCTGACCTGCCTCTTGAGAAATCTGTATGCAGGTCAGGAATCAACAGTTAGAACTGGACATGGAACAACAGACTGATCCCAAATAGGAAAAGGAGTACATCAAGGCTGTATATTGTCACCCTGCTTGTTTAACTTATATGCAGAGTACATCATGAGAAACGCTGGGCTGTAAGAAGCACAAGCTGGAATCAAGATTGCTGGGAAAAATATCAATAACCTCAGATATGCAAATGACACCACCCTTATGGCAGAAAGTGAAGAGGAACTAAAAAGCCTCTTGATGAAAGTAAAAGAGGAGAGTGAAAAAGTTGGCTTAAAGCTCAACATTCAGAAAATGAAGATCATGGCATCTGGTCCCATCACTTCATGGGAAATAGATGGGGAACCAGTGGAAACAGTGTCAGGCTTTATTTTTTGGGGCTCCAAAATCACTGCAGATGGTGACTGCAGCCATGAAATTAAAATATGCTTACTCCTTGGAAGAAAAGTTATGACCAATCTCGATAGCATATTCAAAAGCAGAGACATTACTTTGCCGACTAAGGTCCGTCATAACTTTTCTTCCAAGGAGTAAGCGTCTTTTAATTTCATGGCTGCAGTCACCATCTGCAGTGATTTTGGAGCCCCCCCAAATAAAGTCAGCCACTGTTTCCCATCTCTTTGCCATGAAGTGATGGGACCGGATGCCATGATCTTAGTTTTCTGAACGTTGAGCTTTAAGCCAACTTTTTCACTCTCCTCTTCCACTTTCATCAAGACGCTCTTTAGTTCTTCCTCACTTTCTGCCATAAGGGTATGCCATCTGCATTATCTGAGGTTATTGATATTTTTCCCGGCAATCTTGAGTTCAGCTTGTGCTTCTTCCAGCCCAGCGTTTCTCATGATGTACTCTGCATATAAGTTAAATAAGCAGGGTGACAACATACAGCCTTAATATACTCCTTTTCCTATTTGGAACCAGTCTGTTGTTCCATGTTCAGTTCTAACTGTTGCTTCCTGACCTGCATACAGATTTCTCAAGAGGCAGGTCAGGTGGTCTGGTATTCCCATCTCTTTCAGAATTTTCCAGTTTATTGTGATCCACACAGTCAGACAGTAATTTGAGGAATTTTCCCCTTTTTAAACTTTGCCAGTTTTTTAATTTACTTTCAGTGACAATACTTCTGCATGAAAATGTCACGTCATCAAAACTTGAACTCCTAACTTGTGCGAGACATTGTATACACCCATAAGATTATAGCTGATTATTCCTGCCTGCCTATAAATTAAAGACAGTAAAATAACCACATCCTCAGTTCAAAGACTTCTAATTCACAGGCTTTATATTTAGGACTGGACCTTGAATCCCATAAGGGAAAGATGCACACATATTTACTACAGAAAATACTGGAAGATCTAGGAAAAATAAATAAAAACAAAAGGAAAACTTATCTGTTCATTTTAAAAGGTAAGTTGAAACATAAATCACAAGTCAGAATATTGAAAAAGTAGAATCCTAAGCCTTGCCACCCATAGTAGGTGCAAATGCATGAATGTCACATGTGTGAACCTTGGCAGATATAGGCAGGAGGAAGTGGGAAGAGGTGAATTTTCATAGGAAGTAAAATTAGGGCAGGTATGGCACATCCTGGAGGAGTGCTTTTGTGGTAACAGGCTACAACTGAGTCAAACTGGGCACAGACAGCTAAACTAGAAATGTGCATAAATACACAGGTACATACACACCACTCATTCATCCATGCATGGACATACATACATTTGTGCCTCCCTATACATATACATGCATATACATACAAACACACACATATAGAGCACCTGGAATTTCAGTAATTAGAGGTTGATATTAATAATATAGAATGTAAACTGTGGCTAAATACACAATTTTGCATTTTCCTTATAAATCTGAAACTTCAGTTCAGTTCAGTCGCTCAGTCGTGTCCGACTCTTTGCGACCCCATGAATCGCAGGACGCCAGGCCTCCCTGTCCATCACCAACTCCCAGAGTTCACTCAGACTCACGTCCATCAAGTCCATGATGCCATCCAGCCATCTCATCCTTGGTCGTCCCCTTCTCCTCCTGCCCACAATCCCTCCCAGCATCAGAGTCTTTTCCAATGAGTCAACTTTTCTCATGAGGTGGCCAACATATTGGAGTTTTAGCTTTAGCATCATTCCTTCCAAAGAATCCCAGGGCTGATCTCCTTCAGAATGGACTGGTTGGATCCTGTTACATAGACCCTAAGTATTAAGCGTGATATTCCACTTGCAAAATGAAATTGCATTAAGACATAGATAGGTAGCATGACTATTTTCCCAAGAGCAGTTCTAACAAGGCCAGCAGACTGACAGCTAACTAACTATAAGATGTAATTGTTGAAGATATGACAGGCAGTTCTCTATAAAGAATCGTAATTTCAAAAGACACATGCACCTCTATGTTCACTGCAGTACTATTAAGAGCAAGGACATATAAGCAACCTAAATGTCCATCAAAAGCAGAATGGATAAAGATGTGGTACATATATACAATGGAATATCACTCAGCCATAAAAATGAATGAAATTGGGTCATTTGTAGAGATGTGGATAGACCTAGAGACTGTCATACAGAGTGAAGTCAGAAAGAGAAAAATATGATATATTAACAGTTATATGTGGAATCTAGAAAAATGGTATAGATGATCTTATTTGCAAAGCAGAAATAGAGACACAAATAGGGGAGGTGGATAGGATAAATTGGGAGATTGGGATTGACATATAAACACTATTGATACTATGTATAAAACAGGTAACTAATGAGAACCTAATATATAGCTCAGTGAGCCCTACTCAGTGCTCTGTGGTGACCTAAATGGGAAGCAAATCTAGAAAAGAAGGGATGTATGTATGCATATAGACAATTTACTTTGCTGTCCGTCTAGTCAAGGCTATGGTTTTTCCAGGGGTCATGTATGGATGCGAGAGTTGGACTGTGAAGAAAGCTGAGCGCTGAAGAGTTGATGCTTTTGAACTGCGGTGTTGGAGAAGACTCTTGAGAGTCCGTTGGACTGCAAGGAGATCCAACCAGTACATCCTAAAGGAGATCAGTCCTGGGTGTCCATTGAAAGGACTGATGTTGAAGCTGAAACTCCAATACCTTGGCCACCTGATGCAAAGAGCTGACTCATTTGAAAAGACCTTGATGCTGGGAGGAATTGGGGGCAGGAGAAGAAGGGGACGACAGAGGATGAGATGGCTGGATGGCATCACCGACTCGATGGACATGAGTTTGGGTGAACTCCAGGAGTTGGTGACGGACAGGGAAGCCCGTGTGCTGCGATTCATGGGGTCGCAAAGAGTCGGACACGACTGAGCAACTGAACTGAACTACTATTAGTATGTGGAAACTGAAACTCAGAGGATGAGTAGTGAAATCTGTCACTACTTCTACCTTTTCCCCTTCTGTTTGCCATGCAGTAATGGGGCTGCACGATACGATCTTAGGGTTTTTTTTAATATTTAGTCTTAAGCTGGCTCTTTCACTCTCCTCCTTCACTCTCATTAAGAAGTTCTTTAGTTCCTCTTTGCTTTCTGCCATTAGAGTGGTATAATCCACATACTAACGTTGTTGATGTTTCTTCTGCCTATCTTGATTCCAGCTTGTAACTCATCCAGCCAGGTATTTCTCATGATTTGCTCAGTGTATGAGTTAAACAAACAGGGTATCAGCAGATAGCCCTGTCGTACTCCTTTCTCAACCTCGAACCAATCAGTTGTTCCATACAGGGTTCTAACTGTTGCTTCTTGACTCACAGGTTTCTCAGGAGACAGGTAAGATAGTCTGGTATTCCCATCTCTCTAAGAGCTTTCCATAATGTCACTCCTAATTTCTTTCAGATGGCCACTAAAGTAGCAAGTTAAATAAGTTTCCCCGAATTATTTAAAGTGATAAATAATAAAGAAAGGGCCTTAAAATATTTGTTTTAACCCTCTTTGATTTTTATAGATGATAAAACCAGCCAGTGAATGGACCCAGTGGAATACTCCTGTGTTACTCTACTCCACCTAAGGAATGCTTGTGCATTTAGTCTCTGCTTGCTTAAAGCAGTGCTACTGTTGCTACAGCCATGTGTTTTCTACAACAGTAAGCTTAGCCTGTGGCCTGGGAGCAGGGCAGCATTTTCCAAAGCTTAGAACCCTGTCCTCTAGTCAACTACCAGAATACTGAAATACTGGCCAAGATACTGAAGTGGGTAGCTGTTCCCTTCTCCAGGGGATCTTCCCAACCCAGGGATTGAACCCAGGTTTCCCACATTGCAGGTGAATTCTTTACCAACTGAGCCAGCAGAGAAGCCCAGGAATACTGGAGTGGGTAGCCTATCCCTTCTCCAGCAGATCTTTCAGACCCAGGAAAAGTACCGGGATCTACTGCATTGCAGGCAGATTCTTTATCAGCTGAGCTACCAGGGAAGCCCTCTAGTCAACTACAAGAAGATTTATTTGGTTTTAAATAGTGTTGAATCACATAAAAGAAAAATAATTTCCTTGTCAATTAAAAAAAATTTACTTACTTCAAAGAGAAAGTCTCAGGATGGTTCTAATATAGCCTTAGTAGCTCTGTGACTTGATAATCTCCCTTTATAAGAAACTCACAATAAGCAGTTCTGTTTAGTTTCATTGTATTTTTATACCCATGGTCACCTTTTCTTTATGGAAAGTGGCATAAGCTTTGCAAATATCATAGTTATATGAATTTTTCTCTTAAAACTCAATCAACTGAAAACTATCAAGCAATTAATAGTATAAATGACATGACAAAAAATCATAAAAATGGTATGAGAATGATTTTAAATGATGAAATGCTTCAAGACAGATTCTGGAGTCAAATACTCATAGAATTCAAATGCAACTTCTAAATGTATAAGACATGGAATAACATATATTATTTCAGTGATTCACATTTACTACTGGCAAAATGAGAACATTTGAGATGCCCACCCATGGTTTGCTGTGAGGACTATCATTTTCAGGTTCTTACGACAGTGCCCGGCTTATGGCGAGTGATCAGCAAGTGCCAACTGCTATTTTATCAGCAATGGCAGCACCACCATCACCTTGGCTAAGGAATGTTGATATATTTTATTTTATAGAATCACAGATTATAAAAACCTAAGGAATTAAAAAAAAAAAAAACTCTAAAGTTTATCTAAGTGAACTTTCCCCAGACCCCAACATCTGAGGGTATGGAGAAAAGAGAACCCTCCTACACTGTTGGTGGGAATGTACAATTGTTATGGAGAACAGTATCAGTTCAGTTCAGTCGCTCAGTCGTGTCCGACTGTTAGTGACCCCATGAATCGCAGCACCCCAGGCCTCCCTGTCCATCACCATCTCCCGGAGTTCATTCAGACTCACGTCCATCGAGTCAGTGATGCCATCCAGCCATCTCATCCTCGGTCATCCCCTTCTCCTCCTGCCCCCAATCCCTCCCAGCATCAGAGTCTTTTCCAATGAGTCAACTCTTCACATGAGGTGGCCAAAGTACTGGAGCTTCAGCTTTAGCATCATTCCTTCCAAAGAAATCCCAGGGTTGATCTCCTTCAGAATGTACTGGTTGGATCTCCTTGCAGTCCAAGGGACTCTCAAGAGTCTTATCCAACACCACAGTTCAAAAGCATCAATTCTTCGGTGCTCAGCATTCTTCACAGTCCAACTCTCACATCCACACATGACCACGGGAAAAACCATAGCCTTGACTAGATGGACCTTAGTCGGCAAAGTAATGTCTCTGCTTTTGAATATACTATCTATGTTGCTCAACTTTTCTTCCAAGGAGTAAGCGTGTTTTAATTTCATGGCTGCAGTCACCATCTACAGTGATTTTGGAGCCCAAAAAATAAAGTCTGACACTGTTTCTACTGTTTCTCCATCTATTTCCCATGAAGTGATGGAGGGTCCTTAAAACACTAAATTTAGAACTACCATATGATTCAGCAATTCCATATACCCACTCCTGAACATATATCCAGAGAAAATCATAATTAGAAAAGATATATGCACCCCAATGTTCACTGCAGCACTCTTTACAATAGCCAAGACATGCCAACAACCTAAATGCCCATCAACAGAGGAATGGATAAGTAAGATATCAATTCAGTTCAGTCACTCAGTCATGTCTGACTCTTTGTGACCCTACGGCCTGCAGCATGCCAGGCTTCCCTGTCCAGCACCAACTCCTGGAGCTTACTCAAACTCACGTCCATCGAGTTGGTGATGCCACCCAACCATCTCATGATCTGTCATCCCCTTCTCCTCCTGCCTTCAATCTTTCCCACCATCACAGTCTTTTGCAATGACTCAGTTCTTCCCATTAGGTAGCTAACGTATTGGAGTTTCAGCTTCAGCATCAGTCTTTCCAATGAATATTCAGGACTGATTTCCTTTAGGATGGACTGGTTTAATCTCCTTGCAGTCCAAGGGAATCTCAAGAGTCTTCTCCAACACCACAGTTCAAATGCATCAATTCTTTGACATTCAACTTTCTTTATGGTCCAACTCACACATCCATACATGACTACTGGAAAAACCATAGCTTTGACTAGATGGACCTTTATTGGCAAAGTAATGTCTCTGCTTTTTAATATGCTGTCTAGGCTTTTTCTTCCAAGGAGCAAGCACCTTTTAATTTCATGGCTGCAGTCACCATCTGCAGTAAGTTTGGAGCCCACAAAAATAAAGTCTGTCATTGTTTCCATTGTTTCCCCATCTATTTGCCATGAAGTGATGGGACTGGATGCCATGATCTTAATTTTCTGAATATTGAGTTTTAAGCCAACTTTTTCACTCTCCTCTTTCACTTTCATCAAGAGGCTCTTTAGTTCTTCTTTGCTTTCTGCCATAAGCATGCTGTTATCTCCATATCTGAGGTTATTAATATTTCTCCCAGCAATCTTGATTCCAGCTTGTGATTCATCCAGCCCAGCATTTCACATGATGTACTCTGCATAGAAGTTAAATAAGCAGGGAGAAAATAGACAGCCTTGAAGTAGTCCTTTCCCAATTTGGAACCAGTCCATTGTTTCATGTCCACTTCTAACTGTTGCTTCTTGACCTGCATACAGATTTCTCAGGAGGCAGGTAAGGTTGTCTGGTATTCCCATTTCTTTAAGAATTTACCACAGTTTGTTGTGATCTGCACAGTCAAAGACTTTGGCATAATCAAAAAGCAGAAGTAGATATTTTTCTTGAACTCTCTTGCTTTCTCGATCCAATGGATGTTGGCAATTTGATCTCTGGTTCCTCTGCCTTTTCTAAATAGCTTAAACATTCACAAGTTCATGGCTAACATACCGTTGAAGCCTGGCATGGAGAACTTTGAGCATTACTTTGCTGGCATGTGAGATGAGTACCATTGTGCGGTAGTTTGAACATTCTTTGTCAATGCCTTTCTTTGGGATTAGAATGAAAACAGACCTTTTCTAGCCCTGTAGCCACTGCTGAGTAATTTCCAAATTTGCTGGCATATTGAGTGCAGCACTTTCACAGCATCATCTTTTAGGATTTGAAATAGCTCAACTGTAATTCCATCACTTCCACTAGCTTTGTTCATAGTGATACTTCCTAAGCCCCACTTGACTTTGCATTCCAGGATGTCTGGCTCTAGGTGAGTGATCACACCATCGTGGTTATCTGGGTCATGAAGATCTTCTTTGTATAGTTCTCTTCTGTGTATTCTTACCACCTCTTTTCAATATCTTCTGCTTCTGTTAGGTCCATACCATTTCTGTCCTTTATTGTGCCCATCCTTGCACGAAATGTTCCCTTGGTGTCTCTAATTTTCTTGAAGAGATCTCTAGTACTCCCCATTCTATTGTGTTCCTCTATTTCTTTGCATTGATCACTGAGCAAGGTTTTATTATCTCTCCTTGTTATTCCTTGGAACTCTGCATTCAAATGGGTGTATCTTTCCTTTTCTCCTTTGCCTTTAACTTCTCTTATTTTCTCAGCTATTTGTAAGTCCTTGTCAGACGCCATTTGCCTTTTTATCTTAAATTAATTTATCTTTCATTAAAGGACAATTGCTTTACAGAATTTTGTTGTTTTCTGTCAAACCTCAACATGAATCAGCCATAGGTATACGTATATCCCCTCCCTTTTGAACCTCCCTCCCATCTCCCTCCCCATCCCACCCCTTTAGGTTGATGCAGAGGCCCTGTTTGAGTTTCCTGAGCCACAGAGCAAATTCCCACTGGCTATCTTTTTTCCATAAACCATTTGCCTTTTTGCATTTCTTTTTCTTGGGGATGGTCTTGATCACTGCCTCCTGTACAATGTCACAAACCTCCATCCATAGTTCTTCCAGGCATTCTGTCTATCAGATCTAATCCCTTGAATCTATTTGTCACTTCCACTGTATAATAATGGAAGGGATTTGATTCAGGTCATACCTGAGTGGTCTAGTGGTTTTCCCTACTTTCTTCAAATCAAGTCTGAATTTGGTAATAAGGAGTTCATGATCTGAGCCACAGTCAGCTCACAGTCTTGTTTTTGCTGACTTATAGAGCTTTTCCATCTTTGGCTGCAAAGAATATAATCAATCTGATTTCAGTATTGACCATCTGGTAATGTCCATGTGTAGAGTCTTCTCTTGTGTTGTTGGAAGAGGGTGTTTGCTATGACCAGTGTGTTCTCTTGACAAAACTATGTTAGCCTTTGCCCTGCTTTGTTTTGTACTCCAAGGCCAAATTTGCCTGTTACTCCAGATATCTCTTGATTTCCTACTTTTGCATTCCAGTCCCCTGTAATGAAAAGGACATCTAGAACTAACATAGTTCTAGAAGGTCTTGTAGGTCTTCACAGACCCGTTCAACTTCAGCTTCTTCAGCATTACTGGTTGGGCCATAGACTTGTGTTACTGTGATGTTGAATGATTTGCCTTGGAAATGAACAGAGATCACTCTGTCATTTTTGAGATTGCATCTAAGTACTGCATTTTGGACTCTTTTGTTGACTATGATGGCTACTCCATTTCTTCTAAGGGATTCTTGCCCACAGTAGTAGATATAAAGGTCATCTGAGTTAAATTCACCCATTCCAGTTTATTTTAGTTCACTGATTCCTAAAATGTTGATGTTCACTCTTGCCATCTCCTGTTTGACCACATCTAATGTGCCTTGATTCATGCACCTAACATTCCAGGTTCCTAAGGAAGATATGGTACCTATATATGCAATAGAATATTACTTAGCCATAAAAAGAATGAAATAATTCCATTTGGAGAAATGTGGATGTACCTAGGGATTGTCACACCAAGTGAAGTAAGTCAGAGAAAGATATCATACTTCACATATCACTTATATGTGAAATCTAATAAAAATAATATAAGTAAACTTATTTACAAACTGAAAGAAAGTAACAGATCTTGAAAGGAAACTTATAGTTACCAAGGAGGAAAGAGATAAATTAGGAGATTGGTATTAACATATACCTACTACTATATATAAAATGGATAACTAACAAAGACCTGCTATATATCACAGGGACTCTACACAATATTCTATAATTACCTATATGGGAAAAGAGTCTAAAAAAGAATGAATGTATGTATAAAACTGATTCACCTTGCTGTGTACCTGAAATTCACACAATACTGTAAATCAACTGTATGCCAATAAAAATTAAAATAAATAAAAATAAAAGCAACATGTTTTCCAGAATAGAATATCTCCTTTTACTGTAACCAATATATGATTACAAAAAAATAAAATTTGTTTTAAACATTTAAAAAGCAAACACTAAAAGCCTCTAAAATTTATCTTCTCTAACCTTCCCCAGACCCCACCCACTGAGGCTCAAGTTTCCTCTAAAGGAGTTTTTAACCTCTATGGTTTATGACTTGTAATCATGTTTTAAATATTGTAATGCCTTTATTCTACTCAAACTAAAATTTAGCATACATTTTAACTATGATGTAGGCAGTAGTATAAGCAGTACTGACTTTGTCACTAATAGAAATCACAGCCATTTTCACATGATGCCTCTTGAAATATTTATATTCTTTGGCATTTAGAGATTTAAGACAGTTATTAGAGCATATGGTTATAAGCATATTAAATAGAAGCAAATTTATTACTATATCTCAAATGTGTAGTGTTTTGATAACTCCATTTCAATATAATTAACTTCCTTATAATCTTATATATTTTAGGTTATACATTTACAAGTATTCTGAGACAAAAATCACTGGCATTATCACACTGCCTCAGCTGTCCATAGAACACACAAAAGGTTTAAACACCCCTGCTCTATCACCTAACCAAACAGAAAGTTCCTGTGGTCCATTTGCATACCTTGGGAGATTTCCGGGGGAACTCTTAAAAACATAGACAACAAATTCTATGGAAAAAAACAGACTACTGTGCTAAAACAAATTTCTGAATAATTCTGACACATACCTTGCAAAAGTATTTGATTTACCAGCCAAGAAAAATGTTAACATAAGTAGCTGACTTTCCAAGATTTAAATCACCTAATGAATACAGGTAGCAGGATTTCATTCTATTTTATAGCATACTCTGTCTACAAAGCATTTTCTTATCTACTAAGTCACAATTAATGTTGCTTCACTGTTGCTCACACATTACTTGCCTTGCTAACAAAAAAAGCTTTCAATCATTTTAACGAATCCATTTTCTCTACAAAAGACATGTAGATAATTACATCAGGTTTTTTTTTTTTTTTCCCCCCAGCAAATGTTTTTATCTCTTTAAAATTACAAGGCACAGGACTTCCTTGGGAGTCCAGTGGCTAAGACTCCATATTTCCAATGCAGGTGGCCTGGACTCAATCCCTGGTCAGGGAACTAGATCCCACATGCTACAACTAAGAGTTCACATGCCAAAAGCAAAGATACTGAATGCTGCATCTAAGACCAGGTGCAGCCAAATAAATGAATACTTTTTCTTTTTTTAATTAGGAGGCAGTTACCTAATTCATGACATAAGAAAGGACCAGAGAGTTAGGCTGGTGGTTGAGCAATGTGCAGACCCAAGGCATTCTTGCCTCCCATCTAATACTCTTTCTAGCACTCTGGGCCAGAGAAGAGAATTTGGAAAATGCTAGGTAGACAGAGAAAGAGAGAGAAAAGAATAAGGCAGCTCAAATGGTAAAGAATCCCCCTGCAATGTGAGAGACCTGGGTTTGATCCCTGGGTTTGGAAGATCCCCTGAAGGAGAGCATGGCAACCCACTCCAGTATTCTTTGCCTGGGGAATCCCATGGACAGAGGCATCTGGTGAGCTACAATCCATGGGGTCTCAAAGAGTCGGACACAATTGACTAAGCACAGCACAGGTAGAAAGAGAGAGAAAAAGAATAAATTAATAGTTTTACCTTTAAAAAGTGTTTCCATAGAATCACTTTTCATGTTCCCTCCAAACACTGTGTAATGTTATCAACCATATTTTGTTAAAGAAACAAGAGACCAAAGAGGTTAAGTGGTTTGTTCAACTTCATACAGCCAAAAGAGACAAGGTCTGAACTCTGGACGGCTAGTTAAGAGACTGCCTCTGGCCTTAGCTTTGTCCTGACTCAATGCATTCCATTACAGAGTTGCTGGCACAATCTTTGTAAAGAACAGATCTGACCATGCCACTTTTAGATTTATTATCTTTCAGAAACCTTTGGGAAAAAATCAAAGGCTTAGAAATCCATCTTGGTCTGGCTATTGCTTACTTCTGCTGCGCTAGAGCTAGCTTCACTGGTGTTTGAGAAAAGACTGTTAAATACAAGTTTTCACATGAGTTTATAAACTGTTGGTAACTTGATTTTGGCCTTGGTGAGAATTTTTACACCACAAAAATTGGCAAAAGTTACAAATGAATGTTCTTTCCATTTGAGAACAGATTTACCAAGACACTGCTGTTCCATTGCACACATCATTTGAACACAGTCTCTTTCTCTTCTTTTCAACCATGCTGAACTACCTTTCATTCCCTAATGTGGTGGTTTGGTTGCTAAGTCTTGTGTGACTCTTGCAACCCCATAGTCTGTAGCCTGCCAGGCTCCTCTGTCCATGGGATTCTCCAGGCAAGAATACTGAAGTGGGTTGTCATTTCCTTCTCCAGGGATCTTCCCAACTCAGGAATTGAACCTGTGTCTCTTGTGTCTTCTGCATTACAGGCAAATTCTTTACCCCTGAGCTACTGGAAAAGTCATGAAAAAAAAACAAGACTTTCAACTTATCTATATTCAGAGGAGAAATATAAAAAACTGGGAAAATCATTCTCAAAACAGAAGAATTTGAGGAGGAAAAAAAGAGACAAAACTAGGGTCTTTATTTCTGGCTCTAGCCCAAGGATAATAAACACTTATTCAGCCGGCACCTATTACCAAGAGCTTCCAGTTTGATCTCTGTACCCTTTTCTGCTGAGTCCATAGGACTCCTCCATGGCAGCATCACTGTCAACAATCAAAGCCAGCATGAAAAATGAAACTCATTTGCCAGCCCAGAGGCGGTCATGGGACACAATGACCACTGCCTTCCTCCCAGAAGCCTTTCTGACCTACTTTCAAGTATCTCAACAGCTTTCTTTTGGTCTCAAGATTGAAACTCAGAGCAGTGAATAAGAGCAGGAAGAGGAAGTGAGGAAGCTCTGTGGGAGGGCAAATTTGCAAGGAGGAGGGCAGGGAGGGCCTGCCATAATCTGCTCTCACATTCCACCTCCTCCCCTTTCCTTTCTTCCCTGGAGTTTCTTCTGTTTTCTTCTTACTAATTCTCTCCCTCATGCCCAGCTCATTACAGCTTCTCATTCCTTCTCTGTTCCCTTTTCTGACCTTTGTCTCCCCTTCTCCTCTGCCAACCTCCTTCTTTCCCAACTTCCTCCTTACATTTTCTCCTGCCTTTTAAATTGTTCCACGATCTCTCTCTGAGTTTGTTTCTTCTGTCTCATTCCCCACTCCCTCTCTCAACTAGATTCCAGAAGAATTATCTTTATCTCCAACACTGTTTTCTTCCTCTTTCCCTGGCCCTACTTCTCCTTTTCTTCAAATTTCACCTTCTGTATCCTTTATTTCCTGACATACATCACCTTCAATTTTTTTAACTGAAAAAATTTTAGAGCACTTTCCCCTTGAAGAGACCTTTCAAATAAATAGCAAAATGATTTATTTAATCTAAAGGCAATAGCTTAAAAAAAAATTCTATCACATACATAGTAATGAAATCCTACAAATTATTCTGCAGCTGGCTTTATAAATTTGTCATAACTTCTAAATGGATAATCTTATCAAACATAGTTCTTTTTAAATTAAAGCCTAACAAGAAATGACACACACAAAAATTAATCTTGTCATGTGTTGAACATCTACTATGTATACATTGCTCAATATATTACTCAAGTTCTAAAGCCTTTGATTTTTCCTACCTATCTTTACACATAATCTGATTTCTAAAGATATTTCATGGGAAACACTGTTTTTAAATGAGCACAGGCTAATTAGAGCATGGACACTTTTACTATCTTTTAATGAACCTTGAATACCTGCTGGTCTTAGGTGGAAAAATTATGTGTGACCTTGTAGAGGCCTCTGAGTGACTTTCTTAAAGACTGTCTGTACCTTACCTCTCAATCAGTGTAGAAATATAAAAATTTATGCTGAAAAAGACTGGAATGACCTTTCTTTAAAAACAGAACATAAAAGCATAGGCAAGGCATTCGGCCGAGGGTGGAGAAGCCTGGTTAACCTCCTTATAGTAGAGAAGCACCTCCTCAAAGTCTGTCATCCCAGTGGCTGACCAAGTTCAAAAACAAGTTTGGAACTACATACAAAAGAAATTCAGCAAATCTCTTTAAGAAAATCCCTAATTACCAGACCATAAAAAATGGAAATATACTACAGAGAACTCTCTTATTTCTACCACAAAATTACTACAGAAGAGCAGTTAGGGAATACTAACTTCAAATCCACCATTTTACCAGGAGTCACTTGGTTATAATTAAGAATATGAACATTCTTTAGCATTGTCTTTTTTTGGGATTGGTATGAAAATGGACTTTTTCCAGTTCTGTGGCCACTGCTGAGTTTTCCAAATTTGCTGGCGTATTGAGAGCAGCACTTTCACAGCATCATCTTTTAGGATTTGAAATAGCTCAACTGGAATGCTATCACCTCCGCTAGCTTCGTTTGTAGTGATCCTTCCTAAAGCCCACTTGACTTCACGTTCCAGGATGTCTGGCTATAGGTGAATGATCACACCATCGTGATTATCTGGGTCATGAAGATCTTTTTTGTGTAGTTCTTCAGTGTATTCTTGCCATCTCTTCTTAATATTTTCTGCTTCTGTTAGGTCCATACCATTTCTGTCCTTTATTGTGCCCATCTTTGCATGAAATATTCCCTTGGTATCTCTAATCTTCTTGAAGAGATCTCCAGTGTTTCCCATTCTATTGTTTCCCTCTATTGCTTAGCATTGATCACTGAGGAAGGATTCTTATCTCTCCTTGTTATTCTTTAGAACACTGCATTCAAATTGGTATATCTTTCCTTTTCTCATTTGCCTTTAGCGTCTCTTCTATTCTCAGCTATTTGTAAGGCCTCCTCAACAAACATTTGCCTTTATTTTAAATTAATTTATTTTTCATTAAAGGACAATTGCTTTACAGAATTTTGTTGTTTTCTGTCAAACCTCAACATGAATCAGCCATAGGTATACATATATCCCCTCCCTTTTGAACCTCTCTCCCGTCTCCCTTCCCATCCCACCCCTCTAGGTTGATACAGGGTCCCTATTTCAGCTTCCTGAGCCATAGAGCAAATTCCCACTGGCTAACTATTTTACATAAACCATTTGTCTTTTTGCATTTCTTTTTTTGGGGATGGTCTTGATCACTGCCTCCTGTACAATGTCACAAACCTCCATCCATAGTTCTTCAGGCATTCTGTCTATCAGATCTAATCCCTTGAATCTATTTGTTACTTCTACTGTATAATAATGGAAGGGATTTGATTCAGGTCATGCCTGAATGGTCTAGAGGTTTTCCCTACTTTCTTCAATTTAAGTCTGAATTTGGCAAAAAGGAGTTCATGATCTGAGCCACAGTCAGCTCACAGTCTTGTTTTTGCTGACTGTATACAGCTTTTCCATCTTTGGCTGCAAAGAACATAATCAATCTGATTTCAGTATTGACCATCTGGTAATGTCCATGTGTAGAGTCTTCTCTTGTGTTGTTGGAAGACAGTGTTTGCTATGACCAGTGTGTTCTCTTGACAAAACTATGTTAGTCTTTGCCCTGCTTAATTTTGTACCCCAAGACCAAGGTATCTCTTGATTTCTTACTTTTGCATTCCAGTCCCCTGTAATGAAAAGGACATCTAGAACTAACATAGTTCTAGAAGGTCTTGTAGGTCTTCACAGACCTGTTCAACTTCAGCTTCTTCAGCATTACTGGTTGGGCCATAGACTTGTGTTACTGTGATGTTGAATGATTTGCCTTGGAAATGAACAGAGATCACTCTGTCATTTTTGAGATTGCATCCAATACTGCGTTTTGGACTCTTTTGTTGACTATGATGGCTACTCCATTTCTTCTAAGGGATTCTTGCCCACAGTAGTAGATATAAAGGTCATCTGAGTTAAATTCACCCATTCCAGTTTATTTTAGTTCACTGATTCCTAAAATGTCTATGTTCACTCTTGCCATCTCCTGTTTGATCACTTCCAATTTGCCTTGATTCATGGACCTAACATTCCAGGTTCCTATGCAATATTGTTCTTTACAACATTGGACTTTACTTCCATCACCAGTCACATCCACAGCTGGGTGTTGTTTTTGCTTTGGCTCCGTCTCTTCGTTCTTTCTAGAGTTAGTTTTCCACTGTTCTCCAGTAGCATATTGGCCACCTACCAACCTGGGGAGTTCATCTTTCAGAGTCCTCTCTTTTTGCCTTTTCGTACTGTTCATGGAGTTCTCAAGGCAAGAATACTGAAGTGGTTTGCCATTCCATTCTCCAGTGGACCATGTTTTGTCAGAATCTTCACCAGCACCCGTCCTTCTTGGGTGACATTACATGGCATGGCTCATGGATTCATTGAATTAGACAAGGCTGTGGTCCACGTGATCATTCCAATCCCAAAGAAAGGCAGTGCCAAAGAATGTTCAAACTACCGCACATTGCACTCATTTCACACACCAGCAAAGGGAAAGTGAAGTCACTCAGTCGTGTCCGACTCTTTGTGACCCCATGGACTGTAGCCTACCAAGCTCCTCTGCCCATGGGATTCTAGGCAAGAATACTGGAGTGGGTTGCCATTTCCTTCTCCAGGGGATAGATGCTTTAACCTCTGAGCCACCAGGGAAGCCCCACACTAGCAAACTAATGCTCAAAATCCTCCAAGCTAGGTTTCAACAGTACATGAACTATGAACTTCCAGTTGTTCAAGCTATTTAGAACCATCTATCTATAAAAGGCAGAGGAGCCAGAGATCAAATTGCCAGTATCCGCTGGATCATCAAAAAGGTAAGAGAGTTCCAGTAAAACATATATTTCTGCTTCATTGACTACCCCAAAGCCTTTGACTGTGTGGATCACAATAAACTGTGGAAAACTCTTAAAGAGATGGGAATACCGTACCACCTTACCTGCCTTCTGAGAAATCTGTATGCAGGTCAAAAAGCAACAGTTAGAACTGGACATGGAACAACAGACTGGTTCCAAATCAGGAAAGGAGTACTTCAAGGCTGTATATTTTCTCCCTGCTTATGTAACTTCTATGCAGAGTACATCATGTGAAATGCTGGGATGGATGAAGCACAAGCTGGCATCAAGATTGTCAGGAGAAATATCAATAACCTCAGATATGCAGATGACACCACTTGATGTCAGAAAGCAAAGAAAAACTAAACAGCCTCAAGATGAAAGTGAAAAAAGAGAGTAAAAAGTTGGTTTAAAACTCAACATTCAGAAAACTAAGATCATGTCATCCAGTCCCATCACTTCATGGCAATAGATGGGGAAACAATGGAAACAATGAGAGACTTTATTTTGGGGGGCTCCAAACAAACTGCAGATGGTGACTTCAGCCATGAAATTAAATGACGCTTGCTCCTTGGAAGAAAAGCTATGACCAATCTCGATAGCATATTAAAAAGCAGAGACATTACATTGCCAATAAAGGTCCATCTAATCAAAGCTATGGTTTTTCCAGTAGTCATGTATGGATGTGAGACTGGCCTATAAAGAAAGCTAAGCACTGAAGAATTGATGCTTTTGAACTGTGGTGTTGGAGAAGACTCTTGAGATTCCCTTGAACTGCAAGGAGATCAAACTAGTCAATCCTAAAGGAAGTCAGTCCTGAAAATTCATTGGAAGGACTGATGCTAAAGCTGAAGCTCAAATTTTTGGCCATCTGATGCAAAGAACTGACTCACTGTAAAAGCCCTAATTCTGGAAAAGACTAGGCAGGAGGAAAAAGGTAAGACAGAGGATGAGATGGTTAGATGGCATCACCAACTCAATGGACATGAGTTTGAGCAAACTCTGGGAGTTGGTGACATCAGGGAAGCCTGGTATGCTGCAGTCCATAGGGTCACAAAGAGTTGGGCACAACTGAGTGACTGAACTGAATAATATGAACTTTAGAGATAAATAGACTTGAGTTTAAATTGTCACTCTGAAACCCACTAGCTGTGTCTTAAACTAATAAAATTGTCTGCATATTAGATTGCTATACATATTAAATAGATGAAGCTCATAAAGTATGGCAACATAAAAATTGTCCAATTCATATTAACTATAAGTTCTTAAGAGGGAAACAGCATTTCTTAAAATCACAAACTAGTTCAAAAGCAACAATAAGACCAGATCATGATCAAACTGATTTTTATGCCAATGTCTTTCCATCCCCAGAGATCATTCAACTGTGGCCCATGAGTCAAATCTGCCCTGTTGTTTTGCAAATAAAGTTTTATTGTCACAAAGCCATACTCATCCAGCCAAGTATTGATGATGGTTAATGCTAAAATGGCAGAGCTGAGTAGCTACAAATCCCAGAGCCAAAAGTATTTACTAAAAATCCTTACCAAAAAAGTGTGTTTAATCTTGTGACTACCACACAACTTCAAGGCTAGGTCACTTAGGGAAACTAAGTAAGCTTTACTATAATTCTTCCTATACTCTTGGGTCTTAGATTTGTTGGTGAAATCCGACCTTCTCAAGTTTTAGTTTTGGTAGCTTAAAATGAAAACAAAACAATTTCCATAGCAGGAGCCCTGTTTCCTGTAAAGAGTAGACTTCAGATTCAAAAGAATGTTCCTAGTCATTCATTCAGGTCTTCATTTCCACTCAGTTCTCAAATTTCTACCCTATTTTGCTCTCTACCAATTTGAGAATCACTGACTCAATGAACATGAGTTTGAGCAAGCTCTGGGAGATGGTGAAGGACAGGGAAGCCTGGCATGCTGCAGTCCACAGAGTTGCGAAGTGTCAGACATGAATGAGTGATGGAATAACAATAAATTTGAGAATCTTGCGTTTAAAATTGCTAGGCACTCCTATTTCCCATACAGCTATGTTTCATCAGGGTCAGGGAGTGACGGTGCTAAATCTGTCTTTTGCCCCTCTGTTTGCCCACAAGAAGAACTGTTATCCATATGGGGAAAATCTCATCATAGATCCCAAACACAGTGGGTTGTTTTTCCCCCTTAAACTAAAACTGCCCCCAGGATTTACTTTATGTTGCTCAACTATTTACAATTCCAGTAAGACCACAGATTTCAAATTTTACAATAAGGATTGTAGCCTTTACTAAATTTTTTTTTTTTTTTTTTTGGCTGCCCCCTGTGGCTTGTGGGATCTTAATCCTCAACCAGGGACTGAATCTGGGCCCTGGCAGTGAAAGCACCAAGTCTTAACCACAGGACCAGCAAAGAATATCTGCTGCTGCTGCTGCTGCTATTGCTAAGTCGCTTCAGTCGTGTCCGACTCTGTGCGACGCCATAGATGGCAGCCCACCAGGCTCCCCCGTCCCTGGGATTCTCCTGGCAAGAACACTGGAGTGGGTTGCCATTTCCTTCTCCAATGCATGAAAGTGAAAAGTGAAAGTGAAGCCACTCAGTCATGTCTGACTCCTAGCAACCCCATGGACTGCAACCTTCCAGGCTTCTCTGTCTATGGGATTTTCCAGGCAAGAGTACTGGAGTGGGGTGCCATTGCCTTCTACTAAATTATTTTTATTTTTAACTGCTTTGCTGGGAGAAAGAAAATCAATGCTCACCAGTCAGAGATGAGAACCAAGGATCTTATTGGAGTTCCTCAAGATAGTAAACTTGTAGATTTACATCCATACACAGTTGTAAGTACTCTTCTGAGACTGCCTTTTTATGAAGAGATGAGAAAAAACTTTAATGGACTCATGAGAAAAGGGGCCCTCATGACACCGGGAAAGGGAGAGGAAGGTGGGCAATGTAACCATGAGCAGCAAAGTCCAGACAGGTCCTTGGAAAGGTTGCTGACAATACACATTTGGAAGAAATGGTGACTTTATCTGGATTTTTTAAAAAAATGTGATCTACAGAAGGATTACACTACAGTTAACTCTTGAACTGCCCGGGTCCACTTATATGTGGATTTTTCCCACTAAGTATGTACTATAATACTATACAGTCTGTGCTTAGTTACTGAGTTGTGTCTGACTCTTTGATACCCCATGACTGTAGCCTGCCAGTCTCTTCTGTCCATGGGATTCTCCAGGCAAAAATACTGGAGTGGGTTGCCATGCCCTCCTCCAAGGGAACACAGTCTGTGTTGGTTGAATCTCCGTATGTAGAATCATGAATACAGAAAGCCAATTATAAAGTTATATGTATATACATATATACATATATACACACACACAAATGGATTTTTGACTATCCAAAGCATTGGTACCCCAGCCCCTACAGTGTTCAAGGGTTAAGTGTATTTACACAGGATACCTTTTGTTGCGACTTTAACCTCCAGGCCCACACCCTTATTATTGACGAAAGACACTGTCATGTATTCTGCAAGGCTGATTTCATCTTTGACTCACCAGTCTGCTGATACAGTAACATATTCACATGTATATACTCATTAGGCTATCAGTTTTATGGTGATCATATAATTGTTCATCATCCCAGTCAGATCCTTCTCTGACTCCAGAGTTCTCTTAGGGGATCAATCACCAAATCATGAAGCCTTGAGAATCTCTCCTATCTCTGATATCCAGATACAATTAGTGACCAGATTTTTCTAGGGTTTCCTTCTGAGCTGTTTCTTAAACCTATCCCTTGATTTCTATGACAGCTCTCCAGTCCAGATTATCAGTAGTTCTGGGCACATTATTTCTCCTCTGTGTACTATGCCTCTCAATTCTAATCCTGTCAAAACACCACCAAACCAATGTTCCTGAAAACAACTTTGATCCGTTTATGTCTCTTGCTTAAATACTTTTGATATATTAATAGCTACTTTTAAGTCCAAACTTCTAATCAGGCTTTCAAGTAACATCCTTTCTAATCCCATTTTTAGGATTTTGATCTCCTTGAGTGCAAGAAGAAATTACCTGAGTTTCACATGTCTGCATGTGTCAGGGAGGAATCAATTTTCCCTTCTAGACTCTGCTGGCAGGCCTAAAAATTAAATTGACATGAGATAGATTAAGAGAGGAAAAATCAAACAAAAGTTGAATATCACGAACATACAGGAGAGACCCAGGAAAAATGAATAACTAAGCCAAGTGTTCAAAGACCCCATCTTCAGCTAAAGACAAAAGAAGAAGTTTGAGACTTCACAGAGGAGGAAGGTAATTCACACAGTGGTGGAAAAGTGAATATCTGGTTAAAAATGTTTGCCGAGCCATGCAGAGACAACGGGACCCAGAGTGCACTCTGACCTCTAGGCCTTTCTGAGTTCCCCTCCATCACACCTAGCTTGTATTCTCTGCAGGTATTTCTGATGATAGCTCTGTTCCTAAAACAGGTATTTTGTCTAAATGCTTTAGTCAGCCAAGGGGGAGATAAAAAGAATTCTTAGTCTTCTGTTTCTTAAAAATAATCAGCCTGAATTAATCCCCTTATCAAAGAGATACAACTGGGGTGGCAATTTTGCTCTCCTACAGGGACCTTTAGAGAAGACGGACACAGAAGTGAGAAAAAGCCATCTGCTTTTGGTGCTATTAGATTGTGGTTCTCCTGATCAATATCACATGTCCTGAGGTTATTTGCTCTGACACCAAACCTTGATTTGCAGTACCTGGAGGTCTGCTGTAGAGGGCACAGAATAATAGCTTTTCTCTCTTAACTGTGGAAGGCAGTTAACGCTTAGAAGTTATCTCTGAAGCAGTTAATTTGTAAATCTTGTTGCTTCTTTTATGAAACATTTTAAATTAATCAAATTTATGAAATCATTTTGTGGGGACTTCCCTGGCAGTCCAGTGGTTAGGACTCCACATTGCCACCACAAGGGTAGGTTGGACCCCTGGCTGGGGAACTCAGATCCCTCAGTCCATGTGGCATGGCCAAAAGCATATAAATTTTTAAGAAAAATCACTTTCCCAACTGAGAATAATGCACAGTACAAGAATTGTAGGTTTCAGTTTTATTCAGGAACCTTACTGAGGACAACAGCCTGGGAAAACAACCTCTCAGTATCTCTGAGGGAACTGCTCCAAAGAGGCAGGGGAAGAAGACAGTTTATATATGATTTTTTGCTGGGGAATACATGAAGTCAAGCACACATCTTGATAAAAGAAGTCTGCTGGTTACAAGGAACAGATATCTCAATTATTGATTTTAGTGCTTTTATATGTATGGGAAGATGCAAGAATTCAGGCCCTTAAAATCTTTCCTGAGATATACATTTAACTATCTAAGGGGCCTGTTTTTCCAAAGCACAGAATGCCCTATTCTGTTTTCTGTCTCAAATTCCTTTTAGGGTGCTGTCCATCAGTGACTGCTGTAGCTAATGACTTGAACCTTGTACAACTGGAAATGAGCAACATTCTTTGTTTTGCAACTTTTAAGTTGCCTCTGAAAATACTTGACATCTTTTTAAAATATAGTCAAGGCTATAAAAATTTTTAAAGTAAATTTACAAACTTAGTTTCCCTTTCAAGTATTTTAATTGTTTAACAAATAATTTTTAAGTACTAGTGAATTTCATATTTTACTAAAGTTAATAAGTTTGACTATCTTAGATACTGCAATACTGAGAATAATATAACAAAATCTCAACCAGAAGGGCTATGTGTAAATCGATTTAGACAAGTTAATCATTTCAAATTTATTTACAAGGTTGTGATTTCAATTAACTAAACATTCTTGTTTATTATAAGTATACGAAATTGCAAATACACACACCCCATTCTTTGAACATATAATTGGAATATCTAAACATTTCAAATGTACAATTTTATAACTTTGGACATATATATACATATGTAATACCATTGCCACGATCAATGAAACAAATATGTCCATTACCCTCCAATTTTTCTAATATCTCTTTGCAAAGAATTCTCAAAGCTCAACAGTAAGAACAATATTCCAAGCCAAAATGAAAAATGGGCAAAAGATTTGTATAGATATTGGACCAAAAAGAAACAATTAACTCCTAAGCACATGGAAAGATGCTTGGCATCATTAGTAAATAGAAAAGTGCAACCACAATCAGATACTTACACACCTAAAAGAATGACTATATTTTAAAAGACTGACCATACTGAGTGTTGGAGAAGACATGAAGGAATTGGACCTCTCATACATAGTGGCATTGATGCACAGAGGTACTGTAGAATGGAACCCCACTTAAAAATAATTTGCAGTTTCTTTAGATAATTAAGCTTCAGTTCAGTTCAGTTCAGTCACTCAGTCATGTCTGACGCTTTGCGACCCCATGAATCGCAGCATGCCAGGCCTCCCTGCCCATCACCAACTCCCGGAGTTCACTCAGACTCACGTCCATCAAGTCCATGATGCCATCCAGCCATCTCATCCTCGGTCGTCCCCTTCTCCTCCTGCCCCCAATCCCTCCCACCATCAGAGTCTTTTCCAATGAGTCAGCTCTTCGCATAAGGTGGCCAAAGTACTGGAGTTTCAGCTTTAGCATCATTCCTTCCAAAGAAATCCCAGGGCTGATCTCTTTCAGAATGGACTGGTTGGATCTCCTTGCAGTCCAAGGGACTCTCAAGAGTTTTCTCCAACACCACAGTTCAAAAGCATCAATTCTTTGGCACTCAGCCTTCTTCACAGTCCAACTCTCACATCCATACATGACCACAGGAAAAACCATAGCCTTGACTAGACGGACTTTAGTTGGCAAAGTAATGTCTCTGCTTTTGAATATGCTATCTAGGTTGGTCATAATTTTTCTTCCCAGGAGTAAGCGTCTTTTAATTTCATGGCTGCAATCACCATCTGCAGTGATTTTGGAGCCCAGAAAAATAAAGTCTGACACTGTTTCCACTGTTTCCCCATCTATTTCCCATGAGGTGATGGGAACTTAGACCTACTATTTAACCCAGCCATTCTGCTCCTATGGTCCCAAGACAAATGAAAGCCTATTTTTAAGTAAAGACTTGTACTGAAATGTTCAAAGCAGTTTTATTTTAATAGCCAAATATTGGGATCAACTCAAGTGTGCAACAATGGGTGAGTAGACAAACATATAGTATTATAACCATACAACAGACTACTACTCAGTAATAAACAAACAAACAAAAAAAAAGAAATGAATTATTGGGTTTCCCTGATTCCTCAAATGGTAAAGAATCTGCCTGCACTGTGGGAGACTTGGGTTCAATCCTTGGGTTAGGAAGATCCCCTGGAGAAGGGCATGTCAACCCGCTCCAGTATTCTTGCATGGAGAATCCTTATAGACAGAGGAGCCAGGCAGGCTATGGTCCATGAGGGTCACAAACAATCAGACACCACTGAGTGACTAAGAACAGCACACAGCATTCATACAAGCAATTGATATGAGTGAATCTCAAAGAATCATTCCGAGGGTAAGAAACTAGACTACATACTGCATGATCTTATGTAAAACTCAAGAAAATGCAAACTAATGTACAATGATAAAGTATCAGTAGTCTGGGGAGGGAGGGAGGAGTGGGAGAGATGAGTTACACGGGTCTTAAAACAATTTGAAAGTTATGGAAATGTTCATTGTTTTGATTGAGGTAAAGCTTTGAAGGGTATATGCAAGTGTCAAAACATATCAAGTTATATTCTCTTAACTATGTGCCGATTATTGTCTGTCAATTATACCTCAGTCAAGTTCTTAAAAATAAAACAATCGATACACTGCCAGTTAAAAACCCTATAATTTTTACTGTAGAGGACCAAATGATCTTTTTTTTGACTGTCAAAGAAAACCTCTAAAAACAGATAAAACTTCAAAAACTTTTTATGATTCACATAAAAATCAGAACTTGTCTTATGTATTTGTTACTACCAGTCCTGCTTTTTAGGTTATATAGCACCCAAATGTATCAATGGGGATATGGTAGGTGATGCTGCATTACAAACAGCCCTAATATCTCAATATCTTTGAACTACAATATTTCTTAAAATATCACATGTCCATTGAAGAACAGGGACTTTGCTTTTTCTCTGACTCAACGACCCAGGCTGCAGAGCACTCACAATATTGAATGCTGCCAGGTAATACTCAGGCAGGGTGTTCTGGAGGGGACATGCAATGAAATGTTTAACCCAGAAGTGACAAGGCTTCTCTATACTCATAACTCTTTATAGACAGAGAAGCTAAGGCCCAAGGTCCCACCTGAGTTCAAAGGCTGATTCACACCCAGAGCATGATGGAGCAGGACTGTGAAATTTCATCATACAACTCAGAAGAGCATGCACTTTTAAACTTGTGAATTGTTTATTTGTGGAATTCCCCATTTAATATTTCTGGACTGCTCTTGAAATAGTTCACAGTAATCCCCATTTATCTGTCATTACAAAGGAGTACTACAAAGAGAAGATAGCCTTCCGTTTTTATTTGCTGTGTTTTGTCTTCCATTATGTTTTGCTTCATTGTTCAAAAAACTAAAATTCTCATTTATTGAACTGAATGTCAGGGACTTTCAGAGTTAGTGTATACTTTTGAAGAATCATGCCTCCCTTTTGTGTTGGTCACCAGTTTCATTCACCTACCATATCACATTCTTTCCTACCTTTTGCTTTGAGCATACCTCAATTTAACAGTGTCCTATTAACTCAAACTTAGGATTCTTTTCAGAATCCAACATTTACTCTTCATTGCCATCAACAGCACCTTAGTTTATATTCTCATTCTTCTTGAATCCAGGTTATTTCAATTGTTTTTGTATTGCTTTCTGTGTTTCCACTATCTCTCCTCCTTCTTATTACACACAGGGTCATCTATTTGACAAGCAAATATTATTGTTTCATTATTCTCTGAGTGAGTAATAAAGAACTGGAAAGATTTTTAAGTAAGGGAAAGTTCATAATCATCAGGGCCGCATAAACGTTCCTCTAAATCTAGCCTGGCAGACTTTCCCAGTCTCCTCTCACTAGGACAACCAACACCCTCACATTAGTCTTTTCCCCAATGTAGTAAGTGATCATAGGTCTCCTTGCCTTGTGCCATCACCTGTGCTTAGGATGACTCCCTCCCATCTGTCAGTTTCACAAATTCCTGCTTAACTATTCAAATGTCTTCTTTGATGCCACCTTTGACTTTTTGAGATAGAGACATCACTCCTTTCATGCCCATAAAATTGTGTGTTTTCTTTCACATGATATTAGTCATATGACTAATGTGAATTTACCTAAGGTCTTCTCTCCTAGCATTAGATTCTCAAAGTCTTTGCTATGTCCTTCTCATCACCTTACCCAATAAATATGATACCCATGTATATGATATGCAATATATTATATGCATCCAATATATATTATTCACAGTGTTTTACCCAGTGGCTAACAATGAGTGGATGCAAGAAAAATGCACAGTGCATGTGTGTGAAATGAAAAAAATGGGGTCCATGGCATTAATCCAAAAAGATATCTGAACCATAAATATCTTCATTTGAAACACTAGAAAGTAACGGGTACATTCTGTAGGTAATAGATTGGGATTTGGAGTATTTAAGAAATTTAAGTAAAAAAAATACCTAATTTTATTAATTTTCTTTAGTTCAAACTTTAGTTTCCAAACTTGGAAACTTTGCCAAACATGGGCTAACAAGGAAGGATCAGTTGGAGATCCAGGTGGAAAGCAATAGATCATACCACTTTCAATTGTCAAGTAACCATGGAAATAGAAGGAGTAGAGACAATGATTATTCAGAAGGTAAATTTAGTAGAATTTAATGATTAATTGGATGTAGAGAATGGCCAGTGGAAAGGTAGGGAAGAGTAAATTCTGGTATATGAGAATGAGTAGATGAATATCCATCAACAACACTTTGAGATTAAAAAAAAGAAAGGGCATATTTTGAGGGTAAAATCATTATTCATCTTGGAATGGTTTGAATGAGGGATTTCTGAGATAGGCCTAGTTACTAAGTTCAAAACACCAACAAATTACAAGTACTATACTAGGAATATGAATAGGGGACGTTTTTGTTTAAAATGAATTCAATATATGGCAAGAAGCATGCCCCATCAAATTACCTCTAAAGCCATGTAATAAATACTACTAACAGAACAAAGTGTAATAGAAACAAAGGGAGGTAACAATTACATCAAGTAAAATCTGATAAGAACTTCACAGTGTAGGTTAAGTTAGAGCTAGATATGAAAAGTAATTTCATTTTTGTAGGAGACAAGAGGGACCTGGTTCTGCCCCCATGGGACGTGCAGTCACTTAGAGTTGGAGATAGGTGATTGAACAGAATTATCATCAGAATTTTTATACAGCATGGCATGCTACAGTCCATGGGGTCACAAAGAGTAGGACACAACTGGTTGACTGAACAACAACAATCATCAGAATTATAATACAACGTAATGAAATATCGATTCTGGTTGGGACAGGAGACATTTTAAAGATCAACAAGAGCAAAAAAAAAAAGAGCAAAAACTCTTGTTGATGAAGATCAACAAGAGCAAAAATATTATAAGGGATAATTCTCTATGGCCATTCATATAGACCACTCAGGAAGTAGACATCCAAGTCCTATGTCTGGTATCCACTAGTGAAACTAAATACTAAGAAATGTTTTCCCATCCATGGAGACATTTGAGGAATACAGTGCACCAGGCAACATACAATGTTAGCAACAGAAATTAATCATTAGATCTCTGCTGAGCTTCCTTCACTTCTGGTCCAACTCACTGAAATAGCACAGGCATTTGGTGAGTTATTGCTCTTGACCATGTGATATATCAAAACTCTTTCACTGTAATTGCAATACTAATTCTGTGAAAATGATTTTAATAGGCATCACATTCTCAGGAAGATGCTAGCTGAGCATTACGTAAACATGAAGTAGAAAAAACAAAAGTTTTAATTTCATTTATCATGCCTTATTTCTGCTTTATTGACTATGCCAAAGCCTTTGACTGTGTGGATCACAATAAACTGTTGAAAATTCTGAAAAAGATGGGAATACCAGATCACCTGAACTGACTCTTGAGAAATCTGTATGCAGGTCAGGAAGCAACAGTTAGAACTGGATATGGAACAACAGACTGGTTTTAAATAGGAAAAGGAGTACGTCAAGGCTGTATATTGTCACCCTGCTTATTTAACTTATATGCAGAGTACATCATGAGAAACGCTGGACTGGAAGAAACACAAGCTGGAATCAAGATTGCTGGGAGAAATATCAATAACCTCAGATATGCAGATGACACCACCTTTATGGCAGAACGTGAAGACGAACTAAAAAGCCTCTTGATGAAAGTGAAAGAGGAGAGTGAAAAAGTTGGCTTAAAGCTCAACACTCAGAAAACGAAGATCATGGCATCTGGTCCCATCACTTCATGGCAAATAGATGGGGAACCAGTGGAAACAGTGTCAGGCTTTATTTTTTTGGGCTCCAAAATCACTGCAGATGGCGACTGCAGCCATGAAATGAAAAGACACTTATTCCTTGGAAGAAAAGTTATGACCAACCTAGATAGCATATTCAAAAGCAGAGACATTACTTTGCCAACTAAGGTCCATCGAGTCAAGGCTATGGTTTTCCTATGGCCATATATGGATGTGAGAGTTGGACTGTGAAGAAGGCTGAGTGCCAAAGAATTGATGCTTTTAAACTGTGGTGTTGAAGACTCTTGAGAGTCCCTTGGACTGTAAGGAGATCCAACCAATCCATTCTTAAGATCAGCCCTGGGATTTTTTGGAAGGAATGATGCTAAAGCTGAAACTCCAGTACTTTGGCCACCTCATTCATTGGAAAAGACTCTGATGCTGGGAGGGACTGGGGGCAGGAGGAGAAGGGGATGACAGAGGATGAGATGGCTGGATGGCATCACTGGCTTGATGGATGTGAGCCTGAGTGAAGTCCAGGAGTTGGTGATGGACAGGGAGGCCTGGCGTGCTGCGATTCATGGGGTCGCAAAGAGTTGGACATGACTGAGTGACTGAACTGAACTGAACTGATCATGCCTTATGGTAATTTTATACTTTCTTTATGATGGGTGATTTCTTATACAAGTGTATTTTGTATTTTAGATCAATACCATTTTCCCATATTTAATGGGGATCCACCTACAAAGGGCACTCAAATTTCTCTCCAACTGGGAGATCATGGAACATTTAAAGTTTGTACAGATTTCCTCTTCTTAGGCTCTAAAATCACTGTGGATGGTGACTGCCACCATGAAATTAGAAGATGCCTGCTTCTTGGAAGGAAAGCTATGACAAACTTAGATGGTGCATTAAGAAACCAATGACGTCATTTTGCTGACAAAGGTCCATAAAGTCAAGGCTAAGGCCTTTCTAGTAGTCATACAGATGTGAGAGTTGGACCATAACAGTGGCTGAGTGCCAAAGAATTGATGCTTTCAAACTGTGGAGTTCAAGACTGTTGAGAGTCCCTTGGACTGCAAGGAGATCAAACCAGTCAATCTTAAAGGAAATCAATCCTGAACATTCATTGGAAGGACTGTTGTTGAAGCTGAAACTCCAATACTTTGGCCACCTAATGCGTAAAACTGATTCATTTGAAAAGACCCTGATGCTGGGAAAGATTGAAGGCAAGAGGGGAAGGGGATGACAGAGGATGAAATGGTTGGATGGCATCACTGATTCAATGGACATGATTTTGGGCAAACTCTGGGAGATAGTGGGGGACAGGGAGGCCTGGCCATGACTGTGGTCCATAAGGTTGCAGAGTCAGAAACAACTTGGCAACTGAATGATGACAACAACAGTGCATCCATTGTCTCATAAAATAAAGGCTGATTGATCATTCATGAGGCAATCTTCTCAGGTAAGGAAAAAGAAGAAAACTACCACAGGAGCAAGTGGCATGTCTGCCCCTTTAACTTCTATTATGTTAGTGATCACAGAGGGGCAAGCTGTTGGGCTTTCTGCAGGTGCAGCCTTTAAATCCCTAAGTCCTGATCACACAGGTGCTCCTTCAGGCTTATCCTGCACAGGCTCTGGGCCAACCATGGCCCTAGTCAAGAAAGTATAAGGCTGGAGGGACTTCTCTGCTTGTCCAGTGGTTAAGCATCCACCTTCCAATGGAGAGGACCAAATTCAATCCCTGGTTGGGGAACTAAGATCTCAGATGCAGCAGGACAACTAAGCCCAAATGCCACAACCAAGCACAACTGCTGAGCCCATGCACTCTAGAGCCTGGGCTCCACAACTAGAGAAGCCACAGAGTGCTCCAATGAAGACCCACAGGAGCCATACGTACACACAAAAAAAGACAGAGAGAGAAAGGGATAAGTATAAGGTATAAGGCTAAGTAGTCACATGAGCCCTCTTGCTTTTCCAACTCTGGCTTCCTGTCTACTGGAACCTAAGACAAAGGAAGTCTGAGCCTCCGACTGAGTTCTGCCATTGGTTGGTCTCCATGGGACTTAGGGCAATAACTCCTGCCTTTGAACTTTGCCTAGCTTTTCTATAGAATCAGAAAATTGTACTACATGGTCTTTCAGTATCTTCTAAGCTATAACAATTTTAGCAGTTAAGAGTAGATGTCCTAGCGAAAAATAAAAGCGACCTGGATTCAAAACTTGACTCTGCTACTTACTGCAAATGTGTTGATGGGCAAATCGTTTAAAAGCTCAACAGTTTAAACCCTGCTTCACACATCTTTGAGATGAGGATAACAATAGTACCTATGTCATAGGGTTACTACGTAGGTTAAAAGGCACACTGCATACACAGCTCTTAGCACAGCAGCAGGTGTGTAGTATTTGCTCAATAAGTGTTAACCATTATGAATGATATTTTCTCCAGGGGCTTACCCACGTCAATTAATATTGGGTTAGCTCTGTTTTCTGAAGCCACCCAGAAACCCGAGTATAGTTCTATACTCCGTATGGGGCCACAGCCACCCAGACATATCATAGCCCTCTTTTAAATTACCTTTAGAACTCTACTCGATTGTGTGTCTGACTCATCACAGGTGTTTCAGGTCTGAAAGTCTCACCTCTTCCTGTTCTACGCTATTTCACTGAGAGCATTAGCCTTGATTCTGACATAAGCCCATTATGGATCCATCAGCTGGGCTCCTGGTAGTGGCTTCAACTACAAATTGATATTGCCTGTCTGACAAATTGGATTTTGTACAAAAACAGATTCTGGCAGCTACTTCAGACTGAAAGACCAGGGTTTCATTTCATGTTCCCTGAACCATGCATTCCCATTCAGTCTTTGGCATTTCAGCTCCATGCTCTTTATCCACCCACTTCCCTCTGATGCTGTGCCATCTGCCTTAGCTCACAGCCTTCTCTCTGTGTCATGGGAACCTTCCAATCAGCTCCTATGAGCACTCTCAGCAGGGCCAGACTCATTATCCACTAAATCCCCAAATGTCTATTGCAAAATCCTTTCAAAAGCTACTTTCCTCTGAGAGTTTAGAATTAGCACATATCGTTTCTATATCAGTTCTATAATCGGTAACTTTAAATTCCTGACACTTCCCAGAAAGAGAAAAACAAATGTCGTCTATTAATGCATATATATGGAATCTAGAAAGATGGTACTGCTGAGCCAATTTGCAGGGCCACAATGCAGACACAAATATAGAGAACAAATGACTTATGGACATGGACGAGGAAGGACAGAGAGGCTGGGAGGTATGGAGACAGTAACATGGAAACATATACATTACCACATGTAAAATAGATAGCCAGTGGAAATTTGCTGCGTCACTCAGGGGAATCAAACATTTAGGTTGCTCTAACAACCTAGATGGGTGGATTGGGGTGGGAGGTGGGAAGAAGGTTCAAGAGGGAGGGGTCATATGTATACTTATGGCTGATTCATGTTGATGTATGGCAGAAACTAACACAGTAATGCAAAGCAATTATCCTCCAATTAAAAATTTTAAAAAGAAAAAAAAATTCCTGACAGTTGCCTTGTTAGTCTTTACAAGTAAACCTCTTACTCATCATCAGGCAAAGCATAAAACAAATTGACGTAGCTTGCCTATTCAGAGAAAAATCGACAATAATGATGACGATTATGCTGAAAATTAGTAGGTGATACTTACTTAGCACTTACATTCTTCTGTCTGCCAAGCTCTATGGCAAGCATCATTCCCTCATTTTTGTTTAATTCTCAAACAATGCTAGGAGGTAGCTAGCCTATTTTAAGTGTGAAGAAATAAATCAAAAGGCTGGTGAGTTAAACTAGTACTCTGGCTAGTGAATACTAGGATTCAAATACTGGTCTGTTTAAAACTAAGCAAAAGGAAGAAAACATATACATACATACCTAATTCTGACACAGATAGATATTGCTAAGAGGTATAAGAGTAGTATTGATAAAAGTCTGTAGGTATCTAAGGAAGAATGAAACCCCGTTCTACTTAAGGGGAGAAAGTGGGAATGTGTACATTTGGTATTTGAGCTTAGCTTTGAAGGATGGAGAGAAATAAAAGGACTATGAAAGGAAGAAAGAGCATGGAGACAGAAAGTCAAAGGACATATAGAGTGAACATCTTTATTTTTGACTGGAGCAAGGCTTCCACATAAATAAGTGATGAAAAATCACTTTTGAAAGAAATACTGAGACCAGGATTTTTTTTTTTTTTAAGTTGCTCAGTCATGTCCAACTCTTTGCAACCCCACGGACTATACAGTCCATTGAATTCTCCAGGCCAGAAAACTGGAGTGGGTAGCCTATCTCTTCTCTAGGGGATCTTCCTGACCCAGGAATAGAACTGGGGTCTCCTGCATTGCAGGTGGATTCTTTACCAACTGAACTATCAGAGAAGCCCTGAGACCAGGATGTGGGAAACCTTTAATCTTTCATCTTTGTTCTCTTCTCCATTCCTAATGTCATCCTCTGCCCCTCACCCCCGTTTAGAACCTCTAAGTCTTACCTGAACTATTGAAATAACCTAGCTTGTCATCTCCCAGCCTATCTTCTCCCCACTTCAAACTACATCATTCATTCCCTAGTTGAAAACACTCCTTGAAACACAAATATGATAGTGATAATACATTTCTTTCCTATGTAGAACTTTAGTCAGAGACCGGGAGGTTCTAAACTGGGGTGAGGGGCAGAGGATGACATTAGGAATGGCGAAGAGAACAAAGATGAAAGATGCTCACTTCTAATACTGTATTAAGTGTAAAAGACAGTCTTTAAAAACTTCATAAGCTTCTTAGGAAGCAAGATGTATAAAAACAAAATCAAAATATTTAGAATTTGTCAATAAGTGGTACAAGAATACAGAGGAAGAATATATTAACTAATGTTGAAACTTCTGGGGAACATTTTTAATAGAAGAGGTTAATTGAACTAAATCAGGGGAACTCTGTCAGTGTCCATAGACCTATTTTATTATTACAGCTGTACAAGGAGAGGCTAGGGACACTGCCAAACATCTTACAAATCACAGGACAGCTTCCCCCAACTCTTCTCCAACAAAACGCTTACCCAACCAAAACTGTCTATAGTGTTGAGATTGAGAAGGCCCACTTTAAAAGATTGTCAGGAATGTGATAAACATTGACAAAGGTGACCCTGCTTTCTCATTGTAAAATGGAGCCATTAAGAGTAATAGTATCTCCTTCATAGGGTTTATGACAAGATTAAATAAGGTGCTGGTTAAGTATTTATCACATGCTAAGTGCTCAATAAATCAATATCATATTGTTTTTCAAAAATAGGAAACTGAAGGGACAATAAATGAATTCATAATGAAAAATTTCAGCTCAACCAGTCACCATCTCTGCCACCAAGTTTAAAATGTGTAACCTCAGCTCTTACCACCCTACCGACTCCCTTCCCATCACATGCCTGCCATTTTCAGTTGACTGTCTCAACATTTTTCCAAACCAAACCTATATAAAATAGAACTCATAATCCCCTTACTAACTCCCTCCATTGTTTGTTGCAGACACATTCCCTTAGTCATTGAGTAAAAAAAGACAGTAAGCGTGATTCAGGAAATCTGTTCATGAGTCCCATCTGTTACTAATATGGTGTGTGCTGTGCACTGTTAGCAATTCTGTTTCTGTTCTCAGCTTCCACTTCCCAATTGTAAAGTTGAGAATTGCTGGGAGCCAGTGTGAGGAATCCCACCCGTGACAAGGTCATGAGGAAGGAAGCTGACATACGCAAGGCATGCTCAGACTTCAGGGACCCCTCTGGAAATTCCTAAGCATGTACCCCAACAAAAATCTGCCGGCTTTTGTGCTCTGCTTTTCTACTCTTCTGACATTTTCTGGAAAAAGTCAATTCAGGGCTTTAGTCTTCTGCATTTGAAAGAGTGTTTCAATCCAAATACCCCTCTGATGGCTTTCTAGCCTGCCTGCAGGACTCGTACAGCTGCGCATGTGATTGTTTGAGGCCTCCTGACAGCAGGAGGCACAGGAAGCTTAAAACATCCTAGGAATGTAGGGGCTTCCGAAGAGTCAAAATCTTTAAAATAGGACTGATTAAAGGTTTCATTTGTTGAGTCAATACTTGCTGCCAAATTTTCACATCCTTTATTTGTAGATATAGTTGGTATACAGAAAAACAAGTAGTAGACCTTGTATTAGCAACATTAGATCTTTGAGTTAAGTACCTTCTTTGTTATATCCCACTGCACCTTTGTTCTATAGAGATATAACTTTAATGCTTTAAGGAGATGTAGATTAAAGAAAAACACTTCAGGGGAAACAAAATTAACATTCATTAAGGAAGAGAGCCAAAAAGTGTTAACAAGCCTCTTGGCCAGAAGATAATGTAAATCACCTGAGACCTTTTGTATACAAAATGATGTATAGAAAGAGTCTGAGCTGCGAACGCTACATAATTTTGTGTTACCCATTGATCTCCGTGTTTTATCAAAAGTATAAAAGGCCTTCTGAACAATAAAGGAGGGGGCCAGTTTCTCGGACCAGTTTCTCGAACTAGTCTCTCGGCCTGGTTTCTTGGGGCTCTGGCTCCCCCCGTGTCTCTCTCTCTCTTTCTTCTTCTCTCTCTTTCCCTCTCTCTGCTCTTTACTTTAACTTCAGGCTGAATCTCCACCTGGGGCTCGGAGGCTCGCCAGGTCTACTTACTTGCCCTGGCTGTTAAGACCCGCGAGAAAGGGAGCTTAAGGCGAGGCACCCTTAGATATTCAAGCGGGCACCGGTGGCCCAACGTAGATAGTGCAAATTCCTTGTCTGGAATTTTATTGGTCTTCCGCATAAACCAAGCTATTCAGCCCTCTTCCTCCACTTAATCTTCCTACTACACTATAGTTTCTTAATCTAATCTTATATTAATAAATAAACAAGTCTTTCCACGCCAACGCCGTCCACCCTTCGAATTCCCTGGATCCACCGGGGCTGGACCCCGGCAGAGAATGTTACCTGAGATAATCCAACAGGCTTCTTCCAGAACCAATATTTTATTACTTATAGTGAGATTTACTTTCTCCCTCTTCTTCTTCCTCTTTACCATATAAGTATTAGTCACTCTGTCATATCTGACTCTTTGCTACCCCATGGACTATAGCCTGCCAGGCTCCTTTGTCCATGGGATTCTCCAGGCAAGAATATTGGAGTGGGTAGCCATTCCTTTCTTCAGGGGATCTTCCTGACCCAGGGATTGAAACTGAGTCTCTACCATATAATACCAACAGTAATGTCAATTATTTTCTGGAAATGTCACTCAATTTTGTCCACTCTTCTCTAGCTCCAATGGAAGCAGACCTAAGCATGTGTTCAATAGCTTTTAAAAGGAAATATTGCAACAAACTCCTAACCAGGTTTCCCCCTTCCTTTCTTTTCCGATCCACTCTACATGCCACATGCATCCCCCTTACACATGTGTTTTATATGCCACACCTGCTCCAAATTCTTCAATGACTCCAACTTCATGTTTCATCACTAAAATGCTTCCCCCAGTACCCAAGGCCAGTCCCATCACCCGTGATCCTCCTCCATATACTGCTCTCTAATCCAGACATCCTTCTCTCTTCATAAACTCCAACATGACAGATACATTCCTGACAAGTTTCTTACATTGTTACAAAGCCCTCTGAAATGCCTTTATGGGTATCCAACCCTCCCATGAGTTATTAGAAAAATGTTAATCAAAGGCCTACTCAGACATAGCAAACATGTATAACATTATAGTGAGGAAAAAAAGACAAGACAAGAAGCTCTACTACAAATTTTAAGCTTATCCATTCCTATGCTTTCTTGCAGAAAATTCTTGGGCATTTCTTCTCTTTCACGGAGCACTGCCTATTCCTGGCAGTCACCATGGAACCTCCTGCTACCAATCAAAGAAGTAGCAGGTGGGCTGGGAAGCCTGTTGTGACAAAACAGAGTAGGCTTCAAATGCAACAGTGACCTCCCATATATGTAGATAGCAAAATTTTAAAGAAAATAACAATAAGCTCAGTTACTTGGAGTTCTATTTAGTTTATACAGCAACTGACTATATGCTAACTCATTTGATCTAGATGGGTACTCTGCAATCATTAGTAAGAGTTATTTTATAGGTGAATATTTGAGTTCAGACTTATTAACTGGCTCATCCAAGGAACAAGATCTGGAGTAAAACTATGGTCTCTGGTCCCCAGTGCAGGACTTTTCCTCCTCAGCCACTCTCACTGGCCCTGCAGTTTGTAGACCATTTACCTCCACTCAACAGTCTGACCAAGTGTGACTCTCTTCTTGAAGCCTCGGTCCTTTCTGACCCACAATCAAAAATAACTAGACTGAAACAAATGGTACCACACAAACCAATAAAATATCTACAACATAGACAATAGATAGGAAAGGGTCACCATAAAAAGAGCTCATAAAATTGATGGGAAAAAAATGAGAATCCAGTTAACAAATACAATTCATGAAAAAGAATTACAAAGGGCTAAACAAATACATTTCTTTGGAAGGAATGATGCTAAAGCTGAAACTCCAGTACTTTGGCCACCTTATGCGAAGAGTTGACTCATTGGAAAAGACTCTGATGCTGGGAGGGATTGGGGGCAGGAGGAGAAGGGGACGACAGATGATGAGATGGCTGGATGGCATCACTGACTCGATGGACGTGAGCCTGAGTGAACTCCGGGAGTTGGTGATGGACAGGGAGGCCTGGTGTGCTGCGATTCATGGGGTCACAAAGAGTCGGACACAACTGAGTGACTGAACTGAACTGAAACAAATACAAAATAAACCATCAAACATCGCTGGTAATCAAAGTGCAAATAAAAAGGGTAACTTTTCTCCATTAAGCTAGTATTCTTTACTATAGAACAGAAGGAAGAGCTGTCAAACTTGCCATCACAATGGCAATAATGTACACTGCTGCTCGGGAGCACAAAAACTGCAAACAGTTGCAAAGAGTGTGCATTACTTGCCACATGTCTCCTCGACTTCATCAAGTGGATACCACAGTGATTCCTATATTAGAGATGAGGGAGCTGAGGCACAGAAACTTTAAAAACTTTCCCAGATGCACATTAAACTAATAGGACCCTTCTGATGATTCCTGAAATTCTATACAACAAGAAAATTTCAAGTATCAGAATTGGGCCTAGTATAATAACTTACTGAAAAGATTCATGGACAAAATGTATTCAAAATAGTGTTAGCATTCAGATTGTTCCTGATTTTCCCCCATTGTAATGTGTATGGTAAAATGAAAGGGGGGAAACTTGGAATAGTAAGAGAGAAACTGTTAAATCATTACAGTTTATCTGAGTGACAGACTATCATTCACCCCTCTGAAACAATATCAGTAGTAAATTATTGACAGAAGGAAATGTTTTAGAATACTATTGAAAATGTTAAGGGAGAAAAAGTAATACAAAATCATATAGACTATAATGATTCCAACTTTATTTTGAAAAAGTTGTTGGTAAATATTTGAATGCAACTGCAAAAATTGGAATGCCATCCTTAGTTTGGAAAAGAGAAATGTATAAACTATAAATAAGAATATGGTAAAATCTCCTTTGTATGAGCAGCAAAAAATGTTAATAATTAAAGAACACTAGGGAGAATCTTATTTTTAAAAGAGACTATAATTTGTATTATATTATTATCATTGCAAAATAGTTCAGAGTTCACAAATTGGAGTTAAATGCTGTGGCATTACACCTAAATCTTTCTAAAATGAATCACATCCATGAAACTTTTTCAGTATTACTTGAATAAAACTAAATCTGAGCTCCTTGGTCAGGCCCCTTGCTCTTCAGGTCTGGCTACTCTCTTTGACCCACTGGGGTTAGGTCCAGCTGACCCTCAGAATCCAGGAAGTCAGATTTAGGTGTCCTGTTGACTCTTTAAAGTGTGAGAGTTCAGTAGAAAGAGCCTCCCCCTCTGGTGCACCCGAGGGAAAACCTTCAGCCATGTCCAAACTCTGAGAATCTTCCTTCTTCTCTTGAGACTCTATGGTCCCCTGAGATTCAAAGTTAGCTACTGTCAACTCTATTTCTCCTCTTTTACTCAAGGCCTGAACATAATCCCCATTCCTCAGAATGATCCTCATTAGGTTTGGAGACTACATTTTACTAATGCTATACTAACGGAGCCTGGCCTGGTTCAGACCCTAAGCACAGCCATCAAGAACCAGGAAGACCCACCTTCCTAGGATGTGGTGAAGGAGTCTTAAGTCTCCACTTTCTTCCGCCCATGCTCAGGACAAATGGAGGCTATAAATTTTGGTCCTTATCCACATATCTCTACTTCCACAGCTGAAAAACAGATATAATAATAGTGCTTATCTTGTTAGAAATATGCCATTAAAAAGTTTTGAGCACATAGGCACCAGTTCCATAAAGGGTAACTATTGTTATGTTAATGAGGAGACAATGATGACCAGGAAGAGCTTGTCAATTCCCAGTTGGAGCAAGTACAGAAATTTAGCCAGACTAAACTCTTGGCTGTTTTTACCCATTATTTTATCTTCAGTACCTATAGTATATATATAGTGAAGGCACACAGTTGACACTGGACAAATATAGATAATTGAATAAATAAATGGATTTGACAAATACCTTCCAGCTGCCCAGATTTTAGGTGTCTCTGAGGAGCAGTGATCTCTCACATGACTGGGTCGAGAGTGTGGGATGTCTGGGAGGAGTGTTCAGGTTTCCTAGGCACGTCCAGACCCCGTGTCTAGAGGCACTTCCCCACAAGTGGCTTCCTCTTTCCCTAGATCTCTATATAGCACTAGGCAGAACTGTGTGTTCCAGCTAAAACTGAAATTTGTGGCAAACCCTGTGTGAGGTGCCTCCCTTGGTTTGGGCAAAACCAGTTGGCACTATTAGAACAGGAAGTCCAACAGTGCAGACACATCCTGCCAGACCCTTGCCAACAGAGGAGAGATTATGTGAATTGCTCTGATCCAAGAAGCCACTCCCTGTGCCAACCATCTGGGAAGTCCTGTAGCCTCTCTGAAAGGGATGAACCTCAATAAACTCCATGAAGCATAGGCACAGATTCAAGTAATCAAAATCTTAGGTTTGCACAGTAGAGTGCAAAAAGGGATTCCAAAACTACCTTCCCAGGCAACTTCCTTCTTCCCTGGGTCTCACCTGCCCTTCTGTTTCTTAGAATAAGAAATTCAGTAGCACAGACTGGTCCCAGCGTGCCTGGACTGGAAATATCAGAAACTGAATTCCTATTTTATGATTCCTGGAAGACAAGCAGTGCCACCTCTGCAGCATTCCCAGTTACCTACTTTGCCATATTGCTTTTTGGTATCATGGAAACAGACCTTATCTGTCAAAAGTCATGTGGCCCATTGGTTTTCAATGGTTAGTCCCTTGAACTGAATATGGAAGAGTCACCCAGGCAGCTTATTAAAAATTCAAAATTTTTTTGCCCCAAACCTAGATATTCCAATTCAGTAGACCTTAAATAGGGCCCAGGTACTTCTGTCCTTCCGTCCGTCCTTCCTGTTTTGCTTCGTTAAATTAGTCAGAAGATTCTGATGCTCAGGGCTGAAAATCACAAATCTTCCAAATTCTAATTTCGGGCCTAATTCTTGCATCCTCCCCATGATAGTCACAGCAAATGATGATCAAATCCACGTTTGAGAACTACTAGTAATGGGAAGCCTGACTTTTGGAACAAAACCATCTTTTTCTAGTTATCTAACTCATATAATTTTACATCTTCAGTCAAGTTTTAACCTTCTTGGGCCCTTGAGAAATAAATATAATTCCTCTTTTACATCCCAAGTTTCTTTATTTGACATGGATCTTTGTACAAAGATAAAAGGATTATTTGTAATTCAGTCTTTCTCAAATGATGTACCTGGGGACAGTGCAGCTAGGATGTGTTCCATGAAAAAGTGGTCAAAGAAGCTTGCTGCTTATCAAAGACATAGGCTACATTCAATGGTAGCAAATATATGCTATACAAGCAGAAGAAGGGTGGTGATCCCCTCACACATGCGCTGGCAGGGATTTTCAGCCTGGATGAAAGAACTTTTAACTGTCATCTCTATACCCCTTAGCACTGATGTCTTTATGAAGAGGATCTAGTAATTCCTTCTTGCTCACAATACCCCCATCCCATTTGAAACCTCAAAGAAAAGGCAGGGAAAACTGAGAATTCTGTGTGTAATTCAACCCTAGTCATCAAGGGTCAGCCCTAGGTCACACCCCATCCGAAGGGTTTGTCAATTAGTCATCATCTTGAGGGAAGGGCCAGGTCTGTCTACTCCCAATATAATTCACTCAGTTCTCATCAATGGCAATAGAAGATTTCACCCTTCAATTAGTAAAGGCTCAACAGATTTCAGATGAAAGAGAATCAGAAATCAAGGAGGTCCACACCTACCCTTTTCCAGACATGTGGGAAACTGACCTAGTTTAGCTTTGTACTTTGTATAAAGCCTTTGCTGGCAATTAAATAAATTGTTTAAAAATGTGCACACATTATACCAACCTGTTTTATCAACTGCTACTGTTTTCTCATTCATTGTTATGGTCCTACAGCAACCATATACATATTTTACATAGCTGTAATTATAGTACACATATAATTTTGTGCTCCTTATTTCACATATGCTGTACATATCTTTCATATTCTTTTGGCATTCCTAAAGATCATACAATATATATTCAGGGAATCCACATGAAGTTCCTTAACATTTCCCCAGCTTTGTAATTTGATCTTAGTTGAAACATTCACTATGATAGACTGTTAAATATTTTTGTACATAAGAGTTTTTCCTTGTCTTTAATCCTTTTCTTACTGTGGATTTTTATGAGTGAGATTATTGACCCCGAAAGCTTAAACAACTTAAGGCAACTTAATCTTGTATAATGTTATACTAATTTATAACGATGCCAATAGGTATTAGAATTAATGTTTTAAAATACACATTTCATTACAAATTTACCAATATTGCACAATATATTTTTCTTCTATATATTCATTTGTATATAAAAGCAGTACTTTTATAAAATGTTTACAGATATATCTCAAAAATTTCTTTTCAAACATCATAGAACATATTCATATGAAAGAAATCCTCTAGCAAGTCTTTACAAATATTTCTCAAAAATGATGCAGAATTTGTATGATTTAAAGGAGACACTGTAGTAGGCAGAATTCTAAGAAGGCCCCCAAGATTCCTGCCCCCTGTTGCACATACCCAGTGAGTGTCCTTGAGTGTGGCAGGTCCTGTGAATATGAGAGCAAACAACCACCAAGATTACACTATGTTATAGGACTAAGTAAAGGAATTTTGCAGGTGTCATTAAGGTCTTTGATCTACTAATTCTAAATTAATTAAAAGCAGATAATCCTAAGTAGGCCTGACTTGATCAGGTAAACCCTTAAATGACAGTGTAGCAAGAGGTCAGAGACATAAATGGTCAGCACATTTCAAAGCAGGAGAATACACATTCGGCAGATCCTGAAGGATAATACTGCTGTATTTTAAAGAGGGCTATGTCTCTAGGAGCTGAGAGCCTCAGTTCCACGCTGTAAGGAACTAAATTCTATCAACAACCAATCACTTGAGAGTAACACCTAGAGCCACAGATGAGATTTAAACATCAACTGACACCCTGATTTTATCCTGGTGAGGTCCTAACCATAGGAACCTACTAACCCATGTCTGGAATCCTAACACACAGAAACTGTGAGATAAAAAATTATGTTATTTAAATCTGTAAGTTAGTGATAATTTGTTATTCAGTGAAAGAAAACTGATACATTAAATGCCAAAGGTAAAAAAACACGCAATAATTGAAAAACCAACAATAGCAAAAGAAATAAAATAAAATAAAGCATTAACTGCAAACAGGATATTTGGACCTACTAAATAAACCAAATTAATGTAATATTTTGAATAAATTTAAGTCATACTGACCAAATTTTTCAAAAAGCAGTTAAAGATAGTCTCATTCTCCAGATTAAACAAAACAAAAAGGTTTCCAAAAAGAATGGCCTATTCCCCTATAAAATTAAGCTTAAAATATTTTTATATGAGCATAAATAGATAATCTGGTGGTTAACAATGTTTGCAATACTAGGAAATAACTAATAGCATAGAAAAAAAAATCTCTCCTCACACGAAATTTTAAGTATACAATAAAAAAAAGAGATAATTGGTGCATTGATAAACAATCAATAAATATAAATAAATTCAAGGAAGTAAAAAGGTAACAAATGTCAAATTATGAAAAAGTCATTAAATATAAAGGGTAAATATTCTTGATCAAATGTAAGGAGTCTCCATGTAACTGAAAAGAAATTTAGCAACTGCTTTTAAGAGACATTTCTAACACAAAATTACAAACTAATTATTTAATTAATATGATATGGATGGATGGCATCATTGACTCAATAGGCATGAGTCCATGCTGGGCTGGATGAAGCACACGTGGAATCAAGGTTGACAGGAGAAATATCAATAACCTCAGATATGCAGATGACATCACCCTTATGGCAGAAAGCAAAGAACTAAAAAGACTCTTGATGAAAGTGAAAGAAGAGAGTGAAAAAGTTGGCTTAAAACTCAACATTCAGAAAACTAAGATCATGGTATCTGGTCCCATCACTTAATGGCAAATAGATGGAGAAACAATAGAAACAGTGAGAGACTATCTTTGGGCTCCAAACTCACTGCAGATGGTGATTGCAGCCATGAAATTAAGACACTTGCCCCTTGGAAGAAAAGCTATGACCAACCTAGATAGCATATTAAAAAGCAGAGATGTTACTTTGCCAACAAAGGTCCATCTAATCAAAGCTATGGTTTTTCTAGTAGTCTTGTATGGATGTGAGAATTGAACTATAAAGAAAGCTGAGTGCCAAAGAATTGACGCTTTTGAACTGTGGTGTTGGAGAAGACTCTTGAGAGTCCCTTGGACTACAAAGAGGCCTTAGACTACAAATGAACATGAGTTTGAGCAAGCTCTAGGAGTTGGTGATGGATGGTTAGGAAAGTCTGAGGTGCTGCAGTCCATGGGGTTGAAAAGAGTCAAACATGACTGAGTGATTGAACTAACCTGAAATGTTTTTACATCAAATAAATTAGAAGCACATTTAAATTAATCATGACCAACTCCTTAAAAATTAATAGCACTATGAAAGTGAAAGGCACTCAGCCACGACCCCATGTATGGATTCTCCAGGCCAGAATACTGGAGTGGGTAGCCTTTCCCTTCTCCAGGGGATCTTCCCAACCCAGGGATCAGACCCAGGTCTCCCGCATTGCAGGCGGATTCTTTACCAGCTGAGCCACCAGAGAAACCCAAGAATGCTGGAGTGGGTAGGCTATCCCTTCTCCAGCGGATCTTCCTGACCCAGGAATCGAACTAGGGTCTCCCGCATTGCAGGTGGATTCTTTGCCAGCTGAGCTACCAGGGAAGCCCCTAAGAGCACTATCGACAAAATAAAAAAAAAAAGAAGAAGAAGGAGAAGAAGAAAACCAAATCATGGAAGTCAGTTAAGAAAAGAGCAATGCATAAACTTTGTACTGGGCTTCCCTCTTAGCTCAGTCAGTAAAGAGTCTGCCTGCAATGCAGGAGACCTGGGTTTGATTCCTGGGTCAGGAAGATCCCCTGGAGAAGGAAATGGCAACCCACTCCAGTATTCCTGCCTGGAGAATCCCATGGACAGAGGAGCCTGGCAGGCTATATCTATTGGGTCACAAGAGTTGGACACAACTGAACACAAACTTTGTCCTATGGAAGGGAGTATACATTAGTAAACTGGTCATTTAAAGGAGTATGGGTTTTTAATATAGTGCCATCAGCATGGATGGCTTTATATCAAAATATCCAAAAGCATCCATTGCAAAAGCAATGCAAAAAGAAAGCTGAACATGCCTAATAATAATAATAACACAAGAAATATAACAATCAAGGTGATTATCTTTTCTTTTTTTGTTTTATGATAGAGACAGTAGTCATACTTAGAGACCTTCCTAAATTAATGAAAGGGTCTTTTTGTGTTAAGCCTCTTACATGTTTTATACTTTTCTTAAAACTGTTCCTAATATGTACATTTCTTGGTGTGCATACTACAAAAGAATTTTCTTTTTTTTAAATATAAATTTATTTATTTTAATTGGAGGCTAGTTACGTTACAATTTTGTATTGGTTTTGCCATACATCAACATGAATCCACCACAGGTGTACATGTGTTCCCCATCCTGAACTCCCTTCCCACCTCTCTCCCCATACCATCCCTCTGGGTCATCCCAGTGCACCAGCCCTGAGCATCCTGTATCCTGCATTGAACCTGGACTAGCAATTCATTTCATATATGAGATTATACATGTTTCAATGCCATTCTCCCAAATCATTCCACCCTCTCCCTCTCCCACAGAGTCCAAAAGACTGTTCTATACATCTGTGTCTCTTTTGCTGTCTCGCATACAGAGTTATCATTACCATCTTTCTAAATTCCATATATATGCGTTAGTGTACTGTATTGGTGTTTTTCCTTTTGGCTTACTTCACTCTGTTTTAATAGGCTCCAGTTTCTCCACCTCATTAGAACGGATACAAATGTATTCTTTTTAATGGCTGAGTAATACTCCATTGTGTATATGTACCACAAGAATTTTCATTATTCCCTCCAGTGTATGTGTGTATACCTGGCACCCAAATAAGGACACTCCAGCATCCTCAGTGTGATACTAGAAAAGCTTCCAGCACTGCACTGAGAATGCTGGAGTGTCCTCACTTCTCCCGTGAAATGTATTTGGGTAGTGGATCACATAGGCTTTTCTAAGATCAAATATATGTTGTGTGTGTGCGTGTTCAGTTGTTCAGTCATATCTTGCCGGGAGCAACCATGGGAGATCCCACCCACGACAAGCTCATGTGGAAGAGAACTGTTTTTTTTTGTTTTTTGTTTTTTGTTTTTAATAGTAATCAAGGTTTTCATTTTTTTTATTTATTTATTAATTTTTTTAACCCATAGTTTCTTCTTTATTTTTTTTTTTTTTGGAAGAGAACTGTTAAGCAAGGCTTCAGGACTCAAGGGGCTCCCTAGGCTTTCTCAAGCATCTACCCCAAAACCAGAATCTGTCTGTTTTACTATTTCATGACTTTCACCAACTCCTCTGACATACAGGGGGCTATCCCCGACCACCTTTCTCTGGAGAAAATCAACTTAGTGCTATAGCTAATAAGTCTCCTGGACATGAGAGGAATATTTCAAATCAAACCTCCTCTGTTAGCATTCTAGCTTGCTTGGCAGGTATACCCAGACTTTTACAACTACACATATGATTGTTTACAGCCCCCCAACTGTGAGAGGCACAGGAAGCCTAAAACATAGAGCCTTTTAAAGAGTTAAAAGTTATTAGAGTAGTGCTGGTGTAGGATTTCATTATTGGTCCAATGCTTGTTGCTAAATTCCCATATCTCTTATCCACTGCGCACCTGGGAGTGCATTAGTTAACATAGTTGGAATGTAAGAAAAACAAGTGTAGCCTTGAAATTAACCACATCAGACATTTGAGCTAATTGGTTCTTTCTTGTAACTCACTGCACCTTTGCTCCATGAGAAATGTAACTTGTTTAATACTTTCTGAGGCTGACATAGATTAGAAATGTAAAGAAAAAACATTTCAAGGGAAAATAAGTTTTCTGGTTGAGCAGCCTTTATCCAAAGAGGGTCATAAAATGTCCACAGACCTCCAAGGCCAGAGATAATGTACACAACATTGTCTATGGGAAAGGTTTGCAGAAAAAATCCTGGTTTTGATACAGACAAAACAGATGTAATGTTTGGGCTGACTCTGTATGACTTTGCATCTTTCATTTCCCTCTATGTATAAGACAAGGTATAAAAGACCCTTTTGAAAATTAAAAAAAATGGGCCTCGCTCCCTGAAGAAGCTTGGTCATCCCATGTTTTTCTTTTTTCTCTCTTTCTCTCTTACTTTCTTTTTCAGGCTGATCCCTTGGAGCATAGAGGCTCCCTGCTTTCACTTATCTGCCCAGGTTTCTAAGACCTGAACGGGAAGACGTTCTGCGTCTTCACTCCCTTGGGAGTCCGGGAGGGCACCTGTGGCCTCCGTGAATAGGGCAAACTCCTTGTCTCAGAGTTTTATTGGCTTTCTATGTAAACCAAGGAATATCAGCCTCTTTCTCTCCTCTGTTTTCTTATCTACAATATTCTTTCCTTACCTCTCTAAATCATCCGCTGACACCGTTTTTCCTTCAGGTTCCCCTGGATCCTGCAGGGACTGGACCCCGGCAGTATCTGACTCTTTGTGACACTATGGACTATAGCCCATCAGGCTCTTCTGTCCTTTATGCAGCCATAAAAAAGCTTTCTTCAAGCAAGCTAAGTGTCCATCCACAGGTGACTGTATAAAGAAGTGACGTATATATGTACAATGGAATATTAATCATAAAAAAGAATGAAATAATGCTAATATAGCAACATGGATGGACCTAGAAATGATCATACTTAGTGAAGTAAGACAGAAAAAGACAAATATTACATGATATTGCTTACATGTGAATGATGTACTTCCCTGGTGGCTCAGACGGTGAAGCATCTGCCTACAGTGTGGGAGACCCGGGTCTGATCCCTGGGTCAGGCATACATGTGAAATTTAAAAAAAAAAAAAAAAATTCAAATGAACTTATTCACAAAATAGAAATAGACTCATAGATCTAGAAAACAAACTTATGATTACCAAACGGGATGTGGGGTGGATAAATTAGGAGTTTGGGATTAAAATATACACACTATATGTAAAATAGATAATCCACAACATAATCACACAATATATGTAAAATAGATAATCAACAAGAACCAACTATATAGCACAGGGAATTCTATTCAATATCTTGTAATAAGTTATCATGTAAGTGAATGTTAAAGAAATTATAACTTATATGTGTGTGTATATACGTGTGTGTGTGTAACTGGATCATTTTGCTGTACACCTGGAGCTAACACAACATTGTAAGTCAACTTATTTCAATTAAAAATTTTTTTTAAGCTTCCTTCATTTTCCTTTATGTGTGAAAGCCTAATTCAGTATCATAGATCTAGGGCTGGAAGACAGGTTAGATACTGCTTTATTTTTGCTTTTCTTTTTTATAAACATCCCTAGGGAACAAAATCATAAGGAGCAGAAACTTGGCACAAGAGGCAGAGCCTAGCTGCTGAACTCTGAGCTTAATTTCCTCATCTGTAAAACAGGGTTAAAAACACCTTGTTTCTTTGTTTGCTTTGAGATGTAAGAGAAGTAACACCTGCATCTGGAATAATATCTGGAAAATTGCACTTTTCTTTTTCTACAGAATTTTTTTTTAAACAGAGTAATTCTATCCACATTCTTTCTCCTCCTTTCTCTCTCCCTCCCTCCTTCTCTTTCTCCATCTCTTTTTCCCACAATTCGCTCTTCATCATATAAAGAACACCACACACTGCCAGGTAATACTTACCTAGCAGCTGCTGAGGGGAAAAAAACCACAGACCTGGAATATAAGAAACAGGCTTGCAAAATGATTAAGAGCCCTGGATCTGCACTGCTTGCGCTGGACTCCTGAACAAGTACTGTGAACTTAGCCAAATTCTGTTAAGTCCTCTGCGTCTCAGATATAAAATACAAACCAGAAAAAAATGACAGTGGTAGCAGCTCCCTCCTAGAAGTGTTACGAGTGTCACATAAGCTCACATGTCAGCACTTAGACGGGAGAGCGACACACATACTTCATAATGTCAAGAGTGTTCAGTTCAGTCGCTCAGTCGTGTCCGACTCTTTGTGACCCCATGAATCGCGCACGCCAGGCCTCCCTGTCCATCACCATCTCCCGGAGTTCACTCAAACTCACGTCCATCGAGTCAGGGATGCCATCCAGCCATCTCATCCTCTGTCGTCCCCTTCTCCTCCTGCCCACAATCCTTCCCAATATCAGGGTCTTTTCCAGTGAGTCAACACTTCGCATGAGGTGGCCAAAGTACTGGAGTTTCAGCTTTAGCATCATTCCTTCCAAAGAACACCCAGGACTGATCTCCTTCAGAATGGACTGGTTGGATCTCCTTGCAGTCCAAGGGACTCTCAAGAGTCTTCTCCAACACCACAATTCAAAAGCATCAATTCTTCGGCTCTCAGCTTTCTTTGCAATCCAATTCTCACATCCATACATGACCACTGAAAAAACCACAGCCTTGACCAGATGGACATTTGTTGGCAAAGTAATGTAGCAATTATTATAGCATAAGTAGTATTTGAGCAGATGTTGAATAAAATGTCTACAGCTGTTGGGATTGACATACATACACTACTATATATGTATGCTTTAAACACTATAAAATAGAAAACTAGTAATTACCTCCTGTATAGTACAGGGAACTCTACTCAATATCCTATAATGACCTACAGGGGTAAACAATCTCAAAAAAGAGTAGATATATGTATATGTCTAACTGATGTATATGTATAGAAGATATATAACTGATTCATTTTGCTGTAGAGCAGGAAGTAACACATTATCAATTATACTCCAATAAAAAATTGTTTTAATGTACATATGCCAGGCTTAAACAGGATGTGACAATAAAATGAGGGCATACTTCCTTTTCATAACCAATTTATGATGGGATTAATGATCCTCTGTTCAAAAATCATCCAATCTCAAAGTTTCCTCAAATACTTCTGAGATTTTTCCCCCGCCATTCTTGCTATTTATGTGGTTGGGAAATAGATCTTCTAGTGCACCTGCCCTCCGTTCTTTATCAAGCCACCATTCTAAAGTTTCTGTTGCTGGTGACCCTTGGAATTCATTATTTTTTGGTTACGCTGTTGTCCAGCGGAGATCAGCATTACTAGTCTCTTCTGTTATCAACTGAAGAAGGCAGTTTCCCTAAACTGGTTGTGTCTTTGCTACTCAAAACGTCCCTGAACAAAGGTTCTACTTTTTGACTGGAATTTACTGAGGCTTTGTGAATAACAAAAGGAAGGTAAAATACTGAAGATAACGTTAAAAGGCTCTTTGCATGGTTGGCTCTTCTTTATTTAAGGGCCATTTCCCCAGAGCAACAGGTTCCCAGGTATCTTCCCCTAACATTTATCTATATAATAATTATCTTCTCCTCCCCCCTCCTCCTTCTTATTTTTAGTCTTTATCAGTACCTAAAATTATCTTATATATCTGCTTATCTATTCCCCTGTTTTAGAAAGGGAGTGTTTATTCATTCCTGGGTTCTTGGAACCTAGAATAGGTCATGTCTCATTGTAGGAAAACAACAAACATTAGTCTTAAAAATGGATGAATGAATGAATAAATGTACAGAACCAGACCTGCCTTAGGGTGCAGCTAATTTTGGTTCATTTTTTAGATATCAACCTGCATATGACTTCTTCAGGCAATGTCCTCCATGACTGATTAGACAAGATAAGTGCTCCCTGTGACATGATCCCTCTGTACTCTTTATCTAAAGTAATTCATTTTATTATCTGTCTTCCCTCCTTGAGATTCAGGTCAAGAATTAGTTCTGTTTCATCCTGTAATGGATTCCCAACTCCTAGACAAATACACCCCATGTAGTTGGTGCTTGACAAATCTTTTCCAAAAAATAACTATTAAAAGATTATTCAACTTGATGAAATAATATACAAAATTAGGAAACAGCCTTCTTGTTTAACGGAAAATGAAAAAATTGAAACTATGTGAAGAAATCATTTTATTAATAATACTAAGTTGACCTAACCAGGATTTTACAAATTTCTGGTTGTTTTTTTTTCTTGACTCTTAACATCCCTCACTCATGAGTCATTCTGTTCCCTCCCCCCCAGCCCTGTGACTACATATCACAAATTCCTGCAGTGTCATTATACAGAAACTTTCAGAACATCACTCAGCAATAAATGCTTCATTTAACCCATAAAGTACTAATACCTGACATTAACAAACCTAATGACTAAGGAAATAGTTTCCCCATGAGTACTTTCACATTACTCTGTAAGAGGTGAAAACTGTAATAGTCCGTGCTCATATTGTTACATTTGGTGTCATCAGACTAGAGCTACATTCAATGTGACGGGTCTGGGAGTCAACCTGCCTAAGAATTCTCAGTCTTCAGGAACGTAAAGGTGGTAGCATACTCCTACCCAGACTTCCACGGCCAAAGCATTAAACCAGTCTCTCACTCTTTCACACTTAGGCTCTTTCTCTGTTCTACTTTGTTTTCTGTCTTTCATGCTCAGGCTTTAAACACTATTTTTCACATATGTTCACACAACAGCAAAGAACCCGATTTAATTAACAAAAAAAAATCACAATTAAAAAAAATTAAATATATAATTATATAAAAACGATATTATACTATTCAATTTTAAGGCAAAATCGCTCAGCCTTTGTCCGTGCTTTGGGGAAAAGAATATGCATTTTTTTGTACTTCAGTTTCCTCATTTGCTAAATGGATATAATAATGGCCATCGAGTTCAAAGAATTGCCTTATGGTTTAAGGGAGATAGTAATCATGAAAGCAAGAACTATAGCTCCCATTTATTGTCTACATTGTGGCAAATACTGTGTTAGAGATGTGAGTTCAATCCCTGGGTTGGGAAGATCCTCTGGAGAAGGAAATGGCAACCCCACCCAAGTATTCTTGCCTGGGAAATCCCATGGACAGAGGAGCCTGGCAGGCTTACAGGCTGTGGGTCCCAAAGAGTTAGACATGACTGAGCACACATGAGAGAGACAAGCATTGTGTTAAATATTTTATCTACATAACCTAAATAAACTGTACAGAAATCAGGTAATATTGATAGATTTCAAAGATGAATAAATAAATAAGAAACCAAGACACAAAAGATGAAACAGCATGCCAGTGAAAGCTGTCGTAGTGTAAAACTCTAGTTGGCGCCATTGATGCTGTAATCTATATATCTATATCTATATCTATCTATCTATATATATATGTATATATATATATATATATATGGCGATCCCTGGAATAATCCAGCAAAGCAGCTCTAACTGCCAAAGCCATGATTCAGTATGGACACAGATGGTTACTAGGCTTACTGTGGGGATTATTTCATAATGTATCTACATGTCAAATCACTGTGTTGTGCACCTGAACTTGACATAATGTTGTGTGTCAACTATACTTCAACAAATAAAAAACCTCTTAAACGTAATGCTCTACCACTTGGTTAACTATAAAGTACAGCACTGATGCAACAATATTAGCTGGTATCTCCACAAACAATTATAAATCTTAAAATAATTTTATTGAATGTCTTAGACATTCAAAATATGCTAGTTAAATGTATTTAAAAGAGAAAACTGGTTACAATATTTACCAGAAACAAATTCAAGAGAAAGACCGTATTAGGCTTGGAAGAATCACCGCTTGACCCAAATAATGGAGAAGAGAGTAGACCACTGGCTGAATTTAAATTAGCATGATGGTACTGTTCCCTTTTTCACTGGCATCATGCAATGAAGTATCATTACGTTTTGTGGGTTCAGAATATAACATGTAGTGGCAACAAAATTACATTCGCTTTATGCAAAGAAAAACTGAGATTCAAGTCTTATTTTATAAGATCTGTTGTGTCTTCTGAGCAGATTTTAGTCCAAGTTTCAAGAAACTGGTATGTATGTTGAAATAAATCTTTTAAGATTTTTTGATGTGGACCATTTTTAAAGTCTTTACTGAATTTGTTACAATGTTGTTTCTGTTTTATGGTTTGGTTTTCTGCCTGAGAGGCATGTGGGATTTTAAGTCCAAGATCAAGGATTGAACCCTCATCTCCTGCATTTAGAAGGCGAAGCCTTAACCACTGGACAACCAATAAAGCCCTTTAGAACAAATCTTATAACAAATAAAATATTCTCTTTTGTCTCAAGAATAATACAGAATGATTTAATAATAATAACTGCTTATACTTAGTGAGGGCTTACAATGTTCCAGGCTTCGTGCTAGTAATGTCACAGTGATGGCTTAATCTAATCCTTCCAACCACTCCTGTTAACAGTTATTAATATTATTATAACTTCATCTTACAGGTGCAGAAATTGAGGCATATAAACGTTATACTGCTTGCCATAGGTCACAAGCTGGCTGTTCATTTTTGAAATGAACATCTTTATCAATCTGAGCCAAATAGAAAAATAAGGCAATTATTTTTAGTGCATAGCAAGTTTCTAAATGAGAAGCTTCAGGTTCTTAGCTATTAAAAGTAGCCCCCAAATTACCAGTCTGCTAAACATTTTAACTATATTACCTCATCAGAGTAAGAAGTGTGTTGTTTTTTACTTTCAGTGTGTACTTTACAGAGAATTTAAGTAATCTGCCCAACTACACACATTTAGTGATAGAACTGAAATTTGAACACTGCTTTGCCTAACATTAAAGCCACCTCTTGTAACCACAATGTTTTACTGACTCTAAAACTCCTTGACCCTAAAGAGAGTTTGACCAAATGTCCCAGCTCTACCCATGTGTCATTTCTTCTCTACCCTCTTTACTGGATCAAGGACCATCACCTTCCTTGCTTCTCTATTCATATAGCTTAATTTGCTGAATGTTTTTGGAAGAGGCTATCGACAAAATTTAATTCTTTTGTTTTTCCTCATCCATAATTCCCAGCACCCACAAGCTTTTTCCATTTCTAGAAGCTAGAGAGGAACGGGATAGAGAATCAAATCCTGACTCTGATTCTGGAAACTTCCTCCACAGACCAGGGAGTTGCACACTCCAGAAATGATGTTCCCTCCTCATACAAGTGGTCATCTCTGCTCATTTGTCCCATTCCAGGCAAGAGTCTCCATCCTTCCACACATAAACACCAAGTGAGTTTTATTTTTAACAAGAACAATGACAACAATTAGTATTTATTAGAGTCTTTGATTTCTCAGTACTTGCTAAATGTTCCTTATTCTTTATACCATTTCATTCTCATTGCCACACATCCTGAAGTAGGTATTACTATCACCATTTTGCAACTGATAAAACTAAGTTTGTGCAAATTAAGTAATTTTGTCATGAAGCCCGTAAGCTGGAGGATGAACACTGGTTTTTCTGATTCCAAAGCCCTTGCCCTGAACCCTTGCCCCATATTACATCTGATCCCATCCCATCAAAATGTAGTTCATGTTTGAGCATAAATATAGCACCGATGTAGTGCAAACAAGTTCACACATGCATACACAAGGATCATCATATTTATGTATTATGCAATTCCACACCTACAGGTATTTTCTCACAGTGTCTTTCAAGTTTCACTTAGCAGCATTGTGACCTAGCAAGTCATACGAATTCTGCAAATAGTATTGGTATTCTGATGCAACTCAGTGGAAGCCTTACTATTATAACAAAATTGTCTGAGGCATTTTGTAGTTTATAAACATTTTATCTAGTTCTCACTTGGGGTTCATATCAATCATAAAATGTGCGATTATCTCATTTTGCAGAAGGTGGTACAGTTTCTGATAATTAGACAATGACCTGAAATTAGCGGCTAGCAGGGGAAAGAATGGGGAGTTTAATCTCAGTCAAGCCCTAAAGCCTAGGTTCTTTGCATCACGTGCTTCATGAATTACTTCCTCATCCTATGCTATCTCTTCATGCTGTAGTTGCTGGTATTGGTCATCTTGTGGAATCCAATATTTCCCCAGATGGAAATCTCCAATCACTTGTATCATTACTACACCAGAAAGCTTTTACCTGGGTGGAGTCCTTATTTCTTCCTCTCAGTCTTTTACTTCCCAGTGAAATGCCTGGATACAGTCCAAAGTAAAATGAGTTGGATGGCTTCATGCTCTGTGATGCTGAGTCAGCTAAAGTGGGGTCTGCGTGACTGAAGACAGTTTTGTCTCCAAAGGCAGGTCTTTTATCTTCTGGGCTATCTATCTCCAGGGCTAAGAACCCAACAAACCAGCACTTTGTCTGGGATGGCTTCTGACTTCTACACTAGCACTTTTATTTGTGAACTCTGTTTTCTAAGTGCATGAGATAGAAAGATAGAAGCCCTCTATCATCTGAAATCCTGTATCTATAGTTATTCAATACCTGCACGTTTTCTGATTCCATCACTCATATGAACAGGACATTCAGTAATAATCTAAGGTAGGACTTTTTGTGAGCTAATGTTAATTCCAATACAAACTACTAACTATAACCCCATTTAAAAAACCCTATGATCCCAATCCAGCTCAGAAAAATTTTATAAGTGGAACTATAAATTATAAATGTGGAATTATAAGTAATTCCACAGCATCTTACTGCCAAGGCTGATAAATAAACTAGATTGCATAACCTTTTCTTTATATCCCATAGGCCAAATCACCATTATAGCCTTCCTATACTACTGCAATAACCTTTGAAAGGTTCTGTATTTATAGTCTTGTACCCTTACAATCTAATCAAAGATCACCCAATATGTTATTTGATGAAATAAAGTATGTTGTCAGTCTCCTTCTTAGCACCATCTTATGATTTCTCTTTAGTCGTAGAGTAATATCTAAACTCCTTATAATGCTAGTTAGATTTTATTCAGAGAACATTCTCAGAGAGACTCCTGGAAAATTCAAGATGATCGTCAGTCAGTCTATGAATACCCAGCAGAGAAATTTTTCCCTATAAAATGTTGCAATTCATGGGGAAAACCTGAGAGCAGCAAGAAAGAGAGATCTTTTTAATAAAAAAAACAACAGAGAGATAACCACCAAAAGGAAAACCATGCTTCTTATGGGGATCTGAAATAAAGCATTCAGAATCTATGCTATACTTAGGCTTTTACCAAAAACCAGGATTATTTAGCTTGAAATAGAGCAATGGAGCTTCCCTCAATTTTTATTTAGACTTTTTTCTGAAGACTCTTGGGATTATGGCACCTGTGGAACTGAAATGGAAACTAAAAATCAGTTATTCTAAGATCTTTCATCCATGAATGAAGACAGTAATGTCCAAAGAAGAATGAGGTGCCAAGATATTTGACTCCACAAGATAATCAATACCAGCAACTGCAATGTGAAGAGATAGCTTAGGATGAGGAAATAATATGAGTTGGTGTCAGAGCCAGGACTGGAACCCATGACTCCACACTGCCCAGTGCTTTCAAACAATCTGTCATAAAAAACCAGCTTCTCTTTTCTTTCTTTCCTTTTCTTTTTTTCTTGTTTGTTTTCTATTCCTCACAAACCAATGCCTTAAATTAAATGAAACATACACCACCAGCCCTCCATTTTAATGGGGGATTGATTCTAGAACTCCTCATGAATACTAAAATCCACAGATACTCAAGTCCTTTGTCACACATGTGCCAAATATGAGTCCTCATTTCTCTACTGGTATAAAGGCATAACATACTGGTTTAACAGGCACAAAGGCACTCTGTAAGACTGATACACATCTGTTTAAATGCTTGTTCTCAATCCCATAATTATCACATTCAGAACAGCAACAGATTGAGGACCAGCACTGGTCTGCAGACTGCACTTTGAGTAGCAATGATCTAATGTCATGCCTAACCAGTCACCTTCCAGATCCACAAGATCCTTCTCGGTAGCAAGTTGACATTTGACCTGCATAAACCCTTACAAAGCAGGCTGTTGCCATCTCCAAATGCAATCCTTGTTCTTCAGAAATTAACTTCATCATGAACTCACTTCCTTTGATGAGTTCAGAGAAATCCTGGACCTAGTAGTGACTTCAGCCATAGGAAAGAAGGTTCCTCATACTGAGCATTTTAATAACGAAAAAGGCTCAGAATGACCAGTGTTTAAGAATACACTAAGAATTTTTTCAGACATTTATTTACCAAAGAAGAGCACTGAGGAACATATAGTCATTTTTTTTCAAAACTGCCCTGTAGCATCATCCTGTTTCTACCAACACTTCTCAAACTGTCTTGTTTCATTTTTTCCATATAACCGTTCCCTCTTTAAACTTTATACCTTATTTGTTTTCTATATCCTCTGATAATAGCAATATATAAGTAAATTCATCAGTTACAATCCAAAGTGCTTTATGCACATTCACTCATTTACTTCTTAGAACTATTGCTGTCCTCAACTTTAGAACAACTCCGTGAAGTAAATACTATTACTATCCTCAGTGCAGAGATGGAGCATAGAGAGAAAGTGGGTGGGTTCTATTTGAACTTTGTAAGATAAAACAGCTGTAAGACACTCATCCATAGATATTCACATGATTGCTATACATAATCATGAAATTCAGGAGAGCATTTGAATTAGACATTAGAATCCTCAGTCTGTGGATGCAAACTAGGGTAGTAGACCTGGAGGACATCTTCTAGGATCATTTGCAGAGTTAAAAGGGGTGGGGAGGGGCCGAGCTCTAAAGAGCACCAGCCACTCTGTAATCTGTCATTAATGGTGTCACATAAGTGCAGTCACTGGATCCTGTGTAACTGAACTGCTAATGAAAGCATCTGTTTATAATGGAAAAGGGGCCCAGATTCCACTATCCTTTGCCTTCAAAAAAGGGCAAAGACAAATATTAGAACGTGTTGTCAGTGACTAAGAAGGCCTGGAAACTATGACTGAAACAATGTAACTGTGGGAACAATGCAGAATGGCATGCAAATCAGTAACCACAGGGCAATCACTCCATCAGTCTGCAGCCTTCTGAAAGATTCTCATGGGAGGCAATGGTAGACTAGTTCTTTGTGGTTAAAGAAGATGAAATTAGGACATGTGGGTGAAAGCTACAGAGAAACATATTTCAGCTTGCTTAAAGAAGTGTTTCCCATAGCCAGAGCTCGCAAGGTGGACCTGGTTGCCTGTCAGCAGCCACTAGTGGGTGAAGGCCAGATTCCAGCTGAGGGTTAGACAGGACGGGTCCTCCCTGTACCCATGGGAACCCTCACAGCCTTTCCCACGGTTGTGAGGAAGGCTGTGAGGATAGAATGGGTATTTTTCCTGGTTGGGCAAGATCTATGGGACAATAGCCGTGTGGTTCTCAGACAGCTCTCCTTGACTGTGACATGGGTTACATAAAGGCCAACAATAGTGCTCAGAGAGCGATGGCTCTTTGAGTCCTGTCAAGCATACTTGAGGTGTCCTCCCAAGTTGTAGGAGGAAACTCTAGCTTCAAGTCTCTCTTGACTTCTCTAAAGGCAGACTCACAGAAACATCCCGTCTGAAACCAACTCAGAGTTCTAGCTGAGTTCACACCACATAGGCTCTCCCTTTCAGCACCCCTAACAAACGCCCACCTAGTTCTATTTATACACCTTCCACGATGAGGAGCTTTCTGCTTCACAAGGTACCCATCTGTGGTTCAATAGTTCTCATTGTTATTAATAAAAATAAAAACAACAGCAGACATTTAGTCGGTTCTCACTATGTGTCAAACTAAGCTGAATACTTTCCATTCATTAAACCATTAGTCCTTGCCACACAGACTTATTAAACAGATGAGGAAATTAAACATCATGATGTGAGGAATATGTCCAAGGCCATGAAAAGTGATAGAGCTAGCTTCAAAGAATATGATTTTCACAAACTTCAATCACTCATCAATCATTTCAACTGTAACATGTCTGAGAATCACCTTTACTGTTATACACCAAAAATTTCTCTTTAAATGCTTTTGTTTCAATTTTTTTGAAAAGTCAAACATCTACTTTAACCACTTCTTATATATCTGGAATCACAAAATTGTCTACTAGTTATATATTTCCCTAGTATGTAGTAAACATAACTAACAAAATTTTTCAAAATGTTAAATCATATCCTAGATAAAAAAAAATCTTTCTTAGCACCATTTTGTATATACTGTATTTTGGAAAACATTGCTCAGAGCTATATTATTTCTCATTTTAAAACATTTTGAATAAAAAACTCAATTTTTGCAATTATTTCTCACTATTGGTATTAACTCTGCCCTGCGAGCCTACAGAGAAAAAGTCTTGGCAATCCTGTCTTTAAGACTGGTTTTCAAGTGTCTGAGAAGACCCTATCTCCCTGAAGTCTTCTCAAGGCTGGTCATTTCCTGTTCCTCAAACTCTTAGAGTTTCTAGAGTCCTCTAGACCCCCTTAGGCTGGTCACTCTTGCTTAAATTACCCTATACTGTAAAAGTAACCACAGTCATTATTATATAAGGCTATATACAACCCTAGTTGTAAAACCCAGAATCTTTACACATATAACCCAGTAGGTGCTTCTGTACTCAGATTCAGATGGAACCAGGTCTGGGGACAGAACGCAGCTTGCTGGAAAGAACATGGTCCCAGCCCAGAAGACATGGACTGTTTCACAGCTCTGCCCACCTGCTACATTTATAGGAGCCTGAGTTTATCCAGTCGAGAAATGAATATAATGTCTTGTCATGTCAGCCTCTCGGCACGGTTGAGAGGACAAAATGAGACAACTGACGTGCAAATTGTGTAAACAATAGAGTCCAACACATCAGTTATCGCTCAAGCAGACCATATGGACTTCCCCAGTGGTCCAGTGGAAGCCATCCATGCTTCCACTGCCGGGGACACAGGTTTGATCTTGGTCAGGGAACGAAGATCCCAGACACCACACAGTGTGGCCATTAAAAGAAAGAAATTAGGCTGCATGGCCTAAATACACCATTATTTAATCCTATGAGTGACCTTTGAACCCAGACTACTTTATAGCTCTTCTAGAAAACATCAACTTAGTGTTGTAGACCACGCTTGCTGGTCAAGTAAGTCACCATGTGAGGGTTGCTAGATTCTAGTCACTGTTCCAGGCCTGGGATACAGTGTTGAATATAGAAGACAAGTAGGGTGGATATTCAACTGGTACAAGCTAATGGTCATACTGATCACTAAGATACTGAAATATTTCCACAACAGTGGGTACATAGACATTTTCTTGAGTCCCGTAATTAAGCTGCCCTGCTTATTTACTCCAACCCCTCCCTCTGGACTCCTGAGCCTCCTCAACAGCTTAAAGGTCAAGGAGGCCCCGGACCCTGTTTCAAGACTTCGGCCAATGTCAATCCTGACTGATTAGTGCCATGTGACACTGGTTGTTAAACACTTGGAATATCACTCTTGGAAAAGAGGTTCCATTCCACTGAGAAGATACAGAGAAAACAGTGAATGAAACAATGCATGAATCAATAGCAGATTGTGATAAGAGCTCTAAAGAAATGAGATGGTAGTTGGGGTGAAGCAGGGGTGGACCTCAGATAGCGAGATAAGGAAAGGCCTCCTTGCGGAAGTGAGATTTTTTTGAGACAGGAATAGGGAAGAAGGAGTGAGAGCCACCCATGCAGAGATCACGGGGAAGAGCACTGAAGAGAGAGGAAAGAGTGGGAGCCAAAGCCCTGGGGCAGGAATGGATTTGGCATGTACGAAGGGAGAGAGAAGGCCCCTACATCACAGTCGGTGTTGTCCAAAGTAGGCCAGTGCGGCAGCATGTGAGCGTGGGCAGTCTCTGATAACAGACCTGGGTTTTATGCCAAGTGTGAGGAGAAGTCATTGGATGATTTAAGAACACTGAAATGTGATGATCATATTTACAAACGCCTGGTTCCAAGAAACTCAGAAGACACTGTTTTCTATCGTCTGTCGACCAAAACTGCAAAACCTGAGGCTGATGAACGATCTGATAGATGTTTACCTGGTAATGCTAACAAATTCACCAGCCTAGAGTCTGGGATCAAAACAGGTGGGAAACCAGACACCCAGAAAACCTGTCTTGCAAGGTTGGAAAAACAGGAAATGACCAACCTATAGAAATCTTAATGGGAACATAATCTTCTTAGACACTTAAAAACCAGCCTTGGAGACAAAGCTGCCAAATGTTTTCCTTTCTTTTTTAAACTATGTTGATTTACAATGTTGTGTTCATCATTACTATACAGCAAATGATGGCCATCATTAAAAAGTCTACAAACAACAAATGTTAGAGAGGGTGTGAAGAAAAGAGAACCCTCCTACACTGTTGGTGGGAATGCAAATTGGTGCAGCCACTATAGAAAACAATACAGTGGTTCCTCAGAAAACTAAAAATAGAATTACCCGTAAAGCAACTATCCTCCAATTAAAAATAAATTTTAAAAATAATAAATTTTTTTAAAAAAGAATTACCATATGACCCAGCAATCCCACTCCTGGTATACATCCAAAAGAAACTCTAATTCCTATGTTCAAAGCAGCACCATTCACGGTAGTCAAGACATGGAAACAACGTAGCTGTCCACTGACAGACGAATAGACAAAGAAGATGTGGCGTGTATGTACAATATTTTCCTTTCTATAGTCTGACTTCCATGACAATCAGGTAAAGTGGTTCAAGGAGAAATTATCATTTCTTACCATCTTATAAAGAAGAAGCACCAGATTCTGCAAAGAAAATTACAGCTGTGCTGCACAGAGCTATTGGCAGGGGTTATTTCACCTATTTTGCTTATTGAGAAATCAATCGAGAAAATTTGCCTGATTTTACACGCAATCATCACTGCTGGCTTAGACTAGAACACAGGTGCCCTGATTCTCATTATAATACTCCTTATGATGTTGGGGAATAGGAGAATTTTGTAACATGTGCTAGTCAACTGAAGAATGACCCAGCCAATTCCCCAAGTACTATTCAGCCCACGTATGTGATGACTATCTGGTCAGCCATTCAGACAACCTGTTTGCTTTATCGAGTGTTTAGAAGGTGTACATGCATTCGGGTTGGTGTATATACACTTCAGTTACTTTTCATTCTAAATTTTAGACATGGCTAAAATCTGCCCAGAAAATTATCTGTGATTGAACTGTCATATAGTCAGAAAAAAAAAATCTAAGCTTTCTAAAGATGACCCAGAAGATGACAGTAGTATAAGGGAAAGAGGGGTGGATGAAGAAGGAAGAAATGCTTCTTTGTTCCTTTTCCTAGAGACCCCTAACTAACCTGTAACTGGTACTCACTCAGTCATGTCCAACTCTTTGTGACTCCATGGACTGTAGCCTGCTGGGGTTCCTCTGTCCATGGAATTCTCTAGGCAAGAATACTGAAGTGGGTAGCCATTCCCTTCTCCAGGCAGGGGATCTTCCTGACTCACAGGTTGAACCGAGGCCTCCTGCATTGCAGATTCTTCACTGTCTAAGCCACCCAGATGATTAGTGGGAAGCTGTGATACCCACAGTTATCCAAAAAGTACAGAATAATAGAGGTATACATCTTATGGTCATTATACACCGCTACTGAATAGTAGAATGTCAGAAACATGAGAAAAATCTGCTGCCCACAGAATGGAATTTAATGTCAAGGTGGCCTTTCCCATACTTTTGCAATGAAGTTTTCCCTCTGGACCCTCCTCCCTGCTGCATAGGTCCAACTTCATCTCCATTCGGTTCTCTCCCCATAACTTATTCCTCCTTCACCCACGTCCTTAGCTTACTTTGATATCTTCTCTCTTCCAACAGTCTGTAAAGTCCTCTGCAGGGACCATGTCTCCTTCTCTCCCTGATTCCATAGCATCAAGCATGGTATATTTCATAATAAGGACTCAGTTCAGCTCAGTCGCGTCTGACTCTTTGTGACCCGGTGAATCACAGCACTCCAGGTCTCCCTGTCCATCACCAACTCCCAGAGTCTACTCAAACTCATGTCCATCGAGTCGGTGATGCCTTCCAGCCATCTCATCCTCTGTCATCCCCTTCTCCTCCTGCCCTCAATCCCTCCCAGCATCAGGGTCTTTTCCAATGAGTCAAATCTTCGCATGAGGTGGCCAAAGTATTGGAGTTTCAGCTTTAGCATCAGTCCTTCCAATGAACACCCAGGACTGACCCCCTTTAGGATGGACTGGTTGGATCTCCTTATTAAATAACACATAATATAGCCATAACTTCCATTTATGGAATAACATGTACCAGGCATGTAAGTGTTTTACCTAGTTTATTTTTATCCTTTTAGCAATCCATGATGTAGGTGTCTTCAGTATCATTTTACAGAGGAGCAGATAGAAGCTTGAGGAACTTAAACAACTTGCCCAACATCACCTAATTAGTAAGGAGCAGCTCAATTCACTTTTTTTTTTTTTGATACAAACTCAAGAGTAACCTGCACACTAATCTTGGCTGCCTCTCTGTACTACTTCATTATAAAATTGAAAGGAAAGAGCTGGAATGATGAGACAGACTCAGACAAGCAGCCACTTGCATTAAGGAAGCTGGACCAGTTGAGCGGCCAGCAGAGTCCACATTCTTGCTGTGTACCTGGGTATTAGAGGGTGGGCAGGTATCTGTGGGAAGGAACTCATTTCAGACCTTAAGCTAGTTCCCATCCCCTTTAATACCAGACAAACAAACTGAAAAGGAGCTGCCCTGTGCTCAGGTGTACTGCATGCTAATCCTGTACTCCTTGGGAGAAGAGAAGCAGTAGCAAATGTTTACTACAAGTCTTTTCCTGGCAGATAGAGAGCTGAGTCAGACACAGTCGACTGAGATTGTGAAAAGGTAGACAGGCAGCTTAACAGAGGGTGGTGCAGGTTTCTTGTTACTTAGCCTTTCCCAGGAGCTGGGGAGCAGGATGCTCGCACCACAGTGAGAGTGGATATTTAGAAAGAGTAGGAGGTGTCCTGGTGAAGGGGAAATATGCCAGTTTGGAAATCCAAGGTCTTGAAGTTGTTGAAAAAGCTATTGAAATGAAGACAGCAAATACAATGGGGTGTGGTTTAGTAGAAACAGGCACTAGCCTTGAACTTAGGAAACTGTACCTTTGAACTTCAGTGTTGGAACAAACTTTGAAAATCATGCAAATGGAAAACATTTTGAAATGTTAATTAATATGAATTTGTTGCCAGAATTTTGCTTCATTCCTTATTTCTTCCTACATTCAATCAGCTAAGCATTCTCCATCACTGCCGTGGAGATGAAGTGACACAAGAAAACCGAGAAAGCAAAGGGAGTTGGTTGCTGGTTTGGAGTTTAGCAACCCACACATTAGGCCTCAGCTATAGATGCATGAGGTTTTGAAAGAATATATGATATGGTGATGATATAAATGATAAGAGAAAGTTTACCTTGAAGACAAAAGATGGGTTCCAAAGGCTGAAAACAAAAGATAAAAGAGACGTGGAAGACAGTTGGACAAAGAATGAGAAGAAATAGCTGGAGAGACCTTAAGAATACCACTGAGTCAACATCCAAAAATGACCAGTGACCATCTGAGCAGGACCATATGTAACCAGGGCCCAGGAATAGAAGTTACAGCCTTCAGACATGAAGTCTTGCATGCTGCCAGTACTGAGTAGCTATGATGAGGTCCTTCCTTTGGCAGAAGTTAGCATCTAGCACACTGATAACCAAGCACAAGTGAAAGCCACTGATACCCTGGCCCATAAGTTTGTTCGATCCCCATCCAGCATATCCTAGAATTGTCAAGTATTTTTTTAAAATGAAACAATTGTATTCAAATTCTCCAAAATTTATACTCAGTATGTTGTTTTCAACCTGCTTCACTTTCATAAAATGGTCACATTGTTTCACTTTTCGTTTATAGTTTTCTTTTATACTTTTTCTGTACAGTCTTCAATAGCAGCCAGAGTCCTGAATTGCTCAGTTAGAAGCCCCTGTTTAAATTTCTTCTCAATATCCATGGCCAACCACTGTCTTCTAAGTGAAATACTTTTGGTCTTTTGAATCCCTGATAGGGTGAGACTGCATTGTTACCCATAGTTCAGAATCAGTCTTAGCATCCAGTTTTGCATTTCTAACCAAATTTACAACCCACCTTTCAGTTTCTTCTGGAGTTACATTCAGTTTACCTGCCAGCATGTTAATGGTGGTACACTGATGGATACAGTGTATTTTGAGAAAAAAAACTTGAAATATAGAGTTCAGCATTTTCAATGAAATCGTCAAGACAAGTCACCAAGAAGAAACCATTCACTAGCACTGACTCATATTTCCTCAGCTTTTTCTGAGCCCTACCAAAGTCAAAGTTAACATATAAATATTATACAAACTCTGTAACTGGGTTTTTATATGGGTAGGACTCCTGTTAAATACTTCTGACCAGATCTTTTATGAATAGTACCTGCCAGCATTTTTGAACGTCTTTGTTTGCATGACTACTGGTGAAGAATCCACCTGCAACGCGGGAGACCTGGGTTCAATGCCTGGGTTGGGAAGATCCTCTGGAAAAGGGAAAGGCTACCCACTCCAGTATTCTGGCCTGGAGAATTCTATAGGCTATACAGTCCAGGGGGTCGCAAAGAGTCGGACACAACTGAGTGACTTTCACTTTCACTATGGTCAAAAAGCATAGACTATGTAGACACATTGCGTAAAGCACGTTAAGATACTGTGGCTCACGAAGGAAGAGATCAACAATGCTATTATACTCTTTGGGGGTGATTGAAGAAAACAGAGACCAGCGAATGAGCCGTGTTTGCTACTGAAGAGACAGAAGTGGCAAATTCACAGACTTATTATCTATGATCTCTTTTAGCCACATAAGGTCTTACATGGCTGCATCCCAATTCCACATGAAGACTTCGGAGGCCGGTTTTCCTCAGGGTGGTCTCAAAGCATTTCTATCCGTTGTGGGAACCAACACTCTAAAGAAGTAAAAGTATTCTGCTGCTCCAGAGTAATTTCCACATTTATACTGGAACTTTGCATACCAGCAGTGGATCTAAATATAGAATTGTCAAGTCTACATCAGCCTCCTTGGACACTTGTATACCAAAGAAATAGATACTTAGAGGGGTTGATAGTTTAGAAGAAAAACTCCCCCAATACATGAACTTTCCAGGTGGGAATGAAGAAAGTCTCCAGGGATTTCTCCTGTAGCTGACAGTCCAAAAAATAGTTTACCCTCGATGATTTTCAGAATAATGATCCCCAGTGATACCTGTATTCTAATCCCTGTAATCTGTGAATATGTTGCTTTATATAGCAAAGGAGACTTTGTAGATGTAATTGAGTTTAGAATTTTAAGACAGAAAGATAACCGTGGAATATCCTGGAGGATTCAATGTAATTATAAGGGTCCCTATAACAAGGAGGTAGGAGTGTCAGAGTCAGAAAGGGGGCTATGTCAATGGAAGGGGAAGTTGGAGTGAGCTAGGGCTGTGAACCAAAGAACGTGGGTATTCTCTACAACCTAAAGGCAAAGAAATGCATTTTCTCCTAGAACCTCCAGAGGGAAGCATCTTGTTAATAACACAGAATCTTGAGTCTTTCTCTAGATCTACGAAATCAGATTATCTGAATTTGAGCCCAGACTTATCTAATTTTTAACACTATTCAGGCTATGCTATACAGTCAGTCTATACTAGCCCATGCACAGCAGGTTGAAAACCACTGGATCTAAACTGACAGATCAGCCTCTGAGACCACTGTCACATTTATAAATGTTAATGTCCTTTACCACATAAACACCAAGTGGTCACTCAGCTTCATAAAAACACTTAAAGGGATTATGATGTCATCACCTCTTGAATAATACAGCTTCCATTTATTTAAGATATCCTTAAGACAATCAATATGCTAATATTTTATGCATTATCTCATTTAATCTTAGAGCAACCTTCTAAAACAAGTACTGATGATATAAGTTGTGCATTCTAAGTTGCTCGGGTTGTGTCTGATTCTTTGTGACCCTATGGACTGTAGCCCACCAGGTTCCTCTGTCCATAGGATTCTCCAAGCAAGAATACTGGAATGGGTTGTCGTGCCCTTCTCCAGGGGATCTTCCCAACCCAGGATTGAACCCTCGTCTCTTGATTCTCCTGCGTTGGCTGGTGGGTTCTTTACCACTAGCACCACCTGGGAAGCCAACACTAAAAACGATCTAGGAAAGTTAACTGCAACAACATGGAAAGGGTAAAAGTATGGTTAACATGTAACTGGAATTGCTGTTTTTGATGCAGCTGGGGAGGAGGAGACAGGATCTCAAACCAAGGTACCGATGTAAGGCTTCCCTTCCATATCATCTCTCCTCCTACAGGTGTTCAGAAGGCCTCCTGTCATCTCAGAAACACCTTAGAATATATCTGGTAAAAAAAAAAAAAAAAAAAGTTGTTTCCATACAGGGACAGTAGAATAGAGCTGAGCAAAGTTTTGGTCCCAAAGAGCTGTAATTCTCAGAGGACACTGACTAGCACTTTGCTAGCGTTTCATTAGGCGGCCTTTACAAAATGTGAAGAGGACCGTATGGCATCAATGACTTATGACAGTGGTTCAAATGCCTAACATGATCCCATGATGTGCATTAATGATCTGACTCGCATCTTGTGATAGAAGATGTCTCCCTATTGAGAGTTGATGGGCCTTAGCGCCAATTCCACAGCACCCCCTCTCATTCCCTTGGGTACTGTGAGCCCCAGACAGGCTAGGCTTCACCAGTCTCCTCTCTCAACACTGTCTTGCTGCCACATCTTACCTTCTAGCCCAGGGATTTTCATTTGATATTAGGAGGCAGTGCTATGTGACTCCTACTCTATTTCCAAACCGACTGTTTCAGCATATACTTTGTATTCTACTTTCTTCCAGACATTCTGGCCTTTGCTTCTAAAAGCCAAATTCAAAATCCTTTTTCTCAAAGTACTCTTGCAGCCTTGAGTTTCTAAACCCTGACAGTATAAACTGGCAGTGGATGTATGAGGTTCAAAGGCATGTAGAAGAGGGGAAAAAAAGAGGGCTCTATATACAATGTTTCAATATACTATTCTTCTCCATAACCATAATTCCCAGGGTCAAGCAGGCAATAAGAGGTGAAGCCAGGAACTCTACCCATCTCTCTCTAATGCCAAAGTCTAACATCTAGTTATTCATTGGACATCTCTAACTATTGAACTCAAGCCTAAATGCCAGCAAATTCTACCCATAGGTCCTAGATGTGGGCTTACAAGACAGTTACAAGTTCCTCCTTTCCCAGGACAATCATTAAGATACCTGAAGATAATTACTTGGGCATCTGAGTCATCGCTGAGCTAAGTTACCACCAGGTTCCTTCTACTCTTCTTTACACACATGGGGTTTCTTATTTTTTGTCGTCCTGGACCTACTTTTGAATGTGTACAATTTCTTCATGTGTCCCTCTTGACTTGTGACTTTCCTAAATAAGTTGTGTCATCACAACTAGGGGAGTCCAAAGTCAACTACAGACACTTTTCTGATCTTGTTCATGACACCATATTCCTAAACCAAAGGATAAGTGTACCTTGCAGTATGTGTGCAGATTTCTACTTCATCTGTCTGCCAGATATTTACAAGCTCAGGGAAGACATCTGGGATTAATTTAGGGTGTGCCGCAACTTGCTAGAGCCCAAAGAGCACTCACATGACCAGGGCAAGCAGAAGTTGATAAGGCAAGGAAAAAGGCTTGTGAATGTATAACACAGCAGTAGATTTAGTGATAAAGAGAATGTGAAGTCAGCACAGGGGAGCCCCTACTTCAGAAACCTCAAGTTGGAGGACAGCAAAAGATAGGGTGGGCATGTTTGCAAAATGATACAGTGAAAGGGGCAGGAGTTTGTAGCTGATCTGACAATAACTTTCTTTGGGACCTTGAACAATCATTTAACACTCTGAATTTTATTCTTCCCATATGTAAAATAATACAGGTAAACTAGAGTGGTTTCTAAAAATATGTGATTATGCACTTCAATCAGAAAAACATTTCTGCAGATGCATGTGAAATTATGTCTATTTTATTTATTTATAAAAATGTCCATTTCATCATAGGGACCAGATGCAAAAGTAGGAAGTCAAGAGACATGTGGAGTAACAGGCAAGTTTGGCCTTAGAGTGAAATAATGAAGCAGGGCCAAGTTTACCAAAGTTTCTTCGCAAAGTTTGCGAAGAGAACACACTGATCACAGTAAACACCCTCTTGCAACAACACAAATGATGACTCCACACATGGACATCACCAGATGGTCAACACCAAAATCAGACTGATTATATTCTTCGCAGCCAAAGATGGAGAAGCTCTATACAGTCAGCAAAAACAAGACTGGGAGCTGACTGTGGCTCAGATCATGGACTCCTTATTGCCAAATTCAGATTTAGATTGAACAAAGTAAGAAAAAGCACTGGGCCATTCAGGTATGACCTAAATCAAATCCCTTACAGTTATACAGTGAAAGTGGGGAAAAAAAATCAAGAGATTATATCTGATAGAGACTGCCTAGATGGAGGTTCATAACATTGTACAGGAAGCAGTGATAGAAAAACATCCCCAAGAAAAAGTAATGCAAAAAGGCAAAATGCTTGTTTGAGGAGGCCTTACAAATAGCTGTGAAAAGAAGAGAAGTGAAAGGCAAAGGAGAAAAGGAAAGATATACCCATCTGAATGCAGAGTTCCAAAGAATAGCAAGGAGAGATAAGAAAGCCTTCCTCAGCAATCAATGCAAAGAAATAGAGGAAAACAATAGAATGAGAAAGACTAGAGACCTCTTCAAGAAAATTAGAGATACCAAGGAAACATTTTATGCACAGATGGACACAATAAAGGACAGAAATGGTATGGACCTAAGAGAAGCAGAAGATATTAAGAAGAGGTGGCAAGGATACACAGAAGAACTACACAAAAAAGATCTTTAAGACCCAGATAACCACAACAGTGTGATCACTCACCTAAGCCAGATATCCTGGAGTGTGAAGTCACGTGGGCCTTAGGAAACATCACTATGAACAAAGCTAGTGGAGCTGATAAAATTCCAGCTGAGCTATTTCAGATCCTAAGAGATGATTCTGTTAAAGTGCTACACTTAATATGCTAGCATATTTGGAAAACTCAGCAAAGGCCACAGGACTAGAAAAGGGTTCATTCCAAACCCAAAGAAAGGCAATGCCAAAGAATATTCAAACTACCACACAATTGCATTCATCTCACAGGCTAGCAAAGTAATGCTCAAAACTCACCAAGAGGCTTCAACAGTAGCTCAGCTGGTAAAGAATATGCCTGCAATGTAGGAAACCTGGGTTCAATCCCTGAGCTGGGAAGATCCTCTGGAGAAGGGAAAGGCTACCCACTCTAGTATTCTAGCCTGGAGAATTTCATGGACAGAAAAGCCTGGCAGGCTGCAGTCCTTGGGGTCACAAAGAGTAGGACATAACTGAGCAACTTTCACTTTCACTTTATTTCAGACTTCAACAGTAAGTGAACTGAGAACTTCCAGATGTTCAAGCTGGATTTAGAAAAGGCAGAGGGACCAGAGATCAAATTGTCAACATCCATTAGATCATAGAAAAAAAACAAGAGAATTCCAGAAAAACGTCTACTTCTGCTTCTTTGACTACACTAAAGCCTTTGACTGTGTGGATTACAACAAACTGAACAATTCTTAAAGAGATGGGAATACAAGCCCACCTTACATGCCTCCTGAGAAACCTGTATGCAGGTCAAGAAGCAACAATTAGAACTGGACATGGAACAATGAACTGGTTTCAGACTGGGAAAGGAGTACCACAAGGCTGTACATTGTCACTCTGCTATTTAACTTATATGCAGAGTACATCATGTGAAATGCCAGGCAAGATGAAACACAAGCTGGGCACAAGATTGTGGGGACAAATATCAATAATCTCGATGACACCACCCTTAAGGCAGAAAGCGAAGAGGAACAAAAGAGCTTCTTGAAGGTCAAAGAGGAGAGTGAAAAAGCTAGCTTAAAACTCACCATTCAAAAGACTAAGATCATGGCATCCGATCCCATTACTTCATGGCATATAGACGGATAAACAATGGAAACAGTGACAAGCTTTCTTTTCTTTTTTAAGTTTTTTATTTTTTAAATTTTAAAATCTTTAATTCTTACATGCATTCCCAAACATGAAAAGCTTTATTTTCTTGGGCTCCAAAATCATTGCGGATGGTGACTGCAGCCACAAAATTAAAAGACGCTTTTGCTCCTTGGAAGAAAAGCTATGACAAACCTAGATAGCATGTTAAAAAGCAAAGACATTACTTTGCCAACAAAGGTCTTATAGTCAAAGCTATGGTTTTTTCATTAGTCGTATATGGATATGACAGTTGGGCCATAAAGAAGGCTGAGTACCAAAGAATTGATGCTTCTGAACTGTGATGTTGAATAAGACTCTGAGAGTCCCTTGGACTGCAAGGAGATCAAACTAGTCAATCCTAAAGGAAATCAACCCTGAATATTCATTGTAAGGATTGATGATAAAGCTGAAGCTCCAATACTTTGGCCACCTGATATGAAGAGATGACTCATTAGAAAAGACCCTGATGCTGAGGAAGAATTAAAGCAGGAGAAGGGGATGACAGAGGGTGAGATGGCTGGATGGCATCACCGATGAGTCTGAGCAAGCTCCAGGAGACAGTGAAGGACAGGGAAGCCTGGCATGCTGCAGTCCCTGGAGTTGCAGAGTCAGACAGGACTGAGCAACTGAACAACAACAAAAAGCCTGCTTTTGTTGTTGTTTAGTCACTAAATTGTGTCCGACTTTTTTGCAGCTCACCAGGCTCCTCTGTCCATGGGATTTCCTAGGCAAGAATACTGGAGTGGGTTGCCATTTCCTTCTCTAGGGGATCTTCCCAACCCAGGAATCAACCCACATCTCCTGCATTAACAGGTGTATTCTTTACTGCTGAGCCAGCCAGGAAGCCCAAAGAATATTCAGTCTGAATATACTACATATTGTATAAAGCATACCACAAAAAGTTTCTAAATAATTAGACTTTTAAAATAGCAGTCAAATTTTTAATATATTTTCCTTTGTCCCAGTGAGCCATTATTAGCATCTAGAATAGGAATTAGTGAACATTTTTCTATAAAGGACCAAATAGTAAACAGCATCCTATCTCCACTTCAAGAACAGTTCTGCTTATATTTTGTTTACTTTTTCAAAATGGACAAGATTGCACTTATCAAAGTGTCCCTGGAAGGAAGAAATTGGGGGGCAGGGGGAGGGAAGTAGGAAGGAAGAAAAGTATCATGTGTTTTTCAAGCAAATGAAATTCTATTACATTCATCTAAAATGGTACTAAATCATCAGCAATACTGGGACTATACCTCAGTTAACCATAAAATCTAAACATTTGATATTATGCTGTATTTTTATTCTTTCTCTTAAGATTTTCCTGTTTTGTTATTAAGAATCTTTTACTGAAAATGGAAATTGCATTAAAGGAAAGAGACCATGACTGTTCTACACTTGGGCCTAAAGAACCAGAAGCAAGGTCCTTTAGCGCCCTCTTGTGTCTATTATTAGTGATAACAGCAAACCCGCTAAGTATTGTTGCTATTCAGTCCTCAGTCTCAATCCCATGGACTGTAGCCCACCAGGCTCCTCCATCCATGGGATTCTCCAGGCAAGAATACTGGAGTGGGTTGCCATTTCCTTTTCCAGGGGATCTTCCTTACCCAGGGATCAAATCTGTATCTCCTGCATTAGCAAGTGGATTCTTTACTGGTGAGCCCCCAGGGAAGCCCCTGTTAATTATTAGGGCTATCTAACAAAGTCTAAGGCATCAGCCTAAGGTACACAACTTTTATGTATCAAAAATGTAAAAAATTAATAAACTAACACCTCAATTGGGCTTCCCTGGTAGCCCAACTGGTAAAGAATCTGCTTAAAATGCAGGAGACTCCGGTTTGATTCCTGGATTGGGAAGAGCTACTGGAGAAGAGGTAGGCTACCCACTCCAGTATTCTTGGGTTTCTCTGGTGGCTCAGCTGGTAAAGAATCCGCTTGTAATGCAGGAGACCTGGGTTCAATCCCTGGGTTGGAAAGATCCCCTAGAGAAGGGAAAGGCTACCCACTCCAGTATTCTGGCCTGGATAATTCCATTTGCTGTACAGTCCATGAGGTCACAAAGAGTTGACATGACTGAGTGAGTTTCACTTTCACTTTCAAAACCTCAATTAAATGGAGTATGGTTTTTCCAGTAGTCATGTATGGATGTGAGAGTTGGGCCATAAAGAAAGCTGAGCACCAAAGAATCGATGCTTTTGAACTGTGGTATTGGAGAAGACTCTTGAGAGTCCCTTGGCCTGCAAGGAAATCAAACCAGTCAATCCTAAAGGAAATCAGTCCTGAATATTCATTGGAAGGATTGATGCTAAAGCTGAAGTTCCAATATTTTGGCCACTTGATGAGAATAACTGACTCATTGGAAAAAACCCTGATGCTGGGAAAGATTGAAGGCAGGAGAAGGGGACGACAGAGGATGAGATGGTTGGATGGCATCACCGACTTGATGGGCATGAGTTTGAGCAAACGCTGGGAGTTGGTAATGGACAGGGAAGCCTGGCGGGCTGCAGTCCATGGGATTACAAAGAGTTGGACATGACAGCGACTGGACTGGACTGGAATGAACTGACCTGGGAGACCAGAAGGTGGAGCTCTCATGCCCTGCAATAATAGCAGAGCCTAACAGAGACGAAAGATTCCTCTTCTTTCCCAGCGACAACTCAGTCAATGAAAATCCATGGACTCTGTTTACTACACCCCTCCCAACCTCCTTTCCCCCTCTATGAAAGAATTCCCCTCTCCTTGCTGTCTGGGGACTTGCATGTGGCTTGCTGGTCACGGATGCAGACCCCAGATTGCAGTTCTCATCCCCCATAAACCCATTTTTTTGCTGGAGAAATAGCTAGCAATCTATTTTAGGTCAACATTTTGGTGGCACGTACAGGAATTTAGACAAGACCTCCAGTAACTCCAGGGCTGGTGAGAAACAAGTACAGTTCCCATACTGAGCCTACCATTACTCGTGGCTTTTCTCCCTGATCCCAGAGTTTAGAGGATGTCTCCTTAGATCAAAGCTTCCCCCTGCTTTTTGCATTTTGAAGTTCTCTAGGACTGCAGCCATGAAATTAAAAGACGCTTACTCCTTGGAAGAAAAGTTATGACCAACCTAGACAGCATATTCAAAAGCAGAGACATTGCTTTGCCAACAAAGGTCCATCTAGCCAAGGCTATGGTTTTTCCTGTGGTCGTGTATGGATGTGAGTTGGACTGTTAAGAAAGCTGAGCACCGAAGAATTGATGCTTTTGAACTGTGTTGTTGGAGAAGACTCTTGAGAGTCCCTTGGATTGCAAGGAGATCCAACCGGTCCATTCTGAAGGAGATCAGCCCTGGGATTTCTTTGGAAGGAATGATGCTGAAGCTGAAACTCCAGTACTTTGGCCACCTCATGCGAAGAGCTGACTCACTGGGAAAGACCCTGATATTGGGAAGGATTGGGGGCAGGAGGAGAAGGGGACGACAGAGGATGAGATGGCTGGATGGCATCCCTGACTCGATGGACGTGAGTTTGAGTGAACTCCGGGAGTTGGTGATGGACAGGGAGGCCTGGCGTGCTGCAATTCATGGGGTCGCAAGGAGTCAGACAGGACTGAGCGACTGAGCTGAGCTGAGGTTCTTTCAGGTCCATTTTCAGGTTTTATCTCTTCTAGGTAAGGCCCTCTTCTATAGACCTCTTCTAGTGGTCATGGCGTTTTGATCTGATTTGAAACCAGATTGTTCCAGTTGGACTGGTTTGGCCTTTGAGCCATTTTTTTGTTTTGTTTTTTTTTTGGAACAAGGGCTATTCTATGGGGACTGAGCTGAGAAGCCTTGAGCTAGGTCCCTCTAGGACCAGACTGTTACTCAGAAAAGGTTAGTATTCGGCCTACATGTTGTGAGAGATATTTGAACTGTTTGAGCTCTAAGCTGTTTAGATGTTTTGAAAATTATTCTGTTGCCCTAGAGAAAAACTTCTGAGAATCAGACCCCAGTTGTCTAAGTATTTTGAAGGCACTCTCCCTTCAGGGATTTGAGCTGATTTTATGTTTAAAAACCATAGTCTTTCCTCATACATGTTTCTAACTAAATGGATCAACCTAACCAAAGGCAATTTAGAATATCAATGACCATTAAGAGGAACTTTTAAAATACCCAAACTTACTTTTCTTTTTTTTTTTTTCAGTATATTTATTTGGCTGTGCTTGGTCTTATTTATAGCACACAGAATTTTCAATCTTCATGTGGCATGTGGGATCCAGTGCCCTGACCAGGGATCAGAACCCAGATCCCTTACACTGAGGGTGCAGAGTGTTAGCCACTGGACCACTAGGGAAACTCCCAAACTTAATTTTCTTAAAACTAAATTGGACTACCAAAGCTCTAAAAATTCTCAAACTAAATAGAATGTCTATTTCGATGTGTATATTTTGAGGATTCCAACATTATCAGGAGCCTAAAATTGCCTCTCTCTGCAAAAGATTTTAAAATTAACTGATGCAAAGAAAGGATTAAAGAAAGGGAAAATGGAGCCAAAAGCTACCGGCACTTCCTCCTCGGCTCCTTCACCCCTGGTTCCACCTCCAGTGCCATCGGCTCTGTCCGCCTCCACCCCTTGTGCCGAGCCCTGCCTGCTTTCTGAGGGTGTGTCCCATCCTCCTCCTTTCCTTCTACACCGCCTACACCTATATACCGTCAGTTCCCCCATACTAATTCTCTCACTAAACTTCCCTATTTCTCAGCAACATGCCTCACTCCCTTTTCCATTAAACTTGTCAGAATATATTGCTTTAAAATTAAGCTTTCTGAGAGATCTGAATAGACCTTTCCCCAAAGAAGACACACAGATGGCCAATAGGCACATGAAAAGATGTTGAGCATCACTAGTTATTAGAGAAGTATACAAAGGTACAATGAGATATCACCTCACACTGGTCAGAATGGCTATCGTCAAAAAATCCACAAACAAATGCTGGAGAAGGTGTGGAGAGAAGGGAATACCCCTGTACTGTTCATGAGAATGTAAATTGGAATAGCCACCATGGAGAACAGCATGGAGGTTTCTTAAAAAAGAAAAATAGAGCTACCATGTGATCCCGCAATCCCATCCCTGGACATATATCTGGAGAAAACCATGATCTAAAAGGATACATGCACCCCATGTTCACTGCAGCACTGTTAGAATAGCCAAGAGATGGAAGCAACCTAAGTGTCCATCAACAGATGGATAAAGAAGATATGTTACATATAAATAATGAAATACTACTCAGCCATTAAAAAGAATGAAATAATGCCATTTGTAGTAACGTGGATGGACCTAGACAGTGTCACACTGAGTGAAGTAAGTCAGACAGAGAAGGAGAAATATCAAATGACATCCCTCATATGTGCAATCTGAAAAGAAATGATACAAATGAACTTACAAAACAGAAAGAGACTCACAAAGTTAGAAAAGAAACTTATGGTTCTGGGAGGAAGGGATAGTTAGGGACTTTGGGAAGGTCATGTATACACTGTCATATTTAAAATAGATAACCAACAATGACCTGTTGTATTGCACATGGAACTCAGCTCAATGTTATGTGGCAACCTGGATGGGAGAGGAATTTGTGAGAGGATGGATACATGTATATGTATGACTGAGTTTCCTCACTGTTCACCTGAAACTACCACAGCATTGTTAATTGACTATAGCCCAATACAAAATTAAAAAGTTTTTAAAAAATTAAACTTTCTGAGAATCCAGAGGCTAACCCTTCATTTCTCATATTCCCTGCTGCTGCTGCTAAGTCACTTCGGTCGTGCCCTAGACTGAATCTAAACTATGAGCCACAGTCAAAGATTTTCCCAAAGTAACTGAAGATTCTCCCAGATTTGCACAGGAATTTGCACAATCATTCAAACCTATCAACCTGGTATTTCTGCCTTATGTCAGCTAGTTCATATGCTTGTCAATGAAGGCCAGCACAGCACTGGATGAAACTGGGAACATTCTGAAAGGTCTCTAAGATGACAGCTGGGAGACCAGACCAGTAGCTTATTATAAGATTAGGCTCAGGCAATAACTGGGTGATTTTACCCAGTAACTTTTAGGGTTTTTCCAAAAGTCTATTGATTGAAACAAAGTTGATGTTGCACGTAAAAGTCTGATTCATCTTGTTGTGACTATTACAATCAACTTCAGATTATTTTTAAAGAAAAAATTTGGTGTTCCTTCAGATGTCGATTCCACCTAGCTAGGTAGCTTTTAACATTGTGTTAAAATGGATTATTATGGGATGAACCAGGACCTTACCCTGCTGGGAAAAACAACCAGGATTGAATGAGAAATTATATTCATTCCAGATTTAATGAATCTGCAAATCAGCTCTCTCGTATGGAGAATGAGTCACCTCAAAAGAAGACAGCTAAAATTCTCTCTTTTTTAAAGGGTTTTTTAAACTGAAATATAGCTCGTTTATAAGATTGTGTCAGTTTCTTGTGTAAAGTTATTAGGTTATACATAAATACTTTTTTACTATAGGTTATTAGAAAATATTAAACATAGTTCCCCATTCTAAACAGTTGGACTTTGTTTATCTATTTTATATAGTGTAGTTTATATCTGTTAATTCCAAACTCCTAATTTATCCACCTCGTTTCCCCTTTGGTAATTGTAAATTTGTTCTCTATGTCTGCGGGTCTGCTCCTGTTTTGTAATAAGTCGTTAGTATCATAATTTGGATTCCACTTATCATAATATGGATAAGTGATACCATATGGTACTCCCCTTTCTCTGACTTCACATAATATGATAATCTCTAAGTTCATCCTTGTTGCTGCAAATGGCATTGTCTCATTATTTTTTATGGCTGAGTAGTACCCATATATATATTATATAAGAATATATACACACACACATACCACATTTTATGCATTTATCAGTACAGATACAATTCTTAATCTTTAATTTCAGCATTTTTACCTATGGCTACTTCAGCCCAGCAGGTTGAATTATATGTTCTTAGTTCGGAAGATTCCCTGAAGAAGGAAAAGGCAACTGCTTCCAGTATTCTTGCCTGGGAAATCCCATGGACAGAGGACTGTAGCTTGGCAAGCTACAGTCCCTGGAGTTGTGAAAGAGTCAGACACAATTTAGCAACTAAGAAACAACATAGGCTTTCACTGTAATTAAGGGCAAAACTATCAATATTTTAGATAGTACATATGCTTTTGGAGCAGCTCATGGTTTTTGAATATTGTGGAAACACTATATCTTCCTAATTTTCAACAGAAATAAAATTTTAAATGGCCTTGATGTTCAAGAATTATTAGACACAATATTTTAACCTGCTGCTTTTGCCATTATGAAGATTCCAAGGTGTTCTAAACTTGAGTCTCTGGAAGCTAAAGGAAATCACCTACTTGATGTTTCTGCAAAGAATGCTGCCCTTAAAGGGACCAACAGCAGCCAAACCTCTGCTTGGTACAAACACTATTTTCCCTAGATGATAACTTAGAAAAAATGGTTAGAGAAGCCCAAAAGTTGACCTCAGGAAAGAAATAACCAAGACTGAAAGTCAACAACTTTTGGTTTGATAAAAAGAAAAAGCTCTGGTTTGGACCTAATGACGATTCAGTCCTGCTGGAGACTGAAATTACCACTTCTCCCCACTCTACATGCATTAAACCATTGGTCTACTGACAATATAATAGCATTTGTGAATCAGCATTGGTAGGGAAACTGAACAAAGCTGTGAAAGTGCCTTCCTCACTTGTTCCACTTGTCCAAAATACAGCCCAAGGAAGCGTGTTGGTGCTACTTGTTGTCATGCTAACCTGCCTAATGGACCTTTCATGGTCTGGCAAATGGATTTCATACGCCTTCCCCCATCTCACGGATATAGGTATGTTTTAGTCATGGTCTGTATGCTTTCACACTGAACTGAAGCCTTCCCTTGCAAATAGATTACTGCCTCGTCTGTGGTTAATATCCCCTTAGGAAAGATTACCTCTACCTGATGAAATCCTCTTCAACTTTATAGTGTTCAAAGAACCCATTTTACAGATCAGGCATTCAACAAGTCTACATCATTTGACTGGTTTTACACTTCCACTATGCTTAATACCCTCAAATCCTTTGGCTTAGTTGAACACACTAATGTCATTATTAAGACTCAGTTGGTAAAATTTGTAAAGACCCTTCAAATAACTTGACCTAAATCATAGCCATTGGTCCTTTTAAATCTTAGATCCACCTGTTTTGAAACTCATGAACTCTCACCCTTGGAGACAGTCACAGGACATGCAAGACAATTGTCCCTGCCTTTTGTGGCCCACGGTGATAAAAGGAAAGATACTCTACTATTACTAAGGTCTAATTGCTTCTATTAGAAATAATCATGATCTGGTGGAACAGTCTTTTCACAAGGTACTCTCGGGAGGTAAAGACCTTAAATATCACACCTTGCAACCTGGAGATTTCATCTATTGGAGAAGATACTTCCAGAAAGACTCTCTTTGGCAGGTCCTGCTAACAACCCTCATGCCTCCAAATTCAAAAGAATAGACTCTTGAATTCACACCTTATGAAAGCACTGAAGCCTGACCAGACTTGCATGTCATCTGGTGACCTGAAAGTAAAGATGTCCTTGAATTAAAGCAGACCATATTTGATGAGACCACTTTCCCAGGTTATTCAGAAGAGAACCATTGGAAGTTTGTTACCAAACCTCTGATGATGGCATAATGCTTCAGATGATCTCCAATATCTATGACTTGATAACTTATGGACTTGAGATAGCAAGTCCCCGAGAGTTCTTCCTCCTACCCCTCCTTGTCACTTGAACGTGAACTCAACAGGTTTCCAACCTGTATACCAACATGAGACACCATGCCTCAGAAAGGTCCTTCTAGGCATGAGAGAGAAAAAGCAACTGAAAGTGGAAAAGCTGAGTTGATCAGTGATGATCTTGATCAAAAGGAGAAAAGGTAAGAAAAAAACTTAATAAACAAAAATATCAATTAAGTAGAAGACCAGAAGGGGAGCTCCCATGCCCTTAAAAAGAATACAATAGGAAGGGCCTTTTTCCTGGCAAGGACTGAGCCAATGAAAAGCCATGGGCTTTTTTGTTTAGAATAGGCCTCCCAACTTCTTTCTTTAAGAGAATTCTTTTTCCCTTTCTCTTCAAGGACTTGCAGTGGCTCTGGCTACAAGCTCTAAATTTCAAGTCTTTCTGATCCCAAATAAACCCATTTTTGCTGGAGAAATAGGTCTATTTATTTTAGGTCAACAAAGGATACTATTAAGAAAGTGAAAAGACACATACCAAATGAGAGAAAATATTTGCAAATCATACAGTCTATTCGTGTTATTGTGATGCTTACATTCTAAAAGTCACTAGTGAAGTGTAAAAGTCACTCGGTTGTGTCCAACTCTTTGGAATCTCATGGACTGCATAGAATTCTGCCTGGAGTTCTCCAGGCCAGAATATTGGAGTGGGTAGCTTTTCCTTCTCTAGGGGATCTTCCCAACCCAGGGATCAAACCCAGATCTCCCACAGTGCAGGTGGAATATTTTACCAGCTGAGCCACAAAGGAAGCCCAAGAATACTGAGGCGGATAGCCTATCCCTTCTTCCTGACCCAGGAATCAAACCAGGGTCTCCTGCATTTCAGGCAGATTCTTTACCAAATGAGCTATCAGGGAAGCCCCTAAAAGTCACTACAAACAATGAATTAGCAAAAATGAAATATTGCTCCTAGGTACAGACAGATAGATGGATAGAGTTTAAGATGGAGACATATATATATATATATACACACACATATATATACACACACAAGTTTCATGTAGCAAGAAGAGACATAAACAGAGAGAAGCGATCCCTTCCCTACACACACACGTATATTTGATGTATGTGTATCCTTTCTCTATATTTTTAGAAAGAGAAAACAAAGTTCATAAGAGTTTAGTGACTTGCCTGAGATAAACTGCAGAGCTGGGAATCAACTGATAAGGGACTATTATCAGAATATATTAAGAACTTTTATAACTCAACAAGAAAAAAGTAAACACAATTTTTAATATAAGGTTACAGACTTAAAACACATTTCTCCAAAGAAGATATACAAATGGACAACAAAAACATTAAAAATGAGATCCACATCATTAGTTATAGGGAAATAAGAATCACAACTTTAAGGAGGTACCTTTTTATACCAATTAGAGTGGCTATAATTTTTTTTAAAGAAGAAAGGTAATAAGTTTCGGCAAGGATGTAGAAAATTGGAATCTTCACACATTGTTGACAGGAGTATAAAATGGTGCAGTCACTGCGGAAAACATTTGACAGTTTCCTAAAACATTAAACATAGAATTACCGTGTGGCCCAGCAATTCCACTTCTAGCAGAGTTGCAAGAGAATTAAAAACAAGCATTCAGACAAAAGCTACAGCACTATTCAAAATAGCCAAAACGGGGAAACAACCCAAATGCCCATCCATAGATAAGTGGAGAAACCAAAGTGAGATATCTATACAGAAATTATTCAGCCATATACTGGAATGGTACGCTGATCCATGCTACAGCATGGGTGAATCTCAAAAACCTTTGCTACGTGAAAGTAGATAGATACAAAAGGTCACTATTGTATTATTCCACTTATTTGAAATATTCAGAGTGGGTCCATCCATAGAGACAAACAGCGTATTAGTGACTGCCAGGTCCAGGAATCATGGAGTTGAAGAGTGACCACTTAATGGATAAAAAGTTTCTTTGGGGGTGATGAAAATACTTTGGAAATAAATAGAGGTGATGGTTTCACTCTATAAGTACTAAGTGACATTAAACTGTACAGTTTTAAATGGTTAACTTTATATTACATGAACTTTACCACAGTAAAAAATAATAGTAAAAATAAAAAATGAACCACCAAAATGTTGGAATTGAAACCAAAAGAAAAATTCCTTCTTTTTCTCAATATTGTAGCATCTGTAACATGTCAGCCCAGAAACAATCAGATGGATACCTACTTCCTGCCAAGTAGACAGAGGAACTGAGAAAAACCTCTTCTCGAGAGAAGTGAAGAAGTATAATCTATAAGCAGGAGTATAAATTCAGGATGGAGAGAGAAGACAGATGATATTTCAGACCCTAGTTTCAGTTCTTTCTTCTGCCTGTGGACTTCTTGAGACATCTTCTGACCCATATGATTAACTTTTTTTTTTCTTCAGAGTTTTTATTCTACCACTTGTAATCAAAAGTGTCCTATCTAATGCACAAATTCAGCTGAAGGATTACTTTTGCCATGAAGCCTACTGTGAACCAGACAAATTACTTCATTTTGAAATTTACTGTAGAAATGCTGACTCTTAAGATTTGAAAATACCTTAATGGTTCTTTTTAGTAAGCCGCACCCCCTGCACTATCTCTTCCAGTTATCAGAAGACTCTGCTTAAGAAAGCCAACTCAGGAAGACTTACTATCTCCAAGGAAGATTGTCCCATATTTGGGTAACTTTGATTGTTAGAAAATTATTCTGTGTAAATGGGCAGAAATTTGTTCACCCAAAATAAAATAACATTTGGAATCATTTAAAAAAAAGAGAGAGAGAGAGAAGGAAAGTCTTTTCTTATGACAACTATGTAGCAATTTGAAGACAGAGACAATACCTCACCCTACTCCTTCCTCTTCTTTCCTTTGTATATAACACACACCCACACCCACACACAGAGAGTCTTCTCTCTGTATGTATTATTTCCTTCCCCACCCCTATCACAATATCTTAGAACAGCTGAGATGATATGTTGTAACATCAGACTTGGATTTGATTTCAACTCTGCCTTTCTTGATGTGTAACTCTGGACATATCAGTTACTCAGAGTCCCAGTTCCCTCATCTGTGAAATGAGCATAAAAACAGTATTCAATACAAAGGGTTGTTGTGAAGAGTAAATGAAACAGTTCAGCATCTGCCACAAGTAGGCATTCAGTAAATGCTATTATTATCTTATTAATAATATTATTAATACTTGCTATTCTGAATGCTCTTATCTGGCAGTCTAGCTTTATTTGATAATGTCTTTAAATTGTGATATACAAGACATCCTTTTTGTAGTTGTGTGATTACCAGGTACCACAGGATTGGTAGAATATCTGCTTTTACAGAGTAAACTGACACAAAGGTTAAGTAGCTTGCCCAGGTCGCCCAGTTGATATTGATACAAGGCAGAGTAAGACCTTGAATCCAAGAGTGTTGGCCCGGAACACCAGCTATACTAGCAAAGCTCATTATTTATCCATAAGGTAATGCTCAGCAATACACCATGGCTTCTTTGGCTATGCTCTCTCAAGGAAAGGACAGGCAATTCAAAACGAGACCCAATGGTGGGAAGTTAGTATTTTCAAAGGCAATTTTCCTCCAAGTGCAAGACTCTCCATAAGTTTTAAAGGGCAACAAGTCATGGGGATGCAATGTATAAGGTGACTATAAACAATAATATTGTATTGTATATTTGAAATTTACTAAAAGAAAAAAGTAAAATTAAAAAATAAGATTAGATAGGTGGTTTGGTCAGTAATACAAATTTAGGGCACAAGAGAGGCACTTATATGCTTGAAGAAAATATGAAGCAAAAGCTTTCAAGAGTGATAACCAGAAAATAAGCAACCTCTTGCAGCTAACTACCCTATGTCTGTTCTACCACAAATTTCACATCTCCATATCTGCACTGTTAATTCAGTCATTCCCTTGGAGAGATCAAAACAAAGTATAATAAATTCAAACTATGGATGTATTAATTCATGTGTTCATTATCTTTTACCCTTCCCTATTGCATTAAGAAAATTCCACATTATTCTGGTTTTTTCACTACACTTCAATCACTCCCCAACTTCAAAAGAGATATTCAGCATGCCCCAGTTCTGCTTCTGAATCATTTTTTGACATAGCATTGGCAAATGAAAAGAGAGACGAATGGAGAAGTGAAGAGAGAGAAAGGCAAATGTTCACTCAATTAAGAGCATAAAATATAAAGGCTAAAGGATAAGATTAAAGAAGAAAAACAAAAGGTTACTAAAGCTTAGTTTTGTTTTGCATTTTTAATCACAACGAGCTTCATGGAGGATTGAAGTGCCGGCAGCATGTGAGAGAGTTGAAGACTGGGTAGAACAGGGACAGGGCAGGTCTATAGGGAGACTGAGTATGAATTACAGCCCTGTTGATGTTTGCCAAGAGATTCAAGTAGTTTGAAGACAAATGCATGGAAAACTTCAGCCTGCTGGAGTCCTCAGGTTTATTCTGGCTAGAGCAAAACTTGTCAGAGTCGCCCACATGCACCCATCTTGCTGGAATGCACAATTCTAATCCCATTTGCTACTCTCTGCCCCAAAACAGAACTGGTCGTAGAAATCATTTTCAAAACACTGATAAACTGGGATGAAGCAAATTATGCTCCCTGGCCACTTTTATGTAATAAAAACAGAAACCTCTTATACACATGCTGCTCTCCACAGCTTCTTTTTTCATCTCATTTGAATTTCATAACATTCCTGGAAAGCAAGCAAGGGTCATGACCACTGTTTTACAAAACAAAGGAAAGGGGGGTCATAGAAGTTGCATGGCTTTCACAAGGTCACATCATCCACGCGCAGCAAAACTGAGTTTTAATTTTGATCTCTGAATACTGTCAGGAAGTATTTAACAGGAGGCTTCCTGTGTGCTGTTTTGGATCTGTCATGAATCCTTTGTTCTTTATTAATTCCTGAATATTCAGAAATTAAGAGGAATGGCAAACCGCTCCCAGGGCTGAGGAATGCATGCATTTCCTATGTTAGTTTTTCCATATGGTGATAAGTAACTATTTACAACCCTCTTCCTTTTTATGAACCATACGGTAAAACTGATTATTTACAACCCTCTCTCTTTGATATGGATTGCCTTATGTTTCCTTGATAATTTGTAAGTCTGGCCTTTTGATCTTTATCTTTGCTGAACTAAGCTACCTTGTAAGACAGTATACATACCCACACTATGTTGAATAAAACACCCTTGTTCCATCAGAGCTTGGGTCCACATGTCTTTCTTTCTTTCTTTCTCTCTCTCTCTCCCCAGCTAATTCTCTGGAGCGTAGAAACCCATTGTGCTCACTCTCCCGCCTGGGCTTCTAAGACCCTCTCAAGAAGGCGCACTGTGCCTTTACCCCCTCAAAAGTGCACACAGTGCCTTCGTGAGCTACGCAAGCCCTGTGTCAAGGGCATTATTGGTTTTCTGCGTAAACCAAGGAATATCAGCCTCTTTCTCTCTCTCTTTCTTATCATCGACTCTGGACCACCAGGTTCCAGTACGTTAAAGGACCTCAGTCAGTCTACAGAGTTCCATGGGACTTGTCACCATACACCATGCTTCTCCACTGTTCAAACATGCTTCAAATACTATGTAATGGAGACCACTGAGTATTCAGAGGCAAAAACACTTGGCTTCGAGCTTGGAGAACTTGGCTCCAGTCCCTACATTTCTATAACTTTGGAGAAGTCATTTTTCCGCTCTAGGCCTATGTTTATGAACTTCTTCATTCAGTTGTACTTTAGAACTCCAATATTCTACGTTAGTGATGAAAATAGCTATTTTCACTAAATGCTTATAGAAGGCAGACCCTAATAACAGGTTCATGGATTTATTATCCAGTTAATCTTCATAACCTTCCAAGGTTTCAGAGAGGTTAAAGTAACTTTCCCAAACTGGTAGCAGGATCAGGATTTGAACAGAGACATCTGACAGGTTCCTTTATCATGATACAATATAGGTTCAATCTCTCTTGCTGAATTATCAAAATATGTGAGTAATTATGAAAGAGATAGACCACTCTAAATTCATAGGTCGCAGCCTTACTAAGGGAATTTTAAGGTTCAAGGCTTGTCTTGCATACCACAAGATAGGTAGATCTCTGCACCTGCCTGCCAGCATCTTAAATGTTTATATTGAAGCCTTGAAGAGGGTTCAGTCATGCATCTAGTCCCAACGGTCTTAAGAACTTATTACACTTTTGAGGCTGTGGCTTGCAAATGGCTCCTGCTACGGGACTGGTGGGGAAAACAGATATTCCAAGGGCAGGGGAGAAGGTGAGGAGCCTCCAGTTGCCTGGGTCCACCCCTCAGGTCAACCAGCAATCGTGTCATCTGGATGACCTCTTCCCCCAGGTTTGGCTCTGGGTTTGCCTTCCTCTGAATCTGTATTCTTAAAAACTACAAAGCACCGCCTATATAAGCAGGACTTTAGCCTGGTTCTTAGACCCGAGCCTCTGTTTCGAATCTGGACATGTAGAAGAATTTCTTTGAATGTGACCATAATTTCCTTGTCCATGACCTCAGGACCTTTTTTTCCACGCCCGCTATCTATCATTGCTGAATCTCCTGTCAGAATTGCTGGTGCATTACTATCTACTTTCCTTTTCACTGCACTGAACCAGGATCCACTGGCTTTTACAGTTTCTACTGACCAGTTTACAGGAAAGGAAACTTTAGGAACTTGATAAAGAATCCTCCTTTTCTTCACATTAAAGGCTTGGGAACTTTACACAGGAGGGTGTAGGAGGGTGGATAATCTCAAAATATCTGTTGACACAGCTTTGGCCTTTGTTCTGGATTGTGGCCATATTTTTGAAACCCAGAGTCAAGCAAGTGGGACAGGTTTGGGCACTTAATCTATGTCAGTAGGCCCTCTTCAAGCCAAATGTAGGACTCCCCCGATCCTTACACTGGGAGAGGAAGCCCACCCTTCACTGGGGAAAACACCACTTCTAAGTCAACAAGAAAAGCACTGGAGTTCACCTCTGAACTTCATGGCATGAACACATGGTCCTCTCCTCCCCCACAGGCAAGTGGACATTTCCTACACAGCTCAGATATAATCCTAGTATTCAGATCATGACAGAGTCACCAGGCTGACCCCACACCTTCTGACAGAGGCAGAAACTGAGGCCAAAGACTTGCTCAGTGTCAGATGACTCCCACCAATGGTGCGCCTAGATCCCATGCTCTTTTATTAAATTTTGATGCCTCCATTTGGGAAACCTGATACCCACTGGGAGTTGTCCTGACCAGCAACTGAGGGGAACTCGTAGAAAAATCCTCCTTCCTGCCTGACTTTTCTAAGATAGACTCACAAACTTTAATATATACAAATGGCCTTAAAGAACCAGTCTGACATCTCTCCAAATTGTTGTGACAGAAAGAGAGAGAGAATGAAGAAGGAAGGAAAGAAAGAGAGAGATGGGGGCAGGAAGGAAAGGAAGGGAGGAGAGAAGGAAGGAGGAAAGAAAGAAGGCTTTGTCAATAAGTGACAGAAACGCCAGATTATTCCAAATTGAAGAACTGTTTTACTTCAAACTTCTTGAAGGCTTTAATATAGTAAAAGTGTACCATGCTCTCTCGATAGAGAAATAAGTGTGCCAACTTAATTTGTTACACCTATCTTTTTTATTTTCTCCATGGAGAAGCACACAAATTTTGGTGTTCTATGAAGCACATTTCAGGATGTGCTAATATATAATCCAATATTCTTCAAATCCCATCCGCAATGTTCAGAAAGTTGAAACGACTTAAGTCCTTGTGGTATGCATTTAAAAGAAAGAGGCATGATGATCCATGAAACATTAAAAAATAGAAAAATCATGACTTATTTAGCTATGCGATTGCAATCCTAAAAGTTAAAGTATTTTTTAAGTGCTGCAGTAAAACATTCTTACAGGGAGTTGGCAGGAAAGAAAAACAACATCAGGTCTGAAGGGGAAGAGGATGAGGATGAAAACAAGATAATAAAGATAATGTGGAGGATGGAGCTGGACCACCCAAAGAACATGAGGAAGAGAAGGAAGAGAAAAAGAAAGAGGAGAATGAGGGCAGATGAATCGAGTTCAGGATTGGGAAAGGGAGCAGGGGAAATAGACCTCATATTCAAAGAAAGAAGAATTTCAAGAAGCAAATTGTGATGACTATGTTGACAAGGACAGAGGAGGAAACAAAGAAGGTTTTTAAGGGAAAGAGAAAATATGAAGGATTAAATAAGAAAGCTGAGAGCCAAAGAACTGATGCTTTTGAACTGTGGTGCTAGAGAAGACTCTTGAGAGTCCCTGGGATTGCAAGGAGATCCAACCAGTCCATCCTAAAGGAAATCAGTCCTGAATATTCATTGGAAGGACTGATATTGAAGCTGAAGCTCCAATACTTTGGCCACCTGATGCGAAGAGCTGACTCATTGGAAAAGACCCTGATGCTGGAAAAGATAGAAGGCGGGAGGAGAAGGGGACGACAGAGGATGAGGTGGTAGGATGGCATCACCGACCCAAAGGACATGAGTTTGAGTAAGCTCCGGGAGTTGATGATGGACAGGGAGGCCTGGCATGCTGCAGTCCATGGGGTCGCAAAGAGTCAGATGCGAGCAACTGAACTGAACTGAAAGTAAGGGAAAGATGGCTACATCATTGTAAAAACCACACCCTCTAGGGCAAAGAAATGGTCATTACATTTATTTCTACCAAAAGTAAATAACATGTTACATTTAATAGGAAGAATATATTTTACTATTTTCACATTGTCATTATTCAAAATAAACTTTACCTATAGTAATCCAAAAGAGTATGGTACTAACATAAAAACAGAAATACAGATCAATGAAGCAGGACAGAAAGTCTAGAAATAAACCCATACACTTATGGTCACTTAATCTATGACAAAGGAGACAAGAATATACAATGGGAAAAAGTCTCTTCAGTAAGTGATGCTGGGAAACTGGATAGCTTTATGTAAAAGAATTACATCAGAATAAACTCTAACACCATACACAAAAATAAACTCAAAATGGATTAAAGACATAAATGTTAAGATCAGATACTATAAAACTCTTAGAGGAAAACATAGGCAGAACACTCTAACATAAAGAGCAGCAAGTTCTTTTTCGCTCTACCTCCTAGAATAATGAAAATAAAAACAAGAACAAACAAATGGGACCTAATTAAACTTAAAAGCTTTTGTACAGCAAAGGAAGCCATCAACAAAAAGACAACACACAGAGTGAGAGAAAATATTTGCAAACAAAGCAACCAACAAAAGATTCATCTCTAAAATATGCAAACTGCTTGTACAACTCAATATTTAAAAAATCCAATAAAAAATGAGTGAAAAATCTAAACAAACATTTCTTCAAAAAGACATACAGATGCTTTGAAAAACATATGAAAGCATACTCAACATCACTAATTATTGGAGAAATACAAATCAAAACTACAAACAGGTATCACCTCACATAGGTCAGAAGGGCCATCATTAAAAAATCTACAAACAATAAATGCTGGAGAGGGAGTGCAGGAAAGGAAAACCTCCCACATTGTTGGTGGGAATGTAAACTAGTGCAGCCACTATGGAGAACAGTATGGAGGTTCCTTAAAAAACTAAAAATAGAGCTACCGTATGATCCAGCAACCAGACTGTTCTAAAGAAGATCAGTCCTGGATGTTCTTTGGAAGGAATGATGCTAAAGCTGAAACTCCAGTACTTTGGCCACCTCATGTGAAGAGCTGACTCATTGGAAAAGATTCTGATGATGGGAGGGATTGGGGGCAGGAGGAGATAGGGACGACAGAGGATGAGATGGCTGGATAGCATCACCAACTCGATGGACATGAGTTTGAGTGAACTCCAGGAGTTGGTGATGGACAGGGAGGCCTGGTGTGCTGCAATTCATGGGGGTCTCAAAGAGTCAGACATGGCTGAGCGACTGAACTGAACTGAATTGAACTGATGATCCAGCGATCTCTCTCCTGGGCATATATCCAGAGAAAACCAAGTTTGAAAGGATACATGCACCCCAACGTTCACTACAGCACTATTTACAATCACCAAGACAAGGAAGCAACCAAAACGTCCATCAGCAGAGGAGCAGATAAAGAAGACGTGGTGCATATATACAGCGGAATATTCCTCAATCACAACACGGAATGAAATGGTGTCATTTGCAGAGATGTGGATGGATCTAGAGACTGTCATACAAGTGAAGTAAGTCGGAAAGAGGAAAACAAACACTGTAGAATATTGCTTATATGTGGAATCCAGAAAGTGGTTCTAATAAAATTATGTGCAGAACAGAAATAGAGTCACAGAGAACAAACGTGGTTACCAAGGGAGGATGGTGGGGTGGGACGCGTTAGGAGATTGGAACTGACAGCTATACCTACACTACTGTGTATAAAATGGATAACTAACGAGGAACTACTATATAGGGAACTCTTCTCAATACTCTGTGATGGCCTATATACTCACATGTATAAAATAGGTAACTAATGAGAACCTACTGTGTAGGGAACTCTACTCAATACTCTGTGATGGCCTATATACTGACATGTATAAAATAGGTAACTAATGAGAACCTACTGTGTAGGGAACTCTACTCAATTCTCTGTGATGGCCTATATGGGAAAAGAATCCAAAAAATGGTGGATATAATTGATTCACTTTGCTTTAGAGTAGAAACTAATACATTGTAAATCAGCTACCCTCCAATAAAGTTTTTTAAATAAAAAAAGTTTTATTAATCTGCTGTTATGTGTGGAGAAAGTTTTTCACTGATCTCCTTGTCAAATTCCCTGAAAATTTATTCAGAATCTTAATTTTTCTCATTATCTTTTACTTGTTAGTCATTGAGTGAGTGAAGTTGCTCAGTTGTGTCTGACTCCATGGACAACCCCATGGACTGTAGCTTACCAGGATCCTCCATCTACGGGATTCTCCAGGCAAGAATACTGGAGTGGGTAGCCATTCCCTTCTCCAGGGGATCTTCCTGACCCAGGGATTGAACCCAAGTCTCCTGCATTGCAAGCAGATACTTTACCATCTGAGCCAACTGGGAAGCTGATAGTCGTTACTAGCCATCAGCTAAAACATGGCTTATTTTACACAGTTTAATATGGTACATTTTTCATAATGTTTTAAACATTTCTTTAATAACAAAATTTACTGTAACATGAAAACGCATCAGATTTTTCTTTTGAATAGAAAGTTGATTATTTTAAAAATTGACCCAGAGATCTCTAGATTGAAAGCTGTTAGGCTTTTGTTTGCTTTTGGGGGGAAGAGTTGTTGTTTTTTTGTTTACCAGTGTTTAATTGTTTTGTCACATGAGTACATTTGGAAAGTAGAAGTAAAAAATAAAAATTCTATTCAGCAACATAGCACATGGATTTCACATTCTTTGTATGACAATATATATACACATACATGGACATATATATATGTATATATATATACACACACATATATACAGACATGGGAAGAAGCCCCAGTGGCTCAGCAGTAAAGAATCTACCTGCAATGCAAGAGACACAGGTTCGATCCCTGGATCAGGAAGATCTCCTGGAGAAGGAAATGGCAACCCACTCCAGTATTCTTGCCTGAAAATTCCCATGGACAAAGAAGCCTCGTGGGCTACAGTCCATGGGGTTGCAAAAGAGTCAGACATGACTTAGCAACTAAACATATAAATACACAGACATGAGAGGGTGTGTGTGTGTGTGGGTGTGTGTGTGTGTGTGTGTGTGTGTGTGATGTTAAATTCCTCATCAATCTCTCCTTGAAACTTTGAAGTTATTGCTTTTAGTGCAAGCATGGTCTTTATTGAGGTATAATTGACAATTCAAGGTCATGTATATATAAGGTGTACAACTTAATGATTTGATAACCAGACACATTGTGAAGTAATCAACACAATCAACCTAAATAACATCTCCATCATGTCACATAATTGCCACTGTCTTTGTGTGTGGTGAGAACATTTTAGACCAGTCCTGTCAGCAAATGTCAAGTGTACAATAAAGTATTATTAACTATGGGCACAGTGTTGTACATCAGAGCTCCAGGACTTATCTTGCACAGATGAACCTTTGTATACTTGGGCCAGTGTCTCTCCATTTCCCCTTACCAATAGCCCCTGGCAATTGCCATTTTATTCTCTGCCTATGTTCATTAAGGATATTTTTTCCTTCAAATGTCATTGTCTGGTTTTGGTATAAGGGTGATGATGGTCTCATACAATTAGTTTGGAAGTAGTCCCTCTTCTTAAATTTCTTAAAAGGAACTTAAGAAGGATTGATATTAATTCTCTTTGAATGTTTGGTAGAATTCACCCATGAAGCCATTTTGTCCTGGGCTTTTTTGTTGTTGTTGTTGTTGGAATGTTTTAGATTACTGATAAAATCATGCTGTTGGTCTGTTTGATCTTTCTATTTCTTCTTGATTGAATTTGATACATTGAATGTTTCTAGGAATTTATCCACTTCTTCTAGGTTATCCAGCCTGTTGTCTTATAGTCTCTTATGATCCTTTTTATTTCTGAACCATCCGTTATAATGTCTCTTCTTTCATTCTTGATTTTACTTACCTGAGTCTTCTCTTTTTTTTTAGTCTAGGTTAAGTTTTGTCCATTTTTTTTTCTTAAAAAAAAAAAGAATTCTTAGTTTGCTGATTTTTATTTTATATTTCTACATTTTTTTCTTTTTTTCATATTTTTAATTGTTATTTATTTATTTTTGGCTGTGCTGGGTCTTCATTGCTATGCAGGCTTTTCTCTAACTATGACGAGTGGGGGCTACTCTTTAATTGTGGTGTGAGGGCTTCTCTTTGCCTTGGCTTCCTCTTGTTGCAGAGCATGAGCTCTAGAGCATTCCAGCTCCAACAATTGTGGCACATGGGCTCCATAGTTGCGGCTCCTGGGCTCCAGAGCCCAGGCTCAGCAGTTGTGATGCACAGGCTTAGTTGCTCTGTGACATGTGAGATCTTCCTGAACCAGGGGTTGAATCCTCATCTCCTGCATTGGCAAGTGGATTCTTAACCAGTGAGCCACCAGGGAAGCCCTTGCTTTATTTTTTCTTTTTGCTAACTTTGGTCTTAATTTGTTCTTTTTTTCCTGGTTCCTCGAGGTTAAAGTTAGGGTGTTTATTCAGATCTCTCTCTTTTTAAACATATGTGTCTATCACTATAAACTCTCAGGACCACTTGTGCTGCATCTCATACCAGGTTCAAAGTAATGAGCCAAAATGACGGTGTGACCCCACTCACTGAGGAAACACTGAAGGATCTCTGTCATCAATTGAATAGAATTAACTCCTTAGAATGGCATTTAGCCTCTCCCTGACCTGACCCCCTAACCTATATCCTCAAGCTTAATTTCAAATACTTCTCATCCCAGAGCTTCACTGCACCTTAATTCTTCACCATCTCTGAACATACCCCGGAACTTTCCAACTGGTACTCTGCTTGCTGGTTCCTCAGCCAGCAATGCCCCTTTCTCACCTGCTCCCCCTTCTCCCAACCACACGTCTAAATGATGCCTTTTACTATTAATAATCTTCCAAGTCTCAGGTCAAATGCCACTATCTCCACTCTGAAGGAATAGGAACACTTTGGAGTAAACTGAGAAAAACAGCAACAAAGATGGAGAGGGGCTTTAAAACACATGGCTTTTGAGGGAAAGTTGAATAAATCAGGATGCTTACCACAAAGGAGAAAATATTTAATGATGAAGGACTATTGTAAGAAAGTAGATTAAACTCTGCAGCTGCTCAGACCCAAGAGCAAAAATTAGAGCCAACGTTCAGAAGCTAGATGAAAACATTGTAGGCCTAAACAATTAAGAAATATCCCACAAGTCAAAGTTGTCAAAAATAAAACAATGGAATAAAACCTATCATTTCTTTAATATATTTTTGTGCCAGCAGCTGTGCCGTTTGCTTTCCAAGCGTAAACACGCTTGAGTCTCTTAAGAAGTCTGAGAGTTAAGTATCAATATTATAATTTCCACTTTACAGATAGGACAACTGAGGTTTAGAGAGCTTAAATAACTTGCCCAAGATATCACTGGTAGAGCAGCATGCAAACCTATTCCTGTCTGACCTCAGAGCCTGGATTAGAGCAGAACTCTGCAGCCTCCCCAACCCCCAAGTTCCAAGGTTTCTCCATGTCCTCTGCCTCTTGTTTATAGAAAAACTGAACTCTCCCAGGCCTCCCTAAGTCACAAAAGAGCAAGCTCAAGCAGTTAATGATTAGACTCATAGATGCAGTATCTGATGCACATTTCTGGGTCATTTCACCGATACGACAGCTGCCACCAGAGCAAAAAAGCTAACTGCATGATGACTAGACTGTAGCTATGACATAAGCTCCTCCATTTTCAGAGCTAGCACAATTCCAATTGGCCTCAAGAAAATGGGATTGACACTATTGCTCACAATCTGTATCTTTGTGGCACCCAAAAAACTAGGTTGCTTTGCCTGTATATGTAAGCGGGCACCTACAACTGTCAGCAAACAGATGTGACAGACCCTGTCAATGTCTTTCATGCTCAGAATTTGGCCCCGTGTGTTAGCATGAAGAAGTTACAGAAAATGGACCTTTGTTCCTAACCTCACAAACATGAAATAATGTTATAACAGTCGGGATTTGTAAGCAGCTTCTGGCAGGAAGGGATTCTCTGCAGGAGGCCCCTTTTCTCTTGTCACTTTAGCAGAACTATATTGTAACTAACCGTAAGCCAGGTACCCTCATCCTCTACTCATCTCTGGCCCCAGCACACCTTCCAAATCTTTTGATCACACAATACCTTGCCTAACCTGTTGGTTCTTTTACAGATCCAAGAAATAGAAATGAAGAAAAAGTAATTAACAGTTGACCAGATCTCCTCCCTAGCTTTCCCTTCAGTAATCTCAAGAACAAACCATGGGACTGAGATAGCATCTAAAGAAGGACCACGAGAAGATGATGAGCGTGCATGCAGAGCGGGATGGGAGATTGGCGACAGTTCTGATTCCCTATCTCAATAATTAACTGAGATTACTTCTCTCTTTCCCTTTAAAACCTTTCATGTTTGAGCAGACTCTTGGAAGTTGGTTTTTGGATACAATGAGTCTGCCTTCAACCTAGATTTTCTGGCTTTCTAATTAAAAGCAACATTTTCCATTTCTGCTAATATTTGCCACTCAAGTATTGATTTTTGAGCTTCTAGCAGCCGGACCTGAGTTGAGAGACAAGCCTATGCCATGGAGCAGCCACTATGTTGTCTGAAGAAGCAGTGAACGGCTCGTCTCTAGACGTGTACAAGCAGAGTCTAGATGCACTCCTGGGGGAACAACAGAATGAGGCTCTAAACAGCTGATGAGCTGCATATGGCCTTTGAGAGTAACCCCAATTCTGATTTTAGCCTTCCCAATCACATGAAACTTATAATTTTAAACAGTTGTATAATATGCAATGATGAGTTCAACAGGACATTTAAGATGAAAGCAGAATTAGCAAGAGCAGAATATGACTTTTCTCTCTTCTATGCCAAGATTATGACTTCATCATATTCTGTTTTATATTAATGTTCTTTACATTTCACATACTTCTGAAAAGGAGTGGGGCTGCTGACACCTGTGTTTCATGGAGAAGGAAACCAGCTCTTAGCGATGCTTGTTCTCATGGAATCTATTTATTTCCTGGATTCTCTCACAGCATGTACTGAGAATTATCACCACCACTCGACTGGCACTCCTGCAAATGATCAAAGGCTTCCTTGCTGCTGGATTTATAACATATCATAATACTTACCTCCCTGAATCCTGGAGCCACATCCAACAGAACAGAACAGTGTCTCCTTCCATTAAGGCTCTCTTCCCTTAGTTTCTGTAGCATCTAAATAGCCTCTTTTCTACTTCTTTCTTTCTGAGATCTTTTTTCTAAATTTCTCCTTCAGAGCCTTCTTGCTTTGTGGGGTCCTTACATGATAATATTTCTCAAGTGTCTGTGTAAGTACACTTCTAATTCTATCCACAATCCTTGAAGAAACTCAGCTATTCCCATGGCTTTATTTTTTAGTGATAACTCCAAAATCTGTATCTTATGTGAATTCCTACCTCATGAGTAAGGTCAGAGAGGACTGGTTGATAAGTGAGCAAATGCAGGAATCAATACATAAGTTTATGAGAAGTAACCAGGTTCCCATATTTCAGACTAGAAACAAGTAAAACACATTCTTTTCACTGGTTTTTTATCAGATAGAACTGAGTTCACATCTAAGCTCTCCCTTTATATATAAGTAGCATGACGTGAGATTAGTGAATTAGAAGGCCTACACCTTAGTTTGTGTTACACTGTCATTGTTGCTTTTTTTAATAATTTACAAAATGAGGATAATTATACCCATCTTGACCTAGATTTCAGGTAGGGTAATTGTGAGGAATGCATGAGTTCTCACAAGGAAGAGGGCCTTAGGAATAGGAATTAGTCTTACTAAACTATACTGAACTACTGTATCAAGAGAGACAGAAAACAGGATGCCAAGCAGGGTGCAAAACAGATGTTTTGCTTTGTTTTGTTTATCCCAAAGCTCTGGGTAACTATTGATGGTAGCTGTTCACAGCTCAGGCATAAACAGCGCGGTAAAGGACGCATACAAAGGATAAAGGGTGGAGGCCAGATTAAATGCAGCACTAGACATCCACAACACATACTTACCTGTAATGTATGGTAATGACTCTGAACAGTGAGCCCAGCCCAAACCTCAACCAAAGTGACTGGTCTCAAAGACTGAAGTAATACAAAGCAACTAGAGAAATCAAGGGCTTCCCTTGTGGCTTAGATGGTAAGGAATCTGCCTGAAATGCAGGAGACTCAGGTTCGATCCGTGGGTTGGGAAGATCCCCTGGAGAAGGAAATGGCAACCCACTCCAGTATTCTTTCCTGGGAAATCCCATGGACAGAGGAGCGTGGCAGGCTACAGTCTATGGGGCCACAAAGAGTAGGACACGATTAAGTGACTAACACACACAGAGGAATCGGCTTTTCAGGTGTCATAGAATGCCACAACTAGAAGACATTTTATTCTATCTATTATACTATCGATTCAATCTTTTCCACTGGGAAAAATGGGAAACGAGTCCAGAAAGGGGAAAAGTAAGGTGCATAGCTGGAATACAGATGTAAGCTATCACCCCACTATATATCCTAATCACCGTGACTACCACCACCATGCAGTGCGGGGCTTAGTCGCTCAGTTGTGCCCAATTGTCTACCACCACCATAAACAAGGCTAATAATGTTTTCTTTTCCTTTATTTGGATATAATTTACCTACAGTAAAATATTAAGTTTTAAGTTGCACAGTTGAAATTGATCTTTTTAACATGATGTTCTGTTGTACCAAAGAAAAATCTTTCTAACTACAACCATACTCATAACAGAAAATTTCCATCACCCTGAAAATTCCCTTATATCCACTTATAATAAGCCCTTCTCTCCCTGATCAACGCTTGGCAATCAGAGTTCTGTTTCTTGTTTTTACAGTTTTGCCACTTAGAAAACATTATATAAATGAAGCTAGAATTATACAGTATACTGTTGCGCGTATCAGCAGATCATTCTGTCCAGTTTGGGACTTTTATCAATAAAACCACTATAAATATCCATGTATATTTTTTGTGTGGACACAAGTATTTATTTCACTTGCATATACCTAGGAGTCGGATTGTTGGGTCATATGGTTAAGTACCTATATTGTTTTATAAGAATTGCTTTCTCATTTTACATTCCCACCAGAAGCACATTTTGTTTTTTTCTTAATAGTGTCTTTGTGTGCGTATGGATCAGGTTTTTAGTGCTATATCTAAGGAATCTTTCTCTCACCAAAGGACAAAAGTATTTTCCTCTATATTTTTTTCTAGAAATTTTGGAGTTTAAGTTTTTTACATGTAGGTCTAGGACACATTTTTAATTAATTTTCATATTGTACAGTTTTGGTGAAAATTTATTATTTCTCTTCCTATTTTTTTCTATACTGATGTTCAATTGTTTTAGCATCAAACATTGAAAATACTATCATTTCTATACTGGATGATCTTTGCATCTTAGTTGAAATCAGTTGACCATACAAGTGTGCGCGTATTTCTCAACACTATTCTGTTCAATTGATATGCCTATCCTTTCTCCAATAAAATATTCTGCTAATTACTCCAATAAAATATTCTCTCTAATTACTTATGGAGCAGTGACTCCACAGATTTTGCTCATTTTTTTTTCCCCAAAATTCTTTTGGTTATTCAGTTCTTTGCCCTAACATATAAATTTGAAAATCACTTTGTCAGTTTCTATACAAAATCACTTTAGGAAGAATTGACATTTTAGCAATAAAAATTCAGTATTCCAATATAAGAACATAGTAAGTGTCTTAATTTATTTTGGTCATTTAAAAATGTCTTTTAACCAAATTGTATAGTTACCAGCATGCATAATATACATATGCTTTGTTCAGTAAGTTCAGTTTAGTTCAGTCGCTCAGTCATGTCCAATTCTTTGTGACCCCATGAATTGCAGCATGCCAGGCCTCCCTGTCCATCACCAACTCCCAGAGTTCACCGAAACCTACGTCCATTAGATGCATATATTTTATTTTTTGCTGGTGCTATTACAAATGATATATATTTAACTCAATTTCTACTTGTTCTTTGCAAGCACAGACACATGCAATTGATTTTTGTCTTAGTTTGCATTCTGCAACCTTGTTAAATGCACTTATCAGTTCTAACAGCACTTTGGTAGATTGTTTAGGATTTTCTACATAGACAGTCATGTCTTCTATGAATAGAAACAGTTGTATATCTTCTTTTCCATCAGTATGCCTTTTAATTCTTTTGCTTGCTGTACTACACTGGTAAGGACCTCCAGCGCAATATCAAAAAAATGTAATTGCAGAGGATATCTGTATTTTGTTTCTGATCTAAGAGGGAAACCATTCGTCTTTCAACATTAAGCAAGAAGTTAGCTGTGGATATTTTATAGATACCTTTTATCAATTGAGGAATTTCCCTTCTATTCCTGGTTTGCTGAGGTATATACATATAAGTATGGAGGGACTTTCCTGGCAGTCCAGTGGTTAGAACACTGTGCTTCCACTGCATGGGGTACGAGTTGGATTCCTGGTCAGGGAACTAAGATCCTGCATGCTAAATGGCCAAAAATAAATAAATAATGAATAAATATGGAATTTTGTTAGATTATATCTGTATCAATTAATATGATTACATGATTTTTCCTCAGTCATATGATAAATTTCATTTATTGATTTTTAGTTTCATTCTAGTTATAAGCCTTATTTACTTGATCTCATAGTACTTTCTTGGGGAGGGATGTTGTGTTCATGCTTATGAGGGATCAGTTCAGTTCAGTTGCTCAGTCATGTCTGACTCTTTGTGACCCCATGAGTCACAGCACGCCAGGCCTCCCTGTCCATCACTAACTCCCAGAGTTCACTCAAACTCATGTCCAATGACTTGGTGATGCCATCCAGCCATCTCATCCTCTGTCATCCCCTTCTCCTCCTGCCCTAAGTCCCTCCCAGCATCAAAGTCTTTTCCAATGAGTCAACTCTTTGGATCAGAAAAAAAAAACTACAGGATGAGAAAATTTTCTACATCCTGTAATTTCTTTTTCTGATTTTGGTAGCAGGGTAATGTTGGCCTCGTAAAATGAGAGGGCCGACAAGCACAACAAAAAATGCTCATTAGTTCATTATTATTAGTTATAAAGGAAATTCAAAATCAAAATTAGGAGGGGCAGCAGGGAAGAGATACCCCTCATTAAAGGTAAGGAGCAGTGGCTGCACTTTGCTGGAGCAGCCATGAAGAGATAACCCACATCCAAGGTAAGAGAAACCCAAGTAAGATGGTAGGTGTTGCAAGAGGGCATCAGAGGGCAAACACACTGAAACCATAATAACAGAAAACTAGTCAATCTAATCACACTATGACCACAGCCTTGTCTAACTCAATGAAACTAAGCCATGCCCTGTGGGGCCACCCAAGGTGGGCGGGTCATGGTGGAGAGGTCTGAAAGAATGTGGTACACTGGAGAAGGGAATGGCAAACCACTTCAGTATTCTTGCCTTGAGAACCTCATGAACAGTATGAAAAGTCAAAATGATAGGATACTGAAAGGGGAACTCCCCAGGTCAGTAGGTGCCCAATATGCTACTGGAGATCAGTGGAGAAATAACTCCAGAAAGAATAAAGGGATGGAGCCAAAGCAAAAACAATACCCAGCTGTGGATGTGACTGGTGATAGAAGCAAGGTCCAATGCTGAAAAGAACAATATTGCATAGTAACCTGGAATGTCAGGTCCATGAAACAAGGCAAATTGGAAGTGGTCAAACAGGAGATGGCAAGAATGAACGTTGACATTCTAGGAATCAGCAAACTAAAATGGACTGGAATGGGTGAATTTAACTCAGATGACCATTATATCTACTACTGCGGGCAGGAATCCCTCAGAAGAAATGGAATAGCCATCATGGTCAACAAGAGAGTCCGAAATGCAGTACTTGGATGCAATCTCAAAAATGACAGAATGATCTCTGTTCGTTTCCAAGGCAAACCATTCAATATCACAGTAATCCAAGTCTATGCCCCAACCAGTAATGCTGAAGAAGCTGAAGTTGAATGGTTCTATGAAGACCTACAAGACCTTTTAGAACTAACACCCAAAAAAGATGTCCTTTTCATTATAGGGGACTGGAATGTAAAAGTAGGAAGTCAAGAAACACCTGGAGTAACAGGCAAATCTGGCCTAGGAATACGAAATGAAGCAGGGCAAAAACTAATAGAGTTTTGCCAAGAAAATGCACTGGTCATAGCAAACACCCTCTTCCAACAACACAAGAAGACTCTACACATAGATTTCACCAGATGGTCAACACCAAAATCAGATTGATTATATTCTTTGCAGCCAAAGATGGAGAAGCGCTATACAGTCAACAAAAACAAGACCAGGAGCTGACTGTGGCTCAGATCATGAATTCCTTATTACCAAATTCAGACTTAAATTGAAGAAAGTAGGGAAAACCACTAAACCATTTAGGTATGACCTAAATCAAATCTCTTATGATTATACAGTGGAAGTGAGAAATAGATTTAAGGGCCTAGATCTGATAGAGTGCCTGATGAACTATGGACAGAGGTTTGTGACATTGTACAGGAGACAGGGATCAAGACCATCCCCATGAAAAAGAAATGCAAAAAAGCAAAATGGCTGTCTGGGGAGGCCTTACAAATAGCTGTGAAAAGAAGAGAAGGAAAAAGCAAAGGAGAAAAGGGAAGATATAAGCATCTGAATGCAGAGTTTCAAAGAGTAGCAAGAAGAGATAAGAAAGCCTTCCTCAGTGATCAGTGCAAAGAAATAGAGGAAAAGAACAGAATGGGAAAGACTAGAGATCTCTTCAAGAAAATTAGAGATACCAAGGGAACACTTCATGCAAAAATAGGCTTGATAAAGGACAGAAATGGTATGGACCTAACAGAAGCAGAAGATATTAAGAAGAGGTGGCAAGAATACACAGAAGAACTATACAAAAAAGATCTTCACAACCCAGATAATCCCAATGATGTGATCACTCACCTAGAGCCAGACATCCTGGAATGTGAAGTCAAGTGAGCCATAGAAAGCATCACTACAAACAAAGCTAGTGGAGGTGATGGAATTCCAGTGGAGCTATTTCAAATCCTGAAAGATGATGCTGTGAAAATGCTGCACTCAATATGCCAACAAGTTTGGAAAACTCAGCAGTGGCCACAGGACTGGAAAAGGTCAGTTTTCATTCCAATCCCAAAGAAAGGCAATGCCAAAGAATGCTCAAACTACCACACAATTGCACTCATCTCACATGTTAGTAAAGTAATGCTCAAAATTCTCCAAGCCAGGCTTCAGCAATACGTGAACCATGATCTACCAGATGTTCAAGCTGGTCATAGAAAAGGCAGAGGAACAAGAGATCAAATTGCCAACATCTGATGGATCATGGAAAAAGCAAGAGAGTTCCAGAAAAACATCTATTTCTGCTTTATTGACTATGCCAAAGCCTGTGACTGTGTGGATCACAATAAACTGTGGAAAATCCTGAGAGAGATGGGCATACCAGAGCACCTGATCTTCCTCTTGAGAAACCTATATGCAGGTCAGGAAGCAACAGTTAGAACTGGACATGGGACAACAGACTCATTACAAATAGGAAAAAGAGTTCGTCAAGGCTGTATATTGTCACCCTGCTTATTTAACTTCTATGCAGAGTACATCATGAGAAATGCTGGACTGGAAGAAACACAAGCTGGGATCAAGATTGCCAGAAGAAATATCAAAACCTCAGATATGCAGATGACACCACCTAACAGAAAGTGAAGAGGAACTAAAAAGCCTTTGATGAAAGTGAAAGAGGAGAGTGAAAAAGTTGGCTTAAAGCTCAACATTCAGAAAACGAAGATCATGGCATCTGGTCCCATCACTTCATGGCAAGTAGATGGGGAAACAGTGGAAACAGAGTCAGACTTTTTTTGGGGGGCTCCAAAATCACTGCAGATGGTGACTACAGCCATGAAATTCAAAGATGCTTACTCCTTGGAAGGAAAGTTATGACCAACCTAGACAGCATATTAAAAAGCAGAGACATTACTTTGCCAACAAAGGTCTGTCTAGTCAAGGCTATGGGTTTTCCAGTGGTCATGTATGGATGTGAGAGTTGGACTGTGAAGAAGGCTGAGTGATGAAGAATTGATCCTTTTGAACTGTGGTGTTAGAGAAGACTCTTGAGAGTCCCTTGGACTGCAAGGAGATCCAACCAGTCCATTCTGAAGGAGGTCAGGTCTGGGTGTTCTTAGAATGATGCTGAAGCTGAAACTCCAGTACTTTGGCCACTTCATGCGAAGAGCTGACTCATTTGAAAAGACTCTGATGCTGGGAGGGACTAGGGGCAGGAGGAGAAGGGGATGACAGAGGATGAGATGGCTGGATGGCATCACTGACTTGATGGACATGAGTTTGGGTGAACTCTGCGTGTTGGTGATGGACAGAGAGGCCTGGCGTGCTGCGATTCATGGGGTTGCAAACAGTCGGACACGACTGAGCAACTGAACTGATCTGAACTGAACTCACACCTACTAGAATGGCTAGAATAAAAAGAGACATAACAACAAGGGTTGGTTATGACATGGAGAAACTGAAGCCCTCATACCCTGCTAATGAGAATGTAAAATAGTGTAGCTGTTTTGGAAGTATCTGGCAGTTCCTCAAAAGATTAAACTCAGAGTTAGCATCAGTTCAGTTCAGTTCAGTTCAGTCACTCAGTCGTTCTGACTCTTTACCATATAACCCAGCAATTCTATTCCTACCTATGTGTATACTTAAGAGAAATAAAAGCATACATCCATTTAAGCACTTGTATAAGAATATCCATAGCAGCATTATGCATAATAGGGAAATAGTGGAAATAACTCATATTTCTATCAACTGATGAATGAATAAATAAAAGTCAGTACATCCATATAGAAGAACATTATTTGGTAATAAAACTTAATGAAGTGTAATACATACTACAAACTGATTGAACCTTGAACACATTATGCTAAGTGAAAGAAGCCAGGTACAAAAGGCCACATACTGTATGATTACATTTATATAAAGTGTTCCTACAGGCAAATCTATAGAGAACAAGAGCAGATTAATGATTGCCTATGGCTGGAGGGGGACGGATTAGGGAGAAATGAGGAATGACTACTACTGGGTATAGGTGTCTTTGCAGGGAAATGAAAAAATGGTAAAACTGATTATGACAGCTCTATGAATGCATTAAGAAGATATTGAACCACATACTTTATAAGGTTGAAGTGTATAGTATGTGAATTAGATCTCAATAAAGCTCTTGAAACAATTAGTGGAGAACTGTTTCCTCTTCTACATTAAAAATATTTATATTTATTTATTTATCTATTTGGCTTCACTGAGTCTTAATTGCATCATGCAGGATCTTCAATCTTCATTGAGGTGCAAGGGATTTTAGCTGCAGCATGCAAACTCTTAATTGTGATGTGGGATTTTGTTCCCTGACCAGTGATTAAACCTGGACCCCTGCATAGGGAGCATGGAGTCTTAACCACAGGACCACCAAGAAGTCCTGTTTTCTGCATTCTGAATAAGTCTTCTATAGATCCACTATCATTTATTTCCTGATAGAATTTACTAGTGAAGTTATCCTGGAGTTTCTTCTATTGGAAACTTTTACAGTTTGGGTTTCATACTTTAATAAATATATTGTTGTTGTTGTCTAGTTGCCAAGTCATGTCCGACGTTTTGTGACCCCATGGACTATAGCCTACTAGGCCCTGTCCATGGGATTTCCCAGGCAAAAATACTGGAATCGGTTGCCATTTCCTTCTCCAGGGATCTCCCTAACCCCAGGATCAAACCTGTGTCTCCTGCATTGGCAGGTGGATTCTTAACTGCCAAGCCACCAAGGAAGCCCAAATTATATATGACTGGTATAGAAAATTTTATACTGTGAATTCAGAGCTAGAGCCTTCATAATTTGGGGGAAATTCATTATTTCCATGGGATTACCTTATGCTTAATTTTTTGTTAACTCCCCTTCATTCCATCCCATATGGCAAAGGCATGATCAAGTACCTCTTTTGGAATGTTGCCTCTATCCTCAACCATAGCTCTAACTGCTAGAAGAGTCAAAGCCTCTAGACTCTTAACTAACTTTCCTTGTTTATACTTGGACTCTTCATTTGGGCTCTAGTTCTCATTCTATTGGAGTTCCCGAATCACTCTGCCATTGGCTCTAATTTTCCATTTACACATCTAATGAGTATTCACTGAACATTTATTACATTTATTCATCACTGTCTGTTTGCTAGTTATGTTGTAGGCAAATGGTATTCAAGGATAAATAAGGCATGGCCCACACTTGAGGAAACTGTAGATTAATTAAGGTGTCAGAAATAAAACAATAATCCCTGATTCAAAATAATACATACTACAATACAACTGTGTACAGTGTGGGCCCATAGCAGAAATGGTGAATTCTGCCATGGATTAGCTCAAGGATATGACCAAGATATTTTTCTGAAGGATATGATACTTGAAGATGTTTTATTCAAACTTCCTTTTCAAAAATGATTAAAGTGGCATACACTCACTCTAAAGGGAAAAATGAGGGGGAAAGTGGGGAAAATGTATACATTTTAAAAGTTAACCATCTCCCACTCAAACACGATTATCCCCAAATAACCCTACCAGGAACCAATAGTTGGTTCCATTCTCCTGTCCATCCAAATGTACATACAAACATAGATGGAGATCTTTGAAAGCTACAGTCATCAAGACAGTATGGTACTGGCACAAAAACGGAAATAGAGACCAATGGAACAAGATAGAAAGCCCAGAGATAAACCCACACACCTATGGGTACCTTAGTTTTGACAAAGGAGTCAAGAATATGCAATGGGACAAAGGCAGTCTCTTCAGTAAGCACTGGTGGGAAAACCAGACCACTACATGTAAAAGAATGAAATTAGAACAATTCCTAACACAATACAGCAAAGAAACTCCAAATGGATTACAGACCTAAATATAAGACCAGAAACTGTAAAACTCTTAGAGGAAAACAGGCAGAAATTCGATGAGATACATCACAGCAAGATCCTCTATGACCCACCTCCTAGAGTAATGGAAATAAAAACAAAAATAAACAAGTAGGACCTAATTAAACATAAAAGCTTTCACACAGCAAAGGACACACACACCTTGTTTATAGTTACAAACAAGGTGAAAAGACAACCCTCCGAATGGGAGAAAATAATAGCAAATGTAACAACTGACTAAGGGTTAACTTCCAAAATATACAAGCAACTCATAAAAACCAATACCAGAAAAACAAACAACCCAGTCAAAAGTGGGCAAAATATCTAGTCAATACACGAAAAGATTCTCAACATCACTCATTATTAGAGAAATGCAAATCAAAACTACAATGAGATACCACCTCACACCAGTCAGAATGGCCATCATCAAAAAAATCCAAGAGCAATAAATTCTGGAGAGGGTGTAGAGAAATGGAACCCTCTTGCACTACTGGTGGGAATGTAAATTGATATAGCCACTAGTGGAAGTCAGTATGGAGATTCCTTTAAAAACTAGGAAAAAAACAAGCAATCCCACTCCTAGGTATATACCCTGAGGAAAACAAAATTGAAAAAGCCACATGTACCACCAACATTCATTGCAGCATTGTTTACAATAGCTATGACATGTGTATTGTCATCCTGCTTATTTAACTTATATGCAGAGTACATCATGAGAAACACTGGGCTGGATGAAGCACAAGCTGGAATCAAGATTGCCAGCAGAAGTATCAATAATCTCAGATATGCAGATGACACCACCCTTATGGCAGAAAGTGAAGAAGAGCTTAAGAGCCTCTTGATGAAAGTGAAAGAGGACAGTGAAAAAGTTGGCTTAAAGTTCAACATTCAGAAAATGAAGATCATGGCATCTGGACCCATCACTTCATGGCAAATAGATGGGGAAACAATGGAAACAGTGGGTGACTTTATTTTGGGGGGCTCCAAACTCACTGCAGATGGTGACTGTAGCCATGAAATTAAAAGATGCTTATTCCTTGGAAGAAAAGTTATGACCAACCTAGACAGCATATTAAAAAGCAGAGACATTACTTTGTCAACAAAGGTCCATCTAGTCAAGGCTATGTTTTTTCCAGTAGTCATGTATGGATGTGAGAGTTGGGCTATAAAGAAAGGTGAGCACCAAAGAATTGATGCTCTTGAACTGTGGTGTTGGAGAAGACTCTTGAATGTCCCTTGGACAGTAAGGAGATCCAACCAGTCCATCCTAAAGGAGATCAGTCCTGAGTGTTCATTGGAAGGACTGATGTTGAAGCTGAAACTCCAATACTTTGGCCATGTGATGTGAAGAGCTGACTCACTGGAAAAGCCCCTGATGCTGGGAAAGATTGAGGGCAGGAGGAGAAGAGGACGACAGAGGATGAGATGGTTGGATGGCATCACCGACTCAATGGACATGAGTTTGGGCAAACTCCTGGAGTTGGTGATGGACAGGGAGGCCTGGCTTACTGCAGTTCATTGGGTCACAAAGAGTCAGACACGACTGAGTGACTGAAATGAAGTGAACTGAAGTTATCTTTAATATTTTTCTAGAAACCAGGTGATGTTTATATCTATGATTTTAAAAGTTTTACATAAAATTTACTGCCTCTGTCTAGTCCCATCAAGAAAATTATTTTTTACTGTACTAGTAACTCAAATTGGAGAAGGCAATGGCACCCCACTCCAGTACTCTTGCCTGGAAAATCCTATGGACGGAGGAGCCTGGTAGGCTGCAGTCCATGGGGTCACTAAGAGTCGGATACGACTGAGCGACTTCACTTTCACTTTCCACTTTCATGCATTGGAGAAGGAAATGGCAACCCACTCCAGTGTTCTTGCCTGGAGAATCCCAGGGATGGGAGCCTGGTGGGCTGCCATCTATGGGGTCGCACAGAGTCGGACACAACTGAAGTTACTTAACAATAACTCAAATTAGCACCACTCTGAAAACTTTTTGATATAACACTCTATAAGTTTTTACTGAGGATTGTTTTTATAAAACTTGTTCGTTCTAACTTAGAATTTTGCTTAAAAGGCAGAGCATATACTGACATTAATTGCCCCTACTGTGCCAAAAGGAAGTATTAAGAAAGGTGATTAGGCAACTTCATAATTACAAGGTTGCTGAGGTGTAGTGTTTGGAGATCTATGGATTAAAGTGTTGCAGAGATTTACTCAGGGCAATGTGTAGCCTGAATCCATCCAGGAATGGCTGTACCCAATTTTGACATGTTATGTGTATACACGCATTAGAAAATAAACCAAAGAAACACAGTGTGTCTTATACTTTTCTAAACTATGTTTATGGGTAACTTCACAGTTTTTTCCAAAATACTGATAAATTTCAATATTTTTAATACATCAGTGTTAATTTTGAGTTGCCAGAGACAACCTAACCAACCCCCATTATGTTTTGGTACTAAGGGATATACCTTTCAATAAAGTTACTGAAATGCAATAACAGTTAATTAATTTTAAAATGTATCAACCAAAAAAAAACAAAAACAAAACCTCCAAAAGGGGATCCATTAAACGTATAGTTATACCGCAGATTTCATATCAGCTGGCATTTGTCAATTAATTCATTGCATCAATTACATGGATAGCTTATAGAGGTCCATGCGACACTGAAGAAACGCAACAGCTATGGAGAATGCATGTGTCCCTCTCCATCTTCTCTACCACTGCTCTGAGTCCAAACCACCCCCATCTTCTGCCTAAGTTATTAAAATAGCTGCCTAACTGATCTGATGCAGCCACCTTAGTCTCAATCATCACTTGCCTGATCATTATTAATACTAAGTAGCCTCCTAACGAGCATGTTCCCACTCTATCTCTCCTCAACCCAGTTGATTTTCCACATTGGGGCATGTGAAGTGACATTTTTGAAACCAAATGCTGAACATCTGAGTTTTGATGAAAACCTTCTAATGGATTCCCAAAGCTATTAGACACTATTTCTTAGTAATAAATCAAGATTACTATTGGCACCCTGAAGGTAATGCATAATCTAGCCTTTGCCTAGCTATTATCCAAAAAATACCATCCTCCCTGTTCCCCACACTTTAGTCCTACCAGCCCTTTATCTGTTCTTCCAACATGCTATGGTCCTTTCTGCCCTAGGGATATTTTAATACTGTTGTTTCAGAGTGGAAATCCTTCTCAACTTCATCGCACTTCACCTACTAAACTATCACTTTTCATAATTCCAGTTCAAGCACTGCTTCCTCAGAGATTCCCTAAGCTCCATCACCCACAATCCGGTCTATAGTTTCCTCTCCTCTACTTTTGAAACTCTTGTAGTTTGCAATTACATGTCACTGTGATTATTTTATTAAATTATCCATTTTCCTCCACTAGGCTGTATTCATGGAGAAGCCAAGGACTTTGCTTTTCTCACCTCTTGAATTCCAGCAAAAATGTAGTGCTCTTTATACTGCTTTCTGAACAGATTTGTCAAAGAACAAATAACCATTAAGCCTAAATGACATTCAGTATATTAAAAAATTTTAAAAAAAAGGTAACCATCTCCCACTCAAACACCATTATCCCCAATCAGCTCTTCCAACAACCAATAGTTGACTCCATTCTCCTGGCCATCCAAATATACATACAAACATAGAGGGAGAAGGGTGTGTGTCCAGTACCCTGCAGCTTGCCCTTCTCATTTAACAATATGTCATTGTATTTACTTTAGAGACATAGATAAAAACCTTTTAAAAGCCACCTGATAGCTCAGAATTTAAGACATTATAATATCTCTTTTGATGGGCATTCATATTTTATTTTTTCAGCTCTTATAGAATGTTGCAATAACCATCCTTATACATATGCACTGATGTTTTCATTTCTTTGTAAAAGATTTCCAAAAACTGAGTTGCTAGATCAAAGGATGCTTTTAAAAACTATGATGATGGAGGAAAACTCCCAAACTCGTTCTACAAGGCCACAATCACCCTGATACCAAAACCAGACAAAGATGCCACAAAAGAAGAAAACTATGGGCTAATATCATTGATGAACATAGATGCAAAAATCCTTAACAAAAGTCTAGCAAATAGAATCCAACAACATATTAAAAATTATACATCATGATCAAGTGGGCTTTATTCCAGGGATGCAAGGATTCAATATTCACAAATCAATGTGATCCACTACATTAACAAATTAAAAGATAAAAACCATATGATTATTTCAATAGATGCAGAAAAAGCTTTTGACAAAATTCAACACACATTTATAATAAAAACTCTCCAGAAAGTAGGCATAGAAGGAACATACCTGAACATAATAAAAGCCATACATAAAAAGCCCACAGAAAACAGTGTCCTCAATGGAGAAAAATTGAAAGTATTTCTCTAAAATCAGGAACAAGACTGGAGGTCCTAGCCACAGTGATCAGAGAAGAAAACGAAGTAACAAGAATCCAGACTGAAAAGGAAGAAGTAAAACTCTCACTGTTTGCATATGACTTGATTCTCTACATAGAAAACCCTAAAGATGCCATCAGAAAATTACTAGAAAAAGAGTACATCAAGGCTGTATATTGTCACCCTGCTTATTTAACTTATATGCAGAGTACATCATGAGAAATGCTGAGCTGGAGGAAGCACAAGCTGGAATCAAGATTGCCGGGAGAAATATCAAAACCTCAGATATGCAGATGACACCACCCTTATGGCAGACAGTGAAGAAGAACTAAAGAGCCTCTTGATGAAAGTGAAAGAGGAGAGTGAAAAAGTTGGCTTAAAGCTCAACATTCAGAAAACGGAGATCATGGCATCTGGTCCCATCACTTCATGGGAAATAGATGGGGAAACAGTAGAAACAGTGGCTGACTTTATATTTTGAGCTCCAAAATCACTGCAGATGGTGATTGCAGTCATGAAATTAAAAGACTCTTACTCCTTGGAAGGCAAGTTATGACAAACCTAGACAACTTGTCAACAAAGGTGTGTCTAGTCGAGGCTATAGTTTTTCCAGTGGTCATGTATGGATGTGAGAGTCAGACTACAAAGAAAGCTGAGCACAGAAGAATCGATGCTTTTGAATTGTGGTGTTGGAGAAGACTCTGAGAGTCCCTTGGACTGCAAGGAGATCAAACCAGTCAATCCTAAAGGAAATCAGTCTGGAGTATTCATTGGAAGGACTGATGCTGAAGCTGAAACTCCAATACTTTGGCCACGTGATGCAAAGAGCTGACTCATTTGAAATGACCCTGATGCTGGGAAAGATTGAGGGCAGGAGGAGAAGGGGATGACAGAGGATGAGATGGTTGGATGGCATCACTGACTCAATGGACATGAGTTTGGGTGCTCTCCAGGAGTTGGTGATGGACAGGGAGGCCTGGTGTGCTGCGGTTCATGGGGTCGCAAAGAGTCGGACGTGACTGAGCAACTGAACTGAACTGAATCAATAAATATGGTAAAATTGCAGGATATAAAATTAATACAGAAATCCCTTGCATTCCCACACACTAACAATAAAAGTCAGAGAGAGAAATTAGGGAAACAATCCCATTCACCATTGCAACAACAACAACAAAAATACTTAGGAATAAATTTACCTAAAGAAACAGAAGACCTGTATACAGAAAAATATAAAACACTGATGAAAGAAATCAAAGATGACAGATAGAGAAATATACCATATTCTTGGATTGGAAGAATCAATATAGTGAAAATGAGTATGCTACCCAAAGCAATCTATAGATTCAATGCAATCCCTATCAAACTACCAATGGTATTTTTTCACAGAACCAGGAAAAAATAACATCACAATTTATATGATCCTGAATAGCCAAAGTAATCTTGAGAAAGAAGAATGGAACTGGAGGAATCAACCTTCCCAACTTCAGACTATACTACAAAGGTACAATCATCAAGACAGTCTGGTACTGGCATAAAAACCAGAAATACTGATCAATGGAACAAAATAGAAAGTCCAGAGATAAATCTATGCACCTATGGACACCACATCTTTGACAAAAGAGGCAAAAATGTACAATGGAGAAGACAGTCTCTTCAACAAGTGGTGCTGGGAAAACTGATCAACTACATGTAAAAGAATGAAACTAGAACACTTTCTAACACCACACACAAAAAATAAATTCAAAATGGATTAAAGACATAAATGTAACACCAGAAACTATAAAACTCTTAGAGGAAAACATAGGCAGAACACTCTCTGACATAAATCACAACAAGATATTCTATGACCCACCTCCCAGAGTAATGGAAATAAAAACAAAAATAAACAAATGGGACCCAATTAAACTTGAAAGTTTTTACACAATAAGGAAGCTATAAGCAAAGTGTAAAGACAGCCCTCAGAATAGGAGAAAGTAGTAGCAAACAAAACAAGTGACAAAGAATTAATTCCCAAGATATACAAGCAGCTCAGGCAGCTCAATACCAGAAAACAAACAACCCAATCAAAAAGTGGGCAAAAGACCTAAATAGACATTTCTCTTAAGAAGACATACAGATGGCTAATAAACTCATGAAAAGATGCTCAACATCACTCAGCAGAGAAATGCAAATCAAAACCACAATGAGCTATCATTTCATCCTGGTCAGAATGGCCATCATCAAAAAGTCTATAAAAAATTAGAGCTGGAGAGGGTGTGGAGAAAAGGAAACCTTCTTACACTGTTGGTGGCAATGCAAACTGGTATGTCCATGGAGAACAGTGTAGAGATTCCTTTAGAAACTTGGAATAGAACCGTCTCATGACCCAGAATCCCACTGCTGGACATATACCGGAGGAAACCAGAATTGAAAGAGACACATGTACCCCAATATTCATTACAGCACTATTTACAATAGCGAGGGCATGGAAGAAACCTAGGTGTCCATCGATTCTAGTGAGGTGGAGGCACCTGGAACCTTTTATATAGAGTGAAATTGGCCAGAAAGTGAAAGACAAATACTATATATTAATACAAATACATAGAATTTAGAAAGACAGTACCGATGATCCTACATGCAGGGCAGCAAAGGAGACACAGATGTAAAGATCAGACTTTTGGACTCAGTGGAAGAAGGCAAGGGTGGGATGATTTGAGAAAATAGCATTGAAACATATACATGACATATGTAAAATAGATGACCATTGAAAGTTTGATGCATGAATCAGGGCACCCAAAGCCAGTGCTCTGGGACAACCCAGAGGGATAAGGTGGGGAGGGAGGTAGGAGGGGAAATATGGGACAAGGGGGACGTATGTACACCTGTGGCCAATTCATGTTGATGCATGGCAAAAATCATCAAGATGTTGTAATTATCCTCCAATTAAAATACATTAATTAATTTTAAAAGAAAATTATGATGGATGTTGTCAAAAAACCTTCAAAATGTAGCAGTTCTCTTATTGGCCCAAATTGACATTGTATTGACAAAAAGTGGCTTAGATCTGTATCTCAGTGTACATGAGTAACCTTTCTTAACTTTATTGAAGCATAATTGATGTATAATATACTGCACATACTTAAAGTATATAGGGACTTCCCTGGCAGTCCAGTGATTAAGACTCCAAGCTTCCAATGCAGGCAATGCGGGTTCAATCCTTGGTCAGAAAACTAAGATCCCACATGCTATGGGGCAACTAAGACCTCATGCTGCAATGAAGAACCCTTCTGCCGTGACTAAGACTTGATGCAGCCAAAAATAAATACGTATTTTTTTAAGTACATTTCAACATTCAGTTAGCTCAGTTTAATTTTCACTTCTGATATCAACACTCAAGAATTTGAGGAGTCATTCTTGGAAATGCTCTCCTCTGTGCCTTTGCAGATGCCACCCTCCTACCTGAAGTATCTTCTCCATACCTTGCTTGTATAGTGAACACATACATACCCACTTTTCCAGGCTCCACACAAATGGTACCCCATAACTGCCTCCTTAGGCAGTGCTGCCACTCCCTGATAGTCTTCCGTAGCAATCTGTTCATACCTCCATCAGCATTTCTCTTATTTAAATTGCAGTTGTTTGGTTACTTGCTTGCCTCCTCAACAAAGGTGAGGTCAGGGACTGGCATTTGATGTTTTGTTTTGTTTTGTTTTTGTCCCCGGAGTCTTGCAGAGCACCTGGCAAACAGTGCAAGCCCAAGATGTGTCCACTGAATAAGAAATTAATAAATTGATGGGTAGCATGAGGATTGAGTAAGTTACAAGTTATGTGTACATAGGTGATAAAATTACAGCCACTTCTCAGCATATGGATACCATGGGAAGGGGAGTTCTTCCTGCAAGCACGTGTGTCCCTTCTGAGGCTGGTTTGAGACTTTAGGTAGACTGAACTGAGAACAACAGAGGGGCTGACAACTTCCTTATGACGAACACAGGAGTGAAATACGCTCTAGACATGATAACATAGAACTGGGGCTTTTCAGTAACTTCCTCCTTCCATGTATGTTTCTAACATCTCATGTTCTACGTTTTAATCTTTTCTTTGATTCCCCCTCCATCCTGTCCTTTACTCTCTGATCTGAGATTTAATGTAAGAAAATACTGATGAGGGCCTTTCCAGATAGCATTGTCAGTTTTAGCAAACAAAACTTTAGTATGCCCAGTTACATTTATTTTTCAGATAACCAACAAAATTTCTTTTAGTAAAGTACATTCTGTGAAATATTTGTGGTACATACTTATAGAAATTTCTCACTAGCTCTCTGAAACTCAAATTTAATGATGTAGCCTGTATTTAATTCTGAAGCCCTATCTCCAGTTCACTTTCTGCCAAGTATTGAGAAGGTACTCTGTACCCTCTAACTGTTGATACATCAAACTGGGCTAATCAGAGGTGAATGATTCAGCTCAACACGCAGTCTGGAATTTACTGGTGGAAAACAGATGAATCTACACAAACAGGCTGGTGACTGCAGGGCTCCTTGCTTGACTCAGGTTTTTCATCAGTTACAGCACTGAGCATGTGCCATTGCAAATAATGTAATAGTTAAGATCACAGACTTTGACAAGGAACTCTACTCAATACCCTATAAAGACCTATATGTGAAAAATCTAAAAAAAGAGCAGATACATGTGTATGCATAACTGACTCGCTTTGCTGTACAGCAGAAATTAACACAATATTGTAAATCAACTATATTCCAATAAAAATTAAGTTTAAAAAAGAGAACAAATTTCAAAATCACATCCTTGAGTTCAGTTCCTTGCTCTGGCACATACATGATTTATAGTGCTAGGAAAATTACTTAACTTCCCCAAACTTGAGAGTCCTTATATAAAATCAGGATAATAATGGCAGCCTCTCAACTGCTTTGTCAATATAGTTCATCTAGTTTGATGCCTGGCCAGAGTTAAGAACATTAGTCTATTACTATTGTTGTTGTTGTTTTGTTATTATTATTATTCCCAATGCTACTTATCTGACAGTCACACCCTCCTCTGGGACAATTCAAGGTAGAACAGGATAGGAAAACTGGTTTACCATCTATTTTTCACTTAATATATATAAGATACTGTGCTGTCTCCGTGTGTTTCTTTCATCCAATCATCATAACAACCCTGAGAGATATCATTATTCCTTTTTTTAGACACTGAATCCAAGGCATAAAGAAATTAGGAACTATTCCTAAAGGTCACAAAGACACACAGCTTGTAAGTGGCAGTTTGAAACTCTAACTCAGTTGTCTGATCCCAAAACTCATGCTTTTAGTCACTAACACACACATCAAGATCTCTCTATGAGATTTCCAAACCAGACTACAAGTATTACTGACCTGAAGAAAGAACTGTGATGACTTTCAGTTATGCATGGAAATGTTCACAAGAACTAAAGAATGCCATATTCCTTTTATTTTCCTATCTTCTTGCCAAACTAGAGCAGCATTCTGAGAGAAGGTCCCCATTTCCTCTTCCCAGCTTGGGTGAAACTGTCTTTCATAATTTGTTTCCCCTCCACCTGAAGTCAGATTCATTTGCTTACTCCAGTGGAGGGTAAGTCACAACTTTTTAAATGCTTTTAATATGGCACATATTAAAGGTTCTTTACAGTTTATCAGGCATTTTATCTGTTAACTCCTAAATCCTTAAGATAGTACAGATAAATAGGCAGGAAATTATGACTCAATTTTACAGATGAAGAATCTGAGACTTGAGTGGTGTCCATCACTTGCCATAGTCCCACAGATAATAACTGATAGAACTATTACATGAGTCCATGCTTCTCTTCTGAAAATTATTAACTCATGTATTTAGTACAAAGTGCTGGTTCTCTTATACCTAAGGCACTATCCTAGAAAACAATGCCATCTTAGTGAACAACATAGACCAGATTTTAACATTTCTTAAAAGAGAGGCATTAAAATAAATAAAAATTAATACTTAAGTGCTAAGAAGGAAGAATATAGAGTGTACAAAAGATTGTAATACATCGAACCTGGACTGGAAATCTGTTTCACATATAAAAATATACATGTTTCAATGCTATTCTGTCAGATCATCCCACCCTTGCTCTCTCCCACAGAGTCCAAAAGACTGTTCTATACATCTGTGTCTCTTTTGCTGTCTCACATATAGGGTTTTTGTTACCATCTTTCTAAATTCCATATATATGTGTTAGTATACTGTATTGGTGTTTTTCTTTCTGGCTTACTTCACTCTGTATAATAGGCTCCAGTTTCACCCACCTCATTAGAACTGACTAAAATGTATTCAATGGGGAGGAAGGTGGGAGGGGAGTTCAGGATGGGGAACACATGTAAACCCATGGCTGATTCATGTCAATGTATAGCAAAAACCACTACATATTGTAAAGTAATTAGCCTCCAATTAAAATAAATAAGTTTTTTAAATAAATAAATGAATGAAAAGATTGTAATAGAGCAATATGAGTTGAATTAGAGGATCATGAAAGTTTTCACCAAAAAGAAAGACATTTTAGTTGAAATCTGAAGCTAAAATGAATCAACTAAAAGAAGAGAAGTGATAAGAACACAACAGAGAAAACAGTGTCAGGCCTGGAGAGTATTTAATCAGGGGTACTGCAAGGAATAAAAGGCAACTATTCTCTGTGACATATATCACAGCAAGATCTTTGTTGATCCACCTCCTAAAGTAACAAAAACAAATATAAACAAATGGGACCTAATTAAATTTAAAAGCTTTTGCACAGCAAAGGAAACCATAAAAATGAAAAGAGTAGGAGAAAATATTTGCAAATGAAGCAACTGACAAAGGATTAGTCTTCAAAATATACAAAAAGCGCATGCAGTTTTTTGTACTTAAAAAAAAGAAAAGCCAATCAAAAAATGGGTGGAAGACCTAAATAGATGTTTCTCTAAAGAAGACATACAGATGTTTAAAAAGCACATGACAAGATGCTCAATATCATTAATTATCAGAGAAAGGCAAATCAAAACTAAAATGAGGTATCACCTCACACAAATCAGAATATACAAAAAAAATCTACAAACAATAAATGCTAGAGTAGGTCTGGAAAAGGGAATCCTCCTACGCTATTGGTGGGAATGTAAACTAGTATAAGCAGTATAAGGAAACTATAAATAGAGCTACCATATGATCCAGAAATCCTACTCCTGGGCATAAGTCTGGAGAAAACAATAAATCAAAAAGTTACATGGACCCCAAATTGGTTCACAATAGATAGGACATGGAAGCAGGCTAAATGACCATCAACAGAGGATGAATAAATAAGATCTGGCAATATATACAATGGAGTACTACTAAGCCATTAAGAAGAATGAAATCATGCCACTCACAGTAACATACATGGACCTAGAAACTGTCATAATGAGTGAAGTATGTCAAACAGAGAAAGACAGATATGTAGTATCACATATAGAATCTAATAAAAATGATACAAATGAACTTATTTACAAAAGAGAATCCAAGATGATGAAAACAAATGTTGGTTACCAAGGAAGGAAAGAGTGGAGGGATAAATTAGGAGATTGGGAATGACATACACACACTACTACATATAAAATGGATAACTAGTTAAGAACCTACTGTGGGGTTTCCTGGTAAAGAATCTGCCTGCAATGCAGGAGACCTGTTTGATTCCTGGGTCTGGAAGGTATCTTGGAGTAGGGATAGGCTACCCACTCTAGGATTCTTTCCTGGAAAATCCCTGTGGACAGAGAAGTCTGGTGGGCTATAGCCCATGGAATCAGAAAGAGGCAGATACGACTGAGTGAGCAGCAGTTCCTGAGCTGTTGGTCTGGAATTCCCATCTCTTTAAGAATTTTTCAGTTTGTTGTGATCAAACAGTCAAAGGCTTTGGCACAGTCAATAAAGCAGATGTTTTCCTGGAACTCTCTTGCTTTTTTGATGATCCAATGGATGTTGGCAATTTGATCTCTGGTTCCTCTGCCTTTTCTAAATCCAGCTTGAACATCTGGAATTTCACAATTCATGTACTGTTGGAGCCTGGCTTGCAGAATTTTGAGCATTACTTTGCTAGCCTGTGAGATGAGTACAACTGTGTGGTAGTTTGAGCATTCTTTAGCATTGCATTTCTTTGAGATTAGAATGAAAGCTGACCTTTTCCAGTCCTGTGACCACTGCTGAGTTTTCCAAATTTGCTGGCATATTGAATGCAGCACTTTCACGGCATCATCTTTTAGGATTTGAAACAGCTCAGCTGGAATTCCATCACCTCCACTAGCTTTGTTCATAGTGATGTTTACTAAGGCCCACTTGACTTTGCATTCCAGGATGTCTGGTTCTAGGGGAGCGATCACACCATTATGATTATCTGGGTCATAAAGATCTCAGTCATGAAGATTTTGTATACTTCTGTGTTTTCTTCCCACCTCTTAATACCTTCTGCTTCTCTTACGTCCATACCATTTCTGTTCTTTATTAAGTCCATCTTTGCATGAAATGTTGCCTTGGTATCTCTAATTTTCTTCAAGAGATCTCTAGTCATTCCCATTCTATTGTTTTCCTCTATTCCTTTGCATTATTCATTTAGGAAGGCTTTCTTATCTCTCCTTGCTATTCTTTGGAACTCTTCATTCAGATAGGTATATCTTTCCTTTTCTCCTTTGCCTTTTGCTTCTCCTTTTTTCTCAGCTATTTGTAAGGCCTCCTTAGACAAGCATTGTGCCTTTTTGCATTTCTTTTTCTTGGGGATGGTCTTGATCATTGCCTCCTGTACCGTGTCACAAACCTCTGTCCATAGTTCTTCAGGCATTCTGTGTATCAGATCTAATATCTTGAATCTATTTGTCACTTTCACTGTATAATCATAAGGGATTTGATTTAGGTCATACCTGAATGGTCTAGTGGTTTTCCCTACTTTCTTCAATTTAAGTCTGAATTTGGCAATAAGGAGTTCATGATCTGAGCCACAGTAAGCACACGGTCCTGTTTTTGCTGACTGTATAGAGCTTCTCCACCTTTGGCTGCAAAGAATATAATCAATCTTTTTTCAGTGTTGACCATCTGGTGATGTCCATGTGTAGAGTCTTCTCTTGTGTTGTTGGAAGAGGGTGTTTGCTATGACCAGTGCGTTCTCTTGGTAAAACTCTATTAACCTTTGCCCTGCTTCATTCTGTACTCAAAGGCCAGATTTGCCTGTTACTCCAGGTATCTCTTGACTTCCTACTTTTCATTCTAGCCCCCTACAATAAAAAGGACATCTTTTTTGGGTGTTAGTTCTAGAAGGTCTTGTAAGTCTTCATAGAACTGTTCAACTTCAGCTTCTTCAGCATTATTGGTCAGGGCATAGACTTAGATTACTCTGATATTGAATGGTTTGCCTTGGAAATGAACAGAAATCATTCTGTAGTTTTTAAGATTGCATCCAATACTGCATTTTGGACTCTTGTTGACTATGATGGCTACTCCATTTCTTCTAAGGGATTCTTGCCCACAGTAGTAGATATAAAGGTCATCTGAGTTAAAACTACCCATTCCAGTTCATTTTTGTTCACTGATTCCTAAAATGTCGACATTCACTCTTGCCACCTCCTGTTTGACCACTTCCAATTTGCCTTGATTCATGGACCTAACATTCTAAGTTCCTATGCAATATCGCTCTTTACAGCATCGGACTTTACTTCCATCACCAGTCACATCCACAACTGGGTATTGTTTTTGCTTTGGCTTGTCTCTTCATTCTTTGTGGAGTTATTTCTCCACTGATCTCCAGTAGCATATTGGGCACCTACCAACCTGGGGAGTTCATCTTTCAGAGTCCTATCTTTCTGCCTTTTCATACTGTTCATGGGGTTCTCAAGGCAAGAATACTAAAGTGGTTTGCCATTCCCTTCTCCAGTGGACCACGTTTTGTCAGAACTCTCCACCATGACCCATCTGTCTAGGGTGGCCCTCCTCATAGTTTTCTGTGATTGTGGTTTTCAATTTATCTGCCCTCTGATGAAGAAGGATAAGAGACTTATGGAAGCTTCCTGATGGGAGAGACTGAGTGAGGGGGAAACTGGGTCATGTTCTGACGGGCAGGACTATGTTCAGTATATTTTTAATACAATTTTCTGTGGATGAGTGGAGCTGTGTTCCCTCCCTCTCGTAGTTGGGGCTAAACTCTGATGGAGGTAATGAAGACAGTGGTGACCTCCGTCTAAAGGTCCCATGCATGCACTGCTACACTTAGTGTCCCCAGCTGAGAGAGTCAGTTCCTAGGCAGATTGATAAGAAGTCCAGGGTCCCCAAGGGGAGAGGGGGCTGGGGAACTCAAAGTGGAGATAGGGGTCCGGAATTCTCAAGGAGGAGAAAAGAACAAACTCTTTTCTTCCTCTACATTCCTTCAGTTCAGTCGCTCAGTCGTGTCTGACTCTTTGCAACCCCATGAATTGCAGCACGCCAGGCCTCCCTGTCCGTCACCAACTCCCGGAATTCACTCATACTCACGTCCATCGAGTCGGTGATGCCATCCAGCCTTAGTCTTAGTCAATTACACAACTCAGTTTAAACTCTGTACTAGGGATTATACAAGAACAATGTATCCTGCTATAGGACAGTTTCTCCTTCCTGAAAACCTTATGACTAATCCTGATATATTAGAATGTATATTATGGGAGTGGGTCTGGGAGGATCTTTCTATTGTTGAATTCTAATCTTGTTATCCCAAAATGTAAACTGTGGGAGTGGGTCTGGTAAAATTTTCACAAACTTGAGACATGCTTTTGATTCATTGTAATAACTAATTAAAAGCTATATAACTCCATTGCTAACACTAGGAAGGGCGTACTCTTTCTGCCCCCTTCTGATGTCTATGTCAGAAGCTTTCCCTATCCCTTTTATACTTTAATAAAACTCTATTACACAAAGGCTCTGATCACGCCTCTTCTCTGGCTCCAGATTGAATTCTTCTCCTCCAGAGGCCAAAAATCTCAGCATCTTTCATGGTTCAGCAACAACCTTTCACAACCCTGCAGCAGGCCACCACCGACCCACGCCTCCACCAGAGACTCTTGGACATTCCTGGGCAAGTCTGGGTCAGTATCTTGTGGGGTCACTGCTCCTTTCTTCTGGGTCCTGGTGCACACAGGGTTCTGTCTGCACCCTCCAAGAGTCTGTTTCCCCAGTCCTGCGTAAGTTCTGGCGGCTCTATGGTGGGGTTAATGGCGACCTCCTTTAAGAGGGCTTATGCCATACCCAGGTCTGCTGCACCCAGAGCCCCTGCCCCTGCCGCAGTCCACTGCTGACCTGTACTTCTGCAGGAGACACTCAAACACAGTTCTGTCTCAGCCTCCACGGGGTCTCTGGGTCCTGGTGCACATGGATTTGTTTGAGCCCTCTGAGCATCTCTGGCAGGTATGGGTTTGATTCTAAACACTATTTTGCCCCTCCTACCTTCTTGCTGGGGCTTTTCCTTTGCCCTTGGACGTGGGGTATCTCCTCACAGCCGCTCCAGTGCCACACAGCCACCGCTCCAGCACCACATAGCCACCGCTCCAGCGCCCACCATCTTGCTGGGGCATCTTTGCCCTTGGACAGGCTTATATCCTCACAGTTGCTCCAGCACTGCGCAGCCACCACTGCAGCGCCACACAGCAGTAAGAGAATCTAAAAAAGAGTGGATATGTATGTGCATGATTGATTTGCTTTACTATACCGTAGAAACTAACGCAACACTAAGTAAACTATACTCCAACAGAAATGAATTTTTAAAAAAATAATAAAAATAAGAGAGAAGAAGCACTATTCTGACCCTGAGGATGGTGCTATTTCTTTGACACCCGACTACCAAGAGCCATTCATTCTTCATTAAATGAGTCATTACATGGAGTATGCCCCATTTAGCCGATATATCCTTGATAAGCTAGTAGGCCCTATGTTGTAATACCCAGAGCTTTTGCTTGCCTGCACAGCATCCTTGTGGTAATTAGAAAAACACACCACTCTCTTGGCTGATTAAGCCCTGAGGACTTGAAGCTTGTGCAAAGTAAAAGGAATTGTTAGTCTGAAAATACAGGCACATGTCAGGGTCCATGGCAGGGCTAGCTTGAATGTTATTTCTCCACTAGGCTCTTGGAGAGCATGATGCTCAGTCCTAAGCAGTGATCCTGATGGCGTAAATCTAACTTGCTGAAACCTCCCTACTGTGAACACAATCTCCAGGTCACAACCCTCTCTACAGGAGAGACCAAACCAGAAGATAGGTTGGAGAGGCCTGAAAGCATCCAAGCAGAGCTTCTTGATCGCTTTCAAGTACTCAACTGAGAGTAAGAGGACCTAGCCTAGGCCCTGTGACACCAGAAATGCCTATTTCTGTAGCTTAGTTAATTTCACCATTTATTAAAAGGATCCTCTGAGATTCACAATTTACAAGTTTTGGTCAACATGTAAGTTTATGGACCATCCCTAAATCCTTATTCCAGGTAACTGTTTTATTACACCATTCCTCAGGATAAGCAGTATCACCTAGACTCGAACCAAATTGTAACTTCTTGAATGTCTGCGTCTGAAAGGAAGGATATTTTACATAACAGCATGTCAAACCCAATATTACCTTTCAGTGAGGGCTGTAATTTCATTTTTTTCTCTTTTTTAATGTCTGCTATAGGCCTTGAGTAGTGTGTATATATATATATGTAAATTCTGAAAAAGATAAACTTGTCCTCAAGGAGCCTATAGTCAATTTGTGGAGATATTTAAGCAGGTGCCTATTAGGTACATAAAAAGAACACTTAGCCCTTCCCTGCAGAACCAGAACAACATTCCCAGGGAAGTGAAGTGAAAGCCAAGACTAATGCCAAGTACTATGCTAGACTCCTTGAGGATTCAAAAGTGAATAAAGTACCCTGCCTTTAAGAGATCTATAGGCTAAAGGAGAAGAGAAGTATAAAATAGTCAGCTCTCAAATTACTGGGCAAGGAGGATATACGGCTGGTGATGGAGCAGCTCTCTGGAGTGGGATGCGATGGCCGTGATGGAGGTTCTGCAGAGGGCATTTGAACCTGAGCTTGAGGAATAAGTGGGGATGCAGCAGGGAAGATAATAGGGACGACACAATACACAGGAAAAACAAAGAGCATGTGGGTGTGAATGGGCAAGCCCAGGTGGGGACAGGTCAGTAGCTCAGAGCAAGGAAGGGAGCAGAGTGTACAGGGAGGCAAGTAGGCACACCTTACCAACTGGTTTATTGCTTGTTCTTTGGTGCTGGAAAGCAATTCTGCCTGATCCTCACCTAATTGTCATCCCTGGCACAGAAATAACTGCAAAAGAATGATTGCAGTGTCATTTATAAAACACACATTAAAAATACCAAAAGGGTTTTTCTTTTCCTATCTGTAAAACTCTTGGTTTGAAAGATAGGGCAGGGCCCATTAGTAGAGATTCCAAAGCAAGCTATACTGATATCTTATGCAACAACCTAAATTCCATAGCAGATGATGTCAGCTATAAATGCCCTATAAATGGAGCAAGACTTCGGATGCATCTGAACAATTTCTCTGCATCGATACCCACTGCTACAAACATGGCTGTCTCAGTGCTTCGGCTGACAATTGTCTGGGGACTGCTTGTCTTAATCCTGACTTGCCAGGCTGGTAAGTACTTTAAGTCTCAGCTCATGCTTTGTGCAGTAGTTAGCCATGACTGGATGAAGTCAGTGGCACTGATCTGGAACATGCAGAGGAACGAGGGGAACTTAGGGCACAGCAGAAAGAGCACTGGACTGGGAAACAGAGGCAGATTTAACTAAAAGCAAGTAGGATTTTTATTCAAATGTGCTTCAGTTACAGCCTCTATCCTCAGTGAATGTATAAAGTTTAGAATGATTTTTTTTCTTATATCCTCACATGATATAGAGACACTATTATACTATAAATTCCTTGGAAGCTGGGGGCATTTGTTTTTTGTTTCTTTTTAATGACTGTAACTAATAATATTCAAAAGTGAAGAGTCTAGAATAAGACTCTTGAGCCTGGCTCCACCACTGATCAGAAATGTGACTCAGAAACACTATTTAACCTCTATGGGCCTCACACTTAAAAGGGAGTATCAGTTGTTAACTTTCTCATTTAGCTGTCCTGAAAATTAAAGATAAAACATACTGTTCCATAATAAACACCAACATTAACTATTATGGAAATGTATTATCTCATTTGATTCTCATAATTATTTTAAGTAAACGTGCACAGTTTTATCATTTCCCTTTTTGCAGGTAAATAAACCAGGCTAGCAGGGAGAAAGTTACTTGAGCATTGACACAGGCAGAAATGGCACATCTTGGACTGAAACCCAAGTCTTTAGACTCTTTCTATTATAAAGCATCTACTTCTTTCATGTCTGTTCCAAGCGCACAGAGGACCACAAGGCAGCAGGCAGAAGTCTCATTAATTAATTTTTGGTCTACAGAAGACAATGAGCCCTTAATCTATCTCCATTCAGAATAACAGGTCAGAAAATACAGACAGTGCTAATCAGTAATAGAACATTTTGAGCTCTTTTAAATATAATTTGGCAGAACTCACAACCTCGGTCACCCACTGTCCACTGGCACAACATGTGGGCAGACACTCCAACAGGGCTATGGCAGGGGTGGCCTCAGAAATTACTGTGTTCATCTGGCTCTTTGGTTTTGGTTTTACTCACTAAGGCATGTCTGACTCTTTGCAACCCCATGGACTGTAGCCTGCCAGGATCCTCTGTCCATGGGATTTCCCAGATAAGAATACTGGAATGGGTTGCCATTTCCTTCTCCGGGGAATCTTCCTGACCCAGGAATTGAACCCACATCTCCTGCATTGCAGGAAGATCTTTACCACCAAGCCACCTGGGAAGCCCACTGTGTCCATCTACCCCTAAGTAATCACTGTGATAAAGCAAAAAGTGAGATTTATATCCTAGAGACCAGTCCCAGGTCTGTCTCTCATGAACACTGATACTAGTTAAAACAGTCCACTGCTTTGAACCTCAGTTTCCTCATTTGTAAAATAGGATAATTACCAATTTTACCAGCTGAAATGAACATGCTTCTGTAATCACTTTATAAGCCACAAAAACTGTAGAAATATTAGCATTATTGTTTTTCAGAACTTTATGATTATGTGTCCATCTACCCCTAAGTAATCACTATGATAAAGTGAAAAGTGAGATTTATATCCTAGAGACCAGTCCCAGGTCTGTCTCTCATGAACACTGATACTGGTTAAAACAGTTCACTGCTTTGAACCTCAGTTTCCTCATCTGTAAAATAGGGTAATTACCAACTTTACCAGGTGAAATGAACATGCTTTTGTAATCACTTTATAAGCTACAAAAACTGTAGAAATATCAGCATTATTGTTTTTCAGAACTTTATGATTATACTAAGAAACACAATCAGGTATTAATATAAATAAATGCTGCTAAAATATTAAGAAATTTGAAAAATTTGGAAAATAATAAAAACTAAGAAATTTGACATACCAGAAAAAAATTACCAAAGCCAATAGTTTAATATTTTCTCCTTTCAAATATAATATGGGGTAGCTTTGATTTGCACTTCTCTAGTGGCTCAGATAGTAAAGAATCTGCCTGCAATGCCAGTGACCCATTTTGATCCCTGGTTTGGGATGATCCCCTGGAGAAGGGAATGGCTACCCACTCCAGTAATATATGCACATATATACGATATACAAAGATATATCAATTATCCTTCCATCTTGACAAGAACACAATGAAGAAACTGAGAGGCAGAGCAGTTAAATATTGATTACATGGTGAATTTTTTGCTGAAAACAAGAAACAAACTCAGGTATACAGGACTTCAAAACATCACCCACCACACTATAATACCTCTTATATATATGATCCAAGGGCAGAGCCAAGGATTTGATCTTCACACACACTCTAAGCCAGGGCTCCTTGTATTTTGAAAATTTAGCATCATGTTAAAATAAAAAGTTACATAAAAATAATAAAATTGTTATTCAAGTAGGCAGATAGGAACCAGAGAAAAGAACTCACTTTTCATGGAAGGAATTTCCATTTGTAGCTGGTAAATGTCTCCAGAGAACAACTGCTTGAAGGCAGGATTTCATGTAAGAAACATGTTCTGTGAAATTTAAAAAAAAAAAAAAAAAAAACGAAATAGATTCAAACCCTGGCTCATCCACTTGCTAGATGTGTGACTTTAGGTGAGTCATTTACTTTCTCTGAGCATCTGTTTTCTCTCCTATAAAACTAATGCTATCACTGAATTGAACAAAGATTAGGAAAGTGATGAATGTACAACCTAGTACCTACACATTACAAATATGCCTTCTCTTTCCTTCCCCTTCCTGTAATGAAAACAAAGCAATTCTGGTCTCCGTGGTTGCCCTGCCCTTTATGTAAGGATCATGTCCATATATGTCCATTTTTGCCTTAACTCTTAGCAGCATATGCTATGTACATAATAGTAGGCTCAAAAACACTTATTGAATGTAAAAACCAACAGCTGAATAAATACTTGGTGGTTAGTATATTGATCTTGTCTTTAGGTCTCAGACTATTAAATCTTTTTTTGTGGCAAAGTAAAAAATAAATGTTTGCAGAGTTGAAAGCCATATTTTTTTTACTAAGAGTCTCTATTTTAGGATATGATATAAATGCAACTCTTCTCGCTAATTGATAGCCTCCACACCAAAAGCTAGTTACATCGCCTTCATTCAGAGCCATGAGGTACATTGTCTAGAGGGTGGGACTTCTTGAGTCAAAATTTGTGGTAAGATTGACAGATAAAACACAGGGTACCCAGTTAAAGTTGAATTTCAGATAAATAACAATTTTCTATTTTAGTTTAGGTATGTTCTAAATATTTCACAGGTCACAGGTCATTCTTATATTAAAAACGTATTGTTGTTTATCTGACATTCAGTTTTAACTGGGCCTCTGTGTTTCTGTTTACCAAATCTGCCAGCACTACTTGTGAGGCTACAATTAAATCAAAAGATAAAGGGCTCTACTTCATCCTGACACCAGGGTCCAAAGGGGAGGCCATTAAATGCCGCTCTTCATTGCTTTTAATCCCCTGAACCTGTTAGACCACTAAGCAAAGCCAGATCCACCAAGGGACCTTGCATGTCACCAACTTCACTTTCTGGATCTTTGGCCTCATTCCAAAAGGCACTTGATTAAATATCAAAAGTAAGAGATCTAGAGCCTGTTGTACACAGTAAACAAGTCAGAAACAGAAAAACAAATATCATACATTCACACATACATATGGAATCTAGAAAAATGGTATTGATGAGCCTACTTGCAGGGCAGGAGTAGAGATGCAGAGGTAGAGCACAGGCCTGTGGACACAGTGGGGGAGGAGAGGGTGGGGCGGACTGAGTGACACTGGAGCATGTATATTACCATATGCAGAATAAACAGCCAGTGGGAACGTGCTATGCAACACACGGAGCTCAACCCAGTACTCTGTGGCGACATCCAGAGGGGGGATGGGGTGGGGGATGGAAGGAACTTTCAAGAGGACAGGGATGTATGTATACTTATGACTGATTTAGGTTGTTGTATGGCCTGAGAGTTGGACTGTGAAGAAAGCTGAGCGCCGAAGAATTGATGCTTTTGAACTGTGGTGTTGGAGAAGACTCTTGAGAGTCCCTTGGACTGCAAGGAGATCCAACCAGTCCATTGTAAAGGAGATCAGGCCTGGGTGTTCTTTGGAAGGAATGATGCTAAAGCTGAAAATCCAATACTTTGGCCACCTCATGAGAAGAGTGGACTCATTGGAAAAGACCCTGATGCTGGGAGGGATTGGGGGCAGGAGGAGAAGGGGACGACAGAGAATGAGATGTCTGGATGGTATCACCGACTCGATGGACATGAGTTTGAGTAAACTCCGGGAGTTGGTGATGGACAGGGAGGTCTGGTGTGCTTTGATTCATGGGGTCGCAAAGAGTCGGACACAACTGAGTGACTGAACTGAACTGAATGGCAGAAACCAACGCATTGTAAAACAATTATCCCCCATTTAAAACTGTTTTTCAAAAAGTAAGAGACCAGCAGTTAAAATCACATCTTCTCCTGATATTTGTAAGATCTTCTGCAAGTCACCCCGTGTTCTCAGATTCTGAGTCCAGTGAGCTAAAATCTGCACACTCCAAAAGATTGCTCAAACTTAAAATTGCATATAGATGTAAAATCTTTATTTACAGAACTATCACATGCTGGGATACAAATGACAGAATTTCTCCTTGTCATCATAATACTTTCAGTCTTATAACACACATGTAGTTAGTTCATACCTTTTTTGTCCAAGACTATGCAGTTCATCACAGAGTGCTTTAGAACCCAGGTTTTAATACCAGACAAACATGGGGCTGAATTCTGATTCTACCACTTCAACACTGTGACTTTGGTCCCCTTCTAGACCTCTCTCAACTTCCATTTCTTTACCTTTAACTTGGGATAATAATGTCACCTCCCTCGTAGGGTTGCTGGGAGAATAAACTGAGACAATGCACATAGATTGCCTGTCCCAGGATGGCCTGTCCTATGTGCTCAGCAAGTGCTACCTATTATTATATCATCCTCCTCATTAGCACTTCCAGAGGTCCAGGGATTACGTGAGAAAAATACATGAAAACCAAGCAGCCTGTATTTCAGTCCCAGCACTGGCGTTTACTAGCTGCTTTAACTCTGAACAGGTAACAGCTTCTGTGAGCTTCAGTTTTCTCATCCAGAAAGAGAAACCGTGTCTACCTAGGCATCGATATCTGCAGGTCTGTTGTGTTTTAGGAATAAATGGCATAATGCATATGAAGAGAATAGGCAGGCATTAGATGCACTATAAATATAATTATATGAGGTTATATAATGGGGTGGGTGTTATAAAGGGCCCTAGGATTCCTTACAATGAAAGAAACTTCCTTATCTTTTTTGCTGAGAATCAACCCTGAGATTCCATTTTGTTTTTCAGATGACAAACCAGAGGACAAGCCAAATGAGCAGCCACATGACTCAGGCAAAAATTCAGAGCCAGAGTTCCCCAAATTCCTAAACCTTTTGGGCTCGGAGATTATTGAGAATGCAGTGGAGTTCATTCTCCGCTCCATGACGAGGAGCACGTAAGCACTGAGACAAACCTTGCTTTTGTCCAGTTGGCTGTTGGTAATGACCACATTGCATTAAAATGAATGAGAAACAGAATTACATGCATGCCAATGTACTGTTTTAATTGAAACGTTGCCTACGTTAACATATATTTGCATCTGCATGGGTTTCCCTAAACTCTTTGGGGGTGAGAACACTCCCAAGGAATTTATGAAACAAGGGCATCCATAAAATATGTTTTATTTCAGGACCAAGTAGTGGGGGAAGAAGAGCATCAGACCAACAGGCAGAAAACTAGGGTCTGGTCTTGACACAGGTGCTACTTACTGGGTGATCTGCGGTTAGACTGTCCCTCTCTGTGTGCCTCAGTTGGCTAATCTGTAAAGTTAGAGGAATCAAGGACCCACCCAATGCAGACATAGTAATTCTCTGATGAAGGTGGTGGGTAGGGATGTGCTCAGTAGAAAGGGGTATGAGGAGTTCTGTCCTTATTTTCTAGTCTGAGTAATTTAGGAGGGTTAGCGGACACAGTAACTATCTCTCCTCCAAGGCAACCTAGAGAACCTCTCTAAGGAGAGAGGGTTTGCTTTGATCTTGAGAGACTGTCTTGCTGGCAAATTGCACAGCCCAGAATCTTCCCATGATTTTCAACCTGCTTCCAAGCTCCTGTGCCCAACTCCTAGTACGTCCTACCCAGATTTATATAGCTCTGGTTTCTAAATCTACTTCACCCTGTTCTTCATTCTCCTGACATTAACCTCTCCCAGTTCAGCTCGCCGGGGTCTAATTTGTTTTCCTGAATTTCTAGGTGCTAACCTCTCTGAGACTCTGCTCTCTAATTCTCTCTTCACAAAACCCTAAGCAGAGTTTGACAAAGTATAAACCATTACTTACCTGCTTAAGAATCTCCCGGAGAACGTTACAAAACGCGGACCCCTTCATCCCATGTTGCACCTTCCCAGGGCAAAGCTGCAGGTTTGCATTTTAACAACCTTTCAGGTTATTCTCGGAGAAGGCAATGGCACCCCACTGCAGAACTCTTGCCTGGAAAGTCCCATGGATGGAGGAGCCTGGTGAGCTGCAGTTCATGGGGTCGCCAAGAGTCGGACACGACTGAGCGACTTCACCTTCACTTTTCACTTTCACACATTGGAGAAGGAAACGGCAACCCACTCCATTGTTCTTGCCTGGAGAATCCCAGGGATGCGGAAGCCAGGTGGGCTGCTGTCTATGGGGGTCGCAGAGTCGACACAACTGAAGCGACTTAGCAGCAGCAGCAGGTTATTCTAATATTGATTAACCATTGATTGGATGCTCTGAGCTACATGGCTGGGTCTTAAAGGTACACATCACCTTTAAATTTATATTCACATTTTGTGTAGATGTGAATCTTTCTATTTTTCTAGGGACAGTGCTTCTGACTTTATAAGATTCTCAAAATAGTCTATAACCAGTGACAGATTAAAGGCCACTTCTGTATAGAAGTGATCAGGGGCCATTTTGTAATGCCCGATCTGTTTAAATTGATATATTGCAATCAGGTGAATGGGCAGGAGTCTGCATACAATCAAGAACAAACTGTTAAAACTTAAAAGTGTTTATTTTGTGTTCTCATTTTTCCTATCATGGATGCTTTTGCAACTGTCGAGTTCCCACAACTGTTCATGTAAACAAGGAAAAGAATAAAAGCAACACTATTCATCTACAAAGTACAGATTAGACGCAAGTTGAACTCAAATTGTTATAAATCATAACAATAGTAGTGCAAAGAATCAGAACAGTAATAATTCCTGTTATTCCTTCCCTGGGGGATTCCCTAGATATATTACAAAATAGCACTTGTTTTCTCTGTTAACTCAAACTTGAGGGTTCTTCATTAAAGACACAACAGTCCTTGCTCAAGGGAACACATCTAACTGCCCTCCCTCTGTCCAAGAAAATACCATACATATGGCAGGGGATGGGGAGTGGGAAGAGACCCTCAAGAACTATACCTAAGAACTTAATGTGTGTTTAGGAAAGTAGGGGGAGGACTTGTGAAGGAAACAATCTAGACTATAAGTCTAGAAGTCTCCTCAAAGAAATTGCAGTCCTTATTGTATAAGATGACATGAGCATATCTGGTGATAACTAAAATGTTTAGGTAAATGTCAGGCAACCCTCACAGTGAGGGTCTAAGGAAAGGAGCTGGCACTGGGCAAGTATGCTTAGGGGAGTGTTTCTGGCAAAGCAAGATGTGCTTTGGATCTTAAAGGACTCGATGAGATTTGATTAGAAGAGAGAATGACAAGAATGATGGAACTTCATAAAGAGAGAAGTTTTGCTCTGTTTACTCCTGTGTATCTGATGCCTACATACCATGTCAATCACGTAACAAATGCTGGGTATGTGCTTTCAGGACAGAGAATAGACCAGCTCACTCCCTCCACTTACCCTCTGGGTAAACTTAAGAGCTGTATGAACAGCATTCTGGTCGCCACTGATCTAAAAATATCCATATTCTTAATTCCTCTGGGCCTTTGAGAAGCCTCCAGTTCTTGTGAATTTCACCCTGACCCCTAGGTTTCCATGACACAACATTTTCCTTGTTCTCTCCCTACCGCAAGCCTTTCGTTCTTATTCTATTTGACTTTTCATTCATCTGCCCCTTAAACATCATTGCTACTCAAGGTTCCAAATGTAGAACCTCCCTGATTTTTCACATCACAGCTTCCATATTAGGAATATTACTTACAGTCTGATGTGTTCCTAATACAGATGTCTATTGCATTCTTTTCCCTGAGCTACAGAATGTAATAATTCATGGGTTGCTATAAAAACCTAATTTAGGTTTTCATCAATACATCAAATTCAGCTGGTCTAAACCCAATCCCATCATCTCACTTACAAATCTGCTCCTCTTCATTTTTTCCTTATCTCAGTAAGTCACATTTTCATCTATTCAGAATCTAGACACTTCAGGTCTTCTCTGATTCTTCCTGCTCATCACCACTTCCATCTAGTTGCTAAATTTTCTAAGTTTTTCTTAGGGCTTCCCAGGTGGCTCAGCAGTAAAGAATTCACAAGCCAATGTAGGAGATGCAGGTTCAATCCCTGGGTCGGGAAGATTCCACGGAGAAGGAAATGGCAACCCACTCCAGTATTCTTGCCTGGGAAATCCCATGGACAGAGGAGCCTGGTGGGCTATAGTCCATGGGGTTGCAAAGAGTTGGACACAACTTAGTGACTAAACAACAAGTTTTTCTTCCTATACCAGTCCTTTTCTTCAACTCCACTGACTAGTAGGGCTAGTTGAGTCCATCATCATCTCTTTCCAGAGCTCTTCTCATTAGATCTATCATTAGTTACACTGTCTGTCTCTCCCCACTCCAACCCATCCTCTACCTATCTTCAAATTTGATTCTATCACTGCCATGCTGGAAACCCTTTCAGTGAACTTCCATTGCCTGCAAAATCAGAGCAAATGCATCAGCTGATGCTAAACAGCCTTCCCTGATGCCAATATATCTTTCAGTCAAATCTCTCACTTCTGAAGCCAAACACCTGATGCCTCAGTGACAAGTAATTTCTGTTTCAGAACAGATAATGTTTGTTTAAATCTCCAGTTATCTTTGCACATGATTTTCTGTCATCAGTGACTCACCCTCAAACCCCAGCTCCACTCTGTTCACCTGCTAAGTCTAATCATTTTGTAAAATCTAGTCCAAAGACAAGCTCTGTGAAGACGTCACAGACCCCTACTATTAGAAAATTCAGATATTCAGATGCTGGGATTTCATAATGCCTTTGCAGGAAGGCAAATTCCTGCAAAGGCATTATGAAGGCATATGGCTTTTCTTACCTCACTGTTTTAAATTATTTGTCTCTGAATGCATCTGTTTTCTCCACTAGATAAGAATATCCTCATAGACCATATTTTTTTCTTTTACCTTCTCAACAGCTACCCCACAGCCAATCCTTAAACAGTATAGAAACCTCTGGCATGAATTCATGCTTCTGGAGACCTAAGTTTTAGACTCTGCTTTGCGGTTTACCAGCCATGTGACTTGAACAGGTTGTTTGATCTCTATGAGCTTCAGAGATCTTTTCATATGTAAAAAGATTAAAAATTATCACTTACCTATTCAACAAATATTTGTTAATTCATACTATATGACAGGTATTGTTCTAGGTATTGGGATGTATTATGAAACAAATAGATCAAAATATCTATCTTTATAGAGTTAATATAAGACTAGACACCAAACTAATAGATATCTTGGCAGAATTAAAGAGAGAATTATGCATGCATGGCTTGTCAAATATGACCTACTGTAGAAATCTTAAATCTTATGATTTCATGACACAGGAAAACCTGAAGAAAAAGTATTGCTCAAATTTTATAAATTCATGATCTTTTTAACATTCCTGATCAGTCTAAATCATAATTCATTGTTTTCTCTTTATTTTTTTCAAGAGAATTTTTGGAACATGGTGATAAACAAGGAGAACATTCATCAAAGTGACTTTCTCAGGTGATTGTAACTTAAAAACTTACAACCAAAAAATAGTATACTGAACATAGCAAAAAAGGTGTGTTTTTTGTGTGTGTTTGCTTTGTTCTTGCATTGTTTTTTTAAAACAGTTTTAAATAGATGTATTTTTATTATTTCAGAGTCACAGACTTAGTAAGATTCTCTTAAGGGAAGAAGCACAATTGTGGGGTGAAACAAGTAAGCACTGAAGTGAGGAGAGCTGGTCTTGTCCCAACTCCGCTTGGAACTTGATTTGTGCAAGTTCTGCCTGTGAAAGGAGGAGCTTATATGCACTAAAGTCTAAGGACCCATGAAATCATGCAGTTAGTTACTCATGAGAATAAGATTTACAGAAACTAATTCCAGCGGAAAGAACTAATAAGCTCTCTAATTTATACGAAAACAGTCTGATTTGTGTTCAGAGATACCTGCTGATTCCTTATCCAGTTCTCTCTTGAGAATGGATATCGAAATATAAACACAGAAATGTTAGACCTGGGAAACAAATTCTATAAGTAACTAGCACAAGCTAGCTTAGTTTTAGGTTTAGGTTTAGGCATTAAGCTAAGTGCTCTGTATGCGTTACCTAATTTAATTCTAACATTCGCTATGAAAGATAGGCATTGTCATTCTAAAATTTTATAAATAGGGAAACCAAAGCTCAGGGAGCTTAATTAATGTGATCTGAATCCAAGCAGCCTGAGTCCATAGTCTGTGCTCCACCACTAAGCAATAGAGCTCACTGGAGAACAGAGAACAGGGACTAAACTGCGTGATTTTAGACATGCCTCGACGTGTCCGTAGAAATGATACACTACCCCTTTGGTTAGTTGAGTTCTATACATCTCTGGGATGCATATTTACAAATCTGTAGGTAGATATATAAATAAACCATCTTTCTCTATAACAGATGCCTCTTTCTTACACAGTCCTTGAACGCTCATTTAACCCATGCCTACTATGTGTCAAGTTCTGTCATTGCTACCAAGATAAGTAACACTGTCCCATCATTAAGAAGTTTCTAGTTTAGACTATCACCTAGCACAGTGCCCTCCAGGACTGTGCAGGGAAACGGTCAAGTTCTATGTACAAGTTTCGTGGCTATGCCTTGTAGAAACGATATAAAAAGGAAGCCCTGGAGGAAGGAATGGGCATTAGGAGGGCTTTGCAAAGAAGGTGCATTTCCGTATACAGTCTCAGATAATAAGCAGAAAGGAGCCAGTTCTCACAAACAAATCATCTAATAATCAGACACCTAATTAATCTGAGATCCTCACAACCTCTGCTTAATCACATTGACACAATTTCCTTATGTTAATAGCCTTACAATCTCACCTCCTAATGTCCTGCGTCACTTGAAATCATGGGGATTTAAGTCTCCCAATGTCTTAAGTCATTTGACATTTAACACACTTTTCTTATGTTAAAATAAGAATCTGATGAATCTCACTATGGTTATAAGAGAAGTAAAAGATGGCAAAGCACTTTGCAAATTCTCAATATCTATCTACATTTTTTTAATTAAGAAAAAAGTATAACTGACACACTAGATGACATGTTTAGACTTGCTGAGTCTGAACTTCCTCAGGAGGGAGCTAGAAAAAATAAATTTCATAGGAAATCTTTCAGTAACCAATGAGCAAAATTGCAGATGGGCAAGACACCACTCAGTATCTACTCCATGAAGCCTGATGGGAAATGTTTCTTTTAGAATTTAGAGCAAGAAAAAAGAATGAGTCTTCCCTAAGGACTGCTTCCTCATTTCTGGTTATAAGATTTATGTAGCTTGGTCTATTTCATTTATTTTTCCTGTCTATCCAGAAGTTCAAAAACTGATGACTCAGTTTATCCCAGTGTTTAACATACGTGCCTTCTCCCTTCATCCCTGTTATTGATTCTTGCCTCATATATCTTGCATTTTCATTTTTGTTGCTGTTGCTTGTTTTTTTAAAATACATATTATAGTTGATTTCATTATAATAAATCATCTCATGTTCTACAATACAGAGACATAAAAATGTGTTTTTCCTAGGTCTTAAGCCCTCTCTAGCTGGTAATTGTTTCCCTGTGTCTGGTTTGTTTCTAAGGACACACCTACATGGCTCCAGAATAAGCCAAGGGCAACCAAATCCTGCTTTTCCAGTTCTGTTTCACAAGTCCTCCAGGACAGAGGGCTCAAAGCATCCCAGCAAGTGCTCAGAATTCAGGTCCTGGCTTCAACCAAATACAGCTTATTCTGAACATCCTGACTTTGCAATTTTGCTTCTAGAAGTCAAAATAAATATGTCCACTAGGGGTCACAAATCCTAGTTTATTAAGGTTTTTGTTGGTAGAAGTAATTTTTCCAGAACATGTTTACAGCTTTTAATGATGAAAAAATATGAAACATATAAAAATTATTATCCAGAATAACTGAAGAACATTTCAAATTAAGAGAACTAAATTTTGGATAATGTAAGTCCAAAGTCTCAGAACCAGTAAATGACAGAAAAAGGATTTGAACCTGACTCCGAAGAACAAGCCCTTAATCCCTAAAAATGTATGAAATTTCAGAGTTAAAAGTTTCATAAATCCTTTTTGGAAAAGTCTTTCAAAAAATCTGAACCCATGTTGTTGGGCTAGTAAACTAAAATCTGACCTTTAAAAAAAAAGTTAACGAGGTTATTGGTGTTCCACTGTCTTCACTGGGTTTGGGGTCGCACAGAGTTGGACATGACTGAAGCGACTTAGCAGCAGCAGTGGCTCAGCAGTAAAGAATCTACCTGCAACCCGGGAGAAACACAGGATCAGGAAGATCACTTGGAAAAGGAAATGGCAACCCAGGGTTGCCCGAAAAAACCCCAGGGACAGAGGAGCCTGGTGAGGTTGCAACAGTCAGACGTGATGTAGCGAGTAAACCACTACTCCCACCAGTCTTTGCTATTCTCATGGACTAGCAGAGTGCCCTTGAGGACACTTGAGAAGAGTGGATGGAAGAATTTTGGCAAGTCTAGTGCAGTCTTTTCATTTCTTCCACAACCTTGTTACACCGACGGGGGTCCTCAGTGGCCATTGGTGTGGTTCTTGCCCACTTGGTCATAAAGGATTGAACCACTGTCAAATCTGACCAGCTGAGCCAGGAAGATTCTCCCAGAATTATTTAATGTGGACAGTAGGACAAGACTGGAACCATAAAGCACAACGACAATTATGGCATTAATTGCGCTCTACAGCTCTACAGCCTATAGCACTCTAGTCTAGAAAAAAGATCCACGTGCTTCTGTCCTGGATCCTGTTCTTCCCAAGCATTACTCCAGTGTATTTTCAATAAATCTTTTGTTTGTTTGTCTTCCTTTAAGCCAGGATAGGTGTGCATGCAACACAAAGAAACTCTCATAATGCAGATAGCTAAGCAAAGAGTGAATACCTACTAAATACTGAAAGATACACTACTTTCTACCATAAATTTAGATAATCTACCTTCTGCATTTTCCAGAGACTTCCAGTTTTTTATTCCCAATTCCATTGCCATTTAATAAACATTGTGTAAATTTAAGATGTACAATGTGTTGATTTGATAGACATGTATACTGCAAAATGATTACCATGAAAAAGTTAGTTAACACATTCATGACCTCACATGGTTACTTTTTTTTTTTAATTTATTTTTTGGCCATGTGCAGCAAGTGGGATCTTAGTTCCCTGACCAGGGATGGACCCCCACACCCCCTGCAGTGAAAGTGCATTCTTAACCCCTGGACCTCCAGGGAAGTCCATATAGTGAGAACTTTTAAGATCTACTTTCTTAGGAACTTTCAAGTACATAATACAGTAAGTATTATTAACTATAGCACCATGATGTATATTAGATCCCCAACTTATTGATATTATAACTGGAAGTTTGTAAACTTTGACCAGCTTCACCCATTTCTCTCACCCTGGCAACCACCAGTTTTACTCTACTTGAATGACTTCCCTTTTTTTTAAGATTTCATATATACATGAGGTCATACAATATTTGTCTTCCTTTGTCTAACTTGAGCTTCCCTGATAGCTCAGCTGATAAAGAACCCACCTGCAATGCAGGAGACCCTAGTTTGATTTCTGGATCAGGAAAATCTGCTGGAGAAGTGAATGGCTACTCACTCCAGTATTCTTGTCTAACTTCCTTCACTTTAGCATAACATCATCACAATTCATCTGGTGGTTTAGCCTCTCCAACTCTTGTGACCCCATAGACTATAGGCCTCCAGGCTCCTCTGTCCATAGTATTTTCTAGGCAAGAATACTAGAGTGGGCTGCCATTTCCTTCTCCAGGGGATCTTCCCAACCCAGGGATCAAACACAGGTCTCCTGCACTGCAGGTAACTTCTTTACCAACTGAGCTACCAGGGAAACATTGCTGCCAATGGCAGGATTTCCTTCTTTTCTAAGGCTGAACAATATTACATACATACGTATGTATATATATATATATATATATATGTATATATACCCACACACCACATCTTCTTTATCCATTCATCCATTGACAGGCATAGGCTGTTTCTATGTCTTGTTTATTGTAGCTAATGTTGCAATGAATATGGAGGTACAGATATTTCTTTGAGATAATGATTTTATTTCCTTTGATATATATCCAGAAATAGGATTGCTGGATCGTGTCGTAGTTCTGTTTTTATTTTTTTGTGGTAGTTCTGTTTTTTATTTTTTAACCTTTATGACTGCACCAATTTACACCCCCACCAACAGTGCACAAAGGTTCCCTTTTCTCCATATCCTTGCCAGCACTTGTTATCTCTTAACTTTGATGATAGCCGTTCTAACAGGTGTGAGGTGATATCTCATCATGGCCTTGTTTTGTATTTCCCTGATGATTAGTGATGTTGAGCACCTTGTCATATACCTGTCAGCCATTTTTATGTCTTCTTTGGAAAAAAAAGTCTCTTCATGTCCTTTTCCCATTTTTTTAATAAAAAAAAATTTGTTTCTGCTGTTGATCACTATGAGTTCGTTATCTATTTTGGAAGTTAATCCCTTAACAGATATAAGATTTGCAAATATTTTCTCCCATTCAGGGCTTCTCTTGTGGCTCAGCTGGTAAAGAATCTGCCTGCAATTTGGGAGACCTGGGTTAGATCCCTGGATTGGGAAGATCTCCTGGACAAGGGAAAGGTTACCCACTCTGGTATTCTGGCCTGGAGAATTCCATGGACTGTATAGTCCATGAATTTTCAGAGTCGGACATGACTGAGCAACCTTCACTTTTACTTTTCACTTCTCCCATTCCATAGGTTACCTTTTCATTTCGTTTATCATTTCAAAACTAAGCTAAATTTAAACATCACATCATCTTAAAGTTATCTAAGATTTCTATTATATTCAGGATCTGACATGCGGACTGCTTCTTCCCAACAAATATGACCCAAGAATCCTCCTTCAGATCTGAGTGCCTAATCTGTGCTCAGGAAATTTACTGTAAGTGAAATGACTGGTGTACTCCCCGTGGGAGAGAGACACGCCCTATCAGAGCTTTTGTCGTTATCTCCATCTGTTTGTTGTACAATTTGAAATCCCTCTTTCATGCTGGTAAAATAACAAAACACAACACAACAAAACAAATAACAACAGCAAAAACATAGGCACCGAATCAGTACTGGATTTGGTGCACTACAAAGAAATACGTAAGACTTCCCTGGTGGCTTAGATGGTAAATAATCCACCTGCAATGCAGGACACCCAGGTTCGATCCCTGGGTTGGGAAGATCCCCTGGAGAAGGAAATGGCTGCCCATTCCAGTATTCTTGCCTGGAGAATTCCATGAATAGAGGAGCCTGGTGGGCTACAGTCCATGGGGTTGCAAAGAGTTGGACACAACTGAGCAACTAATACACAAGCAAATATCTAAGATCTCCAGCAACCTATAGAAATTTTGAAATTTCCCAACTGCTCTACAATGCACATTTCCTCTTCCTGCCCTATGTTACCTCTCTTCCCACCCTCCAATAAGACCCCTCTCTGCAGCCAGCAGGAACACTTGTTTTTGTTTTGTTTTCTATTTTTAATTTACTTTTATTTTTTCAACTGGAGTATAATTGCTTTACAATATTGGGTTATTTTCTGGTATATGACACGAATCAGCTTTATGTATACATATATCCCCTCTTCTTGACCCTCCCTCCCACCTCCCCCAGAATTCCACTCCTCTAGCTCATCACAGAGGACTTCCCTGGTGGATCAGATGGTAAAGAATCTGCCTGCAATGTAGGAGACCGGGTTCTATCCCTGGGTTGGGAAGATCCCCTGGAGAAGGAAATAGCAACCCACTCCAGTATTCTTGCTGGGAGAATCCCCATGGACAGAGGAGCCTAGCAGGCTACAGTGCGTGGGATTGCAAACAGTTGGACAAGACTGAGCAACTAAGCACACACAGGTCATCACAGAGCACTGGGCTGAGCTCCCTGCGCTGGATGGCAGCTTCCCAGTCGCTATTTCACGCATGGTGGGGTATATATGTCAACGTACTCTCAGTTTGTCCCGCACTCTCCTTCCCTCCTTGTTCCACAAGTCTGTTCCTTACTTCTGCACCCCTATTCCTGCCCTCAAATAGGTTCATCTCTACCATTTTTCTAGATTCCATATGTATATGCATTAATATAAGATATGTGCTTTTTCTCTTTCTGACTTCACTCTGTATGACAGACTCTAGGTCCATCCACATCACTACCAATGACCCAAATTCGAGGAACAACTGTTTTTGAAGATCAAGAATCTCTCATATTTTCATGTTTTCTTTCGCTTTTTTATCATCCCTTGACACTATTATCTCACTGTAACCTTATAACTGCAGCATACTTGGGCCAAGTGTACAACTGAAGTAACCTGGGCCAAGTATTATTTTCTTCACAAGATAGGTGAGGAAACCAAGATTTAGGGAAGCTAATGGATATCATGCCTAAGATATGAGAGCTGATGGTAGCTGAGCATGAGGCTGGTCCAATCTCCAGCACAATTCTGCTGCCCTGTGACAGCATCACTGTGTCCACAATCCCATCGTCCCTACCCTGACATCAGCACTTCAGAGAATTTACCTCTTACACTTTACAGCAATGCCACGCAGGAAAAGTAAAATAAGGTGTTTATCACTCAGTTGTGTCCGACTCTTTGAGACCCTGTGGACTATAGCCCACCAGGCTCCTCTGCATGGGATTCTCCAGGCAAGCATACTGGAGTGGGTTGCCATTTCCCTTCTCCGGGGGACCTTCCCAACTCAGGGACTGAATCCAGGTCTTCTGCATTGCAGGCAGATTCTTTACTGTCTGAGCCAATAGGGAGAGAGTACTTCTATTAAAATATTCAGATTCTTTATCATCTGAGCCATGCAGAAAGAGCACATCTATTAAAATATGCAAGTTCAGATTCTTTACCTTCTGAGCCGCACAGAAACTGTACTTCTATTAAAATATTCTAATCGTGCGGATTCCTTCTGCAACTCCCCATCTCATTCTGAACAAAAGCTATGCAGCTGGTTTTACAGCGGTGGCTGAGGACCTCCCTGAGTTGCCCAGGTCACATTTCTTCTACTGCCATTCGTTGCTTTGCACTTTTCACTCTAGCCATCTGGGATCCTTGCCTTTCTTTTACACTCCAGGCATGTTCTTTCCTCAGAGCCTCGCATTTACTGTATCCTTTGCCTAAAATACCCTTCCCCAAGACAGCCACATGGCTTGCTCCCTCAGTTCATTTTCTCTTTGAGATTACCTTCTCAGTGAGACCTTTGTTTGGTATTTTGCTTAAAGTTGCATCTTCTGGCCCACCATTTCTTATCCCTTTAGGCTGCTATATTTTAGTCCATAGCATTCATCTTTTAACATGTGTTAAGAATTTTATTTATTTTGTTCCCTTTTCTGCACCCTCAATAGACTACAAGTTCTACGAGGCTATACTTTTAATTCTTTTGTTCAATATTCCTAGAAATATATATGAGAAGCAATTAGAACAGCATTTGTCAAAGAGTAACTGGTCAATAAATATTTATTGTGCTCTATAATAAGCAAACCCCTTCATGGATCACAGCCTTGTCATGGCAAAGGAGCTTGCAAAACTCAATGAAGCTATGAGCCATGCTGGGCAGGGCTACCCAAAACAGAAGGGTCATAGTGGAGAGTTCTGACAAAATACAGTCCACTGGAGGAGGGAATGGCAAACCACTCCAATATTCTTGCCATGAGAACACCATGAACAGTATGATAAGGCAAAAAGATATGACACTGCAAGACGAGCCCCCCAAGTCTTAAGGTGCCCACTATGACACTGGGGAAGAGCAGAGGTCAATTAGCAATAGCTCCAGAAAGAATGAAGCAGCTGGGCCAAAGCAGAAACAATGCTCACATGGGGATGTTTCTGGTGGTGAAAGTAAAGTCTGATGATATAAAGAACAATATTGCATAGGAACCTGGAAAGTTAGGTCCATGAATCAAGGTAAACTGGGTGTGGTCAAGCAGGAGATGGCAAGAGTGAACATCAACATCTTAGGAATCAGTGAACTAAAATGGACCTGAATGGGCAAATTTAATTCAGATGACCATTATATCTACTACTGTAGGCAAGAATCCATTAGAAAAAATGGAGAAGCCCTCATAGTCAATAAAAAAAGTCCGAAATACAGTACTTGGGTGCAATCTCAAAAATGACAGAATGATCACGGTTCGTTTCCAAGGCAAACCATTCAACATCACAGTAAGCCAAGTCTATGCCCTGGCAAGTTTGGCCTTGGGGTACAAAATGAAGCAGGGCAAAGGCGAACAGTTTTGCCAAGAGAACACACTGGTCATAGCAAATACCCTTTTCCAACAACACAAGAGACGACTCTACACTGGACATCACTAGATGATCAATACAGAAATCAGACTGATTATATTCTTTGCAGCTAATGATGGAGAATGTTTATATAATCAACAAAAGAAAGACATGGAGCTGACTGGCTAAGGTCATCAGCTCCTCACTGCAAAATTAAGGCTTAAATTTAAGAAAGTAGGGAAAACCACTAGAACATTCAGGTATGACTTAAATCAAATCCCTTATGATTGTACAGCGGAGGTGACAGATAGATTCAAGGGGTTAGATCTGGTAGACAAAGTGCCTGAAGAAATAGTGGACAGAGGTTCATAACATGGTACAGGAGGCAGTGACCAAACCAACTCAAAGGAAAAGAAATGCAACAAGCAAAGTGGCGGTCTGAGGAGACTTTACACATAGCTGAGGAAAGAAGGGAAGCAAAAAGCAAGGAAGAATGGGAAAGATATACCCAACTGAAGGCAGAGTTACAGAGACTAGCAAGGGAGGCCTTCTTAAATGAACAGTGCAAAGAAGTAGAGGAAAACAATGGAATGGGAAAGTCTAGAGATCACTTCAAGAAAATTGGATTTATCAAAGGAACATTTCATGCAAAGATGGCCACGATAAAGGACAGAAATGGTAAGGACATAACAGAAGCAGAAGAGATTAAAAAGACGTGGCAAGAATACACAGAAAAAACTATACAAAAAAAAAAAAAGGTCTTACGGACCAAAAAACCACAGTGGTGTGGTCAGTCACCTAGAGCCTGTCATCATGGAGTCTGAAGTCAAGTGGGCTTTAGGAAGCATTACTACAAACAAGGCTAGTGGAAGTGATGGAATTCCAGAATTTCAAATCCTAAAAGATGATGCTGTTAAAGTCCTGCACTCAATGTGCCAGCAAATTTGGAAAACTCAGCAGTGGCCACAGGACTGGAAAAGGTTAATTTTCATTTCAATCCCAAAGAAGGGCAATGCCAAAGAAGGTACAAACTAACATACAATTGCATTCTTTTTGCAAGTTAATAAGGTAGTGCTCAAAGTCCTTCAAGCTAGGCTTCAACAGTGCGGGAACTGAGAACTTCCAGATGCACAAGCTGGATTTAGAAAAGGCAGAGGAACCAGAGATCAAATTGCCAACATCTGTTGGATCATAGAAAAGCAAGGGAATTCCAGAAAAACATCTACTTTTGCTTCATTGACTACATTAAAGCTTTTGTCTGAGTGGTTCACAACAAAACTGTGGAAGACTCTTAGAGAGATGAGAATACCAGACCACCTTACCTGTCTCCTGAGAAGCCTGTCTCCTGAAAAACCTATATGTAAGTCAGGAAGCAACAGTTAAAACCTTACATGGAACAACTGATTGGGTAAAAATTGGGAAAGGAATATAGCAAAGTTACATATTGTCATCCTATTCATTTTACTTATATGCACAGTACATTATGTGATATGTGGGGCTAGATGAATCACAAGCTGAAATCAAGATAGCCAGGAGAAATACCAGATATACAGATGATACCACTCTAATGGCAGAAAGTGAAGAGGAACTAAAGAGCCTCATGATGAATGTAAACAGGGAGAGTGAAAAAGCTGGCTTAAAACTCAACATTCAAAAACCTAGGATCATGGCATCCAGTCCCATCATTTCATGGCAAATAGATGGGGACAAAATAGAAGCAGTGACAGATTTTATTTTCTTGGGCTCCAAAATCACTATGAATGGTGACTACAGCCAAGAAATTAAAAGACACTTGTTTCTTGAAGGGAAAGCTATGACTAACCTAGACAGCATATTAGAAAAGCAAAGATAGCACTTTGCCAACAAAAGTCCATACAGTCAAAGCTATGGCTTTTCCAGTAGTCGTGTATGGATGTGGGAGTTGGACCATAGAGGAGGCAGAGCACCGTAGAATTGATGTGGTCAAATTGTGGTGCTGGAGAACTCTTGAGAGTCTCTCGGACTTCAAGGAGATCAAGCCAGTCAATCCTAAAGGAAGTCAACCCTGAATATTCATTGGAAGAACTGATGCTGAAGCTGACTCTCCAATACTTTGGCTACCTGATGCAGAGAGCCAATTCATTAGAAAAGGCTCTGATGCTGGGAAATATTGAAGGTAAAAAGAGAAGAGAGAGTCAGAGGATGAGATGGAGAAGAGAGAGTCAGAGGATGAGATGGTCAGGTAGCATCACCGACTCAAAGGACATGAATCTGAGCAAGCTCCAGGAGACAGTGAGGACAAGGAAAACCAGGGTGCTGCAGTCCATGGGGTCTCAAAGAGTTGGACATGACTTAGTGACTGAACCACAACAACATATTAAGAAAAAAAATTATACATAAGGACAAGATAGTAAGGATACAAAGTTGGACATTCTGTAATTTTGGCCTTCAAGTAGTTGACAGTCTTGACGCAGGAGTTATGAGCACATAACCAAGTGACCACACTCAGCTTGATCTAACAGAGGCACAGACATGGTAGCACGGGAACCAGGACAGCTCTCAGTTCTCATTTGGAAGTTCTGGGAAGACAGAATCTAGACAGATGAGAAAGGATCTGGAGACACAGAGAGAGTGGAGGAAGGGCAACTCAATCACAGATGACAGCTTAGACTAAAGCTCAGACTGCGACAATGCTTGACATTCAATGGCAGCTGTTCAAAAGCTACCTGGGTTGGTTAAGGAACACATATCATTGGGACATTACCCATATGTGGACCTTCAGAAATGATGCCTCATTTAATCCTTATTGTTAGTGCAAAAATTAGATATTAGTATTCCCTTTGGAAATAATCATGGCTTCCCTCATAGCTCAGTTGGTAAAGAATCCGCCTGCAATACAGGAGACCCTGGTGTGATTTCTGGGTCAGGAAGATCCCCTGGAGAAGGGATAGGCTACCCACTCCAGTATTCTTGGGCTCCCCTTGTGGCTCAGCTGGTAAAGAATCCACCTGCAATGCGAGAGACCTGGGTTTGATCCCTGGGTTGGGAAGATCTCCTGGATAAGGGAAAGGCTACGCACTCCAGTATTCCAGCCTCAAGAATTCCATGGACTAGTCAATGGGGTCACAAAGAGTCGGACACAACTGAGTGACTTACACTTTCACTTTTCACTTGAAATAATCAGTTGAGAACCTGAGCGTTTAAGGAAACTTCCCAAGATCCCTCACATCACCATCATTGGAGACTGAACTTAAAAAAAATTTCTCTGTGAGCCCAAAGCCCCTGGTTTTTACTTCACTGCTTTTTAAGTTTGTGATAGGATTTCCTTCTGTCATTGTTGCTGTTGTTGAGAGGGAGGGGAACGTCTATCTAATAAGTGTTAAATGACAAGACATGTTATTCAAAATTCCTCTTCAAAAATGATTAAAGTAGTATATGCGATGGCTCAGCAGTAAAAAAAAAAAAAACACAAAAACACAAAAACACAAAACCCACCTGCCAGTGCAGGAGACACAGGTTTGATCCCTGAGTCGGGAAAATCCTCTGGAGAAAGAAATAGCATGTCACTCCAGGATTCTTGCCTGGAGAATCCCATGGACAGAGAAGCCTGGGGGCTCGCAAAGAGTCAGACACAACTTTGTGACTCAACAACAGCCACAAGCTCACCCTAGGGGAAAAACTAGTGAACCATCTCCCACTCAGACACCATTATCCCCTCAGCCCTCCAGCAACCAGTGGAGGGGAACTCCATTCTCTTGTCCATGTGAAGTTCATGCAAATGAAGAGCGAGGTCTGTGTGTGCCCTCTACTCTGCAGCGTGTCCTTATTTAACACGATCTCACTGTATTTACTTTAGATAATTGGATACAAACTTTGAAAAGGTACCTGATAGCTCAAAACTTAAGACGCTATAATTTCCCTAATTCATTTTTTTTCTACTTTTTCAGCTCTTACAGGATGTTGCAATAACCATTCTTATATATATAAACACTGCCGAGATGTTTTTATTTCTTCATAAAAGACTTCCAAAAACGAAGTTGCTAGATGAAAGCACTTTCTTTAAAAAACTATGATGCATATTGTCAAAAAAAAAATGTAGCAATTCTCTTACTGTCTCAAATTGACATTGTATTGACAAAAATTAGACTTCCCTGGTGGCTCAGATGGCAAAGCATCTGCCTACGATGCGGGAGACCCAGGTTCGATCCCTGGGTTGGGAAGATCCTCTGGAGAAGGAAATGGCAACCCACTCCAGTACTCTTGCCTGGAAAATCTCATGGACAGAGGAGCATTGTAGGCTACAGTCCATAGGGTCGCAAAGAGTCAAAAATTAGCTGAGATCTATATATCTCTCAGTGTATGAATAACTTTCTACAACTTTACTAAAGCATAATTGATGTATAAAAAACTGCATATATTTAAAGTATACAATTTGAAAAGTTTATATATATATGTATAGCTCCACAAAACCAACACCACAATCAAGATAATGAAAATATCCATTACCCTCCACCAAGTTTTCTCTTTCCATCTGTAATTCACTCCTCCCTTTTACCACCCCTTACTCTGACCACACGAATCACTGATTTACTTTTTGTTACTACAGATGAGCTTACATTTTCTAGAATTATAAGATAGACTGGAGTAGTTATTTGTTCCTCACCACATTTTCCATGTCTCAGACACTGAGACGACAAATGACAACGCAGTGTGTCTAGTTGGCTTATGCGAGTACTGAGGGACCTTGGGAAAGCCAAAACACATGACTGATACACCTCTAGCTCCGGGTAATATATGAGGGAAATCAGGGTACTTCTAGCTTTCAGTCCTCTTACTTGTAATCCTCTTACCAACATGGGTGGAGAGTGCAGTGTTAACTTAATAGCAGACAAGGCAATGGCACCCCACTCCAGTACTCCTGCCTGGAAAATCCCATGGACGGAGGAGCCTGGTGGGCTGCAGTCCATGGGGTCGCTAAGAGTCCACGACTGAGCGACTTCACTTTCACTTTTCACTTTCACGCATTGGAGAAGGAAATGGCAACCCACTCCAGTGTTCTTGCCTGGAGAATCCCAGGGACAGACGAGCCTGGTGGGCTGCTGTCTATGGGGTCACACAGAGTCGGACACAACTGAAGCAACTTAGCAGCAGCAGCAGCAATACTAGACTAACCTGAAGGTAATGTAGTCTCCTATCCTTTCATTAAATAAAATGCCTTCTAGACTATCTAGAAAATCGATCATCTAATAGGTATATATTAATTCATGTTACTCATTTAATCGTAGAATACTTACTGAACATTACTGCGCACCACATACTATGCTAGGTGCTGGACTCTGCCTTCTTGGAGCCAGCAAACAAGTGGGAGAGACAAATAATGATCACCTAATCATACACAAGTGTACAGTTATTTTTGAGATACATGCTCAGAAGGGAAGGAACATGATTATATTACAGCCTCTAATAAACGTATCTCACTTGGAAAGTACTCTTGCCTGGAGAATCTCATGGACAGAGGAGCCTGGTGGGCTACAGTCCACGGGGTCGCAAAGAGTCAGACACGACTGAGCAACTTCACTTTCACTTTCACTTGGAAAGGGAGGAGGGTTTCCTAAGATAGTTAGACCTGAACTGTTATCCAGGAAAAGAAAAAAAAAAAATGACAAGGAGATAATGGGAAAAAATTCAGCGGAAGTAAATGAAGAGGAAGTACTTATGAGCAAACAGCCAAAAGCCCTGTGTCAGGCATTCTCGGTGCCAGAGGTTCAAGGTGGCTGGGAAACAAGTGCGAGCAGGAGAGAAAAGCAAACACTAGGCCTAGAGGACCTCACAGGCATGGTCAGGATCCCATTCTTAACTGAGAGAACAACAGAAAGCCACCAAAGGGTTGGACGCAGCAGAATGAGAACGATCATTGTTGAATTTTGGAAAGATCACTTGGCTGCTGCAAGGATCAGACTGAGGGCTCCAGAGTAAGCTCTTACAAGAGATGAGAGAGACTAGGGTGAAGGAGTATCAGTGCAGATGGGGCCATGTGGGAGGACTCCAGAGAATATTAGGAAGCAAGGTGGACAAGACAAGACGATGAGCTGGATACGATGTGTCGTGGAAATGGAAGTATCAAAAGTTGTCTGACTAACACAATCTGACTCTCAGTTGTCTGACTAGCACAGTTGGACCTGTGGTGGTGCCATTGATGGAGATGAGGATACTGGATAAAAAACTGCCTGGGACTCTCAAGATACTTGCATATTCAGGAAACTCAACCCAGAATATTCTTTGGCCAAGATGGATTTTTCATAACCTCAAGTCCCAACTTAAATGACATTTCCAAAGAGAGGACTTCCTTGACCTCTCAAAATAAAACAGGGAACCTCTTGTCACTATTACTATTCTTAAAATCCGATCCTTTTCTCTCATTGTTCTTATCATAAACTCATAATGATCTATTTACTTGTGTTTACTTGCACAGCTTCTGTCTTTCTTTGCATTGCAAAATCTACAGGGCCATGTTCATTCTGTTTTATCATTGTGTGCTCAATTTTTGGCAAAGATAGTGTAATTAATATTCAATTACAACTTGAATTAAAAATACATAGAGGACATAATCAATAACCAACAACCATTACTATAGCTATTAGTCATGTTAGCGGTTACTATCATTCAGTCAGGAAACAAGTTCTCATTAGACAGAGACACCTAGCTAATGGCAAAGAATGAACCTTTTCTAAATGCTCAAAATAAAGCCATAGGTAGTTACTAGAAAGACGATCATAGATCATTTTCATCTAGGTGTGTTTCCCAGTGAAAAATCTGATACAACAGAAGGTGCTGATATTTCTTATTAAATATCTTCAATAGATAGTATAAATATAGATAGAAACAAATAAAATGTCTTCTTTTATGCTGCTAACGACCTATGAGCGCCCCCTACTGTCTTCAATCTGCTTCAACAGCCTGCAAGCTTTTCAGCTGATTCCTTTCCAAGCTTTATATAAACGCAGCAAGTTTTACTTTCTTATCTGTTTGTTCGTATTACTTGACTTAAACACGGAGGCCAGAAATAGAATGTCAAATATTGCATCTCCTGACCCTCCAACATATCAAGCCAGTAAAGAAATTTATTGCTTTCTCAGGCAGAACAATTACACCAGAAGCCTTGTCTTGGGTCCCTAATTCATCTTTGGGAATGGATCTTCTCTGACTTAAATAACCTCAGATCCCAGTTGCTCTTTTACATGGAACTTTGTCAGTGGCTATCAAAATTTTAAACACTAAAGAATTCTTGGCATTGCATTTCTACTTCCAAGATTTTTCTGAAAAGATAAACAGAAAAACAAATGCAAATATGTAGAACTCTCCAAAGTAACAAAAAATATACTAGAAATGATTTAAATATTCACATTGATGTCAGTTTAGATAAAGTATGGCTTATTCATGTATGCATGTTTCTTTATTTTTTGGCCACAGGGCATGTGGGATCCTAGTTCGCCAACAAGGGATTGAACCCATGCCCCCTGCAGTACAAGCATGGAGTCCTAACCACTGGACCACCAGGGAAATCCTGGTTGCTTTTAAATGTGCCAAAATGTTTTGAAAACTCACATAAAACTATGAATGGGTTTCTTGAGTTTGTTGAATTTATGGAAGAAAGGGATTAAGGTTACATATTCCATCACTTCATGGTAAACAGAGGGGAAACAATGGAAACAGTGACAGACCTTATTTTTTTGGGCTCCAAAATCACTGCAGATGGTGACTGCACCCATGAAATTAAAAGACACTTGCTCCTTGGAAGAAAAGCTATGACAAACCTAGACAGCATATTAAAAAGCAGAAACATTACTTTACTGACAAAGTCCGTTTAATCAAAGCTATGGTTTTCCCAGTAGTCATGTATGGATGTGAGAGCTGGACAATAAAGAAAGCTGAGCACCAAAGAATTCATGCTTTTGAACTGCGGTGTTGGAGAAGACCCTTGAGAGTCCCTTGGACCGCAAAGAGATCCTACCAGTAAATTCTAAAGGAGAGCAGTCCTGAATATTCATTGGAAGGACTGATGCTGAAGCTGAAGCTCCAATGTTTTGGCCACCTGATGGGAAGAACTGACTCACTGGAAAAGACCCTAATTCTGGGAAAGATCAAAGGCAGAAGGAGAAGGGGATGACAGAGGATGAGATGGTTGGATGGCATCACTGACTCAATGGACATGAGTTTGAGCAATCTCCAGGAGTTGGTGATAGACAGGGAAGCCTGGTATGCTATAGTCCATGGGGTCACAAAGAGTTAGACATGACTGAGTGACTGAACTGAACTGATGTAATTATACACATATAGATATATGTATATATAATTATACACATGTGTATATAACTGTATAATGTGTATAATTATACACATGTGTATATAACTGTATACACATGCAACATGTGTTATATAAATATATACGCATATAATATATATCATGTATAGTTATATAGCTTATATTAATTAAATTGTATATAATATGTATTTCTATATTCTGATTATCTTCCCAGTGTGTGCTAAGTTGCTTCAGTCATGTCTGACTCTTTGCAACCCCATGGACCATAGCCTGCCAGGCTCCTCTGTCCATGGGATTCTCCAGGCAAGAATACTGGAGTGGGTAGCCATTCCCTTCTCCAGGGGATCTTCGTGACCCAGGGATCAAATCCAGGTCTCCTGAATTGAAGGCATATTCTTTACCATTTGAGCCACCATGGAAGCCCCATATTCTCTACTAAGTTTCTTGCAAAATGATGCTATAATATAAAAACCAGTGTATTGACATCAATACATACAAATACAAAGCATTTCTATCACCATAAACATTTCTCATGGGATCCTTATATACCACATTCACTTCCCTCTTACTCCTGTCTACTTCTTAACCCCTGGAACTCAGAAATCTGTTTTCCTTTTCTATAACTTTGTCATTTTGAGAGTGTTTATGTTTATATAATGGACTTACACAGTATTTAGCTTTTGGAGATTGACTTTTTTCATTTAATTCACTTTTTTTTTTAGCATAATTCTCCGAAGATTCATCTGGACTGTTGTGTGTATCGATAGTTCCTTCTCTGTTTATTGCTGATAATATTCCAATTCTGTAGATAAATATATAGCAGTTTGTTTAACCATTCATCCATTTAATGACAACTGGATAGTTTCTAGGTTTTGACTATTACAAATGAAACTGCCGTGAACATTTGTGTACAGGTTTTTGCATAAACATGAATTTTATTTCTTTGGAGAAATGCTTAGGAGTACAATTGCTGGGCTGTATGGTGCAGTTCCATGCTTAGTTTTAAAGAAACTGTCAAAATATTTTTTCAGAGTAGCTGTACCACTTTACATTCACACCAGCAATGTATGAGTGATCCAGTTTTTCTATATGCTTAACAGCATTTGGTGTTGTCACTTTGATAACAAATTTTATCAACTTCTGCCAAATGTTTATCATCAGGCTCTGCCTCTGTTCTCTCACATAGTCTGTCCTTCATAACGAAGTCCTTCCCTTTGACACACCTCCAGAAAAAAATACCTTCAGACTGCTGTGTTACATTTATTACTTAAAACTTGGTGAGAGAGAACTCTTGCCCCAGGCTTCTCCATTTAACACTTTGAATAAAAGCATTATCATCTTTCTTAAATATGTAAAATGCCCCAAAGTAGGAAAAATGAACGGCTTACTAATACAACTGATAGGAGAGAACAAAACGACCAACCCAACAAGATAAAACTTAACAGAAAGAAATCCATCCATTCAATAAACACAAACCCAACACTGACCACCTACAGACTCTGTACTATGTGCTGAGAATACAGACATAAGTAAAATCAGGTCCCTGTCAATCTGATTTCACAGCTGAGAAAGAAGATTTCGATATAAGGATGAAAATGCATGCATGCTAAGTTGGTTCAGTCATGTCTGACTCTTTGTTACCCTTTGGAGTTTGGCCCACCAGTCTCCTCTGTCCATGGGATTCTCCAGGCAAGAATACTGGAGTGGGTTGCCGTCTCCTCCTCCAGGGCATCTTCCTGACCCAGGGATTGAAGCCTCGTCTCCTGTGTCACCTACATTGGCAGAAGGATTCTTTACCACCAGCACCACCTGGAAAGACCAAGTATGAAAATAAGTATGTCTAAATCTGTGATTTGAGTATGTTAGTTGGTTTAAAATAGTGTCTGACTATATTTTTTTCAATCAGCACTAAAAAGCTTTCAATGAGTTTGAAGCTGGAGTGATTTTTCTATTTTAAGAAATCACTTTTCCTTCTGTGTGGCTGATAGATTGAAAAAGATCAGCTTTGGGAATACAGAGAATATTTGGGAGATTAACAGAGTAGTCAAGTGATAAATGACAAGGTTTTGGGAAAAGCAGTAGCAGTACTGATAATGAAAATGTCTATGATAGATATGAAAAAGTCTTATAATTAGCAGGGCTTTCTTACCAATTAGAAAGTAATAAGTGATGCCAAATCTCATGGTCTTACATCTGCAGCATTTTATTTTTTTGTCATACTGTATGGCCATCTTGGGTTGCATTTCCAATCACAGCACATGGGGAAAGAGAACTTAGGCCAACTTTTAAAGCTGCCACTTTCAAGTGATCCTGTCCTGTTTCATTGACCAAAGCAAGTCATATGAGCATGCCTGACTTATTTAGGAAGGGCATATACAATTCTATGAATGGAAGATGCCCAAAATGGGTTAAAATAACGTAAATTACCACATTACTTGACTACTTCCAAGTAATTATCACCTAAGTGCTCTTTCCCCATGTGCCATGATGATCGGAAATGCTCCGGACAAAGACTATTCCATCAGTTCTGGGACGCAGAATTCAGGTAATACAAGGGAGCTACAGCCAACCCAAGACGGCCATACAGTACGATAAAAAGTTAAAATGTTGTGGATGTAAGCCCGTGAGATTTGGAATTATTTATTACTACAGCTGGATTTCCCTGGTGACTCGGTGGAAAAGAATCTGCCTGTAATCCAGGAGCCACAGGAGAAGCAAGTTCGATTCCTGCATAGGGAAGGTCCCCTGGAGGAGGGCATGGCCACCCACTCCATTATTCTTGCCTGGCAATCCCATGGACAGAGGAGTCTGGAAGGCTACAGCCCGTGGGGTCCCAAAGAGTCAGAGACCACTGAAGCGACTTAGCAGGCAAGCACACACGCATTAGCACAGCTAGGCAACCCAGTCTATTCTTAGTAGACGCAGCTAAAATTAGGCTTCTGAGAAGACGGAATACTTAGAAAGATTCCTAAGTTTCTGACCCCATACAACAAGGAAAATAGTGCTATATACTGAGGTAGGGAATTAGAACATCTGCATGTGTTTTAAAAGACAAGAAGTCCGTATAAATGTCTTTTGAGCTGAACATTAAAAAACAGTTTCTGCTGGAGGTGATTTATAAGTAACTAATTTTCTTCTTCTCAAAGGAAAAATATAGGTTGAAGCTATATATTTTAGAGTTCTTTTTTAATTTATTTATTTATAATAGGAGGATAATTGCTTTAGTATTGCCTTGGTTTCTACCAAACATCAACATAACTCAGCCATGGGATTGCCCATGTCCCCTCATACTTAATATGGAGATTATATTGACAGCTAGGAAAGTCCAGTGGTTAAGACTCTGTGCTTCCACTGTAAAGGCACAGTTTTGATCCCTGGTCAGGGAACTAGGACACCACATGTCATGCAACACAGCCAAAAATAAAATTAAGTTTTTAAACAATTTCAATATGGGGGTTGAGGAAGGGTAGGAATCAAGATACTCTCCAGAGAGGAGACGACAGTTAATATTGTATTAGTCAGGAACCAACCAAGCTGGTTGGTTCCAACTGTTCTTTAATGCATAGAACAGAAGGAATGTGATGCACAGAATTGACTCAATAGATGAGAGAAGACCTAAAAAAATTAAGTAGATGATGTAAACCAACCTAGAAACTGATAATAGCAGAAAGCCACTATGAACTTCAGCTGGAAAGAAAAAGCAGAGATGGTATAACCAGAGTCCAAGGACTGGCTCACTTGGCAAAAACTAAGACTAAAACAAATTTCTCCAGCAGGAACTGGTGGCTCAGACCCAGTACAGACAGCTGACTTCTCTCAAATAGAGAGCAAAAGGAAGCCACACTCTGGTCTTTCCCCTTTTCCCACTACCCATCTCCTGCTTGGGCCTCGAGTCCCTTGAACAGCAAGATCAAACCAGTCAATCCTAAAGGAAATCAATCCTGAATATTCATTGGAAGGACTGATGCTGAAGCTGAAGCTCCAATACTTTGGCAAAGTATGCGAAGAACTGACTCACTGGAAAAGACCCTGATGCTGGGAAAGACTGAGGGCAAAAGGGGAAGAGGATGACAGAGGATGAGATGGTTGGATGGCATCACTGACTCAATGGACATGAGTTTGAGCAAGCTCAGGGAGATTGTGAAGGACAGGGAGCCTGGCGTGCCGCTGTTCATGGAGCCACAGAGAGTCAGACACAACTTAGCAACTGAACAACAACACAACAATGTCAACTTTCATAATTACCTGAGAGATCGACCTAGGAACCACCTCCAGGGGTCTCATCCCCTCAGTGCCCCAACATGCAGTAGAGCATGGGGAACATGGGGAATGGATTGGAGGGCAAACAGTCCCAAGATTTGCACAAGTGTTTTGCCAAGAAGATGCACTGGTCATAGCAAACACCCTCTTCCAACAACACAAGAGAAGACTCTACCCATGGACATCACCAGATGGTCAACACCAAAATCGGGTTGATTATATTCTTTGCAGCCAAAGATGGAGAAGCGCTATACAGTCAACAAAAACAAGACCAGGAGCTGACTGTGGCTCAGATCATGAATTCCTTATGACCAAATTCAGACTTAAATTGAAGAAAGTAGGGAAAACCACCATACCATTCAGGTATGGCCTAAATCAAATCCCTTATGATTATACAGTGGAAGTGAGAAATAGATTAAAGGGACTAGATCTGATAGACAGAGTGCCTGATGAACTATGGATGGAGGTTCATGACATTGTACAGGAGACAGGGATCAAGACCATCCCCATGGAAAAGAAATGCAAAAAGAGCAAAATGGCTGTCTGGGGAGGCCTTACAAATAGCTGTGAAAAGAAGAGAGGCGAAAAGCAAAGGAGAAAAGGAAAGATATAAGTATATGAATGCAGAGTTCCAAAGAATAGCAAGAAAAAATAAGAAAGCCTTCTTCAGCGATCAGTGCAAAGAAATAGAGGAAAACAAGAGAATGGGAAAGACCAGAGATCTCTTCGAGAAAATTAGAGATACCAAGGGAACATTTCAGGCAAAGATGGGCTCAATAAAGGACAGAAATGGTATGGACCTAACAGAAGCAGAAGATATTAAGAAGAGGTGGCAAGAATACACGGAAGAACTGTACAAAAAAGATCTTCATGACCAAGATAATCACAACAGTGTGATCACTCACCTAGAGCCAGGCATCCTGGAATGTGAAGTCAAGTGGGCCTTAGAAAGCATCGCTACGAATAAAACTAGTGGAGGTGATGGAATTCCAGTGGAGCTATTTCAAATCCTGAAAGATGATGCTCTGAAAGTGCTGCACTCAATATGCCAGCAACTTTGGAAAACTCAGCAGTGACCACAGGACTGGAAAAGGTCAGTTCTCATTCCAATCCCAAAGAAGGCAATGCCAAAGAATGCTCAACTACTGCACAATTGCACTCATCTCACATGCTAGTAAAGTAATGCTCAAAATTCTCCAAGCCAGGCTGCAGCAATACGTGAACCGAGAACTTCCTGATGGTCAAGCTGGTTTTAGAAAAGGCGGAGGAACCAGAGATCAAATTGCCAACATCTGCTGGATCATGGAAAAAGCAAGAGAGTTCCAGAAAAACATCTATTTCTGCTTGATTGATTATGCCAAAGCCTTTGACTGTGTGGATCACAATAAACTGTGGAAAATTCTGAGAGAGATGGGAATACCAGACCACCTGACCTGACTCTTGAGAAATCTGTATGCAGGTCAGGAAGCAACAGTGAGAACTGGACATGGACCAACAGACTGGTTCCAAATAGGAAAAGTAGTTGGTCAAGGCTGTATATTGTCACCCTGCTTGTTTAACTTATATGCAGAGTACATCATGAGAAACGCTGGACTAGAAGAAGCACAAGCTGGAATCAAGATTGCCGGGAGAAATATCAATAACCTCAGATATGCAGATGACACCACCCTTATGGCAGAAAGTGAAGAAGAACTAAAGAGCCTCTTGATGAAAGTGAAAGAGGAGAGTGAAAAGTTGGCTTAAAGCTCAACATTCAGAAAACGAAGATCATGGCATCTGGTCCCATCGCTTCATGGGAAATAGATGGGGAAACAGTGGAAACAGTGTCAGACTTTATTTTGGGGGGCTCCAAAATCATTGCAGATGGTGACTGTAGCCATGAAATTAAAAGACGCTTACTCCTTGGAAAAAAAGTTATGACCAACCTAGATAACATATGCAAAAGCAGAGAAATTACTTTGCTGACTAAGGTCCGTCTAGTCAAGGCTATGGTTTTTCCAGTAGTCATGTATGGATGTGAGAGTTGGACTGTGAAGAAGGCTGAGTGCCGAAGAATTGATGCTTTTGAACTGTGGTGTTGGAGAAGACTCTTGAGAGTCCCTTGGACTGCAAGGAGATCCAAACAATCCATTCTGAAGGGGATCAGCCCTGGGATTTCTTTGGAAGGAATGATGCTAAAGCTGGAACTCCAGTACTTTGGCCACCTGATGCAAAGAGTTGACTCCTTGGAAAAGACTCTGATGCTGGGAGGGATTGGGGGCAGGAGGAGAAGGGGACGACAGAGGATGAGATGGCTGGATGGCATCACGGACTCGATGGACGTGAGTCTGAGTGAACTCCGGGAGTTGGTGATGGACAGGGAGGCCTGGCGTGCTGCAATTCATGGGGTCGCAAAGAGTCGGACACGACTGAGCTACTGAACTAAACTGAAGTCTGGAGGCAGACCAGGGAAGACATCCCAGGTGAGAAGAAGCTTGATTTTTTGTTAAGGCATAAAATGTGTTAGCAGCAAAGAGATTTAGTTATGTTTTCAGCATGACTGGGGCTGGAGCACTTGTGAAGAAGGCATATTAATGAAACTAGACATGTAAAATAAGTCCAGATCATGAAAGACCCTATATGCCATGCTGCTGCTGCTGCTGCTGCTAAGTTGCTTCAGTCGTGTCCGACTCTGAGTGACCCCATAGATGGCAGCCCACCAGGCTCCCCTGTCCCCGGGATTCTCTAGGCAAGAACACTGGAGTGGGTTGCCATTTCCTTCTCCAGAGCATGAAAGTGAAAAGTGAAAGTGAATTTGCTCAGTTGTGTCCAACTCCTAGCAAACCCATGGACTGCTGCCTACCAGGCTCCTCCATCCATGGGACTTTCCAGGCAAGAGTACTGGAGTGGGGTGCCATTGCCTTCTCCGTACGCCATGCTAAGGAGCTTGAAATCTGTTTTATAGGTGGTCATATACAGCTAGAATTTTATCTTGGAAAAGACAATTCTGGAGTCATTGTTCATGTAGCAATGATGAAAGGGAAGATATTTTAGAATGATGTAATAGCAACCTAACTTGGTGGTAGTTCTGTGAAGCTATGGGGTGGCCCTAATTTAACTACAGACTTAATACAAGCTCACATTCTGCTGCTGTAGACTCCCAACCAGCGAGGTTTGTAGCACTTTAGTCTTATCAGACAATACTTGGGAATTTCTATTGTATTTCATGTTTTAAAGTTTCTTTATGACACATGACATAAGTCAAAGAAAGACAGACACTGCAGGCTATCGCTTATATGTGGAATCTAAAAAAGATGGCAAAGTAGTGAATATAACATAAAAGCAGCAGACTCACAGATATAGAGACCAAACGAATATATAGATAGAGATATAGATAGATATAGAGAACAATTCAGTGAGAAGAGGAAAGTGGGGAGGGGCAAGATAGGGGTATAAGATAAAGAGATAGAGACCACTATGTATAAAATAAGCTACAAGAGTGTATTGTATACACCCTTACAAACAACTACAAATGGAGTGCAACCTTTAAAACCTGTGATCACTGTATTGTATAGTTGTAATCTATAATATTGTGCATCAACTATACTTCAACAAAAATCTTTTAAAATTTCTTTAGAAGTAGGAGAATAAGAACATGAGGAGTCTGAAAAATCATCAGATAATAAGAAAAAGGAAAGGGAAAGAATGATTACACCTTACTGAAAATTTGAGTTGTCTTTACAATGTTGTTAGTTTCTACTGTACAGCAACTAACACAACATTGTAAAGCAACTGTACTCCAATAAAATTAATTTTAATAAATAAAAAATAAAGGTGAAGAATATTGAAATGAATGTGCAAAAATAAATAAAATACCATCTTATAAAGAGAAAAAAGGAAATGTGAGTTGTCTTTATAACAACAGACTGTCTAGAGTTTATAACCCAAGGACAAAACTATCTAGCTAAGCCCTCCTGAATAGAGTTCCCCCCCCAAAAAACAGGACAAACTGGAGTCTTTTCAATGCTTTATTCATTCTTTTTTGGGCTGCTACATTTTAGGATGGAAAGAGTTTCTGCGGGGGAGGAAGGGGGAGCATCATCTCCCTCCCTCCCTCCCCAACTCTTGCTTTTTCTGCCATCACACCAAATATGAGAGCGCCTCCTGAAAGTCAAAAGGACAATATTAAAAATAAGAGCAGTTTACGTGTCATTAGCAAGTAGTCAATATCCTATTTCACCACCATTACCCTGACAAGGAAACAAAAGCTCAAGAGTGATTGAGTCCCACCCAGAATCACAGAGCTGAGAAGTAGCACGCATTTTACAACCAGAACACAAGTCTTTCTCATTCAAAAATGCCTTCTAGAATTGTGGATACTACACTTGCCCTGAGATTCCAGGACAAGCTGAATGTGTGTGGGTACAGTCCACGATGGGGAAATACAGGTTCACAAATGAGAACAGGTCGGGTGGGAGTGGGCTGGAGAGGAAGGGCACTCAGGGTGGGTAAACCCTGCCCTTTGACCAAGTTAACCCCACAAGCTGTAGTTACCAGTAGTTTTTTCACGGCGTCAGAAGCCTCTGGTGTCAGCTCATTGACACACTTCCTCAGCCCTTCCACGAGGTGCTCAACGGAAATGCCCAAAGTATTCAGAAGAAGCTTAAGTGGGTCCAGGAATGGGAGAGCATCCATAGGCAAAGGCAAGGCCTTGTTCATGGGAAGCGGCAAACTGTGGATAAGGAAGGCGGTAGCTGCAGAGCAGAAGAGATCCCAAGTGAGACCTCACCACCCTCCGCTCTATCCGTGGCTCCATTCCAGCCCTACGCATCTTGATTTCCCAACAAACTTCTGCTTCAGGACCTCTGCACCTACTGTTCTATCGCTCTAGAACTTTCCTTCACCAAATAGCTACGTGTCTTTCTTCTTCACTTATTTGGTCTCTCATCAAATGTTACATTCTCAGAGATGTATCTAAAATGGCATCACCAGTCACCCTCCTTCTTTATTTTTCTTACCACTACCTAAAATATTAAATTTTTATTTATTTATTTATTTAACCTTCATCCTCTCACTAGAATGTATGCTCCTCGAGAATAAGGATTGAGTTTTATTCACTGCTATACCCCAGGCCTAGAACAGACCCTGGTATACAGTATGAACTCAGTAGATATCAGTGATTGACTGGACAGGGGTATACTTTGCATGTGGCTGTCTCCGCAGCCCATGAGCTTGAAACGAACAGAAAGATGCTATAATGACCTTCCACTTGGACACATGAATGGGCCCAACCAGAGCCCAGGAAACTGCTCCCAACCAACTCAACTCAGTGCTACGAACATAACTGAGTAGGGACTCTAAGTCGGTTGGTGCAGATACACAGAAAAATAAAATAAGATATTTGATTCAGAGAACCCATGCAATCTGATGGACAGTAAAGATCTGTGTGTGCCACAGTGCAGCATGTGCTATGCTAACATTATGGACAAAGCTCTACGGAAACGCAGAAGAAGTGATGATTAATTCTAATATAGGAGACTGTTGCGGGAATTTTCGCAGAATAGATGTTGCCATAGTTGTGTCTTGAGTCAAGTATCAGGATGACAGGTAAAGAAGGGGAGCAGCATTTGAAAGAGGAAAATAATTGACCAAGACATCAAGATAATAAGATTAAAGACCATACACGGGATGGTGAGTCTTCTTAATTCCACTTGGATGTGCTAAGCAGGTGAGGCTGCAACCTGGGTGAGATCAGATTTTAAGACTTGAATGTCATATGAATTAGTCTGAAATTTCCCCCCCTCAAGTGTAATGGGGAGCTACCATGGCTCTTCTATGGGACAACTGCATTGTGTATCTTCAGCAAGATAACTTTCACATAGATGTTAGAGAATGGGGGGAGCGCATGTTATACATATTTTTACAAAATACATGTGCATGTATTAAATACACAGATGTAGAAGCACCTACATGAGACACACATCTTCCTGCTGGCACTCCCACCCCCCATACTGCTGGCCAACACTTCATCCTCCTTTGCAATCTTTTCTGTTTTCTTATTCAAATAAAAAAAAATGGAGCTTGTACACCTATTTTTCCTTCACTTGCTACTGCCTATTTTCCCACCCAAAGTTCTCCTCCAGAAAGGAGATATTTATATCCTTCCCACCCATCTCTCTGCTGCCACCTCTCCTCAGGTACCCCTAGACATTAAAGAATGACAGGTGAAGTTACAAATTAGTTCAAAAATTCACAAGTCAAAGTCACCATTGTAGCGTGGGTATCACACAGCTTCTCATGATTAATCTGCCTACTTCTTACTTTCAGCACTTTGGTGAGTGTCTTCTCTGTATTTACCTGTATATTTCAGAGGGGAGATCCTCAAAGCTTTCTGTTCTCCAAATGAGCAGCAGCCATTATGATGTATTCTGCAGATACACCCAAATGTATCTTCCTGTAGCTAAAATGACTCCCTCCAAAAAGAAGGGATTGGTTGCCATTGTCCTCCAAGAAGCCAGCTTCTATACCCTACCTAGAAATGGAACTGTTCCACCCCTCACCCCTGCCACAGAGCTCTATCTGTACTTTCATTGTGTGTCACAGTGGACCAGGACAATAGTAACTTCTGAGGAAGTCTTCACTCCTCTGCCAGACTACAAGAACCTTGACAGAAATATGCATGTCTGATTCAGTTCTGAATCTCCCAAAGCCCAGTGCCCAGCAGATTATAGCCATTTAACAAATACCTGCTGATTGCATGAACATATAAAAGTAGCCATGTCTCAAGAGAACCAGCATGGCAATCTGATTAGAGGTGAGAGCAAGGATGACTCCATATAATTTCAGAAACATGAAAGAATCAAATCTTAATTCAAAATTAAGGAAAATCAATGGTGGTCCCTTGTAGCTCAGTTGGTAAAGAATCTGCCTGCAGTGCAGGAGACGTGGGTTCGATTCCTGGGTTGGGAAGATCCCGTGGAGAAGGAAACAGCAACCCACTCCAGTATCCTTGCCTGGAAAATCTCATGGATCGAGGGCTGCTGTCCATGGGGTCGCAAAGAGTCGGGTACAACTGAGCGACTAACACTAATGGTGGCCAAAGTTCAGTAATGAAGTACATTTGTTGACCCTCAGTGGGAGCTGATTAATTTCTTTGTAGGATACACCAGGGATGACTTGTGTTGGATTAGAGCTTGGAGCTGGGAGCAGGAGGAATCTGAAGTCCCTTCCGACCTTACCAATATCTGTGGCTCTAAAACTCCCTTTACCATATGCCACCAGGAGCCTCAGCTCACTAGTTGTGTTCCTGTTATCAAGAAAGTAGAGAGAGATCATGTGTTCCAGGCCACTTACCAGAGTAACTGCAAATGCCGATGGTCACCAGCAGGAACACAGTGACCAGCTTCATGGTGGGTTACCTGTGATGTTTACCTGGAGTTTAAAATTAAACTGGAAAACCTAAGGAGTCCACTGAGCCCGTGGTTCCTCTTGCTGTACCAAGTGTGGCGGTGGCTTCTGCACACACACGTACTTATATGCCAAGGACTTGGATTTCAGTCACGACCACTTGACTCGCCCCTGGGAAGAACAGCGTGAAGGTCATGTTTCCTCTCTAAACAAATTGAAGGCTTTTTCCACTTTCCCTCATGTTCCCATGAGAAACAAAGCCCTAACTTAAAGCACCCTCAAGGCTCTCTCACACCACAAGCTCTTACACGAGACACGGAGCCGGGTAGGGGGCGGTGGTAAGCAGAAAGCTCTGAGTCCTTTGCCTGGAAGAACTCTGAAAAGAAGTTTTTGTATCAGGATTAAAAGGATTAAGGCTCTGTTGCTTTCCTCCAGTGTTCTATTCATTTAAAGTTCAGAGAAACATTACCTGATGAACATCCCAGTTGACAATTCTGAGGTCCCTTCAGCCCGGAAATAATATAGACTCAGCTTAACGGCATTTAGTAACCATGTTTCTCTGGAATTTACCCCAACCCTGTCACATATTTACCATGGCAAGATATTTGACCACTTCTGGTGCCTCCCACCTATCTGGGGGCAACACCTAGAGTCAGGCCTTCTCTGTGTTCTCATTTAGTTCTAGACCCAAAGTAAAAATGCCTTTTTAAAGACCTGGGATTCAGTAGTTATTCTATAGTATTGTTCTCCTCATCTAAAATAGGACATTTAACAGCTAACAGCAAGACAGTCCCAAAGGGGTGTAACCCTGAGGGAAAAAAATTTTTTTTACAAGATCTCATATATATAAATAACTTGGGTCACTAAAACATGCATGTCAGAAGCCTTTTGGCAGTCCAGTCCCTTGCAATCATGCAAATGAAATACTTGTTGGCCAGGGGAGGATCCCATCTGTAAGCCCAAGCCCTAGAGCTCCTTGGCGTATCTAGTGCAAGAAAAAGAGAAAGAATGAGCTGTGAAAGGGAGAAATAGAAATCAGAGTCCAGGTGGGTCCCAGTCCCAGCTCAAGCCTACCTAACCAAATGATGTTACTGGCCTCAGCCACCCCCTCCACTGAGGGGGTACTCAGAACCTTCTGAGGAAGACATATCAAAGCATAGCCCACTTTAGATGCAAGGCCAGGAATTGGGGCCCTGATTGAGGGTATGGTACTATTATGAGGATTTAATATAATTATGTAGACCTAGGATGTAACTGTACCAACCCAAGATTAACACCTAATAAATGTCACCTGTTGTTCATTTCCATACATTGCCAAGTTACAACTGCCATTTCTTTATTTTTCTGCTACTTTATAAACTACACAGAGGAGATCATGTATTACTGCCACACATACTCAATTCTGCCCCTTCTACTGTTTTCTCTGCCCGAGAAAGCTTCATCTATTCCTGGGGAATTTTCCCTAGCCAGAACTCTCACATGGCCAAGGCTGTATGTGGTGAAGTGGTATCGGGTCAATGCCATCCTTTATTTTTATGTTAATGACATTTTGACAGAATATGGAATTAGTACTGCCCTTATCTCTGCTGGTTGTTTCCATTTTGTTCTCAAATCCTCTCTGTGCACATCCACCCCCTCTGCCCTGCACTATGGGAAGCTCAGTTTTCCAATCTGTGGTTTCCGGACTTCCTGGCCAAAGGCATTTTGGTTAGGGAGGGCAAACAGCAGGCCCTAGGACAAGATTGGAGGGGAGAGAAAGGGAGAAAACAGGATGCTTCTCCCTCTCTCTGCTTCAGGAGACATCTCAGGCAGTGACCCCACTTCTCTATGGCTCCTTCCAGAAACGCCCTTTCACCAGTGGTCCAGCACAAGCCAGGGAGTCCCACCACTGTCCCAGCTTCCATGGCGCAGCCCCAGCCTGGACCCCACTTGCTCTCCCTGCCCCTCCTGGCCAAGAAGCCGTAGAAGCTTCCTGCACCTTCTAATCTCTGGGTTGACTCATCTTTCCCCTGGTTGCTTCAGCTGCTTTTCTAGCACCTTGTAAATTATCTTTCAAGTTAAATTTTTCCTGTGTGGTCACCAGATATGGTTTTGATTTTTTTGTTGGATTCTGCCTAACACACCATATACTAAAATATAATAGAGATTTTGGTCAAAACAGCTCTTTCAGTTTGGAAACAGCCTCTCTCTCATAAGTGCCACGTTACAAGTTCACAAGAGGCTAGATCAATCGAGGAGAAACAGAGTGATACACACACAGATGCTTCTCGCTTTCCACCTCTGAAGTGTGTGGCACTGTTTCCAGCTGCTCTATTGGTCCTGGAGGTGAGCTCTCTCCCAGGAAGCTCTTCAGACCCTGTGCTAATAGATTTCTGGCGAGCCCATCTAGCAGCAGACCAGACATTGTCTTCACCACAACCTAGCTGTAAACGTGGATTGCTTAGACTAAAGACTGGCACCTCCTCCACGCAACACACACACACATACAATCTCTCACAAACACAAACGTGTCATGCTTACATGAACAGTAACATGTGCGTGTGAACAGACACATATACAAAACCATCAAACACAACTGTTTTCATATTTTTCAACAAATAGTTGCTAAGCATCTTCTCTGTGCCCAGCACTGTCAGGAACTGAGACTGGAGCAGTTAACAAGGCAGGCTAATTTCCTGCTTTCATGGAACTGACAACGTAATGGGATAAACAGACAATAAACATGTAAACAAATAAAGAACTAGTCCTAGGCGCTGTGATGAAGCTAACAGGGTGCACTGATTGTAGAGAAAAAGAGGGTTAGGGGTACAGTCAGACCTGAAAAGAGCTTCAGGCTTGGCTACTCCCATGCTTCCTGTGTCCTGAGTCCATGTATTATTCCTGTCTTTTTAGTCCATATTTCTGATGCTTTGACATTCTGTGGCCTTGCTGATCTTGGAGGGACTACTGTTCCCAGGGATAACTAATTCTTAAATAGCAAATGACTCACCTGGGAATGTACTTCCCTAAGCAAACCAGCCAATCTACAGCCCACACTGCCAACCACCTCCTTGGGGAGCCCCGACACTGGGCCACTGTCTGCCTGCCTCAATTACCCCCTGAGGCCCAGGCAGGTACCAAACAGCTAGGGAGAGTGCCTACACCCCAGACAGAGCCCACTGAAATTATTCAAACTAGCCTATCCTAAACCTGCTTACCCTGTCTCCCCATCCCTTCCCACAGAAACCAGAGTAAAGGCTCCTGCCCACTCCCCTACCATACCTTCCTGACAAAGCCAGTGCTTCCCAATCACCCTACTGTCCTGTGGTGTGGCAGGCCCCTTTCTGGGGATCTATCGCTGTAACAATCTTTAAAACAGCAGTCATCTCCTGATCTGATGACCTGCGTAAATATAAAACACATTCTTCTTTCCCAGGACTAATTTGTAAACATCTCAAAGGACCTTTTCTTGTTCATGTTTGGATCCTAACACAAAATCTTACACACTTGATACTATTATTAGGAACTATCAATTAGTGCCAGGCCCTACACTTTGCATATGGTATCCACTTCATTCTCACAAAAGCCCTGATGATAAAGAGCTTTAATCCCATTTTATAAATAAGAAAGTCTGAAGCTGAAAGCAATGAATTAATTGCCAGAGTCACTTAAATATATATAATGTGGCCAGAATTTGAGCCCTTTCTTCTGATTTATATTTCTTTACCTTGAAACCCTTATGGATAGGGAGGCCTGGTGTGCTGCGATTCATGGGGTCGCAGAGAGTCAGACACGACTGAGTGACTGAACTGAACTGAACGAAATAAGCTTTTTCAGCAAGCGCTTGTTAATAAATAATTCATTAGAGGAAATGAAAAGGAAACAAATGCTACTGTTTCTAGATTAATTTGGGGTGTGTCTTTTGAACGAATTTTTGTGGCGATTAAGCTCATAATTGGGAGTGGAAGTTCAGTTAGTCATTCAACAAGTGTTTATTGAGCACGTTTGGTGGATGTGCTTCTGTGGTAGATTTTAGAAATATAGCATCACTCCTGCCTCTTCTTACTTATATTAAAGGAAACTGTTAGAAGCAACTCAGTAAGTCCAACGGAAGAAAGGCCATATATGACAAACCCACAGCTAACCTTATTCTCAATGGCGAAAAGCTGAAAACATTTCCTCTAAGATCAGGAACAAATCTAGGATGTCCACTCTTGACAATTTTGTCCAACATAGTTTTGGAAGTACTAGCTATAGCAATCAGAGAAAAAGATAAGAGGAATCCAAATTAAAAATGAAAAAATAAAATTATCACTGCTTGCAGATGACATGATACTACACACAGAAGATCCTAAAGACACCACCAGAAAAACTACTAGAGCTCATCAGTGAGTTTGATCAAACTGCAGGATATAAAATTAGGTTGCATTTCTATACACTAACAACAAAAGATCAGAAAGAGAAATTAAGGAAACAATCCCACTTACCATTTCACAGAAAAGAATAAAATACCTATGAATAAATATACCTAAGGAGGCAAAAACAATAAGATGCTGATGAAAGAAACTAAAGATGGCACAAACAGATGGAATGATATACCATGTCCTTTTTGTCTCCATGAGAAGAATGATAGTTCTAAAGAAGCCAACCGAATGTAGATTCAAGACACAGATCGGAAAAATAAAAGAATCAGCCTGAGATTTTGTCTCACACTCTTCCTTCTAGGTGACAAGAGACAGTAACTGGGAAGTCACACTGGAGACATTGAGTAGAGTTCAATATCTTCTCTTCTGCTTGCTGTAAACAGGATGGTCAAAGTGGCTTAAAGCGAAGGCCTAAATAAGGCAAAATAGTCTCAAAATTCGTCTTGAAAACCACAAGCATGTAACAGTCAAATGTCACAGCTTTGTATACCAACCGCATGGAGTTTGGAGGAAAGCAAAAAAAAAATATATATATATATATATATTCCTGACTCTACCATATTGATTGAGTCCTATTTAGTGAAAAGTAGGTCTTCCCTATTGTCTCAGACAGTAAAGAGTCTGCCTGTAATGCAGGAGACCCAGATTCAGTCACTGGGTTGGGATGATCCCCTGGAGAAGGAAATAGCAATCCATTCCAGCATTCTTGCCTGGGAAATCCCATGGACAGAGGAGCCTGAAAGCAAAGAGTTGGACAGGACTGAATGACTAACACTTTCACACTTTCTAGTGAAAATCAGTCCATTATTGTTTAAGGCTAAATTTTAGCCTCTTTATAGACACTGCAGGGAAATCCAAATAGAATATGAGCCTATGAGGAAGAAACACAGGAAATGACCCATAAATCAAGACCAAAGTGAAGTAAAAATCTGAGAAGCCTCAAAAATGTAAAAAAGTGAATTTGTCCAGGCTGGAGTTTTCAAAGATGACTTCGTGAATTAAAGTGGTTATTAAATTCAAAGATTTGGATAAGCAGAGAAGATGAGAGCTAAAACCAGAATTCGTAATGCTTTAAGAAACTAATTAAGACAAGTAAGTAAATTAAAAAGAAAGATGTGGGAAAAAGTCTCTTCCATCTTTCTCTGCCCAGCACTGTTTGTTCACATGGCAGATTTCAAACAAATCTTCAGTTTACAATCAAACAGCCCATAGATTGTGTCAGATGAGTTAATGAGAAGGTATGACTATAAAAAAACTAATTTCTGGTGGCCTGGGACTGGGACTTGATCTGTCAAGACTTGATCTGTAGCGAGATATTTGGGTTCTTGAGCAGGGCTGAACTTGGTCAGAGGGATTTATAGTGTAAGGGAAGCAGAAAGGTCTTTCATTGAAGAGTCTGGGCTCTGATGACCCCATACGCCCAATCGATGGCCCATTCTCACATTCACAGCTAATGTCACCATCTTGTTAGAGGACCAGAATAGCATCTGCTACACCCTCCCTCCAGCAAAGATGTCAGCACTCCCAGAGACAGCTCTCCAGTGCCCAGCAGACATTCTCCATGACTAGATCATGTTCTAAATCCTACCTTTCAACTGCTCTTTATAGGGGAACGACTTTACCATATCACCTGGTGACCTTACAGTGATCCACACAGGTGAAGGATTGAACCATAGCTTATCTGAGTCTTAGGGGAACACCTTGTGGTCCTCCTGGAACCCAAGAGGATGGAGGGCTACAGGAGCCATCTCCCACACACCTTCACATCTCTCCTGGGTGGCGTAAGACATTGCCTCCCAAGTTCTACGAGGTGTGGGACTCTCTGCCCTACCTGCCTTGGAACAAGAGCTAGAGAATAATTCAAACCAAACCTCTCAGCTGCAGTCTAGAATTAGCTCCCCATAACTGGCCTTGGAGTCATCCAGTCCCTTCTGTTTCATGTTCATCCTTTATTGTTTTTTTTTTTTAAAGAAGATTTCATTTGCCCATGGTGAGTCTTCATTGCTACACGAGGGCTTTCTCTAGTGGCAGTGAGCAACAGCTACTCTTCGTTGTGGTGAGCAGACTTCTGTTGTTGCAGGGCACATGGGCTTAGTTGCTCCTTGGCAGGTGGAATCTTCCCCCAACCAGAGACTGAACCCATGTCTCCTGTATTGCAAGGCAGATTCTTTACCACTGGACAACCGGGGAAGTCCCCACTTTTATCCTTTTTAATGTATGAGACAAAGATGATAGGGATCTGACACTTTTGGTCTATTCTTCTCTTTTCTGTCAATAAAGTGATAAACTGTCTAAATCTAAGAGTCAGTCACTGTACCTTTAGCAACTAAATCAGTCAAGACCTCAGCCTTGCCTTCTCTTGAATATGTGAGTTAACACCCCTCCAAGAAACAGGCAGACTGCACGTTCACCATGTGGGTGTGACTCACAGAAGATGAAAAGTTCATGGTGCACTTTGCCAAGTTACAGGTCCTCAACCAGAGCCTCTGCTATAAATCACTTCCCTCTTTCCCAATGTTTACACTATGACTCTTGACCCGAAGTACAGGGAGAGAGAGGTCTTTTTACTAACATGAGTGGGCTCCTGGCAAGCCTCAAACGTGCATAGTTGATAATGTTTGCTCAACAATGTCTCAGGCTTCTTCAAATCTTCCCAGTGCTGAAACTGCTTTTTTGTCCCTTGAATGCCCTTATTCTTCATTTAGTAATTAAGAGCACAGGTCCTGGGACCAGCTTGCCTGGATTCACATCCTAGTTCCTCTATTACGGAAGTTACCTTATCTCTTTGAACCTCAGTTTTATCAACTTATAAAATGAGGCTAACAAAATTGACTTCCTTATAGGACTGATATGAACCAGAGAAGGAATGAACACGCAAAATGTTTACAAGAAATACTAATGCAGGATGAGCATTCAATATACATCAGATGTTATTATTATTACCACTCTCTCCCTCTCCACTTTTTGTTTTCCGACTTCCTAACCATAACCTCAAACACAGCAGCTACCATTACCAACAAGTTCATGACCACCAACGTCTCAATTATTTAAATTTTGAATATTTGGAGATTTTTATTTAAATTTTCTCTTTAACGAATTTCATATTTCTTTTGGCTTGCTATATAGAATAAAAGGAGGGGAATGAATAATCACTGTATCCAGGAAACAAAGAATTGAGGGTTTTTTGGCATAAGTTTTTTTTAATTTGAGACAACTTCATGCTTAGAGAAAAGATCTGAGTAGAGTACGAAGAATTCTTTCTGGAACCATTTGAAAGTGAATTGTTGATTCGATGCTCCATCACTTCAGGAATACTGGTGCATACTATGAGGATAGACATCCTCCTACTTGAATATAATTAGAAATTAATGTTGATACATTACTACCAATTGGGACTTAGATCTAATTCAAGTTTCACCAACTATCTGAATCCTGTCCTTTTGTAACAAATGATGCAGTTCAGAAGCGGGTATTACACTTAGTCACTATGTCTTTTTTGTCTTATTCACTCTGGAAGAGTTGCTCCATCTTGCCTTGACTTTCATGACATTTTGAAAGACCACAGCTGCCCCCTCCCACTTTTTTTTTTTTTTGTAGACTATTGCTCAATTTGGCTTCATCCAATGTTTCCTCATTGCCAGGTTCTAGTTATGTAAGAAGTCAGGCTGTATTATCAGTGGATCCTAACAGTTTGGCACAGGGTTTATCCTCTACTGTGTATTATTCATCGTGATTCCTTGATTAAGGTGAAGTCTGCCGAACTTCTCCATTGTGCTCATTTCCCTGTTTAAATAACAAATGTTCTGTGGAAATGTACATTGAAACTCTGTAAATATCCCATTTCCAAGCAAACATTCAATTTACTGCTTAAATATCAGAAGCAACTCATGGGTTCCTACCTTACCAAATGGAGTATCAGCCATTACTATAATGTTATAGTAATATTATATTTGATAACCAAAATGTCTCAAATATTGCCAGTGAAAGCCCTTGCAAGCTGGTCTCTGCCTCTGGTGTGTTCCTATCTTTCTTCATGCATTTGCTTGCTTTTGCTTGCCTTAGTACTACAGGATAATCCAGTGAAAGTCACTCAGTCGTGTCCAGTTCTTTGCGGCATCATGGACTGTAGAGTCCACGGAATTCTCCAGGCCAGAATACTGGAGTGGGTAGCCATTCCCTTCTCCAGGGGATTTTCCTGACCCAGGAATTGAACCTGGGTCCACCTGCATTGCAGGCAGACTCTCCCAGCTGAACTACCAGGGAATCCCAAGATGATCCAGGCTCATCTTCAATTTTCTCTGTCCCAACCCTGGAATAAACCTTTCTCCAAAGTGACCCTTGGTTCTTTTTAGAAAAAAGGTATTAAAATATTGTGGAATCATCCTGCTACTAGGTTACTCATGTCAATCAGGATATCCTGCATCAACGTCCTCCCAGTGGACAGAACCAGAGAATATATGTATACACATGTAGATACACTTAAATGACCTCTTCTCTCTGCAAGGGCTTGGACTCTCTTCCTATTCGGCACCCCCTCAGTGGATGCTCTTCTTACTCTGTTCAGGCCGTGACTCTCCATGCCAGGTCAAACCCCAGCAATGCCCTCACTTCTCTTAGTTAAATCAGTACTTCAGTGGAAAAAAGTTGTTCTATTCTAATCCTATGTTTGTGCCTCAGTTTGCCAGCTTTGACAGCTTACATCGATGGTGAAACAGAAAGAACAGTTGACTGGGGTCAGAGAATCTTTAATCAATTTCTTTCATTTAATTCCCATAGGAAATCATTTCACCTTTCTGAATATCAGCTCATTCACCTGTAAAGGGAAATCAAATATTAAGCAGATATGGTTACGTGGATTAATTGAAATGGTGTATGTTCAGGCTCTTGGTTTACAGGTAGGTACCACAATAATGAAAATGAAGGTTATCATTCCATCACATCAATGACAAAGGAAGGGACTGACAATAAGACTAAACTGATTTCAATGATCCTTTTTTTAAAAAAAATCAATATGAGCAAAAAGTGTTTTAATCTAAAAAGTCATTTCAAACTCCACAGGCTCTGATAATACAGCTATAAAAATATACCAGAATGAGGACTTCCTTGGTGACACAGTAGATGAGAATCCACCTGAGAACGCAGGGGACACAGGTGCGTTCTCTGCTCTGGGAAGATTCCACATATGTGGAGCAACTCTTTCACCACACCTGCTGGGCTTGTGCTCCAGAGCCCAGGAGCCACAGCTACTGGGAGCCCCTGTGCAGCAACTGCTGAAGTCTCTGCACCCAAAACCAGCAAAGTACTGAGCCCACCTGCTGCCTGGACTGAAGTCCATGCTCCTAGAGACCGGGCTCCACGACAAGAGAAGCCAGCACAGTGAGACGCCGAGACCCCACTCTCCACAACTAGAGAAGGCCTGCGTGCAGCAGCAAAGACCTAGTGCAACTAAAAACAAATGGATATAATGAATCAGTGTGTACATGTCGAAAACAGATGAATTTAATCTTAAAAAATCTACCAGAATTATAAAAATGTGATAGCAAAATCAAAGAAGAAAAAAATTTATTTCATTACTGGTTTAGTCATAGTCAAGCTAATACTTGGAAGCAATTTGCAACCTGGACCTATTAGTTATTTAAGGCTGCATAATAAATTACTCTAAAACTTAGTGGCTTGAAACAACCACAGTTTACTATTCTCATAATTCTTTGAAGTGACTGTATCCTTCTGCTGTCTGTTTACAAGGCACTGGGATGTCTGGATATACAAAATACTGGCCTTTGTAGTTGGCTTTGGCCAGCAGCTCAGCAGTGGGCTGTCTGCAAGAGGCCTTTGTTGTCCATGAGTGCCCGAAAGTGTACTCCAGGAAAAGATAACAACTGTGGATGTCCTGATTTGTTGTTGTTTAGTCGCTAAGTCGTGTCTGACTCCCTTGTAGCCCCATGGACTGCAGCCTGCCAGGCTCCTCTGTCCATGGGATTTCCCAGGCAAGAATATTAGAGTGGGTTGTCATTTCCTTCTCCAGGAGATCTTCCCGACCCAGAGATTGAACCCTCATCTCCTGCTCTGGCAGGTGGGTTCTTTACCACAGAGCGATCAAAGATGTCATAATGGTTAGCACAAAATATACACAGTTTCTTTTACAACAGGGGTCTCCAACCTCCTGGATCTAATGCCTGATAATATGAGGTGGAGCTAATGTAATAATAATAAAATGTACAATAAATGCAATGCATTTGAATCATCCGTGAACCATCCCCACCCCTAAGGTCCATGGAAAAATTGTGTTCCATGAAACTGGTCCCTGGTGCCAACTGGTCCCTGTTCCTGGGGACCACTGTTTTAAACTACATTCTGCTATTCCAGTCAAGCCATAGGACCAGTCCAGATCTGAGCAGAGAGGAAAAACACTAATTCTTGGTGGGAGGAACTGCAAAGAACCCGTACCCATATTAAATTCACAACAAATCCATATTAAGATGGGTGTCCAGGTTTTTGAAAGATCACATGAAAGAAAGTTAATGAATATAGGAACATATAGCCTGGAGATAAGACAAATCAAGGGGATCTTAAGATATTGTTCAAATACTTGGGGACCTATCACAATGAAGGAAGGACAGACTAGGATGTAAAACAGAATTTAAGAGTTCTTTTGAAATATGATTAGAAATGACAAGATTGTACAGCTCAGTGAATCAGTATTAAAACCCAAAAATAGAGGTGAGCTAATGTCACACTTACTATATAAAAGATTCTTATAATAGATAACAGGATAGATTATACCATCTTTATTACCATTTCCAATTCTGTTATCATAGATTCCAATAGCTTCCTTAACCTGAATCTTAATTTAAGAAGAAAGCACTCAAGATTGCAATAAGCCACTTTAAAGTTGGTGAAGCTCCCTCACCACCATTTCTAGGACTCTGTCACAAGCAGAAGTCTCCAGCTCAGTAAATGCTGATGCACAAATTATTTCTCCTTATAGGTCTCACTTTTTTAAGGTTTTGACTATCAAATAAGTAAGGCTATAATGATTTAAAGTGAGAACAACTTAATGCCCAATACCAATTTAAACACTTAAAATATTTCTTTTTTGAAATATTTAGAATAGCTCACAATGCCTCACCAATACTTAAAAGAATAACACTATCACAGGTCCTGAGATCTGGGTCTTTCAGGTTGACAAGCTGAATTAGATTATGTCTGATATGCTTCCCTGCTCTGCTCTAGAAGCCCTTAACTGTACATTTTATTTCTTCCAGGGAGGAATAACTCCAAACTATGGGGAACCATGAGGGTTTGTGAGATTTGATGTTGAACACAAATCAATTTTCAAAATGGTTCACAAGTGCCCCCTTGTGGCCAGTTCAGAGATGGTCTGCAAAACAAAGCGAAACAACATAAAAGAGGTTTGTGAATACATTTCTTATGCCAGAGTCTGTGCTCAGTTCAGTTCAGTTCAGTCGCTCAGTCGTCCGACTCTTTGTGACTCCATGAATCACAGCACGCCAGGCCTCCCGTCCATCACCATCTCCCGGAGTTTACTCAGACTCACGTCCATCGAGTCCGTGATGCCATCCAGCCATCTCATCCTCGGTCGTCCCCTTCTCCTCCTGCCCCCAATCCCTCCCAGCATCAGAGTCTTTTCCAATGAGTCAACTCTTCGCATGAGGTGGCCAAAGTACTGGAGCTTCAAGCTTTAGCATCATTCCTTCCAAAGAAATCCCAGGGTTGATCGCCTTCAGAATGGACTGGTTGGAGTCTGTGCTACAGGGCAGTAATGAATTACACAATTAAAAGGATGAGTGGGGAATTACTGGTTTTGCTCTTTCATTTTATTTCTCAAATGATAAGCAAAAAGAAACACTAAAACATAGCAGAAGGTTTGGAAACTATTACAGTTGATTTGGGAGAGTGGGTGTTGATTAGAGTGGGCGTCTATGAGCAGGAGAGTGGAAAGATGCACAGAGTGATAGCCAAGTAAGCAAGGAGACTAATGTCCTTGGAAGCCCTGACAGCCTCTAGTCCTCAGAGGTTTTCGCAGCACCTCTAAATATTTAGCAGTGTCGGGGAACACCCTTAGGATCCTTCTGTCATGCCAGAACCTGGATAAATAAACAGGCACTCTGATAAATAGAAGCTGCAATAATAGTCTATCCTCTCAGCAGTCTCTAGTCTATGGATGCCAAATCCACGACTTCCAAGATATTGTCATTAGCAACAGCAGAAAGTGTTTACAAAGTCTAGAGCTGTTTTCTGATTCCACATATAAGGAGCTTCAAAGTTACTGCCCTGTTCTAACTACACATAAAAAGCTCGGAAGACTACTGAATCAACAACTACTCTGGGATCCATTAGACACGTAAGGGCACAGGGTTAACTGCCCTAAGCCTGGAGAGGAAGCCAGGCAATTACAGGGAGTCACAGCTTACTGAAACAGACTCATGAGGGGGAACCACCTGGCAAGCTAGTGCTGGAGGAGGAGAAACCTGAATTATAACTGACGAAATGGTGGAAGCTCAGGAAGCACAATTCTGAGAGCTAAAAACAGCAGAGGGACCCAGTCACGGCAGTGGGAAGGGCACAATATCTCCAGGAACGCAAGATTCCCAGGGTGAATATCAGAAAAATCTCTTAGGCTTCCACTGGAGGAAGGAAGAAAAGGAATCAACTGAAATATTAATACATCAGAGTGTTGTTGTTCAGCCACTAAGTTGTGTCTGACTCTTTGTGTCTGACCTCATGGATTGCAACACACCAGCTTTCCCCGTCCTTCACCATCTCCTAGAGTGTGCCCAAACTCATGTCCATTGAGCCAATGAGGCCATCCAACCATCTCATCCTCTGTCATTCCCTTCCCCTTTTGCCCTCAATCTTTCCCAGCATCAGGGTCTTTTCCAGTGAGTCTGTTCTTTGCATACTTTGCCAAAGTATTGGAGCTTCAGCTTCAGCTTCAGTCCTTCTGATGAATATTCAGGACTGATTTCCTTTAGGATGGACTGGTTGGATCTCTCTGCTGTCCAAGGGACTCCCAAGAGTCTTCTCCAACACCACAGTTCAAAAGCATCAATTCTTTGGAGCTCAGCCTTCTTTATGATCCAACTCTTACATCTATACATGACTACTGGAAAAACCTAACTTGGACTATACAGACTTTTGACAGCAAAGTGATATCTCTCCTTTTTAACATGCTTCCTAGATTGGTCATAGCTTTTCTTCCAAGGAGTAAGCATCTTTTCATTTCATGTCTGCAGTCTCCATCAACCATGATTTTGGAACCCAGGAAAATAAAGTGTTGCTGTTTCCATTGTTTTCCCATATATTTGCCATGAAGTGATGGGATTGGATACCATGATCTTAGTCTTCTGAAGGTTGAGTTTTAAACCAGCTTTTTCACTCTCCTCTTTCAATTTCATCAAGAGGCTCTTTATTCTTCTTCACTTTCTGCCATTAGGATGGTGTCATCTGCATATCTGAAGTTATTGATATTCCTCCTGGCAATCTTTATTCCAGCTTGTGATCATATTTCCAAGTATTTCACAGGATTATTCCTTTAGAACTTAGCGACATTGCTCTGAAGTAGTCATACTATTTGTCTAAAGAGGACCATAAAGCTCAGGGAGATTAAGTCTTTTGTCTAAGGTATTAGATGGAAAAGTAAAATAAGATGTGATATCGAAGACATTTATTGAGGCATGATACACATGCGTTGTTGTTGAAATTAAGCTTATATCATGTACTAAGAAGAATAAGAGGAAGAAGCAACGCAATCCACTAGGATATGGGTGGGCAGGAATTCACTAGTAGAAAAGGGTGTAGGGGAGTCATTCTAGGCAGCAAGAACACAATAAGCAAAAACCTGGAGGTATTAACAGACTGAATAGGCACTAATAGACTATCTCCACAACTTGAGGGACTTAAATATCAAAAATAGAAAAGCAACAGAAACAGTCAACAATACCAACAACATGAGGCAAAAGCCACTAGGTTTCTCACAAGATATTGAAAAGTGAACATGAGAGCCGCTCAGTCATGTCCAACTCTTTGCGACCCCGTGGACTATATAGTCCATGGAGTTCTCCAGGCAAGAATACTGGAGTGGGTAGCCTTTTGCTTCTCCAGGGGATCTTCCCAGCCCAGGGATCGAACCCAGACCTCCCACATTGCAGGTGGACTGTTTACCAGCTGAGCCACCAGGGAAGCCCAAGAATACTGGAGTGGGTAGCCTATCCCTTCTCCAGTGGATCGTCCAGACCCAGGAATCAAACCTGGGTCTCCCGCACTGCAGGCAGATTCTTTACCAACTGAGCCCCACCATAATTCATAAGGTTAGATATTTGTGCTATCCTTGTCCCTGCCTCCTATATGCAGCTGATGTGACCATCTTCCCTTACGAGGACTCGGAGGGTCACTGGGGCAGAGTCCAACACCGCAGGACAGCAACTTCAAGACACTTTTCTCACAATAAGGGATAATAAGGAAGCCTTGTAATGAAATGGGGAACATACAGCGCTAGGCATTAGGAGGTCTTAGTTCAAGGGTGCTAGGTCCTAGTGCAGTGAGCTGCCTGACGACAGTTTCTTTGAGTTCTTGGTTTCATGTATATAAAGTGAAGTCAATAACAAAACACGTTTTGCCTAGTGTTCCATCTTTGGAATTGGTAAATACTGTGAATTAAAGAAAAACTCTAAATAATAAACTAAATTGGGAATACAACTATGGGCCCCCTTTATGCCGCGGAGAATATACACAGAGAACTAAAGAAAAGGGTCAAGAATGTTTTCAATTAAGTAGAAGTTGGCTTAAAACTCAGTTCTGCTTTTTAACTACAGGATATTTGACTGCAAGAGTTTACTAACTTCTCTGATCCTTACTTTCCTCATCTGTAATAATTCTTTCTACATCATAGATTTACTATGAGAAGTAAATTAAATGCAGTATATGAGCAAAGCATTGGACACATACTAGGTACATAACTCATGGTATGCAATATCATACGGACGGTAAGTAGTATAGTGGCTGTCACAGAATAAGTGTTAAAACCTGTAGTAGAGAAGCTGAATATGAAAAAGAGGAGGAGAAGGAGGAGAAGGATTAGAAGGGGATAAAAAGGAATATCAGCAGTAGAGAAAGACACATTCTAAAGCAGGAACATGAAAATACTCTGCAGTTATTACAAGAGAGAGAGTAGAAATTTACGCTGCGTATGTTGTAGAAATTAAGCCTGACTAAACTTTGGCTATTTTTATAGCAACTTGGAGGCTATGGCAGTGTTGCAACTGCTGACCATGGAGAGTTTCAAACCTATATCAGTTATGATGTTTCTTTGGAGAGTCAAGTCTGTCCTTGACATCTTTTCCATAGTAGCCTACTCAGTGCCTTTCTTCTAGGCTTGGCAGGCAAAGGCCTTGTCATCTGGTTCATCCCAGGTCCTCATGTCTTTGTAATTCAAAGTGGCAGAGATATAACTAAATCTGAAGAACTAGAACTCTGAAATGGAGCAGAGTCAGAGTCCTGTCAACATTACTGTGATGCTGGGATGGGAATTAGTGGCCCCCAGGCTGGGCAAATGAGGCACATTGATATGTATGAGAAAGTCGTCATGCAAGTGGGAATTTAGGCCAGACCTAGAGGAATAAGCTGGAGAAGGCAATGGCACCCCACGCCACTACCTGGAAAATCCCATGGACGGAAGAGCCTGGTGGGCTGCAGTCCATGGGGTCACTAAGAGTCGGACACGACTGAGCGACTTCACTTTCACTTTTCACTTTCATGCATTGGAGAAGGCAATGGCAACCCACTCCAGTGTTCTTGCCTGGAGAACCCCAGGGACGGGGGAGCCTGATGCGCTGCCGTCTGTGGGGTCACACAGAGTCGGACACGACTGAAGCGACATAGCGGCAGCAGCAGCAGAGGAATGAGCAAACCCTAGGAACATACAGGTGGGTGAGGGCAGATGGTATGGCGGACAAGCAAGTAAGGCAGAAGAAATTCCAGTGAGGCTATCTCAACAAGCTTCCATGGAGATGCCTTCAGAACTCGAGTATTAATGGGACCCTGCATTTAGTCAAATTTGTGCCAGAATGCCTGAACAACCAGAATAATCGTATTTGGTAATCACAACACTAGCAGAGTTAATACTAGGATAAATCTAATATGATAATCACCTCAGGTATGAAATTTAAGGGAGCACCAAAAAAATTCAGCTTCAAGATAAATAATACCTTGATGCAATAATTTGTTACGAATCAAAATTAATACAAAAAAGTCCATGATGGGGACTTCCCAGGTGGTGAAGTGGTTAAGAATTTGCCTTTCAAATAGAGGAAAGTGAAAGTGAAGTCGCTCAGTCATGTCCAACTCTTTGCGACCCCATGGACTGTAGCCTACCATGTTCCTCCTACCATGTCCATGGGATTTTCCAGGCAAGAGTACTGCAGTGGGTTGCCATTTCCTTCTCCAGGGGATTTTCCCAACCCAGGGATCAAACCCAGGTCTCCCACATTGTAGGCAGATGCTTTACCATCTACACCACCAGGGAAGTCAGGGGACACAGGCTCAATAGGGGACACAGGTTCAATCTCTTGTTGGGCAACTAAGATTCCACATGCCACCAGGCACCTAAGCCTGGGCGCCACCAACTGAAGACCTCCCATGACCCAGTGAAGACCTTGTGTGCTGCAACTAAGACCCACGGCAGCCAAATAAATAAATACATATTTTTTAAAAGTCCATGACGAACAAAATACAAAATTTTAGATGAAGACGGGATCAAACTTTGCACTTGATGATTTGACCTTACTCCATTCACCCTGGCCCCGGTTCTAAACAATAGGTTAGTGTTTCATTATAAAAGAAAGAGAAAAATAAGCTCATGTGACTCTGTATAGTAAATAAGAGCCAAGACTAATTAATTAAAAATATTTTTCAATACGAGTTGAAAAATAAAAATATTAAAAGAGATAACCAGCATTGAAAGGCCATTTGTATTTCAAATTTAAGAGACAGAATTTTAATGGTGACAAAGTACATGCTTAATAATATCTTGTGCAAAAGAATCCTCAGATAAAGCCAGTGCCGTAAGCCATGACACTGTGCACTGTGGCAAGCGCTGTGCCAGGGACCAGAGGCAGTGGTCCTTGCCTTCAGTGACTCCCCATCTGGTATGCAGATGTCCACCTTTTTGAACACAGAGGGAGAGTAATAGTGAGAATGCCAAAGGGCTAAGGACACAGGGAAGGGGGCACTAAATTCCATCTGGGGAGGCAAGAAAGGCTTCTCAGAAGAGGTGTATCTATGCAAGATATAAAAAATTCCCCCCAATGTACATTGCAGCACTATTTACAATAGCCACATGGAAGCAACCTAAATGTCTATCAATAGATGAATGGGTAAAGTAGATGTGGTACACATATACAATGGAATATTATTCATCCATAAAAAGGAATTAAACTGGGTCATTTGTAGTGATGTGGGTGAACCTAGAGTCTGTCATAAAGAGTGAGGTAAGTCAAAAAGAAAAAAACAAATATCATATATTAACTCTCATATATGGAATCTAGAAAAAACTGATACCAATGAAACCATTTGCAGGGCAGGAATAGAGACACAGATGGAGAGAACAGACTTGTGGACACAGTGGGGGAAGGAAAGGGGAGACAGATTGGAAGAGTAGCTTGACATGTACACGCCACCATGTGTAAAATAGACAGCGAGTGGGAAGCTGTGATGTAGAACAAGGAGCCCAGCTCAGTGCTCTGTGAGGCTCTAGAGGGGTGGCCTGGAGGGGGCAGACAGGAGGGAGGCTCAAGAAGGAGGGGACATATGTATACTTACAGCTGGTTCACCTTGTTGTGCAGCAGAAATGAATACAACATTGTAAAGTGATTATACTCCAATAAAAATTCCATAGAAACTTAGTAAGTTTAAAAAATGGGAAGAAGACAAGCATTGGAATGGACTCTCTATGAGAGAATTTATGAGAGACTTGAGATTACTGCAAATACTAAAATTTCTAAAATTATAGGAGTTCAAGATTTTGGTAGAGAATAAGAGAGAAAGAGAGCTAGTCAAGGATCAGGTTTTATTTTATTCTCAAAAAATCATCATGTATACATGGTTTGGATAATATGAATATATGTCTTATTTATCCTTTGAGCATTTATTTCTGTAATTAAGAGGAATATAAATAAGCAATTTTATTACCTTTATTTCACACCCAAATGATGATATGCATCTCTTTTTTCCTCTACTTGTAGCAATATAACCTAGAACTTTTTTCTAAATATGCAGCGTTTCTCCATCATTCTTTTTTCAGTTGTATGTATTTTCAATTTGAGAATACATTGATGTTTAATTATTAAGGGCCAGATTTTGAATTTTGAATATCTTAATAGGAAATTCACATAGTTTTCCTAGAGGAAATAAGGGGCAAGGATTTAGATGTAAATGGTATGATGAGAACCATGTTTGTAGAAAATTGACTCTAGCAACAATGTGACCTGCAGTGGGGTGGGGTGAATTTGTGCTGGTGGTTAGAGAAAGCATAAGAATACACAGCACAATAGGGAAAATGTTCATGATTTCTATCTTAGTATTCCTCTGAGTCAGGAATTGGGTGATTTATGTATTATGCACTCATGAGACAGTCTGACGTAGAAAGAACTCAGGAAACAGGGCATATGGCTTCTAATTCCTGCTCTGCTTCTCAGTGGCTGGGTAAGCTTTGCCAAGGCATTCTTTCTGAGCAGAGGGTTTTAAATGAAGTGTTCTGTGTTTGATGATCCCAAGTCTCCTTCCAGCTCTAACATTCTACATATCTACCATGGCACCTGCCTCCCCTGACCCAGCACTCCTTCTGAGCTGTTCCTTTGGGATCAAGACGATTGGATGTCTCTCAAAAGAGTGAGTGGTGTCTGAGAAGGCAGAAAGCCAACAGCCACTGAAGCCTTGTAACAGGCAACTGCTGATTTCTAAGTTGCTATCAGCTTTTCTGCTAGTTACTTCCTCCAAGATCAGCCACCCTGCTCAAATCGTCCCCAGTGAGACTTGCTATTTCATAAGCCCTAGACAGCAAGGCTGACATGCTTATAGGATTTCTAGAAAAAATTTTTCCTAATTCAACAAGAGCAGCCAGGCTAGTCCCTAAACCCTCACAGTTGCTCAGACTCACCAACTAGTCAAATTTCCTTGTGGCAATATATACATAATATAAAATTTATCATTTTTAAGTATATAGTAACCACTATGCTACTTCCTGTCTCTATGGATTTGACTACTCTAAGCTCAGTTCACTTTAGTGGCTCAGTCGTATCCGACTCTTTACGACCCCGTGGACTGCAGCATGCCAAGCTTCCCTGTCCATCACCAACTCCTGGAGCTTACTCAAACTCATATCCGTCAAGTTGGTGATGCCATCCATCTTATCCTCTGTCACCCCCTTCTCCTCCTGCCCTCAATCTTTCCTAGCATCAGAGTCTTTTCAAATGAGTCAGTTCTTCGCATCAGGTGGCCAAAGTATTGGTGTTTCACATTCAGCTTCAGTCCTTCCAATGAATATTCAGGACTGATTTCTCTTAGGACAGACTGGTTGGATCTCCTTGCAGTCCAAGGGACTCTCAAGAGTCTTCTCCAACACCACAGTTCAAAAGCATCATTGTTCGGTGCTCAGCTTTCTTTATAGTCCAACTCTCACGTCCATACATGACCACTGGAAAAACCATAGCTTTGACTAGGTGGATTTTTGTTGGCAAAATAATACCTCTGCTTCTTAATATGCTGTCTAGGTTGGTCATGGCTTTTCTTCCAAGGAGCAAGCGTCTTTTAATTTCATGGCTGTAGTCACCATCTGCAGCGATTTTGGAGCCCTGAAAAATAAAGTTTCTCACTGTTTCTATTGTTTCCCCATCTATTTGTCATGAAGTGATGGGACCAGATGCCATGATCTTAGTTTTCTGAATGTTGAGTTCTAAGCCAAATTTTTCACTCTCCTCTTTCACTTTCATCAAGAGGCTCTTTAGTTCCTCTCCGCTTTCTGCCATAAGAGTGGTGTCATCTGCATATCTGAGTATCTGTGTATCTGACTACTTCAGGTTCATGCAAATTGCATCATACAATTCGCATCCTTTTGTGACTGGTTTATTTCACTTAGCATAATGCCTTCAAGGTTCGTTCATGTTTTATCTATGAATTCTAATAAATTAGAATTATTAGACTTTCCTTCCTCTTTAAGGCCAAATAATATTCTGTTGAATGTACATGCTACCTTCTGCTTATTCATTCACTTTTCAATGGACATTTAGGTTCTTTTCATGTTTTTGCTACTGTAAATAATGCTGCTATGATTCACAATACAAACATGTATTAGGTATATGAACATCTGAGCCCTCACTTTCAATTCTTTTTCTTTTATTAGAGTATAATTGCTTTACAATGTTGTGTTAGTTTCTGCTGTATGATGAAGTGAAGCAGCCATATGTATACATAAATCAAGCTGGAATCAAGATAGCCAGGAGAAATATTAATAACATCAGGTATGCAGATGACCCCACCCTTATGGCAGAAAGGGAAGAGTAAGTCAAGTGCCTCTTGATGAAGGGGAAAAAGGAGAGTGAAAAAGCTGGCTTAAAACTCAACATGCAAAAAAAACTAAGATCATGGCATCCAGTCCCATCACTTCATGGCAAATAGATGGGAAAACAATGGAAACAGTGACAGGTTCTATTTTCTTGGGTTCTGAAATCATGGCAGACAGTGACTGCAGCCATAAAATTAAAAGATGCTTGCTCCTTGAAAGAAAAGCTATGACAAACCTAGAGACCATATTAAGAAAGCAGAGACATTACTTTGCTGACCAAAGTCCATATAGTTCAAGCTACGGTTCTTCCAGCAGTCATGTACAGATGTAAGAGTTGGACCATAAAGAAGTCTGAGTGCCAAAGAATTGACACTTTCAAACTGTGGTGCTGGAGAAGACTCTCGAGAGTCCCTTGGACAGCAAGATCAAACCAGTTAATCCTAAAGGAAATCAACCCGAATATTCACCAGAAAGACTGATGCTGAAGCTGAAGCTCCAATACTTTGGCCATCTGATGCAGAGCCAACTAACTGGAAAATACTTTGATGCTGGGAAAGATTGAAGGCAGGAGGAGAAGGGGGCACCAGAGGATGAAATGGTTGGATAGCTTCAAGGACTCAATGGATATGAGCTTGAGCAACCTCTGGGAGATAGTGAAGGACGAGGAAGCCTGGTGTGCTGCAACCCAAGGGGTCTCAAAGAGTCGGACCCAGCTGATTGATTGAACAACAATACATATATCCCCTTCCTCTTGAGTTTCTTTCCTACCCTTCATCCCACCCGTCTAGGTTATCACAGAGCACTGAGCTGAGCTTCCTGTGCCTTCTTTTGAGTATTACCCAGAAGTAGAGTTGCTGTAGCACATAGTAATTCTGCTGCTGCTGCTAAGTCGCTTCAGTCGTGTCCGACTCTGTGCGACCCCATAGACGGCAGCCCACCAGGCTCCCCTGTCCCTGGGATTCTCCAGGCAAGAGTACTGGAGTGGGGTGCCATTGCCTTCTCCAAGCCATGTTACTCCTCCGAATAGTAATTCTAGGCTTAATTATTTTGAAGAGACTTCACACAGTCTTCCACAGAGCCTGCACCATTTTACACTTCCATCAGTAATGAGCAAGGGTACCAATCCTTCCACATCCTGGCCAATACTTGTTATTTTCTTCCTTTAAAAAAAAATAGCCCTCCCAATAGGTGTGAAGTCTGAATTTCCTTTTTATCTCTAACTTGTATTCAGCACCTCTATTAATAGAACAGAGTAGATGCTCTCAAAGGCCAACACTATCATCACCATCATCATAATCAGTGTCATGGATTAGGTTTTATAGATTACAAAGTACTTTTTGTAAACTATAAAGCATATATATTTGAAATAAATACATAATTTCATGTAAATTCACAAAATATAGGAATTTGGCAAGTGTTAATATCTCTATTACACAGAAAAATTAACAGGTTTGAGTTTATTTGAAATGGTCCCAATGTCATACCATGAGATGTTAATTAGGATTAGAATCCAGATCATCTGCATCTTACTCTAAATCTTCCCCTGCTACCCACTGAGCCAAACTCAGGGCTCATCGTGCGGCTGTTTTTCTGGTGGTCTATGATCATCCTCAAATGTGTGACCTACACAGCTGTATGTGTTTGATCATATCTGTCAAATCACAGTGATATTTAAGGAGGTACCCATGGCCCTGATCCAGCCTTGTGAATGATTGGATTTATTCCCAACCTCTTCCAGGAAAATCAAAACATTATGAGGTCCCAGATAACTATGAAGATAAGTACAATTACATTCTCCTGTCACCTGGTCCCAACTTATTTACCAAAAAAAAAAAAAAATTGCATCTTATCCATACAACTGCTTATCAATGGGAGACTCAAATAAAGTTACTTGTATACAATAGTGATTGTATACAACCTCAGATTGTATATTAACCTCAGATTAATATCAAGGGCCTCTCCTAGAAACCTGTCAACCAATTCTCTGACTCGCTGTTAAACCCACTGCATTAGAAACTCTGGGGCTGTAGCCCAACAATGTGGGGTTTAACAAGCCCTCCAGGGAATTCTGATGTATGTCAGACTTTGAGACAAAGTCTGATGTATGTCAAAATTCTGATTTATGTCAAAGTTTGAGAACCTCTGATATAGAAGAAAGAACACTTGTCTTAAGATCAAATAGACCATAATGCTAGACAACTCTTGTTAATAATGATGGCTTGGAGCCTGATACTTCATTTTTGCTGCTTTTTTTATTCTCTAAAATTGGGAAAGTAGAGCCTTGCTGTGTTGGTGAGTATTACATGAATAATGTGGATTACATGAGGACCTTTTGTACTTAAATATCTTTAAGGCAATGTAAGGGTTATGATTCCGCTGGATAGGCTGACCCTCAGGATGCCTTCCTTGCTGATGGAAGGAAGCTCCCTCTCCGATAGCCCCTGTTTGCCAGATAGCCACGAAGTTTACCACAAGACCCAAATTCAGAGGCTCTAATGGATTTATCTGGGGATCAAGCACCTCACTCCAGAGGAGAAAGCTACAAGCTGGATTGAGGATTATGAGCTATGGTATGGCCTGGTATGTACACAAACACGCATCCACACACTGAGCTAGGTTGGAATTTGCATTTTAGAAATAAAAAGTGCTAATGCAAGAAAACGAAGTAGGAGGTGGTAGACGCTGAAGCCTAAAGACTGCTTTGAGTCAAGAGGGATCATGGCAAGGTGAAACTATAAGGAAGCAGAAACTTTGAGAAAGTGAAAGATAGAGAAGTTCCTTCGAGAGAGAAGAATAGAGCAGAGAGGAAGCAAGAGTTGCTTTAAAGGATGGACCCACAAAAGGGGAAAAATAATCTAACCCCTAAAGCAATTGCAGCTTCTGATAGCTTTCTAGCATCAATTTGAATCTCTTCTAATGAATAACCTTTTCTCTTGAGTGGGTCCCTGTTCCTTTAAATCCAAAATGCTCAACTCAACACATTTTCTTTCTTACCACACTTAGACTGTAGAAAGAATATACAGCCTGGCAGGAGGGTAGGAGAGCATCACTGGATACAACAACCTAGTTACATGATGGGCTATCACAAAGAAAAATAGGGGAATTGGACCATATGTCTTCAAAAGCCTGTGTCAGAACAAATACATAGAAGATTTATGACCCACGAGGGCTTAAGAAGGAGGTCTTTTCTAACAACAAAATTTCCTTTTATACTGCTTTTTTCTTTTTTATTCTTATTGCCTATTTTCATTAACAACTGAGTATATATATTTGTACGCTGTTCACTCTATTTCATACTGTTTTCACTCCTTCTATGTATTTTATTGGAGTGTAATCGATTTACAATGTGGTGTTAGTTTCTGCTATACAAAGAAGTAAATCAGTCATATGTACACATATATCTCCTCCCTTTTGGATCCCCTCCCATCCCATCCCTCTAGGTCATCACAGAGCACCAAACTGAGCTCCCTCGGATATACCGCAACTTCCTACTTGCTACCTATTTTACACATGGCAGTATATATGTCGATCCTAATCTCCCAGTTCATCCCACCGTGCCCTTTCCCCCACTTCCAATGTCCATTCTCTACACCTGCATCTCTATTCCTGCCCTGCAAATAGGTTCATCTTTACCATTTTCTATTTCCACATATACGCATTAATATGCAATATTTATTCTTTTCTTTCTGACTTACTTTACTATGTATAACAGACTCCAGGTCCATCCACATCTCTGCTGCTGCTGCTGCTAAGTCGCTTCAGTCGTGTCTGCAAATGACCAAATTTCATTCCTTTGTGGGGCTGAGTAATATTCCATTCTGTATATGTACTACATCCTCTTTATCCACTCATCTGTTGACAGACATTTAGGTTGCTTCCACATCCTGGTTATTGTAAATAGTGCTGCAATGAACATTGGCGTACATGTGTCTTTTTGAATTATGGTCTTTCAGGGTATATGCTTTTCTTTTACCAAAGTTTACCATAAGCATGTTTCACAGTTTAAAATTAAAACCTTTTTTTTTAATGTTTTTAAACATTGGATCTTTCCTATGAACTTTAGAAAAAAAAAATGTCCTTTGGTAAACAGTGTATTAGGGCTGTCCAAGTGGTGTAATGGTAAAGAATCTGCCCACAATGCAGGAGACATAGGAGAACTGGGTTCAATCCTTGGATTAGAAAAGTCCCCTGGAGTAGGAAATGGCAACCCATTCCAGTATTCTTGCCTGGAAAATTCCATGGACAGAGGAGCCTGGTGGGCTACAGTCCATGGGCTCGCAAAGGGTCAGAAACAACTGAGTGAGCGAGTACACACACATTGTATTAGCCGTCAGTGTTTGTTAAAAGTCTTAACGTACAGCTCACCAGATGATTTACAGGATTTTAAGATGCTTAATTCCTCAGTCTCTGTCTGAACTGAATGGACAGTGTAGTGTTTCATAACTTCCTTGAGTGCTCAGATTCTAACCTGCAACTCAACATACTCTTGTTTCGCAATTTCCTCTTTAATCCCTCCTAATACAAAAAGGGAATGACTCGCTCACACGTCTAAGGCATATCCTACTTTCCAGAGACACACGCAAATACTTCTTCTGCACCAGCTTCTTTAATGGAGTATGTAGGTGTAGAAGAGGGTTTCTAGTGTGTGTGAAAACATGATGTGGATTCACTGGGATCTGCTTTTAGCTGCCACTCCTGACAGTGTGGCCTCAAGCATGGCAAGCAGGATTCTTAACCCACATAACTTTAGATTTCTTGTCTGTTAAATGTCTGTTAAACAGGCCCTCAGTTCAGTTCAGTTCAGTCGCTCAGTTGTGTCCGACTCTTTGCGACCCCATGAATCGTAGCACGCCAGCCCTCCCTGTGCATCACCAACTCCCGGAGTTCACTCAGACTCACATCCATCGAGTCCGTGATGCCATCCAGCCATCTCATCCTTGGTTGTCCCCTTCTCCTCCTGCCCCCAATCCCTCCCAGCATCAGAGTCTTTTCCAGTGAGTCAACTCTTCGCATGACAGGCCCTAGTGTGTTTTAAATTATCAAAGGAGTTTATGGAACATGGCATAGTTCTTGGTATGCAATGAGTTCTTTTCATTATGTATATTTTTTATTATTTATCATAGATTTTTATTGTTACTGGTGCTTCCATTAATAATTATTATTGGTTTTGCTATTACCATTGACTAAAGAAGAGTTACTTTTGGCTTTGAAAGAATTACCAGAAATGCAAGTTGCCTTTTCAGGCTTTCTGCCTACCAAACCCACCCATGGAGGTAGACATTTTTCTAAACGCAACACATGTGATGATTAAATTTTTATAATACCTGAGTCAGGCACTTTACCAGCCTCAGAAACCACCAGTGCCTGAGCACAATTCTCCCCTCAACTCTGATAAAGCCCAGTTTTAGGGGAGAAGCTAATTAAGAACCAAGGTTAAACAAATATAAAGAAACTCCAAAACCTTTCAAGTCTTACATTTCAATAAGGATTTACTGTATAGCACAGGGAACTCTACTCAACACCCTGTAATAACCTAAATGGGAAAAGAATCTGAAAAAGAGTAGAGATGTGTATAAATAAGTCGCCTTGCTTTACACCTGAAACTAACACAATACTGTATATCTATTATACTCCAATATAAAATAATTTTCTAATGCAAAAAAAAAATTATTTGTACATTTCTAGGTACATCCTTTCCTCTGCATGTTTCCACAGTTCACAAGGGAAATATTCTGCTGGGAAGAGTCTAAAGCCCTGGAACTTCCCTGGTGGTACAATGGTTAAGAATATGTCTTCCAATTCAGGAGTTCAATTCCTGGTTGGGAAACTAAAACCCCACATGATGCAGGGCAACTAAGCTCATATGCTACAATTAGAGAAAACCTGTGCACCTCAATGAAGAGCCCATGCACTGCAATGAAGATTCTATGCGGCCAAAACAAAATAAACACTGAAAAACACTGGTTAAAGAAGCTTACGACTTAATCTGATGTCCCATTCCTCTGTAAAATTATTTCTGTCCTGTGGCCACCCATCCCCTCTCAAATATCTCAGGCAGTTCATTATATGTTTGGACAATACTAACTAATGACAAGAAATTTAAAATATTTGCCTAATAATCTCTGTTCTTTTACTTCTTGCTTCTATTTCTACCTTCGGGTGCCATAAAGGAAAATGGTTTCCCATTTTATTCAACAACGCTTCAGATATATCTTATATCCCTTCATATCTTTCCTTCATATCATATATTTTAAATTCCTAGGGAAGGAAATGGCAACCCACTTCAGTATTCTTGCCTGGGAAATCCCATGGACAGAGGAGCCTGGTGAGCTACAGTCTTGGGATCACAAGAGTCAGACATGACTTAGCGACTAAACCACCATCACCACCATGTCTTAAGTTATTATTTATTATTCAATTCATTCAGAAAAGAAATTTTACTTATTACCCTATCAGAAGCTGTATTTGGCACTAGGGGAATACAACAGGGGGGGAGGAATGATGCAGTCCTTAACCTTTTGATATTTATGTTATCATTAAGTGTTTTTTCTAGGTCAAAATTTCTCCTAACAGCTTTTTTTCAAATCAATAGTGAAAAGCTAACAACGCAACTAAAAAATGGGCAAAGTATCTGAGTAGACATTGTTTCAAAGAAGACATCCAGATGACCAACAATTGCATGAAAAGGTACTCAACATTAATAATTATCAGGGAAAGGCAAACAAAATCACAATGAGATATGACCTCATACCTGTTAGAATGGCTATGATCAAAAGGACAAGAGATAACAAGTGTTGGCAAGGATAGGGAAATAAGAGAAGTCTGGTGACCAGTTGGTGAGAATGTAAATTGGTGCAGCCACTATGGAGAAGAGTACGGAGATTTTTCAAAAATTTAAAAATAGAACCACCATATGTGAGAGTTGGACTGTGAAGAAAGCTGAGCACCAAAGAATTGATGCTTTTGTGGTGTTGGAGAAGACTCTTGAGAGTCCCTTGGACTGCAAGGAGATCCACCAGTCCATTCTAAAGGAGATCAGCCCTGAGTGTTCCTTAGAAGAATGATGCTAAAGCTGAAACTCCAGTACTTTGGCCACCTCATGCGAAGAGTTGACTCATTGGAAAAGACTGATGCTGGGAGGGATTGGAGGCAGGAGGAGAAGGGGACGACAGAAGATGAGATGGCTGGATGGCATCACCAACTCGATGGACATGAGTTTGAGTGAACTCCGGGAGATGGTGATGGACAGGGAGGCCTGGCGTGCTGCAGTTCATGGAGTTGCAAAGAGTCGGAGACGACTGAGCAACTGAACTGAACTGAACTGATGATCCAGCAATCCCACTTCTGGATATATATCCAAAGGAAATGAAAAAGTGAATCTTGAGGAGATGTCTATATATCCAAGTTAAATTCCATGTCATTCACAATAGACAAGACATGGAAACAACCTAAGTACCCATCAATAATAAATGAATGGATATTATCCATAGATAAATAATGGATAGATACTATTCAGCCATGAGAAAGAAGAAAATTCTGCCATTTGTGACAACATAGACAGAAATGATGGAATTTTACTGAACATCTAGATCATTACCAAACAAAATAAGATACTGAAACATTACTGAAAATGGGCTTCTTTTGACAGGAAAACTAAAAAATTCTAGGACTATTAATAATAAATATGTTTGGTGCCACAATGAGATATTTTCTATAAAAAAAGCACACATTTCTAGAAACTATAGTATTTATAAGATTGTCATTCTACAAAATGCTAATATAAAGGGTAGTTTATAGTTGCTTACTTCTTGGTTTTTATTAGAAGTTAAGATTTTTAAAGGTTCAGTCAGTTCAGTTCAGTTCAGTCGCTCAGTCGTGTCCGACTCTTTGCTACCCCATGAATCGCAGCATGCCAGGCCTCCCTGTCCATCACCAACTCCCAGAGTTCATGAGTGCACGACCATCGAGTCAGTGATGCCATCCAGCCATCTCATCCTCTGTCGTCCCCTTCTCCTCCTGCCTCCAATCTCTCTCAGCATCAGAGTCTTTTCCAATGAGTCAACTCTTCTCATGAGGTGGCCCAAGTACTGGAGTTTCAGGTTAAGAATTCCAATTAAAATATGAAATTAAAACTACTAAAAATAGGGGAAAATCATTGTATGCAAAAGAAAGAAGGTATAAGGAATAGAAGTGCATTTGTTAAGGGAAGAGAAAAATTTTATACTAAAAAGAGGTTTAAAAAGAGAAAAGGATGGACTCTGAAGGTGAAGAGAGAATCTGTAGAAGTTTTGTGGAAAAGAAACCCTGAGATAGGAATTTTACATGTGATCAGAACTGGCATAGCTGGGAATGAATTTTAATATTAAAGGTAAGGTGGTACAAAAATAGAATTTGGTTTTCTCTCTGTTAAGAGGACAAAGTATTCTTGGACTATTGGGTTTTTTTTTAAACTTTTTATTGAAGTATAGTTGATTTACAATGTTGTCTTAGTGATCTGCTTTTGAGAACAGATTATAAGATCTGTTTATCTTTTAGGTAATCTTTTGCAACTCTCTGTATGTGCCTTTGAAATCTTTTATTGTCACTAGGCTGAATGAATACATATTGTTTCACAGTGACCTATGATCCTGTTTGACCAAGTGTTTTATAACTCTTTGATATCTGATAAATATCCTTAAATCAAATAAATGAAGTTCTTTTGACCTATGGCTAACTTTGCCATGCTTCAGAAGGCCCTGGAACATCCCAGACAGGTATTAACCTAATTAGGCTTATTTAATTTGTTAAATTACGTGGGAAACATTGTCAAATGAGTCACGACAAACCATCTTAGGTTATGTTGTATGAGTAAATGTCATTAATAGGAATGTTCTAGAAATTATATGGAATTTCTAATAATTGAATATATACTGGTATAATGTTATCAGTCATAATTCTAGTTAACATTTCAATAATGTATGTTACCAAAATAACCAAAAGTCTTTGACAATTACATTGTAATCAGGCCTTCAGCTGTGACTTTTTGAGTCTCTTATCAATTGTAGACAGTTATTCTTTTACTATGATGCTTTTACAAAAAAACCTCATCTTCAAGAAGAACCATAAAAAGAACTTTTTGACAAGCACAGGTTTCTGATAACTTTCAGATCATACCAATGAACTGAGTAATAAAGAATTCTAATAGAAAACCTGGTGACTTCATAAACCTGTTAACAGAAGATCAAGTTCAACAAGAATTAGTTACATAGGGCTGAATGATAATTTTTATGACTTTTTTCTTAAAATGCTACTGGCTTTAATCTTTGTTTTCCAGATACAAGGAAACCTTTCTCCTTAAGCTAATTATGGTTTACAGCAATTTGATAAATTATACCTCTGTGAGCAGAACCAAAACATTTATCTTTTTTCTCTGATTCCTCCACAATCTAGAAATTTTTAGTGAGATTCTTATATTCATGACAATATAATTATTTGCATAAGTTTAATGAGACTTTATTTTGGGGGGCTCCAAAATCACTGCAGATGGTGACTGCAGCCATGAAATTAAAAGACACTTACTTCTTGGAAGAAAAGTTATGACCAACCTAAACAGCATGTTGAAAAGCAGAGACATTACTTTGCCAACAAAGGTGCATCTAGTCAACGCTATGGTTTTTCCAGTGGTCATGAATGGATGTGAGAGTTGGACTGTGAAGAAGGCTGAGCACTGAAGAATTGATGCTTTTGAACTGTGGTGTTGGAGAAGATTCTTGAGAGTCCCTTGGACTCTAAGGAGATCAAACCAGTCAATTCTGAAGGAGATCAGCCCTGGGATTTCTTTGGAAGGAATGATGCTAAAGCTGAAACTCCAGTACTTTGGCCACCTCATGCGAAGAGTTGACTCATTGGAAAAGACTCTGATGCTGGGAGGGATTGGGGGCAGGAGGAGAAGGGGACGACAGAGGATGAGATGGCTGGATGGCATCACTGACTCGATGGATGTGAGTCTGAGTGAACTCCGGGCATTGGTGATAGACAGGGAGGCCTGGCATGCTGCAATTCATGGGGTTGCAAAGAGTCGGACACAACTGAGTGACTGAACTGAACTGAACTGAACTGAATGAGAATCTGTTTTTCTTATAATAGGGCATAATTAGAAAATCTGGTTATATTACCGTGACTTTGACTGGAATGTCATTTTTGAGAATGCACATAGAATCAGATAAGACCAGAAAGGTTTAAAGAACCAAGGTGGACTTTATGTGTGTTAGTTGCTCAGTCGTGTCTGACTCTTTGTGACTCACCAGGTTCCTCTGACCATGAGATTCTCCAGGCAAGAATACTGGAATGTGTTGCCATTCCCTTCTCCAGGGGATCTTCCCTACCTAGGGCTCGAACCCAGGTGTCCTGCATTGCAGTTGGACTCTACCACCTAAACTTTATGAAGCCATAAAAACCCTTGGAAGAACAACCTGGTACCTTGCTTACAGGGTTCCCAGAACCTGAGTAATAAATTATGTAATGATTAAAGTAAATAATGAAGGTCACTTTCTGGCAAGTACAGAAACCTCAAAATATTTTGAGAACCCAAGAAAGAGAGGAACTGATCACAAATCTGTGGATATTGTAGGTGAAATCTGATGGCAAGTCCTTGATATGCTTCTCTATGCCTTGAGAGATCTTTTAAAAAGTTCAGTCTGAAATATCTTCCGAAAAGTTCTAGCAAAGCCAATTTAAAAGAGCCTATATCAGGACTTCCCTCACAGTCCAGTGGTTAAGACTCTGTCAAAAACAAAACAAACAAAAAGCAAAACACAAACAAAAATAGATAAAAGAGCCTATATGCTCACTTACATATATCATCAGGCCAAGTTTATTAAAAGCTAGAATTATTTTGCAAACAAATGAGTCTTGAGTTGGCTATATTTGGTAGAAATGAAAGTGATAATTTAAGAGAGAAAAATTTGAGGTTTTGTATTTATTCTAAGCTTCACTTTCTATTAATAGATGGCTCCATGTTACTATGTTGCATTATTATAAAATTTAATTGAATTATTAAAAGATACCCTAAGCTTCTTCCTGAAGCTTATCACACTAATATATTTTTGAATGAAGATCAGATGCTCCATGACCTGAAACCAGGAGATTATGTGCACTGGAAAAAGCATCACTTAAACGACTGTCTTCCAACTATTAACAGATAGTTGACTCCTTATCGGGTACTATTAACTAGCTCATGAGTAAACAAAACTGAAGGGAATTAACTCACAAATTCATATTTTTCACTTAAAAAGGACTCCTACTTTGGACTGCTCTACAGAGAGAACTGCTGATCTCGAACTCATCTTAAAACAATACTCAGAGGAGAAATGACACCAACATCAGGATGAGAAGAAGATGAAATTAGAAGGAGACAGCTATCCCAAGATGCCAGACATGACCAGTATGATTATTCAGAATGTTTTCTTTATTTCATGGACTTCTGCATATGAATAAAAATGTTTTTCCGTCATGAATATAATCCCATGCAAATTTGAGAAATCAATTCAAACGTCAGGTTTGTAGTTAATTACTTACATCCAGTACTTCTGGTTTACTCTGGTGGATTTTTTATTGGCAAAGCTCTGATTGGATGACCCTTAGAAAATTTATTTTAGAAGAAAAAATTGTAGTTTTGTTTCGGCTGCTATTGATATTGCTAAATGGGATTCCCTCATTTGTTCAATCGACCATACTTGCTCTGACCCTGTCCATAAATAATAATTTTCTTTCAACTTATTCAAGCTCAATCAGAGCAACCAGCTAAATTTCAGTCAAGAGTATAACCAATTATCAGGAGGGACCCACCCTCAGTTATGGGATGGATTTATATGGCTAACACCAAGCTATAGTCAGTTAAGTTTAAGGTTCCCCTATGTTGGGAACAATTCAATCATACTGAGATACTCAGCATAATAGCACTAGAAAACTAGGCTGTGCGCCTTATGAAAAATGCCAACATGTTTCCCCTAAAGAGAGATACGGATATGGAACAAACTGGGTAAGGTAACCAGAAATATACCAGATCACACCTAATGGAACTCAATGGCTTTCAGCATCAATTTGTGGCCCTAGCTTCCTTCAAGATAGAAAGGAAGATACTGGGATTCCTTTCGTCTCAAGGCCACAAGAGTGCCAATTTACATATAACTCTGGCGCACTGGTAAAGAATCTGCTTGCCAGTACAGTGGACACAGGAGATGCGGGTTAGATCCCTAGACTGGGAAGATCCCCTGGAGAAGGGAATGGCTAACCACTCCAGCATTCTGGCCTGGAGAATGCCATGGACAGAGGAGACTGGTGGGCTACAGTCCATGGGATCACAAAGAGTCAGACACTACTGAAGTAACTGAATACATAACTGGGAAATATACCATTAAGTCATACCATTGATATGGCCATTTAGCACCTGTTTTTGTGCCTTCAGTAAGATTCGAAGATGTAATTGCCCACACTGAAGCCTTTACAAAATTCACCCAACAGGCCTTCAATAGTGATCAGGCTATCAGCCTACTGAATTCTGAGGTCACTTTGACAACAAAAGTGGTCTTACAAGATCATACAGCCCTCAATATCCTTCTAGCATCTCAAGGAGGCACCAGCACCATAATTCAAACTGAATGATGTGTTTTTATATCAGATGAATCTTCTAATATAAAACATTTTATGACCCATATGAAAAATTAGATTTCTGCCTTAAGTGATCCACTTTCTAATACTGGTCATCTTCTAAAAAGTTTCTCTAATTCTGGAAGCTCATGGCTTAAATCCCTACTTATGACTTTATTAATGCTATTAGCTATATTACTCATAATCCTATCTATTTTATAAGAGTGTCATCTTTTTGCATGTGTAACTAAGACTCTGACAAAATTAATGATCACTAAATATCTTGAGGCAATTGATCACATATATAGCTCTACATAAAATTAATTGTACCGGGGACTTCCCCAGGCAGTAAAGTGGTTAAGACTCTGTGCTTCTACTGCAGGGAGCTTGAGTTCAATCTCTGGCTAGGGAACTAAGATTCCACATGCCATGTAGTGCAGTGAAAAAGAAAAAGAAAATAAATTCTATGATGTAACTCTAGATATGGGAAAAAGCGATAGGGAAAACATTTTCTGGGTTATATAAACTAGTAAGACATATGATTTTTCCAGTGGTCATGTACGGATGTGAAAGTTGGACTATAAAGAAAACTGAGTGCCAAAGAATTGATGCTTTTGAACTGTGATGTTGAAGAAGACTCGAGAGTCCCTTGGACTGCAAGGAGATCCAACCAGTCCATCCTAAAGGAGATCAATCCCGGGTGTTCATTGGAAGGACTGATGTTGAAGCTGAAGCTCCAATACTTTGGTTACCTGATGCGAAGAGCTGACTCATTTGAAAAGACCCTGATGCTGGGAAAGATTGAGGACAGGAGGAGAAGGGGACGGCAGAGGATGAGATGGTTGGATGGCATCACCGACTCAATGCGTGGGTTTGAGTGGACTCCCAGAGTTGGTGATGGATAGGGAGGCCTGGTGTGCTGCAGTTCATGGAGTCACAAAGAGTCGGACACGACTGAGCAACTGAACTGAAGACATATGATCTAGAGAATTTACAAGTTATTAACAAAGCCTAATCTAGATATAGGGGCTTTCCCAATGGTTCAGCAGGTAAAGAACCCTCCTGCAATGCAGGAAGCACAGGAGATGCAGATTTGATCCCTAGATCAGGAAGATCCCCTGGAGGAGGAAATGGCAACTCACTCCAGTATTCTTGCCTGAAAAATCCCATGAACAGAGAAGCCTGGTAGGCTATGGTCCGTGGGGTCACAAAAAGTTGGATATAACTGAGCATCTGAACACACACACACACAATCTAGATATAGTACATGAATAGCCTATTGACAAAATCATCACCTGAACTAGGAATGAGCCTTCAGAGTGGAAGTTGTTCAGTTGTGTCTGACTTTTTACGACCCCATGGACTGTAGCCTGCCAGTCTCCTCTGTTCATGGGATTCTCCAAGCAAGAATACAGCAGTGGGTAGCTGTCCCCTTCTCCAGGGGATCTTCCTGACCTAGGGATTGAACCCAGGTTTCCTGCAGGCAGATTCTTTACCATACTGTGGGACAAACCAATCATAAGATGTCTACCAAACCTTAGTAGAATTTGTGACCAAGAGATAACAAGCTCTAAACAAAAAGAACAAAGAATGTCCTCATCATCTCCTAATACAAAGGGGTTTTTCATAACCCACTGCAGTCACCAACCAACACTGATTGCACTCTGAGGGGAATTAAGGATGACAAAACAGGAAGATTTCTGTGCTTTGGATATAGGGCCCCTCGATACTTAAGATGTATATCTAAGAAAGAATTTCAATGACCTCAGATTGTTGCATCTTACCGGACATAGAAAGGCACTAAAATCATTAACTGGAGATGTCTGTTTCAATGATTAATAGTAATCCTTTGATGTTCAACTACAGTTTTTCCAGCAAAAGCTGCTATATTTCCTAGTTTCTCCCTTACCTCTTTAGAACAGTTCCTCAGAGCTATCTAAGAGCCTGTCTTCCAGGCTGTATTTCTCAGTAAGACCCCTGAATAAAACTGAATCTCACAATCTCACATAGTGCTTTTTTATTTCAGTCAACACTCTCCCATGTAAATACCTTTAATATATCCACATTAAAACACAAACTTTCGACCAGACAGCCAAGTAATATCCTTTCCAATCTAGCCTCTAGGATTTTGTTTTAGTTTTTACTAAAGGATTGTATATGTTCCATTTAAGCAGCAAAACTTGGTGAAATGTATGTCTCATTCATTTTCACATTCTCTCCATACTCAGTAGATGTCAAATGAGGGAAAAGCAAATGTTTGGTAAAGAAATACTTGCTGGAACATGCAGAGACATAGGGACACAAAGAAATTTTAACAAAGACTTTGCTAGGTTCCTCCTCATTTACACACATAATTCCTAGCATAGTTACCTATGGTGAGAGCTCTCTTGCTGGAATAGATCCCCCATCTATATCCTTTAGGCAGTTAGCAAAGAGATCAAAGTGTCTCCCTGAGTCTTTTGATCCTTGAAAATAATCAGCCTAGTTAACTCTCATGTTAAAGAGACACAGTTTGGGGGAGCATATTTTGCTCCCATACACACTATTAAATATTTGTTCGATTTTCTCCTGTAACTTAATTCTCAGACCAGACAGAAGAATTCAAAAGGGAAGAGGTATACACAAACTTATTTACAAAGCAGAAATAGAGACACAGATGTAGAGAACAAATGTATGGAGACCAAGGGGGGAAAGGAGAGCATGCGATGAATTGGGAGATTGGAATTGACAAATATACACTATTGATACAGTGTATAAAATAAATAACTAGTAAGAGCCTACTGTATAGCACACAGAATTCTACTCAGTGCTTTGTGTGACCTGCTGCTGCTGCCGCTAAGTTGCTTCAGTCATGTCTGACTCTGTGTGACCCCATAGACAGCAGCCCATTAGGCTCCTCTGCCCCTGGGATTCTCCAGGCAAGAATACTGGAGTGGGTTGCCATTGCCTTCTCCAATGCATGAAAGTGAAAGTGAAGTCGCTCAGTCATGCCCGACTCTTAGCGACCCCATGGACTGCAGCCTACCAGGCTTCTCCGTCCATGGGATTTTCCAGGCAAGAGTACTGCAGTGGGGTGCCATTGCCATCTCCAAACGGCAATGTATGACCTGAAAAGGAAGGAAATCCAAAAGAGGGGATATATGTGTACATATAGCTGACTGACTTTGCTATATGGTGAAACTAGCACAACAGTGTAAAGCAACTAACTATACTCCAATAAAATTTTTTTAATAAAAAATGGTAGAGGAAAAAATTTTACCTGCCCCCCAAAAAAGCTTTCTTTTGAATGAGGTTAAGAACTCTCCACAGTTCCTATTGACCCATATCACACTCTGAATTCTGACGTGCACTTTTCACAACAGTAAAAGAAGCTGCTAGTCAAGTTTACCTGTGTAACCAGAGCCTGATAATCCAAGGCATTACTAATAAAAGTTTGAGAAAGGGTAGGTGCAATACCTGTCAACTTTTGTTAAACAACACTCTCAAATGTCACATCCCAAGCAGTCTTAATAATAAGATTGAACTGAAGTTTCCTCCTTTCTCTGTTAATCCGAATCTTAAGTGCCTTTCAAGGCTTACCTCAAGAACTCTTTCAATGATGTCTCAAAAAAAAAAAAAAAAAACCCTCTGGCAAGTATTAATTTCTACACTGCGCTGATCATTCATACAAGCTAATAGCTATATTATTCAACACAGTTCTTCATTTTCTTCTAACATATCATTTCTGGGTCTAAGTTTTATATGACTTATCTACCCTGAGGACCCATGAATATGGTTTCATAGCAAGTGGTTTGTATGTTTTCCAACATAACAACTCAGTCCACGTTTGATTCCAATATGAACAGCTGCAACGACCAGTTTTGCGCACACTGACAGCATCTCACCTTAGAACAATATTGTGCCTCTCGGTCTTTTTGCCTCAGAATCTTTTCCTTCCTCTAAGGAGCTTAAAAGCAAAAGCAGGAAAGTCCACTCTTCTGGAACCAACCCTTTAGCAATGGGAGTCAGAGTTCCATAGATAAATACTCTGGCTTCTGATTTTATGTATGTCCTCAGAGATCTTTCAGTGCGGATTGAACACCGATTGCCGTCTATGGTAATCAGGCCAATAATGCATCCCTTTTCTTCTTTTTTGTCTTACACATTCAGTTCCTTTCCTCCTGCTTCCACCAAGTAAACTGCTTGTCTTAGAATCTGTATTGTCAAGGGGATGGGAAGGTTTTGAAGAGAAAAGTTTCATTATTTAATTCTTTACCCCTATTTTCTAGCCTAATTCATATCTGTAAGTTGATTAAAATTCACATAGAATTTTCATAAACCTATTTTATTACGTGCAAACTAATAATGAGAAGCCAGCCTGCCCATTTTTCAAATGAGGACACGGTGGTTTGTTGCTGTTATAAAGATTACAGTATTATTCATTCAACACAGTTTATCCACAGCCTCTCACTTTACAGTCAGAACACTAAGGAAGCGCACAGAAAAGTTTTCTAAATCCATGTTTGGGGAGGGGGGCACTGATGAAGAATGGTTTCCCAGAAGAAGTGAAATCTAAACTGAGATGTGGGTTAATTTGGTCCACAAAAGCAGGACAAGTTCTAAAGGACTGATTATGCCATGTTGAGGAATTTTAATTTTATCATATTTGTGAAAACGGAGTCAATGAAAAATTTTATTTTTTTTAATGAAAAATTTTAATTGAGGGAGTTACATTATCATTCTGCTTCCAAGTGAAAAATAGATTAGATGACTTAAAAACTGGCAGGAGAAAAATAATTGATTCTAGGACTGAGGCAGGAAAAATGCAAGGTAAGTTGCAAGCATTTTGTAGTGACTGAAGTTAAGTAAATATTCAAAAAAAAAAAAAAAAAAGAAAAGAAAAAGAACATGCCCAGGTGGCTCAGTGGTAAAGAGTGTGCCTGCCAATGCAGGAGACACAGGTCTGATCCCTGGATAGGAAGATCTCCTGGAGAAGGAAATGGCAAATCACTTTAGTATTCGTGCCTGGGAAATCCCATGAACAGAGGAGCCTGGTGGGCTCTCGTCCTGGGGTCGTAAAGAGTTGGACACGACTGAGCATGCAGGCATATGCATAGGGCTATAGGAACCAAGTGGGAATTACTCCCAGTGGCAAAGCTGGAAGGGTGTTTGACCCACAAAATAGATAGCATAGTATTGGCTTATTTAAAACATAAATATTCATACTTTAACATGAATATTCATTCATGTTCATTCATTAGACTTTGTACTTACTTATGCCAAAATCTAAACTGTTGGGGTTCAGGTGACTCATCACATTGGTTATTTTGAATTAAAGTGACTTAAGAAATGGCCAGTGTAGCAGGGATACTTTGATCCTCCTCTCTGTCTCCCTGAAAGTAGGAAATAAACCTCCCATGTGAAATTTCCCTCTCTGCATCTGGAAACGTAAGGACACCCATATGGCCTTATCACCAGAGACAGAGAATTGGCACCAAAATGCCTGTGTAAATAAAACTTGTCACTTCTTTAATTCACTACCCAAAGCCCAGACTCTCTTTAGAAGATTCACTAATTGAGCACCCAAACCTAGTTTCTTTGTCTTGTCAGTTCAGTTCAGTTCAGTAGCTCAGTCATGTCTGACTCTTTGTGACCCCATGAATTGCAGCACACCAGGCCTCCCTGTTCATCACCAACTCCCGGAGTTCACTCAGACTCACATCCATCGAGTCCGTGATGTCATCCAGCCATCTCATCCTCTGTCCTCCCCTTTTCCTCATGCCCCCAATCCCTCCCAGCATCAGAGTCTTTTCCAATAAGTCAACTCTTCGCGTAAGGTGGCCAAAGTACTGGAGTTTCAGCTTTAGCATCATTCCTTCCAAAGAAATCCCAGGACTGATCTCCTTTAGAATGGACTGGTTGGATCCCCTTACAGTCCAAGGGACTCTCAAGAGTCTTCTCTAACACCACAGTTCAAAAGCATCAATTCTTCAGCACTCAGCTTTCTTCACAGTCCAACTCTCACATCCATACATGACCATTGGAAAAACCATAGCCTTGACTAGATGGACTTTCGTTGGCAAAGTAATGTCTCTGCTTTTGAATATGCTATCAGGTTGGTCATAACTTTTCTTCCAAGGAGTAAGTGTCTTTTAATTTCATGGCTGCAGTCACCATCTGCAGTGATTTTGGAGGCCCCCAAAATAAAGTCTGACACTGTTTCCACTGTTTCCCCATCTATTTGCCATGAAGTGATGGGACCAGATGCCATGATCTTTGTTTTCTGAATGTTGAGCTTTAAGCCAAACTTTTCACTCTCTTTCACTTTCATCAAGAGGCTTTTTAGTTCCTCTTCACTTTCTGCCATAAGTGTAGTGTCATCTTCATATCTGTGGTTATTGATATTTCTCCTGGCAATCTTGATTCCAGCTTGCGCTTGTCAATTGCTCATAAATTTATTATTTCTTTGTTTAAAAAATATAAATGTTTCTTGCTTCGCCCACCTTTTAGACTCCACTTCTATGAGAACTTCATGCACACAAATTAAACCTGTTTTGTTTTCTCCCATTTATTAATCTCTGTTAAATTTATTATTGTTCCAACCGAAAGAACTCAGAAGGGGTAGAGGAGGAAATTTCTCCCTCCCTGAGAATACTGATATAAATTAATTATTGGACACAAAAACAAACAAATAAGGGAAGAGACAAGTATCTCTTAGGAATCAAAAATAATTTATATAGATTATCTCCCTTCAAAAAGATTTAACTTCTTTTTTTCAGACATCACCAATATGCAACTTCATTTTTGTTTTTTGACATTGTTTTAAACTTCCTTAGGGAGAATAATTTTTCCCAATGCTTGATGATAACTGTGGCAGATCTCATGAGTTTTTCTGCTCATTTTAAAATGCTATTGTTATAGCCCATAAACATAGGCTGGTGCCAATAAATGGAGTTTCATGCATGCATGCTACGTCACTTCAGTCGTGTCCGACTTTAGCAACCCCATGGACTGTAGGCTGCTAGGCTCCTCTGGGATTCTCCAGGCAAGAATACTGGAATGGGTTGCCACTTCCTTCTCCATGAACTTAACTTCTTTTACCCCTGATGTCAGCCACACTTAATGACTTTGTTCCAAATAATAGACTGTGCTGCTGCTGCTGCTAAGTTGCTTCAGTCGTGGCCGACTCTGTGCGACCCCATAGACGGCAGCCCACCAGACTTCTCCATCCATGGGATTTTCCAGGCAAGAGTACTGGAGTGGGTTGCCATTGTCTTCTCCATAATAGACTGTGAAAGGGGGGGGTAAAATGTAACTTTGTAGTTGAGGAAATTGGCCTACACTACTTGAACCTGGTGACCAAGTTTCACTTTATCAGTGGCAAGTCATGTTAATAGCATGTTTCCATGACATCCGATGAGAAGGGTATCTCATCATCTCTGTGATGTTTCTCCCCAAATCCATAACCCCAGTCTGATCATGAGGAAAAAAAAAAAAAGCACAAACAAACCCAAATTGAGGGACATGCTAAAAAACACGTGATTAGTACTTAACAAAACTCAGGCAGGAACAGGCAAAGTATAGGAACAAGGGATACCCCAGGGGAGCTGTCTCAGGTCAGAGGAGATTAATGAAACATGACTACTAAATGGGATGTCATATCCTGGATGAGATTCTGGGACCACAAAAAAAACTGGGCAGCAGTGGGAAAAGTAGTAAAAGCTAAATAAAATCTGAAGTTCAGTTCATAGAAATGTTCCAGTGTTGGTTCTTTAGTTTTGACAAAGCTACCAAGATAATGTAACAATATGGAAAATGAGGTGAGGGGTATACACAGACTCTGTACTATCTTTTCAATATTTCTATAAACCTGAAACTATCCTAAAATAAGAAGCTCCCTTAAAGAAACAGCAGGATGCATTGAGAACAGTTCAGAGACTCTTTCAATGACTTGATAACAGTCTGAATTAGAGAGACACTGTGTCAGCAGAGAAGAGAGTCAGGATTCTTAAAGCAAGTCTAGCATGACTTGGTGACTGTGTTGGGGAACAAAGGAATCTGGTGGTATAGAGATAGAGGACAGAGAGAACCTTTTTGGTGAGTGGATGAGCCAAGTCATAAATCTAGGCCCTCTGCCCCTTTAGAACCATTAGATGCATAGCATATAGTATACAGGAGAGCCCACCTGAAAGAACATAGGGAACTAATCCATGCATGGAGCAGAGTGATAGAATCAGACTAGAAAGAAGGGTGTGGATAAAAGATGAACTAGGAACATTGCAGTTGATTAGACTGAGCACCATGGATAAGTAAGGACCATGCTTTAAGCCTAAGATCTGAAATGAGGATGACACTCTCAAGAGATTAAGAAAAGTTTAGAAAAGGAGGGCTGACAAGAAAGATTATCATATTTGTTTGGTACAATGTTTGGCAGAAAGCAAAGGGGAACTAAAAGACTCTTAATGAAGGTGAAAGAGGAGAGTGAAAAAACTGACTTAAAACTCAACATTCAAGAAACAAAGATCATAGCATCCAGTTCCATCACTTCATGGCAAACATATGGGGAAACAATTGAAACAGTGACAGACTTTATTTTCTTGGGCCCTGAAATCACTGGATGGTGACTGCAACCATGAAATTAAAAGATGCTTGCTCCTTGGAAGAAAAGTTATAACAAACCTAGACGGCATATTAAAAAGCAGAGATATCACTTTGCCAACAAGATCCATCTAGTCAAAGCTATGGCTTTTCCAGGAGTCATGCATGGATGTGAGAGTTGGACTATAAAGAAGACTGAGTGCCGAAGAATTGATGCTTTTGAACTGTGGTGCTAGAGAAGACTCTTGAGAGTCCCTTGGACTGCAAGGACATCAAACTGGTCAATCCTAACACTGAATATTCATTGGAAAGACTGATGCTGAAGCTGAAACTCCAATACTTTGGCCACATGATGCAAAGAACTGACTCCTTGGAAAAGACTCTGATGCTGGGAAAGATTGAAGGCAGGAGGAGAAAGGGAGGACAGAGGATGAGATGATTGGACGGCATCATCAACTCAAAGAACATGAGTTTGAGCAAACTCTGGGAGATAGTGATGGACAGGAAAGCCTGGTGTGCTGCATTCCACGAGATCACAAAGAGTTGAACATGACGAAGTGACTGAACAACAACAAAAGTGTTTGAAAATGATGTCAGGGCATCAGTAGAAATTCTCCAGGGTAGAATGAAGGCACATAGAGTCTGGAGACATAAATCATAAATCTAGAGATGTGAGAAAGACTAAGAAAAGATCATTTGAATTGGCAAAAATTCATTATTAAAATGCAAGCGGTTACTTTAACAGTAGTAAGACTAGAAGCCAGAATCTACTCCGTTTTCATTTTCTTCACATTCTCTCTCTCTTGCTGCGCATGTTCCACACCCATCTACATTTCCTTATTTGAAATGTGGTTAGTCATCTATTGATCTTTCAACCTTAAATATACGCTTCTACCTTTAGCAATGGAATTTTTCTTGGTTTCCTTACACCGCAAAGCCATTTTTCTTTCTTCCAGTAAACATTTGCCTGTCTCAGCTAGACTGTTTCCTTCTCCCCTATTTGAGCATTTAGTTAATCATTGCTGGAGAGGAGTCACTGCCAGGTTGGGAAAAGAGCAAAGCTGCTGAAAATGAGGCTCAGGTCTCTGTCAACAAGGAAAGATAGAAGGGGTGGTCTCCAACACTGATGGCTTGCCCCCTTTTTTATACATAATTTTTTATTTGGCTGGGGACATAAGAACCACCCCCCCCACCTTTTAAAAAAAATAATCAATGCAAGAGCAGTTCAGAAGTTTCCTATTAATTAGATACACAGTGAAGAAAGATTTTACCAATCAGAGAAAAGAGAAAGGGCAGGAGGCTGATCCCAAATTTATTATAAGCTATAGAGTGTCAGTAGTAATAATAGTAACCATGTACTAAGCCCTTAGTGCCATGGGCTGAACCATGAGCTTTACATGCATCATCTTCTTTATTTCTCATGACAACTCCATGAAGTAGGTATAGGTCCACAGTCCCTAATTCATAATACCAAACCAAGCAGAGTTCTGAAAACCAGAAATTTCTATTGTTTTATTTTGTAACTCATTAGAAAAATCTGTCAAGAGATCGTGTAAGGCTATTTACTGTCTTTACATGTTTTGCTGCAGAATTGCTAGTGTGCTTTTCTAGAGGATGCTGCTCTAGACACCATCGAGCTTTCTATAATGCATCATCTGACTTCCCTAAAATTAAACAAAAACTTTGAATTCCAAAATTCATCTGGCAATCAGAGGTTTCAGAGAAGGGACTGTGAAAACTGAGGGTGATACATGTGAGGTTTAGCTCCAAGACATATAGGCAGAGATTTGAAATGAGGTCTGTCATTCTCCAAACACTGAACTTTCATCATTAAGTGACATACTGAAAATGTTATTATTTTAAGAGCTGTCACCACAATTGACCTTGGGGGAAGAATTGTTTCCATTGGGAAAAGAATTGATATCTTAAGGATCTAGATGTCATTTGGTCCTGCTTTAGAAGCCGGTTGTTTTGTTCTTGAAACTTGAGACTTCCAACAACACAAGAGGTGACTCTACACATGGACATCACCAGATGGTCAATACCAAAATCAGACTGATTATAGTCTTTGCAGCCGAAAATGGTGAACCTCTATACAGTCAGCAAAAAAGAGACTGGAGCTGACTGTGGCTCAAATCATGAATTCCTTAATGCAAAATTCAGGCTTAAATTGAAGAAAGTAGGGGAAACCACTATGCCATTCAGATATGACTTAAAACAAATCCCTTATGATTATACAGTGGAAGTGACGAATAGATTTAAGGAATTAGATCTGAGAGAGTGCCTGAAAAACTATGGACAGAAGTTCATAACATTGTACTGGAGGCAGTGACCTAAACCATCCTCATGTGCTATTTTATAGCATTTCGTTGTCTGGTGTGTGATATGATTTCCACCACCATTCCTTCGCAAAATTACTAAAGTCTACTATACCCACAAAGTCTTGAATATTCTTCCCATCTTATCAGGTACCTGCAGACTGAACAGTGTGGTTGGCTCTGGAGATTAAAAGAAAAAGTCATGACCTTGAAGGGTTCAGCCTAGTGGAAGAGATCAGAAAAATAAAAAATTAGAATTCACAGTTTTTTCTATAATAGAAGGATGCCCAAGTGCAGGGTTTATAAGTGAGCATGTCCTCCTGCCTAGCAGAGCACCGTTATTCTAGCCGTGTATACATGGGGGCAGCCGTAGCAGGGAAGACCACAAGTACATAGCACTGAAAGGTCATCTTTAATAACTGTTACTGGGAAATATCCTACCAAGATTTCCAATGCTTAAAGCAATTTCCTTATTGGGTTCCAGAGTGCCTTTTGATCTCTTTAAGAAGTCCTTTATTCAAAAATATGATTGTCTAGAAAGTTGCTAAGAGCATAAATCTTAAAAAGTTCTATTACAAAGAAAAATATGTGCAACTTTGTATGGTGACACATGGTAACCAGACTTGCTGCAGTGATCATTTTGCAACATATAAGATGTCAAATCACTAAGTTCTACACCTGAAACCAATATAATGTTGTATGCCAATTATACTTCAGTAGAAAAAAAATCATCTCGATTGCTTTCTTCCTTTATTACCCCAACGGCAAATACTTATCACTTGCCTTTCATGCGTTGAATACAGAAAGGCTCTATAGAGGGTTTATGACATTATTTCGCTACTCTGGTAAATGATTAAAAGAACTAGGAATTTTGAGTTTGCAGAAATGAGTGTTTAAGAAACAGACTCACAGATATAGAAAACAAACTTACGGTTACCAAAGAGGATAGCAGGGTGGAGAGGGGAGAAATAATTTAGGAGTTTGGGATTAAATATATACAAATATGTGCACACTACCATATACAAACTACTGTATAGCACAGGGAACTATACTCAATATCTTGAAAATGGAAAAGAATCTGAAAGAGAATAAATATTTAAATGTATAACTGAATCACTTTGCTGTCCACCTAAAACTAACACAGTGTTGTGATTTAACTGTCCTTCAATTTAAAAAGAAAAGAGTGTTTAGACTGAGCCTGATAGTTATCTTCAAAAGTCTATATTTGAAGTACATTATTTCCAATCTTAAAACCCTTTTTGAACTCAGGTCTACTTTCAGGAAAAGCCCCTATTTCCTTCTCTCTTTGGAGCAAAAGTTCTTCAAATGTATGTCATTCTCTTCATTTCCGTTTTCTCACATTCTCTTCACTTTCTAACTTACTTTGAATGGAATTTATATAACCCTTTCTACTAGCACCTAACACATAATAAGTTTGCATAAGTGGTGAATGAAAAAATACATCGGTTATAAAGCTTCAATGTACTAAGGAAGTGGTGAGGTTGAGGCACTTCCCCATCTGGTTCACCCCACATGAACTGATGCGCTGAGTGTCAGCTAAAGGACACGTACAGCAAAGTGATTCAGTTATACATACAGTGACTTGCGTGCTAAGTCACTTCAGTCATGTCCGACTCTTTGCAACCCTACAGACTGTAACCCACCAGGCTACGCTCTCCATGGGGTTCTCCAGACAAGAACACTGGAGTTGGTTGCCATGCCCTTCTCCAAGGGATCTTCCCGACCTAAGGATCAAACCTGGGTCTCTTAGGTCTCCTGCATTGGCAGGCAGGTTCTTTACCACTAGTGCTATCTGGGAAGCCCCAGTTATACATATACATGTATTTATTCTTTTTTCAGATTCTTTTCCCACGTGGGTTATTGTAGAACATTGAGTAGAATTCCTCGTGCTGTACAGCAGGTTCTCATCAGTGATCTCTTTTATATGTAGTAGTATGTATCTGTTAATCCCAAACTTCTAAGTTATCCCTCCCCCTACATTTCCTCTTTGGTAATAGGTTTGTTTTCTAAGTGTGTAAGTAAGTGTGTGTGTGAGTGTACAAGTGTGTGTGTAAGTTTTCTAAGCATGTAAGTGTGTGAGGACAGACTTTTTTTTAAAGAAACTTTAAAACATCTCACGATGAGGGGATAAGACAGGTAAATTTTGTGTGGCAGAGTAAGTAAGAGTATAGCTTTGAGTTGGAAGATAATTAACAAGATTTTAGACGTCATTATTAGAATTTAACACATGGAGTAAGAGAAAGGTAACAATCCTCTAGTCCACTGCAGTGGTTAAACCATCCTGCAGTAGCATTCCAGATAATTCCCGTTAAAAAGCACAAAGACAAAATGGAACCACCCTGAGGAAGAAAAACTCAAAGCAATATTAAGTGAGAATAGTGGACAGACTGGGTTGTCTCACAGAAGAGGACATTCAAAGTGAACAATAGTCATTATCAGCAAACATTTGGAGCATCAGGATGTGGTAAAACAGAACTGACCTGAGGTCAAGCAGTAGGATAAATAGGTGGAAATTCCAGAAAAGGTTTCAGCTCCATAGAAGAAACTGCCAATCCCTGTCACCTGAAGTGTTTAAACATTGGCACATGCCCACTGGCAGACAGATGAGATTTAAACATCAGATAAAGAGTTAGAATAGATGATTCTTGTCTTCCCCAATCCCATGGAGAACACGGTTATTCTAGAGAACAATGACAAACCCGGGAAAGTCATGTTGTGATAGCTAGCTGACATTTAGTTTGCCCTACAACTGTACTGTTAAAAAACAGCATTCAGGTTCCCTACATTTAACTACGAGACTTTTATGATGTGGATCTGATGATGATGTTAAAACAACCAGTTGATTGGATTTCTGAGAACTATGTGAGCTTGGTACCCTGTTGACACCTATAAAACGAGGGTGCATCCCCACTGCCTTCTACATTCTTTGACTACAAAAAAAAGAAGCCCAAGAAAGAGAACATTTTAACTCCAGTTATATTCTTAGTGGTAACAGACAAAGACCTATTTCAGTGACACCAAAGCAATTTGAGAAATAGCTCAGAGTGGATTTTCCATGGCCACAGGGTGGGCCTTTACAAAGTCACGAAATATTAGGCAATAGCAGAGATAAGAGGGGAAGGCTGCCATCTACTGCCCACCACAGTGAACAAAGGTGTGCATCTGTGCGGGGCAAGTAGGTATTATAGAGAGAGAAGAACACAGTAGATAAAAAATCCAGTATGGTATCTAAGCAAGAACAGACAGAAGATAATAAGGACCAGAAACTTACCAGTAGTGGTTTCTGGGCAATGGTTTCCAACAAGAGTGATACTGCATTGTGATAGGGGAAAGTGGTAGTTTCAATAATTGAAAATGGATTGATTATCCACAAATCTATGTTAAAAAAAGATTGAATCTTGACACCTATCTACATCATCTATAAAAATTAATTACAGTGGATTGTAGAACTTCTAGAATTATATCGAATATCTTCATAATATTGCAGCAGGCAAAACTTTCTTAAACAGGAGACTCTCCCCCAAAAGAGAACACTAAAGATAAAGGAAAAGATGGCTAAGTTGGAACCTGTTAAGATTAAGGACCTTTGTTCATCAAAAGATATTACTGAAAAGATGAAAATGTAAGCCACTCAATAGAAGAACAGGTTTGTAATACATGGATCAAAAGGAAACCGAAGCTGGAGGAGTAAATGATCAGTTGTCAGTAGCAATATTAAATCAGGAACCCAGGCCTCCTAAAGCTTAAGCTAGTGCTAACCATGAAATGCTCAAGTAACTGTTTCAAAGAGAAGAGTGGTGGGACATAAAGAAGTGCATTAGAAAGAACAAACAGGAGATTTGAAGTCATTTGTCAGATATACATTGTATGTGTGCTCAGTCGCTCAGTGTCCTGCTCTTTGCAACCCCATGGACTGTAGCCTGCCAGGCTCCTCTGTCCATAGCAAGAATACTGGAGTGGGTTGCCATTTCCTCCTCCAAGGGATCTTCCCAACCCAGGGATCAAACCCCATTTCCTGCACTGCAGGTGGATGCTTTACCACTGAACCACTGGGGAAGCTCCGGATATATATTATATAAATATACATATGTACACACACATCTAGATATATAAATGTATATACACATACACATGTGTATATATATATATATCAGTTCAGTTACTCAATTGTGTCTGACTCTTTGTGACCCCATGGACTGAAGCATGCCAGGCCTCCCTGTCCAGCACCAACTCCCAGAGCTTGCTCAAACCCATGTCCATCGAGTTGGTGATGCCATCCAACCATCTCATCGTCTGTTACCCCCTTCTCCTCCTGCCTTCAATCTTTCCCAGCATCAGGGTCTTTCCCAAGGAGTAGTTCCTTGCATCAGGTGGCCGAAGTATTGGAGCTTCAGCTTCAGCATCAGTCCTTCCAATGAATATTCAGGGTTGATTTCCTTTAGGTTTGACTGGTTTGATCTCCTTGCCGTCCAAGGAACTCTCAAGGGTCTTCTCCAGCACCACAGTTCAAAAGCATCAATTCTTCGGTGCTCAGCCTTCCTTATGGTCCAATTCTCACATCCATACATGACTACAGGAAATATGTGTACGTTGGTATTTGATCTCTGTGATCAGAAACATGACAATTGAAATCTTTGTGCCTTAGTTTCCTTACTTGTAAAATGGAAATAATAATGCTATAGGGTCTTTAAACAATGGAAATAAAGTACCACAGTGCCTGGCATAAAGATTTGAAATTTTTTAGCCACAATGATTATAATTATAGTAATGATGATGATCTAATTTTTTAAAGTATTATTAAGTGATAAGTTTATGAACTTCTATGAGAGATTAAAGAGGAGGGGGAATCATAACTAATTGAATCAAGGACCAGAGATATTTTAGCCAAGCTTTAGAGGATGGGTACAAAATCACTGGTATCTTTTAAGACAGTAGGCAGTATAAAGGAAAAAAGAGATCATTTAAGAAAAATCAGAAAGGTCCATGAATAGTGAAAAATGAGATTTAAGAGTTAAGATGCAGCTAAGTCAAAGAAGTCTTCAAATGTCAGGTTAAATACATGAAGCTGAGTCTTTCCAATTTCTGTAATTTTTATACCAGTCAAACCTTGAGAACAGGATGTGAAAATTAACAGGTGCTCAACCAATATCCCCATTCCAGCCAATACTATCAGCACCCATTACAACAGTTCTCTTAAGGTTTATCATCATTCTTTATTCAGGTGAATAACTAGTCCTTGACACAAAGGATAGTAGGTCATAATACATTTGATTGAGTTCCTGATAATATGCTGATGGATATGTACACAGAGAGGTAAAATGAAGAGGGCTTTACACAAGGCTAGGCCATGTAAACACATTAAATATGACTAAATAGCCTAGAACAGTAGCAGAATTGTTCCAACCAGTGCTCATCCCATCCTCTAGGGCACATAGTATTTATTCTAACAGTATTTATTCTGTCAAAACATTGATCATAAGAAGCTTAAATATTTTACCATTATTCTAATCCATGGAAGGAAGAGTGATATTATTACCAGATAGCAATTATTATTCCAAGGGAGATGAAAGAATATTTTTGCACAATATTTATTTTTCTAGGTTTATTTTTACTCAAACCAAATATATTATGAAATACATTTTTATAGTTAAAGAAAATAATTTTCCCAGAGTTCTATCACAGTTGAAACGGCAGTATTGTAATTAGAGCCAGGTTTGTCTTTTCATGTCCTCTTCAATTTGTGCCTCCAAAGAGCCATCTCCTATCACAATTTAGGGCGGTTTCTAACTAGAATTTTACCCAGATTCTATAGTGAATAAGAAAACAAGATTGAATGGAGTCCATGGGATTTCATTGTAGTAAAATGTTTTTCAAATTGCAAGTCAGGACTGGTGAACTATGAGATAGGATAGAATAAAATGTAACAAGAACCATCACGTACCATAAGATTACGTTTTATTTCTTAACAGTCTTACTTGTCTATGACATACATATGTGTGTATGTATGGACTAGGCCATAACACAAAATCTATTTTTTCCTTTGGATCCAGAGTCAACATGTCTAATAATCACTGTTTTGGAAAGAGCCTGGGCTTTGGCATCAGACGGTTCTAAATCTGAATGTTTTACTACTGCTGTTATTATCTAAAGAGTTTCTGTTCCAGGGCGCTCGGGGCTGGTGCACTGGGATGACCCTGAGGGATGGGGCGGGGAGGGAGGTGGGAGGGGGGTCAGGATGGGGAACACATGTCCAGCCATGGTAATTCGCGTGGATGTATGGCAAAAAACACCACAACACTGTAAAGTAATTAGTCTCCAAGTAAAATAAGTTTTTAAAAAAGAAAAGAGAGTTCCTGTCCCAAGTCAATTCTCTCTCCTCAGACTACTTGTGAGACCAAAGAAAAATTCCTTTTCTATTAAAATTCAAATATTAACAGCCCCAACGCTTTGTGGTGGCTATTGGAAACTTCTTATTGACAATAAAACTATTTAAATTATGATTTGAAATGAACAAAACTTTACTCATTCAGATGATATTTATAAATGCTTAGCCTAAACTCCATGGGAGCAGAAATCATATGGATTTCCCTTACACTCAAGCCAGACTTTTTAAATAGCAAGTCTCTATGAATATTCAATTATAATAATGGTTGAGCAAATAAAAGACTAAAGAAGCCCGTGAATGACTACTCTAACAAGGCATAAAACTGAGTCTTTAAGAAAATCAGATATATACATGTACTACTCAACTTATGTTTTCAGTAAATATTTATTTAGAACCTACTCTTTTCCAGGTACTTTGCTTGCCACTACAGTAAACAAAACAACAAAATTTGCTCCCTAAAGGTGAAGAGATATTACATAATAATCATAGAAACAGCAAGGGAGTGGAAGTTAAGTGCTATGCAGGGTATCAGGAAATAATAAAATAACAAAAGTTAACATAGACGCAGAAGAGAATTAGGAAATGCTCAGAAAAGCAGCTCCATGAGAAAATGTAGCCTGAATTTGAGGGTTGAAAGCTAGATGCTCCCCCACGCCGCCCCCCTTCAAGAGAGAACAGAGAAAAGACCAATGTAGACTGTCAGACTGAACTAGCAGGAAACTGGTGGGGAATAGAGTAAGAGACACAGAAAAGACCCCACTCGTTCAAATCAACCTTTCCTAAGGTGTTGAACCATGGGAAACTGGAGCACTGCATGATCACACGTACACTCTCTAAAGATCACTGAATTATCCTATGGAGGGTAGCTTGGAAGATGAAATAACAGTAGATGTTGTTAGGAAACTACCTGAAAGAAATTTCAGAATGTCAAGGTGGAGATGATTGCATCATCTTAGATAGGACCGTGTACGGGAATGAGACATGTCCAGAATCGAGGTTATTCTGGACACAAACTCAAGAAGAGACCTTGGTAATGAATTAAGAGTGGAAGATGGCACATGGTGAGGGTGAGGAAGGCATCAAGGAGAATACTTAGGTCTTGACCAACCAACTGGAAGAAAGAGAAGCAATTGGGAGGCTGAAGAGACAAATATCTGTGGCAAATGATTAATACAGTAGTATAACATTAAATTTGAAGTGTTGATAGGATGTTCAAAATTTTCAGGGAGGCACTTAATATCTGGGATGAAGAAGAGATCTAGCAAAGAGATACATACATGAGAAATATACAAAATTTTACATATGCAATTTAAATAAGGTAGATAAATGTGCTCACCTCAGTTCAGTTCAGTTCAGTTCAGTCACTCAGTCATGTCTGACTCTTTGCAATCCCATGGACTGCAGCATGCCAGGCCTCCCTGTCCATCACCAACACCCGGAGTTTACTCAAACTCATGTCCATTGACTCAGTGATGCCATCCAACCATCTCATCCTCTGTCATCCCCTTCTCCTCCTGCCCTCAATCTTTCCCAGCATCAGGGTCTTTTCAAATGAGTCAGTTCTTTGCATCAGGTGGCCAAAGTATTGGAGTTTCGCCTTCAGCATCAGTCTTTCCAATGAATATTCAGGACTGATTTCCTTTAGGATAGACTGATTGGATCTCCTTGCAGTTCAAAGAACTCTCAAGAGTCTTCTCCAGCATCACAATTCAAAAGCATCAATTCTTCCGTGTTCAGCTTTCTTTATGATCCAACTCTCACATCCATACGTGACTACTGAAAAAACCATAGCTTTGACTAGATGGATCTTTGTTGGCAAAGTAATGTGTCTGCTTTTTAATATGCTGTCTAGATTGATCATAGCTTTCCTTTCAAGGAGCAAGCATCTTTTAATTTCATGGCTGCAGTCACCATCTGCGGTGATTTTGGAGCCCCCCAAATAAAGTCTCACTGTTTCCTTTGTTTCTCCATGTATTTGCCATGAAATAATTGGACTGGATGCCATGATCTTAGTTCTCTGAATGTCGAGTTTTAAGCCAACTTTTTCACTCTCCTCTTTCACTTTCATCAAGAGGCTCTTTAATTCTTCTTCATATTCTGCCATAAGGGTGGTGTCATCTGCGTATCTGAGGTTATTGATATTTCTTCCAACAACCTTGATTCCAGCTTGTGCTTCATCCAGTTCAGCATTTTGCATGATGTACTCTGTATACAAGTTAAATAAGCAGGGTGACAATATACAGCCTTGACATACTCCTTTCCTGATTTGGAACCAGTCCATTGTTCCATGTCCAGTTCTAACTGTTGCTTCCTGATCTGCATACAGATTTCTCAGGAGGCAGGTCAGATGGTCTGGTATTCCCATCTCTTGAAGCATTTTCCAGTTTGTTGTGATCCACATAGTTAAAGGCTTTGGTGTAGTCGATAAAGTAGAAACAGATGTTTTTCTGGAACTCTCTTGCTTTCTCATTGATCCAACAGATGTTGGCAATTTGATCTCTGGTTCCTCTGCCTTTTCTAAAACCAGCTTGAACATCTGGAAGTTCATGGTTCATGTACTGTTGGAGCCTCGCTTGGAGAATTTTGAGCATTACTTTGCTAGCATGTGAGATGAGTGCAATTGTGCAGTAATTTGAACATTCTTTGGCATTGCCTTTCTTTGGGATTGGAATGAAAACTGACCTTTTCCAGTCCTGTGGCCACTGCTGAGTTTTCCAAATTTGCTGGCATATTGAGTGCGGCACTTTCACAGCATCATCTTTCAGGATTTGAAATAGCTCAACTGGAATTCTACCACCTCCACTAGCTTTGTTCATAGTGATGCTTCCTAAGGCCCACTTGACTTCATATTCCAGGATATCTGGCTCTAAGTGAGTGATCACACTATCATGGTTATCTCAGTCATGAAGATCTTTTTTGTATAGTTCTTCTGTGTATTCTTGCCACCTCTTCTTAATATCTTCTGCTTCCTCTTGCCACCTCTGTTTAATATCTTCTTTTTCTCTATAACCTTTAGTATAATCTGATATACTTTGTAATTATTTGATTACTTTTTTATTCCTTATCTCTCTCAAACTAAAATGTCATGGAAGGTTCATGAGAACAGTGATCCATCCCCATAGATTAGTACAGTTCTTTTTTTTCTTTTGAATACAGTTAATATACATCATGACCTGGGAGGGTTTAAGATTTCACTCTGGTTGGAAGCTGACACGTTATTCTGCCACAGTTAAAGGCAGTCTGACAGAAGACACAGACTCCTGACTTGGAGAAAAGAGACGTAATTACTCAGTAGCAATAGCCAGAGTCCCAGCGTTTGCTCTGGTTCCCCAGGCCCAGCCTCCATAGCATGACACAAAGAGGGCCAAGGAAACATACAGAGAAAGCACCATGCACTACAAGGGAAGGATGCCAAGCTTTTAAAAATCCCTAAATTTTTTCAAGGGCACTATGCCTGGAAATTCCCTGGTGGTCCAACAGTTGGGATTTGGTGCTCTCACTGCCACGGCCCAGGTTCAATCCCTGGTTGGGGAACTAAGATACCACAAACCATGTGATGCAGATACACAAAAAAAAGCATTATACCTGCCTAAACTTTGCCCTAGTGAGAGATACTATCTTATACCCAGTGGCAAACAAACCTCCCCTTTATACCAGAGAGAGAAACTAGTCTACATTCCAAGGCTATTTCCTGTACAAACACTCTTGAAAAGACTGTTTGAAACACATGCAGTCGATGTCTGTACCCATAAGACATGCAGAAAGATGAGAAAGAATTGAGAATTATCTCCCCAAACCACACATGGTTCCAAAATATGCCTTGTGCATATTTTGGAATGAAAGATCAATTCTTTGAGGTAGGTACTGTTATTATTTCCATCCCCAGGTGAACTTGTCCAAGGACACAGAGCTGGTAAGAGTCTCTGGAGAGCCCACTCTACCTTGGAGTACACACACACCTTAGGACAGAGAGTCCTCCTTACCTCTAACCTGGCCCTCTGTCAGCTACTTTAGCCTTTGTGAATGGGTGGCAGAAAAAGACAGAAAAGGGAGAAAGAATTTTAAAAGCTGAAGAAAAAGAAGCAAGAATGGAGTTTTTCAGATATTCATACCTCTTCATACACCCAGAATTACAGAAGATGGGAACTTTTGAGTTCACCTTACAGATGAGAAAACCAGGACTTGACCATGGGCTTTCTCTCCTTAGTCAGAGGAAGTTAGGGCAAGAACGAAGTAACCACTAGTAATCGCTTCCTGACAGTCTTTACCTTGCACATTTCAGGCCTAGGGCATTCCTCCCCTACACCTTTCTTACACTGGTGGTGTGCCCCAAACCTGGAGGACAGGCTATGCTACGGAGTCAATCAATAACCAAGGAGATCTGTGACGCAGAGCAGGAGGTGGAGACCGGAAGCCCACACTGCCTATATGACCCTTCCAGTCCCAGGGTTCCAGAGCCAAGTGGTAAGGTCGGTGCAGTTTTCAACTGAGCTCTAGAACCAGCACTTCAGCCATGAAAGTGGCAAGCATCTTTCTCCTCACTGCCTTGGTTCTGATGAGTTTATCTGGTAGGTGTCTTTGCGTATTTTTCTGATTTGAGTAAAACCTTTTTGACCTGTTGCCTTATTGAGCACATTACTTTCAAGACTTAGAGTCTACTCTTGAACAGATCTTTTGGTTCTAGGGAGATGAAATAGGATCAGTGGATGAGAATTATATATAGAAAGAAGGATTTTAACATAACACAGGAAAACAATTTTACTAGTGTTTTTTTCCTCAGGTAATGAAGCTGACTCTTCATCAGAGATATGGTAGGAAAATGAAGGGATTATTTCAACATCAAGTACCCTTCTAACTCTGTGCATGTTTAAGGCCAATTTACAAATTTTATGTCCTCATGGAATTGTAGAAATAGGTTACAATGGTTTCCAGTTATTCAGTGTACAGGGCAGAGTTTAAGAATTTGACTTTTGACCTACAGAATATTTTTAGAAAAAATATTCTTCTTGAATAGATGGTGTGTGTTTATCTTCAAACTGTCTTGATAATGCTGAGAGACAATCTGAACCCCCAGAATCGGCATCAGCTTCCTTTTCGTCTTTGGAAATGGATAATGTGTTAAATTTTTTATCAGATCTAGCAAAGAAACCAAATCAACACTTTATGAAAACAGGAACAATGCTGTTTGTTGTATTTGCTAAATATTTATGGGAGCGGTGGTCCCTTTTCCATTTCTCATGCATATCAATTAATACAGATAGATGCCTGTGTGGCGATCATCTGCTCATTAAATCTTAGACTCAACTAAATTCTAAAATCCAGTGGGACTCTCACCACATCAGGTTCTGACTATTCCAGGGACCTTCTTTTCCAAGCCCGTGAGTGTCTAATGCCTTTTCAAAACATGTAGCTCAGGAGAACTACCTCCTTACCTAGTTGACCTCAGAGATTGTTAATAACAAAATCAAATCTGACCAACATCAAATTAGTCCATCTTCCTGCAATGAGCTCACCCACAGTCACCATATCCTATATAAACATGATGTCATCAAGACCTGCTATTGTCTGGAGAATGCAGCATGACAATTTTAAGTATCTACCTGTAAATTCAAAAAATGTGAATTAAACTAACAGCACAATGCAATGGACGAAAAGAGGTGTTTGGGAACCGAAGTTTGAGTTGTCAGAAGATTCCGCTTTTTTAGCATCACTTACGAAAGAAGACTTGCATATAAATATAAAAGTTGGTTTTGCATCACAAGACCTGGTAATTGCTAGTGTTAACTGTTTTACTGGTTATAGAAACTCTCCATACCTTTATCTATAAACTTGAGATAGATACTTACATTTCCTACATCAATAACAAGTTGCTAACTAGAATGTCAGTGAGCATTCAGAAGGTATTTGCTCTGTGCCTGAGACATCTGAAGCAGTAAGTACATCATTTTTATTTTCAAGGAAATAAGTCAACTTGTCTTAAATATACAAAACTTTTGTCCTAATCAAATTTTTGCTTAATTTTTTTGAGGTTTCAGAAGGCAGGCTGTGAGTGAACAGCAGTGAGATGTCCTTGAGGAAAAAAGACGAAAATAAGAAGGGCTAGGTGGCGAAAGAGGCCAGCAGAGAAGACATAGACTTAAATGGAAGCAGACATTTCTGAATGAGAATACATCTGTCCTCTCCCATTCAAGACTCAACTTCACATGTCTGATTTATGTTTTCCAGGTAACAGTGGAGCTAACATCCTGGGAAGAGAGGTAGAGATAATTTTGTAATTTTTTTTTAACCTCTGGGGCTAGAAGTGTTTATTCCAACCAAAGCATAGTCTAACTCGACTTTCAATTTATCCTCAAGTTAATACAAGGAGTATGAATGCTGGCAAGGCTTAACCTACTAAATGTGGGTAGTAATTGTAGTTCCCCATAGGTGCTTATGTTGAAGGACAAATTCTCAGATACATGGGCAATTTCTGTGTAGTCATGTTTGCTGTAAAGGGGTTTTTATATGTAGTGGGACTATCCTGTAAGACAAGAATTTTAAGTGGACACCAGCGGAGGAAGTGTCCTCTTCTCATTGCATTTATATATAGTAAGAAGGCCAATGACAAAACAAAAGTGCATGAGTAAATAAATTATTACATTTGGGATGTATTATAAAGAAGTTCTGATTCCATTAGCAACTTACCCTAGAGTTTCCCTGGTGGCTCAGTGATAAAGAATCAATTAATACCAGTGCAAGAGAGACATGGGTTCGATCCATGGTTGGGGAGGATCCCGCAAGCTACGGAGCAAAAAAACATGTTTGCCAAAACCATTGGCAAATGGGGTTAGCACTCTAGAGCCCAGGAACCACAATGACTGAGCCCTCGAGCTGCAACTCCTGAAGCCCATGGGCCCCTAGACTCATGCTCCGCAACAGGAGAAGCCAGCGCAATGAGAAGCCCACACCCGCTAACTAGCGAGTAGCCCACCCTCACTGCAACCAGAGAACGTCTGCGCAGCAACAAAGACCCAGCGCAGCCAAAAATAAAGAAATAATAGAGTCAAGTGGTGAAGAGCTAAAGTTCAGGACCTAGACTGACAGGGTTTAAATCCAGGAACCAGTAATTATTAAGTGTGTGACCTAGGATGATTTACTCCGTTTGTACTTCATTATCCTTCCTAGAAGAAAACTAGGATAAAAAGTTCATAGGCTAGTTGTGAAGTTTAAATATAATAATACATAAAAAGCATTCAGGACAGTGTCTGCCCTGTGAAAGTCATTTCATAATTACTAGTTCTCACTGATGGTAGAGAAAACAGGCTGCGCAAAAACTCCGAAGGTGGAAGGCACTGTATGTCTTTAAGTGATTTGGTAACAGGGTGACAGGACTACTGTGTGCAAGGAAGAACATGCTTCAAGGTGCGGCTGACCTGAGAGAAGCTAGCACTTGTAGTGACTGTAAACTTGAGCATTATCTCACTCACCTTATTCAAACCTCACAACACCATGATGAGACAGGTAGGAAAAAGGACAACATGATTCTTATTTTGCAAATGAAGTGACTGTGGTTCAGAGACACCAAGAGATTTACCAATGTCACACAGCCTGTAAGTAGAAGAGGCATTATTTAAAACCAGGTTTTCTGAACGCAAATTTTGGATTCTACCCTTTAGAACACTTAGTATCATCCTGCCAATCTATTTTTAAGGTGATCAACCAGGGAGATTTTAGAGACTGTGCTATAAATTCAAAAAATGAAAAACGATTCATTCCATTTATAGGCCAAGTGTACAAATGAAGTGAACGGATGTCCCAGGATCTATAACCCTGTCTGTGGGACAGATGGAGTTACTTACGCTAATGAATGCTTGTTATGTATGGAAAATAAGTGAGTACAAGCTTGAATTTCTTTTAAAATATATATTTTAAGCTAGAAGTCTTTAGGTTTTTGTATATCTAAGATCAGTGAATATGCCAATAACATGAATTTCACCATGTGAAAAACAAAGTACCTAGTTGCCCCCCAAACATTCTTGATCTCTTTTTCTCTTTATATATCTGTAAAGATTATATAGAAGTGTGTGTGCATTATGATAGAAAAGAGTATACATTGTGTCAAGCATTGTGCAAGGTATTTAATATTCATAATGACTCTATGAGGTAAATAATACTAAGCTTATTATGCCCAGGAGAAAATTGAGATTTAGTTAGTTTAAATAATGCTCAGCAATGAGTGACAGATCTGGTACGAAATCCTTGCTCTTTCCATGATAAAGTCAGGTACCAGCCTAAGTACGTGTGAGATACAGAAGAAAATTCTCCAGGTTTTGTCTCCCAGTTTGCTTAATGCTCAACACTAACACAATGGGGTCAGTAGTAGTGTAAGCAAAGGCTCTGCGCGCACAAAATCAAAAAGAATTAATCATGCCTGCTAGGATTTTGAGAAGTTTGGAGGCTTTCTCTAGGACATTCTAAAGAAGGAGAGAGAAGCATTCCAATATGAAGAAAAAACTGAACAAAAGCCAGAAAGTAAGTAATAATATGGTGCAGTATAAAAGGTGTTTAAGAAATTACCAAGCAATAGAGGAGGGAAAGTGTTTGAATGCTTCTTTCGATTAATTTTTTTTAATTTAAAAGTCAGTTCTGTGATAAAAACCCAAAGCTTGTATAGCAAATGAGATAGTATGGATTTTTTAAAGGTCACAATATACCCCAAATTCCATTAAAATTAAAAAAACATTCTTTGCAATAGTAATCATCGTGTTTACTAAAGTCCTAAAATATGCAAATATGAATTATATTGATTAGGTGACCACAAACCTATTTTGGAAACACTTTTTTTACCAGTTTTGTTTTTTTTTGGAAACACTTTTTTTAATGGATGTGAGAACCAGCCTCAGTGGAGTTTCTGAACTGACTGTAGGTGGCTAGGTGATGGGAATCAGACTCACGAGCTCAGAGAAATAAATTTGCCACAGATGTTCTGTCTTTGCTACTGAACACTTTCTGTCAAGCATTGTGCTAGTCTTCTCCACTTTCCTTGTGAATATAACTAAGAGAAAATAGCACAAATAAGGTAGCTCCTTGTAACTTGTGACAAGCACCATTAAATGGGTATTAGCAATGTGCTACAGGAATGAAGGAGAGAGACAGATTGCTTCTTACTGAAAGGGTCAAGAAAGGATTCATGAAAAGGAAGTCATTTAAACAGTGGTCTGTTTTCAGAGTATCACAAAAGCCTTCCAGGTTAAATAAAGATGCAGAATGGTCAAACAAAAGAGATTCCACAAGGAACCTAGAAAACTGTTATTTTGGAACTGATGTGTGTTAAGACTTTGATTTAGGCTCAAATGAGTGCATGTACTTCCATCATTCCACTGCTCTAATTCACTGTATCATGAACCCTCTTTTTGATCTGCTTTAAATCATTTCAGAAAATTCTTGGTATTTAACAAGGATTGTGGAATTAGGTTCCCAGGGAGAAATATTTAATATCCTAAAGTTTTAGGCCGAAAACATTAAATTCTCTGCTTTTAAAAAAATTATAAAAGAAAGTTGAAACCACCTGTTAATTTTCTCATGGCCTATGTTATTGATGTTAAAGTCAAACACCATATTTCTGTCCAAGGGGAGGGGAAAGCAGTACAACAGCCTTGAGACTTGGGCGATTTCCATGCGCCAAGATCAAACAGCCCAATATTTAGAGTGAAACCCTGGAAAAACACGAGCATAGGGCTGGGACACCCTGTTTCTTTAGACTTTAAAAATCTATCGGCCCTACCTGCTTTTTCTATTCTTTTAAAAATATGTAAATAAGGGAGCAATATTTGAATGCCTGAAAAAGTAATTTCTCTTCCTATATTTCTGTGATAAGAAAGCAGGAGAGAGAAATGTGGCTTTTTGAAAAGTACCATTTAAAAAAAGATATTTTTAGTTGGAGGATAGTTGTTTCACAATGTTTATACAACAGTGTGAATCAGCCATAAGTATACGGATGTCTCCTCCCTCTTGAACTGCCCCCGCCTTGTCCCAACCCCCACCCCAGGCTGTCACAGAGTACTGCGTTGAACTTCCTGTGTTGGACAGCAACTTTCTATTAGATTTCTGTTTTACATATGGTAATATATATGCTTCAGGGCTACTCATGTATCATTTTGCTTTTCTTTCTACTGCTCATTAAAACCCTCAAACAAGTATTAATATATTGTATGGTTAACTAGATCCAGGTTCTGACCCTAGTTGTTTTGTTTTGAGATGAGTAGACGAACGAGGGCTTGCATCTCCTTGGTCATTATGCTCCTGGAAGATATATTCAGTAAGAACTTTTTCTCCAATTACTCTATATCTTCTCAGGCAACCTACACTGGCAAATTCTTTTCTATAAACTAGCATTCTCCTGTAAGAACTTTTTGCAAGGACGGAAATGCTGTCCAATATGGAGGCCTCTAGTCACGGCACCAGCACTTAAAACGTGGCTACCATAACCAAAAAGCTGGACTTTTAACATTGTTAAACTGATTTAAATTTAAGCAGCTATATGAGATCATGTCAGCTGTCATGGACAGCATAGCTATGGAAAATAAGTCAAACCATGGGCTCTGTCTAGATGCTAACTAAAGCAACTATCCTACGAGATAGGGATACGATTTCCTTTTGCAAAATCTCACAGATGGGAATCCCCAGAGTCCTAAGGCAAAGGTCCGAAAGTAGCCTGGGCACCTGCTAAGCTGGAAATCTGGTGGCTAGGAAAATGATGTCAGCAGGAAAAGCAACAATGGATTAAAGATTAATTCCAAGGCTTTTAATGATGCCCTGCTAGATCTGTCAACTCTACAAGGATGAACATTTTCCCCTTCTGTTGTATCCTCAATATAGGTAGTAGTTCTCAATCAGTATTTGATGACTTAATAAGTGAATGAATATATGAATAAGAGAAACAGAAATGGAAGGAAATCTCAAACCTCTCATTTTAAATAAAGCTGAATTTTTTCCTTGTTTTCCCGCCATAGTTACATTTTCTCAGCCAAGTTTAAACTAATTTTTTTTTCCCCAATCTCTTCTACAGGGAACGTCAGACTCCTGTCCTCATTCAAAAATCTGGGCCTTGCTGAGAACAAACGTTCTGAAATCCCATAAGTACACTACAATGCGTGCTTGGCCTGATTGCTGAATAAAATGCATCTAAATACGTCCTGTTGTTTCCATATGCTTTTTCCTCAAAGGCATGTTTGATTATACCGAGAACAGAGGATGGAAGCAAACTCAAAATAAACCAAGTTTTACAAAATACAGCAATCCTATAATTTTGGACAGGGTTTCTTTCAGGATGCTTTTCCCTTCCCCATCCTCCTCACATTCTGAGGACTCTGTCCCAGGAAATGTGACTGCAGACGTTAAGTGACAGGATACAGTTGATCACAAATATCATAATCCCATGGGGATTAGACTAGCATTTTAAGAAACAATTGGAAAACTCTCAGTCCAGAAACATGTTGCCTCATACCATTCACTGACTGAAATAATTTCTTTAGGGTTCCTTGGAATTTAACTGAGCATCTATTGTGCCTGGCACTGGTCTAGGCACAGAGGCATATGATTCTGAAATGCTGCCTGTCCAGTGGAATAGAGTTTAGTCTTAAAATTTTCCATATATCTCACAGTGGATTTGAGGTGAGACATGATTTTCTCAAAGAGGCTCTAAATCATTGAGGAAACCAAAAGAGTTACATTTTCTCGGCTGTGTGGTGGAGGAGCCTTTGCTTCAGCCTTAACCCTCCCCCAGCAGAGACCATTCCCTACTAGTTACTGAGGTGAGTGGCAGTGATGTAGAGCTTCCCATTTTCTCTGGCAACCCGAGGACTATATCTCTGGCTTGACTTGGAGATCTGCTTTTTTGGTCTCACGGGTTTGCGCTAAGATGAACAAAGAGGAACTAAGACCTGATTCTGATATAACTTTTGCCACCAAAGCACTCCCAAGAGATGATCTGCTGTAGAAAATAGGGACTTCAGACCTACAGACTACAGATGAAATGATCATGAGGCCTCTGGGTAGTTCACTTTGCTTTACCTACGAGCCACAATAACCCTGTGTGGTTACCCTTATCTGGTGAGTAAACTTAGCAAAGTTAGATAACCTGACTTATATCACCACCAAATAAGGTGGCAAAATCAGGCTTTTAATTCAGGACAGACTCCAAATCTAATGCATTTTAGTCTAAACCACAATCACCCCAGGTAGACTATCCCTTCCTGATTTCTTCTACAGGAACTTTAGGTAACATGCTCACATTAAATGGCATATATAGAAATAAGAAGTGCCTCAAAAGGAAAAAGACATCTATAACCACAAAAATAGAGAAGGAAAAGCAGCTTGAATTCCTAAACTCAGACAAAGAAGTAGCCCAGAATGGAAAGTGGATAGAGGGTGAGATGACCCTGAGATGCATCAGGTTCCCTGATAAATAATGGAGAATTCATCACCCACTGAACCAAAAGTAGCCAATAAAATCTGCCCACACTTGCAAAACACAGTTGCATGACACTTAAGTTTTAGGTTAATTTCTTGCGATATTCAGAATATACACAGCTTGAGGTTTAAGTCTGACCACTAGGGGATGCTGTGGTCTACTAAGTGACTCAGCCAAACACACCTCGCAGCTCACCAGGTTAAGTTATGGATGCAAGATGGCTTCCAGCATCTTGTCTGTGACGCTAGAGGACATTTGAAGGGCAATGCTAAGCTTAAGGAACTTTGCTCTAGTAAAGAGATTTAAACATTGAATGCTAGAAATTGTCGAGGTCTGGAGAGAAGAGATTTGGAGATTACAGGCAGAGGCAATACGTAAACCTAGATTGTCTACCTTTAATGGTTCTGCTCACTTTCTGACTTGTTCAAAAACAAATTTAGGCACCCCACATTTCTGCCTGGCCACATTTTTGAGGCCTCCAACCTAACTGTTGCTAGGCCAAATTCTTGGGACACAAGACAAACAAGAGGAAAGAGCTGCCCCTGGAAAGAAAGGAAAGACAACTAATGGCATCTGAAAGCAAATGTATGAGTCACATGATTCAAGGATCTGAAACTGAGAGGGATCCTGGAGGGCTCTCCTGGGTAGGAATCTTTTCCCTGTCCCATATTTCTCATTTGTAGAAAAAGGGCTTCAGCCTCCTAGGCCTTTCCTGAGTTCCAAATAGCACATTCAATCAGGAAAGTAAGAGAATGCAGAAACAAAGGAAGAGCGACCAAGAAACTATAATGCAGTGATTAAAGCCGAGTCCTGGTTCCTCCTCAAGGGGCATTGTTGCTGTTCAGTTGCTAAGTCGTGTCTGACTCTGCGACCCCGTGGACTGCAGCACGCCAGGCTTCCCTGTCCTTCACTATCTCCTGGAGCTTGCTCAAACTCATGTCCATTGACCTGGTGATGCTATCCAACCATCTCATCACCCACTTCTCCTCTTGCCCTCAATCTTTCCCAGCATCAGAGTCTTTTCCAAGGGATACACTTAATGATATCTTTGAGTTCTTCTGAAAGAACTAAGGCCCACACCCAGGAGGATGGTAACTTCAGGCTGAGCACAAAGTTCCCGGAACCACTCTGTTATCTCACCCATCAACCAATCAGAAGAGAATCACACACACTATAGCCTTCACCCCAAATTTTACCTATAACAATTTCTCCCTAAATGGCATCAGAGAGTTGGGGTTTTTGAGCATAAGCCACCTCATGCCCGTTGCTTGGTCCTCCAATAAGTCTCTGCTCCACACTCTGACGTTTTGGTTGTTTGGCCTCACTGTGCAATGGGCACATGAACTTATGTTCAGTAACAGACTGATTTCTTACAAATGATTTTTTCCTGACAATCTGGATTTGGAAAGGAAAGGACAAAATGAAACCTACCTTCCTCTCTGGAACAGGCACCACAGATAGAAACAGTGATGAGCCAGCTGACTTTGGTGTCAACTACAAATTGGCGCTTGCCATCTACCTATCTACTGCTGCAAGGATCAAGTCATATGCTGCTACAGGTGCTGACCTTCAACATCCCCTGAAAGAAATTCAGGGTGATGGTCAGAAATCAAGCATTTAGTTGCAAGGGTGGAGAATGGCAGGACAGGTCTTTCAGATAGATGATTTCAGGAGCCCAGTTCTTGTATCTCCCCATATCTAGAAAAGCACTAAAATCCTTCATGGTAATCACTGTTCCCTGTAACTAGCAAAGGCTTCATGAGACTAGTAGAAACTTTCTGGAAAAATATGTGCTTGATTGCATGTATTCCCCCTTCACCAAAAATCATGTATATACTGACCATTCCCCCCACCACCTCTTTGGAACAGTTTCTCAGAGCTATCTGAGGTGCTGTCTCCTGGGCTGCAGTCCTCATTCTGCCCCAAATAAAATTTAACTTGCAATTCTCACATCATGCTTTTTTTTTTTTTAAGTCCACATAACTATTCTTACAGGCTTCCCATGCCACTAGTGGTAAAAAGAAAACAAAACCCGCCTGCCAATGCAGGAGAGAGACGGGGGTTTGAGATCTGATTCGGGGAAGATCCCCTGGGGGGCAGGGCATGGCAACTCACTGCAGTATTCTTGCCTGGAGAATCCCATAGACAGAAGAGCCTGGTGGGCTACAGTCCATAGGGCTGCAAAGAGCTGGACATGACTGAAGCAACTTGGCACCACACAAGTATTCTCATCTTTGGCTGGCTCCTGCCAGATTTCCCTGGATCCTCTCTGCAGGTTCTGGAGACAGTAGTGTGTCCCAGTGGTCACCAGGAACTTTAAAGAAGGAAAAGGAATTTTCCATCAATGCTTTATGGTGAGTGTTGGCTGAGAAGACCCCATTTTCTTCAGGACACATCTTCTCAAAGGTCATACATGGATAAGCTTATCTAGCTTAAGTTCTCCACTGTGGCCATTGTAATTCATGGTTCTCTTTGGGAAGCTTAACTTGCTCGTTCAGCCTTCAAACAAAGTTTTACTTGCTGGGGGCCTTATTCTGGACCCAATCCAGCGTAAACTGGACCCGGCCTGATCCTCCACCGGGTCTGGTTTAGGGGTCGGACCAGGCTTGTCACTGGAAACAGTCCTATCTCTATGTCCCACAGCACCCAACTCAGGCCAGTTTGGGGATCCAGGCCACAGGAAAAAAAAATGCTCAAAATGCAAAAATGCTCAAAACAGTGAACACTCCTAACACACAATCTATGGATGGAGGATTGGAGGAAACTTACCCGCCACCTCCAGAGGCAGTGAGGAAGCAGCGACTCAAGGGATTCCTCAGGTACCTTCGCTGCTGTTGCTTGTTGCCGCTGAGGGCCATCAAAGGTCTCCTTGTTTCCCTGTTCAGTCACCAGACCTTGTGATAAGATAAACTGAGGCATATTAAAAGTTCTATTTGAGCAAAAATGGATTCAAATTGTGCAGCATCCAAAGTAGCAGTTAGGAAGGAGCCCCAAGAGTCCGTGCAAAGTGGCATTTACTTTCAGAAAGGAGGCGGGACGAGAAGTTACTAGACAAAAAGCAAATTGAGTATCGTAGGGTCACTTTTCTTTAGGGGATGGCGAGGGTCTATCAGGCAGATTACTTAACTGATGCTGATTAGGCAATTTCTGATCACTAGTTTCAGATTCTATTTCTGGGAATGGAAACTAAAATTAAGTTAATTCAGTTGGTGACATGGGTCTTAGCCTAAGAAACTCCATTTTGGGCAGGTTGCCTTATTTTTAACACACCCATCAGAAAGCATGTGGATTGCTATTTGATTTGCAGTTTCATGTCTGGTTGGTTCAGCGGCTCACAGAGGGAGACTCAAGAAGGAGGGGATATATGTATACATTCGGCTGATTCACAGTTGTCCTATAGCAGAAACTAACATAACATGGTAAAGCAGTTATATGCTAATTTTAAAAAGAAATTTACAACTGAAATGTGTTTACAGGAGAGAGGCTACCATGATAGGGAAGAATTTGCAACTTTGTGCTATGATAGATGGTTGAAAGAATAGGAAACTTTGGTCTGAGGAAAGGAAAACCTTTAGAAATCTGGTGGCTTTTTTCAAACAATTTAAGGGAGAGAGTGTTAACACCATGAAAGCAGAAACTCTCAGTGCTGTATTACAGGCTGGAAGACAGTATCTATCATCTAGGAAATGCCTGATTAATATTCTTTTTGTTACATAAATGAATGAAGAAGAGAAATTAACATGCTCTTTTTGGCCCCAAAGGGTAGAATTTAGACTAATTGAGTAGGGATTAAAGGGAGGTTGATTTGAGTTCAGTAGAAAATCAAATAGTATAATGGTTAAAATCAAGGACTCTGGGTTAGAGTCCTGGGGTGGAATCTGGTTTTACCACTGTTTAACCATGTGTCCTGGGAAAAGGCAGAGAATTTCTCAATATCTCAATTCCTTAATCTCTTATATAGGGTTAATAATGACAATAACAAGTCCCTCTTAGGGCAGTCAGCACAATGCCTGTCTTATAGTTAGGTGTTCAAGAAGGATTAACTATTGTTGTTGTTGTTGTTGTTGTTATTCATCTCATAACCCTTTGAGCTCGCTAAAGAGGTCTCCTGGTACATGAACATTTCCCTGATAGGAGGAGAAACAATTCACTACCTATTAAATTGTTATCTTACAGAAGAGATTCTTTAACTGGATCCAAGGTCAGACTAAAATCTCTCTGCTTTTAACTGTAGAAAAATTCCAGAACTATAAACCACACCCCCAAAACAAGAACTCTAGAGTAGTGGCTGGAAATAAGTTTTGCGGAAGGAGAAGGTTTTTGTGGCCCTCGTAGAAGATAAGGTAGTAAACCCAGCTTCCACTGTTATAACATTCCCCTTCTCTGGAGAAATAAGAAATGCAGGACAGTTTCCATTACTGGTTTCAGAGTATTTGAAATTTAAAGCTACACAGACAAAAACAGTATACAAAAAAATATTTTTGTCTATTGGAGAAGTAAACTTGTTTGAAATTAAACTTTTTTTTGAGTATATTTTTTTATAGTCGATGATTTCTTATAGTTTATGGAGCCTCCTGAAGAATAGGAACATGAAAAATATTGAACCTTTTATTTCCATTTCTCTTGCCCAGTTTAGCCCCTAAAAACCTTTGCTTATTCCAACTAAGTTAAAATAAAATGTATTTGCATAATAAAGGAGGCAATTACATAAAAATGTCCTAAGCTCTACACGGCCAACAATTTCCTTTGTTTTCATTCATTATGTAAGCAGTACCTAACTTTTAGCTAAAAATATGAGAAATGGAGGTAATAAGATGATGTTCATGAAAAAGGAGTAATACAGATTTTTGCTTTTCAACAAATAGACACTCACTGGAAAGCCAATAAACATCAAAAATAAAAATGGCTATTTGGAGATCAGGTCAGAAAACACCGTTTGGAGGAGTGTCATTTGTGGCCATGAATTTTTTTTGAAGATGGTAATATTACATGTTGCAGGGATGGGGACCCCTTCCAGGGCCCGGAACTGGGCTCTTGTCTAACACTCAGAACTGAATTGTCCAAGGAGACACACGTGCTGACGAAGCAAGAGACTTTATTGGTAAAGGGCACCCGGGTGGAGAGCAGTGGGGTAAGGGAACCCAGGAGAACTGCTCTGCCACCTGGCTTGCAGTCTCGGATTTTATGGTGATGGGATTAGTTTCTGGGTTGTCTTTAGCCAATCATTCTGACTCAGAGGGCTGGAGAGTATAGCTGTGGAACATCCCTGGTGACTCAGACGTTAAGGAGTCTGCCTGTAATGCGGGAGACCTCGGTTAAATCCCTGGGTCTGGAAGATCCTCTGGAGAAGGAAATGGCAACCCACTCCAGTATTCTTGCCTGGAAAATCCAATGGATGGAGGAGCCTGGCAGGCTACAGTCCATGGGGGTCGCAAAGAGTCAGACACGACTGAGTAACTTCACTTCTTCTTTTGACTCAGAGTCCTTCCTGATGGTGCATGCCTTATTCAGCCAAGACGGATGCCAGAAAGGATTCTGGGAGGTGGTTGGACATGTGGTGTCTCCTTTTGATCTTTCCTGAACTCTTCCGGTTGATGGTGGCTGATTAGTTCCGTCTTCCTTACCAGGACCGCCTGTCATAAAAGAGCTCATGCAAACAGTTACTATCGAGCCTGGCCAGGATGGGCGGTCTCAGTCAGTGTGTTTCCCCTAACATTATAGATGACTGTTCAACTTTTTGCATGTGTAGTCATGAATAAGGCGTGTAAAATAAATTTAATAGTATTTGGGGGGCTTTTTATTGTTCCCTGTTGAGGGAAGAAAAGGACTAACAGGAAGTGGCAGATTAGGAGTCTAGTTGTGTTGTCAAACAGTTGTGTTAGAAAGAGAAAAATAAACACAAAGAAAACAACTGGGAAAATAAGAAAATGCATACCTGTGGAAATTAGAGGAGCAAAAAGCAGAAGGAGACATGTGTAGCATAAAACAATAATAAAAATAATAAAGATAAGCACCTAAATAGAAAGAGAATGAGAAGCAGAGAGAAAGACAGTGAAAATTTAGGAAGTTTCATGGTGAATGTAATTCTTTAAGGCTATATTCAAAGTAAGTTATTGTATTTTGAACTGCTTATGCTAAATATCAGGGCTTTTTAAAACTCTTATTTACTGAGATATATGTGTTTTTCTTTAAAATTTACAGCTATATGTTTGAAATAAATTTTTTTTGACTTCTGAAGACTTTTAAATACTCAAAAAATGGCTGAATAGAATTCAACTTTCAAATCTTAGCAATGTAAATTAGCCCTTAATGTCTTGTAAAGTTAATGAAAATTAATAAAGATAATAGGAGCTAACTTGTACTAATAATCCTACGTCCCAGACCCTATGTTAAATGCTTCGCTTGCATTGTCCCATTGAATCCTCACAAGAACCACCCCTAACCCCCCAACCCACCCCCCAGAGCCTCATTTTAGAAACGAGAAACCTGAGATTCTCATTCACTCAGGGTTATAACTAGTACAACTGCAGAGTTCCTTGGCTTATCTGTCATGTTACACTCTCTGTCCATCTCTCACTTGTAACTGCTGCTGCCTTGATCTATATCAGCATTTATAGCCTCCCCTTCTTTAAAAATAATTACTCCAGGTTCCCTGAACCTACCATGCTCTCTAGCCTCTGCATTACATCTCTGAATTATCCTTATTGCTCAACTCCCTCCCACCCACCCACCATTCTATTTCTCTCTCTCTTACACACACATATTATTCCCACACCCTCCATCTGTCTCATTTTTTCTTGGCTTATCAGATGAAGGTATGACCTCTGAGAATTCTTTCTTCATACAACTCTTTTTAAGTGTCCCCTCTTTTTGCTCCTTTTATGTGCTTGCCAATTTCTCAAACATTTTTTCATGATCTCTGCCACTGCAGAAGCCTTGGTCTCTCCAAAGTCTTCTAGCCGTTCCTCTTTTCTTGATTTTCTGGGTATCTAAAGCACTCTCAGGTATTTGAGTCAGGTCAGTAAATCTGTTTCATAGCCAAACACACATCTCCTTCCCCAGTGCATGCTCACCAAAAAAATCAATGGTATCTAGCAGAGGTAAAACGTGAGGAACAACAAAATTTTCCATAGAATTTGGACAATGGAATCCACCCCTAAAACACTCTCTCAAGTCTTACCCCTCTTCTCCATTTCCTCAAATACTACCCTCTCAAAGCCCAGCATTACTGCTGATATGACTTAAAATAACTCACTAGGTGCTCTACCTGCCCAAAGTTATTCAGCCTGTCTTCCTTCCGATATATCCTCCTACTTTATACACTCCATGCAAAATAAGTGCTTAGTCGTTTCAGTCGTGTCCAACTTTTTGCGATCTCATGGACTGCAGCCCACCAGGCTCCTCTGTCCATGGGATTTTCCTGGCAAGAATACCGGAGTGGGCTGCCATTTCCTCCTCCAGGGAAACTTCCCAGCCGAGGGACTGACTGAACCTGTGTCTCCTGCATCTCCTTCATTGGCAGGCAGATTCTTTACCACTGCGCCATCTGGGAACCCTTGCTTCTGGACCACAAAATAATTAAAGTTGTCCTTTAATGAAAAAGCTGTAATGGCTACACATTGTCTACTAAAGAAGGCTCTAATTTAGCCTGGTGGTTATAAGTCCTTAATGTCTTTCTGCATTCCTTTTTTATCTGTCACTTTTACCTATTTAATAAACATTGCTTAAGATATTGGTTCTCAAATTTTAAACTCAATGAGAATCCCCTGGAGAGTTTCTTTACAATTTCAGTGGCCTAACCTCACCTTGCAGATATTTCAGATCAGTGGAGTTGGGATGGATCCCCCAGTTCCTCATCTACCTCAGTTGTTAAGCCTCCCATGAGTTTTTTCCTGCTCTCCCAAAATGTTCTCTTGCAAATTCCCATAAAAATGTGTTGGTTCCTCTCTCTTTTTTTTTTTTTTTCATTTTTACTTTATTTTACTTTACAATACTGTATTGGTTTTGCCATATATTGACATGAATCCACCACCTCTCTTATTATAACAACAGTCAATCTTGAATGGTAAGAAAGTGTGCTAATCTTTATGTGTTTGTTGGAGTTTCCTAGGAGGAGTAATTGAGGCCTAAGTGTTTCTGCATTCTGTATTACATCAACACAGCACTTTCTCTAATAAATGAAAGTTAATTTATGTCAAGAATGTTGTGGTGGTCAAAATTTGTAAAGAGTTGGGGTTCCTGCTTTCCTATTATATGAAAATTGAGATTTAAAAATTGACGTGTGGAGAAAGACAACTTTTCTTTATCCAATTATGTTCAGTAACTGGAGTCTACAAATTAAATGATCTATAACAGATTGACAGGAGAAAAATGACTAATTCATATCCATATAAAAGCTAACAAAAAAGTCACTAGCTTGTTACATGGTGAAATTTAGAGGTGTATATGCTTAACTCGGTAGGGGAAAAGAAGGAAGAAGAAAAGGCTTCTATGGGAAGAACAAAGAGACACAAACGGGTTTTTAGGAGAGCAGAAGATTAAAAAGTGCATGACGTCTGTCTATGCTCGTGGGAACGGTCCTTCTCTCTTCTTCAGTGACTTACTTTCATTTACTATAGGGTTACTCTTATTTCTGTTCCCTGTAGCGCTGCCCCAGAGAGGGAATGACGGCAGTCTTATCTCCCAGAAGTTGCCTGGATCTCTGGATGAGCTGTTGCTTCTGTTCAGTAGATAAAATCCTGCACATTTAGGATGGGAGAAAAGGCCACTATCGGTGGAAAAAAGAAAGCAAGACTTTCGGGAGGTAAGACTAAGGGCCTGGGGGTTGTATGCCTACTGCCCTCCTCTCTCTGCGTCCAGTGTAGGAGGCAGGGAGAACAAGGCTTCTTAGGGGTGAGAGGAAAGGAAACTGCGAAGCACAGGGAGATGGACCTAAGCGTCAGGGAGGCGTATCTTCAAGGAAAAGATGATCACTGCTCTCGAGAGTGTCAGCCCCATGCTTGATTCGCCACTTGCTTCACACCAACATTCTCCCAAACCCCTGCCCAGTGTAAACGATGCTCCCGTATCTTGTCCCTGCCTTTGCCTAGCTTGACCACATTTAGTTCGAGTTCTATTGGGAGATAGTGAAGTGTGTCATGCTTACAAACTGTGTCTATAGGAACAAAAATGGGCATTTTGCACACCTAACCAGGAAGAAGGAGCTGTACTAATTGATAATTTTGGAAAGTGAGACAGACTTTTCCTCTCAGACATTCAAAAACTCAAAGCCAGAAGTTACTTACCTGATAAAAAGTACTTTCAAGCAAACATCATTGAGAGAGACTGGTATCAATGATGTTAAGTTCTGAAAGAGAGAAGAGGGTAATTTGGTTCATTCTAAGGAATCTGGGTGAAATACTCTATTTGAAAGTCACTAGACCAGAGAGAGAATGAGGCTGGGACAGAGCAAAGTCCCCTAACACCCTGCAGCTGCTTCCTCAAGACAGCATTGGCTGGAAGTCAGTTTCAAGTGGTAGGCAAAGAACTAAACCTTACCACTGTGAGAAAACTCGCCACTGTAACAGGATCCTTTTAGCAGTGAGATCTGCGCTTTGGTCCCAGGAGAGGAAATTGTGAACTTCCCTAGAAGGGATGGAAGGAGAAAGCAGGAGGAGGTAACTCTGCCCTCTGCACTCTGATCTGCGCGTCCTTGACAGTCCTGTACTGTCAACACATCCTGTACTGAAGTGATGTTCCTCTTAGAACCCGGAATACTGAGGCAGGAAGACCTCATGCTAGCTATGATTCCCAGTCTGGCCCTGGCACTTGCCAATGAAGTTGCTGTGTAGTTACCCACCCATCCTTTCAGAATGAAGGGAATTCCAGGGGTCACTTTCAGAGGTCATTCCTTAAAAAGGAAAACAGTGGGTTGCCCATCAGATGGAAACATCTGCCTCTGTATGCCTTGATTTCTGATTACTACCATTAACTAGTCATCAAACTCCCACCTAATTCCCTTTTAAAAACAGAGTAGAGATGGTGTATATGTCAGTATCCCCTCTGTGATGCATCCATGTCATAGAAGCCACTGAAGTGTGCTCTAGGACAATCATTTGAAGGTAGTTGTGAGTGAGCAAGGTTTGTAAGGGTAAGTTGTTCCCCCTGAACTGGGAGAGCACATTAAATGTAAAAGAAGGAGGGAAACAGCTATAAGGGACAATATTAGCCAAACTGTATAAAGTAAGGAACAAAGCAAAACCAAATCAGGCATTAGAATAGGATTTCCCAGGGCTCAAATTATGCCTATGTCATATTAATATGCAAATGATTTTTAGGATTCCTTTCCCTTCATCCCAGCTAAGCTTTTCCGTTCTCTCTGCTAAGTCTCAGGTAGACCTAGGCCATCACCTGACCCAGCTTCTAAATCTTAATCTTTACCTGTTCATCCTACTGTTCTCACCTGGATGTATCTGCTGCCTGGGGCAGGCTCGGTGTAAGTCATGTCCATCCGTCTCCAGAGATCAACTTAATTTAAATGAGCATATCCTCGTTGTTGCAAACAAGAGGGGTTTTGTTGATGTTTCTGGAAAACTGGAAAGGAGTCATTCTCCTAAGAAAGAAATACTGTATTTATTTACTCAAAGCCACTGGGAAAGAATGACTGATGGGGCAAGGTTTGCATTATACCATATGTGTAACACAAAGAGTCTGTATTCAGTGTTGCTATGTCTCGATATGTTCAGTTCCGTTCAGTGCAGTCGCTCAGTCGTGTCCGACTCTTTGCAACCCCATGAATCGCAGCACGCCAGGCCTCCCTGTCCATCACCATCTCCTGGAGTTCACTCAAACTTATGTTCATCGAGTCAGTGATGCCATCCAACCATCTCAGCCTCTGTCGTCCCCTTCTCCTCCTGCCCCCAATCCCTCCCAGCATCAGAGTTTTTCCCAATGAGTCAACTCTTCACATCAGGTGGCCAAAGTTGGAGTTTCAGCTTTAGCATCATTCCTTCCAAACAACACCCAGGGCTGATCTCCTTTAGAATGGACTAGTTGGATCTCCTTGCAGTCCAAGGGACTCTCAAGAGTCTTCTCCAACACCACAGTTCAAAAGCATCAATTCTTTGGCGCTCAGCCTTCTTCACAGTCCAACTCTCACATCCATACATGACCACTGGAAAAACCATAGCCTTGACTAGATGGACCTTTGTTGGCAAAGTAATGTCTCTGCTTTTTAATGTGCTATCTAGGTTGGTCATAACTTTCCTTCCAAGGAGTAAGTGTCTTTTAATTTCATGGCTGCAATCACCATCTGCAGTGATTTTGGAGCCCCCAAAAATAAAGTCTGACACTGTTTCCACTGTTTCCCCATCTATTTCCCATGAAGTGATGGGACCAGATGCCATGATCTTCATTTTCTGAATGTTGAACTTTAAGCCAACTTTTTCACTCTCCTCTTTTACTTTCATCAAGAGGCTTTTTAGCTCCTCTTCACTTTCTGCCATAAGGGTGGTGTCATCTGCATATCTGAGGTTATTGATATTTCTCCCAGCAATCTTGATTCCAGCTTGTGCTTCTTCCAGCCCAGCATTTCTCATGATGTACTCTGCATCATGACTTGATATGTAGTCAATGGAAAATATATTTGATAGGAGCAAGAGAGAGCTGTTTAAGTGACCTCTTTTATTTTAGTATTAATTAATGTTAGACCACAAATGGTAAACGGGTGATTTTAAAGTCATTAAGTAAATACAAAATTACTAACTTTCAGCACTTAAACCAAGAATGATCTATATATTAAAGGACATGAGGCTTTTTAAAGTCAGATATACTGATTCACTCGGAGAAGGCAATGGCACCCTACTCCAGTACTCTTGCCTGGAAAATCCCATGGACAGAGGAGCCGAGTAGGCTGCAGTCCATGGGGTCGTGAAGAGTCAGACTTGACTGAGCGACTTCACTTTCACATTTCACTTTCATGCACTGGAGAAGGAAATGGCAACCCACTCCAGTGTTCTTGCCTGGAGAATCCCAGGGATGCGGAAGCCTGGTGGGCTGCCGTCTATGGGGTCGCACAGAGTCGGACACGACTGAAGTGACTTAGCAGCAGCAGCAGCATACAGATTTGCTGGCCTGTGAGACTATTATAAATGCTAATGGGAGATTCCAACTAAAGAGTTTCTTTGTAAAGATTCTTATGGCATTTGCTGTATGATTACCCAGATTCTGCAGCAAATGTACTCTCATGTTTAACTTGCTCTTGCCATGTCTGCTTACCTTGACTTCTGATTAGTTTTGCTGTCACTGCTTTTTTCACCTGGGGTTCTCTTCCCAAATGCTTAACTGCAAGGAACCCTTTCCTATTCCAGAGAATATATTTCTAATGCTCTTTATTGCACCATACTTGGGGCATTTCCTTTTAATTTAGACTGGCAGAAAATTACATCAATGCCAATGCAGTGAGGTTTGGGGGCAAGGAGGCTGGAGTTTGGCTGTTTTTAAAATCTCTTACCTAAGTAGGCTCTGCGGAATGTTTGAACTGTACTTCCTTGAAGAATAATTTTGTTTATTGTAAAATTGGTTAACAATGAAAATTGTTACTAGACCAAGTACAGGCTAAGACCATCCCCTAGCCATTCAAAACCTCAGGGAGAGCCATAGAGTAAGACCTCAGGAGTCAGAGGGAGGTGACAGAAGGAAGGTTCTCTTTCATGTCCTACCTCTTCTAACTTCTGCTTTATTCATTTGCTATAAACCAAGTGTGCATTTCCTTTATTCACTCACTTGTTCTTTGGCTTCATTATCTTAGGGGACTCAACCAATTAGAGGAAAGAAACACTGAAGGAGAAGGGACAGTTCATTGATATTTTGGAACCTGTTTAATCTAGAACCTTGAAAGGCAAAGAAAAGAGAGTAAGGCAGCTCTTTGGAAGGTGGGTTTTGATTTACTCAAGAGGACTGGAGGCAGAGCCCAAGAACACTGTTGTAAACCTCTTGCTGGGACAGTCATTAACTCTGGACTGAAGTATAAAGGACACTTTGAGCAGTTCAGCTGCGAAGACGAAGGAGAAAAAGATAGTCAATAATTCCAACTGATTATAAGGACTCAGCTTGAATTTTAGGTGCATATTGTTTGGTTTGTTTTACATCTCAGTTACCTGGCACACTATTATCCCCCCACAAATTAATGAAGAAATAACTGTAAGATTTGTTCCTTGAAGGAACACTAGAGAAGTATCCAGAGAGGGGCACAGAGTGAGTGTCTCATTGGACTCAAGTCCCACTATCAGCCTTGATTTCTCGGATAGGCTCTGGGCCCCAAAGACAATGCCTGGGCAGTGTGGGGAGCTCCAGAGAGGCTTCACAAAGTATCTCCTTTCACTGTTCTTCTATGCCCACCTGCACCAAGTCCCTATAACAAAGAAAGGGTCTGAAATAAAACCCAGCCTTCTGGTATACCTCTCTATGACTCCATACATGCTGGGACTGAGAGCTACAGGAGAAGAGAACAAGTACTGGAGGTGCCTAGGAGACTTCTGATTCTACTTGAGCTGACTTGTTGCCCTTGGGAGCCTGTGAGCTACAGTCACTGTTCAGTAGCTGAGGCGCTTATGAGAGACAGTAGAGCAGAGACCACAGAGGGCTCACATACTTCTGGGCACAAGACAATGAAGATCTCTCTTCAGAATTATTTTTTTCTCTGGGTCAAAAAGACTATTCTTAGACAATTCTTGGGGAATAAGAAAAGACTGCTTAAAATCGTCATTCGGTGGCATCCTCTCATGCTTATCTGCGGTCCTCTGCCATGAAACCAAAGAAGAGGAAACTCTGAAAAGAGAGAATGCTCCTTCCTTTGGCTCTTTCTTTTTCACTGTGTCCCATAACTTGAGCTTGAGTGAGTAGGCTGGCAGAAGGCAGAGTAGTTTAGGATATACATCTTGAATTTTCATTTCTCCTTATTTCAGCTAATCTTTTCCCAACATACTGACTGGTAAAGCATCTCCAAGGTTTTCACTGAAAAGACTTTGTATTCATGCTAAGACATTAGAACTAGCCCACCCAGGAGGAAGGGATAAAATTATTCACACTCTAAGTGTGCATATGTAACTGAGAAGGCTCTGACTTGCCATGGCCACCCACACCACGATGATGGTGCCTGAGTGAAAATTTGGCAGATAATGACAACCGCAGAGATGGTGTCTGAGGCCCAGGGGTCTGACAGGACAATTTGCCTCCTTTAATTTAGCAATGGGAAACCTAAATGCATATAGCTTCTTAAAGTAGTCTTCACAAACTGGGTCTCCCATGCTAAGAACTGGTTCATGAAGACTCTCATAGATAGCTCTGATGGGCTTAGAGGAGCCTGTAAGAAGCAAGCCTTTCCCTGCCTCATGACTCTGCCTTTAAGCATGAGTGTAAAGTAGACAAGAATCTCAAGGAATGAGGACATTAGTTGAGGCACAGAATCCTGTTCTTTTTTTTTTCCCTTGAGGGTCTTGTCTATATGTCAGGGCTTAAAATAATGGAGAACAAAACCTGGGAATTCAGGAGGCATAATAGAAGATGCAGTTTAAAGGTTTACTTCTCCTAATTCTGCAACAGGGAATTTGTCCCCAAACTCTAGCTACAAAAGCTCACTCCCAAAGAGTTCCCTTGTGGTCTGTCCAGTGGTTAGGACTCAGCACTTTCACTGCCATGGCCCAGGTTTGATTTCTGATTGGGGAACTAAGATCCCACAAGCTGCATGTGGTGCAGCCAAAAATAAGTAAATAACTAAGTAATTTTTTTTTAAAGCTCACCCCAGTTCTATGGTACTAAACATAAAGCTTATCACACAGTTTACTGATCTAAAACTTGATGGTATTCTTCCAGAAGGCATATTTTAAAAAATAAGTAAATAAACAAAGCCTGAAGGTCAAATTTAGAGAGATCTGGTTATGCTCTTGGGTGGGAAAGATGCTCATTATGCAGTCTAGGGATCTTACATCTCATAAAGGCTGGAAGAGAGAGGTAGATTGTCTGTAAATGCTCTTTCCTGGAGAGGGAGCTCATAATAATTGATTCTCACTGAAGACCCCAACACTAGTGAAAAATCTGCTGAGAATTTTATAGAAAACTTCTGACCGCAAGAATAAAGCATATAGCTTACTTCTTGTGGAATAAAAGTGCCCCTTTTAATAAAACGACACCAGGAGACGTGAATACTCATGAGTCAGCATCCTGCCCACCTAAGAGGCAACATGAAGTTTCCTCTCCAGCGCTGAGTCTCTTATCCTGAAGCATGTCATGAAGGCATCTCCTAGAAAGCTCTGAAGGGTTGAGAGACAAGGGAGCATTGTCTCTCAGCTTCCGTTTCACCCTTCACTACTTTGTTCTGTGTTCCTAGCTCTGGGACTATGCAAACTCCACTGCTACTTGGCCAGTAAGCTCTGCCAATAGCCAGTGCCAGAGAGAGACTGGAAGATCATCATAAGAAGGGACTGGTTCCCTCCCATCTGCACCCTGTGTACTTGAGGTTCCTGCGAGCATCACTGCAGCAATCCTGGGAGGAGCAGGGAGGACAGGGGTGAAAGAAAACAGTGAGAGGGAAGAAGGGAGGAAAAAGAGAACTTATAGAGAAAAACTCAGACATCATGTTTGTTCACCTAAGTACCATGTATATTTTCTAAAAGCAAGGACACTTTCTTTCACAAAGATTCAATATCAAAATCAGGAAATTAACAATGATAAATTCTAATCTATATACTTCATTCAAGTATTGCTAATTATGTCCTTAATGTCCTTCACGGCAAGTTGCTTTATTTTGTTTTGATTCCCCAGGATCCAATCCAAGATTCCAAAGCATTTAATAATCATGTCTCTAGTCTTCTTTAATCTAGAAGATTTTCTCAGTCTTACTTTGTCTTTTATTACCTTGACATTTTTGAAGCAAGTAGGCCTTATTTTGCAGAAGACCCCTCAATTTGGGTTTATCCACTGTTTCCTCGAGGATTAAAATTGCTATATCATGCGTCTGGCAGAGATTTCTTGGAAGGGATGTTGTGATCTTTTCAGTTCATCGTGTTAAGGAGGCACATGAGACCTATTTGTCCTGTTCTCAGTCCTGTAATCACTTGGTTAAAGAGTTATCTACCAACTTTCATCACTATAAAGTTATTATTTTTGTCTTTGTAATTAAATACGGACCTTGTGGTGAAACAGTTTGAGGTTCTGTAAATGTCCTCTTCCTCATCAAACTTTTACTCATTACTTTCAGCATCCATTGATGATTCACGCCTAAAACTACTACTGTAATGTTAACTAAATGACGGTGTGCCAAGTGATAGGTGATTCCTTTTACAGTTATTAACTGGCATCCTACTCTAGAAGGAAGCTTTCCCTTCTCCCTTATTTATTCCATTTTATTTATTTATTCATGATGGCATGGACTCATGGGATTCTAAATTTTTCTGTATATTATATTCCATTACTACAATTATTCATTTTTATGCTGAAACTTTTCCAGATTTTGCTAGTGGGAGTTCTTTCAGGTTGGCTCCTTTGACTTTCTAAGTACCTCCATCATTCTTTGAATACTTCTTTATTCTCAATTAAGAGTAGAAAGGAGTATTGGGGAGATAAGCATACGACATGAAGCAAAGCATTCCATGACTGCTCAACATTCTTGGCCATGATAGAAGGTTAGTGAAAACAAGAATAGGATAAAAGAGTTAGCATGAAGCTCTGTTCCAGTTGATTCTCCTTTGGCAAATTTGTTCACCAAAGTATACATGTGAAAACCAGTCTCAGGCTGTTTAATAACATAAGACATAGGATATACCCATGACTGCCCTACAGTTTAGATGAGGTCCTGCCAAAAGGCATGACTGGAAAGATCTTGATCTTGGTGATTAGACTCAGCAACTTCTGGGGATGGTCCTGGGAGGAGTGAGAGTCAGTGTTCTACTGGTGAATTTTTAATCAAACCAAGACTGGAGGAAAAGTGAAGTGAGATGTATTCTAAAGGCCTTTCACTGGAGAACAAAAGTACAATACCAGTTTCCAGTTGTTGCTCCCATGCACAATTACAAAGACTGAGGATTTTGCAGAGACAATCATGGAATCACTCCTCTATTGAGAGGTGAAGGTAGAGGGGAAATGTCCATACTAAGAGGACACTAGGAATGCTGGTGACATGTCACTCAAATATTTGTTAAAGGAAATGAAAAGAAACAATATCAGGATTCCTCTTCATGTTTTGGTCTCTCAGACTAGACTCTGAACTAAGAAAAAACCATATCATATACTTAGAATTGGGCTTTCCTGGTAGCTCAGTGGTAAAGAAACTGCCTGCAATGCAGGCGACACAGGAGACTTGGCTTCGAACCCTGGGTTGAGAAGATCCCCTGGAGGAGGGCATAGCAACCCACTCCAATATTCTTACCTGAGAATCCCTGGACAGCAAGCCTGGTGGGCTATAATCCATAGGGTCGCAGAGTCAGAAACGACTGAAGCAACTTAGCATGCATGCATGTACTTAGAATTGGTAGTTTCAAACCTCTTCATTTTTTCATCCTCTATTTTATAGAGGATACATGAATGTGTCTGACTTGAAAACAGGGTGCCAAATGGAGGAAAATATGAGGACTGAGGATATTGCTTTATTCAGTTATGTGGTATATTAGCTAAAGTTTAGACTAAAGAAACCTGGAAATCCCAGGAGATGTTGGTTGCCTAAGTATGAAGCTCCTTTTTCTTTATCTCATACCATCTGCTTCTAAAATCCTATTTATAGAGCCTTACCCACACTGATCTGAGAAACTGAGGCTCAGAGAGTAAATTTAGTATCTATTACAAGCTTTGGTTCAAGAGATAAAAAGGATTGTCATTATCACCTATAAGAGACCAGGACTTTGATTTCATTGGAGAAGGCAATGGCACCCCACTCCAGGACTCTTGCCTGGAAAATCCCATGGGCAGAGGAGCCTGGTAGGCTGCAGTCCATGGGGTCGCTAAGAGTCGGGCATGACTGAGCGACTTCACTTTCACTTTTCACTCTCATGCATTGGAGAAGGAAATGGCAACCCACTCCAGTGTTCTTGCCTGGAGAATCCCAGGGACGGGGGAGCCTGGTGGGCTGCCGTCTATGGGGTCGCGCAGAGTCGGACATGACTGAAGCGACTTAGCAGCAGCAGCAGTAGCAGGTCACAGAAGACACCGTAAGGCCTAAGTGTTCTTTCTGGGCTTGATATCTCATCCTGAGGTTTGGTACATGAAATAAACCTACTTTTGTTCTATAATATCTGCATTTACCAATCTCTATATAATGTCAGACCCAGGACATTTTCCAGAGGAAAATTAGGACATTGCATGATCCAAAGCACTTTGCTCTTCCTCCTTGACATCCTCATGCTGCTGCGTGTTGTCGTCCAGTCACTCAGTTGTGTCCGACTCTTCATGGCACCATGGACTGCCGCACACCAGGCTCCACTGCCCTCCACTGTCTCCTAGAGATTGCTCAAATTTATGTCTGGTGCTACTGTGTTTTAGAGCTAAAACAGAAATGATGGGGAAAATGGAGGAAATATTTAGAGACTCTGTCACCTCTGATTCACTGTAGGCTCTTTAATCCTACTAATTTTCTTAAAATCAGATAGTCAATAGTCACTCCATGTATCAAAAAAAAAAAGATCTTCTCTCAATCATGACAAAAGATCTTCTCTCAAAAATTCAATTGGTAGCAATTATGAATTCCTACTAATTTTCTTAAAATCAGATAGTCAATAGACATTCCAAGTATCAAAAAAAAAAAAAAAAAGAAATCTGAAGAATTACAGAGGAATTTGCATGAAGCACAATATGCAACTTCTCCTTTTGCATTTGTATGTAAAAAATGTTCCTGGTTACAGAGGCTGGGAATCTAGGGACATAATCACAAAGCAATGTGACCTACTCCTCCTGTCTGAGTGTCCAGTTATAGAGTGACTAAAGATTGAAAAAAAGAAGGCTTGGAAGCCAAGATGTTTGGAGATAGAAAAAATGGACACTTTTTCTCACTCAGTGTTAATTTGCTCCTGATGCAATGACTTGTAAAGCCTCCCCTAGGGCAATCGAGTAGCCTGATAGTAGAGGTTAAGTTCCATCCTCAAGGCATTCTTATGTATCAGACCTTTCAGGAGATAAGAGGATGATCTAGTAAAAGAACAGTCTTGAATTCTACCATTGATACTCTGCTCTCAAATTGAAGGCAAAACACCCCAAACTCTGGATAAGTCCCTGGCCCAGTTTCCCTTACTATAATATAAAATCTAAATCTGCCTAGTGTTGGCATGATGTAAGTGACCCCTAAGGAGACCTCTGTGGTGTAAAATTCATTGACTCTCTGCATTGCCCAGAAGCACAGCTATAATAACTCTATAGGGAATTGTAGCTACATGGTGTTAAGCTTTCTAAGAGGAGCTTTCTTTTGAAAGGGATGCTAAAGAAGTAAGGGCCACAGAGTTTATAGTTCTATTGAAAAGCAGACGCATGAAGCCCTTCCCCCGGGCTGGATTTCTCATACTGACTCTGAGCTAGGAAGGCCTCTGCCAGACATTCTAAATAAATCAAGGGAAACTAGTGAAACAAAATTTCCTCTCTTCTTGTGCCCTTCAGGAAACTCTTTTATGAAGACAAACAGTGAGATTAATAGGAATTTGGGGCATGAAAAAATTACACAAATCAAAATGTCTGTATTTTCTACTGCTGCCCTACTCTAATGTGGAGACCGTGACGCATGAAAAGCCAGACGGATGATAGGGGTGTAGCATGCGGCTGCACTGTGTTTCTGTAGCTCATTCTCAGTTTACCCAACTGAAAAGGGATGTGAAAGATTGGAGAAGGAACCTAAAAATAACTATCTGTTGCAAAACCAAATTATCCTGTCCTCTGATTTGCCTGGGTGAATGAATGAGCCCCAACCTACTCACCCTGAAAGGTCACATTCCTGCCGAAAGCTCTCAAAAAGATTATTATATGAGCTCAAGAATTGGTGCCGCAGCCTCTGGTCTTTGCTTCTCAGGACCAGGTCTTCATCAGAGCTCATGAAGATGGAGACCCTGCTGCTTCCAGATGCCCTGCGCACATGGTTTGTTAGGCTTCTACCACGCTGCACAGGTCTCTTCTCCTCCACACACAGTGGTTGCCCAAAGATGCCCCAGGTCCTTGTCAGACAGAAATATTTAGCACCTTTCAAGGTAAGGAAAATTCACTCCCACCTCTACCTTTTAGGGAAGGAAAAAGCTCTTTCCCTTTATGCAAAGCTTTTTTCGTGAGTTGAGAACAATTCTCTCTGCTTTTCACAAAAGAGTTGTTCAGGCAGGAATACCTGGGCCCCAGTGTGTGAAAGTGTGAGTAGGAGGGGTCTTTCAGTTTCCACACAGAGCACATCACATCTGTGATAGGTCAAGACGGGTTCAAGCACCTGTGCCACATTCTACCTGGAAACATTGCTGTCACCCATTCTTCTTTTTCATTCTTTATTTCAGTTACTTATCTCTCTGCCATAAATAGAGTTGTAAAATGGGAGGATATTGTGAGAGACAAAGACATTGCATGAAATGAGAACCCCTAAATTTAACTCTGGGTATGTTGTGAGTCAGTGGATGAGGTTAAAAAATTATCTGGCAATACCAAGAAATGTTAGGAAGAAAGATATGACATTCCATTTTTCCAAGTTCAGTTTCAGACCATTGTATCCTTATCCTGTGTGAGGTTTCTCCCATGAACCAGAGATTAATATTCACTCCATCTGTTCATTCAGGTGATACAAGGGTTGGCTATTAAGACAGACAAATAAACTAACCACTAGCTTAGTTTATTCAAGGTCATAAAGATCACTCCTGTGCATAAAATGTGCATCTCAACTGATGCTTCTGTTGACAGCATAATAAAAACTACTCTTTTCCTTTAATTTGTATATTGCCTATAAATATTTAGCTTCTCAAACACTCTTTGGGCCAGTTTTAGCATATTACAGGATCTCGGATTTAATAAATAATAAACACATAAAATCACTGATGTGTACATTTTGCATTTGCCTAAGGATCTTGATTTTACCATTATCAAAATTATACTTCAATAAGAGATAAGAGTTTACAGATTTATTTTAGAGCTTGGGTGGGGTTTTGTTAAGATCTGAGTAATATATCAGAAGGAGAAATAGATGCTGAGAAAAGAGAAGGAATTTGGACTTAGGGCAAAAGAAAAGAGGTTTTAGTAGAGTTAAATAGAGAAAAGCTGTTTTCTTGAAATGTAACTCCCGTCTCTGGGTTTGGTCCTGCCTTAGTTTTGCCATCTCCATTCAGAATCAAACCCATTTGGTTCCCAGCAGTAGTCTTTGACTTCTCAGGAAAGATCCTTCAGCTGGGAGCAGGTGCTAGAACCAGGGACACATTAAAGAGGAGTCCTGCGTGGGCGGGGCGGGGGTGGGGGGTGGAGATGCAGGGAGTGGATGTAAGCAATCTCAATGACTTCCCTGCAAAATCTCATCCTTGGTGTGGGGAGGAAAAATCCCATGAAACTCAGATTTCTTCACTGTGCATTTCTCTAGCATGGAAGTGTTAGCAAGCTTCAAGTTTCCAATTTCACACTTCAGATCAGCTATAAGAAACAAATCAAAAAGTAATAAGATGTAAACACAGGGTGTAAATATTTAAAGAAAGTTGGCTCATAAATATGTGAGACACAGCATGGATTCTGTAAGTTTCACTTTTACAGACTTTTTCTCCTTTTGGTCCCACTGCCCCTGCCCTGTCAGAGGAAAATAAATACTTGGTTATTTAAGGGATATAAGGAATAGGTCAGGGGTTATGAGGTGGGAAGCATTAGAGAAATTGTCCAAGAATTTGGGGGCTGGGAGGAAAAGATTGGGGCTTTAATAAGAAAGGTTCAGATGTGGAAGAAGAGATAATATAATAGAACAACTGGGACTTGTAGAGATCTTTCCATCTGTCAGGCATGGGCTAAGGTTTTTACAAACATAATTCATATGACCTTCATTCAGTAAGTCAGTAGGTTCAGTCACTCAGTCGTGTCTGACTCTGCAGCCTCATGAACTGCAGCACACCAGGCTTCCCTGTGCATCACCAATTCTCGGAGCTTGGTCAAACTCATCTCCATTGAGGCAGTAATGCTATCCAACCATCTCATCCTCTTTCATCCCCCTCTCCACCTGCCTTCAATCTTTCCCAGCATCAGGGTCTTTTCCAGTGAGTCCATTCTTCCCATCCGGTGGCCCAAATACTGGAGCTTCAACTTCAGCATCAATACTTCTCAGTGGATATTCAGGACTGAGTTCCTTTAGGATTGACTGGTTTGATCTCCTTGCAGTCCAAGGGGCTCTCAAGAGTCTTCTCCAGCACCACAGTTCAAAAGCATCAGTTCTTTGGTGGTCTGCTTTCTTTATGTTCCAACTCTCACATCCATATGACTACTGGAAAAACCATAGCTTTAATTAGATGGATATTTGTCAGGAAAGTAATGTCTCTGCTTTTTAATGTGCTGTCTGGGTTGGTCATAGTTTTTCTTCCAAGGAGCAAGTGTCTTTTAATTTCATGGCTGCACTCACCATCTGCAGTGATTTTTGAGCTGAAGAAAATATTTGAAATAGCTCAACTGGAATTCCATCACCTTCACTAGCTTTGTTCGTACTGATGCTTCCTAAGGCCCACTTGACTTTGCATTACAGGATGTCTGGCTCTAGGCGAGTGATCACATCATCATGGTTATCTGGGTCTTAAGATCTTTTTTGTATAGTTCTTCAGTGTATTCTTGCCACCTCTTCTCAATATCTTCTGCTTCTGTTAGATCCATACCACTTCTGTCCTTTATAGTGCGCATCTTTGCATGAAATGTTCCCTTGGTATCTTTAATTTTCTTGAAGAGATCTCTAGTTTTTCCTGTTCTGTTGTTCTCCTCTATTTCTTTGCATTCAGTAAGCAAGGGCAGTTTTCACCCTGGCTTTGTAATGGCACTAAGAGAAGATATGATTTCCAGGTCTCACGATTAGAAGGTGTCAGGAAGGAGTCTACTGTTGTGGAAGAGAATGTAGTTTGGGAGGCTCAGAGTAGAGGAAGGCCATTTCTTGCTGGCAATCTGCTTCTCAAGGCTTGAGGATTCTCTGAGTTAGAATCATTGTTTCTTCCAGGCCTCATCTATCCCATTCCAGCTAGACTGCTTCCACTACAGTTGCCTAAGCTCAGTGATGATTTACCCAACATACCACCTGGTCGTTAATACCTAATTCTCAAGGACATCAAGCCTGAGGAGGGAGGGAGGAGGGACTCCTGGCAGTCAGGCACTCAGAACCCCTTCAAGTTTCCCCACACTTTTTCAGAGCCAGAGCCTTGAGGCCTTTCCCCACCACAGAAGGTAAAAACCAAACCTCTTCCATTTCTTTGAAATGGGGACTTTGTTGTCTACTTAGATGTTATTCTTGATATTTACGTCTTCTTCAGCCTCAGCTTCCAGAGCGTCTGTAAGTCTTTGCAATGCCACCTCTAAAATGTACTTATTTGATATAGTCCAGTTTTCTCCGTATCCACCGTGCTGCGCTTGTGCTGTTCTCAGTCGCTCAGTCGTGTCTGAGTCTTTGCGACTCCATGGACTGTAGCCCTCCAGGCTCCTCTGCCCATGGGGATTCTCCAGGCAAGAATACTGGAGTGGGTTGCCATGCCCTCCTTCAGGGATCTTCCAAACCCAGGGATTGAACCCAGGACTCCCACATTGCAGGCAGATTCTTTACTGTCTAAGCCACCACGAAAGCCCATGAATATTGGAGTGGGTAGCCTATTTCTTCTCCAGGGGATCTTCCAGACCCAGAAATTGAACCAAGGTTTCCTGCATTGCAGGCAGATTCTTTACCAGCTGAGCTACCAGGGAAACCCATATCCACTACCACCACCCTAATCTAACTACTCTCATGTTCAGCCTAGATGACTACAGCATCCTAACTACATCCTAACTACACTGTTGCCCAGAAAAATGGCACTTCCCACAGTGCTTCAAACCAAATTTAAAGTCTTCAAGGATTCTTCCTTGCATTTAAGAAAAACTCCAATTGTCTGACAGGGGTTACATGATACTGCATACTTTGATTCCTGTCTGCCTTTCCAGCTTCCCCTCATGGCACATTCCCTCAAGGTCAAAGGTCACCATATCCAGCTACACATGTGTGTGTGCTCAGTCATATCCGACTCTTTGCAACCCCATGGACTGCAGCCTACCAGGCTCCTCTGTCCATGGGATTTCCCCAGCAAGAATACTATAGTAGGTTGCCATTTTCTTCTCCAAGGGATCTTCCCAGCCCAGGGATTGAACCTGTGTCTTCTGGGTCGCCTGCATTGGCAGACAGATTCTTTACCACTGAGCCACCTGGGAAGCCCATCCCACTATGGTGACCATCAAAAATATTTCTCCTCTGTGGCTTTTCCTCTCCAAAGAGCTCATCTTTCCATTGCAAACTCTCTTTTCTTAGCTTTTACTGGGCTGGCGTAATCCATACTTCATTTCTAAGTGTAAAGTCATCCCATAGTGAGTTATTCCCACTCTCTACTTCTCCATCCTTATCTACCCCCAGGTTGTTCATTGCTTCATAGCATTTGTGACATTTCGCTGTTTGTTTAGTGGTTGGCTTTCTTATTCTTTGGCTGCACCACCTATCAGACCCTTAAGTTCTACCAGGACAGGAACTAAGACTGTTTTGTTCCCAGTGGGGTACAGGTGCTTATCGTACTACTTGGCTAATGTCCTTTCCTCTCAGCACAGTAAGTAATGATATTTTGAGTTCGTAAGCACTGTAAAAATTTGGACAATTATGGTGCCTCCCATAGTAAAAATTAGAGAAACATCAAAATAAAACTGTATATATACTGAAATGAAACTTGTAATTTTTAAAAAGTTTTTATTGGGGTACTATGCTAGGTACTCGCATAGAACAAAAAGTGAGCAACATGCTGTGTTCTTTTCACACCTCAGGACCAGCATGCACTTCCTTTTGTCTGAAGCCACCTGCCTCCACCATACTCCACAATTCCTCCAGGAATGTCTTTTCAAGGCTCTCAAACACGTTATGTTTGGTTATGTTCTCCCTTTGTACGCCATCAGAGTCTCTTGTAGTTCTCTTGTTTTAGCCCTCAATATCATTTATTTTAAAAAATTTTGTAGTCTTTTTTCCTTTTTGGAGTAGAGAAAGGCTTATTACAAGGCCATGCAAGTGACAGATGTCTTAAGCCCTGAAAAGCCTCGATCTCCCTGAAGGGTTTTGGCAAAGCATTTTTAATATGCTGGTTGGGGGCAGGGGTTTCAGGGTACTTGATCAGCTTATGCACGTTCTTTGAATGATACTACGCTTCATGACAAATAGATGGGGAAACAATGGAAACAGTGACAGACTTTATTTTCTTGGGTTCCAAAATCACTGCAAATGGGGACTGTAGCCATGAAATTAAAAGATGCTTGCTCCTTGGAAGAAAAGCTATGACAAACCTAGACAGCATATTAAAAAGCAGAGACATTACTTTGCCAACAAAGGTCCATCTAGTCAAAGCGATGGTTTTTCCATATAGTCATGTATGGATGTGAGAGCTGGACCACAAAGAAAGCTGACCACTGAAGAATTGATGCTTTTTAACTGTGGTGTTGGAGAAGACTCTTGAGAGCCCCTTGGACAGTAAGGAGATCCAACCAGTCAATCCTAAAGGAAATCAATCCTGAATATTCATTGAAAGGACTGATGCTGAAGCTGAAACTCCCAATACTTTGGCCACCTGATGGAAGAACTCACTTATTGGAAAAGACCTTGATGCTGGGAAAGATTGAAGAAGGGAGGAAAAGGGGACGACAGAGGGTGAGATGGTTGGATAGCATCAGTGACTTGATGGACACGAGTTTGAGTAAGCTCCAGGTGTTGGTGATGGACAGGGAAGCCTGGTGTGGTGCAGTCCATGGGCTCTCATAGAGTCAGACATGACTGAGAGACTGAATTGAAATGAACTGAACTCTGAGGCAGCAGGGCAGCGTCCCAGGGGGTTAACACTATCAGTCCTTAGTCTCCAGGAGGCCTGGGGCTATGTGTTCACGGTCATCAATTAGTTTTTTCATTGTGTGTGTGTGTTGTTGTGGGGAGGATTCGCATCTGCTTAACAACTCCTATGGCCAACCACGTTATGGGTGAATCTACATTGCAGGTGGGTGGCCATAGGAAATTTGCATCCAATACTGTTGTTATTGTCATTGTTCAGTCGCTTGGTCCTGTCCAACTCTTCATGACCCCATGGACTGCAGCATGCCAGGTATCCCTGTCCTTCACTATCTCATGGAATTGACTCACACTCATGTCCATTGAGTCAGTGATGCCATCCAACCATCTCATCCTCTGTTGTCCCCTTCTCCTCCTTCTTTTAATCTTTCCCAGCATCAGAGTCTTCAGAGAGGAGCTAAAGCAGAGAATATAAAGTTCTTTGAAAAGTGCATAGCTGTGTCCTTGGTACCTAGTACAGCATTAATGGATCAGTAAATGAATGAATGAGCAGTATTTCTGACCTCAAAGTGCTTACAGTCAAATAGAAAAGACTAAGAAATATTTGTGGTTCAACATCATTACCTACCTGTGCATGCATGCTCAGTTGTGTCAGACTCTGTGACCCTCTGGACTATAGCCTACCAGGCTTCTCTGTCCATGGGATTTTTCAGTTAAGAAGACTAGGGAGGGCTGCCATGCCCTCCTCCCAGGGATGTTCCTGACCCAGGAATCAAACCCCTGTCTCCTGTGTTTCCGGCATTGCAGGTGGATTCTTTACCCAACATCATTAGCATATTAATAAAGATGTGACAAGGGACTGCAGGAATCTCATTTCTAATGCTAATCTCATGCTAATCCTGGTGTCAGTGAAGAGTCCCTGAAGGAGGTAATGGATAAATCTTGAAGGCTGAAATTAGGGCAGAGAAGGGACTTTCAGAGGATATAGGGTGAGCAAAGGCAGAGTGTAGAGTCATCCATAAGGTGGTTGACCATAGGAGTGTGGAGTTCATGGGAGAGTGCTTCTGATATACTTGCTTGCTGGTAGTATTGATAAAGGACATGCAGTGAGATCAGAATGATACCTTAATGACCTCAAGAAGATCCTGGATGCTTCCATTCAATGTTCTCTGCGAACACACAATATGTTAAGAATCTCCTACAGAATAGACAGGGAATAAACAACAGTCACATCTATGATCCCTAGCTTGTTGCCCCTTCTGCCAGGGCAGTGGGGAGGGGGTGGAATCAGGACATTGGCCTATCTCTGAGATAAACATCTCCAGAATGCCTCATAGTCTGCTGGCAGTAGTTCTTAGAATAGCTTGGAGTGATCTGAGTATTCTGTAAACACCTAGAAAAATGTGCTGTGTATAATCATAGTTATTAAAAATTATATTAATAATAATATTAGATAACATTACTTATTACAAGCCAAATACATGTTGGCTCTTGGCACACATGAACTTTGATTTTCAAAAGAAACTGAGGCACAGAGAAATTAAGCAACTTGCCCAAGGTCACTCAGAAAAGAAAATAGTGAAGTGTGGACTCGGTCCAGGTAGTCTGTCTCCTGAGCTCAAATTTTGCAGCTTCCTCCCATAATGCTGTGGTTTCTCCTGAAAATTTAATGCTGCTTTTGGAGCCAAGACCCACACACGCCATCTACTTTTTCAGACATCCACACCATCTTTTTTCCAGACATAAAATTCAGAGTCAAACTTAGAGAGGTCTTAAGGAGAGGTAGACAGTCTGGTCACCTTTAGTACTTCTGGAAAAGATGCTCTTGGAACAAAACAAGTGTTTCCCAAAGACCGCCAGCAATATGCTAGATGACTCTGAATTTGCGTGGGCCAACATTTCCATTTTAATAGATATATACTTTAAAAATATGTATTAGATACACATTATGCTGATATGCATGTATACTAAAAGGATAATTACTGTAATTACTTTTTAATTTTTAGAAATATCAAAAATATTTAAGTGGACAAATAATGTTATAATAACTTATTTATCCATAATTCAATGCAGAATTTTGATAGTTGATTTATTTACTGGCTTGTTCATTCAACAAATATTTACTGAGCATATAATATGGGTCAGGTGCTGTTCACAAATAAACTAACAAATATCACTGCTATTTCATAGCTAGCATTCTAGTGGGGAGAAACAGATGAAAATTAAAAAATGCAAATAAATAACATAGTATATTAAAAGATGATAGATACCATGGGAAAATAGAACACGGTAATGTAGCATTACCGGCATTCAGAGGAAATGCCAATAAAGAGAAGGAGTGAAATTTAAAATTTTTTTGTTTTAACTAAAAATCATTACAAATAAAGCTGAAATCTCTGTTAAAAAAAAATATTGTTTTACATTACATGCCTTTCTCTGGGAACATTCTCTTTACTATGCCTAATTTTATTAATGTTCTACTGAAGCCAGAGACATATTTTCTTTTAAAGTAAATAACAAATAATTAAAGTTAACAAAAATAAATATCACATAATTAAACATCTAAAGAAAAGTATTATTAAATAATGGTAACAGTACAGCATGGATATGACAAAAAATAAAAGGGAAGAATACTATTTGAGTGGGCTTCCCTGGTGGTTCAGTGGAAGAGAATCCATTTGCCAGTGCAGTACATGTGTATTCCATCTCTGGTTTGGGAAGATCCCCTGGAGAATGAAATGGCAACTCACTCCAGTATTCTGGCCTGGGAAATCCATGGACAGAGGAGCCTGGTGGGCTACCGTCCAAGGGGTCTCAAAAGAGTTGGACACAACTAAACAAAAACTGCTTGAATCGTTAAATTTTGGACTTATTTAAATAGGGAACACCAAACATTTTCCCCCTCCAATTGACTCTATGTTGATAGGAAGAGAGAAAACTAGAGTTACTCACCACACCCAAGTCAGCTCTTGATACTCAAGATGAAATGCTTCCTCACAAGGCCTATGGGGAAGATTTCATCACCTAAACACATCTGAGCTTCTACAGTCTGCAGCTTTCTTCTCTGCTTACTTACATGATCATTTCTGTGGAGACAGCAGATAAAATACAGAGAAGAATACAAAATATAGGCTATAACAACCCATTACTTTATGCTATACAACTATATCTATGTGATGCTGATGTCCAAGTGTGTGTAGACTGTGTGATTGTTGAGGCTTTGATGGGAGCAAGATGCCAGCGTTCCCTGGAGGGGAAGGCAATGCCAAGTGTTGAGGATGAGTTGCAAGCCTTTCCTCAACCACTTAATTACTGTCAAGTCAGCTTTGTTAGAATAAGGCCCTGACATTAAGTGTGAACCCAAGCGGGGAAAAAGTCCTCTCCTATTTTAACATTAATTACTTAAGAATGAGTAACAAATAATCACAGCTAACATTTATTGAACACTTACTATGTGCTAGATATGTGCTAATGCTCCACGTGCATCACGCTATTTGATTCCCATGATGAGGTTCTATGACGATTTCCATCTCACAGGTGAAGAAATACAGGTTCAGAGAAGTTAATTAACATGTTCCAAATTATATCAAAAGTCAGTCAAGCCCAGACTGTCTGACTGAAATTTGTACTAATCCTATGTGAATCTGTAAATAACCCTACAGGTTAAGAACAAAGGGTATCTCAAGGGTTTCCCTGGTAGCTCAGTGGCAAAAAACCGCTTGCCAGTGCAGGAGACATGGGTTTGATCCCTGATCCGGGAAGATCTCACATACCATGAAGCAACTAAGCCTGTGTGCCACAACTATTGAATCTGTGCACTAGGGCCTGGGAGCTGCAACCAGGGTCCACGTGCTGCAACCACTGAGTGAAGCCTGTGCACCCAGAGCCCGTGCTCCACAAGAGAAGGCACAGCAATGAGAAGCCTGTGCTGCCCAGCTAGAGAGTAGCCCCCACTCACCACAACTAGAGAAAAGCCTACGCAGCAACAAAGATCCCACACGGCCAAAAAATCAAAACAATTTTAAAATTTTAAAGAAGAGTACCTCTATTCCATGGAGGAGTGGCAGAAAATGTAATGGTTGAGAGAGCAAATGCTAGTGATAGAAGTGTCCGAGTTTTAATTCTGGCTCTGCTACGTATTAGCCATGTGGATTTGGGAAATTTATTTAACTCTTTTAAGACTTACAACATCCTAAATTGTCACATTTTAGAGAACTTTCAATCTCTCTGAGCCTTACTGTTTTCGCCATCGTCGTCACCATAACATCATCATCAACATCCCAGCTATCACACATTGTTTTCTCGCCTTAATTTTTTCCCATTCTGAAATCGCCGTGCTATTCCTTCAATCTCTTGGATCAAGGAGTGGCTACAATGTTCAACCACCACTACTAATAATAGTAATAAGAGCAAACATTTATTGTACGCTTACTACATGCCCAGTGCTTTTAGTGCATTATCTCATTCGATCTTTACAACTACTGCCTGAGATAAATACTAGTGTCATTTATAATTTATAGTTAGAAACAGAATTCATCTAGAACACACCACTGCTGCTTTCACATCCTTTCTACCAACCGACCACCCAGACCACCAGCTGGCTTGGGACCTCCAAAAGGGCATACTGGAAATAGCATGGAATTTCCTGCAGGAAATTGAACACTTCAGGAGTCTGACACTAAAAGGGTTTGGAACTATCCACTGACTGACAGCAGTGGTTGCTCAAGGAATTTCTGTTTCCTCTGTTCTAACTTCCTTTGCCACAGGGGCATGCCAAACACCTCCAGTTCCTCTTAAGAGAGGGAGTTGGAAAAACAGTAAGACCAGTGACTCACCTGAGAAGAACAAGCAGAGAGCAGAGACAAGGAATCAGACTTAAATATTGCAAATCCCAGTCACTCATTTTCCTTGTTAACAACCCTGAGTGCCTTTGAGTAAAAGATGCTATAAAAGACAGACGTATTTGGAGTGATAATAATCTCCTATTACATAATATAACTTTCTCCGTATTTGCTATTATTTATTCAATGGCAAATTTAATAACATTTATTGGAAAACCATAGAAAATGGAAAAAAAAAAAACCAGTTAAGCTGTCCTGTATGATTCAGTCTACATTTCGATTAAATTTAAATTATTCTCTTCCCATGGCTATACACTCTTGCCCCATTTTTAAAAACCTGAAGTCCAGGGTAGGAGAGACCAAGAGCATCCCAGAGGGCAGCAGCACGAATTCACTCCCCTCCAGCCCCCGCAGCTCCTTTCGCCCATCTCCCCTCCCCCTTAGCCGGGTCGCTTGCCATTGGTGGTTGCCATGACAACCGGCAGCTGCCAGGGCAGGCCGCCTCTACCGCAGCAGGGGTGGGGTTTCGGAGGAGGGGGCAGGAGAGGAGGAGCCAGAGGAGGTGTCTGCTGCAAGTTCCTGGCTGCTTCTGAGCTCACCCCATCCTCCGAGAGGGAGGAGGCCAAGTGGTGATGCTGCTGCTTCTGCCGCTTCGACTGCTGATACTCCAGTGAGGGCTGGAAGGGTGGTTCCTATTAGCACCGTCGCCAACCAGAGAGGGAGGGGAAGAAATCCCGGCAGCCGCTGCTGATGTTGGGTTCGGAGGCTGCATCCGACTCGGTCACAAGGAAAATGGATTCAGTTTGCATCTTTCCTTCCTTTCAACAGCTTCTCCGGATCTCAGCATGGTAAGTAGCAGGGAGCGAGGTTAGCTTCTTGATTAAGCTGGCTATTAAATGACCTGTGTATACATTTGTGGCCTTCATTGAACAATGACTCCCTCAGAGATGGGGAGGAAGATGTGGAGACAGTGATGGGGCTGGGAGAGAGGCAGGTTGCCAGGGAGAGAGAAGTAAGGAGGCATCTGCTTGTGTTTAAAAAAAAAATGTATATATGGTGTTCTGATTTCATCTTGAACTGGCTCAGAATGCAGACTGAACTGCTTGGTTCCTTTCCTTCCAAGCTTAGCAACAGAATCAAGGGGTGGAAAAAGAGCTCCCAAGAAATAGATGTTATTGAAAGGAATCATTTCATTTGCAGCTCTCACATATAGGGTCGGGCCTTCCTTCAAAAACACATTTGGTGCCTCCTAGGCTTGCAGGCCCAATTATAAGGTGATTTTGCTTATTTCCTTCATTGCTAAGAAAAGGTAGCCCCAGAATTTAGCCTTTTATTTCATATTCTGGTGTACTCTTGCTGAGAAATAATTTGCCAGATAGAGTTTCATTTTTAGTGTACAGATTTGATTGTGATCACACAAATGGATATCCTGTGGATATGCATATCATCTATACACATGTTACTTAGCATTTATGAAACATATTTATATGCAGAGTGTGCTTTGCAATGATTTTTATGGGTTTTAAATGCCCTTGCATGCTTGGAGATAATTGCTTATTTTTGAGACTATGCTTCTGGTTTGTATTATTATTCATTGACTTCATTTGGATTAATGCAAGATTTATTCTTGTTATTGTCCCTTAGTTTCATTGTGACCACTTAGGACAATCTGTGTTATAGCCTGCCTTTTTCCATTTAATTGGGGTTTGTGGGGGGTGATTTGAGAGCCCCGAATTTACACTGATGGGAAAGGGAGGTGGCTTGTGGTATTATTTTGTGTCCAGCATCTTGCCAAGTGAATGTTGAAAGACATCAGTTTTCTTGAAATTCTGTCCCAACCCTTTCATGTTTATGTGTTGTGTCCCAGAAAGCACAGATGAGCTGGAAGGTGAAATGCATTCATTTTATTTACTAGTGCTGCTATTTGCTGTTCATTCCTTCAGTATCCAGGCACCATTTTACAGTTCCCTCAAGTGTTGTATTATGGATCTACTTCTCTGGGTGGTCAAGTAAGAAAGTGGGATTGTTTTGAACATCTAGATGTTCCCAAGTAACCTAGCCATTTCCAAATTAGCCTGCTTGTACAATGAAATGAAACAAGCGAATGAGCAAAGCTCAGCTTGAGAGTGTGTGGCTTGTAGGCAAAATGGGGGGCTATTGTAGTTTACAAATGCTTAGTGGGATCTGCTTGATGTTTTACTGTATCACAGCTTTAAGGCAGCTCAGGATACTAAAGACGCCTGAGATGAGTAAAGTACAAGGCTCCATTACCACCCAGGATAATGGATTTTGTTGAATTAAAGCCAGAAAAATCCTTGCAGGTAAAACTGTATTAGTAACATTACATTTAGCATGTGAACTATTTTTTATCCATCTCCCTCTTCTCTAACAATATCATTGTCAGTGCAAACATTTTTTTAAAATGTAAAAAAACACTTGTTTTAATCCTGCATTTTATTTTACACACTGCCCACCTTCATTTACAATTTTTACATGCATTTGAATCAAGTTTATAGTTTAATTTCTCTGAGAATAAATGTCCTGTTTGGTTTATATAGTGGAAGGCTCTTCAGCAACTTAATGGGAAGAATAGATTTAATATGCTCATGGCGTGTCATATATAGATTCACACCTCCATCAAGTCATGCTTGTGGGCCTTATCACAACTACATAAAGTAGAGCAGGGAAAGAGGTCCTGGACTTGTATGTCATAACAAAAATTGTATAACACGCTGCATCCTGAATCTTTAATGATAACTTTTGACTTGTAAGAAAATTTCAGCAAGCTTTAAACAAAATAAAGATATGTTGTACTTGACCCTGTTTCATGCAATGAAATCAGTTATCTTGGGCATTGTTTTATTTCCTTTGTTTCAAATTTTCGTTGGAATGTGGTTTTATAGGTGAAGTTGGCAGTTTGAGCAGAAGCAAATCACTGTAAGTCCTGGACACGGAGCTGTCAGCAGTGTTTCAGCTGTGTGGTCAGACCTCATGGGAACGCATGTGTAGATTTTGATCCTGCAACCTTGGATGATTATATGACCTTTGCTGAGGGCCACAGAAAAGTGAACTATTTTTAGTTTAGTGGGGTCTAGATACAAAATAATTCAAGAATCAATTTGATGTCAGAAAATACAAAATATATGGAAGATGTGTACATATTATTTAAATGTGCTGTTTATTTAGCAAGCAAAGTTAATTACCTTTTTCTCAAATGCTGTCTTGAAAATGCCATTCTTGTTATAATGTTAAATATCTTGACTGGTATTTAAACTTTCATAAAACTTGCTTTATTCGGGATAAAACAAATTTTATCTAATTTCTCACTTTGGGATAGGATATTCCTTGTTTCTTCAAGTGACCTCAGAACATATTTCAGTTTTACATGCATGCTTCAAGTTCCATCCGGGTACTTAGAAAATATCTGGAGAGTCAACACTGTTTTCTACATTTCTCATGGGTTCATAGAAAAATTAGTACAATGTTTTTCAGAGTGTTGGTACCTAAAAGAAAACAAAATTTATCTTGGAAGTTTTAACATAAATCACTCAGTTGGCTTTTACTGGAATAAGTAAACTAGACTAGATGTATACTTGGGTGTTACTCTAAGCTGTACACACATGAAATTAGTTAATGATGAAAACAATATAGTTATAATTAACACCATCATTACACCTTTTCTTAATATACTCTTTTATAATTCTTAAAGTCATTTTACATTCTTTATCTGTCATCTTATATCCCCCCAAATTCTATCATGTGAGTAAAGGTAGTGCCATAATAATTATTTTACATAAGAGGAAAGAGGCTTGGGAGATTAGGCTTGTTCAATTTTGGGTTTGGTAAACAGTCTAATTGGGCCCAAATTCTACTCTCATGAGGCCAAAACTACCATATTAGAAAATTTAACAAATCATCTTGCTGATTGGAAGTTTAAAATGTCAAGTAAATAAAATCTGCATTAAATGTAGCTCATTTTATTTGAATATTTCGGGGGCCATGATATGTTCTTTGGTCACACTGAATTTCCAGATAGACTAAGTGCATTCTTTAGACATCTGCAAAAAAAAAAAAAAAGGGTTGACATAGAAATTATTTTGGAGAAAACCTGGGATTCACGATATTTCATAAAACAGAAACATTTGTCTGGGAAAAAATTAGAGCTTTGGTGGACTGATGTGGACTTATTTTATGGCTGAGTATTGTTTTATTTTTAATGGCATACAAGTTGAGGGGAGTGACAATTTCTTGCTGTGCTGTGTGTGTGTGTGCTTAGTCGCTCAGTCATGTCTGACTCTTTGTGACCCCATGGACTGTAGCCCGCCAGGTTCCTCCGTCCACAGGATTTTTCAGGCAAGGATGCTGGAGTGTGTTGCCATCTTCCTCCTCCAGGGGATCTTCCTGACCCAGTGATCGAACCTGTTTCCTTGTCTGTTGCATTGCAAGTGGAATGTGATGGCTTTACCCACTGAGCCATCAAGGAAGCCCTCTTCTGTGCTTAGGACCAAATTATTTGAAAAAACTTAGCCGCACCTCCTACCTATATGTCCATGTATCTATGTTAAGCATCTCTCAACCTCCATGTTCTTAAAAATTAAAATGATATTAAATCATAAATAAGTGTACATATGTTTAACAACCGTATGATATTTTCTGGACATTCATGTTTATGCTTTTCTGAGCCATCAAAAATTACTTTTCTCCAGAATTGTTCTAATTATTTGCCATCTCCCTTTCTTTGCTACTGTTGTAGGGGCGTACTTTGTCTGACTGTTTAGTAATTCAGTGCTGGCCAAAGAACAAAATATGCCATCTGAACTGTCATTCTACAATTGCGAAACATCCTTTATAATTAATTAGCTTGCAGTACAAGTGAGATCTATCATATTAAAGACATTCTGCTTTAAATCAGTATTCACCAATACAGTTAAATGTCCTTTTAAAGACTTTTTTTTCTTACATTTTAAACATAATATCCTCATTGTTAGAATAAAAAAAAATAAGGCAGAAATGTGTAAGAAAATCACCCATAATCTACTATCAAGAAGTAATTACTATTAGTACTTTGAAATACTTCCTTCTAGATTTTTTTTCTGTATGCCATTTCAGGTGGCATCTAGATTTTTTTCTATAAACACACTCAGGTATATAATTTCATGAATGGGGCCATACTCTGAGCACTGTTTTATAATTTTTTTTAAATTTTATTTAAAGTGGCCATCTTTCCATGTTAATGAAATATGCCTCTAGTAAATTTTTAATCTCTCTGTGCATTTATCTTGATGACTCAAGATATTTTCCTCCACTTTGGGGTCTTCATTCTTTGCTTTTAAATACAGGCAGCTCCTACTTCATTTACAGCAGCTGTGCTTCAAGCATTGTTTTTCAGGAAATATGAGATCTGTTATTCTGACTTGCCATTGCATCTCACAATGGATATTAAATTGACCTTGCTCTTCTTTTGTCATCTGATAAAGAATAAGTTTTGGGCCCAAGTCAGAGAAATCCCGGTTTGAATTGCTGAGAATTTCACCAGGTGCATGTCTAAGCAATAAGTACAGAAACAAAAATCTCTTCCAGATTTGCGTTACTTTTCCTCAGTATGGTAGGGGCACCCTATAGTCCTAACCTCTGTGAGCAACTTAAACCCTTCATAAAAATCATTTAAACAACAAACATTAGCTATCTCATGACTTAGACTAAACTCAGATATATTTTTGGCATCTGTATTTTTCTTACACCTGTATTAAGCTTTTAAATGAAAGCCCAGTCTTCTGGCTCTTCCCCTTTCAAAATATGAATGGTGGTTGGATTATTCTTATACTTTAAGTTTGAGCTTTAAATGTAACTTTTGGGAACTTCCCTGGTGGACCAGTGGTTAAGATTTTGCCTTCCAGTTCAGGGTGAGGGTTCAGTCTCTGGTAAGGAAGCTAAGATCTCACATGTCTCACAGCCAAACAAACAACGTAAAACAAAAGCAGTATTGAAACAAATTTGATAAAGACTTAAAAAAATGGTCCACATCAAAAAAAAAATTCTTAAAGAAAGATTAAAAAAATGTAATTCCTTGGAGAGGTTTCCTTTAGTATATCTTAAATCTCTGCTATTACTCTTGTACCCTCTCTATTTCCTTTATAGCACTGATCAAAGTTGTAAAGATAGAGCTACAGTGAAACCTAAGTATGAGGAAATAGTCTTTGTTCCCTTTCTTTGTTTGACATCTAAATTAAGATCATTTACTTCAGTGCTTTAATTCTGGAGTCAACTGCTGTTAAAACAGAGATGGAAGACCAAATGTGACTAGGTTTAGTTGACAGTGTCTGTTTAGAAAACTATTCATTGGTATTATTTTCAAGAAGGAAATTTTGCTGAGATCATTATGACTCTGAAAAAGCCTTGTGAGCTTGTGCTTCAGAAAAGAGGGTGATATTGTCATCATGCCTTCTGATCCAAACTGGAAATGTTCCCTTGGAAAATGCTACCCAGCATAACCACAGTGAAAATGTTCTCACCCACATCCCTTATCTGGCTCCTCCTTGTGCAGCATTTCATGGAGAGAGATACCTTCTAAAAATAAACATTTCATGGAGAGGTACTTTCCATGAAAGTACTGACCCATATTTAAGACCTGTAAACTATTCACAGGTCAGATATACCGAACTTTAGTATATTTTCCAAAACAAAAACTGTTTTTTTTTAATGCAATAATACTAATGAAAACAGCTAGATGGAATATTTTAAACGAGTCCCATTCTGTAAAATCTAGAGTATTGTGTCATTCCACCAGTAAAAGAATAGCAAGACAATAATTTTATATAAAAGACAATTGTTGTCCAGTTGCTCAGTCTGTTGTTAAGTCGTTCAGTCGTGTCTGACTCTGCGACCCTATGGACTGCAGCACGCCAGATTTCCCATCCTTCACCATCTCCTGGAGCTTGCTCAGACCATGTCCATTGAGCTGGTAATTTTATATAAAAACAGTAACCAATCTGGAGAGTTTATATTAAAAACCACCACTCTGAATTCACATGAGAATCCACATGATGGTAATTCTGCTAATTGGCACTGAGGAGACGGAGAGAAGGACTTAGGTGTTTTGAAGATGTTACAGATCTCAGACTTGTTTTCTTATGAATTTCTTAGATAATTCAGTTTGTAAAAATGGGAACTCTGGAATTACTGGAGTGTCTTCTCCATCATCTGCTCCCTCGGGTTACCTAGACCTGGAGGAAGAAATTCCTCCTATTCCATTGGTTAGTCTTTGTCTCCTGCATCTCTTAAGTAGGAATTTAAGTGGTTGTTAACTAACCACAAAGTGGAATTTTAATTTCAGAGAGCGTATGATTTTTTTGCTGTATTAATGAAGACACTTAAATTATGACTTAGTTTTATTTTAAAAGCACTTCGTTTAACAAAACTATCTAAAAAGTTTAGTGAAAGTGAAAGTGAAGTTGCCCAGTTGTGTCCAACTCTTTGCGACCCCATGGACTGTAGCCTACCTGGCTCCTCTGTCCATGGGATTTTCCAGGCAATAGTACTGGGGTGGATTGCCATTTCCTTCTCCAGGGGATCTTCCCAACCCAGAGATCGAACCCAGGTCTCCCGCATTGTAGACAGACGCTTTACCATCTGAGCCACCAGGGAAGTCCTAGCCAGATGCCTGAGACATAATTATCAGTCATTAAAAATAAACTGTAGCTTTAAAAAAAAATGAAGTAAAAAGGACGCCTTACCCCTAGTTGATTTTACGCAGAAGGAGCATTTGAGCCATCTTGCTCTCTTCTTCGCTAGACTGTCCACATGAGGGGCACCTCAGGGTGCAGGGCCACACTCTGAAGCAGGAGAGGAAAATAGCCTGCCATAAGGGAAATTGATTCTTACACGACTGTGCAACCTTCAGGTTTTTTTTTTACTCTATGAATTGAAAAGAGCCCAGTTTCAAAAAGCATGCGTAAACTTGCCTGATTCACATGAATGCTCTTATCTGGACAGGTGTAGCTACACACATTGTCCAATCTTCTTTTATTTACAAAAAAATTTATTTGTATATTTTTGGTGTGCAGGGTCTTTGCCAGGGGGACATTTGTTTCTAGTTATGAAGAGTAGGGACTACTCTCTAGTTGCAGTGAGCAGGTTTCTCACTGCGGTGGCTTCTCCTGTGGAAGACAGGATCTAGGGCTCATGTGCTTTATTAGTTGTGGCAGGTGGGCTCCCTAGCACAGGCTCAATAGTTATGGTACGCTGGCTTAGCTGTTCCGGCACACATGGGATCTTACCCAACCAGGGATGGAACTTGTGTCTCCTACATTGGCAGGCAGGTTCTTTACCACTGAGCCACCAGAGAAGCCAGTGTCCAATCTTTTTTAAGTAATGGTGTATGATTTTATATTTTAACATTTTTCACTATGTTTACGTTTTTTGAAATCAAACCTGAATGACTTAGCCAAGACCGCCTGATCACAGTAAAGAGACAAGATTAATATTTCTAGCTCAGTTCAGTTCAGTCACTCAGTCATGTCTGACATTTTGCAACCCCATGGACTGCAGCACACCAGGCTTACCTGTCCATCACCAACTCCCGGAGCTTGCACAAACTCATGTCCGTGGAGGTGGTGATGCCATCCAACCATCTCATCCTCTGTCATCCCCTTCTCCTCCTGCCTTCTATCTTTCCCAGCATCAGGGTATTTTCCAATGAGTTGGCTCTTCTCACCAGGTGGCCAAAGTATTGGAGTTTCAGCTTCGGCATCAGTTCTTTCAGTGGATATTCAGGATTGATTTCCTTTAGAATTGACTCGTTTGATCTTCTTATAGTCCAAGGGACTCTCAAGAGTCTTCTCCAACATCACAGTTCAAAAGCATCAATTCTTCAGCGTTCAGCTTTCTTTATGGTTCAACTCTCACATGCATACTACACTGCTGGAAATACCAAAGCTTTGACTATACAGACCTTTGTCAGCAAAGCAATGTCTCTGCATTTTAATATGCTGTCTAGGTTAGTCATAGTTTTTCTTCAAAGGAGCAAGGGTCTTTTAATTTCATGGCTACAGTCACCATTTGCAGTGATTTTGGAGTCCCCCAAAATAAAGTCTGTCATTGTTTCCATTGTTTCCCCATCTATTTGCCATGAAATGATAGGACCGGATAAATTAATCTTCGTTTTTTGAATGCTGAGTTTTAAGCCAACTTTTTCACTCTCCTCTTTCACTTTCATCTTTGCATTCTGCCATAAAGGTGGTGTCATCTTCATATCTGAGGTTATTGATATTTCTCCTGGAAATCTTGATTCCAGCTTGTGCTTCATCCAGCTCGGCATTTCGCATGATGTACTCTGCATATAAGTTAAAGAAGCAGGGTGACAATATACAGCCTTGGCGCACTCCTTTCCCAATTTGGAACCAGTCTGTTGTTACATGTCCAATTCTAACTGTTGCTTTTTTACCTGCATATATATGTTTCAGGAGGCAGGTAGGGTGGTCTGCTAGTCACTGGCCATTTGCTTATTGTACTTCCATGGATATTTGTATGGTTTGAAAACATTAACTGTCCAAATTTATTTTATATAGTCCACCTGCTTTGAAATATTGATTTTGACTGTATAGTCAACTGTAATGTAAGGGGCATTGATCCATTCTTGGTTCACATAGTGCCATCACTAACCACATTCTTGATGTCCTCAAATGTTGTTTTCCTAACAAGAGGATCTTTATGACAGGGAATAGCTGATGAAATAGTAGAAAAGCATTTTGTTTAGGAGATAGTCATTTTGCGAAAGAGCACTTTCCCTTGGGTCAATCTGAATTTTTTTTCAGACTTGATGCTGACTCAGTTCTGTTCTTTAGAAGAATTGGGGACATCTTTCGTTATCGAGTTTCCTCTATAATTCAAGTAAACCAGTTTATTCCAATAACAAATGGAATAGTCTTGACCCTCTTAAAACAAGAATATCTAAAATGGTCAGGATATAACAAGTATAAACAGAAAACTTACTTTTACAACTTACTTTTCAAAATTATCCAGAAAAGAACTAAATTCTTTGAATACCTATTATGTATTTATTATGGGTTTCCCTGGTACCTCATATGGTAAAGAATCCACCTGCAATACAGGAGACCCTGGTTCAATTCCTGAGATTGGAAGATCCCCTGGAGAAGGGATGGGCTACCCACTCCAGTATTCTTGGGCTTTCTTGGTGGCTCAGATGGCAAAGAATCTATCTGCAGTGTGGGAGACCTGGGTTTGATACCTGGGTTGGGAACATCCCCTGGAGGAGGGCATGGCAACCCACTCCAATATTCTTGCCTGGAGAATCCCATGGACAGAGGAGCCTGGTGAGTTATAGTCCCTTTGTATAGGAGATGATCAGGACATTCTTTGTTCTTTTTGTTTCAGTTCAGTTTGTCGCTCAATCCTGTCTGACTCTTTGTGACCCCATGAACTGCAGCAAGCCAGGCCTCCCTTTACATCACCAGCTCCCGGAGTTCACCCAAACCCATATCCATCGAGTTGGTGATGCCATCCAACCGTCTCATCCTCTGTCATCTCCTGCTCTTCCTGCCCTCAATCTTTCCCAGCATCAGGGTCTTTTCAAATGAGTAAGCACTTCGCATCAGGTGGCCAAAGTATTGCAGTTTCAACTTCAACATCAGTCTTTCCAGTGAACACCCAGGACTGATCTCCTTTAGGATGGCCTAGTTGGATCTCCTTGTAGTCCAAGGGACTCTCAAGAGTCTTCTCCAAACCACAGTTTAAAAACATCAATTCTTCTGTGCTCACCTTTCTTTATAGTCCAACTGTCACATCCCTACATGACCACTGGAAAAACCATAGCCTTGACTAGACAGACCTTTGTTGGTAAAGTAATAATGTCTCTGCTTTTGAATATGCTGTCTAGGTTGGTAATAACTTTCCTTCCAAGAGGTAAGCATTTTTTAATTTCATGGCTGCAATCACCATCTGCAGTGATTTTGGAGCCCAGAAAAATAAAGTCAGCCACTGTTTCCACTGTTTTCCCATCTTTTTGCCATGAAGTGATAGGACCAGATGCCATGATCTTAGTTTTCTGAATGTTGAGCTTTAAGCCAACGTTTTCACTCTCCTCTTTCACTTTCATCAAGAGGCTCTTTAGTTCTTCACTTTCTGCCATAAGGGTAGTGTCATCTGCATATCTGAGATTATAGATATTTCTCCCAGCAATCTTGATTCCAGCTTGTGCTTCCCCCAGCCCAGCGTTTCTTAGGATGTACTCTGCATATAAGTTAAATAAGCAGGGTGACAATATACAGCCTTGGCGTACTCCTTTTCCTGTTTGGAACCAGTCTGTTGTTTCATGTCCAGTTCTAACTGTTGCATCCTGACCTGCATACAGGTTTCTCAAGAGGCAAGTCAGATGGTCTGGTATTCCCATCTCTTTCAGAATTTTCCACAGTTTATTGTGATCCACACAATCAAAGGCTTTGGTATAGTTAGTAAAGCATAAATAGATGTTTTTCTGGAACTCTCTTGCTTTTTTGGTGATCCAGCAGATGTTGGCAATTTGATGTCTGGTTCCTCTGCCTTTTCTAAAACCAGCTTGAACATCAGGAAGTTCACAGTTCATGTATTGCTGGAGCCTTGCTTGTAGAATTTTAAGCATCACTTTACTAGTGTGTGAGATGAGTGCAATTGTGCAGTAGTCTGAGCATTCTTTGGCATTGCCTTCCTTCGGGATTGAAATGAAAACTGACCTTTTCCAGTCCTGTGGCCACTGCTGAGTTTTCCAAATTTGCTGGCATATTGAGTGTGGCACTTTCACAGCATCATCTTTCAGGATTTGAAATAGCTCCACTGGAATTCCATCGCCTCCACTAGCTTTGTTCATAGCAGTGCTTCCTAAGGCCCACTTGACTTCACATTCCAGGATGCCTGGCTCTAGGTGAGTGATCACACCATTGTGATTATCTGGGTCATGAAGATCTTTTTTGTATAGTTCTTCTGTGTATTCTTAATATCTTCTGCTTCTGTTAGGTACATACCATTTCTGTCCTTTATCAAGACCATCTCTGCATGAAATGTTCCCTTGGTATCTCTAATTTTCTTGAAGAGATCTCTAGTCTTTCCCATTCTATTGTTTTCCTCTATTTCTTTGCATTGATTGCTGAGGAAGGCTTTCTTATCTCTCCTTGCTATTCTTTAGAACTCTGCATTCAAATGGGTATATCTTTCCTTTTCTCCTTTGCTTTTTGCTTCTCTTCTTTTCACAGCTGTTTGTAACGGCTCCTCAGACAGCCATTTTGTGTTTTTGCATTTCTTTTTCTTGGAGATGGTCTTGATCCCTGTCTCCTGTACAATGTCACAAACCTCCATCCATAGTTCATCAGGCACTCTGTCTATCAGATCTAGGCCCTTAAATATATTTCTCGTTTCCACTGTATAGTCATAAGGGATTTGATTTAGGTCATACCTGAATGGTATAGTGTTTTTCTCCACCTTCTTCAATTTCAGTCTGAATTTGGCAATAAGGAGTTCATGATCCGAGCCGCAGTCAGCTCCCAGTCTTGTTCTGCTGACTGTATAGAGCTTCTCCATCTTTGGCTGCAAAGAATATAATCAATCTGATTTCAGTGTCAACCATCTGGTGATGTCCATGTGTAGAGTCTTCTCTTGAGTTGTTGGAAGAGGGTGTTTGCTATGACCAGTGCATTTTCTTGGCAAGCACTGCCAAGCATTTTCTTTGCCCTGCTTCATTCTGTCTTCTAAGGCCAAATTTGCCTGTTACTCCAGGTGTTCCTTGACTTCCTACTTTTGCATTCCAGTACGCTATGATGAAAAGGACATCTTTTTTGGGTGTTTGTTCTAGAAGGTCTTGTAGGTCTTCATAGAACTGTTCAACTTCAGCTTCTTCAGCGTTACTGGTTGGGGCATAGACTTGGATTACTGTGATATTGAATCATTTGCCTTGGAAATGAACAGAGATCATTCTGTTGTTTTTGAGATTACATCTAAGTACTGCATTTTGGACTCTTTTGTTGACTGTGATAGCTACTCCATTTCTTCTAAGGGATTCCTGCCTGCAGTAGTAGATGTAATGGTCATCTGAGTTAAATTCACCCATTCCAGTCCATCTTAGTTCACTGATTCCCAGAATGTCGACGTTCACTCTTGTCATCTCCTGTTTGACCACTTCGAATTTGTCTTGATTCATGGACCTAACATTCCAGGTTACTATGCAATATTGCTCTTTATAGCATCGAACTCTGCTTCCATCACTGGTCCCATTCACAGCTGGGTGTTGTTATCACTTTGGCTCCATCCCTTCATTCTTTCTGGAGTTATTTCTCCACTGATCTCCAGTAGCTTATTGGGTACCTACTGACCCAGGGAGTTCCCCTTTCAGTATCCTGTCTTTTTGCCTTTTCATACTGTTCATGGGGTTCTCAGGCAGGAATACTGAAGTGGTTTGCCATTCCCTTCTCCAGTGGACCACATTCTGTCAGACCTCATTGTCAGTTTCATTGATTTAGACAAGGCTGTAGTCCGTCTTTTTGTTTAGAGCTTGTTATCTTTTGGTCATAAATTCTACTAAGGTTTGGTAGACATTTTGTGATTGGTTTGTTCCACAGTATGGTAAAAAGTCTGCCTGCAGTCTGCTTGCAGGAGACCTGGGTTCAATCCCTAGACTGGAAAGATCCCCTGGAGAAAGGAACAGCTACCCACTCCAGTATTCTTGCTTGGTGAATCCCATGAACAGAGGAGACTGGTAGGGTACAAACCATGGGGTCGCAAAGAGTCGGACACAACTGAGCAACTTTCCCTTTTACTATGAAGGCTCATTCCTAGATCAGGTGAGGATTATGTACTAAATCTAGACTGTGTGTGCATACTCAGGTGCTCCATCACTCTAACTCTTTGTGACCCCGTGGACCATAGCCTGCCAGGCTTCTCTGTCCATGGGATTTCCCAGGCCAGAATACTGGAGTGGGTTGCCACTTCCTTCTCCAGGGGACCTTCTTGATCAAACCTGCATCTCCGGCATTGGCAGGCAGATTTTTTACCACTGTGCCAACTTGAGAAGCAGCTTTCATTTCGCTACCCCTAGTTATTTCCCAGTTAAGTCTTGATTTTGTTCTTTAGAGAAGCATTCAGTTTTCATTAATATAGAAGCTGAAATGAGTTTGACCCAGTAGGTGTGCATTTGATGAAAATGAACTATCTATGTGAAATCTAATGCTGTTGATCTGGTTTGGGGGCAGTCACAGTGTCATTTCAGCCAGACGATGTATAACTTCAGGTGTTTCCTCCCTGCTCCATCAATTATTTGTTTTATCTCTTACATAATTAGTAAGCAAAGGCATTTTTCACAATAACTAATATATATTTAATACTTTATTTTACAAGTTACAAAGGACTTTTCATACTTTAAATTTTCACAAGCATGTAAGATAGTAAGAGAAGATAGTACGTATTATGTTACATTGTATTATATTATGTTACATTATTTTATGTTATATCATTTATAATCATTCTCAGGATAAAGTTCAGATTGTCTACCTGTGTCCAGCGTAACCTCACCACTGAGTGAAACTATGAGATGCAAATCCAGATTTCCTTACTTCAGAATTCCTTTGTTCTATGAGATGTGGCCCCACACAACCAAATGATCCATCAGTAATGTGAATCAGAGCCCAAGAACTATGACATGATCTGACCTGCACTCTAAGTCCTAACTCAGGCGCTAAGGAAATTTAGGTCACTTGGTTATCCTCACTGAGTCCTTCCTTTCATATATAATCAGTGGGTGTGTATCTGTATATGGGAAGAACTTTGGGCAGGGGTTTTAGAGGGATGGGGGATGAAAAGTTTCCACATGTGTATCATTACCGTCATCACCAATGCCACAAAAGCCTGATTGAAGGTCCCCGAAATAGCAAGCATTCATAGACTTCCAATTGTTATCCCTGGTCCTTGTCCAAAAGCAACTTCTGTTTTTTATGAGGAACAGGGGCCAAATTTAATAGAATATTAGCACATGTAACACTGAGATGGAATTCATAAATAGCACTGCTGTTTTCAGCACAAGTCTTTGTTTTTGTGAAGTGACCACAGTGGCTTCTAGCTAATTGGCCTGAATTGTTAACGCACATGTTGATGAGGATGGTTTTGAATCCTCATAGTATTCAATCCTGTCTTTCTTCTCTGAAGATGTGTTTCATTTGCTAAGCCAAATATGGTGTTTAGCTTAATAAATAGAGGTTATGAGGCACATTAGTCTACTTTATGAACAAAATTCAGGTTAAAAAAAAAGCCACTAAGAAATTTCTTTCAGAACACATTTGACTTTAATGTTAGTTGTTGCATCGGGGTTTGTGTTTGTTTTCCTACGCTTCCTAGATGCCAAGCATTGCCCAAAAGTTGTTGCATGCATACAACAACACTCTTTGAAGAAGGTAATAGTATCCCTATTTTATTCATCCCTCAACTAAGGTTTATTGATGTAAAGTAATTTAATACTGAAGATTAACTAATAACAGATGGAACTAGATTCTGAACTCAAGTCTTCCTGACTCCAATGTCATATTACCTAATGAGCTAAACTTCTTCCTTCTTGCAGTGAAAACTTGTTTGTGCTCCTGAAACTTAAATAAAGAAAGGGCAAATGTATTTTAATGTTATTATATTTTAAATATAAATATTTATTTATAATTTAAATATAAATAAGTATTAATCGAGACCCAGTTCTTGCTAAGTAAGGATAGTAACACTCTGCTAAAATTGACACCCAAGAACAAAGTCCACACAGCCATAGTTTCTTCAATGAGGAATGAAAACAAAGGGTTGAATGAACTCCAGTCCTAAAACCATTTGGAGTTTTTGTTTCGATAACTCTTAGGAGATCATTTGTGAGTTACGTGTATTTGACAACATAATCTGGGATTCTCTCTTTAAAACATATTTAAATAGGTATTAAATATATTTTAATAAAAGAATATTCTCTAGTTTTCCTTTCTACTTTTTTGAAGCAATAAAAACCCCAGAAAACTTTGTATGCTATGTTTTTTTACAATTCTGTAAACTGTGAAATTTTCTTTTTCTCTGAAGAGATTGAGAGAGCAGTTTTACAAGAATTTCATTTCTGGAAAAAATCCTCAATTGTGAAAAGGACTGAGCAGTACAAATCCCAGAATTTAATACTATGAAGAGCATATTCCTGTACTCTTATAGTTTCCAAGGTTCTAAATTCATGCAACTTAAAACTTATTTTGTTTCAGTTTTTTGCTTGTACTGAATAGCTGGAGTTTTGACAAGAGTAAGTTTGGATGAAAGAAGGTTGAAACCTTGATTTGCCTGTCCTTGTATATAGGTGAGATATATCTGATAAATTATTTGTGGCCTATGCCAATCATTGAATGTAATGAAACTCCAGAGTATGTTGTAGGGAAAGTTTCAGTGACTTAGGAAAACATGTAAGATACGTCTTTTAAATTAGAAGAAAAAAAGAGTTCAAAAATCAAAAAATGGAATTTAATATCAGTTTTGTGAAAAGGGAAAAAATTCCATAAACATATATATATTTTGTAAGTGCAAATCAAAATAGTAACAGGAATTAGGGGTGGGAGGTGGGAGGGGGGTTCAGGAATGGGAACTCATGTACACCCATGGCACATTCATGTCAATGTATGGCAAAACCAATACAGTATTGTAAAGTAAAATAAAGTAAAAAAAAAAAATAGTAACAGGAATTACATCTGGGTAGTAACTTTGGGGCTTCCCAGGAGGCGCTAGTGATAAAGAATCTGCCTGCCAATGCAAGAGACATAAAGAGGTGTGGGTTAGATCCCTGGGTTGGGAAGATCCCCTGGAGGTGGGCATGACAACCCACTCCAGTATTCTTGCCTAGGAAATCTTCTGTGGACAGAGGAGCTTGGCAGGGTACAGCCCATAGGCTTGCATAAAGTCTGACTACACAGCTGAATTAACTTAGCACACTAGTAACTGCAGATGGTGATTGCAGCCATGAAATTAAAAGACACTTGCTCCTTGGAAGAAAAGTTATAACCAACCTAGACAGCATATTAAAAAGCAAAGACATTACTTTGTAAACAAAGGTCCATCTAGTCAAAGCTATGGTCTTTCCAGTAGTTATGTATAGATGTCAGAGTTGGACTATAAAGAAAGCTGAGCGTCGAAGAACTGATGCCTTTGAACTGATGTTAGAGAAGACTCTTGAGAGTCCCTTGGACTGCAAGGAGATCCAACCAGTCAATCTTAAAGGAAATCAGTCCTGAATATTCATTGGAAGGACCGATGGTGAAGCTGAAGCTCCAATATTTTGGCCACTTGATGTGAAGAACTGTCTCATTGGAAAAGACCCTGATGCTGGGAAAGATTGAAGGCAGGAGGAGAAGGGGACAACAGAGGATGAGATGGTTGGATGGCATTACCAACTTGATGGATATGAGTTTGAGTAAGCTCTGGCAGTTAATGATGGATATGGAGGCCTGGCATGCTGCAGTCCATGGGGTTGCAAAGAGTCAGACATGACTGAGCGACTGAACTGAACTGAACTTCATGAGAAATTTCTTTGTTGGTTTTTTTTTATGATTTCCAAATTTACTAAAATACAGTTTACTTATTTATCTGGTAAAATGTGGTGAATATTTTTAAAAGAAAAATTTGGTCATCCACATTTCTAAATCATCCACAAATCCAAATAATTAGCTGTCCAGAGTGACTTTGCAGGGCTTCGGAAATATAGAAGTTCTGCTCTCTCTGGATCAGAGGCTCCAAATTGGCTTCTATTGACACCACAATGTCCCTGGTGAACCAGGGACATAAAGGAAAGGCTGGGAGGATGGGATCGTCCTGGCTTTCTAAGCACACACTCATACACACACAGACACAGATACCCACTGAATGTCATCCTAAAGTTTTGAGAAAAAGATCCTTTCACAAAATTGTTTGAGAACCCAATGATATAATTAATATTATGTGTGCCAAAATATCTAATTTCTTTAAAAACTAATTTTTAAAAAAATTTTCCCTTGGATATTCATCATCTTACTTTCATCAGCCTCTAGTGGTTTTAGTTCACAGTGTTTATCTGAATCAGATAAAACTCCAAGCTTAACACCATGTGATTCATTTTCACTGAAGACCTCAAATAAGGTTTATATGATGAGAGAGCATAAATGCACACAAATTCTTCAGAATTTTGACCTTTTTTCCCTTTAGGAAGTAAACACAGTTACCTCCACCATAAAGGATCTGCTTACACTTTTGCTGCCCCCTCTGTAATTTAGATGAAGTGAAATTTTTCCATTCTTTGGTCTAATAATAATGATAATGCTGGAATGACAATGCTGCTGATGGCAGTTCACACTTTGAGGGTGGAGGTCTGGAGTTGCACAGCTCCAGGGAACATTGTGAATGACGCCTCCTAGAGTTGTGCAGGGGAACAATACTGAATGGGCACCTGTTGTGTGCCCTGTGAGGTTCTGAATACTTTGCAAATATAACACCTCGGCTGTGGGTACTATTGTACCCCTTTCTTACTCCTGTAGTTGAGGAAACTAAGACAGAGAAATGTTCAACCAGCTAACAAATGATTTTCTGAATGGTTCCTAAGTGTTTGTCTTTATACTAGGTATATGGGATAAAGATGAGGTTCTTATTCTCTAAAGGCTTATAAAGTAGTTAAAGAGAGAGATCTATAAACAAGAGTTATCAGTAAAATAAGAGTTAACAGTTGTAATGGTATGGCTTTCCTATTCAGCCACCAAAGGACATAGCCTCCAAAAAACAAAAAGGAATACCTTAACCTTTGTCATCAAGATACAGAGTCTTATTTTAGCTGAACTGTGTTTGATCTTTACTAAAGAAATAAAAACAGAATGTGAAAGACTTTTAGTGACTATTTCCTGTTTCTTTCTGTTACACATAGTAATACTTACCTCTGATCATATATTTTAACACTACCTGACCAAACCCATCTAATTGATATCTTAAGCTAACTTAAGATCTTATTTCTTATGTGAGTTACTAACCAGAGTTAATCATCTGGTCAACCTGTGTAATTAGAAAGTAGGGATGTATTAGAACATTTTGAATTAAAACAGAACCTTAATATACTCTTCAAACCAAATGCAAATGAGTATTCTTTGAATTTGCAGCCATAATTTTAATACAAAGAAAAATCATGTTTAAAAATAAATCTGACACCTACGATGTATTCTTCTAATGTATATGTGTGGAGGAGTGAAGAGTGGGGAACATAGAAAGATGAGTAAGACTCAATCCCAAAGGTATGCAGTAAGCATTTAGGCACTAAAATTATGCTGAGAGACTCAGAGCCTTCATCAGAACATAAGAATGTTTGAAACTGGGTATCAAACATGTGAAAATCTATACAAGAAAACTGAGAAACATCCATCAAGGAACATAAATGAAGAAAATGAGTAAATTCATGATGATTAAAGATTGAATTTATTCATCTGAAAATGGAGGAGAGGCATTGTAATCTGCCTTTTCAAAAGGAATGTCATAGTGACATGGAATATCACTATATATATGGTGACCCCTTTACATGGAATATCTATACATATAGTGACCCCTTTCCAAAGAATAGTGCAGACTATGAATTTTTAAAATAAAGCAAAACAAAATCACATAAACAATTGCTTTGCAGCATGAATAATTTGCTATGTTTTGAATTTTAATATACTAACTTTATCACTTGGGATGTATGAGAAAACAGTGTAAGACTGAGGTAAGAATGACTTGTTAAATCCTGAAGAGAAAATTATGAATGGCTTCCTACAGTTTTTTCCCCTTTGAACCTTTCCTGGCATGTGAATATAATCAGGCCACATACATGCACAGTAAGTATTGGAAAACATGTTAGATACATTGATTTCAGCTACAGTCAAGGAACTCTTTCCTGATTATTCTTTCTGTATTTAATACAGAAAAACATCACTGAGAAAGTGAGGGAAAACAGAAATCCAGAAGGGGAAAGGTAACTGAGTATTTAATTAGAGTATTGATCCTGATCCACCTGCCTTTGGTGTTTTTCCTTCTTTGAGCTGTGATTATCAGTACTCCAACCTCTATATTAAATAATCTGTAAACTCTCTCTCTCTCTCTATGTAGTCAGATGCCACTGAGGCAGAGACCTACAAGAGCCTAGCAAATCTCTTAAACTTTATTTCTTTTTAAGTAAAAGGAAAATCTTGTGCTGGTTTATCTATAAGAACAACCCTTCCAGTTGTGATATGTTTATGGCCTTCTGAGTGTCCATCACATTTGCCATCCATCCTGTGTCATAATAAACGCTTCCCAAGGTAATAAAACAATATTGGCTTTTTGTTATTTTTCTATTTCACTGTGTATGTGTGTGTATGTGATGTTGCCGTTCAGTTTAGCAAAAAGGTCATTAAATACAAGTCATACAAATAAAAAGGCATACAGCATAGTATATGCAGGGCTAATTAGATAGTCCAGTTAATTAAAGTGTTGACTTTACTTTTTCTTGGCTTCAGCCCAGAGTCTGTATCCTCCGTAAGTGCTGATGTTCAAGCACAAGGTGAATGACTGATTGACAGAGGTATTATTAAGAGGTTTCCTAGGTTTTATAAGGGGCTGTATTAGATTATATTCAAGGATTCTTTCCACCCAACATTTTAAACCTATCGAAGTAGACCCTCAGGGCAGGAGCATTCTCTTTCCTACAGAATATTTGCTCTTGTGCCTTCAGGAAGTCACTTTCTAGAGTGCCCCTTGGGGAAGCCAGCTTGCCATATGTGTGACATTTTAATCAAAGTATGAATGTAGCTGGGACTTCCCAGATGGCGCTCGTGGTAAAGAACATGCCTGCCCATGCAGGAGATGTAAGAGACATGGGTTTGATCCCTGGGTCGAGAAGATCCCCTGGAGGAGGACATGGCAGCCCACTCCAGTATTTTTACCTGGAGAATCCCATGGACAGAGGAGCCTGGCGGACTACAGTCCATAGGGCCAAGAAGAGTCAGACACAGGTGAAGCAACCGTCACGCACGCACACATGAACATAGCTCTGCTTGATAGAAAAACATCAAATGAATGGATACAGGATTGTCCTTTTCATTCCCTCCCATTTCTCAGGACAGATTTTACTGTTGTATATCAGGTCAGTAGAATTTCTCACAAAATCAGAGAATTCTTTCACTTGAAAAATACTCTCTTCTTATAGTCTTTGTCTTGATACAAAGTTCACATAGCCCAGCTGTAATTTTTTTTTTAGGATAGGGCTGTGTGCCACAGTGTGAAAACACAAAACTGGGACTCAGAAATCCTGGGTTTAATCTTTGTTCCGCCACCAACCAGCTGTATGACATGAGCAGGCATCCTGTCCATTCTTGATTTTTGTTTTTGCAACTGTGAAAAGAGAAAAAAAATACCTTTTGTTTTCTTGTTGCTCCTTTTGCAAGAAAAATAACTAAGTGTTCGAAAGGGTCTTTGCCTTCAGATGCGTAGGTATATTTGCAAACTGATGAAGGAATTCTCTTTTGAAATCCAGAGTCCTTTTATTTGCCTGTGGTAGAGATTACAGTTATTTATGGACCTGGCTTTTTTCTCCATTTAGCCTCCAAGGAGACAAAGGAAGACAAGGGAAGTGAAGTAAGGAGAAGGCGAGAAAAAGAGGGAGAAATAAAATCTAAGAAAAGGAATAGAATTGCAGATGGCTCAAAAATGCATGTTAACATAATATTTAAATTTATAACATACAGCTATAAAAAGTAAAGCTGCATAAAATTGCCTTGACTGGTTGGAATATAGTGAAAATGCGAGGAAAGAACATTGCAGAAGGCTTGTGCTATAAACATTTTCAACAACGTTACAGATAAAAAATTTTAATGATGTGGAAAGATATTTAGAATGTATTTAGTGAAAATCTAGATTTAAAAACACTATGTTGAAAATATGTTCACATATGCATAGGAAAAGAGACATGAAGGAAATATTAAAATGCAAAAAGTGTTTAGGTGGTAGAAGTGTAAATGAATTTTATTTTTGAATTTTTGTTGATAAGGTTTCCTAGGTTTTTTCCACTGAACATGTATTGCTTGGCGAATAAGATAAGAAGCAAACAAAAATAACTTTTTTGTTTTTGTTTTGTGTTCTTTGGTTTAATTTGTTTTGCTTTTCCTAGTTTCCTAATGTGAAAGCTCCAGTGACAGACTCAAGACGTTTCTCTTTTACTGAGATATGGTTGATTTCTAATGTTGTGTTAGTTTCAGGTGTACAACCAAATGACTCAGGTGTGTGTGTGTGTGTGTGTGTGTGTGTGTGTGTGTGCGCGTGCATGCTCAGTCGCTCGGGGCCGAGCTGTAGTAATGTGTGTGTGCGTGCTAAGTTGCTTCAGTCGTGTCCGGCTCTTTGAGACCCCATGGACTATAGCCCATCAGGCTTGTCTGTGCACAGGATTCTCCAGGCAAGAATACTGGAGTGGGTTGCCATTTCCTCTTCCAGGGAACTTCCCCACCCAGGGATCGAATCTGTTTCTGTTACATCTCCTGCATTGGCAAGTGGGTTCTTTGCCACTGGTGCCACCTGGGAAGCCTCTTTTATATAATTGTTTGTATCTGTTAATACGATACTCCTAGTTTATCCCTGCCCCATGCCTCCCCCTTTTGGTAACCATAAGTTTGTTTTCTATGTTTTTCAGTATGTTTTTGTTTTATGTATAAATTCATTTGTATTTTTTTGATTCCATATATAAGTGATATAATTATTCACCTTTCTCTGTCTTACTTACTTCACTGAGTAATATTCTCTAGGTCCAGCCATGATGCTGCAAATGGCAATGTTTCTTTTATGGCTAATATTCCATTGTGTGTGTGTATGTATATATATATATATGCAATATTTTCTTAAGTCAGTCATCTATCAGTGGGCACTTGGGTTGTTTCCATGTCTTGGGTATTGTAAATAGTACTGCTGTAAACAATCAGATGTATGTATCTTTTTGAATTAGAGTTCATCTTTTCCAGATATAAACCCAGGAGTGGGATTGTTGTATCATATAATAGTTCTGTTTTTAGATTTTTAAGGAACCTCCATACAGTTCTCCATAGTGGCTGTACCAGTTAACATTCCTACCAACAATACAGGAAGCTTCCCTTTTTCCCACACCTTCTCCGGGATTTATTGTTTGTAGATTTTTTGATGATGGCCATTCTAACTGGTGTGAGATAATAACTCATTGTAGTTTTGATTTTCATTTCCCAAATAATTCATGATGTTGAGCATCTTTCCATGTGCTTGTCAGTCATCTGTGTCTTCTTTGGAAAAATGTCTATTAAGTCTTCTGTACTGGGTTGTTTGTTTTCTGATCTTGAGCTGTATAAGTTGTTTGTATATTTTGGATATTAACCCTTGAGTTGCATCATTTCCAAATATTTATCCCATTACATAGGCAGCTTTTTCATTTTATTTATAATTTCCTTTGCTTTGCAAAAGCTTTTAATTTTAGTTGCTGCTGCTGCTGCTAAGTCGCTTCAGTCGTGTCCTACTCTGTGCGACCCCATAGACGACAGCCCACCAGGCTGCCCCGTCCCTGGGATTCTCCAGGCAAGAACAATGGAGTGGGTTGCCATTTCCTTCTCCAATGCATGAAAATGAAAAGTGAAAGTGAGGTCGCTCAGTCGTGTCCGACTCTTCGCGACTGCAGCCTTCCAGGCTTTTCCATCCATGGTATTTTCCAGGCAAGAGTACTGGAGTGGGATGCCATTGCCTTCTCCATTAATTCTAGTTAGGTCCTGTTTGTTTATTTTTGTTCTTATTTCTTTTGCCTTGGTGGACTGCTCTAAGAAAATTTGGCCACCTGATGTGAAGAGCTGACTCATTTGAAATGACCCTGATGCTGGGAAAGATTGAGGGCAGGAGGAGAAGGGGATGACAGAGGATGAGATGGTTGGATGGCATCATCTACTCAATGGACATGGGTTTGGGTGGACTCCAGGAGTTGGTGATGGACAGGGAGGCCTGGCGTGCTGCGATTCACGGGGTCGCAAAGAGTCGGACACAACTGAATGACTGAACTGAACTGAACTGAACCATTTTATTGTGTCTGCTCGAGCATCCCCTACCCCATCTACCCCCTTTCAACGTCTTTCCTCAGTTAGCTTCTCTGTTACTTATCCCAGATACCTAGTATGTAAGACCCAGCAATTTGATGAATCTTTCACTGGCAGAGTAGTCCTGTGCTCAGTTCTCCCTTTGTCTGAATTTCTATCACACTTGTGATTACTACCACACTGTTTAGTGCATAATTGTTCTCCTTGTTTAAATGTTCTCAGTTTGTCTCCATATCTATATTGAAAAGCTCTTGAAGAATGTATAGTTCTCCTCCATTTTCCAAAAGTGGAGTGAAGCCTCTGTTTTATGAGTGCATTTTGTATGCTGTGTACTATGCTTCTCATCTCACTTAAGCCTGTTAACTCTTCTGTTAACTTGGTATTAATATCCTCATAAGTCCTGGAAGGAGACTAAACGCCGAGAGGTTGCATACTTTCCTGAGACCACACAGCTGGTTAGTGTCCTAACTGTCTTAATCTGGGTCTCTAAAGGTTTTCCATTGCAATTTATTGTCTTACTAGTTGATAATATGTCGCTTTCGCATGATAGCTCACTGATTATGTTATTTAATTTTCTACTTCTCAATGTTTTTGGTGTGTGTTTAACTTAATTGAGGTAAAATGTTATGGTTCAGTTCAATCGCTCAGTCGTGTCCGATTCTTGTGACCCCATGAATCGCAGCACGCCAGGCCTCCCTGTCCATCACCAACTCCCGGAGTTCACTCAGACTCATGTCCATCGAGTTGGTGATGCCATCCAGCCATCTCATCCTCTGTCTCCCCTTTTCCTCCTGCCTCAATCCCTCCCAGCATCAGAGTCTTTTCCAATGAGTCAACTCCAATGAGACTTTTCCATTCTTCTCATGAGGTGGCCAAAGTACTGGAGCTTCAGCTTTAGCATCATTCCTTCCAAAGAACACCCAGGGCTGATCTCCTTTAGAATGGACTAGTTGGATCTCCTTGCAGTCCAAGGGATTCTCAAGAGTCTTCTCCAACACCGCAGTTCAAAAGCATCAATTCTTCAGTGCTCACCTTTCTTCACAGTCCAACTCTCACATCCATACATGAACACAGGAAAAACCATAGCCTTGACTAGACAGACCTTTGTTGGCAAAGTAATGTCTCTGCTTTTGAATATACTATCTAGGTTGCTCATAACTTTTCTTTCAAGGAGTAAGTGTCTTTTAATTTCATGACTGCAGTCACCATCTGCACTGATTTTGGAGCCCCCCAAAATGAAGTCTGTTTCCACTCTCAAAAAATAAAGAGTTTCCACTCTTTCCCCATCTATTTCCCATGAAGTGATGGGACCAGATGCCATGATCTTCGTTTTCTGAATGTTGAGCTCTAAGCCAACTTTTTCACTCTCCTCTTTCACTTTCATCAAGAGGCTTTTTAGTTCCTCTTCACTTTCTGCCATCAGGGTGGTGTCATCTGCATATCTGAGGTTATTGATATTTCTCCCGGCAATCTTGATTCCAGCTTGTGCTTCTTCCAGCCCAGCGTTTCTCATGATGTACTCTGCATATAAGTTAAATAAGCAGGGTGACAGTATACATTCTTGACATACTCCTTTTCCTATTGGAACCAGTCTGTTGTTCCATGTCCAGTTCTAACTGTTGCTTCCTGACCTGCATATAGGTTTCTCAAGAGGCAAGTCAGGTGGTCTGGTATTCCCATCTCTTTCAGAATTTTCCACAGTTTATTGAGATCCACACAGTCAAAGGCTTTGGCATAGTCAATAAAGCAGAAATAGATGTTTTTCTGGAACTCTCTTGCTTTTTCCATGATCCAGCGGATGTTGGTAATTTGATCTGTGGTTCCTCTGCCTATTAAAACCAGTTTGAACATCTGGAATTTCATGGTTCATGTATTGCTGAAGCCTGGCTTGGAGAATTTTGAACATTACTAGTGTGTGAGATGAATGCAATTGTGTGGTAGTTTGAGCATTCTTTGGCATTGCCTTTCTTTGGGATTGGACTGAAAACTAACCTTTTCCAGTCTTGTTGCCACTGCTGAGTTTTCCAAATTTGAAACACTAAATAATATCAACTCTTGGTGATTTGTTTTTAAATGCTCTTCCCCTATTCATGCCAAGTCTTTCTTCCTCTCTTGGTGTCTTCCCCATTATGTTGTTTCCACTCACCAAAACTACATTAAAAACTTCAAGGTGCCTGATTCATTGAACTGCTCCTCTAGTCCACCAACAATATTAAAGACTTGAATACATGGATTGTCTCTATTCCCTGCAGGAAAGAAGCTACCTTCTCTCTATTTCAGTTTGAGATTCCTCTCCCCCTGTAAATTATTCTCCCAATAGTAGAGTCAGCACACTTGAGACAAAATGCAATGAAGAGGAAGCAGTGATTCTGAACTTAATTCCCTGCAGTGTCTCTAGGATATTCAAAAGCCTGTAGTAACCTGACCTCTGCAGGAGGCAGCAGAAGGGGATATTTACAGAGTGTATGCTGAGTAGGAAAAGGCTCCTTTCAAGTGTGTTAACTTGCAGCAAGCTAAGAAGGACAGGCTTAGAGCCTTCCGCAAAGTAACCAGTATATGCCTGCACTCTTTCTGTCCCACCATGTTTCTGTTTGCCAGAGAGGCCTGGGTTGTATCTTCTCAATGCAGTGTGTAGAACTAAGAAGAGTGATTTAAAATAGAGCCAACAGAGATGCTAAAGGGAACTCTCTGAATGCATCAATCCAGGCTCTTCTGACCCTTTGTCTTTGTCATGAAGTTCTGTCCAGATTTCAGATGGAACTGAAACTGTTGTAGTCTGGGCCACATATCCCATATCATAGACAGTCAAGAGAATATTACACATGTATATTGTTTTTTAAAATGGCTGTGCTTTTATTCTTCATTGTCTACTGGCAGAAGTTTGAAAGAAAAGAAGTTGTTTCCAGAAAACAGCTTGGCAATTCATACCAAAAGCCTTAAATTGACAGACTGTTTGACCTAGCAATTATGCTATTAGGATTATGTTGTAGGGGAAGAATGGTTGAATAAGAAATCATCGTATCATTTATCATCGATATGATTTGTACTACGAAAAAATTGGAAACAACCTGCTATGGTCTGCACTGTTTCTCCCACAAATCCATATGTTGAAACCCTAACCCCCATTGTGACTGAATTTGGAGATAGGGCCTTTAAGGAGGTAATTGAGGTTAAATGAGGTCATAAGAGTGCGATCCCTAATTCAGTACGACTAGTGTCCTTAGAAGAAGAAGAAAAAGGTTATTCCATGTGCATGCACAGAGAAAAGGCCTTCTAAGGACGAAATGAGAAGTCAGTGAGGAAAGGTCTCACCAGAAACCAACTTTGCTAGCACCTTGATTTTAGACTGCCAGCCATCAGAACTATGAGAAAATAAAGTTGTGTTGTTTAAGCCACTCAGCCTCTGGTGTTTTGTTATGACACCTCTATCAAACTAATATATAACCTAATCATCCAGTAATAGAAGAAGACTACACAAAAGAGTACAGTCCCAACAATAGAATATGACGCAATCATAAAAATAATAATTCCATTCAGTTCAGTCGCTCAGTCGTGTCCGACTCTTTGCGACCCCATGAATCGCCATAAGGGGTTGTGTCATCTGCATATCTGAGGTTATTGATATTTTTCCCAGCAATCTTGATTCCAGCTTGTGCTTCTTCCAGCCCAGCGTTTCTCATGATGTACTCTGCATAGAAGTTAAATAAGCAGGATGACAATATACAGCCTTGACGTACTCCTTTTCCTATTTGGAACCAGTCTGTTGTTCCATGTCCAGTTCTAACTGTTGCTTCCTGACCTGCATACAGATTTCTCAAGAGGCAGGTCAGGTGGTCTGGCACTCCCATCTCTTTCAGAATTTTCCACAGTTTATTGTGATCCACACAGTCAAAGGCTTTGGCATAGTCACTAAAGCAGAAATAGATGTTTTTCTGCTTGAACTCTCTTGTTCAGTATATAATAATATACTTCTCTTAAAATTTGTTAAGATGAAGTAGGAGAGCATTCAAAACACAGCAGAGAGGTTCAAGGCAAGGATTCTGGTATCAAAGTGCTGGAGTTTGAATCTCAGCTCCTTGACTTTTTAGCTCTATAATTCTGGGCAAGAATCTCTCTGTACTGCAGACTCCTCCTATGGAAAAAATGATGCTACCTACATAATAAATATTGAGTATTAGATGTGTTGATATTTATAAAATTCTTAAAACAATATGACACGTAGTAAAACTATATGGGCATTTATTAACTATGAAGAATTAATATAGGGTTATATATAGTATTTACCATCAAGAGCACTACATTGTCAAAAATAATAGTTCAGGTGTTTTTAATGTATCAAAACAACTGTATATTTGTCAACTCTTTTCTTGAATAACTTTGTGAGAACACCTTGAGTAAGGAGCTTTTTTGAGGATTTGTTACTTTAAAATTTTCTGTTTATTATGAAAACAGGTATTAAAGCATATAAGAAGAGGAAAATCTGCTTAGTATCCTCATTTAACTCTTCAAACTCTCCTATTTCCTTCTAGCCTGGCTACTATGTATAGAGGTTGTAGATATAATTAGAGTGTTATTTTTGGCTGTGGGTCTCATGCATTTCTCAGTGGAAGAGACTCCCTAAACCTGTCAAGGTCAGAGAGGAGCGTGTTAGTTCTGGATCTTATCCCCTCTCATTCTTGAAGATATTTTCTCCTGCAGTCATACTCTTTCCTGAATCATATACTTTTTCCTCTCAGTTCCAGTTCTTGCATCTTCTGTTCAGTTCAGTTCAGTCGCTCAGTTGTGTCCAACTCTTTGTGACCCCATGAACCGTAGCACGCCTCCTGTCTATCACCAATTCCCAGAGTTTCCTCAGACTCATGTCCATTGAGTTGGTGATGCCATCCAACCATCTCATCCTCTGTCGTCCCCTTCTCCTCCTGCCCTCAATCTTTCCCAGCATCAGGGTCTTTTCTAATGAGTCAGCTCTTTGCATCAGGTGGCCAAAGTATTGCAGTTTCAGCTTCAACATCAATCCTTCCAATGAACACCCAGGACTGATTTCCTTTAGGATGGACTGGTTGGATCTCCTTGCAGTCCAAGGGACTCTCAAGAGTCTTCTCCAACACCACAGTTCAAAAGCATCAATTCTTCTGTGCTCAGCTTTCTTTATAGTCCAACTCTCACATCCATACATGACTACTGGAAAAACTATAGCCTTGACTAGACGGACCTTTGTTGACAACGTAATGTCTCTGCTTTTTAATATGCCATCTAGGTTGGTCATAACTTTCCTACCAAGGAGTAAGTGTCTTTTAATTTCATGGCTGCAATCACCATCTACAGTGATTTTGGAGCCCCAAAAATAAAGTCAGCCACTGTTTCCACTCTTTCCCCATCTATTTGCCATGAAGTGATGGGACTGGATGCCATGATCTTAGTTTTCTGAATGTTGAGCTTTAAGCCAACTTTTTCACTCTCATCTTTCACTTTCATCAAGAGTCTCTATAGTTCTTCTTCACTTTCTGCCATAAGGGTGGTGTCACAAAGAGTCGGACAGAACTGAGCGACTGAATTGAATTGGACTGAACTGATAAACTGTAGATTATCTTAGTCTTTTGAAAATGCTAATACTTTTCTTTGCTCTATGTAGTATTACATTTTTTTCAAATAAGTTACTTATTCCTTTCCTAAAATTAGTTTTCATTTGTGTTTGAGCAGTTAATCATTAAGTTTTTCCATTACCAACAGAAATTATTTACATTATTTGTTACAATGCCATCTACATTTCTATAATTGTTTAGATTAAACTGCAAAATTAGGGAAAAGTGGATATTTTGATTACCTCTGTGCTTCTTTGTTCTCATTATTGTCTTCATACGTTAACTGGAGGAATCAAACTTCAGTGACCCATATTATTTTCTGAATTTTTAGTAAACTTTTTGTTACTGCATCTATCTTACCTAAAATAAATCGATGATGAATAGCCTTTTAATAGATAAATTTGTCCTTTAAAAGTTAAATGGCCTATGCTGTAGGGTAGGTGTTAGTTTAAAAATGTCTATGGCTCATATTTTGAGATGAAAACCAAGTGATCCACATTCATACTCATTACATTCCAGAAAAGAAAAAAGAAGCCAATCTTGTGGATTAATGTATATGTATACAATTTTATATTGACTGATATGGATAAATGCTTACATGAAATTTCCATTGTATGTCTTTATCAAAAACCTTCAGAATGCTCTAAAATTGATATATATTGGTCTTAAGTCTCGTGAGTATGATCATCTCAGGGTTGTAAATGCTACTTGCATAAAATTAATACGTATTGAATTCTTACCACATGTCTGGCACTGTGCTAAATGTCCGCATGCCTTATCTCATTTCACTATGACAGTTGCCCTGAGTAGCAGATAGGATAGATGGTATTGTTTTTGCTCATTTCATAGAAAAGGAAACCAGGATCCAGAGATTGCATGAAAATGTTAGTTGCTCAGTCATGTCCAACTCTTTGCAACCCCTTAGGCTGTAGGCTACCAGACTCCTCTGTCCATGGAATTCTCCAGGCAAGAATACTGGAGTGGGTTGCCATTTCCTTCTCCATAGAGATTCTATAGCTAGGCCTAAGTTACATGGCAAAAGCTGGATTCACAGTCAAGCCCATCTGACTCTGGAGCCACTGGGATACTGTGCCTGACTTGCTTTGAGTAGCTCTCTTGTCCTATGGAAGCTATAGCTATAGCTTTTCAAACCCCTTCTCTCAATTTTTACAGAAATATCAGGACCAAGTTTAATCCTGTGGGTAGAGAGAGTAAGGACTTCCCAGGTAGCTCAGCTTGCAAAGAATCCTGAAATGCAGGAGACCCTGGTTTAATCCATAGGGAAGTTCCCCATGGAGAAGGGATAGGCTACCCACTCCAGTATTCTTGGGCTTCCCCAGTGGCTCAGACAGTAAAGAATTGGCCTGCAATATGGGAGACCTGGGTTTGATCCCTGGGTTGAAAAGATCCCCTGAAGGAGGGCATGGCAACCCACTCCAGGATTCTTGCCTAGAGAATCCCCATGGACAGAGGAACCTGGCGGGCTACAGTCCATGGGGTTGAAATGAGTTGGACACGACTGAGCAACTAAACACACATACACACACACAGAGTAAAAAAATGTCTCCCTAATGCCCCCATCACAGTATCTGATCTGTTAACAAAGTAAAACCTCAGGCAGCACCTCATTTGTGAAGACTTCTCTGCTAGAGAGAAGATGGTGGATATTTTGTATTCTTTGTCTCAGTGGCGACTGCCATCCCTTGTTCCTTGGATTCTTCATTTTTGGTAGTAGTATTATGTGTGAATGGAATGGGTCATACCTGGTGTAATCACTAAGCAGAACATACAAGCTGACTTGACCGAGCTCTGTACCAGTCCTTTCCTTCATGCTACTGCACTGTGATACATAAATTGACTTGCTTCATGACCAGCAGTTTTAATTAACAGGGATTCTTTTGTTTCCTTTAATCAGATAGCATAAATTATGTGAAAGGCAAGAAGCTAAGTATTTATTGAGTGCTTACTGGAAATGTGACAGCATCTAACAGTTTCTTAAACACAAAAAGCACCTGGAGTTGTTCATTTTTCTTGACTTCCTTCTTTTATCTCCTACCCTCTGGACTTCTGGTGTTTTGTTTGCTGTTGCTCACCTGTGTTAACAGATGGCAAACTCTAGAAACAGCAGCTACCAGCTGGGAAGGGTAAAGCGCTAACTGTTTAGCTAGACGAGGCCAGTCGGAGGACAAATGTATGCAACCCTGAACTTCTTTGGTGACTTTAGATGACAGAGGGTGCCTGTTTGCCCTCCGTTTCTCTCAGCCTCTCTTCTCCCCTTACCTGTCCCCAGTCTCCATTGAATGAGGAAGAGTTCCCACAAATGGCTGTCTTAAAGAGATTTATTAGGTCTTTTTTGTAAAGCTTTTTCAATTCCTCAAACAAAAAGAAATGTAATACAGCACATCACGGGAGAACAAGGTTTTTTTTTGCTTAGTGTTTTATAACCATGAGAACTTTTCATGAACAAAGCCTTTCTGAATAGCTGGGAAGGTGGAGTATGTAGTAATTCCAAGGCTAAATAGTTAGACTGTTCTAACCTCTGCACGTACCAGGGTAAGGAAGGAGGACAAGAGCCTCCCTGTTGGATTCTGTTGACCTTCACTGACAAATTATTTCTCCTATAGAGACAAAATGAATGCAGATTGTCTTTAATAGAATGCTTTGTTCTAATGCTTTCGTCCCTACCTAGAAATATAAGGTGCTTTGAAAAGTAATTCTTTCAAAGCATTATACTTTCTTTTAGTCCATTACAATTGGGACATTAGTAATCACATTAACTATTCCTTCTTAAAAACATTTAAATATTTATGTTGGACCTTTCTTTTTGTACTGATCTGTTTATGATACTTTTATATGAGTTACATGAATGTAAGTTGTGTTCCTTTTTATTAAGGCCCTGTAGGATATACACACCTATGTAGATTAAAGTAAATTATCTCAATTATCATTGTGGATCCCCAAATGTAATATGTCCAGTTCTCTGATAGCCTGGTACTAGTGAATGCTCTGACCCACTAACCATTAAATACGTATATCTGTAAAAAAGAAAGAGAAGTTACTGTACCTTGGTTAATTTTAAACAATTAACTAAAATTGCAGAGGGACTAGAAAGATTTGTGCTTAGTATCAGGTTAAACCTTGTTGGTAACATTCTTGTGTTAACTGTTACCTGTTGTGTCTCAGGTCTTCATTTCCTCTCATTTCCACACTTTGTCTGGGTGTAGATGATATCCCCCTTTTTTGTGGTTCCTAAATCTATGTTTTCAAGACAAATTTCCATATTCCCAGTTATTTCTTAGAGTTATCAATTTGAACATCCCTAGACCTTTCTGTTATGCTCCACCTTTCACATCAACACCTTCTCAATTATTCAAGCCAGAATCCCTAGCATCACCAGTGATACCTCTCCTCATCCCTTCCATAAACTCATTCTGAAATCATGTTGATTTTTCCCTCCACAACGTCATTTTACATCCTTATCTTTTTTGTCCTTACCACCAGTCCCTGAGCTTGGACCATCATTGTCTTTTGTCTGCATTATTTCAATAATCTGTTAGCAAGTTTCCTAGCATTTGATTTCTCTAGAGCTGCTTCAAAGCCCCTGAATTTATCTAATGAGCTCATTCTTGGTCATGAATTTTACAATCATCCAAAGAATCCTTGATGTCTATGAAGTAAAGCTTCAACTCTGCAGGCTTAAAATATGGATCCAGTTTACAACTCGTACATCATAATATTCACAGTTGATCCCTACCTGTACCGCCTATTGTAGCACACATCAATGCAAGCTGCCTTTATTCATAATAGACTAATCTCTAACCCTCAAACCAAAGTAGTATATATCTACATCCTTCTTATCCTGCCTGGTGATATAGTGTTTAATAGCCCAAGCTTTGGAATAAAATACATATTTTGCTAATGACCAGCTATAAAGCCCTGGATAAATTCCTTAACCTTTGTAGGCCTCTATTTCTTAATCTGGAAGATGGTCATTTTTAGATATGTTCGTTCACTGGATTGTTATGAAAACTGGAGTATAAGTGCTAAATACAGTATCTTACTCATAGTACATTTCTTATTCATAGATAATTGCTTGTGTTACCCAGAATGCACCTCATCTTACACCTGAATTCTGAAACTCCAGCCATGCTTAGAGTTAGAGCTGAGTTGTAACTTTTCTTGTAGAGCATTCCTTGACCTAAACTCCTAGCCCTGCCCACGTGAAATCACTATTAATCACCCTTTTATCTAAGTTCCCAGAGCCTTTTGTAATCCTTCTATTACAGCATGGATCTCAATCTATTATTATTTATTGATCTGTTTTCCCCACTGGAACTGGAGTGCAGGACAATGGCTTATTCATTTTGTATCCTGGGACCTAGCACAGATCCTGGCATATAATAGACTTTCAGTAATTTTTTACCAAATTCAATTTATTAAATACTTTCAGCATTGTACTTCCTCCTTATTACACTTTTTAGTGGTAGTTGTTGCTTAAAATGGAAAGATAAGCCAGTGATAGCATTTCTAATCTTTTTTTATGAAATTAATTTAAGTTGAAACCACCAATATAATATCCAGTCTCTAAAAAACAGATTTAATAACAAGAAGTGAATCTTTTCTTAAAGAAGAAGAATTTGAAATCTTTAAATATCTTACAATCCTAAAACTGTAGGAATTGTTGGCACAGTAAGGTCAGCATGTTGCATCATTGCATTAGAAGGACTACATGCATTCATTAGCCACTCAGACAGTATGATGGGGGGTTTCACTCTAGGCATCAGGCAGATGTTCAAACCTCAGAGAATGGTTACAGTGTTCTAGACACAAAAGGCAAGTGCCTAGTGAAACCCTTAGCCATTGTAAGAAGCATCCTTAACAAAAAGTACGTTTGACTGAACACACAGGGACAGTGTGTTACACCAGATTCACCAGTAACATTTACTAAGGAGTAGATTAGCTTTTTTCCCCACTAGAAAGGCAGTTAGTACACAGAGAAAAGTATGAGAGGTGCCTGCCAGGATTGGAATCTCTACTGATTGCTCTAGGACAATGTCTTTTTTTTTTTTTTTTTTTTTTTTACTGAGAGTTTTCACATTAATTTAAAAAACTGGATTTTTAGCTTTGATTAAAAAATCAGACCTGGTAATATTGCTTTTTCATAGGATGAGCTTCAGTAGCAGCCAAGAAGCAACTGCCAACTTAAGGAAGGCAGTTATCTTACAGTACTTTTGACTGCTACATCCCATTATTTGATACCTGCCTCCTTTTTACCCATTTCTATCTGACTCAGGTCTGTAGGGCAGGCAGTTGTGCTTTTGATCCCTTGCTCTAAACCTCAGTCTCCAAATCTGTACAATTGGTATAGCAGCAACTAGCTTGCAGGATTTTTCTAAGGACTAAATAATGTAATTTATGTACAATGCCTCACTGAGTTCCTAATGTCATAATAAGTTCACTGTGAATGGTTACTATTTCTTAAGTTCATTTCAAACCTTTATTTATGGAGCTTCTTCTCCATATCACTGCTGGGCTGGCCATGGAGGTATAATGGGGTGCAATGCAGGCATGGCCCCTGTCTCCAGAATGTTTATGGTTTAGTGTCCAGGGAAGTGTCAAGTACCATTCTACTGGCCACATGGGTTTTGTTGTGTTATGCAGCAAAGAGGGAAAAGAAGTCATTGGGTTGCTTTGGGAATCACTGCACTGAGACAAAAAAAAAACAAAAACCAAAACCAGAGAGGCTTTAGAAAAAGGCATTTCAAATTGAACATTTCTAACAGCTCTTCATTCTTACTGTTTCCACAGAGCTGCTCCTGTCTAAGAATTCTCTGTCTCAGTACAGAACTTTGTCATCTACTTAGTTGCTCAAGGCAAAATGCTAAAAATATTTTGATTCCTCTTTACCTCTCCTCTGCCCCACCATATTGAAAAACTTCAAAATATTGTGCCAGCTCTTCTTGCAAAGCATGTCCTAGTTCACCTGCTGGCATCTGTACTACTATTAAGCACTCTGGTCCAAGTCACCCTCACCTCTCCATTGGATGACTGCAGAGGCTCATAACTAACTCCACCCTCCCCCCCGCCAACCACCACTTCCCCTCCAGCAAACTCTTTCTACAAAGGGGCAGTTAGTCAGTATTTTAGGTCTTGTGGGCTGTATGTCTATCACAAGTGCTCAGTTCTGCCCTTGTATCACAAAAGGAGCCATAGACAATAAGCTTCCCAGGTGGCTCAGGGGTAAAGAATCCACCTGCCAATGCAGGAGACACAGGAGACATGAGTTCCATCACAGGGTCAGGAAATTCCTTGGAGGAAGAAATGGCAACCCATTCCAGTATTCCTTTGAGGATAATCCAGTGGACAGAGGAGCCTGGCTGGCTACAGTCCATGGGGTTGCCAAGTTGGACATGACTAAATTGACTGAGCACGCACATACGCAGAGACAATAATTACATGACTGGGCTTGACTGTGCCCCAGTCAAACTTTATTTACAAAACAGGGCCTGTAGACCATTGTTTGCAGTTAGATTCACTTAGCTTAAACCCCTAACAGTTGGTCAAAGCTCGAAGAATCCCCAGCTCTCCTGATCGTGTTCCACATGGCCCTCTTGCTTTAGTCTCCCTCTTTACCCCAGTCATGCCATCCTTCATTCTGATTTTCAGACACCCTAAGCTGGTTCCTGCCACAGGGCCTTTACACTAATTGCCCTGATATCTGCTCCCCCATGTTAGCGTTATCTGACCATAGTTCAGACTCTATCCAAATGGTAATGTAAAGTTATCCAGTACTCTCTTTTATGATCTTTTCTGTACTTACTATGATCAGAAAATATTTTCATTATTAATACAGTTAATTACATACAGTGGTCTATACTTAACTACTCTTGTGAAGCTGAAGGCAGACACTCAGGCTGTTGCTTCTCTGCTCTAACCACAGAGCCTCAAATGTGTTAGTTGCTCAGCCGTGTCTGACTCTTTGCAACCCCATGGACTGTATAGCCCATCAGGCCCCTCTATCCATGGAATTCCCCAGGCAACAGAGCAGATCTCAAAAAATACTTTTGGAAGAAAAGTAAGAAAATGACCAGCCTTAATCAGTTTAAACGACAGTACCACTAAGCCTACAGAGCCTTATCAATCAGTGCTGGCCAGGGTTTTATTCTGCCCTCTTGACCAACAGTCATCAAGCATGGCTGGCCAAAAAAATGTAATTTTAACATCCCTTTCAATCAGAAAGTATTTAAATTTCAGAAGGACAACGAGTTAAGTCCATGTAACAAAGAACCCATATCATTGCTAAGTTTATGCTGTTCCTGCGGTGTGGCTGATCTTTATCTTCCCATGGCCCTTTGCCCATGCTTGATGTCTGCAGGGAGGTACTTATAGTAGACATCCCTAATGAAAAGATACTTTATAAAACAAGTGTTATGTGGGAGGGTGTTAATATTTTTTTCTTTTTGTCTGACGTATGAAAACCAGGAGATCCAAACTCCATTTCCCAATGGACTCCTTGACTTTACTTCTTTGGACTCCAAAGTCTTTTGTCCAAATAAGCCATCCTGATTCTTTGTTGGAAAAATATAACTGGATTGTTATTGGAAGGCAGGAAATAATTTAATACAAACATTAGTCCGTGTATTAGTCAGTTCCAGCTGTCCTATTGGAATACCACAGACTAAGAGGCTTAATAGAATGGGAAAGACTAGAGAGCTCTTCAAGAAAATCAGAGATACCAAGGGAACATTTCATGCAAAGATGGGCACAATAAAGGACAGAAATGATATGGTCCTAACAGAAGCAGAAGCTATTAATAAGAGGTGGCAATAATACACAGAAGAATGATACAAAAACGATCTTCATGATGGAGATAACTACAATGGTGTGATCACCTAACTAGAGCAAGACATCCTGAAAGAAAATGTGAAGTCAAGTGGGCCTTAGGAAGCATCACTACAAACAAAGCTAGTGGAGGTGACAGAATTCTAGCTGAGCTATTTCAAATCCAAAAAAGATGATACTGTGAAAGTGCTGCACTCAGTATGCCAGCAAATTTGGAAAACTCAGCTGTGGCCACAGGACTGGAAAAGGTCAGTTTTCATTCCAATCCCAAAGAAAGGCAATGCCAAAGAATGTTTAAACTACCACATAATTGCAGTCATCTCACATGCTAGCAAAGTAATTGCTCAAAATTCTCCAAGCCAGCCTTCAACAGTATGTGAACCATGAACTTTCAGATGTTCAAGCTGGATTTAGAAAAGGCAGAGGAACCAGACATCAAATAGCCAACATCCATTGGATCATCAAAAAAGCAAGAGAGTTCCAGAAAAAACATCTACTTCTGCCATATTGATGGTGCCAAAGCCTTTGACCATTTGGATTACACAAAGTGTGGAAAATTCTTCAAGAGATGGGAATACCAGACCACCTGACCTGCCTCCTGAGAAATCTGTATGCAGGTCAGGAAGCAACAGTTAGAACTGGACATGGAACAACAGACTGGTTCCAAATCAGGAAAGGAGTATTGTCAAGGCTGCATATTGTCACCCTGTTTGCTTAACTTATCTGCAGAGTATATCATATGAAATGCCTGGCTGGATGAAGCACAAGCTGGAATCAAGATTGCCGAGAGAAATATCAATAACCTCAGATATGCAGATGACACCACCCTTATGGCAGAAAGTGAAGAAGACCTAAAGAGCCTCTTGATGAAAGTGAAAGAGGAAAGTGAAAAAGTTGGCTTAAAACTCAACATTCAGAAAACGAATATCATAGCATCTGGTCCCATCGCTTCATGGCAAATAGATGGGGAAACAATGGAAACAGTGAAAGACTTTACATTTTGGACTCCAAAATCAGTGCAGATAGTGACTGCAGTCATGAAATTAGAAGATGCTTGCTCCTTGGAAGAAAGGCTGTGACCAACCTAAACAGCATATTAAAAAGCAAAGACATTCCTTTGTCGACAAACGTCCATCTAGTCAAAGCTATAGTTTTTTCAGTAGTCGTGTGTATATGTGAGAGTTGGACTATAAAGAAAGCTGAGCACCAAAGAATTGTTGCTTTTGAACTGTGGTGTTGGAGAAGACTCTTGAGAGTCCCTTGGACTGCAAGGAGATCTATCCATTCAATCCTAGAGGAAATCAGTCCTGAATATTCATTGGAAGGACTGATGCTGAAGCTGAAGCTCCAATACTTTGGCTACCTGATTCATTAGAAAAGACACTGATGCTGGGAAAGATTGAAGGCAGGAGGAGAAGGGAGTGACAGAGGGTGAGATAGTTGGATGGTGTCACCGACTCGATGGACGTGAGTTTGAGTAAGCTCCAGGAGTTGCTGATGGACAAGTAATCCTGGTGTGCTGCAGTCCATGGGATTGCAAAGAGTCGGGCATGGCTGAGTGACTGAATTGAACTGAACTGAAGAGGCTTGAATAACAGAAAAATCACTTTCTCATGGTTCTGGAGGCTGGTAGTCGAAAATCAAGGTGCCGGCAGAGTTGAGAACTTTCTTTCTGGCCTGTAAAAGTGTACCTTCTCACTTTGGTCTCCCATCGTCTTTCCTCTGTGCATGTGCATCTGATGTGTCCTCTCCAGAGAAGGCCATGAGTCCTATCAGACTAAAGCTCCATTTTTATAATCTAATTATAATTAGCTGCTCAGTTGGTAAAGAATCCACCTGCAATGCAGGAGGCTCTGATTCAATTCCTGGGTGGGGAAAATCTGCTGGAGAAAGGATAGGCTACCCACTGCAAAATTCTTGGGCTTCCCTTGTGGCTCAGCTGATAAAGAATCAGCCTGCAATGCAGGAGACCTGGGTTCGATCCCTGGATAGTAAAGATCCCTTGGAGAAGGGAAAGGCTGCCCACTCCAGTATTCTGGCCTGAAGAATTCAGTCCATGGGGTCATAAAGAGTCATACCCAACGAGCGGCTTTCACAACTCCTTATAAGCTCTATCTCCAGTGTAGTCACACTGAGCTTAGAGCTTCAACATATGAATTGAAGAGCACATACTTCAGTCCATAATAGTCAGGAACCTTCAAGTGCTGCAATTTCATGTAATGTAGATTTCTTTTTTGATTAACTGTGAAATATATATATATATGTATAAAAAGCATCACTGCGAACAAAGCTAGTGGAGGTGATGGAATTCCAGTTGAGCTGTTTCAAATCTTGAAAGATGATGCTGTGAAAGTGCTGCACTCAATATGCCAGCAAATTTGGAAAACTCAGCAGTGGCCACAGGACTGGAAAAGGTCAATTTTCATTTCAATTCCAAAGAAAGGCAATGCCAAAGAATGCTCACACTACCACACAATTGCACTCATCTCATATGCTAGTAAAGTAATGCTCAAAATTCTCCAAGCCAGGCTTCAGCAATATATAAACCGTGACCTCCCTGATGTTCAAGCTGGATTTAGAAAAGGCAGAGGAACCAGAGATCAAATTGCCAACATCCACTGGATCATGGAAAAAGCAAGAGAGTTCCGGAAAAACATCTATTTCTGCTTTATTGACTATGCCAAAGCCTTTGACTGTGTGGATCACAATAAACTGTGGAAAATTCTGAAACAGATGGGAATGCCAGACCACCTAACCTGCCTCTTGAGAAATCTGTATGCAGGTCAGGAAGCAACAGTTAGAACTGGACATGGAACAACAGACTGGTTCCAAATAGGAAAAGGAGTACGTCAAGGCTGTATATTGTCACCCTGCTTATTTAACTTCTATGCAGAGTACATCATGAGAAATGCTGGACTGGAAGAAACACAAGCTGGAATCAAGATTGCCGAGAGAAATATCAATAACCTCAAATATGCAGATGACACCACCCTTACGGCAGAAAGTGAAGAGGACCTAAAAAGCCTCTTGGTGAAAGTGGAAAAGGAGAGCGAAAAAGTTGGCTTAAACATTCAGAAAACGAAGATCATGGCATCCGGTCCCATTACTTCGTGGGAAATAGATGGGCAAATAGTAGAAACAGTGTCAGACTTTATTTTTTGGGGCTCCAAAATCACTGCAGATGGTGAGTGCAGCCATGAAATAAGAGACGCTTACTCCTTGGAAGAAAAGTTATGACCAACCTAGATAGCATATTCAAAAGCAGAGATATTACTTTGCCGATGAAGATCCGTCTAGTCAAGGCTATGGTTTTTCCTGTGGTCACGTATGGATGTGAGAGTTGGACTGTGAAGAAGGCTGAGCACCGAAGAATTGATGCTTTTGAACTGTGGTGTTGGAGAAGACTCTTGAGAGTCCCTTGGACTGCAAGGGGATCCAACCAGTCCATTCTGAAGGAGATCAACCCTGGGATTTCTTTGGAAGGAATGATGCTGAAGCTGAAGCTCCAGTACTTTGGCCACCTCATGCGAAGAGTTGACTCATTGGAAAAGACTCTGATGCTGGGAGGGAGTAGGGGCAGGAGGAGAAGGGGACAACAGAGGATGAGATGGCTGGATGGCATCACGGACTCGATGGTCGTGAATCTGAGTGAACTCCGGGAGCTGGTGATGGACAGGGAGGCCTGGCGTGCTGCGATTCATGGGGTCGCAAAGAGTCGGACACGACTGAGCGACTGCACTGCACTGAACTGAACTGATATATATATATAATACAGTCTTTGGTGGAAACCTGAGTAATATATTCCTTGGGACATTTATGTGCTCACTATTTTATCAACTGTAATATTTTACACTCAGTCTTAATTTTGCAACTGTCAATATATTAGGCACCAGAGCTTCCTAATAAATGAGTTCTACATGTGAAATTCACTCTCTCAGTGAGACTGGAGAACAAAGGAAAACCTTCACTATAGGGTGTTTATCGCACATTGTCACAGCACAAAGGCACCAGTGGGGATTGTGTCCCTTGGGTTAAGAATGGAGCTGTTTACCACCAAATGGCCCTCTTTCCTGCTAGTTCTCACATTCTTGGCTCTTTCAGGGCAGTTCTCCCTAGAGAGTTATTTATTTTTTGTTCATTCATCTTTGCTCAAATTTATTTCACAATAGTTGTGGTCTTTCTGCAGGAAGATTGTAGATCTGGACAAAAGCAGTTGCTTGAATGATCAAGGAACTGTTCTTTAATTTTATTGACTTTTAAAAATATGGTAAGTCTTTATTTATGAGGCAAACTTTGCCGAGTGCTTACTATGTCTGAGTCAAAATGCTAAGCAGCTTTATGAATATTTATATTGAATCCTATAAAAAAAACTCTAAGAGGCAGTATTATTCTTGTCTATTATCTGTATCTGAAGAAACTGAGATTTAGAAGGATAAATAAAATTAACAAAAAAGTCAGTAAGCTTGGGTCTTGATTCCGGGTCAGTCTAATTTCCAGGATGAGCCTCTTTACTAATGGGAAAGTTATTTCGTATTCATTAGCCATTCTTAGAAGAACTGGACTCAAGCCCTTTGTCATTATAACTCAGTGTCAGTGTATATGCAAAACATTTTCTGTGCAACATTTGATTGTTCATGATCCAGCTTCCAATATGAAATTCAATTCAGTAAAAGATGTATTAGGCATCTACTACTTGGAAGACACTGGTAGGTAAGCAATATGAATAGGACAGAGTTCTGCTTTTCCAGTGATTGACAGGTTGGCAGTGGCGTCTGACAGAAGCACAGCTAGCAAAGTGCCCAGTGACATAGAACTAGCTTTTGCAAAGAGAGCTGGAGGAACAGAAGAATAAGAGAATAAATTTAGCTAAAAGTAAGGCAAGATACCACCGTTTCAGATATGAATCTGGGTTGGAGTCCTAGTTCTGTCACTTATAAGTGGTGTGACTGAGTAAGTTTCTCTAAAGTAGTTTCCTCCTCTATACAATGAGATAACGGTGGCCCTCAGTATTATGTTTGCTGTGTGGATTAATGAGATAATGCATGTATGGTGTTCAGTACCATGCCTGGCACAGAGAAACTATTCAACAAATATTAGCACATATGGTTGTTGTTATTATTTACCCTCAGGAAAATCACTAAATTGGAAACAAAGACCACTAGTCTACCCTTATCACAGAAAATGAAATTATAGCTTTAGAGTTGATAGATTTATGTGTCTGTTCTAGGTCTGGCACATATTTGCCCCATAACTTTGGACGTATTTTCAACTTTTCTAAGTCTCAGTTTCTTCATCTCTTAAATGGGAATAATGAGGACATAAACCTTGTAGCATATAGGGAAGTATAATAGTAGCAGCAGCTGATACATTTATTGTAATTACAATGTGTAAGAAATTGTTCTAAGGGCTTTGTATATATTATTTCACATAATCCCCACAATACATCTGTTAGGTCTTAGCTGTATTATAACTGTGCCCATTTTACCTGTGATGGTACTGAACACACAAAAGGTAAATATGCTGCTGCTGCTAAGTCACTTCAGTCATGTCCGACTCTGTGTGACCCCATCGACAGCAGCCCGCAAGGCTCCTCTGTCCCTGGGATTCTCCAGGCAAGAATACTGGAGTGGGGTTGCCATTTCCTTCTCCAATGCATGCATGCATGGTAAGTCACTTCAGTCGTGTCCAACTCTGTGTTACCCCATGGACTGCAGGCCACCAAGGCTCCTCTGTCCACAGGATTCTCCAGGCAAGAATACTGGAGTGGGTTGCCATGCCCTCCTCCAGGGGATCTGCCCGACTCAGGGATCAAACCCAGGTCTCCCACATTGCAGGCGGATTCTTTACTTTCTGAGCCGCCAGGGAAGCCCATGAATACTGGAGTGGGTAGCCTATCCCTTCTCCAGGGGATCTTCCTGATCCAGGAATCAAGCTGGGGTCTCCTGCATTGCAGGTGGATTCTTTACCAGCTGAGCTACCAGGGAATCCCTATACTTGTTCCTGTTGTTGTTATTCAGTTGGTCGGCCATGTCCGACTCTTTGCAACCCCATGGAATGCAGTACACCAGGCTTCCCTGTTCTTCACCATCTCCCAGAGCTTGTTCAAATTTATGTCCATCAAGTTGGTGATGCCATTCAACCATCTCATCCTTTGTCGTCCCCTTCTCCTCCTGCCTTCAGTCTTTTCCATCATCAGAGTCTTTTCTAATGAGTCAGCTCTTTGCAACAGGTGGCCAAAGTATTGGAGTTTCAGCTTCAGCATCAGTCCCCTCATGAATATTCAGGATTGAGTTTCTTTAGGATTGACTGGTTTGATCTCCTTGCAGTCCAAGGGACTCTCAAGAGTCTTCTCTGGCACCACAGTTCAGAAGCATCAGTCTTTTGGCATTCAGCCATCTTTGTGGTCCACCTTTCATATCCATACATGACTACTGAAAAAAACCATAGCTTTGACTAGATGGACCTTTGTTGGCAAAGTAATGTCTCTGCTTTTTAATGTGCTGTCTGGGTTGGTCATAGCTTTTCTTCCAAGGAGCAAGCATCTTTTAATTTCATGGCTGCGGTCACCATCTGCAGTGATTTTGGAGCCCAAGAAAATAAAGTCTTTCACTGTTTCCATGTTTCCTTATCTATTTGCCATGAAGTGATGGATGCCATGATCTTTGTTTTTTGAATGTTGAGTTTTAAGCCAGCTTTTTCACTCCTGTTTCACTTTCATCAAGAGGCTCTTTAGTTCTTTTCTACTTTATGCCATAAGGATGGTGTCATCTGCATATCTGAGATCATTGATATTTCTCCTGGCAATCATGTTCTAAGATCATGCTAAAACAAACCAGTGGACTACCAGGTTACCAATTATTAAGTTAAATATGTGAACAGCAGTAGTGCTTAAAATGTATGTAACTGAGAATTTCTGAATAAGCATCATTTTTAGTAAACCACAAAGTGTATATTTTTAACTAATGGATGGATAAATCAAGATGTATGTATAAAAATAGAGAAAAATATAGAGCTGTATAATTGATTGGTGTCCTGGCAGGTATTTAATTCTGCAGTAATGAAATTAAGTAATTCTTGAGTACTTTATATGTTTTGGACTTCATGATAATACTTTGCATAGATATATTAAAATTATATATAATACAAATTTATAAATGACGTTTATTTCATAGATTTATCATATATGTTTCCTATATTTATTTGACTTACACATATTCCAATATTTATTAAAATAGTTTATAAGCTATAAGCATACCTAAACTCTTAGGAGAGCAATGGACTCCAGGAAATTGTTCTGACAAATTAGAGGTCTATCTTGTGTTAATTCTACTACTGTTTATTTTATCCATGGATACAACTTAGGTCTTCAGGCTTTTTCTAGGGAGGATTAGATGAGGAAATACCTCTATGAAGGACTTATGAATGGCAGGCTATTAAGCAGTGCTTGAAGCTTGGTGAAACCCTGCATGACTTGGACACTCCAGAGAATCCTGAGAAGGTTATCTCTTCCCTATGGCTGAGTGTGATGGATGCAAAAGTCCATGTCTTTCTAACCCTGTATTTACTTTGGATTTTCTCAGCTTGGATGCTATATTCTCTGAATTTAAAAATTTTATTTTATCTCCCCAGCATTCATCTTTCTATAACCCTCATCTGTCTTTGACACAATAATCAGAAACAATGACTATAAACGCTTATCTATATTATTATAAGCACATAACATTTTTTATTACACTATAATTTTATGGATGACGAATCTGAGGCTTAGAAAGTCTCCAAACAAGCAAAAGAAGAAAAATAAATTCACAAAAGTTCAGGTATTAAATTTTATGACTTGAATCTTGAATTCATAATAATACCACCCCAAGGCTGTTTGTGTTTTTTATTTTGGTTTTAAACACAGACCACAGAGTTGGTTCTTTAATCTTTAAGCTCTTTGGAAAATAAAAAATATAGGTCAGAGGAGAGTTTATTGTTTGCAGGCTCAGTAGCAGACGAGAAATATAATTATTAACAATAAAAGGGCCACAAAAAAATCAAGCCTAAGAGACAAAACCTCAGTCTGGAGTGATGAGGCAAAAGTGTGTATTCTTGTCCTCCTGGGTGGATGCTAAGAGAATAACATGGCCACAGCAAAGACAGTCACTAATCATTGCAGTGATAATGCAAAGACTACAAGCCAAGACTTTGTTAATCTTGGGAGTCTCTGTTAAATAAAGCAAGGAGTGGTTGATCAAGCAAATCTAACAAAATCCCAAAACTTTGGGATTCTAAGAAAGTAGGTCTTGGATTGTCCAAATCGTTGCAAACCAGTTTCAGTCTTCATTTTCCTGCACTAGTAAATGTTCCGCTGATGCGCTGCCCTCAGGTCACTGGTCAGTGTTTGTTGGTGTGCATCTATGCTTAACCCTCCAGGTTGGTCTGCCTGTGCTTCCCCACAGGAGAGGTTGTTCCGAGAGCACTCAGTGGGTCTATAGTAGGGGCTAAGGGTAGAGCTCGTTTCCAAAGAGAGCCTCACATTTAAACTTTGATACTGTGTCCTCTTGAGAATCTGTGTGCACAGAGCTACATTGCTAGGTTTGAAAAGTGGCCTATCATAAAATCGAAAATTTTATCCCATTGCAAGACCTTACAGCCTTTAGTGAGCTATAGTTTATTTTCTATAATAAATGCTGTAATTATTTTTGTGAGGAACACAGTTATAATACTTTGTATATTTTGCTTTAAAACAGTATTGATAGGTTAAACATCTCTGTGGGTCATCCCCATGCACCAGCCCCAAGCATGCTGTATCCTGCGTCAGACATAGACTGGCGATTCAATTCTTACATGATAGTATACATGATAGAATGCCATTCTCCCAAATCATCCCACCCTCTCCCTCTCCCTCTGAGTCCAAAAGTCCGTTATACACAGCTGTGTCTTTTTTCCTGTCTTGCATACAGGGTCGTCATTGCCATCTTTCCATAAATTCCATATATATGTGTTAGTATACTGTATTGGTGTTTTTCTTTCTGGCTTACTTCACTCTGTGTAATCGGCTCCAGTTTCTTCCATCTCATCAGAACTGATTCAAATGAATTCTTTTTAACGGCTGAGTAATACTCCATTGTGTATATGTACCACAGCTTTCTTATCCATTCATCTGCGGACTTTTTTTTTTTTTAATACAGCTGGTCTTTGAGAGTCTTTGGCAATTTATTTGTAATCATAGAATGTTTCTCTAGTGCACTTTTTAAAAGAATTTTGAAAGTGAAAGTGTTAGTTGCCCAGACGTGCCTGGCTCTTTGTGACCCCATGGACTGTAGCCTATCAGGCTCCTCTGTCCATGGAGTTTTCCAGGCACGATACTGGAATGGGTAGCCATTCCCTTCTCCAGGGGTCTTTCTGACCCAGAGATTGAACCCAGGTCTCTTGCATTGCAGGAAGATTCTTTACTATCTGAGCCACCTTAGGTTCTTAATAATGTCATAAAAAAGGTCAAGTTGGAGCTTGATGGCTCCTATTGTAGACATAACGTCATCACAAAATATGACTCGACAAGCTAGAAAAGACTTGTTTTCCTTTTCTAAGAGTAATTGGGAAAAAATTTCATTAACCATTCTAGGTCCTTGATATCTCCAGCTATCTTTTGGAGACAGGCCAACTGCCTGTACTGGCTTATTTATTTGTCTTTATTTTTCTTCTAAAAACAAAAGAGGCAACTTGCAGAGAGAGAGAAAAAAGAAGAAAGGTGAAAGCAAGGAAGGAAAGAAAGAAAGGAAGGAAGGAAGCAAGGGAAAAGGGCTAGGCAGCAGAGGGAAGGGATATTGAACTCAGTCTTTGATTAATCTTTGAAAAAGAAAAGTATACACATTTGTTCTCTTTTGTGAAGCCGAGTCTTTTGGGGAAAAACATCACTATGAGGTTAAAGACTTCAAGGGCTTTCTGCTACCTCTGGAGAATTCGCAAGGAAATTGGAGCCAACTTAGAGGTTAGCCAGACCAAAAACAGGAGAAGGAAAGCAAATCTTATAAACAGCCTCTCTACATTCAGTATGATAACAGGTGCTATAGAACATTCCCAGATAAACACTGAGAGTAGCTTTGGACTGTCCAACGAAGTAGCTCATCCAAGAATTATTTTCTCAGATCATGGAAAGACATTAAGGATAATCTACTAATTCTGGTTTGTTTTGCCCAACTTCACCTCATAAGTGAATAGAAGAGACTTTTAAATTATCTGGGATGTAAGTTTCCTTTGAGATAAAGTCTGATGCCTACATTTTATTGTGAGGAATACACAGATTCCAGTTAGAAAGCTTTCCTCCTTCACATACACACCCACTCAAGTAGTAATATTTGATAAGCGATTTTTGTACTTTGATTAATCAGCCTTCTACGTGAAAGCTATTTTAAAATTAAGTGGATAATATAAGTACATCATGTGAAATGCTGGACTGGATGAAGCACAAGCTAGAATCAAGATTGCCAGGAGAAATATCAATAACCTCAGATATCCAGAAGACACTACCCTTATGACAGAAAGTGAAGAGGAACTAAAGAGCTTCTTGGTGAACGTGAAAGAGAGTGAAAAAGCTGACTTAAAACTCAACATACAAAAAACGAAGATCATGGCATCTAGTCCCATCACTTAATGGCATATAGATGGGGAAACAATGGAAACAGTGACAGACTATTTTCTTGGGCTCCAAAATCACTGCAGATGGTGACTGCAACAATGAAATTAAAAGACACTTACTCCTTGAAAGAAAAACTATGACAAACCTAGACAGCACATTGAACAGTAGAGACATTACTTTGTCAACAAAGGTCTGTCTAGTCAAAGCTATGGTTTTTCCTGCAGTCATGTATGATGTGAGAGCTGAACCATAAAGAAAGCAGAGTACCAAAGAATTGATGCTTTTGAACTGTGGTGCCAGAGAAGAGTCTTGAGAGTCCCTTGGACTGCAAGAAGATCAAACGAGGCAATCCTAAATGAAACCAGTTCTGAGTATTCATTGGGGGGAGGGGACTGATACTGAAGGTGAATCTCCAATATTTTGGTCACCTGATATGAAGAACTGACTCATTAGAAAAAACCCTGATGCTGGGCAAGATTGAAGGCAGAAGGAGAAGGGGACAACAGAGGATGAGATGGTTGGATGGCATTACTGACTCAATGGACATGAGTTTGAGCAAGCTCTCACAGTTAGTGATGGACAGGGAATCCTGGTGTACTGCAGTCCATGGGTTTGCAAAGAGTCAAACACAACTGAGCAACTGAACTGCACTATATTATCTATGTGCGTGAGAGTAATGACAAACACTGATCAGCTCAAATCAGATAACCTTGGCTCCAAGCATGTCCTACCTCCTATAAGCTGTGTGATGCAGAGCAGTCATGTAATCTCTTTGAGCATGTTTCCTTTCATTGCAGGAAGGCTCTGTGAGTACTTTCCTTTTAGTGTGGGTATAAAGATTTGCAAAATGATCATTTAATCAATTAACACAGCAACACATTTATTTGTCACAGCAAGCACTCAATAAAGTGGATTATTATTTTGGTTATTAATTGAAAGTTTTCTCACAAAGGGAAAGCCAGACAGTGAGGACCAGGATAACGTGTGGAACTCTAAGAGGGTCAAAACTAGTTCTATTTAAGGTTTTCAGTGCTGTAAGTCAACAAGGTTTGTAATACACCAACGCTGTGCCAAGTATTGTGCTAAACATTTTTCTAAGCCATTAATATCCGTTGTTGTTCAGTTGCTAAGTCTTGGTGACCCCATGGACTGCAGCACACCAGCCTCCCCTGTCCTTCACTATCTCTTGGAGTTTGCTCAGATTCATGTTCATAAAGTCGATGGATGCTATCTAACCATCTCATCCTCTGCCACCCACTTCTCCTTCTGCCTTCAGCCTTTCCCAGCATCAGAATCTTTTCCAAGGAGTCAGCTACTCACATCAGGTTGGCCAAAGTATTGGAGCTTCAGCTTCAGCGTCAGTCCTTCCAATGAATATTCAGGGTTGGTTTCCTTTAGGATTGACTGGTTGGATCTCCTTGCAGTCTAAGGGACTCTCAAGAGTCTTCTCCAGCACCACAGTTTGAAAGTGTCAATTCTTTGGAGCTCAGTTTTCTTTATGGTCCAACTCTGACATCTGTACATGACTACTGGAAAAACCATAGATTTGACTCAAGGGATCTTTGTCGACAAAGTAATGTCTCTGCTTTTTAATATGCTATCTAGGTTGGTCATAGCTTTTCTCCCAAAGAGCAGTTCAGTTAGTTCAGTTCAGTCGCTCAGTCGTGTCCGACTCCTTGCAACCCCATGAATCTCAGCATGCCAGGCCTCCCTGTCCATCACCAGCTCCCAGAGTTGACTCAGACTCACGTCCATTGAGTCAGTGATGCCATCCAGCCATCTCATCCTCTGTCAACCCCTTCTCCTCCTGCCCCCAATCCCTCCCATCATCAGGGTCTTTTCCAGTGAGTCAACCCTTCGCATGAGGTGGCCAAAGTACTGGAGCTTCAGCTTTAGCATCATTCCTTCCAAAGAAATCCCAGGGCTGATCTCCTTCAGAATGGAGTAGTTGGATCTCCCTGAAGTCCAAGGGACTCTCAAGAGTGTTCTGCAACACCACAGTTCAAAAGCATCAATTCTTTGGCACTCAGCCTTCTTCACAGTCCAACTCTCACATCCATACATGACCAGAGGAAAAACCATAGCCTTGACTAGACGAACCTTTGTTGGCAAAGTAATGTCTCTGCTTTTCAATATGCTGTCTAGGTTGGTCATAACTTTCCTTCCAAGGAGTAAGTGTCTTTTAATTACATGGCTGCAATCACCATCTGCAGTGATTTTGGAGCCCCCCAAAATAAAATCTGACACTGTTTCTACTGTTTCCCCATCTATTTCCCATGAAGTAATGGACCAGATGCCATGATCTTTGTTTTCTGAATGTTGAGCTTTAAGCCAACTTTTTCACTCTCCACTTTCACTTTCATCAAGAGGCTTTTTAGTTCCTCTTCACTTTCTGCCATAAGAGTGGTGTCATCTGCATATCTGACGTTGTTGATATCTCTCCTGGCAATCTTGATTCCAGCTTGTGCTTCCTCCAGCCCAGCATTTCTCATGATATACTATGAATATAAGTTAAATAAGCAGGGTGACAATATACAGCCTTGACGTACTCCTTTCCCAATTTGGAACCAGTCTGTTGTTCCATGTCCAGTTCTGTTTCTTCTTGACCTGCATATACTTTTCTCAAGAGACAGGTAAGGTTGTCTGGTATTCCCGTCTCTAAAAATTTTCCACAGTTGGTTGTGATTCATACAGTCCAAGGCTTTAGCATAGTCAAAAGCAGAAGTAGATGTTTTCCTGAAATTCCCTTGCTTTCTCTATGATCCAACAAATGTCAGCTGATCTCTGGTCTTTCTGCCTTTTTGAAACCCACCTTATACATTTGGAAGTACTTGGTTCAAGTAGTGCTGAAGCCTAGCTTGAAGAATTTTGAGCATTACCTTTCTAGCATGTGAAATGAGTGCAAGTGTATGGTAGTTTGAACATTCTTTGGCATTGCCCTTCTTTGGAATTGGAATGAAAATCGACATTTTTCCAGTCCTGTGGCCACTGCTGAGTTTTCCAAATTTGCTGACATACTGAGTTCAACACTGTAACAATATCATCTTTTAGGATTCGAAATAGCTCAGTTGGAATTCTGTCACTTCCACTAGCTTTGTTTGTAGTAATGCTTCCTAAGGCCCACTTGACTTCACACTCGAAGATATCTGACTCTAGGTGACTGACCACACTATCATGGATACCCAGGCTGTACTTCAGTGATTAATTTGCTCCTAACCCAAAAATAGGGTAGGGATGGTCATCAACTCAATAAATTAAAAAGGAAATGCATGGGGTATGGATGGGTAACAGAGTTAAGTACAGGTCATTATTTCTTGATGATCAGCTAACTGAGCAAATGTAGGGTTGTGCATAGCCGTGTTCCTCATTTGCTCATAAAGCATTTCCTGAGTGCCACCAATGCACTTTCCTGATAATGCTACGTGAGCAAACCCCATCTCTCCCTCTCTTACCCTTCTTTATTTTGTCTTCTTAGCACTTATCATCACCTGCCATACTGCATACTCGTTTTTGTTTGGTTATTGTTTGTCTTCCGTTTTAAGACTATAAGTTCCATAAGAGTCAAACTTCAGTGGTTGTTTCCCCTACCCCTGGCACATAATAAGTTCTCAATCAGTATTTCTTGAATAAATGAAGGAACAAATGAATGAAAACAAACTCTCTGCTCAACACAGAGTAGCTCAAGAATGAGCTGACTTATGAAGACAGCAAGATCTCAAAGGGCATAATCGCAGGAGGCTGAGATTCAGAGGCGGATTCTCTGCACCTTAGTTGAGATATGATATTGTGTTTGCCAAAAAGTTTGTTCAGGAGAAAAACCTGAATGAAATTTTTGTCGAACTCAGTACACACTGCTGAGCTAGTAGTTCAGCACTTTCTGGCCCTGCTTTTGTGACAGCTTAGGATGTTTCTAATTACCTTAAGGAACATGTTGCAATCCTACCAGTCTTGCAAAAAACCCACTAAAATATACAATAGTGTAAAAATACGTATGATACACTTGGCTTGTGGGGAACCAAGAAAGGCAGTCACAGGTAAGGCAATATCAACGTCACAGGCTACAGTTTGGCACTGCGGATTGATAGTGGAAGAACTGTTGTCTTAATATTCTGTGCCTGTGTATGTGTGCATTCAAATGAAACCTTAATCTGGGCCTTATAATTTGGTCATCATTCATGGAATTGTCACCTTGATTGTTATGGTTAGGTAACCTGGAACCACAGAAGTTCATCTTGAGCGTTGTTTCAACAGTTTTGCTGATGCCCATACTCATGTTTCATTCAGGCTCAGGTGTTGATGGTACTGACCGTTGATTCTGCACTAGTAACATTAATTCAATACTTAATTACAGCTCACAGGCTTTCCCTGAATGTAGGAAGAAAACACTATCATGTGCATTGCTGAAATTATTTTCCTACAGTTAAAATCTAGAGTGAGTACTGCCCGCCTCTATCAGTTTTCCGTATAAATATTTTCTTTCATGGGGTAGCACATATTATCAAACTCTACAGATGATTGTAAAGTAAAACAAAGATTTCTTAATCTGCTGGTGAAAGAAATGAGCAAAAGTCCTTATTTCTAGAAAAAAGGTATATACGTGTATTTATAACTTTTACTTTCTCATATATTAAATTATATATGTTCATTTTAGAAAATTTATAAAACTAAATAATAAAATTCAGAGGACTAGACACATAATAAGTGCCACTCGCAGTTATATTTCCTAAGAAATAGCATTTTGGCAGTCACATGCTGAAGCTGGAAAATGTATATATACATATATATATTTAATTTTGGCTGCACTGGGTCTTCATTGCTTTCTCTAGTTGTGAGTGTGGCTACACTTCCTTGCAGTGCGCGGGCTACTCACTCAATCAATTTACGATTTTATTCCAGTGCTTCTCTTATAAGAAGGAGTCACAGCTCATTCTGGAGACAGTGTTCCTCTTCACCAGCCTTATATGTGACATTTGCTCTTCAGGATGGATTGCAGTCATGCTAACAAGCACTGTATTTTCCACCTATCATTTATCGAGCACATCCTGAGTTTCATTCACTGTGCTAAGCTCTGGTTGTGGAGACAAAGCCTACTATCACAGCTTTGGCTCTAGCCTGTTCATTATGCCATGTGATTCCTGGAAGATGAGAGAAGACTCTGCAAGACAAGATTTCAAGATTATTGTTACCACCCCATACTGCTTCTGAATTGTCCAAAAGTTTTTAGAAATGCAGATGTGTTGAGCATTGGTGGGGAAAGAGTTGGCATTGAAGGGAAGGGTCATTGGGACAAATCCTGGGTTCTTGCCTAGGAAAGGCTTTCAGTCAACTGAGAGTGGTTTATCCTTTAGGAGCAAGACTATGACCAGACCTATTTGTCCCAGCTGCCACGATTAGCTCTGTAACCCCCAGCAAGGTGCAGTCTGGCTTCAGAGTGCTCTGACTGTATGTTTACATATGTCATGGTGATCAGTCTTTAATTTCCTGTCTATATCTGAGTGTCTTCCATTCTGATTCTGTAGTTAGGCATTGGATCTTACGATACCTATATCCCTACCCTACCTTACATTTTATTTGCCCTTATGTGATCTTGTGTAGGAGTATGTGTAAGAACACCTTCTCCATGGTGGCCTTTGGCCAAAGCCAGTATAGCCAGTTAAGAGTGTGATTTAAGAGAAAGCGCCATGTGACTGCATGGATAAGGGTCTAGTGTTCAGGAAATAAGGTTTTCCAGTTGTTTAAAAGAGAGAGAGAGAGCTATTTATACCCTTAATCAGTTGTACTTTGAACAAGCATGGCTCATGGAACACATTCAAAACACTATATTCTTATTTTCCATTGCACCCTTTAAAACTTACATTCTAGGCTCTGTCTTTCTGTGACTGTGAGTGGAAAATGGGCAGGACTGTGATTTTTCTGCTCACTCTTATGTAATGGAAAGTCCTGTGATCTCTTTAAATCACACAGTCTTATTTTAGAAATTAGACTGTGTAGTCCCAGCGGGTGATCACAACTCTGAACTTGATATGATGGTAGATTTTCTCTGACCAATATTGGAAGCAAGCGTCTTGCAGTGTGTGTGTGTGTGTGTGTGTGTGTGTGTGTGTGTGTGTGAGAGAGAGAGAGAGAGAGAGAGAGAGAGAAATGTGTGGTAGGGTATCTGTGTGGTGCGCTGGGTGTGCGTGTATGTGGTGGACTGTGTGTGTGTGTATGTGTGTGTGTGTGTGAGTGTGTGTGTGTGTGTGTGAGAGAGAGAGAGAGAAATGTGTGGTAGGGTATCTGTGTGGTGCGCTGGGTGTGCGTGTATGTGGTGGACTGTGTGTGTGTGTGTGTGTGTGTGTGTGTGTGTGGTGGGCTGTGTGTATGTGTGGTGGGGTGTGTGTGGTGGGGTGTGTGTGGTGGGGTTTAGGTGTATGTGGTGGGGTAAGCGTGTGTGTGTGGTGCGGTATGTGTGTGTGTGGAGGGGGGTGTGTGTCTGTGTGTGTGGTGGTGTGGGAGGTATGTGTGGAGGGGGGTGTCCTTGTCTTTTTCTCACTCTCCAGGGTATTTGGAACATTGGGGAAAGGAAGGGCAAGGGAGCACGTGGAAGCTTCTTACTTAAGTTAGTACTGTTTCAAGATGTTTCTATTCTGCTGTGGACTTTCTTTTTTCTTTTTCCTCCACAAGAGAAGAGTTCAAAGCTGATTCTTGTGGACATCTTAAAGCGTTCTTCAGAGGCTATCCTGTGGCCCCTGGAGCTGTTAGTGTCGTGAACCAGGCAGTGTTGCCCCTCTGGCTGGCCACCCGTTCACTGCACTGCCAGTTCTCTGGAGGGACACTCCAAATGGACTCTCATGGATAAAATCCCATTGCCCCTTCCAGGTGGCACTCTTGGGCATAAGTGAAACACTCCAAGGCCAGCTTCTTCTCTAATGTGGCGTAAATTTGAGGGTAAACTTCCATATTCTTTTATCTACTATTAGAAGGAATACAGTTGCAGGAGGAACTCTTTTTTCTGTCCCAGTAAAGCAACTTACCAGCCTCTCTGCTGCCTTCCAGATTTCCTTGGTGGGCGTCAAACTTGACTCCATTGCCGGTGTGTGTCCGGGAGAGCCATGTCAGGCCTTCTAGTGGGCACATGAAAGCCCCTCACTAGGTTTCAGTGGTGAGGATGGGTACTCACATCCCTTCCCCTTCGGGAAGGTTAAGGAGCAGATGTGACGTACCATCCTCTGAAGCCTCTTTTCCAAAATCAGTAAACAAAGCCCTCCTCTTTCCTACCCTCCAACATTTTATATCTTACATTTTGTTTTAAGATACTTGGGTGAAGACCCAGGGACCATGGAACTGGTTCTCAGGACATAACGCTGAAAGTGTTTTGTGTTTTGAACTGGTAGCTTTCTTTGGCTTGCAACACCTATTATATCTTCAGCCTTTGTCAATATGTTAACATTAATGTTCTTCTCCTCATGGTCATCTCGTGATGTTATTAAATCCCAGTAACAGTCATGTGAGGTGGCTGGTATTCTTCTCTTTTTCCATTTTAAAGATTAAAACTTATTAATAGAAAAATACCTGCCTCAAGGTCACACACCTGGTAAGTGGCAGAACCAGTAATTGACCCGAAGTTTTTCTCACTACAAAGCCAAGCTGTTAATCGTCAACTTCATGTTGATTAACACACTTATTATAAATCTATTGGTTCTGTAAAGGAAGTGCTAAATTAGAGTTTTCAGTGCTAAATAATCACCTGACCTATACATTGATTTTCCATACAATGAAAACACTCAACCTAAAATTCTCATCTTCAAGGCATTGCTATTTAAACCCATCATATTAACATTTTAAAAATTGAGTATGTGTGTGTATATATGTATATACATTCCATCACTTGTGTTAACTGAGACATTTAAGTCACTCAGCTTAATCAAGGAGAATCCTGACTCCTTTAATGAGAATGTTATTTTCCAGTGCAAGAATGAGCATATTTCATGAGTGGAATCTTAAAACCAAGCAGCAGCTGTTGGAATCAATTCCTGTATAATCTTTAGAAAGCTAAAATTGGTGATCTATCACAGCTTAAATGTATTCTTGGTCAGAATGTTTGCCCTAAAGATGACTTACTTTACTTTTGTAAAAGTAGGAGAATTGTGAGAAGAGCTTGTTCAGAGTGACATTTCCCACCTTCAGTGGCTTCACTTCTAATTTTGTATCATTACCATCTCCGTTAAGGGAAATTAAAATCTTAGTGCTGTTTATGATTAATAGTAAGGACTTTCTTCTTTATTTCTCCCTATCTCCAGAAAAGAATACTTGAATGTCTTGATCTAAAAATGAAAAGATAAAATGTTACAGCCTTCTTTATTTATAGTCCTGATTTATAACACCAGAAGAGCAAACAGAGCACAAGGAAAAGACTTGGTGATAATCATACGCCTTCTGCTCTATAATTAATTTTATTAGGAGGTGTTTTGACATTAAAGTAGGAAGAATTTTCATTTTGCAAAATCAGACAATACTTAAATCTAAGAAATTAAAGTTAAATACATCATTCCAAATGTCTGTTATTATAATACGTATTTCTGGAAATATTCTGGCTTTTCCCCTAAACCTGTGTTCTTTAGCAGAGATTACTGGGTCTGCCTTCAGGTAATTGGCAAATCTTGCCTAAAAGGGCAAATGCGCATCCCAGTAGTAAGAAAGGCAAATTAACACTTATAAGGTCTTAGAAATCGTGTATCTTGTCAATGGGGAAAAAAATACACAACCTGAAAGTTGAGAATTGTGGGTTTTTTTTTAATACTGCAGATAACTCTGAGAAGCTGCTCCAAAGAGACAAGGGAGGAGCCAGGATATAGAGGAGTTTTTATAATAAAGGCAAGTGGTCAAAACATCAAAATATTATTGTTTGCTAAAGAAAGCCAGACACCTCAGTTAAGGAATTTAGCACTTTTCTGTCTATGGGAAGATGCAAGAGTCTGCACTCACTGAAATCACTTCTTTGATATGCACCTCAGCTATCTGGGCCAGCACAGACTCTGTGCTTCTCATCCAGAGTCTCCTCAGGGGGCTTCATTGAGGAGGGGCTGCAGTGACTGATGGCAAAGGCAGGCAGCCTTTTTCTATCCTGCGTTCCCTCAGGGTTCACTGTTGAGGCGGCCATAATGTGATGGCTGCAACATCCTTTTTTTACTGATATGACATGATAGGATGTAATATTTCATTCACAATCTCATGTGATAATAGTAACTATGGACACCTCACATCTCCCTCGGGCTCAGTATCTCTTCTAGCCAACTTCTTTCCTCCATTGGAACTCAGCTGAGGAATAGTAATTCTCAAAACATCAGATGTATGTGAAGACTTGACCTTGAATTCTTTAAATTGTTGACAGTTACCAGAATCTCTTCAACATTTTAACAAACAATAGAGGGCTTACACGGATCTGTGTAAAAGATCCATATAAAGACTCAATATCAGAAACCTTCAAAATCTAGGGTTTCGATGAAATGAAATTTAAGATACGCCTTAATAGCTAAATGCTCTTTAAATCAAATGGATTAATCTTCCCAGAATGTTCTTGGTGATAACTGAAACAAAATTTTAATTGTAATTAATCCGGAAACTAAATGAACTAGAAGATCGCGTCTGTTAAAAATGGTAGATGAGAAGCAGTTTACTGTGTTTCTTTCTTAAATCAAGATAAGGAATAGGAGGTGGAAAAAAGCTAATAAACTAATGTTTATAGAAACTGCCTCATTTAATCTGCCCCGAGGCTCAGAGAGAATGCCTTGCCCAGAGTGGTAATACATTGGACTGCAAACTGAGACCAGAACCGTCAGACTCTTTACTTCTCAACCAGTGCTCATTCTAGTTCACTGTTGTGACTTTATGTCACACAAGTGGTACCCGAGCTACCAACAACAGTGTTTCTTAGAAAGTACAATAGCTAGAAACATTTAGTACCATGCTTAACAAATGGAATTTTGAGATAGCCAGTTATTAACTAATGCTTATCATTAACAAATATAAGAATTCAATTTGTGAAAATACTTGGGAGATGATTCCTGTAATAATAACAAGCAACACTTGAAGTGGGCTTTACTGTTTGAAATTACTTTCATATTCTGTAATCATATGGTATGATTTGAGTTTCTTATTATCCATTTTTTTCAGACAACAGAACTAAGACACTTTTGGTAATTTGACCATGGTGACATTGTTGGCAGAGCTAGCCTTCAAACTGAGGTCTGGCAGGTGAAAAACACATCGAAATAGAGACACCTGAATAGCAAGGATCTCCCGAGAGCCAACACCAGCATATGCAGATCCGAAAGAGGCAGTTTTCAGAGGACTTCCACTCTGACCCTCTGCACTGAACCTTGAAAAACTGGTAGGAAGTCTGCCTGGGAGAAGACTGTTTGCTGTTTCTTGTAATAGAGCATTGCCTTCTGTACAGACGTCTGCAAGGGCCCTCGGGGTACCCCCCACACCTCCTCCTCTTACACAGAGGATAAATCAGACTCTGTTCACACTCATTAGAAACAGAAAACAGTTTATTAGCAGTTTGTTATGATCTGCATGTAGTTTGTAAATCTTACCCCCAAATCAATTTCTGTTGTTCTTCTTGGAAAGCAATCTGTTTTGTCAATATCCTTACTTACAAAGATGCTGAAACAGCAATAGCAAATGAAAGGATGGAAAACATATCAAGAATAAATAGGAGGGCATGGAGATCAAAATGGAAAATACCAACACAAAATGATAGTAATTAGAAAAGGCAAGGATAAGGTTGTACGGTAACAGCATAAACATAGAGACATACTTTCTCCTTTGTTTCTTCCTTCCTTTGTCAGACAGAGTCCAGCATGGACTGAAACAGCAATTTTAGTTTTTCTATACAGAGATGCTCTTACAGTCACAGTGAGTGATATTATCGTGAGTAAAGTTTTTTCTTTTTAATTCACATTTATTCAATAAGCATTACCTGGTAACAACTACCTGTCAAGTACTATGCTCCTCGGTGGGGATGAAATGATTGATAGCATCTCTCCCCTTAAGAACCTCAGCGTTTAATGGATTAAAAAAAATTCTCACTTCAACCATGGTTTAATTATGAGTAATCTCTTATCAATTTTAAATTCTTAAGCTTCATAAAGATTTTAATTTCAGATATTTCCTTGAAGGTGCTGGGAAGACAGAAGAATTCCAATATAATAACATTGTAAGATCAAATGACAGGATGGTGTTAGGTGTGTCAGAAGTTCATATTATAAAAGAAATATCCTAGCATGAGATTAAGAGCAAATTCCAAACTCAGGCAGATCGGAGTTTAAATCCCCAGCTCATGAAAAAGAACCAGCTGTGTGACATTGGCAAGCTACTTAACCTATCTAAGCCTTAGTTTCCTTACGCAGACAATAGGACTAGACTGGTGAACACAGTGGGGGAAGGAGAGGTGGGGCATTGAGGGAGCAAGTAGCATTGAAACATATGTATTACTGTGTGTAAAATAGATAGCTAGGGGAAAGTTGTTGTATAACACTGGGAGCTCAACTCTACTCTGTGACAACCTAGAGTGGTGGGATGGAGGCGGTAGGAGAGAGGTGCAAGAGAGAGGGGATATATGTGTACTTACGGCTGATTCACGTTGACATATAGTAGAAACCAAGACAACGTTTTAAAGCAATCATCCTTCAATTAAAAAAAAAAACACAACAAGACTGATAGTGTTTACCTCTTCCGCTTTTTGTGAGGATTAACGACACGATGCAAGTAAGATCTTTGGCACCTAGTTAGTATATGTTCAATACACGGTTGCTAGTAGTAGGGGTAGCAGCAGTAATAGCAGTATCACTCATTATTTTTGAAAGATAACATTAAACATAAACATTAAATGTTTTCTCCTATATCCACTTTGAAGGCAGATAGGGAGAAACAGCCATATTTAAATTCTAACACACTCTACTTTCTATAAGAAATGGAGCCATCTCTTTTTTTCTGTGATGATAATAGCAGCTTAGACTAGAACTCTGGAAGCCCCACAGACACATGGTAAAAGAGAAGGATATTAAGAACTACACCAGCAAGATAGGGAAGGACATACAAATGGCAGGGATTCCAAGTGAAGCCACTAATCTTTTTTATAGCTATGTTGGGTGTTATGGGAACTACATGGAGTCACACGACCTATTCTCTTAGCTGCATTTGATCAAAGCTTTATACAGAGTCAAGTAAATGTGCTGAAAATAACGTACTCAATATGGACTAGAAAGCTAAGGTGATTGGCATTTGGAGATGCAAATTAAGAGTCTATATTAATCATCTTTCTTAGAACAACTCAGGGACAAAGAAAGAGGTTGTCCATGCAGAATATCATCTAACTTGCAGCTGCTCAGCAGCATTTAGTTTCTAAAACTCACATATTCCAACATGTTCCAAGATTTTCTGTAGTGATGCTTTGTCTGCATGATACACTGATCCTAATTGAAATGCTGAGTAGTTTGTTTCTCCGGGGTTCAAATTCTTGATACATCTTCTGAATATCAAATACCCAGAATGATGCTGCCACAGTGGCAGATGTACAGACAAATGTGTCATGTCAGGTTTCAGCCATGATACCGAGAACGACTCATTTCAAAGCCATCCCAGATGGCTCGAAACAAAATAGTTTTAAAATTTAGGTGACCTATTTTTCAAAACTATTGTGATTATCTTGAAGCAAAATAATCTAGATAAAAGGATGAAGGAAGCACTGCTGTGTTCTCTGAGGCTTTAACTAGTTAGTTAACTAGTTAGTTAACTCTAACTCGGAGGCTGTTTTTCCTGTGTAAGCATGAGCATGAATTTAAGAGATGATGCAAAACCTCTAACGTACAGCATGCTATTCGAGGATCTGCTGTTTTCACAACTCCTGTGAAAACCTCACCAGAATCCTTCTAAATAAGCCCCCAGTAATGTCAGACCTCAGAAGTGTGTCAGGCCCTCAGAAGGGGAAAGTGTGTATAATTCCTTGTCCAGACCTGGATACTTTTAGAGTGCTGTTAATAGTTACACCAGAGAGCAGCTATGAAGCAGGTCTGTCTCCAGCAAACTGGAATGTTATCATTGCTTCACTCGAAAGTCAAAATTATCTCACATACCTAACGGACTTCTTTTATCTTTAATGATTTCTTTCCCCCTAAAAATTTCAAGCAATGCCCTTTGCTGCCAAATTAGATCTTTGTGGCTTTATTGACATCTCTCCCCTAGACCATTCAGAATGAAACTGATACAGTTCTTATTTCTGCATCACATTGCCCTGTGCATCTGGTCCAAAACCTTTACCTTCCTTCCCTGTTCATTCACTTTGTTCCAGTCTAACAAACGCGCCTCTGTTCTTCCCAGCATCTCTATCTGCTTGCATTTTCTATTAACTTAAAATGGCCTGAAATCACTCAGGCTTGGCCCACAATTAGGAAAACAAACACAAGCGTATTGGTAGGAAATCACCCAAGCTACCACTCTGCAGAGACCATTTATTGAGAGTTTTCTATGTGCCAGGCTCACTGCCAAACACAATGCCATACGTTATACATACATTACTTGTATTAATTCTTGCAACCATATTTTCAGGCAGCTGTTATTATGTTATTATGGCTATTTAATTTTTTATTTTAATATTTATTTATGTATTTGTATGAGGTCTTTAGTTGTGGCATGCGGGATGTTTACTTGCGGCATGTGAGAACTAGTTCCCTGACCAGCGATCAAACCTGCGCCCCCTGCATTGGGAGAACGGAGTCTTCGCCACTGAACTACCAGGGAAGCCCCTAAAATGGTTATTTTATAGACAAGAAAGGGAGGCTTAGGGAATTTAAACAACTTCGACAGTCTTGTAGATGGTAAAATGGCCAAACCCATTTCAAACCACATATGTGCATGCGTGCTTGGTCAGTAAATCATGCCCAGCTCTTTTGTGACCCCGTGGACTGTAGCCAGCCAGGTTCCTCTGTTCATGGAATTCTCCAGGCAAGAATACTGGAGTGGGTTGCCATTTCCTCCTTTATCTTCTCTACCCAGGGATCAAACCCGTGTCTCCATTGTCAGGTGGATTCTTTACCACTAAGCCACCTCGGAAGCTGACCCAAATTCCCCTTCCCTAACCCTTGAACTTGCTGCTTGCTCACTAAGGAGAAATTCATGTGTTTCTGTCTCTGCTTGGAAGGTTTTTCAGGGAATAAACATTCCAAAGAACAAAGCTTTTTATTTGACAGCATCCAGCTCTGCCTTAGCCTTTTGAAATTATAACACTTTAGAGGCGTAAACCTTGCTGATTTGGGCAGAGGGTTATTGATGATACTTGAGCATATCCTTTTGGTTTCCAAAGTGCTGTCTCAAAACATTCTCTCACTTTATCTTCCTGAAAGTGAGGAGGTAAGCAGGGCAGGATGGAATTAAGACATTATAGATGAGCGAGCAAATGTAGACCTGCTAAGTACCTTGTCAAGGTCATGCATCTGTGAGCAAAACTTATGTTGGCCAACTCTTAATTCAGGGATACCCTTTGTTATCACATGCTGCTGCTGCTGCTGAAAAGTCACTTCAGTCACGCCCGACTCTGTGCGACCCCAGAGACGGCAGCCCACCAGGCTCCCCCATCCTTGGGATTCTCTAGGCAAGAACACTGGAGTGGGTTGCCATTTCCTTCTCCAATGCATGAAAGTGAAAAGTGAAAGAGAAGTTGCTCAGTCGTGTCCGACTCAGCGACCCCATGGACTGCAGCCCACCAGGCTCCTCCGTCCATGGGGTTTTCCAGGCAAGTGTACTGGAGTCAGGTGCCATTGCCTTCTCCATGTTATCACATAGGAGTGCAATTATCTATCTAGACAGTGATTCAAAAAGAAAAACTGCTGATCCAGCTCTTTTACAAATCAGTTTGAAATGCTTCAGCTTGTGAAAACATCATGAAGATAGAGTGGGCACCAGAAAATCTTCCTTCTTTATGACTATTTCATGTAGCAGAGCTGAGTTTGAGTTTGAGCTGAGCTTCTTATTACCCGGTTAACTCAAGGGATTTAGTAAATCACCCTGAATCTCATTTCTTCTCATTAAATTCAAACGATGAGCCTAATAAGAGTTTTTCAGATGGATTTAAAGCAATGATGCCTATACAGCATATATACAGTGCCAGGCACACAGTAAGGACACAGTACATTAGATGCTTTTCTTTTTATTGTTGTTATTGTCACTGAAAAGCAAGAAGGACATTAAAAATACTTGTCTACAACACCTTGTCTCATTATCTTAAGCAGCAGGTATGGTAACAAATAAGAGGAAGACATTGCTAGAAAATACATATCTGACATGTTTACAGGGGGCCTTCATTTATGAGCATATGGTACATTAGATGGTAAAAGGAAACTGCCTTGCATTGTAAGTATTCTAGAATTTGTAAAAAATGTAAATTGAGGTCAAGTGTCTTGTATTCTCAGGACTTAGCTCAATGCTTGACAAATAGTGTTTTTTTGAAAATGTAGAATTATGAATAAAGGGATAGTTTCTTTAATTAACTTCTCATTTGTTTTTTAACCCTATTATCTTCCAGCGAGCCTGCTACAAAATCAGGTTTTAATTAAGTATCGTAAAGTAGATTGTTCTTTATAATAAATGACATCTTCTATTATTATGTCAGATCAAATTTGATTGAAGCCCCTTTGGAAAAATGAAAATACCTTCCCACAGGTAGTGGAAAATTATACAATCATTTTAACACGGCATCTCCCAGATATGTTATGCATCTTCTTTGGGGTTTAGACCATTCATCACATGTTTTAAAGAGTTAATGTGAGATTGTTATCCCCAGACAGCCATAGCTGATGGATAAGATAGAATGAGCACTTTTTAAGCCATGTGCTCTTCTTTCCTGTAATGTCTAATGATGGTTTATGCAGACTGCATAATGAATGAGACACAGGCAGAGCTGTAATTGCTAAAAATAACTACAGCAAAGGGCATAGAAGAGTAATAGAGAATCATCTTGTGAATATTAAGGAGTATCAACTTTTTATTATATTTGGATTAACAATTACCTATTTTACAAAAATTTCGTATGATTGAATACCCAACATTGAGAGAAAAGAAATTTTGTTTTGTTTGGAAAAAAGTGGCCAAACTTCATCCCATGGCACTGCCCAAAATTAATATTAATAATCCAAAGGGGTAGTTTGTAAGAGACCATACCACCTAGAATATATAAAGTCATTGTGTTAAATTGTTCCCCTATTCGGTTGAATAATTTTTTTAAAAAAAATCACACTCATGTTTCCTACTTTTGGAAGAGCTATTTTACATGGTCTCTATATTCCAGTTAGCATATGTGAGAGTCTGCTAATTTGTTGAATTTAATTGTATTTTATTCCCTAAAATGAGAGCTTCTGTCACAAATTAAGTACAGATATGGAAATGTTTTATTTCTTCAAGCATGGACTGTAGCCCACCAGGCTCCTCTGTCCATGGGATTTTCCAGGCAAGAATACTGGAGTGGGTTGCCATTTCCTTCTCCAGGGGATCTTCCCGACCCAGGGATCAAACCAAGTCTCCCGCATTGTAGGCAGACACTTTACCGTCCAAGCTACCAGGGAAGCCCTATGTAAGCTAGAAAGTGAGTATTAAAATCACAGTATTATATGCTGGTTTATAGAATGTTTAGTTAGGATACTCACTGTCATATAATTCAATGTATAAAATACACATATTTCTGTATGTGTTATGTGATATGTATGATATTTTTCTCCATGTATAGTATTAAAGTGGCAGTAACATAATGCTGGAGAGGGTGTAGAGAAAAGGGAACCCTTCTACATTGGTGGGAATGTAAATTGGTGCAGCCACTGTGGAAAACAATATGGATATTCTTTAAAAAACTAAAAGTAGAGTTGCCATATGATCGAGCAATCCCACTCCTGGACATGTATCTGGATAAAACTAATTCAAAAAGACACATGTACCCCAATGTTTATAGCAGAAATACTTAATAATAGCCAAGATGTGGAAGCAACCTAAATGTCGATCAATAGATGAATGGATAAAGAAGTTGTGGTATATACATATATAATGGGATACTACTCAACCATGAAGAGCAATGAAATAATGCCATTTGCAGCAACATAGGTGGTCCCTAGAGATTCCTATACTAAGTGAAATAAGTCAAAACAGAGAAAGGTACTACATGATATCGCTTATATGGAGACTCTAAAATATAATACAAATGAACTGATTTGCAAAACAGAGACTGATAGACATAGAAAACAAACTTAGGGATACCAAGAGGGAAAGGAGGTCAGGGAGGGATAAATTAGGAGTTTGGGATTAGTAGATACAACAACTATATATAAAAATAAACAACGGGGCCCACTTTATAGCATAGGGCACTATAGTCAGTACTTTGTAATAAACCATAATGGAAAAGAATATATATATGTATATAAGTACATCTGAGACACTTTGCTGTACACCAGAAACTAATACAACATTATAAATCAACTACTTCAGTAAAAAAAAACACAACCAAAAATAAATAAATAAATTAAATGGAAGTAACAAGGCATAAAACCTGAGTAGCTTAGAAAAGTCAATCCTATTGAAGTATAAAATTTGTGGAGTGTAAATTCCCACTATTTTCTGTAGGTTCAATACTATGCTAATGATGCATGATTAAATTTTTCAAAATTGAAAATTTAGTCACATAATATTCATATTTTTCCTCTCCCAGAAATGCTTTGCTGATGCTGTGTAACCAAATATACTAGCACTGTAAAAGTAATGAATTCTCTCCTACAATAGCAACATGAAATGAGATTGCAGGGGAAAGAAAAGAAAAGAGTACAAATGGAAATGAACCATATTTTCTACTTTTAATTTTTCATAGTAGATAATTCTTTGAGAAAATTAGCTATCGTGGCATTACAGAACCATAAGTTACAGCTAGATTTATCAGACAAAACTTGGTATCTCCAGCATCAGATGATTTAGTTTCTTATTTATTTCACTTCTAATCTAGCCTAAATATTGTCACCGTTCTCGTATTACTAAGATGTTACCCTTTCATTAGCTATACTTTACTGGGGCTGGTAACATACTTAAAAAAAAAATCTCAGGTCAAATTCTCTATGAGATAAAAAAGAAATAAGAAATTTCCTTCTATGATATTCTGGAGCTTACTGGTGCAAATCCTCAAGGATTTAGAAATTTGGGAAATCATAGAGAGGAATGTTCCAGGAGCAGCTTCTCCTTACTCAAAGAACCAGCCATATGCAAAGCACATAATCAAAAACAAAGAAAAAAATAAATGAGGAAGAGGTAGGAGGGAAAAGGAGAGAGAAGAGAAGAAAGAGAAAGAAAAAGGTGAGAGAGATAACTAAAGAGAGCAAGGAGGCAACCCCAAAATATGTGATAGCAAGTTATAACAGCATCCTTGAAAGATTGCACAGATATATTCAGTTCAGCGTGATAACGTCAACAAACAGCAAAATACTAAGATTTGTCGTTTGCAGCAAAGTTGGATAGAGAGTAAAAGTAGCAATTAGCAATTAAAATGTTAAGCAATGGTGGACCCTTTAGACGTCATTTAGTTCATTGGCTTTAAACTATTGCACCTTTAGATGTATGTTGATTGGGTGGCACTAGTGATGAAGAACTCACCTGCCGATGCAGGAGACTAAGAGACCTGGATTCTATCCCTGGGTTGGCAAGATCCCCTGGAGGAGGGCATGGTAACCCACTCCAGTATTCTTGCCTGGAGAATCTGATGAACAGAGGAGCCTGGCGGGCTACAGTTCATAGGGTCGCAACGAGTCAGACACCACTGAAGTGACTTAGCACAGCACATACTTCAATTTTAAAAAAGAAAGATCTAAAAAAAGGTAGCTTTGAGAGACTTGGCAATCTATGATCATTCTAAATCTGATTTTGTAGATTTGCATATTCAAATAAATGCAGATACTTTCCACGTTTTTAAAAAAATTAAGGCACTTTCAAATATTTTTGTATTGTAAACTATTTATGAATACCTTATATAAATAGGACCTATTGAAAGTATGGTAAAATATGATGTTCCATAATGATAAATACCTATCATTTGTAGGGAAAATCCTTCCTAGAGGTACGAGCCATGGGGAAAAATAAGAAAAGTAACATCCATTTCCTCCCACACTTTAGTATGGAAGAAATAAGATTTTAAAATTGTATCACTATTATTTTTTGCCTTGAAGGGGCTATCTTTTACTTGGAGAGGAATATTTAAAAAGGAAAAAAAAAGACTCTGTAATTTGGTATTTTCAATTTCTCTTTATACTTTAGTCAAATTTTGCTTTGTGCTTTTTTGAGGCTATGTGGATATGTACACCCAAATGTAGAGTTGTTAAATCTTTCTGGGAAGTTTGAATTTTATCATTAAAAATGTACCCTACTCATCTCTAGTAAAATGTATTTTTCTAGTGTGAATATAGCCACCCCAACCTTTTCTATTTTGTTTTTATCTTACATAAAATAAATTCACATAAATATACAATTTTTAAAGACTATTTTACTCATAGATAGGACTCTAAATTCACATATGATTTTGGATTTTTTTTCCCAGTGTGCCAATTTTATCTTTTAATTGATATGTTTTATTCATCCAAATTTAATGTTTACTGATATTTGGATTTATATCTATTCCTTCATTAAATGTTTTGTGTTTGCCCCAGGAATTTTATATTAGTTTTTCTCCTTCTCTATTTTTAACTTCTTTTGTGTTGATAGGAAGTTTTGTGATCATTGAATTTCTTCTTTTTATTAAATTAGAAGTTATAGATTGTTTATTCTGTTCTTTTAGTTCTAACCCTAGTAATTATAACATATTTTTGACTTACCAAAGTCTAATTTTAATCTGTATATCTTATCTTCCTTCTCATCCTTAAAACTGTGCTTACTGTTCTTGAGTTATAGAATTATATGCTTTTTTGTGAATTCTAATTATATAGATTTATCACAAACATATTCATATTGTAAAGTAACCAGTGTTCCTTTAGAATTTGCTTAGGCTTTTGTCACTTTTTCTGTCCCTTATTCCTTCTTGTGTCATTTCATTTTGCCTGTAGAATACTCTTTGAAATTTTCTTTGGTGGTGGTAATGATACAGTTGCTAAGTGATGTCCAACTTTTTTTTTGCCACTTTATTTTTTTAATTGAAGGATACTTGCTTTACAGAATTTTGTGGTTTTCTGTCATACATCAACAAGAATCAGCCACAGGTACACCCATGTCCACTCCCTCTGAAACCTCCTTCCCATCTCCCTCCCCATCCCACGATTCTAGATGATGAGCCCCTGTTTGAGTTCCTGGACTCATACAGCAAATTCCCATTGGCTCTCTATTTTATATATGGTATTATAGATTTCTATGTTACTTTCTGCATCCATCTCACCCTCTCCCTTCCCCTCTTCCCCTGTGTCCTTAGGTCTGCTCTCTCTGCCTGTTTCTCCATTGCTGCCCTGAAAATAAATTCATCAGTACCATCTTTCTAGATTCCTCACATATGCGTCAGTAGATACTTTGGCATCTGGTCCTGTCACTTCATGGCAAATAGATGGGGAAACAGTGGAAACAGTGACAGACTTTATTTTGGGGGGCTCCAGAATCACTGCAGATGGTGACTGCAGCCATGAAATTAAAAGACACTTGCTCCTTGGAAGAAAAGTTTTGACCAACCTAGACAGCATATTAAAAAGCGAGACACTACCTTGCCAACAAAGGTCCATCTAGTCAAAGCTATGGTTTTTCCAGTAATCATGTATGGATATGAGAGTTGGACTATAAAGAAAGCTGAGCACCAGAGAATTGATGCTTTTGAACTGTGGTGTTGGAGAAGACTCTTGAGAGTCCCTTGGACTGCAAGGAGATCCAACCAGTTCATCCTAAAGGAAATCAGTCCTGAATATTCATTGAAAGGACTGATGCTGAAGCTGAAACTCCAATACTTTGGCCACCTGATACGAAGAGCTGACTCACTTGAAAAGACCCTGATGCTGGGAAAGATTGAAGGCAGGAGGAGAAGGGGATGACAGAGAATGAGATGATTGGATGGCATCACTGACTCAATGGACATGAGTTTCAGTAAACTCCTGGAGTCGGTGATAGACAGGGAGGCCTGGCATGCTGTAGCTCATGGGATCACAAAGAGTGGGACATGACTGAGTGACTGAACTGAACTGATATGATATTTATATTTCTCTTTCTGACTTGCTTCACTCTGTATAATAGGCTGTAGGTTCATGTCCAACTCTTTGCAACCCCATGGCCTGAAGCCCTCCAGGCTCCTCCATCCGTGGGATTTCCCAGGCAAGAATACTGGAGTGGTTTGCCATTTCTTTTTTCAGGAGATCTTCTGGGCATTGAACCCATGTCTCCTACATTGCAGGCAGATTCTTTACCACTGAGCCTCCATGGAAGTCTTGAAATTTTCTTTAGTATGCACCAAAAATGTCCTTAGTTTACCTTTACTCTTAAAGGATATTTTCAGCGGATACAGTGTTCTCATTTGGCACTTTGCTTCACCTTATTGAAAATATCATTCCACTGGCTTCTGCTTTCCATGCTACTATTGAGAAGTTAGCTGTCTGGACCACTGTTCTTTGGTATGCCAGCCATTTCTCTTTTTCTCCAACAGCTTTCAAGATTTCCTCTTTATCTTTGATTTTTGTTGGTAATTATTGAGTTTGTGAGTTGGTATGTTTCAACAGTTCTGGAAAAAATTTAGCCATCATCTCTTTTAATGTTACCTCTGTCCCATTCTGTCTTTTGGATCTTTCCATGACTCTGTTGAATGTGCCAGACTTTTGCTCAAAATCCTGTGTCTTCTTTTATCTCTTGAGTCATTTTCCATCATTCGATCTCTCAGTGCTTTTCACCGACCTTTCATTTACTGATTCTCTCTTCTGTTGTACCTAACATGTCAATGGGCTTATCCACTGGTTTCTTAATTTTGATTGTTTTTTTCAGTTTTAGTGCTTTCTAGTTTATTCTTCCCCAGATCTCCTATATCACTTTTTATAATTTCAGGTTGCCTTTCTAAATTTTTTGAATTGATGTTTATCTCCTTGAATTAAGTATGCATAGCTGTTTTACAGGTCTTTCTAATAATATCACCATATTTGAAGTTCATGCATTTCTGTTGTGTCTTACATACGCTGTTTTGTCTCCTAATGTGTTTGGTCACCTATGATTGTATGTTGAGCATGGTATTTCAGTAACTGTTAATAGAAATTATTTGAGCTTTTGAAGTCAGTTTCCCTTTGCCTTTCCCAAATTCCTGAGGATAATGGCAATTTGGGTTTACCAAAATCTGTATTTGGGGTTTGAGATTTTCTAGGTCATCCAGATGACTCACAGCCAGCCTGGAGTCTTTGTGAGTATTCAATTGCTTGTATTTCATCTTTTCTTTTAGTCTGCAGCACTCTGAGGTCTCAACCCAAAGTACAGACAGTTTAGCTGGACTCCAGATTTTTCCCTCTAGACTTGTTAGTGTATCAAAAACTCAGGTCAGCCTCTTAGCCATTCTCTCCTGAATCAGCAAATATAGTCAGACCAAAAGCCCCAGGGTACTGTACGTTCTTTTCTCTGAGTACTATTTCTCCCCAGATTTCAGATTCTTTTAAATTTTACTTGTTTTTTAATGCTTTTTAAAAATTGGGATTTTTTTCCCCAGCCTTTAAAATTGTGTTTATTGGTTGAGAGTTGGTCAGAATTATCCAGTCTGGCATTAATTAAGTAGAATCTTCAATGTATTTATAAATTTATCATTTTTCCTATGATTAATTTCCTCGGACACTTCCCATTCTCCTTCTTAAGTCAAAGCTTAAGCAGTAACTCCTTTGAGAAAACAAAGGATTGAAATAAATAGTCTTTGTTATGCTGAGTTCATAAGTCCAAGTAATTCTAGTTAGGCAGGACTCCTTTAAGGAATGTGGCTAACAATTTAGATATGTGTACAAGGAGGGGAGAAGAGTTAAGAGTAAAGGAACCTGTCAAAACCGGCAATCAAAATACAAAAGGAGTTCCCTGCTCCTGTAAACTGTTTTAAGTGAATTGATGCATGTAATGCCCCCAGAATAATATATGGTACTCAGTGAACGTTCAGTAAAATTTAACTTATATTGTTTTCCCTAACATTATTGCTGTTTGTTAAAAACATCTCATGTGAAAAATGAAAACCTGATATTAAGGAAGGCTCACATTTGCAAAAAGATATAGTCAACTGTCAAAAAATTAAATGAATGTTAAGCAGTTTTTATTAGTATAATAAAGACATACTAATTCTACAATCTACAGTCCTTGAAGTGAAAACAAATCTGAAATATGTAGCCAGGGATATAAAATGCAATAAATTAAATTTATACAGTGGATTATTAATCTTTAGGATGTGGTTTATCTTTGGAGATTGCCAGTTTTGACAATTTCCTTTACTCTCACTCTTCTCCCTTCCTTGTGCACATATCTAAATTGTTAGCCACATTCCTTGAAGGAGCCCTGCCTAACTAGAATTACTTGGACTTATGAACTCAGCGTAGCAAGGACTATTTATTTCAACCCTTCACTTTCTCAAAGGAGTTACTGCTTAAGCTTTGACTTAAGAAGGAGAATGGAAAGTGTCTGTGTTTGAAGCTGAAGTGTGTGCCCTTCCATTTTTGCTTTTAAACATTCATAGGCATGGCCACTATTGCTATCAGAGTGGAAGCAGTGGGCGCTAGGTGCTGTGTGGTCATGATGTCTAAATTAAGATGGATGAGGGAGCAACTGAGTGAAACATCCAATTCCTAGCTTTAGAATGTCCCATCACCCCCTCCACTAACTGATATTGGCAGAGCAATTTTATAATGTGAGAAAGCCACACAAAGAGAGGAGAAGAAAGCCCTGGGTAAGCATTATTAGTGGAAAGACACTCCAAAATTTTCCTCCCTGGCTTGTGTGTTCCTACTGTTTCGGTAGATTTCATAGGATTTTACAATGGACTCTATGCAAAATGGCAACCCACTCCAGTATTCTTGCCTGGAGAATCCCATGCATGGAGGAGCTTGGTGGGCTAGAGTCCACGGGTCACAAAGAGTCGGACACGACTGAGCAACTTCGCTATGCAAAATATGATCATTTTCACAATAAAAGAAAAAAAAAAGAAACAGGAATTTATAAAATGATGGATACAAAGGCATTTTCTAGTCAAATCTTGTCATTTAACAACATGTACAAAATGAGACCTAGGGAGCATAATTTTCTCTATTACAAATAAAATTAGCTAAATACCTTTGTCAGGATGGGGCAAACCAGGTGGGACTCTTGATCTGATGAGCCCAGCTGTTATCAGAGTAGGTGGAAAACATGGCTGCGGTAGCTGAGTATGGATTATGGCCAAGAAGGAAAGTCCGGAATAGGAGGAGCAGTTTCAAACGTAGGTCTCAAGGTAGGTGTGACGTTAGAGACCTGAAACAAAGCCAAAGGTCTGAACTCAGAAACTTGGATCAGAAAACTGAGTTGCAAGTGCAACATGGCACACATTTTAGAGATCTGAATTATGAATAAAACAAGGTTCTTTGTAGGTTCTAACATGGCATAAATAAAGTATGTCCAACTGGTCTACCGTGTAGTAAGAATTTACTCTGTATTACACACTATGATTTATCTCCATCATTCCATTTAATCTTCTAAAATATTCATGACATCAGTGATAGCACTATACCATTTTTATCCATGAGCATACTGAGACTTACTAAAACCTGTTGTTGTTCAGTTGCTAAGTCGTGTCTGACTCTGTGACCCACTGACTTTAGCACACCAGGCTTCCCTGTCCTTCACTATCTCCAGGAGTTTGCTCAAATTCCTGTCCATTGAGTCAGTGATGCCATCCAACGACCTCCTCCTTTGTAGCCCCCTTCTCCTTCTGCCCTTAATCTTTCCCAGCATTAGAGTCTTTTCTCATAAGTTGACTGTTCACATCAGGTGGCCAAAATACTGGAGTTTCAGCTTCAGCATCAGTTCTTCCAATGAATATTTGAGGTTAATTTCCTTTAGGATTGACTGGTTGACTGCCATAAGTCTCTCTCTCTTTAAGCTGTCTGCCTTCTCACCAACATGCTACCCTGGTCCATGTTCTTTAAACACTTGTTTTCTCTGCCTGATTGAAAAGTCTGGGAAGGAAAGAAACCTATCCTTTTTATTTACTAGTGAGTCTCTACGTCTAAGCTCAGTACTCAGAGCAAAATAAATACTTGTTGAGTGAACTAACAAGTGAGTAAATGATAGAATATAAACCATTTTATCATCACTCTAGGAACTACATCAGACTAGGAACTACCTCATTATGATCCTAGGAAACTGAAGCTCTGGGTTTGATGTATGCTTCTCCTTATAATAGGCACAGACATCTATTTCTTAGTAATAATAGTCATATTCTCTTTTGCCATGAAGCCCGTGTTCTCAAAGTCTCTCTGAAAATAAAAGTAAAAAAGATGATATTTTTAAAGGTAGGTCCATTTATGTCTCTACTGTCACAACATGCCATTTAATGTTATCTTTTCAACATTAGGGACTAATTTTCAGAAAGACTTAAGAACATGATTAAGAGTTTTTAAGAAATAGTATAAAGATTTCTATTCCTCTCTGTTCAGATACATTAATTTGCTACTTAGACATTTACTACTGGGAATGTATCCCTCTAACTGATTCAGAAATCTGCATCAAGATATAAGATAATAATATTACCTTACATTTGCATAATGTAATTAAGCTTTCAGAGCTGCTTCCCATCACATCTGTCATTTTATTTTATGTTTCTCTTTAGCAGAGCCTTGGTGCATTTTGAGTTATTGTGCCATAATAATATACAGCTGAATACCATTAAAACATTGGTATTGAGGGATGAAACAACAGCATTCATTTGTACAGCACTATATAAACTGCTATCACTTATGTTATCTTAATGGACCTCACGACAACCCTAAGAATGAGATAACGTTGGCATCATAATCTTTATTTTACCAGGAAATGGAGCCTCAGAAGTCAATTGACTTGTTTCTGAAAGTCACCCAACTAGTAAATGACAAAATCCAGACTAGATTCTAGGATTTTTGACTTTTAAATGAAATAAACTATTCACAAAAGAACACAAATTGTATTTTCTACGTTTCCTTGACACTTCACTGTATGTATAATGCATACCTGTTAGTTTTAGATATTTCCTTTCAATTTTCTTTTGTTGATAGCTAATATATTTAATTGCCAACAAATATCTGTCTAGTCAAAGCTATGGTTTTTCCAGTACTCATGTATGGATATGAGAGTTGGACTATAAAGAAAGCTGAATGCCAAAGAATTGATTCTTCTGAACTGTGATGCTGGAGAAGGAAGACTGTTGGGAGTCCCTTGGACTGCAAGGAGATCAAACCAGTCAATCCTAAAGGAAATCAGTCCTGAATATTCGTTGGAAGGACTGATGTTGAAGCTGAAACTCCAATACTTTGGCCACCTGATGTGAAGAACTGACTCATTTGAAAAGACCCTGATGCTGGGAAAGATTGAAGGCAGGAGGAGAAGGGGACAACAGAGGATGAGATGGTTGGATGGCATCACCGACTCGATGGACGTGAGTTTGAGCAAGCTCTGGGAGTTGATGATGGATAAGGAGGCCTGGCGTGCTGCAGTCCATGGGGTTGCAAAGAGTCAGATACAACTGAGTGACTAAACTGATTTGAAATAAAGATATATAATGGAACAAATGATAAAGTTGTGTGTCACAGCAGAATCTATATATCTCCATAGTGTTTTGGAACACTATTTTTAAAGTAAATATTAATATTTATTTATATTTTTGAAAACTATAAACACGTCAAACAAAAAATCTCCAAGATCCCTTGGAGGCTTAACTAAACCAATTCTGTAACTTAAGGGTGAATAAACTGGATTCCAAGGAAATTAAATGACTTGCTCAAGATTATGGAGGTAATTAATAAAAGAGCTCAGAATGGCACTCATGTTTCCTGACTCATCTATTCATTTAGTACTTCTGATTTTATTAAGTCTCTGTTATATGCAGTTCACTATTAGCTCCTGAAGGATTCAAAAATTTGTAGAATTTAAATTATTTGTAGTCCACTGGAGAGCTGAGGCAGGCACATTGATAAATAAAGTGCAAAGCAGAGTATGATTTGTTCTTAAGAAAAAAATGCAAACAAGAGAATAAGAAATGAAAGACTAGAATATTTTCACCTCCTATTTACTTTTATTGATTTCAGAGTAAGTCATTAATATGTGACTTGCTCATTTAAGATAGACTACAGAAAATATTTAATTGCATTTTTAAAATATCTTATAATGCATGCTATATACATCAGTATATAGAACATATTTTTGTAGAGATACTTATATAAATCCATGTGCATATGTATAGAAATATTTATATATGTGTAATTGGGCTTCTCTGGTGGCTCAGATGGTAAAGAATCTGCCTGCAATGCAGGAGACCTGGGTTCAGTCCCTGGGTTGGGAAGATACCCTGGGGGAGGAGGGCATGACAACCCTCTCCAGTATTCTTTCCTGGAGAATCCCTGTGGACAGAGGAGCCTGGCAGGCTACAGTCCACAGAGTCGCAAAGAGTCAGACATGACTGAGCGACTAAGCACTCAGCACTAAGCACTCACTGTGCTGTGCCAGCACAGCACAATTGCAGGCGTGTGTGTATATATAATCAAAGCTTTGTACATACACATTTAAGGGGTTGTTTACATGTACATTTTCTTCAGTGTACAATTTAAATTTTCCTGTCTTATAGAGACAGAATTGACATGTAACATTGTATAAGTTTAAGGTGAACAATGTGATTTGATATGTGCATGTATCGCAAAATAATTATCACATTAACTTTAATCAGATTCCATCACCTTACAGAGTTACAATTTTTTTCCTTGTGATGAGAACTTCTAAGATCTATTCTCTTGGCAGCATCCAAATATGCGCTACAGTCTTGTTAACTATAGTCAACATGCTGTATACTGTATTTTATATCTGAAAGTCTGTTCCTTTTGACCACCGTCACCTGTTCTGTCCACCCTCCATCCTCCACACCCCTCACCTCACGCCCCTCATTGTGATCTCTGTTTCTGTGAGTTTGGGTTTTGTAGAGTCCCCAAAAGTAAGGTCATAACAGCATTTGTCTTTCTTTTGTCTCTTGTATTTTCATACACAAATGTATTTTCATACACAAATGTATTTTCATACACAAATGTATTTTCATATACAAATATATACACACAAGTACATATAACAGTTTCATTATGTACGTCCTTAACATTCTCAGCGAAAAGCTAAAATCATCTCAACTCTCTTAAGATAATTAAATTTTCATAACACAGTCTTAAAATGTCATTTAAACACTGAAAAACTCCATGAGTCTAAACTATTTATATCATTCACTTGGTAGATCTTATTTGCTGCCACAGTTAAGCTCCTCAATTTTTTCAAAATACCTCTTTTTAGATTCAGATATTATTCTTGGACCTTTCTGCTGCTGCTGTTGCTAAGTCCCTTCAGTCATGTCTGACTCTGTGCAACCACATAGATGGCAGCTGACCAGGCTCCCCCGTCCCTGGGATTCTCCAGGCAAGAACACTGGAGTGGGTTGCCATTTCCTTCTCCAGTGCATGAAAGTGAAAAGTGAAAGTGAAGTCGCTCAGTCGTGTCTAACTTTTAGCGACCCCGTGGACTGCAGCCTACCAGGATCCTCGGTCCATGGGATTTTCCAGGCAAGAGTACTGGAGTGGGGTGCCATTGCCTTCTCCAGACCTTTCTGCACCCACCACCAATACCAGCCATTGGCAGTATTTGGAGGCTGATTTTCATAAGGAAGCACAATGGGCTATTTTTGGAGTGCTGATGGGCTTCATCACTTTAGAAGAAGCACTGTGTTGCTAAAGAAAAGGGATACCTGGGATCTTAGGTAGTTGCCTGGGTCACCAAAAACCAGTCACCTCGGCTACACTCTGCTTTCAAGATACTCATAGTTCAAATCCAGGAATCCACAACACCGTGATGGATGGCCTCTGGTGTGGACATTTGAGGTCACTGCAAATGTTTAATCGAATGTCCTTTGATTAAGATACAGTTCACTATATTATGTGACACTGATGTTTTTATGAAAAAAAAAAGTCAATTGTAAGAAGTATCTTAGTTTCAGCAACATAGTAACGTGAGGGTAGGGGGAGTTCATATTAGAATGGAAGGAACAGGAGTTAGAAGTTTGAATGAAAATAAGTTTTAAGAGCAATTTATTCTGCAGATGGGTTACTAAACTGATGATAATTAGTCTGTGTGTTGGTAATCATAATTCTGGCTTGTCCCACCTCACACGTAACTAGCTATCAGTTAAGTCAGAGGTTTGGGATGAACTGCACATCTGAACCACCTGAGAGCTCACTGAAGATAAGACTCCCCGATCTCACCAGAGAACTCCTACTTCAGAATTTACAGTGGTGGAAGCTAACTTCCGAGTGTTCAGCCACCCCCCAGGAGACACTAATTCTTTTCAAGTTTTGAGAATCAGTGTCTAAAAGCAAATGTTGAGAGAAATGTGAATCTTTCTTTGGTCCACATTCCTTATTTTATTTTATTTATTTATTTACCTTGTTTCTTTGTTTTATTTTCAAATTGACAGCATCCTTCCATTGTCACTTGAACCCTCATTTGTTGCTGGGCTCCACTTGCTATTATAGATACACATTTCACCATGTGTATTTAAATGTGTAAAATATTTTCATATTTTTGACTCAATAATTGCACACTCCCAAAAATGTCTCCTAAGGAAATATTTATTGATATGTGTATAATAATATATAGGCTTCCCAGGTGGCGCTAGGTGAAGAACCTAGCTGCCAATGCAGGAGATATTAGAGATGCAGGTTGGATCTCTGTGTCAGGGAGATCTCCTGGAGGAGGTCATGGCAGCCCACTCCAGTATTCTTGCTTGGAAAATCCCGTGGACAGAGGAACCTGTTGGGCTACAGTCCATAGGATCACAAAGAGTTTGACACAACTGATGAGACTTAGCACACATTCTATAATATATATGTAAATCTCCCTTCTCTCTGACTTAGTGTCTTGGGAAACCTTACTCAGAAATCATCCATAAAAAGCTTAAGCTTTTTTCTGACTTTCCCCAGACCAGTGAATGTAGCCTACATCAGAACAGTCGAAGTTCTGTTCTGTGGAAGCATTTGGTGAAGATAACGGCTCCTTGCCAGCAACGTCTTGATCCAATTCCATTTTTCTAAAGAAGACTCTTACTATTTCTGACCTGATTTTCATATCAAACATTGACTCACCACAGATTCAGTATCACAAACCCACTGTTACATATCACATCAACAGGCTGAGTTGAACATTTAAAGGAGAGTGCATGTTGGAGCATGTGAATGTCTATCTATTTTGGAGTGGAATATGTCACCAGGGAATATGCACCATTGCTAGCCAAACTCTAGTAGCTACATATTGTATTTCTGTGAGCAAAAGCATCATAAAATTGACTGAGAGAATTTCATGGGGCAAAGGAGGTACTGTGTCACTCTGCCTTAATCTAGCATTAATCTAGTCATTCTCAAAAGTATATGGTTAGATGAGACATGCCTTGATTTTTTTTTAAGCAGTGTATTTACTCTTGTTGTTATTGTTGTTTAGCTGCTAAGTTGTGTTCCACTCTTTTGTGAGCCCATGGACTGTAGCTTGCCAGGCATCTCTGTCCATGGGATTTGCCCTGCAAAAATACTGGAGTGGGTTGCCATTTCCTTTTCCAGGGGATCTTCCTGACTCAAGATCAAACACATGTCTCTTGCATTGGTAAGTGGATTCTTTATCACTGAGCCACCTGAGAAAGCTTGTAGTTATTGTTCAGTTCAATTCTGTTCAGTCACTCAGTCATGTCTGACTCTTTGCAACCCCATGGACCACATCACACCAGGCCTCCCTGTCCATCACCAACTACCAAAGTTTACCCAAACTCATGTCCATTGAATTGATGATACCATCCAACCATCTCATCCTCTGTCATCCCCTTCACCACCTGCCTTCAATCTTTCCCAGCATCGGGGTATTTTCAAATGAGTCAGCTCTTTGCATCAGGTGGCCAAAGTACTGGAGTTTCAGGTTCAAAATCAGTCCTTCCAGTGAATAATCAGGACTGATTTCCTTTAGGATGGACTGGTTGGATCTCCTTGCAGTCCAAGGGACTCTCAAGAGTCTTCTCCAACACCACAGTTCAAAAACATCAATTCTTCTGCATTCAGCTTTCTTTATAGTCCAACTCTCACATCCACACATGACTACTGGAAAAACCGTAGCCTTGACTAGACAGACCTTTGTTGACAAAGTAATGTCTAAGTTGCTGTCTAGGTTGGTCATAACTTTCCTTCCAAGGAGTAAGCATCTGTTAATTTCATGGCTGCAATACCATCTTCAGTGATTTTGGAGCCCCAAAAAACAAAGTCAGCCACTGTTTCCACTGTTTCCCCATCTATTTCCCATGAAGTGATGGGACCGGATGCCATGATCTTCGTTTTCTGAATGTTGAGCTTTAAGCCAGCTTTTTCACTCTCTTCTTTCACTTTCATCAAGAGGCTCTTTAGTTCTTCTTCACTTTATATCATAAGGGTGGTGTCATCTGCATATTTGAGATTATTGATATTTCTCCCAGCAATCTTGACTCCAGCTTGTTCTTCATCCAGCCCGGTGTTTCTCATGATGCACTCCGCATGTAAGTTAAATAAGCAGGGTGACAATATACAGCCTTGACGTACTCCTTTTCCTATTTGGAACCAGTATGCTGTTCCATATCCAGTTCTAACTGTTGCTTCCTGACCTGTATCCAGGTTTCTCAAGAAGCAGGTCAGGTGGTCTAGTATTCCCATCTCTTTCAGAATTTTCCACAGTTTATTGTGATCCACACAGTCAAAGGCTTTGGGATAGTCAATAAAGCAGAAATAGATGTTTTTCTGGAACTCTCTTGCTTTTTCCATGATCCAGGGGATGTTGGCAATTTGATCTCTGGTTCCTTTGCCTTTTTTAAAACCAGCTTGAACATCTGGAAGTTTATGGTTCACGTACTGCTGAAGCCTGGCTTGGAGAATTTTAAGCATCACTTTACTAGCGTGTGAGATGAGTGCAATTGTGTGGTAGTTTGAGCATTCTTTGGCATTGCCTTTCTTTGGGACTGGAATGAAAACTGACCTTTTCCAGTCCTGTGGCCACTGCTGAGTTTTCCAAATTTGCTGGCATATTGAGTGCGGCACTTTCACAGGGTCATCTTTCAGGATTTGAAAGAGCTCAACTGGAATTCCATCACCTCCACTAGCTTTGTTTGCAGTGATGCTTCCTAAGGCCCACTTGATTTCACATTCCAGGATGTCTGGCTTAGGTGAGTGATCACACCATTGTGATTATCTGAGTTGTGAAGATCTTTTTTGTACAGTTCTTCTGTGTATTCTTGCCACCTCTTCTTAATATCTTCTGCTTCTGTTAGGTCCATACCATTTCTGCCCTTTATTGAGCCCATCTTTGCATGAAATGTTCCCTTGGTATCTCTAATTTTCTTGAAGAGATCTCTAGTCTTTCAAATTGTATTGTTTTCCTCTATTTCTTTCCACTGATCACTGAGGAAGGCTTTTTTATCTCTCCTTGCTATTCTTTGGAACTCTGCATTCAAATGGGTGTATCTTGCCTTTTCTCCTTTGCTTTTCGCTTCCCTTCTTTTCACAGCTATTTGTAAGGCCTTCTCAGACAGCCATTTTGCTTTTTTGCATTTCTTTGTCTTGGGGATGGTCTTGATCCCTGTCTCCTGTACAGTGTCACAGACCTCCATCCATAGTTCATCAGGCACTATGTCTATCAGATCAGGTCCCTTAAATCTATTTCTCACTTCCACTGTATAATCATAAGGGATTTGATTTAGGTCATACCTGAATGGCCTAGTGGTTTTCCCCACTTTCTTCAGTTTTAGTCTGAATTTGGCAATAAGGAGTTCATGATCAGAGCCACAGTCAGCTTCAGGTCTTGTTTTTGCTGACTGTATATTGTAGCATGCACTAAAAAATATTACCAGCATACTACAACTTTGGTTTTACTTGGATTGAAGCTAAAATTGTTAGAATTTAAGGGAAAAAAATGAATTGATTTAAAGAAAAAATAATGAAATAGTATCAAAGTATGTGTGTAGATACAGTGAAAATCATGAGAGAAGAAAATACCTGACATTGGGGAAGCGCTGCATTTATCAATACTAATTGCTTCTCTATCAAGGGCAGCCAGCAACATTTAGAGAATGTGTCCCTTTCTGTCCTAAGACTCTACAGCTGGACTGCACCTCCCTGGGACTTAGCACTGTGCATGGGACAGAGGATTAATATAAATTAAATGACAATGCTTAAGGGCTTCCCAGGTGGCGCTAGTGGTAAAGAACCCACCTGCCAATGCAGGAGACATAAGAGACACGGGTTCACTCTCTGGATCAGGAAGATCCCCTAAAGGGGAGCATGGCAACCCACTCCTTCTGTTCAGTCACTCAGAATCTCATGGACGGAGGAGCCAGGCAGGCGACAGTTCATAGGATCACAAAGAGCTGGACATGACTGAAGCAAGTTAGCAGTCACAGAAGCACGCACGCTTTGTATAAACTGTTTCACTTCTTGGATGAAAAACATACACAGGCCCTCAAAGAAGGCCTGGAGGTGCAACCTATAGATGAACACATACATGTAAGCATTCACAGCAGAATGGATGAAGCACTAATTTCAATCCCTCACTAACTGTCATTCTCTGAGTAAATTATTTAAGTAATTGGAAGCTGAGTTCTCTCATATGATAAATGAAGAAAACATTTAGGTAGATTATAGCTTTTTGGATAAATGGTAGGATCTATAACATTTCATGCAAAGATGGGCTCGATAAAGGACAGAAATGGTATGGACCTAACAGAAGCAGAAAATATTAAGAAGAGGTAGCAAGAATACACAGAAGAACTGTACAAAAAAGATCTTCACAACCCAGATAGTCATGATGATGTGATCACTAATCTAGAACCAGACATCTTGGAATGTGAAGTCAAGTGGGCCTTAGAAAGCATCACTACGAACAAAGCTAGTGGACGTGATGGAATTCCAATTGAGCTATTTCAAATCCTGAAAGATGATGCTGTGAAAGTGCTGCACTCAATATGCCAGCAAATTTGGAAAACTCAGCAGTGGCCACAGGACTGGAAAAGGTCAGTTTTCATTCCAATCCCAAAGAAAGGCAATGCTAAAGAATGTTCAAACTACCGCACAATTGCACTCATATCACATGCTAGTAAAGTAATGCTCACAATTCTCCAAGCCAGGCTTCAGCAATACGTGAACTGTGAACTCCCTGATGTTCAGGCTGGTTTTAGAAAAGGCAGAGGAACCAGACATCAAATTGCCAACATCCGCTGGATCATGGAAAAAGCAAGAGAGTTCCAGAAAAACATCTATTTCTGCTTTATTGACTATCCCAAAGCCTTTGACTGTGTGGATCACAATAAACTGTGGAAAATTCTGAGACAGATGGGAATACCAGACCACCTAACCTGCCTCTTGAGAAATCTGTATGCAGGTCAGGAAGCAACAGTTAGAACTGGACATGGAACAACAGACTGGTTCCAAATAGGAAAAGGAGTACGTCAAGGCTGTATATTGTCACCCTGTTTATTTAACTTCTATGCAGAGTACATCATGAGAAACGCTGGACTGAAAGAAACACAAGCTGGAATCAAGATTGCCGGGAGAAATATCAATAACCTCAGATATGCGGATGACACCACTCTTATGGCAGAAAGTGAAGAGGAACTAAAAAGCCTCTTGATGAAAGTGAAAGAGGAGAGCGAAAAAGTTGGCTTAAAGCTCAACATTCAGAAAACAAAGATCATGGCATCCGGTCCCATCACTTCATGGGAAATAGATGGGGAAACAGTGGAAACAGTGTCAGACTTTATTGTTTTGGGCTCCAGAATCACTGCAGATGGTGACTGCAGCTATGAAATTAAAAGACGCTTACTCCTTGGAAGAAAAGTTATGACCAACCTAGAGAGCATATTCAAAAGCAGAGACATTACTTTGCCGACTAAGGTCCATCTAGTCAAGGCTGTGTTTTTTCTTGTGGTCCTGTATGGATGTGAGAGTTGGACTGTGAAGAAGGATGAGCACCGAAGAATTGATGTTTTTAAACTGTGGTGTTGGAGAAGACTCTTGAGAGTCCCTTGGACTGCAAGGAGATCCAACCAGTCCATTCTGAAGATCAGCCCTGGGATTTCTTTGGAAGGAATGATGCTAAAGCTGAAGCTCCAGTACTTTGGCCACCTCATGAGAAGAGTTGACTCATTGGAAAAAACTCTGATGCTGGGAGGGATTGGGGGCAGGAGGAGAAGGGGACGACAGAGGATGAGATGGCTGGATGGCATCACTGACTCGATGGACGTGAGTCTGAGTGAACTCCGGGAGATGGTGATGGACAGGGAGGCCTGGCGTGCTGCGATTCATGGTGTCGCAAAGAGTCGAATATGACTGAGCAACTGAACTGAACTGATATAAATTTCCAGTCATACTGTATGGCACATTGTAGGTACTCAATATTATAATTGTTATTATGTTTTTAAAAGAGACTTTATTAAAAGTTTTATAAATTTTTATCATTTATCAGGTAATGAGAATGTGTTAGGAAAAAATTTGCAAGATACAAAATATTAACACACAGACAACACTGGTAGGGGAACAACTGTAAGAAGAGGGGTGAGGTAGGGGGTGACATCATGAGTGCAAACCTCAGTCAGAGTCCCCAGATTCCATCCTTGCCATTGCTGACCAAAGAGTTTGCTGCTCAGTTCTTCGTTGAAATGTGTTAATGCTTGCTGGCCTTAGAATGATTCCTGTTACTCAAGTTTTAAGGAAAATTTTAAAAGCTAGCATCAATTTTGATCTTTTCTTAAATCAGTCAGTTAAGGTCATTCACTTCTGCAAGTCTTTGCTTATTAACATATTTTAAGATTTTTCTTCCAGAGTTACCTTTTAGTTGTAAAAGCTTCATGATATTTCACTGTAGATTTTTTCTCATAGATACTGCTATTTAGGTTGTTTCTAGCATTTTGCTTCTACAAATAAAGCTATAATGATTACCTTCATACAAACATAATTTCACATATGTAAGTACACGTATAGCATAAATTCCTAGAAATAGAATGTCTAAACCAAATGGTGTATGTATTTTCAGTTATTGTGTTGCCCTATTGCTCTTCAGAAGGGTACTGGTTTACACCCCTAATACAAACTAGGAGTGTTTCCCCACATCTGTGTCCAAACAGTACATTTAAAAAATGTTGTCTTCTGATAGGTAAAAAGTGGAATTGTCTTTTTAAATTGCAAGTCATTAATCATGGATAAGGTTGAGCTTCTGTTGTCTTCCAATGCTTTATATCTATCTAACCTAATGACCAACCTCCCAACCACACACTATCCTAAGGTTAGAGTCAGATCATTTCTGCTCTGGAATTGACTGTAGGTTTCACTTAGTTCAGCTCCCTCATTCTGCATACCTGAGAGTTGAGGCCCCAAGTGAAGAGGAATCTGCCAAGTGTCACACAGTACCTCAAACATATTCTTACTTACCAAACGACCGCTCATTGTCTTTGAGTTCAGTCCTCTTTGAATTCCCTTCTAGATCCAACAACCCACTGCTTACGGTGCAGAAAAGATGTCACATATAGCGAACTCATATAAAACTCTGAGGTTTAAACACAGCTTGAGTAAGACAACCAGTCCATCCTAAAGGAAATCAGTCCTGAATATTCCTTGTAAGGGCTGATGCTGAAGCTGAAGCTCCAATACTTTGGCCACCTGATGTGAAGAACTGACTAACTTGAAAAGACCCTGATGCTGGGAAAGATTGAAGGCAGGAGGAGAAGAGGATGACAGGAGAAGGAGATGGTTGGATGGCATCACCAACTCAGTGGACATCCCAGAGTTTCAGTAAACTCTGGGATTTGGTGATGGACAGGGAGGCCCAACATGCTTCAGTCCATGGGGTCACAAAGAGTCAGACATGACTGAGCGACTGAACTGAACTGAACTGAGCAAGACATGTTTTTCTATACATTCATAATGGACTTAGACATTCCAAGGAATCAAAAAATCAGAGGACAATAATCTTTTAGAGCAAGGCATATTTTCTCTTGCAGCACCAATGAGTGGATTTTAAAGAGATTTTACTCTTGCATCTTGGGCGTAGCAGATGATTGAGATAAAATTATCCTAGCTGATTTGTGTGTATGCAGATGTTTTCCTGTACCTTGCTATTCGCACTCTGTTATGTTGTTAGTGCTATTTTCTCTCTCTGGTTCTGTCCAATAAATGCTGTGTTTTTTGGAGAAGTGAACAAACACAGTTCCAGCGGGCCTCTGACTGCCTGCACACACTATACAGTGAGATGATGTTTCTTTAGGGAAGCTTCCTAACTCCACCCCAGAACCTTTCTGCAAAGTCAGGGTCATCAGCAATATAAAGCACAAATGATTATTGATAGCCAAAGATGTTTAGAAGTTAAGGAAGCTAAACCTCTGCCAGGCTTCTTTATTGAGAAATGGCCTTGTTAGTTATCATGGAGAATCTAGTTGATTTTCCATGGGGAAGCTAACAGATTATTAACAGATAATTTAGTCCCCAGGGAAGAGTGACTCCTTCCTCCCTGCTTGCCTTTCCTCTTACTTCGTTCCACCGCTGATGTTGGAGACTCTTCCTCTTATCCTCTGTAGCACCAAAAGCTTGAGTAGGGGGAGGCAAGGAGAGAGGGGGAAAGTACAACCCCATCTCTTCTTATCTGTTCGTGTATTTTAGATCTTCAGTGCTGCACTCGGGGTTTTTATAGTTGCAATGCTGGGGGGGCACTACTCTTCATTGCAGTGCTGGGGCTTCTCATTGTGTGGCTTCTCTTGTGGAGCATGGACTCTAGAAAATGAGGGCTTCGGTATTTGTGGCACATGGGCCCAGTTGCCCCCTGGCATGTGGGATCCTCCCAGACAGGGATCAAACCAATGTTTCTCATTGCTGTGGCTTCTTTTGTGGAACACAGGCTCTAAGGCACCCAGGCTTCATTGCCCACAGCATGTGGGATCCTCCAGGACCAGGGATCAAACCATGTCCCCAGCATTGGCAGGTGGATTCTTAACCACTGGACCACTAGGGAAGCCCCCATCTCTTCTTAAGAGAAGACAGTATGGGAGACATGGATTTTAGTAGTAGGTATACCATGAACTGACTACAGAACTTAGAGCAAAGCAAAATATTTTCCTGGGTATCTGTATCTCTGAGGTTTTATACTAGTTTGAGATTCTAAGATTGGCTTTTTTTAATGCCTTATAAAGCTCCTATTTTATTGCAAATAAGTTCCATCCATTTCAGATTTCGCCAAGTGCATTTGTCAGGAGTTATTCTTTGACAAGCGCCAGAAACACAACTCAGACTGATGTAAGCAGGAAAGGTGATTTATTATGTCATTCAGATGGAGAGTCTGGAGAGAGCTATACACAGGCATGTTGTTAGTGCTGTTTTCTCTCTCAGCGTTCTGTCCTGCTGATTCCCAGTATTATTATTCTTAGGTTCTACTGCACTCTGTTAATTCTTGTGTTGGCAAGGTAGCCACTACCTGACCCAGACCAACATTCCATCGACTCAAGCAAAATAATTCCATCAAAGTCCTGGAATTGAGTTTTTGTGTTTATCCTAGAATCAGTTGCTGTGGTCAGTTCTGGATCATGTACCAATATTTTTCCAGGCAGGTAGAACAGTAGAAGGGAAAAGCAATTGACTCTACTGAAATCACATTAACTGGGGGTGAAAGAGGGATGTTTCCTTGAAGGAGATTCCTGGTATCAGAAGACTGTAGAAATGATGAACAAGCAAAATGAGTGGGCAGTAAAGTCTAACTTTTGCTAACAAGAGGATTCTCTCCTTACTTTTCCAATAGACTGCTTTTCATCTTACTTGCACTAATCATGAGGATAAGAATAAAGAACTGGTATTCTCTTTATCTTTAAAATACTCTGCCTTTATCACTCAATAAGAAAACAGTGTCTGATGGCAAAGTGAATTAACTTGTTCCTCTGTCTTTGGATCCAAGCTTTCTTCTTCAGTATAATCCCAGGATATACTCTCTTTACACCCAGGATCATATTCCTTCTCTGTTTTGCTCTATTCTTAGAATTGTCTTCTTTCATGATATTGGTCCTTAACATATTTTGTCCCTATGGTTCTTCTACAACTGCATCCTTACTACAGCCTACAAGGTTCTACATATTCTCACTCCCAGCTACCAACTTCTTTCTCTATTTCGTTAGCTACAATGGGTCCTTCATAATGCCCTAACCAGCTGAATACGTGTAAAAGAGTAAGAAGCCTCCATAATTCTGCCTTCCTGCTAGAATGAAGTAGTTCGTGACAGGTTCATACTCCCACTGAAAATAACTGGGAAGCTGGGTATGTTACAGAAGTCACATTTTAAAGGCTCTAGAGAGCTGCATAAAGAAGAAAGACTAGAGGAACTAAAATTCCACAGAGGTGATCTGAAGATCTGCAGTTGCTTTTTTCCCTTGGAAAGTTGCTAATTCTTGGTTCTGGCTATAGGCTAAGAATCTCAGTTTGGTCCGGATTAGAGCTTTTAGCAGTGACTCAATGAGGAAATACAAGCACACAGCTGAATTTCCTTCTCTAGACTCTTGCTAAATTCTCAAACTACTGTTGTTTCTTCAAATATTACTTCTCCCCAGATTTGTCTGTTTTCTCCTCCTGGAGATATGTCTCAAATGGTAAAGCATCTGCCTACAATGTGGGGGACCCGGATTCAGTCCCTGGATTGGGAAGATCTCCTAGAGAAGGAAATGTCAACCCACTCTAGTATTCTTGCCTAGAACATCCCATAGATGGAGAAACCTGGTAGGTTACAGTCCATGGGGTCTCAAAGAGTCGGACACGACTGAGCGACTTCACTTTGCTTTGGAGATATCATGTAATATATACTAGACTTCCCTACTATAGTTTCCATTTGTCTTAACCTCATATATGTTTTTTCAGTCACTTTTTGTTCATACTACTGAAAACTTTCTTCAATTCTACCTTCTAATTTGCTAAATGTTTCTTCATTTGTAGTTAACCTGATATTTACCACCAACTTAGTTTTCAGCTATATTCTTTTCTTTGGAAAGGTTTGAGTTATTTTTATTTATAAACGTTCAGTTTTGGAACTTCCCTGGTGGTCCAATGGTTAGGAATCAACCTGTCACTGCAGAGGACATGGGTTTGATCGCTGGTCTGGGAAGTCTCCACATGCTGCTGGGCAGCGAAGCCCCTGTGCCACAGCTACTGAGCCCACGCTCTGGAGCTGCTAGCCACAACTGCGGAGCCTATGCGCTGCAAGTATTGAAGCCTGTGCACCCTGGAGCCCGTGCTCTGCAACAATGGGAAGCTTGTGAACTGCAGCCAGAGAGAAGCTCCCACTTACTGCAACGAGAGAAAGCCTGTGCACAGCAGCAAAGACCCAGCACAGCCAATAAAATATTTTTTAAAAATCATTTTTTAAGTTAAATTTTGGTTATTTTATAAATCTTATTTATATGGTTATTTTCATTATTTTGTAAAAATTTTGTATTTTTATAAGTAGCACTTAGTATTCTTAATCCCTTACCTTATTTTTAAGTATTTTTAGCATATATAATTTATGTAGTATGCCTAAGCATTTCATCACTTGAATCTTTGTTCTTCTAATTTTGTTGTCTGTGCCTCCTCAGTAAACTTGGAACTTTATTTGGGGTAATTCTTTGAAGTTTAGGTTAAAGGTATGTTTCTCCAAAGTGTTTTTGAGTTTGCTTCTCTCTGCTCACTTCTGGTTTTTCACCCAACATGTTTTTACCTAACACAGGTAGTTAAACAGAGATGGTATACATTCAGGCCACACATCCCCATGGAGGATGACATCTGATTCCATCTCAGGGAATTGTTAAGTTTGAAACAGGCGTGTTTGCCTTCATGTTCTTCTGATAGAGCAGGTTGATTTTTAGTTTTCTTTTGAAATTTTACACAGGCGCCTTCATAAAGAGTAAGACCTTACTCATGGCAAACACTAGGGTTTATTTCTGGTCCCCAGTGCCCAACAGTCACCACATTTTGGCAGATGTTCCTAGGATAAAGCCATCTGTGGTATTTATTTATGTTTCTGGCATCCCATTTTTATTCTGTTATTGGCTACTGCTATTGTTGTTGATCTGTAAATTTTAGGTAATTTTTATGTGGGTAAGACTTCAAGAAAACTAGCTCACTGTATGGATGGAAAAGAAATTCTCCTTAATTTCTATTACCCAAGCCCCTCAGCCCTATTCCCGCCTCACTTGTTTTTCTACCCACTCTCTTTAATCATGGTTTTATTCTTAAAAGACTCTTTCTCTAATTGTCTTTTTACCAGTGTAGACATCTTCCTAGAATGTGTCTGTCAATTACCTTTCCTTACCCTGGAAATCTCGCTACATCTATTGTTCTCCATATCCAGTGTAACTAGATCCTGATTCTGTCTTATTTAACAATTGTAATAATTTTCTTAGCAAACACATTTGTCTTACTAATGTACAACTCTGCTCATATCATGTACCTATTCAAACCATTAGCAAATCCTACTAAATAAGGCCTTTGGCCTAAATGACCTTTCCAGCTCTATTCTCTTTTAATTTCTTTTACCAATACCCAAACTTGATGTGCCTTAGTGTTTTTCCTACCATATGTCTTAGTTGGGTACGTATGTATTATCTGCTCTATTCGATGGGCATCCTACCACCATGAGCAAAGATAAGAGGGGCAGGCTAGTTACACCAAAAGATGAGATGAGTAGCAAATAGGTCTTTACAGCCACATGTCAGATTACATAGATGGTTATAAATCAGGTTTGGGCTGGTTTGCAAAGAGCTTTTAATGCTGAAATGTAGTCATTATTTTGTGGACCACAATGCCCAATGAAAGACCACGCTGCGTACATTTTTGTATCACCACTTCGCACAGCGCTGTACAAATGTCACTGGACGTCACACACCAGTGACATCCCCTGAAGCTATGCAGCATGTCAATCTCAATAAACCTCATTTCATGTAGAAACAAGTCTTAAGCATGGCTGGCATTCATTATCTGCTTACTAAGTTTCATCCAACTTCCACAGGGAGTTGTCTTAACATTGTTTTTGTAATTACCTAACCTTTATCGAGATAAGAAAAGTTAAGACAAGTAACAGTCTGTATATTGGGAAGATCGCCATAGAATATTGTTTCCATTTTGTCTCTCCTTTAAAATGGAAGCAAATTAACATTATATTCAGATTTTAGATACTGGATCCATTGTGGCTTTAAAATATACATTATAATTATGTATTATTCAGCATAACTTTTCCAGAAAAATAGTTTTGATTTTATATAATTTATGTCTCAAAGTCTAGTAAGTCCTCAATTCCTATAAATCAGTGTGCATTATATGAGTATAAATGAAGAAAAAAATCCCCTGAGCTTTCTCTCTCTTTCTTTCCCCTCCCTCTCCCTTTACCCCTACAAAAATAGACCTTGCACTTCTATAACACAGTGGAAGAGAGAAACAAGCCTTGCTTTGCAGGTCAGAAGCTAGGGAGGAGAGTACACACCTGGGCCTAGGCCACAGGCTAGGGCTGCTGCAGTTGGTAGGTGCTGTTTCCATTAGATAATGCCAGGGGAGGGATTCCAGTGCCTCTAGCACTCTAGTCTGGAGAGGAAATACAGGAACCGCTGTAGCCAAACTGCAGACTATAAGAAACCATCATAAATTTCACCTACCTTGAATCTAAGGGAAAAAGCCTGCATCCTTGAGAGTCTTCTTCCTTGTGGAGCCTTATCAAGTGGGCATCCTGCTGCTCACTGCTTACAAAATCAATTATTAATACATACTCAAAATGTCAATAGAAAGGAAAGGCGCTTTAATCAGAATGCTGGCAATCTGGAGAGATGGTGGATTTAGCATACCATGAAAAAAAAAGCCATGAAATTAAAAGACGCTTACTCCTTGGAAGAAAAGTTATGACCAACCTAGGTAGTATATTCAAAAGCAGAGACATTACTTTGCCGACTAAGGTCCGTCTAGTCAAGGCTATGGTTTTTCCAGTGGTCTTGTATGGATGTGAGAGTTGGACTGTGAAGAAGGCTGAGTGCCAAAGAATTGATGCTTCTGAACTGTGGTGTTGGAGAAGACTCTTGAGAGTCCCTTGGACTGCAAGGAGATCCAACCAGTCCATTCTGAAGGAGATCAGCCCTGGGATTTCTTTGGAAGGAATGATGCTAAAACTGAAACTCCAGTACTTTGGCCACCTCATGTGAAGAGTTGACTCATTGGAAAAGACTCTGATGCTGGGAGGGATTGGGGGCAGGAGGAGAAGGGCACAACAGAGGATGAGATGGCTGGATGGCATCACTGACTCGATGGACGTGAGTCTGAGTGAACTCTGGGAGTTGGTGATGGACAGGGAGGCCTGGCATGCTGCGATTCATGGGATTGCAAAGAGTCAGACACGACTGAGCAACTGAACTGAACTGAACTGAACTGAAAAACGCTGAAGATTCTGCACAGCCATGAAACTTTTAAAGGGAAACAGGAAAATAATCTGTTAACCATTGGGATAGGGCGTCACAGTCATTGGCATCCCTCCATTGCCTGCAGGCTTGTCAACATCTTGTGATATTCCTCTAGATGTTATCTTGCTCACACAGGTTGGTCGCACAATTTGTTCTGGAAATCACCGAAGGGAAGCTAAGGAAGACATCTGGTCATCTGTTAATTACTTATTCTTCATACCTACTTCTTTGGTCTATGGAAAGAACTGACAAGTTAGGCAGATATTGTGTGATTAAAAGATTTGAAAAGTGTGCTTGGCTGGAGATGAGTAGAGCATGGGAGTGCCTGGTTAAAAGGTAGTTACAATATAGCTTTGCTAAAGTGACAAGCAAAGGAGCTTCTGGCTGAAGGTAGTTTCCCACAAAGTGCTATGTAGAAATCCCCACTTGTCAGAACATCAATCCATTTCCATGGAATTAGGGGCAAGGTCTATCTTCTGTAACTTCTTTACACTGACATAGGGCTCTTTATTTTATTTTTTCAATGCTGCATGCGGGTTTTCTGTAGTTGCAATGAGCAGCAGCTAATTTCAAGTTGAGGTGTTCAGGCCACTAATTGCGATAGCTGCTTTTGTTGAGGAGCATGAGTTCTAGGGCCTGAAGGCTTCAGTAGTTACAGCATGCAGGCTTAGTCGCCCTGTGGCATGTGGAGTCTTCCTGGACTGGGGATCAAACTTGTTCCCCTACATTGGCAGGTGGATTCTTAACCACTGGATCACCAGGGAAGCTCAGAGTGGAAGGTGCTGACATGGGTCTGTGACATCTCTTTACTGACCTTTAGTTGCCCACTTACATTATGGGCAGAGCAAGCTGCAATTATTTTGATACCCACAAAGATATAAATTATTGTGAGTAGTGATCTCAATCCTACTCTCTTGAGGCCATTTCTTCGAATTGTACTAGCCATAGATTCAGAACTGCACAAGATGGAGCAGCTTATGTCATGGCAGCATCTGGTCATCACACAGTTAGCTTTTTGTCTGGTAGTAATTATAGTATTTGTAAAACAACTCAAGAGTGTGCACCAGACGCTGAGTGTCTGTCTCTCTTGTCCTAATCATTAACTGCTTGGTGGGGGCCCTGCAGTGTTCTGCTCATTCCATAAGTATTGAGAAGACTTGGCAATTAGTGCCATTTTGCTTTTGTTTTTTATTCTCTCAAGCAATTGTATAGGCTTTTCTTTGTTTGAAAGTGAAAGTGAAGTTGCTCAGTCGTGTCCGACTCTTTGCAACCCTGTGGACTGTAGCCCACCAGGCTCCTCCATCCATGGGATTCTCCAGGCAAGAATACTGGAGTGGGTTGCCATTTCCTTCTCCAGGGGATCTTCCCGCCCCAGGGATCGAACCCAGGTCTCCCGCATTGCAGGCAGATGCTTTAACCTCTGAGCCACCAGGGAAGCTTTCTTTGTTTAAGCTTGTGTTAGCATTTGATTTAATTGCATTAGTAGCTGTCTATAAACTGGCAAATTTAGTATAAAAATTATTATATGTGAGTCCAGAATGCTGATGTGGAGAAAAGAGAACCCTCGTACACTGTTGGTGGGAATGCAAATTGGTGCAGCCACAATGGAGAACAGTATGGAAGTTCTTAAGAAAAACTAAATATAAAGTTACCATATGATCCTGCAATCTTACTCCTGGGCATATACCCAGACAAAACTATAATTTGAAAAAATACATGCACCTCAGTGTTCATAGCAGCATTATTTTTTAAATTTATTTATTTTTAATTGAAGGATAATTGCTTTGCAGTATTGTATTGGTTTCTACCAAACATCAACATGAATCAGCCGTAGGTTTATCCCTGTCCCCTCCCACTTGAACATCCCTCCCACCTCCCTCTTTTTTCCCACCCCTCTAGGTTGTCACCGAGCCCCAGTTTGAGTTCCCTGAGTCATACAGCAAATTCCCATTGGCTAACTATTTTACATGTCATAATGTATGTTTCCATGTTACTCTCTCCATACATCCCACCCTCTCCTTCCTCCCTGCCAAGCCATGTCCATAAGTCTCTTCTCTATGTCTGTGTCTCCATTGCTGCTCTGCAGATAGGTTCATCAGTACTGTCTTTCTGGATTCCATATATATATGTTCGGTTCAGTTCAGTTCAGTCACTCAGTTATGTCCAACTCTTTGCGACCCCATGGACCACAGCACGCCAGGCCTCCCTGTCCATCACCAACTCCTGGAGTTTACCCAAACTCATGACCATTGAGTCAGTGATACCATCCAACCATCTTATCTGTTGTCTCCTTCTGCTCCTGCCTTCAATCTTTCCCAGCATCAGTGTCTTTTCCAATGAGTCAGCTCTTCCCATCAGGTGGCCAAAGTATTAGAGTTTCAGCTTCAACATCAGTCCTTCCAGTGAACACCCAGGACTGATTTCCTTTAGGATGGACTGGTTGGATCTCCTTGCAGTCCAAGGGACTCTCAAGAGTCTTCTCCAACACCACAGTTCAAAAGCATCAGTTCTTTGATACTCAGCTTTCTTTATAGTCCAACTCTCACATCTATACATGACTACTGGAAAAACCAAGCCTTGACAAGACGGACCTTTGTTGACAAAGTAATGTATCTGCTTTTTAATATGCTGTCTAGGTTGGTCATAACTTTCCTTCCAAGGAGTAAGCATCTTTTAATTTCATGGCTGCAGTCACCATCTGCAGTGAGTTTTACAGCCCCAAAAAACAAAGTCAGCCACTATTTCCACGTCTATTTGCCATGAATTGATGAGACCAGATGCTGCCTTCTTAGTTTTCTGAATGTTGAGCTTTAAGCCAACTTTTTCACTCTCGTCTTTTAATTTCATCAAGAGGCTCTTTAGTTCTTCTTCACTTTCTGCCATAAGGGTGGTATCATCTGCATATCTGAGATTATTGATATTTTTCCCAGCAATCTTGATTCCAGATTGTGATTCTTCCAGCCCAGCATTTCTCATGATGTACCCTACATATAAGTTAAATAAGCAAGGTGACAATGTACAGCCTTGGACATACTCTTTTTCCTATTTGGAACCGGTCTATTGTTCCATATCCAGTTCTAACTGTTGCTTCCTGACCTGTATACAGGTTTCTCAAGAGGCAGGTCAGGTGGTCTGGTATTCCCATCTCTTTCAGAATTTTCCAGTTTATTGTGATCCATGCAGTCAAAGGCTTTGGCATAGTCAATAAAGCAGAAATAGATGTTTTTCTGGAACTCTCTTGCTTTTTTGATGATCCAGCAGATGTTGGCAATTTGATCTCTGGTTCTTCTGCCTTTTCCAAAATCAGCTTGAACATCTGGAAGTTCACAGTTCCCGTACTGCTGAAGCCTGGCTTGGAGAATTTTGAGTTAGTATACAAATATTTTATTCTATGCCTTCAAGTTAGCCTCTAAAAAAGCACAATGTTTGTCATAATTCAATAAGCTCTGAGTATATACTTTTTCTCCTCTGACTTACTTCACTCTGTATAATAGGCTCTAGGTTCATCTACCTCATTAGCGCTGACTCAAGTGCATTCCTTTTTATGGCTGAGTAATATTCCATTGTCTCCTGCATTGTATATATGTACCTCAGCTTCTTTATCCATTCATCTGTCAATGGACATTTAGGTTGCTTTCGTGTCCTAGCTATTGTAAATAGAGCTCATGACAGCATTTTTTATAATAGTCAAGATGTAGAAATAATCTATTAGCGATTAATGAATAAAGATGTGATATATATGTAAATACTGATATATATAGCACATATATATACATATATTCATATATATATTTTATATATATATATATACACATGCACACATAATGGAATACTGCTCAACCATAAAAAGCATCAGCTTGGTATGATTCTAAACTTGATCATGAATACTCATCTTTAGTCTAAATTTGAGAATGAGGGGAGAAAATCCTTCTGGCCCTGTATCTAAGAATGGTCACCTAGTAAAACAAATTGACTTGCTTGCATATACTGTTTTATTCTGTTAGGCCTTCAAGTTAGCCTCTGTTGTAGAACCATAAACAAACACAACCTTTGTCATAATTCAATAAGCTCTGAGTCACATATTCATGTATTATTCTGGTCAGAAGGCCAAAAGGACGTAAAACTTGACTTCTGTGCCTCTCAAAAGAGTTTAGTTCTCTATATTTTATTTTCTTTCATGTATCAGTTGGTTCCATCTTTACTGTATTTTTTCAAAGTTGAACTCTGACTCTCAGCAACAAATAAGGATGAATCTGAACAATTTCTAAGAGATAAGAAAGGCTTGAGAACGATGCAGTCTCAAAAGGAGATGTAACATGAAGGCACATTCAGGGAGGCAGGAGAGACTAAATTACAGGTCAGACTGCAAAAGCTGCAGATGGAAATCGTCAGCCACAAAGAAGGAGAGGGGGAGAATGACAAACAGTGGCTTTGACAAGCATAGCTTATCCATTTTCTAGACAGTGGTGGGATCTGTAGGAATCTTGTTGAGGTGGCTCATTTTCCTGTGTGGTCTCACCTTCTCTCAGGAACTTCTGGCCTTAGGTAATGACTACTTGTGACGTAGGCAGCCCACCAAAGAGTCGTTTCTATTTTAGTTGCCCATAATCTGAATGTGATCCCCAAATTAACCACAAAGTCAAGATAGGAAGCACCCTGAAAGAAAGCAAGCTGCTGGCATCTCTCTCAAATGAACTTAATCTTCTCTAGCCAAAATAGAACTTTAAAGGAATTTTTTAAAGCTCAGTATTTTTCCAGTATAGTTTTAGCAACTGCCAGCAGACAACTCAACATTAAATCTGAGATCAAATGAGAGTGATCCTAATTTGACACCAAGAGAAAATCTAAGTTCTAATGTGGCTATTCTGGTTATCAGTTTAAGTATATTAATTAATTGGACATAAAATTCTTTAATAAACTAGTTATTGAAAATGTTGTTAGAAGTCAGTATTTCTTTGAGAAGGAGCGAACACCACAGATATGCTTGATGGACTTGATTTTGTACTGAAATCTGATTTGCGTGAAATTAATTGTAATTCTGAGTCTTTAACCCATTTAAATCATTCTGCTAACCTGAGTTTTTAACAGTCCTTTGAAATTTTCCCCTGACAGGGCTAAGACTAAAGTGCAAAAATTTGAATTTAAAAATTACCATCAAAATAAATTAATGTCTTTAAAAGAATGCAAATAGGGCATATTAATTTTGGTTCCATTTCTTTGATATTTTATGTCCCCAACCCCCTCACCAAAATAAAAAGATGAATTAAGCTTTCAGCACTTTTTATTACAAAGAAATGTGTTTGCAAAATCTCTTTGCTGTCCCTAACCCCACGCATCATTCACCAGTCTATTTTATTCATTGCTTTTTAATTCTGGAAGATGAACAAGGAAAATGATTTATAATTTGTACCTATGACATAAATAGATGAGATTCTTTCAATGACTACTTTCCATGGTCTCATCAACTGTCAGATGTCTAATAGTAATAATAATGGTAAAATGTATTGAGTTTTACTATGTGCCAATTACTATTTTATGGTTTTGCATATATTAGCTTATTTCATCTATGCAATAGCCCTTTGAGACAGAAGTTAAAAGCTGGGAAGTAGAGGAGTTACGTAATGTGTCCTAGGTCACCCACTAAGTGGTTAGAGCTGGTTATCAAGCTTGGATTCTAACTGCAGAGTTCTTGCCCTTAACCATTATGCAGCATAATCTTCCTGTACTATTTAAGATGTATGAGTATGTGATGACGTTTATAAATAGTTAACACTAAGGATAGGAAAATATATATATGATTTCTATTTTCATTAAATAAAAATCATCTACCATTTTTAATTGTATACAAAGTTGATGGTACAAATAATTGTTATTGTACCATTTAATAAGACAATGAAAGAAAAGCATCCACTGTCTCTAACTTAAAAGAAATCATTTGTTTTCATTTTTTCACAGTTTTACTGTATTTATCATCAGCCTTGGTGTTGACAGTTTTTCCTGTTATCACAAACTATTTTGTCAGTCTTATCAGTCCCCACAGACTTTTAAAAAGACAAATGTTGTGAATCTAACTTGACAAAAGCAAGAAACCAGACCAAGATTGAGAGAGAGCAAAATAAGAGAAAGTTTGAGAGAGAGAGAGCTTCATTTTGTTTTCAGATGGATGCTTTTTCCATACTCCCAGGCGAAAACTACAAGTGCTGTTCTCTCTTCTAATCAACCCTCAATCCATTCAATCTTTCATTTTAAAAATATTCATTGTATACCATGCTGTTTTTATGCTAGTCACTACTGGCTTTTTTTCCCCCTCACTAGAGATCAAAACCCAACACTATCCATTTTCATAGAGCTTCCATTTTGGTGAGGTATAAATATTGATCAAAAAACAAATAAATATATAACCACAGGCTGTGATACAATTCTATTTAGAAGAAAATAGCTGATGCTGTGAAAACCTGCACTAGATGAGCCTGGCCTGTTCTGAAAAAGCCAAGACTGCTTCTGTTGTAATTTCCTGAGGCAGCAGTGATGACCACAAACTTGGTGGCAAAGATGACAGACATGCATCCTCCTACAGTTCTAGAGGCCAGCAATCGGAAATCAAGTTAGTAGTAGAGTTGGCTCTTTCTGGAGGTTCTGTCTCTTCTAGCTGTAGGGGGTTGCTGCCAGTACTTGGTGTTCCTTAGCTTGTAAGGGAGTCCCGCCAGTCTCAGCTTCCACTGTCCATGCCTTCTCTCCTTTGTGTGCATGTGTGTGTTTGTGGGTAAGTTTTTCTTTTCTTGAAAAGGAAATTAGTCCTTGAATTGGGCTCACCCTAATCCAGCATGATCTCATTGATTACATCTGCAGTGACGCTATTTCATAAGAAAGGTCATAGTCATAGGTACTGGACATTTGGACTTGACCATATCTTTCTTAGGGAGCACAATTCAACCTACAGCAGCATCCTTGAGTCAGTTACATTTGACTTGATATCATTAGACTCTAAAGAAGAGAGGACCTTAACAGAGGGAATGGAGGTGTAAAGGCCCTGAGGCAGGAAGGGGCATTCTATTTGGGGAAAAAGAATTCTACTTGAGAGAAGGACACAGAAACAGATACATGTACAGGGGGTTTGAGGGTGACCAGAGCATCCTTCTGGCCTCTTTTCTCTTCCTCCTTTGTCACCATCTTCCAGCCCAGTGCCTCACTTAAGAGGCACAGGTACACACAGGCTCCCACGTGGAGTCCCCTCCCATAGGTGTGAACAGTACAAGCAGTTTCAGGGCTCCTTCCCCTGCTCCCTCTTGTTCAACCAGTGCCTCCAGTATCCTTGAACAGAAAGAGGGAAAACACGCCCTTCTTCTGGGAGAGGCTGTAGGAGAGAAAGTCTAGGCTTGGGTTGATACATGAACACAGAGTTTAGAAGAGGACAACTTAGGTTACATACCAGCGTTGTAGCACCAATTTCATGCTCCCTAGCCTCAGTGTTGTCATCTGTAAAGTGGGGAGCATAGTATCTATCTCAGAGTTTCATTGTGAAGTTAAATGAAATAAAGCATGTTCAAGCACTTTGTAAGCTTATAAACTTGTTTAAAAAAAGAAGAAGAAGAAGAGAAAGAGAGAGAAAGAATGCTAGGCAGTGCCAGGAACAAGGACGATTAAAAATCCTTGGCCTTTTAAGCCTAGCACAGTTCATGCAAATATCTTCCCAGTGACAGAATGAGCAGGGCTGGAGAAGGGGGGTTTATTAATAGCATTTCCTAATGTGTATACCATGGAGGAGGTGAGAAGGTTAATAATAACAGTAACATTTAATCTGTGTACAGTGGAGAAGGTGGAGAGTTTGGGTTTTTTTTTTTTTTTTTTTGCTTGAAGGATAATTGCTTTACAGAATTTTGTTGTTTTATGTCAAACCTCAACATGAATCAACCAGAGGTATACATATAACCCCTCCCTTTTGAACCTCCCTCCCATCTCCCTCCCCACCCCACCCCTCTAGGTTGATACAGAGCCTCGTTTGAGTTTCCTGAGCCATACAAGAGAGCAAATTCCCATTGTCTCTTTTACATATGGTAATGTAAGTTTCCATGTTACTCTTTCCATACATCTCACCCTCTCCCCATGTCCATGTCTGTTCTCTATGTCTGTTTCTCCATTGCTGCCTGTCAATAAGTTCTTCAGTACCATTCTTCTCGATTCCATGTATATGTGTTAGAATACGATATTTATCTTTCTCTTTCTGACTCACTTCACTCTGTATTATAGGTCCTAGGTTCATCCATCTCATCAGAACAGACTCAAATGTGTTCTTTTTTATGGCTGAGTAATGTTCCATTGTGTATATATACCACAACTTCTTTATCTATTCATCTGTTGATGGGCATCTAAGTTGCTTCCATGTTCCAGCTATTGCAAATAATGCTGCAATGAACAATGGGATACATGTGTCTTTTTCAATTTTGGTTTCCTCAGGGTATATACCTAGGAGGGGGATTGCTGGGTCATGCTGCTGCTAAGTCACTTCAGTCATGTCCAACTCTGTGCAACCCCATAGACGGCAGCCCACCAGGCTCTGGTGGTTTTATTCCTAGTTTTTTAAGAAATCTCCGTACCATCTTCCACAGTGGCTGTATCGATTTGCATTCCCACCAACTGTGCAAGAAGTTCCCTTTTCTCCACATCCTCTCCAGCATTTATTGTTTGTAGACTTTTTGATGATGGCCATTCTGACCAGTGTGAGGTGATATCTCATTATAGTTTTGACTTGCATTTCTCTAATGAGCAATATTGAGCATCTTTTCATGTGTTCATTAGCCATCTGTATGTCTAATTTGGGGAAATGTCTGTTTAGATCTTTTTCCCACTTTCTGATTTGATTGTTTTCCTGGCATTGAGTTGTATAAGCTGCTAGTATATTTTGGAAATTAATGCTTTGTCAGTTGTTTCATTTGCTATTATTTTCTCCTATTCTGAGGCTTGCCTTTTCACCTTGCGTACAGTTTCCTTTGCTGTGCAAAAGCTTTTAAGTTTAATCAGGTCCCACTTGTTTACTTTTGTTTTTATTTCTGTTACTCTAGGAGGTGGGTCATAGAGGATCTTACTTTGATTTATGTCATCGAGTGTTCTGCCTATGTTTTCCTCTAAGAGTTTTATAGTTTCTGGTCTTACATTTAGGTCTTTAATCCATTTTGAATTTATCTTTGTGTATGGTGTTAGGAGTGTTCTAATTTCATTATTTTACATGTAGCTGTCCAGTTTTCCCAGTACCATTTTATTGAAGAGGCTTCCTTTGCCCCCATTGTATATTCTTGCCTCCTTTGTCAAAAATACGGTACCCATAGGTGCATGGGTTTATTTCTGGGCTTTCTATCTTGTTCTACTGGTCTATATTTCTGTTTTTGTGCCAGTGCCATACTGTCTTGATGACTGTAGCTTTGTAGTATAATCTGAAATCAGGAAGGTTGATTCCTCCAGCTCTATTCTTCTTTCTCAAAACTACTTTGGCTGTCGGGGTCTTTTAGGTTTCCATATGAATTGTGAAAACTTTTGTTCTAGTCCTGTGAAAAATGCCATTGGTAATTTGATAGGGATCATGCTGAATCTGCAGATTATGTTTAGTAGTATAGTCATTTTCACAATATTGATTCTTTCTACCCAGGAACATAGAATATCTCTCCATGAGTTTATGTCATCTTTTATTTCTTTCATTAGTGTCTTGTAATTTTCTATGTATAGTTCTTTTGTCTCCTTAGGTAGGTTTATTCCTAGATATTTAATTCTTTTTGTTGCAATGGTGAATGGGATTGATTCTTTATTTTTTTTTTCTGACTTTGCATTGTTATTGTATAGAAATGCAAGTGATTTCTGTGTAATGATTTTGTATCCTGCAACTTTGCTAAATTCACTGATTAGTTCTAGTAATTTTCTGATACTATCTTTAGAGTTTTCTATGTACAGTATCATGTCATCCGCAAACAGTCAGAGCTTTACTTCTTTTTTTTCCATCTGGATTCCTTTTATTTCTTTTTCTTCTCTGAATGCTATAGGTAGAACTTCCAGAACTATGTTGACTAATAGTGGTGAAAGTGGACACCCTGTCTCGTTCCTGATCTTAGAGGGAATGCTTTCAGTTTTTCACTATTGAGAATAATGTTTGTTGTAGGCTTATCATATATGGCCTTTACTATGTTGAGGTAGGTTCCTTCTATGCCTGTTTTTTGAAGGGTTTTAATCACAAATGAATTTTGTCAAAGGCTTTTTCTGCATCTATTGAGATTATCATATGGTTTTTATCTTTCAATTTGTTAATATGGTGTATCACATTGATTGATTTGCATATATTGAAGAATCTTGCATCCCTGGAATAAACCTAACTTGATCATGGTGTATGAGCTTTTTGATGTGTTGCTGAATTCTGTTTGCTAAAATTTTGTTGAGGATTTTTGCATCCAGGTTCATCAGTGATATTGGCCTGTAGTTTTCTTTTTGTATATTGTCTTTGTCTGGTTTTGGTATCAAGGTGATGGTAGCTTTATAGAATGAGTTTGGAAGTGTTCCTTCCTCTGCAGTTTTTTTAGAGTTTTAGAAGCATAGCATTAGCTTTTCTCTAGATGTTTGATAGAATTCTCCTGTGATGCTATTTGGTCCTGGGCTTTTGTTTTTTGGGAGATTCTTGATCACAGTTGCAATTTCAGTGCTTGTAATTGGGTTGTTCATAATTTCTATTTCTTCTTGGTTCAGTCTTGGAAGATTAAACCTTTCTAAGAATCTGTCCATTTCTTCCAGGTTATCCATTTTATTGCCATATATTTGTTCACAATAGTCTCTTATAATCCTTTGTATTTCTGCATTGTCTGTTGTAACCTCTCATTTTTCATTTCTAATTTTGTTGATTTGATTCTTCTCTCTTTTTTCTTGATGAGTCTGGCTAACGGTTTGTCAATTCTGTTTATATTCTCAAAGAACCAGCTTTTAGTTTTATTAATCTTTGCTATTATTTCTTTTTCATTTATTTCTTTATGATTTATTTTCTTCTACTAATTTTGGGGGGTTGTTCTTCTTTTTCCAGTTGTTTTAGGTGTAAAGTTAGCTTGTCTATTTGATGTTTTTCTTATTTCTTGAGGTAGGATTGTATTGCTATAAATTTCCCTTTAGAACTGCTTTTGCTGCATCCCATAGGTTTTGAGTTGTCATGTTTTCATTGTCATTTGTTTCTAGAAATGTTTTTATTTCTCTTTTGATTTCTTCAGTAACCTGTTGATTACAAATAAATGTGTTGTTTAATCGCCATGTGTTTGTGTTTTTTATAGTTTTTTCTTATAATTGATATCTGGTCTCATGGCATTGTGGTTGAAGAAGATGCTTACTATGATTTCAATTTTCTTATGTTTACTGAGGTTTGATTTGTGACCCAAGATGTGGTCTATCCTTGGGAATGTTCCATGTGCACTTGAGAAGAAGGTGTATTCTTCTGCATTTGGATGGAATGTCGTGAAGATATCAATGAGATCTATCTCATCTAATGTATCATTTAAGACTTGTGTTTCCTTATTAATTTTCTGTTTTGATGATCTGTCCATTGGTGTGAGTGGGGTGTTAAAGTCTCCTACTATTATTGTGTTACTGTCAATTTCTCCTTTTATGTCTGTTAGTGTTCGTCTTTGGAGAAGGCAATGGCAACCCTCTCCAGTACTCTTGCCTAGCAAATCCCATGGATGGAGGAGCCTGGTGGGCTGCAGTCCATGGGGTCACTAGGAGTCCGACACGACTGAGCGACTTCACTTTCACTTTTCACTTTCATGCACTGGAGAAGGCTATGGCAACCCACTCCAGTGTTCTTGCCTGGAGAATCCCAGGGATGGGGGAGCCTGGTGGGCTGCCGTCTCTGGGGTCTCACAGAGTTGGACACAACTGAAGCGACTTAGCAGTGTTTGTCTTATGTGTTGAGGTGCTCCTCTGTTGGGTGCATAGATATTTACAATTATTATGTCTTCCTCTTGGATTGATTCCCTTGATCATTATGTAATGTCCTTCCTTATCTCTTGTGATCTTCTTTATTTTAAGATCTATTTTGTCTGATATGAGGATTGCTACTCCAGCTTTATTTTACTTCCCATTTGCATGGAATATATTTTTCCATTCTCTCACTTTTAGCCTATATGTGTTGAGGTCTCGGGTGGGTTTCTTGTAGACAGCATATGTATGGGTCTTGTTTTTGTATCTATTCAGCCAGTCTGTGTCTTTTGGTTGGAGCATTTAATCCATTTACATTTAAAGTAATTATTGATATATATGTTCCTATTGCCATTTTCTTAATTGTTTGGGGTTGATTTTGTAGATCTTTTTCTTCTCTTGTATTTCTTAACTATATAAGTCCCTTTAACATTTGTTGTAAAGCTGGTTTGGTGGTACTCACTTCTCTTTAACTTTTGCTTTTCTGAAAAGCTTTTGATTTTTCCATCAATTTTGAATGAGATCCTTGCCAGGTATAATGATCTTAGTTGTAGATTTTCCCTTTTCAGTACTTTAAATATGTCCTGCCATTCCCTTCTGGCCTGCAGAGTTTCTGCTTAACAATCAGCTCTTATGCATATGGGGTTTCCCTTGTATGTTACTTGTTGCTTTTCCCTTGCTGCTTTTAATATTCTTCCTTTGTGTTTAGTCTTTGTTAGCTTGATTAGTATGTGTCTTGGTGTGTTTCTCCTTGGGTTTATCCTGTATGGGACTCTGTGCGTCTTGGACTTGATTGATTATTTCGTTTTCCATGTTGGGGAAATTTTCAACTATTATCTCTTCAAAAATTTTCTTATACCCTTTCTTTTTCTCTTTTTCTGCTGCTGCTAAATCACTTCAGTCATATCTGACTCTGTGCAACCCCATAGATGGCAGCCCACCACGCTTCTCCATCCCTGGGATTCTCCAGGCAAGAACACTGGAGTAGGTTGCCATTTCCTTCTCCAATGCATGAAAGTGAAAAGTGAAAGTGAAGTCACTCCGTCGTGTCCTTCTCTTAGCGACCCCATGGACTGAGATCCCTATAATTTGAATGTTGGTGCATTTGATATTGTCCCAGAGGTCTCTGAGACTATCCTCAGTTCTTTTTATTCTTTTTACTTTATTCTGCTCTTCAGAAGTTATTGCCACCATTTTACCTTCCAGCTCACTGATTCGTTCTTCTGCCTCAGATATTCTGCTATTGATTCCTTCTAGAGTATTTTTAATTTCAGTAATCATGTTTTTCTCTTTATGTTTATTCTTTAATTCTTCTAGGTCTTTGTTAATTGATTCTTGCATTTTCTCCATTCTATTTTCAAGGTTTTTGATCATCTTTACTATCATTATTCTGAATTCTTTTCCAGGTAGTTTGCCTATTTCCTCTTCATTTATTTGTACTTCTGTTTTTCTAGTTTGTTCCTTCATTTGTGTAGTATTTCTCTGCCTTTTCATTATTCTTTTTTAACTTATTGTGTTTGAGGTCTCCTTTTCCCAAGGTTCAAGGTTGAATTCTTTCTTTCTTTTGGTTTCTGCCCTCCTAAGGTTGGTCCAGTGGTTTGTGTAAGCTTCATATAGGGTGAAATTGTGCTGAATTTTTGTTTGTTTTTCCTCTGATGAGCAAGGCTGAGTGAGGTGGTAATCCTATTTGCTGATGATTGGGTTTGTATTTTTGTTTTGTTTGTTATTTACATGAGGCATCCTGCACAGGGTGCTACTGGTGGTTGGGTGATGTGGAGTCTTCTATTGAAGTGGTTTCCTTTGTGTGAGTTCTCACTATTTGATACCCCTAGGGTTAGTTCGGAGAAGGCAATGGCACCCCACTCCAGTACTCTTGCCTGGAGAATCCCATGGGTGGAGGAGCCTGGTAGGCTGCAGTCCACGGGGTCACACAGAGTCGGACACCACTGAAGTGACTTAGCAGCAGCAGCAGCAGGGTCAGTTCTCTTACCTTGGACGTGGGGTATCTTTTCACGGCTGCTCCAGCAAAGCGCAGCCTCTGCTCCTTACCTTGGACGAGAGGTGCTCCTGACCGCCACCCCTCCTGACCTTGAACGTGGAGTAGCTCCTCTAGGTCCTCCTGCACCCGCGCAGCCACTGCTTCTTGGACGTGGCGTAGTTCCTCCTGGCCGCCGCCCCTGAACTCAGACGTGGGGTAGCTCCTCTCCACCGTTCCTGTGCCTTCACAGCTCCCCTCGGGCATGGAGTCCTCCCAGCTTCTGCCCCTGACTTTGGACGTGGGGTAGCTCCTCTCGGCCGCACTTGTGCGCCGTCGCACAGCCGCCCGCACTTGTGCGTGCGCCATCGCACAGCCGCCTGCGGTTGTGCGTGTGATGGTGCATAGCACCCTGTGCTTGTGCGTCATCGCAGCTGACTTTGTTTTGGGGGGCTCCGAAATCACTGCAGATGGTGACTGCAGCCATGTAATTGAAAGACGCTTATTCCTTGGAAGAAAATATTGAAAAGCAGAGACATTACTTTGCCAACAAAGCTCCGTGTAGACAAGGCTATGGTTTTTCCAGTGGTCACGTATGGATGTGAGTTGGACTGCGAAGAAAGCTGAGTGCAGAATTGATGCTTTTGAACTATGGTGTTGGAGAAGACTCTTGAGAGTCCCTTGGACTGCAAGGAGATCCAACCAGTCCATTCTGAAGGAGATCAGTCCTGGGTTTCTTTGGAAGGAATGATGCTAAAGCTGAAACTCCAGTACTTTGGCCACCTCATGCAAAGAGTTGACTCATTGGAAAAAACTCTGATGCTGGGAGAGATTGGGAGCAGGAGGAGAAGGGGATGACAGAGGATGAAATGGCTGGATGGCATCCCTGACCCGATCGACGTGAGTCTGAGTGAACTCTGGGAGTTGGTGATGGACAGGGAGGCCTGGCATACTGTGACTCATGGCGTCTCAGAGAGTTGGACACGACTGAGTGACTGAACTGAACTGAACTGAACTGAATTAGGGTTAGTTCTCTCATAGTCTAGGTTCTTGGAGTCAGTGCTCCCACTCCAAAGGTTCAAGGCTTGATCTCTAGTCAGGAATGAAGATTCAACAAGTGGTTTGTTATGGTGTTAAGTGAGATTAAAACAAATATCCAAAAATGAGAAACCAAAGATGAACCCCAGACAAATGGCAGTTACATCAGCCAAATAATAATTAAAATAATAGAATGTACAGTTATGCATATACACCCATAAGCAAAATCAGAACAGTCCAACAAAAATAAAGTACAGTATATCGACCTGGTGAACAAAGGAAACCAAAAATTATATCTATCAGAACAGAACTAACTGAAGCACAAATTGGAAAACAGAACTAAAGCAAGGTGACAACTGGGAAATAAAGCAATGAAAATAAAATTAACAAATATGTTAAGGGGAAGAAAGAATAGATATGCAAAGTTAAGTAAAGATGCTGCTACTGCTGCTGCAAAGTTGCTTCAGTCATGTCTGACTCTGTGCGACCCCATAGACGGCAGCCCACCAGGCTCCCCTGTCCCTGGGATTCTCCAGGCAAGAACACTGGAGTGGGTTGCCATTTCCTTCTCCAATGCATGAAAGTGAGAAGTGAAAGTGCAGTCCCTCAAGTTGTGCCCGACTCTTAGTGACCCCGTGGACTGCAGCCTACCAGGCTCCTCCGTCCATGGGATTTTCCAGGCAAGAGTACTGGAGTAGGTTGCCATTGCCTTCTCCAATATAGAGACTAGCTATAGATAAAGGAAATACTGAAGTGTTGACAACAGTTACTTCTCGGGGATAGCATGGGAAGAAAGAACATTTTTTCACTCATTCTTCACATAATTCTGAATCATCTGAAATTTTCATGAGCATTATTACTCTTGAATTATGGAATTACAAAGGATTAAAACTCAAACCAAAATGGTATTCAGAGCTCATTCTGCTTCAATACTTAAAGTATGCCCTTTTGCATTTTAATAATTACATATGTTCTATTTGTGTGTGTGTGTGTGTGTGTGTGTGTGTGTGTGTTGCTTAGTTGTGTCTGACTCTTTGCAACCACATAGACTGCAGCCCCACCAGGCTCCTCTGTCCATGGGATTCTCCACTGGACACTGGAGTGGGTTGCCATTTCCTTCTCCAAAAGGAACTATAGAAAGAAAGTGAAGTCGCTCAGTCTCCCATTAAAGATTAACTGCAAGGGGAAAAGAACAGTAGGAAAAGCAAACAAAGGAATAAACAAGAGTTAATATTAATCATTTTGATAACTGAGTTTATGTACAGTGGTTTATGGGTAACACTAGTTTTCTCCTATAAAATCTCCCTCAATACTTACATCTCCTAAACCCCTTTTCACTTTTTTTAACTTTATATTTTATATTGGAGTATAGTCTATTAACAATCGTGTGATAAGTTCAGGTGTTCAGCAGAGAGACTCAGCCATACATATACATGTATCCATTCTCCCCCAAACTTCCCTCCCATCCAGGTTGCCACATAACATTGAGCAGAGTTCCCTGTGTGGTATAGTAAGACCTTGTTGGTTATCCATTTTAAATATAGCAGAGCATCACATTCTTAAAAGTGTGCAAAGAGAGGTGAATGAAGAGTTCAAAGGAGGCTCCACAGATCATAAGAAATAATCAGCATGGACATCTGTCTGCCCAGAAACATCCCTTACTTATTCTGGGGACTATTGTTTACACTCTTTAAAAGGCTTCCTGAGGGAGCCACCAAGTTCCCTTTTCAAAATAAAACTCATGTATCTGGGGGATGGGAGCATCTGTAAACACAAACTATCTGCTAGCATGTTGGCAGGAGTGGTTTATCATGTTTACGCTTCTTTGGAAGGCTGAGTGGAGTGAAGCACTGGGCCGGAAGTTGGTGACAAAAGAGTATGAGAAAAGAGGCCAGAAGGAGGCTTCCGGCACCCTCAGCCCCCCAGGAAAATCCTAGGAGACAGGAAAGAAACAGAAGAGATTTTTTTTCCACCCAGGATTGACCTGTCCACTCTGAGGGTCTCAGCTTTCCCAGAGACAGATTAAAGCATGTCATTGTCTGAGCTGTCGTCAGGGTGGGGCTCATCCCACAGAGGATGACACAGTGTTTCTTGCAGTGGCCACACTGCCACACAGCTCTGGAGAATGGCCTGCAGACTAACCCACATTGGAGAAGGACGGGGTTGAGTGATCGTCCCCGGAGGGTTTGGAGTAAATGATAGGAAGCATGTAGGATCCCATTTTGTTTTTATTTTTTTTTTAATTTTTATTTTTACTTTATTTTACTTTACAATACTGTATTGGTTTTGCCATACATTGACATGAATCCGCCACGGGTGTACATGAGTTCCCAATCCTGAACCCCCCTCCCACCTCCCACCCCATATCATCTCTCTGGATCATCCCCGTGCACCAGCCCCAAGCATCCTGTATCCTGCATCGAACATAGACTGGCGATTCGTTTCTTACATGATAGTATACATGTTTCAGTGCCATTCTCCCAAATCATCCCACCCTCTCCCTCTCCCTCAGAGTCCAAAAGTCCACTCTACACATCTGTGTCTCTTTTGCTATCTCACATACAGGGTCATCATTACTATCTTTCTAAATTCCATATATATGTGTTAGTATACTGTACTGGTGTTTTTCTTTCTGGCTTACTTCACTCTGTATAATTGGCTCCAGTTTCATCCATCTTATTAGAACTGATCCAAATGTATTCTTTTTAATGGCTGAGTAATACTCCATTGTGTATATGTACCACAGCTTTCTTATCCATTCATCTGCTGATGGACATCTAGGTTGTTTCCATGTCCTGGCTATTATAAACAGTGCTGCGATGAAACCATTTTGTTTTTGTTTGTTGTTTTTGTGGGAGGTGGCCAGACCACATGACTTGTGGGATTTTAGTTCCCCAACCAGGGGTTAAACCCAGGCTCTCAGCAGTGAGAACACACAGTCCTGAACATTGGCTTGCCAAGGAATTCCGTAGGAAACCATTTTGATTCCTGAACAAGGTGGAACCCTTCCCCCATATCTTTCCAAAATGTATTGTGATTTCATATACATACATATGCACATAGAAGTGTATGTGTGTGTTTATTAAAGATTACACTTTGTGTTTCATTCATGTTGCTTTTTTGACTCAATGATACATCTTGAAGTTCATCTAGTCTCGTTGGTCATTATATCTAGGTATGTATGTTATAACTATTGCATACTAGCTTATAGACTGGATACATTGTTATTGTTTAGTCGCTGAGTCATGTCTGTCTCTTGTGACCCCATAGACTGGAGCATACCAGTCTCCTCTATCCTTCACTGTCTCCCAGAGTTTGCTCAAATTCATATCCATTGCGTTGGTGATGCTGTCTAACCATCTCACACTCTGCCACCCTCTTCTCTTTTTGCCTGCAATCTTTCCCAGCATCAAGGTCTTTTCCAATGAGTCAGCTCTTCCCATCAGGTGGCCAAAGTATTGGAGCTTCAATTTAAGCATCAGTCCTTCCAATGAACATTCAGGGTTGATTTTCTTTAGGATTGACTGGTTTGATCTCTCAAGAGTCTTTTCCAGCACCACAATTTGAAAGCATTAGTTCTTCGGCACTCAGCCTTCTTTGTGATCCAGTTCTTACATCCGTACATGACTACTGGAAGAACCATAGCTTTCACTGTATGTACCTTTGTCAGCCAAGTGATATCTCTGCTTTTTATTATGCTATCTAGGTTTGTCATAACTTCCTTTCCAAAGAGCAAGCGTCTTTTAATTTCATGGCTGCAATCACTGTCCACAGTGATTTTGGAGCCCAAGAAAATAAAATCTGTCCCTGCTTCCACTTTATAGTTGTGGTGTACTGTCCTCTTAATAGATTTAAGCTCTCCAAGTGGTGGGGATAGCTGCAGTGCCTAACATAATGCCTTTCTTAGGGTGTTTACTCAGAAACTTCAGATTCCTTGCAACCCCGTGGACTATAGCTCACCAGGCTCCTCTGTCCATGGAATTTTCCAGGCAAGAACATTGGAGTGAGTTACCATTTCCTTCTCCAGGGGATCTTCCCAGTCCAGTGGGAGCTTAATAAATTTCACAGACAAATAATATAGTGCACTGTTTAATACTTGAGTTAACCCTATGTGACTTTGCATCTCAGCTTAGCAACTGATTGGTTGTAATTTTGACCAAACACCAGTTTAGAAAGGATTAACAGCAGTTTACATCTGGTCCCTCTTACTAACTCTACAGCTCCCACCCTGACCTAAATCACCACCATCTTTAAGCTGGATTTTTGCAGAGGCTTCAGAGGCAATCTCCTTACTTCCACTCTTATGCAAATTCTTCTACTCTAACCACTGGAGTCAGTGAGATGCTAAAACTGAAGTCAGATGAGGGCACCCCTCCTGTCAAACACTACAGTGGGACCTCACTCTGAGTAAAAGCCCAAGTCGATGTAAAATGGTCTAAAAAGTACAATGTGGTTTGCACACACTGCCCTCCCATTAATGCCTGCCCTCAACTTGGCTGCTGTCCTAGTTTGCTCATTCCCTCCAGCCTGGCTATCCTCCTGCAGTTCCTGGAACTTGGATGTCTGTGCCCACTGCAGAGCTCCTGTACTTGCCCTGCACTCCTGGAACATTTCTGCCCAGGCGTCTGAGTGGCTCACCCCATCCAATCTTCAGCCAGATAGCACATGCTTGTCTAGGCTTTCTGTTATCTAAAATCAGATCCCACCTGAACACTTCCCATCACCTTCCGTGCTTTTATTGTTTCCCATAAAACTTTGTCATAATCTAGCAGAGTACTTACTTATTATCTTTATTGTGTGCCTCTCCACACTAATACATTACCTCCATGAGCTGGAGACATATGTCTGTTTTCATTTATTTACTCAATGCCAAGACCAGTGTTCAGCAGCTATTACATGTTCAATAGACATTTGTTGAATAAACCAACTTTTTAAAAAAGCTCTTACTTGATGCATATGTTGCTAAATACTTCACCTGCATTATTCGGTGGAATTTTCACTACCACCCTCCATTCAGGCCAAGGGAGGCTTGAATGACAGAGTGAAGACATGGGCTCTACAGTCAAACATCTTGGAATAAATCTTCCCCCGTCAGTACTTGCCAGCTCAGAGCCGATGAAGGTCAGTCATTCATCTTCACTAAGTCACCGACAGTCCATCTGAATGAATACAAGGGAAATATTACTGATTACTACCATTGGTTGTTTTTTGTCAAACTCTGAAGCAGTCAGATCTACATTATAAGAAGTTCTTAACCACAGCCCTAGATTCAGGCTTCCAATACCATCTTAATTATCTATCTCATGTGACCATTTAGGACTTAATAGCTGTTTTGTGTGCACTGTTTTGCAGGAGTAAAGCATTCCCTTGTCTTACCCTGTTTCACACGGGAAAAACATTAACTGCTAGGTTATAAGCACCCTGAAAAACGGGATTTATCTGTGAAATGCCCTATGTGACTACTTCAATCAGGGCTCAGTGCATTGCTACAATAATGATACACAACCTTGTGTTAAATCTTTTAAATGCTCTGGATAAGAAATGTGTTTGCAACCTTATGCTTTGATTTCTATAGAGCAGGACTTGTTTTTGATTCATCTGAGAATTTTAAAGCTAATAATAATTATAGAAAAGGAAAAAAAAAAAGATATTCCCTTTCTGATTCTAAAGGAAAGACAAGTGCTGTGTATTAGTTAAAATGAATGTTGTTGAGTCAGGCTGACCTGATTTTAAATTCTGTCAGACACATTGTAGGTTCTAGAGAAACAACTGAGTCAGTGAATGGTATAGGCATATAAACTTTGTACAGTTGTGCAAATTTTCAGTTTTTAATTTTTTCTCTTGTGCAATGGGAAAATTGTATCAACATCATGAGTGTGTTTTAGAGAGAGACTGTATGTGCAGTGGTTCATACTGTGCTTGACCTATAGAAAGATTTCAATAGAATTATTGTTAAACAGTTTTTCAGTCTATAGCTTAGCATGAGGAACCCTTCTCCCCAAAATTTAATGTTTTAATGAGGTGTAAGAATAGAGATAAGCTCAGTAAAGATACAAAAATGAGCCCTTTCAAAATTCTCTCTTTCGCCTCCATCCTCCTTCTAACTCCAGTTAAGCGATATTCTTGGCATATCTGTAATTCTTACTAAATCTCCTCGTATGACATTTATTCAGCTCTTCCTCATTTCTCCAACCACATGACAAATCCTCTGTCATCTTTCCAGACTCTGCTCAGCCATCCCTTCTGTTGGCAGTGCTGGCCCTCCCCCGGGGAATTAGATCTCCTGCTCTGTGCTCTGGTAGTGCCCCGCTTGCTTTCTTCCTAAAGCACTCATTACATTTTTCAAGCCTGCAGTTCATTATCCGCATGGCAGTCATTCCCAGTGGGGAGAGTTGTAAAGAGGATTCATAAGTCACAGATTTGAGGCTGGGCTAGATGACTTGTACACCCACCTCAGAGCATTAAAAATAAAATGCATGTAAATAGCCTAGCACAGTGGCCAGCCTCATCTGTCACGGTATGAGGTGAGTAAGTGAATGAACTGTAATAATTGTCTGCACAAAATCTATGATGACCTAGAATATTTTAGGCCAGCACTCCAAGGATTTAAAATATCAAAGATTGCTTACCACACAGAGAGGAAATACTGTATCTCACAACCTTCCTTGTGGGTCTGTGTGCCGAAAAACAATTTGCGCATTTGAATTTGCTTTTCCTAACAGAGTTGTATATTGAAATACTTTGAAATGTTAAGTGAGAAACTAGCTCCTTTCTGTGCCATGGGGGTAGGTAGTAAGCCAAAGAAAATACTGGGGAAAAATGTGTTTCTCAGATGTAAATTGCTTACACTTGAAATTATCTTGCTTAAATTTCTAAGTACTTAGATACTGTTAATATGTTGCAGAGTTTAATATGGGGTAAAAATAACATTGTTATTAAGTCAATGATAGATTACACTTCCTCCTATAGTAGTTCGTATTTTGGAAGAATAACATTAAGACTTTGTGAGTTTAAAGAGTTCTTCACCAGAAGGGGCCCTGAGTACAGTTTCTTCCCCTTCTGTTTGATCACCATTGTCAGGATTTGTGGAGTGGAAAATTGCGCTGTGACTCTCAGTGCCCAGTGGCTGGTTCTCTCTTCAGTGGAGAGGAGAGGCGTTGGACTCTGAAGCATTTCAGATTTAGAAATGAGATTGCTATGCTTGAATTAATCCAGCTTTTCGTGATGTGTGTTGAAAGCATGACAGTGTATTCCAGCTTCACCCCTAGCTTCAGCTGGTTGTTTACCCTTAATTTCTCTTTGCTCCACTTTCCTCACTGAATTCCTTTTTTTCCTCAGAAATATTATTTCATTTGGATTATATTAAGTATGCAATATCATATTGTGTAATTTAACATACAACTGATTGTATATTAAAGCAATTAATAATAAGAAGAAAAGCCATACTTGAGTTCAAATTAAGACCTCTTACCATGTACCACACAAAGAAAACTATTGCTGTTTGAACATCAGTCTCTATGTGTGTGTACATCGTTACTATTTACTAAAACTATTGCCTTTTGAGCACCTATCTTTATATGCGTATGCAAGTGGCTCAGATAGTAAAGAATCGGCCTGCAGTGCAGGAGACCCTGCTCAATCTCTGGGTCAGGAAGATCCCTTGGAGAAGGGAATGGCCACCCAGTCCATATTCTTGCCTAGAGAATCCCATGGACAGAGGAGCCTGGCAGGCTACAGTCCATGGGATCACAAAGGAGTCTGATACCACTAAGTGCCTAACACTTTCACACAAGTACTATTTACTTAATTTTAAATGTCTTAAATCTTATTTTGTTGAAGTCTATTATTTCTATAAAGTGCTTGAAAATTGTTTTCAAAGAAGTTGTGTAGTAAATTTTAAAGATAGATAAAACCAATCAACCAGTCAGTAATGAAAAGACGGTACTGCTGTCCCTCAAGTGTGATTTCTCTAAAAACAAACTGGAGTGTTTCTGCTACAGAATCATTACTGGATTTATAGACTCTGGGATATGGTGTCTGTGTTATGTCCTAACTTGCCTTTTTACTACCTATATAATATTACACAATTCATAGTTCTTTTCTGAGACTCTTTTTCCTTTTCTGTAATACTTATAATGTTGTGGATTAAACAAGAAAATGAGTATCATTTAGCATAGTACCTGGGTTATACCAAGGACCTGAAAATATTAGCTCTTGTTATATCTAAGCCTTGGCTTACCAGGTGGCACTAGTGGTAAAGAGCCCACCTGTTCAATGCAGGAAGCATAAGAGATGAGGGTTCAATCCCTGAGTCAGAAAGATCCCCTGGAAGAGGGCATGGCAATCCACTCCAGTATTCTTGCCTGGAGGATCCCATGGACAGAGGAGATTGGCGGGCTACTGTCCATGGGGCTGCAGAGAGTTGGACACAACTAATGTGACTTAGCACAGCACACCCGCATATCTGGGTACACATATGATTCCTCTCATCCCAATGAGTTTGTTCATGATACTGACGTTCTTCCAACATCCCATGCACCAGGATTGGGTGTCACCTTCAACCTTCCCTTCTCTCTCTCACTGCTTCTCAACAATCAGCACTTGTGGGGACTCTTCACACATCACAGATCATCTGGAGAGAAGTGTAGTGGTTTCAGTGCAAAAGAAACTTCAGGCTCAAATACATCTTGACCATGTCACCTACGTAGCTATGTGACTTTGAGTGAGAAGCTTGACCTCCTATCACCTTAATTCTCTCATCTATAAATAAAGAATAATAAATATGTAGATACATATCTCATAGTCTTGTTTTAAGTCTGAAATGGAAGGATGCATGTAAAGCGCTGCATTGTAAAGCACTTTAAAAAGTGAAAGTGTTAGTCACTCAGTTGTGTCTAACTCTTTGCAACCCTGTAGACTGTAGCCTCCAGGCTCCTCTGTCCATGGGATTCTCCAGGCAAGAATATTGCAGTGGGTTGCTGTTCTCTTCTCCAGGGGATCTACCTGACCCAGGGATTGAACCTGGGTCTGCTGCATTGCAGGCAGACTCCTTACCGTCGGCACGTACTAAATGCTCAATAAAGAGAAGACATGGCATGATGATGAAGAAAATGATGATGGGAAAGAATTTTTCCCATCTTTCCCATCTTTCCTTTCTTTGACTTGGAGAGAAAAAGGAACTTCTATTCTTCCATCCAAATCCAAACTTCATCTCTTTGTATCTGAACATTGATAATGGATCCATATCTAGACCTCTAACCTCTAGTTTCTTTACTTCATTCTGCCTTACATATAATGACAAGATTAATTTAAAGAAAAATTGCATCATTCCTCTTCTCTTAAAAATATTTCTCAGATTCTCAGGTTTTTAACAAAATGTAAAATCAGTATCTAGGCAGTCAAGACATCATAATTTACCATTCCTTTGCATTCATTTGTTCCCCAGGATAAACCTTCCACACCAGATATTGTAGTCTGCAATTTATTCCTTCGCTTGTCCTACCTCTCTGCCTTTTCTTAATCCCTCCTCGTCATCCTTCATGTTCCAGCCTTATCATAAAGGCTTTTCTTCTGGTGAAGTCATTTATTTAATTAGAAATATTTATTCAGAGTCTATTTTGTGCCTGGCCCCACTGTACTAGGCACTGAGATTCAGCAAGGAGCCAGCCAGACATACTCCTTGCCCTCGTGCTACCGTCCCTTTGATTCTCCTGTGTGTGTGTGTGTGTGTGTGTGTGTGTGTGTTTCCTCCTTTGACACAGGGCATATGCAGCCTCATTTGACAGATACATATTGTACTATCTTCGATGTTAATACAATAGCTTGCACATGATTATGGTTCAAGAAGTAGTTGCTGATCTGTGTTTCACAGTGATTTACCTATAGCATATGGCTACACATTGGGGCTAGATTAACTAATTTCCATTAGCCAACCTGTCTTGCTTCTAAGAGCTTATCATTTTTAAAAATATAGTTAAACATTGACCTCAGGAACAGAACTCAAAATAGGAATCTAAATGATAAAAAAATAATAATTTCCATGTTCTGTAATTTATTTTACTATTGATACATGATACCATATTATAACATAGGGAAGATATTATAGTAGAACTGTACTGTATATCCAATCTTTATTATATTCAAACTTTACATGCTTTTACTCAAGTAATATTAGTCTGTATAAATCTTTATACAGAAATTGTCTTGTCTCTTTTTAAATAGCAGGTTATTCATTTCTTATCCTATATACAGAAATTTCTGCTCATTTCTGCACAGGTGCTTTTATGATAGTTTTTTAAAAATTCGTGGCCTTTGAGAGCAGTCACCAAGGAAACGATAGCATAAGGCATATGTGTTTCACATATACCTAAAATAGAAAGGCTTGCTCTCAGTTATAAATACACTTTCTCTGACGCTCACTCCCTCTAGTGATCTGGATATTTTTCTTTAATTTTACATACCAGTTTTTTTTTTTTAATACTGTACAGATGAAGCAAGTGCCTACTTTAGGCCTAGGTTTCTCTGTCTGACCTTAAAAACTCAGTGATTTCCTGCTGGTTTGATATTTCTCTCCCATGTCCAATGACATTGGAACTCTTCATTCTACAGTAGCTGTAAAATACTTTCAATCCAGAAAGAAAGAACACTGCATTTAAGACTGTATAGCACTGAGTAACTTACTTTGCTGAACTCATCCTTCAAAGTCCTCTAAATCCACTCACAGTAGTACAATGCAAGATAACTTACTCAGTGCTGAATGAAATTAAACTTGATTTTATCTGAATATGATGAATAGCAGCAAGGATCATGAAATCTCAGAACATGGCTTAAATGAAAACTTACTTAACTTTATTTTTTACTTAACTCTTCCACCAAACTTTTACTTTTGCCTGAAATCAAAACAGTCATTCAGGCGCTTTCACAAAGCAAAAGGAATTTTCCATAAGAACTCTTATTATAAATCGTCTTGGTTGAAATTGGGAAATATGTTCCTCATTCTCAGTATTTTCCTTGAATCTGGGCCAGTGTTGATTAAACTGAACTTCGTGGTGGTCCTTGTGACAGGTACTGTGAGTGCAAAGATGAATGAGGCAGTTTTTCCCTCCTGTGGGCCCAGTCACCTGAAGAATAACTATGCATAAATGAATCACGGCCACCGCCTGCTAAATGTTCTTTCAGTGTCTGTGTTTACCCCTGGAGTCCATTTCATTCTCAGTTGCCAAAGGACTGTTTGTTGCTCAATCGCTCATTCGTATCTGACTCTTCGCAACCCTGTGGACTGCAAGCAGGCCAGACTTCCCCGTCCTTCACGATCTCTCAGAGTTTTCTCAAACTCATGTCCACCGAGTTGATGATGCCATCCAACCATCTCATCCTCTGTCGCTAAAACCAAAATGTGATAAGTCACTCCTTTGTATGAAACTCTGGTGACTACACATTACTGTGGGGATGAAGTCCAAACCCTTTAACATAATCTATACTCTTTTCTACCAACTGTTCCCTGTCTACCTAAGTTCATCTTTGAAGTTTTCCCATATTTTCCACCAAGATCTTGTCTATGTTTTTCTCCAGAGCATCATTTATATTCTTTTTTACCCCTGGACCTTCCTCTTCAGTACTCCCTCTACCTAGAGCATGCATTTTTGGTACTCTCTTAGCTAGCCGATTCTTTCACAATCCTGCAGATCTTTGTTACAGATCACTTTTCCCAAGTCTTTCCTGATTCCCATCTCTTATCGTGTGTGCAGTTATCAGACTGCATGAAATTGCTGATTCCTCTTCTGGGAAGAACAGGGACCCTGTCTGTCTTGCTTAGCAGAGAGACATCCCCCCTCCAGATGTTTCATAAATACTTGTGAATTGATGAATCATTAAATTAAGGGAACAGTGATGAATGCTATAAGAAGTGTCTTTAAAGTGCAAATGGAAACCCAAATGAGGGAGTAATTTATTCCACCCAGGGAATGGTGCAGAGGTGTGAGGGAAAGTGATATGTGATGATACTGGATCTGACCCCTAAAAGATGAGTAGGATGGAGTTCACCAGAGAGTTGAGGAGGAGAAAGGAAGCCAAACAAGCAACTGCATTAGAAGAGTCTGCAGAGTAGTTTAGTTCTGGAAGGATCCTCCTACTTGCTTTGCCTTTAATTTTAGCCGTCACTTCTACCAAGCCTTCCTGACAACCCCTCTGAAAGAGGTTAGACGTCTATTGTATATGTGCTGAGAACGATTTTACTGCATTTCAGGGGGTATATTTCTAATATGAAGATGTAAACCTGAGATATAAAAAACAAGTGCATCAGGAACAATAGGTTTTTGGTTGTATTCAGTTCAGTTCAGTCGCTCAGTTGTGTCCGACTCTTTGCGACCCCGTGAACTGCAGCACTGCAGGGCTCCCTGTCCATCACCAGCTGCCAGAGCCCACCCAAACCCATGTCCATTGAGTCGGTGATGCCATCCAACCATCTCATCCTCTGTCATCCTCTTCTCCTCCTGCCCTCAATCTTTCCCAGCATCAAGGTCTTTCCATATGAGTCACTTCTTCGCATCAGGTGGCCAAAGTATTGGTTGTATTACATTCTTTCATATGAAAAATTTATGTGTTGACTAAATAATTTGTAGTAATAAAATAATTGCTATTATTATATGTGATAAAGAGGGTAATTGGTGGAAGAACAGGAAAGAGAAAAAATAACACAAAGAATCATACAAGACTGATACCTTGCAGTCCTAAAGATGCTTAACTGATACTGTGTTGAATGTTAGCATTTTAGATTCATTTTCTTCTAACAGATGTATAAAGGGTTAAAATCTTTTGACCCAATAGCCACACCACCACATTCCCTTTATATAGGAAACTAGAACTCCAGGTTTGGACTAACTTAAATAGCAGTCCCCCTTCTTTTAAAAAAAACTGTTTATTTTATATTGGACATAGCCAATAAACAATGCTGTGATAGTTTTCAGGTGGAGAGCAAAGGGACTCAGCCATTCATATACCTCCCGCCATCCAGGCTGCCACATGACAACATTGAGCAGAGTTGCCTGTGCTGTACAGTCGGTCCTTGTTGATTACCCGTTTTAAATATAGCAGTTCCCCTCCTTTATATTAAATTTCTGTGTTAGGTTCATGAGTGCACGGTTCACAAATGTATTTTCCTGCATAAAGAAGGGCTTAACATGTCTCTGCAGGTCACTGGGAATAAAATGAGTTTAATTCATCCGTTTTAAACACTACTAAGCCACTAAGTCACTTCAGTCGTGTCCGACCCTGTGCGACCCCGTAGACGGCAGCCCACCAGGCTCCCCTGTCCCTGAGATTCTCCAGGCAAGAACACCGGAGTGGGTTGCCATTGCAACATCTAATTCTAAAACATCATCTTTGGAAAAGAAGTGGGGGAAGGGCTTAGCCAAACCAGCAAGGCTTCGGTGCAGTGGATGTATCAAAGTGTTAATTATGGAGAAGTGTTGCATACACGTGAACTCCAGTTAATTTTATATTACAGTTGCTTTTCAAATCATAACTCAGAGGCAACAGCCTTATTGGAAACTCTTAAGATTAATAACAACCTTATTCAGTTTATAGCTTAGGGCAGAACCATCTGCAAAGCCGAGACTCCTGGGAATACTGCCCTTGCCAGTGCAGATCTTATTTTGCCAAAAGCATAGGCAAGAATTGCTTTAGTCTTTTCAGGGATCTCTGTGCCTTTCCTGGTCTGTCTCTTTTAGCACAAAGGAATGATAAATTGTTTCTTCTTCCCTTGAAATCTAAGCTGGCTTTTCCTGGATAGTTCCTGGAAAAAATGATAACAATGATAATAATTTCTAATCATTTTACACACATAGTTCATTTACTCCTTGTAAGAGCTCAGTGAGGTAGATATATTTGTTTCCTCATTTTACAGTAACAGAAGTTTAGAGAGTTTAATTTCTCAAGAATAGACATCCAGGAAGTGTGACTCAAAACCAGTTTGTGTGATTTCAGATCCCAAGCTCCTAACCACTACATCCCACAATTCTATTTTGTAAGTGCCCACTGATATTTTCATGCCTTTGCCATCTCTTGAGCTTACTCACGACCAGAGCGGAAGAATCCAGCCCTTTCTTCAAGTATGTATTATAATAACTAAGAGGCTTTGGAGACTGGCAGATGTGTGTTTGAGTTGCAGCTTAGCCATTTCACTAGGTGTGTTAATTTTTTTCAAGTTAATTAACTTTTCTGAGCCTCAGTTTTCTTACCTAAAAAAAATAATAAGAGTAAATATCTGAAGGGGTTGACTGGGATAAATTCCTGTACCTAAGATGAGTGTACCTTAGCACAGTGCCTCCTGGCCCAGAGTCAGAACTCAGTAAATTAGGTAGCACTATTCAACATCAGCATCATTCAGGCTCAGCTCACCTATTTTGTTGTCTTCATGCTTTTGCAGTCTGATCTAAGCTACTCCCATAGCATTTACCAACTGTATCATTCACTGCTTTCTGGAATTAGTTTCCTCTCTACAGATATTTGCCTCCCCTTACCATCCAGAAGCCACTGGCAGGTGGGAATGACTGATGCTTGCAATTGTTTGCATCTATGAAAAACCAAGAACTGTGCTCAATAAATAATGGCCATGCTTTCTTGACCACGTTTCTGATAAAGAATTAGGCGGTATTTTAGGATGTGAGAGAAAATAGAAAATGTAGTTGGACATCATATTGGGATTTCTAGGATATTTTTACTTTCCTGGACAGACTGTTTAACCAGGATTATAACCAAAGAGCAGCAGCACAAATTCAACATATTTAAATATTGATGAACTGATTTAATATCAATAAATGTTTCCAATTTCTTGATTTTAATCTTGAAATGTGTGTTTTTAATATCAACAATGCTGCAAATAGAAATTTTTAAAATCCATTTTTATTGAAATATAGTTGATTTACAATGTTGTGTTAATTTCTGTTGTACAGCAGAGGGATTCAGTTATACATTATTATTTTCCATTATGGTTTACCACAGGATATTGAATATATTGCCCTGTGCTATAAAGTGGGACCTTGTCATTTATCTGTTTTATATATGTGCTCAATCTCTCAGTCATGTCCGACTCTTTGAGACCCCATGGGCTGTAGCCCACCAGGCTCCTCTGTCCATGGAATTTTCCAGGCCAGAATACTGGAGTGGGTTGCCATTTCCTCCTCCATCCATTTTATATATAATAGCTTGCATATGCTATTCCAAACTCTCAATCCATCTCTCCCTACCCCTCCCCTCGGCAATTACAAATCTGTTCTCTATGTCTGTGAGTCTGTTTTTGTCATATTTTAGATCTGATATACAGTGATATCATAATGGTATCTGCCTTTCTCTTTCTGACTTGTTTACTTGTGATAATCTCTAGGTCCATCCATGTTGCTGAAATGGCATGGTTCCACTCTTTTTATGGCTGAGTAGCATTCCATCTTCCCTGTTCAGCTGAATGGACATCTTTAAAATCTGGACATCTTGTTATAAAAAATACATATTGAGGTTCCCTAAACTCAAAAAGACATAAAAAGGCTAAAGCTGGGGGCAGATGATCCCAAGATTATTTCAAACGCAGCATCCCACTTTTACTCTCCAGAAGTGGTACCTGAGGAAAAACCATGGTGAGGAAAGAAAAAGTTTCATCTGCTCGTGTTAATGTCACCCTCCCCCTCTCCGTGGCTTCTCTCTCAGGGTTTTGTACCAATGCCTAAATAAGTCTGTAGAGGATCAAGAATAAAAATGGCTTTTTAATATTTGAGGCCTTCCAAAAGTGTGGCACTTGAATAATCATTATTTGTAATATCCCCTGTCATGTTTATTCAAATTAAGCATCTTGAGAAAAGCACCTATTGGCTATTTTGTTTCCACCACCTTAGCCAGTAGTTGAAATTGAAAACACTCAATAAGTGTTACCTCTCATGCATCATGAGCTGTGTGAGAGCATCTTTTACGTTCTTTCATGTGATTGTCAAACAATCCAGTCCCATAGTTCTACGTATTCCTGCACCTCTCACCCCATTTTGGAGATGAGGGATATTGAGAACCTGAGAACTAATGATTTATCCAAGATCCACATCTACTAAACACACAGGTGAAATTTAAAATTAAGTCTGTCTGACTCCATAGTCCATACTCTTACCCAGGAGTTCTCAAAGATTCCTGTGCATCAGAATCACCCAGCAACTACTCTATCAGAGTCTCCAGAGTGGAGCTCCAATCACTAAAGCTCTCGTATAGATTTTAATAAAACCAAACCAAAAATTTGGGAAGCTTTACTCTCAAACACTACACTGTATTTCCTCCTCAATAAATGTCTATGGAGTGAATGAATGAATGATGGCCAAAACTCTTCCATTGATAATATATTCCTTCATTAAGATTTGCTCTCAAGCAGTGATCCTTATTTTAAAATGCAACTGCTCATAAGAGCCTGTCTCTAAATTTTCTGATATCTTTATCTGAAACTTGGTTGCAGGAAAACTCAGCCTTGGTGGCTGTGGGAGGTACCTGATTAATGACAGGGTAGGACCAGAGGATAAGCTAAAATTCTCACCTTTGGTACCTCACAATGATCCCTGGGGCCAGCACTGCCATCAGCAGCTGAAAGCTGGAAACCTAGGGCTCATTTAAAATGCCTTCAAGTGGTCTGAAGTGGAGAAGCCATCTCCCCCTCCTTCCTGATAGATTGGCCCATCGATGAAAATACTTCTGTCCCTCCTCCAGATCTTCTGTTGCATCAGGTGTTATCAATGACAGAGGCTCTGAGGGTGGTCCAGAAACATTCCATGCATCTGCAGTGATGTCTTCAAGCTCTCCCTTATGCTCTGGAGCACACTGCTTTGAGAGGCCGTGTCTCTCTGCATGTGGCAGCCTCTCTGGAAGGTTGACCTCAAACTGCTTAAGCAAAGGCAGCACAAGTACCCATCAACTGACAGAGGAATAAATAAAATCTAGCTTTAGTTATGCAATGGAATATTATTCAGCAATAAGAAGAAATAAAATATTGATACAGGCTATATTATGGATGACTCTTTTAAAGTAGAAGAAGCCAGTTACTAAAAAAAATCCACACATTTTATGATTCTGCTTACACAAATATCCAGAATAGATAAATCTATAGAGACAAAAAGTAGGTTAATGATTGCCTGGGCTGGGAGAGTTTGTGAGAGTGGGAAATGACTGCTAATAAGTATGGGCTTTCTCTTTGGTATGATGAAAAGTTCTAAAATCAGTTGTAGTATTGATTGTGCAGCCTTGTGAGTATGCTAAAAAATAGATGAATTTTATGATATGTGAATTATATCTCAATAAAACTGTCCAAAAGGGGGAAGGGGAAGCACAAAGCAACAGAAATATTTTAGTGAAATTACATATGAGAATCGCAAGATTTCCAGGCACTCATCACAACTGGAAAAGACTTTGGAAAATTGCCCTCCAGTAGAGGGTTATATGGGCTTCCCTGGTAGTTCAGACGGTAAAGCGTCTACCTACGATGCAGGAGACCTGGGTTCGATCCCTGGGTCAGGAAGATCCCCTGGAGAAGGAAATGGCAACCCACTCCAGTATTCATGCCTGGAAAATCCCATGGACCGAGGAGCCTGGTGGGCTACAGTCCATGGGGTCGCAAAGAGTCAGATACGACTGAGCGACTTCACTTCACTTCAGAGGGTTATATAGGGCCATACTTATATGAACAGCTGTTTACATTAAGGTAGGTGTCTATAAGTTGACCCCACCCTCAAATTCCTAATATATTTTTTTCTCTCCTGAACATGTCTAATTTTTTAATCCTATTCTTTTATCTGGCTCTTATGGGACTTAATTTCATAATAATTTCCAGACTAAAAATGTGTTAAGTCAGGCACATATGTTATATTTTGGGGAAAGGATTGTAAATTAAAATGTAAAATATGGCTGTTGCGTCTCACATTTTTGCTATAAGCAATGACAGAGAGCTGGTCCTCGTTATTTACAACAGGGGAGAAGAATGTAATGTTTAAAGGTAGGATGTGATTCCATCAACATCTGCAGTGTCAGAGCTGCTGCTTCCTTTTTCATCCCCATGGCTGGCCCCATTTAGAACTGCATTATCTGTCACCTGGACCACTGAAGCAGACTCACTGATTTCCTGCTTCCAGTCTCTCCCTCCTTAGCAACTCATCCTCCATCACACTGCCAGAGTTACCTTTCTAAAATGCAAACATGAGGCAGAGTCGCCCAGGGTAGACACCTTGAGTCTCAGTTTCAAATTGCCTGGATTTGAATCTCAGCCCCACTAGCTATCCACTCAGTCATCCTGGGCAAGTTACTTAATCTTTCTGTGAACAGTTTTATTCCCCACCACGTCTTTAGTGCACATTAGATTTGAGCAGTATTTTAAGTGCTAAATTCAGACTGGTCAGTGTAACTTATTATTACACTTATATTCACATACTGCCATGTTTCTCCGTTTCTACATAATGAAGTCATTTTAAATTAAATGTAATCATCGATTATGCAAGAGCCTGTGCAATCTAACCCTGGAGTTTTTCCTCCTAGTTTTATAGCCTCCTCTACATACATCAACTGTGTGACTCCAGAGTTTCTCTCAAGCTTCTGCCTCTGTCATTTGAGTATGTGGTTACTGTTGTTTAGTTGCTTACTCGTGTCCAAGTCTTTGCGATCCCGTGGGCTGTAGCCTGCCAGGCTCCTCTATCCATGGAGTTTTCCAGGCAAGAATACTGGAGTGGGTTGTCATTTCCTCCTCCAGGGGATCTTCCTGACCCAGGAATTGAACCCACATCTCCTGAGGCTCCTGGATTGTCAGGTGGATTCTTTACAACTGAGCCACCTGGGTGGCCCCCATTTGAGTATCTCTAATTGGAAAAGCCCATTCTTGGCTCAGGAAATCTGGAGTGGTGATCATCTGGCTTCCAAAAGTTGGGACATCTACGGGGCTAAGGCATAGTTAAAGAGGGCTAGCTCTGAAGAGTCCCAAGCCCACGCGATATACATGCACTCCAACACACACCATGAAGTCGACCACAGTGGAAAGTATTGGAAGACCCATTGCAGTGATGTCTGCAGGTAGCACAATGGTGAGGGGAAATTAAGGATCTTTGAGGTCAAAATTCTTGAGGTTATGTTGAAAAGGTTAACAGAGTATGGTTTCATTTAGGCACAAGGGAGAGACCCCTCCAACTGATGATGCTAAACAAACTAACTGATAAATCTCAATCACTTTAAGCTTCAAGACAAGACATGTTTGTGGGACATACCTATATTTCACTTACCCTTTTAACATAGAGCCATTTTGAGATGGCTCATTCCTTTTAAAGTTGATATTTACCTCCACAGCCCATATAGGCTTCCTTAGCTTTGCTCACCCTTTGGTACATAGTCCCATTATTAAATTCTCAGTTGAGCAGGACTACCTTTTTCTGCTGCAACTCTAACTGATGGAGCCAATCAACTGTGAGCTCCTCCAGGGCTATATGATATATCTCTGAGCCCTCAGCACTGTTTACTGTAGCAAGTAAATTGTAGATGCTAATAAAGGTTTGTTTGCATTGGGGGGAAAAGAGAAAATGAAAAGCCTATTCTTCATTCAAGACAACAATATGGCTAGGAAGCTTTTCCCAAATAGCTTTTCCCTGTGTTGTGACAGCACTATAAAGGTCTGATAGAAGTTGACAATAAAGTGAGTCATATTTTATAGGTAAAACAAACCAGACTTCCTAGTGGACTGGATAAGGTAAATAGGGGATTAAAAAAAAAAAAGGATGACTTCTAAGCTAAGATCTGGAACAACTGGACATGTGATTCTGCTATTTATTGATATGGGAAAACTTGGGGGAAGATAAGGTTTTTGAGGGACTAGTTTAAAAAAGACACCTGTATTTGTTGGGTTAAGTTTGAGATACCAATAGGATATCCAGGTGGATTTAGTAGAAGGAGTTGAATATATAAGTCTGGGGTTTGGGGAATGGTCAGGGCTATGAATATAACACAGGGGGGTCATAAAACCTATAGGTGGGACCAGTAGAGATAACCTGGACAAAGCCTGGGGGACCAGCAACATCTAGAGAACAAACTAGAGGAGATACCTGTTAACTGTACATATGGGAGTTTTCTCACCCAAAACCTGCTTGGAGTTAAGTACTGTCTTACTTATCTTTGTGCCTAGTGGTGTTAGTCATACAAATTTTCAATAAATGCTTGTTGAGTTCATTTCAATTCTAGAAACAAAGAGTTGTAACCACTTAGAAGTCTCTCAGCCGTACACTTTAATGATTTTGCAACATTTGCAAACTAAGCATGAAGGACCACTGCAACATCTACCCTAGAGTACAATACGGTGGACAGTTCCATGACTGCTGGCAACAGACTGATCTAACTTCCTAACCTTTCCCTACCCCCTTTCCCTAGAGACAGTCTCTAAAAGACATGGCCCAGTGGTCATGGTGGATGGCAGAAAGCCCAGGATCCCAGCATGGTCCTCAAGGCTGAATAGCAGGGGTCTCAACAGAGCAGCAGCTACTGGAACATATGGATCATCAGTAGGAATTCCCCTTCGTTCTGGACTAAAGCATCTAGAGATACAAAATGCTCAATTTTCTGGAAGGTTGCATGGGAAGCTCTCTAGTATCTTCTTTATCTAGTCGTACTTTTTGCACTGACTTTAACAGTTTAGGATTTATATTTTTCTCACCTCCTTGATCCTATGACACATTTAAAGATTTGTAAATCAAGACATATCTTTTTTTCTTCTTTTTCTCGCTGCTGTTCTGATTGGGTCTACATCATGCTTCATCTTGGAAATTTAGTGTCCTATCTGGTCTCCTTCCTCATTGTCTCCCCACTATGCCACCAAAACAACCGCACCGAAGCACTGCTCTGTTAGGGCACCTACCTGCCAAGAACTTCAATAGCTTCCTTGTTACCTACTGGGGGGAAAAAAATGCCAAACTTCTAAGGATGGCATCCCAGATCTCCCAGAACTTAATCATTTCCAGGCCAGTGTTCCAGCATTGGTGCCCATCAACTATATCCTGGGTTGTAACTATCAGGCCCCTGTTTCCTCTAAAACAGTTGTTATGCTTTCTCTTTGCTGTATCTCAGCACATACCATTTCATTCACCCAGGATGCTTCACCTGTTTCTCCACCTGTTACCATCCTACCCACTCCTCGACTTCCAGAATATGCCACCATCCTCAGGGAGCCCTCCTCACTCACCCCACAGGAACGGGAAGTTCTTATCTATGTTTTTGAAACAAGTGTTGTTTTTAAAAAGGCAATTATCATATAGATGATGGTGATGGTGATCAAGATAGGTAGGGATAAAGGTTTGTTGTTTTTGCCTGGGAAAACTAGCATTTTCAATTTCAACATACTGTACTTAGCATAACATATAGAAGCCTATAGGGACTTCCCTATTGGTCCAGTGGCTAAGACCCCGTGTTCCCAGTGCAGGGTTCCAGGTTTGATCCCTGGTCAAGGAACTAGATCCCACATACCACAACTAAGAGTTAGCATCCCGAAACAAAGGTGGTGATTCTGCGTGCTGCAATTTAAGTCCTGGCAACCAACAAATTAAAAAAATTAAAAAGTCTATAGTTTACAAATAGTCGGTTAAGCGTCTGTCTACAATGTGGGAGACCCGGGTTCAATCCCTGGGTCGGGAAATCCCCTGGAGAAGGAAATGGCAATCCACTCCAGTACTATTGCTTGGAAAATCCCATGGACAGAGGAGCCTGGTAGGCTACAGCCCATGGGGTCGCAAAGAGTTGGACACGACTGAGCGACTTTACCTTTTACCTATATTGACTAAATAAATGAGTGACTCAATTAACCAAGTATAGTAAATCTCCGTGTCTCACAGTTTATCTATTGTATAATTCTAGGTCTTTTTATATATTGGATTTTCTTAAAGTCAACTCTGTGAGGAAACCATAGATCATCACATAGGTGACTTCCTTTCACAAATACTGAATTAAATAGCTGATATGTCCAGTCCCTGAGATGCATTCTGAGAAGCAAGTTGTAAATATGAACACATTCCTGCCCTCACAAAGCTAACAGACTAAAGGAGGTGACCACACTTAAAAAACAGGGACCTGTATTTACCTGGGGTGGGGTGGGGTGGGGGGCTTCCAGGAGGAGCTGATTTGCCAGCTAAGACCTGATGGAGTCATGAGGGTTGTTCAGACTAAACTCTGCAGCGGCATGTGAGGCTGAGGACCGTGAGAGGAGGTGGGGCAGAGGATGGGGGGAAATGAAAAGTCCTATGGGAAGAGAGAAATAATCAGAAAATTAAAAGACACTCTTTATGCCCAGGATATAAGTGAGTGATGTGGAGGAAGTAAGCCTAGGAGAATGGGCAGGTTCAGGTGTAAAGAGCACTCTGAGATGTGAAAGATACACTCGTATATGGACTCAGGTCTTTGAAGGATTTTAAGCGGGGCACCGACATGAGCAGACTAGCCTGTCGGGAAGACAGCCCTAAATTCATGTGCCAAGTGGTCGGGAGCCCTTAGGAGGCGGCTCTCGCAGGCAGCTCAGGCTGAGTGCCTGACGAGTGCGCGGCCCAGGTCTCGGTCGTGCAGTAACTACTGTCTCCGCGTCCCCCAGGGCTTCCAGGGCAGAGGCTGAGGAGACCTTCCCGAGGAGCAACACGCAGTAGCTGCTGAGCCATCGCACCCAGGAGAAGCCGCAGGAACATGGCAGCCCCTGCTTGAGAGGAACTCAACACCAACAGACTCCATTCAGAAAGGAATAATGTCCAAGAAAGGGCGAAATAAGGGCGAGAAGCCCGAGGCGCTCATTGTCGCCCTTCAAGCTGCCAACGAAGACCTCAGGACCAAGCTCACAGACATCCAGATAGAGCTGCATCAGGAGAAGTCCAAGGTGAGTGGGGCTTCCTGAGGCCCGCCTGCAGCCCTGCCTTGGTGGACTCTTGTCTGCTGGTTGCCAGAGGGGGCAACAACCCCTGCACTTGGGGAGATTCCCTGGGTGTGGCAGAGGGGATTTGAGCACAGGATACACACAAAATGAGAAAACCCTGCTCATGAGCTCTGCATGCCCAGGAAGCCAGATGTAAAAATTGAGAGCATACTCCCCACCACCACCACCTCTGGACCAATGACTAAGCATGTGGCCTTGATGGGTCCCACCCTCGCCTTCTGTAGTCATTCCCCCTGAGGCATTTAGAGGTATCTTTGTAAAGCATGTCCATCCTGCCATTCTACTGCTCAGAACCCTGCAAGGCTGCCCACCTCTCTCAGTCACAGGACTTCCCCCACCACATCAGGACCTCCCCCCTCCAGCTGCCCATCATCTGACTCAACTCCTACCACTGCTGTCCCCGGATCACTCTGCTCCAGCCTCTTCACTGAACCAGGGGACACATGCCCATCACATGTGGGCCTTTGCCCTTCTTCTTCCCCAGCCAACAGCATGCTCCTTGCACACTTCCTGCAAGTGTCAGCTCTAGTCAAGCATCTGACTACAATCTCCAAAACAGAGCACTTCCTGGGTCCACACACTCCCTAAGGCCTGCCTTTTCCTGGTTCATCTCAGCGCAGTTTTTGTATTTATATATTGACTTGTTTAATGCTTCTCTCCCCCCAGTCAAGTGTAATCTCTGTGACAGCAGCCTCACTTACCTCTCTATCAGTAGAGCTTAAATAAATGTCCAGGACTGAAAAGCTCAACATATACTTGTTGAATGAGTAGATGAATGACTGAAAGGTGATTTCTATCCTTTTACCTTAGTATTATCCTGTAGAGCTGGGAGGAGGTTTAAATTAGACACGTACATAAAGGAGTGATGAGGAGTATATGAGAAAATTCATGTCAGATGCTCAGAGAGCTGCCTGGAACATAGTAAATTCTGGAAAAAATAATTCATAGTAATATCCCTTCCATATCTGGTATGCTCGAGTCAGTTGCTAATTAGACTTAGGAAAGTTTCTTTGCTTCTAAGTCTCATCCATTAAATGAATATGCTAATGCTTCTCTTATTAGAGTGCTGTGGGTATCAAACAGAGTCATGGACAGGAAATCATTTTGAAATATGTGACAGGCGTGAGACATTTTTGCAAAGTAGAGACAATCATGTCAGTGTAAAATTGCCTTAAAGAGATAACTCTTTGTGCAGTAAGGAAATGTTCTTAATCAAGTGACAAATAACATATATCCTTACTCTTTTTTACTGCCTCTTCTTCCTTGACTTTACCATTACATTTTAATTAGTTCTTTTCTCCCAAATGTATCTCTCCTGGTTTGAACAATAATAAAGCTTGAATTGGCCAAAGCTCCTGGCCCCCTGTCTCAGTTAAGCCTTGACCTTGGATAAGCAGGCCCCAATGTAAAGTTTGTGAAGGGTATTTTTCAGTTTCCATAAAGTTAAAAAGAATGTGGTGTCATAAAACAAAACAAACAAACAAAAACAAAGTCAAAAATGTTTGTGTAAGAGTCAGAAAACCAGAATATTGCCTTTTTCTCTCCTCGGGGACAAATTTCAATTTCTCAGTGTGTCGATCTGTAATTCAGATGACTGAATCTGTTTCTCCATATTCTTGTCTCTCAAGCATCACTGGAAATTAGAATAACCTGAGGGAACTTATTAAAAATTGAGATCCCTGGGCCCAGAGTCCAAAGATTCTGATAAAGTAGGAGTGATGAGGCTCAGGACTGCAATTCCAGCACACGGTCCAGACAGTCCCCGTGGAGGTGGTTTTTTGACTTCGTGTTGACAAACACTCCACTCCACAATTCCTTCCAGGTCGACAAGCTGTGAACATTTCATTGGTTTTAACTTTCCCTGGGGCAACATAGCATTTTGAGGGAGGCAGGCTGCTTTAATTGTCGTAACAACAGAATAACAAACTACCTTCTTGGGAAGAAGGCTATCCATCTGGATACCGGGAACCGTAACCTGCCCCTGGTTTACAGAGACCAAGCTCATGAGATTTTAAAGAGGCAGAGGCCCTGCAGATCCCAACCCTGCCATTTCCCACATGTGCTTACCTTTTAAAAGGGGGAACTCTTGACTGGGGACAGAGCTGTTTATTGTGCCTGTTTATCCAGGGCTGGGCACTGGTGTCTAAGCCAGCAGTCAGGGGTCATCTCCCTTTCCTCTGACAAGAGACTAGAAGCCAGGCTCTGAAATGAAAGCACTGCCCTTGTCGTCCACCCTCTGCCCCTCCCCCAGACTCCCTCTCCATGGCAGTTAATTATAATCCTAGCACAGGGACGACAGCAAAGCCTCACTGCTGTCAGCAGCATTCCCCAAAGAGCAAAGGGAATTTAGAGGGCAAACAAGTCATAAAGCAGTTTTATTAAAATAAATACGGTTGTGTTACCAAAGGCCGAGGCTCTAAGAGAGAGAACATGAACAATGCCGACACGTGAATTCACACTCTCAGTTTGACTCCAAGGCTAGGATGATGATAAAATGACAGTTTAACCTCAGGGGAATGGACTAGTTAAAGAGTGGAAACCTTTGGAGTGATGGGATATTACTCATTTTTCCAGAAAGACAAATCATCCCATTGACATTTGCAGAAAATATTGCAGATAGAGCAGGGTCACACGTGCTGGACTTTATTGAATGTTTACCATCTGTCACACATGATAAGAACTGCGTTTCCTCCTCACATAATCCCAGCTATTTCCCTTAGCACCTGAGTGACCCTGCGCAGGTTATGGAATACCTGTGTCTTCCTTTGTCGCATGGGATAATAGTCGTGTTTACTTCCTAAGTTATGTGTGTGTATTTTTTGAGCGGATATTATCAGATATGTTGTGTTATAATTCAGTTATCACATTTCACCCTCACTACCATTCTCTGAGGTGGGCACTGTCATTACCCACATTTTACAAATGCGGAAACCGAGGCTCAGTGAGATAAAGCAGTTCACTCAGAGTCACGTGCTTGTTGGTGACGGAGCTGGGTCTTCAAGTCCCCTTCCCTCTCCTCCCAAGTCTGTGCTCTTTTTTCACATGTTTTCCCGTTTTATTGAGATACAATTGATGTATAACAGTGTGTTCATTTTGTGTGTGCAGCATAATGATTTGATAGATGTATAAATTGTGAAATGATTATCACAGTAAGTTTTGTCAATAGCCATCACCTCACAGAGTTACAAAGATTTTGCTCTTGTGAGGAAAGTGAAAGTGACAGTCTGTCAGTCTTGTCCAACTTTTTGCGACCCCGTGGACTGTACAGTCCATGGAATTCTCCAGGCCAGAATACGGGAGTGGGTAGCCTATCCCTTCACCAGGGATCTTCCCAACCCAGGGATTGAACCCAGGTCTCCCGCTTTGTGGGCAGATTCTTTACCAGCTGAGCCACAAGGAAAGCCCTGAAGATGTAGATACTGGGGATTGAACCCAGGGCCTCATGCATGCTAAGCGTGCGCTCTACCACTGAACTATACCCCCAGCTGCTGTGACGAGAACTGTTAAGATATACTCTTTTTGCAATCTTCAAATATTGTTAAGAGGACTGTTAACTATAATCACCATGCTATGCATTACATCCTCAGAATTTACCGTGTAACTGGAAGTTTGTACCTTTTAACCACCTTAACCATCTCCTCTGGTAACCATTCTGCCTCTGGTAACCACCAATCCATTCCCTATATCTATGAGCTCTATTTTTTTTTTTAATTCCACATGTAAGTGTGATCATACAGTGTTTGTCTTCATCTGGCTTATTTCACTTGGCATAATGTTGCAAATGACAGAATTTCCTTCCTTTCTATGGCTGAATATTTCATTGTGTGTGTATAGGAGGTGATATATCACATTTTCTGTATCTATTTATTCATCAGTGGGCATTTAGGTTGTTTACATGTTTTGCAGAGCCAGTGCTATACTTAAAACATGTGAATGTCTGAAAAATACTGAAAACCATAGGCAGAGGAAGAGACAATGTCAGAATTTTTCTTCATACTATTATGCAAATTTCAAATGAACAAATGAAGTGTGTGTGTGTGTTGGGGGAGTGGGGGATATGCCCCTATCCTTCCCCCAAAATGCCTGCATTTCCACTGCAGGGAAATGAAACTAAAATATTAGACACAGCCCACTTCTGGTGAGTAGAAATTATCTGAAAGATTTGTAAAGCACTGATAGGAAAAAACATGGAGATATGTAGGTCATTTTGACTGGACTCCAATCATAGGGGCCAAAAGGATGTAACTGTGGGGGCCTATGGTGGAGAGGAAAGAACACAGGTGGGGTCTCTCTGCTGGATGACCTTTTTGGGCCTGCATTTGTGCATCTATAAAATGAGCAGATTATGGATAACATGAAAGAGCTAAGGTCCTTTCAAAATAGTCGAGACTAATCAGGAAAGGAATCTGCTCTAGCTCTTCTGGACCCTTCCCTGATCACCAAGTTGCATGACACTGTTCCCTTCATTCCATGTACTCTATCCACATCGCCCTGTGGTGCTTTAATCACAGGACTCTGTACTTATGAAGAAAGTGAAAGTCTGAAACTTATGTCTGAAGTTATGTTATTTGTTTGTTTGCTTGTTTCTTGCCGGCTGTCCCTGCTCTAATGAAATGTATGCTTCCATGTCTGCTTCAGGGACCCACTAAGTAAGGGATCCCCAGTGTTTACAGTGCTGCCTGACATGTGGGAGACATGTCCTACTTGTTGAGTGAATTATCATGATTGTTTTTAAAACATTCCCCAGAACCCCATGGCATAAGTACAATATAGTAGTGATTGAGGCGGGCCACCCCAGGCTTGGGTGGAGGAAACATTTCCACCAGATCTGTCTTTCTTGGACCAGCACTGAGCCATGAAGCCATGGTATTTTCCTGTGTGTCTCCTCTGTGGACACTGATCTGCTGCTCAGGGTGTGCAAGCACACAAGGGATTGCTGTGAGACGTGAAATCCACCCACCCAGTTCCCCAGGGTTTCATTCTCTCCCTCAGAGGCAGCCTGCTGCTACAGTGAAGCCCACAGTCATAGAGGGGATGAAGCAGGAGCAGAGGACAGGCCTCTGAGGGTCAAGTCTGCAGGGTGGCAGGCCTGGGATGCTTGCTTTGGGCAGAGTCAGCTCCAGAAAGGAGTTTCCACCCTTAGAACAGCCCTTTAGACTGCAAAGCAGTCCTCACTGAGAGCCTGGGACAAAGCCAGCATCTGATTACTATTCTGATTTCACTGAGAAAGAACACAAGTTCTATGTAATTCATTTGCTCCCAGTGACACAGCTAGAGGAGGAGCCAACATGGGAACTCCCATCTTCTCTAAGGCTGTGATCAAGGTGGTGCTTTCTTACTCCACGGCACTCTGTTGCCTCCAGGGTGCTCTCAAAAAACCAGCCAACCTTCTCTCTCCTCAGGCTAGTACTCTAGAGTTTGCAGGCTCAGGGCCCACACTGGGCATCCAGTACTTCTTGCTTTCTGCAAATTTAGTTTTGTTTTCAGGAAACCTAAGTAACTAAAAGCAACAAATGAAAAGAGAAAAGCTTTTATTACTTCCCCAGGTTGTATAAAATCTCCCTTAGGCTGTGCTGTGCTTAGTTGCTCAGTTGTGTCCAACTCTTTAGGATCCCATGGAATGCAGCCCGCCAGGCTCCTCGGTCCTCTAGGATTCTCCAGGCAAGAATACTGGAATAGGTTGTCATGCACTCCTACAGGGGATCTTCCCAACCCAGGGATCAAACCCAGGTCTCCCGCATTGCATGTGGATCCTACCAACTGAGCCACCAGGGAAGCCCAAGGATACTGGTGTGGGTAGCCTATCCCTTCTCCAGGGGATCTTCCCAACCCAGGAATCAAACTGGGAACTCCTGCTTTGCAGGAGGATTCTTTACCAGTTGAGCTACCAGAGAAGCCCTTATGAGCCCCATTCCTATGGTGGCAGCCTCTCCCTCTTCACATCTCCTTTTGGAGAATTACTTCGTGCCCATGAAAACCCCTGCCAGCCCACTGTGCGTTTAGGTCTCTGGCTACATCTGATGCAGATATTCCAAGCTGAACCTTTTGCTGGCTTGTCTTGTCTTGATAACCTCTCAACCCTCCTTACCTTTGATAGGCAGTCCAACGTTTAATCCTAGATTTCACATTAAAGCTCAAATATCACCCTCTTTATCTTAGCAGAATTTACAGTGGCATTTTTCAAAGGCAACACTAGAATTAGGACAAAAGAAGAAAATATAATGGGAAGCCTGGAAAGCTAGTCATGAATTTTCTTCCTTCTGTCACCGTGGAAGCAGGATTAAATTTCCCTAATTATTATTATTTTTTTAATAAAACCCCTGGGGTAAAAGTGATATAAGAAGTCTTTTATTCAAATCTCTGTTCAGTGCTCACCCTCTGGCCCTGTCCCACCCTACCCCCTATAACTTCTTTGTATACATTAAGCAGTGTTTTCCAAGTTAAGATGAGATGTCACCAAGAAATTCAGGACCTCTTGAGGAAACCCAATTTTATCTTTGAACATCTCTATTAGGAAAATAGTTGCTAAGGTCTTATAATGTAATAGTAGCACTTATCTTAGCACCATAATATGGTATTTAGATTTATGTTGTTCATGGTATTAGTATACATTGCATGACAAAAGATTAATGTGCAAAATGCTCATCAAATTAATATTTAATATCTACCATGTATTAATAGTTATTAATTGCCCATGTGTTCTAGCCTATCCAAATACTTTGCTGGATTATGGAAGTCAGTCCTTTCAACAATCATATGAGAAAGATATCACCAATCTTAGTTTACACATGAGTAAACTGAGGCTGAGTCTGGGGCCCCAGCTTGCCAAAGCTTTCAGAACCAACTAGGAGATCTGAGATCTGCCCTGACCTGGCTCGTGGCCCAGCCTTCTTTATGTTGTGCTACTGTAGAGCCTGTTCCACACTTTTCTCATCAGAAATTCAGATGTAATAAATACTATCTATATCATAGAGTTGCCTAGGATGTTAAGTGTATTGATAGGTGTAAAGCCTTTAAAAAAGTGCCTAATTCATACATAGTAAGTTAAGCCTCCGATAAATGCCTACTATTTTTGGTGATGGAGCTGAAATTTTTGTCCATATAACATTTCCACAAGTAAAAATTCATTCTCTCTTCAATAAACTAATTAATTTTTACCTTTTGAAGTATTATCTTCACATTTTTTCATATTACTCAGGGGTAGTTCTTCATCTTTTTGTATACTCATTTTCATGATTTACATTAAGATATTAAAATCTATTTCTTAGTGGTACAATCTAAGCTATAAATAATTTTCAGAAAATGTTTTTACTACAAAATTTTTATTGGCTCTTTTTTTCCTCCCAGATGTCAGTCACATTCTTTGTATCTCCTTCATAGTGAAACTCTTTTCAAGTTAAAAAAAAAAAAAAAGACTGTACCTAGAAATACTGCCAAAAATGACAGTTGCCAAGACAACCAAATAAGTAGACATTAAAAAGTGCCAAAAGTAATTCAATGTTTTTTCTTTTTTTTTTTGAATACTCTGCTGTGATGGGAAAAAATGCCAGTGTGTGTTCCTATTTGTTTTGTCTTCATGCTAGAGTATATTTTCCATACACCTGTGTTTTCACTTTTTTTTTTCTTTTTCATTCATCTCCTCTCCAGTCTACACATAAAAGATTATTGTTTATAACTTGAGAGAAATTACAGAATCACAGACTGGTACAATCTAATACACCTGCAGAGAACTTCACATAATAATTTCAGATCATGAGTATTTCCTCTTATATCCAATATAATATTACCTTACATTTTACAGTACTTTTCAGTTTAAGCTACTTTCCCATTCATTATCTAATTTAATCCTAAAAATATCTCTTTTACAGGTATTTTTTTTAAGTGTAATCAAAGATCCTCAGGATAAAGCAACTTTCTTAGAGAGAGTAGATGGTGAAATCCAAATACAAACCCAGAATTCATTACCCTTTATCCATCTTTACTACAGCTTTTCATTGTTTTAAGAAGAGCTGCTAAAATTCCCCTAGTAAGTCATTACCTATCTGCTCTTAAGGTCACAATACTGTTCCAAATGCCTAAGGAACGTAAATACATCCTGCTGAAATTGGAGATGATAGTTTCCTATCACTTGAGTTAATTTCCCCAAGGTAAATTAGATGGAAAGTAAATTATCAGAGATTCTAACTCAGTGAAAAATAAGGCCCCCCTTTTCAAAACTTACATTATATAAAAGAAGAATCAGCAAGCATTTTCCGTGAAGTACAAAATAGTAAATATTTTAGGTTTTGTGGGCCAGAGAGGTTCTGTGAAACTACTCAAGTTCATTGTGGCATGAAAGCAGCAATGGGCAACATGGAAATGGATGGGCCTGGCTATGTTCCAATAAAACTTTATTCACAAAGGGGGAGGGGGTGGGAAAGATTTGGCTCATGGGGTACTGTTTGCTCACTCATAGTCTAGAAAGTCCTTCTTCACTTCATTGAAAAAAAAATGGAAAGATTTAGGCTGTCATTACTGAAGCATTGGGAGAAATATCAAAAAGAACACAGGCAGACATTATATGTTGGGGGTATTTTTCTTTTATTGTTTTATACAGGGAAGGGATGGATGAGGGCTGCTCTGGGTACCAGTGCAAGCCCATGTTCTCTAAAACGTGTGACAGGATATATTATTCCTGCCTCTAGTTACGAGGCTAGCCGGGGAAACATATTGGCTTACGTTCTTTAATTTCACACATGCTCTTTGTCTTCTGTGTTGTGCTGACAACCACTGGGTAGACAAAGATGAACAAGGCTCACTGGCAGCCTTCTAGGAGTTTTCAATCAAGGTGGGGTAGGAGAGGAGATGGTGAAGACAGACAAGTGTGCCAAAAAAAAAAAAAGAAAACAGCATAAAGACAAATGTGGAAGAGACCAGCAAGGAGGTGTTAGCAAACTGCACAGAGAAGAAAAATGCAGGAGAAATGAACTTGGTCCTGGGAGATCAGGGTGATATGACCAGAGAGCGTAGCATCTAGCTAGGTCAGGAGGAATGAGAGGATCCCAAAAGGAGCTGAGGAAAGGGCAGATCAGGAAGAAGAAACTTAGGCAGGCATGAAAGTGTAGAGATTCAGGGTGTGTGTAGAAAACAGAATACAGCCCTATGGCTGAGATGTCGAATGAGGAGTTAAAATGGGGCCTGAAAGTCCAACCAAGTCTTCTGAGAGCTGAAAGGGGCAGCTGAAGTGTTGGGATTCTATCCCCCAACAGGAAGAAGCCCTGGCACATAGATCATAACAAGATTTTGCTAAGAGAATGTCAGCAGCAGTGTGACGAAAGCTCGATTCGTTAAATGAACCTCCAAGAACTCTGAAGTAATGCTGTCCAAAAGAAATATAATGCAAGCCACATATGTGATTTTAAAACTTCTTGTAACTACAATTTAAAAAAGTAAATATAAGCCAAATTAATTGTAATAGTATACTTTATTTTACCTAATTTATCCAAAATACTATATATAGTTTTGGACTTTCCCGGCAGTCCATTGTTTAAGACTTCACATTTCTAATGCAGGGAGCATGGGTCTGATCCCTGCTTGAGGAAGATCCCACATGCCACAAGGCCAAAAAACTTCAAAATATTATGGTTTCAACCAATGTAAAAATTATTAATGATATATTAATGTTTACCTCATACTAAGTCTTAGAAATGGGATGAGTATTCTATATCTGTGGCCAGGCTCAGTTCAGACTTTCCAGTATCACAAATGCTCGCTGTGGCGATGGCCACCGTGAGGGACAGCGCTGCTCTAGGACGTACGCACTAACAGACACTGGGGAGGGGACCTGGGCTGGCCTGGAGGCAAGACCCGAGAACAGTCTTGGGGAAGCCTGACTCTTTATTTCGCCAAATCTCCTTGTGTCCTGAATCCTTTTAGAATAACCTACATGGGAATAGTTGTTGTACCTTTAAAATCAAATATTCATAGAATGCCATGTGGACTTAGAAAATTCTGTTCTAGCTAAAGGTAAGTAAACCATTAAGGTAAGTAAAATCTCAGACACTTTACTTCATAATTACAATTGTTTCAATAAGGAATTTGGATCTTACAATATTTTAGCTGGAAAGGCTCAGCAATTATTTTACAAATTGTTCTAATTTTACAAATGGCAAAGACTCAGTATCACTCACCTAGATATTACTCCCGGCGCTGCCCAGTTTTTCCCTTTTTCTAGGTTACTGCCTGTGTGTGTATGTGTGCAAAAGACTGAGACAGAGGAACAAAGACAGGCAGCAGAGATGACAGGAGGAGGAGGACAGTACAGGAGCCTAGTGAGGCTTTTTTAAGCTACAGATGCCAGGCCACGCACTTACCTACTAAATCAGAGACCAACTCCCAGCCAAATTAAGGCAGTGCGATTGCTATAAAGACCTGTATTACCATTGGAAATAGTACAAAACACAGGAGAATTTTTCTTTTCTCCTTGCAAGTAAAAAGATTAGAAGCAATACGTTATTAAATTCCTCAGAGTGTTGACATAGGTGGGGGAGAGAGGGAGATAAGAGGTATTGAAGAATGCAGACAGACACCCATGTAGCCGAAATAACAGCCACTGACCTCCTGTAACAGAGAAGTCCTTGCACTGCAGGGGTTTTTACTGGTGTGTGTGTATCTGTAAAAATTTGGGGGGTGGAACCAAGTTGCTATGGTAAGGAAGGTGAAGTTGAGCACATATCAACCATCTTCATTCCTCACTTCCCTCTTAGCAGCAGTTATCTTCTCTTCAAAAAAAAAAAGGAGAAGAAAAAGAAAGGGAAATGTTTTATGCTATCACTTTAGGCACCAGTTTTTTAGTCTGATCAAAATATTGAACTATGGACTATCCTGGGTGTCCTAGGACATGCACAGTTATCAGTTTAGACCTCACTAGGGATGTGTCGGAGAAGGCAATGGCACCCCACTCCAGTGTTCTTGCCTGGAGAATCCCAGGGACGGGGGAGCCTGGTGGGCTGCCGTCTATGGGGTCGCACAGAGTCGGACATGACTGAAGCGACTCAGAAGCAGCAGCAGGGATGTATAGTCTAGAATGATCTCCAGATGATCTATTTTGAACTCCTCACCAAGATGAAAAACATTAGAGCACAATTTCCTAATTTTAATGTGTATGTCAGTTACCTGGGGATGCATTAAACTGCAGGTTATCATTCATAGGTCTGGGATGGATCCCCTGCATTTCTGATAAGCCTCTGGGTGATGCCTGTGCTGCTTGCCTGAAGACCACACAAAAGAGTAAAGCCCCAGAACATCAAATATTTGTCTGAACAAAGTATTGGAAGCATCCTTGGGTATTTCCTCCTTTCACATAATGTGAAAGTTAAAGTGGCACAGCCTTGTACAACTCTTTGCGGCCCCATGGACTGTGCAGTCCATGGAATTCTCCAGACCAGAATACTGGAGTGGGTAGCCTTTCCCTTCTCCAGGGGATCTTCCCAACCCAGAGATCAAACCCAGGTCTCCTGCATTGCCTGCCGAGTTTTTATCAGCTGAGCCACAGGGGAAGCCCAAGAATACCGGAGTAGCCTATCCCTTCTCCAGGGGATCTTCCCAACCCAGAGATCAAACCCAGGTCTCCTGCATTGCCTGCCGAGTTTTTATCAGCTGAGCCACAGGGGAAGCCCAAGAATACTGGAGTAGCCTATCCCTTCTCCAGGGGATCTTCCCAACCCAGGAATCAAACTGGGGTCTCCTGCATTTAGGCGGATTCTTTACCAGCTGAGCTACCAGGGAAGCCCTCACATGCTGTCCTCCCTGCATAAAAAGGCCTGTGGGTTTCCGCGGGCACCCTCCCTCCTACCACTGCGGGCTAGAATTTGAAAAGAGATGAAGCATTAGGAGATCCCAGGGATCTGAGCTGCCAAGCCTGCCTAGGAGCACATCTTTCTCATGAGGCTCACCTCCCTTCCTCCTTTCGCCTCTCAGGTATCTAAACTCGAACGAGAGAAGACTCAAGAAGCCAAGAGGATCCGCGAGCTGGAGCAGCGCAAGCACACGGTCCTGGTGACGGAACTCAAAGCCAAGCTCCACGAGGAGAAGATGAAGGAGCTGCAGGCCGTGCGGGAGAATCTCATCAAGCAGCACGAGCAGGAAATGGCCCGGACAGTGAAGGTGCGGGATGGCGAGATCCAGAGGCTCAAGTCAGCGCTGTGCGCGCTCCGGGACGGCAGCAGCGACAAAGTAAGGACAGCGCTCACCATCGAGGCCCGTGAGGAGGCCCGGAAACTGTTCGATGCCGAGCGCCTTAAGCTCTTACAGGAGATTGCGGACCTGAAAACGGCCAAGAAGCAGGTGGATGAGGCGCTGAGCAACATGATCCAAGCGGATAAAATCAAGGCTGGGGACCTCAGGAGTGAGCATCAGTCCCACCAGGAAGCCATCTCCAAGATCAAGTGGGAGTCGGAACGGGATATTCGGAGGCTGGTTAGTAACCCAGGGCAGAACCGTTCTCTTTCCAGGCTTCAGACAGCCTGGGGCTTGCTTTTTCAGGTGTTTTTTCGTGAGTGGATTACAAGCAGTGCCCCTCTTCTGTCTAGTGCTGTTCAAAATATAATATAAGTCGATAGGCAAATAGATGCACCCAGGCCAAAATTGGCATTGTAAAAGGTAAAAGATTTTGGAGTCATCTTTCTCATAAAGATTGGAAATTTCTAGCCTCACACGTATGGCAAGGTATTTATTTAATGGCTCGTTTCCTTGGGTGTATATAAAAATTTTCTGAATGATATACTCTTCCAACATCAGCATGTTTTGTAGGCTTTCCATTTGTAAAATGTTTTTACAGGGGCGGGGGGATTTTCTTTGGCTTTCAAGCTGTCTGAAAATGGCAGCCACTGGGAACATACTGAGGAATTCACGTGTTTTCTCCCCAGGAACCATGTCTGAAAGCAAGAAGCAGAGCTATAAAACCCCTAGTCATTTTACAAATAGATCTTCTTCCCCAGAGTAAATGAAGGCAATTCAAAATAAGGACCATTGTAATTCTTAAATTGGTTGTCATTCCTACCTAGCTTACTTGCTATTACCAATTTCTAAGACTTACTTCAACCCCTACTGAGTTGAAGCTTTTTTTTAATATGTATGACCAAAAGCCACATCGGTCTTTTCACTGTGCTTAAAAGTAAATAGAATTACTGTGTGAAAGCTATAATGTTGCAGATTGACCTTGTCTTAGAAGAAGTGTTTATTTGCATCTGTATTCAGAATGTTTAGCACCAGTTATAGCTGGGTTATATATTATCAAATTAACTATCACCTATTCAAGTATATTTTGTGCTTCTCTAAAAATATTTTCTTAGAAAAGAACTTAAAAAACACTTTCCTTCTTGTATCTATTGAGTCTAACCATTTATATTCTGAGAATTCTAATTATGTCCCTTGGACGATATCGCTAGGATTTCAATTTTATGTAAAAAGTTGTTATCAGAGGACATATTAGACAAAATTAAACATGTAATTTTCTTTGTACTGAAATACAGTGTGACTGTAAATGTTGCCTTTGCCAAACTTTGCAAATTTTTTTATCTGCAATTCGTGCTATTGTATTGGTTGACAATAAAGACCAAACGCAGTGCAGAAATATTGGTCTCTGCCCTGCCTTTGGTTTTTAAAACACCAATGGCTGTTGAAGAAAGAATCAGGATGTGAACTCTGGAGTCAGCAGGTAGGTAAATGAAATTAAATATTTTTTAAAATATTTAAAATTAAATATTTTACATTAAATATTTTTGTTTGTCAATGGTTTCAGTGTAAGTCTACTAGTATATCCACCCATCCATGGTTATAATTTTTTTCATGACTTCTTTTCACTGGCACATTGCAGAGACAGGCATGGTATCTCTCTGAGTAACAGTGTAAAATCTAGTTTCTCTGAATCTTAGTTCAAAAATTTAGTGCAAACAGAAAAATGGGAAACTTTTTCAGTAATACAGATGTGCTTGTCTTCATTTTTTCCTTCTAATCTTGTTCTTACCCCAACACCCAGTTCCATTTGTGGAACAGAAAGGGAGATAAATGGGAGTGATCCTGTGTCGAAAATTTCCCCAGGGAATTCTGATATGTACCCTCTCCCTACTTAAGAACTAGGAATTTGGAAGATTTTCAGTATTCTGAAACCAGAGTCCATGCTTATAACCAGTATGCAGTTGAGACTCCTTGACACTAGTTACTTGATAGTCTACAGAAAACCACTTTGAGAAAATGCTGCAAGGATAATCTTGGCATAAGTATGGCACAGTGCCTAATCGCATGGGCTCGAAGGTCATAAGTCTGTATTTTAAATCAGGCTTCATCATTTATTAGCCATATGACCATGATCAAGCTCTTTACCCTTTGGGTCCTCAGTCATCACCTGTGAAGCGGTGATAACAGAACTACATAATAGGATTGTATCAAAATGAGATAAGATATGTAAGACCCTGAATGCATTGAATGTATTAAAAGATCAATAAATTTCAGTTATGATGATGAGAATGATCATATGGGTGTGACGAGATGATTTCCCACCAGGTTTATTTATGTAGGGTACCTCAAAACCAACTAGGAACATGCAGATCTGGAGCTCTGGTAAACTGTAAATAAACCATGGGTAACAGATCTAACAAATGAACATGCTTCTTAGATAAGAATAATACTAGACTCATCTCCTACAAGGAGACAAAAATAAAGACAATGCTTTTACTCCCAAATTAACAGGACAGTGTTTGATTACTTGCCAAGTTATCAGATGATATCCCAGGACCATGACCTCCCCAAAATGACCTAAAATTTAATCGTGTGACTTGGAGGCGTAGCTCACAAATAGTTACATGTGGGGAAATGCGATTATATAACACAATTTCTGTCTCAAATATGGTCAAAAATGTATTTTGGTCTTAGGAACACAGCAAAGAAATATTTATACAAAGTGATTTGTTATGTGTAAGGAGACACTCTTATAAAGAGGAGAACAGCATAATATTATTTATATTAAATGTGTCTACTTGCCTACTCTATTTCCATTTTTAATATTCTCATAAAATATAATGAAATGAGAAGAAAGGCTTTACCCAAAGGCTATGCTTTCTTCGAAGATTGTTTATAGACAATAATTTCACTAGCCCTCACTCAGGGGGCAGAAAGTTTTTAGTCTGGTGGAAATCTGATCAACGGGTACCAAATACTTTTGGCCTTTAGTTGAGAAGTATTTCTGAGACCATGCTCAGACTTAACAATAAATATATCCCACCGATACAGGTGGGAAAACAGTGGTTAATATTGCCAGGTATTTTCCATTCCTGTTCTTGTCCAAACCATGATTTTCTGATGGTAGTAATAAAATGGTTGCTAAGAACTGGCTCCTCTTGAAAATGGATAGGAATGAAAGGAGCTATATAATATGAACCATGGAAGGACAAATTCACCACCTGAATGCAAACATACTGGCCTTAGAAAATGATGAGGCTACTAGAAATACTGAAGCTTCTTCAGTTGCAAATGACCTGCTTATTGTTGTTACTGCTTTTTAAAAGGAATTCAAAGATCGTTCCCCCAAATAGGAAGTAACATCACACATTGTCCTGGGAGACATTGTAGTGGAATATTTAATATCTGTCTTTAATTAACACTAATAACCTGTCTTCGAGTTAACTTTTGCTTTCTATATCCAACCACTCAGACTATTTCAAACAACATGCTGAATCACAGCATCTACACAGAATATACTAGAGAGAAAAATATTACCCTCCTTGACACCAGTTTTGCCTTATTCCTGAATTAAATATACTTGTATTCATGATTCTTTTTTCCTGTTTCAATGAGCAGAAAGAAGCTAAGCTCATACCATTGTGAAGATGCATTTTTTTTGCAGCATTGTTAAATAAAATATCCTGGGTGTCATTTAATTCAGATGGATGAGATCAAAGCCAAGGACAGGATCATCTTTTCTCTGGAAAAGGAACTGGAGACCCAAACAGGCTATGTACAGAAGCTCCAGCTCCAGAAGGAGGCTTTGGATGAACAGCTCTTTCTGGTCAAGGAGGCTGAATGTAACATGAGCAGTCCGAAACGAGAAATCCCAGGAAGGGCAGGAGACGGCTCTGAACACTGCAGCAGTCCAGTAAGTCTATTCAAATTGAAGTTAAAGACTCAGGAGTCATCTTTTATTTAGTACCTAAGTTTTACTTTTCACTTAAGCTCTTTTCCTGTTTACTACAGAGAAATCAATTCTATCTCCTGCTGTAAAACCAGGGAGTATCTTGGGAGCAGGGTTTTCTATACTCATAGACAACAAAGTGATCTGAACTGCTATTAGCTGATCACAAGAGAATTACAGATCTTTTAAAATTCTTCATAGAATTTTTCTAGCCAAATGATACCTGTCCGACATCAGTGTATTTTAAGAATTGTCAATTAGATGAAAATACTTTGCCTCTTGCCAAGACTGGGAATTTTCCTTTGTATGAACAATTGAGTTGGAAACTGGTAAAAATGGTTATCATGTACAGGGGTCAAAATGTGTAACTGTGTAAAAGACTAAATCATGTGTAACCAGCATCTGAAAACTTCAAGTCTGGTTGAGTTTGATATTTATTTTCCTGTATTTTCATCATTTTATATGAGAAAGTATTTTTAGAAATGTAGTGATAGAAATCAGCTTGTATATAGTTTACTTTCATATCTATATCAAAGTATTTATCTGCTAAAAGGATGGCAACGTATTATTTAGGAACAAAGATAGATTTCAAAGTATTGCTAATACTTAGAACTCAGTAATGAATAATTTATGGATATATATATATATATATCTCCTGGTAGGTGGGAAAAAGAATACTGAACTAGATTTTAGCAGATGTAAGTTTTAGTTCTATCACTGAAACCTACCTGCAGTGTAGCAAAATTGTCAAGAGAATATGTTCTGAAGTCATACCCTTTAGTTTAAATTCTGGATCTGCCAATTGTTGTGTGACTTTAGCAGATCCTTTGACAGCTCAGAGTTCGCTCGTCTGTAAAACAGAGGCAATAGTGGTACTGCGCAGAGCTAGTCTGAGGTTAGGAGAAAAGATATGCAAAATACTGAGCATGGAGTCTGGTGCATAGCATCCAATATATGCTAGTTATTGAGCTACTGTTAGAGGTCTTGAACAACTTAGACCTCCCTAAATCTTCTCAGTTCTGCAAAATCTTCCAGGATACTATGAATCCAGAGATATAATGTGTGTGGAACTGCTTTGTCAACAGTAGAGCACTGTCAACATGTAAGATGATAATGGACATGTAAGTGTGTAATGGTCCTGTGGACTCTAGAGCACAGAATTAGTCTATGATTGCTATGTGTGAAGTGATTCCATGTCTGTTACACCAGTGTGGAAGCCAGCTGATCTGGGCAAAATCTACCAGCAAAGTCTGTCCATTAATCTACTGTGTCTCATACATGGAGGTAATGCACCAGCCTTCTGAATCTGACCTTTTTCTCCAAAGGTATGCAGGAATTTGCAGATCCCATCCCCACCTCCTATTATAGACTCTCTTTGGCTAAATGTAGTGACAGGACACCTCTCTAACCTGTGGGAAGCACTGTGCAGCCATGCCATAAGGGATGCTCCTTGGGCCTCATGTAATCACAGCATGACCCTGATCTCACAGCTCACAGGTCTCATAGACTGATCCAGCTTTCTACCACTTCCTTTGTCAGGAGTCAGGGCCCCAGGGAGTATCTGCCACATAGAATTCATTTGCAGTTTCAACCAGGCGTGATCTTAAACCCAAGCAGTGAATCTGGGGGTTTGGAATAAGGTAAATATTTACTCTCTTCTGAATAAGAGGACATTTTACTCTCAACTCATAAGCCAGATGAAAGGAACTAAGCCTGTTACTTTTAAGAGCAGTACTCTGAAACTTTGTGAAAAGTTTTGTTAAAGAAATTCCCATTTTAATTTTCTTGGGTAGGATTTGCGAAGAAATCAAAAGAGAATAGCCGAGTTGAACGCCACGATAAGAAAATTAGAAGACAGGAATACCTTGCTTGGAGATGAACGAAATGAATTGGTGAGTTCTAAGCAGATTTTTTTTCAAATTTTATTATTTTTTAGGCATTTTGTTATAGTAGTATGTCCACGTTCATTCATTCAGTCATGTCCAACTCTTTGCGACCCCATAGCCTATAGCCCACCAGGTTGCTCTGTCCATAGAATTTTCCAGGCAAGAAGTCTGGAGTGGGTTGCCATTTCCTACTCCACGGGATCTCCCTGACCCAGGGGTCAAATCCTTGTCTCCTGCACTGGCAGGTGGATTCTTTACCACTGAGTCACCTGGAAAGCCCCTATAGTAGTATATATGATGTCATAGTACAGAATAGTAAAGAAAAGTGCACAAATAATGAAGGTACAATTCAATAAATATGCCCAATGTGTAGTACTCATGTGACTACTAGCCTGATGAGTTAGGTGGAAGACTACCAGCATCTCCGAACTTCGCCTTCTTGAGACCTCTCTCGATCACCATCCTCGATTACCATCCTTCTAAAGTTAACCTTGGTACTGAATTCTCTTACTATAGATGTCTATCGCCATTTTAAAAATGTGTTGTAGGAAATTCCCTGGAGTTCCAGGGCTTAGGACTCGATGCTTTTACGGCCAGGGCCCAAGTTCAATCTTTGATCAGGAAACTAAGATACCACAAGCTGTGCAGTGTGTCCAATAACCACCAAAAAAAATGTGTTGTAAATGGAATCATACAATAATTATCCTTTTGTGTCTGGCTTTTTGCTCAGTGTTACATTGATGAGAGTCATTCATTGTGTTGCATATAGAATTCATTCATGTTCACAACTTCATCTTATTCGTCCCTGGTGGCTCAGAGGTTAAAGCATCTGCCTGGAATGCTGGAGACCCAGGTTCGATCCCTGGGTTGGGAAGATCCCCTGGAGAAGGAAATGGCAACCCACTCCAGTACTCTTGCCTGGAGAATCCCATGGAGGGAGGAGCCTGGTAGGCTACAGGCCATGGGGTTGCCAAGAGTCGGACATGACTGAGCGACTTCACTTCACTTCACTTCTTCATTATAGAAGTATATGGTATATATATATATATTTTATTATAAAAACATATGGTACAATATGTATATACAATTACATATGGTAAGTATATGTATATATTTATTCATCTATTGTTAATGGATGTATCTGTTGTTCTGTGATAGTTTGAAGTTGTTAATGGTTCTACTACATCATGTCCTGGTGAGAAAATATGTTCATGTCTGGGGGGACTATACCAAGGGGCAGAATTACTGGATCATAGAGTATACATGGAGTCAGTGTCAGCACTTGTTACCGAGCAGTTTTCCACAGTTGTTATGACAATTAAACTCCCTCCAATAATATATGAATTGCATTTTCTCCTTGTCTTCATAAACATGTAAAGATAATATTATAGATCATTTTAGTCATTTTGGTGGGTATGAGGTGTATTCTTATTATAAAATTTTCATTTTTATTTTCCTTCTTACTAATGAGGCAGAGTAACTTTCCAAATATCTAGTGGCCTTTTTGATATCCTGTGCGATTTGCCCTTTGTCTTTTGCCCGTTTTCTTTTGTGCTACTTTCATTTGCTTATTGGTAGTAGGAATTGTTTACATAATTTTTAGATGTTTATGTTTAAAACATCCTGTCATAGAGTTTACACTTTTTTTGGTGGCTGTTGCTATAATGCGGTTATTTTCAGACTCTAAACAGAGGGACACATTGTCTTATGTCTTCCCAGTTAAAGCGTGTGCGGGAAACCGAAAAACAATGTAAACCTCTTCTGGAAAGGAACAAGTGCCTCGCCAAGAGAAATGATGAACTGATGGTGTCTTTGCAGCGCATGGAAGAGAAACTAAAAGCCGTTACCAAGGAAAATTCAGAAATGGTGTGTATCACACACTCTGCAAAAGGGCAGCTTCCTTGTTTTTATTATGCCACTAAGCTGACTTCCTGGTCTTCCCCAGTTTATGTTTAAAATATTATACAGTGCTGTTTGTGAAAGCTTAGATTTTTCCTTTATAAGAAGGAAGGAAGAACCCATAAGGAAGAAATCAAGAGCAGGCTGCTGGCTCTGAATTTTATGGAGTTTCTAAATTTTGCAGAACGATAGGAGGACTTCCAGGAATCTGCACACTCTCCAAAAGCTCCAAAATAGAGAAGCAGAGTTCCAACCTGTCTCCTCAACCATGGAAGCCTGCTTCCAGGATGAACAACAAAGCCCTCCTACAGCACAGGGGACTATATTCAATATCCTGTGATATCACAATTATCCTATGATAAACCAGAATGGAAAAGAATATGAAAAAAGAATACATATGTATACATATGTATAACTGAGTTACTTTGCTCTACAGAAGAAATTAACACATCATAAATCAAATATAATTCACTAAAATTTTTTAAAAATAAATATTTTAAAAAGAAGCCCCCTTCCAAGAGTTTTACTAATGTGTTCTTTACAGAACAGTATAGTAAGTACCCACATCTTCTAAGATCTTGCATAATAACTAGAAATAGATGCCATCATTTGCCTTATATAGAGAGGTGATGTGCTAATGTGCTCTCTCACAGACTTCTAGTCCAGCTGTAGAGATCTTCAGACATTCCCAATGATTTCCACCTATTATAGCAGACAAAATATACGTGAAGATATTAGTTGGTGTGTGTGTCTTTGTATTGAAGCTAGGCAGTTTTCACGTTTAGCTGGAACCTCATAAAATTTCTACAAACATTTTATATTAACCACTGAAGTTTGGGATTTTTAAAGTCTCCACCTATACTTTCTTTTTTTTCAACTCAGAGAGAAAAAATCACATCCCATCCACCCTTGAAGAAATTAAAATCTCTAAATGACCTCGATCAAGCTAATGAAGAACAAGAGACAGAGTTTCTAAAACTTCAGGTCATTGAGCAACAGAACATTATTGATGAGCTCACAAGGGTAGGTCTTGGTTAATCTGTAAACTCTAAGCTGTTCTCAAGGACAAGTAGGCAAGAAATCAGCATACGCTAGAAGCACTTAATAATTTTGAATTAGCCCCAAAGGTCCAAGTTCATGTGATCAATATGTAAATAGGTTCAAAAGACTATTCCAAAACTCCTTTATATCCTTTAACTGTTTTCTATCTTTTCAGTTATAATCCTTTGTTAACTAATTTGATAACTCAAATAATAGCTACAGAGCACATTAAAAGAATTCCCAAATGTATTATATATGAGTAGGTTGATGGTGTGATATATCTTGTAATTTACCTTCTAGTATCAAGATTCTGAGTCTCAGAGATTAAATATTTTGCCTACAATAACAGGACTATAGGCCTCTTATTTCCCAACACCTGATTCAGTGTCTGGTAGATATTTGTCAAATGAACAGCAATGTCACAATGACATGACAGCTGAAATTCCAGTCCAGATGTTCTGAGGACTTCAGTACCTGCTGAAGTAGGTCAAGCAGTTGTTACTCCCATCTGCATCTGGCTGAGACCTATGTTACGTTAAAGTCACTCAGTCATGTCCAACTCTAATTCTCCAGGCTAGAATAGTGAAGTGGGTAGCCTTTCCCTTCTCCAGGGGGGTCTTCCCAATGTAGGGATTGAACCCAGGTCTGCTGCATTGCAGGCAGATTCTTTACAAGCTGAGCCACAAGGGAAGCCTGTGTTACCAACAGCTTGGACTAAGACCTGTATCTGCATTTGGGTTTTCCCCTTTGCCTCTCTGTCTTTATTCTGCAAGTGACATCTGTGATCACCCTAACTTCATGACCAAGCCAAGGCTTACAGAGATGTGATGGGAGAACTTCAGACAGTATTCTCCAGAGTAGTGTGAACAACATGATTTACTGCTATTGAGGACAAAAAGGATTATAAATTCTGCTTATATTTATGGTTCACCTTTTAAAAATTTTCTATATTGAGTGTATGTTATAATGCATATGCGACATTAAGGAGAGTCATCTAAGTATAAATTTTTAAAGTTTTGAATATATTGAGATTGGATGATCAAATTATTTTTGTTTATAAAGGTGGGGAAAAATTAACACCACTGGCTTAATCTAGGTTATTTGTTAAACATGCCCTTTAAATCTCTATGCCCCTCACTTCAGTTCCACATCCTTAAGAACTCATAAATCTCACAGATTCACTAGTCTAAGAATTTGCTTGACTTTGAGTATCCTCAGTTTAAGCTAAGTTTCTTACAGAATTTTGAGATGTTGAGGCATTTCTACCAGACTTTCAGACAGACATAAGTGTTACTTATTTCTTCTACTTTTGAATTTGTACAGTAACCATATGGAATACTTAGAAGGTGGACACCAAATTCCCAGAGTATCTCCTTTCACAAAAAGAATGAATTAAGAAATCAGTCATTATATCTGGGCTTCCTTGATAGCTCAGTTGGTAAAGAATCCACCTGTAATGCGGGAGACCCCATTTGATTCCTGGTTCAGGAAGATCTACTGAAGAAGGGATAGGCTAACCACTCCAGTATTCCTGGGCTTCCCTTGTTGCTTAGCTGGTAAAGAATCAGCCTGCAATGTGGGAGACCTGGGTTCAAACCCTGGGTTGGGAAGATCCTTTAGAGGAAGGCAAGGCTACCCATGCTAGTATTCTGGCCTGGAGGGATCTGAGGAAACTGAAGAATCCTACTTTAGGAGAAAAATGAATAGCTATTTTGTACTTCATTTCAAGTATAAAATAAAGGATGCCAATTAGGAGCACAGTGTACTTCCTGACTGTGAGGCTCTCAGATCCACACAGATTATCATGAAAAGTTGTAAAATATTCTTCCTTTGAAAATACTTAAGTATCAAATCCAAAATTGCCCAATTTTACAAAACATAATCTTATTTTAAATAGAAATATGTCATGCCTCATGGAAAAAAAACAACTCTGGCTTTCAAAACAAAACAAAACAAAAACCTATAGGGAAATATGTACCAACTCAAGATCTAAAAAGCTTTTCATCTCTTTTCCAGGACCGGGAAAAGCTCATTCGTAGAAGAAAGCATAGAAGAAGTTCCAAGCCAATTAAGGTAATGAGGAAACTAGGTTATCAGGCTTTTACCATACACAAGCATAGCCAGAGGAGTGAGGCTTGCCAAGGCATCTTCCTGCAAAGACATGATATATCAGATATTCCTGAACTGTAGCAGAGCATGGGGTTTATTTGCCAGAAGAAAATCTTTCCTCTTGATAGTTCTTAGAAGTCCAAAAGTGATTGTGTTGTTGAAAAAAATAATTGTGTTGTGGATTTTAAGCTGAAAGTGTTTGCTTTAGTACAGGTTTTCTGAGTGGAGAACCCACTAGATTTGACATAGAAAGGGTTATCTGTTCTCTGACAAGCTGGAGAGTCACGCTTCAAGAACATGCATGACATATGATTTGATGTCTCCCATGAATAATATTAGCATCTGATACCCATCCTATAATTGATTAAATTATATTTTCTTTATTCACTTGGACAATATTATTGATAATGCCAATTCTAATATCTGTATAGCCTCTTAAAATCCACAAAGTTTTGCTATTTAATTTGTCAATTTGTTTGATTTTTTTAAACAATTGCCTCATTTGATAACGCACATTGAGGTACAAAAAAATGGGGGCTTGAATCTACTACCAGTGAAATGTACAAATGTTTCCTTACTTTCTAGAAAGATAGAATGACAAGATGTATCCAAAGCCCAAATACATGTTTATTTCTTTAATCATAAAGTCTTCTAAGAAAATTAATTATAGACTTTGCAAAATATATGTAGTAGATATTAATCACATTATTTATACTTTAAAAAATACAAAATAGTAATTAAGTAAAAATTATAAAGCCACTTAAAATGATGCCATTGAATAATGAAGATATGGGAAAATGTTTATAATATTTAAAAACACAAAAAACAGTTGCCTCGTTTAATTTGAATGTGGAATTAAGATGATAGGATTTGATAATCCCCTTCTCATAGATACCTGAACTTTCAGAACTTCTTGATTATAGCTTAAATACCCAACAGAAGAAATCACATAAAATCAGCATGATATACAATATAACATAAGAGAGGATCCAAGGTTTTTATAAAGAGAGCCAAATATTAATCTTCCTCCAAAGTATCAAAGTAAAATAACATAGAAGAAACATTTATTGGAATTATTGTGTTCATGCTTAATATGTTTATTTTATCAAAGAAACATTAAAGGAGCTATGTGTTCCCTGTTCATTTGCATGTCTGCAGTTGACAGTGTGTTGGTAATGTGTCAACTTTCCCCACTTAAGTTTTTTTGGTAAATGTGTGCTGTCCCTCCATTAGAGGCCTATTTTGGACCCATTTATTGGCTATGATGAGGACTCCATGGATTCAGAAACATCATCAATGGCCTCATTTAGAACAGACCGAACACCAGCTACTCCTGATGACGACTTGGATGAGGTAAGCTTTTTTACTTTTCTCATCTTTTCTGATATCGTTACATCTTTCCTTGAAGGGAGAGAAAAAGCATTTCACTTTTCATCTCCTTTATGAAAAGCACGTACTCTCATAACAGTGACCAGTTTTGAGATCTTGCCTGGCTTTATTACCTCTTGGAAAAGAGCTACACTTAAGTTATGTAGCCCTTGTAGAAACTTCCTCTGAAGTTCAGCTCTGTAGCTTGAAGATTTTTTTCAAGATATATATAATTACTCTCCCAAATTCTTCATCCAGAGAAAGTGTGAACCAAATGACAAGCTTAGAAGAACAAGCTTTTTTTTCTGATTTGTTTTTATTTTTTTATTTAAACTTTTTATTTTATATTGGGATATAGCTCATTAATAATGTTGTAATAGTTTTAGGTGGACAGCAAAGGGACTCAGCCATATTTTCATATATATATATATGTACCTGTTCTCCCCCAAACTCCTCTTCCATCCAGGCAGAGTTCTGTGTACTATGTAGTAGGTCCTTGTTGGTTATATTTTCATATATATATATATGTACCTGTTCTCCCCCAAACTCCTCTTCCATCCAGGCAGAGTTCTGTGTACTATGTAGTAGGTCCTTGTTGGTTATATTTTCATATATATATATATGTACCTGTTCTCCCCCAAACTCCTCTTCCATCCAGGCAGAGTTCTGTGTACTATGTAGTAGGTCCTTGTTGGTTATCCATGAACATCCCAAACTCCCTAACTATTCCTTTCCCTCTCCCTTCCCTCCAACAACCGTAAGAAGAACAAACTTTTGAATTTAAGTCTAAGACAGTGTTTAGCACAGTGTGCTCTGTAGGCCACCTTCAGCAGAACTATCTAGGGTGTTCAGTTACTGTGGAAGTTCCTGGACCACACAACTCTTGACTCAGGATCTTGAGGATGGAATCCCCAAACCTCTCTGATAATTGTGTTACGTTCTCAAGTTTGAGACCTAAAGCTGTAAAACTATGTTTTTGTAATTTACCTGGGGAAGAAGTTGTTAGATATGAATATATTGCAAGGAACTGAGACTAAAATTCTGATTAATATCTCCTCAAATTTGCATCCAAAATCTGGGTATAAGTCCAAAATTTTCTGTAATCCAATCCCAAATGGGCAATAATCAGAAATATAAAAATAAGTAAATGCTTCTTTTATTTATAAATACTTAAATATTTCTGCAATTTGCATCTTAAAAGTGTTATAGTGTTTGTGCCTGTAACATCCTTTAAAATTAAGAATAAAATTACATAGAATCCAAAATTATGCAAACTTTTATTTCTCTTTAAACAATTTGCATGGACACAGGACGTGAAAATAACATAATTATTTTTTGGCTTTTTTTTTAACCTCAAGAGTTTGGCAGCTGAAGAATCTGAGCTGAGATTCCGACAATTAACAAAAGAATACCAGGCTCTCCAAAGAGCATATGCCCTCCTGCAGGAGCAGACTGGAGGCATCATTGATGCTGAAAGAGAAGCAAAGGTTAGTATACATCTGCGCCAGTGCCCTGAATGGGCTTGCAACAGCCGTAGCATAAAAGTGCCACAGACATAAAAGTATCAGTAGGATAGCTTTCCTTGTACCCTTCTCTCCTATGCAGCTTTTGAACTGCTTTATCTTTTATGTCAACAAACGTTGGCTCTAGAAACATTAGAACCAGCTTAGATCAATGCTTTTGTTCCTTTACAGACATTTGAGTGCCTAGTTCTCATTTATGCTATTTGAAAGCTTACACTTTCAAAGTTAGACAGTGTTGAATTTTGATAATCCATTTTTGTTTAGTTTCTTGCTTGAAAAATAAATTCATCTTTCAAAAGCAATGGTTAGCCAGTTCCTTTTCTTAGTTCATAAGTGCCCAGCATTACATTGACAGCTTACTGAGAATTATCACTGATAATATCTCACTTAACCCTTGTGCCAGCCCTCTATGGTAGGTATTTTATAATAGAGGAATTTGAGGCTCAAAGAGGTTAATTGAATTGCTCAAGATCACACAGCTAATAAATGGAAAACTGTTGATTCCAAGTCATATTTTACTAGGTCAGTAATTTTTTTTCCATTATCTTGCAACTGCCTCACATAAGTCTATTAAAACACACACACACACACACACACACACACACACAGTACTAATACTTGACATTTACTGAGTCCTTGCTGTATTTCAAGCATTGTTCTGAGTATTTTGTACACATTATCTTATATAATCCTAAAACAACTCTATAAGTTAGATGCTATTATTAACTCCTTTCTAGAGGGGAGGAAATAGTAGCTTAGTAGAAGTTAAATGTAGCTTAGTTATGTTAAGGCCAGGATATGTAGCTTATAGGAAAGCTAGGATACGAACCTAGTCCTCCTGAGTTCAGTCATCACCACCATGCCATAACTGCCTCACATGTTAGTTTACATGGGTCAAAAATGAATGTGACCATCCAGTGATTTTATCTTATTTCCTTATTAGAAGGTCTACAGTGTACTGAGGAGTGCTGTAGGAACTATGTTAAGTTGGTTAGTGGGAAAGGATAGATATTATAACTATATATGTTTAAATGGTAGCATTCATACATACGTATATGCACACACACATACCTAAAAGAGGAAACTTTTTTTAAAAAAAACCCATGGTGAACTGAAATAAATAGATAAGCAATCATTAGGAAAGGATGTGTGTGTGCTTTCATGTCTATGCCCAAGTACTATAAGAGTTGTGGATTCTTTTATCAGTATTTACTACCCATTCTTATGAGCATAGGATTGGTCAATGCAAATAACAGCATATGCCTTGTTTTTTGGAGAGGTGATGATGTAGAAACCAGTTCTCTCTTTAGTCTCACTCTCCCATCAAAATACAGGTTTAGAAATGTTTATGGCCATTAAAGTAAGAAAGCTTACTATTCTAAGCAAAATAGTCTAAAACAAATCAACATGTGGGAAAAAGAGTAATAAATTTAAAGAAATTAGAAATACAAAAATAGTTAATATAGGTGAAAAAGTTATCAGAGAAAACAGAAGACAGTTGTTTCAATACAAGAAATAAATAGGTTAAAGGTAACATAAAATAATTCATTCAAAGTTAAAATAATTCTTAGCAAGCTAAGTTTGAAATTTTTAACCTGATAAAGGTAAATATAATATTTAGCAGTTCAAAGAAATATTTTCCTCACAGTGAACAATAAGAAAATAATCCTTACCATCGCTGATTTTGTTCAACTTTATACCAAAGAAGCTATCCAGATCATAAGCAATGAAAAACAAAAAATGTGTATGGCCAGAAAATAAAAACAGATAATAGGATCATATAGAGAGAGAATAGAAGAGAATCTAAAAAATAACTATACTAAATGAAATAAGGTCATTCCATACAAAGCAGTGTCCCAAACTGCTGATGTGTATGCGTATGCACACACATCACACACACACACACACACACACACACAAAGCACATGATAGATACATACATAAATACTTACACAGATTTGCATTTAGACTTACATATAAGGCACAGAATTGGCTTTGAAAGGTTGTGGAGAGGCAAACGCAAGAAGACTTTCCAGAAGGGCACTTGTTCAAAGAAAGAAAGAAATGGAGAGGTTCAAGGCATATTTAGGAAACGAGATCACTAGGTGGTAAGGAGTGGACCCTGAACTGATGAATGGTGGGGAAAGATTGGAAATATAAGACCAGTTCTCGAATCCCAAACTAAAGTTTAAATTTTAACCTGATGGTAAAGGGAGCCACTGAAAGTTACATGCAGAGAATTTAGAATGTAAAAATAGATTTTAAAGTTTCTTCAATGGTAGCAAATTATTTTTTCTTCTCTCTCATTGTTGAGTTCTATTCAGGGAACATGACGGGAAGAAAAAATGTAGAACTGCCATTTTACTTACTGAGTTCTGGAATTTTGATTTCGCTAGGCTCAAGAACAACTCCAGGCCGAGGTGCTAAGGTATAAAGCCAAAATAGAAGATCTGGAAGCGACTCTGGCTCAGAAAGGGCAGGTAGGCATTTGGTTGCTCACACTTCTGCAGATGCAGACGATTCAATCTGACCTTCCACTAGATCACCCTGTGCCCATTCAGGACACGGCTTGGCTCTCCACAGTGATCTTCTCAAACTGTGTCCGAATGTTGAACTCTCTGTTTCTGTCCCTGGTGTTTTGGTGGCCAGAGCGTGAACCCAGCTACAAGAGCGAATGAGGCTGGGCAAGAGAGAGAATGCCCAAGGAAGAGGAGCGCTGCACACTTAGCCTAGAGTGATCATGAACTGCTAAGACCAAGACCCGCCCCTCAAGCTGCATTCTTTGCCTCTATGCTACATTGATGGTTCTGCATTTTAATGTTTTCCATCCATATGTATCTAGCCTGTGTGCATTCTGACCCCTTTCACTTTTTGCCTGTGTGGTCACTTCTGAGTCCCCAGAAGGCTGGTCCTGGATTATTCAGACTGAAAAAGATAGGGTTAGCGAGTGACAGTGAAAAGGGGGTTAAATTTTCCTGGCAACTTTGGCCCCAACATCTTAGAATGAGGAGCTGGCTGGGGTGAGTGACATTTACCAGTTGCTGGCAGGCAAACAAACCGGGTGGAGAGAAGACAGCTCTGGCAAAGTGGTTTGACGACACATGCTCTTTCGTGCCACTCTGAAATGCTGACTGCGCGATATTCTTTGTCAAACAGGATTCACACTGGGTAGAAGATAAACAACTTTTCATTAAGAGAAACCAGGAGCTTTTAGAAAAGGTATGTGGGGCACAACACCCTAATGGGGCAGAGGAGAGACTGATGAGAGATCCAGGAGCAGCAGGGGGTCCTCTCAGGAGTGGCACAGGGGCTAGGGGACGGGGAGGCTTTTCCGGCTGTGCTCCCCTCTGCTGCGTGCCCAACCGCATCTCTGTCACTGCCATCACCATCAGTTGAGTGGCCCGTGGTGTGCATGGCTCTGTGCTGGGCATTGTGCCAACTTGAAAGATGTGATCCCTGAAACCTATTGATTTGTTGCATATATATATACTGTATATTTACTGTACATATATATATACCCATACGCACACACATCCTATGTGGTTGTCCGTCTACAAGAACACTTATGAATAGGACTGATGATTTTGTACAAGGAAGTGACTCCAAGACATGCTGCAACCTAGCCTTGACTGGGTTCTCACTGTTAACTTTTTGCTAATCTTGGCTGCTTATTTATGTATTTATTTTATGAAAGAACATTTCAAAAGATACATCCAAAGCATAAAGGAGCGTGTCCCGGAGGTTGTTCAACAAATCAAGATATAGAGGCATGGTTTTGGCCCAATAGATAGAATTTATTTGGGTTAGCTGAACGTAGGCTTTTTATTTGGGGCAGCGAAATACAACAGAGATCATTTTACATTCAAACATGGCTTTTCCTTTGGTATTAACATTTGCCTTTGATTACGTGAAGTGATTACAAAATAACCTTATATTATTCTTGACAAAAAGAGAAAGACCATGTGAGTAAGGGAAGTAATTCTGAAGGGTGACACAGAATTATGTAAAAATTATTTTAGAATTGTTTCTACCAATATTCACTGGCCTTGACAAGTAATGAAAATGAACTGCAACACCCTGGTAAGCATGGTAAGGGAAAGAAGATGGTTGTCCTCCCTTCCCACTGGTCGTGTCTCACTTTCTGCATGATAAGAGACAGAGCTGATGTATAGATGTAGGGTAGGTATTCCAGGATTGAGGACTGGTACTCTCAGAAAGGTTAATGATCCCTGTAAAGAAACTTTATGGACACTGGCCCTCGTTTTTCAATTGCAGCCACCTGTGAACCATTAATATAATGGCTAGTGCTACGCACCAGATCCAGGAATTTCCCCAAATATCCCATCTCTGATCTCAATCCAAGACTCTAGGAAATAGTCAACTTATAAAAACTTTCAAATGTTTATTAAACCACAAAAATCTAGTGTAAAAAACTTGGTTGACTACATAAATTAATGTCATATAGTATCTCACTTCCCCCTATATTTATTTTTCTATATCAGGAGGCTAAGTGAAAAGAGAATTTTAGTAGTCTCTGAGATGCCCAGTAATAAGTGTTATCACACTGTTTATCATCTAAAAAAAAGCTCCCATTATGTCTGTCTGATTTCCTTTGGTCTATAAAGGGAATTTTTGAGCTCAGCCTTCCAAGAGTAAAAGAAAACCAAAGCAACAATAAAACTAAACACTCTACTTCAAGTGTTTATGCTTGAGAACGTAAGATTTGCTCTAGATTAAAAAGCCCTTGATTTTTTATTTCTAAATTCAAGATTTTAAACAGTTACCGCACAGAAGGCCCACTCACACAGCTAATATTGAAGGCAGCCCAAACCGATTGCAGACCATGAGAATGTTCTGATGCCTTGTGCACATGGGTTCTGTGTATATATACAGTATATATGCAGGGCAAGGCAGGTTTGTACACAAGCTTAATGGCATACTTCATCAGGTTATACTAGACATCCTACAGGAAAACCCTGTGGGAAAACAGAACGGGGAGGTGTCCTTTTGGATTGAGGAGCTAGGGGAAGCCTCCTATGGTAGGAGATGTCATGGAAGTGTAGGATGTCCTCACATAGAAAAGGAAATGGGAGAGCCCTTTTCAGGCCGAGATGGGCCGACTGAGCTCCTGGAGTAATCAGACCATAGGGTAGATCTGGGTTTCTAGATCCAAGTGCATGTAATCGCATGTGAGTGAGTGTGTGTATGTATGTAGACAAACAGTGATAACACCTAAATATGATGAGCACATTATTAAAGTTTTTTATTTCCATATTGAGACTTTGGCTTTATTCTGAAGGTAACTAGAATTCAACAAAGTGTTGTGTAGAATCAGAGCTGTTTTATAAAAAATATTTCTTCAGCAACCTGTAACTCCAGAAATAAGAGGTGTCAGTCTCCATTGTTTGCATCATATAATCTAGTTCTTGAATGCTGTCCCTGACCACATGGGACAGATTCATTTTTCACAGGGTCCCTAGACTTGATCTCAATGAATGGAGTATCCTCCAGCATTTTCCTCTATGACCCAAACAATTCAACCAAAGGGTAACTAGAAGGAAAGCCAAAGATTTATTTTATTCACATGTACTTGGGATTTTTTCTTCATGATCTAGATGCTTTATTCACTGAGTAAATGAATGCTGTCCATGCTTGCTTTGCAAAGTTGTAGATGCTTTTTTGCAATGTCCACCTAACTTGAGGATTTACTTTATTAGATAGAAAAACAAGAGGCAGAAAATCACCGTCTCCAACAGGAACTACAGGATGCCAGAGACCAGAATGAGCTGCTGGAGTTTCGAAACCTAGAACTAGAAGTAAGGAACTGATGATGATGATAAAAATAATCATGACAATTAACATACACTGATCCCACTCTAGGTGTGAGGTGCCGAATTAAGCATTTCAGATACATACACACCCTGGACCTCACAGCCACAACCAAGATTTGATTGATGAGGCAACTGAGGTTAAATAACTTGCCCAACTCCTGTGACTATTCAGTGGTGAAACACTGATGCAACTCAGAATTGTCTGCCTTTATGAAAAAGACTAATGAATAATTTTTATGGCAACCCACTCCAATACTCTGGCCTGGAAAATCCCGTAGGCAGAGGAGCCTAGTAGGCTGCAGTCCATGGGGTCACGACACAACTGAGCAACTTCACTTTCACTTTCATGCGTTGGAGAAGGAAATGGTAACCCACTCCAGTGTTCTTGCCTGAAGAATCCCAGGGACAGGGGAGCCTGGTGGGCTGCCATCTCTGGGGTCGCACAGAGTCGGACGCGACTGAAGCGACTTAGCAGCAAGTAGATTTCAAACTTCATAAATATTTCATTTCTTTAACATAATCATTTCTATCCTCCATTGAATTCTGACTCAAAAAATTTTCTTTTATATATTTCAAATTATATTTCAAAATATACTATTACAAAAGTATTTTATTGTTAGACTCTTGAATTTGTAAGTAAACTTTTTATTCTGTAATGCATTATGCAAAAGACTAAGAAGCAAGGTAATTTGTTTTAGGAAATTCTCTGGTTAACTTAAGTTTCAGAGTCTATATTTTTATTTTATTTTATTTTTATTATTTATTTATTTTATTTTTTTTACTTTATTTTAATTTACAATACTGTATTGGTTTTGCCATACATTGACATGAATCCACCACGGGTGTACATGCATTCCCAAACATGAACCCCCCTCCCACCTCCCTCCCCATAACATCTCTCTGGGTCATCACCATGCACCAGCCCCAAGCATGCTGTATCCTGCGTCGGACATAGACTGGCGATTCGATTCTTACATGATAGTATACATGTTAGAATGTCATTCTCCCAAATCATCCCACCCTCTCCCTCTCCCTCTGAGTCCAAAAGTCTGTTATACACATCTGTGTCTTTTTTGCTGTCTTGCATACAGGGTCGTCATTGCCATCTTTCTAAATTCCATATATATGTGTTAGTATACTGTATTGGTGTTTTTCTTTCTGGCTTACTTCACTCTGTATAATCGGCTCCAGTTTCATCCATCTCATCAGAACTGATTCAAATGAATTCTTTTTAACAGCTGAGTAATACTCCATTGTGTATATGTACCACAGCTTTCTTATCCATTCATCTGCTGATGGACATCTAGGTTGTTTCCATGTCCTGGCTATTATAAACAGTGCTGCAATGAACATTGGGGTACATGTGTCTCTTTCAGTTCTGGTTTCCTCAGTGTGTATGCCCAGCAGTGGGATTGCTGGGTCATAAGGTAGTTCTATTTGCAATTTTTTAAGGAATCTCCACACTGGTCTCCAAAGTGGCTGTACCAGTTTGCATTCCCACCAACAGTGTAGGAGGGTTCCCTTTTCTCCACACCCCCTCCAGCATTTATTGCTTGCAGATTTTTGGATTGCAGACATTCTGATTGGTGTGAAGTGGTACCTCATTGTGGTTTTGATTTGCATTTCTCTAATAATGATTGATGTTGAGCATCTTTTCATGTGTTTGTTAGCCATCCATATGTCTTCTTTGGAGAAATGTCTATTTAGTTCTTTGGCCCATTTTTTGATTGGGTCGTTTATTTTTCTGGAATTGAGCTGCATAAGTTGCTTGTATATTTTTGAGATTAGTTGTTTGTCAGTTGCTTCATTTGCTATTATTTTCTCCCTTTCAGAAGACTGTCTTTTCACTTTGCTTATATTTTCCTTTGTTGTGCAGAAGCTTTTAATTTTAATTAGATCCCATTTGTTTATTTTTGCTTTTATTTCCAGAATTCTGGGAGGTGGATCATAGAGGATCCTGCTGTGATTTATGTCTGAGAGTGTTTTGCCTATGTTCTCCTCTAGGAGTTTTATAGTTTCTGGTCTTACATTTAGATCTTTAATCTTTGAGTTTATTTTTGTGTATGGTGTTAGAAAGTGATCTAGTTTCATTCTTTTACAAGTGGTTGACCAGTTTTCCCAGCACCACTTGTTAAAGAGATTGTCTTTACTCCATTGTATATTCTTGCCTCCTTTGTCAAAGATAAGGTGTCCATATGTGTGTGGATTTATCTCTGGGCTTTCTATTTTGTTCCATTGATCTATATTTCTGTCTTTGTGCCAGTACCATACTGTCTTGATGACTGTGGCTTTGTAGTAGAGCCTGAAGTCAGGCAAGTTGATTCCTCCAGTTCCATTCTTCTTTCTCAAGATTGCTTTGGCTATTCGAGGTTTTTTGTATTTCCATACAAATCTTGAAATTATTTGTTCTAGTTCTGTGAAAAATATGGCTGGTAGCTTAATAGGGATTGCGTTGAATTTGTAAATTGCTTTGGGTAGTATACTCATTTTCACTATATTGATTCTTCCAATCCATGAACATGGTATATTTCTCCATCTATTAGTGTCCTCTTTGATTTCTTTCACCAGTGTTTCATAGTTTTCTATGTATAGGTCTTTAGTTTCTTTAGGTAGATATATTCCTAAGTATTTTATTCTTTTCGTTGCAATGGTGAATGGAATTGTTTCCTTAATTTCTTTTTCTACTTTCTCATTATTAGTGTATAGGAATGCAAGGGATTTCTGTGTGTTGATTTTATATCCTGCAACTTTACTATATTCATTGATTGGCTCTAGTAATTTTCTGGTGGAGTCTTTAGGGTTTTCTATGTAGAGGATCATGTCATCTGCAAACAGTGAGAGTTTTACTTCTTCTTTTCCAATTTGGATTCCTTTTATTTCTTTTTCTGCTCTGATTGCTGTGGCCAAAACTTCCAGAACTATGTTGAATAGTAGCGGTGAAAGTGGGCACCCTTGTCTTGTTCCTGACTTTAGGGGAAATGCTTTCAATTTTTCACCATTGTGGATAATGTTTGCTGTGGGTTTGTCATATATAGCTTTTATTATGTTGAGGTATGTTCCTTCTATTCCTGCTTTCTGGAGAGTTTTTATCATAAATGGATGTTGAATTTTGTCAAAGACCTTCTCTGCATCTATTGAGATAATCATGTGGTTTTTATTTTTCAATTTGTTAATGTGGTGAATTATATTGATTGATTTGCGGATATTGAAGAATCCTTGCATCCCTGGGATAAAGCCCACTTGGTCATGGTGTATGATCTTTTTAATGTGTTGTTGGATTCTGATTGCTAGAATTTTGTTGAGGATTTTTGCATCTATGTTCATCAGTGATATTGGCCTGTAGTTTTCTTTTTTTGTAGTATCTTTGCCAGGTTTTGGTATTAGGGTGATGGTGGCCTCATAGAATGAGTTTGGAAGTTTACCTTCCTCTGCCATTTTCTGGAAGAGTTTGAGGAGGATAGGTGTTAGCTCTTCTCGAAATTTTTGGTAGAATTCCGCTGTGAAGCCATCTGGACCTGGGCTTTTGTTTGCTGGAAGATTTCTGATTACAGTTTCAATTTCCATGCTTGTGATGGGTCTGTTAACATTTTCTATTTCTTCCTGGTTCAGTTTTGGAAAGTTGTACTTTTCTAAGAATTTGTCCATTTCTTCCATGTTGTCCATTTTATTGGCATATAACTGCTGATAGTAGTAGTCTCTTATGATCCTTTGTATTTCTGTGTTGTCTGTTGTGATCTCTCTATTTTCATTTCTAATTTTATTGATTTGATTTTTCTCTCTTTGTTTCTTGATGAGTCTGGCTAATGGTTTGTCAATTTTATTTATCCTTTCAAAGAACCAGCTTTTGGCTTTGTTGATTTTTACTATGGTCTCTTTTGTTTCTTTTGCATTTATTTCAGCCCTAATTTTTAAGATTTCTTTCCTTCTACTAACTCTGGGGTTCTCCAATTCTTCCTTTTCTATTGCTTTAGGTGTAGAGTTAGATTATTTATTTGACTTTTTTCTTGTTTCTTGAGGTATGCCTGTATTGCTATGAACTTTCCTCTTAGCACTGCTTTTATAGTGTCCCACAGGTTTTGGGTTGTTGTGTTTTCATTTTCATTCGTTTCTATGCATATTTTGATTTCTTTTTTGATTTCTTCTGTGATTTGTTGGTTATTCAGAAGTGTGTTGTTCAACCTCCATATGTTGGAATTTTTAATAGTTTTTCTCCTGTAATTAAGATCTAATCTTAATGCATTATGGTCAGAAAAGATGCTTGGAATGATTTCGATTTTTTTGAATTTGTCAAGTTTAGATTTATGGCCCAAGATGTGATCTATCCTGGAGAAGGTTCCATGAGCACTTGAGAAAAAGGTGAAATTCATTGTTTTGGGGTGAAATGTCCTATAGATATCAATTAGGTCTAACCGGTCTAATGTATCATTTAAAGTTTGCGTTTCTTTGTTGATTTTCTGTTTAGTTGATCTGTCCATAGGTGTGAGTGGGGTATTAAAGTCTCCCTCTATTATTGTGTTATTGTTGATTTCCCCTTTCATACTTGTTAGCATTTGTCTTACATATTGCAGTGCTCCTATATTGGGTGCATATATACTTATAATTGTTATATCTTCTTCTTGGATTGATCCTTTGATCATTATGTAGTGGTCTTCTTTATCTCTTTTCACAGCCTTTTTTTAAAGTCTATTTTATCGGAAATGAGTATTGCCACTCCTGCTTTCTTTTGGTTTCTATTTGCATGGTATATCTTTTTCCAGCCCTTCACTTTCAGTCTGTATGCGTCCCTTGTTTTGAGGTAGGTCTCTTGTAAGCAGCATATAGAGGGGTCTTATTTTTGTATCCATTCTGCCAGTCTTTGCCTTTTGGATGGGGCATTCAACCCATTTACGTTTAAGGTAATTATTGATAAGTATGATCCTGTTACCATTTACTTTATTGTTTTGGGTTCGGGTTTATACACCCTTTTCGTGTTTCCTGTCTAGAGAATATCCTTTAGAATTTGTTGGAGAGCTGGTTTGGAGGTGCTGAATTCTCTCAGCTTTTGCTTGTCTGTAAAGCTTTTGATTTCTTCTTCGTATTTGAATGAGATCCTTGCTGGGTACAGTAATCTGGGCTGTAGGTTATTGTCTTTCATCACTTTAAGTATGTCTTGCCATTCCCTCCTGGCCTGAAGAGTTTCTATTGAAAGATCAGCTGTTATCCTTATGGGAATCCCCTTGTGTGTTATTTGTTGTTTTTCCCTTGCTGCTTTTAATATTTGTTCTTTGTGTTTGATCTTTGTTAATTTGATTAATATGTGTCTTGGGGTGTTTCGCCTTGGGTTTATCCTATTTGGAACTCTCTGTGTTTCTTGGACTTGGGTGATTATTTCCTTCCCCATTTTAGGGAAGTTTTCAACTATTATCTCCTCAAGGATTTTCTCATGGTCTTTCTTTTTGTCTTCTTCTTCTGGGACTCCTATAATTCGAATGTTGAAGCGTTTCAGATCGTCCTAGAGGTTTCTGAGATTGTCCTCATTTCTTTTAATTCGTTTTTCTTGGTTCCTCTCTGATTCATTTATTTCTACCATTCTATCTTCTATTTCACTAATCCTATCTTCTGCCCAGAGTCTATATTTTTAAAGTAAAACATAATCAAATCATATTCTGATTGTATCATGCAGAATCTGGCTAAGGGTCTGGTTGAAGTATGCTGATATGTAAAGGATAAGAAGATTTCCCATTTGATTTCTTTGTTATTTTGCCAGGAATTTCTTCTTGAAGATATTTCACATTAGGTTTGAATAATATCAAACATTAGGTTTGAATAGAGTTTGCAGTTGGTATGCTTCAGGAAAGAAGTAAGTCATTTTGGTAGCCCACTTATCATACTCATCAAGCTTGAGTGAACTGAATATGCAAAAGGCCCTGAGCTGCCATAAAGTTTCATGGTCAGAAGATTCTTTGTGACACCTGAAAGCTCTAAGTATTCATACAGTTTAAAATGGAACTCCACTTCCCACATTTCCCTGATCAAAAAATTTGCAAACCTGGATGACACGGTGATAATCAGTTATTTTCTATTACATTCAAGCATGAACATCTTGAGTTCAATTTCCTTTTTCTTTTTTCTTTTTTGCCAAATGGCATATTGATAAACTGATGAAATAGCATAGAGAACACAGATAACCGGTTTAGTGATTAATCAGTTGTTGCTTTTTTTTTTTCAATTCCTATATATTCTTCACTGTATTTCAAGGAAAGAGAGAGACGATCCCCTCCATTTAATCTACAAATTCACCCATTCTCAGATGGTGTGAGTGCTCTCCAGATCTACTGTATGAAAGAAGGTGTCAAGGTAGGCAGACATTTCCTTGTGTGTGTTGTGGACAGTAGAAGATCTGGGAATTGGAAAAGGGGAGGTTGCTGGTCACCGTTTGGTCTTTCAGTCACTGGGTGTCATTTTGATACAAACCATGTAGGAACTGAAAATAGTCACGTCTATGGGAGAATTAACAGAATGTACACAAATAAATGTGTGACAGATATATGAATGGTAACAGCAAAAAAAAAATAGGAAGTAATGATTATTTTAAAAAGAGTGATATAGAATCAAAATATGTGTAAAGATAATTACCCTTGATTATCTAGAGGAAATATTAAATAAATTCAGTGCTTGAAGAAACATATTTCAAGCATGCCAGATCAAAAGATATTTGTTGTGCTGTTCTGATGGCTGTGGAATTCATTATCTTGGAATTTCAGTATTAGAAGAAATCTAGAAATCATCTCACCACCATCTCTTTTGTTGTGAGTGTTTTAGGTAGGATTTCCCTTTGGGGTTTCCCTGGTGGCTCAGACAGTAAAGAATGTGCCTGCAATGCAGGAAACCCAGGTTTGATTCCTGGGGTGGGGGGAGATCCCCAAGAGAAGGGAATGACTACCCACTCCAGTATTCTTGCCTGGGAAATCCCACTGACGGAGGAGCCTGGCGGGCTACAATCCATGGGGGGGTCGCAAAGAGTCAGACACGACTGAGCAACTGACACACTCCCTTTTGGAAGGTTTTAGGGATTATAACATGTTGTTCACTTAGACATAGTATATAATTTTATTTTTAGTGATATCGGAATACATTTTAAATGTTAAGGTCTAGTGGAAGTGGCTCCGTCTCCTGGAAAATATATTGTCCTTGCATGTGACAAAATCACATAGCAACTGTCTGTTCCAGATGTAAGGCTAGGAGCCCTCCTGCTCGTGCCTTCTGCACGGCCCCTCCTGCTCCCACTCTGACTGCCAAATATACCTGCTTTAGTTGCCTTCTCTTTACCTCTGAGACTGAGCTAGACTTTTGTATTTCTGCCAGTAGGGATCTGCTATACTGTTTTCTCTGGGCTTCCCAAGTGGTGCTAGTAGTAAAGAACCCGCCTGCCAATGCAGGAGACTTAAAGAGATTTGGATATGATCCCTGGGTTGGGAAGATCCCCTGGAGGAGGGCATGGCAACCCACTCCGTACTCTTGCCTGGAGAATCCCATGGACAGAGGAGCCTGGAAGCCTTCGGTCTATAGGGTCACAAAGAATCAGACACGACTGAAGCGACTTAGCACACACACACACACATAGTGTTATCTGAACATAAGGAAGAGGAGAAAGTGGTACTAATGGGGAAATCAGGTAGAAAATTGTACTTCCTTGACTTCTATCGTAAACCATTCTCATATTGTTTAAACTTCTGGCCTACATGAAAATTTGTAAACCAAAGCAATTTTTTGATTCAACTCTAAATGAGAAGCACTTCACCTTGTCTTTTCCTTAGATGTTTTGTTTTTAAATAAATCACAGACAACCTAATCCAACGTATGTAATTTATACCCAACAGCACTTTAAATGGTGCAGTTGCTTCAAACTGACTGGGGTGGGGTGATATAATAAAAACAAGCTGTTTCCCATAAATGGAATTAATACTAAATACCCAAAAAATGAAACTACACTATAGTTTTCTATGCAGCTGTCAAAATCTCAACCAGGTCAGATCCCATTAGAGTGAAATTGACTGGTTATTTAAATTTATTACTGTTACTTTTCTTTATATTTGAAATCTACCACAGTCAGAACAAAGTTTCAGTAATCGTGAGAAAAAAATTTACTGAGAAAATTTTGAGTTCTTATACATCCTAGACCCTTTTATATACAGTCTCTTTATCCTCAAATCAGCCTGTGAAGGAGAAGGAAGTATTTATCTCCATTTTGCAATGGGCTGAATTGAAAATGCATTGTTAAGGAGTTTTGCCAGGTTCACACAGCTCATAAGAAGCAGAGTGGAAATGTAAAACCAGTTGTGACTGATTGAAAACAGCTCAAGGAGGTACAGGCTTTAAAATGTCCTCTCTCATTAAGGTTAGGGCACTGATAGAATGGTTAAGCCACTCTTGCGCCTTTGACTTGAATGCAACTCCTTGATTTTGCAGGATGTGAATATCCCTGATCTCATAAAGCAGCTTGATATCTTGGGTGATAATGGGGTAAGTAATGAATAAAGTGCAGTAGAAATATGAATTTGTCTAAAGAGAAGCAAGAAATACTTGCCAATGCATCATGCGTAAAATAAGAGCAAGTGACGAGAACTCTACTCAGTAATTTGTAATAACCTAAAAGGGAAAAGAATCTGAAAAAGAATATATATGACTAAGTCACTGTGCTGTGCACCTGAAACTAACACAACATTGTAAATCAACTATACTTGAAATACATGCATTCTTACATACGTACCTAAATTGAAAAAAACTTAAAAAAAAATAGTGACAAATCAGACTCCAGGTTCGCTTAAGCTTATGAATTCTGGAAGAGAATCAACAACTTATCAGGCCACTCGGTTTAAGGATTATAAGGGTCTCTGCAAGGTAGTGGCAGAAGTGGAAACGCAGAAGATGCTTTTCTTGGGCAGGTTTCAGGTTGGCATGCCGACGACATCAGCGGTGATTAAAGCTAATTACCTTCTAACTGTTGCTGGGAGGCATCCGTCATAAAATTAATCAGTCATGCAGTTGCAAATACTGCTAAATAGTAGGGTTGGTGGCAGCCCCATAAAAATGTACCAGGAAACTACAATCCTTTTTCTTTCTAAAACACCTTCCTGACAGGGTCAAGGCATATTAATTCAGTGGGAGGACCATTCATTGAGACACTCGATGAATGACGCATATAGGTTGAAATAGTCATGCTATTTTTTTCCCTTGAAAAATTATCAAAGCAGAGAACAAAATCAATTAAATCATATCAAACTGCTATGAAGAAGATTTATTTCATTTTGGTTTCTTCTTTTCTTATGACTGTTAATGAAGTATGTTTACAGTGAAACATAAAATCAAGTCAGGACTAGAGAGATATAAAAGCATCACATTTAATGTACTTTTTACAGGTTTTGAATGAACTCTTTGTTAGGAATTATTACTAAATAGGATAGACTGTGAATGTTCCATGCATGTATATGTGGCAGGCAAGTTAGGTAGTATTTTCTAACAGTGTAAATGTCGTCTTCAGCTTATTTTCTTTCTCTCCCCCTCACCCCGCACAGAATTTAAGAAATGAAGAGCAAGTGGCTATAATTCAGGCCAGCACTGTGCTGTCCCTGGCAGAAAAGGTAATAAATTGTACTAACATTCAAATCATCTCAGTGTCTGACTTAACGCCTGGGGTTGAAGGACATTCTCTTTGCACTTGATTTTGCATTATTGAATACCTAATAAATATTTTATTCTTAATCCAGCTAGAATGAGAATATACAAAATAAGAGTCTACACACTGATTTGGGGTGGGTACTTTGAAGCCTCTTGAAAATATACTTATGTGAAAATGCAAAACCTGGATTACATTACTGAAGCCATTGTTTTACCAAGCTGGGAAACCAATAAAGAAGAAGTTTTCGTTAAGAGATGGAAAATTGGAGCAGCATGGCTCTTTCTACGGGTTTTTCCTTGGATGTGTACATAAACCAGTTGTTCCAACTGATTTTGTAACTTGGTGGTGGCTCCCTGCAGCCTCATTCAGAAAATGTTAACTTGGGAACTGTCAGACGGGCAGCGCTGAGCGTTCTCTTGCCCCCTTGTGTTTACATCTGGTAAATGCAAAGGAGAGAAAAAAGGAAAGAGCCAAGTCAAGAAGCCTGGTAACTGGCTATATTCTGGGTGCCTTGAAAATCAGCACATAGTTAACTGGTGCACACAGTTGGATAAAGTGAGAACTGTCGTATAAGTTCCTCAAGATAGTTTTTTTTAATTTCATAAATGCATAAGAATCATGTTGTAAATTAAATGAAACCATGAGCAAGCATTCACCTTGCACCAATCTAGTTTAGTTACTCAAACAAAATAATGACATCAAGAAAAAAATGGCAGAGGTAGAAAAATTTCTATAACATAAAAAGGTACTTAAGAAATATTGAAACAGTCCTTTTTTACATCTGATTCAAGCAAACCAAGTGTGAAAAAAGCATCGTTTTGCTGACAACTAGGGAAGTTTTAATATGGACCAGGTACCAGATGATAAAAGGAATTAATGTTAAGTTTGCAGTATGGAAATGGCCTTGTGGTTGTATTCTTTTTTAAGACCCGAAGTGTTAGGGATACATCCTGAAGTATTTCATGGGAAATATCTGGAATTTGTTCTTTAACTCTTTCTGTCTACCTATACGTATTTCTACCCCTTGGTCCTTTATACGATTGGTTTTGTCAAGCTTTCCCTTCTTCCCTTTTTTACCTTTGTCTGGCTAAATATTAATCATCAGACCCTCCCATACATGGGGAAGCCTTCCTACTCACCCAAGTCTAGTTAGGTCTTCTTTCTCTGTGTTCCTACAGTGACCTGTGCTTCTGTTACCCTGGATTTTAACAACTGTAACACAAACACCTTTTTTAAAATTTTAATTTATGCTGTTGTTCACTAGATTATGAGTTCCACGAGGCAACTCTGGATTCTGTTTTTCACTCTTTGTTTTCCTAGTTTCCCAGCCCAGCATATTTAGTAAGAGATCAATCAGCATTTACTGAATGAGTGAATTCATGAAGACATTGTTCTTGTGATACAATAATAAAGAAAACACCGTCTTACCACCAGTTCTGCTACATTTATTGGACAGTGATAACCAGAGCATCTCATCCAGTTGGGATCATAAAGGGCTTTTCTTTATTGCAAGAAAAGTCACTTTAGTTTAGGACTGCAAAGAAAACTTGGGGAATTTTCTATGAAAGGCAGAGACTACTTCATTTGACAGTTCTCTTAAAAACATGATGTACAAGAGAATTTGTTTCTCAGTGTAACTGGGTAGCAAGCCAGAGGGAGCATTTTAATAAAACTGGGTGGTACACAATTGCAATATGAGGCTGTGTACAAGAAACCCATGACTTTGGACTGAAATTTGTTTCATGAGGGAAGTTCTGTGTATGTTCCAGAGCTGAGAGACTAGCATCTCTCCAGTCTCCCATGTCTTTTTTTATTTCCCCATGCTCCTTACAGCCAAACAGCTGTTAGTGGCAGCCCCTTGTGAATATCAAGGCTTTAATATATAGAAAAATGTTCAGTACACCACATAATTTATCACAAACAAACCAAGAAAAAATAGCTAGTAGTGAGGCAAATTTCTAACAGTGCAGAAGTATAAAAATGAATGTTAACCAAAAAAACTAGAATCCCGTTGAGTACCTAGTAGATGCAATACACTGTGAATGGGGCCTTAGGTTAATTATCTTCTTTACGCTTCACATTATTATTAATCTCATTTCACAGATAAGAAAGTTGAGACTTAGAGTAACCAGGTAATGTTTCAAACCCACACAGCTGTGAAAAGCTAAGATTGGGATTAGACCCAAGGTAGCTGGAAAAGATTGAAGGCAAGAGGAGAAGGGGATGACAGAGAATGAGATGGTTAGATGGCATCACCAACTCAATGGACATGAGTTTGTGCAGACTCCTGGGAGATGGTGAAGGACAGGGAGGCCGACAGGGTGGCCCAGCAGTTCATGGGGTTGCAAAGCGTCTGTCATGACTTAGCGACTGAGCAACAACGAAGTTGACCTCTAGGACCCACACACTTAATTATTTTGCCAGGTTGCCTCCCTGGGGGACAAACTGTTGGTTAATTTCGTAAAGACCCATTATAATAATTTATTCTCTGAAACCATATATGTGGTAGGGTCACACTATATTATTTGAAGTCTGAATTTATTCAGGGTGTTGATCAGTGCTAATATTAATGCCATCTAATGTTGATGTTCTAATACTTAGAACAATATATTCTAAGTATTAAGAAAGTAAATTCTCTGTGTGATTTAAAATGTGCCTGTACTCAACAAAATGATTCTTCTTCAACATGTAGCTGTGATCAGTTTCATATACTGAAAAATTGCCATTTCTCCATCTCACCTGTTGTTCTTTCTCTCTTTGTGCTCCCTCCAGTCATAGGGAATTAGACATACCTTTAGCTTGGAACTTGCCCCTCACTTTTGCCTGGTCATCACTGACTCATTTTTTACACTTCAGTGCAATGTCATTTCCAAGAAAGCCTCTCATGGCAATCTCCAATGAGGGCAAATTATGTATTTCTTATTCACCCTCACATCCCTGGTACCTAGCACATTGCCTGACACATGGTGGATAACAGTGAAGGCATTTGTTGAATGAATAGTGAATTAATGGATGAGTGGGAAATTATAAACTTGTTTCTGAGCTAAGAGATAAAATGCACCAAGATAAAATGCCCTTAGTAGACCAAGAACTTCAGAAAAATCAGCAGCTCAGGAGATAGTACCATCTAGACAACATCAAGCAGTCATGTCAAACCCTGTGTCTGCTTTACTCCATAGTGGATCCAGCAAATTGAAGGAGCAGAGGCTGCCCTGCACCAGAAAATGATGGAATTGGAAAGTGACATGGTGAGTTAAAGATGAGGTATCATAAAAACAGAGAAAAATTGAAATACCCGTCAATTTCAAGTTACGTTCTCTAAAAATGTCACATTGTAATTTTGTAGTATTTCCAAAACTAATGCTGAAGAAAATCCAGTTATATGTCTTTTTTTCCCCCTTAGGCTAAATAATTTTTCTACCATATATAATTATAGTAAACTTTACAGAAATGATGGGTATGACTTTGGTATTAAAAATCTCCAAGCCGTCTCACTCCCGTTAAGATGGCTGCTACTAAAAACAAAACAAAACAAAATAGTAATGTACAATGATGAAGATGTGGAGAAACTGGAACCCTGTGCAATATTGCTGGGAGTATAAAATGGTACAGCGGCTATGAAAAGCAGTATGCTTAGTGATAGCTAAAAAAATTCAAAATGGTATTACCACATGATACAACAACACCACTTCTGGGGATATACCCATAACAATTGAAAGTGGGCTCTTGAAGAGATTTTTGTGTTCAAAAGCAGCATTATTCACTACAGCTTAAACATGGAAGCAACCCAAGTGTCTGTATCATTGGATGAATAGATAAGCAAAATGTGGTATATACATCCATGGAATATTATTCAGCCTGTAAAAAGGAAGGACATTCTCCTACTTGCTCCAGCATGACTGAACTTTGAGGACATATGCTAAGTGAAATAAGTCAATCACACAAAGACCAGTACTGTGTGATTCTACTTACATAAGGTACCTGGAGTAGTCTAACTCATAGAAACAGAAGACACAATAATGGCTGTCAGGAGCTAAGAGGAAGAAATGGGCACTTGTTGTTTAATAGGTACAGAGTTTCAATTTTGCAGATAAAACAAACCCTGGAGATTGGTGTCATAACCTTGTGAATATACTTAACATTACTGAACTACACACTTAAAATGGTTATGGTTATAAAGTTTATATTGTATGTATTTTGCCACAGTTAACTTTTGTTTAAATCCCCTAGCCTGGGAATTGGTCCTTATTACTGTTGTCACTATTACTAAAAAACAGGCAGCAATTCCTGTTCAGCTGGAGAATCTTATAGTAAAAACAACTTGAATTTCTATAGCACGTGACAGCTTGCAAATTTGTAAAATTTGCTGATATTTTACACAGAACTTACATTTTACCAACAGGTTAGGCTCTAAAATCAAAAGATTTAATAAGAACTGTCTATATTCAAAATACCCTTGAACACTTTAAACACAAAAATTTTTATTAGGCAATCAGATGGTTACAGGCACTGTTGTAGGCACTGGAGCTCAGATGTAATCAGCTGGAAGTCAACAGCAAAATTGCATGCAGACATATCCTCTCTTGAAATCAACGCAGAACTTCCGTGGCGGTGCAGTGGATAAGAATCCCTGCCAATGCAGAGGACACGGGTTTGATCCCTGGTCCAGGAACATGACACATACTGCTGAGCCAATAAGTCCGTGTGCCACAACTACTGAGTCTGTGCTCTGGAGTCCAAGAGCCGCAGCTGCTAGAGCCCGTGTGCCCTACAGCCTATGCTCCGCAACAAGAGAAGCCACCTCAGTGAGAAGCCCGTGTACCACAGCGAAGAGTAGCCCCTGCTCACCGCAGCTAGAGAAAGTCCAGGTCACCCAGCAACGAAGACCCAGCAGAGCCAAAAATAAAAACAGGGGAAAAAAAGTTGGTGCAGTCAAGTTTACCTTCAGCATTAGAAGAGACCCTTGTTCCTTGTTAAGCGTGCAAATAAAGAATTAACTCGTGCTTAGGGCTATGTTCTGTACAAAGATATATTTTTTAATGCAAATGACAGGATGCTTGCAATATGAGAACCACTCAGAAACTGAGGACAAGCAAGGTAACATCAGCTTTACATCTCCTGGATCACCGTGGCTTTATAGCAAGAGCAGACACTCACTCATTAAGTAGCAGTGTGGGTGGAATCGCTCCCACTCTCTGAATTACTATCTAGCTTTGCGTTTGCTAATGATACACAGTTGAGTTTGAATAAATTAAGTTTCTTATTATACAACTCTGCTCTATTACATTTCATAACATTCTCATAAAAATATACTCTCATGTTTACACAGATATGCTTATTAGTTAGCATCTGTAGCATTTATCTTGTCAAAAATTTATCCTTACGGACTTCCCTGGCAGTCCATTGGTTAAGACTACTTCCACTGCAGGGGTCTCCTGTTCGATCCCTGGTCAGGGAAACAAGATCCTATATGTTATGCAGTGAAGCCATAACAAACAAACAAAATCTATCCTTAGTGGCACACTCTTAAATTGATATGAAAATTCTTTTAGACATTCCGTGTGGATTGTTTGTCATTTTATGCTTCTTTCCACTGATTTTTACATCCCCTGTGTGAAACTGTAAAAGTTGAACTATTTCCCTGAAAGACAAGATCTCTGACCCTACAAAGACTAGTGATTTGTCTTACAGTGGAATTAGAGAAAACATTAATCAGTACAATTTAGATATCACGTTCTTATTAACTAAGCTGACTCTATCTACTAATGCAGCCATTTTTTCTAGGAACAATTCTGCAAAATCAAAGGCTATCTGGAGGAAGAGCTAGACTACAGGAAACAAGCCCTCGACCAAGCATATATGGTAGGTACAAGAGACATTCAAGACACTCTAAGTGTGGATGGTTATATGCTCTGTAGTAAAGCATCCTGTGTAATTTGTCATGTCATGTCTGTGAATAGACCACAACATGCAGCTCGCTTATCCAGTGGATTCCAGTTCTCATTTTAGACCAAATGTACATCTCTAGCCCTTTGTGTTATAATACTATTATAATAGTTAATAAATATTTCATTGTAATTCATTTTTCAAACAGTTTAATTATGTGTTAAATAATATTTAAATGAAAGACAGGCTGGATGACAGTGTTGATTACAGAGAAATTTAGTAAATCAAATCTGATTGTTGGGGATCCTAATCTAAGGGTAGAATAATAATGTATGTAACATGATACATATTTTCAACTCATTTATTTCTTACAACAACCCTAAGAAGTATAGGGAATATTATTATTTCTATATTACATATGAGAAAATGAAGGCTTAGAGAGAGGAAGACGTTGGCCCAGCTTGGAAAGTGAGTAGGTAGTGCTTAGGTTTGACTCCAGGCATTGTGGCCGTAACTACCATAATCCAGATTCAGTGAGTAAGGCTGTATGGGGGAAATGGGCTGTATCTTTCTCTCTCCTCCAGATTATGCTGACTCGGGAGCACATTTAATCCACTCCCCGGTAACAAATTCATAAAGCATCATTCTTAATGTTGGACTGCAGCTTGGATTTCTTCTCTCTGGGTGGGCACCACCCTGCCCTGCCACTGTAACACAGTGTAATGACTCAAGACAAAAAGAGGAAACTTAAAAGTTTTTATAATGCTTTCCTGGAAGCAACCTGAATTGCTGTTGGGAAAAGAGTGAAGCACTTAGCCCCTGCTGATAACAAAGATGAGTTGGTACTTCCCCTCCAAGTTGAGTAAGGGATTCTGAGCACTGCCTGATGGGGAAAGGGAGTTGCCCTCTGCTTAGAGAATAAAGAAGGAGGTGACTTTTCCCTCCCTTCCTACCCTTTCAACCTTGCCTCCTCTACGTACACATGATAACGTTAGACCATGTGTGTGTGTCCCAGGACTGAAGACTTTATCTTTAACTTTTAAAAGGTAAGGCAACCCACTTAGTCCAGGACAGGAGCTTGGAGGACATCCCTTTCCAGGCAGTGTCCTTTCACCTCTGTCAGAGCCATGGGGATCAGATTATAGATTGTGGTAACTGTATCTGAAGCATGTGAAAGAAAAGAAAACTGAGCTGTACAAAGCTGTAGACTCCTCATCTAAAAAAGAAGAGCCTCAAGGAGGCATTTTACAGCTAGAGCAACTACAAACCTCAGAGTATTAACAAACAGACCAATTCCAAAGGTTCTTAGGCTCTATTTCGCAATTTTTAAGAAAAAAAAAATGGAGACTATAAAGCCATCTTCAGAGGTGTGTCATGTGGAGAGAGGTGGCACTGTGTGTGTGTGTGAAATACCTCCAATTTCAAGTATTACAACATGGACCACTTTGCAATGCTTATTTCTAAATAATATGCTGCCACAATAGATATCTTTAAATATCTGCCAAATGAAAGAGAGAACAAATTTATTCTCAGCTACCTTTGAGAATAGAAGGATATACAGTTATAACTAGGTAAGGACTTCCTGAAAAGGAAAAGTATGTGAAATAAACAGGATCCAAGAAAAAAAAACAAATTCCCCTCCATCAGGGAAGTTTACATATTGGCTAGATTACCCTTATGGCATCTTATAAAGGGAATCATCAAAAGGATATTTAAGCTGGATAAGCTTTGACATTTATTTTGTTGCTATGATCCTGTGAGAGTAAAATAATACATCCCTCCCCATATACACAGGTGTATGTTTGTACACTACATGTAAGATACTAAACTCCAAAGTTTTCTATTTTCCAGAGAATCCAGGAACTAGAAGCAACTTTGTACAATGCTCTGCAGCAAGAAACTGTTATTAAATTTGGTGAATTATTAAGTGAAAAGCAGCAGGAGGAGCTGAGGACAGCAGTGGAAAAGTTACGGCGGCAGATGCTGAGGAAGAGCAGAGAGTACGACTGTCAGATTCTCCAGGAGAGAATGGAGCTCTTACAGCAGGCCCATCAGGTGAGGATGGAGTTGCTACATCTGGGTTGAGTGGTGCTTAGTACATGAGACCTAGTGCTTAGTACAGAGTGTTGATGTGGGTATGAAGAATCCTGAGAGCTAGAAGCTGTTTTCAGAGAGCAAAATAAATAGCTGCTGTTTTACACCTACACTCAGAAGCAGGGTGATGGTTTCTTAATGAATTAATCTGAAGAAAATTGGCAGTTCAGAACCACTGTGTCATGCTACTGTTCTTGCAACAACTTTGTCATGAAATAATACCCTTTGAATTTCATGGAACCTGATCATATCCCTTTTCCTGGGAAGGGACTCTTTGGGACTTTTTCCAGGACAGAGATCATGCTGTTTTTCACCCCAGTCCATAACCAAACCTGATGGAATCATCAGAAGAGGGTGAAAGGGATCAAGGGCCTTTCTCTTTATTCCCAGAATAAACAGCAGCAGCAACAATAAAGCCTGGAAGCCACCTCTGATTTACTGGCATTTGCTGTAGGTCAGAAACTAAATTAAGGGCTCTCCTTCCATCATTTTATTTAATCTTCATAACAGCCCACAGCTGTAAGTATTGTTATTATTGCAACGTAAAGAGATCATGATACTGAAGAAAAAAGTGCTTAAGTCATTTGCCCAAGATGACAGTAAGCCACAGAGCAGGAATTACAACCCAGGTCAGCCCAACTGCAAGGCCAGTGCACATAAACGTTGCGGTATAATGTCTTCCACAGCATGAGTCATATCATTTATATGACTTTTCTAGACCAGCAAGGCTCAGAATAAACACCCAGGATTAACTTATAACCAGCATTCTTAATTTCAACTATTTTTTCATATCATACCTTGGCAGGCAAAGACTAGGGTGCTGGTCAAAAAGCAGATTCTGTAATAATTCCAGAACTGAAAGTTCCAGGCTAGTGTACTTGGTACTCATAAGCTGTAATAAGCAACTGGTATGAAATCCAGATGCGCTATACAAGAGGCGAGAATCATGTGGTCTTTAGAGATCAAGGTGAGTAGCAAAGGAACAGGGGTTATTTTATGACACCAGTAAGAACAGTTTATGGGGAATATGACATTTATCACACTTCAGTTGTAGCCAAGAATTTTGTGGATCTTTATAGGCTAGTAAATTACCCAAGTTAACGCTGAAACAATTTTGTTCCAAAGATAATAAACACGTGCATTTCATGAGATTCCATCATAAAGTTTTGGATTTCAGCTCTGAAGGGAGTTTTTAAAGCATTTAATAATAGACTCAATAGAATCATTGCTTCTCTAAGGGAATGAACTTGTCCTCTAGATAAATATTTCTTTGAATGCAGTAGCATTTAATTAATTTCAGCGAAGTGGGAGGTGTGTCATAGAACTGTAGAAGTGTTTATTTTTAAGATGGAGAAATAGTTATCTAAATTTATTTATGATTAAAACTTTGTCAATGCTTTTAAGTGTCTCTTCAATCAGCTAAGGTATTTACTCCCAAAAGAGAAGGTTCTGTTTAAGTTAATCTGGTCTGAGCTGTTAGGTGTGTTATATTTTCAAGTTTCTGTTGCCTTTCACCAAGGAGAAAAGGAAAGATATATCCATCTGAATGCAGAGTTCTAAAGAATAGCAAGGAGAGATAAGAACGCCTTCCTAAGTGAACAGTGCAAAGAAATAGAGGAAAACAATAGAATGGGAAAGACTAGAGATCTCTTCAGGAAAATTAGAGATACAAGGGAACATTTCATGCAAAGATGGACACAATAAAGGATAGAAATGGTCTGGACCTAATGAAGCAGAAGATATCAAGAAGAGGTGGTAAGAAGACACAGAAGAACTATACAAAAAGGATCTTGATGACCCAGATAACCACAATGGTGTGATCACTCACCTAGAGCCAGACATCTTGGAGTGTGAAGTCAAATGGACCTTAGAAAGCATCATCATGAACAAAGCTAGTAGAGGTGATGGAATTCCAGCTGAGCTATTTCAAATCCTAAAAGATGAAGCTGTTAAAGTGCTGCACTCAGTATGCCAACAAATTTGGGAAACTCAGCGGTGGCCACAGGACTGGAAAAACTCAGTTTTCATTCCAGTCCCAAAGAAGGGTATTGCCAAAGAATGTTCAAACTACTGCACAATTGTGCTCATTTCACATGCTAGCAAAGTAATGCTCAAAATCCTCCAAGCTAGGCTTCAATAGTACATGAACCAAGAACTTCCATATGTATAAGCTGGATTTAGAAAAGGCAGAAGAAACGGAGATCAAATTGTCAACATCCATTGGACCATAGGGCCTCCCTGGTGGCTCAGATGGTAAAGACTCTGCCTGCAATGCAGGAGACCCAGGTTCCATCCCTGGGTCAGAAAGATCTCCTGGAGAAGGAAATGGCAACTCACTCCAATATTCTTGCCTGGAAAATCCCATGGACAGAGGAGCAGTCCATGCAATCTCAAGGAGTTGGACATGACTAAGCAACTTTCACTTTCATTGGATCATAGGAAAGCCAAGAGAATTCCAGATAAACATCTACTTCTGCTTCATTGACTACACTATAAAGCCTTTGACTGTGTAGATCACCTCAAACTGTGGAAAATTCTTAAAGCAATGGAAATACCAAACTACCTTACCTGCCTCCTGAGAAACTTGTATGTAGATTAAGAAGCAACAGTTAGAACTGAACGTGGAAAAACAGACTGGTTCTAAATTGGGAAGGGAGTGAGTCAAGATTGTATATTGTCACCCTGCTTATTTAACTTATATGCAGAGCACATCATGTGAAATGTGAGGCTGGATGAATCATAAACTAGAATCAAGATTGCCGAGAGAAATGTCAATAACCTCAGATATACAGATGACACCGTTATGGCAGAAAGTGAAGAGGAACGGAAGAGCCTCTTGATGAAGGTGAAAGAGGAGAGTGAAAAAGCTGGCTTAAAACTCAACATTCAAAAAACAAAGATCATGGCATCTGGTCCCATCACTTCATGGCATATAGATGGGAAAACAATGGAAACAGTGACAGACTTTATTTTCTTGGGCTACAGTATCAGATGGTGTTCAAAGATGGTGATCAAAGTCAGATGATGACTTCAGCCATGGAATTAAAAGATGCTTGCTTCTTGTAAGAAAAGCTGTTACAAACTTAGGGTATTAAAAAGCAGAGACATTACTTTGCTGACAAAGATCTGTATATTCAAAGCAGTGGTTTTTCCAGTAGTCATGTATGGACCATAAAGAAGGCCAAGCACCGAAGAATTGATGCTTTTAAACTGGTGTTGGAGAAGACTTTTGAGAGACCCCTGGACTGCAAAGAGATCTAACCAGTCAATCCCAAAGGAAACAAGTCCTGAATATTCATTGGAAAGACTGATGCTGAAGCTGAAGCTCCAATACTTTGGCCACCTAATGCAAAGAACTGACTCATTTGAAAAGACCCTGATGCTGGGAAAGATAGAAGGCGGGAGGAGAAGGGGACAACAGCAGACAAGATGTTTGGAAGTGGAACTACCATATCTCAAAGCACTCAGGCTGAAAATGCTGAGGTTTTTCTTGTCCTCACCTTTTCTGATGATACCTTCTTCCTCAAAAGCTTCCATGATCCCACTTTCCAGTTGAGTCTAGTCATGCAGAAATCTCCAGGTCCTTCAGTAGCTGGCTACCCCTCCCCTAAAAACTGGATTTAAGACAATCTCCAGAGCTTACATTCCTCTGTTTGTGCAGAACTCTTCCTTTACCCTTGAGGCCGTGATTTTCCACTTGTAAGCCTTCGTTTGCTTGACTGCTGCTGCTACTGGTAAGTCGCTTCAGTCGTGTCCAACTCTGTGCGACCCCATGGATGGCAGCCCACCAGGCTCCCCTGTCCCTGGGATTCTCCAGGCAAGAACACTGGAGTGGGTTGCCATTTCCTTCTCCAATGCATGAAAGTGAAAAGTGAAAGTGAAGTCGCTCAGTTGTGTCCGACTCTTCACGACCCCATGGACTACAGCCTACCAGACTCCTCTGTCCATGGGATTTTCCAGGCAAGAGTCCTGGAGTGGGGTGCCATTGCCTTCTCCAGTTTGCCTGACTACTGACCCCCAAATGCCCTTCAAAGTCTGCTGCATTTATCCGAATGTTTTCTAATCCCAGTGTAAGCTCTATCTCCTGCAGGATGCTCTCCCAGATGAAAACAATGGATCACTTATTACTGGAAAAATATATATATACCATACTTTTTTATGCACTCGTTCAAGACCAGTTACTGAGGGCCTGCCTGTGCTGGGTGCTGGGAATGTGATGTCGGACGAAGACATAAAGGTCACTTCTCTCATGTGTCCTGCAGGTGAAGAGAGACAGGGTGACAAGGCAAACAAGCAGCGGCCAAGGCAGTTTCAGAGAGTGCTCTGAAGACACATGCATGTGTCTATGTGTGTGTGTGTTGTGTGAGGAGAGCTCGGGAGTAGCTTTAACCACTCCAAACTGGCTGGTCTGAAGATGTTGAAATCCCAAAGAACCAGCCACACAGAGATCTTGGCAAGGTGGCCAAAAGTTAGGATCAGCAGGGGCTAAGCCTCTACTGTGGGAATGCTTGAGATACTCAAGGAGCAGAGAGAAGGCTAGTATGGCAGGAGGACGCAGAGCGGAGGAAAGGCGACTGTTAGGTGAATCTGCAGAGGTGAGACAGGGCTAGATCGTGCTGGGCCTGAAGAAGTTTGGGTTTTATTCTAAGAGCAACTCGGCTGACTCTCCGTTCTTCCTCTTCCTTGCCCCTTAAAGCTCAAGCACTGCTGTGATCATTTCACATTCTTTGTTTGGTGCGTGTGTGATATTTTCTTGGCTGTGGCACATGGCATATGGGATCTTAGTTCCGTGACCAGGGATCGAACCCACACCCTTGCATTGGAGGTGCAGAATCTTAACCACTGGACTGCCAAGGAAGCCTACCGTTTCACGTTTTAGGAGTTCACACTGGCTGCTGTAGATGGGTGTAGGATGCAGGAGATCAGAAGCAGGAAGAGCAGGCAGTAACCTCTCGCAGTTCTGATGGGGGACTTGGTACACTTGAGAGCAGGAGAAACTTTCCTACTTGGTAGAAAAGAGATCTGTTTTGGACTCTGCAGGGTTTCCTGTTAGATCAGATGGCAGTCTGGGAAAAGCTGGGAAGGAAAAAGAAATAAAGCCCACAGCACACAATGGAGCAAACCTAACTCAATTAATATGTATAGGCAGCTCCTTTGTACAACTAAGCACTGTACGAGGTATTAGAGATTGGTGATGGAATTATGCTTAGTTTTGCTCTGTTTTCCCTTTCTACATAATCTGTTTTTTCCTGTGTTTTCCGTTTTTATCTCCCAATCTGGATGTGATGGTTCTTGGAAATCAAGAACTAAGTGACACCTTACTTGTGCTCTCCATTACATCCAGCACAATCCTGTACATGTAAGCAGGCACCCAGCAAGCACAGACTTGGAGGCTGAGTAGACACTACACTAATCCCTCATGCCCATGATATACTTGATGTAAGGCTTGCCTCCACATCCAATAGACTATATCAAGGAAATACTTGCATACTCAAGGTAGAAATAGCTAACAAATTTATTCTTTCACTGTGTAGCTTTGGAGCATAAGCAGCACTATGGAAATACACACAAACACACACATCACACACATTTATTTATCATTCATTGTCACACATATCAGCATTCATTGTCATATAATTTCACAGTCCTTCTAAAAAAACACACCTTCCTCTCCTGCAGAAACCTCACCCCTTTTCATTTAAAGCAGGATTTCTCAATCTCTGCCTGACTGACATTTTGGGTCTGATGATTCTTCTTGGTGGAAGTTGGCGGGGAGTGATCTGTGTACTGCAGGCTATTTAGAGCATTCCTGGCCTCTGCCCCTTAGATGCTAGTTGTGACTGGTGATCACATGTGATTTGAAACTGTCTGGGTAATTATTGGTGATGGTTGCACAACTTTGTGAATAAACTAAAATCACTTTAACTAATTTAAAAATGTCCAGATATTGCCAAATGTCATCTGGGGTGCAAAATCACCCCTAGTTGAAAACCACTGTTCAGAGAGAGGGGCTGTAGTTTCCAAGTTCAACTGTTCTTTGTTCCAGCTTGCATTTTTGTCTCCCCACATTGCACTGTAAAACCTGGTCTTTCTATGTTATCACATCATTTAGCTTCCATTGTTTTCTTCTTGGACTCCAGTTCTCCATTTTCTAATTATTCCCAAAAGACTAATTATACTAAATTACAAGCCTACACTGTGTAACCCTATGCTATGAACATATAAGGCCTTTAATTTGCCAGAGGAAATTTGCAAACTTTTATTCACTTACAAAACCAGTTCAGTTCAGTTCAGTTCAGTTGCTCAGTCGTGTCCTACTCTTTGCGACCCCAGGGACTGCAGCACGCCAGGCCTCCCTGTCCATCACCAGCTCCCGGAGTTTACTCAAACTCACATCCATTGAGTCAGTGATGTCTTCCAACCATCTTATCCTCTGTCATCCCCTTCTCCTTCTGCCCTCAATCTTTCCCAGTCAGGGTCTTTTCCAATGAGTCAGCTCTTCGCATCAGGTGGCCAAAGTATTGGAGTTTCAGCTTCAACATCAGTCCTTCCAGTGAACATTCAGGACTGATCTCCTTTAGGATGGACTGGCTGGATCTCCTTGCAGTCCAAGGGACTCTCAAGAGTCTTCTCCACCACCACAGTTCAAAAGCATCAATTCTTCGGTGCTCAGCTTTTTTATAGTCCAACTCTCACATCCATACATGACTACTGGAAAAACCATAGACTTGACTAGATGGACCTTAGTCGGCAAAGTAATGTCTCTGCTTTTTAATATGCTGTCTAGGTTGGTCATAATTTTCCTTCCAAGGAGTAAGCGTCTTTTTATTTCATGGCTGCAGTCACCATCTGCAGTGATTTTGGAGCCCCAAAATAATAAGTCTGTCACTGTTTCCACTGTTTCCGCATCTATTTGGCGTGAAGTGATGGGACTAGATGCCATGATCTTTGTTTTCTGAATGTTGAGCTTTAGGCCAGCATTTTCACTCTCCTCTGTCACTTGCAAATTAGTGTCTATGTAATGTTGATTTCAAATCTGTGCTGTTCAAATTACTGAAGTTTTGTTACGGTTTACAGGTAATTTCGAAGATGTTTCTGAGCCTTTTTTATCTTCAAGATCGCTTGTGCTATTCTTGTAACATTTGTTTTTTCCCCTGAGTTATCAGTTCCTTCTTTGGATTCTTTTTTGAAGTGTAGTCTCTAACTTTGTTTTATGAAAATTGATTAGTTTGGTTTTATGAGAAGATCGTACCCTGAAACAAATTTGAAATAAGATTGAAAAAAAAGTAGAACAGCAACTAATGGCATTTGTGTGAGCCACTTTTAGCCATTTTTTAATGAGGCGATAAACAATCAAAAACCTTAGTCCAAATGGTTTACTGTTAACAAAGTGTGTTTCTTTCTCTCTAGCTCTGGGACACACAGCTGTCTCCACAAAAAGGTGACTTTCCCACATCTCACGCCCAGCTCATGTTCCACTGGCCAAAACAGGTCTAACTGACCAAGGTCAAGTGCAGTGGGGTGAGAACCATACCTCTGTCACAGGGAAGAGGTCTGCAGAGATAGATTGACCCAGAAGGAAAAGGATGGCAAATATTTTAAAACTACACTCAATGACAATCATTTTGAATATGAATATAAGCAATTTTCAAAATATGCAATAACCCACCGGATGTAGAAAAATGTATACATGACATTTCCAGATGCTAATGTTTTTATGGGAAGTTCTGTGTTTTAGGCTGGTGAATGGTCTTGTTTAACTTAACACCTTGTAAAGCGTTTGGTTTTTTTCCCTCTTTTTTCAGAGAATTCGTGACTTAGAAGATAAAACAGACATCCAGAAAAGACAAATAAAGGACCTAGAAGAAAAGGTATGTGTGAACTTCAGTGTGTATTTCAATCTTTATTTTTTAGATCAGACAGTAGTATTTGTTTCATTCACTGTGTCTCTTTCTTCTCAGCTATTGTGTGCAGGTATAGTTAAGCTCTGCCTATAGTCAGGCACCAGGGTTCTGGCAAAACATCTGCTTTCAGTTATACATTTTTGCCGTTTGTTTTGATTCTTGTTCTTTTCTGTGTTTTCTTTCCTCAGTTTTCCCTTTCCCATCTTCACATCTTTTCCAAAAGTTTATTCTAGTTTTATTACTCTGCTTTCCTCTTCCTTTTTGAAATAATGTGTTCAGAAACTTAGACTGACACATGAAAATTTTGCCCTCATGTCATTTCCCCAGTGGTCTGAAAGAAGAACTGCTTCTTCCTAGTCAGCCAACACTCTTGGGGAGTAAAGATGGCATTTGGAAATGTGTGTGCTCTGGAAGAAGGGAGAGGACTAACAGAGGGGTGCTGCTTGGCTGCAGTGAGTTCGGCAGTCTTGCATAATTAACACAAAATTGTCCTGCCTAGGATGCCAGGAGCCCCCTGGGCCTGAGGAGGGACACAGCAGAGATGGCAAGAGGCATTCTCTGGAGTTCCAATCTCATTGACTGGAAGTAGCTGCCTGAACCCCTGTGTTGCAAAAAATCATGGTTGTTTTGCTGTATCTTCCATGGGCACCCAAGGAGCAAATAGTAAACCACCCGCCATTTCCAAGATAATGACTAGAATTTGGTTCATCCCAAATTGCTTTTATAGTTGTCCTTCTCAGAGGAAGTTGGTAAGGTCCAGTAGCCAAACAATCAGACCCCTAGATTCTTAACGTAGGCTGAGTCTTCATGTACTTATTTAAGCTTGGGTAAGTGACTTTATCCACAGTGTCTAAGCTGTATCTAAAAGATAGGGGTGGTAACACTCTCCCTCTGGAGAAGGCAATGGCAGCCCACTCCAGTACTCTTGCCTGGAAAATACCATGGGCGGAGGAGCCTGGTAGGCTGCAGTCCATGGGGTCGTGAAGAGTCGGACACGACTGAGCAACTTCACTTTCCCTTTTCACTTTCATGCATTGGAGAAGGAAATGGCAACCCACTCCAGTGTTCTTGCCAGGAGAATCCCAGGGATGGGGAGCCTGGTGGGCTGCCGTCTATGGGGTCGCACAGAGTCAGACACGACTGAAACGACTTAGCAGCAGCAGCAGCAGCAACACTCTCCCTCACCTCCTCTCATCTGTTCCATGAGGGAAAAAATGAAGTCACTTACATGAAAATTAGGAAACACTAAGAAAGTATAAGTCAAATTAAAGTATAATTTTTAAAATGTCTAAATGTGAAGTGCATATCTTATGTAAGCTTGCAAGTTTGAATTTTCCTCATTTCTGAAGTGTGCTATTTAGTTCTGTGGGATTAAATGAGAGAAAGGTAGAGTGTAATAAACTAAAAGCTGAGTCTCGTTTCCTACTGTTTGGCAGAAAGGCCCAAAGGAGGCAGGGATTATCCACAGTTTCCATGGCTGTCAAAGGACACCACTGATGCCTTCCATTTCCCATGTTTTTGAACTACCCTTATCCTAATCACTCTCTCTGCTGATTCTTAAACAGTCCTGGAGTGGCTCCGGGAGGAAATTGCAGAGAAGACAGCTCTGCCCCAGTAACTTCACTCAGTTCAGTCCCATACAACTTAGGGAAAACAGAAAAAGGAATTATTTTTATATCTAGTTGTGTCACCACCCTAGCTGAAGTAGGTGAACTTTTCATTCTACAGGTCTGAACTCCCTAAATATTTATAATAGGTTAACATGCTTAACAGAAAATGAGGATTATTTAGCTATTAAATCAGCAAATTCAGTATGTAGTACTAAACTAAGCCATTTCAAAGGCAATCTAGTAGATTTCTGATTAGAAGTTTGAATGAGAGATGAGGTTTATAAAGCAACTTCTATTCACTTGACCTCAATTCTGCTTATCCACAAGCATAGTAAAAAGGCTAACGATCACTTATGTCAGAGATAGTCTTCATTCTTTCCTGTGGGGTACGTGACCACCCCCTCAGGACACATACAATATTCCTTCTATGTCCTCAATTCCCACGCACACAGTGTAAATCAGGGGATAGCAACAAACATAGCTACATTGCTTCCTACATTCTGCTCTTCACTTTATCCAAGGCACTGCCAAATTCATCATCTCATTTGATTGTCCTGATTGTTGAGACAGACACAGCAGATATTATGTTCCCCTTTTATACAGATAATGAAACAATGGCTCGGAGACATTAAACAGCTTTCACAAAATCATATAACCCGTCTATGGCAAATCAAAAGCAGAGGTCAGGTGTCTGACCCTGAGATCCGCAGCCTGCCCACCATGTGGCATGGAATTTAGACTCTCATCGTAAATCAAGTGATAAGCATCCCTTATGCCCAGAGAGGTAGCCCTGGTACCTGACCATCTCATGGGAATAGTGGAAGCCTTCCATTCCCCTCCTTCATCCACTCTCACTACAGGTGACATCCTATCACTACCCATCTTCAAGGAATGAAAAAAAAAGAAAAGAGTTTCTGCTCCTCATTCTGTTAGACTGGTCTCTAATACATAGTTCTTCACACCATGTTTATTACTTGTTCATGCAGTTTTGCCACCATGAAGCAAGAGCCTTGTAAGTAATGCCATTAAAGGAAATAGGCAGATTAATATGCCCAATATGAGACTGCCATACAGGACCTATTCAAAACTATCATGTCGAACAGAATGCTCCTGAAGGGTTATAACAAGTCAAAAGACTTCATGACTCCGTAAGAGCAAATCCCCAGGGAAATCAGTATTTGAGAAAACTGATCTGACCTGTAAGATTTTCTAATTAGTATACAGTTGGTTTTCTACCAGTGCTACACAAAGTATGTTTTCCACCCAAGTTTTTGCTTCTCTGGTGAAGGTTCTTGGTGAAGAGAGACAGCTTGGACTCCATTTAACTTCTATGAGTCAAATAAGGAGACATCTATCTCAGAAGCATGACAAGCTGGAGCAACAGCATACGTTCGTATGTCTGAAGCTATCTCTGATGTAGAAGCATAGTTCATACCCGTAGGAGGACCACATACCCTCACTCACCCAGGACAGACCCAGGTTATGCCTGGTACCCCAATGTAATTACTAATACTGTTCCATTTCCCTCTCAGGAGTGCCCACCGTGGATAAGCAATCATATGTTTACCCTGCAAATTAATATTCTTCCTGCTCTGCCATAGTAACCAAATAATGATAGCATTGAGTGATAAAGCATACGCTTTGATCATTTTTAAATTTTCTAATTACATTCTCACACATTAAAAATAGAGATAATAACACATAGTAGAGTAGGACTCAGGAGGTCTAAGCTCTAGGCTTCACTGTACCATCAAATTATATACAGTTAGTCTGTTGATTAACTGCTCTGTGTTTATTTTTCTCACTTATAAAATTCAGAGCTTAGACCAATTACCTGTAAGACCCTCTCAGAATTCAAAAATGTATCAGTCGATGTTAGCTGAACACCAGTTATTCATTGTATTGCTTTACCAGTGAACGAATAAAAGGTATGGCTTTTTTAACTAAAAGGTACTTTGTGTGTATGTGAGAAATGATCAGATTTGAGCGATATGGAAAAGCTGAGGTTTTATACAACCTGAATGGCACTGCAGAAGTTCAGCTGTACATAATCCTCTTCTTTTTCTTCTGCAGTTTCTGTTTCTATTCTTGTTCTTCTCTCTTGCCTTCATTCTATGGCCTTGATGTCAAGGTGCCTCTTACAGGTAAGATTCCATTTAATTCTCAAAATGTGCTTCTAAGACTTCTATGATAAGAAGAATGCTAGCATGTTAGTATGCTCATGTTAAAAAAAAAATACATTTGGTATTTAAATACCAGTCTTAAATGCCATAAAATGAGAAATCAATCCAGTCCATTTGGGTGATTATTAAAGAAATGAAGCATGATGAAAGTCAAGAATCTTTTTCTAGCTAAGTGTCTTGCTTTGGAAAATCGTGATGTCTGTGGATCTCTGAATTCTCATTGTAGCCTCTCATTACACTCAAAGAGTCACTTCTGTATCTACAAACTGAAGAAACAGGAGTATGTTTCCAGTGACTCCTCCAGCTTGAAAATTGTGCTCCTATAAATCTAACAAGTTAAAATGACTGATTTTTTTAACCCTTTCTCCTAGCTCATTTTCATCAGAATTCAGGAAAACAGGATATTTAGGAAAATTGGATCTTGTTTTCAAATAAGATAGTTTTCAATGTCAATTTAGAAAAAAATGAAGACTCACTATTATTATATTATCAAATCCATTTCTTGTAAGTGGATGTAGGTAAAAAGCATCTTAGACAGTGATTCTCAATCTTTGTAAAAATACAGAATTCAAAGCCTTACTACCAATTTAATGAAACAGATTATCGGACACGGAGATGAGACAGAGGATGAGAGGAGTGGAGAATAAGATTGATCTATATTTTTAAGAAGCTAACCAGGTGATTCTAATGTCTACCCAGGTACAGAAAGCACAAACCTTGACACCATTACTTAAAAATAAAGGAGGCCTACCTGCTGTTCTAAGTCCATTTACCACGGTCTGTGTCTACTTTGGTTGTCTTATTAAGTTACATTACGCAAGGATCTTTTCCCACCCCATGTTACTTAACATTTTCAATAACAAGTTGAAAACTGGGAGAGAGATGCTTTCTGTCTCTGTGGGTATCAACTTTGTTACCTGGATGTGGAACAGGAAAGCATGACCTGACACAAGAAAGAAGTAAAGCAGAAATGCCCAGCAAGTGGTATCCTTATAGAGCCAATTCCCGGGCTTTATTCCGTACTCCAAAAGATTTTCTTTTAAGACTGAAAATTATCCTTTATCTCACAAGAAGAGTAGTAGCCTTGCAGCACATAAAGAAGAGCACTTAGTCTCTTAAACTGAATGAGAATATCTAAAGAAAAATGGGCAAGGTTCTCTGCTGGGGTCCAGCCCCGGTGGATCCAGGGAATTCGAAGGGTGGACGGAGTCGGCGAGGAAAACTTATTTATTTATTAATATAAGATTAGATTAGGAAGAAATAGTGTAGTAGGAAAATTAAGTGGAGAGAAGAGGCTGATTAACTTGGGTTACGTGGAAAACCAATAAAGTTCCAGACAAGGAGCTTGCACCATCTACGTTAGGCCGCCGGCGCCCGTTTGAATATCGGAGAGTGCCCCGCCTTGGGCTCTCTCTCTTACGGATCTTAAAAGCCTTAAAAGCCGGGACAAGTAAATAGACATAGTGAGCCTCCACGCCCCAGATGGGAATTCATCCTGATATTAGAGTAAAGAGGAGACACGGGGGAAACCAGTCCAGCGACCGGCTGTCCTTCTATTGTCCTTCAAGGCCTTTTATACTTTTGATTATACATAGAGATCAATGGGTAATACAAAATTATGTAGCATTAGCAACCCAGACTCTTTCTGTATATCTTTTTGTATACAAAAGGTCTCAGGTGATTTACATTATCTTCTGGCCAAGAGGCTTGTTAACACTTTTTGGCTCTCTTCCTTAATGAATGTTAATTTCGTTTCCCCTAAGAGTTTTTCTTTAATCTGCATCTCCTTAAAGTGCTAAAGTTACATCTCTATAGAACAAAGGGGCGGTGGGTTATAACAAAGAAGGTACTTAACTCAAAGATCTAATGTTGCTAATACCAGGTCTTCTGCTTGTTTTTCTATATACCAACTATATCTAAAAATAAAGGATATGAAAATTTGGCAGCAAGTATTGGCTCAACAAATGAAACTTTTAATCAGTCCTATTCTAGTGACTTAGACTCTTCGGAAGCCCCTACATTCCTAGGATGTTTTAAGCTTCCTGTGCCTCCTGCGGTCAGGAGGCCTCAAACAATCACACGTGCAGCTGTAGGAGTCCTGCAGGCAGGCTAAAAAGCCATCAAGAGGGGTTTTAGGATTGAAACACTCTTTCAAATGCAGAAGACTAAAGCCCTGAATTGACTTTTTCCAGAGAATGTCAGAAGAGTGGAAAAGCAGGCAGATTCTTAGTTTTTGGGGGGTGGATGCTCAGGAAATTCCAGGGGGAAAACCTGAGGTATGGTTAGCCTTGCCATCTGAGCTCTGCCGCATGACCTTGTCACGGGTGGAATTCCTCACGCTGGCTCCGGGCAGTTCCCTAGAAAAGGATCAGAATGGCCAGCGCCTCAGAAAACAAGCAGTTCCCACCCCCAAATAACAATCAGTCAACGAAGCAAGTAAAGTTCAGTGAGGCACAAGTACTAAGTGGTGGTGTAGGCAGAAAAATGAAACCTCATAAACTTGTAAATACTAGCTAGCAAAGGAGTAAGTTTGAACATTGGTATCAATAATGACTAAAAGCTACATGCTAGATGCTGTTCTAAGTAACAGATAGATTAATCCCCACAAACCCCTCTAGCAAGGAGGTGTTGCTTTTATTTCTTTCTTTTTTGCAATTGGAGAAACTACAACATGTGACTTTCCTAGGACCATATAGCTACAGTGGACAGGTCTAGGATTTGTATCCAGGCAGCCTCATGCCAGAGCCCACTTTTAACCCTGTTGTGCCTCACACATGAAAGAGGCCTTTCTCTCACATTCTGAGCATCACTTATGTGTATATATATATCAGCAATCTGAGGTGTCTTCTATGATCTGTATACTACTACATAGCTCTTGGGATTTAAAATTGCTGTATGCTCATCCCCCATACCTTTTCCCAATTTTTTTGAGGGATATACAAAATTTGATTTGCTTTTCCCCTAGAGTAGCACATAATTGACACTTTGGAGTGGTCAAATGAAAAAAATATAATTATAATTAATAGTAATTATATAACAAATTCCTGGTACCATGAATCTGGATAATATAAAATGCATACAGGAAAAAGTCAGTAGTTTAACATGTATGGCTTTGAAGTTAAATATACTGTTAAGTTTCAATCCTGCCAAATACTAGCGTGTCATGGTAGATTTAGACCAAAATTAGGTTTCCTGTTCCATGAAATGATTGTGACTATATTAACTACATCATGGTATTGTGTTGAAAGAATTAAATAAGATTATGCTTATAAAGAATTTGCCAGATTGACTGGCACATGGTTCAGTAATCAGCAACTCTTAGCTATTATTATGAAAAAAATGTTAGCTATCACATGTACTGAGTTTGCAAATATACAAGTTTGAAAATAAAACCTCTAGTACTGCCAAGTACAATAGTTTAGGAACTAAGCCAAAATGAGTAGTTACCTTTTCATCTCTTCTCTTCAGATAATAATCTGGATTTAAATAATACAAGTGAATAAGACATTACTGGCAACTGATTAATTCTACTTATATGCCCAAGACAGGTGAGGCAGAGGAAGGAGGAGGTAAGGAAGAAAAGGGCTTCACTTATTAGCAAGTAGCAAAAGCATACTGCAAATAACCATACAAATGTTTGTCCTATTAATGATTTATATTCTATTCTGTTCTTAAACCAAAGACTAACTTAAATTATATATAAAGATAGCTACCTTAAAATGAAATGACTTATGCTTCTTTCCTTTTAGCAATTACCTAAGTCATTTTGGTCAGGGATGATCTAGAAGCTGTTGCAGGCTCCCAAGAAGGTACCCTCACTGCTTTCAGTGGTTGCTGACTAAATAGCTCACTCCCATGCATTAGACTGGGACTTTTTACCTTAAGGGCTTCCCTGGTAGCTCAGGTGGTCAAGAATCCGCCTGCAATGCAGGAGACCCCGGTTCGATTTCTGGGTCAAGAAGTTCCCCTGGAGAAGGGATAGGCTACCCACTCCAACATTCTCGGGCTTCCCTGGTGGCTTAGTTGGTAAAGAATTTGCCTGCAATGAGGGAGACCTGGGCTCAATCCCTGGGTTAGGAAGGCCCCCCGGAGGAGGGCATGGCAACTCACTGCAGTATTCTTGCCTGGAGAACTCCTATGGACAGAGAAGCCTGGCAGGCTACAGTCCATGAGGCTGCAAAGAGTCGGACACGACTAAGTGACTAAGCACAGCAAAGGGGAACCCCACATGGTTTCAAGAGATACCATGTGCTTTGTGCATTCATTTTTTCCTTTCAGGTTTATTGTGAAATAATTGACACACAGCACTGTATAAGTTTAAGGTGTATGGCGTAATGATTTGATTTATATACACCGTGAAATAACTACCACAGTAAACTTAATGAACATCTACAAAATTAAAGAAATAGAAAATGTTTTTATTGCAATGAGAATTCTTAGGATTTGCTCTCTTAACAACTTTCAAATATAACATATAATCACATTAATTATATTTATCATGTTGTTCATAATATCCCTAGTACTTATTTATCTTATGACTGGTAGTCTGTATAACAGCTTTTGACTACTCATCCAGTATCCCTCCCCTCTACTCCTCACCTCAGGTAACCACAAATCCAATCTCTTTCTCTATGAGTTTGTTTGTTTGATCTTGACACATTATGCTGAGCCGTCTTCTGTGAAACAGACAAGGCGGCAAGTACTTGGATACTAGAGTCCTAAGTCAGCAGTGACATAACTGTATTCCCTGACTTAGAGTCTGGTGGCATGTCATAAACTCTCAAAGCTCAGCTCTACAGGGCAACACATTCAAAAGAATCCCTGAGGCTCTGTGATATCCAGAAGGGGCTTCTGAATCAAAGGTGAATTTGTATTCTCTACAGTTTTAGTTATAGAATACTCACCCTTAACTCACTGAAAACTGCTCATCTATAGTGACCTATTAGATAATACTTCAGTTATTCATAATGCCAGTTTGAATAAACCTAGCTTTGCTGTAAAAATCATAGTTCCTTTTACAGATACTCAATTTACAGAAATTTAACATTCAGGGAGATTGCCTATAAGTCCATTTGCTTTTTAAAGCCAACATGATTTTCCTCAAATGATGGGCTTTACTTTAGTTGTGATGGAGAGAAATGGTGCATATGTGCTTTGAAACAGAAGTTAAGATTTATTTCTGAGGTTGACTTAGATAATTGCTAAAAGGAAAGAAGCACAAGTGATTTCATTTTTAATGTAGCTATCTTTATATATAATTTAAGTTAGTCTTTGGTTTAAGAACAGAATATAAATCACTAATAGGAAAATATTTGTTTGGTTATTTTGTGTTACATATTTTATATAAAAATACACTCTATGTGTGTATACATATATAGAGAAGAGAGAGATGCACACACCTAATGCATCTTTATATACATTCAGATTAGTTCTCTTCTTTACTGAGGATCATGGGAATATTATAGGGCTGAATTGGTGGCTCAGGCAGTAAAGAATCTGCCTGCAGTTTAGGAGATCTGGGTTTAATCCCTGGTAGGAAAGATCCCCTGGAGCAGGAAATGGAAGCCCACTCTAGTATTCTTGCCTGGAAAATCCCATGGAGAGAGGAACTTGGGGGCTACAGTTCATGGGGCTGCAAAGAATTGGACATGACTGAGGCGACTGAGCATGCCCTCCTTTGTGCCAGCACCGCCAATCTCTCTGCCTCTTTGGCACCTACACCTCCCTCCCACAGTATACTCTCATCCCAATCTCTGTACTTCCTTCCTACTCACTCTCCTGTGACTCGGTCACTCTTTTATCTCAGTCTGATCTGGCCTTTGGGAATGAACCAAGTGATTCTGCAAATATGAGTTCCAAATAGTTGTGACTTGCACCTGTGGCAGAAATTTCTTTGAATCTCTGATTTGCCTCTGTATGTGAACTGGAAGCATCCTTAAGATACTACATGCCTCCTTTTCCACCACTTTGGATCTTTGTCACCATTTCTGGAGTACCATTAAATTCTGCTACAGAATTACTCTCTTTACTTTATAGGTGGGGAAATTAAGCCTTGGAGAAGTTAAATGGCTTTTTCATGGAAATTCCATTTTCTCCATCCATCCATTCAGACTCTAAAGTTCACGTCCTTATGCAGTAAATGATAAAATATCCTCTGTGCCATTTTCTGGCTTTTATTGGAGGAGTGTATTATGTCCTAAGCTTCTACCCAAGTGAAAACCCAGATACATGGAATTAAAGAGGGATGGGGCTAGACGTATTGACTGGCACAGTCCAGGGAAATTTCTTTTCAGAGATACTCTGGGGCCAAACAGGAAACCTGTGTAGCCAAATTCTCAGGGAATCCTCAGATCAGGACTTTGGGATAGAGACCGTCTGCCATTAAACAATGTTGTTGGAGAGAAATTTTGACATACAAATAAGTCAGTGAAAGGTGTAGACAGACCTGCTTTTAAAGTAATATTTCATGTGGGCAACAAGGGCTTCAGTTCAGTTGCTCAGTCATGTCCGACTCTTTGCGACCCCATGCACTGCAACATACCAGGCTTCCCTGTCCATCACCAACTCCTGGAGCTTGCTCAAATTCATGTCCATTGAGTCAGTGATGCCATCCAACCATCTCATCCTCTGTCGTCCCATTTTCCTCCTGCCTTCAGTCTTTCCCAACAAGGGCTTAATTTCCAAAATATACAGAGCTCATACAACTTAACAGCAATAGCCTCCCAAAAAAGAAATTGAAAATGGGTGGAAGACCTAAATAGACATTTCTTCAAAGAAAATGAATGGCAAATAGGCACTTGAAAAGATGCTTAGCATCACTAATTATTAGAGAAATGCAAATCAAAACTACAATGGGGTGCCACCTCATACCCATGAGAATGTCCATCATTAAGAAGTCTACAAATAACAAATTTTGGAAATGATATGGAGAAGAAGGAACCCTCTTACACTATTCCTGGAGGAGGAAATGGCAACTCACTCCAATATTCCTGCCAGGATAATTCCATGGACAGAGGAGCCTGGCGGGCTACAGTCCATGGGTTCGCAAAGAGTTGGACACGACTTAGCAACTGAGTATGCATGCATGCCTACACTATTAGTGGGGATTTAAATTGGTACAACCACTATGGAAAACAGTAAAAATATTCCTCAAAACTCTAAAAATAGAGTTGCCATATGATCCAACAATCCCACTCCTGAGCATATATCCAGACAAAGTTATAAGTCAAAAAGATATATGAACCCCAGTGTTGACAGCAGCACTATTTACAATAGCCAAGATATGGAAGCAATGTAAATGTCCATTAACAGATGAATGGATAAAGAAGATGTGGTATATATACACAATGGAATATCACTCAACCATCAAAAAGAAATAATGCCATTTGCAGCAACATGGATGGACGTAGAGATTCTCATACTAAGCAAAGTAAGTCAGAAAGAAAAAGACAAATACCATATAATATCACTTATATGTGGATTCTAGAATACAATGCAAATTAACAAAGCTACAGAACAAAAACAGACTCAGAGAGAGAACAGGCTTATGGTTGCCAAGGGGGCTGGTAATTAGGGGAGGGAAGGAATGGGAGTTTGGGATTAGCAGAGGCAAACTATTATATGGATAAACAACAAGGTCCTACTATATAGCATAGGAAACAATATTTAATATCCTGTAACAAAACATAATGGGAAAGAACATAAAATATATATGTATATATATTATAGATATACATACACTTACATCTGAGTCACTTTGCTATACAGAATAAATTAATACAACATTGTAAATCATCTATAGTTCAATAAAATTTTAAAAAATTAAATTTAAAGTAATATCTTAGTTGAACTTCTGAAGGTATTGGCTTAGAAAGTCCCAGAGAAAAAGACAATATTGATAATAACAATATGAGACAAGAACTGTTAATTGCTTTATATGTATTACGTTGCAGCAACCCTTGAAATAGATACTTCTATTCTCTCATTTTAAAGGAAAGAACTTAAGCTTAGAGACTTTCTTTACATAACACACACAAGATTATACTGTCTCAAGAGGTGGTAAAGAATAAAAAAATTTTTTTTAATTTTAAAAAAAAGAATTTGTGCTTTTTTTTTCCTGTTTCAGCTATTGACTGAAATGATGATTAAAGCATTTCTCCCTCTGTTTTACAGAGAAACTGAAAACATGGATAAGACCGCAGAAAAGCAAATACTTCTAAACCTTCAAAGATGGCAGACATGTTTACAGCAGTGAAAGGGAGATCAAAAGCTAAGACCCATCCTGTAGCCAGGACTACACCTGTGTATTTTAAAGCCATTATTCAAGGTTTCTTACTTGACAGTTCCTACATGACCCTGTTGAAAATCTACAATATATGCTGCATTTAATGAAACCTGTATATGTCAAACCAGAAGGAAAGAACTATAGACATATATTGTGTGAAAGAAAACAATTCAGCAAGGGAAACAGTTTCAGCAGATCAAGCAAAGATGTGTCTTGGGCATGGAACCAAAGTTACAAAGAAACATTCTACCCCTGCTGTGCAGGGGGGGTCATTTTAATGTAACACCACACCCCATGGAAATACTAGTCCTGAAATAAACATCATTTAAAACAAAATCAAAACAAAAAGATAAGGGGGGTGGGGATCGAAGCACGAGGAATACCTATGAGGAGCTGTTTACAATAAAATGTTTGATTTGAAAAGTCTGGTTTCTTACTACAGGGATTTGCTTTTCTGTCTTTATTATTGTTTAAACCTCAGGAACAGAGACATCTGCAATGTGAGTGAGAAGAAAAACAGTGTCCGGTTTTTCTGCAAACAGTGGAGCTTGTGGAACGCATTCCACACATGACAGATGAGAAGCGGATCACAGTGACCCCGACTAAACTGGCAACCAGTGTGAAAGATCCAGGCGAATGCAACATAAGATGCATAAAAGCAGATGCTTCCTTGGCTTTCTGTGGTCTTCCAAGAACAACAAACTGATCTCATTCTTATTGAAAATTAAGAAGATGACGCTCTAGATCACAAGCTCCCTGACTTAGTGCTGTCTAAGAATGCCACTGACTATAGGGCCAGAGGCATCTCTGAATCTTTCCATTTCCAAAATACTGGTCTTCAAATGGCTGCTTAAAATTGCCTGCAAATAACATGTGATTTGATACAAATAGAGGCGATAAGTAAACTTCTATCAACAAATGAATTTTCCACAGAGATGTGACTATTAAGTGAAAATATGATTATTTTTAGAAGTATCCTGATATGCTTAGAGCATTCTGACCTCTTGTTATTTAGACTGACAATTTTTTTTTTCCCAGAGATATGACAGCAACAAGGTAGCTCTACTTTTTTATATAAAAGTAACATTCTGTTACTGAGAAGGTCATTTTCTACCATAGACAATTAGAAGACTGGTACTTTTCCTAAGTTATGTAATACTGAGTCTTGGATTCAGCTCTGAGAGCAAATAAAAGTTCCTAAAAAGCTAATTTTAGCCTCATTTACTGTAGATAACAAAACAGCCTCAATGTTTCAAATTGTCAAGATTTTATTTACAGGGCTAACATTCCCATGCATTAAGAATGTGTGTAGGGAGCCAGAAACTCTTTCTATGAAATGCTACACAAGTCTTTCCATACGTGGATTCAGTATCTTACTCTTCAGTTGTGGCGCTGGCATTTTTAAAGCCAGGACAGTGACTGAAGAAAGTACAATTAAAGCTACAATGCAGGGGTCCCACTTTTTGTTCTTATATTTACTGCTGACCCAGGTATCTTTGGCCCAGTCACTTAACCTCTCTGTGCCTCAGTTTCCTCATCTGCAAAATGAGGTTAAAATGCTTTTTCATAAGGTTTTTCTTTCTTTCTTTTTTGCAATTCTGGAACAAGAGGTGCTTAAAGTAGCACAAAGTGCTTTGTAATTATGATGACTGCTATATCTGACTTTCTTGTGTTGTTGAGAAAAAGAGTCCCCTGTGTAATAAAATAGTGCTTCAGTTTCATTCAGTCTAAGCACCGCGGTACTGAAGCTTTCCCATCAATTACTAGCAATAAAGATTGAGTGATCCAAAACCAGGAGCTCTAATCACCTATAGTAAATAGATTATTTTCATGCTATTTAACAAGATAGAAGAATGTGTCATTTCAACAATAAGCATATTCTAGCTCTCCTTACTGCATATGCATGCCATAATACAGAAGTCCTCCCTTATCATAAGAGAGTCAGACATGAAATTAAGGTTTGGAGTGAACTGAGAGTATCACATAATTAGTCTGATGGATATCCCTTTCATTTGGGGGGAGGTCTTGTAGATGTCCTACTGGGGATGTACAATATACCCATCCTTCTGCTGGATTCTCTGTTCAACAGGTAGTTTCCATATTAAGTATGAAGAGTACATTCACTGTGCAAGCAATGTACAAAAGGGTGCTACTACAGTTTGTGACCCAACACGTTCAAATCTCAGAATGTATGGAAGAGGATAAATTACCCTCCCGTATTTTAGATGACTTTTCTCTTCCATTGGCCATCCCAGGGTGCATCTGAGAAAATTCATACTCCATCTTCTCCACCAAGCCTACTTCCTTCCTCTTCATCTTGCTTTCCCCACCAAGAAACTTGTAGGTTAAGTTTTATATTCAAGCACTGACTATGGTTCGAGTGATGAGAAATATTTGTTCAAATAATGTAGCTTAATCGGGTGCCTTATCTGCTATAAATTGGATTGTGTCATATACACAAAGTCATACAAGAGCAATCCCCGTGAGTATGACCATCTAAGCAGCTTTAGATATGTTTAGGGAAAATGCAAGGAACAAAAAAAAGGAATTCTTTCTTTTTGCTTAAGATCAAGGAGGTTAGTAAATTTCTCTACGATTTGAAGCTAAAAGATGGTATTTTTACCATACTTTACTCATGATCTTCAAAATTAACAAATCTTTGAGTAAGGCTAAATATTTTGTAAAGCATTTCCACAATTATAAAAATCAGCAGCAAAATTGTACATGTATTTTCCAGTCACTTGTGGATCCAAGGAAATGGACCATATCCAGATGAATGCTTCCCTTGCATGTCATAATCAGCAAGAGTAAAAAGAGTGTCTCAGCAGTTGAGAGGTTGACTGTTGCTCTACTTCTTACAGAGATCAGATGATCCCCACTCCAGGCTTTAATACCTAATTTCTTCATCTTAGCTATCCTGACATGTTTGGCCATGAATGAGGAACAATCAGAACAGCATTCTTCAGGGTTCATTTTACTTAACTTTTCCTAAACTCTTCATCTCTTGGAAAATAAACATAACTGAAAACATTTAAAAAAAGGTTTGAGATAAAATGAAAGCCGCAATTTAGCATAACTATTCAGAACAGGAAAAGTTTCCCAAGAAAAGGAAAAGAAATTGAAGACTATATTTGACTGTAAAACCAGAAAGCATCAACAGATGCTGAATTAGCTGTCACCCAAGTGTTGTTTTAGGTAACACTAGAATTTGCTAAAAATAGCTACAAAACCCCTTTTAACTTATGCCATATAAATGAAATTTTTGCCAACAGTGAAGTTTTAGTGGTAGAAGAATAAATCTTGCTTTGTATTTTTAGAAAAGGAAAAAAAAGTAACTGCTCACCTCCGTGGCATGTATCTTCAGGAGGACAGAGATGATGTAGGGCTCATGGGTCATCACTGAAGTAGGACAAGTATATTCTCCACTAGTAATAGAACAAAGTTTTGCCAAATGATTTTTGCTACAGTATTTTATTTCGACTTACTTTGGTGGTTTTTAGTTTAAAATAAATCTGGCCAACTTGTTCTTTTTTGCCTATTGATTGTCAACTTTTTTTGTAAGCCCATTGTGTAATTTATGTATTCAGTGTCTTCAACTTAGTTCGTAAGTTCATTGTTTTAAAATGAAGCGTGTCTTTTTAACCTTCCTAGGTTTTCATGGAAATTATAAAAATAATATTCATCAGTTCTGTGCTGATGCAAAATAACTGGATCTTATGTGTTATATTACATCGAAATAGATGCACAGCATAGACATTTTAAAAAAATATTTAACTGCATTTTTTGATCTGTCAAAATAGATGGGCAGCGTAGACATTTTGTTTTTTAAATATTTAATTGTATTTCTTGATCTATCAAAGAATGGCTCAGCATATATATAGTCATATATATATGAATGTGTGTATATGTATACTTATCTACTATACTGAAATAGTTCAGTATAACTTGAGAGATCAGTGATCAGAGCAAGTCTTGGATAACTGTTTGTTGTGAGTTGATCCTTCCAGGATGGCCCAATCCTCCCCTTAAGTGGACTCCCACTTTCTAAAAGGAAGAAAGTAGGGCACAAGGTCTTGAGCGCCAAACGCTTCCATCCTGTTCAACTGCCTTGTCATTTCTATATAATATACTGTCTTAAGACTGAGCCTCGGGCACTGTGGCAGGAGGGTTCAGACATAATAGAAGCTGGAATTCATCCTCTATGATCCCATTTCAGTACTGCGCATAGCAGATTCACATTCCTTTACTGCCTTTAGTTTGGCAGTTTAGTTCTTTCTAAATAAGTCTTTTGTTATTGAGAGTTTAAGTCCAATGTTTATCCAAAATCGCTAAAGAAAAACTTCAAGGGGCAATGTGGCAAAAATAGAAGGATTATAATTCGCTATATTCAACCTAGTATATCAAACTCAGAAGTACAGGTAGTTGGTTGGGTGAAGTTCCCTATTTTTATCTTTGTAGTTTTGCACTGAGGTCTTTCTTCCCATGCTTATATTTCCATCCTTGTGATATCAAAGTTCTGTAGGGTGAGAGCGCTGTAGATGAACAACTTGGAGTCTAAATCTGCCTACAGTCAAGCCTACATGAACTAACTCTAGTGTGGATGAGGAGTTTCCCAAAACAAGGTCCCCAGCATCCAGTGATAATAGCAGTCACTTGTATTTGATTGATAAGTCATAAAATGTGCCTATTTTCCCCCATTGACCATAACTTCCCACAATGAGGCAGATCACAATCCAAACACTTTTATAAACATGTGATGTAGTATATACACATATATATTCTGTATATAGTACGATGGTGTGAGTGCTTCCAGAATGTACTTCTGTCCTAGGATTGAGGAATTGATAAGGGGTTTTCTGAGGCTGCTGGGTGACCCACGTTTTTGTTCAGCATCTGATATCTGTGTTCTTCCCCTCCTTGCTTGTCTCTCCTCCCTTTTCTCTACCTTCTGTCCATTACTACTATTCTCTGTTTCTGACTGAAGCAAAGAACTACTCATTGGTTTTCCAGTTACTCAGACCTGCCACCTAGCCTTCTAATAATGCCAGTGGTCTTCTGGAAAGAGCAACAGAATCCAGCACAATCTACAGTATTAACATTAGTCCAAAGTCCCATGTTTGTATCAGCTAACAATCTCATTCCCAAAAGGGTTCATGCCCACCTGAACCTTCACGATCCAGTTTTGCAGGGACTCAGTAGGACTTACATAGCAGAGTATGGTAGAGCCAGTGCACAGCATACATAACTCCCCAGGCATCTACTGTGTTAATACCGCCAGGGGAGTCAGTTTCTCAGAGCTTCCATTCAGTCACCTGCTGCAGTGGGGATTCTTTCTCTCCATCTCATTAGCATGGCTCCATTGATTGTTTCAGTGCTTGTTTATTAATGGAAGAAAAATATAAATTGAGTTTCACCAGAATGATCCTTTGAAGTACACTGAAAATGTACATGTACTGTATGTATTACCGTAGAGATTGGAACCAACTTATTGTATGTAAAGTTTTATGAATGGTTATTTTATAATTTATGTATTTAATATAGGAATCAATAAGCTCTGGTGTTTTAGTTTATATAAAAATAAAAAAACTGCATTTTTAAAAACTTTACCTTCATTGTCCGTACGTTTTCATTTTGTGTGTGTGTGTGTGTGTGTGTGTGTGTGTGCTCAGTCATGTCTTACTCTGCAACTCCATGGACTGTGGCCCACCAGACTCCTCTGTCCATGGAATTTCCCAGGCAAGAATTCTGAAGCGAATTGCCACTTCTTTGTCTGGGGGATCTTCCCAACCCAGGGATCCAACTTGGTCTCTTGCATCTCCCGCATTATGCTGTGGGTTCTTTACTTAAACTAGTTTTGAAAAACGAGGTGAGGGAAATCAGGGTTATTCCTATAATGTCAGAGAACAAACTCTATATCAAAGATGGTAAATAGATTTCTTCTCATCTGTCCACTCTGAACTTTTTATTGTACCTGCCAGGGGGCACCATGGTGAGGAGTCCAAGGCAGAATTTATACTCACGAGGAGAGGTTTGTGGTCATTAGCATGCCTGCTCTGAATACAGTTGGGGGAAGAATCCTGCCAGCTATTTGTCATTCTTATCTAGCTATTACTTCTTTTCCTTTATCAACCTTTTTCTCTACCTTGTAGACGCACTAGATATAACAAGTTAACTGGAGTCTGTTATAGGAGCATCCCTCATGTTTCCATCCCTGTGGTCTGGTATGAACAGTTGACACTCAAAGAGCTTCAGTTTGTGTGAGAAACAACCCATGCATACATGAAACAAACAATAGTGTACAATGGTTACAGTTCAGTCGCTCAGTCATGTCCAACTCTTTGCGACCCCATGAACCGCAGCACACCAGGCCTCCCTGTCCATCCCCAACTCCCAGAGTTTACTCAAACTCACATCCATTGAGTCGGTGATGCCATCCAACCATCTCATTCTCTGTCGTCCCCTTCTCCACCTGCCCTCAATCTTTCCCAGCATCAGGGGCTTTTCAAATTAGTCAGCTCTTCGCATCAGGTGGCCAAAGTATTGGAGTTTCAGCTTCAACATCAGTCCTTCCAATGAACACCCAGGACTGATCTCCTTTAGGATGAACTGGTTTGATCTCTTTGTAGTCCAAGGGACTCTCAAGAGTCTTCTCCAACACCACAGTTCAAAAGCATCAATTCTTCAGCGTTCACCTTTCTTTATAGTCCAACTCTCACATCCATACATGACCATTGGAAAAACCAAGGCCTTGACTAGATGGACCTTTGTTGGCAAAGTAATGTCTCTGCTTTGGAATATGCTGTCTAGGTTGATTATACCTTTCCTTCCAAGGAATAAGCATCTTTTAATTTCATGGCTGCAGTCACCATCTGCAGTGATTTTGGAGCCCAGAAAAGTAAAGTCAGCCACTGTTTCCACTGTTTCCGCATCTATTTGCCATGCAGTGATGGGACTGGATGCCATGATCTTCATTTTCTGAATGTTGAGCTTTAAGCCAACTTTTTCACTCTCTTCTTTCACTTTCATCAGGAGAGTGAAAAGTTCTTCTTCACTTTCTGCCATAAGGGTGGTGTCATCTGCATATCTAAGGTTATTGATATTTCTCCCGGCAATCTTGATTCCAGCTTGTGCTTCTTCCAGCCCAGCATTTCTCATGATGTACTCTGCATATAAGTTAAATAAGCAAGGTGACAATATACAGCCTTGACGTACTCCTTTTCCTATTTGGAACCAGTCTGTTGTGTCATGTCCAGTTCTAACTGTTACTTCCTGACCTGCATACAGATTTCTCAAGAGGCAGGTCAAGTAGTCTTGTATTCCCATCTCTTTCAGAATTTTCCACAGTTTATTGTGATCCACACAGTCAAAGGCTTTGGCATAGTCAATAAAGCAGAAATAGATGTTTTTCTGGAACTCTCTTGCTTTTTTGATGATCCAACGGATGTTGGCAATTTGATCTCTCATTCCTCTGCCGTTTCTAAAACCAGCTTGAACATCTGGAAGTTCATGGTTTATATATTTGCTGAAGGCTGGCTTGGAGATTTTGAGCATTACTTTCTTGCATGTGAGATGAGTGTAATTGTGCTGTAGTTTGAGCATTCTTTGGCATTGCCTTTCTTTGGGATTGGAATGAAAACTGACCTTTTCCAGTCCTGTGGCCACTGCTGAGTTTTCCAAATTTGCTGACATATTGAGTGCAGCAGTTTCACAGCATCCTCTTTTAATTTGAAATAGCTCAACTGGAATTCCATCACAAAGTAAAGTATAAAGGCTCTGATGCTGGGAGGGATTGGGGGCAGTAGGAGAAGGGGACGACAGAGGATGAGATAGCTGGATGGCATCACCGGCTCGATGGACATGGGTTTGGTTGAACTCTGGGAGTTGGTGATGGACAGGGAGGCCTGGCGTGCTGCAATTCATGGGGTCACAAAGAGTCGGACACAACTGAGCGACTGAACTGAATGAACTGATTCAGAACAATTAAAATTAAGATTAGTTTTTAGAGGTTGGCTTGAAAAATCCTTGCTAAGAATGGTTCTCCTTTCAGTTGCAACTTCTTATCTTTAACTGGCAAAAATTGTCACTCATCAGTTCATTACCAAGTCCTGTTATCTGTCCATAGGAACCATCGCCCATGGTTCAAATCCCTAAAACAGAGAATAAGACATTACCGCATCCTCAAGACATCAGGTCTACATCACCTGATGAAGACTTACAACTGCCTCAGTCTCTGAGAAAGGTACCAAGCATATCAGCATGCCATGATTCTGTTTTTGTTATGAATTCTGTCTAACGTTATAAATGAAAACCTCTGTTTTCATGAACTCCAATTCTGGTATATCACTCAAATATGCTGTGATGTCAACAGCTCAGCTGACTTCTTCTAGCTCCAGAATTTGGAAGTACCCCATGTTGGAGTAGGGAATGGCAATTCATTCCAGTATTCCTGCTTGGAAAACTCCATGGAAGAGAAGCCTGACGGGTTGCACTCCATGGGGTCACAAAGAGTCAGATACAATTAAGCAACTGAGTTTGCACGCATGCAGTGTCTTTTAGAGACATTAATAGGGGTAAGGACACTTCCTACCTAGTGCCAGTTGGACAACATCCACTCAGTTCTTGCAGAGCCCACACACAGAGACTCCTCTTGCGGGCTCAGTCCACACAGCTCTGCCTCTGACCTACAGGTGAGCCGCTGTCGTAGCGGTGCAGATGTGTGGTAAAGTGCTTACCCACCCCATGGGTAGACACTTGTGCCCAGCGGCTGATAAAGAATGCTTATTTTACTTAAGCTAGTTTGTAATTACATATGGAATGTGAGAGTGGATGATGAAGACTTTTTTACTCACTGAAAATCCTCCAAATAAAGATGTGTCTAACAAATGCATTTTTGCATGCAGATACACATATAAATAGGGCATCATTAGCTTTGATCAATAGGCTCTATAACAAAGAGGTATTGGGAATCTGTACCTGTAATTACTGTAAAAATATTGAGAACAAGGGCCACTGCATCTTTATCATCTTCGTAAAGCTCCACATGACACTGTTTTTTAGAATTTAGAAGGAGAAGGAGGAAACATGACCAAACAGCCACTTCAGGAACTGGATTCTTCTTCCTTTAAATAATTTACTATGTAAATTACTTTGCCCTGCCTAACAATGAATGAACAAATCTAATATTCTATTATGGAATCATCAATTATTTATATTTTCTTTTTACTTTATTGATTTTTACTCCTTTGCCTTTCATTTACATTACCTCAAATGTATTTTTGTACAGACACAGGATATAAATTCAATATTTCTTAAATGCATATTAAATATTCTTAGAGCCACTATAGGAAAATATGTAGAAAATATTCAAAACTTGGAAATAAAGCAAAATTATGAGTATTTGTCTTTATAATTTCATTTCAGGATGGTTTCTAATATGTCAGTTGAGAAAAAGTCTTTTGACTCTGGGGAAATGTATTAATTGATGACAGCCCAGATGTTTTACAGCCCTGTAAAGTTAGACGCTAACTTGCAGAAAATTGATAAGGTAAGACTTTTTTTTTTCTTTTCTCTTGATTAAAACAAAGATTAGGGATCTGCCTTACATGTAAATTGACCACTTTGGTTTCTAGCATCCTATATTCATTTCTCATACTTTGCCCCATTCTTCAAATCTTTTTGAATCAGGTCATTCTACTGGTTTCTTTATATAATGAAGTACATAAAACTTGGACGTGCTCATTAATTTTTATGAGAATGACATTTTTAACAATTTGAAAGGAGTGTTTTTCAAAAGCCATCCTAAGGAATATGAGACAAGATATGTTCCTTGCTCTCAGTGGCCTTCTGGTAAAATAAAACAGTTAAGTCCCAGATATAACGAAATAGCAATCAATATAGGAGGGTTAAAAGCCTTAGGGGTACCACCATCCACTAAGGATCCTGAATTAATCCTTCATTCCAGATCCTCTCCCTCTCCTCGTTCTCCCAATCAGGGAGAGATGTTAGATGGAGTTATGATAGATTCGTGGGCTTAACTCTGTCCTGCCTTCCCCTCACCCTCCATATCCAATCCTTCACAGGTTCCATTGATTTTAGTTCTCCCACCTGTCTTCTATTCCCCATCACTTCTATTAAGAGCTTCTCATCTGAATGAACCCTTGCAGCAACTTCTTAGTTACATTAACCGCTTCTAGTTGTAGCCCTTTGTGTACACCCAACTTGCTTCCAGCTTGATTTTATGTGGCAATCATAGCTGCTTGTTCTCATCTTTGAAATTATTCCTTGCTTTCCCTTGCCTAATCTGGGGTTAACTCTCAAATGCTTACAGAACTAAACTCATAACATAAACATGGGATTGGGGACTCGGATAAGACCCTGCAGCTAATGCAAGGCTCTTATTTTGCTAACCCAGCTGTAAGAAATAAGACTCAAACTCTCAGCACGGCCATTTATGTCCTGGATATATCTTCTAACCCTCGAAGTTTCAGCTTAGCTATTATCCTCATTAGTTGGACACAATATCCTTTGTTTTCCCAAAGCATTCTGCGTGTACACATCTTGTCATTTTACCAGGTAATTATAATTATTTGTTCTGTTCATTCCCACTTATACACCCAATGAAATCTGAGTTATTTGACAGAGAATATGCATTTTCCAGTTTTCAATCTTCGGCATCTAATACATTTCCTAGTATCTAGCAGAATCTCACTAAATTATCTTAATTGTATTGTTTATATCAGGTGGTGGAGGGAGTTCTTTTGGCATTTTCTTTATTGAAGTAGAGTTGATTTACATAATGTTTCAGGCATATAAGAGACTTTATACTTCATAGATTATAGTCCATTTAAAGTTATGAGGAAATATTTGCTATATTCCCTGTGCTGTACATTACAGCCCTGTGTCTTATTTATTTTATACCTAATAGTTTGTACCTCTAATCCTCTTCCTCTTTGCTGCCCCTCCCCCATCTCTTTCCCCACTTGCAACCACTGACTTGTTCTCTGTGAGCCTGTTTCTGTTTTGTTATATTCTTTTGTTTTATTTTTTAGAAGAGTATCACTTCCCATTTGGACAGTAAAAGAGTGCTCCATGAGCATGGAAATAGGTAAACTGGGCCATTTTTTGGAAAGTTATTTTATTGTTATTGCTGGGTTTTTGTTGGTTGGTTTTGTTATTTCTTCCTTTTGTTACCTTATTTTCTGAACAATAATTCTGGCCCATAAACCAAACACTCTTCAGAAAACAGGCAAAAAGACAAAAACATTCCCTACCTGCTTCCCTTATCCTCCTGCTGAAGTTCTCTATTCCTCTGTATTCTACTCTCTGCCCACAGGAGGGAAGCATTTGTCTAGAAGTCCAGGGGAAAAGTGTCAGCGCAAAGAAAATCTGAAGCTGATTTTATGGGGCATTTTAACCCTTGGTTGTGTGTTTCTCTTCCACATGTCCATATGAAAGCAATAATCTATATATAAATACTGTCTTGTCTGCTCTTCTGACACGGTTTTTTTACTATCTTGGGTTTTTTTTCAGTCTTTACTTCAGAGAAGCTGAGTTGTTGCCTTTCCCTGAGGCAGCAAATTCATTTGCAAACACAAAGGCTCAAGGAAATTTGCGCCCTATTACACAGTCTCCAAATATTCCAGACTTGTTAAGACTCCAGACGAAAAGGGTCAAGGCAGTTCATCAGATTCCCTTCCTAATTCTCAACTTCCAAAGCAAGTTCTTCCCAGAGCACAGACAAAAGGAAAGGTATGTTATTGTGTCTAGAGTTGCTCTATGTGAAGGCACTTGAATTTTTTAAAATAACAGTGTTATATTTAAATGTCTTTGCTAAAACATGTCTCCTAAAGGAATTTTTGAAGAAAAAACAGGGATTTATCCTTCAAAAACATCTACCACCCAAGAAGCCCAAGAATGGAAAAAAGCAATAATTTCTGATTGTTTGTACAAAACACGGGCTAGATAAGCTTTTATCCCTTTGGTCTGCCATTCTTAACTATATATGGCATTTTATACGTCACTCCGTAATTGACAAAAGATCCCTGCTTAATGCTGGCGTCTCCCCAGTTCTTGCCCGGGTTGCTGTTGGAAAGGATAGTTAGAAACAATCCATTTTGTTTACCGAGGGAAGTAAAGCAGAATCCCAGATATGTTGGTCTTTTCTCTTTCTGGCCTACTTTTCTTTCTACTCTGTTATGAGAGATAATATGTGTTTAGAAGACAATGGGCTTCCCTAATGGCTCAGTGGGTAAAGAATCTGCCTGCAATCCAGGAGACATAGGAGAAACAGGTTCGATGTCTGAGTTGAGAAGATCCCCTGGAGGAGGAAATGGCTACCCAGTCCAGTATTCCTGCCTGGAGAATTCCATAGACAGAGGAGTCTGGCGGGTTACAGTCCATGGGGTCACAGAGACAGCCATGACTGGGCCGCTAAGCATACACGCCTGTGTTTAGAAGGCAGTCTGAGGCCCAGTCCTAGCTCTGCTGGTCAGTATGTGTCACTGAGTTACTGAAACATTTGAAGCCTTCCTTTCCTTTTTGTAAAATGGGATAAATAAGACAATTTCTCTAGTTGCGCTGTTGTGAGAACTAAATGATACATGTAGCAGGATTCGTACCAAAAGTTTCAATGTGTGGCTTGAGATAAAAGGACTGGATCAACAGCAGGCTTCATACGTGACATCTTAATTATCTGTAATGTTTTCAGTTCATTTATAAGTATAAAAGGATATAGTTCGAAAAGTCAGTATAAGACCATAAACTGTGAAAGAACAGTATATGCATCTTACCCTCAGACATCCCTGTCTTCAAGATCTTTCCTGACTCCTGGCACTCTCTAACAAAGCCAAGCAAAATGTTTTCTGCCAGAGCACTGCAATATTATGTGGCTAAGCAGGCATTCAGGTAGAGGACTATGCCAAAATCTTACTCCTCAGTCTAGGGTTAACAGGCTGCAGAGGAGGAGCTAAGACCGGGCAAGGCAAATCCTGGGCATTACTAGGAAGCCTGTGTAATAAGCCCTTGCAGTACCGCCTAATCACCACAGTGAGTCGCTATAAGGAACCGCTGTGTTCTGGGATACCTCTGACTCAGACTACTGACAATGAAGTTTTCTTTTGAGCATTAACTAATTTTTCACCACAGTGAGAGTCATTTTTTAAGGCCCAGAAGAGACAAACATTTACTCTTTCATTTGTTTATTCATTCGTTTATTTCTTCATTTTTCAACAAATATTTATTGAACAGTTACCATGTCTCACTCATGCCTGTATAAGAGAATTGTATGTGAGTGACTTGCCTTTGGCAGAACTAATAAAGAGCAGAGCCAAACTGTGGGCCAGATCATCCAGCTCCAAGTTTACTCAACCTTTCACTTAAAATATGTATAATTAATGTATGTAATTAATGCATTCTATAATGTATTATATAACCCTATATATGATACATAATTATATTAACATAATTATCAATATATCTAACCTGTAATTAATTATATATTAAGTGAATAACAGCATAACAATGACTGAGCTCCTACCAAGCGTCTGAATTTTTCAATACATTTTTTCATAGGCTATATGGACTCCAGAGTGGTCTTTGGAATCCCAGTTCTGTTCCCCATTCTCTCTATGACCTTAATCAAGTTCATGAATGTCTCTGAGGCTCAATTTTCCCATCCATAAAATGGAAATGATACAACCTGCCTGGCAGGGTTATGGTAAGGATTAAATTTAAATAAAGTAAAAGGTAACAGTATAAAAATAGACACAAAATGCCTGGTGCAGGATAGGGGCCCAGGTCTTATGGTTTGTGCTTTTAACAACTTTGTATTTACTAATGAGTGAACCAACACATAAAAGTTTGGTAACTTGCCCAAGTTTATTCAGCTAGTAAGTCGTCAAGCTAGGATTTGAACTCAGATCTCACTTAAAAGTATGTATTCTTTTCAATGTTCTGTGTTGCCAATGTGCTCTTTGTCTCTAGTTAATGGGTCCTTGAGGTGAGAGAACATTTAATACTTCCCCACTTTTATGCATTGGAGAAGGAAATGGCAACCCACTCCAGTGTTCTTGCCTGGAGAATCCCAGGGATGGGGGAGCCTGGTGGGCTGCCGTCTATGGGGTCGCACAGAGTCGGACACGACTGAAGCGATTTAGCAGCAGCAGCACAGTGCCTGCGTTAGACTATACAAGTTAACAGTCCACACAAGTCTGCTAAGTGAGCAACATACTTAGACAAGGGGAGAGGACAGAATAGCAAAGTTTCGTTTCTGATTCTACTCTTTTTCTGTCTACAAGTAAATATACTAAGGGTACCAGGAAACACAGCACACTTATTGACTAATGATGAAAGGATATGGCCCTTCATTATGTACATAAAAGCGTATGAAGCCACTGTGAAATCTGCAAAGAATTGTTTTGCCTTTTGACCCATTTTCAAGTGGAAAGCAAAGTTCTCTTCCCAGTTCCCATCATCTGCCTCAAGAGAACGAATTACTGACCTCCCATCGCCTGTAGAGAAAAGATGGGACTGGAGAGTCAAGGCAGTGCTGACCCCCGGTGTGGGTGACTCCACACCGCCTGCTGGGTGAGAATGGACAGGGCACTCCAGACCCTTTTTCTATCTCCACTACCCCTTCCACTGCCTGTCTCTCTCACTCCCCTAAATGCTCTCTTGGAGTTAAAAATAAATACATATTCCTGAAAGCCCTTGGGCAAAATGAAAGTGAGTTACCGAGAACAGTCATAATTAAGGTATTAGAATCCATTAACAGAAAATTCTTTTTTTTTTTTTAAGACTATCTGGCTGCCTAGTCTACAGCCCTGAGGACAAAAGCATCATCAGTGACAAGGAGAAGTCCTGCTGGGGAGTAAGATTTTACTGAGACCCAGTTGAGGAGACATATGTGGGGAACGTGGATCGTCTGAGACAAGCTGTCAGTGCCAGGCAAGCAGCGATATGTGGTAAGCAGGCTCAAGGAAGAGAGAGTGAGCCTTGGCTTACACTCTTTGCAGATGTCTCTGAGACAAATGCTTCCACCATGGCTGATTTCAAGCTACCAATGATGAAATGCCTACATATTTAACAGTTGGCCTTCAGGGGTGGTACGAGCCAGCTCAAGCACATCCTGCCCAGTCATTTTCGAAGGATGAAGTCACTTCCTGTCAATTTGTTACCATATGAGTGATGATGTGCCTTTTCAAAGTAGGTACCTGGTCATCCCTATGAAGTGCAGTGTGCTCTGTACCCTAACTCCACCCCTATAATAGCAGTGCTCACTGAAGACTAAATAGAATTAAGATGGGGAGTCACCACAAATCAGTGCATGTTAAAACTGGTGAAATTGGAATCAAGTGTGTAGTTTGTATCGTACTGAAGTCAGTTTCCTGGCTTTGCTATTATTCTATAGTTGTAAGTTTTTGCCATAGGGAGAAGTTACATGGGGTTCCTATTTTCCCAACTTTGTGTTTATAATTATTTTATTTTAAACTATTTATATTTATTTATTGGCTATGCTAGATTTTACTCACAGCCCATGGAATTTTCAGTCTTCATTGCAGCATGCTGGATCTTTAGCTGGGGTTACAAACTCTTAGTTGCAGCATGTGGGATCTAGTTCCGTGATCAGGGATCACTCCCAAGCCCCCTGCATTAGAAGCATGGAGTCTTAGTCACTGGGCCACCAGGGAAGTCCCTATAATTATTTTAAAACAAAAAGTTTGAGGGGAATCCTCAAAAACATGGGAAAATATATGCTGCTGCTGCTGGCTGTCACTTCAGTCGTGTCTGACTCTATGCAACCCCATAGACGGCAGCCCACCAGGCTCCCCCGTCCCTGGGATTCTCCAGGCAAGAACACTGGAGTGAGTTGCCATTTCCTTCTCCAATGCATGAAAATGAGAAGTGAAAGTGAAGTCACTCAGTCGTGTCTGACTCTTAGCGACCCCATGGACTGCAGCCTACCAGGCTCCTCCGTCCACAGGATTTTCCAGGCAAGAGTACTGGGTGGGGTGCCATTTCCCCCCAAATTATACCGCACAAAATTATTATCTCATTAGGTGACCATCATCTTAGACATTTTTCTTTGTAAATATTCAGGTAGAAGGAGAAGTGTTGAGGCTATTTTTAGGAAAATAGAGTCCTTTGTGTGTGTCAGTCACTCAGTCACATCCGACTCTTTGCAACCCCAAAATACCTACTCCGATATTTTTACCTGGAGAATTCCATGGACAGAGGAACCTGGCAGACTACAGTGGGTAGCCATTCCCTTCTCCAGGGGATCTTCCCAACCCAAGGATCAAACCCATGTCTTCTATGTCTCCTGCATTGCAGACAGATTCTTTACCATCTGAGCCACCAGGGAAGTCCAATAGAGTCCTGTGATAGATCCTATTTTTAAACACATTTGAATAATTTAATTGTATTTAAATGTAGCCAAAGAACCTGATGTTAAACTGTAAGGATTAGTGAATTTCAAATACATTTGCTGTGACTATGCACATACGCATGGCACACACACATACACACACAATGGAGCATCAGATTTCTTAAATGACCAGGCCGAAGCCCGTGGGACCATTTCTTTGGCCCTAAAATTAAGGCCCTTAAAATTATGAGTTCATCTATTTCCTGTTACTGAAGATCAAGCAACTAAGAAAGAAAGCATTGAGAGAGCCAGGCCACTAAGATTTTAGAACAGAATGTAAAAACACTAAGCATTAACCTTTCAAAACCTCTTAACGCCTTGAACCGCAGCTGTGCATTCTGAATTTGAGTCCCTGCTTTGTTTCACACCTAGAGCTTGTGACCTTCAGTTTAGTCGCTTAGTCGTGTCTGACTCCTTGCAACCCCATGGACTGCAGCAGGCCAGGCTTCCCTGTTCATCATCAACTCCCAGAGTTTGCTCAAACTCATGACCATCGAGTTGGTGATGCCATCCACAGTGATGTGACCTTACTGTCCTCTTTATATCTCTTAAGAATAGTACAGTATAAATGAAAAATAACAAAAAAAAATAGATATTTGTCAGAGTTCACTGTGAACTTCAATAAAATAATACAGGTCATCTCATATATAGGAAATTTCACAGTTTTAAGTTCTGCACAGTTTTTACCTCCTTCCAATATCATAGCAACTCTGTACAACAGTCTGGGCTGATATATTACTCCCATTTTACAAGTGGTGATAGCAAAGCTCGCAGAAGGTGAGCAGCTTGTCTAAGGTCATAGGGAGTAGGTGGAAGGGCCACAGGGCTTCACAGATTCCTGGACTTTCTCCCTTTCTATCATTTGGTAATAGAAGCTTAGTATTACTTTAGAAGTCTTAAAACCCCCAAATAGTAAATGTAACCTAATACAGTTTATAATACACACAGAAAATTAAGGCATACAAGAAAACTGAAATATTCACTACTCCCTCAAAGAAAAATATGTCAAACCTATGAAGAGGTGAGTAGGATTTTTTTTTTTCAATCATATTAGCAGATTATCCCATCTTACAGAGCAGAATTCAACGGAATACAACACAGGACAGATAAGGTTTTATTTTGGATAGAGAAAATAATAATGGATAATATTTTAACATACCATAGCAGTGCTATGTATTATTTGTATTACCTAATGCTCAAACAATCCACTGGGGTAGACAAAATATTCATTCTGATTTTGCAAAAGAAGAAACTGAAGATTAAAGAGATCAAACAGGTAGAAAGCAACAAAAGATTTGGGATTGGATCCCCTGTTTATCTAATGCAAAACCCTGCATTTTTAGCCAGAGTGAGGCCATATTATACTCTGGAGAATAGAGGGAGGCCAGAAAAACAAACAAAACCCAAGACCAATTAAAGATACAACTGAAAAAATAATGTTGATCTTTGGGATTGCCATGTATATAGTCTTAGCCTATTTCTCCTATTCGCTTCTCCCCATAGTTATCCAAAGAAGCCACTGGGTATTTCCTCTCCAGATCTAAAGTTACTCTCTAAAAAGTGCCTGGATCTCATTTAACATAAAGGACAAGTAACTTCACGGTTTTAAAAGTCCTTGCTCCTGAAACTTTAGATCAAGCTTCAGTTAATCCTTTGGACGCTTAAATTGCTTAATTTTTAGGAACCAGAGTTTGGGGATAGGAAAAAAAAACCCACAATTCTAAAATATATGGCATGCAGTCAGTTGATTTGATAAGAATGCCAAGACAGAATTCCCCGGCGCTCCAGTGGTTAGGACTTTGCACTTTCACTGCCAAGGGACTGGGTTCAATACCTGGTCTAAGGGAACTAAGATCCCACAATCAGCACAGCCAAAAAGAAAGAAAGAAAGAATGCCAAGACAATTAAACAGAGGGGAAATAGCCTTTTTAAAAATGGTGCGGGGACAACTGGATATCTACATGTACAAGAATGAATTTGGATTCCTATCTTGCACCATATACAAATATCAACTCAAAATCTTTCATAGTCTTAAGTGTAAGAGCTGTAAGTGTCAACTCTTAAAAGAAAGATGTAAATCTTCATGTTCTTGGATTAGGCAATATTTTCTTAGATACGATACCAAAAGCATAAGCTACAAAAGAAAAAAAAGAGTGAAACTGGACATGATCAGAATTTAAAACCATACAAAGTGAAAAGATGATCCACAGAATAAGGGAAAACTCATAAAATCATGTATCTGATAAAGGACATGTATCTGAAATATATAAACATGTCTTCAAACCCAGTAGTAAACAGCATATAGCCAATTAACAAGTGAGCAAAGTATCAAAATCACTCACTAAAGGACCCATGTTGGTGTTGTTTAGTCTCTAAGCTGTGTCTGGCTCTTTTTTGACCCCATGGACTGTAGCCTGCCAGGCTCTTCCATCCATGGGATTTCCCAGGCAAGAATACTGGAGTAGGTTGCCATTTCCTTCTCCAGGGGGTCCTCCTGACCCAAGGAGATATGTAAATGGCCAATGAAGCTATGCAAAGGTGCTCACCATCATTAGAAATCAAGGAAATGCAAATCACAATGAGATACCAAGTAGGATGGCACACATCAAAAAGAAAGATAATAATAACTTCGGGCAAGGATGTGAGAGAAACTGGAACCGTTATGGACTGCTAGTGAGAACATAAAATAGTGCAGCCCTTTTGGAAAACAGTTTGCAGTTCCTCACATGGTTAAACATACAGTTACCATGTGACCTAGAGATTCTTCCCTTTGGTGTATACCCAAGAGAATTTATAACATATCCACACAAAAACCTGCACACAAATGTTCCTAGTAGCATTGTTAATAGTATCCCCAAAGTGGAACATCCCAAACACCTATCAATTGATACATGGATAAACAAAACATAGTATAACCATTGCAATGGAGCATTATTTGGAACTAATGAAGTGATAATGCATGCTACTTGGATGGAGCTTGAAAACACTGTGCTGAGTGAAAGATGCAAGTCACAAAGGACCACGTATTATGTTATGATTATAGTACATTATATTATTCCATTTATATAAAAAGTCCAAAATAGATAAGTCTATTGAGGTGGTAAATAAATTAGTGTCCTAGACTGGGAAGAGGTGGAGCGTCTGAAGGTAATGGCTAAGGAATAAGGAGTCTCTCTTGAGGGTAATAAAAACATTCCAAAATAGCCAGTACTGTACTGGATATAGTACTCTGTGAGTAAACTAAGAGCCACTGAATTGTACACTCTAAAAGTGTAAATTACATGGTATGTGAATTATATTCCAGTTGCCGGGAGAAATATCAATAACCTCAGATATGCAGATGACACCACCCTTATGGCAGAAAGTGAAGAGGAGCTAAGAAGACTTTTGATGAAAGTGAAAGAGGAGAGCAAAAAAGTTGGCTTAAAGCTCAACTTTCAGAAAACGAAGATCATGGCATCTGGTCCCATCACTTCACGGGAAATAGATGGGGAAACAGTAGAAACAGTGTCAGACTTTATTTTTGGGGACTCCAAAATCACTGCAGATGGTGACTGCAGCCATGAAATTAAAAGACGCTTACTCCTTGGAAGAAAATTATGACCAACCTAGATAGCATATTCAAAAGCAGAGACATTACTTTGCCAACAAAGGTCCGTCTAGTCAAGGCTATGGTTTTTCCTGTGGTCATGTATGGATGTGAGAGTTGGACTGTGAAGAAGGCTGAGCACTGAAGAAGTGATGCTTTAGAACTGTGGTGTTGGAGAAGACTCTTGAGAGTCCCTTGGACTGCAAGGAGATCCAACCCGTCCATTCTGAAGGAGATCAGCCCTGGGATTTCTTTGGAAGGAATGATGCTAAAGCTGAAACTCCAGTACTTTGGCCACCTCATGCGAAGAGTTGACTCATTGGAAAAGCCTCTGATGCTGGGAAGGATTGGGGGCAGGAGGAGAAGGGGACGACCGAGGATGAGATGGCTGGATGGCATCACGGACTCGATGGATGTGAGTCTGAGTGAACTGCGGGAGTTGGTGATGGACAGGGAGGCCTGGTGTGCTGCGATTCATGGGGTCGCAAAGAGTCGGACACGGCTGAGCGACTGAACTGAACTGAACTGAACTGAAGGGTGTTTAAATATAACAATGCAACAGTAAGAATATAAATCAAGACTATGATGTCACTGCTAACCTATTGGAATTGATAGAATAAAAAATAGTGACAATACCAAATACGGGCAAGGATATAGAGAAACTGCATCTCTCAGCTTTTGCTGGTAGAAATGTAAAGTAGTATAGTCAATCTGGAAAATAATTTGGTGCTTTCTTAAAACTATACATGCACTTACCATACAACCTAGCAACAATGCTTCTGAGTGTTAACCCCAGAGCAATGAAAACATATCCAAATGAATCCCATACATGATTGTTCATAGCAGTTCTGTTTGTAATTTCAAAAAACTGAAATAATCAAAGTGTCCTTTCAAAAGGACAATTTACTGTAAAAGATTATGGTACAACCATAGCATAGAATATTACTCAGAATAAAAAGTAATGGACTATTGATACATGCAACTTGGGTGGATCTCAAGGGCATTGCACTGAATGAAAAGAGCCAATCTCATGAGGTTACCTATGTGATTCCATTTATACAACATTCTCAAAATGTCAAATTATAGAGATAGAGAACAGATTACTGGGTTCCCAGGGGTTAGAAATGGTGGAGGGAAGGGAATGGATGTGGCTGCAAAGGGATAGCATGGGGAAAATCTTTGTGGTATAGAATAGTTCTGTATCTTGAGTCAGGGAGTGGTTATAAATGTAACAAAATGATATAGAATTATGCATACCATGTACCAATATTAGTTTCCTTGTTTTGATATCACATTATCATTAGTGATGATATAATCATTGGAGAAAATTGGGTGAAGTATACACAGAAACCTCCCTATACTATCTTTGAAATGTCTTCAGTTCAGTTCAGTCACTCAGTCATGTCCAACTCTTTGCAACCCCATGGACTGCAGTATGCCAGGCTTCCCTGTCCATCACCAACTCCCAGAGCTTACTCAAACTCATGTCCATTAAGTCGGTGATGCCATTCAACCATCTCATTCTCTGTCGTCCCCTTCTCCTCCCACCTCCAATCATTCCCAGCATCAGAGTCTTTTCAAATGAGTCAGTTCTTTGCATCAGGTGGCCAGAGTATTAGAGTTTCAGCATCAGCATCAGTCCTTCCAATGAATATTCAGGACTGATTTACTTTAGGATGGACTGGTTGGATCTCTTTGCAGTCCAAGGGACTCTCAAGAGTCTTCTCCAATACCACAGTTCAAAAGCATCAATTCTTCAGCACTCAGCTTTTTTACAGTCCAACTCTCACACCCATACATGACCACTGGAAAAACCATAGCCTTGAGTAGATGGACCTTTCTTGACAAAGTAATGTCTATGCTTTTTAATATGCTGTCTAGGTTGATCATAACTTTCCTTCCAAGGAGTAAGCATCTTTTAATTTCATGGCTGCAATCACATCTGCAGTGATTTTGAAGCCCCCCAAAATAAAGTCTGTCACTGTTTCCATTGTTTCCCCATCTATTTGCCATGAAGTGATGGGACCAAATGCCAAGATCTTAGTTTTCTGAATGTTGAGTTTTAAGCCAACTTTTTCACTCTCCTCTTTCACTTTCATCAAGAGGCTTTTTAGTTCTTCTTCACTTTCTACCATAAGGGTGGTGTCATCAGCATAGCTGAGGTGATTGATATTTCTCATGGCAATCTTGATTCCAGTTTGTGCTTCTTCCAGCCCAGCATTTCTCATGATGTACTCTGCATATAAATTAAATAAGCAGAGTGACAATATACAGCCTTGACGTACTCCTTTTCCTATTTGGAACCAGTCTGTTGTTCCACGTCCAGTTTTAACTGTTTCTTCTTGACCTGCATACAGTCCTGTAGATCTGTAATTATTTCAAAATAAGTTAAATACATGTATGTGTGTTTCTATCTACCTATCACAATATACATAAATACATTGCCATAAATATGTATATATTTATCTATTACAATGCAGTTGGCAGACAGTAACTATTAACTAAGCTATTTCTTGAGGAGATGTATATAAGTGTACAGGAAATGGAAGAAAATTTATTAAAATTAAGCACAGTATTCCTCACTACTCTCAGACAATGCCCAGGATAAAAAAACAGGAGAAATGAGTCATCCTTTGGAGAACTTATAATACCTTATGTTCCTTGTCTACAATGAAAATGTGTGCAAATAAATGATCAACATGCCACATTCCCTACATTTTGCCAGCTTCTAAATATACATTATAATAGTAAAGCTGTCTAAGTCATGGCTCTGTTCCCCCAATCTGGAGGAAATGCTATGCTTATAAGAGCTATGACTTCATTTCCTTCCAGAGCAAGTTCCCCGCTTTTAGGTTCTTGGACATGTGAAATTCCCTCATCTTTCACTCCATGGGGCAGCTGGTTTCCAGGCTTGGAGTAAGTTCAAATGTTGTGGTTCAGAACATGCCAGCAGCTGCCAGAAGGATCCTAATTTTTTAGTTCCTCGGCCATTGTGAGAAAGGCTTGTAGGCCAAGGTAATCAGAGACTGACTCCACTTCTCAACACAAACCAGACAGCCAGGGTGGAGGGCCTCCCCTTGGGAGCCAGGCTCAGCTTCTCCTCCATACCGACTTCTTTCACAAGGTCTCAGCTGCATGAACCTCATCTCACACTGGTCACATCCCTCCCCAGCAGGAGTGGAACAAAGCTCTGTGAACTTGGTGGCCACACGCAAACATGTGCTCCATCTCTTAGGCTGCCAGGACCCACCAGGCCAGAACGGACCCAACAGGGATGCCGTCACTACGCAGGAAGCCATCTCCAATTATCTTTTTAATCTCTAATTAAAATCCCTCAAGCCTTCTACCCAGTTCTCAAACTTCCTGCTATACTTCATGTTGTTATGTATGTTTTCTCGTCTACTACAAAGTCTCATACCACTCACATCACAGTTCAGTTATATTATATTTTTAACGTTATTACTGACAATCACCATTTCAAAAAGCTTATTATGTTCTAGGACCTTATATACACTATTTAATTAAGTTATGACAACAACCATCCATGGTAGACAATTATTTTCTCAATTTTCTGAACAAACTTAAAACATCAGCAACAATTGAGGTCCGCATATTTCCAAAGTCTTTGCTTATCATGTTGCCACCATAGGTCTCCTTGTGATATGGAAGAACCTGTCTTTCCATGGTCCATGCTATGAAGCTCGGAAAATGAGACAATTGACCTTGAATGCTGTTATGTGACTCTTGATCAGTGGCTCTTATACAGCATGCAGGCTTCTGAGCCCATTTCCTCATTCATGAAAATTGAAGATGAGAATAATGCCTGCCTCGTTGCCTGTTGTGTGAATTAAAATGAGACAATAGTGTTCATAAACTACTCAGTATGATAGCTGACAAAATATGGACCCCCCGTGACTGTCTATCAGGTGAATTAAGGAATGAGCCTGTAGTAATTAGCATGAATAGGGGAAAACAGAGACCAAAGTGCAGGTGACTAACAGGACTCAAAGTCATATTTGCTTTGTGACCCTGGTCAGACACATTTAGATAAGGAAGCCCCATGGCTCTCTCTCAATTCTATTGTCTGTTGCTTTCTGTGGACAGTTAGTGCTAATCAGGCTGTACCAAGCTCTTGGGAGCAATTTACTTTGGTTCTGTAAGCACCAATGACATCTCTAAGGCAGCTGTTCAAAAGCACTGTTTCTTTTTAAGTGAAGTATATAATGACTTATAATGTTGTCACAATGGTGTGATCACTCACCTAGAGCCAGACATCCTGGAATGTGAAGTCAAGTGGGCCTTAGGAAGCATCACTACAAACAAACCTAGTGGAGGTGATGGAATTCCAGCTGAGCTATTTCAAATCCTGGAAGATGATGCTGTGAAAGTGCTGCACTCAATATGCCAGCAAATTTGGAAAACTCAGCAGTGGCCACAGGACTGGAAAAGGTCAGTTTTCATTCCAATTCCAAAGAAAGGCAACACCAAAGAATGCTCAAACTACCACACAATTGCACTCATCTCACACGCTAGTAAAGTAAGGCTCAAAATTCTCCAAGCCGGGCTTCAGCAATAGATGAACTGTGAACTTCCAGATGTTCAAGCTGGTTTTAGAAAAGGCAGAGGAACCAGCTATCAAATTGCCAACATCCGCTGGATCACGGAAAAAGCAAGAGAGTTCCAGAAAAACATCTATTTCTGCTTTATTGACTATGCCAAAGCCTTTGACTGTGTGGATCACAATAAACTGTGGAAAATTCTGAAAGAGATGGGAATACCAGACCACCTAACCTGCCTCTTGAGAAATCTGTATGCAGGTCAGGAAGCAACACTTAGAACTGGACATGGAACAACAGACAGGTTCTAAATAGGAAAAGGAGTATGTCAAGGCTGCATATTGTCACCCTGCTTATTCAACTTCTATGCAGAGTACATCATGAGAAACACTGGGCTGGAGGAAGCACAAGCTGGAATCAAGATTGCTGGGAGGAATATCAATAACCTCAGATATGCAGATGACACCACCCTTATGGCAGAAAGTGAAGAAGAACTAAAGAACCTCTTGATGAAAGTAAAAGAGGAGAGTGAAAAAGTTGGCTTAAAGCTCAACATTCAGAAAATGAAGATCATGGCATCCAGTCCCATCACTTCATGGCAAATAGACGGGGAAACAGTTGAAACAGTGACTGGCTTTATTTTTCTGGGCTCCAAAATCACTGCAGATGGTGACTGCAGCCATGAAATTAAAAGACGCTTACTCCTTGGAAGGAAAAGTATAACCAACCTAGACAGCATATTCAAAAGCAGAGACATTACTTTGCCAACAAAGGTCCGTCTAGTCAAGGCTATGATTTTTCCAGTGGTCATGTATGGATATGAGAGTTGGACTATAAAGAAAGCTGAGCACCGAAGAATTGATGCTTTTGAACTGTGGTGTTGGAGAAGACTCAGGAGTCCCTTGGACTGCAAGGAGATCCAACCAGTTCATCCTAAAGGAGATCAGTCCTGGGTGTTCATTGGAAGGACTGATGCTGAAGCTGAAACTCCAATACTTTGGCCATCTGATGCAAAGATCTGACTCATTCGAAAAGTCCCTGATGCTGGGAAAGATTGAGGGCAGGAGGAGAAGGGAACGACAGAGGATGAAATGGTTGGATGGCATCACTGACTCGATGGACATGGGTATGAGTGGACTCTGGGAGTTGGTGATGGACAGGGAGGCCTGGCATGCTACAGTTCATGAGGTCACAAAGAGTTGGACATGACTGAGCAACTGAACTGAACTGAACTGAATGCTAGTGGCACAGAACCCACGTACCAACGCAGGAGATATAAGAGATGCAGGTTTGATCCCTGGGTGGGGAAGGTCCCCTGGAGGAGAGCATGGCAACCCATTTCAGTATTCTTGCCTGGAGAATCCTATGGACAGAGGAGCCTGGAGGGCTACAGTCCATAGGGTCACAAAGAATTGGACATGATTGAAGTGATTTAGCGTGCAGTGATGATTAGCAATGTTGAGCATCTCTTCTTATGCCTGTTGGCCTGCTCTATGTCTTCTTTGGAGAAACATCTACTTAGGTCTTCTGCCCATTTTTTGATTGGTATATTTGTTTTTTTGTTGTTGAGTTATATGAGTTGTTTGATTATTTTGGAAATAAAGCTCTTGTCGATTGCATCATTTGCAAATGTTTTCTCCCAGTCCGTAGGTTCTCTTTTTGTTTTGTTTATGGTTTCCTTTGCTATGCAAAAACTTGTTTTGATTAGGTCCCATTTGTTTATTTTTGCTTTTCTATTGCCTTAGGAGATGACCTAAGAAAACATTGGTACAGTTTATGTCAGAGAATGTTTTGCCTGTACTCTCTTCTAGGAGTTTCATGGTGTCCTGTCTTATATTTAAGTCTTTAAGCCATTTTGAACTTATTTTTGTGTATGGCAAGAGGGTGTGTTCTAACTTCATTGATTTATATGTGGCTATCCAGCTTTTACAGTACCTCTTGCTGAAGAAACTGTCCTTTCTCTATTGTATAGTCTTCCCTTCTTTGTTGAAGATTTATTGACTCTTAAGTGTGTAGGTTTATTTCTGGGCTCTCTATTCTGTTCAGTTGATCTATATATCTGTTTTTATGCCAATATCATACTGTTTTGATTACTGCAGCTTGAAGTATGGTCTGTTCTTTTTCCTCAGGGTTGCTTTGGCAATTCTGGTCACTTATGCTTCCATATAAATTGTATGATCCTTTGTTCTAGTTCTGTGGACAGTGTCATGGGTAATTTGATAATGACTGCATCAAATCTGTAGATTGCTTTGGGTAGTATGGCAATTTTAACAATATTAATTCTTCTAGTCCAAGAGGACCAGATATTTTTCCACTTATTTGAATCACCTTCAGTTTCCTTTATCAATATTTAATAGTTCTCAGCATATAAGTCTTTCACCTCAAATTTACTCCTTAGTATTTTTTATGTGATTTTTAAACTTATTTTAAAATTGTTTTTTTAACTTTCCTTTTCTGATATTTCATTGTTAGCATAAAGAAATAAAACCAATTTATGTATGTTAATATTGTATCCTGCTACCTTGCTGAATTTGTCAGCTCTGGTAGTTTTTTAATTAAAGTATTTATTATTTATTGACTTGGCTGCACCAGGTCTTAGTTGCAGTACGTGAATCTTTGATCTTCATTGCAGCACACAGGATCTTTAGTTGCAGCATGCTAACTCTTAGTTCTCGCATGTGGAAGTCTAGTTCCCTGACCAGAGATCAAACCCAGGCCCTCTGCTTTGGGAGTGTGGAGTCTTAACCACTGAACCGCCAGGGAAGTCCCTCAAGTAATTTTTGTGTGGAGTCTGTAGAGTTTTCTGTACATAGTATCATGTCATCTGCGGAAGATTTAACTCTTCTCTTCCAAATTTGATACCTTTTGTTTCTTTTACTTGTGTGATTGCTGTGGCTAGGATTTTTAATATTATGTTGAATGAAAGTGATGAGAGTGGGCATCCTTGTCTTATTACAGATTTTAGTGGGAAGGCTTTCAGCTTTTTCCCATTGACAAAAACACTGTGTTTTGGAAGGACTCACCCAAAAATGTTGTATCTGAAGATCTCTCTTTCTCTCTACTGCGAGGCACAGGGATAACTTCATACAATAGCACTATTCATTTGTACACTGACTCATAGGTGTCAGTCATAACCAGTGTTTCTACATTGTCAGCTTACCAATCCTGGAACTTTGAGATTTTATCTACTAGTGAAATGATGTGGGGGAGGGGGGCGAGCAGGGGACTGAAGAAACCTCAAAAAGGTATTTTGTAAAATAAAGAAAATTTTAAACCAAAAGTATAGAAAGAATTTATCTCCATTTTTAAGAAAAATGTACAAAATTTTAATAGCACTCACCACAGTGATCTTTTTTCTTATTCTACTGTATACCCATGAAAATATTGTTGTTGAACCAATGTCAATATATGGAGAGGTTTTTAGGGATGACTTCAGTATATTATTAAAAATATACTTCATAAACATCCAGAAGCACTGTTACTATTTTCAGTTTACATAAGAAGAAACTAAAGAATACTTAGGGTAAAGAGATCTTCCAAAAACACAGTGTATTGGACTCAGTGGGTGGACTCGGAACCAAAAAGCTGAGAATCAGGACGTTCTCATGATGTAGTGCCAGCAACCTATGAAATGCTATGTAATTAACAAAATCTTAGTCACAGCAAAATTTAGGCTACAGTTATGTAGCTGTAAATACATAAAAGAAAACTGAAATTTTCATCAGTTATATTTAGTTTTCTACTCCCCCCAAAAATAAAACATATATCTAGATAATCTAAAAATATGGTTACCAATTCATTATAAAATAATATTAATCTCTATATTGCATACATATATGCAAATTGAGAGAACATAGCTTCGTCATGCTTTCTTTATGTCTTCCTCCCCTGCCTCTCACCTTTTCCAGCATCTAACACATACTCCCCTACATTCTCAGTGCTACCTAATGCCTTGACCTTTCATATACTCTGCATACTACAGTAGGAAAGTGTTGGGGTAAGTAAAGTTTTTATAAGTTTGTAAATGGTTTTAGAAACAATTTGATAATTAAAACATCATGGAAACTCAGCTAATTAAGAGCCACTCAAAGGGATTTCTTTGAAAGGAATGATGCTAAGGCTGAAACTCCAGTACTTTGGCCACCTCATGCGAAGAGTTGACTCATTGGAAAAGACTCTGATGCTGGGAGTGATTAGGGGCAGGAGGAGAAGGGGACAACAGAGGATGAGATGGCTGGATGGCATCAGTGACTCAATGGACGTGAATCTGAGTGAGCTCCGGGAGTTGGTGATGGACAGGGAGGCCTGGCGTGCTGCGATTCATGGGGTCGCAAAGAGTAGGACACAACTGAGCAACTGAACTGAACTGAACTGAACGGAACAAAGGTGGCTCAGAGGTTAAAGCGTCTGCCTGGAATGCCAGAGATCCGGGTTCGATCCCTGGGTTGGGAAGATCCCCTGGAGAAGGAAATGGCAACTCATTCCAGTACTCTTACCTGGAGAATCCCATGGAGGGAGGAGCCTGGTAGGCTACCCTGGGGAAGGAAATGGCAACCCACTCCAGTATTCTTGCCTGGAGAATCCCATGTAGTGAGAAGCCTGGTAGGCTACAGCCCATGGGGTCGCAAAGAGTCGGACAGGACTGAGCAACTTCACTTCACTTCACAAACTTTGCTACCAGGTCCCAACATCATGATAAAGTATTTCCTCCTGAGGTAAGATTGCCTGGTTCAACCTGCAAAGACTTCTCAGCTCAAGTCTTCAGATTTACTGCCCTTTAGAGCCACTATTTTATTTTACTTTTCATTTTGATATATATTTTATTGATTTGACTTTTGCCAATTTAGTAAAGAGCAAAATACTTAGGTTTTTAAATTATGCAGCTTCCTACCATAGACCTTATCATATTGTTCCCTGCTGCTGCCACTTAGTCGCTTCAGTCGTGTCTGACTCTGTGTGACCTCATAGACGGTAGCCCACCCGGCTCCCCCGTCCCTGGGATTCTCCAGGCAAGAACACTGGAGTGGGTTGCCATTTCCTTCTCCAATGCATGAAAGTGAAAAGTGAAAGTGAAGTCTCTCAGTTGTGTCCGACTTTTAGCGACCCCATGGACTGCAGCCCACCAGGCTCCTCTGTCCATGGGATTTTCCAGGCAAGAGTACTGGAGTGGGGTGCCATTGCCTTCTCCAGTATTGTTCCCTAAAACTGTACAATTTAGTTCTCAATGCACTCAGCCTGTCTTGGCATTCTTTCTCTAAACCAGCATGCAAGCCTGTGGTTTATCTCCTAAATTATCAAATTTATAGTAAAATGCATATAAATTCTCATCATAGTTTGTAGAGCCTTGGCTTTCTGACATGTAACAAATCCATTTTTAAATTTGCTCAAAAATCTATTTAGAAGATATACACTTGCTCAATACCTAAAATAATACTTCACCTTGATCAATTGCTGCTTCAATTGGAAAAACATGGGAAAGGAATAGGTTCAAAAGTCAGTAGGTGGGTTTCAAAAAATTGTTCTAACTTTTTATTTTATATTGGAGTTTAGCTAACTATGGGCTTCCCTGGTGGCTCAATGGTAAAGAATTCACGTGCCAATGCAGGAAATATGGATCCAGTCCCTCAGTCGAGGCAATCCCTTGGGAAAAGAAACGGCAACCCACTCTGGTACTCTTGCCTGGGAAATCCAATGGACAGAGGAGCCTGGAGGGCTATAGTCCATGGGGCTGCAAGAGAGTCGGAGACGACTGAGTGACTAAACAACAATAACCAACTAAGAATGCTGCAATAGTTTCAGGTGGACAGCAAAGGGACTCAGCCATACATGTATCCATTCTCCCCTAAACTCCCCTCCCATCCAGGCTGTCACATAACAGTAAGCAGAGTTCCCTGTGCTATTAGGACCTTGTTGGTTATCCATTTTAAATGTAATAGTGTGTACATCGGAGAAGGCAATGGCAACCCACTCCAGTGTTCTTGCCTGGAGAATCCCAGGGACAGCGGAGCCTGGTGGGCTGCTGTCTCTGGGGTCGCACAGAGTCGGACACAACTGAAGCAACTTAGCAGCAGCAGCAGCAGTGTGTACACGTCCACCCCAAACTCCTTAACTCTGTCTTCCCCTCATTCTCCCCCTCTAAGAGCCATTATTTTTGAACAATGCCTAGTGTCACTATCATCGTGGCAAAGAACATTTTTTGATGGACTAGACACTCTGCATGCAAACACTTGAACTGATAGCACACATCTGAGTGAGACAGCTTAATGTCAGATCCACTCTTGGGAATAATCTGGAGAGCTTCCAAACCAAGTCCCATGGACCTCCACTCTCCAAGGTGTGGTTATATGCACCCTTCTGCTCCCTCACTCCCAAGAACAGCAGCAGCAGTAGAGACAGCAGTGCTTCATATTCAGATTAATTTGGCCAGTGCTGAATTATGTTCTTTCCATACAGGCCTGGTCAGAGACTGTATCCTAACATTCATTATGAATTTTCAAATACACTGATTTTTTTCAAATATATTTAACCAAAGTACCCATTTTTATAGGATTCAAGGAGGTAACAAAGAAAAAAAATTCCTGGACTATTATTTATGGGAAATGTGGTATGGGAAATAAGTTCAAGCATCAATGTGTTAAACTAGTGTAGTTTACTTGAAACTTTTCAGATTTGTAAAATATTTCACTAACTGTATACCCTAGAGTGAAAAGATAAATCGCAGATGCCTTTATTCTCCAAATGTCATGACTCCCTGGACTTGGGCCTGAAACATTCTATAATTTTTCTCCTTTCCAGGATCCAAGGCCACCTCCCTCCATAAATCTATCCTCAGCTATAATTATAAAAGTGAGAGTATAAGAAGAGCACAAAATGTTCCAATAAACATGCTGTGTGCGGTATTTCACTTAATTCTCTGGTTAAAGCTGTGAAATACCTGTAATAATTGCTCCCATTTACATATGAGGGATCTAAGTCTCGCTAGGTGAAAGCATTTTCGAGATCACTTTTATAATTATTGGAACAACGGCATATTCTCTGCAGAGCCCAGCATCTTTCAACACTTTTCTGTGCTGTGTACGTCCTAGTGCCTAAATTGATTCTTGGTACCTTGTAAAAAACCTGCACATGATTCTTTCCACTTCTGCGGTCCCTAGTGCCTTAACAGCATATGTAAGTGCCTTAAGTAAAAATGTGCTGTTTTATCAAAAGGATCAAGACATCTGCAGAGGGGCAGAGGGGACTAACTGGCTGTCCCTTCTGAGACAAAGGCTGTGTCCATTTTAGTTTCTTTGTGAGCCTCTCCACACTTGAGGACCCTCGGGGAACACAAAAGACTTGGGAAAAGCAAAGAGCAGTCCAGCTGACTGATAAAAAGCCTCCTCTGTGTCCTGTCTTCTGACTTGGACCCCAGTGAATACCATTTGTTTAAATAATGATGAGAACACAATAGAAACGATGAGGTTGCCAAGAGCCCATCCATTCAGCCTCTATTTGGCTAAGGGAAAAACAAAAGAAAAAGAAAGAAGAAAACCTGATGTGGTTATGACATGGTTCATTGGGCTCAGAGTTCTCCAAACTGAAGTTTGAACTGGAATCCCAGGATCCATCAGTTCTAAGGAATAAAGAAGTTGGCAGATGAACAGGACCTGCCTCCTCCTTTAAAACAAAAGTTGGAGGAGACAGCTGGTGACTACTTAGGAATAACTGTCAGAGCACCAGACCCCAACTGCCCCAGCTCGGGGTGGGATGGGTAATAGGTGAAGGGTTTTGGATGGCAGAACGAGAGTAAGATACTGACCTATGGTGTCTCTGGATAGAGGTTGGAGGCCTAGCTCTTTCTTGCTCAGATTATGTGCTCTCTCTCTCCCCGCCCCCTTCCCCCACCTTTTTGCTTGTGCTGGGTCTTTGTTTCTGCACGTGGGCTTTCTCTAGTTGCGGCGAGCAGGGGTGGGGGCTTCTCATTGTGATGGCTGCTCTTGCTGTGGAGGACAGGCTCCAGGCGTGCGTGCAGGCTTCAGTTGCAGCACGCGGGCTCAGTAGTTGCAGCTCACAGGCTGTACAGCATGGGCTCAGCAGCTGTGGCCCACCGGCTTAGTTGCTCCGCGGCACGTGGGATCTTCCCAGACTAGGGATCAAACCTGAGTCCCCTGCACTGGCGGGTAGATTCCCAGCCACTGCACCACTAGGGAAGTCCAGATTATGTGCTCTTGACCAGGTTAATAGTACTTTTCTAAGACTTCATTTCCATCACTGGAAGAAGTAGAGAAAAAATAGCCAACAAGTTTTTTGAAAATTCAGTAATTTAGTATACCTAGAGTGGAAATGGAAATCTTTTGCTCCTCATTGAAAGCAGAATGCCCACCATCGAAACTATGCATGATGCATTCATCTCTTCCTATTTCTCCTTTCACCCAAGAGCCCTAAACTCTCCTCCCTATTTAAGACACACGCAACATAAAGTTTTAAAAAGGAGCATGTAGTGCTTAAAATCCAGAACAGCAGATTATGAAAGAAATAGAGATGCTGGTGAAGCCATTATGTTTCGAGCTATCCGTGAGGATTAGCCATCCAGGGAAGAAAGGGGGATATTGTTACAACTCATCATGCACCGAAGTTCACAGCTATCCCCATTGGGCCCTGAAGCCTGACATCCTAACAGACAGAGGCATCAGCACACCTCCCTGGCCTCCAGCACAGGGAACTCAGAGCTGCCCATTAGGCAATGGCCACTGAATACCATTCTTTGCAGGTGGAGATTGTTGTGACCCAGACTTCTCTGGGCAGGAATGCTGCAGCCCAGCTAGCAAAACTTGTATCTCATAGTGTTGCCAATTTCATTTCCCTTCAGCCAATTCTCTGTGTAACCAACAGGAGGCACCAGAGGGTGGTATTAAATTTTCCCATTGATTGGAATCCTACACACTTCAGAAACTACACTCACTATCTACATGGTGAGTGTTACCAAACCTCCGGCTACTGGAAAATCAATGCCCAAGAAGCAGTTGGTAGAAAGGAATGTTGCTTTTAATCAGAATGCCACTAATCTGGGGAGATGGACTCAATGTCTCCCAAAAACCATTTCCCAAGATTCTGCTTGGCCATGAAAGTTTTTAAGGGAAAAAGAGAAGTAATCCTAAATAATCATTGAGATGGGGGTCAGAATTCTCACTTTTCCCCACTGGGTGCAGGCTTGTTGACTTCTTGTGATCTTTATTTTTTTCCACTTTTATTTCTTTTCCTGTTTTTGACTGCACCAGGCAGCATGCAGGACCTTAGCTCCCTGACCAGGGATCGAACTCACACTCCTCACAGTGGAAGCATGTATCTTAGCTGCTGAACTGCCAAGGAAGTCCCTTGTGATCTTTCTTTAGATGCCATCTTGTTCACACAGTTTGTTTGCAAGATCACTGAAGGGGAAGCTAGAGAAGAGATCTGGTCATCTGTTAATCACTCATTCTTCATTTCTACTTCTTTGATCTGTTGAAAGAACCGATAAGTGGGGCAAGATATTGTATGGTCAAAAAATTTGAAAGGTATGCTAGGGCCAGGAATGAGCAGAATATTGTGGCCCCTGATTTCAAAGTTAGCTCCAATGTAGCTTTGCTTAAATTGACAAGAAAAGCGTTTTCCTGCTGAGAGTGATTTCCTGCAAAGACTTGCTTACAAATGTACTCAATAAATGGAGCCACCTTTATAAGGTAAGACAACACCAGTGGGGTGAGAAACTTCTTTCCAAACTAGGAAAAATTTATAACCATGTATAGAGCATCATCAAGGTGAGGCCAGGATACTATCCTAACAATGCTCGGAAATATCATCTAATCTCTGTCAGCTTTGTCCAGACTTTAATTTTCTTTAAACTCAATTTCCTTAAACTGATTCCTAATTAACTTGTTATTCTTCAAAATATCTTCTTTGTCAACTTCTTCCTCATTGTCCCCTTAGAGGAGGAAAAGTAATTTTCCCTCTACTCTTTAAGGTTCTTGGCTGAGAATTCCTATAATTGAGGCAAATTGACAGCAGAAAAATGAAAAATGTTTGATAGTATGTACGGTTTCCCAGGTGGCTCAGTGGTAAAGAATCTGCCTGCCAATGCAGGAAACACAGGAGACGCAGGTTTGATCCCTGGGTTGGGAAGATTCCCTGGAGAAGGAAATGGTAACCTGCTCCCGTATTCTTGCCTAGAGAATCCCATGGACAGAAGAGCCTGGCAGGCTCTAGTTCTTGGAGTCACAAAGAGTCAGATACAACTGATCACACACATATACACAAGCATGAAAGAAAGATGTTGTGTTGGGTGGGAGGAGGGCACTTATGGAAGGTTTACAGGCAAAGCGCAGTAAACAAGCCTATGGTTGTTATGCAGATATAAATTGATGTCTTCTCCACTGATAAAAATTTCTGGAGATTTGACCACCCTCCTCTTCTGGTACAGAGGCATCTTACAAATACAGATTTCTTTGTTAATATAAAGGATAACCTCTGCTTGATTTGCAGAGATTCTCCTGTGTCTTCAACTTTTCAAATAGAATCAACCCCAAATAATCTATATGCCAAAGAGGAGTATTTTTGTTGCCAAGTCCAAGCTCACTGTGCTCACCACACGGCAGACTGATGAATCTGAGAGATGAGGTGTTGAGGCGAGGAAGGAACTTTGGTCGGGGAGCTGGCAGACTGAGAAGATGGCAGACTAGCGCCTCAGAACAACCATCTTATTGGGGTCTGGATGCCAGGGTCTTTTACAGATTAGAGAGAAACTAAAGTCAAAAGGAAGACTAGAGCGGGAGATGCAGTGAGGAAGTAGAGTGAAAGGGTCTCCAGTCTTGTAAAACATCTTCAAGGGAATGGCCAGTCCTCAGAAGGGGTGTGCTCAGTTCAGTTGCTCAGTCATGTCTGACTGTTTGCAGCCCCATGGACTGCAGCACGCCAGGCTTCCCTGTCCATCACCAACTCCTGGAGCTTGCTCGAACTCATGTCCATCGAGTTGGTGATGCCATCCAACCATCTCATCCTCTGCAGTCCCCTTCTCTTCCTGCCTTCAATCTTTCCCAGCATCAGGGTCTCTTCAAATGAGTTAGCTGTTCACATCAGGTGGCCAAAGTATTGGAGATACAACTTTAGCATCAGTCCTTCCAATGAATATTCAGGACTTATATTCCTTTAGGATGGACAGGTTGGATCTCCTTGCAGTCCAAGGGACTCTCAAGAGTCTTCTCCAACACCACAGTTCAAAAGCATCAATTCTTCAGCACTCAGCTTTTTTATAGTCCATCTCTCACATCCATACATGACTACTGGAAAACCTTAGCCTTGACTAGATGGACCCTTTGTTGGCAAGGTAATGTCTCTGCTTTTTAATATGCTGTCTAGGTTTGTCATAGCTTTTCTTCCAAGGAAAGCTTCTATTCACAGGTGGGCAGAGACAAACTATCTCTCCATGAGCTGAACAAAGGCACTTTAGTTTACAGTCAAGCAGAGGGGCAGGGTCCTCCAGGCAAGGCTTTGAGTGTGATTATAATAATAAAAGCAAATCAAAGAAACAGTTTCCAACATGGAGTCAGACTTGGCTTCCTCTCTGCAACATTTTGAGGTGGCATGTTTTCCTTCCCTTCACTCCATTCTCTTTCTATTGTTGCATTACCTCCCTTCTATATATGTGGATTCTATATCAAAAGTATACCCAAATTATCCTCAAAAAGATTTGAGTCATCTCACATTATTTAAGTGAACCATGACCCCCCCACACAACAGACACTCAAACACATGCAAACAAATTATTATGTAAAATCATGAGTCAGAGGGAAACAATGACCAGGTCACAACAAAGAAACCAGCCATTTTCTGCCCCTCCCCCACTGCTGTGCAATACAGAGAGGGATTTGCAGTCCTCACACTAAGAAGCTGGAGAACATGCTAGGGTCCATGAGAATAAACAAGAAAATAGCAACCGAGGGAATTAGACTTAAGTACCTAAATAATTCAAGTAAAGGACAGCATTTACTCATTAAGCATCTGAAGGGAAGCACTGGAAATTGTATCTTGGCCTGATTTGATCAATTAAGCTATTTTAGTTCACTCATTTTTGTTTGCCCAACTGTAACTATCTGTCCCCAAGCTAGGCCCACCCAGGGTGGTATTTCAAGAGAATATAATTCCCCAATTTTGACCTCAGCATGAGGCCCTTCAGAATTTAATCACTGGGGTCCAGAATGAAACAGCACTTAAGAATCTGCTCTTTTAGTTTTCATACAAAGAACTTCCTGGGGCAAAGGCAAGCACCAGACTGACTCAGCCTGCTGTCTTCACCCACTATCGCCCCCACCTTCAAGAAACTAGACCACCAAGCCTTCAAAGGGCTCCCAGTAAAGGCAGAACAAGTCATCTTCCCCGGGACAGTCACGACTCCCTCTGCCCCTAACCTGGTAAGGGAAGCCACAATGAGTAAGTCAGGGTCTGTCCTTGTTTAAAAAGTTATTATCAAGGATTAGCTGGCAATGATATAGCTGGCAAGTTCCTCAGCTGAAAAGAGAAGCAGAGAAGTCTAATTCTATACTCTATGGTTTTGTGCCAGTTTAAAAAAATTCAAATTATAATGATTATGCAAGAAAAACACAAGGTCCTACCAGACTCCTAGAAATGAATATGAAGATACAAACTAAAGAAGCCAAGAACTTCCTAAGAAAAGGTATCTGAAGGGGTCCAGAAGGAACGTCTTGATGGGAAAAGAAGATAAAGCCAGCAGATTAGGTGATGCTGAAAACTCATCCTCTGTGCACCAGTGCCAAATTGAATCCAGAGACAGAGTTTTGAGTGAAGTAGAAAAGAATAGCTTTATTGCTTTGCCAGGCAAACAAGGATACAATGGGCTCATACCCCCCACCCCAAAACTGTGTGTCCCAATTGGGAGAATTTGGTAAGGAGTTTTATAGAAATGGTTCCAGGATGCGGTTGTTGGTAAGGATCAGGGGTTGTGCAGAGCCTATACTCCTTTAATCTGGTCTCCTGATGAGCTTCTGGAGGTTATCTAGATTGAAGAACGCTAACATCTTCCATTTGTTGGGGGGTTTCGTTCTGTGTTGAGCTCAAAGATATTATAATGTGTATCCCTTGAGGTGGAAATTGCCTCCTTCCCTTGCAGGACCCAGGCTGAGGGTGGGGGTTGGTAAACAATGCATATATACAACTGTGGACATACTATGTGTCCACAAAGGAACTTTGGATACACAATACATATGCATATGGGTATGTGTGTTAGTTGCTCAGTCATCTCTGACTCTGCAACCCCATGGACTATAGGCCACCAGGCTACTCTGTCCTTGGAATTCTCCAAGCAGGAATACTGGAGTGGGTAGCCATACCCTTCTCCAGGAGATCTTCCCGACCCAGGGACGGAATCCAGGTCTCCTACACTGCAGGCAGATTCTTTATCATCTGAGCTACCAGGGAAGCCCCATACACTACAGTGGACAGAATACGTTTCCACAAAGGAAGCTATGGTTGCCACTTTCCTCTCCAGGGGGTCTTCCCAGCCCAGGGATCACACCCGCATCTCCTGTGTCTCCTGCATTGCAGGCAGATTCTTTACCTGCTAAGCCACTGGGGAGGCCATATAACCAGACATATGTAACGATTCGACGTAAGTGTAAACACATATTTTATGCTAAGTGTATTCAGATTTTTATGAATTTTGTTTATATAAAAGAATTAAAGAAGCTTAGAACTTACCCACAATCCATAGCCAAGATTTGAAGGCATGCTTTTGGCTCCTAGATTGAAGTTCTTCCGTGGTTCTCAATCAGCATCACCACCAGGGCGTGTGTTAGAAATGCAGGCTCTCGAGTCCTACCCCCAGGTCTCCTATATCAGAATCTGTATTTTAACAAGACCCCTGGATGATCTTCAAACACACTTCCATTTGAGAAGCTGGCATTCCACCATGTCACCTACTTCAACTAGAGGGCACTCATTTCTAGCTATGGCACTACTCTGGATATGAAATAGTTGAGAAAAGTTCTGTATGAAATTTGAAAAAAAACTATGCCGTTTAAGACACCATATGGGATGAAAGAGTAAGCTACAAAGCAGCATGTATAATAATTGCATTTTAAAATAAACTTTATATAAATAAGCATGTATATCTATGCAGAGAATAATGACTGAAAAGATTTAGATGAAAATATTCTCGCTGGTGATGGAATTATGGGCAATGTTTTTCTTTTTTTTTATGTTTTCTTTAAGAAATACCTGTTAAGTTTTAAAAGTTAGTTTATGGTAATCTTCACTGAGTCTAGACAGCTAAGGGAAGATTAAAGTAAGTCATAGAAAAACCATAAATAGACAAAAAAAGAGCCGAATAGACTGTAACTACTGAAGTTTTCTGGGGTAAACCCACCAAGCACAGAGCCTCTCAAGCATTCTCACCTTTTAGCCTCCTGCATCCCCTCCACTCCCTGCCAGAAGGGGCTTCTTCTTCTGGCCCCCAGGGGGCAGCCCTGTGTAGGTTTCTCCAAACCCAACCCCCTCCTCGCCCCCCACCCCCCATCCTTCTCCAGTGTGAATAATCAGGCGTCATGTTAGCCAAAACTCATCTAAAAGCAGGGTATGAAAGATTCTGGGCACATTAACAACAACAACAAATACTATAGAGACAGCAAGATAATATTTTACAAATAGAGGCAAAATCCCCAAACAAACAGAGAAGAAACAGAACAGGAACCACTCAACACTGCTCAGCCCTGGCACCAAAGAATCTCTAGCTATAATGGTATCCTTCTGTGGAAGGGAGGTAGAGAAGGCAGTGGCAACCCACTCCAGTACCCTTGCCTGGAAAATCCCGTGGACGGAGGAGCCTGATAGGCTGCAGTCCATGGGGTCGCTAAGAGTCGGACACAACTGAGCGACTTCCCTTTCACTTTTCACTTTCATGCATTGGAGAAGGAAATGGCAACCCACTCCAGTGTTCTTGCCTGGAGAATCCCAGGGTCGGGGGAGCCTGGTGGGCTGCCGTCTATGGGGCCGCACAGAGTCGGACACGACTGAAGCGACTTAGCAGCAGCAGCAGGTAGAGATGGGAAGCATAGACACAGCAAAGACGCTAGATGCAGGATACATTGCTTAAGGAAAGCCCGAGTTCTGCTTCCCACTGCTTGACCTTGGGCAAGTCCCTTCATTCCTGTTCCTCTGCTTCACGCCATTGCCAGTTTCCCAGTCCCCAGCTTTGAGAATTGAAGGAGTGCTTTGCTAACTGTCAAGTTTACAAATGTAAGAGTTTCCCTGCTGTTTTGGTCTAAGGAAAACCACATTCCTGTGTGTCTCCTCTCCCCTCAGTTGCCTTCTACAAGGCTATTTCCTTTCTGATGCCAGACCTGTGGCTTTCTCACACATCAAGCAATTCTGCAATGCCACTGGGTGTCCTACAATTTGACTCTCTTCTGACACTGTCTACCTGGAGAGAGCGTCAGATCCCACAGATTAAGGGCTCAGTCATACAAGACAGTTCTCCCCCTCCTGCCAATGGAAATCTCAGGTCCCAGGTTTCTACCTTCTAACCTAGGGGCTTTGAATCTGTGGTTCCTCTGATGCCCACCTTGCTTTCAATTTATTAATATTTGCTAGAGCAGTTCTCAGAACTCAGGAAAACATTTGCTCACTAGACTGCCAATTTATTATAAAAGGATATAGCTCAGGAGCAGCCAGATGGAAGGGATAAATGCACAAGGCAAGTTGTATGGAAAAGTCTATGGAGCGTTTATGCATTTTCTAGACACACCACTCTCCCACCACCTCCAAGTGTTCATCAACCCAGAAACTCATCAGATCTTGCTATTCTCGAATTTTTGTACATCTTTTACTCTCCAGCACCCCTCCCCTTCCCAGAGGTCAATGGGTAGGACTAAAAGTTCTAATTACTTGATCTTTTTGGCGACCAGCCCCATCCTTAGGTTTTGCTGGGACCTCACTCTAAATCACCTCATTAGCATAAGCTCAAGTTTGATTGAAAGGGCTTGTCATGGATAACAAAGGATGATCTTATCACTTAGGAAATTACAAGGGTTTGGGGAGCTTTGTGCCAAGAACCCAGGACAAAGATTAGATATATTTCTTATTATACCACACATTTGCCCCACGAGATCCATTCTGTGCCCTTCTCTGAGCTAGTCTGTGCCTTGAGATGCTGATGTCTTTAGGTTGTATTGTCCAGACTCCCTCACTAACTGGCTTTGTTGGCTTTGGCCCATGGGAAGCAGCAGTAGGATGTGATAAACTAGAGGTGAGGATATTTGCTCCTTCACTCCCACTCCCTTCTTATCAGATACCTATGTTACTGTTAAGAATCCTTAAGAGCATATTGTTCAGTCACTCAGTCATGTCTGACTCTTTGCGATTCCATGGACTGCAGCATGCCAGACTTCCCTGTCCTTCACCAACTCCAGGAGCTTGCTTAAATTCATATCCATTGAGTTGGTGATGCCATCCAACCATCTCGTCCTCTGTCATCCCTTTCTCCTTCTGCCTTCAATCTTTCCCAGCATCAGGGTCTTTTCCAATGAGTCGGCTCTTCACATCATGAGGCCAGGAGCACAGGGGCTATTATCTACTGTGCAGCGCTGAAGGCTAGAAGGCATCCTCAAGATTTAGGTGGTACTAACCACTGAGTAGTAAGTCTTCTTATTCACTTCCTGCCAAACACTGAACATATAAACCTCAGAACTTTAGGGAGCAGTTGGCATAAGTCTAGTTCCCAGACTGTGAGTGACAGTGCTTGGTATCCAAGCAGCTATGGAAAAGAACACCAAATGTGTATGCTTGTCTACGGATAGGATAAAACTCTGTTATTTTCCAAATGTGTGTAAATGGAACTGAAATTAAAACCATGGGACTCAGATTGGGGCTTGAACCCAATGGTCTTTTAATTGAGATCACACACCTGGTTTCAGGACATAATGAAGCTCAGGTTATTGATGTCTTATCATAGAAAGAATTCAGTGAGAGGCAAAGTGATAGATAAATGGGTTTATTTAGAGAAAAACATACTCCATAGACAGAGTGTGAGTCTTCTCAGGAGTGAGAGGCCCCAAAATATGGAGTCATTAGTTTTTCTGGGGGGTATAATCTCATAGGCTAATGAGTGGGAGAATTATTCAAATTATTTGTGGGAAGGGCTGGAGATACCCCGGAATTAGACCACTGCCCACTTTTTGGCCTTTTATGGTTAGCCTGAGAACTGTCTTGGTGCATGTCACTTAGATGCTAATTTATTATAATGAGCATATTACAATAAGGATCAAGACACACTGAAAGCAGAATATTCAGCCATCTTGGACATAGTTGGTCCTGACCAGTTTTTGTCATGTCCTATGTGGCGCCCCACTCCAGTACTCTTGCCTGGAAAATCCCATGGACGGAGCAGCATGGGAGGCTGCAGTCCACAGGGTCGCTGAGGGTCAGACACGACTGAGTGACTTCACTTTCACTTTTCATTTTCATGCATTGGAGAAGGAAATGGCAACCCACTCCAGTGTTCTTGCCTGGAGAATCCCAGGGACGGGGGAGCCTGCTGGGCTGCCGTTTCTGGGGTCACACAGAGTCGGACACGACTGAAGCGACTCAGCAGCAGCATGGTCATATCATTCTTTTAAAGGTTGTTCCTGCCCCTTTCCCTCCTGTTTCAGAACCACAACAAAATACAAAACCTGATAAAGGTATGACTGAATTCACAGGGGCTTGGAAATCATCACACACTTTCCCAGTGTAATTAAAATTTTAGCTTCTATCATAAAGGACCATTTTTTAAATATCAAACTTATGGAAATGATTTTATCTAGACTCATTTTCAGTGAATTCACTCTTTTTATTGTTTTGGTTCTTTTTTTAATTATTTTAGGTAAATTATTTTCCCTTCTGTCAAATCATTCAGTAAAACCTAACTGACATCTTCACATATGTTCAGCATTGAAATAAACATTTGGATTCCTTCAAAAAGTGAAAGGACAAGCATCATCTCATGGACCTTATGTTGCCATGCAGAGATATTCATGAATGAATTTTTACCCAAATAATCATTTAAATTATGTTTGTGACAAATGCTGTGAATGAAACTTAGAGGGTGAGAGTGTGGATATTAACATATCAAGGGACAGTGCCCAGTCTAAAGTTTCAGGGGTATCCTCCCTAAAGAAGAGACATTTAAGTTGAAACTTCTTCATACTCTTGGAAAAAACCACTTTGCCCCACTTTGCCCTTCACCAAGCCAGTGATCACCCCATGGGATATCTTCACCAAGTGTATCCGACTATGCAAACTGTGTCATAGCTCCTCAGTGAGTATTTATTATTATTATTATTGAGGTATAGTTGATGTACAGTATTATATGTTTCAGGTGTGCAATATATTGATTCACAAATTTTAAAGGTTATAGTCCATTTATAGTTATTATATAATCTTGGCTATATTCCCTGCGTTGTACATATTTATATCCTTTTAGCTTATTTATTTTGTACATTGTAGTCTGTACCTCTTAATCCTCCACCCTTACATGCCCCTCCCCCTTCCTCCTCTCCCCTGGTAACCTCTGTTTTGTTCTTTATATCTGTGGGTCTGTTTGTGTTTTGTTATATTCTTTCGTTTGCTTTATATTTTGCATTCTACCTGGAAATGATGTCATAGACTCATTTCTGTTTCTATTTCTCTGTCTTATTTCACCTAACATAATACCCTCTAAGTCCATTTATGTTGTTAGAGATGGCAAAATTTCATTATTATGGTTGAGTAATATTCCATTTCATATATATGCACATCTTATTTATCCATTCCTCTGTTGATAAAATGAGCACTTTAAAATGATCAATATATCACTTTGTATTCTTTTACAGATGGGCGTTCTACTTCTTGCCTTGCATATACTTTGAAGATGCTCATTTTAAGATCCCCTCCTGCTAGACTATAAAAGAAGATGATCATATAGAAGTTCTTATTCTTGTGCTTTACAGCATTTTTCTTTACTACTAGAAAGTTAACCTGGAGCAGATGGCAAGTGGGGACATATTTGTTTATCTTAAAAGTAGTTCTGGGTTATGTTGAATATGTTAGCCTTTGAAAATCAGGATAGTTTCATCAGATTTTAAGTGTGTATACATCATTTTGATTCAGAATCTGGTTCTGGCACAAGCTATGGATATTGTGATTCTATGAAGTCATCACAGACTGGCAGAAAGGGAGTGCTCATTCTGTTAAATACAGGTAGTCAAAGCTATGAGGTTGGAACTTAATTTTGCACTGGACTTTGAAACATTCTTGAAATCCTCTAATGTTTGGGCAAAAGAAAACTTTTGGATATAAAACTGTCTGGTCCCTGCTATTTCAGAATGGCAGTATCCTTTCTTGTTATTGCTCGGATCACATCACACGTAAAAATGATGCCCCCACACCAGTGAAGCCCTAGCTTGCTTATCTATGAAATTAGGATAATACTGATATTTTCTGTGATTGCTAAGAGGTTTAAGTGAGATATAATTTAAAAATCTGTGATGTTCAGAGTTTAGAATTTGGAATGATAGAAGGTCCCTTTTTGATTTTTACTGCTCACATCCAAAAATCCAGTTTGAGAACACAACCTTCCTATGACTCTGAGGAAAAGGGAAAAATTCAGTGGTTTTATCATAAACAACAACAGAAAGAATGTGTTTCTAATTAAGGGGAAGAAATACCTTGACCACCAGCTTCCAAACATCAGCTTCCTGAAAGAAAGTGGAAAAATCCAAATCTAAATAAAAATCTGCAGCTTCTCCAAGACCCATGCTCAGGGCCATATCAACTAATACTCCGGGAGGGAGTCTTTTTCATCTACCAGTGAAACCAGCTTCCCTTTGCAAATCCCCTTTTATAGGCAGAATTCCTTTTCTATTTCCTTGTGGTTTTATTTCACTTTGTGGGCTGTTAGCAATTTTCCAGTTTGAGGGAGCAAAAAGGAGAGAAGGGCAAAATGCAGGGTGAGTTCCTCCAAATGTCAGGCTGGGCAGTGCCAAACAGCTGGGCCTGAAACCCAGCACCCAAGGAGGGGCACTGTTGTGGCTGGGAAGGATGTGAGCTCAGCCTCATCTGGTTTCTTTTAATGCTCACAGCAAAGGCCCTGAGTTATTGCATTCTTTCTCGATGTCTTACATAAAATCAGATTATTAAGTGCAGAGACAGTCAACTGTTCTCTGTCCTCCTGGCTAGGCTTTCAGCATCACCATAGCAACATCAATAAACAGAGAAGTAAATTAACCTCTGAAGAAGTTCACTGGCTTTATTGTCCAAGTTGCTTTTACTTTCCCTGCTTAAGTACACACACGCACGCACACACACATACACGCACACACACGCACGCACATGCACACACATACACGCACATGCACACACATACACACACGCACACACACGCACATGCACACACACATACGCTATTGTTGTTTTTCTGGTTAAATTTATGAGCTTTTTGACCCAATGGTAACAAGACCAAGAATGCAGCTTGGTTTCTATCACCCTTTTGTTTAAAAAAAGCTTCAATCATTCCCCATTGCCTACAGAATTAAGTCTGATTCCTTTGCAGTGAGTGTTCACCATTTTGATCTCTTTCAAAGCCACAGCTCCATCATGTGCTTGTCAATGGCCCTCTTAAACCATTCAAGGAGAACAAAGCCTCATTTCCTTATAAGCCTCTTGCCTGACTTGGCACTTCATTCCATGCCTCCAAGGCCGTCTTCAAGCCCACCTGCAACATTAAATCCTAAACTTTCCCCTCTCTCTATTTCTACTGCCACCAGCCTGGACCAAGTCATCCCCAAGTCCAACCTGAGTGACATCTGCAGGAGCTTCAGCGCTCAGATCTCCGGCTCCCATCCTGCATGGACTATTTTTATTACAGCAGTCGGAATGAGCTTTTAACACATAAATTATATTAGTTCACTCTCCTGCTTAAAACCTTCCAGTCACTTTCCTGGTACAAAGATTAAGTCCACAGGCCTTACTGGGTGGGAGGTCCTCTGGGTCTTGTGCGACCTGGCCCAAGCCCACGCATCTGACTTCATTGCATAGCCTTCTTCCATCTCTGGCTCTTACTCTGCAGAATCACTGGCTTATTTCCATTCATTAAAGGTGCAATCCCTTCCCCTACTTGTGGTCTTCTCATTTTCTCTTAGTCTGTGATTTTTATGGGGTAGACACATTCTTATTGCAATTCAGATTTTCACTTAAATGTGTTCTCTTTAGGGAATTTCATGATCACTCTGTCCACAGCCATATCCCCAATCCCACCTAGACACTCTAAAGTTATCTTTTGTTCCCTTGGTAATGCTTACCACTCTCATGTTATCTTGCTTATTAATTTGATAAATTAATTTACATATCATTGTGTCTTTCTTTTAGAGTATAAGAAGGGAAGGGACTATTTTTGTTTGCTCACCACAGAATCCCTAGCTCCTAGAAAAGTGTCTGGTGCACAAAAGGCTATCAATAAGTATTTTTTGAATGAATCAACAAATAAACTTCATTTCAAGACCCAGCTTGCCTATAACCTTTCTTGTGAAACATTTATTACTCATTACCAGAAACCTCTTCCTTCTGTACCTATCTCCTACATGACATTGATCACTTCCTTTCTTGTTTAAAATTTATAGTTATATATATTATTCAATTCTTTTCCATTATAGTTTATTATAAGACATTGAACAAAATTCCTGTGCTATTTAGTAAATGCTTGTTTCTCTATTTTATATGTAGCGGTATGTATCGGTGAATCCCATACTCCCAATTTATCCCTCCTCCACCTCTTCCCCTTTGGTAAACTTAAGTTTATTTTCTACCTTTGTGAGTCTATTTCTGTTTTGGAAATAAGTTCATTTGTACTATTTTTTAGATTCCACATATAAATGATATCATGATAGTTGTCTTTGTCTGACTTACTCGACTTAGTTTGATAATCTCTAGGTCTGTCCATGCTGCTACAAAGAGCACTTTTTCATTCTTTTTATGGCTGAGTAATATTTAATGTTCCATTTTATATATACACCACATGTTCTTTGTCTGTTCATCCGTTAATGGACCCTTAGGCTGTGTCCATGTCTTGCCTACTGTAAATAGTGCTGCTATGAACCAAGCCTCTGTCACTTACGGCAACAACCTCCATAATATACCTTTATACTGGATTTTTATCCTCCCTTGCATCAATCTTCCTTTTTCCTCACTCCTGCTTCCTTAGATCATTTGCAAATAAGCTATCTATAAATAAGTTCTTGCTACAGGCTCTGCTTCAAAGGACCTAAAAAAATATTAACTTTTCCTTTAAGAATTTCCTTTTCTTTCAACATTGGTGTTGAAAGAACTGGATACACACATGCAAAATACGAAGTTGGACCCTCACCTTATATCACACAGAAATTAACACAAAATGGATCAAAATCCTGAACACAAGAGCTAAAACTATAACACCCTTAGAAGAAAACACAGAGGGAAACTTTATGACTTTGGTTCTGGTAACGATTTCTTAGTTCAGTTCAGTTCAGTTGCTCAGTCAAGCCTGACTCTGCAATCCCATAAACCACCGCATGCCGGGCTTCCCTGTCCATCACCAACTTCTGGAGTCCACCCAAACCCATGTCCATCGAGTCGGTGATGCCATCCAGCCATCTCATTCTCTGTCATCCCCTTCTCCTCCCCTTCTCCTCCTGCCCTCAATCTTTCCTAGCATCAGGGTCTTTTCAAATGAGTCAGCTCTTCGCATCAGGTGGCCAAAGTATTGGAGTTTCAGCTTCAACATCAGTCCTTCCAATGAACATTCAGGACTGAACTTCTTTAGGGTGGTCTGGTTGGATCTCCTTGCAGTCCAAGGGACTCTCAAGAGTCTTCTCCAGCACCACAGTTCAAAAGCATCAATTCCTCAGTGCTCAGCTTTCCTTATAGTCCAACATCCATACATGACCACTGGAAAAACCATAGCCTTGACTAGATGGACCTTTGTTGGCAAAGTAATGTCTCTGCTTTTGAATATGCTATCTAGGTTGGTCATAACTTTCCTTCCAAGGAGTAAGCATCTTTTAATTTTATGGCTGCAGTCACCATCTGCAGTGATTTTGGAGCTCAGAAAAATAAAGTCTGACACTGTTTCCACTGTTTCCCCATCTATTTCCCATGAAGTGATGGGACCAGATGCCATGATCTTAGTTTTCGGAATGTTGAGCTTTAAGCCACCTTTTTCACTCTCCTCTTTAACTTTCTCAAGAGGCTTTTTAGGTCCTCTTCACTTTCTGCCATAAGGGTGGTATCATCTGCATATCTGAGGTGATTGATATTTCTCATGGCAATCTTGATTCCAGCTTGTGCTTCTTCTAGCCCAGCATTTCTCATGATGTACTCTGCATAGGAGTTAAATAAGCAGGGTGACAATATAGAGCCTTGACATACTCGTTTTCCTATTTGGAACCAGTCTGTTGTTCCATGTCCAGTTCTAACTGTTGCTTCCTGACCTGCATGTTAGGGAAATGTAAATAAAATTAAAGCCATAATGACATACTCTCTAAGACCCGTGAGGATGGCTATTACTTAAAAAAAAAAAAAAATCAAACAGAATATGACAAGTGTTATCAAGGATGTGGAAAAATTGGAACCTTTGTTAATTCCTGCTAGAATGAAAAATGATGTGGCCTTTATGGAAATCAGTACAAGATTTCCTCAAAAAACTAAATGTAGAATTAACATATAATCCTGCCATTTCATTTATGAGTATCTACCAGAAAGAACTGAAAGCTGTATCTCAAACAGGTATTTGTATGCCTGTGTTCATAGCACCATTATTCATAATAGCCAAAAGATGAAAACAACCCAAATGTCTATTGGCAGATGACTGAATAAGCAAAATGTGATGTATCCATGCAATGGCACATTATCAAACCTTGATTCTGGCACATGCTACAACACGGATGAATTCTGAAGGTGTTATGCTCAGTGAAATAAGCCCGTCACAAAAGAACAAATGCTGTCTGATTCCACTTTTATGATGTACCTAAAGTAGTCAAATCCATAGAGACAGAAAATAGAATGGTGGTTGCCAAGGCCAAAGGCTAGAGAAGGGATGGGAGTTATTGTTTAAGAGGTACAGAGTGTTAGTTTGGGCAGACGAAAAATCCTGGAGTTGAATGGTCATGATTGAGCAACAGTGTGAATGTACTTAGTGCAACTGAACTGTATACATAAACATGGTTAAAATAATAAAATAAAATTTAAAAAAAACAAATGAAACCCAAACTCCTTTGCTGCAAATTACAGAGACAGACAGTAGACTATTGATTGTCTAACACTGCAGGGGGTTGGGGAAAATAGGAAGTAAATACTAATGAATAAAAGGCTTCTTTGGAGGGTGATAAAAATGTTCTAAAATTTATTGGGGGTGACGGTCGCACAATTCTGTGAAATGCTAAAAGCTATAGGGTTATATACTTGAAATGGGTGAACTATGGGATATATATGAATTATATAAATAAGAGTTTATATTTTTTTAATAAAAGAACTCTCCTTTGCCGATCGACAGCCCTCTTTACTTAGGCATCTAATAATGATCTTGACTGGTCATCACATTCCTCCTCATTATATCCAAAAAATCATGTTTCTTTCTTCTTCTCCATCGAAATTAACTATACCCCATTTCCTTTTCATCCTGTTGTCTAAAAGCTAATATGATATATTTCTATGTTTTTAAAAGGCCTAATGAGTTCCTATGAATAAATACCTTTGATAAAGAGACTCTGAGACTTAAAAGACTGAATTCATGTGGAAAGCCCGGGAAACCTGGCAGACCTAGGAGGATATATTTAGAGAGGTGTCCCAGCAAGCACTTTGAAAGCTGCCCATGAGCCCTTCTCTTGTTGCTGCCAAGAGGGGTAGAAACTATCGTCACAGCACTAAGCTTTCACTTTCCAGAAAGGACAAAGAAAGAAAAGCAAGTAGAAATTGCCAGCAGCCTGAGTCACTGGACTCAACATGACGGTAGTGCTCTGGGTTAATGCTGGTCCGCAAAGATAACATCCTGGGGTTCACTGAAGGGCTCAGGATTAGAAAGGGCAAGTGGGCTCTAGGGCAGCTCTGTTCTTTGTCACAGATAAGCCCAACACCAGTTAAAGTGGTAGGGACATATTTTAGTCAGTAATAGCCTACTGCAGTAGGAAGAGCCCAGCGTGAAAAAGAAGGCATGGCAACCCATTCCACTTCTTGCCTGGAGAATCACATGGGCAGAGAAATCTGGTGGGCTACAGTCCATGGGGTCGCAAAGAGTCTGACACGACAGAGCGACTGTCATACACAAAGTGCGAATGTTCTAAAGGGAGGTTGAGGGAATAGGGCAGGTAGTGAGCGGGGGCCCAGTAGAGCCAGGGAAATGAAGAATTACAAAAACTGGGAAGGCGGGGTTGGTCCAGGTGAAACCCACCTGATTTGTTAATGACGCTGTGTATAGAAGTGGGGTTCCTCCCCTCCCACAGAGGCTGGGGACAGGGACCCTGTCTTCAGGTGTTGATGAAACAAACAGTAAATTATTTTGACAGCTTTACGTTTTCTCAAGCAGTCACTTTAAAGGGGCTAGGGTCATCCTAAGGGTGAGACCTCGAGCTTGTAGAAACAATGTTAGCATTTTGTTCATCTTATTTTTAAGATTTTTTTTTTTTGATGTGGATCATTTTTAGAGTGTTTGCTGAATTTGTTACAATATTGTTTCTGTTTTATGTTTTGGTTTTTTTGACCACAAGGCATGTGAAATCGTAGCTCCCACATCAGGGATGGAAGAGCAGCCAGTGTAGGACTGTATGTAGGGGCATGAACACCTGTTCATATTATTTTAATAGCCATCATTATTTGTTCTTACCAACATGCAGTTTAAAATCTTCAAGCTCTCCCTTTATTTTCTATACCTGAATAAAGAGTCAACAAATTTAGTGAGGGGGAGGTCGCTTATTTGAAAGTCAGGAAAGTGTTGCTTGCCACCTGCTTCTTATCTCCCCTGCCCTCTGATAATCTGAGAGAGAGCCATGTCTGTAGATAGAAAGTGAAAGTGAACTCACTCAGTCGTGTCCGACTCTTTGTGACCCCATGGACTGTGGCCTACCAGGCTCCTCCATCCCTGGAATTCTCCAGACAGGAATACTGGAGTGGGTTGCCATTTCCTTCTCCGAGAGATCTTCCTGACCCAGGGATTGAACCCGGGTCTCCCACATTGTAGACAGACAGTTTACCATCTGAGCCACCAGGGAAGTCCTCTGTTAGTACAGCCGTGAACCAGTGAACTTGGTGCTGAAGAGTGAAAATGGGAATGCAAAAGACAGAAAACACTTTTAACTGCTTGAAGACAAAAAAAGTAGCTTAAGTGGAATACAATTTGTCAGTTATCCAGCATACTCCAAAAAGAAATAATTTTAAAAGATGATAAGAAAATATCAACTCCCTTTGAGTCAAATCCCATCAACTTTCTCAGCAAAGAGCATGGAGTTAGCCATAGAAAGGAAAGAGGGTCTTGGGGCTCAAGCATAACCTCCTGCTGCGTAAACACACACACACGCACAGGCACACACACAGAGTATTTAGTCATACATAAAATGAACACGGAAGCTTAGACTCTTGTCCAGAGTCCCTTATTACATGACACCAACCTGTTTGAAATTCCCATTTCCTCGGCTTGCGAAATCACATCCTTCCTACTTTATCTCTCACAGGGAACAACTGCAAAGCTGAGTGCTTTGAACTCAAAGGATTTATGAATAGAAGGCAAGATAAAGGCAGAGTAATACCCTGGGGCCACTGATGCAGGTAGACAGCTCTTCCTTTCCCCCTTTTCCTCTTACTGGTCCATATGAACATTGATCTCCTGCTTCTGCCCCTTCCCTGGTCCCATTGCATCTGAAGCCACTCAAAACCTATTTCATGGCACATTCTCTCTTGTATGTTTAATCAGAGGACAGGTTTCCTAACATCTCAAAATCACAGAAACTGCATCTGCTTCCATCATTTAAGCTACTTTTTGTTTCCATCATTTTGGTATAAGAGAAATGACCCAATTCATAGCAAGAGAGAATAGAGTTCCATCTTGCCCAGGGGCAGAGACTGCAAGTCAGTCTCCAGAATCGTATTCTCTTCTTTAGGGTCTGCAGCTAGAAAATGTTTTCCAGGCTGCCTTGTGGTTATGTGTGATTAGCTCATAAAAATCTCCCAGCTCTCGTCTTCTTTGCTCTTCTCCTTCTCCTGACTTGATGCTAAAAAAGGACAGCAATCTGAGAAGCCATGTGTTGAAGGTAACAGAGCTATGGAGTGGAAAGAATTTGTATCACCCTGAAGAAGGGACACCTATTGAGGGTTTTATATGGGCAAGAAATTAATGTCTTTTTTATTTGAGCCATTATGCATTTTGTGGTTTCTTTGTTATAGCAGCTCTTGTCACTTAATACATGCCTTTGTCCACTTAAAGAAAGACTGGTATGAAGAAGCAATGGCTAAGAGTTTGATCAGGTTAATAGAAGACTGCAATGTTAGCAAAAAAAGTAATCATTCATCTTCACTGGGAAAATAAAGACCCCAAGAGATAGACTAAAAGGCCAAGGAATCAGATCAAAAGAACTAAATAATTCTCCATCCAAAAGAAGAAGTTTTAAAAGTTTTCTAGAGCAATCTGAAAATATAAAGCAATGGAGAAAAAGCTCAGAAATACACATATGGGGTTTGACTATATAGATTGAAGAGATGAAAAGAATATACTAAAGAGAGGAGAAAATGGAATAACAAAATGGTGACAGTGTGAGGACCTGCAGAGAAATTGGCTGGTGACCATTGCTAGTGGCCTGCCCAGCAATAGGATTTTAAGAACATGAAAATCTTACATTAATTTTAAAATATTTACTTATTTATCTATTTGGTTGCATCAGGTCCTAGTTGTGGCACACAGGATCTTAGGTCTTCATTGTGGCATGGGAGACCTTTAGTTGTGGCATATGGGCTCCTGTTCCCCGACCAGGAATTGAACCCAGGCCCCCTGGATTGGGAGTGCAGAGTCTTAGACACTAGACCATCAGGGAAGTCCCTGTAGCTTTGTTATGTGACATAACTCTCTTTAGCTAATATAGCACATTTCCTTGTATCAGGATATTTTGAGACAATCAAGGAAAATATGTTGAAGGTATGTCTGGGTCATACCCAGCATACAGGAAAATAGGATGAGTAGATAGGAGTAGATTCCTTTTATTTCTTTTTCTTCTCTGATTGCCATGGCTAGGGCTTCCAAAGCTAAGCTGAGTGAGAGTGGGAGGAGTGACTGTCCTTCTCTTGTTCCTGATCTTAGAGGAAATACTTTCAAGATTTTGCCATTGAGTTTGCTGTTAACTGTAGGTTTGTCATATATGGCCTTGATTATGTGACATCATTTCCCTCTATGCCCACTTTCTGGAGAGTTTTTTTTTTTTAATCATTAATGGGTACTGAATTTTGTCAAAATCTTTTTCTTCATCTACTGAGATGATCATACTGTTTTAATTCTTCAGTCTGTCGATGAGGTGTATCACACTGATTGGTATACACATATTGAAGAATTTTGCTTCCCTGGGATAAATACTACTTAATCATGGTGTATAATCCTTTTAATGAATAGCTGAATTTGAATTGTTAGTATTTTGTTGAAGATTGTTGCATGTATGTTCATCAGTGATATTGGACTGTAATTTTCTTTGTGCGTGTGTGTGGTATATTTGTCTGGGTTTAGTATCAGGGTGATGGTGGCCTCATTGAATGAGTTTGGGAATATTCTTTCCTCTGAAATTTTTGAAATAGTTTCAGAAGGATAGGCATTAACTCTTCTCTAAATGTTTGATAGAATTGGCCGGTGAAACCATCTAGTCCTGAAATTTTGTTTGTTGGGAATTTTTAAGTTATAGATTCAATTTCAGTACTTGTAATTAGTCTGATCCAGAGAAGGCAATGGCAGCCCACTCCAGTACTCTTGCCTGGAAAATCCCATGGACAGAGGAGCCTGGTAGACTACAGTTCATGGGGTCACGAAGAGTCTGACATGACTGAGCGACTTCACTTTCACTTCTCACTTTCATGCATTGGAAAAGGAAATGGCAACCCGCTCCAGTGTTCTTGCCTGGAGAATACCAGGAATGGCGGAGCCTGGTGGGCTGCTGTCTATGGGGTTGCACAGAGTCGGACACGACTGAAGCAACTTAGCAGCAGCAACAGCAGCAAACAAAGGTACCTTTCTTCCTGGTTCAGCGTTGGGAGATTGTAGTTTTTTAAGAATTTGACTATTTCTTCTAGGTTGTCCACTTTATTGGCATATAGTTGCTTGTAGGAATCTATAGATTGTAAGAGTGGACTGAAGAGGATTAAACATTTAGGAGTGATGAGCCTGTCAAAAAAGTGAGAGATCCTGCTGGGAGGTCAAGTAAGATTACAACTGAAAATACAGCATTAGATTTAGCAGTATGGAGATTAAGGTGATCATGAGAGTTCAGTTCAATCACTCAGTCGTGTCTGACTCTTTGTGACCCCATGGACTGCAGCACGCCAGCCCTCCCTGTCCATCACCAACTCCCGGAGTCTACTCAAACGCATGTCCATTGAGTTGGTGATGTCATCCAGCCATCTCATCCTCTGTCATCCCCTTCTCCTCCCGCCTTCAATCTTTCCCAGCATCAGGGTCTTTTCAAATGAGTCAGCTCTTTGCATCAGGTACCCAAAGTATTGGAGTTTCAGCTTCAGCATCAGTCCTTCTAATGAATATTCAGGACTGATTTCCTTTAGGATGGACTAGTTGGATCGTCTTGCAGTCCAAGGGACTCTCAAAAGTCTTCTCCAACACCACAGTTCAAAAGCATCAATTCTTCAGTGCTCAGCTTTCTTCATAGTCCACCTCTCATATCCATACATGACTACTGAAAAAACCATAGCTTTGACTAGATGGACCTTTGTTAGCAATGTCTCTGCTTTTTAATAAGCTGTCTAGGTTGGTCATAACTTTCCTTCCAAGGAGTAAGTGTCTTTTAATTTCATGGCTGCAGTTACCACCTACAGTGACTTTAGAGCCCCCCAAAATTAAGTCTGTCACTGTTTCCCCATCTGTTTGCCATGAAGTGATGAGACCAGAGGCCATGATCTTAGTTTTCTGAATGTCGAGTTTCAAGCCAACATTTTCACTCTCCTCTTTCACTTTCATCAAGAGGCTCTTTAATTCTTCACTTTCTGCCGTAAGGGTTGTGTCATCTCTGAGGTTATTGATATTTCTTCTGGCAATCTTGATTCCAGCTTGTGCTTGTGCTTCTTCCAGCCCAGCGTTTCTCATGATGTATTCTGCATGTAAGTTAAATAAGCAGGGTGACAATATACAGCCTTGATGTACTCCTTTCCTGATTTGCAACCAGTCTGTTGTTCCATGTCCAGTCCTAACTGTTGCTTCCTGGCCTGCATACAGATTTCTTAACAGACAGGTCAAGTGGTCTGATATTTCCATCTCTTTAAGAATTTTACAGAGTTTGTTGTGATCCACACAGTCAAAGGCTTTGGCATAGTCAATAAAGCAGAAGTAGATGTTTTTCTGGAACTCTCTTGCTTTTTTGATGATACAACAGATGTTGACAATTTGACCTCTGGTTCTTCTGCCTTTTCTAAATTCAACTTGAATATCTGGAAGTTCACAGTTCACGTACTGTTGAAGCCAGCTTGGAGAATTTCGAGCATTACTTTACTAGTGTGTGACTAGTATGAGTGCAATTGTGCAGTAGTTTGAGTATTCTTTGGCATTTCCTTTCTTTGCATTTGAAATGAAAACTGACCTTTTCCAGTCCTGTGGCCACTGCTGAGTTTTCCAAATTTGCTGGCATATTGAGAACTTTCAGAGCATCATCTTTTAGGATTTGAAATCATTCTCCATCAGAGGGCAGACAGACTGAAAACCATAATCGCAGAAAACTAACTAACCTGATCACATGGACCACAGCCTTGTCTAACTCAATGAAACTATGAGCCATGCCATAGTTTCATAGTTTCATGTCATCCATAGGGCCACCCAAGATGGATGGGTGACAGTGGAGAGTTCTGACAAAATGCGGTCCACTGGAGAAGGGAATGGCAAATCATTTCAGTTTGCTTGCCTTGAGGACTCCATGAACACTATGAAAAGGCAAGAAGAGAGGACACTGAAGGATGAACTCCCCAGGGTGGTAGATGCCCAATATGCTACTGGAGATCAGTGGAGAAATAACTCCAGAAAGAATGAAAAGGTGGAGCCAAAGCAAAAACAATGCCCAGTTATGGATGTGACTAGTGATAGAGCACAGTCCAATGCTGTAAAGAGCAATATTGCATAGGAACCTGGAATGTTAGGTCCACGAATGAAGACGAATTGGAAGTGTTCAAACAGGAGGTGGCAAGAGTGAACATCGACATTTTAGGAATCAGGGAACTAAAATGGACTGGAATGGGTGAATTTAACTCAGATGGCTATTATATCTACTACTGCGAGCAGAAATCCCTCAGAAGAAATGGAGTAGCCATCATAGTCAACAAAAGAGTTGGAAATGCAGTACTTGGATGCAGTCTCAAAAACAACAGAATGATCTCTGTTCATTTCCAAGGCAAACCATTCAACAAGACCTTTTAGAACTAACACCCAAGAAAGATGTCCTTTTCATTATAGGGGACTGGAATGCAAAAGTAGGAAATCAAGAAACACCTGGAGTAACAGGCAAATTTGGCCTTGGAGTACAGAATGAAGCAGGGCAAAGGCTAATAGAGTTTTACCAAGAGAACGCACTGGTCATAGCAAACACCCTGTTCCAACAACACAAGAGGAGACTCTACACATGGACATCACTAGATGGTCAATACTGAAATCAGATTGATTATGTTCTTTGCAGCCAAAGATGGAGAAGCTCTAAACAGTCAGCAGAAACAAGACTGTGAGCCGAGTGTGGTTCAGATGATGAATTCCTTATTGCAAAATTCAGACTTAAATTGTAGAAAGTAGGGAAAACCACTAGACCATTCAGGTATGACCTAAATCAAATCCCTTACAATTATGCAGTGGAAGTGAGAAATAGATTCAAGGGATTAGATCTGATAGACAAAGTGCCTGAAGAACTATGGATGGAGGTTCATGACATTGTACAGGAGACAAGGATCAAGACCTTCCCCAAGAAAAAGAAATGCAAAAAAGCAAAATGGCTGTCTGAGAAGGCCTTACAAATAGCTGTCAAATGAAGAGAGGCAAAAAACAAAGGAGAAAAGGAAAGATATACCCATTTGAATGCAGAGTTCCAAAGAATAGCAAGGACAGATAAGAAAGCCTTCCTCAGTGATCAGTGGAAAGAAATAGAGGAAAACAACAGAATGGGAAAGACTAGAGATCTCTTCAAGACAATTAGAGATACCAAGGGAACACTTCATGTGAAGATGGGCACAATAAAGGACAGAAATGGTCTGGACCTAACAGAAGCAGAAGATATTAAGAAGAGATGGCAAGAATACACGGAAGAACTATACAAAACAGAACTTCATGACCCAGGTAATCAAGATAGTATGATCACTCTGCTAGAGCCAGGCATTCTGGAATGTGAAATCAAGTGGGCCTTAGGAAGAATCACTACGAACAAAGCTAGTGGAGGTGATGGAATTCCAGTTGAGCTGTTTCAAATCCTAAAAGATCATGACAAGAAGAGTTTTAAATGAGTGATCTAGAGGAAAAGTTGTAATAGACTGTTTACAAAGAAAGCCTCTACTCTTTCTTCCTTATACAAGAATATTGTTTCTTACATCAAGGGGGAAGTCTAAGACTCCTCTCTGAATTTTTGTGATTTGTTTTGACCAATAGGAGTAATGTTCTGGAAGTTACAATATACCTAGGCTCATTTAACACTTATATTTGGAATGTTCTCACTTGGGACCCAGTGGCCACAGTGAGAGAAACCCAAGTCATATGGAAAGGCTATGTTTAGGTATTCCAGTTCATAGTCCCATTTGATAGTCAGGATCAAGTGCCAGCTACGTGAGTAAGGCATTGTAGATGTCTGACCCAGCCAACCTGTTAGATGACTCCAGCCTCAAGCATCATCTGAGTGCAACCAAGTTGTAGGTTGGGTTCCCCAGAAAGTAGAGTCTGAGACAGAGAAGTTCCATTAGGGAGTTCCCTGAGGGTATATGCTGTGGAACGTTTAGAAGGGAAGGGTGGGAGGCAGGGTTGACAAAGGGAGAAATCAAACTGTTAAGCAGTTCCCTCAGGACCTCAACTGATGCTTTTAGGGAGCTCTGAGAATGAGATGATCCCTTGTATCTGTCCCAAGTTGAGATGAAGGGGTTGTGCTTTATAGTCCCTATATTAACCAGTCCTTGGGTAGAGGCTACTCAAGAAAGGGTGTGAGACCTTGGGTGAGGTGACCCCCCATAAACTGAGGCTTTCCCTGAAAACGACTGCCAGCAAGGGCTCTGATAAGGTCTTCATTTCTGAAGCAGGATCTGATTGACACATCGCAGGGTTCACTACATACTTCATGAGAGATCTCAAGAGAGCACTACCCAGCTGAGCCCAGTCAACCCACAGAATCACAAGAGGTGACCATATTTGTGATTCCAAACAATTTAGGATTTGGGAATGAGTTTGTTAAGCATTCAGGGATAGGTAAGAGAAAGCGGCACACGGACTGAGCTTTGGAGAACCTCACTGTTAAAAGGGCAGAGAGAAGAAGAGAAGCCAGTAGAAACCCAGAGAAGGAGTTACTCAGAAAGCAGGAGATAAAGCAGTCTGTGGTGGCAGCCTTGGCCCCACTGACCCTCGTTCACCTCTCCTCCCCTCCTTCTTCAATATGTATGGCAGTGGAATTGACCGCTGCAAGCTGCTTTCCCATGATTCTGATGTTAGTTTGTGTCCAGCAGAGATTAGTTTATGAAGAGCACTGTTGGAAACTTGGAGGGAAAGAGAAAGGAGAAACCAGGGACTTCCTCTCCTTCTCGGGGTGGTGTCTCTGGTTGTGGCCATACCTGTGTCCTGGCTCCAGCTTTTTTCCAGACAAACCCTCCCTGATGCTACCTTCTGCAGGGTCCCGCAAGCTCCTCCTCTCCTCTTTGTTCCTCCAGCCAAGGTCGGTACTGTTGCCCATCTCTGGTTTTGCCACTGTCTCCTTTTCAGCTCTTTGGTCACCCATGTTTTCAAGGCCCTGAATTAAATTCCCTCTTGTCAAATAGTAAGAATAGTTTCTGTTTTCTTGATTTGATCCTACAAGCCAAGTGAAGAAAGTATGTCAAAATGGAAGGAGTAATTAACTATGCTAAATGCTGCTGAGAGGTCAAGCAAAATGAGGGTCAAGAATTGCTATTAGATTTAACAAAACGGAGGTCAATGGTGACATGACCACAGTAGTTTCAACAGTGTGGTGGACAAGAAAAAGGTCAATTATGTTCAATCAGGGACCACCTCTGCCCCTTTGGTAGTAGGTCCAGTCCCCCAAAGGATTTATACAGAAAAGACATAGAATAGTTGTGAGGAAATAATCACAGTACCCACTTTCCACCCTCACTGAGAGGAGGCAGAAGGCTAAAGCCACAAGAGGAAATTCACCATTGTGGAAAGAACCCACTATCAAAGTCAGAACTTTCCAGTGAATAAACTCCAAGACTTAAGTTAATGACAGAAATACATGCCGAAGCAAGAAGGTAAAGTCACATGTGGAAATTCCAGAAACTCTGGTTAAAGCACTAGGAGAATGTAGAATTCCTTCGGGAAACAGTGGTTTTCTGCTTTCCAGACCTTATCTTTGGAATTGGACAAACCAATTAACTGTATTGTCGGTGAATTTATTGCAGGAAGTTAGTATAAGCTGATAAAATATGTTTATCTGCAATAAACGTTAGAATACAACATTTTTGAGTAGTGATTCCATCTGAGGGAAGCTAATCCAAAGAAATAATCCTAGAAAAGGAAAATGTTTAGGCATAAAGATGAATACTGAGCTAATATTTATTAGAATTGAAAAGTTGGAAACATTGTTAATTTAGGAATCTAGGAATATGTAGTTAAATTATAGAGCATCCACTCAGAAGATTACTATGAAAACCATTAAAAGTTACAGTTTTATACACAAAAATACAATTTAATGTTCAACTTTTAAAATGAAGGATGTGGCACTTATATGCTGAGCATAATTATAACTAAATAGAAGTATTATCAACAGTGTGGAAGTAGTGAGACCCTGGGTAATCTTTCTACTTTTCTCTGTTTTCATTGATAATGTATAGTTTTTTAATAGTAGAAAAATACATTCTTTAAAAGGAAAAAAAATTTCAGGTGATAGGAGACAAGTTATTTCTTATTGGAGAAATTCTGCATTTAGAAGGAGACACAATAGAGATGACTTTTTTTTTTTTTACTCTTGAGATAGGCTATATTTTAGCTTATTAAAGTCTTAATCTGAGTTTCAATTTCTCTAGTTGTTTGTAATTAGCACAATATTTAACTCGTGTCAAAGCTACCTCCCTTACAATCTTTCTTATTCCATTACTGATGTTTTTAATGTCATGTCATGATGCTTGAACTGACAAAATTGGTTATATGCGAATGTCACAGCCAACTGCTGCAAGTTTCTGGGATCCTAATTATATAGATGAAAGCTTGTGTTGCATGCAAATGGATTGAAAACCTTCACAGAGAGGAGTAAGAAAAAAATATGCTGTAATAAAAATATCTTTAACACAGTCTTTAGGAGGAAAAATGGGGGATTGAATCTGAAATGAATATATGCTGTTCAAATACATTACAAGTTCTCAGTCTCAGATCTGAAAGGTTCTCTCTACAAATCTCCCCATCCAGAACCAACACCCTTTTCAAACCACTCTGTTATTTCAAAACCTAAATGGATAGATTACGTGTTATGCTTTCTTTGTATTGTTGGAGAGTACATGCTAACAAAAGATAAGGGAGCTCTCAGACATTAAGCTCAGAAGAATGTCAATGTCAACCAGTACAGTACTTCCAACAAACCCCAAGAACAAAGAAATAGTTGGAATTCCATTGGAAATGAGGAAAATCTGACAGCTTTTTGCTTCTTCTTAAGGTTAACCAAGAAGCATCAACCAACATTATCTGCTCAGCTTTGATCATACCAACAAAACATTCCAGATATCTTATGCAGGCAAAAGCTAGAGGTCTAACCTTCAATTACCCTTACATTCCCTTTGCATTTCTCAAATTATCTAAAAGATGAATAAACAGTGGATGTGTTGTTTAAGAGAATCTGACCAGGTATATAAATGTTTTCTCTAAAACTTAGTGTTCTTCCTTCCCTCAGGTCAGGCATTATATCTTTTCCTACTCACAGTATTTCAGATTCCTCTTCACCAATTATAGATTATTGACAAGCCTAATCCATTCAAGTTTTAACATCACCTTGGGTCAGAAACAGGGTATAGTATAGGTCAATGTATAGTGTAGTTTTAAAAGCATAGGCCTTTGGGCCAATGTTCCTAATTCAAATCCTGCCTTTACCGCTTACTAGCTAAGTGACTTCATTCCTGCAAAAGGATAACATTAGTACCTTCCTCCAGGGAGTATTGTGGGACTCAATGAATTAATACACACAAAGTACTTAGAGTGGTGCTGGGTACATTGTGTGTATTTCATAAAGCGTTAGCTGTAATTATAATCAGCAACCCTTGTGTCCAGCTTCAGGAAATTCCTTGAAGATGATTATACCCACCCTTCAAGATAATGTGGTAGGACTGATAATTAATCTCTCTAGCTCATTTAAGTGAACATCTGGTAAAGTTTTCATTCCAAACAATGTCAATGGGAATGACTCGGCCAGACCATGACTAAATAAGGCAAACATTCTCTAATTCTCCTGTATTGCTGACCAAAAAGGTTTTCCCCTCTCTGCTTTGAGCCAGAGGCAATATTAAGGCATGGTGGTAATTCATTTCATTTTACAGAGAAGGGAGTGGTTAAGTTAAATACATGGATTCCAACTACAAATATCTGGGTTAAATATTTTTTTAAGAGCAAACTCTTACAACACCGTTTTTATTCTCCAGGAATGTGACCACAAAATCTTGGTTATTTAGTGTGATAATTTCTCTCCTATGGAGAGAAAAGGTGAAGGTAATATAGCTGATTGACAAATGGCAGTCTTCACCGAAGTTGTATGTTGCTCTGTAAAATGTAACACCTTCTTATCACAAAACCTTGGTGCCCCACGGATTTGAAAACTAGCAAAAGCCTCCTTATTCCATAAGAATAATAGAGATGAGATCTTTGTTGTCTTTTGTTGAATCACCACAGTTTAGACAGGGGCGAATTTAAGGGTGAAGCAGAAAGCTGACTTATTTAAGGCCACGTGGCAAGTTTAGGACAAGTCTGGAACTAGAATTAGGTCACTTAACTCCTAGAGCAGTTCTTTTCACATCTTTCCTGTGCTTCCCCAAAATCCACTGACCACAATTATGTGTAAGAGGGTCTTGGCACCTTGACTTCCAGAGAGATATCAGTGTAGATTTCCTTCTTCTAGTGTCTTTTTTTGCAAGTTGAAACCAAAATTCCTTTCCATCCTGACTACCTGGACTTCATATATATAGCATTTTTTGCTTTTTTTAAAAAAGATAATTTTATTGATTTACAGAGTTGTGTTAATTTCTGCTGTACAATAAATTGACTCAATTATACATATATATTCTTTCCCATTCTATGTTTTTTTTAAATTTTATTGAAGTTGATTTAACACTGTGTTAATTTCTGCTGTGTATTTTGTCTCTTTAAGCTGTTCAGTTCAGTCACTCAGACGTGTCTGACTCTTTGCAACCCCATGGACTGCAGCACACCAGGCCTCCTGTTCCAAAACCAACTCCTGGAGTTTATTTAAACTCTTGTCCATTGAGTCGGTGATGTTATCCAACCATCTCATCCTCTGTTATCACCTTCTCCTCCCACCTTCGATCTTTCCCAGCATCAGGGTCTTTTCAAACGAGCCAGTTCTTCGCATCAGGTGGCCAAAGTATTGGAGTTTCAGCTTCAGCATCAGTCTTTCCAGTGAATATCCAGGACTGATTTTGTTTAGGATGGACTGGTTGGATCTCCTTGCTGTCCAAGGTTTCTCAAGAGTCTTCTCCAACACCACAGTTCAAATGCATCAATTCTTTGGCACCCAGCTCTCTTTATAGTCCAACTCTCACATCCATACATGACACTGGATTTGCCAAAACAATCTCATACATTGTACCTGGGAAGGTACATTATTGACGATGCAAAATGGACCAGATCCTGGGTTAAATGCTTCATAGGGATGATATGAAGGGATGGTAAGAACCCTATGATAGGGATGATATGAACCCTATAATATAGTTAATATTATTAATAGTCTTTGACAGATGAGGATAGTGAGGCTTAAGTATTAAGTCAATTGCCTAAAGTCAAACATGAATAAACTATCAGAGTTCAGTCAGACACTCCAAACCTGTAGGTAAGTTTTGTTTCTTTTTTTCAGTTTTGGAACTCTCACTACCATCCACAGATCTCTCAGTGTCTGATTGTTCTATTTCTTGCTTTGAAGTTCGCATGAAGATACTCTAGATTTGTTGGCTTGATGCTATTTTTCCAGTATTTTATTTATTTCACAAGAATTTATACAATAGTTAAGTGCCTGTTATTGTTCTAAACAATATATAGATAAAAAGACTGCTGCTGCTGCTGCTAAGTCGCTTCAGTCGTGTCCGACTCTGTGCGACCCCATAGGCGGCAGCCCACCAGGCTCCCCCATCCCTGGGATTCTCCAGGCAAGAACTCTGGAGTGGGTTGCCATTTCCTTCTCCAACGCACAAAGGTGAAAAGTCAGAGTGAAGTCGCTCAGTCGTGTCCGACTCTTAGCGACCTCATGGACTGCAGCCTACCAGGCTCCTCCGTCCGTGGGATTTTCCAGGCAAGAGTACTGGAGTGGGGTGCCATGTAAATAGATATAAATATACATACCTCACATATATTTCATCTTTATCACAATGCAATGAGTTTAGTAAAATTAGTGATTAGTAGTCCCATTTTATAGGCAAGGAAACTCAGGCATGTGTGTAGTTGCCCAAGGTCACACAGCTAAACAATGGCAGATTCTACCATAAAAGTTGTATCATTTAATTTTGCACTTTGTTCTCTTCCTTTATTTCTTTTTTATTAAGAGCATATTTTCAAAACAAAACTCTAAGAGAACTGTTTTGATAGAAGGAAGATTAGATCATCCCAGATTTCTCCCCAACTCCCATTCCATGATAATCTTTGGGGTACACCAGGGATCAGAATCCAAAAACTACCACCTTAGAATATGCTTAAATAATTTTTTTTTCCTCAGTTATTTCACATAGTTGTTACCTGTTCTTAACCCAAAAGAATTTTGTTCCCACAAGCAGTAGCTTGCAGGTGATTATAAAACCATTTAAAAAGTGATCATTATAAGGGCTATGTACGAACATGGCAAGATGACTCTAGTGTAATATTAAGTAGAAAAAAGGAATGGAACTACGTGCATTGTATATAAAGCTATGTAAATTCTATAAAGCTGTGTGAGAATCTATGGTCCCTGTACCTTTGAGTGGCTGTGTTAAGGCAGTGGGATTATGGGTGAGTTTTTTCTTTTCAAAATTTCATCTGAGGCTATTCTATTATCTAAATGAAAACATCCCCAACAAAATACCAAAATAAAGTGATATTCCTGAGAAATGACACATTTTTTAAGCTAGAGTAAAGACTTAGTTGTAGGTGAATAATAAGGATGGTGATTCTTCTCCAGATTATGTTTTGGGGCTATCTGTCTCATAATGGTCTTCTAGCATTTGGGAGATTATGTTAAAGACATTGTTCTGGAAAATAAGCCTAGAGACTGATACATTGAATTATGTCCTTCCTCTTAAATATAATGTAGCCATTAAGTATATTATTTATGGTAAATATGTTATGATGTAGGAACATGTTCAGGTTTTGTAAAAAGTGATATGATGTAGTATGCATATATAGTATGGCAGTTATAATACAAAGGAATAAATACAGGAAAAGAAATATATCAGAATATTAAGATTGTTTGAATTGGAGAGAAAGCAGTTGGATCATTTTTCTTCTCTTCTTTTATTTTTCTGTTTTATTTCAAATATTTTATAATAACCATGAATTATAACGTACAGCTGGCAACTGCAGTTTTACAATGAATTAAGAAGGGGAAGTCAAAAGTGGAAAAAGTCAGCATCTTCACTGAGGATTCTGAGAGTAGCAGAAATTGTCCAGAGTTTTATTTCCCAACTCTTTCCTTCCATGAGGGATGAGAGACCAGAGGGAAATGGAAGATCATTCAGTCTGAATATAGCTTTCAGATTTCTCAAAACTAGATGGGTAGCTGGTGGTTAGTCCTTGGGGTCTTGGACAAAAGTCAGTCTTTAAAAGAGAATGCAATTTAGGAAATTTTAAGACTATAGCTGTCCACCATCTCATGGAAACTGTTTTTGTTTTTAAATACAACTCAGCTTCAAAGATATTACAAAAACTAGGAAAAGGAAATACTGTATCAATTGCATTTTCCACTTGAGACTAATAGAAACAATTCTATTTACGAGGTTGTAGGATCTCAGAAACTCCCAAACCTGGCTGGTGATCAGAACAACCTTGGAAGCTTTCAAAAATATTAAGTGACTAGGCTCATAGGAGTCTGTGACTCAGTAGACAAATGGTAGGGGTTCTCTCTGGTTTGTTTAAGCAAAGACCTGTAACTAGGCTGAAAAAAACACACCATCTTTGCGTGACCAATCACATTCTGATTCTCTGAGGCATGTTCTGATTTTAGCACTAAACATCCTGCATCCCAGGAAACTCCTCAGTACTGGGCAAACAGGGCTATTAGGTCATCCTAAATCATCTTTGCAGATTCTTAACCATGACATACACTGGGATCACTTTTAGTCAAGGTGCAAGCACAGAGAAATGAACCGAAAGAATGAGTGAAATTTTTGAAATGAACAAGTTATCTTTCTTGGACCATGGAAGTCATAAAAGTGATCACATTAGAAAAAATAAAAACCATCTAGTTTTTAATCTTCTAACTCCCTGAATATTTCTCCTTTCCAATGAGTATTTTATTTACGAGAATATGACAGAGATTCTTAGCTGTTGTGCCTCCATTTTAAAATGCAACTCTTAGGAATAGGCCAAAAGTATGACAGTTTTATCCAAAACGTAAGTCCAATCCTTAACCATCATGGGTAAACATTGACTTTATTTTTGTTTCTTTTTTCTAGTGTTCCAATGGTAAGATAATGAACTCAAACGTTAACTAAATAGATTTCTTTCAAAGTTTGGACTGGAATTAAAATGTTTGGGTCACTTGTTCTCTGTTGAAGTTGGAATGGGTAGCATAGAGATTCTTGCACTGGGTTACCCTTTTCAACCTTTGTTCAATAGCAATATAGTAGGAGGTGTGGAATAAGAACTTGAGTATCAACAATGAGAAGAGTGCTGTGTGTTATTATTAGAGATTTATTCTATTATGAGGAACACACATGGAACCCTGAGAAATTATACAACTTTAAGCAACCTCTTAAAAATGTAATGAAGAGTGACTTTTTGCCCTTTCTGTACCAAACCATAATGTGAAAGCAAAAACTGACCAGTTAGTTTTCAATCATTGTCCCAAATAAAGATATAGTATTTTTCCCAGGAAAAACACAACACTTATTTTTACCTTTCTTAACTCTGTGTTAAGGAGAAAGAAATTAAATGGAAGTGCTAAAAGATATGAGTTCCTAGCAAGTCCTTTTGACATTCATCCCTGATGCAGAACCTTCTAGAAAGCTGGCTTATAAAACTTTAATAGCTTTGGCTCTGCTTTCCAAGTGTCTTATTTACTTTAACAACAGGCTTCCTAACCAGGATCACAAACCAAGGAATCTATTGCTAAATCAGTCTGTCATCTAGCTGGGGCCAAGGAAAATTCAAGAGATGGTCATGCTTGGGAGAAGCTGAGGTGACCTGTGTGCAAAGTGTAGGGGCTTAGCCTACTTGCTCTGAAAGCAAAGCGGTTAGGTTCAAATCCAGGCTTTCCCTCTTACTAGCTCTATAGCCAACAGCAAGATATTTTAACTTTAAGACTCAGTCCCCATCTGTAAAACGGAGTAAAAAAATACTGACCCTGGGAGATTTTGTGGCTTGAATGAGATAAGCAAAGCATGTAGCATGGTGTGGGAAGTGAGGCATGTGCTCTGTAAGGGCTGGTGGCTGATGGGAAGTGAGGCATGTGCTCTGTAAGTGCCGGTGGCTGATGGGAAGTGAGGCATGTGCTCCGTAAGTGCCAGTGGCTGATGGAATTCTCTCTTCCTTATTCTTTCTGTTCCAACCACGTCGGATAGATTAGTTCCCACAATGAACTACATCATTCAGTTTCAACCATAGAACTTCACAGATTGCCTAGAAGCTTCAGGAAGCTCTAGCCCTTCACCTTACCAAATCTCATCATCCTTCCAGTCTCAGTTACTGGAGAACACTCACCCATTCAGCTAAACCTTAGGCTGGTCATAATATCTTCCTGAACCTTTCTTTTGTCAGGACTGGCACAAAACAAATGATAATTATTTGGTAATATCATTCTCCTTTTTTTGGCTGGTCTGAGTCTTTGTAACTACAGGCGGGCTTTCTCTAGTTGTGAAGAGTAGGGGCCACTCTCTAGCTGTGGTGCGCGGGCTTCTCACTGCAGTTTCTCCTCCTATTGCTAAGCTCGGGCTCTGGGGTGTGCAGGTTTCAGTAGCTGTAGCACATGGACTTAGCAGGTCCACAGCATGTGGGATCTTCCCCTGCATTGGCAGACAGATTCTTAACCACTGGACCACCAGGGAAATCTCTCTTTTTGTCATAAATCAAATAAATGGGGTAAAGACAGCTTTACAAAATCATGGACTCTCCCACCTCTTGTTGCAAATAACCAGTTTATAGCAAAAAGTATCATATAGCATTTGCCAAACTTCAGTAATTCTTACACTAACAGCATATTTACCCAGAATTTTCTTGGTTATATTGGTTCACTTTTTGTTCACATTAATTTGTTTTGAGGAAATATTAAATCACAGCCCATAATGAGAAACCAGAATTTGGGAACAACTAGGCTTTCATCGGGAAAATGTCAGTTTTCATTCCAATCCCAAAGAAAGGCAATGCCAAAGAATGCTCAAACTACCGCACAATTGCACTCATCTCACACACTAGCAAAGTAATGCTCAAAATTCTCCAAGCCAGGCTTTAGCAATATGTGAACCATGAACTTCCAGATGTTTGGAACTTAGAAATTGGAACTTTCCAGCTTCTAAGCTGGTTTTAGAAAAGGCAGAGGAACCAGAGATCAAATTGCCAACATCTGCTGGATCATCGAAAAAGCAAGAAAGTTCCAGAAAAACATCTATTTCTGCTTTATTGACTATGCCAAAGCCTTTGACTGTGTGGATCACAATAAACTGTGGAAAATTCTGAAAGAGATGGGAATACCAGACCACCTGACCTGTCTCTTAAGAAACCTATATGCAGGTCAGGAAGCAACAGTTAGAACTGGACATGGAACAACAGACTGGGTCCAAATAGGAAAAGGAGTACATCAAGGCTGTATATTGTCACCCTGCTTATTTAACTGATATGCAGAGTACATCATGAGAAACGCTGGGCTGGAAGAAGCACAAGCTGGAATCAAGATTGCCGGGAAAAATATCAATAACCTCAGATATGCAGATGACACCACCCTTATGGCAGAAAGTGAAGAAGAACTAAAAAGCCTCTTGATGAAAGTGAAAGAAGAGAGTGAAAAAGTTGGCTTAAAGCTCAACATTCAGAAAACTAAGATCATGGCATCTGGTCCCATCACTTCATGGGAAATAGGTGGGGAAACAGTGGAAATAGAGTCAGACTTTATTTTTGGGGGCTCCAAAATCACTGTAGATGGTGATTGCAGCCATGAAATTAAAAGACACTTACTCCTTGGAAGGAAAGTTACGACCAACCTAGATAGCGTATTAAAAAGCAGAGACATTACTTTGCCAACAAAGGTCCATCTAGTCAAGGCTATGGTTTTTCCAGCAGTCATGTATGGATGTGAGAGTTGGACTGTGAAGAAAGCTGAGCACCGAAGAATCGATGCTTTTGAACTTTGGTGTTGAAGAAGACTCTTGAGAGTCCCTTGGACTGCAAAGAGATCCACCCAGTCCATTCTAAAGGAGATCAGCCTTGGGTGTCCTTTGGAAGGACTGATGCTAAAGCTGAAACTCCAGTACTTTGGCCACCTGATGTGAAGAGTTGACTCATTGGAAAGGACTGATGCTGGGAGGGATTGGGGGCAGGAGGATAAGGGGACAACAGAGAATGAGATGGCTAGATGGCATCACCTACTCGATGGACATGAGTTTGAGTGAGCTCCGGGAGTTGGTGATGGACAGGGAGGCCTGGTGTGCTGCAATTCATGGGGTTGCAAAGAGTTGGACACGACTGAGTGACTGAACTGAACTGAGTCTTTCATCTCATTCCTGTTCCAGGAGACTGAGGCCTGGAAAAGGGCAAGAACTTTCCTGCGGTCTTTTACCAAGTATGTGTCAATGGCTTATCAGTGAAGATAGCTCAGAGTTCACACTTTTAGCCTGCATCCATCCTCTAGAGTAGGGGTGGAGGTAGGTTGGGCGAGGTTAGATCCCAACCTCCAGAATCTAATGCCTGATGATCTGAGGTGGAGCTGATGTATTAATAATTGAAATAAAATGCACATACATGTATCGTGCTTGACTCATCCTGAAACCAGCCACCACCCCCAGTCTGTGAAAACTGTCTTCCATGAAACTGGTTCCCAGTGCTGAAAAGATTGGGGACTGCTGTTCTAGAGTATTCCACACTGTCTCATGTGAGTTTCATTCCAGAAGGTCCTGTGTTAGTTTGGTTGACACATTTAGAGGGGACTGAGAATAATCTATGCTTATTTTTGATAATTTACAAAGCTAACTAAAGAACACACTGGCTAACATAAAATAATGCCCTAACTCAAAGAAGTAATTTATGTTTCAGAAGCCATGACTGACTGGTAATTTCCTTCCTTATCTCTTAAGATCCACTCCAGTAGCTTCTACCTACTTTAGAAAAGAAAGAAAGAAAGTGAAGGCACTCAGTCGCGTCCGACTCTTTTGCAACCCCATGAACTGCAGCCTGCCAGGCTCCTCCATCCATGGGACTTTCCAGGCAGGAGTACTGGGTTGGGTTGCCTTACCAACAAATAAAAACAATATAATTAGAACAAATTTCATTATTGCAATGACAGTGTTATAATGGAAAAGCTGCTGCTTGTTTATAAAAAGTTTTATTGGGATTAATTCATATTTCATATAATTAAAGTGTACTATTCAATGTTTTTCATATAGTTACATGGCTATGCAACCATCACCGCAATATAATTATAAAGCAATTTTCCTCCTAAAAGAAACCAGTTTCCACTACCAGAAAATCCCCATCACCCTTCCTTCCCGCTCCTAGTCCCCTCAGCACTAAGTGATCACTAATCTACCTAACCTACTTTCTGTCTCCAGGACTTTCCCTGGTGCCACATCATACAATATGTGGTCTTTTGTGACTGGCTTCTTTCACGTAGCAGAATGTTTTCAAAGTTAATCATGTTGTTGCTTCTCTCAGTACTTTTTTTTTTTTTTGGCTGCAAAAAGCTCTATTGTTTCCATATTGTCCAAGGCTTGGGAGAGGGCTCCAGGGGCGTTAAAAAACTGCCTAGTGGTTGGAGAGAGGTTTCGGGCAGAAGCAATGACACCAGAGGGGCCCCTCAAAAGCCAGTAGGGGGGCTTCCCTGGTAGTCCAATAGTTAAGAACCCACCTTGCAATGCAGGGGACGCTGGTTCAACCCCTGGTCTGGGAAGATCCCACAGGCTGTGGAGCAACTAACCCTGTGAGCCACAGCTTCTGAGCCCGTGCTCTAGGGCCACCAGCTGCAGCACTGGACCCGTGTGCCTGGAGCCCATGCCCTGCAGCAAGAGGAGCCCCTGCAGTAAGAAGCCCGCACAGCAGGCCTGGAGAGCGGCCCCCATGCAGCAGTGGAGACCCAGACAGCCAGTCAGTACTACTGATATGCGCACGGCCGAGCGAGTGGGCTTTGAAAGGTAACAGTTTACTACCACTAGCTGTGCTGAAGTATGAGGCTTTAGAAGAGATACTTGCACAGCCCTGCCTGGGGGCCAGCCAGCCTGTGGAGATCGGTTACGTGGTTGCTGTCTCCTTGATGAGTTTCACCTCTCCTCTAGGAAGTGGCTCTCCCGGAAGACACAGAGCGGGCAGACCCATGGGACATGGAGACCCAAAGAGGCCTGCTTCAAGTTCTCTCCCACAAGAAGGGTGGCTTCACTAGTGTCCTAGGTTTTACCCCACCCGTCTTGAGATGACATCTGCATGTCCTAGAAGAGGGCGCTGCCACCGAGCTGGGTTGGCATTTTTCAAAAGACGCTGGGTGCCCTCACGCTTCTCCTCAGCCAATTTGAAGAAAAAGTGATGTGGTCAAAATAGAAGTCCCGAGAAAGGTAGGTGTAGGAGGCCTGCAGATGCAGGTTGACCAGGTGGTTGACAGAATAATTCTGACAAATTTGGGAGTTCATGGTTGCTCTGTAATAAGTCACTCAGTTATGTCTGACACTTTGCAACCCCATGGGCTATAGCCCACCAGACTCCTCAGTCCTTGGAATTCTCCAGGCAAGAATACTGGAGTGGGTTGCCATTCCCTTCTCTAGGGGATCTTCCTGACCCAGGAATCAAACCCAGGTCTCCCGCATTGTAGGCAGATTCTTTACCATGTGAACTACCAGGGAAGCTGTAGGAGCTGAGCTCAAAAACCAGTGTCAGCTGGTCCTGGATGCGAGGACAGCCGAGTGGCTGATTAGAAGGTTGAGTCTGGAGAAGAGGTTGGGTGGTGGTTGGAGGCTTGGAACCAGGGGCAACCCTGGGTCTGCTCTGTCAAAGGCTGATGAAGAAAGAGACAGACCCATGGGGACTGCCTTGCACACTGTTGTCCTTTTCTGTTTGTAGCTGAATAATATTCTGTTATATGAATATATATTCATTAGTTGGTGGACTTTTGGGTTTCCCACTTTACAGTTATTACAAAGTACTACAAAGATCTAGGCAAAAGTTTTATGTGGATGTATGTTATTATTGCTCTTGGGTATAGAATCACTGAGTTATGTGGTAATTCTATGTAAAGCTATGGTTTGCCTTCCCCAAACCCTTGACTCTTCCCTTTTGTAACAGTCCTTTCCACCTTCCATTTTGCTGTATAATATCTCCCACCTTGGCTACAGTTTTGGTGGAACTGTCAATCAACTCATCAAGACTGAGCCGCCTCCGCCAAGAGGTGAGCTTGTGATCCAAGTTCTGTCAATCAGATGCTCTCTCCCTGGAATTTGATTCTTTGGCAGAGCAACAGTGAGGCTGAAGGGAGAAGGAACTCATTCATCACTGTCTTTTTACTTTCTACCATCTCTTTCTATCACAGAGCTGTACTCATACTTCAAGTATTTTTCTTCAAGTATTGAGTTATACTGAATCTTTCCAATAAATCCCCTGATTTTTCTTTTCCTTAAGCAGGTCGGTGGTAGCTTTGTTGTCTGCATCCACCTGTAGCCATATCTTGAATACCTTCTTTGGATAAATAAAAATACATTCCTATTTCTTGCCCCAAACTAGTCTTTCTCTTCATGCTACTTTAGTCAGCTCAAATCTTCCCCCAACCCCAGTCCATCATCCAAGAGGGAAAGAAAAAACACTCTCCACTATTTGCTTTAATCCCCCAAATGAGTCACACAAGTCCCTGAATTCACCCTGTGTCCCAAAGACAAACAATACATATGCTAACACTGCCAGCAATGGTGTCTTCTTTCTTGGTCATGTTATACTCTGAGGGTTTCCTGAGTAGGTCCCTGTTACTCGTGTATAAGGAGGATGCAATTGAAACAAATTAAAGGTTTGTATGCCTTCATCCTGTATTAAACCACAGACCCACAGGAGGGTTCTTCAGATCCAGAGATAGATTCTGAATGCTTCTTTCCCTCTGTGAAAGACAAAATGTACAGGACAATTAAAGAGATGATTTTATTCAAGCTGTTGCAATAAGGAAAATGTTCATTCATGAGCAGCATCTCAGAGGAAAGGACAGGGACCTGTGGTTTACAGAGGGAAGCAGACAAGGAATCCAGAGGCAGAGTGGAGGCAGATCTTAAGTGAGTCATCTGGGAAGGGTGGTCCTTATGGTTAGCTCTGCCCCAGCACAGCGAAGTGTGGAGGACAATTAGATAAGGTTCAGTGCAGTCCTTTCTTTCCATCCCTCTTTCCTTCCCGCCTTCATTCAATCTCCACTTTCTCCCTCCCTCCCTTCCTACCCTCCTTCTTTTTCTTTCCATATTTTTGTTCACTCAGAAAATATGTACATATCGACCATCTACTTTCATGCTGGGACTAGAGCTCTGGGCTGAAGGTAGAGGATCCTGCTGGCAGGTCCTTGAGAAAGAAAGCAGGTAAGCAGGTGCCATGATCTGCATACGCTGGAGAGGCACTGGGCTCTGAGGCACACTCTTCCTCTTACTGCCTCTCTCTTATCGTTCCCCTCCCCATGTCACCTCCCCTCTCTCGGTTTCTGTGTCTTGGATCAAACCGGGGCTCTGTAACAACCTAGAGGTGTGGGATGGGGGGTGGGTGGGAGGTTCCCGAGGAAGCGGACATAGGTATCTATCTACGGCTGATCCATGTTGATGTCTGGGAGAAACCAACACAATATTGTAGAGGAATTATCCTTCAAGTAAAAAAAGTTTTTACAAAATGTTGAGGTTTGACAGAAAACACCAAAATTCTGTAAAGCAATTATCATTCAGTTAAAAAAATGAATGAATTAAAAAACTTTTCAAAATGTAAAAACAAAACAAAACCTTTTTGTCTGGTTATCACCATTTTTGTACTTCTTCCCAGGTCAAACTAACTACCTTTTTCACCAAGGAATTTTTTTCTAAATTTCGAATGAAGTCCATGAAATGGCTTTAATGGCTCCTACCAAGCCCCGTGGAACTCTGTAACAGAAATGATGTACTTTTTTGTACTTTTATGTAAATGGTATCTAAGAGCAGCATTAGGAGAGCCTCCAGTCCCCTCTTCCAACTAGACTGCCTTTCCTAAATGCCTCACTTAGAAATTGTAATAGGTTCTCAGAGCTGAATGAATCTCTCCTTCCCTTATTTACATTTAACAATCTGCCTTGTTGAAAGCATTTATGAATGTCTGCTCTGGTAGTTTGTAAGTCATTCTTTATTCATATGTCTGTCTCCCAAAATGCCTTTTATACCCATCAGTTGTAAATCTTCCTGGGTTTGAGGCCCAAGTGTGGAATGTACTTATTATAGGAAAAAAAAACAAACAAACCTGTACTTCAGTGGAAAACCACACACTGGCTATAGCGCATCCTTCCAATGTTACTTTACTCTGATTCTATGGGAGTCAAAATTCTGTAAGCTGTAAATAACTGATAGTGAAGTGAAGTCACTCAGTCATGTCTGACTCTTTGCGACCCCATGGACTCTAGCCTACCAGCCTCCTTTGTCCATGGGATTTTCCAGGCAAGACTACTGGAGTGAGTTGCCATTTAGCAAGGTAGAATAATTCTCTCCACAGATGTAGATTCCACCCAGCGAGGAAGTCCAACTGACTTCCGGCTCCCATTGTGGAAGAGTCCTGTTTCACCCCCATTTCAGGTTCATTTAAATATTCCTGATCTATAAACGTGTCTCTTTTTTTAGTGTTGCTTTTAATGCATACTTAGTTTTCTCATTAACGACTTAATAAAACCTCTGACATGTGTTCATATTTATATCTATAGGAGAGTCATAATTTAACCTCTTTTTGAAAATTATACTTTGCCAAGATTGAGCTGCATTAAATTGCTGTCATCCAGGTTCACTGAGCTGATGGGTTCAGGGAAAAGAGAGTGCAGTAGTTAAGAGTACAGGATTTGCAGTGAGACTTCCTGTGTTCAACCTCTACCCAGATATACCGCTTTTCCCCCCCCAAGCCATCTGACATTATGCATACTATTTAACCTCTTGGTGCCTCAGCAGAGATAATAGAACTGATTTTATAGGACTGTTGTAAGGACAAGAGCTTTTCAGACAATGTGTGGCATATAGTGCGTGCTCAGTCATTTCAGTCGTATTTGACTCTTTGCGACCCTATGGACTGTAGCCTCCTAGGCTCCTCTGTCCATGGGATTCTCCCAGCACGAATACTGCAGTGGGCTGCCATGCCCTCCTCCAGGGGATCTTCCCGACCCAGGGATCAAACCCATGTCTCTTACATCTCCTGCGTTGGCAGGCGGGTTCTTTACCACTTCAGGCCACCTAGGAACCCAATATATTAGGGTTCAATAAATCCCAGCTATTGATATTATTACTTAATTAATTAGGAGACTTATAAGTAAATTCTGGGTCCCAGTAAATCTAAGCGGGTTAAAGACAGCAAAATTTTTCCAGCCAGATCTTAAGTATTCACTGTCACAGCTCCATGTGTAGGAAGACAAGCAGAGGTGACAGAAAGAGGTAGACTGGAACTCACTTCAGCTATTGTTCTGCAATCCTGTCTCACTTTGCAAATAAATCATCAAGCTGTGAGTCCTGGGATTTTCCAAACAAAACCTCTTACTTGACAGACAATAGGCCCTTCCTGTTTCTCTCTTTTAGACCACCTCCCACACCCTCACTCTCCCACAATTTCTTAACAAATCTCTTCTCAGACTTAAAATAGAAAATGGGCAGAGGCTGCAATTATCAGGGTTATTTTGGTCTCAGGAGACCCATTTTCAAGGTACCAATTTAGAAACCTTTTCTAGCCAATTCCTGCTAATGTATTTTCTGAGACATTTTTGGGTCCTCCTGTGACCTTACATTTCACCATCTCTCTTTTTGGCCAGATGATAACAGAGCTCCTTCATGAGTATCTCTGATGGAGTGTCAGGAAGACAAAGGCAAAAAGAAGATAAAGAGCCCAGAAACAGTAGGGTAGAGAGAGGAAGTGTCAGATTGAACTGGAAAGCCAGCTTGAGAGAAGCAGTCTTTATATGCACACACATGGCAATTTGCGAACTTAACTCAGGAGGAGGAAATTATATCTCAGGGAAGCAAACACAGTACTTAGGTTGTTGTTGCTCTTTTTATTTTTAGGAGGAAAGGTTTTTGTTTGTTTTGTTTTTGAAGCATAGATTGGCTTGAAACCTGGTTTTCTACTATGTGCTTGCTCATCTGCATAGGTAAAAGATGAAAGCCACAATTACTTTTTTCTTACAGTGCCAAGTTTCTTAATTATGAATTCATGGACCCTTAAGAGGTTAAGATAGGTGAACATTCGAAGCATATATGCTTTAATACATTCTTCTGGGAGCCTTACTTTTATTAGCTACTTAAATGGGCTGACGATTAACCCAAATCGAAGACTTACTGCTTTACAGGATTTTAAAAGAATGAAATCATTTTATCATTCCTTCCAGCCAGTATGCAATGGGGACATGCACATGAAGAAGAGGTTTTAACTTGGTCTTTGTTCCATCTCTGTCAAGGCCCAGCACTTTGCGTGAGTGTAATTCAGGGAGGAAGAGAGGGATTGCAAGAAGCTACAGAGTGTGTAATCACTGTAATTTCACAGACTAGCAAGGGACGACTTTTCAAAATTCTTGTCTCTTCCATGCCACAAAAACAAGAAAGCAAAGTGGGTTCATCTTTCCTTTGCAGAACTAAGCCTTCAAGGTCAACTGGTTAAGTGATGTGACCAAGTTCAGTCCAATAGTAAATAATGTTCTGATTATTTAGAATGTTTGAAGGGGTTTGTTCTCTAATGAGACTGAAAAATCACCACATTAAGGCTATCAGTGACTCATCTCAGAGGTCAGGGGGGAAGATCTACCCCATGCCCTCAGCACAGCATAAATGGCTGAATTCATTCTCCCAGCTTTCAACCTGCTTCTGAAACATCCTGAACTGGATAAAGCAGAGGGGCGTGGGAGGAGGGGGGGAAAGTCCACTGATTGTTCAGCTTCCTTCCTCAGTAGGCAGCACATATTTAAATTTTTTTAATTATGTATTTAGCAAGACTTAACAAAAGAGGCTGCTTTTGACCAACAAATTTCACTTTTAGGAATCGTTTACCTCTGAACAGCTCCATAACATCTCTAGAAGTAGACCCTGACCATCGTTAGTTTAAAAAAGTTCTTGAAGTGATTTTAATGTGAAGCCAGAACTGAGAATCATTGGTTAGAGTCATAAAACTCTGGATTTTTAAACGCCATTTTACAATAAATCACTTCAAACTCAAAGCCTGTTTCCTTATCTGTAAAGTGGGGATATGCAACAAATATTATATAGTAGCCTTCAATGAACATGGAAAAAGGAAAAAAAGGGGAGCCCACTCTTAAAATTATGTTAATCCTTTTCCATCCTACAAAAGGCACTCTCCCCCACAAAGAGTTATAAAAGTGACAAATGTCTCATTACCATATTCAAATGTGATGAATCTAAAATAGCCGGGTTTTTTAAGGTGATTAATTCTGACCAAGCACTTTTTCCCTCTTTGCTGGGTGCATAATAATAATTAATTTACAGTAAGCAGGTGATTCACATTCTACTCACACTCCAGAGATTTCCTGACTAGCGTTAGTGTGGAAGATCAAGCCATCTTGGCTGTCTGCCTATTCATCCATGGGATTATTCTTTACAACAGACCTAGCCACAGCAAGATGGATTTATGCCCAGTGGACACAGTTGTCCTTATCACCATGCATCTTCTGGGAATGTTCTCCAATCACTGCCACATGTCCTTTGCCTCCTTTTGTAATAATCAAGCAGCCGCTTTTGAGTGCTGTCTCTGTGTCAATTTGTGCTAATTATTTTACATATAGTATTGCATTTAACCCTCACAACAGCTTTGTAAATGAAGTATATTATCTCCATTTTGCAGATGAGGAAATAGGCTTAGAGAGGTTAAAAACCTGCCCATGGGCACAGAGCTAATATTTAACACCTGAATTGGAATTCAAGTCTGTCTGGCTATTGACCACTACACTAAATTTCTGTTTGGCCTGCCCAGATTCTGTCCTTTGTTCTAGCTCAAATCAGAGAACAAATAAGGTATCCGTCTCAGAAAACTTTGTAGTTTTATTTCTCTAATAACTGACATTTTTGAGGGCTTACCAGGCACCGGATACTTTTTATGCCTTCTTCTTTCCTTTGAGCCACCTCTTCTAGAGTATCTACATGTATTTAAAAAATTTTAAACTAATGAACTTTGACAGTGAGGTACAGGTACTTACAAACGTAGATAATATTTACTCCCTTTCGTACTCATACTCTCTGATCCTCCCCCTCTGCTCACAGGAAACTACTTGCAGCTCTAAGTACCAGCTGCACTATCTCTTACTTCTGGTCTTTTGCTTATAATCTTCTTCTGCAAGGTGCTCCTTTAAGTTCATTCTCCTTCTCCTTACTCATTCTTCAGAACTCGATTTCCCACACCATCTGAAGATGGCTTTACCTGGCCCATGTCTCAGCTGATCTACTTGGTAGCACGAAATATATTTGTCTCCTCTGTGTTGTTGGGAGTTCCTGTACCACAGTGACTGAACTGCATCAGCATCTCGCATATGGTAGACCTTTGGGGGAAAAAGTTTGTTAATAATGGGATTCATTCTGATTTTTGTAATCCATACTAAACCACCTAGGCGGCACCATAGGCCATATTTCAAATCACTGCCGTGCTAGCTTTGAAGAAGGGAACCAAAAGCTATTTATAGCAGGAATATGTAGAACTGTTTTACTTGCTCAATCGCTTTCTCTTTTCTTTTTTCAGTTAGTTTTTCCTGGGCCATTCTCAGATTTTGCATTTTGATAAATATTAGCTGAACTCAGTCTGCTGCAGATTTAGAAAGAGGACTAAGGAACAATTAGATTAATTAAATTGATAGTCTCAGTCCAGATTTTTTTGTTTGTTTGTTTTTCTTGATACCTGAAACATAATTTCTACTCTTTGGAATTAATGTTAAAATTTAAAGCAAAGTGTTTTGGTTTAAAAAAAAAAAAAGTGCAAACAGGATGATGTGGTATAAGGTGCAAGATCTTTTTCCTGACCGTGAAACTGTAAGTCTTTGACTCCTGATAGACGGTCAGAGCACCCTTTAAAAAAAAAAACTTAGGTCATTCAGTCATGTCAGATTTTTTGTGACCCCATAGACCGTAGCCCACTAGGCTCCTCTGTCCAAGGGATTTGCCAGGCCAGAATACTGTAGTGGGTGGCAATTCCCTTCTCCAGGGGATCTTCCCTATCCAGGGATCAAACCCCTTGTCTCCTGCATGGCAGACAGATTCTTTACCGATGAGCCGCCAGGGAAGCCCAATCAGTATGAGCTATTGCCATTTAATCTAGGGAATCCTGAGAGTTCTGAGGATTTGCTCTTTGAAAGTTCGATCAGTTTCGTGCTGCATTCAGGTGTGTGAACGGCCTTTGACAGGACCTATGAGGTGTGGTGCTGAAAGAACAGTTCCTAGGGAATCTCCTTCACCTACACCAGCACAGACAGGAAAGTGGGATCTGGCATTCTCCAAGTTAGGAAGCATCAGTAATGTGAAGCAGAAAGAGTTCCAGGGACATGGTATTCAGTTAGACATAACAGAGAACACTGTTTCTCAGAATGTGCCCTGATTCATAACCACTTGCAGCAGAAATAACTGGAAGATAATGCAGATTTCTTGAATATACTGGGACTCTTGCTTAGCAATTGTCAAACTGCCTTTTGAAAGTGATGCACCTACAAGCATTCCCAGAAGTGATGAGAACATATCTTGCTTTACATTCACCAGCCTGAACCCACCATAGATCAAGGGTTAGCAAACTCTTAGAGTGAAGGGCCAGAGAACAAGTATTTTTAGTTTTGTGAACTGTGCAGTCTCTGTTACAGTTTTTCAGCTCTGTAGTTGCAGTGCAAAAGCTGTACAACACAGGCTATAGGTAAATAAATGAGTAGGACTGTTTTCCAATAAAACTTTATCTATCGACATTGAAAATTGAGTCTATAATTTTCACAGCATAAAATGTTTTCTGATTTTTTTGCTGTCTATTTTATTTTTATTGAGATTAAAAAATCACATAACATAAAATTCACCATTTTAATCATTTTAAAGTTTATAATTCAGTAATTTTAGTATATTCACAATGGTGTGCCACTATTACCATTCTTTGAAAATATTCCTTTTTTTAAAATAATTGAGATATAATTGACATTTAACATTATATTATTTTTCAGGTGCACAAGATGTGATATTTGTGCGCATTGTATAGTGACCATCATAATAGGTCTAGTTACTAATATCCATCATCATATATGGTTACAATTTTTTTTCCTTGTTTTCTTGTATTGAGGACTTTTTAAGATCAACACTTTTAGTTTTTTTCATACTATTTTAAAAATGCCGAAAACATTTTTGTGTGTGTGTGTGCCACAGAAAAGTAGGCATTGAGCTTGGATTTGGTCTGTAGACTGTAATTTGCTAACTGCCAGATACATGCCACTAAATTAGCTGTGGTAGTAATTAGAGAAATTATTTTGGATTTGCAGTTAACTTTCACAACATGTATGAAAGGTACAACTCCTAAAACTTTCCCTATGCACTTCTATCATTCCCTTTTAGAGACAGAGGAAGAGAAAAAACTTTTATTTCAACTCAATAGAAAAGACCCCACAAGGGCATCTCCTGCAGAGGAGCTGGCTGACTTAGCCATGTGCACATAAATTAAGTCCTTAAGTCTCCAACTTTAGACTACTTCTAAGCCTCCTCATGAGGCTTATAAATATCTACATTTGTAAGCATTGAAGTCTTCAGTAATAGGAACAGAGGTCCTAAAAATTATTTTCAGACAGCAATGTGAAGACAAGAGAAATCTGGGCAGAGGGTTTATGCAGAAGTAATTGTGACACCTGAAATCAGTTCCAGGAACTCACGGCTGGCTGCATGTGTGTGTGTGTTCGTGTGTGCTCAGTCCTGTCCGACTTCATAGACTGTAGCCCACCAGGCTCCTCTATCTGAGGGGATTTTTCAGTCAATACTGGAGTGGGTTGCCATTTCCTCTTCCAGGGGATCTTCCCGAGCCAGGGATTTAACCTATGTCTCCTGCGCCTCCTGCATCGGCAGGCGTATTCTTTTACCACTGAGCCATCTGGGAAGCCCTGTGGCTGGGCTGGTCCACTTTTACACAGCTTTCCAGAAGGAATAAGAGCATTAGTATGAAATCCTCACCTATTAAAGATTCTGGCATTTGTCTCTTTGTGGCAAGCAGAATTCTAAAGTGGCCTCTAGTAGCCCTACTATGTTTGTTGTATGTATGCTTCTCTCAGTTCTTTGCTGTGCTGTGCTTAGTCGCTCAGTCATGTCCGACTCTTTGTGACCCCATGCACTGTAGACCACCAGGGTCCTCTGTCCATGGGGATTCTCCAGGCAAGAATACTGGAGTGCTTTAATCAAATATTAATCTAAGTGCTACTCTGAAAGGATTTTGCAGATGTAATTAAGGTCATTAACCATTTGAAGTTAGGGAGCTTATCCTGGGTGGTTGTTGTTATTTAGTTGCTAAGTTGTGTCTGACTCTGTTGAGACCCCATGGACTGTAGCACACCAGGCTCCTCTGTCCATGGGATTTCCCAGGCAAGAATACTGCAGTGGGTTGCCATTTCCTTCTCTAGGGGATCTTCCTAACCCAGGGATTGAACCCACATTTCCTGAATTGGCAGGTGGATTCTTTACCACTGAGCCACCAGAGAAGCCTGGCCTTACTTAACCAGGTGAGACTTCAGAAGCAGTCAGAGACTGGAAGCAGCAGAGAGAGATTCTCCTGCTGCTCATGAAGCAGTTAACAGCCATGCTGTGAACTGCCTAGGGGAGGGGAATCACATGGCAAGGACATGGAGGTGGCCTCTGGGAGCTGGGACTGGTCTCTGTGTCACAGGAAGCCAGAATAGGGCTGATGGACTTACAACTGTAAAATGAACTGAATTCTGCCACCAGCCAGTGAGTGTGGAAGAGGAGCCCAAGACTGAGATGAGATCTTGGCTTTAACAGACCCCTTGAGTTCAGCTTGGTGAGATCTGAGCAGAGAGAGGACCCAGCTAAACCTGTCCCCAAATTTCTGAACCTTGAAAACTCTGAGATAACAAATGTGTGTTTTTTATGCTGCTTAATTTGTGGTAATTTGTCATATAGCAGCAGAATAGTAATACAGTGTCATACAGGGAGAATTAAAACCTTTTTTCAGGTGCCCATGGGTGTTATTTACTCTTATATTTCATCCCCCACCCTGCCTCCCAGTGAGACAGAATTCTGCTCATCTCATCAGTTACAGCTCTAAGCTTTTTGCTTTGCTGTTGAATCACTCTTTATTCCCCTACAACTATTCTCATCCCTTGACAAAAATGTTTAACTCTCTTCTTAAACACACTGCAGACTCATTTAGAAACTGTCCGTTTCCATGTTGAAAATTTGCCTTTTAGTTCTAAGCCTTTCTCCAAATACTCCTGCACTTCACATTGAGATTTCATGCTGTAACATTCTCTTCGCCTCCCAGACCTACTCAACGAGGGGTGGGAAATCTCTATGCTGAGAATTGGAGGAATTATCCTTGTCACGAGCATTTCAGTGCTTTTCTGCAAAAGCATTGAAGTCTTCAATAATCGCAACAGAGGTCCTAAAAATTATTTTCAGATAGCAATGTGAAGACAGGAGAAGTCTGGGCAGAGGGTTTATGCAGAAGTAATTGTGACATCCGAAATCAGTTTCAGGCTGACTTACGTGCATGTGTCTCAGTCATGTCCAACTCTTTGGACTGTAGCCTGACAGGCTCCTCCGTCCGTGGGATTTTTCAGGCAATACGGGAGTGGGTTGCCATTTCCTCTTGTAGCGGATCTTCCGGACCCAGGGATTTAACTAGTGTCTCCTGCACCTCCTGCATTGGCAGGCAGATTCTTTTGCCTCTGAGCTACCTTGGGAAGCCCAGTGGCTGGCTAGGTAAGATTAATACTGCAAAGCAAGTCAGACCCAGTGCATAATTATTTTCCTAATCAAAAAATTTCTTGCTTCTCATTCAGGGACCCACATTCAAACCCTGTTCAGTCCTCCTGGCCTTACCCATTACCACCCTGCAAGCCCTGTGCTTTCCAGCCAAGTGGGACTGCTCAGCGTTTCCCCCATCTCTCCCTCTGCCAGAAGTGACCTCACCCATCTTTCTCTGTCAAAATCCCTCTCACCCTTTGTGACTTGCGGTTTGCTTTTCAGAAGGCTTTTGCTGATCTGTAGCTTTCTTTCCCTCTTGTTGACACTTCTTACAATCTAAGCAGCATTATATTTGAAGGCTTGTCTTATCTCTTGCATTATAAACTCCTACGACACCTTGAATATTCCCTGGCACAAAATGAGTACTCAATAAATATGTAATGAGTTGAATTGATTAAACAGACTGCTTCTCTTTTGTCACTCCAGAGAGTTCTCCCCACTTAGCTGAGGGAGAGTGGACTTGGCTCAGATATTGTCTCCTCTGCATTTGAATTATTTCAACAACAAACAGAACTGGTCTCTGGATTAGACAAAAAGAAGATGAATAGGCTAATTCAAGAATTCACAGTCTTTTACAAGGACAAGTTCCAAAGTGATGTCTTAGACATTATTCAATGTCTTCAAAGGTTTAAAAAAAAAACCAACAAGCAAGCTTGATTTCTGTATCATCAAGTATTCTGGAACTTGGGAAAGAGTACTTAAAGATCTACAGAAACAGTTATATTTCTAATAAAATTGAATCTGCCTTCCCCATGAGGAGTTTTCATTTATGCCTTGTTCTAAGTTAAAAACTTCTCAGGAAAAAAAAAAAAAAAAAGAAAAACTTCTCAGGATCCAGATGTAAAAAAACACTGGTAAAAATCCAAATGGGAAAATTAATCATCGTTATATGATTTAAGATTATATTCTAATTATTGACTATTAAATTTTTAAGTAAGTAGTAGGACTTGCTGGCCAACGTCAAAAATTGTATCTATAACAAAGAATAATCCAGCTAACAATATTACATTCTTATTGTATTTTGTTACAAGGGTAATTGCCAAGTTCTACATCCACTGGAATTATCACAATACTATAGACATTTTATAAATCCTATCCAAATCTTGAGTCAGTCATATTTTTTAAATTCTAGAATTAATTTTTATTTAAAATTAGACTATAAATAATTTATTAAAGATAAAATTCTTCACTAGGTAATTAATCTACTAATAATATAATTTTTGCATGGTATTTAACCTCAGAGTTTATTTTGAAAACCCGCCTAAATTTTATAGTCAATAAATGTATAGTTTTAAGAATTGTAGTTTAGTCCATCTTGATATACTCTAGTTATTCCTAGAACAAGTCAGTCAATCTTATTGCAAAGGACTGCAATGTGTATTTTTGTAGGTATAATTTTATAGCCCCCAAATTCATTCTTCCTGATATATTATACTAATGATTTTGTAGTGTATTATTTGAGTATTATATAAAAATATTATACTCATCCTGAACACTTTTTATTTATTTATTTTTTCCTGAACACTTTTTAAAAGAAATAAACAATGTTACAATTCCTAGTTACCAGCCCACATTAAGAATTATTAAAATAAGTTATTAGCCATCATGTAGTCAATAAGAGTAAATTTTTATATAAGCTCTACTTTAACAATCTTTAAGGAGTCCCTTGGTCTGCAAGGAGATCCAACCTGTCAATCTTAAAGGAAATCAGTCCTGAATATTCATTGGAAGGACTGATGCTGAAGCTGAAACTCTTAATACTATGGCCACCTGATGCGAAGAACCGACTCATTGGAAAAGACCCTGATGCTGGTAAAGATTGAAGGCGGGAGGAGAAGGGGACGACAGAGGACGAGATGGTTGGATGGCATCACCGACTCAAGGGACATGAGTTTGAGTAAACTCCCGGAATTGGTTTTGGACAGGGAGGCCTGGTGTGCTGCAGTCCCTGGGGTCGCAAAGAGTCGGACATGACTGAGCAACTGAACTGGCTAACTGAAAAGCTTCTATCTGTATCTTAGTGTTTTTAGTGTTTTTTTTTTTTTTTGACTGCACTGGGTCTTTGTTGCTGAGTGGGCTTTTCTCCCGCTGCGGTGAGCAGGGGACTACTCTAGTCGCGGTGTGTGGTCTCGATGCAGGGGGTTCTCATTGCAGAGCAGGGCTCCAGGGCACTGAGCTTCAGTAGTTGTGGCACATGAGCTCGGTATTCACGGCTCTCAGACTCTAGAACGCAGGCTCAGTAGTTGTGGCACACGGCTTAGCTGCTCCACAGCATGTGGGATCGTCCTGGACCAGGGATAGAACCCGTGTCTCCTGCACTGGCAGAGGACTCTTAACTGTTGAGCCACCAGGGAAGCCCAGTGTATTTTTATATAATAAGTTCTACCTATACATCTGATTGTATCTTTGGCTGAGTATACCTTAGGGGACAAATGTCTTAAGAGTTTTAGGATTAGAATAGAAGGTAATCTGACTTGGTTTCCTATAATATATTTTCACTTTGGTTATGACTAATATTGATTAGTAATTATTAGTTATATACTATATACAGTTCTATCTACAATTAAAAACAGAAGTTTCAGATACCATTGATTCAACATGTGTTTATCATATCTGTTGAATCACAGAAATTGCTGCCAGGCACTGAAGGAAATCAAGCAACAACATTTATAGAGAGTAGTTTTAGTGTTGGAGAAGGAAATGGCGACCCACTCCAGTACTCTTGTCTGGAAAATCCCATGGACGAAGGAGCCTGGTAGGTTACAGTTCATGATGTCTCAAAGAGTCGGACAGGACTGAGCGACTTCACTTTCACTTTTTACTTTCATGCATTGGAGAAGGAAATGGCAACCCACTCCAGTGTTCTTGCCTGGAGAATCCCAGGGACGGGGGAGCCTGGTGGGCTGCCATCTATGGGGTCGCACAGAGTTGAACACAACTGAAGTGACTTAGCAGCAGCAGCAGCAGTTTTAGTATACTACACTTCATGTTTTTTTTTTTTCCCCCAACACCACAGATTTTTATTCCCATTTTGTTGAGAAGGGAACATAAGTAGTTTATGCAGTTCTCCCAAATTCAGTAAACTAGTGGTGGATGGGTTCTGACTTCAGATCCCACACCTTTCTCAAACATGCTATACTCCACATGAATACTCTGATGTTTCTTAATCAGAGATTGGAATTGGGGCTATATAATTCATCTAATTCTCTTTCTACATTTTTCTTCATAAAAAAAAATCACTATACAAACCCAAAACATTGAAGGGACCCTGTTTCCTATTGATTCATCTTAATTTTGAAAGAACTGGAAGAATAAAGCATTCTAAGGAACTGCCTAAACAAGGAGTTATTTATTAACAGGAAAAATGAAATGAGACAAAAGCCCTGAGATGTGAAGGCACTGCCAATACACTGATATTTTCTGAATCTATACATAGATATAAAGTTCTCAATGAAAGAATTATTCATCACTTTTCCATTTTGTTCTCCCATATCTCTTAATATCTGTCATTCATACCCTTGCCTGTCAGCTATTTATGTTGGAGCCAGGATGTTTCCTAGTCTTGTGGAGCCAGCAAATTTCTGTCTGGAATGAAAGGAGCTTCTCTTTTTAGATTGTCATTTTTCGGACTACCTTTCTTTGTGCTTTACTTCATTTAGGCTCAAGGGAAAACTGAAATAAATTCATTGTTCTACATATTAACTCTACATTTCATGGGGTCCTTGAACCACTCAAATTATGATAACAATATTTCCAATCAGAGTGAAATAGTTGGGTTTTTTAATATAAATTTATTTATTTTAATTGGAGGTTAATTACTTTACAATATCGTATTGGTTTTGCCATACATCAGCATGAATCTACCACAGGTATACATGTGTTCCCCATCTAGAGTTTGAATTGTATATATTCTGCCTTGATGCATGAATTATGATCACCATTGTTTTAGCAAGAAATCTCTAATGTTACTCTTGTAAGTCTTGGCTTTCTAGGTCTCTCCTAAGCTTCTGCATATTATCTCTAAGTGGTGGTTATTTTTTAAAGCAAATAATTAAACTGGAACAGTAGTTCAATTAATAACAAAAAAGTATAAAAATTTTAATTAAAGGATCAGGTTTCAAAAGATAGCAGGCCCTAGGAGAATATGAGAGATTAATATAGGTTAGTGGTTCATTTTCATTTGAAGAAAGAGAGTAAGAACAGGTAAGGAATACACAGAGCATTTCAACTCTGTTATGTTTTATTGCTTAAAACAGATGTCATTAAAATATGATTAAAAGTTCACATTTATAAACTCTAGGTGGTGCATTCACAGGCATTTGTTAAACTACCCTCTGCTTTTCTGTAGTTTTGAAGTTTTCATCGAAAAGGAAGGAAGGGAGGGAGGGAGGGAAAGAGGGTGAGAGAAACAAATAATTCATTATTGTTATATTTTCCTCTGGCAAAAAGCAAGAGAGAATTATTTTTATTCTAAATAATCAGAGTAAGATTGTTAAATAATGTAAAACCAATGAGATTAATTTGTAAATGAGCAAGAAAACAGGAAACGTAACTGGAAAAACAACAAAATAAGTACCATTTTTAAAACCTTGGAAACCTATTATGAACATTGTGGCTTCTAAAGAGGTTGGACAGGTTATAAGTTTTGTTTGTTTTTTTTCTGTTTCATCCTTTAACTCGATTTGTGTCTGGCCCTTACTTAGAGATTTTCATTGAGGAGATTAAGTTGCACCTGTGAATTTACAACAAGGAAATTAGAGCACTGGAGCATTCAACAATCTGTTTTATCATCTTAGTCAGCAACTACTTCAACATTTGTCTCCTTCCCACTTAAGGCAAAAGAAACTTCTATAATTGAGAATGACTTTCAAACATTTGAGAACAGTAGTGTCAAAGAGAGATGCTTTGTGTATGAAATGGGGAAAGGAACCCCAACAACTCCACAGTAGGAAGGTGATTATGTCTTGTCTTATTAACTAATCCTTTGGTGGAAAGGATTTGCCTCGAGGATACTTTATAAGTCTTCATTTCACACCCTGATTGTAATGATTTTTTTTCTCACTCAGCTGTCCAACTGTTGAGATATTTTCCATGAAATGACAACTTGACTCTGATGAGGAGCCTAATTTCCTTTGTTGTTGGTTTTTTTTTCATTTTTGATAATAAATCTTCATAATATAGAGGTAACAGCTTCATTCAATAATTCTCCATCAGCAATTTTCAACATGCTCAGTAAATATATTTTGATCTAAGATAACATCTTAGACATGCATTTTAAAAATCATAAGCTTTATAATTATAAAAGGCTAATACACTTATAGAGATTTTGAGATTTTAGGAAATATAGGAATGCTTGAAGTAAAAAACTAAAACTTATTCATAATCCTACAACTCATCCTCTATTAATATTTTAATATATTAATGTATATTCTTATAGTTTTCCCCTATACATGTAGATATTCATGAAAGAGCATGAATTTTTTTCTGTGTACACAACTGAGATTATTAAAATGGCTTTAGCATTGTGCATATGTTTGAAAAATAACCTGTTTTTAGGTTTCTAATGAACACTTTGGTCACCAAATATTGAGCTAAAACTGCTAGTGGCCTGCCAGGAAAATCCTTAGGGTGCAACGGAGGTATGCTGAAAATATTAGTCATTTTAAAATATATATATGAAACATTATTATTGTGTCGATTTTCTCCATAAATCCCTGCAAAACTAAACTGGCAGGATGTGGTCAAGCTCATTATTACAAACTCTGTGTGATAAGTGAAAAGTGAAAGTTAGTTGCTCAGTCATGTCTGACTATTTGCGACCCCATGGACTGTAGCCCTCCAGGCCCCTCTGTCCATGGGATTCTCCAGGCAAGTGGGTTGCCATTCCCTTCTCCACAGGATCTTCTTGACCCAGAGACTGAACCCAGGTTTCCTGCATTGCAAGCAGATTTCTTACTGTCTGAGTCACTCTTAATGATATATCTAAATATACTCTGAAAAAATGGGGAACTAATGTTTATTGAGCAAAGACTGTGTGTCAGATAGAGTGCTGAGTATTTTGCAAAGATTGTCTCATTCATATATGACATTTATAGGATGAAAATAAGGTATTTAATGTCTGTACCCATAAAGTAGGAAAGAGATAATATGGGTTCAAATTCCTGCAGCTCAAGAAAGAAAAAGACAGAGGGTGGGTTTTGATCAGAGATATTAAAATTCACTGTTGAGTCAAAGTAAACTGCATTAAGTTCTCTATTTTCTCCTTGTTTTGAGTACGGAGGCACAGCCTTAGTGACTATTAACATTTTGTCTTCTGTTGGGTAGACTTTTGCTTTGTAAGACTAGAGTGCATGACATATATGTACCACCATGTGTAAAGTAGATAGCTAGTAGGAAGCTGCTGTAAAGTGCAGGGAGCTCAGCTTCATGCTCGGAGATGACCTAGAGGGGTGGATGAAGTGGGGGAGGGAGGCTCAAGACAGGATATAGGTATGTTTATAGCTGGTTCAGTAGCATGTTGGGCACCTACCAACCTGGGGAGTTCATCTTTCAGTGTCCTATCTTTTTGCCTTTTCATACTGTTCCTGGGGTTCTCAAGGCAGGAACACTGCAGCAGCTTGCCATTCCCTTCTCCAGTGGACCACATTCTGTCAGAACTCTTCACCATGACCCATTTGTCTTGGGTGGCCCTACACGGCATGGTTCATAGTTTCGTTGAGTTAGACAAGGCTGTGGTCCATGTGATTAGATTGGTTAGTTTTCTGTGATTGTGGTTTCTGTCTGTCTGCTCTCTGATGCCCTCTCTCATTGCCTACTGACTTACTGGGGTTTCTCTGCCTTTGAACATGGGCTATCTCCTCACAGCCCTGCTCCTGACCTTGGACCTGGAGTATCTCCCCTTAGCATCTTGCTGCTCCAGCGCGGCACAGCCGCCACTTGCTTCCAGTGCCACGGAACAACACCCAATTGTGGATGTGACTGGTGACGGAAGCAAGGTCCAATGCTGTAAAGAGCTATATTTCATAGGAACCTGGAATGTTAGATCCATGAATCAAGCCAAATTGGATGTGGTCAAACAGGATATGGCAAGGGTGAACATTGACATTTTAGGAATCAGTGAACTAAAGTGGACTGGAATGGGTGAATGTAACTCAGATGACCATTATATCTACTACTCTGGGCAAGAATCCCTTAGAAGAAATGGAATCGCCATCATAGTCAACAAAAGGGTCTGAAATGCAGTACTTGGATACAATCTCAAAAATAACAGAATGATCTCTGTTCATTTCCAAAGCAAACCATTCAATATCATGGTAATCCTAGTCTATGCCCTGACCAGTAATGCTGAAGAAGCTGAAATTGAACGGTTCTATGAAGACCTACAGAACCTTCTAGAACTAACACCCAAGAAAGATGTTCTTTCCATTATAGGGGACTGGAATGCAAAAGTAGGAAGTCAAGAAACACCTGGAATAACAGGCAAATTTGGCCTTGGAATACAGAATGAAGCAGGGCAAAGGCTAATAAAGTTTTGCCAAGAGAACACACTGATCACAGCAAACACCCTCTTCCAACAATACAAGAGAAGACTCTACACATGGACATCACCAGATGGTCAACACTGAAATCAGATTGATTATATTCTTTGTAGCCAAAGATGGAGAAGCTCCATGTACTTAGCAAAAACAAGACCGGGAGCTGACTGTGGCTCAGATCATGAATTCCTTATTGCCAAATTCAGACTTAAAGAAAGTGGGGAAAACCACTAGGCCATTCAGGTATGACTTAATCAAATCCCTTATGATTATACAGTGGAAGTGAGAAATAGATTTAAGGGACTAGATCTGATAGATAGAGTGCCTGATGATCTATGGATGGAGGTTCATGACATTGTACAGGAGACAGGGATCAAGACCATCTCGAAGAAAAAGAAATGCAAAAAAAGCAAGATGGCTGTCGGAGAAGGCCTTGAAAATAGCTGTGATAAGAAGAGAAGCAAAAAACAAAGGAGAAAAGGAAAGATATACTCATTTGAATGCAGAGTTCCAAAGAATAGCAAGGAGAGATAAGAAAGCCTTCCTTGGTGATCAGTGCAAAGAAATAGAGGAAAACAACAGAATGGGAAAGACTAGAGATCTCTTCAAGAAAATTAGAGATACCAAGGGAACATTTCAGGCAAAGATGCGCTCAGAAAGACAGAAATGGTATGGACCTGAGAAGCAGAAGATATTAAGAAGAGGTGGCAAGAATACACAGAGGAACTGTACAAAAAAGATCTTCATGACCCAGATGATCACAATGGTATGATCACTCACCTAGAGCCAGACATCCTGGAATGTGAAGTCAAGTGTGCCTTAGGAAGCATCACTATGAACAAAGCTAGTGGAGGTGATAGAATACCAGTTCAGCTATTTCAAATGCTGAAAGATGACACTGTGAAAGTGCTACACTCAACACCAGCAAACTTGGAAAACTCAGCAGTGGCCACAGGACTGGAAAAGGTCAGTTTTCATTCTAATCCCAAAGAAAGGCAATGCCAAAGAATGCTCAAACTACTCCACAATTCGAGTAGTTTGAGCATCATCTCACACACTAATAAAGTAATGCTCAAAATTCTCCAAGCCAGGCTTCAACAATACATGAACCATGAACTTCCAGATGTTCAAGCTGGTTTTAGAAAAGGCAGAGGAATGAGAGATTAAATTGCCAACGTCCCCTGGATCAGTGAAAAAGCAAGAAGTTCTAGGAAAACATCTATTTCTGCTTTATTGACTATGCCAAAGCCTTTGACTGTGTGGATCACAACAAACTGTGGAAAATTCTGAAAGAGATAGGAATACCAGGCCACCTGACCTGCCTCTTGAGAAACCTGCATGCAGGTCAAAGCAACAGTTAGAACTGGACATGGAACAACAGACTGGTTCCAAATCATGAAAGGAGTACGTCAAGACTGTATATTGTCACCCTGCTTATTTAACTACTATGCAGAGTACATCATGAGAAATGCTGGGCTGGATGAAGCACAAGCTGGAATCAAGATTGCCGGGAGAAATATCAATAACCTCAGATATGCAGATGACACCACCCTTATGGCAGAAAGTGAAGAAGAACTAAAGAGCTTCTTGATGAAAGTGAAAGAGGAGAGTGACAAAGTTGGCTTAAAGCTCAACATTCAGAAAATGAAGATCATGGCATCCAGTCCCATCACTTCATGGCAAATAGATGGGGAAACAGTGTCAGACTTTATTTTTTGGGCTCCAAAATCACTGCAAATGGTGACTGCAGCCATGAAATTAAAAGATGTTTACTCCTTGGAAAGAAAGTTATGACCAACCTAGATAGCATATTAAGAAACAGAGACATTACTTAGCCAACAAAGGTCCTTCTACTCAAGGCTATGGTTTTTCCAGTGGTCATGTATGGATGTGAGAGTTGGACTATAAAGAACACTAAGCACTGAAGAATTGATGCTTTTGAACTGTGGTGTTGGAGAAGACTCTTGAGACTCCCCTGGTCTGCAAGGAGATACAACAACTCCATTCTAAAGGAGATCAGTCCTGAGTGTTCAATGGAAGGACTGATATTGAAGCTGAAACTCCAATACTTTGGCCACCTGATTGGCAGAACTGACCCATTTGAAAAGACCCTGATGCTGGGAAAGATTGAAGGCAGGAAGAGAAAGGGACGACAGAGAATGAGATGGTTGCATGGCATCACTGACTCAATGGACATGAGTTTGGGTGGACTCTGAGAGTTGGTGATGGACAGAGAGGCCTGGCGTCACAAAGAGTTGGACATGATTGAGCGACTGAACTGAACTGAACTGGTACCTGGTTCATTTTGTTGTTTGGCAGAAAGTATCATAACGTTGTAGAGCAATTATACTCCATTAAAAAAATTTGATAACACCATTACAAGTTTAGCAAAAAAGAGAAAAATATGCATAACCTAAACACAACTGTTAAAGTTTTTGTTTATCCCTTGGTAATAGTCAACATATTTAACAGTCATAAACATGACATATGCCTACTTTACATCCTGCTTCTTCACTTAAACTGCCATTGTTTACATTTTCCCATATTTGTTGAGAGTTTATGACTTTTTTTGAATTGCTGTATAGTATATTTATGGTATTAAGTTAGTTTCAGGTATACAACATAGTGATTCAAATTTTTTATAGATTATACTTCATTTGTGGTTATTATAAAATATTGCCTATATTCTCCATGGTGTCCAATATATGCTGTGCTGCGCTTAGTCACTCAGTCGTGTTCAGCTCTGTGACCCCATGGACTGTAGCCCATCTGGCTCCTCTGTCCATGGAATTCTCCAGGCAAGAATACTGGAGTGGGTTGCCATGCCATCCTCCAGGGGATCTTCCCAACCCAGGGATCAAACCCAGGTTTCCTGCAATGCAGACAGATTCTTTACCAGCTGAGCTACCAGGAAGCTGGTCCAATATACCCTCATTGTTTGTTTCATACATAGTAGTTTGTATCTGTTAAACCCCATCCCTATCGTATCCTGCCCCCATCTTTATAAAACACTCCCTTCCCAAGACAAAACAAACAAAAATGACTGCAGTGCAGTTTATTTCACATCAAAGATGTCCTAGGCAATGCTATATCCGGATTGCTCCACACATTCTATTGCTTACCATCCAGGAGTCTCTGCCTTCCGCTGATCTATAGGTAATAGAAGACGCTGCCGGAATACATTTCCCTGAAGTTATAATCAGATACCCTATGGGCTCACTTCACAGGTCATCTCAATGCAAACTGGCAAGTCATTTACTACAGTTACAGAAAATGCAAATCTGATCAGGTATGTGACCAGTGGAAAGCTCCATTTTATTGCTTGATTAGAGAAATAGCTTGCTGTTTGTATGTGGTTTTGGATAACTTTTTCACGAGGAAGTGACTTAAGGTGGCCACAGACATAATAGTCTTCTTATGTTTGTGACTGCCCTAAGTAATGTCTCCTCTACCTTTCTAGGAAGAGGAGTGACAAAATCACCATGTGTTCATGGGGCTGTGTCCTTTGTTAGCTTGGCACTGGTAGGGTGTTTCTTTATGTGAGTGTTTGTCTAATTAAAGTTAACCTCTGCCCTGAAACAGTTGGATATTGTTTAGGTATTATTAGAATAATTTTCTTTGTTAACATCTCACTTTTAGTCTTTCCTTTATTTCTCCCTTTGGATCCTTACATCAGAACTCTGTTGTGAGGTGTTTTTTAAGAGCACAGGCTCTGAGTTAGCTGGTGAAGGATTTGAATTCTAGCTTGCAGTGCTAGGTGTGATACTTTGGGCAAGAAATTTAACTTGTCCAGGCCTTGTTTTCTCCACTGGTCAAATGAGAATAATCACACCGAATTTATGGGGTTGTTATGAAGGTTAAGGCCATGCACGTGGAGTTCTCAGCACAATGTCTTACTCAAGGAATGAAGTCCTTAATCATCCTGTTAAGTGGGTGAGGCAAATACAAAGAAGAAAGACATCTAGAAGTTAAGTAAGATGTTTGGCCAGAGGCCACGGAGTTGCAGAACTGGAGTCAGATCAGCCGTTCCCATTTCAGTCTTCATTTCAGGACTGCTTGGCTTTCTTAATTAAACACATATATGTATATGCAGCTGTTGACTCTTAAAGGTGATGTTTCATCAACAAATGTAATTATGGGGCATGTACATTGCAACAGTCATAGTGGTGAGGCAATGTAACTCGAATAATGGAGCATATCTATGCCCACACATGGGAAAACAGACAAGCCTTGTCTACCTTCAGAATGTGCTCCTCTCAAAGGAAACCTTGGACTCTTGGCACATATTTTGCTTCCAGTTACCATTCTGTCATAGCTTGGGCACTTAAGAGCCTCAGCTTCTCTAGTGAAATAATGGCACTTGACTCATAGTGTCATTAAGATTAATCAAGACACAATGGAAATCCTTAGCAGTGAACTTAGCACAGAATTCCTGATAAATGTTAGCTGGTATCTTTATTGTTGCTGCTCCTGACAGTGAAGGTGCTGGTAGTGTTTATAGAAAGTCAGAGAGGGAAGACTTCCTGGCTGGCCAATGAAAAAACTGGCTATCTTACTTTCTTCATAATTCTTGTGACTATCTGACCTAATCTTTCTTACTGTCAGTTCCCTGCTGCTAGACTTGTGTTCCACCAGGGAAGGAACCCAGGACAATCCTGGACACATAGGAAGTGTCCTCCTAACAGTCTGAAGATGAATCAATTAAAGGAGGAGAGATGAAAGCAATGGGAAAGGAGAAGAAGGTAAGGTAACCTATAGGAGCAAAGAGGGAGAGAATGGCCTGTTTTATGGATATTTCACATGAATTTCTTCTTTTTATATACATTTCTTTAAAAAAATATTGATTTATATTTGGCTGTGCTGGGTCTTCATTGCTGTGTGCAGGCTTTCTCTAGCTGCAGTGCATGGGTTTCACATTGTGGTGGCTTCTCTTTTTGCAGAGCACAGCCTCTAGGGCGCACAGCCTTCAGCAGTTACAGTAGATGGGCTTAGTTGCCCCACAGCATGTGGAATCTTCCTGGACCAGAGATCAAACCCGTGACCCCTGCAGTGGCAGATAGATTCTTAACCACTGGGCCACTAGGGAAATCTCTCACATAAATTTCTGAGTCCAACATCACCAGCCTTTGTTAAAAAGGAAGTATAGACAGTTTTGATGGAGTATAGACAATCTTTAAGGTCCTGTCTCCTCATTGTGGGGTAAGTATAACTGGTGTCAATGTACTTGTCTTCGATTTGAGTTTATGTCAAGTTCTATCCTTCAAACCACCAAGGCTGTTACAGGCCTGCCACTGAGATCCCACTTCCCACAATCCCAATTTCCCCCCAAATTGATGTTCAGAGTTTCAATTCATGAACTTCAGTGTAGATGCCTTTAAAGATCATGTCTATGTGCACAAAGAAACCTTCCAAATGCTTATGGGCACTAAATGAATTAATACATATATGGGAAACAATTACATTAACAAGTGGCACACAGCAACGGTACCAATGAATGTTCCCTACTGTTGTTTTTAATGTTATCATCATCATCCATTCATCCAAAAGAGATTTACGGAGTTCCTTAAGTGCCAACAGATGCTCTCGACTCAAGATATTATTCAAAGGTAGACTAAACAGATCAAATATCTGCCTTCATGGAGCTTATGATGTAGTGGAGAATTCAGAAGATGAAGTTGGGCAGGCCAGTGAATGACTGAGCTACCCAGATGGGTGGTTGCAGTCTATACTTTCAATGAGGGCAGGCCCTCATCTGCCTTGTTTAACACTGTCTCTCCAGTACCTTCTGACGAGCAGAGTGGGCGTGCAGTTCATGTTCAATGACTAAGTAACTGCAAGAGTGAATTTCCAAGAAGGGGTCCGGTCGAAGGTGGGCATTACAGGTTTGGAGCTTAGGCAGGGTGTGCACATACGGTGTGAGCTCTGAGTTTGTGAACTCTGTGTTCAGGGGGCAGTCTGACATAGAGTGTATGTGGGTGGACGTGGAAGAGGCTGTGGATGTGAGAGTGCGCATATGCATGAGTAATACCTGCGTGTGTGTCCGCTAATAGGAATGGCAAAGTCTTTGGTTCTCAATTTTGAGGTATATCTGGTCTTGTGTGTGGGGCCAAGTGTAGGGTTCTGGCCTCAGTAAGTGAGGTATCAGCCAGGAAGTTGTCCGATGAGGACGAAGTATTAAGACTACTTTGCAAGGCTTGTCTGATCAGTAGTAATTGTGTGTGATGCAAATCAAGGGTGGATAGGGACTTCCCTGGTGGGCCAGTGGTTAAGACTCTGGGCTTCCACTGCAGGGGGCATGGGCTGCATCCCTAATCAGGGGAACTAAGATCCCTCGTGGCTGGAGGTTCGACAAAAACAAACAAACAAACAAAAAAGCCTGACACCTTAAGAAAAAAAAAAAAAGATGTGGTTTTCATCTTTTACCTATTTAGGTAAGCACATAGTAGAAAACCAGACAATTCAAAAACCAAAAAAATCTTTTAAGTGACTTCCTTGGTGGTCCAGGGATTGAGCCTCCACCTTCCAATGCAGTGGCTGCAGGTTTGATCTGTGGTCTGGGAACTAAGATCCCACATGCCAGCAAGTCGTGGCCAAAAGTAAATAAACAAATTAAGGGTGGATAAAAAGCAAAATCCGGGGCGAAATATATGAAGTAAGACTAGGTTGAAATGGGAATTCCCTGGTGGTCCAGTGGTTAGGCTTCCCCTTCCAATGCAGGAGGTGAGGTTGGATCCCTGGTTGGGGAGTAGTCCACATCAAAGAAAAATTAAAAGAATAAGTTGAAGTGTGTGAGTCTGTTACAGGTTTCTTGTGATTGTCAATACGATGATGTGTCTGTAGGGCTCTGTAAGCCAATAATTCAGGAGTTCATTATGTGAGGGTGCAGGTTTGTGAGGCAGAGTCTAGAACAGGGAGCAATTGTGAGACAATTCTAAGATTAGGATGAGACAGAGTCTGGGATTATGGGTAAACGAAGTCTGAGATTGTGAGTCTGGTAAATCTGAGTTTGTGTGTGTGTGTGTGTGTGTTGCTGTAAATCAGGAGGAATTTAGAGTTTATGTCAACCCACCTGAGCCAACAAAGTTTCCTCACCTGAGTGGGGCAGAGACTTGTGTTTGGGAGGCCAAATTGGGAATGAGTGTGGGTAAAACGGAGTTTGTGCTCACATGTGAGTGAGGCGAGCTCTTGAGTGTCAACCTGGGGGTTGTTGGGCGAACTGGAACCGTGCCTGTGTGTGTGCGCGCGCGCCAAGTTGGATTTCTCCTTTGGATGGGCGGCGGGGACGCGTGATCGCGAGGCCACGTTAGGGTCCCGGCGCGCAGGAGGTGCGGCCGGCTGGGCGGGCGAGGCGGGCGAGCGGAACACGCCGCCGCTCCGGCCCAAGCGCTGCGCTCGCTGGCTCGGGGCTCGCAGGGGACTGGCAGGAACCGGAGCAGCACTGCCGCCTCTGGCGCGAAGGCTCAGGCGCCTCCTCCCGCCCCAGTCACTGTGGCTCGGCGCACGCTGCCGGCTGCTGCCCTTTCCGCCTTTGGGGAAGAGAACCCACGGGCCGCTGTCGCGATCCAACCATGGCCTCGGGCCGCAGAGGCTGGGACAGCTCCCATGAAGACGATCTGCCCGTGTACCTGGCCAGGCCGGGCACCACCGACCAGGTCCCGCGGCAGAAGTACGGCGGCATGTTCTGCAACGTGGAGGGCGCCTTCGAGAGCAAGACGCTGGATTTCGATGCCCTGAGCGTGGGGCAGCGTGGCGCGAAGACTCCCCGGAGCAGCCAGGGCAGCGTCCGAAGCTCGGGGAGCCGACCTGGCGCCGAGGGGGATACCCCGCACCGGGGCCAAGGCCGGGAGGAGAGCCGGGAGCCCGCGCCCGCGTCGCCCGCGCCCGCTGGGGTGGAGATCCGGAGCGCCACCGGCAAGGAGGTTTTGCAAAACCTCGGCCCCAAGGACAAGGTAAGGGGGCCCGGGTTTCCTCTCCGCCTGTCCTCGCTCCCTTTCCAGCCCCGGGGCGCCTTGGCCCTGGCACAACTTTCTCTCGTTCACTTTGTTGTGGGGGGTGGGGGGGGATGGAGGACTAGGGGGAGGATGCCGAGTGCATCGAGACCTTCCAGCCGGAATCTGGATTATTCACGCGTGTCCCCACTGTAGCATCTTTGTGCGCGCGGGACTCGGGGTGCGTGGATCCCCTCCCCTCCCTGCCGCATCCCCGGGCCATCGGTTCTGAGTGGGTGTGTCAGCCCGGCCAGTGCAGGAAGGCTGAGTGACTTCTAGCCCTTCTCTCGGTCTGAGTACCCATTAGGCACAATTGTCTTCTTGATCTCCCTTCGGACTCTAGATTAAATCTCAACCCAGGTCACCAGGGCAGAGGGCAGACTGGTCCCGGGAAAGCGGGGTCATCTCCATAGTACCCGGATGAAAGTACAGGCTGGGCGGTTTCCCCTCTCACTCTTCCAACATCAGCTCTGCTCCTGAAACTTTTCAGTGTGGAGCCACCAGACTAAACACCCGAAACCCCTTGCTTCTCTTCTGCCCTGGGTCGACATTTCACATCTGTGTTTGTTAAGTGTATATTTGTGTACGTCGCTTGGCGCGAGGCTGGGGAGCCAGGAGGCTGGGGAGCCAGCTGTCTGGGGAAGAGTGGTATTGTATTTTAGAAAATAGGCAAGAGTATTAAGGGCGCATATTAAACTAGTACAGCTGCAAGTTCCCCACTGCTCTTCCATGTGCCAAAGCCAGTTTTTTCTGTGCGTATTTTTCAGAAACTCATGTCACACTGAGCTTAAGATATGGCACTTAAGATGTGGCACTGAAACTCGGCTTGCCCTCATTTATTTCATAAAAAAGCAGCACTATAGTTCAGAAAACTCAGGGCCTGGGCGGGAGGGATTGGAGTATTCAGGAGTTCAAACTGACCCTTTTGAGTTGGGGAACAATAGTAATCAGATACCTCACCCTTGTCTAGATAATGGCTGCAAAATCCAGCCTGCATATATTGTATTGGACTAACACAGTTATGAATCATAACCTGAAATGGAAATGTTTGCCTCAGAGCAATTAAAGTTAATGCTAACCCAAGTTTTAGATGTTTTTCCATTAAAATGCAGCGAGCCAGTGAAAGGAGAGAACTTCTCTCTGCTGCTTAATTTTTGGAAGTTTAAAAAAAATAAACTAAGTTTTAAGAATTGATAACAGGAAAGAAAGGACCAAAATGAGTATGGTTTTAAGGCGCCTTTGGGGAACGTCACTGTGTCTTGGAATCACTCATTTAGTTTGTGATTTTTCACATCATTCTTAGAATGTGGGATTCCTCTAGGTCCCACTTAAATACCCTTTTAGGAAAAGCTGATCTTTTGAGAAGGGTTTGGCTGATTTTGAAACTGAAGAATAGCCCTAGGGAAAGATTATTGCCTCTTTTCAGGTCTGACTTTGATAAGTATTGAAATGTCCCCTTCCTGATTCGAAGGGATGGGAGAGGTGATGGAAAAGGTCGGTAACAATTGCTATGAGTCAGAGCTATTCCCTTTGCTGGAACACCCCTGATGTAAGCCAGATAATGTGCCTGGTTTGCAGGATTTAAGAATGGTAACTAGAGAAAGGGAAAATGTTCCTCTTTTAAACCCAACATGTCTTTCTTTTTCTTTCTTTTTGCAAACCCTGTACTTTAGGCTCTTAATTGAAAAATAATAATACAACCAGGATTTGTAGTGCTATATGCTTATTTCTAAGTTCAGGCTTGCTGTCAGCTTTATCCAGACCATATTATTATCTCTAATTTAGTTGAATCACACTGATCGAAGAGACATCAGAGGTTATCTACTTCTGAACTTATTTCCTCCAGGATGAAGATAGGGTGTTTGATTTATCTTTGTGGCTGAAATGCCTGGTACATTGGAGGTGCTGGATAAAAGTTTGATAAAACCCCCATAATGAAGCCATCTTTTTCGCTATGTAGGTACAAAATCATCATCTGGTCTCTGTTTAAATACTACCATTTTCAGGGAGCTCACTTCTTCACATGAAGCAATTTTGGAGGATTTTACATTAAAAAAAAAAAAGTCCAAGTCTACCTACCTTAGTTTCTACAAACTATTCTTGGCTCTGGGAATATACAAATAACAATGTTTCCTTATGGCAAGATATTTTAATGAGTTTAAGCATGTAGGCTTGTGTATCTGTCAGAAAAGCTGAGGTAATGTCACAGTAACAAACAGTCCTCGAATCCCAGTGGCTTAATCGAACAATAATGGTTTGGTTTTTGCTCCTGCTGCTTGTCTATCATGGATCTTCAGGACAGCTGTTAATCATTGCCCTTCAGAGACCTAGACTGATGGAGGTTCCATGTCCTCACATCCAAGGTAGGAAAAGCATGTGGTAAATTGCTCATAGACTCTTAAATTCCCACACTTAAGTCATGTATATGACTTATGGCCGTATTTGCTGGACCAGAGCAAATCATCAGTTCATGTTCACCTTCAAAGAAATTGAGAAAGTTAACAGTCTTACTAGGATTCTGTAAAATGGAGATTAGAAATATTTGGGAAATAGCTTTAATCTCTCTCCCAGATCTGGGGGTGGATAAGTGGGATGAAAACTGGCTCAACCATTATAAATTATGTGGCCATAGATGTGTAACGTATTCTCCGGGCTTCAGTTTTCCTCTTTTGCAAAATGCAGATAACAGTGACTACTTTGCATATGGTACTCAATACATGTTAATTATTATTATCCTTTGCTTTTACTGCCTTTTATACGTTTTAGGGCAATTAGCATATTCTCCCTAAAATTCTCATTTTTAGCCTTATTATTCCTAGTTTCTTCAGCTCTCCCTTCTATGAGCCTTTCACCACTTGGATTTCCTTTCCAGATACTTTATACATATTCTTTCAAAAATATAGTGCCCAGAACTGAACACAGTGTTCTACATGGGATATGGCCATGCCCAAGTGCATTAGGCTAGTTACTTTCCCTGATTTATATACAACTTATGATTCTATAGTAAAGATTACACATGATAATTCAGTAATCCACGTCCTGCTGTTGTCTCCATAGTAAACTCTATGTCATTCAAGCCTTCAGAAACTTTTCCACATAAGCCAGGATGTTGTTTTTCAGTTGCTAAGTCATATTCAATTCTTTGTGACCCCATGGACTACAGCATTCCAGGCTCCCCAGTCCTACTATCTCCTGGATTTTGCTCAGATGCCTGTCATTGAGTCAGTGATTCTGTCTATCCATCTCATCCTCTGTCGTCCCTGCTTGTTTTGCCTTCAATCTTTCCTACCATGAGGGTTTTTTCCAGTGAGTCAACTCTTTGCATTAGGTGACCAAACTATTGGAGCTTCAGCTTCAGCATCAGTCCTTCTGATGAATATTCAGGGTTCATTTCCTGTAGGATTGATTGGTTTGATCTCCTTGAAGTCCAGGGTACTCTCAAGAGTCTTCTCCAGCCCACAATTCGAAAGCATCATCTCTTTGGAGCTCAGCCTTCTTTATGGTCCAACTCTCATATCCGTACATGATTACTGGAAAAACCATAGCTTTGACTATATGAACCTTTGTCAGCAAAGTAATATCTCTTCTTTTGAACAATGCAGTCTAGGTTTGTCATAGCTTTCCTTCCAAGGAGTAAGCGTCCTTTAATTTCATGGCTGCAGTCACTGTTCACAGTGATTTTGGAGCCCAAGAAAAGAAAATTTGTCATTGCTTCCACTTTTACCCCTTCTATTTGCCATGAAGTGATGGCACTGGATGCCATGATCTTAGTTTTTTGAATGTTGAGTTTCAAGCTAATTTTTTCACTGTCCTCTTTCACCCTCATCAAGAGGCTATTTAGATCCTCTTTACTTTCTGCCATTAGAGTAGTATTATCTGCGTATCTGAAGTTGTTGATATTTCTCCCCACAATCTTGATTCCAGCTTGTGATTCATCCAGCCAGGCATTTGTCGTGATGAACTCTGCATAGAAGTTAAGTAAGCAGAATGTCAATGTACAGCCTTGTTGTACTATTTTCCCAATTTTGAATCAGTCCATTGTTCTATGTACAGTTCCAACTGTTGCTTCTTAAAGCCAGGATATCTGCATACTATGTTGCTACAGTTGAACTTAAAACCAAAAGAAAAGAAAAACCCTTTAACTGTAGGATTTTAACTTTTTCCCCCTCTATAATATTCATCACCACTTTAGCTTATTTTTCTACTATCAGGATAATTTTGAAGCTTAATTCTATAATAAAATATCCCTTATTCCAGATTTGAACTGTCTATAGATTTGATAATATCTCTTTTTGAACATTTTCTAAGTGCCTGACATAGATAGTGGGAAGATCTGCCCTTGCCCTACATTTTGGTTACATGTCAAGAACAGATACACACACACACACACACACACACACACACACCCCCCACACACACAGATCTTCCCACTACATGCACCTTAAAAACCATCTACATCTCCCTGCCAGCCCATTATTCAGTATGCTTGGAGCTCAGTTGCTCAATCTTTGAGAACAGTCTTTGCTGCAAAATCCTTATTCTTGCAAGTTAATTCTGCAGCTATCAAAAGAGTTTTTTAAAAAATACCATGATAAAATTAAAATATGCTTTATTTCTAGCATATGTAGTTATTAATTCCCACCTGAAGGAAATCAGTTTGGTTAATAAGTGAATACCTTATGAAAGGATTAAATAACAAAAGTGTTTTTTTGGAATAAAAACATAAAAAATGTCACTGAATTATCCTCCAAATGCCAAGTTCCAGGTTTGAGATATCTCTGGGTGTTTCTCTTGTGGTTCTGGACCTATTTGTAAACATTTTGTTAAATTGTATATTTACATTTTTCTCATGCTAGGCATTCATATTGCCAAAATTCTCCACACAACATTTTGTTTATAATTTCTGACAGTATAAAAAAGGCAATTCTAAGTGAAAAGAAAATATTTTTCACCATTTGTCAAGATGGTTTCCACATATGCAGAATTTTCTCTAGCAGTGAAGAATTTACTAAAGGGAGGAGAATTATCATATATGGTCTGCCAGGAGCAAATGATTCTGCAAAGACTGTCATCCGTAAAAACAAAGCAATGACATTATGATTACATAGGTCTATTGATAACTCCCTTATGGGAACTGGGGGTCCTTTCTAGTTCCCAGCTTCTCACATGGGCCACTTTTGTGCAAAATGTTTCCTTATGAATTCAGCAGGGCTTTTGGTTCTAGGAGGAGAGAATTTTGAAACAAATGAGATGTGCCTTTTACCTTTTACCGTTTTTTGTTTTGTTTTGTTTTTTTTCAATCCTGGGTGATGGTTTTCAAAATGATTCAGAGAAATGAAGTCTTTGTCCTTACCCTCCACAAAGGAAGGCAGCTGGCAATAGAATTCTAGGTTTCTCTGGTCATCCCGTCCACACTCTGTAATGCAAAGGCATTTGCTGCTCTGACAAACTAAAGTATACACTCAGGCTGGGGGAAAAGCTCTTCCTGGCCCTCAGGCCACACTTGAATTGAGGAGTATATTTACTTCGCTAAACCTGGAAGTGTTTGAAACCATTCAAAACTTTAGTTTAGTTTGACAGTAGGCATTTCAGGAACATAAAAACTGTGCCTCCTAAGTAATGCTACGATTGGCAAAGTTCCCTCAAAGTAATGGTCCCTGAAGACAGGGTTTTGCTGACGATGCTTGTTAGTAATGTTTTAGAAGACCAGAGGACTGTCTGTGATGCTTTTCTGTTAGTGATTTCTATAGCTGATTCTCTCTCTGATTAGTTTCCACTGAGCATTATCCCTGCAAATACTGTTCCTGTGAGACAGCAGGTAAAGCTCCCTAGGAAGAGGAAATCTGGCTGAGAAGAGTGCCATCCTTGAGTGCAAGTTCAGCCCTCCTTTTGCAGGACAAGGGAGAAGGTCCATTTGGGTGTGTAAGCACATTTTAAAAATTAAACTTTTAGGAAAATGCTAAAATTTATCTCACGTGATATTTAAAAAACAGTTCAACTCCGTCAAAATCAGTGAAATGAGGCAGAAATAAAAAGACAACTGGGTAAAGCATTACCTTCCTTTAACCATTAGTTTTCTTCAGCTATACAGTTTAGGTAGGTTGTTAAACTTGCTTCCCAGGTGGCTCAAACGGTAAAGTATCTGCTTGCAATGCAGGAGACCTAGGTTTGAGTCCTAGGTCAGGAAGATCCCCTGGAGAAGGGCATGGTAACCCACTCCAGTATTCTTGCCTGGAGAATCCCATGGACAGAGGAGTCTGGTGGGCTACAGTCCGTGGGATCACAGAGTCGGACACCACTGACTAATAGTTAGGCAAGTTACCTCACTTTTCTGAGTTTTAGTTTCATCTTTTCTAAAATAAAGGGGCTGGACCAGATGGTCTATAACCTTTTCTGATTGTGTACCTTTATGCAGAAAATTTTAGAGCATGCTCTCTTTCTGTATATATATATATATATATATATATATACACACACATACACATATATGTGTACACAGATGTGCATATATATATTTATATATAAATATATTAATATCTTATGGCATTGTTAAATTTAAAACTACATATAGATGTTGTTGTTTAGTCACTAAGTCATGTTCAACTCTTTTGTGACTCCATGGATTGTAGCCCACCAGGCTTCTCTGTCCATGGGATTTCCCAGGCAAGAATACTGGAGTGGGTTGCCATTCCCTTCTTGAGGGGATCTTCCCAACCCAGGGGCTGAACTGGTATCTCCTGCTTGGCAGGCCATGCATATATGTAAGTTACATATACAAATAATGTATTAATATCTTATGACATTATTAAATACAAAGAAAAAGTACAAACTAAAAAAGAGATATTGTCAGAGATACAAGTATGTCCTGATATTTTTTTCTTGTACTCTGGTGGCTTGTCTTGCCCACCCAGTTGGGTGAGTACCTGTAAGTCTGTGGTCTTTGGAACAATGCTGTAGCAGTCAGTGGTTCTAATGTTATAGTCATTAGTGAATTCATTGTCAGCCTGAGTTCTTCAGGGACATATCCTCTTTTATGGACTAACAACTAGAGAAAAGTTCACAGCCCTTGAAGGTTTGTGATGAGGCTGCAGGCCAGGTGCTGGTTAGTGCTCAGTGTACTTTATAAATGTATGTGTGGGGTTGGGCCAGTGGGATATGGATAACAAGGGTCACCATAAATATAATGAAAAGTTCCCAGGTCTCCCTTTATGCATTAATTTTTTGTTTTCTCATTGATTCAAAACCATTTACTAAGCACTAGTTATGTAGGTGCACAATCAAAAACTAGTATTGGAGGAACAAAGATGAATGAAACAGGTAAACATAAAGTGCCTTTCATCATAGTCTCCCAGAAAAAAACTGCCGTTAACAGGAGTCTACTTTCTCCATTTCAAAATACAAGTGGGAACATGCAGCATTATCTGTTTTTAAGCAATTTTTTAAACCACTTTTTGAAGCATTTATTAAACTTTATTTCTGAGAGTAAGTTTAGGTTCATAGCATAATTGGGTGGAAAGTACAGAGATTTCCCATATTTTTCATGCATAACCTCCTCCATTCTTGCATAACCACCTCCATTACCAGCATCAGAGTTTGTTGCAATCGAGAACCTATTGACACATGCTCATCACTTTGAAGTCCATGGCTTACATTAGGGTTCACTCTTGGTGTTGCGCATCCTCTGGATTTTGACAAATGTATAACGACATGTATCCATCATTATTGTATCATGCAGAGTATTTTCGCTGCCCTAAAAATCCTTCGTGCTGTGTATATTCATCCCTCTCTTTCCTCTAACCCCTGGCAACTACGTTCTTAAAAAACTGTTTCTATAGTTTTGCCTTTTCCAGAATGTCATACAGTTGGAATCATATAATATCCAACCTTTTCAGGTTGTTTTATTTTATCAGTAATATGGATTTAAATTTCCTCCACGTCTTTTCAGTTTAGCACTGAATATTCCATTGTCTAGATTTACTACAGTGTACTTATCCATTCACTTACTGAAGGACATCTTGGTTGTGTCCAAGTTTTGGCAGTTAGGATTAAAGCTGTTATAAACTTTTATTTGAAGCTTTTTGTGTGGACATAAATTTTTAATTTGCTTGAGTAAATTGAGTGTGATTGTTGGATTGTATGATAAGAATATGTTCTGTTTTGTTAAAAGAAAATCTCTAAATTGTCTCATAAAGTTTTGTATTCCCACCAGCAATGAATGAGAATTCCTGGTGCCCCACACTGTTGTCAGCATTTGGTATTATCACTATTTTGGATTTTAGCCATTCTAATAGGTATGTATGCGGGGCTTTCCTAGTAGCTCAGACAGTAAAGCATCTGCCTGCAATGTAGGAGACCTGGGTTCGATCCCTGGGTTGGGAAGATCCCCTGGAGAAGGAAATGGCATGTAGTAGTATCTCATTGTTGCCTTAGTTGCAACTATGTTGCAGCTCCCTAATGACATAACATGCTGAACATGTTTGTATATGCTTACTTGTCATCTTGTATTATTTTCTTCTTGTGAGGTTGTCTGTTCAGGTCTTTCACTCATTTTTAAATTGGGTTGTTCATTTTATTATTGTTTTAAGCATTCTTCTATATTTTGTACAAGGATCCTTTATTGTTTGTGTATCTTGCAAGTATTTTCTCCCAGTCTGTGGCGTGTCTTCTGATTCTCTTGTCATTTTGTTGTATGGAGCAGAAGTTTTAAAATTTTAATCAAGTTCACCTTATTCGTTATTTCTTTTGTGAATTGTACCTCTGTTGTATCTAAAAAGTCATTGCCATACCCAAAGTCATTAAGATTTTCTTCTATCTTATCTTCTAGGGATTTAGAGTTTTGTACTTACGTTTAGGTTTGTGATCCATTTTGAACTAAATTTTGTAAAGGGTGTAAGATCTGTGTCTAGATTCATTTTCCTCTTGTGGATGTCCAGTTGTTCCAGTACCATTTGTAGAAAGACTGTCTTTGTTCCACTGTATTCTCTTCACTCCTTTGCCCAAGATCAGTTCTGTTCAGTTCAGTCGCTCAGTCGTGTCTGACTCATTGCGACCCCAAGAACCGCAGCACACCAGGCCTCCCTGTCCATCACCAACTCCCGGACTTCACACAAACTCATGTCCATTGAGTCTGTGATGCCATCCAGCCATCTCATGCTCTGTCATCCCCTTCTCCTCCTGCCCCCAATCCCTCCCAGCATCAGAGTCTTTTCCAATGAGTCAGCTCTTCGCATGAGGTAGCCAAAGTATTGGAGTTTCAGCTTCAGCATCAGTCCTTCCAATGAACCCCCAGGACTGATCTCCTTTAGGATGGACAGGTTGGATCTCCTTGCAGTCCAAGGGACTCTCAAGAGTCTTCTCCAACACCACAGTTCAAAAGCATCAATTCTTCGGTGCTCACCTTTCTTCACAGTCCAACTTTCACATCGATACATGGCCACTGGAAGAACTATAGCCTTGACTAGAGGGACCTTTGTTGACAAAGTAATGTCTCTGCTTTTCAATATACTATCTAGGTTGGTCATAACTTTCCTTCCAAGATCAGTTGACTGTATTTATATGGATCTATTTCTTGGCAATATCACACTGTCTTGATTACTGTAGCTTTATAGTAAGTATAGAAGTTGAATAATATTGGTTCCTTAGTTTCTTATCATCAAATATTCAGATTGTCCATTTCTTCTTGTGTGAGTTTTAGTGGATTGTGTCTTTCAAGGAATGAGTCCATTTCATCTGGGTTATCAAGTTTATGGGCATAGAGTTTTTCATAATACTCCTTTATTATCCTTTTAATGTATATGATGATATCCTCCTCTTTTTTTCAGATATATGTAATTTATACATATAATTTATGTCTTCTCTTTTTCTTTAACTATCCTGCCTAGATACTTATCAATTTTATTGATTTTTTTTGAAAAATCAAGTTTTTGCTTTTAATTTTCTGTTTTTTTTTTTCAATTGAATGGATTTGTTCTGTTTTTTTAATTTTATTTTCTTCTGCTTAATTTGGATCTAATTTGTCTTTCTTTTCTAGTTTCCCAAGATGAAAACTTAGACTTGATTTTAGATCTTTCTGCCTTTTTAATATATGCATTCCATGTTATACATTTTCCTCTAAGCACTGCTTTAATTTCATTCCATGGAGTTTGGTATGTTGTGGTTTCACTTTTATTTTCTCAAAATATTTTAAAATTTCTTTTGAGATTTCTTCTTTGCCCTGTGTGTTACTTAGAAGGGTGCTATTTAATCTCCAAGTATTTGGGGAATATTCTGGCTATCTTTCTCTTATTGATTTGTAGTTTAATTCTACTATGATCTGAGAATAAATATTATGTGATTTCTATTCTCTTAAATTTAGTTAAAGTATGTTTTATAGCCCAGAATGTGGTAGATCTTGGTGAATGTTTTGTGTGAGCTTGAGGAGAATGTAAAGCCTGCTGTAGTTGGATGAAATAGTCTGTAGATATCAGTTATATCTAGTTAATTGATAGTTCTGTTGCATTCAACTATGTCTTTATTGCTTTTCTGCCCACTTGATTTGTCCATTTTCAATAGGGGGGTATTAAAATCTCTAAGTTAATAGTGGATTTATCTTTTTCTTTTTGAAGTTTCATCAGATTTTGCCTGACATACTTTAATGCTCTGTTTTTAAGTACATATACATTTAGAATTGTTATACCTTCCTGGAGAATTAATCCCTTTATCATTAAATAATACCCTTCTTTATACCTGATGACTCTGTTTCTGATGTTCATTCAATCTCTTCAAACTGTGCAGTGTGTTTGGTTTTTTTGCTTTTAGTATGGTTTGTTATTTTTTGTTGAAAACTAGACACAATGTACTAGGTAAAAGAAACTCCAGTAAATAGACCTTCACTAATGTGGTGGTAAGATGTGAGTGGAGGGGAAGCATTCTGCAGTGCTATGATTAGGTCTCAGTCTTTTGATGAGCCTGTACTTCTGAAATCTGAACGTTAGCAACTTCACAATCCTTCCCTGTCACCCATTAGGTGGGACACGATGGCTGGAGGGGACTGGAGTTGTGTACTTTCCTTCTCCCACATGGAAGGCTAGAGGTTGTTAGTACTGGATATTCCCCCCACTCCCCCCCATCAGGTAGATTAGGCTCTGATCAAACACAGCAAGTTAGGCTCTGGTGAAGTAGTTTCTTCTGAAGTGAAGTCAAGTCGCTCATTCATGTCCAACTCTTTGCGACCCCATGGACACCAGGCTCCTCCATCCATGGGATTTTCTAGGCAAGAGTACTGGAGTAGATTGCCATTTCCTTCTCCAGGGAGCTTCCCGACCCAGGGATCGAACCCAGGTCTCCCACATTGTAGACAGATGCTTTACCGTCTGAGCCACCAGGGAAGTCCTACAGAATGCTCTGGTATAAATAAAAATATTCCTCTCCCAGCAAGAAGCCACAGGGCTTTTTTTCTAATATTCACTCTGAGGACGAGATGGAGGCAGCAGTCAGAGAACGTTTAGGGTTCTCTGATGACTGGATAACTGGGTCCCCTGGCATTTTTAACTCTCCGAGTTGGCCAAGCTGTGCCTTCGGCAATCCATCAATCCCAGGTCAGCTTTTCTTGCCTCAGCAGTGTTTCCTCTGGGAGTGTTCACTCCTGACTTTCTGCTCCGGGTGATTCTGCACTCACCCCTCTATTTTCTCCAGTCTGGGAGGCAGTGGTTTTCTCTGTGTCCTCTCCTTTCTGTTGGATCTAAGAACTGGTACATTTTTTCAGCTTTTTACTTGTTAGGATGAAGTGGCAACTTCTTAGCTCCTTACATGCTGGATCTGAAATCCTAAACTATATATCTTTTTAAATCTAAGTTATTATGGTACCTTTACAGAGCATCAAAGATTTTTCCAAAATATAACTTACAGTAGCAATATAGTACTCTGCTGTGAGACATCATGTATTTAATCACTTATTCCTTCTAATTGGACCATTTAAATTTATGTTTTGCTTTCAATTTTGACTTCATTTTTACTTTCCCCTTTTTTGCTGTTGTAAATAAGGAAGTGGTAGACCTCCTTCTAGCTAAATCTTTTTGTATATCCATTTCATTACCATTTGTCTGTGGGAATTTCCTATAAATGGACACTTGTGGTATGGTCATTTTCATGCTGCAGAATTACTGAGCATGGGGTGGTTGCTTCCAATGTGGAACTTCATGGGCAAGATTCTACAGTGTATAAAGCCTGGAAAGTGTTTTGTGTAAATTCTGTAAGAAAGATAGATGCAGTCTAGGCCAAACTGCTCAATAGCAGATGAGATTAAGGGAACACAAAGCCAAGTAAATGCAGACAAAGTAAAAGACATGAGAAGAAGATTTTAAGTCTTAGCTGGAGATAAAAACCAGTGAAGAAAGAAATTTGTAAAGGGCGATCTACCAAAATTCTCCTTGGTAGAGAACTTTTCTCTACCAAAGTAGTTCCTACCCTAATCTATAGTAATTTTACTTTTCCTTGAATTTAGAGTACAAATATGTGCTTCAAGGTATATTCTAATGAAAAGATCATTTATGGAATACTAACTGATGCAAGATGCTGCTGTTTCTAATCCTCACAATAACTCTACAAAATAGATACTAACAACTCCATAGTCTGGAAGATAAACTGAATCTCAGAGAGATGATTTGACTTCCTGTAGTCAAACAAAACTAGAAATGAACAAGGTAGAATTTAAGCTCTTAGGTGATCCAATTGCTTTTTATACACCACTTTGCTGTTCCCTTAATATATGTTGGCAGTTAAGAGTTAGTACTAAATAGGGCCCAGCACCTAGAACTGGTTTGGTTAAGAGGATTATCCAAAATAGACTGTCTATTGGTGAGACCTGTGGGAGAGTAAGAGGACTGTACTCCTAGAATCAAAAGAGTTTGGTAGAGTCCAAAAGGTGAACTCAGTGGCTAAGGCTGAAAATATTGGAAGTGAGGTGGCCCTAGAAAGAGACCAGGAGATAGAGCCAGGGAAGGAATGAGCAAACAGGGACTCAGATAGTTATCATGAAATGCTACAAATGCCTAATAGTTATTTTTTAAATTTTATTTTATTGAAGTATAGTTTATTTATAATTTCCACTAACTTCTGCTGTATAGCAAAATGATTCAGTTATACATATACATGAAGTGAAGTGAAGTTGCTCAGTCGTGTCTGACTCTTTGTGACCCCATGGACTGTAGCCTACCAGGCTCCTCTGTCCATGGAATTTTCCATGCAAGAATACTGGAGTGGGTTGCCATTTCCTCCTCCAATACATATATACTCTTTTAAATATTATTTTCCATTATAGTTTATCACAGGATATTTAATGCAGTTCCCTGAGCTATATAATAGGACCTTGTTGTTTATCCATTTTATATGTAATATTGTAGTCTGCATTTGCAAATCCCAAACTCCCAATCCATGCCTCCCCCACCCATCTCCCCCTTGGCAACCACAGTCTGCTCTTTATGTCCATGTGTCTGCTTCTGTTTCCTAGGTAAGTTCATTTGTGTCGTATTTTAGATTCCACTGTAAGTGATATCATATGGTATTTGTCTTTCTGACTTAGTTCACTTAGTACGAAAATCTCTTAAGTCCATCCACGTTGCTGCAAATGGCATTATGTCACTCTTTTAGATGGCATATACTGGCAATAGTGAGTGGTATTTCATTGTATATATGTACCACATTTTCTTTATCCTTTCATCTGTTGATGGACGTTTTGAGTTGTTTCCATGTCTTGGCTGTTGTGAACAGTGCTGCTCTGAACATAAGAGTGCATGCATCTTTTTGAAATACATTTTTGTCTGGGTATACATCCAGGACTCAAGAGTATTGGGTCATACGGCAACATTATTTTTTTGTGTTTTGAAGAACCTCTATACTGTTTTCCACAGTGGCTGCACCAATTTACATTCCTATCAAAAATGTAGGAGGGTTCCTTTTTCTCCATACCTTCTCCAGCATTTGTTATTTATAGACATTTTAATGATGGCCATTCTGACTGGTGTGAGATGGTACCTCATTGTAGTTTTGATTTGCATTTCTCTGATAATTAACAATGTTGAGCATCTTTTCATGTGTCTGTTGAGAATCTGGAGATATGTCCATTTAGGTATAATGCCCATTTTTTTATTGGATTGTCTGGGTTTTTTGGTTGAGTTGTGTGAGTGGGTTGTATATTTTGGAAATTAAGCTCTTGTCAGTCGCATCTTTTGCACATATTTTCTCCCAGTCCATAAGTTGTCTTTTCATTTTGTTTATTATTTCCTTGCTGTATAGAAGCTTATAAGTTTGAATAAGTTTGAATTGGTCACATTTGTTTACTTTTGCTTTTGTCTTATAATTATATTCATTGGGTGCTGTGGCTTGCTGGTTGCTTGACCTGGTTTAAAGTTGCTTGCTAAAGGCAGATAGTATTTAAAGGATAGTGGCAGAGATGGAGCTCAGATCCAGGTCTGCAGACTCCAGAGCCCATGCACCACTATTAATGACCGTCTCTTTTGAGAGCAGAATCACTTGGTTTATTTCTAAGAAGCTGGACTATATCCACCCAGAAAAGCTGCAGTCCTTACATGGAATTGGAAGCGGGCGATGGAGGAGCTGTGTTCCTCTGACTATATCCTGTCACTTAGATAGAAATAAATAAAGTCAGTGAGGTGGAAAGTTGTGTGATAAATGGATACTGAGAACGAAAAAAATACTGTTGATGAATGGTGGTATCTCACACAATTGGTAGGCAGGGAAAACCTCTCCAGAGATGTAGTTTTCTCCTATATACCAGCAAGGGAGAGTCAGGAAGCCAGTGAGAGTACAAGTGGGGAGCAGGGAGGGGGAAATAGGTGGAAGTGATTTGAAATGAAGACAATATCTGGCAATTCTTGTTTTCAGCTAAGTGTCTGAAAATAAAAGGATGAGGTGTCACTGAATTGTCTGTAATAAGAGTTTGTAAACTTTATCTGTAAAGGTCCAGGTATTAATAGCAAATATTTTAGGCCTTTCAGACTATAAGTTATCTGTCCTAGCTACTAAACTGTATACAGCAAAGCCATCCATAGACAGTGTGTAAATGAATGGATGTGGCTGTGTACCAATAAATCCTTAGTTGCAAAATCAGGTGGTACGCTGGATTAGACCCAAGAGCAATAGTTTGTCAATCCCTGATCTTGAGTACAATAAAAGCGACATAGGGGTGTGTGTGTGTGTGTATGTGTGTGTGTGTGTGTGTGTGTGTGTGTATGTTGGAATGGCAGAATGAGTCATGGCAATTTGTCAATATGAAAAGATTTAGAAATTTGAAAGAAGTATAGGAACTATACACGATGATCTAAAAGGCTCAAAAACACCCGTCCACCTTTCAGAATGTCCAAGATTGAGGGAGACTGTTAAAAATAAATGTGTATCTGACCATAAAGAGGAAAACAGTGCAAGCTATTTTGAAAAATATTTTATCTACTTATCTATCTATTTTTGGCTGCCCTGGGTCTTCATTGCTGTCTGCAGACTTTCTCTAGTTGTGGTGCGCCAGCTTCTCTTTGTGGCGGTTTTTCTTGTTGTAGAGCACAGACTGTAGCCATGCTGGCTTTAGCAGCTGTAGTGTGTGGGCTTAGCTGCCCCATGGCATGTGTGGTCTTAGTTCCTGGGTCAGGGATTGAACCTGCATTGGCAGGCAGATTCTTAACCGCTGGACCACCAGGGAAGTCCCAATGCAAGCTAGGTTAGAGAATGAAATATGAAGTGGAGGCGAGGCTTTGTAAAAAACAGACAAGAAAAAGAGGGGTAAAGAGGATGACCTGGAAATGACAATGACGAAGAAAGAAAGGAAGTCTGAGCGATTAGAAGGAGGAGGAGGTCAAACTTTGCTGGGGTGCTCGAAATAGGAGAGGTGCGAGGCAGCAAACAGCTTGGAGCTGCAGAGCGGAACGGGGCTGGTGGAAAAGACCTCTTGCCAATTGTGAACAGGACTCAGCAGTACTAAGTGAACAGGGAGGAGGCTAGACTCACTCACTCTTTTTTAAAAATTTTCTTCTGCCTACTTGAACCAGTTTAAAAAGAACCAGCCTCCTACTCTTAAGACATGTCAACAGATTGAAAATAAGGCACTTTGGGAGTGGACATAGTGGCTCAGCCAATAGTGTCTTTAGGAATTTTCAGGGAAAGTGTCCTTGGGTGAGTGTTTATTACCTCTTTGAAGATGTGTGCTCACCGTTCAGGAAACCTGACTTTGGGGTCAGCTGCAGCCGATTACGCAGGAGGCCTGCTGGCAGAGTCAGTGGTTTTCCACTCCCTCCTTCCTTTGTTGACTCTCTCATCCCTCCGTGCGTCCAACAGATATTTACTGAGAGTCCACCATGAGCCTCTTCCGGATCACTAGCCGTCAGGGGTCTGTCAGGTACTTGAAGGGACTGTGTGGAAGAGGCGCTGGCAACTTCAAAAGTGAGTGTTCTGAAGCAGGGAGCAGGTCAGAGGAGGGGAGGACAGGAAATGGATATTAGCGAAAAGAGTCTTCCATCACTAGACAAATTCATCCAACTAGACTGTGGAATCTCAGAGCTAGAAGCAGTTTCAAAGATCATTTTGTCTCTCTCACTTTAGAAACAGAAAAATTGAGACCTTGAGAGGGGAATAAGGATGAAAAATAAAATTTATTCAGTGCTTATTATATGCCAGGCACCATTTTTTAAAACAGTGGTAAAATATGACATAAAATGTATCATTTTAAAACATTTTCAGTAAATTTCAGTCATAGTAAGTACATTTACGAGGTTGTACAGTTATTGCCACTCTCTAGTTCCAGAACTTTTCCATCACCCCAAAAGGAAACTCTCCACCCATTAGTCACTCCCCATTCGCCCCTCCCTCCAGCCCTTGGCAACCACTAATCGGCTTTCTGTCTCTGTAGATGTATCTGTAATGGACATTTCATGTAAATGGAATCGTACAGTATGAGGCCCTTTTGTGCCTGGCTTCTCGCACATAGCATAATATTTTCAGGGTTCATCCATGTTATAGCACCCATCAGTACTTCATACCTTTCTTATTTTACCTTTTTCTAACTCTGATGTCCAGAATGGCCTTTTTCTACCTTCTCCCTCTTGCCTTTACTCTGTAATACTTAAAAATCTAGTAGCTGCATATTTTTAAGAGTAACACTCAATGTGTGAACTTTACAAACGAACCACCCCACCTTATTCCTTTCTGTGGCAGGATAACGTTCCATTGTCAGTTCAGCTCAGTCTCTCAGTTGTGTTCGACTCTTTGTGACCCCATGGACTACAGCACGCCAGGCCTCCCTGTCCAAAACCAGCTCCTGGAGTTTACTCAGACTCATGTCCATTGAGTCAGTGATGCTATCCAACCATCTCATCCTGTGCCGTCCCCTTCTCCTCCCACCTTCAATCTTTCCCAGCATCAGGGTCTTTTCAAATGAGTCAGTTCTTTGCATCAGGTGGCCAAAGTATTGGAGTTTCAGCTTCAGCATCAGTCCTTCAAATGAATATTCAGGACTGATTTTGTTTAGGATGGGCTGGTTGGCTCTCCTTGCTGTCCAAGGGACTCTCAAGAGTCTTCTCCAACACCACAGTTCAAAAGCATCAATTCTTTGGCACTCAGCTTTCTTTATAGTCCAACTCTCACATCCATACATGACTACTGGAAAAATCATAGCTTTGATTAGACGGACCTTCATTGTCAAATCCATTTATCATGTGTTTTTTTCCATCTACCTGTTGATGAACATTTGGAATGTTACTTCTTTTTTGGCTGTTGTGAATGGTGCTGTGCCAGGCACTTTTAAAAGCATTTTACATTTCTTAATTCTGTTCACAAAAAACCCTGGAGAGTATTACACAGATTTTAAAAATGAGAAAAGAGAGATTACATCACATTTTCAAGTCACACACTTAGAAGAAGGGGGTTGATAGGGTGGAGCCAAAACCCAAATGTCCTTTTTCCCTAGGTAGTGCTCTTTCCACTCTGCCCACTAGCTCAGCTCTAAGAGGGCATGACCTGCCACTTGCTCCTAACTGCTTTTCCTTAATTCCTCCACAGTCACATGTGCTCAGTGTATTTGCTGTAAACCAGGTGAACTGAACCTCTCTAATGAGTAACATATAGGAAGCAAAGGAAGAGATGGGGCTTCCCTGGTGGTTCAGTGGTAAAGAATCTGCCTGCCAGTGCAACAGATGCAAGTTCAATCCCTGGGTTGGCGGTGTCTCCTGGAGGAGGGAACGGCAACCCACTCCAGTATTCTTTTTTGTTTTTCCCACTGCAGTATTCTTGTCAGAAGATTCCCATGGACTGAGAAGCCTGGTGGGCTACAGCCCATGGGGTCACAAAAGAGTCAGATACAACTTAGCAACTAAACAACAACAACAAAGGAATGACTAGAGATTATTTATAGGAAGTTACTTTTTATTTTAACATTAAATGTATAGAACATCTGATTCAATAGCAGGATACTGTAAATTATTTATGACCTATTCATGGGACAGAATACTATGGAGCCATTAAGAACAATGCTATGGAAACACAGTGGGTGAGAAGGTGTTCCTGGGCTAGTTAGGCCCACCGCCCTCTAAAGGAAGCCACCATCAACAACAGCTCAAGTAGGAAAACTCGTTTGCTGCTGCTGCTGCTGCTAAGTCACCTCAGTCGGGTCCAACTCTGTGCGACTCCATAGATGGCAGCCCACCAGGCTCCCCCGTCCCTGGGATTCTCCAGGCAAGAACACTGGAGTGGGTTGCCATTTCCTTCTCCAGTGTGTGAAAAGTGAAAGTGAAGTTGCTCAGTCAAGTCCGACCCTCAGCGACCCCATGGACTGCGGCCTTCCAGGCTCCTCTGTCCATGAGATTTTCCAGGCAAGAGTGCTGGAGTGGGGTGCCATTGCCTTCTCCGGAGAATACGTTTACAGTTTCAATAATCTGCATGAGTGAAGACAGCTTGCAAAGCCAGAATTCTGTCTGAATCCCCAAACCCACACTGTCAGCCACAATAAAAAAACAGAAATTTAACAAAATCTTAGCAGTGAGATAACTTGTGTTTTCTTCTATTTCTTCAGAACATTTTTCACATTTTTTTTTTATCTTTTGGCTACACCACATGGATCTCAGCTCCCTAACCAAGGATCAAGCCCATGCTCCCTGTGGTAGAAACACAGTCTTAACCACTAGACAGCCAGAAAAGTCCCAAGAACATTTTTCACTTTTTTTTTCTTTTCACAGTGAACTTGCATTGCTTTTGAAATTGAGTAAAAGCATTGCATTTTCTCTTACAAAGAAAAGAATCCTGCTTAAATGAACTTCAAAACGTAGTTGAAAAAAAAGATTAAACTTCTCATGGAGGAAAATATGGGCCACAAGGAAAGTAAGGAACAGTGCTGGCAAGAAACCCTCCGTGGGGTCAGATTTTAGGGTTGCTTTATCGTCTCAACATTTGGGAACTATTAATGGGTGCTGACCACTCCTTTTCCTTAAATAAGCATTTTTATTTCCCAGTTCCCTTGCAAAGCTCTTCTGATGATTTGAGAGAGTAGTTAACAAACCACACCAAATCAGATGCAGTTGTAGCCTGGCAGAAATTGGACATATTCAGTTACTTAAGTTACATGTTTCAGCTCTCTAACCTATCTAAAATTTTACCTTGCTCTTTTTTTTTTTTTCAGAACTTTTTCTTAATGATGAAAACTTTGAAGATCTACTGTCTTAGTAATTTTCAAGCATACAATATAGCATTATTAGCTGTAGTTACCATGCTATATATTACATCTCATGACTTACTTATTTTATAACTAGAAGTTTGTACCTTTTGACCCCCTTCACCCCGTTTGCCCTCCCCTGCCTGTGGCAAGAGCCACATGTATCTATGAGGTTTTTTGTTTTTGTTTGTTTGGGGTTTTTTTTGAGTCCGCATATAAGTGAGACTCTCATTTCTGGTTGTTGCCAGTGAGCACTGGCTTGGGGCCTGATTTTTATCTTCTCTGTGTCATCTCCACCAGGGATTTGAGAAATAACCCTTCTTCACATTATTAGTATGAGAACAATACTAGTTTGTTATTGTTTCTTACTGTGGGTAGGAACCACATTGCGAAAAACAAGCCATTGTCGCTAAGGACTTAGGTTGTTGATATTTATTTCCAGATTTCCCTTTCAAGCCCCGTCTCCTCATTCAATCGGCAGTGATGTGGCTCCACAATAGCTGTAATATTGTCATAATTTCCATAGAAACCGTCGGTAAAGCTGCAAACACAGGATTACACCCTCGCTGCAGGCTGAGGCAGGAAGGCCAGATGGGCTCTGAAGGGGAAAAGGCCCTCAGTGGGACATAAATCACTCGGTGCGGGGGGTGGGAGTGGGGAGGGGATGGGGGCGGGGTGGGGAGGAGGTGGGAGTAGGGAGGGGATCGGGTGCAGAGAGGGAGGAAACCACTTCAGGAGAAAACCTGTATTGGTGCAGTCTTTGCCACAGGGTGAAATTCCCAAATGAAGTGGCCAGCCGTGCAGGCTCCTGTCCAAGGCCAGTGTCTGGGCCTGGTTATTTGTTTGGACTCAGATGCTAAGGAAGCTGGAGACAGATTTCTTCCTGTGTGGGCTGCTGACTTCCTTGGTCTTCAGCCACAGGCAGACAGACAGACATCAGTTCCTGGTCAGCTCCTGTGTATATGAAGATAGGGACAGAAGTAACATGCCATCCCTGTGTGCCAGGCTGGACTGTTCACATGAATATCTCTTTGAACCTTCTCAGGTTCAATATCTCAGAGAACCTTTACAGGATCTCTGAGGCGAGGATATTATTATTGTTTCATTTTTCAGGTGAGGCTAACTGGGTTTCTCTCACTCCCTCTCCTTCAGATCTCAGCTTCATCTGGAGTGATTCCAGGACCTTTTTCTGGGCCCTCAAAGCCAGATGAGGTGAACCTGTGTACTCACCAGTGTACCTCTTTTAGATACTTATCATTCTTGTATTAGAAATTCTTATTTACCTCTTTCCACTAGCCTGGAACCCATTGAGGGCGGTGCCTTTGCACAGCAGTTAACTCACAGTTACATATATTTGAATGAATGAAGAAGAACTGGTAACCTAATCAAAATTTATTTTTTTCACAGTTGTATTCTTGGCAGTTAACACAATCCCTGGTATATAATAAGTGAAAGTTATTCAATCGTGCCTGACTCTTTGTCCGTGGAATTCCCTAGCCCAGAATACTGGAGTGGGTAGCCTTTCCCTTCTCCGGGGGATCTTCCTAACCCAGGGATTGAACCCAGGTCTCCCACATTCCAGGAGGATTCTTTACCAGCTAAGCCACAAGGGAAGCCTGGTATATAATAAACCCTCATTAAATACTTACATGAAATAGTGAATAAATGAGCACCAGCTAATTCATCACACAGTGTCTCAGGGAGTCATGCCAGGCTATTCTAACTTTTGTGCTGTGTTCCATGAGCTGGTAGGAGGTCATTTTCATGTTTGGCCAGGCAACTCAGAGTCCATGACTTCTTGGTAGTGGATCCAGGGGATCTTCTGGACCCAGGGACTGAACCCGGGTCTCCTACACTGGAGGCAGATTTTGCCCAAATCACTTGGCCTTTATGGGCCTTAGTTTTTCTGTTTTTAAATAAAATTTTAGTTGAGTTAAATCTGAGATTTTCTCAGAGTGTACCTCTCCTTAAAAAAAAAGTCACAAGCAATCTTATCATCACCCTAGTAAAAGTGGAGCTGCTTGGATAGAGGCTTCTCCAACTTTCCTTTCATGCCTCCCACCTCCACTCTTGATATCCTCTGAGAAAGCTCAGTGGGCCCTAGGTCTCTGGTAAACACAGCTGGGGACCCACAAGACTAGCTTGTATTTCGAGCCCCTCTGCTTATAAAGTTCAATAATTCTAGAAATATGGGCTCTGAGCCCCACAGAAACTGTAGCCAGTCCTGGGCTGAATGTATGTGCCACCTGTCTTTACCAATAGGCTTTGTGCTGGTGAGGACTGGACGTGGGATTTGGGGCATCTTGATTATGATTTTTGGACCCATAACCACCACTTCCCCAAAGGGTATTATCATTGAGCAAGTTATTTTATGTCTCTGAGCCATTTTCCTCAACTATGAAAGTGAAAGTGAAGTCGCTCAGTCGTGCCCGACTCTGCGACCCCATGGACTGTAGCCTACCAGGCTCCTCTGTCCATGGGATTTTCCAGGCAATAATACTGGAGTGGATTGCCATTTCCTTCTCCAGGGGATCTTCCCAACCCAGGGATTGAACCCAGGTCTCCTGCATTCCAGGAGGATTCTTTACCAGCTGAGCCACAAGGGAAGCCTGGTATATTTATAATAAACCCTCATTAAATACTTACATGAAATAGTGAATAAATGAACATCAGCTAATTCATCACATAGTGTCTCAGGGAGTCATGCCAGGCTATTCTAACTTTTGCACTGTGTTTCATGAGCTGGTAGGAGGTCATTTTCATGTTTGGCCAGGCAACTCTGAGTGCATGACAGACGCTTTACTGTCTGAGCCACCAGGGAAGTTCCTCAACTATAGTCTGGAACAAATATTCCATCATGATTGGGTTTTGTGAGACACAGAGTGATAACTACCACTCACTGTGTAATTGCTAAGTAGATACTTGGTATATTTTGTTGGGAGCAGTTATATCGCTACATGTTCGTGCTGGCTCTGCCCCAAAGGCAAGGCTCTGAACACTCTGGATCATTTCTCATGGCTATGTTTTCAAGGAGCAAGCTTGAGAGATGAGGTAACGTTTCCCCCAGACAAAGAGTCGTCTTACTCCAGCTTCCTATAAAAGTAGCGAATCCCCCAAGCACAGAATTCCCCCATAACACAACCCACTGTGTGTATAGGCACCCACAGTGGGCTCTTGGTATCATCCCTGTGAGACTTGAGGTGTAAGCTCTCCATGAAAACTGACACAAAACTGTCTAATGCTATTGTCCTGAGTAATAACACCCTTTGTCTCTGACCCAGGAATCTCCTGTCTTCTACCAGCATGCAGGAAATAGTAACAAGTTAGCTTATTAGGCTGTAAGCAGGATAAAATCTCAGACTCTACACATTGCTTGGTACACATTAATGTCATATATATATATATGACATTAACTAAATATCACAATAGCCACAGGCAGTAGGTAGTTCAAGTAACCATATGTCATAGATAACAAAAGTTAGTTTCGGAACAAAGTTCAGAAACTTTCCAGAGATCATGCAGCTATTATATGGCAGAACCAAGATACTAACTAACATCTATCCTACCCCAAAAGTTATACCTTTGATTATATTTTCTTCCTAAAGCATATGAAGTAATGGCTAGGAAATCCCTTCCAAACTCTAAAGCATTATGCACATATGTTACTGTTATTAATGAAAATATAATTATGATGTGAGCTCTAGGAAATTGGCTCATGTCAACACATTTGTATTGATTTTCTGCTATGGCCCTAGCTCCCCATGGCAGACAGAGCTGCCCATTTAAACTTCTTTGGAGAACCTGGGCTGCGTAATCTTCATGCTACTGGCTACGTGACGTTGGACAGATAGTTGACATCTTTGTATCAGTCCAAACTCAGTTACGGAAACAGACACCATAATCGGTACTTTGGAGAGAAGGAATTTAATCCAGAGAACTGAGGATATACATGTTGGAAGCTGCCAGAGCAAAAAGGAACATGGCAGTTACTTCAGAGATAACTAGAGGAAATACCAGCCATCCAAGGCGGAGGGAACAAAGAGATGGGGCTGCCAGAATTGGCGTGGGGTGGGGTTGGTGTTCTCAGAGGGGCTGCCCTGCAAGATTGGCTCTCAGAGTTTTGAGGAGAGAGCTCCACCTGGCTGCTCCCGCTGCCCTTGAGAGGGTGTGGCAAAACAGACTACTGTGTATAAAATAGACAAGGACCTACTGCCTAGCACAGGGAACTCTATTCACTATCTAGTAATTACTTACAATGGAAAAGAATCTGAAAAAAAGTATGTATAACAGAATCACTTTGCTTTACACCTGAACTGTGAGTCAACTATACTTCAGTAAAACACCTAAACGAACAAACACTGGGAGTGGGGGAGTGGACATAGGCTGGCGGCTGGAGATGACTGCAGCTGCAGGAGCAGGGGAGCACGGAAGAAACTCTTTCCCTTTCTTTGGCTTTCTCTTCTCCATTGTCTGCCTTCTATTTGCTGAATAGGAAACCAGCTGGTTAAGGGTCCCAGGTGATGTAGCTTGCAGACTTCCGGCTGCATAGGGATTAGCGAGCATGCAAGGTGGAAGGATGGACGTGGGGCTGAGAAGCGGTAGACATGTAACAGACACAATTGCTTTGCCTCATCCCCTGTCTGTAAAATGGGGATAATATCTATCTCATTATATTCTTTTGGAGGATTAAATGAAATAATCCGTTGCTTGAGACTGATTGCAAGTGCCCAGTAAATGTAAGCAATTATTACTCTTATGCTAAGCTTGCTTTCTGAATAATCTGCCACCTTTGTCTGAGTTGGGGGAGGAGGGGGAAGCTTGGGTGTTATGCTTGCTTCAGGAATTCTCAGGCCAGCTGGGAAGCTGGTTTTGCTAAGCCCCATGCGGAGAACAGGCTTCAGAACACAGCACTCACGCTCGAGAGTCAAGATGGGAACCCTCTCCCCAGAGATCTTTAATTATCTGGTTGTCGGGATGGTGCTGATAGATGAAATGCCTGTCTGAGATGGACTCTGTGGTTGCTCTGATGTGGGATTCTCAGTTTACTTCATTTGTCATCCTGCTTCCTCTCTTTCTCAACATAAAGGCCCCCTAGCCTTTCACTTCCCTCTCTTGCAATTCTCTCCTCACAGAAGATAAAATGTCCTTGGCAAAGTCAGCCAGATTTGCATTAACACCCAGCTCCTCAATGCTTCCTTCTGGAGCACCCTCTCCGAGTATACAGCCAGCTTCAGTTAGCCTGATAATTCAGGATATCGATGGTCAAGTAGAAACAACAGAAGTTCACATCCCTACACCATGTTTTAGTAACTCTGTGACCTTAGGGAAATCACCTCTCTGAGCCTCAATTTCCTCATCTGTAAAATGAGCATGGGAATTGTATATGTATCATAGGGTTTCTGGGAAAATCAAGGACCCTAATCCATGTAAAACCCTAAACCCAGCATGCCTCACATTTTGTAAACCCTCGATATACAGTAACTATTATGACTGCCTATCTGCACTATGTTTTCCTTACATGAATTCCTGAAATAGAGTTGAAGGTACTAATTTATTTAATCCACAGATGTTTATTGGTCATCTGTGCAAATAATTGGTGAGCCCAAGATGAGCAAGAAGCAAACCTGACTTGGTGAAAACAGAATAGCGTTCTGGCCTTTAAGGTGCTAACAGTTTGGATAGTGGTGGGAAGGAGATTGGTCACATTCAGAAACACACTTGTGATATGGTGGGTGTGATCAGTGTTACAGTAGGGGTTGGCACAAGGGGCCACGGGGCTACCAGACAGATAGGAGACTGAAACAGGACCTGAGGGATAGGGAAGCCTTTCCATGGCCCAAGCGTGCATTTGTGTTAGCCTGGCAAAGTGTGCATGTATGTTATGGTAATGGACATTTATGCTGGTGTGTGTCTGTGTGTTGAGACGGGATGGGAGGTGGGGAGAATGAGGGTGTTTCCAAGCTGGTGATCTGTAAAAGAGAAAGCATAGCATGCTGAAGAATATGGAAATCTACATGGAAATCTATCTACATGGAAATCCTGTAGATGGTGAGGGCATACATTGGGCAGAAGTCAATAGCAGAGAGGTCGGCCAGGGCCAAGTTATGCAGCGCTTTACAGAGCACGTGCGGGACACAAGCTCCTGGACCTGTCTCGCATCCTCTCGGCTACCTCCTTCTTTCCAAAGGTACCATGTGTCTCAGATCACACTTCTATATATTTTATGACCTTTGTCTAACCAATACTCAACTGTCTCCTAAGACAGCCCTGACTTTGTTGAGGAAGGCAGTGTGTCCAGCTTGAAAAACTCCATTTTCAAGCTTCCCTTACAGAGGGAAATAGGCATAGCTAAATGCCGGTCTTCACTGACACTGATGTGTACAGCCTCGAGGTACAATGACCATAAAAAGCCAGAGTGTGTATTAATAAGATTTGTAACTCACTTCTAAAAGATTAGTAACAACAAACACTTGAAGCTTTGAGAGATGTGTTATCTTATGCAATGTCTAACTCAGGATAAACCCTTGACTGAATAACATTTTTATAAGAGCAATAATTAAAGAGAGTGTGCAAAATGGTAGGACACAAGAGACATGAATTCTGGTCCCAGCTCTAAAAAGTCTAATTGTAATTCTGAATGAGCGATTAGCTATCAAATCATACAGTTCCTTGGGAAAGTGGAAACAAAGTCTCTACTGTAGTACTATTGTGAAGATCAAATGAAATATGGTAATAGTAATGATGCTAGGTAATAGTCATCGAGTTTTTCATGTATTCAGGCAGTATTTTAAGCGTTTTACATGTATCATTTCACTTAAAACAGAACATGTTATAATAAACTATGAGTGCTACCATTTTATAGATACATGAAAGGAAACAGAGAGACTAATCACTCTGACAAAGTCAGAGCTTCTAGCCAGTTACAATCTCTGCCATCTGACTCCAGAGCCCAAGGTTACATTAAGACTAATCTTATCATGTAGTAGAGATTTTGAAAAGCCGTATACTACATCCAAAGGGAAAGATTGTTGTCATTTTCATGTGTGACTTGCATGGGCCACTGAGAATCGGAGCAAATAAAATATGCTAAAACATTCACCTTGTTAATGATGCCAGGGTTCAGTCTTTCAAAATCTGATATAGTTTCAGATTTCAAGTTATTTTGTAGTCATCTTTCTTTCTCTCTGCTTGCCTTTAGCATCTTTGATTTTGAATTCTGTGATTTTAATAAAGATTTTTCGTCTCTGAATTCCACATAATTTTGAATCTGAGAATTCATATCTTTTATGAATTATGAACAATTCTGGAAATGTCTTAGCCATTACCTATGTAGAATAATCTCTACTTCCTTCTGAAATGCTTATTAATTTTGATGAACCATCTTACTAATGTCTCAGTTTCTTAACCTCTCTGTTATTTTCCATTTCTTTTCATTCTTCACCACAATTAGTTATTTGATCATATTTACATTCCAGCTCACAAACTTTCTCTACAGAAACTTTCTTAATCTGCTTGAGAACTGTCTATTAAGTATTTCATTTCACTGGCTATTTATTTCCAAAAGATATTTTCCCTTCCCCCTTTTTAAAATTTGCATTTTCTGTTTTGATAGTGTCTAATTCTGTTCCTATACTTAAATGTTATTTTTACTGGAGATGTCATCAATTTAAACATACTGATTTTATTGTATCTGACTATTATATGAAGTTTTCAGTTTTCTACTGTACTTGCTCTATCGGCTAAATCTGGCTCATGATATGTTATTTTCTTACATATTTTGCAATTTCTAATCGAGAATTCATATTAGGTAATATTTTTCTGAAAGAGCCTAATGAACCTGGATCCAGGGTATCTCTTTTTGAGTGGTTTTGCTTTTGCCAGGTACCCCAGTGCTTTCTTTGCCATGATCATTTTTAAAGTTAATATCCCATTTTAAGAATTCCTGCTGGTTTATAGTAAAATCTAAACTGGTGTGAATATCCTCTCACTGACAAATTCTGAGGAGACTCACCCACAGTACCCCATCAAGAGCACAGGCCAAGGTGACAGAGCTCCATGTCATCATCCTTCATTAATAAGAAGATTTTCCTATTTTGTGTTTTTTCATGGAAGGACCAAAATGTATGTGTGTGTGTGTGTGTGGGTGTCTGTTCTAATCTCTCTGCCTTTGGTGAGGACCAGATGGCCTCATTTTTCGTCCTCCCAGAGCTTTAAAACCCAGACCCTTGGTTACCAAGATGGGCAACTTCCCATAAGGCAGCCAAGTGCCAGCTCTCTTTCTCCTTACTTCTGTTTTCAGTTCCCATGTTTCTGCTCCTAACTATGTGTTTATATTTTCTGTTGGAAAGGTTAGACTATCTAATTTGCCATACTGCTGTCCTCATCATTATAAACATCAATTGTTTTGTAGTCATAGAAATTGTTCTCTGATTGGACTCTTGATAACAGAAAGTTTAGGTTAATTCTAATAAAATCAATTTGTTTCTTCCTTTGTTAGGTGATTGAAGGACTAATTAGCATTATGGAGTAATTTTCTGTGCTAGAAATTATAGACTAATTCATATTCTTTATTTAATTTTGCATCTTAAAATGGGATTTATGACCATTTGTAGCTATATCGATTTCAGTCTAGGTCCACCACTTACTTGCTATGTGAGTTTGGTCAAGTTACATATATTCATTGTACCTCTGTTTTGTCATTGTAAAGAGAGCCGTGCTAACAGCAGGCTGTTACGGGAATTATGCAATAGATATACAGCATTCAGGAAAGGTCTTGGGCACATAGCATTTAGCAATTGTACTTCTTATCATTATTATTACTGCCTGTAGACGCAGTATAGTCATCATACATTTATTTCTGAGGATGTGTACATTGGTGCTGCTTTGTGTCCATACTACTTTGTATGCATGCTTTTAATCCAAATAAATTATCTTCAGATTTTTTTTCACTATAATTTTCCTGTCTAAAACCTTTAGGAGTGTTTTCAAGAGTTTGAGTCATCTTCCTCATTATGATAACACGTTAAGACAGTCCTTGATGTGGGGTTTCTTCTGTAGTTTCTAATTACTTAGATATTTCCACCCTTCCAAAGGAAGCTTTTACTTATTTTTAAATTGAGCTTGTATTTATAAACTAGCTTTGAGGCTCTGCTTTCATCTGTTTGTTCCAGGTGTTCTTTCCGTTCCCTCGAATGATTTTCCATTATGAGCAATTTGGTTTGTGATGTAGATCTTTTTGTCAGGTCTTTACATCAGTAACAGTGATGAACAATATACCCATGTTAGTTTTCTGGTCTTGGCATAGTACTTCTGTTACATAAGATATGACCATTGACAAAAGCTGAGTCAAGTGTTCAAAGAACTCTCTGTACCATTTTTGCAACTTCCTGTGAACCTGTAGTCATTTTAAAATAAAAAGTGAAAATAACCGTGTTTCAAAAGGAAAGTCAAAATGAGTTTTAAAGAAGATACCCAGGGACTTCCCTGGAGGTCCAGTTGTTAGGTTTCCTCACTTCCAATGCAGGGGGTGTGGGTTCGATCCCTGGTAGAGAATTTAGATTTCACATGCTACACAGTCATGGAATTTAGATTCCACATGCTACACAGTTGATTATAATGTGTATAATTCTATGCAGTTTTATCCCACGCATATTCATATAAGCATCATGATGCAAAATATAGAATTGTTTCATCACTACAAAGGAACTCCCACATGCTACCCCTTTATTGTCCACCTACCTTGGCCCTGTCCCCGGGCAACTACTGTTCTGTTTTCCATCTCTTGAGTTTTGTTTTGTTGAAGGTGTTATATAAGTGGGATTGTTATAGTGTGTTACCTTGTGAAATTATTTTTGTTTTTAAGTGTGATTCCCTTAAGATCCATCCTAGTTTTTCACCTTTTATCTATAATTTGACCCTTTTTATTGATGGAGTGGTATTGCATCCTGCAAATATACCAGACTTTATTTTTCTGCTCCTCTAGTGAGGGAGACTTCAGTTGTTTCCACTTTCTGGCAATTAGAAATAGGACTACTATGGACATTCCTGAACAACTTTTCATGTGAAAGTCAGTTTTCTTTTTTTTTTTTTTTTGATAAATACCCCAAAGTACAATTGCTGAGTAGAACAGTTGATACATGTTTAGTCTTTTAAAAAAAATTGAAATGTAGCTGACATACATTTGTGTTAATATATATTTAGTCTTATAGGAAACAGCCCAGTTATTTTCCGGAGTGACTGTACATTCCTCAACCAACAATGTGAAAGAGAACTGCTATTTTTGATACAATGATATTTTCTCCTTTAAGAAATCTCTGAAAATCCAGATTTTAAAAAATAAAGGACCTGTCTGACAACGAAAACATTCTCCACTTAGATTGTGGTGATGTTTGTATAGCTCTGAATATACTAAAAATCCCACTGAATTGGGTACTTAAATGGTGAACTTTACGGCTTGTGAGTTAAAGCTCAATAAAGATGGTAAAAAAGTAAAAGGATATTACAAGAAGGGATCTAATTCTATTACCAAAAAAACCTCATTCCTTCACTAAATCTCTAGTATTAAGAATTGACCATATGGCAGGCATTACATGGAATGCTTCACAGTATACACATCAACTCCTGACTTATCTATTGACAGCTAGCATGTCATTTAACCATTCTCAACTTCTGCATCCTTTTCTATAGTAAAATTACCTTCCTTTATGAGGATTAAATGAAATAATGCATATAAAGCCATTTAGAATGCTGTCTGCGTAGTATCATCATTCTCATATTAAATTCATGAAAAGACATTTTCATCTTAGCAGTTCATGACAGTCTGGTAACAGTATTATGAGAAAAAAGAGCCATGTGTATTAATAAAAGATGACATATTTTCCCATTGTATATGCAGGAGGACAAAGGAAGCAGCTGCTGTTTGCTGATCATCTACTATGTACCAGGGACTGTATTTATGAGCCACTCTTCTGTGCCTTTAATACAAACACTGCTCCACTATGGGAGTAGCAGTATCTCCATGTAATGGAAGAGGAAACAAATGCAAAAAGCTTAAGAAAACTTTCCAGTTTCATAAAGCAAGTATTTGATGTAACCAAGGTAGCGAACCAGGTCTGTGTCCCAAGTTCATGTTTTTCTACTTTTCATGGATGAAAGGAACTACTATAAATTAGACATTTTCTTCAAACACCGCTATTAACTTAGGGTATGTAGTCCTTGTAGCTTTTCTTTCCTATTTATTCAGAAACTAAAACTCAGCATAAATTGTTGGTGGTTGGGGTCTGAGATATTTTTAATATTTTTAATTTGGACACAATTTGTGTATCCTTATGGGAGTTCAGAAAAAGTACCAAGGTTTTGTTCATTTTTGGATTTCCAACTGTTTGGAGCTTGAATCCAGAGTTAAAGTGCAAAAAACAGAAGTGCTGGTGGGAAAGCCCATGGCCAGGAGTGCTCGGGAAGAAGTGAAGAGAGAGATCCTGGAGACTGGAAAAAGGCAAAGCACCCCCTGCCAAACTGAATTAAAAAATGAAACGAAAACAAAAACAGAATCCCACGCCAAGAAGAAAACAAAATTGTTTGCAATAGTATGACAGCGAAGCTATTTCTCAAGTTTATTCACCCGTGGATTAGTCTTGAGTTCTTTCTCTTTCTTCTGTAAATTCCTTTGTCTTCAGAAGCTGCCAAGTGTTGTAATGGAAGCAAAGACAGGACTCTAATGTCAGCCAATTTATTGAGGAAAGACAACAAAGAGAAGCTGTTTCTTTGTAGTGAGCCTCAAAGATTATACCACCCATTCCTCAGGTTTATGGAGGAACTTGGCTGCAGTTTTCTGCTGAAAAGAAACAAGTGCTTGGAATTCCACTTGGAAAACTTAGATCTTCCTGATTTCTGGATCAACACAGGGGCAAAAATCCCAGTGAGCACTTGCATCAATGTGAGACAGAAGATCTTTGGTTAGGAACCCACTAATTGATTTTAAGGGCTCTAAGTGCCTGGTTTTGTGTGTTGGCATGTTATAACTTATCTTATTTTCCATTATTTTATTTACCGTGAGCAGGAGAAATGAGGTCTGATTCTCATATGATTCAAAAAAACCAAACCCAACAGTCTTGGATTGGGTTAGGAAGTTCTCTAAACCATGAGAAATGACCTCAAAAGTGGCCAAAAAACCCAACAAGAATGAAAAATGGCATGCTGCAATTTCCAGGAGGATACTGGAGAGATCGGCTTCAGACGCATTTTATTTTGCATTGTTATTAATGGCTTGGCAAGAGGATGTAAACCTATTATGGCAATTATAGCTGCAGATGAGGGTAAATAGGATGGTGTTAGAGACACTAGTGAGGAAGAAACATAGTACAGAGCAACCTAGAGAGATTAGAAATATGGGCAGGAAATGAACAAATGAGATCAGCCTGGAAAAGTAGAAACATGCATCTGGAGAAATACGTAATTTGAAAAACAGAGAGGTACTTAAAAGAAGGGTCATACTTGGAAAGCAACAATGGTAAATGAGCTTTGGAGCGGATATCAATTTGGGATATGTTTGTAACATAATGGAAAAATAATACGAAGGCCTGGTGTTCAGATAGCCTTTTGGAGTGCTTTAAAAAAAAAAAGGGCATTTCCATTATCTCATTTGATCATCAGCCCAAAGAAGTTGGAAGCAAATAATTCAGTCTCCATTAAAGAGAGGTTAAGTGAGTTGCTTAAAGTCAGGCAATTTGTTCATAAAATAGACTTGGCTAAAAGGTGGATATCTTGACTTGTTGTTGTATTTTTTCTCTTTTCATGACGACACCTTGTTATTATATCTTAGAGCTCGGAATAGTAATTGTTTCTGGCTTAGCATTTACCCATCTCTTTCTGATATTGTACATGATTTAATTTCATCTGAGACTGAGCATAATGTTACTAAAGCTTTAGACAGGGCATGAACCCCACCCTCCCCCACACCCCTACCTGTCTTTCCAGGATGAAGTGCTGCAGTGTAGGATGGGCGATGGATCTCTGGCTTAGGAGCCAGAACCCTACACTAACAGTGTAGATTTCCAGGTGGGCAAACGGTGTGCCTTCTCTACTTGTGTATGTTTTAACTGGTAGGACTGAGTGGGTTGATTGCTTCTGTAGTCTTATGGAATCGATCTCTTTGAAGTTCTGAAAAAACTGAAAAAAGAATGAAACTATTGCAAGCAGACAGAGACAGAGAAGCCTGAGAGGTGGCAGGGAGAGGGGGAGAGACCTCGACACAGGTGCATGTGATGTGTGGACTATGGACAGTTGTTAGCATATGGCAAGCAGGCAAATTTACATTTTCAAGGATCTTCATTGCAAAACCTTCCTCAGGCTCCTCTCTCATGCTCTTGTCAGTTCTTCTCTTAAAGTTGACTGTCATTTTCTTTTCTTCGGTAATGCAGTGTGAGTTTTGGTACACCCTCATCTGCCCCTTTTTGTGGATGGCAGGTAGCAATCACTTAACCTTTCTGGGTTCTGCCAAGGTCATGATGGCCTCTACACACATGGGTGGGCTCCTTGCAGCCAAGAAGCTGATTCCTTCATCCCATCTCCTTAGTTGATTAACCTGTAGGGTAATGCGTGGTTCAAACAGAGCCAGCTCCTTCCGGTTGGGAATCAGAACCAAGAGAAACTCCTCTGATTCTCTCAGTATGATTAGAACAAAGAAATATGGAGTGACTGAATGTTTAGAGAAGTGTGGCTGATGTTAACAGTGAATGTCTGTGAGGCCTCAGAAGGGAAAGGAGGTGCTTGCTGACAGATCCTGATTCCAGTCTGGCTGCTTACACTGAATCTTTTTAATACAGTCTCTCCCCCTGCCCAGCTACCACCACCACTTTAAAAAATTGTTTTATTGAGATTTGCTGTAACTTTTCAACAAGATGTTTTCACTAAGGGTCAACCAAATTAACATTTGTTGTATGTATGTATGTGTGCATGGATCCATGTATGCATGTATGTATGTTGGTATGTATCCATCCACGGTGGTCATCTAACAAGTGTCTCATGAGTGCCTTTATGTGCTAGGCACTGTGCCGGCACCAGAACACCGTAATGAATGAACAGAGCCTGACCCTCAAGGATCATGAGGAAGACGGGGAACAAAGCAGATAATCATCACCCACCCTATAAGCACGGAGCTGCAAGCTGGCAGAGGCTCACGGGAGCACCAGGGGTCACTGGACAGGGGTCAGGGGAACCTTTCTGGAGAAGATAGGGGCTGAGTTGATCTTAAAGGGTTATTTGAAGATTCCCAGTTTAAGAAAGGGATGATTGTTTCAGGCACAAGGTATGACATGGGTCAGCACTTGTAGACAGCCGCATGACATGAGAGGAACTCTGGGTTCTTAGAGTGATGGGAACATAAAGTACAATCAGGACTGAAGAATGATGAAGCCCAGAGATGAGCACAGAGGCCAAGGATGGGAAGTTTTGTCTATCATGTTTGGAATCTTAGACTTTAACCTGAGAGGACTGGGGAATGATTGGAGGCTTCCATACAAGTAAGTGAAGAGAGGACATTTAGCTGAGACCAGAATGGTAAGAAGGACCCAAACTGATTGAGGCTGATCAAGCAGAGGGAGCAGGCAGTGCAGAAGCACTCAGGGCTAAGACTCAGGTTTCTGGTTAAAGACTAGGTGAAGTGAGGTATCACTAGCTAGGTCACAAAGCATTGGAGAAAGTGCAGAAGGTTCTGGAACCTACTTGAGACATGAGTGTTTCAGTTTCCCTGGGAATCACATCGTAAGACAAGATTAGCATGAAGAAAGGTTTCTATGGGATGCCCTCGAGATCAACAATAGTGGATGGGAAAGGCGAGGAAGGGAAGGAAGCAGAATTGAGTAGAGGGAAAATGCAGCATCAACAGAAACCAGAACTGGCCCTGCCAGGAGGTCTAGAAAGAGGATAAACCTTCAGCTGTCAGTCAAGTTGGGCTCAGAGAGCCAGGCCTCAACTTCTCATCTCTGTCCTTGGATGTCGGCCCTCCCAAGGCTGTGTCATCTTGGGCAAGGTGGATCGCCTTAGGTGAAGCAACATGCAAAGGTGGCTGACGAGTGAGAACCTCTGCTGGTGGCACCTGTGTAGCTGGGATCATAAGCCCTTTCCTGCTGAAGAAGGATCTGGGTGGTGGACCGCAGGGCCCACTGCAGGGGTGTGGAGGTTCTGGTGGCTTCTCAGGTAGAGATACCCCTTTTGCTTTTGGATGTTAGAGCTTGAAGCCAAGAAAGGAGGTCTGGCTGGAGAGAAGACTGGGAGGCAGTGTAATATCAGTGATGAGAATGCTTGACCTTTGGGGGGTCATATGCACCCTTTTGAGAATCTGAAGAAAACCAGAGACTCACCCTTTCCTGGAAAAAAATGTGCCAAAATATATACCCACAGAATTTTTTGGCTTTCTTTGTGTCTGTTTCTGTCTTGTATATAGGTTTCATTTGTGTCATTTCTTTTTATATTCCGCATGTAAGGAATGTCATGTGATATTTCTCCTTCTCTGTCTGACTTACTTCACTCAGTATGACACTCTCTAGGTTTTTGGCTTTCCTTGGACTGGGTTCACTCAATAACACTCTCTACCCTGAGAAACGTCATGCAGTATTTTAATTAATCAGATTAATCAATCCAGTTTCTTGGAGCATTCAGAGAATATCAGGTACTGTCCCTTTATTTTACATAAAATGAAAGTGTTAATTGCTCGGTCATGTTCAGCTCTTAGCGACCCCGTGGACTATAGCTTGCCAGGCTCCTCTGTCCATGGAATTCTCCAGGTAAGAATATTGGAATGGATAGCCATTCCCTTCTCCAAGGAATCTTCCCAACCCAGGGACTGAACCCAGATCTGCATTTCAGGCAAGCTGTTAACCATCTGAACCACCAGGAAAGCCCATTTTATATAATCTTCATACCATATAAGTTAACCATATTGCCCCATTTTACAGAGGCAGAAACTGAGTTTAAATAAACTTATCTGGAGGCACTGTTGTTAGTAGGCACCACAGAGCTTAGAATTGCAGTCTATGTCACTAGCATTGTTGGATTCCATTTCTGAGCTCCATAGTTGGCTTTCTGTACATCCCTGGGGACCAGTCATTAGGTTTATGGACAGACACTACCCTCCAGCAGCTGTTGGGGTGCAGAGACCTGCATTCCTGGGAAGGAGAATCTACTGCTGGCATCAGGCAGATGGCTCCAGAGTGTAGGGGAGGGCAGCACTGGCTAAGACTCCCAGGGTGATGTTAGCTTGAAGGTGGTCCAAGGTCATAGGAGTTTGGCAAGGGAGGGGGACCAGCCATTCCCTCACTCTGTCCCTAGTGGTGGGCAATTGGCTGCCTCAGATGTTTTTCTCTTGTATGGACGTTGTGATGGAAAATAGCCCACCTTATGGTCTCAAGTTCACTGGCTAGTTACTTTCTATGTTACTTGAAAAAAAAAATGCCATAGAGGTGTCATTAGTTCTGCCCTTACTTCTAAGAGCCTTTACCATCTTTTTATACTAATTAATGAGAAGTCATTTAGCAAGACCATAGCAAATCAGTCATCACAAAGTGAATGAGTCAAACTGGCCTTCTGTGGCAAACATATTGGGTTGGCCAAAAAAGTTCATTTAGGTTTTTGGTTACATGGAGTGGGAAAACCTGAACAATCTTTTATCTGAGTAGGATCTTTTACAGTGCTTTGTGATAAAGTAGTTTCCTATGAGAACCTTTCATAGTCCCAAGGTTTTAAGTGAGGAGACCTTGCATTAAAACATTAGAAAAGCTTGAGGGTTTAGAGAGAAACTCAACTTGATGCTGATAAAATAGACAGTATGCATTCACCTTAAATTTTATTCTAAATGTATAAAATATTCAGTAATCTTTTCTCTTCAAGATACCCCTATGAGTGATTTGCAGAACTCCTGCTTAGAAAAAGAAAATGGCCCTAATTTTAACTTCAATTTTAGTCAAAGCTGAGTCAAGGCTATGTGGGTGTTTATGTACTTGTTTTCCACAGTGGCATTAGCTTAAAACCCTCATCACCACAGATCCATTGTCCCACTGTCCAGCATCTCATTATACATGACTTTCCCTCTTGCTATAGAGAATCCCCATCAAATATATAAAGTAGGCAAGTGTCAATAACAAAATGTCTTTATCCATCTTGTCAGCAATACTTTAGGGTTTTTGGAGGTCACTGGAAATTATTTGTGGGTATGAAATCATGAAAACAGGACTTGGTTACATTTAAAAATATATATTAATTAATTATGCATACCTTGGAAGATGCTCAGTATATAGTACTGTAAGTCCAGACAGTCCTTATCTGTTTTGGTTATGATTGCAGCAAAGAAGCAAGAATCAAATTTGGCTGGGGCCTAGGGTAATCAGGGGTTCTCCATTTTTATCCACTCACCAATATTGGGACTCCAAAACCTGTTCTTTTAATCATTCTGTGCCACCATGATAATATGCACCAGCAACTGCTTTTTAATCAATCAACTCATCTTTTTGTTTCATCGGACCTGTTCTTTCATGATTGTGTCAACCTATCCACTCAGCTCTTCTACTGACCCATTTTACAGATGAGGCAAACTTAGAAGATGTTCAGACTCATTCCAAAGTCAACTAATTGGAAATGAATTTGGAAAATCTCAGTTTTTCCTCTGTTTCACTCTCTGGCTCTCACTTCTTATGTTTACTACCTCCAATAAAAAATGAGTGCCTGGATCTTAAAAAATGTCGAGGCACTCTGCCTGGGGCCAGGTCAGTGTTTGTCTGGAGTCAGAAATCCAGGATTTCACTTGGGATCAGTGCACACAGATGACCAGTCCAAGAAGGAAGTGCTCATTCATTGACATACCAGTGGCATGCGAGAGGAGCTTGTTTTCCACTCCACTGTTCCTTTGGGGATTTGCTCAGAGAGACCTGTGACTGCACCCTTGGGCATATGTCTCTACCATTCCTATTTCTCTGAAAAGATAGGGAGCCAGAGGTTGTTGAGGCCCTAGAGCATTCGCTACAGCCAAGTACAGGAAACTGGAGGGAAAAAAGAACACAAAAGACACACAGCCAAAGTCCCTTCCTGGAGACGGGTGGGAAACCTGGAAAATGCAAGCTGGGGTTGCAGCCTTGCACTTGGGGGTTGGCTTGCTCTTTTGAGCCTCTGTCCAAGAGTGAGTCTCACATCCCTCATTTCGGGGTGAGCTGTTGTGCTGGGCCCGGAGAGACCTAAATTCAATCACATATGTTTCCATTCAGCCCAGAGGTGAAACTGATTGCACATAACCAGAGATCCTGCAGCATCAGCCCAGGCTCTCAAACTGACTTTTAGCAGAGGGTCAGGGAGTTCCAGGGAGAAGGCAATGGCACCCTACTCCAGCATTCTTGCCTGGAAAATCCCATAGACAGAGGAGCCTGGTAGGCTGCAGTCCATGGGGTCGCTAAGAGTCGGGCACGACTGAGCGACTTCACTTTCACTTTTCCTTTTTATGCACTGGAGAAGGACGTGACAACCCACTCCAGTATTCTTGCCTGGAGAACCCCATGGATGAAGGAGCCTGGAAGGTACAGTTCATGGGGTTGCACAGAGTTGAACATGACTGAGGAACTACAGGTTTGCACACTACCACGGGTTTGCACACCACCACAGGTTTGCACACCACCACAGGTTTGCACACCTTGCTCATGCTAATAGAAGTTTGATTTGGAATAAGCCCCTGAGAATACTTTTCTTTGGCTATCACGTTTTTTTTTTTTTTTTCTTTTTTTGGCTTATGTGTTTCAAGGATAGGATTGTTTGTCAGGTTATTTCTGTGTATTTAATATGTAAACATCTAATAATAGCAGGTGAATCATCGCTTTGATTTTCATTCTGTGACACTGGAAGTTGATGCGTAAGGTTTCCTTTGTTTGAAATGTAGGTAAAATTAATGGACCCAGATGACTTAATGGGCAGTTCTGAGATTAAATGTTTACTCACATTAGAATAGCCTGTGTATTTCACAAAAGCCTTGTGTGTGGCTTTTGCCCCTTCACAACTCTTTTCTGTTTTGCGGCTATGTTTTTCTTCATCCCTCAAATCAGGACCAGGGGGAATATTTACCCTTAATTATCTAGCAAAATATAAATGTATTTTTTAAAAATAGAATTTTTCAATAGTCAAAACTGTGTGAATTACCAAGCACTTATTTTACATATTTGAGGGATTAAAGGGAAGACAGAATAGTCTTGACTTTCCCCTGCATTCAATTAATTTTCCCTCATTGATTCTGCTCTTTCAAGCCTTATAGCAGAGTTGGAGACTACAAAGATAAATAAGACATAGTCCCTGACACAAATGAATTCAGCAAATAGTAACCAGAACATTAAAAAATAACGGTAGGAATGTTGTTGTTGTGCTTAAGTTGCTCAATTGTGTCCGACTCTTTGCAACCCCATGGACTATAGCCCACCAGGCTCCTCCATCCGTGGAATTCTCCAGGCAAGAATACTGGAATGGGTTGCCATGCCCTCCTCCAGGGAATCATGCCAACCCAGGGATCGAACCCAGGTCTCCCACACTACAGCTGGATTCTTCACCATCTGAGCCATCATGGAAGCCAGCTGCCATCTAATTAATTTAGTTTGTGCTAAGAGCTTTGCATGAATAATCTTATTTAATCTTCAATATATCTACTGTCCTTTGGCCACCCCACCCTCCATACTTGTGCCCTGCTTTCTCTCACAACCAGCTTAGATCCCATGCTTTACCCTCAGTTCCCTGAGTTTCCTTCTCCCTTCTCAGCACTCATCTAGCAAAACCCTGGTGAAATTCCACAGGCTGCCTGCTGCAGAACTGCATGTATACAGCTGTATATGACTAGAGGCATACTTCCTGGTCTCTCTTGAAATTTATGGTTGCTACCTGGGACGGGGGAGATACTTAGTCCTGCCAAGGAATCATACCGTATTTCTGTAGTTCCTTTATTCTCCTAATAACTGATTTTATCCCAGCTCCTCACCCCTCTTAACTTTCAGTACCTTTTCTCCCAGACTGTCTTGGCTGATGGCAGAGAAAACAGACACAGTCAGAAGAGAACTGCTATAAACTCCCTCCATGAAATTTACCTAGCTGCCCATCTCTGCGCCAGTGTACTCTAACCCTCTGGGTACTGGTGGGGGAACAGTCTTTGCTCTTGAGTAAGGGCACGCCTTCCATCTGAACACTAGGTGTCACGTGGTGTCCCATTTCTCTCCCGCATCGTGAAGTGACCCCTTCTTTCTGAATCAGCCCCACTGACATTCAACCCTGCTGGGCTATTTCCTTCATACTGGATTCCACTTTCTCTAGTTACTGCTCTGTATCCTTGTCCCTGTTTACAAAATATCCCTTGAAAGTATTGCTTATATTTGGGATATCCCATTTACACTTTGATTTTTCTCTTGGAAATGCTCTAATCATGTATATATATATTTTAAGAATAGTCTTCATTCTTTCTTTTATTTTTTCTTGGGCGGGGGGCTACATTAGGTCTTCGATGTGGCTCACAGGATCTTCCCTATGGCTAACGGGCTCTCCAGCTGTGGTGCTCGCTCAGTATTTGCAGACTTAGTTGCCCTGCAACATGTGGGATCTTAGTTCCCAGACCAGGGATCGAATAGCATCCTCTGCATTGGAAGGCAGATTCTTAGCTACTGGACCACTAGGGAAATCCTTTCAATCAGATTTCATCCCCACAGCTTTGTTAAGACTGCTCTGACAACACACACAAATACATAGTGGATGCGCAGTAAATATTACCTGTGGAATTTACTACTTGCTCACACACACTCTCTCACACACACACACGTAAAACACTGTAAGATGGGTATGAAGATACTCATTCTGTAGGTGCTCTGGACAAGGCCCTTGGTGATTTCACACAGTGACAAATTCTCAGCTCCCCTCGGTGCTTGACCTTTCAACAGCATGTGAACACTTCTTCTTATTTGAAATAATTTTTATTTCTTGACCTTCACAGCACTGTACTCTCATGGTGTCCGGGCTGTCTCATTGACCTCTGTCCCTGCTGGTTCTTCTGTTAGCCCCGGGATACTCACTTACCTCAGAGCTCCATTTCTGTTCATGTCCTTGGCCAGCTCATCCAGAGTCGTTACTTTAAATAACACTCAGAGGTTAACCGCTCCCACATTTGTATCTCTGGCCTAGCTCTTCCCTTCGATTTCTGATTTCGAATATCAGCCTGCCTGCTCCCCATCTCACTTAGGTGTTGAATAAGAATGTCACACACATATTTCTGACTTTCCCTCCCAACCCCATTTCTCCTACAACCCCCCTCATCTTTCCAGTTGCTGCTGCTAAGATGCTTCAGTCGTGTCCGACTCTGTGCGACCCCATAGACACGAGGCTCCCCCGTCCCTGGGATTCTCCAGGCAAGAACACTGGAGTGGGTTGCCATTTCCTTCTCCAATGCATGAAAGTGAAAAGTGAAAGTGAAGTCGCTCAGTCATGTCCGACTCTTAGCAACCCCATGGACTGCAGCCTATCAGGCTCCTCTGTCCATGGGATTTTCCAGGCAAGAGTAGTGGAGTGGGGTGCCATTGCCTTCTATAATTTTTTATTCTTGATTTATCCCTTCCCTAGGATGGAAGCTTCATTAGGGCATCTTGTCTATTTTATTCAAATATTTGTATCCCTAGTGCCTGGAGACCATAATAGGTACTCAATAAGTATTAGTTGAATGAATTAATAAATCATCACAAAAATATTATGTGGTAGGTCATAAGATGCTCATTTAGAGATGAGGTAACCAAGACTCAGAAGGCTGAAATAATCTGCTGAAGATCATAGAAATAGGAACTGGATGACTTGGAATATGGACTGAGGTTCCTCTATTTCCAAGTCCAGATCTTTAAAGCAGTACAACTTCCTGGGTTCTAGTCCATAGTTTTCTTATGAATTCAGTATCAATTTTCAAAAAAAATTCTTTAAATTAACGTAAGGCTTTTGATCTTCTCTTACACTTTGAGGGCAACTCATTTCAAAGTCACAGCTCTCTAATCACTGTTCAGGTACCAGATCTATTTTATAGTCATTCCTTGGCCCATTTATTGCGTTGGATTTAGCAAAATGATTCCTCACTGTCTTGAATTCAGTTGCTCTGAAATCCAGAATCAGGAAACCCTAAGAAGGCTTAGAGGAACAAAAGTAGATCTTCTTAAATGCCCTTTAAGGACATTTTAAGAACAGGACACTCTAAGAACTTTAAGAACAGGTAAGTTCTTCTTCCATCTATTTACTCTTTCTTCAGACACAATTTGAAACATTTTTACATTCACTCACCTAAGAATTACTGAGCAATTTCTGTGGGCATGGCCCTATTTCACACACTCAGGACCCATCGGTAAATAAAACACACACATTCCTTGCCCTCAGGGAGTTTACATTCTAGCGACGAGAAGGAAGATAATCATTAACATATCATGTGAGCAAGACTACTGTGAAGATAAATAAAGCATAGAAAGGGACTAACAGGTGGCACATTGTGTTCTCTTGAATAAGGGTATAAAATAAACTCCCTGAGACCCAGGATATTATTATTATCTTTTTAAAAAAAATATTTATTTGGCTACATCAGGTCTTAGTTGTGGCACACGGGACCACTTCATGGTGGCACACAGACTCTCAGGTTGTGGTGTGGGCTCCAGAGAACACAGGCTCAGCAGTTGTGCATGGGCTTAATGCTCCACGCACGTGGGACCTTAGTTTCCGGACCAGGGATTGAACTGGTGGCCCTTGCATTGCAAGGCAGACTCTTAACCATTGGGCCACCGGGGAATACTTATCATCATCAGTATTATTATTCATATCTGTAGCATTAGATCCTAGGAAAATAAGTAGTATACACAGGATAAATGCTGAATATTGTGAGAATGAACGAATGCATAACCATGAGGAAGAGAGCCCAGTTAGAAGGTTACTGTGGTAGCTCAGGTGGTAGCTGCTGCTGCTAAGTCGCTTCAGTCATGTCCAACTCTGTGCGACCCCATAGACGGGAGCTGGTGGAGCCTAAACACAGAGGGAAGCTTTGTAGATGGAGAGAAGAGATCATAGTGTGTACATATGTAATAAACCCAATACTATTTCCAACCTTAAAGTTGGACGTAAACTGCAAATTGAATTGTACTGAGGAAGAGAAGTCAAAGTTTGGACAATGCCAATCAAGCTTTGGCCCGAGCAATAAGAATAAAGTAGCCTTGACTGAGGTGTGGAAATCTATGGATGTGGTAAGTTTGGTGGCCAAAATTAAGTTTCTTTGGGACTGTAAATTAAGTCTCTCTGCATCTCCCTCTCATTCTGTCTTTGTTTCCTGAGATACCTAAAGCCAAATACTGCTGTGTATCCAAGGAAAACCATTCAGTCATTCTTCTGTGGAAAAGAGCAAAAATCCATGCTGGTTCCACCCCTCACTCTCTTGGCCAGACACAGAGGCATCTTGTGTGGATCGCTGCCTTTCTTCTTACTCCTTGAATAAGAAGGACACAGCCAACAACGGCTTTTCCTTTCAAACTCATCTCAGACACTTGATTTTGATTTAAAAAAGAGAAAGATGATTGAAGGGGATGAAAGGGGAAAAAATAGGGTTTGTTGTACATTTCTGCTCATGGCAACAGCTTGAACCGATTAGCTGGTTATTATGCATTCTTGTGCATGGCTTTTCACAGCAGTCTGATCCAGAGAAACATCTCAAGTCCTTTTCTGCATGGCTTTTTGCAGGCAAACCTGACCTCAAAGAGATTAACCAAGCCTTGTAATTTGAAAGAACAGACATACCCAAAATCATCAAGTGATCAAAAATATGGTATAAATAAATTATTTAGCAGAGAGTGTTCTGGATTCTAATGATGGTAACAGAGGAGATAATTACCATGCAAGAAAGGGAGGAAAAAAAAAAACCTGACAAACCTGCTAAATTAAAAAAGAAAAAAAAAAAAGAAGGAAGACAGTGGCATTTCTTTAGGATTGTAAATGTCCCCTACATATATTTTGCTTTTCCTAAGAAGAACTTGCAAGATCCCTTTAAACAAGTTTAGGGCAGTAAAATCAATGGGAAAGATTTGGACCTCTGCAGGGTTGCATAGTATGCAGTTAATTCTCTTTTTACTCTGTTCTAAATATAATCCTGCTCATTTGCATGCCAATCCCCAGAATGCTTTGTAATTTCACAACTCTTGGCTAGTGGTCTCAGCACTTATGCTTTCAGAACAAAGCAAAATGTTTAGGGCGTGTCTTTGGCTTTAGTCTTTTTTTTTCTTTTTTCCCCCCTCTGCTTTGCAAAGAGTACAGAGAGGTGACCTTTTCTTGGCATTCATTCTGCAAGCCAAAGGATCACAGAAATAAAGTGGAGAATGCTGTGGACTTTTCCTGTGAAGACTGCATTCAGTCTAGTTACCCATGAATAACCAGCCACTTGGATTAACTCACTCGAGTGAGTTTCAGGGGGGTTTGGCCTGCTCTTTAATTATGTGACCAGGCTGGTTCATTTTAGATTTAGGAAAAGCCTAAACCGAAGTATTCTCTCATTCTCCCGATGCTTTATGTAGCTTCTTTATTGCAAAGGAAGCCTTTAACTTAATGAAAAGATGTCCGAAAGTGTGGTTGGTGGCCTGCCTTATAGAAATGTGAATTCAAGTTCCCTAATACAGACCTAGTCATGCTCAATGATAATCTGCGGAACTTCTGTGTGTGCGTGTGTGGCGGGGGGTGGGGGGTGGTTAGGATTCATAAGCGGGTGAAGTGATCATAAGAGACTGGAGAAGGGGACTTAATGATTTTTGCACAGCAAGCCATTGTTGTTGTTGTTATTCAAATGGTGTTTTTGGGTGTGTCTTTTTTTTTTCCTGGAGAGTTTAGAAAGCTCCCCCATCTGACCATCTCTCAGCCCCCAGCCTATTTCCTCCAAACATGCCTTCCTTGGCCGTTTAATTGAAGCATATAGCAAAATAAGAATATATTCCAGCACCGAAAGATCGTGTCTTTTGCTCCTAATAGCCCACTTACCTTTGTCTCTCAGCCCTACCTAAAGTAAACTCGGGACTGTGACCAGCACACATCCGACGGCTCACAAAAACCACGGCTGCGCAGTAACGCGCCAGGGCTTCTGCCTTCTAACTACAGGTGTTTTCTGCTTCTTGCTCACGGAGCAGCATTACTGCTGTTTCATCGATTCTGAGAGCCAGACAGTGGAATTCCTTTAAAGCACATTATTTCGAGAATTATGTTTACAATACAGAGAACAGCTTTTGGTAGCCGACACGGGGCCCCCTCGCAACCTTCCGAGAGTGAGGGTTACTTCGCATTTTTTAATCTCCATTTTCATGGTCTCGGGATAGCAGCGGCTGGCCAGGCTGCACAAAGTCGGCGCGGTTCTCGGCTTTCTAAGGGGATCGCGCCGGCTGTTTATACACTCGGCGACCAGCAGAGGCGGCGCCCGGCTTCCGCGGTAACAAAGGCAGCGGCTGAGGCATTCAGCCCGCAGGGTGGCGGAGGAGAGCGGGTGCTCGAAGAGAAGCCCGGAACCGTCTTCTTTCTGAAACGAGGGTGGGGAAGGTGGGAAATCGGATCAGAGTCAGGTCGGAGGCGTGGGCTTGGCCCGCGGGGACGAGAGGGCGACGCTGGTGCTTCTCTGCCGACTCTGGGGACTGCAGTATCCCCGCCCCGAACAGTCCCTCGCGCCCCCTGGTGGCGGTGGAGCAGGCTGACTCTGCTGCACTCGCAAGTCACCAGAAGGAAAAAAAGGAAGAAAAAGAAAAAGTGGGTGAGGCAGATGCAAAGAGGAAAATCAATAGGGATAAGAGAGAAGAGGGAGGAGTCGCGGATCAGCCATTCTTGTTTTACGGGGTCCCAGCTGGTACCGCAAAAGAAAAAAAAAAAAAAGCCCGGGTGTGAACGCGAGTGAGGAGAGTGTGTGTGTGTGTGTGTCTGTGGAGCGGGGGGGGGGGGGGAGGTCGGGGGTGAAAGGGGGACCAGGGAGATTTACTATTGTCTCTGGCAGCCGCCGCGGGAGCCGGGGAGGGGGGCGGAGGCGAGAGGAGGCGGCGGCCGCGGCCAGCGCACCATTCGCTCCACCTGATCTCGGGGCGCTGTGCGCTGAGGAAGACGCGGGCGAGCAGGAGCAGGAGGAGGGAGGCAGGCAGCTGCTGCAGCCACCGCCGCCGCCACCATGTCCTACCAAGGCAAGAAGAACATCCCGCGCATCACGGTGAGTCGGACGCCACTCCGGCTCGCTCGCTCGCTCGCTCGCTCGTTCCCGGCTGCTCTGCAGGGGCTTGGATCCTGCCGGCTTCCCCGGGCCAGTCCCCAGGGAGGGACCGGGACCCGGGGTCCGGGGGGGTGGAGAGAGGCGGTCAGTCCAGCCGGCGCGGCGGGGCGCCACCCAGACGGAGCGACCCTGGGGTTTGGGGAAAACCAAACAAAGAGGAAACCCAAACAGTGACAGTGGCGTGGAGAACTTCGGGTTATTTATCTTCCTTTCCCACTGCTGGGTAGTTCCCAAATAACAGGCCCTCCGTCGACCCGCGCGCCACCTGGGTCGTCCATGTGAGCTGCCCCCGGCGAGACATGATTTTTTTTTGGTAAAAGATTCCTTTTTGGCGGGTTGGAGCGTGGAGAAATGACACCTTTCCCCAGAGGTCTTGGTTAGCCCTGCCGCTCCCGTCTCTGAGCTCCAGCCCCGTGGCTCTGATGGGGTGCTTGACCGTCCATCCTCACCTTGGCCACTGCTTGCTTGTATTAACCCCAGTGCATATCTCGGTGCGTCATACTCGGGACTGGACAGCTAACGTGGCTGTAGTGAGAATAACCAACTTTTTTTTTTTTTTGGCTCTGTGTATTTGCATTTTTTCCTGTAAATTCTCCCCTTCACCCCAAGAAAAGGCTGAGTTTTTAGAGCACATTTTAGTTTGCGGTGGCAGGCGCGTGCTGTGTGCATGCCGCGTCCAACTGCCATTGTGTGCAGAGCCGAGCCCCTGCGGCCACCGGGTGTCTCACGCGCTGGGCGAGCCCCTAGGGCGGGGTGGAGCGGGGATGTGCCATTACCAGGTAGAGAAGGCTCATTTTCGTTGGCGTCCGGCGAGCAGCTCTCGCTGCAAAAATACCGCGCCCGGGTCTGGGATTTCTCCAGAATGCGCTGAAATGACGCCCCCCCCCCCCCCCAGAAAGGACACACGACAGGCTGGAATGGACAGTTTTTTAAAAGGGCAAGACAAAAGCAACAGAAAACCCACTGGCATTTGTTAGTTGAGCACGAAGCAGTGCGGTTGTGCTTTGTCTGTAGCGAGAGAGGTGTGTGTGTGTGTGTGTGTGTGTGTGTAGTGTATAGTAGGGGAACGTGTGGCTACTCCATCTTTGCAAGACGAACAAAGGAAGTGATGAGCTGGCCCCTGGGAGGCTCTGCAGCTGCCCTAGGGCAGTGATGTACCGGCTTCTGTAGTTCATTTGCCCCATCCACTAGGTTTTGCTGTGGGCACCAGTCTGTTTGCACTTGTTCCGGTTAGGCTTGGAACAACCTGATTGCCGTCCAGGACCTTCCCCTCTGCAGGCAGGAGGAAGCTCTTCTTGCTTTTAGCGCACTTTATTGTCAGGTGGTTTATTTCTCTTGCAGTATCCTACCTTTTCATGCACCTGAGCTTCACTGGACGCACATATGCTACACCCCTACCTGCTGTCCACCTGGTCCCAGGGGAGGAACACTCTCCAGGGGGACAGAGTTGGGATGGGTAGGGATTCTTTCCCCAGGTAGAGGCACTGGGCTTAAGCCCATCCTCCTTGACCACTACCTGATAGCGTTGACTTCACATTATTATAAAAACATAGTGAGTCTTTTACAGTTCACAGTATTTTCTCAGTGCCAATTGGCTTTGCAAAAAACTGTGGTGATACTTTTTCTTAAACTGATCGGGACAAAAGCACAATTTTTCTACTTATTTCTCTAACTCTGGAGAGATGAACCACCGCTCTCATGCTATGACATGTGACAGCTATGCTGTAAATATGCCACTTGCTGTATATCCAGTATGCACTTGCCATTCTGTTTGGGATAAGCAGAGAACAGATTTTTTTTTCTTCCCAGTCTGACCGCAGTGGTTCCTCTTAGATTCAGCCTGTGCCCTGGTATTGAGGGCCACGCCCATTCTTCTAGGTATCACTTAAGCAACCTTTAAGGAAAGATACAGACGTTTACCCCATAGGGTAATAGCCTTACAAGCCCCTGTAAATGTGTTGGTGCCCCAATCCCAGGGACCGGTTTGCAGGGGCTCCCTTTTGTTCCTGCTTGGATACTCTTCCCTGGGGCGCATCCTTCATTTTCTGTGAGGCTTCCATCCTTTCTCTGCTCGTGGGGCGTGGCGCTGCATAGCAGCCTCCACCGCGAAACCCGGGCTGTGCCTACGGCGACTGAACGGCAATAGACGGCGGTTGTGAATTTCTTCGAGCCAGCCTGCCTTGCATTCATTGTTGAGAGGAATGTGGGGTGGGGAGAGGCAAAAGGGCAAGACAGGAGGGGGCTTGATCTTTGGGGGAATAATGCGTTGGTCGATTTTTCTCATGCTTTGTGTTTGTATTTCTTAGAACACGAATTCTATTTTAGAAGAAAACGTTGTAATTCTTGTACTCTTGCATGTCCAAAGAAGAGTATGGTTATGTACATACTACCAGAGGCTAACTAGATATAGGTAAAAACATAAAAATACCGACATAGGTCTATATATTCACAGAAAATATGATTAAAGATCTAAGTATAACATATATCCCCTGCTGTCAAGTCTAGTCCAAATTTTAAATGGTTAGATTGTGGAATTTGACTTAATTTCCTATCCTCTATATCCCTTTCTGTGCAGACTGCCCCACCCAGTAGCTAAAATGTCACTGTAATCTGAGACCGATGGGGGCAGTCTTTCTTGCCAAGCACCTCTGCTTCTACAGGCACCACCCTCTGCCACAATTTGGGGGACATATGAAGGTTTTGTTTGCTTGTTTTCTGTTTTTCCTTCCTTCTTGCTGCCCCCCTGAGAGGAAAGCATTGCTACTACCCTGTGTTTATTGGTTTCCTGGAAGGGGTTATTTCTCTGTCGCTGGTATAATTGGCTGGGGCTTTCCCTGGGAGTAGCTCCAGCCCCAGATCTCATTGTTCTTCTCAGGTCACCCTCCTGCGTGACCTGCATGTACTTATCCCAACACTAGCCCTTGCTTCTAAATGTCAGAGACAGCAGTTTGGGTGGTCCCGCCAGTCAGAGCAGGGACCTGGTATTGTCATCCACCTCCGTCTCTGTCTCACACAGTTCCTGGCATACAGATGCCTAATGGAATCGGTTAAATCAATACATGAATTAAAAATTGCTCCTACCAAGAACAGCTCATACCTACTGAGTGTTTCTTTGGTTTCAGATATCGCACCTTACATACATTGTTTCATTTAATCCCTCAAATCAACACTGTCTGAGAGGTACTATCGTTATCTCTGTTTTATAGATTTTTTTTTTCTCTGTCCAGGATCAGAGATATAACAAGTATTCTGGGCAGGACTCAAACCTCCACACCTGACTGAAATCGAAGTGTCTCACTGCCACACTGGTCTTGGTGGCTCCACCCCGACCATCATTCTGAGAAGGTGACAATGGGGCAAATGGTTTAGATCCTATAACATGGTCTCTCTTATTTTTTACATTGAATAATGTAAACTTGAGAGATGGTAGCTGACCGTCTCGACTCTGCAGGTGGAAAGTTTGCTAGTTACACTCTGTTTTCTTCTGAGAGAGGCTGCAACTTGAAGCTGGCAACAGGAGTGGGTGGAGATCTAATGCTTAAGTTCCAGTGCTTTCCAGGTATTCTCTTATCGGAGTCTCTGCAAAAACCCACTTTACGGTTAAGCAGATTGAGACCTAGAGAGAGGAAGTCAGTTATCCAGAGTCACACACAGAGGATAGGAGGCAATGCTGAAAATCAAACACAGGTCTCATCTGACCTCACAGCCTCAACTGTCTGCCTCGCAGAGGCACCTCAGTGGGGATTTTGAAAGGTGTGGATTAAAAGCTCCAGAATTTCCTCTAGGAGACAAATCACCAAGAAGTGCCTTTTTGCAAATACTAACTGGATTTCCGTAACAACAGCCTTGCAGCTAATGCATTTCTGCTGCATTGGAGATTGGTGTGTATGTGTGTGATGTTTGAGAATTGCTGGAAGGCACATACTCTGTCTGGAGAATGACCTGGAAGGTTTGGCGTCTAGGGTGTGTAGTCAGGGCCCCGTGATCTCATTTGAAAGGTATCACTGTGAGTGTCATGGGAATTTTTCATTTGGGACGGGAAGTGAAGGAGCTGTGTGAGCTGGAGGAATACCTAGATCTTTGCAGCGTTTGAGCTGGGGGCCTTAGGCTAGACTACAACCCGGGGAAGGGGCCAGTGAAACACCATCCCTGGATTTGTTTCTGCCTTTTGCTTCACGAAGTGTCACTTTGGATTGGGAGCAAATATTAGCAGATGCAGGACAAGAATTTGGGAGACCAAAAGAAGAGATGTCATCCAAAACCAGCTTGATCCGTGTAAGGTGTATTTGAAGGGAAGTTCCAGAGAAAAGACAGGAAAAATATCAAAGATTTAGAAATGGGAAGCATCTTAAATATCTGATCATGAAAAGCCCTGCCTGGGTTGTTCATGTGTTACTCTATTTTTTGGACAGGTTTGTGGGGACTCGCAGCCAGGATATTCTTCTTGCTCAAACACTAGTGAAATGCCTCAGGTGGATAAAGAGAGCTCTGACTATGAGTAGCTATGACTGAGCCAGCTGGGCACTTGGGGGAATTCTGGAGAAATAGCTTTTCTGAGAGGATTCAAGGCTGTGTAGTTGAATTTACAAATAAAAATCCTCCCTTCTTATCTCACTGGGCTCTTGAAAGGCTCAGATGAAGGAGTGATGACTGTGGACAATGGTCTCTGAACCCCAGCTGTATTCAAGCTGGGAAACATTTATTTTAAAGTCTTAACTGCTTTGGAATCGGGAAATTAATAAAGGAGATTGACAAAGGTCTAGCTTATTAAGAGACTAATCTAGGAATCAATGTTTCAATAAAAGTGTTCAAAAACAAATGAAAATCAGCACAATGTTTTAAACAAAGTGTGTTTTCTGGTTTAGTTATGTTATGGTGTTTCTCAGAATTATGCTTACCTTTCATTTCTGACAAGCTACTCAAGGCTATTAGACTGCCTTTGGACTTTGATACAGAGATTCTCTGTTAACCTAAAGAAAGGGCATTTTCCTTATTTAGGATGAACTATATTGCTTTCGTCCCAATCAGCTTCTAGCCTACACTGACATAGGTTATGGATACCCTTTCTAACAATTTCTTCACAACTCCTGGTTGAATGGTTTTTTCTCTGTCCTATCTCCTTAATTAAGGAAAAAATAGTAAAGTTGAGATAGAACTGAAAAAGTCTTCATGTCCTAAAGGGCTCTCTCTTCTTTACCCATTGACATATTTCCTAGAACTGTTTGTCTGCTTATTATATTTGAAAAAAATCACAAAATGCTTACAACAGTAGGAATGTCTCCCTAGGAGGTAAATGTGCCTCTCTTTGTTTAAATCACTGCTTGTAATCATAAACGAAGTGGAAATGTAAATATGCCATCCCCTCTAGGACAGATGATGATCGAAGGACTGGCCTCTCCCTGGTCACTCCCTCTTCAAGTCAGTGCTGTTTACCTGTTCTCCCATTTTCTGTAGCTAGAGGGAAATAAATGACAATGAGTCTGGACAACCCAGAGAAAGAGGTTCCTCTGTTTTCACTCTTCTACTGTGAAATCCCCCTTTCATCAAATTCAATATGTGTCTATTTCACATATACTCATTGTGAAATAGACGATGATGCATATGTAATACACCAAAAGATAGTTTGGTAGAATAGGATGAGCCCTTCAACTTGGCCTCTTCCTTGGCCCTAGTCTGTACGTGGAGTCTAGTACAAAAGCTACTTCTCTGGGGGAACGTTTCTCCTGTTAACTAGATTATAGGGGACTTTGTGCTTGGGCTAAGCCCAGTGGAGCTATTATATATTTATCATTACCATTTATTGAGAGCCTTAGCACAAGTGACGTGGATTATCTCATTTGACTCACAACAGCGCCTATAGCTCCAGTGTTAACCATCATTCTGTGTTCTGGATAGAGGCTCTGAGAGACTAAGTAACTGGACCAAAGTCACACAGCCACAAAAGCAAGATTCTGGGATTGATCCCTCCAGGGTTGAGTCCGTTCACAGGCAGGAAAGCAGTAATTCCGTATTCACAGAGGACTGTCCCCACCTGCTTGCCACCAGCTAGCCACACCTGTTAGCTCACTAATGGGGGCCAGAGTTCACAGAGTGGAAGGGGTGGGGATGGTCAGGCCAAGACCTCTCATATCACCTTTGGAACAACTGACTCCAGGTCCCCCTAGTAGTGATTCGTGCATTGCTCTGCCCGCTGTCTGAGTTAGCTTCTGGCTTTCCCCCAGGAGCATGTGTGAGTGTAGGGTGGAATCTATCTTGCGTAAGTACAGATCTGGGCCCAAGGTTCCTTCTCACTGTCTGTCCCTGTCCTCTTCCCAGAAATAGAAGGAGCCAGGCTCCCTGTTCTCCTTCAGCAGGGCCGGGAACATAGTACACGCCCAGCACTCTAAGCCAGATGGGGAGCTCTGCTTAGGAATGGTCCGGGAACGTAGGGGACATCTGGAATTCAAGGGCACAGTTCCCTTGGCTAGGTTAGCCCTTTTTTTCTGTGGAAGGGCTGGGAAGTGAGCTTTCAAAGATAAAATGAGATTTGATTTTGTAAGAGAGGGGTTCCTCTGATGGGTAGAGCGGAGGAACCCTTTTGTTTGGTGACACAGGAAAAGGCAGGAAGCCCCTAATGAAGTGTCAGCACGTTGTGGTTCAGGCTGCCCTTACCTCTGACTTCTCTGTGACTCTGGGAAAACCTTATTATCCCTCCCAGACTCTGCGTCAGTCAGATGAGGGCATCGAACTAGATGGTCCTTGAGTCCCTGCCAGTGCAGATGACCCTGTGAGCCTTTATTTTGTCTTCTGTTTTCTCCTGAGATTATGGTCAGCCATCTATGCTGTGTTTTAAATTGGAAGAGAGGAGTTCTGATCCCTCCCCAGAAGGGAAGAGAGAGCAGTGAGAAAGTAAATGAGGGCAGTAGTCGTTGGCTTAAATTTAGTGGGAGCAGCCAACATCTGTGCTGGACAGAAGGGTCTTTGGTTGCTTTTTCTCCTTAAAACCTTAGCCTGTTTCTCATTCAGAGAGTGAACTTGGTTAATAGACTGTGTGCAAGAGAGCAATGGAATGATGATGACTGATAGGTCCTTTCCTTAGCAGAGCTTTAGTACTCATTCCAATGAGTATTATTAAAATGATACCATGATTCATTTGCTGGCATGTACGGTGTCTCTTCTGGATAAGGCTGCCATTGATAAGGGTACAAAGGCGCCAGTTGCCCCCAAACTAGACTGGTCAGATAAACGAGCAAACCAGCAGGGAACAGCTCCCAGTCTATAGATGCTCTGCGAGCTCTCTTCACTTGCTCCCGCCAGTATCTGAAATGCGGTGGCTCCCGTCCAATGGAAATAGCCTCCCACCCAAAGGCCAAATAGTGTCCTGGATGTGCCTTCAGGTAGGGGTGGGTTTTAGTTTCTTTGTCACTGAATTTCTATCACTTTTCCTTTGGCTGGCACATTTTAAGCCCTCTGTAAACATTTATTGAATGAGTGGGTACATTTATTTAACATTTACTTTGCAGGAATAATGTCAAGTGAGCAGATGATCAGAACGTGTGTACATTTGTGGTTCTACGTCATCTTCTCTTTCACTGACAACTTTGTAGAATATTAACTTTTATTTATCTATTGGCTGCATTGACAGGTGGGATCTTTGTTGCAGCATTAGAGATCTTTTTTGTTGCAATGCACGGGCTTCTCTCTAGTTGTGATTTGTGGGCTTAGTTGCCCTGAGGCATGTAGGATCTTAATTCCGTAACCAGGGGTTGAATCTGCAACCCTTGCATTGGAAGGTGGATTCTTAACCACTGGACCACCAGGGATGTCACTTTTCACTTCCTTATATTTCTGTTATTAGCTTTTATTATAAAATTCATTTTTGGTTTGAGGGGTGGGGACAATTAAAACACATTTTTCCGAGCTTATCTCTGGCTGTAAGTCATACAATCGATAGTCTCAATGATCTAAGTGTAATTATAATCATTAGATCCTTTAAAGGGGAGCATCTATAAGGGAAGGTAGAAGGGGAGAATTAAAGTATCTTCATATAATCTAAAATGCTGCATTTGAAGTACCATGTGTATGAAGATGTGTCATATATAGTTAATCAGGTATGATAATACCTTTTCCTTTTTTGAATGAATATTTTGCCGACGATCATCTCTTTGCTTAGCAATGTGATGCTTGTCACAGGAGCATCTGAAAATAATAAGAATTAGCATTTATTTATCCTGTATTACGGCTTCCCTGGTGGCTCAGCGGTAAAGACTCTGCCTCTTATGCAGGTGCCTCGGGTTGGATCCCTGGGTTGGGAAGATCTGGAGAATGAAAAGGCAACCCGCAACCCACTCCAGTATTCTTGCCTGGGGAATGTCCATGGGGTAGCAAGAACTGGACATAACTTAGCGAGTAAACTAACATCACCACATTCTCTATTAAGTGCTTTTTATTTTTGATCTCATGCAGTCGTCAAAACCACGCAGTTAGGTAGATGGCTTTCCAACTAGGTCTTCCCATTTTATTGGGAGGAAACTTTGAGAGATCAGGCAATTGGCCTAAGATCACAGAAGCCTTTCAGTGGTGGAACCAAAATTCATACTGACTCAGAACCACATTCTTGACCCCATTCTACAGCACTGCCTTAAATTCTGCCTTCTTCTATCCTCTTGTACCTACGGGGTCATGACACATCTGTCCAAATTGGAGTTTGTTACCGAAGGCGTGGTTAAGTCCTTCTTCACACCTCTTTCCTGAGGGGCAGGTTATGAGAGATCGGAAGCATAGTCAGTTGGTCCCCTTCTCTGCATGGGTTTGGACTCCGGAACGGAGCCCTGTCTGGTTCCGTAAGCTCCCCCGCCTTCCCCTCAGAGCAGCCTCGCTTCCAGGCTTGTTAGGAGGAGCTCCTCATGGTTGTGTTTAAACTCAGCCAGCTTTCCAGGGAGGTGCCCGCACTCTAGGCTGTTGTGCATTGAATTAGCAAAGGATACCCATGAGGGGGCTCCTCTTCAGGTGGACTTGAACGCCTCCTTCTCATTCTGTGTCCCATGCTGTGGCCCCCCTCCCCAGCTTCTTTAATAAATCTTCAGCAAGATTCCGCCAAAGTGTTGACTTAATGGGGCTCTGTAAAACTCAGAGAATCAGAAGATCCTAAGAGAATGTTTCAGTCTAGTCTCCCCTTACAGATGAGGAAACTGAAACCCAAGACTCAGTTTGAGACTGAATTAGAGCTTTTTATACTCTCTGGTTTACAGTAGGACACCAAAATTTACAAAATGAGTAGTTTTTTCCCCCCAGTTGTGACCAAAAAAACCATGATGTTTGTAGAAAAATTTACCAAAAAAAAAAAAATGAGGACAATAAAAATAAGTGAAATGATAAAGTTTGAGCATACCCATTTAAAGTGTTTTCTTCATACTGTGTATACTGTTTATTAAAATAGCACAGCATCTTATTCATCCTATTTTATGTCCTGCTTTTCATTCTACAGTGTATTATGACATGATATCTTTCCATGTTTTAAACATTCTTCCATGCCATAATTTTATTCTTTTTTTAAAATCGAAGCATAGTTGTGCTGTAACGTTGTGTTAATTTCTGCTGTACAGCAAAGTGATTCAGTTATACATAGATGTAGGCATGTATATATATCTCTTTTTAATATTCTTTTCCATTGTAGTTTATCACTGGTTACTGAATATAGTTTCCTGTGCTGTACAGTAGGACCTTGTTGTTAATCCATCCTATATATAGTAGTTTGCATCTGCTAATTCCGAACTCCTAATCTCTCCTTCCCTCCACGTCTCCTCCCCCTCCGCCTTCTCAACCACAAGTTTGTTCTCTATGTCTGTGAGTCTGTTACTGTTTGTAAATAGGATCATTTGTGTCATATTTTAGATTCCACATATAAGCAAATGGTATTTGTCTTTCTCTTTCTGACTTACTCAATATAATAATCCCTAAATCCATCCATGTTGCTGCAGATGGCATAATTTCTTTCTTTTTATGGTTGAGTAATATTTCATCATATATATGCACCTCACCTTCTATATCCATTCATCTGTCAGTGGACATTTAGGTTGTTTATGTGTCTTGGTTACTGTGATTAGTGCTGCTATGAACATTGGGGGTGCATGTATCTTCTTGAATTACAGTTTTGTCCAAATATATGCCTGAGAATGGGATTGCTGTATCACATGGCAACTCTGTTTTTACATAATTTCAAATATCTACATATTGTTCCCAGTGCTTCAGTCAATTCTGTTTTGTTTGAATTTTCGATTGTTTCCGAGATCTTGTATTCAACAGCAAAAAAATGAAATGGTGGGTGTGTTTTCAGTTGCTGTTTTTTAGCTGGAGTTAAAAGTTACCCCCATGCTAAGCTGAGTACCTTGCCCGCAGCTGCTCAGCTTGTGTTAGATTCTGATTTGAGTCCCAGCATCTTTGATGTTAGTCTTATATTCTTGTCATCACTCTACCTGATCCAGCAGTTTTGCCATTTTCAGGGGGAAAACTCTACTGTCCCTCTCTATTTTCTCCTGCTCTCCCCATGAGCACGTGTTTGTCCCTTCACCACCACCCGTGCTTACCTCCCTGTCCAGCTGAGGCTGCTGACGGCTGTAGAGATACACCGTGTCTCAGGACCAAAAGCTACGCAGCTGGAGAGGAAGTATGCCTGTTCGCCTTTCCCCTTCTCCTTAATGGCTTAACCTATAAGCTTGGAAGCTGGTTTTAATTCTACGTTTTCTGTGTATATGTATGTTTGTTTTCAAAAAATTTTCCCCCTTAATTCTTTCAAGGAGAACTTTATTAGAAATTATACTCTCTTTCCCCCCCAAGCCAATCTGTGTCCCATATCTTGATGCGATTACTTTGTTTGGGGAGATTGATAAATTCAGAGTGGAGTTTCTGGTTTATCCAACCAAGTTGGTTTAAATTATGGCCTTAGAAAGGGCTTGAAACAACCTAAAACATTTTAGAACAGTTGAATGTAATCCTCTTCTGCTTCTAGAAAAATCCATCCTTATTCCACAAAGAAGGTATGTTTTTGTTTTGTTGTGGTGTCATTCCAGGTATTTCATTGCATGCTCTATCTCAGATTCTTTGCTGTGAGAAATCAACTTAGCTTTGCTTGGTTAAGGCCAGGAAGAGAAATAAGAGATGCATTATTCCAACCCTCTTATTTTAACAATTAAGAAAATGTGGACCAAAGAGGGAAGATAACTTGCCAGAGATCATGCAGAGAAATAGTTTTTGAAAACATGAGGCAAAGGACTCTTTTCCTTTGCTCTGGTTCAGTGCTTTTTCTCACAGTTTTTTTTCAGGGGTAAAATGTGAAGGGTGTGTTATGAGCAGATTTGTATCCACTGGAAATTCATGTGTCAGAGTTCTCACCCCCTGCTGCTGCTGCTGCTGCTCCTGCTAAGTCGCTTCAGTCGTGTCCGACTCTGTGCGACCCCATAGACGGCAGCCCACCAGGCTCCCCTGAGCCTGGGATTCTCCAAGCAAGAACACTGGAGTGGGTTGCCATTTCCTTCTCCATAGTACCTCAAAATGTGACTGTGTTTGGAGATAGGGTCTTTAAAAGAATAATTAAGTGAAATGAATTCGTCAGAGTGGGCTCTGATCTGGTGTGATGGGTGTCTTACAAGAACAGGTTAGGACATGGACACCCAGAGAAGGACACAGGGAGGAGAAACTGGGCAAGCCAAGGAGGGTGGCCTCAGAAGGAACTAACCCTGCTGACACCTTGACCTTGGACTTGTAGCCTGCAGAACTGTGAGAAAATAAATGCGTGTTGTTTAAGACAACCAGTCTGTGGCACTTTGTTGTGGCAGCAGCAAACTAATATGGAGGGAAGTTAAGAACAATGACAATTAAAATTCAAAATTTCAGATTTGTAAAGCTCTTAGTGAACAGGAAAGGGAAACCCAGGTAATTAGTTTTTTAAGGAAATAATGCCATGCCAAAGCCCATACTAACTTGATTTTCAATCATATTACTAGCTCTACCTTATAGATGAGGAAACTGAGGCTCAGACATTTAACTTATCTAAGTGAAAGTGAAGTCGCTCAGTCATGTCCAACTCTTTGCGACCCTGTGGACTGTAGCCCACCAGGCTTCTCTGTCCATGGGATTCTCCAGGCAAGAATACTGGGGTGGGTTGCCATTTCCTTCTCCAGGGGATCTTCCTGACCCAGGGATCGAACCCAGGTCTCCTGCATTGCAGGCAGATGCTTTAACCTCTGAGCCACCAGGGAAGCCTTAACTTATCTAAAGGTATGTATTTATTGACTAAGTGGCAAAGGTTTGTCCAAATTCATCTCCTCTCCTGATTTTAAAACCTTCATCCATTATATTGAAGTTGACCTGAGCTATTTAGTAACCATTGTTAGGAAGTTGCTTAAAGATAGGAAGGGGAAAATTTCAGTCACCTGGAATCTACTTGATCGATTGATCAGGAAATATTTGGCCATTGATTTTAGGATAAAAATGGAGATCAGGGAAATTTTAAGATAACATATTTGAGTATCACTGCACTCTTCCCAGTGGGTTCACATGTCAAAATGAAAACCACATTCTCCACGTAATGAAAAATTCATGTTCACAGTGATGGACCCTAGGCCCTAAAGAAATCTGACCCATCAGAAAAGAATCAGTTACCCACGCTGGGTCACATTTGCTAAGGCACGAAACTGGACCCATACATACATCTGTAACATGAGGGGGCATGGAAACAGTCTATGCCAGAGTTTTGCCACTGCATACTTTACTTTTGTTTTATTTTTTATTCTTTACTTGCTTATTTTGGTATTTCACTTAGGGTCCTAGCTCCCTAGCCAGGAATCAAACCTGCATCCCCTGCAGTGGAACTGTGGAGTCTTAACCACTGGTCCACCAGGTCTTATTGCTGAAAAAAGACCTGATAAATGTGTAATCAACCAAAAAAATCAAATGAACTTGAGCTGCTGGTAAAATCACTTGTTAGGATATGGGAAATAGAAGGTGCTTTAACTGTTGAATGTTGACAACTCTCTTGCAGCAGTGTCATCCCTGTTTTAAGGTAGTGTGGTCTATCATTCTTAAACATACGGGTTAAACTTATTTTCATGTCCCCCTGGCAACTCAGATAGGTTAAGAATCTGCCTGCAATTTGAGAGGCCTGGGTTCGATCCCTGATCGAGAAGATCTCCTGGAGAAGGGAATGGCAACCCACTCCAGTATTCTTGCCAAGTGAATCCTATGGACAGAGGAGCCTGGCGGGCTACAGTCCATGGGGTCGCAAAAAGTTGGACATGACTGAGCGACTAACACTTTCAAACCTACTTGGACTTAATCAGTAAGAAGATACAAGCAAGTTGAGAGGTGGCTGGGCTTTGCTTACAGCAGGTCCTGGGGATAAGGCCCAGCCCAGCTATATACCTGCTGTGTAACTTATTGGGCTCTATCTTTCGAAGAGACTCTTGATCCAGCCACTTTTCCCCATTTTTTCATCCCTGCCACCACCACCTTGCTAGAGCTTCCATCACCTTACTGCAGGAACCCACCACTGGTCTTAGTGCCCCACGTTGCTAGCCATCAGGTCGTTTCTTCATGCATGAGTGGAGTGATTCTTTAAATTGTAAATCAGATCAAGTCACTCTCCAGGTCAAAAATTTGTTTCAGAGACTTCCCTGGTGGTCCAGTGGTTAAGAATTTGACTTCCAGTGCAGGGGACATGGGTTCGATTCCTGGTCAGGGAATTAAGATCCCCTGTGCCTCAGGGCAGCTAACCCCACCCCACGTAATGCAGTGAAGACCCAACATAACCAAAACAAACTGTTGCGCTTGGAATAGCACCCAGACGATGGCGCTCAAGGTTACACGCGTACTGGCCCCTGCTGTCTCCACTGCCTCTGGGGTCTTGGCATCAGCCATCTTCCCCTCTGTCTCTCTCTCTCTCACCCTCACCTAACATGTGCAGCTCAGAGCTCCTGAACTCTTTGCACCCTTGGAGAGGGGAGCAGTCTTTTCTAGGAGTCTTTATATGTGAAGCTCAGTTCCGCAGACAGCTTCTTAGATGTGCCTTTTCTTGAAAACCTAGTCAGAAGCAGTCCCAGACCATTCCAAGCCTCCACCATCCCCACCACCTTCTTTCTAAATGTCACTTATCACTGTTGAAATTACACTACTTGGTTAGTAGCTGACTTAATCTTTGCTGTTTCAACTGCTGCAGTTGTAATGTCAGGGAGTTAATTTTGGTCACTTGTGTGTCCCTAGTACTGTGAATGGGAGGCATTTACAAACATTACATGAAGGAATGAATGGATAAATAAATGAATGAATGAAAAGGCACACTGTTCCTTTACCTTAAACTCGTGTGCTTTTCCTCAGTAAGCAGTCTGGGGAGGACAGGTGTCCAGGAAACAGGGTTCTCAGAAGACAACTATGTCTGTGAATCTGCTTCTGTTTTTATATAGATGCATTTGTATTATTTTTTAGGTTCTATAAGTGATATCATCTAATATTTATCTTTCTCTGACTTATTTCACTAAGCATAATATTTTCTAGGTCCATCCGTGTTGCTCCAAATGACAATATTTCATTCCTTTAAGGCTGACTAATATTCCATTGAATAAATGTACCACATCTTAAAAAAAAACCTTTTATTTGTGTATAGTTGCACGTTATATTGTGTTGTTTTCTGCTGTGTAGCAAAGTGAATCACTTATGCTGCATGCCCAAAACTAACTCAATATTTTGAATCAATTATACTTCAATTAAAGAATTAAAAATTTAAGAAAAAGACCGCTAAACTATCTGTCTCATGGTCTAATCTCAAGTATATGAAGTGATCAATGAAAGATGAAAAGACTTGGGATAATGGACACAAGTCCTAACATAGATGAAAACCTGCTGCTTCTGAGATGACTTGTAAAGATTCACAAAAGTTATAACTTATGCTACTTTTTAGACACAATTTAATACATGTCACAATGTACCTCTTACTCTAGTATGCAGAAGATACCTGCAACTGTAAAGTTCAGCAGCCCAGGCACTTTTGGAAACATTCCTGAGCAGAGACATGTCATAGAAGAATGGACTAGTGTGGAACTATTCCAAAGAAGGCTGTTCTCTGGTGTTAGAATCACAGAATGTGAGCTAGTGACCACTGGGAAGAGAAGCTTGTAACTCATGGCTTCACAGGTAGGGATGAAGTTGGTGGCCCCCCAGGCACAGAGAATCAGTTCTGGTAATGTCAGCATGGCATTTCCAAATAGAAAGCAGTCTTGAGTATATTCTAGGAGGTTCCTTTTGGGTAAGCCTTGGATCTACCTTGAAGGTGAAGAATCCTTTTTTTATAGTATTAACTGCCTACTCATCTCATTTTTGAGTTCTGGTCATTTTGAAGTGGTGCCTCAAGTGGTGCCTGTGTATTTATTTCAAAGTTTCATTTCATTCAAGGTCTGCCTGATCTCTTGAAGTCTTTGTTTTCAGGAGTGTCTGCAGTTTTCTCTGTCAATAGAACTTGGAGAAGTTTGGGGCTTCAAAAATAGTCAAAGAGTCAGAAATAGTGCTTAACCTCCTATTGATCAAATGAAAGCAGAGCTGTGGGTTTGCAGGTTCCTAGGCAGTCAGAAGGCCCGACCCAGAGAGTCAGTCATCACCATTGTCATCTTCTTGTGTCAAGAAAGAGCCAGGAAAAAAGAGAAAGTGCCTCATCCCCCTGGTTTCCCACACTTCTAAGGAAGTGTGTTTGGGTTCTGATAGGAAGGTAGTTAAGACATATATGTTAACTAAAAAGAGGTGGAAAGTCAGGCTACTTTTCAAAGATAGAGACAAAAGTGGGTAGTCATCCAGCTGAGAGACATTGACCTGAGATCTGAGTTCATCTTTTATTTATTTTTTTTTTATTGCAAAATACGTTTATTGATGATAACTTTATATAATTTACTCCCTATATTTGATGTTACAAACTTTAGGGTCTTTGAGATAGGCAGGATCCTTATAGGTAACTGGCATAAACCCCAATATTTGAGCTCTCTTAATTGCTTTTGTGATTTCTTTTTGTTTCTTCCCACAAAGACCTGTTATGTGCCTTCCATAAATGCATCCAGTAAATGGAGAAATAAACTGGGATAAAAGCTGTACATTCTTATAATCTACACGTTTTTCACACAAGATACATTTTTTCAGAGGCTCCTTATAAGGATTTTCCATTGGAATAGGCAGGTCCTCACTGCTGGTTACCTGTTTATATTGTGAACAACTTCTCCACAGCACTGCACGAGTCCCGGGATTGGTGAGGCAGACAAAAGCCGTTGGGAAACGCGTAAACTTTCTCTTCCCTAGCCCACCGAAAAGAGCTACCACGGCAGCCATAGTTCCTTGCTCCTCCCTTTCCTCCTGAGTTCATCTTTTAAAGAAACATGCATTTCTTGAGCACCTACTATGCACTGGGATTTGGGCTAGACTTCTGACCTTAGTCCTTTGGGACAGATATCATTCCCCTCATTTTACAGCCAGGGCTGTGACTCCAAAGCTCTTCTCATTTTCATCGTTCCATTGAGCTGCCCTGGCACTGACTCACCACCTGGACTTCACGACAGAGCAAACTGGGAGCATCTCAGCACCTCCCTCCCACACTCTCTCTCCAAGGGCCCTTTCCACGGCAGCGTGGTGTGAGCTACAACGCGGTAGCTGTACATTCTTGACACATCCGCCTTGGGCCAGTTTTACAAAGCTGCAGAAGCCAGTGGTTGTGTGCTTGCAACCCAATCACCAGGCAGCCCCCGCCAGTTTTAGAAGTACAGGGTCAGACCTGGAGGAGAATCCCCGTAGCCTCCACAAATAGATGGGGAACAATTGCCTGTCATTTGCAGGTGCTGCTCACACATTCCAAGACCCAAGCATGATTGCTCCTCTTGGAATTGCATTTTGGCTGGCTTTCAGCTTTACTGAAAGAGGTGTTTGTTTCTGAGAAGCAATAGGGTGGGGATTCACTAGGCTTCCCTGTCAGTCCAAAGACCCAGTCAAAGCCGGCTGCCAGATGCCCGTGATCAAAGTGGAGAGAGAACTGCTCTAAAAGAGGGAAATGGGTCCCATTCAGCGGACAGCAGCCCCGAGAGGCTAAGTGCTTTGCTCAGCGTCGCAGAGCTGGGGCCGGAATCCAGGTCCTGACTCCCATTTCAGGAGCTGGACTGCCCTTCATTCCCATTCAGTTCGTATAGCCATCTCAGTGTGGAGTTAACTCGATTCCAGCCATCAGCTTCTGACCAGTCTCTTAAATCTCAGGTCCCTTTTCCTTCCTATTTGGTGTGTGACTGACAGCGCCTCAAAATTATTCTTCATGTTCTTGCACCCCAACTTCATGACTCTCCTTTCAGCTCTCCATTTTTATTAATTGGTTCTTTCTGACAAACTTGCCTTGACGTGTCCTTCACCTTTGGCACATCACTTCCTATTTGTTTATCTGTCTGTCTATCAAAATGTAGTTAATTTACAATGTTGTGTTAGTTGTAGGTATCAGTAAAGTGATTCAGACACACCCGCGTAAACACACACACACACACACATATATTATTTTTCAGATTATTTTCCATTATAGTTTATTACAAGATATTGAGTATAGTTCCCTGTGCTGTCCATTAAGACCTTGTTGTTTATCTCTTGTATATATAGTAGTTGTATCTGCTAATCCCAAACTCCCATCTGTCCCCCACCCCTTTCTCCTTTCGTAGCAATGAGCTTGTCCTCTACGTCTGTGAGTCTGTGTCTGTTTTGTAAATAAGTTCATTTATGTCATTTTTTTAGATTCCACATATGAGTGATATCATATGGTGTTCGTCTTTCTCTGCCTTTACTTCAGTTAGTATGACAGTCTCTAGGTCCATCCATGATGTTGCAAATGGCATTATTTCATTCTTTTTGATAGCTGAATGTTGTTCCGTTGTATATATACGTACCACATCTTTATCCATTCATCTGTCAGTGGGCATTTAGGTTGCTTCCTGACTGCTGTAAATAGTGATGCATCACTTTCTATTACCCTTCCTTGCGAAGCAGATCCCAGCTTTTCTCCGAAGTGTACCATATGTGTTCTGAACGATGCTCTTCCTATCACCTGGAGCACAGCAAACTCCCTGTTCTCTTTTCTTTTGTATAATTTTCTGTATTAAATCACTTTTGAAAGTTATAAAATGACATACGTATTGTGCAACTAGTGAAATAATGTATAAATAGAGGAAAAAGAGGGAAAAAACGTTTCTCTACCTCCGCCCTTTGACTCCCTGTCTCTTGATTCCTAATGTCGAAGATTTGATGTGCATCCCTCCAGACCTTTCTGCTGCTCACATAGAAACGTAATAAACATATTTACATGTAGTATATTTGTTGGCTTTTGCAAGAACAGTATCGTATTTCACACATTGAAATGTACTTATGTTAGGTATTGCTTCAGTTCAGGATTAAATTTAACCTGTTTAAAAGTATCTGCGTCATAATCCACAGTGTGACTGTGTTCAGTTTATTAAATCATGTCCCATGGTTGGCTATTCAGGGGCTGGACTGGATGTTTTCTGTCTGCCTCTCCAGCTGCCTCTCCCAGATTTTCTGTCTTGCTCCATGCCCTGGACCTGTCTGGGCTGCACCAGTAGGTCCTTTGCCCTTGGGCTCCGGGTTGGATTTAGTTCACGTGGTGCCACTCGGTGTTGAGGGAGGGTGGACAGTGAAGTCAGGGTATTTCGCCCTGACTCCGTGCTGCTGGGTTACTGTGGAGTGGCGGTGTGCCCCTGCTGCAGGTCACATCTCCAGGCAGCGCCCTCTCCGTATATCTGACCCCACTTTGACTTCGGTGATCACTCCTCTGGCCTCATTGGGCCTGGGGATGGTGTGACTCCCTGCAGTTGGTGGGCCCTGGGGGCTGCCCATCCATTTAATCTCCCTAAAGCCTGCCCATGCTTTGTTAAATAATCCCTTTGTTAAACGCTCTTTAATAATCCACTCTGAGTCTTCCATCTCTGTCCTGGCATCCTGAGCAATAAAGATCTTCCTTTTTTTCCCCCTTGTCATTTGCTATTACTTTCTAACTAGTTCCTTCCTTTATCTCCGGCATGTTCATTCTGTCAGATTTTCTTTCAAACTCTGGGGCTGTATTTCACTCATTTTCTCAAACTCCTTCTTGAGCTCCCCAGGACCCATGGGATAAAGGTGAAACCCAGAGCCGGTCGTTGTTTGCATCACCCTGATACGAAGTATCAAGGACGCCACCCATTTCTACAGTTTCCTCCCTGAAATGCGTTTCTTGCATTGATATATTTGGTGCTCACAGTGACTGGTTCTGTGACACCAGACCCTGCGCCATTCCTCCCCCGCCCCAGGATGCCGTGTGTTCAACTCAGTGGGGAGAAGAGCAGATAATTCATTTCACGGAGGAGTAAGTGAACAAAATGTACATAAAGCTTGTAAGAGTTTCTGGCATGTTGGAACTTTTCAGTAAATGCTGGTTACAAATTACACTTCACCCGCTCTGATCAGAATTGCCCTTCCGCACATCTAATGTAGCATCTTCACACCCAGTGGTCACACAAGTGTACATTTCAGGAATGAATTATTAACACTGCTTATCCCTAGAATCAAGGCCTGGTTGAAATTTCAGGCCCTCCTTCCTGATGAACGAGGCATTTGGCTCTCGCACAGGCTGTTGGCCGAGGGGACACAGTCTGCTGTTTGAACGTAGCTGGACCCCGGTTTTCTAGTCTCAATATGGATATGGAGCTTTCCTCCATAGCTCGTGGATTTGAGGCCTCAAAGAACAATGCCACACAAATGAAACAAACAGGAAAAAACCCAAATAGCAAACAAAACACAAAACTCTCATATAAATCCAGACCAAACTTGGCCAGGAATTGTCTCTAAACTATTGACTTTTTGTCAATCTCTGTCCTGAGCGATGCAATGTGTTTCTCAGGTGCTTTATATCTAATAGTAGTAGCAACCTTACATTTGTACTGCAATTTAGATTTGCCTTTAATTGGACATGTCCATAATCAGAGCAATAAAATACAGGTGGTAGCACAATAGAGATATTAGTAGAAATATTTTTAATGCCTGCCACTCATGGAGCCTTTTCTATAAGTGCCCAACACTACATCATCATATTTAATTCTCACAGTAGCCCTGGGAGGTAGGCAGTTACCTGTATTTTACAAATATACAAATGGACCTTTCACTCATCCGGAGACGCTGAGGCCCAGAGATGGATCCATTGAGTCACTTGCCTAAAATCACACAGTGAGTCAGTAGCAGAGATGCCAACAACAGCTTTGGCTTCCAGACTCCCTTGGTCACTGCTGCAGTTCTGGATGGCTCTGAGAACTGCGATTAGGGCTGGTTTCCATCCAGACGGCAGGCTTTCCGTTTTCCTCTTCCCTAAGCCCAGCTGAGGATGGACCACGTTTTTCTCTTGTGCCCAGACTTGGCACATCCTATTTTCTGATGAGGCACGCTTCTCCTCGCTTCAGATTTACTCTACCCTGCCCCTCTCCCTCCTCCCTAACCTTTTGACCCAGTGAGCCTCCATAATCCCCAGTACCCTCCTCCCTCTGCTCTGCTGCCCAGTGTCTGGGACATCCCTGTGACTCTGCTTTGGGCACTGCTCTTACTTCTGACAAACCAACCCATGGTGACCCATGTAGCTCCTTGTTTCAAGAGCAGGGATGGTGGTCCTGCAGTTATATCACGTCGTTTTAGGTGATTCTGAAAGAGGGCATTCAATAACATTGAACCACATAGAGAGAAATTTTGTCTCCTTTCTAATTCTTTTCCCAACCTTCTGAGCAGATGAAGGGAAAAGTCTTCAGGTAGAGCTGATTTATCTTGAACACCCTCCCTGCCACCCCAACTCTGGGTAATCTACCTTTTAACAGGGGTCACAGATCTGAAGCTCATCCTTCAAAATCCTTTGAGGACGGCAGAATGTAGCCAAAATTTCATGAGGTTTTTATTGTGTTCATTCCTAGGTTTACTATTTTTGGTGAGTGATACTAGCTTAGAATTTATGGGAGTGAGACAGTGTTTACTTTTAAAATACATTTATTTCAGGATAATATTAAGTAAATAACAGTACAGTTTGTACCAGGATCTGTCCAGTGTCTTGAAAATACACAGTGGGAACTGAGGTTTGGGCTTCACAAGCCCTGCTGACCTTCCTGCTTGAGAGTAGGATGACTTTGTGGCTCCTTCTGTTCATCGCTGGGTCATCCCTCCCCTTGTCGTCCTCTGGTTCCTGGCCAGGTTTTCCACTCGTGCTTATCCGTGTCTGGGACCCTGTTCAAGATTGGGAGAGCGTTATCGGGGGCTGGGATTAAGATGCCATCCACAGTTCATTCTGCCACTCCAGTCTGACCCAGGCAGCCCCATCACTTGTCTGGCCCTTTGATAACCATGTCTTCAAAATGGTGAACATGGACTTGTAGGGGGAGTAATGCTCACAGCTGGCTTTGATGTTCTGGTTCAGAAGACGGGCCGCCACCCTGCCCTGGTTAATCCTGCCCTTGGCCACTGCTTCCTCCACCTTATGGGTGGCCCTCCAGGGCCAAATCGAGCTCTTTAAAGAAAGTGAAAGCAGTGCTTGCTGTTCGTTATGCATTGTGTGTACTGGGCTATGTCCTGAAGGGGATGCCCCCTCTTAGCTTCCATGGTGCACACTTGGTCATAAGTATATTTGGGTGATGAGAGAAAGGAGGTATTTCTTTTTCTTTTCTTTTCTTTTTTTTTTTTTGCAATGCCATGTGGCATGTGGGATCTTGGTTCCCTGACCTGGGATTGAACCCATGTCCCCTGCTCTGGAATCGCAGAGTCTTAACCACTGGACCACCAGTGATGTCCTGGAGGAATGTTCTTGAGATTCACCTGTAGCAGTTCAGAGTTTTGGAAGAGCCAGCCCTGTATAACTGCCCCCAGCTTCAGTAAAGACTCAGCCAAGAGGCTGCATTGCCCTCCAGGAAGTCTTCTTTTCTCCCTGGCCTCACTCTGTCTCTCTGTCTCCATGGCATGTTGGTCACTGAGGGGCCTGGAAACTGATCCATGCATTGGGCACGGAGAGCGAGTTTGGGGGCAGGTTTCAGACCCCGCCACCCACTCTGCATTCTTGAAGGAGGAGGGCATGAAGATTGTTATCTGCTCACGGAGCCTTATTTCCAAATGAAGAATGACCTGGAGGGGCCGTGGGAACCTGCCCTTTGCGGGTGGGTGTAAACAGAGACGTTTTGGCTGACCTTGGCTGCTGGTGGCAGGAGCTGAGAACAGTTGCTGGGGGTTGGCTGCGGACTGGCGTCTCTGAATTCCCTTTATGGAAAGGCCTGTTAGATTTTGATGAACAGAGTGTTGGTTCAGTTCTTCTAGAGTGTTTATGAGCAGGGCACTGTATGGCAGCCATTATGATTGGAAGAAAGAATAACCATGATAGCAACTCCCATGTACTAAGATCCATACCTTGCCAAGCAGAGACTCACCATCATCCTAACCAGCACCCTCAGAGAAAGTGGTCATTGTCTCCCATTTCACAGATGAGGTAACTGAAGCCTAGAGAGGTGAAGTCATGCATCCAAACACAGGTAGTGTTTCTTTGAGAAGTCAAACTCCTCACCCAAGGTTGCATATTCAACAGCAGAGGTGGGTTGAGAAGGCTGCTCTCCTGGGAGCCTTGTCAGTACCTTTTTCTGAATCCCACAGTGAGCCAACCAGGACTGTCTTAGAAAGCCTTCACTCTGTCTTCTTTAAATGATGCTGCTTTAGGAAAGAAAAGCAACAAGATTTCATCTGTGTAGTCTATCCATCCTGTTTATTCTTAAGAGTGGGAGTGTTTTTAGGGAGTCAAATCTAATTATCCAGATGGGATTTTATTTTAAATAACCACCTGTGCCTTCATCTGGACTTAAAAGGATCTTGAGTCCCCACTGAGGGTCGGAGTCTATGCTTTGTGATTTGAACACAGGTAATAAAAGATTTGACTGTAGAAGATTCCATCTCCAGTTTATATCCTCTCTTTTTTTCTCTCCTTCCTCTGACTAGAGTTTTTATTCTGAGCTGCTGGAATGTCTGCAGAGTAGAGAACAGATGTGTCCTAAGTACTGTTCCGGGGCTGACTTTATTGCCTGGGAAGAAATCCATGGAGGGCTCTGGTTTCTCTGGGAAACATATTCATATTAGCTCAGATGGAGGTGGTAATTTAAGTCCTTCAAGTTGAATACTAGGTGAGGAATACTGAAATGGGAGCCAGCATCCCCAGCCAGCTTGAGTTCAAGATTCTGTCCTTGCATTCTCTAGTCTAGTTGGAATCATGGCCATTGTTAACAGCATTTGCTTGTGGGTTTTCTTTCTCCTCCCTTCCCTCTCTTTCTCCCCCTTCCTCCCTCTGCACCTCTGTCTTTCTCTCTCCCTTCCTTCTTCTTTTTTCTCTCTGTCTCTCTTCTCTCCCTTTTTCCTCACAAACTCTTAATTTTTTATAGTTGATTTTTCTAATCATAAAAAGTTGGACTTTAGCAAATGTCAAGGGCCTCTGCTATCCTGGATAGTAAATCAGGTGTCTCTGTAAAATGCATTAATTGGGAGATTGGGATTGACATATATGCACTAGTGATACTGTGTATAATATAGATGATGGCTTCCCTGGTAGCTCAGCTGGTAAAGAATCTGCCTGCAATGCAGGAGCCCACAGTTCAATTCCTGGGTTGAGAAGTTCCCCTGGAGAAGGGATAGGCTAACCCATTCCAATATTCTTGGGCTTCTCTGGTGGTTTAGACAGTAAAGAATCCGCCTGCAGTGCAGGAGACCTGGGTTCGATCCCGGGTTGGGAAGATCCCCCAGAGAACGGCATGGCAACCCACTCCAGTATTCTTGCCCGGAGAATCCCAGGGACAGAGGAGCCTGGTGGGCTACAGTCCATGGGGTTGCAAAGAGTCGGACATGACTGAGCAACTAAGCACAGTACATAATAAAAGTAACTAATGAGAACCTACTATATAGCACAGGGAACTCTACACAATGCTCTGTGGTAACCGGAATGGAATAAAATCCAAAAAAGAGAGGATGTATGTATATGTATGGCTGATTTACTTTGCTATATAGCAGAAACTAATACAATATTGTAAAGCAACTATACACCGAAATTTAAAAAAACACACACACACACACAAACACATTTAGGCCATAAGGAACAGGTCTGATGCGCTGATTTTATAAGGAGTGGCTTACAAGTGATTTGATTCCTGAAGTTTCCTATCACAAAGAAAGCGTTCCTGCACGGAACCTGTCACATTCAGTATCAGAGAGGACAGGCCTGTCAGAAAGAGCCACTTGGCATAAGGTTTACAGATTGATTATTGGTGCAGTAGCCTCAGGTGGAAAGCAGTCAGGAGCCAAGAGATGGAAGACCTGGATTTGCTTCCAACTGCAACTAATCAACTCTGTCACTTGGAGAAAGTCATCTATCTCTCTGTGTAGATCTTCCATTTAGAAAATGGGAACAATAGTCCCTCCCCCATAAGTTTCTTAATTCAAAGCATTTTATTAAAATTTAAAGTACTGTGAATAATGAGTAGAATAAACGGAACTAGTATTTGCAGGTATTTACTACGTGTTAGCATGTTAGATATTTTATTTATACTTGTACACACACACACTTTCCCCCCTTCATACCATTTATTGCATGCTGGCAGCCACCCTGTGAGGTGAGCCTGGTGTTATTAATATTACCACTGTGAGCTAATACAGCTGGGGTGCTGAGAGGTTAAGTGCTAACTCAAGATCACAAACCTGATTAGGTAGTCAGCCTGATTCTCCCAGTACTGGGAGAACCCCATGGAGCTCAAGCTTGGCAGCTGGCACACCTGGAACCTGGCTGGGCTATAAGGGTGGGCTGCATTGAGTCCTGGTGGCCGTGCAGCACCTGAGGCAGCCACAGCGTTTGGTGCTTCAGTCTCTAATTAGCTTCATCTTGGGTTCCAAACACCCTCCGGGTTATTCCCACGTGCTCAAGAAGGGCCATCATTCCTTATAGGTGTTAATGCATGAGAAACATTGGTTTGCTCCCGCCTGCCAATGCAGGAGACATAAGAGATGCAGGTTCGATCCCTAAGTCAGGAAGATCCCCTGGAGAAGGGTTTGGCAACCCACTCCAGTATTCTTGTCTGGAGAATCCCATGGACAGAGGAGCCTGGTGGGCTACAGTTCTAGGGTCACAACGAGTCAGACACAACTGAAGTGACTTAGCGCACATGCACGCATGCATTAACCACTTTATTAAAAGTTTGGGGGACAAGCTGAGGACCCCAGGAACAGCATTTGCTTGAGCACTGTGAGTTGTGGTTTTGATACTTCTGCTCTCCATGATAAAAAACAAATAATAATACTATATAAATAAAGCAGGGGTTTTATTATCCCCATATCTGAAACCTGTGCAAGGTCCCCACTTCATTTTGTGCTCATTTAGATTTTTGATGATTAGGTCAAAATTATTTCAGTAGCATTTGAACAGTTTTGAATGATGCCATCTCAGTGATGTTAATTCCACTTGGGTCACCTCTCCCTATCCCCTCTGATGTACAAGGTGCTTGGGATAGCTTTTGCCCCCTTTTGAGATTTGATGCTTACTGAAAAAAGTGATGATCCCCAGTGGCTCAGGACTGGATGTCCCCAGGCAGGAGAGGATGGTCATATTTCATGGCAGGGCTTAGTTTAGGCAGTAACTGGCTCCTTTCCCCCAACCAGCTTATTTCAGCTCTTTGCTAGAAAGATAAAGAATATCAGAAAAGCACTGAGCTGTGAGAGGGAACTCTTAAAGTTACCAAGATTATTGTTAGTGTGCAACTCCTGCTGGAGAAGCTTCTGTCACCTTCACAGACGCATAAACTGTGTCTGCGGTGTGACTTGGTACTGGGCTGGCTGATGGCTGCCTAAGAGCCATTTATAGAGCTTATCAAATACAGATTTGTTGACCTAGAGCAGGACCTGGAAATCTATATTTTTCTAATGTGCACCCTCGTTTGGGAAGCACAGTCGTAGGAGTGCCTCATATAATTTTGCAATTACTGTTAAAACAGTAGATTACAATAGCCTTCAATTAAAATGTTTTTCCTTAAAAGCCCAATATTCTGACCATTTCACATAATTTTCTGACTCAGACGGCCTTTCTATTCTTCTGATATAATACACCCTCCTATGTCCCACCCTTCATCCATTTATTTGACCAGCGTTTAACAGCTGTCTAAGATGGGTCCCAGCTGTCTAAGATAGGGTCACAAAGAGTCAGACACGACTTAGTGAGTGAACAACAAGAGATGGGCCCCAGGAAATGAGCTAAAAAGATCAAAAGACACATAGTTCTAAGCCCACAGGAGCTTGTGGCGTAGCCAGGAGACCATTAAACAGTAAACCAATTCTTGTGGAATAATATCATTGTTTCAGCTGCAGTGGGAACACCTAAAATTTGCTAGAAAGTCAGGTATTACATCCTGGGGAAAAAACCCTTTGAGACTTAACAGAAGAGAGGATGGTTGCCAATGGCAGGTGAACATGGGAGATGGCAGAGAGAACTGCTTTGCAAAGGCTTAGTGGCCAGAGAGCCCTCAGTGGCAAGAACTGCACACGCTTTGATTTGCCGCCGTATATGCAGAGCTAGTGGTAAAGAATCCGCCTGCCAACTCGGGGGACACCAGAGATGAGGGTATGATCCCTGGGTCAGGAAGATCCCCTGGAGGAGGGCATGGCAACCCACTCCAGTATTCTTGCCTAGAGAATCCCGGAGCCTGGTGGGCTACAATCCATGGGGCCGCAAAGAGTTGGACACGACTGAGCGACTAACACGCACACACACATTGATAAAACACGTGATAGAAACGAGGGTGGACGTACTGACAGAGGGCAGCTCATGAGGGGCTTGGAGACTGTGTGGTGGGAGTTTGTATTTGACCTCATTAGTTCATTTTCTTTGCCACATGTGTAAGTTTTTTCTCAACATCTCATTGATGTGTATCTTTAAAAAAAGTCCTTCTCGCAACAGTACAGCATGATGAAATTGCTTCTTCTCACGCAATACCTTGGAAGCAGGAGAGACTCAGCAATAATTGGCTACATCCCCAGTGGAGCCCTAGCTTCAGTTCTCATCTTCTGGCCCTGCTCATAGTCTTTGATTTCGGAAGCCAGAAGTCAGCCTGTTTGTGGGGTGTCCTCCATAAAGCCTAGATCCCTTTTGAAAGCCCTGTCTCACCAGTGTCATCTCCTGTCCTCATCAGGTCCGTCCTTGATCCCTGAGTTCCCTTCACACTGATCTATTTCAGGTTTTCAAAGGAATACAACTTTTCTCCCACCGCAGGGCCTTTGCACACACGGTTCCCTGTCTGCAGTTCTCCTCCATTCCTAGCCTCTGTTTTAAAACGCCCTGTGCCGTGCTGTGCTGAGTCATTTCAGTTGTGTCCGACTCTGTGTGACCCTATGGACTGTGACCAGCCAGGCTCCTCTATCCATGGGATTCCCCAAGAATACTGGAGTGGGTTGCCATTTACTTCTCCAGGGAATCTTCCCCACCCAGGGATCCAACTGGTGTTTCTTAGGTCTAACCTGCAGTGGCAAGTGGGTTCTTTACCACTGGTACCACTTGGGAAGCCCAAAAAATGGGGACAGGGGTGACAGCAAAGGTGGTCAAAAAAAAAAGCCCCATTCCCCTTTATTTGTGATACTTGACACAATTTTACATTGTTTTACTTATTCTGGTGACTTTATTGCCGGACTTCTGCTTTAAGTTCCATCAAGCCAGGGACCTGGTGTGGCTCATTCCCTGCCACATCGTTACGACCTATTTAATAAGAAAAGGTTAGCTACCTATTTGCTGAGTGAGTGGATGTGTGAACGATGAGTGGATGAGTGGATGGATGGATGAGTGTAGTTGAACTCTGTATGTTGAATTTGTAACAAACTACAGCCCGCCATTGTTTTCCAGGCTGCAGTTCCCCTCAGCCAGGCTCCTAAGAATTCTCTTCTCCCACATGAACCCAGCAAAGCTACGTCCATCCTTCATGTTGTGATCTCAGCTCCATTCATTTAATGGAATCTGAGATCTCTAAAGCTGGCAGTGATCTGTTTCTCTCCTGACTTAGACATAAAATATATGTTTGTGTTTTGTTAATTACCACGCAATGTCTGTGCTTTGTTTCCAGCTGGATCACTTACCCAGCTTTCATTTAGTTATGACTTTTAAAAGACTTTTCTCATACGAAAAGCAATAAAGAAATATATTTCAGAGAATGTGAGAAATACTGAGTGTAGTGTACTCAGTATACTGAGGGTACTCAGTTCGTATATGAATCCCACATAATTTCTCCTCCTTGAGTTATACATTCCACAATTTGTATGCATATGTGTGCACATATAAGCCTCCCAAATTATAACATGATCCCCCTATCATAAAGACTTTTCAAGGCTATTTCATTGTATGCCTGACCCTAAGTTCCGTTTTTGAGACTTACTGTTGAGTGCCAACAGAACATCAGACGTGATGCTAGACACCGAGGTAAATGTTACCTATTTAGTGTTATTTAGTGCTTTCAGGAAAAGGATAATATAAAGAGTAGCTACGTTTCTAAGTGGCTGTGATAGGTTGCAGAAGAAAGAAGTGAAACTCAGAATAATTTGAGTTATGGTTAAACAAGAAAGATTGGATCCCCAAGAGACACAGCCACTCAAATACTGAGTACACTGAACTCACAGGCGTCTTAAGACAGTGGTTCCTGCTGAAACAAGGACTTGGGAGAACCTTGGGAGACCACTCTTCTCTGAAATCCTACCTGTAAGAATGACTCCTGTTTTCCTTCTTTTCTAGAGTGACCGTCTTCTGATCAAGGGAGGCAGAATTGTCAACGATGATCAATCCTTTTATGCTGATATTTACATGGAAGATGGCTTAATAAAGTATGTATATAGGACCCTTTGCTTCATCTTTTGAACTTTCTTCACTAGAGACTCAGAAAGCAACTTGCTTCTTTTGCTTAGTAGACCAGCGCTTCTGTGTATTTCATTTCTCCTTCTCCTTAAAAATGAATCTTTCATTTAGCCCTTCAGTCTGGATAATCCCTTTAAAATTGGATTTTAAACTAGCCGTAGTTCACTTAGGTGCATGGATGAAGTGACAGATCTGAATTCAGTCACCCAAATGATGCTACAGGCCCCTTTGGGCAAGCTGCACTGATGGGCGCTCTATGTGTTGTGGAGAAGTGGCTGATGTGACCACTGTCCTTAAGATCATTGAAAAAGTCCACCAATTACCCTAAAAATATAAGGCCTAGTATAATAGGTCCATTCCCTTCTTTAGGGGATCTTCCTGACCTAGGGATTGAACCCAGGTCTCCTGCATGCTGGCACATTCTTTATCTGAGCTACCATGGAAGCCCCATAATAAATACCGAAAGAATTCAGGTAAAAATAAGTAATTTAGAAGTGCACGAATGGAGAAATCCTTTCAGAGGAAGGCTTTGAGGTGAAGAGAGCATTTAAATTGAACCTTGACTTAGGAGGGACTTCGAAGGTTTTGAGGTGGAGACGGCATTTAAACAGGACCTTGACTTAGGTAGGACTTGGTTGGGCAGTGCACAGATGGGACAAACATGTCAGGCCAGGTTTCCCAGTAGACACTTTAGGGATGTGTAATTACTTTACAGAATGGTTTGCTATTGGATGCTTGAAAGCAGCATAGCCAGATAACCTTTATGTACAACTTCCTTGCATAGTGATCTTTTAAAAAGGATTTGACCTATACATAGCCTTTCATCACATAAAGCAGGCTGCTTCCCCACACTGATAAGACATAGTTTAGAACTAGTGTATCCAGCCCACACCAGATGAGCCATCCCTGGCCTCATACAGTTTTATTTTTATATTATTCAGCTTCATTGGCTAGCTTTAAGATTCTGGTTATAGATCACTTGCTTAGATCACTATAGATCTTACTATAGATCACTTTGAAAACTTGGCTTAGATAAACCTTTCTGTGGGCGGACATTCCTTACCAGCCCCTAAATCTAGGCTAGTTTTCCCTTTGATGAGTTTTTTTTAAGATTTTTTTTTTTTTAATGTGGGCCATTTTTAAAAGTCTGTATTGAATTTGTTATGGTATTGCTTCTGTTTTATGCTTTGGTTTTTTGGCTCTCAGGCATGTGGATCTTAGCTCCCCAATGAGGGATTAAACCCACACCACCTGCACTGGAAGGCAAAATCTTAACCACTGGATCACCAGGGAAGTCCCTTGATAAGTTTTTAAAATACCCCATGCTTTTATCAATCATAGCAATTCTGACATTATTAGGCCCCCTTGAGAGCAAGCACTATTTTGGGTTCTTCAATGTATCTACAGCATCTAACCCAGTACTTGATACATAGAGACTTTTGTAAGAGCTGCCTTTTATTGAGTATATATCATAGTGTGTGCCAGGCATTAGAGTAAATGTTTTACAGGTCTCATCTCATTTAATCTGCCAGCAATTCAATGAAGTAAGTACTCTTATTACCTTCTTTTTCAGAGGATAGAGAAGAAAGAGGAATGGAGAGAGTAAATAATTTGCTAAAGATCAACATATTAATTCATTGAATGAATGACCAAATGCAAGAATGAAGATGTTCATACTTAGTAGCTTTGCTGATTTGCATACATTTTCATAATAGAAGTGGGAAAATTAGTGTTATTAGACAAGTCAACTGATGGTAAAAAATACTTTCTTCAAGATATAAGCCACAATTAATTTTGCATTTTTTTCTTACTAAAAAATTATTATGTGCAGTCTGCTCTCTTTGGAGCAAATGTGTTCCCTCATTTAGACATTTTCAGAGTTAGAAAAAAAAAATTCAGTGCCTCATGCTTCTTCTTCATTCCAGAGCTCATTAATTGATCATGGAACTTTTCGTGGTTGACCCTTAAACACAGGCCCTGAATCCTTCTTCGTGCAGTGATTCAGGCATCTACTACCATAGTTGAATATATCAACTGAATCTTCTTTGTCTTCACTATTAAAATAGACCGGAAGGCCACTTGCCAAGGACATTATGGAAGGAATTTAACCATCCAACGTGTGTGTTGGTGGTGGAGAGAAGGGTGTATAAACATGATTTTCATCTTATCCTATAATTTGATATATCTTCAGCAACTTTCTTAACCCACAGAACTTTGAAACAAATAATTCCTTTTAGTTTTTACAGAGTTGTGTGCCTGTGAGGGCTGCTGGAGTGCCTGCTGTGTGCAAAGCAGCTGTCTCAGGCCATGGACCTGTACTGTTTCACGTGCCATGGAGGATGTCATTGGAAACCAAATCAACTCTCTTCCCCCAGGGACCTGACAATCTTTTAGGGGAAATGATATGTCTGTCCATACGAAGCATATGATGTTACCCAATAATATCAATATATGTGTGTGTGTCCCCAGTCACTCAGTCATATCCAACTCTTAATGACCCCATGGACTGTAGCCTGCCAGGCTCCTCTGTCCGTGGGATTTCCCAGGCAAGAATACTGGAGTGGTTTGCCATTTCCTCCTCCAGGGAATCTTCCCAATTCAGGGATGGAACCCACATCTCCTGCATTGGCAGGTGGATTCTTTACCACTGAGCTACCGGGGAAGTGCAATAATATCAATATCATGCATTAAATTAGTAGAATAGATGAGATCCAGAGGAACAAGAGGACTGTGTGAGATTAGAACATTATAACTATAATGTTATAACTTTATGACAGCTGATATTTATTGAATTTTTATGTGCTTTACAGGGTTCTATGGGCTTAACACAGATTAACATTTAATCTATACAATAGACCTATAAAGAAGGCTTTTAAAAAAAATTACGTCTTACAGATGAAGGAATTGAGACATGGTGAGGTTAAGTTACTTGGCCTAAATCATAAAGTGAGCATTAGCAGAGCCACGATGGTGAATCCAGGGGAACCCACATGCAGGGCAGAGCCACACTCTTCAGTACTAGACCTGGCTGTCAGGAGAAACTTGACCAAGGAGGGGAGATGGAAGCTAAGCCTTCAAGGATTAATATGACCTTGATTGGCTCAGTGGAGAAAAGTGGGGGAAAGCATTTCTCTTTGAGACTGGGTATTAAATACCAGTTGTCAAAAGTGGGTGGAAACGTGCCTACATAGACACACCCAAAAGAGGCAACTCTTCCTGCTCTTGGTTCTCAGTTCCCTGAGAGGTGAATCAGTGAGGGAGGGAAATGGGAACACACTGGCCAGTATCTGGACTAGAATGGAATTACCAGCAAGGCTGCATTTTTTCCACAGTGTGTTTTGAATTGTGGTGACTCTGGAATGGCCCAGTGGTGATGTGGTAAGAGTGAAATCTTAGGGATGTCGGAAAGCTTAATTTTAGTTGTAGAACTTACATTTTGTCAAACCAGTGGAAGACTCTTAGCACCCCAAGAGAATGTCTTTCTTGGCTGGGTATAAACAAAAGCAGAAAGTGTTCATGCCACTGGCAGCGGGTACATGTGTTGTAAGGTAGGAGATGGTTCATAATAATGGAGATCCTCATGAGCCTTAAGTCTGCCTGGAATTAACTGGATGTTTATATCAAGGATGTGAGCTGAACACCGTTGGTCTATGAGGTTACATTGTGCTAAGGGTAGCTGTATTTGTCACGTGTCTTGTATAGTATCCACTTGGCCTGCTCATTGGCTTCCTCCCCACCCGTTTCCCCCTCTCTGCCTCCCTGAGATGCTCTGAAGCTTCTTGGGTGAAGCTATGTCTGGTGGAGGTTATCACAGTCCACTTGCTTGGCTTGAAGCTTCTCCTGAGCTGCTGGCCACACAGAAGCAGCTGGTGTAGGCATTTGCATCTTTGGCACCCTCTTTGAGAATCTGCCATCGGTTGTGATTGATAGATGAGCTATCAGGGAAGGATGGACTTGGGAGTGGGAAGGGACTTGGGAATGCCCTAGACATATTCCATTTGTCCTTAGGAGCACAGACGAACCCATTTAGATAGCACAGTTCATGCACTTGTTTTTAAAATGATTCTTTACCATCTCCTTCAATCTCTTCTAACAGTTCATTATTTTACAGCTGTTCAATCCTTCTGCAAATGTTCTTCCTGACTCTTAAATAAAGAGCTAAATGAAAATAAAACACTGGGCTTCCCTGGTAGCTCAGCTAGTAAAGAATCTACCTGCAATACAGGAGGCCCTGGTTTGATTCCTGGGTCGGGAAGATCTCCTAGAGAAGGGATAGGCTACCCACTCCAGTATTCTTGGGCTTTCCTGTCGCTCAGATGGTAAAGAATCTGCCTGCAATATGGGAGACCTGGGTTTGATCCCTGGGTTGAGAAGATCCCCTGGAGGAGGGCATGGCAATCCACTCCAGTACTCTTGCCTGGAGAATCCCCATGGATAGAGGAGCCTGGTGTGCTGCAGTACATGGTGCTGGAAAGAGTTAGACATGACTGAGTGACTAAGCACACAATAAAAACATTTATTGAAATATTTATTACACCCCCTATATTGCAGCCACAGTCAAACCCTTGGGGTGACAGTACTAAGCCAGGACACATGGTCTCACCAAACACCATACTGGATTGTTTTATGTCTATAAAAATTGTTTTCTGGATGGAGCTAGAGATTATCATACTAAGCAAAGTAAGTCAGACAGAGAAAGACAAATACCATATAATATCACTTGTATGTGGAATCTAAAAAATGATTCAAATGAACTTATTTACAGAATAGAATCTGACTCACAGACAGATAACAAACTTATCGTTACCAAAGGGGAAAGAGGGAAAGGGATAAATTACGAATTGGGGTTAACAGATATACACTACTATGTATAACACAGAAAAACAACAAGGTCTTGCTGGTTAACACATATTCATTGTCTTATAATAAAAAATGTTTTATTATTTGTTTCTAGATTGCTCAGCTGGAAAGCTTAATCACTTGGAAAGACTACTTTGATAAACATAGGTTACAACTTTTAAAATCCTTACAATACCATGTTTGTCTTGGAAGTCCTTCTTTTAAATTGCTGGTTGTTTCCCTGTCTCACCAGGCAAATTGGAGACAATCTGATAGTCCCTGGAGGAGTGAAGACTATCGAGGCCAATGGGAAGATGGTGATCCCTGGAGGCATCGATGTCCACACTCACTTCCAGATGCCATACAAAGGCATGACCACAGTGGATGACTTCTTCCAAGGGACCAAGGCTGCCTTAGCAGGGGGCACCACCATGATCAGTAAGTCCCACAAATTTACACACTCTTGGAAAGCGTGCTAGGGGTCCTAAGAAGTGAGTTTAACTAATGTGTTAACCGCAGTGCTCTCTGGTGGTAACTCATATACTTCCCCTCAATTCAGCAAATAGACTTTCTGCCTGACAAGACCTAAGAAAAGCTGGTTATAGAGAGGACACCAGCTTCTGTAACTGCTTAAAGAGATGCAGGAGGCTCATCACCTTGAAAGCAGTATACTCTCTGTCTTCCTTAGAGGAGGGGCTGAGTATGCCATGGGTGGGGAGTCAGCACTTAGCATCTCTGGGCCAGACCCTGGGGAAAGTGGACTTGGAAAAGCTGTGGGCCTTGGGCAAAAGGTGATCTCAGAACTTCCCGCTTGGGTGTGAGGCAGGACGGGCAGAGGGCATGAGCAGAGCAGTGCAAACACAGCTGAGAAGTATCCCAGAGAGAATGACAGTGAGATGGGCAGTTCTTGAGAACTTAGGAGGCTTCATTGGTGGTTAGTGTTATTTGGTCTGTGCTGTATTGTGACCAATTCATAGCTTTAAGATTGGGCAAGTTGGGGAGTTGTTTCCCTTACTTTGTTTTTCTGGCAACTTTTGCAATTCCAAAGAAACCTAGGAAGTTGCATGCCATTGGATTACTGAAGAGATAGCATTCCAGGGCACTCCTTCCTGTCCAAAGAAGTTCCAGTGAACTGGCCCCAGCCCAGCCCTGGCCCCCAACTTGGTCAGCAAGAGCACTGTTACCACCCAAGAAATATGCATCCACCCAAGAAATCAGAATAGCCTGAGTCGTAGACTTAATCATTGTCTTTTGCTTCCCTTCTATTGGAGCAGTAGTAGGGTTCAGCTTCAGCTAGGGGTGTGGAAACCCAGGAAAATGGCATCAGGGCCATAAAAGGTGCATTTCTGGGAGCCTGAAGCCTTTGTCCAGCCAGAAGAAAGAAGCCAGCCGAGTTCTCAGCAGCTGCCTGCCTACAAAGGCTCTGGTGCGGGTCCAGACACAATAACACAGCTCCAGGCCTCTGCTTTCAGATAAGTGCACTTGGGCTGCCTGTGCTAGAAGGCTGAGGAAATGAGTGATCTCGGCCTGGCTTGCTGCCATCTGGCCGAGGAGCTGGACCTGTTCAGAGCCCTAGACATATGCATTAGGCTTGGGCTTCTGCTTTAGGCAGGGAGCAGGAGGAGAGTCAGTGCTCCGCATGAAAAGAGAGGAAAGCATGTGAGAATCACAGAAGTGTCTGGGTCCTTTCTGAGATAATTAAACACCCTAGGTATGCAAACACACACACACACACACACACACACACACACACACACACACACACACACATCTCACCTCACTGTCACAGTTTGGCTGTATTAGTTTTTCTGTTTAAAAAAAATAGGGTTGTCTTCTGTTCACTAGTTAATATGTCATGGATGTCTTTCCATTCATTTATTTTTTTTCTACTGAATTTTAAATGGACTTATGACATCCATTTTAAGAAGATATCACAATTTATGTATTTAACTAAGCTTCCCTATTGTAGAACTTTGTTTCTAGCTTTTCACTTGCATAAATACGTGAAGAGTGGCAAATATCCTGAGGACCCAGATTTTGTGTTCAGGCACATTTATCTCCTGAAGGATAATTTTTAGGCAGAGGAATAATTGTTGAGTTTAAGGTATGAAAAACGTCAAGGATTTTGAAACACATTTCAAAATTGTTCTTAGCAAAGTTGTTCTAGGTCACACTTTCTCTCAACTGACATGGGGAGCAATTAAATAGTAACATTTGTCTTAACCTTACCAGTGTTACTGGTGTAAATGTTATTCTTTTTAAAAATATTGTCCACTATGGCAGGTACTGCAAGAGTAGGTTTGGGCCTCAGAGAAACCGTATTCTTTTTATTTATTTGTTTATTTAGCTTAGGCATCTGGTGCCTTCCTTGCGGCACACAGACTCTACTGGTGGCTTGCGGGCTCACTAGTTGCAGTGTGTGGGCTTCATTGCCCTATGGCATGTTGCTCTTAGTTCCCCAACCAAGGATCAAACCCGTGTCCCCTGCATTGAGAGATGGATTCTTAACCCACTAGACCACCAGGGAAGTCCCAGAAACCGTATCTTTGATGAAAAATTTGCATGAAACTAAGATCTGTGGGCTAAGCATCAGGTTCACTTATCTGATACCAGCTCTTTCCTACAGCAGTAGGCATGAAAATGTCACTGTCTTGTGACCTGACATAACTTTAAAGACCGTTCTTCTGCCCTTAGAAAGAAGGAGTCCAACTTTGATCACCAGCAGTAACTCCCACAGTTACTGGTAATAATGGCACATAGTAGGAGCTCATCAGTTGATAGCTAGCATTTATCGAGCACTTATATGTGCCAGGCATCATGTGAAGCCCTTTCCATGCTTTTTCCCATTCAATCTCTTCACGAACTTAGAGGCAGTGGTATCCCCGTCCCCACTCCACATTGAAGGATGAGAAAAAACAAAGTTTAGAGAAGCTAGTCATTTGCCCAGGATCACATAGCTACGTAATGGTTGACTCATCAGCATCCACCACTGAAACCACCCAGGACCCCTTTCTGAGGTTAACCCTATGCTCAAGAGATAGAGACGTGCCGTCGTAGCTAAGCAAACAGGACAGACCTGTACAGAGGGGACCAAAGGCTGTGTTGGTGAGTCGTCCATGTGGGGCCTATCTTGTCCAGTTGACCATGTGGTGCCCGAGCCCGAGTCCAGCCTGACGGAGGCTTATGAGAAGTGGCGGGAGTGGGCCGATGGCAAGAGCTGCTGCGACTACTCCTTACATGTGGACATCACCCACTGGAACGACAGCGTCAAGCAGGAGGTGCAGGGCCTCATCAAGGACAAAGGTGAGTGTGGACACACCCTCCTCCTTTCTCCCATGTCTGTCTTTCTCATGCTCTCCACTCACTAGGTTGCAGGGAACCTTGAGCGTGAATGCTGGATGGAGTGGTGCCTCTATGAACCAGGCACTTTATGCCATCCTATTATTCCTTACAGGATCCCCATGAGATAGGAATTATTATCTTTACAGATGGAGAACCTGGGGTCCAGAATAAGTAGCTCAGGATCATAGAGCTAGTAGGCAGTAATCTACCCAAAGTCCATTCTCTGAATCCCCATGCAATACTGCCCATTGCACAGATGGAGAAACTGAGATCAGGAGAGGTCACAGCTTGTACATATGCACTTAGAAACTGAGAAATTTTTAATGTCTATCATTTTTAGTCCAAATATCCAAATGTTACTCTTATGCAACAAGAGCATCCTCAGAAAAAGCTAAGACATTTCTGGGAACAAAGATGTGTTCATAGAAGCTTAAATCGTGTGTGTGTGTGTGTGTGTGTGTGTGTGTGTGTTCGTTCATGTCCTCTCTGTGAGTACATGATGTAGGCGCCCATTGTCTTTTTACACTCCTCTGTGTTCTGCTGGTCAGCTGTTTCACACACGCACCAACCCCCGTAGTGCACACAGACATGCAATGTACTGGGCATCCTAAGCGGGGCTGGAGGACCTGCGGGAGTAGGAGGAATGGCCTCTGCTGAATAGCCAGGTCAGAAGGAGGCAGACCTGTGCAGAGTGATGGGATAAGTGCCGCAGGATGCAGACGATTGTCCTAACAATAATGGATAAGACTAATTATAATATATCTTAGTGCTAAGTCCTTGTACTATGATACTGGTACTAATACTAATGTTATAAAAAACTCTAATTTTGTAATAGTTATCAGCAAGCAGTCTGGATGCAAAGGCCAGGAGTGCAGTGGAAGGCAGTGTACTGGGGTGAAGGGAAGGTATGACCTCTCAAGGAAGGAGCTCTCCACTTCCTCCTCCCACCCTCAAATTCTGCCCAGTCCTAGCTGATTCAGAGGGTGAGGTTAACCTCTTCCCACTTTTGTGTCTCCTTCCACACCGTGCATCTCAACTAGGGTAGAAAAGTGAATGGATTTAATACTCCCGAGGCTTGTAAGAAGGGTCGTGTTGGGAAAACTGCCCTGAGTTGCACTCCTCTGGGTGGGGAAGTCCTCAGATTATGTCTGCTTTTGGCCTGGAGCACTGTGGGCTGAAGTGACCCTCATGGTTGGAGACCAAAGTTACTTTCCTTTCCTCAGAATGACTCTCTATTCCCCAGTCCCATAGTCTGTAAAATAATCTATGAATAGTGTGTTTGGAGGGAGAAATTAAATGGCTCTTTCCTTTTAACCCTGATGCCTTAGGTATTTAAGCCCAGGTTGAACCTTGATTTCTGCACATTAGCTCTGTTAGTTCCCTGGGGACTGGCTCTAGATCTCAGTTCTGTCTCAGACTCAACACCCTACCCAGGCCTGGTAGAGAGCTGACATTCACAAAAAGCAAAATCAACTGATCCCAGGAGTTCAGCCATATGCCAGTGCTAAGAGCTCTGCATGTGTTATCTCTTTTAAAGTTTCCAACCACCTTATGAAGCAGGATGGTGCTTCATAATAATGGAAATTATTTTTCCATTTTACGGATGAGGAAACTGAAGCTCAAGAGGCTACCCTGAGCAGTGTTCAGGCTTGTTGACCCTTTGGGCTGGGAACAGTGTAGGGGGAGGCAGAAAAGAGGTACAGAAGAAGAGACCAAACTGCTATGATGTCATAGGAATTGTCAGTTTTTCAGAGTAGAGGACATAGAGAAATGCTCTTGGAGGATGGGACGTGTCCACTCTGCACTGGGTGGGGGCCTGTGGTGCTCTCAGGGCGGGAAGCGCAGGATCCAACCAGATGATGACCACAGTGTCCTCCTCCTGTCTCCCCTCCCCTCCTCTCTTGCAGGGGTGAACTCCTTCATGGTTTACATGGCCTACAAGGATTGGTACCAAGTGTCCAACACGGAGGTAACAACCCACCGTGTGTGGTTTGGGGTCTCTGGATGGGTTTCCTGTGGTGGCCGGTGACCTTGGCTATTGGCACGTGAGTCACTGTAGTTCATGTGGGAGAACGCTGGGCAAGACAGCTTCTTGAAGTCCTCACGGTCCATTCTACGTTTGCAGTAAGGTAGCAGGCAGGGTGCCAGGGGCAAGGCAGACTGGGAGCTAGAATTTCCACTGGGAGCAACTTTCTCCAAAGGACGATAGGAAGGGTATGTCTAAATCTCCATCTAACTGACAAATTCTATGCCTCTTGGGAATTCAGGGGAAGTATAAATGCTCAGCCTTGCAGGATAAAGGAAGGCCATCTGCTCTTTGGGCTCATCATACCAGCTTGCCTTTGACTTTCTTCCTATGAAATGCATGGGGTTGCTTGTTTTAGACAAACCTTAACTTCTCAGAAGAAATGCAAAACATGAATTCCCATACTTCCCAGCAAGGAGATGAAGCGTGGTCTGCCCTGAGAGGCTAAGAGATAGAGATTTCAGCTTTTGAGTTTTCTCCTGGCTGGCTGCAGTGCCTGTAGGGAGTGTTAAGAAGGATTTTGAAGCACTGTCTGAACTTAGTGGGAAATAATTCCATTTAAATGGAGACGGTGGTGGGGTTAGTATCACTTTGTTAGGTGTTCTCCCTGTCTGCCTAGGAGACATGACGGGTTTTCCTTCCGTAGACAGTTTCCGAGAGTTCCTAAAGTTCCTCTGGACTAGCTCTCCTCCTTGGCCTCTTTGGTGATGCATCTTTTAGTCTGTATGTCTGCCCTGGTCACTTATTTCCTTTGGTTGATCCCATTTATTTTTTTCTTTTAATTATTTACTTATTTTGGCTGCACTGGGTCTTAGTTGTGGGATCTAGTTCCCTGACCAGGGATGGAACTCAGGTCCTCTTCATTAGAGTGTGGAGGCTTACCTACTGGACCACCAGGGAGGTCCCAACCCCATTTATTTTAGCTCCCACTCTAGTCATGGGCCCGTGCACACGGTTAGCTAAAAGCATGGTGTCCTAGGAAGGTGACAAAGCCTCATTTCTGTTTCAGCTGTATGAGATCTTCACGTGTCTGGGAGAGCTGGGGGCCATCGCTCAGGTGCACGCTGAGAACGGGGACATCATTGCCCAGGTAACACGGCACAGCTCCCTGCAGTGCAGGGGCCCCTCAGGCGAGCATCTGCCTCCCATTTATTTTCTCATTTCTTCAGTGTTGCCAGAGCTCTCAAGCTCTAAACCCTTCTAAGCACTGTGCTTAAAAACAGAACCTGGCCTCAAGGACCTCACAGTCTAGGAGGAGGAAGTATGACGGCAAATAGACAAGCAAGGGACAAGTATCAATCGAAGGTGCTATTAAAGCATTCTGGGAGCCAGGGTGGACAGAGGAGGAGGAGGAGGTTCTCACATTGGGTCATTTGGTGGGAGAGCATCGCTGATTCTGTTTTGAAAGTGAGTCCGAGCTACATGACACGCTCTGTCCTAAAGAAAAACTCTTAAGACAGCATTTCTCAGAAGCTGGAAATCTGATCCAGGACTGCGTAACTCCTGGCCTTAGATAATGAAGAATTCGTGTCTTGTGGGGATCAGACGTCCCACTGGTTTCCTAGAAATCATATTAAGCAACCCGAGGAAAGAGTGATGAAAGCAAGACCCCAAGGCCCAAACTGATCGTTTGTAAGGAAGTAGAGAGCACTTCTGTCTCCATCTCCTGGGGTGCTTAATGGGCTCAACGCACAGATGTGTCTTCGCCAGGGTCTGTTTATCTCAGAAGTGTTCAGGGTTGGCTTCCGCTGGGAGGAGGTGGCCAGCAAGGAGTGCCAGCTCTCTCAGTCCATTTGATAACATTAACAGCAAAAGTGCTTTATTCATTCTTCCCGAGAGTGCTCCCGAGTACTCTGTGCCAGGCACTAGGCTCTAGAGGGAGTCAGCACAGAGGTAGGCCAGCACTCTTGAGAGCTCAGGCTGTGCTGTAGAGGTTGTCCAGGACGTGGTGACGTGATCAGGAGGGGTGTGGGGGCACGTTGAGAAGCACCCTCATCTCAGCTTCTGCCACAGGTCCCATTGGACAGCACTTACTGCTGTGTGCCGGGCCCTGGTCAGGGTTCTCGTATGTTCCCATCCAGGTCTTCACCCAACCCTTTCAGGATGGCACCAGCCTCCCCCTGCTTCTACAGATGAGAACACTGAGGCTCTGAAGGGTGAGGTCATTGGCCCAGGGACCACAGCTAGTAAGTGGGAGAACTTAGTCTTAGCTTCTCAGGGGGTGTCTCTCTGCGGGCATTTCTACCCAGAGATGGAGAGAAGGCGCCCTCTCTACCCATCCAGCTGCAGGCTCCTGAAGAGACCAGCACCCGAGCTGTGCAGGCTGCAGCTGTCAGGCTTTCAGACTCTGAGTGCTGTCTCTCCAGGGGAGGAGGTGAGCTCAGAGTGCAGTCTCCACTCCCTTATGACCAACGAGGCTAATTAGTTGGGCCCCTGACAGCCCTCTCCCATGCCCCCCACACACCCAGATAATGAAGTCACTTTCCAAGGAGGCTCCAAATGCCGTGCTCCCATGGGAGGCATCCCAGAGGTGTTGGAGCTGTCACTTCTCTCCTCCCCATCCTCCAAGGTTTCAGGGGAGCGGCCAGATGCCCCAGCCCTCCTTCTAGATTCCCTCGCAGCTAGACTCCCTGCTTCTTCATGCTTGACTCTGTGGAGGCAGACAGGCTCCAACTCTCAGCCCCTTTCCAGCTTTCTTTGTGGCTTCTGAGCACAGAAGTGGCTCCAGTGTTCCCTGCCCACACCCTTCCCCCACCTTGGGCAGATCTGTTCTCCTCAGGAAAAGAATAAGGGTATTTTCCCCCCAATTGGAATGAGTTTCTCATGTGTGTTTATTAAATTCAGCTCGAGCTGAAAGATTTTATCACCTTGTTTAAATGGAGGCAGCTGCTGTGCTCAGAGCTTCTTGCTGCACTTTATGCAAAGTGACTAATGAGCGAGAAGAAATATTTCCTATGGGTACCGATAAGAGACATTTTCAAAAGTTTCAGTAGCATCTTTAGCCAATCATCCAACAAATACCTACTGAAGGCCTACTATGTGCCAGGCCTTGGAGAGGGAAGGTGAAAAAGACAGGGTCCCTTTCTACATGGAGCAACCAAAACTGTGATGTAATTATAGCAGTGATGAGTACCTCAAAGAGGCCACATGTCCCCCACCCACATCAGGCAACATCCATGGGCCTTTATAGGCTATTCTTAACCATCCGGTTGTAGGGACCCCATGGTTTTGGGAATAGGTCATCCCAATGAGAACAGTGCTCTAGAATCAGCTATGGAGCTTAAAGAATGATCTCTGGGATTCTCTGAGCTCCAGAGATCCTGATTGGGGAGGTCCAAGTAGAACTCGGTCAAGTGTATCCTGGGAAAATTGGCTTGGTTATGGGAGTGCTCAGAGACCATTGCTTGAGCACGTTTCATCCCGTGCATTGTCCTAACACTTTTGGACAAGGTAGGAGTGAGAATGTTGCATGAGACAGAAGATCCTTAGTTGAACATCTCATCCCTTGTGTGGCTTCACGAAGCAGTTCAGAGTCAAAACCCACCAGAGTTGGGAAGAAGAAATTGCGTTCAGTCCAAGCTTTGATGGGAGGGGAAGAATGAAAAGTGGAGGTGCTCTGCTGGCAGTGTCAGCCTCTGACCTTTTGTCAAATTCTGTAGAGCTGGAAGCCGTGACCATTTTACTTCTCGTGGCTGCCTATAGTAAATGCACCTTCCTTCCTCCAACTCCCAAAAATATTTAAGTGAATAAAAACATAAAAAAATAGAAAGTGTTTTTTTCCAGGGAGAAGGAATCCCTTCCTTTCTAAGCATCTCATAGTTTCTGGATGAGACACAGCCTCGTTCAGCTCACTCCTTCCTTTATCGCCTATGTCACCAGCACGAGTTTGCTAGGAACTGGCCTCAGTGCTTAAGCATGAATGTCTGCAAAAATGCAGCTCTGCTGCTGAGGACTGGTGCCAGCTCCAATTAACCTAGCCACCTGCTTCTTCCAGAAAGCCAGCCAAGTCTGAGGAATTTAGCCATCAGTGACAAGGGCTAGAGAGATCCACAACCTAGTTAAATAGAATTTGACCAAAAGGCTAAGTCAGGTAATACTGTATTTAGAGGCATTATTTTGTCTGGTTAAATGCTGAATCTGTTTATTGTAACCATCCATTTAAAGCATGAGAGTCTGAGGGGCTTATTAAAATGCAGAATCCTAGATTCTAACTCATATATTCTGATTTGGGAGACCTGGGTAGAGCAGACATCTGCACTTTTACAAAAGCAACTCAGGAGATTCTGATGCAGGCAGTGGGTGGACCATCTTTAGATTAGACTATTCCAGCATCACTTTTTCAAGCCTCAGTTCAGTTCAGTCACTCAGTTGTGTCCAGCTCTTTGCGACCCCATGGACTGCAGCGCACCAGGCTTCCTTGTCCATCACCAGCTCCCAGAGCTTGCTCAACCTCATGTCCATTGAGTCGGTGATGCCATCCAACCATCTCATCCTCTGTCATCCCCTTTTTTCATGTCATGCCTCTTGTCTTCAATCTTTCCCAGCATCAGGGTCTTTTCCAGTGAGTCAATTCTTCCCATCAAGTGGCCAAAGTATTAAGAGTTTCAGCTTTAGCATCAGTCCTGCCAGTGAATATTTAGGACTGATTTCCTTTAGGATGGACTGGTTTGAATTCCTTGCAGGCCAAAGGACTCTCAAGAATCTTCTCCAACACTACAGTTCAAAGGCATCAATTCTTAAGCACTCAGCTTTCTTTATAGTTCAACTCTCACATCCATACATGACTACTGGAAAAACCACAGCTTTGACTAGATGGACCTTTGTTGGCAAAGTAATGTCTCTGTTTTTTAATATGCTGTCTAGGTTGCTCATAGCTTTTCTTCCAAGGAGTAAGCATGTTTTAATTTCAGTCACCATCTGCAGTGATTTTGGAGCCCCCCAAAATAAAGTCTGTCACTGTTTCCATTGTTTCCCCATCTATTTGCCATGAAATGATGGGACCAGATGCCACGATCTTAATTTTCTGAATGTTGAGCTTTAAGCCAATGTTTTCTCTCCTCTCTTTCACTCTCATCAAGAGGCTCTTTAGTTATTCGCTTCCTGCCGTAAGGGTGGTGTCATCTGCATATCTGAGGTTATTGCTATTTCTCCCAGCAATCTTGATTCCAGCTTGTGCTTTATCCAGTCCATCATTTCTCCTGATGTACTCTACATATAAGTTAAATAAGCAGGGTGATGATATACACCCTGACGTACTCCTTTTCCTATTTGGAACCTGTCTGTTGTTTCATGTCCAGTTCTAACTGTTGCTTCCTGACCTGCATACAGATTTCTCAAAAGGCAGGTCAAGTGGTCTGGTATCCCCATCTCTCTTAAAATTTTTCCACAGTTTATTGTGATCCACACAGTCAAAGGCGTTGACATAGTCAATAAAGCAGAAATAGATGTTTTTCTGGAACTGTCTTGTGTTTTCGATTTTCCAACAGATGTCAGCAGTTTGATCTCTGGTTCCTCTGCCTTTTCTAAACCCAGCTTGAACATCTGGAAGTTCATGGTTCACATACTGTTGAAGCCTGACTGGGAGAATTTTGGGCATTACTTTGCTAGCGTGTGAGATGAGTGCAGCTGTGTGGTAGTTTGAGCATTCTTTGGCATTGCCTTTCTTTGGGATTGGAATGAAAACTGACCTTTTCCAGTCCTGTGGCCATTGCTGAGTTTTTCAAATATGCTGGCTTATTGAGTGCAGCACTTTCACAGCATCATCTTTCAGGATTTGAAACAGCTCAACTGGAATTACATCACCTCCGCTAGCTTTGTTCGTAGTGATGCTTCCTAAGGCCCACTTGACTTCTCATTCTAGGATGTCTGGTTCTAGGTGAGTAATCACATCATCGTGGTTATCTGGGTCATGAAGATCTTTTTTGTACAGTTCTTCCATGTTTTCTTCCCACCTCTTCTTAATATCTTCTGCTTCTGTTAGGTCCATACCATTTCTGTCCTTTATTGTACCCATATTTGCATGAAATGTTCCCTCACACATCGTCGTCAGTCGTGTCCGACTCTGTGTGACCCCACAGACGGCAGACCACCAGGCTTCCCCGTCCCTGGGATTCTCCAGGCAAGAACACTGGAGTGGGTTACCATTTCCTTCTCCAGTGCATGAAAGTGAAAAGTGAAAGCGAAGTCGCACAGTCGTGTCCGACTCTTAGCGACTCCATGGACTGCAGCCCACCAGGCTCCTCCATCCATGGGAGTTTCCAGGCAAGAGTACTGGAGTGGGGTGCCATTGCCTTCTCCGAAATGTTCCCTTGGTATCTCTGATTTTCTTGAAGAGACCTCTAGTCTTTCCCATTCTATTGTTTTCCTCTATTTTTTTGCATTGATCCCTGAGGAAGGCTTTTTTACCTCTCCTTGCTATTCTTTGGAACTCTGCATTAAAATGGGTTTATCTTTCCTTTTCTCCTTTGCCTTTTGCTTCTCTTCTTTTCACAAATGCTTATATAGGCCTCCTCAGACAACCATTTTGCCTTTTTGCATTTCTTTTTTCTTGGGGATGGTCTTGATCACTGCCACCTATACAATGTCACAAACCTCTGTCCATAGTTCATCAGGCACTCTATCAGATCTAATCCCTTGAATCTATTTCTGACTTCCACTGTATAATCATAAGGGATTTGATTAAGTCATACCTGAATGGTCTAGTGGTTTTCCCTACTTTCTACAATTTAAGTCTGAATTTGGCCATAAGGAATTCATGATCTGAGCCACAGTCAGCTCCCAGTCTTGTTTTTGCTGACTGTATAGAGCTTCTCCATCTTTGGCTGCAAAGAATATAATCAATCTGATTTCAGTATTGACCATCTGGTAATGTCCATGTGTAGAGTCTCCTCTTGTGTTGTTGGAAGAGGGTGTGTGCTATGACCAGTGTGTTCTCTTGGCTGAACTCTGTTAGCCTTTGCCCCACTTCATTCTGTAATCCAAGGCCAAATTTGCCTGTTATTCTTGACTTCCTAGTTTTGCATTCCAATCCCCTATAATGAAAAGGCATCTTTTTTGGATGTTAGTTCCAGAAGGTCTTGTAGGTTTTCATAGAACAGTTCAACTTCAGCTTCTTCAGCATTACTGGTTGGGGCATAGTCTTGAATTGCTGTGGTATTGAATGGTTTGCCTTGGGAATGAACAGAGATCATTCTGTCGTTTTTGAGATTGCATCCAAATACTGCCTTTCAGACTCTTCTGTTGACTATGATGGCTACTCCATTTCTTCTCAGGGATTCTTGCCCACAGTAGTAGATATAATGGTCATCTGAGTTAAATTCACCCATTTCAGTCCATTTTAGTTCCCTGATTCCTAAAATGTTGATGTTCACTCTTGCCCTCTCCTGTTTGACCACTTCCAAATTTCCTTGACCTATGGACCTAACATTTTAGGTTCCTATGCAATATTGCTCTTTACAGCATCGGACTTTACTTCCATCACCAGTCACATTCACAACTGGGTATTATTTTTGCTTTGGCTCCATCTCTTTATTCTTTCTGGAGTTATTTTTCCACTGATCTCCAGTAGCATATTGGGCACCTACTGACCTGGGAAGTTCATCTTTCAATGTCCTATCTTTTTGCCTTTTCGTATTGTTTCATACTGTTTCAGGCCTCAGTTGAGCTCATATAAAAATTGTTCTCTATTCTTTTCTCATTCTAGGAGCAAACCCGGATGTTGGAAATGGGGATAACTGGCCCAGAAGGCCATGTACTGAGCAGACCAGAGGAGGTAATTTTCAGGAGCATGGGGGTGGGGTGGGGGGTTGGTTGGGGAGGTAGAGAGAGAAGTAGGAGCAATGGAGGCTCTTTTTGTTTTTCTTTTTTTATTAGCAGTGTCTTCCAGGAGACTCCTGTTATCACAGCAGCCTGGTTTATGGCCTGCTGCCCATTTTATTTTAATTTTTTAAAACTTTATTTTATATTGGAGTATAGCTGATTAACAACATTGTGATAGTATCAGGTGGACAGCAAAGGGACTCAGCCATACATATATGTGTATCCATTCTGCCCCAAACTGCCCCCAGTCCGTGCTGCCACGCAACACTGAGTAGAGTTCCCTGTGCTGTATGGTAGGACCTTGTTAGCCATTTAAGTGTCCTGTTGCCAATTTTATATTGTAATGTTTGCATCTAGCCCCTCCCTCAGCACACATACATAAGGTGTGTGAACAAACTCTTTGAAAGGTGCTGGGACTCTGTAAAGGCCAGACAGACCTGGGATGTTTCTTCCAAAGACCATGTCTGACTGACCCAACTCAAGGCCCCTGAGAAAATTAGAAAGGAATGGAAGGAAAGTACTTATTTCTGACCCCTGACCTCTCTAAAGAGAATCCAAGTCAGAGGGCACTCCACAGTACCTCAGTAGGATTATATTTAAATAGCGGTAAATGTTTAGATCCATTCTTAATCAATGTGAAGCCCAGAGACGTTTCCACTTCTTCTTTTACTCCATGTTCTATTTTAGGTCCTGCACAATATCAGCCATATTGATAGTGGGCTGAGTGGGTTTTTCATAGGCATGGTATCTATTGATTTGCATATGGTGACAAGGACATCCAGGTACACGTTTCCCACATGTAAGATGTGTGCTGATTAGCATCACTGCTTAAGAGCTGAAGAATGAGTGAATGGTTACTAGTGGCTGATTGGACATGTCTGGGCTGTCAGCAACTTCAGTGGCTGGCACAGGCCCAGAGCTGGGAACTGGCTACTATGCCTGAGAGCACATTGGCTTTCAGAGACCAGCCTGGCACCTGGAGGGAATTCCAGGCCCTCTGTGTCAGTGAAGTGAACCCTTTCCTGTTCTATCATTCCAAGCCTGGCATCCTGCAACAGGTAGGAGATGGATAAAGAAACAGTGGTACATATATACAATGGTACATATATACAATGGAATATTACTCAGTCATAAAAAAGAAGGAATTTGAGTGAGTTCTAGTGAACTCACTAGATGAGTGGATGAATCTAGAGCCTGTTATACAGAGTGAAGTAAGTCAAAAAGAGAAAGACAAATATCATATATCAATCATACATTAATATATGGGTTTTAGAAAAAATGGTATTGATGAACCTATTTGCAGGGAAGGAATGGAGATGCAGAGGTAGAGAACGAACTTGTGGACACGGCAAGAAGGAGAGGGTGGGGCAAATGGAAAACATAGCATCGACGTATGCACACCATCGTGTGTAAAATAGATAGCTGGGGAGAAGTTACTGTATAACACTGGGAGCCCAGCCTGGCATTCTGTGATGACCTTGAGGGGTGGGATGGGGGCAGGAGAAGGAGGGGATGTATATATAGTTATGGCTGATTCATATTGTACAGCAGAAATGCACACAACATTATAAAGCAATTTTATTTCAATTAAAAACAATTTTTAAAGACAGATAGGAGAAGGAACCATAACCAGAAATCACAATATTCCCATTGTTCATCTCTGTTAGGATCTTTTTAGAGAAAGAAAATGTAGCACACGTAGAGAAAAGTATTCCTGTCCTAAAGGTGCAATGGATTTTCCCAAACTGAACACACGCAGTCACACAACTACCACCCAGCTGGAGAAACAGAACATTATCAGCACCCTAGAAACTCCTTGTTTGTAATGCTGTTTTTGTTGTTGGTTGAAATAATGTGTGATTTTGTGATCATGGCTTTGGTCAAAGTGTTCCTGAAAAGTCTGTCTCCTGCATACCAAGTCCCTTCTCCGGGATACTTGCTTGTAGCTAGTGTTACACTCATTGCATATAACAGAGATCAATGTCCTTTCCCCGGTCTGAGTACTGACTATTACTATTATGTAAAGAAGCTCAAGAGAGATGAAACCACTGGCCATCATGCTCGAAGGACTGGAAAACATCCAGTGTGAGCAGGCCACGGTGATCAGCAGTTTGTGCAACTTTTCTTAAACGCTGGTCACTGAGGAGATGTGCTGGCAAGACAGAGTCCTACGGCGGCAGCCAGGGGATTTCTGAGCAAAGTCTATTTTTGTTCCTTGGTTTGTTTTTCCAACCCCCCCATCCCACCCTTCCTCCCTGTTCCTGTCTCCTTTTTAGTAAAAAGCCTCTCAGCCATAGATCTCCACAGCCCTGGAGGCCCTTGTGGGTGAAGCTGGAGGGTGATGTAACCTTCCAAAGATAGTCGTGTTGTCAAGGTGCTGAAAACCCTGCAGTGCTCAGGGTGGCAGGGGTGGGTGGGGGGCGAATGAGATCAAAAAGGCTGGGGCCGTGGTCATGGGGGAGCTGGAGTGGTCAGCATAGGCACAAAGAAGGAGGCCTAGGCATATGAGGAGCAGCCCCTCTTGAGTTCAAAGCACACCTGGAGAGCGTCTTGAGTGATGCTGTTCAGAGAGCTGAAGCCAAAGCTCAGAGATAGCTCCTGTGATGTCGGGGTGCTTCAGGAAGGTGGCCACAGTCACTTGTGCTGCGGGCTCCGGGATCTTGATCTTGCCACATGGAACAGAAAGCAGCCTGGAGGAGGCTAGCTGGACCAGCCAAGTGCTTAGAGTCTGTTTGCTAAGCCGCACCCACCAAGGGCAGTGACTGGTTTGCATTATAAAAATATTAGGCATCTATCTGCAAGTTATTTTGATATTTTTTAAAGTGTTGGGCTGCATGGCTAACCAGAGTGTCATATTTATCCAAAAAAAAGCTGTTGCCAATTGAAAGGAAAAATGCCAGCATGTGTGATTTGGGCTGAATTGGACTAATTCGGGTTTTCGGTAGTAACGCAGGCTCTCTCCCTCTGGTCAGAAGCTGTCATCGGCCATACAGCCAAATAGCCAGCCTTCAGGGAACACTTGCCTCGTTCCAGGATTGGGCCTTACAGGATTGCCTTACAAGGATGAACTATTTTAGTCCTCTCAGTAGCTCTGTATGTCAGGTCCTATTATTATCCCCACTTCACAGACGAGGAAACTGAGCCTTTGGGAGGTTGTGTAACATTCCTGACGTTACCCAGCTTCTAAATGGCAGACTCAGGACTTGGACCCAACTCATGAGAAGAGACCAAGCTCTAAGATCCTGCTTTGTTAATAGAACAGGGGAAGAGTCATTATTTTGTACTTATTACAGTCAGTTATGTTGGTTGACATGTTTAAAAACATGACTTCTACATTAGGGTGGGCTGGAGGAGATCAGTAATAAAAAAAATCTTGGAGTTGAGAAGGCTGGGGATGATTAGTATAAGAAATGCCTGCAAGAACTGACCCATTGCTGACCATCCAGGAAAGGATTTAATACCTAGTAGCCTTCACTGGGGAGAAGACAATGGCACCCCACTCCAGTACTCTTGCCTGGAAAATCCCATGGATGGAGGAGCCTGGTAGGCTGCAGTCCATGAGGACGCTAGGAGTCAGACACGACTAAGCGACTTCACTTTGACTTTTCACTTTCATGCATTGGAGAAGGAAATGGCAACCCACTCCAGTGTTCTTGCCTGGAGAATCCCAGGGACAGGGGAGCCTGGCTGGTTTCTGTCTATGGGGTCGCACAGAGTTGGACATGACTGAAGTGACTTAGCAGCAGCAGCCTTCACTGGGGGCTTCCCAGGTGGTGCTGGTGGTAAAGAACCCAGCTGCCAATGCAGGAGATGTAAGAGATGTGGGTTTGATCCCTGGGTTGGGAAGATCCCCTGGAGGAGGGCATGGCAACCTACTCCAGTATTCTTGCCTGGAGAGAATTCCTTGGACAGAGGAGCCCGGCAGGCTATAATCCATAGGGTTGCAAAGAATTGGACATGACTGAAGCAACTTAGCATGCACACAGGCAGCCTTCACTGGTTATTTATACATACTGCTGTTGGGGTTATGTTTTGCCCAGGGATTCTGTCCTGGGCAGATTGGGGAGCAAAGGCTTCCATTATGTGTGGCCCTTGTGATAATCACAGGAAGAGGAGAGAAGAGGCCATTGATGCAGTGCCCACTCTGGCCAGGCACTGCTCTCACCTAACAATCCCCGGCTTACACACCCTGCTGATCTCCACTTCCCAGGAGAGTGGCGGGGTCTGAGATGCCCAGTGAAGGGACAGAGTTGGAAGCCACAGATCTGAGGTTTGGATCCAGGGTTGTGGAGCTCCAGGTCCTCGAGACTTATAACCTCTGTTTGGCCCTGCATTCTCAGTCTGTGGAGGCCGGGGGTGGTGCTTGGAGACAGCCCTGTTCCCTTTGACTCCCAGGATTGTTTCTTGCAGCTGGAAGCTGAGGCTGTGTTCCGCGCCATCACCATTGCTAGCCAAACCAACTGTCCTCTCTACATCACGAAGGTCATGAGCAAGAGTGCGGCCGACCTCATCTCGCAAGCCAGGAAAAAAGGTGATTTGGGCTCCAGAGATCTCAGAACCCTGAAAGAGCCATGTGACTCCTTCCTCCCAGCTGTCCTGTATCAGCGGTACCTGTTTGGCTCATTGCCCTGCTCTCTGGGAAGCCCCTCATCCTTGTTAGTCCGTTGGATCCTTTCTGCATCCTGTGTGGATGGCAGGATCTCAGGGTTTCTTCTGCTTGGCAGATGAGTAAACTGAGGCACAGGAAGGGTAAGTAGTCTGCCCAAGATGATACAGCTTGAATCTGTCCTTTGGAGAGTTGGTACATCTTTTTTCTCCCTGTGATCTTTCACTGTCAGTTCGTATTATCTGAACTTTATAAATGGACACATTAGTCAGGATTATATTGAGTGCAGCAGTCAGAATCCCAGCCAAAGGACTTAAACAGTTATTGGCTGAAGGTGTTTTAGGCGTGGCTGGATCAAGGGATTTAAAAAATTCTATTATGTCTCTGTCACTCTTATGCCTTTCTGGACTCTGCTTTCTTCTCTTTTGGCTTTATCTTCAGTATGAACAGTGATGAGAATTAATGCTCAAAGCTGCTGTTGTCCTCCACAGTTGGTGGGGGCATGATGAAGGAGTGGAGAATGTCTTTTCCAACAGCTCAAGCAAAAGTCCCCAGAAAGACTGCCATTGCCTTGGCTTGGGGCGTGGGTTCATCTCTGAACTGGTATCTGCTCCTGAGATGGTGTAATTGGCCAGGGTTGAGGGGAGGGAGTGCAGGGGTGCCCAGCCCCTGAGCCGTGCAGGTCAGCACAGGTTATTTCAGAGCAGGTGTTGAATGGGTCTCCATACGACATCCAGCTACGGTGTGGCTGTCATGACCCCAAGCTCTGTCATCCAGACCTGACGCCTGCTTCCTTCCCCCATGGCTGTTAACTTCGCTTCCTGTGCTCACCTTGTGCCAAGCTCAAGTTCACCGTCATTTCAAAGCTTGGTTTCTTGCTCTCTGTTGTTCTCCTCAGTGGCACCTTAATGGGCCCACTAGTGAACAGAGTGGGCTGAGACCTAGGGGCCGTAGGGGCTTGTGTTTAGTTGCAAGGGAGGATTTCCTAGGCCCGGCTATATGATCATGCCCGCCGTGTGCCGGTCGGGAGACCCACGATGAGTGACTCATTTCCCAAACTCAGAACTGGTCTGTGAAACTCCACATGTGAGTGTCTGAGGGGGATAAAAATAGTCCCAGCTGACTGATGGCCGAGTGTGTGGCTGCCCGGCCTTCCGGCCCAGGAGACCCTTTTCTTCTGGGAGGCGAAGCTTCCTAATTGCTCCGACAGCCTTTCTAGCTGGCTGACTCTGGGGCACCGCCTGCCTTACTCTGCTCACAGGAAGCCTGCTGGTTCTCCCTCGGCTTCTAAGTGTCTCCATATGATACAGCGTGGCTGCTTCGCTGGGTATGAGTCATCGGGACAGAACCAGGAGAGCAGTCCAGTGCTCCTTACCCAGTCTTCAAGAAGGGAAAAAAAGGGAAAAGGAGAAGGGACCCCTGGCAGTGGGGGCTACTGTTCTTCCAGTGCAGGGGGAACCAGTTCTATCCCCAGTCGGGGAACTAAGATCCCACCTGCCATGGAGCCAAAAAGAGAAAGGAAAAGGAAAGTTCATGGAGGACACCCCCACCCCTCTTCCTGGCCACCTACCATCCTCACCCTCTTGTGCCTTCTGCTGGAGGCTACATCCAGCCTGGGACCCATTCTTGAATGACCTGGGGGCTTCAATGACAGCGTGTTTCAGCGTTGTATGCTGAGTCTTATTTTAAATTTCATGTAGAAAAATTCTTCACCCTTAGCCTTTTGGATCATGACTCTAGCAAGGAGACCTGGTACAGCTTGGTCTCCAAGGTGGAAGGAAGGCATCATTTTAGTGATGAAAGACTGGCTGCTGAGATTGAAGCCAGTAAACATGTCATGAACTGTCATCCTCAGGGAAAGTCAGGAGCATTCAGAGCGAGAAGACAGAGTATGGCAGGATTCATTCTTCCCTCTGGACCAGAGGAGTTTAAGTCCTAGGGTGTTTAATCCCCAAGTGCTCTGTAGCATGTCTGCCTGCCTGCTCAGAATCAACATTAGGAATTTCAGTTTAGTGAGGGCCAATGCTGTACCTTGCACTGAGAGAACTACTTCAAATGTATTGTCACGTAGAACTCACGAAGGACCCTGAGAATTTGGCATCTGTTGTCACCGTTTTTCTAGTGAGGAAATTGAAGCCCGTCTTGTCCAGAATCTCTCAGCCAGGAGAGGTAGACAGTTGTAAATTATAATCTTTGCTTATTCTAGTCTTCCGTCTAAAGATAGTCCAAAGGGAGAGGTGTCCACATGTAAGTTTTTATTTCTCTAAATAGTATTTGAGGGCTTGATTTTCATTTTTTCATTTCTTTGTTGCTTTAGTTCAGTAAATATTTTTGGAGAGCCCTTGAAGTTCTCATTGGTCCTGTGTGGATCCTTCTCACTGCCATCCCAAGGAGCAGGAATATCTTGTGGAAATCATTGCTGTTGCTTCCTTATTTTGCACGTGCAGACATTGCAAGTCAATCATGAGTGCTCTCTAGTGAGACCAGAGCATATTTAGAATTCTTCCCAATACAGGCAACCAAAACCATTTGATTAGAGTTGAAGCAAGGCAAAACCTGTAGTCTTGGCCATAGAGCTTTCTTAGATGTCCATTTTGTGGGGAATCTGAATGTGGAAGATGGAGCACCAAACTTAAAGAAGCCGAGGGCTGCACCAGCATCTTTAGCCCAAGAATCTGGCACAAAGACACTTGGTACCAACCCACCCTCTATGAGATGGCATTTCCCTTCTGTATCACCATCCCTTCTTTAAGAAGCTCAGCTTAGGTCAGTATGTGTTCCAGTATCTTTCCTCCTGTCTTCTGGTTGGGGCATTTCAGCCCCATATTCCAAAAACAGGGTCCTAGAAGCCAGCCTCATCTTTGCTGTGTCCCAGGTTGTTGGGTGCCCTTGAGCAAATTCCCTTGTTGCCATAGGTTAAGGAGTAACAAACAGGATGGAAAAAAGATCATGAGGCCTGTCATCCGTGGGAGTGGGTTTTACTTTGTGGAGCCAAAGTGTGTCCATGCAGCAGCAGAATCTAGCAGTTCCCAGTGACGTGGGCACATATGGGGCTTTGGACTCTATAGTGGAAAGGAGTATGAGGCGTAAAGAAATCACTTTTCCTTAGCATCTCCCAAGTGCCAGACACTCTGTGTATGCCAAACCCTTCATTTTCACGAGGCTGGGAAGTAGACATTGTCTTATGTGATCAATTCCAAGACTGATTTATTCCACATTTTCACATTCCTGAAATGGGGATGAATCTTATAGTTAATGTATATATTTTTTCTTTTGCTTCAAATTTTAATTTACCTCAAAATTTGAGAAGAAATGCTGCATTTTGTGAGGCCTCCCAGGTGGCTCCATGGTAAAGAATCTGCCTGCCAATGCAGGAAACATGGGTTCAATCCCTGGGTCAGAAAGGTTTCCCTGGAGAAGGAAATGGCAGTCCACTCCAGTTTTCTAGCCTGGAAAATCACATGGACAGAGGGGCCTCATGGGCTACAGTCCGTGGGGTCGCAAAGAGTCGGACACGCCTGAGCCATTGAGGAGGAGTGCATGCTGCATCTTGCAAACAGTGGCTTCTACCAAATACAAATGGTTCCCATTTAGAAGATAGAAAAGCAAAGGCTTAGGAAATCTGGGAATGTGTGCTTGAACCCCACCTGCCTGACTTCAGAGCCTTGAGAAGGCTGAGTAGGGGCCATGATTATCTTAGCCAGTCCCAGGGCAGCACATACATTGTGCAAACCCATTGCCTCTCACCCACCCCTTCCAGGAAACGTGGTCTTTGGTGAGCCCATCACTGCCAGCCTGGGCACAGATGGGACCCATTACTGGAGCAAGAACTGGGCCAAGGCGGCTGCATTTGTGACATCCCCACCTCTGAGTCCTGACCCGACCACTCCAGACTACATCAACTCCTTGCTGGCCAGGTTGGTGCAGAATGACAAGCAGTGGGTGTTGCGTGGAGACGTCTTAGGGCCAGTGGAATGGAGACCAGGGCCACCCATCCATCAGCTAGACTAGAGTCTGCAGTAAGAAAAGCACATCGGGAATTCCCCTGCAGTGCTGAGCACAGACAATGGGCTCTCTGCCATTGTATTTTAAAAGATACTCTAGTAATCATTTTAGTAATGGTAACAGCAGTTAATACACATTGTTTGCCAAGCACTAGGGTGAGATTACATATGTGATCTCAATGTTCCTTACAACAAACATCACCCTGAGTGAGGAACTATCATCACTGTTTTACAGATTGAGCCAACTGGAGGTCCAGGAAACAAATCACTTCCCTAGTTTTAACAGCTGGTCATGAGGACCACCGAACCAAAATTATAGGGAGACTTGTTTGCTGCTGCCCTCTGTGGATAAGTCCCATCACTCGTCTGGGTCCCTTTTTTACTGTTACATAAGAAGTGATCTAATCCACTCCCCTCATTTTCCAGATGGGGTAACTGAGTCCCAGGGAGTGAAAGAAATCACCCAAGTTCACAGTTGGCAAGAGGGAGGGGAAGGATTCCAAACTCAATGCACGGCACTCCACATCCTTACCCTAGACTCTTGTTTCTGGGCCCCTGGGGAGCCTCTAGTCTCCTAGTTCACATGGATCTCTTTCCTTGGCCAGTGGAGACCTGCAGCTCTCCGGGAGTGCCCACTGCACCTTCAGCACTGCCCAGAAAGCCATCGGGAAGGACAACTTCACCGCCATTCCCGAGGGCACCAACGGTGTGGAGGAGCGCATGTCTGTCATCTGGGACAAGGCTGTGGTGAGGATGGAGGTCACAGGAGGGCAGCTGAGGCCAGATCAGAGTGTCTGCTCCTTGCTCCTCTCCACCCCTGGGGGCGCTGGGTGTGCAGATGAGGCCTCGTACCTGCCCAGGTATCTCTGGAACCAGGTGGTTTGTGAATGTCCCTTCTAGAGTGATGAGTCCCAAGGGCTGGGTTCTCAGGAGGCCTCCTAGATTGTGAAGGACTACGAATTGGTGGTGCTAGTGGTAAAGAATCAGCCTGTCAACGCAGGAGACATAAGAGATGGTTTGATCCCTGGGTTGGGAAGATCCCCTGGAGAACAGCCTGGCAACCCACTCCAGTACTCTCACCTGGAGAATCCCATGGACAGAGGAGCCTGGCGAGCTACAGTCCATAGGGTGGCAAAGAGTTAGAGATGACTGAAGCAACTTAGCATGCATGCACGTGAACCAGAAACACATCCTTCATCTGATGGTACGAATAAAGGATTGGCTATAATCCTTTGACATGATAGGTGAGGGGTCTGTGACCAAAACTCAAGTCATTTGCTCACCAAGAACGGCCTGCACTGGGCTGTGTGGTCATCCAGAGTGTACAGGTAATTGTCAGAGTCTTCTGGCAAAGTGGTGTGGTTTTACTTTCCTTGTTAACATCACAGAAGCTGACAAAAAACATAGCCATGCAAATGAAGTCACTTCCTAAGATTTAACTGACCTTTATAAAACTCATTATTAAGTTGATCACTTCCCTCTGTTTTATTTAAAAAATCCTAGACACTCATTTCAGAGCCAAATAAAATACACATCTACACCATGTAATCCAAGTTTCCTTTTTTTTTCCCCCTCTTGGTTCCCAGGAAGGTCAAAACTAGATTTTAAACTAAATTCTTTCCTTACCCAAGCTTTCTGTTTTGAAAAGGGGGAAAGTATAAATATTTTTGTCTCTTCTCATATAAACTTTTTTCATCTTTTCTTACATTTTTATGTATTTATGAGTATATGTGTATATATATTTATTTTGGCACTATCTGGAACTGCTAAAAGGTAATACATATCTTAAAATTACTCACATGATACCTGCTGAATAAAGAACACTTGGAAACCACAGAAAAGTTCACACATTAAAAAAAAAATCACTCAGAATTCCATAACCCAGGGATAACCATTGTTTTCATTTGGGCAAGGTTCTTCCATATTTATTGGGTGCCTATGCAAATAGAAATATCTAAAATATGGGCTCACAGTTACATTTGCTTTTACTTTGAAATCTCTATAATCCCTTTTGGACTTAGAAGGGATAAATAAGTAAGTAAATGTATGTACATATCTGGAAAAAACATGCATACTTCCAGAGCAGTAAATTCCATCCTAAGCCATGCGGCCATGCATTTGTCCATTTTGTCTGGGTGATCCGGACAGCCCAGAGCTACAGCTGATTCTTCTGTAGCTGGGGTGGACTTCTGTGCTCACCACTTCTGAAGCCCCTCTTTGTATTTCTGGGCCTAAGCCCACCCAGTGAGCTACAGAATCATTGGAAGGACTGATATTGAAGCTGAAACTCTTAATACTTTGGCCACCTGATGTGAAGAGCTGACTCATTTGAAAAGACCCTGATACTGGGAAAGATTGAGGGCAGGAGGAGAAGATGAGATGGTTGGATGGCATCACTGACTCAATGGACATGAGTTTGAGTAAACTCTGGGAATTGGTGATGGGCAGGGAGGCCTGGCGTGCTGCAGTCCTTGGGGTCGCAAAGAGTTGGACACGACTGAGGGACTAAACTGAACTGAACTGTGGTCACCCTGCTCTGAACTCAGAAGCCCTGGAAGGATCATTTTGTGTGTGTGTGTATTTTTACAGGCCACAGGGAAGATGGATGAAAACCAGTTTGTGGCCGTGACAAGCACAAATGCTGCCAAGATTTTCAATCTGTATCCTCGCAAGGGAAGAATATCCGTGGGCTCTGACAGCGACCTGGTGATCTGGGATCCAGATGCTGTCAAGATTGTCTCTGCCAAGAACCACCAGTCGGTATGGCCTGAGTGGGTGGGCGTGGAGTAGAGTGGGGAACATGGGTGGGGAACAGGGACAGGAGAGATGTGAGTTTGTGGTGATCCAGGGTTATTGGGCGAGGATGTGTTGCAATAACCAATCATCCTGAATTCCCAGGGATATAAAAGCTCAGCAGTTTATTTCTCACTTCTGCTTTGCAAAATAGGTGGGCAAAGAGGGGCTCTGCCCATCACAGTCACTCAGGGCAGGGGCCAGTATAGGCACCCTCTCTACCTGCGCTATATGACTGCTGAGCCTGGGGACCGGGACGTGGCCCTGAAAGCTTTCCCCCTGCACTGGTCAAAGCCAGGCCTGTGGGCATACCTCACTCCAGGAGGGCCAGCAGTGCAACGATACCTGGTGCCCAGAAGGAGAAAGCACAGGAAAAAAATCAGTCAACAGCTCTGATAACTTCCTCGTGAGGAATTTCATGTGAAAGATAATAGTTAAAGCCTAGTACCCTTGTGGCTCAGTGGATAAGAATCCTCTTTCAATGCAGAAGATGTGGGTTTGATCCCTGGGTCGGGAAGATTCCCCTGGAGAAGGAAATGGTAACCCACTCCAGTATTCTTGCCTGTAGAATCGCATGGACAGAGGAGCCTGGTGGGCTACAGTCCATGGGGTTGCAAGAGACAGACGTGACATACCACCACCACCTGACAGAACCGGGCATAAAAATATTTGTTAGGAAAATGTATTTTCAAGCACTTATGTTTCAGGCACTATGTTTTTAATTTGTTGATTTTTTGTAACACTCTTGTCCAGGTGGTGCTCTTATTATCCCCACTTTTTAGATAAGGAAGGAGAGATGCAGAGAGATTAAATAATGCAGCAAGTAAATGTGAAGCTAGGATTCAAACTCAGATAACTTGACCCCAAACTAATATCCTTAACCACTTTGCAACAGTGCCTTGCACTTACTGAATAAATGAGGAAGGTAGGGGAAAAGCCCACTTTGGGTGGTAGTGGCCTTTGCTTAAACATTGTGTCAAATCACATTATTGAATGTTGAGCTAGTAGGGGCATAAGGGTTGTATAACCCATCCACCCAGTACAAGACAGCGTATACACCATTGCTGCCAGTTACTCACCTTCTCTTTGAACACTGCCAGTGACAAGAATTTACTTCCATGCGAGGACCTTACAAAAGACTGGAAGCTTCTCTTCACCAGGAAGCCCACTCTTAGCAAGCATTTATCTCCCGAGGTCTCTGCCTACTGAAAGGTTGCAGACAGTTTGTAAGCTGTTCCCAGCTTACCTGTTGAATCAGTTCCTAGGGATGCTAAAGGTGGGATCCCAAGCCCAGGAGAACTGTGCTTCTCTTTCTCTCCCCACTATACCCATAATCAAGGCTTCGTCCCTCGCCCGTCTCTAGGCTGCAGAGTACAACATCTTTGAAGGCATGGAGCTGCGTGGGGCTCCTCTGGTGGTTATCTGCCAGGGCAAGATCATGCTGGAAGATGGCAACCTGCACGTGACCCAGGGGGCTGGCCGCTTCATCCCCGGCAGCCCCTTCTCGGACTACGTCTACAAGCGCATTAAAGCCCGGAGGAAGGTGAGAAGCAGGTGGAGCCCAGAAGTGGGGGGAAAGGGCTTGGTGACCCATTCTGCACAGGTGTAGGAACCACTAGATGGGGAGGGGTTTGTGTGCTCTGCTGCTGCTAAGTCGCTTCAGTCGTGTCCGACTCTGTGCCACCCCACAGATGGAAGCCCACCAGGCTCCCCCTTCCCTAGAATTCTCCAGGCAAGATCACTGGAGTGGGTTGCCATTTCCTTCTCCAATGCATGAAAGTGAAAAGTGAAAGGGAAGTCGCTCAGTCATGTCCAACTCTCAGCGACCCCATGGACTGCAGCCTACCAGGCTCTGCCATCCATGGAATTTTCCAGGCAAGAGTACTGGAGTGGGGTGCCATTGCCTTCTCCGCTGTGTGCTCTAAATCCTCCCAGAGAGATTCACAGCAAAGGTCTCTTCCCAAAGGAAAATTGTACAGATTTAATGGACTGAAATCCATTTTATAAAAGGGGGTTTCAAAAACTTTTTTAGCTAAAGAAAGCTTTTTTCCAACGATTTCTCCTCATCTTTAGAGTGCTTTTTCTCAAAGTAGCATTGAAATATTTTAATAATTCAAAATAATTCTGTATATATTTTTAAGAAATAATTTACTCTTTAAGGCTTACAACAAGAACCAGCAGACCACGCCCACCCCTCCATGTCCCCTCTTGTATCTACCTGGTGTTGAACCATCCATCGGGGCAAATGTTTATAACTCTTTTAGCAAGTTCTGTAGTTCAAATAAAATCTTACATATGCCCCTGATTTCACAGATAAATAGGTAGGTAGATACACACACAATAGGTAGGCAGATACACTCACGTTTATGTATATGTCTACTTGCCCCCTACCTTCCTACACATTACAGACAGGGTAGCTCTGGCTGATGGAGGGATGAGGCCCAGAACTCTGTTCGGCTCCCTTTCCTATCCCCGCACCATCCTCCAGGTCACCTTCCTGTAGGGAAGCCTTAGGGCTCTGGGATTGTGAAATCTGAGCCCTAGTCCTGATGACCTTGCCTTATAAAAGGGATAAAGTCTCATCTGTGCACACGGTGTGGGGGGGGGGGGGGGAGGGAAAGATGGTGGGGGGGAGCAGGAGGCAGGGGGTTCACTTTGTAAATCAGTGTGGGCCAGGCTGGACCCAAACGCACTTCCATGCCTGGACCCATGCAGGGGTCTTCAACCTACCTGCAGAGCACATGGCCTGGGAAACAGGCTCTGAGAGGGAGGTTGGGTATTGCTTTCAGTTCACACCTTGTGATAGCGTAAACAAAGCAGGACAGGACAGAGGGATGCCGGAATGCAGTTATAAGCAAGGCCTCAGCTGGCCCGGTGTTGAAAGGGATCTGGGCCTCATAATCACTCCCTTTGCTCCCTCACCTTCCCACCCCGGCCCCAGCCAGAGGGTGAGGTTTTGGGCCAAGCGGCTCTCTTCATCTGAGGGCACTTCTTGGGTGCGAGTCCAGTGAGACCTTCCTGTTGCCAGCACCCCCAGCAGCTGGCAGAACGTGGGGTGGGGCTTGGGGATAGGAAGTGAGTGCCCTTCGTGATATCATTAGAGAGAAGCTCCCAGAAACTCGGTATGTCAGTGTCCCGCCTGACTCCTAGATGCCAGTGAATACAGTAATCGGTCATCTAGCCTTGTGTGGATGTTTGCAGCACCAGGGGCCTCCCCATCTCATGAGGCAGCTGGCCAGCCTTGTCTGTGAGAACCGATTTCTTTTTTTCCTGTTTTTATTTTTACATGTAATGTTTTATTGGAAGGTGAACCAATAATCCAACCAGTTATAAAAGCAAAAGTAGAGGATTCCAAAATGATGGAGATATAAGCATATATTAAAATAAATAAATCAGAATTCTGAGAAGCTAGCTACTTTTGTGCAGATAGCCCCACCATGATATTAATTGTCCAATTATTGAGCTCAGATTTGGGGGGTTCCTTCTAGTTTCAGACACAGAGTTACTGAGGCAGTCACTGAGTAGAAGCCAGAGAGAATCCATTTTGTCCAGAGCCCCACGGGTGGCAGCAGCCTTATCCGTAGCCTCCATAGGAACCTGCTGGGCTCAAGTCTGCCTCCCTGAAGCTCACTTCTGCTCCAGGCACCTGCAGAGAATGAGCTGAACCCACCTCTGAGCATCTCTGTGTTCCCAAAGTCATCTGCTCTTCATTCTAAATATCCCTGCAGCCTTTCACTATTCACTAATGATAGTGCTCTCAGGCCCTTTCCCATCCTTCTCTATGAGTGATCATTTTGAAAGTAGGTAACATGGAGTAGAATTCTATAGTCCATTTCTGGCCTAACAGAAGAGAGAAAGACACTCAAACATCCTATATATCAGCTTTGTATTTCCATGAAAATGACTTTGCCTCTGGACCCCAAGAAATGTTGATGAAATACAGTTATTGGTCAAGGTTTTGAAGGAGTACAGATGTAGTCATCCTCTTACCGGAACACTGAGCATCTGCAGATTTGATGAGCCTTGCCTCTGCACTGCACCTGAGTCACAGACGGCTCTGTGTGACTTGGAGTCTTACAGTGGGCCGTCCTGTGCCGTCAGGCTCTCTGGAGGCCTGTCCTCATTGCCTCACCTCTGGCCAATGATAAGAAATAGGTAAAGGTTGCATGCTGGCTGTTATGCTGCCTTGGGTGGTCTTGCAGTGTTTGCATAATAGACTGTGAGCGCCTTTGGGGGAGGCACTCCTTGTCACACCATGCCCGGCACAGAGCCTGCAGTTGGGTGGTGTTGCTGGTGGGCTCCATGGTCCCAGGCCAAGTGCACAGCCACAGCCAGAGGCCAGTGGGTCAGACCCCATAAGCTGCCGCTTCTGATCTGTGCTGAGGCGCATGAGGATAAAGCCCCCACGGGGACACATCCCTGCCAGCAAGGACCTCGTCTCAAACAGCTTCCCTTCCCACCCGCTCTGCTCCACCACCCAGGTGGTTCTTCTGTTCATTAATGTTCGCACTGTCGGTTTCCTCTGCTGAGAAGCCTGCCATCGGGTGCCACTCTGCCTCCCCAGCCTCCTCCCTTTAAGGTCCCACACAAGCACCTTTGAACCTTTAGGTGGAACCTTTAGCTAGAATCTTAGCTAGAAGCGGCCTTCACCCACCACCTCTGTGGTCACTCTATCACAACACCCACTTTGTTTTATATTGCTTCTCTTTTCCTTAAGATAACCTTTTAATTTTTCCCCAGTTTCATTCAGATATCATTGACATGCAGCACAAACGTTAAGTTTGAGGTGTACAGCATAATGATTTGACTTACATAGAATGATTCCCACACTAAGTTTAGTGAACACCATCATCTCATATAGATACAAAGGAATAGAAAAACAGTTTCCTCTCTTAGGATTTACATTCTTAACAACTTTGATTTTTAATGGACAGCAGTGTTAAATACCTTTATCATGTACACTGCATGCCTCATATTGGAAAATAATATGATTATTTTCTAGCTCTCACTACACACACTTGATTCACTGCCTCATCTGCGCTGCCTGGAACAGACCCTTGGCTGTTGAGAGACTAAAGGGTGCCTTCTCTCTCTGCTGCAGATGGCGGACCTGCACGCCGTGCCGAGGGGCATGTACGATGGGCCGGTGTTCGACCTGACCACCACGCCCAAGGCTGGCACCCCGGCCGGCTCCACCCGGGGCTCTCCCACGCGGCCCACCCCGCCGGTGAGGAACCTGCATCAGTCCGGATTTAGCCTGTCAGGTGAGTCGGGACAAGTTGATGGTTTGCTGAGCCAAAGAGAAGTCCTGGCGGGAAAGGAAGCCAAGGTTCAGCCAGATACAACATCAGGATTAAAAGATGACCAGCTCTGCTTAGAGAGCACACCTGCTGGGGGCGGGGCGAGGGCGGAACGAGGGCGGGGCGAGGGCGGAGCGAGGACTGGGCGAGGGCAGGGCCGGACGGCATGGTTTCCTAATGAACTGGGTATGACTTTCTGCCTTAGATTGGGTGAGCTCCGTAGTATATTTTGTTTCCATTGCCCAGGTTAATAGATAATTTTTATGCTCAAATTGCAATAGCTTCTTCCAGCCTAGGATTTTATTTATCTTCTCCCTTTCCTTGTCATAATAATAATGCTAGTAACAGCTACCACTAACTGAACATTTACCATGGCTTAGCTATATCATGAAACTTTAAGAACTCTCTGATATTCTTAGAAAATGTTCAACTGCTCCATAACCAGTAGTGTAGATAACCAGTAAGTGTAGATTTGCATCTCTCTGATGAAAACTTTCAAGTGAGGGAAGTGAGATAATAAGAGAAAGACACATGTAAAGGGACAATAATTGTGTGGGGAAGAAGTGGGAGAAATGGGTAAACAGGGAGGAAAAGCTACAAGGGGAGCAGGGGGCAGAGGGGAGGGAGACAGAGGAAAAACGCTAAAACTTGAGGTGACAGGATCAGAGATCACATATGCTAGTTGCCTGAAATTTTTCAGTGTTTTTGCTATGTTTCATTGCTCCCTGACTACTGTCATGCCTAAGCTTTTTTTTTTTTTTTTTTTTTTTGGCTACTTTCTGAAAAGGAGTGCGTATCAATGTTTCATTTTAGCTGTATCCCCAGGTCAGACCATCACCACTCCAAGTTGTGAGACCCTCACAGGCAAGTTGCCTGATCTTGCACAGCCTCAGTCACCTCTTCTGTAAAATGGGGTAATAACAGTACCCCCTTCCAGGATGGTGATGAGGACTGAATGAGATGATCTGAGAAGCACTTCAGAGTTGCTTATCACAGTGCACATGAGCAGCTGTTTTTCATATCACTCCTGTTGTTCTTTTTGCTGTCATTGTTATGATGCAGAGGGTCCGACGAAATCCAGCAAGAATCTGGCTTCTCCTGCAAAGGGTTGTTTTCAGGAGAGTGGGTATGGAAAGTCTGGACTACGTGACAGACTGAAATCGAAGTTTCTTGGGAGATGAGGAGGGCATTTAATATCTTACGCTCTACAAATTAATCCATTTTCTCTTTTGTCCACACCCCCACCTCCCTTTTTATTCCCTGGGAATTTCTTGTCACCTGCAGGCACCCAAGTGGATGAGGGGGTCCGCTCGGCCAGCAAGCGCATCGTAGCGCCCCCTGGAGGGCGTTCTAACATCACATCCCTGAGTTAAGCGACCCCTCCCCCAAAGAGAGGGGCAGAAGCAAGAAGAGATTCTTTTGAAGCCAAAATGGTACACCAATATTTAAGAAGGAAAGCGAATCCAAACAGTTTCGATCTAAAGAATCAATAAGCCTCAAGCCTTATGTTTCTCCAATGTTAACGCTCGCTTGCCTAGCTTTACGAATATTGCTTTGATTTCTGTTGATGCATAGCCTGGATTTGTTTGACGCCCCTCCCCCATTTACATGCATGCAATCGGGCCACTAAGGCAAAGCGTCTGCTATATAGTGTTGAGAGCGTGTGTAGTGCTGCATCTAACGACAAGGGGACAGAAAAGTGGGGACGGCAGGAAAATGAACAAAAGGGACGCCAGTTAATTGGGTGAGTGGGTGGTGGGAACCCAGAGCAAGGCGGAGGGCTCAGAGGGGCTGGGGTAGGGTGTGGACGGGGGAGGCGGGTGGGTGAGCATAGGGGGTCTTGTGTATTGTGTTGATGAAGTATGTTAATTTCCACGAAAGATGGCCGCTCGGGGCAGCCGGTACTCCACCACCGGCCCCTGGGGTCCGCAGACAAGGAAGGCGATCTTCGAGTTCGGGACTCTGTCATGTCCTCTCCTAGTAGATTTTATCCCTTGGAACATTTTATTAAAACACCAAAACCCAACCATTGCTTCCACCTTTTTGGTCGTGCCAGTGTTTGGTCGGGCCTCTTTCTCAGTGTTGCTTTCAAATTCTTCTCTTTCCTGGGTTGGGAACCAGGAGGAGAGAGAAGCAATGACCTTTCTCTTCCTCTTGCCCTCCCTGCCTCTTTGGTGCTCTTAAAAGGCAGCAGCTGGGAGCACAGCACCGGCCCGTGGGGTAGGGCTGCCGCACTTAAGTAACGCCTCCCTCTAAACACCTGGCAATCACCTCTCTAGCTCATTAAATGGAGACACGCAGGTGGCTTCTCAAGTTAGGCCTGGAGCTGAGATGGACTTCTCTTGCCAGGGGTGAGTGATTCTCTTGCTCTCCTAAGATCCAGGCACATCTTTTATTGAATATGAGGTTTTTTTTTTTGTTGTTATTGTTGGAAATTTGTTTTCTTAGGTGTTCCCCAACTTTTATTACTAACAGAGAATCTCGGCTTATAGAGAGGCAGCAGAGTTGTGAGAAAGGCAGCCTGAAGCAAAAGGAACACGTTCTGTTGCCGTGGTTCTGTTTGTCGATTCTGAACCATCTCTTGCCTTTTCCCTTAGCATATCCCGTGGGGGAACTTTTTGTTTCAGTACCAGTGTCTCCCAGTGAGTGGAAGTGACATGACACGTAAAGGAAATCAGCCTAGTGTTAGCATCAGCCTCGTCGGTCAGACCTGAATGTCCAACTCCCTATCGTTCCACTTCTGAAAATTCAGTTGTAGAGCAAGTTTGGTGATCCCGCTGAGGTCCATATTGCAGGGAAAACATGTTCAACCCAGTATCAGACTTCTGTGCTTAGGGGATCCAGCTGGTAGGTCCTGCAACCCGGTGAACTAAATACTTTCAAGAAAAGAGCAAACGCCTTTCAAGTGCTTAGGAGAAGCCATTATCTCTGCAGGTTTTAGTAAGTTGAAGACCAGAGAAGAGGGGGTACATGGCTAAAAAGGAGTTTGGAAATAGCCAAGCAAGAGGATTTCCCTATCAGTATACTTTTCTGTTCTAATCATGAAAAAGATTATTTCCTTTCATAAAAGGAGTCTTGCTGTTTTTAAGGCTTTTTTCATGGTGCCTTTATCTTAAGGGAAACTTAAGCGAAGGGGAGGTTGCAGCTCTTGATTTATATACTCAGAGATTTGGGGGCCTTTGGTAGAACTCAGAATGACAGTTTTGCAGGCAGAGGGAGCTAGTCAGATCAGAACCTTTCATATATACCTCATTGGCTGGGCAGTGCTTTAAGGTACATTGCAGTACCAGCCACAACCACCAGATGGAGGAAAAGACACCTAAATGACTAGTCCTGGCATCCTCTTGTGTGCCGTCTGCCGCTCTTACCTAATCCCTCAGTCCAGCTCAGCCTCCCTATGACCTCTGTGCTTTGAAAAATAAATCTTCCATGGCCAGATTGGCTGCGTTTAGGACTTCTGAATGGAACACTGAGCCAGAACTTTATATTCTGCACAAGTTTTTTTTTTTTTTTTTTTTGCTGAAGGAACAACCCCTATATAATTCACGACGGGCAACTTAACTTTCCCTGTCGTCATTTACTATTAGTAACTTTTCAAGCACAGAAATTTCTGAGAATTCCAAGAAAACTCCCAGTATATTGTTAACGTTGAGTTCTGGTTCCTTGTAACTTAAAATTTGTATTCGAATGTGCCCTGATCCATGAGACCCATCAAAGAGCCCTGTCCAAAGGGTTTAGGAAGAGAACATGGCGGCCCTCCCGGAACTCCCTGGCATCTCATCCGAGGGTGGGAGGGCATGCTGGGTCTTCCGTCTCCTCCAAGCTTTCTTTGGCTGTCCCATCTCTTGGCCTGGCCCCTCTCTAAGAGGGGATGGCAATTATCTGCGCTTCTCTCTGGGATGGCCGCCATCTTTGGTAGTTGAGAAGGTATTAGATAAATTAGCTACCCCCTCTAGAGATATTTCCTCTAAGTTTTCTAAAGAGAGCAGGGCTGTAGTTATCCCCAAAGTGCATTTCCTCAAAGTCCAGTCATCCTCTGGCCTTTTCCTTTGTGACTCCACACAGAGCCATGTTCTGCCCCAAAGGCGTCCATTCCAAGCCTGGACTTGGGCCCCCCCATGAGAAATCTTCCCAACAGCTTCTTGGCCCAAGCTGCCCAGACCTCCTCCCCTGGAACCTCCAGCTCGAGCCCCAGTGTACACGTGGGCTGCCCCAGGCAGCCAGCATCCCTTGTCAGTTCCCTCTTTGGAAGTGGTGTGTGGGTGTTCAGTTCTGTGTCTGGTGACTATGGACAGACAGTGACTCTCCCTGTGACCTGTGGTAGCTGTGAAGCAGCTCTGGAACGCCGAGAGCTGTTTGCTTTGAACCGTAAAGAAAACTGTGTTTTGAGTTTAGCTGAGATTAAGCGGAAGAAAAAAGTTCATCAAGTGACTGTTAATGTAAACCTGGTTATTAAAATAACTCTGAAACCACAGCCGTCGTTGTCCAGTCTTCTTCCATGTGTGTCGTTCCTGTCCACCTGAAGTGTGACAACTGCTTAAGAGCACGGACGCCGTTAGTAAGAGGGACATGTCTGATGTAAACCGTTACCCTGAGAAAATCTGAAGTTTCTCTTTTCAGTTGCACATGAGTTTTTGTTCTGGCCACAGAGTTAAATGACTATTATTGAAACGTTGGGGAATAACTAAATTTTTTAATGGGTCATCAAATGCTGCAATAATATAAAGGCATTGTCAATTGGGATAAACATAGTTGAGTTCAGAACAGATCCTGAAAGGTTTGTTTTATTCTGTGTTTTTTTTTTGTTTTTGTTTTTGTTTTTTTTTTTGCCATTCCTTAAAGCATTTCCTCTACTTCTAAAAGCCTGGACTTTGAGAAAAACTAAGCATGTGCCAAAGTAGCAGACTGTTCCTAAGGAATCTAATGAATCTAAGGAATCTAATGTGTATTCTATAATAATTGGAGAGATTTAAAGCATATGTTGTCAAGTTAAAGGCTCAGAAATTTTATATATTTCAAAAGTTATTGAACTCATGGCTCTGAACCCTTCTGTATCACATTGTATTCCACCAGACCTGTTACACTAAACCCTTTTTGGGGGGAACAGTCCTGGATCCAATTATAACTTGTGTAGCACATTTTGAATGGCAAATCTTGGGGGCCTATTAAGAAAACTTCTTGAAAAAGATTTTTTAAAGTCTAGTATAACTCAAAACTTCAGGGATAGATTAGGGTAGACTGAAAAATAGCTGCATCTAGGACATTGTTTCTCTCCATCTCTTAGCCCTGTTTGCCTTTAGGAAGTGCTTCATTCTTAGGAAAGCTCATTCCACTTGGGAGCAAAACTGGCCATCAGCACCTCCAAGTTTGCACTTTACTTGATTAGTGATCTTTGGGTGTGGGAGTGGGGTGGAGAGGCTCCTTGGCTAGTTCTTGGCCAACGAGGTGATTTTGATTGGTCCGGCTTGGTCACATATTCCATTGTAGTTGGCACTGTGTGCGAGATCCTGGGATTGGCCACACCTGGTAACACACGGGCTCTGGAGCTACCCGAACCACGTGGACTCTCAATAACTCAAAGAAAATCAGTCTGTGATTTCAGAAGAGGGGGGCATGGAATCTGGGAAAGAAAGGAGGTAGCCACAGTACCATTCTCAAGCTGCAGGGCACAGTATCTGTGTGTAGATTGGGGTAGGTGGGACAGGGGATCAGGGAATGGTAGTTCCTGGTGAATTTTGTGTGTGATGACACCCCCAACCTTGGTTTGGCAGAGCAGTGTCTTCAGGACAGGAGCTCAGTGATAATAACTTTTAACCCAGAAGCTCAGAAACCACATCAGAAGTTCCTCTGTGCATATTAAGTGTGACATGCAAGGCTTCATGGTTAACAAGCTTTTGCCCACAATCCTGTTTTGTGGGTTGAACTCAAGATGGGTGAAACACCTCTCCCAGCTCATGATCATGGCAGAATGGAGCTCTCCTTAGGATTAGCCTAGGTGTCAAGAGCAGGGTTAGTGCTTAAAATGAGCTCAGCCTGCAGGGCTCTAAAGGGGATGAAGCGGTTTTTTCTTTAAGTTAGTGCAGTTCATACATTGAATTTCACACTTCTGCACGCTGGAGCTATTAGGGCTGAGTCACACCAGTCAGGTGGGGAATGATAACACTGACTAGGAAAAACAAGGTCCCTCTGGCTTCAAAGAATTTTCTGGTATCAACTTTACTACCATCAGGCTCTCACAAGGAGGAAGGAAATGAGCAGAAAATGGAACGAAGGGGCCACAGCAGCCTGCAGAAATGAGGTCGCATCCTTAAGACAGGCACTCCTCAGAATGGAAAGAGGTCTAGATCCTGCCCTGTGCTCAGCGGACACTGAGGTGGTGACAGGATGCTTCCCAAGACCTGGACAACAGAGCCCACAAGATTAACGAGATCCTGTCCCAGGAACCAGCTAGGCTGTGGCTGCTAGGCTGTTGGGAGTCAGAGAGATGACTGGAAGACCCCTTGATCCTCCCTGAGGCAGAAGTTGCTTCTAGCTGCAAGAGTTCAGAGCTGTTGGTTGCTTTCCTGTCCTGGGTTCTGGGCTTGGAACATCCACCTGCTGCTTGGATATGTAGAATAGGACAGGACAAAGATATTGATGGGTAGGAAGACACAGTGGTGAAAAAATAGGTGCATGAACTGTCCACGGCCTTAAGATCATAGTGAAAGGCAAAGTCCAGAGTCCTGGCCTGTGCTTCCTTAGGTAACTGCAGGAGGGCTCAGGTTCTCAGTTTCTACACATGTGGATCAGCTGGATTGTCCCGCATCTCATACTTGGAGGACATCATCTCTAACATTCCATGGTTCTGAAACATCCTCTCTAATACCACCTTGTCTCTGGTGAAGGACATTCCTCACAGCAGGATATGGAAATAAGAACAGGTGACTTTGGGAACCCACAGCCCTACCCCTCGGGGAAACGATTACACACACACACACACACACACACACAGCTGACAAAGAAAGGACAGTGGCTTCCAGTGTACAGAAGACATTTTAATACATACAGGCACACTGACGGTACATATGCTACAGCTCAACAGAAGAACAGATTTCCCAGCAAAGGGCTACCCATTCACAACAGCACAGTTTGTAAACTGGGTTTGGATTTTTAACAGTGTTAAATATCAGACACGCTGAGATTGTAAGAGATGGTGATCACAGGCAGAGTCTCCAGGGATTTGTGTCGACAGAATGCAGGGACAACTGGATACTAAAACAATTCACTCTTTTTCATGCCTTTTCATTGAGCCCTTGAAGAATTATAAGCCTTAGCATTACTGCGTTAGCCAAAAGCAGCAGCACTGGCCCCTGCTAGCTGTGTGACCCACTCTTTCTCCCTAGTTATTTATTCATCCATCCAGGCTAGAAAAGCTATGATGATATAAAGCCTAGTTGTTTCTGGTTAAAACTTAACTATCAGAAGCAGACTAATTGCCAATTAATTAAATTACCCTCATTAACAGAGCAATGTTCTGTGTTCTTTGACATTGATTTCTGCCCTAGCAGTGCCCTCAGGTAAGACCAGTGCGGCCCTTGGGGAATGAGCCATTAGCAAAGCATTTCCTTCCATGGGGTTCAGGTCAAGGACAGGGTCACAGAGCACCTCCCCCACCCACTTGTGGTCCCTGTGCTTGTGCTGGGGTGGGTGGGCCCCTCTGGAGTGCCAGTGTGTTAGAACTAGGATGCTCCTGGACTTGCAAACCTGCTCAGACTTTTCAGACATTCCACACAGGTAAGGGAGCTGTGAGGGAAAATAAGATGCCAGAAATGCCGGACAAAAGGATTTAAGAGTCACCCTATTTTTTGTAATTTTTTCTAGAAATTCTTAGCCCTGAGCCTTGGCAGTCATAAACCTAGATATGTTTCACCCAGTAGGGTAGTCAGTTTTAGCCCAGGTTATGGAATGAAACCCAAGGATCTGATTTCAACAACTGGCAGTCATGGTAAGGACTTAGTGAAGTTGCTCAGTCGTGTCTGACTCTATGCGACCCCATGGACTGTAGCCTGTCAGGCTCCTCTGTCCATGGGATTTTCCAGGCAAGATTACTGGAGTGGATTGCCATTTCCTTCTCCAGGGGATCTTCCTGACTCAGGAATTGAACCAGGGTCTCCCTCACTGCAGGCAGATGCTTTACCATCTGAGCCAGCAGGGAAGCCCCGGTAAGGACTTAGGAATCCTTTTATATTTGGGGAAACTTTTGTCCTAGCACTCAAAATATCCAGTGGAGTTTCTTGGGATCAGTTGTTCTACACTGATAGATGCAATGCCTTTTATTTTCTAACTTGAACTACCTTGTGGCTCTGTAACCTGATGAGGACTGGAAATCTTATCTTAACCTCTCTCAGGCTGTGCCCTCTAGTCAGTGGATCCAAGGTTCCTGAAAGCCACAAAGGTGCTGCAGACACAGAAGAAGGTCACTGGAAGTAAAAACTAGCTATTCGCCCTACAGAAATACCTAGTTGTATTGTGTTCCTATCCCATTATTAACTGAGTAGACATTAAATGGCACAAATGATTAACTCTCATCCCAATGGAGACCCTGCTAATCCCATTGCCCTTGGGTAAATCCTTCCAAAAGTCTCTCCACTGGGATGATAACAGACAAGGTCAGAGAAAGGGGGGCGGGGAACCAGGTGACTGGAGAGATGAGTCCACACACATCAGGGCTTGACTCCAAACAAACGAAAGATGGAAGTTGGTAAACATGCATGTGGCCCCTGACACTCCTGATTACCAATGAGAAGCAGAATCTGGTCACCTCCGTACAGATTTGGTCAACCCCCGCCTTGGGAAACAGCCATAATTTCTATATGGGAGAAAAACTAGCACAGACAGATCATGTGGGGGAAATGTAGAGAAAAGGAATCAAACAGAACATAGGATCTGGCCTTTAATTCTAAACAGAAATGTGGTTACTCTTAGAGCAGAGAGGCACTGTGTAGGTTTTCAAGGCCAGAAGTTCTTAACCATCATTGTTGAGTTTACAGTTCAGCACGGCTTTTCTTCTCATGTTGAGTTGCCCAGAGTGACCTCCCTTCTGGAAAAGTCCTATGTACCAGTGTCTGTTACTTCTGCTTGTTTCCACCTGTCTGGTCTCCCCTGTTGACAACTTACTGCCGCCTTGATGAGCCCCATTCGCTCCATAAGGAAGGACAAGGTTTTGATGATCTGAATGGCTAAGAGTTACAACAGTCCCCCACCAAAAAACAGTTGCCAAAAAACAGTTCTTCTGCAAAGATCTTCTGTGTATCTGGAGAGTAGAGTTACATCTTAACTTAGGCAAGTTAAACTTTGCATTTGGCAGATAAAATATTGTAGATAGGCGATTGGGCCTGCCATTCTTTGCAGTAAACAGAAGTAGGTATTGCTGTTCCCTTAGTCAGTTTCCATGACCTTAGACCTCACAGATGTGTGGGCATTCTACAGTTTGAAGTGTGAGTCTAGACTACCAAGCCAATCTGTTCAATATTTTAGTGCATCTGGTATTAGCTTAAAATGAGACCCAAAAAAGTGAATCAAAGATGACTCGTTTCATTAGTGAAGGGCCTGAATGATATTGGGCTTCTCTAAGAAAACATACTCACCATATGTTAATATATATTTAAGGGATTTTTCAAGGGTAAATTTTACTGTCTTCCAAATTCACCTCACATTCTAACTTAGACTATAACTCCCGTGTAAGATACAACGTCAGTGTACGATAAGTTGGATGTGTTTTCAATGTGACAATGCTCTTTCTAATCCTGTCTGGACCCAGGTCTCTGATAGTCTTAAGAGGTAAACAGTTCTCAACGAACATGCTTCTAGAAGAAGGCCAGTGGTGTGCTAAATATTTCAGAACTGGCTTGCTGGGAGGGGGGGAAAAAGCCCTATTTGTAGCATCTGCCAGTTTCCATGATATAAATATTTCCACCATCACCAGTTTCAACTTCTCAATGTCAAAGGGCGTTGGGGCATTTATGCCTCGCAGCTCTTACTAGCTGATACAAGCTGGTATAGTGTTCAAGTCCAGCACAACACTGGAGGGCCCTCACCAGTATGTGTTACTTCTTACCTGGTCCCACTCAATTCTTCCTGAATGCTTTCCTTACTCCTATTCAGTTGGGTTTGAGGATTCTGGCTTCCTTATGAAGTTTTCTAGCTCTCAAGGGCTTCACTCCATCAGCCACCGATGTCCATTTGTCACAGTGTAATGAGGAGTGGAAAAATAAATCTACATCCAAATATTCCTCTTAAAGTAAAAATAGAGGCTATTAAGAGTAACAGGATGGTGGCCGTAAAAAGGCAGCGTAGAGCTCATCTAGTATCAACTTCTCATTTTAGATGAACAAACTGAAGCAGAGAAAGGGATTAAGTAACTTGCTCAAGGTCACACAGTTATTTGTGAAACTAGTTCCCAGGAACCCAGGGACTCTTCCCTGCGTCATGCTGCCTCCTTCCCAAGGCTTTCATTCACATTTTCTAAGGTGTGTGAGGTGTGGAGAGGTGAGAATTATTGTCAGCTCTTCCTGACGTGGAAACGTCCCAAGAAGATGATGAGGACTTCACAGGTTGCTATTCTGACCATCCTCTCCTTGTGGGTCTTTGGTTTGTTCCAAGGCTTGATTTGCTTGTCTTTTATTAAAGTCCCTTTTGACTCTTAAAAGGAAAATATAAAGTAGGTTTATTCACTGAAGTGAGAGGTAAAAGATTTAAACTTTTGAAATGATAGCATGAAGCCAAACAATTTATAAAGAAGCATGAATTGGGTAACCTTCTTAAAAATATCATTGATTTTAAATGTTGAAGTTCCCATTCTTCTGCCTGCCCCATCAACAGAGAGTTCATGCTAAGCTAATTTACCTATTATAATTTTTGAAATCTCTTAAAAGAAAAAAGATTTATGAAATTTCTAGATTTTCTATTATGGGTATGCATCATTTTTGTAATTAGAATAAAGAAATGTTTAAAAATATATCAAGACATTGCAAGTCAAATCTGACTTAGACAGTCCATCATTTGCTGAGCTGCTGTTTTTCCAGGAGTTACTTACTTTTCTCTGTTGAAAATTATGAACTCCTTTTGGACAGATTCAAGGTGCTCTTGAAGAAGGCATGTCTTCTGGGTGAACATTGGGGAAAAAAATAGAGACATAGTTAGCAGACGAATGGAGAGTCTCAAATAGCCGATAACTTACTGAGTGTCTGTTTAACTGAGTGGCCCAAATCAATTAAGACCAATGAGTCCTCAAAATAGATGCTATCTGAAAATTTGTAGCCAGAGTGAGACCACAATCAGATTAACAGAGGAGCAAATAGGAAAGAAAGAGAATAAAGTACAGCAACTCTCTGCTCCCCACAATGAGGCAGCAAGGATGAGAAGACCTGGGTTACGGTTTATGAGCTTGATGTCTTTCAGCCATTTAGCACAAGAAACCATGGCTTCAAGACAGGTGGGTTCAAGTCTGTAATAAAATCCTTCCAAAAAACTTCTGATGAAAAATGTTCTTCTCAAAAGAAAAAATATTCTTGTTTTTAAATCTAAGAATTAGAAAATACTAAGTCCTCAAGTACTGGAGGTTTTTTTTTCCTTTCCTGAACAAATATTTAATTGTTAGAAGAATAAACTATTAAAAGGAGAGTAGCTCACATATATGCATTAATATATGATATTTGTTTTCCCCTTTCTGACTTGCTTCACTCTGTTTGACAGTCTCTAGGTCCATCCATGTCTCTGCAAATGACCCAGTTTCATTCTTTTTTATGGCTGAGTAATATTCCATTGTATATGTGTACAACATCTTCCATCTATCCATTCATACAGCACAAACTAACAACACTGTAAATCAACTATATCCTAATAAAAATAAATAAATTAAATGCTTTCAAAAAAAAAAGGAGAGGAAATTTCAGAGAAGTGGCAAAGGAAGCAAAACAAAGGAGAGAAAGAAGACTCTGTTATGCCTCCCTCTCATCCTCAAACTGGGGGATTTGTGACCCTGAGGGTTTCCAGTATCAGTCATAGGGAATCCCTGTGATCTGATAGAGCTCCTTGGAGCAAGATTTTGGAAAAAAAAAATTTAACATTAAAATATTATATCAAAGTATATAAATAAATATTTAACATATTTATATAATACTTTATATATATTTTATACACATACATGTTAATACATTTATGTTTACATTTTACAGACAATATAATATAAACATAAGTAAGTATATAAACTAAAGTTATACAAAATTTAACATGAATATTTAAATGTTAACATTTTAAAATATTTTAACATTAAAAATCAATATTGTAATCAAAATGCAGAAATTTACTTGTTTTTTTCCTCTGTCATATATCTCTGCTTTGTTTTAAAAAAGATGTAAAATGCACACTCAGAGGTGAATTTGTGATACAGCACTGCAGATGTCATGAGTCCCAATCCTGGCCCTAAGGGCTCATGTGAAATGTTCTCTTTCCTCTGCTTTAACTGGAAAAATTTAAGAAGGGCAGCTACATGGACAAATCCAAAGGATAAACAAGAAAGAGTATGAGGGAAAGGAGTGGGGAGCAATCAGAATGGAGGAATGAATGGGTCTTAGGTGATTGAGAAGAAAACTACTGGTTAAAAATCTTGGGATGTGCTGCTGAGGGATGAGAAAGCAAACAATGATTAGACCAGTATAAGTACAAATGGCATCAGAAATATCTGAAGGGTTTAGAGCAGGTGGAAGTTTCAGGAGGCAGAAAAAGAGGATTTAGGTCATTAGCTTCCACGGCAGACAGACTGATATGCATCAGTCTTTTTGCTTCTTTACTTTAAAGAGGTTGGTGAGCAGAGAGGGTCAGTGGAGAACATCCATGAAGCAAAGAAACAACAGAGCGTCTCCCATGAGCATGAACAGAGGCATATACCACGAGCCACGGAAAAGAATGAAGCGAGAAGTCAGGAAGCAGAGTGGAAAAAGAAAACATAACAACAGCCACCTTTTTGTCTTTTTTTTTTTTAGGGTTAGCAATTTTAATTATTTGTTTCTTTTTAAAAAATTTTATTTTATATTGGACTCTAATTGATTTACCATGTGTTAGTTTCAGGTATATGACAAAGTGATTCAGTTATACATGTATACATATAGCTATTCTTTTTTCAAACTCTTTTCCCATTTAGGTTATTACAGAATATTGAGCAGAGTTCCCTGTGTGACACAGTAGATCCTTGTTAGTTATCTATTTTAAATATAGTAGTGTGTACATGTCAGTCCTAAACTCCCAGTTTATCCCTTTCCCGTCCCCTTACCTTTCCCCATTGGTAACCATAAGTTCGTTTTCTAAGTCTGTGAGTCTATCTCTGTTTTGTAAATAAGTTCATTTGTATCATTTTTTTTTTAGATTCCACATATGAGTGGTATTATTTGATATTTATTCTGCTCTGTCTGACTCACTTCACTTAGTGTGATAATCTCCAGGTCCATCCAAGTTGCTGCAAATGGCATTACTTCATTCTTTTTAATGGCTGAGTAATATTCCATTGTATACATGCACCACATCTGCTTTAACAGTGGCTACCATTTTGGCAGACATGTGCTAATTGACTCAGAACAGTCTAGGAAGTAGGTACCAATACCAAAACTCCATTTTATAAATGCTGAAACTGAGACACAGGGAGAAAAGGAAAACAATAGCACTTTTACACTAATCAGACTAATTCTACAACTGTAGGTTGTAACCTTGACTACAAACCCGAATCACCCAAATAACTTTTTAAAAAATTCCATATGCCCTGCCACACCCTGAGATTCAGATGAATGATGGTAATGTAGTGAGCTGCTAAGATGGGTCCTCACATTTTAAGACCCTTGAGTAGAAATCAAGTGCTACTCTGAGGTTCATCATCTTTCTGATCTGTCTTTGGGGGAAGACTGCTCATTGTTTTGAAGCACAATCCTTTTTGTTTTCAAACTGATGCTGTAACATTAGGAGAAACTACAGCCAAATGGTGGCACAGGCAGCTCCAACCTGCCACCCCTCAGCAGGAAAAAAAAAAAAAAAAAAGCAGAAACTGTCAAGGCCCACACTGTCAAAACTCTGGAAAGCAATCAAAGGTTTACAGAGACCAAATGCCAAATCAAGAAAAAAGCAACTTAAAAATGGTCCTGCTGTTTAAGGAAATCTCTATCAAATTGTTAGCTGAACACAAGCCAAAATAAGAAAGACTGCAGTGACGATGCATGAGAAGGGCTAGTCTTTGCAAAAACAGTTTGTAAAAGTCACTCAGAAGTACAAGGGTAGCCTTCAACAATCAAATACCAGCAAATCCTAGAGGAGGGATGAGAGAGTCCGATTTCTGGAGTTACCACATCCTAATTTTCAAATGTCATTTTTTGACAATAAGTCACAATGTATAAAAAGAAACAGGTAAGTATGACCCACTTGAAGAAGCCAAATAAACTGACATAAGTCATCCCTGAGGAAGCCCAAATACTGGACTGACTTGACAGACTTCAAAACAACTCTGCTAAATATGCTTGGGCTTCCCAGGTGGCGCTGGTGGTAAAGAATCTGCCTGCCAGTGCAGGAGATGGAAGACAAGTGGGATTGATCCCGGGGTTGGGAAGACCCACTGGAGTAGGAAATGGCAAGCCACTTCAGAATTCTTTCCCAGAAAATCCCATGGACAGAGGAACCTGGCAGGCTACCGTCCATGGGGCTGCAAAGAGCTAGACACGACTGAATGACTGAGCCCGTAAATATGTTCAAAGAATCTAAGGAAACCACATATTAGGCTACAAGACAGATCTCAATACATTTAAAAAGATAAACATCATACACAATTTTCCCTAGCCACAGTGAACTGAAGCTAGAAATCAATAATAGAAGGAAAACTGAAAAATCCACAAATATGTGGAAATTAAACAACACATTCTTAAGCAACCTGTGTGTCAAAAAATAAACCACAAGAAGAATTAGGAGATACTTTGAGATGAATGAAAACAAAAATACAACATACCAAAAAGTATGGGATGCAGAAGAAATAAATCAACAACTTTATACCTTGAGGAACTAGAAAAAGAAGAGCAAAGTAAACACAAAGCAGAAAGATGGAAACAATAAAGATTAGAGCAGAGATAAATGAAACGGAATAGAAAGACAGTAGAATCAATGACATCGAAAGTTGGTTCTTTGAAAAGATATCAAAACTGAGAAATGTTTAGTCACAATGATAAAAAAAAGAAAATGCACATAACTAAAATCATAAATGAAAGTGGAGACATTACTTCCAACCTTAAAGAAATAAGAATACTGTGAATAACTGTATACCTACAAATTAGAACATCTAGATGAAATGGACAAATTCTTAGAAACACAAATTACCTAATCTGACTCAAGAAGAAATAAGATCTCAGCAGATATTTCACAAGAGTAATCTACAAGTGAGAATAATAATCAAAAACTTTACAACAAAGAAAAGTCCAAAACCAGATGGTTTCAAAGGTAAATTCCAAATACTTAAGAATTAAGACCAATCTTTCTCAAATTCTTCCAAAAATACAAGAAGAGGAAAGGTTTTCTAACTTATTCTATGAGGCCAGCATCACTCTGATACAAAAATAAAGACATTATTAGGGAAAAAATGACAAACTAATATCCCCTGTGAACATAGATGCAAAATCTTAAGCAACATACAGCAAATAGTCCAATAGCATATTTAAAAATTACACATTGTGACCAAGTAAGATTTATTGCTGGAGGGCAAAAATGGTTTAACATAAAAAATGCAGTCAATGTAATACTTCACAGTAATTGAAAACACACACACACACACACACACACCACAAACACCACACACACACACACACACACACACACACACACACACGATGTCTCAACTGACCCAGAAAAGGCATTTGAAAAAATCAAAACCCTTCATGATAAAAACACTCAGAAAACAAGGAATAGAACCGAACTTCCTCACCATGAGGAAAGGCATTGACAAAAACCCCACAGATAGCATAATACTCAATGGTAAAAGGCTAAAGTCTTTCCTCTTAAGATCAGAAAAAGAACAAAGATACCTGCTTTCACTATTGCTAGTCAACATCGTATTGGAACTTCTAACCGGAGCAACCAGACAGGAAAAAACAATAAAGGAATCCAAACTGGAAAGGAAGAACTAAAAGTATCTCAATATACAGATGACATAATCCTATATATTAACATAGAAAACTACAGAGAATCCATCAAGAAGCTACTAGAGCTCATAAATGATTTTAGTTGCAGTGTACAAATTAGTACCGAAAAATCACTTGTGTTTCTACACACCAGTAATTAATCACCTAGGAAGAAATTGAGAAAAAATTCTATGTCTCCAAAAGCATAAAAGACCTAGAAATAAGTTTAACCAAGGAGGTGAAAGATTTATACTCTGATAAGTACAAACATTGCTGAAACAAATTAAAGAAAGACCAGTGGTTTGGGGAGTATTGAAAAATTTTGGATAGACAGTGATAGTGGGTACATAACATTGCAAATGCACTTAATTGTCCACTTAATAGTTAAAAAGGAAAATTATGTTATACATGCTTTACCATAATAAAAAGGTTATAAACAAGACAAGCAAAAAGACTATAAAGAGAATGCAAACTTTGATTAACAATGTAAAGGCCTTTCTTTATCCTGAGCAAAGCCACCTCTTAGCAAATGATTCTGAGATTGACATGATACTTGGGAAAAAGAAGAAATTGCTTTTTCTTCTCCTTGGTGTTAGGAAATGTCAGAGGGTCTGTACTGTGGGTGAGTGGCTCATAGTCTTTCCCATGGGAGATGTGGGAGTTTGCCCCTGCGACCTGGTGGCTGGGCACAGGTTAGGTCTAGGACAAGAGGGGATCACAGGAAGATGTCCTGTGGATGGAGCTTGACCTTGTAATTCTAAGAACAGCAATGACCAGTCTTCACGGTTCAGTTTTGTCCTTTTAATGTGTTGACCAAACACTGGTTGAGCCTCTCCTATATTACATGCACTCCTGGGGTACCATGAAGACAATGTGGGTAAGACTGACACCTGGTCTTTGCACAGGAGAAGCCTTATTTTAGTGGGACAGAAAAAGACACACAAATAAGCATAAATAAAATATTCATAAACTATGGGTTCAATCCATGGGTTGGGAAGATCCGGTGGAGGAGGGCATGGCAACCTACTCCAGTATTCTTGCCTGGAGAATCCCATGGACAGAGGAGTCTGGCCTCCTCTTCCCCAGAGGAGTCCCTGGGGTTGCAAGAGTCAGACACGATTGAGCTACTAAGCATATAAGCACAAGGTCATAAAGGAGGTAAAAACAGGGGCTGAGAAAGAGGGCACCTCACCTTTGATTAGGAGGCATTTGGGATATAAACAGGGGAGCCAGCCCCCTAAGTGAAGGTCCAAGAGGAGAACATTCCAGAAAACGGAAGAGCAAGGGCCAGACACTAGCAGGGCCTATGTATCTTGACAGTTTTGAGTGAGGTCAAGAATGGCATAGTACAAGGATGGGGAGGAGGGTGGACAGATCATACAGAGCAAGGGAGGCATGGCAAGAAGTTACTCATAAATTGCTGTTATCTCTAAAACTTGAAAAAACTTATAATTAAGGTGATGTCTTGTTCTTGGCTACATTTGGAGGTCTGTTAACAGAGGAGCCTACATAGGCAGCTCTCTGGGGGAAAAGGGAGGAACTAGCCAGGAGAAGCCAGTCGGTTATGATATGAAGAGCAACAGATCATTAGGAGAAAGATGGGTAAAGTGAAAAGCAACAAGCAAGATGGGTTTGTGGTACAGCGAAGCATTCCTTGGAGAGCCCTAGAAAACACTTAAAGATGGGAATCCGCTCAGAGGCCAGTTCTGCGGACAAACAGGATGTGGACTTTGGTTAATTGACCATTAAAGGGTACAGTATGCCCTGAGGACTAGAGAATTTAGGAACATTGAGAATAGTTGCTTGTTTGCAGAGCCATTTTAACCACAAGATTATGCAATCTCTGAGAACAGGGATGTCAGTGAATGCAGGAATTATATCTTATTCATATCTCTTTCCAGTGTCTAGCACAGAATGCGGCAGATAATAGGGATTCAATAAAAATAGCCTAAGCAAATGGATACAGAGGGATGGAAGAATGGATGACCATTAGTTGAGTGTGTAGGGAGATGGATGGATGATTGAGTGGATGAATAAACGATCATTGTTGTTGTTTAGTCGGTAAATTCTGTCTGACTCTTTGGCGACCCTGCAGACTATAGCCCACCAGGCTCCTCTGTCCATGGGATTTCCAGGCAAAAGTACTGGAGTGGGTTGTCATTTCTTTTTACAAAGGATCTTCCCATTGGCAGGTGGATTCTTTACCACCGAGCCACCAGGGAAGCCCATGGGTGATCAGAGGCAAGGTGAATATTTAATGCTTCACCGTCATTATTATACACAACACCTTACTGTGTAAAATCCTTCTGAGCCCCTGTAAGTTACTTTTCTGAAATCTGACCTCTAAACTCTGACATAGTATAATGTAGTTAGTTATAAAATTAATTTGATTCAGCCTGAAATCCAGCAATAATGCTCAACCATATAATTCCATCTTTTCTGTGACTGGATACTCCCTACTTCTGCTAGCCCTGACATCAGGAGATTCTGCTTCTACCAAAGACCAGATACACCCCACTAGAATTGGCTGCTCCCAGTGACCCCTCAAAAGAATGGGGCCCAAAACAGCTGGGACACAGCTTAGTGACTAAACAACATTTTCCATCATTTTAGGGATAGTAACCTGACCTATGGAGAAGGCAATGGCACCCCACTCCAGTACTCTTGCCTGAAAAATCCCATGGATGGAGGAGCCTGGTGGACTGCAGTCCATGGGGTCGCGAAGAGTCGGACACGACTGAAGCGACTTAGCGGCAGCAGCAGAACCTGACCTAGGCTTCGCCAATTAGATTCCCTTCCAGAAGATGGCAAAATTTGAATTGAGAGTTAGGAGAAGGCACTAAGGGAATCACGTTAATTGCAGAGGCGCAGAGGCCTGGCTAGGACATTCAGACGTAAAAGATTGCTACTGGGATGCAGGGCTTCCCTTTCAGAAGCTGGGGTGTTCAGCTCCTTCTCACAGTCACGAAGCTGCCAGTTCCTGCGGGAAGCTCACCCACTGGAAGCTTTCCAACAAACGGCAGCAGTCGTGAAGATTCCCGCGCCCCTGAGGGTGAGGGGGCTGCTTACCTGAGAGGAATCGCATTTCCTCATCTCCTTTTCCTTCTTGGCCAGACGCTTCTTTTTCTTGTGAAGAGGCTTGGACTCCAAAATCATTTCTTCGAGTTCAAAGGTGGGGTCACAATTCAGCCTGCCTTTCTGCAAGGGAAGACAGGTTGACTGATTCCTTGCTTTTCTGTATCATTCTACAAATAGACCAGACTAGATAAGGAGATTATAATTCAGTCCTGCAGGAACAGTCCAAGAATAACCAGCTGGGATTTCCACTCAAAGTTTTAGTTAATTTATCGCCAGTCTTCTTTTTCATGTTCTTTTTGTATTTTGTTTATTTTTCTAAACTCCCAAGGAGCCTTCCAAGAGTTAGAAAGAAAATTCTATTATAATTATTTTTCTAAAGTTTGCCTTCTGGGGCTATGTTTCTCAAAGTAGGTTCAGTGGCGGATCAGAATGACCCTAAGTTGATTCCTAGTTCCCCAACCAGAGTTTCAGCATCAGTGTTTCTGAACACCAGGCCAGGAAATTGCATGTGTAACAAGCTCCCCAGATGATTCAGATTCACAATTAAATCAGAGAAGCACACACACAGGTCTCTGGAGGCAGCGCTGATGGGGTGGCGCGTGAAAGAGTAGAAAGGTGCCTAGATCTCCAAGGCCGCATGTGTCAGCCAAGAGTGCAAGCTGTCCCTGCTGGACCCCGAGGAGCGGCCAGGTAGGACCCCACCTCCTGTTGCTCCAGAAGGTAGCATTCCCCCATCCCAGAATTCCTCCCCATTGCCTTCTGGTGCCTCTTGCTTTGTACCCTAGCCACCCACCTGCTGTCTGTAAGTGAAGGATCACGCCCCCACATGCCCATTGCAGGTGTCTGGCCTGGGCTTAAGAACAGAAAACTCTGAGTTGTTTCTGTAGGCTCCCTTAAGAGACGATTATTCTGCCAATCTGCTTACAACTGAGTGTGTAGAATCAGGCTGTGGGGAGAGAGGGGTTAGAGGTCTCACTTGGCTCCTTGGCTGGAGCTCAGTAGACTGCAGGAAGCCACAGATGTTTTTTGGCTAGGTACATCTGGTGGGACTTATTTCCCTTTGCTTATTAGTCATTGAGAATATGGTTCCCAGTGTAGAACCACCAGTGAAAGTGAAGTCGCTCAGTCATGTGAGACTCTTTGGGACCCCATGGACTGTAGCCTACCAGCCTCCTCTGTCCATGAGATTTTTCCAGGCAAGGGTACTGAAGTGGGTTGCCATTTTCTTCTCCAGGGGACTTCCCAACCCAGGGATTGAACTTGGGTCTCCTGCATTGCAGGCAGATGTGTTACCATCTGAGTCACCAGGCAAGTCCAAACTACCAGAGGACGAGGAATGAATGGTAAAGACAAACATCTAACCCAAACAGCTTTCGATCCTCTGACTCACAGAACTCCTTGGATACACATTCCTACATCTTTGGAATCAGAGAGAATGTTTTAAATCGGCAGATTCCTGGAAAAGACGATTGGTAGGATTAGGACTCGTTTCCACTAAAAAGTAAGCCACAAAAAAGTAGTTAGGAGCTAGAACTCCCAACACTGACCTAGCCTGGAATCCCAGCTTAGCCACCTGCTAGCTATGTGACCTTTGTCGGCCACCTTACCCTGTGTGTGCCTTGTTTTTCTCATCTGTAAAACAGGAACGTTGACTGTCTTACAACACTGGTGTGGTTATCTGATGAGACCAGGTATATATCTGGCACACAGAAGGATATGCAATGAATGAGAGTTAGTAAGGGTTTATTGGGATTGACTCACGTTAGGAACAAATCCTGGAATGAGCCTCTTCTGCAGAACTGCATCCCAGTTCATATCATTCATATATGGGAAGTTTTGAATATCGGACAAATGGGAAAATCGGTGGTCCGGATTCAGTTCAAGTAGCTGCCAATGGAATACAAACACCAAGATCATGAACAAGGTCACTTGGGGAGCAAAAAATCATAAAGATTCCCTATAAATATTTTCAGGAATAGGACTGACGGAAACAAGCAGTGTTTTCCGTCCTTAGTCCTATAAACAAATAATATGGACAATAATGAATGGTCAGAATGAAATGTAAGTTGGTCATGTGGTGAGTGAAAACAGCTTGTCCTCCTGAGTCAAACATGTTTGATTCCTGATTCCATAACTGATTAATGATGCACAAGTTTGTTCTCTAAACCTCAATTTACCCATCTGTAAAAAAGGGATAATAACCTATTTCATTAGGTTTAGCTATGACTAAACATGGCTATGTTCAAATAAGGCTATGTTTAAAGTGACTAAGAAATCTGTTCTTCTTGAGTGGAAAAATGTACATTGGATTTAACACATGAAATTCATTTCACACTAAAAGTTTTAGCAATGTTTATAACTAATCAATATATGCTGGGACTGATACAGATAAGATATCATTAAGATTACTGCAACAGGTCTGGGTTTTGTGAACTGAAATTAAAGATTTTGTTTCCTTACTCGAACCACCCTAGAACCAATATCATTATAGTCCTGTGGTTCGGATGGGAAGGAGCAATTCCTCTTGAGAATGGACCTGAAAGTGATCACTGTGGGTCATCAGGGTGCAATTCTGGTGTGAGAAGGCTGTCTTGGAACTAAGGAAAATTTGCTTATGGAAAATGACCTCTGCCCCTATTCTTTATTTTTGGCATTGCCAACAGCAGTATCCCTATTGGAAAACAGAACACTTGACCCAGAGACGAGAGACATAGGTTTTGAAGTCTTAGTCCACAAAGCTCTTTTCCTTGACCAGCTACAACCTGTGACGTTTCCTCTTTTCAGAAAAAAGGCAAGTTCATCCTCTTGGGCTCCTCATTTTTCTTTTACATAATAACACATGATTGAGATTCTGCCTCCATTCTCCTTAATCTTCCTGGTGAACATGGGTACGTTGAAATCTCTGATGAAAATCATTGGACCTCATTAGTTCAAATTCCAAATTTTACCACTTGTCAGGCTGTGTGTTAGGTGCTGAAGACACCATGGTGAACAAGTCAGATGTGGTCCTTCCCTCGTGCAGCTTGAGAGCGATGGTATTAACCCAAGAGTCACACATGGACAGTGTGTAATTTCAAATTGTGAAAACTATGATGAAGGAAAGTTCATGCTTGTGTGAGCTGACAACAGAGGGAGGCTCCCTGAAGAAGGGAGATTTGAGCTGAGATCTAAAGCTGTGTTTCTCAAACTATGCAGAAGGGCTAGATATTTCTCTTTGGTTTAATTTCCAACCCACTGAAACCAATATGTGGTGTTATTGTGTGTGGCTAGTACGGAACACTACACCATGTGCAACTGGTGATTTGAGCTTGACATCACCACATAGGCTGGTGCCCTGTTCAGTGGCAGGAGTCCACTGACCATGTGGTTTGAGGCATCAGCAGTATCAAACTGCTATACAAGTTTTTTTTAAACACTTCTCTGCATTTCTGTGTTTTGCTATGGACCCGGTGGGGAGTAATTAATGGACTTGGACCACTTAGTGAATCACATTGAGTAGTAATGATCTAAAGAAAGGAACTGGGGATGGGAGCAGTGTTCTAGGCAGGGAGACTAGCGCATGCAGAGGCCTGTGGTGAGAGCCTGGTGTATGAGGGTGAGGTCGGGGAGGGGAAAGAGAAGGGAAAAGGAAGCACAAAGCAGTTTGTGTGTCATCAAAAGGGGGACAAAAGTCCAAAATAAGACTTGAGGGGTAGTTAGAACCTTTACACCATACAAATTATTTTGATCTTTATCCTAAGAACAGTAGGAAAACAATGACCTGTGCTTCGAATAGGTCCCTGTGGGGCAGAGCGGAGAACGGAATGGAATGTATTTGAAAGTGTTCAGGGCAAACAAAACTTGATGGCAGTAGGACTGTGAAGAAGATAGGGGAGTGGGAGAGAAGTGTCAGGTTCAAAAGGTATTTAAAAGGTCAGATAACAGAACGCGGTGATGGACTGGATATGAGGATGATGAGTGATCTCTGGTTCTGCCTGTATAAGTGGGTGGATGGAGAGGCCAGTGACGGAGCGAGGAAACACTGGAGAAAGTCCAGGAAATACAGGGTTCAAGAATTCCATCTGGGGCACACGGAATTTGAAATGTCTTTTGAGACATTCAAGAGGACATGTGCATTGCCTTATTAACGAAGCCACGTATTTGAAATCTGTTAGCTGCAAAACCCGCTCCAGAAATGTATATTATTATGACGGCCTCCAGTATCATAACCATTTTTTTGTTTTGATGTGGACTTTTTTTTTTTAAAGTCTTCATTGAATTTGTTACAATATTGCTTTTGTTCTTTATGTTTTGGTTTTTTGGTGGTAAGGCATGTGAGATCTTAGTTCCCTGGCCAAAGCTTGAACTCCCAACCCCTGCATTGGAAGGCAAAGTCTTAACAACACTGGACATCCAGGGAAGTCCCTGTAACTTAAATTTCAAACTAGATTGCCTGCTTTTTATTACTTCCTTTTGTCATGCATTCATCCTTCTTACCTTTTTAAGAAGGGATACCATCTCCTGTGACCAGGCAGAAGGGTAAGTCACTAGTGCTGTCTCAAACATGTGTGCTATTTCCTTGCTGGAAGTACTGGAGCGAATATGATAAGGTCTCTTAAAAGAGAGAAGTGAGAGTCTTCATTTTTACAGGGTAAAAGGAAAAACATTGCTTTGTAAATGTTTCCAAGCTAAATTTTCAACCAATAAAATATCAACAGGATTTTCTAATCCCCTCCGGCTGATTGTTTTGTTACCATATGCAGCTACAGTACATGGTTGCCACATTTCCTGCTTTTTAAAAAGATACAGAAAGACTACAGTTTCTCACGAAACCTCCGAGTTCTTGAAAGCTGGCAATCCCTCTGGGTAAAAGAAACTTTTCTGTGAGCTAAATCCGCCTCTGAGATGGCAATTTGGAGCTGTCTTATAAGGTTAACTTAGAGAGGATTTACCTAAAATACTGAACAGTGCGTAGTGTTAGTCGCTCAGTCATGCCAGACTCTGCGACCCCGTGGACTGTAGCCAGCCAGGCTCCTCTGTCCGTGGAATTCGCCAGGCAAGAATACTGGAGTGGGTTGTCATTCCCTTCTCCTGGGGATCTTCCCAACCCAGGGATCAAACCTGGGTCTTCTGCATTGCAGGAGGGTTCTTTACCATCTGAGCCACCAGAGAAGCCCAGTGCTCAGTAAATAGAAGTTTTAAAAATTATTATTTAAGTGCTGATTATACAGAGATTGAGAGTGTTACCAGGCACACACCTCTTTTTACTTGTTTGAATCATAAGGACAAAGTTCAGGTTGGAAGGTTACACAGAAGACTTCAACCCCCGCTCCAAAGCAATGAGCCGCTAGTTCTGTGGAGCTGGGTGGAGAATTTTATGATGAGGCTAAAGTATTTTTAGTTTCAAGAGAGCCAGACTCGGCTATAATTTTAACTTGGGGGAAAGAAGGAAAGAAATGAAAGGAAGTAATTTGTTAGTAATTTTCACAGATGTCCACTAGAGGGCAGCCTTTACCAATGTTGATTTCTTTGTTTCGTAAAGGATTTGCCCTGGATTCTGTCTATGTAAAGCGAGCTACTGACAGCTAGCTGCTGCTCCTGTTAAGTCGCTTCAGTCGTGTCCGACTCTGTGCGACCCTATAGAAGGCAGCCCACTAGGCTCCTCTGTCCCTGGGATTCTCCAGGCAAGAATACTGGAGTGGGTTGTCATTTCCTTCTCCAATGCATGCCTGCCTGCTAAGTCGCTGCAGTCGTGTCCGACTCTGTGCGACCCTATGGACAGCAGCCAACCAGGCTCCTCTATCCACAGGATTCTCTAGGCAAGAATACTGGAGTGGGTTGCCATTTCCATACCATATTCACATTTTTTGCCCTTGGGACCTAGCACCTAGTTAGTGCTCATTATATGTTTGTTGAATGAACAAAATTTTCACATTAGATTAACCAACAATAGGACAGTGACTATGGCTATGTACATTTATCATGTGCTTGGTTCTTTCAAGGCACAGTGACCGTGGACTGATAAATTGGGAGAAATGAAAGAGTTTAATTTTTTCCTTGTTGATATCTGTAGTTGAGGTATATGAAGTATATGAAGGTCATATAATGTAATTAAATATTTGAGCTTTGAAGGCAAAAGGATTTGAACGCTTAACTGAATCAATTTCCCTTTTGATACCTTCTTCTGTAAAATGAACCACCTTAGAGGATTGTGGGGAAAATTAAATGACATGATACATGTAAAGTTCTCAATACAGTGACTGATATATATTAGACACAATACAGGAGAGATATTATTATTATTGAAATAAAGGTAAAAAGAATGGCGGATATATTGAGTTGGACAAAAGGTTCATTCAGGTTTTTCCAAACAATCTCATAGAAAAACCTGAGTGAACTTTTTTTAAATGCAGATAACGAATAGGAAGATCAATAAAGGTGATGTGGAGGAAGTCTTAGTCCCAAACATGCCATGTCAGCACCTGCTACCCAGGGAACCAGGAAGTGCTAGGTCTGACTCCCTAAAAGGGAGCTTAGCCAAACTTTATTTTTTTGTGTGAGGTTTAAAAACACCTGCCACATACTTTCTTCCCTCAAGACTGAATAAATGACCTTTATCAATTCATCAGTTTCAGTAATGACAGAGTGGAAATAACCCTTGTAACTCAATACCAGAAAGAGTATACCTTATCAACATCATTAAGGTTTATTGACTGTTTGCAAGCCAAGGGCACTGTGGGTCACTATCTGTGATTCACTGCATATTTACCGTTAAGAGCTAGGGCAAGTTGACACACTCAAGCTTCTGGGGTTATATGTGTGTGTATATATATTTTTTCTTTTTTAAAATTTTCTTCTTCAGTCCACTTATACTTCTAAACCTAATTCTGAGACATCTAAATACACAAAATACTTTGATAAACTAATAAATTACCTGACAATGCTGTAAGCAAATGCTTTAAGATTATGCTGCATTTTTCCTTTTATTTTAGAAGGCCATAGGGCTGAATTCAATATATATATTTTTAAATACTCATGGTCTGTCCACTTGTTCCAAATAGTCCAATTGCCTTTTTATTATATAATAACATATTTTTCTAGTTCTAAATTTTAAAATCCACATTAAGCCATCAACAACCAGAACTGTATATTTATTCACTTATCAAATATTGACTGAATGCCTGTAATGTTCCAGCACCTCTGTTGGGCACTGGGGATACAATGAAGACAGGACAGATGGGATTTCTACACTGGTAAAGCCTATAGTCTACTCAGTGAAGCCATGAATAATTACAGAGACGGTACAGATATACATACACATTCACACAGAAGTCAATGGGATACCGTGATATAAAGAAAAATTACAGTGTGCCATGACAGGATCTAGCAGACAATTCTAGGGTAGCATACAAATTAAGAATGAGAATATAAAGAATAAACAAGATGGAAAAGGTAAAATGTTAGATGGGACAAAGTGTTGTGATTAGCCTCTAATTAAAATAAATAAATTTAAATTAAAAAAAAAAAGCAAAAAGCTTCATCCAAGGATGTACAATTAGTGCAAAACAACGTATGTCCCTATCATAAGCTAATACTATGGGTACTACAAGACTAGAGAAGACGTGGACCTTGCCTTTACAATGTGAGCCGGGACGCAGAGATGACAAAGCAGCTTAAGGGCTAAGGGACCCATTCCTTCATCAAGACCGCGGGCAGGGCTGCTGCACTTCAGGGATGTTTCAGGCACATGCCCCTTTGAAGTATATGAAAGTGAAACGCGCTCTGTCATGTCCAGCTCTTTGCAACCCAGTGGACTATACAGTCCATGGGATTCTCCAGGCTAGAATACTGGAGTGGGTAGCCTTTTACCTACTTCTCCAGGGGATCATCCCAACATAGGGACTGAACCCAGGTCTCTCACGTTGCAGGCGGATTCTTTCCCATCCGAGCCCCCCAGGAAGCCCTGGAAGCATGTATTTTTCTGTAAATCACAATTTGTCCATGTGGAGGGAATGATTGCTTAGCACCTTTCTTCTGTGGTTTCTTTGTGTTGCTAGTTGTAATTAAATGTTGCTATTTCTTTCTTTGAGTTGGCTATATTTTGAAACATAATTACATATAGCCTCCTTGGTGATTCTCTCCAAGAATATGTCAGAATTGATTTGTATTGACTTATTCCCCCATACATTCAACAAACATTTGTCAGGTACCTATTTACAGCTAAATACTGTGGATAATACTAAACTATATAAAACACTGGCTTCACCTTTAATAAATTTATACTCATAATATAGAAGAGATTGAAAACATAAAAATTGATATAGCTAGACAAATTTACAAAGGCAATGCATTTATGAAATGGCTTTAATCCTAAAACAGAAAATAGATTTAGGTGTTCTGATATAGAGAGTTCTACATTTCATCTTAAGTGAAAACAGTCTCAACAGAAAGGTTAAAGCATAATTTTATTTTTACTGAAACAACAATAACAACGTGTATGTGCATGTGTGTAAAAATAGACTATCTTTATAAGAGCAGAAAAGGTTTGGAAGTGAATATACTCTGAAAGATGAGATTTGGAAGGTCAAAGGAGGCTTTGCTTTAGAGGATGTGGTTGACTTCTACCTTTATTTTTCTGTGTTTCTATATTTTTTCAATAATTTTAAATTCAGAAGGGTTATACGAGAGTAGTGAAATTGCTCAGTTGTGTCCAATTGTTTGCGTAGCCTGCCAGGCTCCTCTCTCCATGGAATTTTCCAGGCAAGAATACTGGAGTGGGTTGCCATTTCCTTCTCCAGGGGATCTTCCCAACCCAAGAATCAAACACTGCAGGGGCACCCATATGGCAGGCAGACTCTTTACTGTTTGAGCTACCAGGGAATATCCATATATAAGAGAGAGAAAGTCCATAAGTATTTGGAAGATACACAGATCACTTTAGCTAGAGAGATCAGAGAATGTTTCTTCAGAGAAGGAGCTGTGTTGTCGAGGTCCCTAAAGAATGGGTAGGGTCTGATATGAAAAGACCTGGAGAAAGGCTTTTCCTGGAAAAGAAATTTGGGACAGTCTGATGAAAGTGAAAGAGGAGAGTGAAAAAGTTGGCTTAAAGCTCAAAATTCAGAAAACGAAGATCATGGCATCTGGTCCCATCACTTCATGGGAAATAGATGGGGAAACAGTGTCAGACTTTATTTTTGGGGGCTCCAAAATCACTGCAGATGGTGTTTGCAGTCATGAAATTAAAAGATGCTTGCTCCTTGGAAGAAAAGTTATGACCAACCTAGATAGCATATTCAAAAGCAGAGACATTACTTTGCTGAATAAGGTCCATCTAGTCAAGGCTATAGTTTTTCCTGTGGTCATGTATGGATGTGAGAGTTGGATTGTGAAGAAGGCTGAGTGCCAAAGAATTGATGCTTTTGAACTGTGGTGGTGAAGAAGACTCTTGAGAGTCCCTTGGACTGCAAGGAGATCCAACCAGTCCATTCTGAAGGAGATCAGCCCTGGGATTTCTTTGGAAGGAATGATGCTAAAACTGAAACTCCAGTACTTTGGCCACGTCATGCGAAGAGTTGACTCATTGGAAAAGACTCTGATGCTGGGAGGGATTGGGGGCAGGAGGAGAAGGGGACGACCAAGGATGAGATGGCTGGATGGCATCACGGACTCGATGGACGTGAGTCTGAGTGAACTCCAGGAGATGGTGATGGACAGGGAGGCCTGGCGTGCTGCGATTCATGGGGTCGCAGAGAGTCGAACACGACTGAGCGACTGAACTGAACTGCACTGAAGTCTGCCCTTTGTTAGAAATGAACAACCTACATGAAATATAAGGATTCTGAGAAGCTCTACAGTTTAGACACCTCCTGAACTTTATTCAAACCTAATTTAGCGATTTCTAAACTTATTCAAAGAGTTATTTAAAAAAAAAAAACACCAGAGTTTATCTTAGGAAATATCTTTATAGGCAAAGGAATGAGAGGAAGACCTTTGAGGGATGCCTTGAGAGATGACAAAGTCCAAAGAGGCTGAAGTGAGTTTGCAAAGAGTCAGCATTGTTCATACTGAAGCAAAATCTGAAAAGTTAACCTGATACTATAGAGCCAAGGGTGACCAGCTAAGGTGTCTGAAGAGTGTGTGGGGAGGGGAGGGTGGCTAAGGCAGGTGAAGGGTATATGCGTGTGAGGAATGAGGGAGCAACATTTTTTCTTCACTAGGAAAAGTGAGATTTGTGCTTTACAAAAGAGACTCTGCCTTGCCAAGTTCATTGCAGCATTAGTCACAGCAGCCAAGACACCAAAACAACCTAAATGTCCACTAACAGATTAATAAAGATATGTGTATATGTAATATATATATATTTATACACATATATACATTTATATGGGGCTTCCCAAGTGGTGCAAGTGGTGAAGAACCCGCTTGCCAGTGCAGGAGACACGGCACACACAGGCTCAGTCCTTGTGTCGGGAAGATCCCCTGGAGTAGGAAACGGCAACCTGTTTCAGTATTCTTGCCTCAAAAATTCCATGGACAGAGGAGCCTGGCAGGCTACGGTCCATGAGGCCACAAAGAGTTGGACACGACCAAGTACACATATTTACACATAATATTCATTATGTCTGTGTTCAGTCACTCAATCATGTCTGACTCTTTGCAACCGTTTGGACTGTAGCCCACCAGGCTCCTCGGTCCATGGGTCTCTCCAGGCAAGAATACTGGAGTGGGTTGCCCTTCCTTCTCTAGGGGATCTTCCCAACCCAGGGACTGAACCCACATCTCCTGAATTGCAGGAGATACGGATATATTATAAAAGAATAATGGAGCATTATATATGACATATAAAATACATATTCACATACAATATGGAATGTTATTCAGCCATAAGAAAAAAGGAAATCCTGATGTTTGTAACAACACAGATAGACCTTGTGTCCAATATGCAAAGTGAAATAAGTCAGACAGAGAAGACAAATACTGCATGATATCATTTATATGGGATCTTTGGGGGAAAAAGTCAAGCTTATAGAAACAGTAGAATAGTATAGTTGCCAAGTGGGGAAAATAGAGAGAGGCTGGTAAGAGCATACACACTTAGTTACAAGCTGAATAAGGAAAAGGAAAAGGAGGCACAGAAGATGAGATGGTTAGATAGCATCACCAACTCAATGGACATGGATTTGAGCAAACTCTAGGAGACAGTGGAGGGCAGAGGAGCCTGGTGTGCTGCAGTCCATGGGGTCACAGAGAGTCAGACACAACTTAGGGACTGAACAACAACCACAACAAATATAAGCGTAACATTCACTATGCTGCTGCTGCTAAGTCACTTCAGTCGTGTCCGACTCTGTGTGACCCCATAGACGGCAGCCCACCAGGCTCCCCCGTCCCTGGGATTCTCCAGGCAAGAACAATGGAGTGAGTTGCCATTTCCTTCTCCAATGCATGAAAGTGAAAAGTGAAAGTGAAGTCGCTTAGTCATGTCTGACTCTGAGCGACCCCATGGACTGTAGCCTACCATGCTCCTCCGTCCATGGGATTTTCCAGGCAAGAGTACTGGAGTGGGGTGCCATTGCCGTCTCCAACATTCACTATAGCTGATAACATATATGTAGATACAAAATCAGCAACCTAATAGTCACTTTTTTTCACCTTTCTTGAGCAAAAGAAGAAAAGAAAAGTGAAACTAATGGTGTTAATACATTCTCAGTTACATCCAATCACAGGGAACTACCGCGAGGTACAATAATATGGGAGGGAGAAAAAGAAAATCTCTTCTTAGCAAAATTAGGCATTTTCTGAATTTAAGAAATGTTACTTTTAAAAGGAAACTACTCTAATTTGCCACTGAGCCCAGAACCCGAGAGCCAAATGAAAGACAGAAATCCAACAAGACAGGGCATGAATTGTGTTGGATTAATAATTCACACTCCCTTTGGGGAAGTGTGTCTGAATCAAAGCCCAAGACTATAACTGCAAAATGATTTTCTTTAAACAAACAAATATATTTATACAAGATAGGGCATGAGGTGTATTGATTTTCCCTCTCTGGGTGTTAATAATTTCTCTATAATTCATTTAACTTTATCTGCATAATTTAATGTCAACTTACATTCTTGGTCCCATATGTAGAAGAGTGAATTAATTATGGGCAGAAACCCCAAGGGGTGCAACCAGCATCACATGGCAGAGTTGATTTCATCTCAGAAACAAACTACTTGATTTTTAGCCAAAAAAAAAAATCAATCCTTTCTTTCACTGTAAAAATGAAACTTACTGGAAGAGTAATCAAAGATAAATGGAATTCTACTGTACCCGGCCTCTCAGCAGCTCATATGCTGTCACTCCCAGGGACCACCAGTCAACAGCAAAGGAATAGCCTGCTTCTCTTCTGCAGCTGAACATCTCAGGTGCTGAAAAACACAGAAGAGTTAAGTTAGTTTTACTCTGATTGAATTGTGCGTGTTTGGGCATGTCTGACTCTTTGTAACCCTATGGACTGTAGCGTGCCTGGCTACTCTGTCCATAGGATTCTCCAGGCAAGAATATTGGAGCAGGTTGCCATTTCCTCCTCCAGGGCATCTTCCCAACCCAGGGATCGAACCTGCATCTCCTGCATGGGCAGACAGATTCTTTACCGCTGAGCCACCTGGGAAGCCTGCTTTGCTCCCTGAGACATTAACAAATCTATCTTCAAACATGTTCCTTCAAAGGCAAATTACCAGGGAACAGGGTATAAACACTTTTAAGGGTGTTTATCATCCATTACTAGATTTCTCACTGTAGGCAAATTTTCTAATTTTCTAGTCTTGCTCATTCATCACCAACACACACAGGCATGCACAGACCTTAATGGAGAAATTCTTCCTTGACTTAGAACATATGCCTATTAAAAACTGGATCCCATCAGGCCTCAAATGTCTGGCTGACTCTGTAAGCAAGAAGGCTGAGAGATGTTACTTTGTTGTCTTGATTTAGAAGGGTTGTAGTCAGGATATAAATTTGTATTACTGTGGCAAACAATGCTCAGAATTTGGCTCCAACTACAGGAGATTGGTTTTCCAGCTTGGAGTCATCTGGAAGAGGCAAGAGTAGCATTTGCAGCCTGATACTGGGGATAAAGGAGAGGAGAAAGGATGGGGCACTCAGACTGATATAGTTTTACATCAGTCATGGGGCACTGACTCTTTGTTCCATAATTCTCCCCTTTTTTTTTTTTCAAATTGAAGTACAGTTGAATTACAATGATGTGTTAATTACTTCTGTACAGCAAAGCAACTCAGTCATATACATATATATACATATTTTATATTCTTTTCCATTATGATTTATCACATGACACTGAATAGAATTCCCTGTGCTACACAGTAGGACCTGGTTGTCTGTGCTGTGCTTAGTTGCTTCAGTCGTGCCCTACTCTTTGCAACCTCAGGACTGTAGCCCGCCAAGCTCCTCTGTCCATGGGGATTCTCCTGGCAAGGGTACTGGAGTGGGCTTCCATGCCCTCCTCCAGAGGATCTTCCCAGCCCAGGGATCAAACCCAGGTGTCCTGCAGTGCAAGCAGATTCTTTACTGTCTGAGCCACCAGGGAAGCCCAAGAATACTGGACTGGGTAGCCTATCCCTTCTCCAGGGGTACTTCCTGACTCAGGAATTGAACTGGGGTCTCCTGCATTGTAGTTAGATTCTTTACCAGCAGAGCTACCAGTTGTTTATCCAGTCTATATTTACCAGTTTGCATCTGATGATCTCAAACTCCCAATCCATTCCCCTCACCACATCTCCCCCTTGGCAACTATCAGTCTATTCTCTATGTCCCTGATTTTGTTCCTCTTTCAGAGATAGGTGTGAAAGAGTGTCATATTTTAGATTCCACATATAAGTGATACCATATGGTATTTGTCTTTCTGACTTACTTCACCTAGTGTGATAATCTCTGGGTCCATTCATGTTCCTGCAAATGGCATTATTTCATTCTTTTTAATGGCTGAGTAATATTCCATTGTATATATGTACCACATCTGCTTTATCTATTCATCTGTTTCCATGTCTTGGCTATTGTGAATAGTGCTGCTAAGAACATAGGGGTGCACTTATCTTTTTGAATCAGTTTTCTCTGGATATATGCCCAGGAGTGGGATTGCTAAATCATATGGTAATTCTACTGTTAGTTTTTAAAGAGATCTCCATACTGTTTTCCATAGAGGCTGCACTAATTTACATTCCCACCAACAGTGTCGGAGGGTTCCCCTTTCTCCACACCCTCTCAGCATTTGCTATTGGTAGACTTTTTAATGATGGCCATTCAGATGGGTGTGAAGTGGTACCTCATTGTAGTTTTGATTTCCATTGCTCTAACAATTCTTTCAACTGACTCCAGTGGAAGGCAGAACCTCAGTCAATCTTACTCCAGTGGATGTCTCCAGGTACATGTTCTCTAACACACTGAGAACCTTCTGCCCACTCTTCCAAGAATAGCTAACTTCTGAAGGATGGAGTGGGGAGAATGACGTAGAAAGCAATGATAGGTCTCTTCTCTGCTTGCTTGTCCAGTACTGAATCTGCCATTTAGAGTCACTCAATAGAAACTTGCTAAATGAATGAACAATATTGAATCAATCAGTCAATCAAGCACAGTTTACAAACTTTAGCTGTGAAAACAGGCTGTCTGGGCTCAAAATCTGCCTTTACCACTATGACCTTAATTGAGTTAGTGGGCTGAGCGTTAGAATCATCAGCAAAACCAGAATCATGAGAAGGCAGTTCTTACAGAGGTGAGAAACTAAATGTGATAATGGCTGCCAAAATCTCAGCACAGTGTCTGGTACCTGGGAAGTCCTCAAAAAATTAGATACTCTTCAAGAGGGACAAACATCTGTAACACTGGAAATTTTAGCTAGCCAAAAGCTGCACACTTGACCCAAGCTTCAGGTAGTAGGATGCAAGTTCTGGACAAAGGAAATTGGTGTGATATGGGAAATGCACATGGGTTTGCCCTGCCTGGTGCACTCAATTTCAGGTAAAATCCTGTGGGCAACATCCAGTTAGAGAGGAAAGATGTTGACATCCCAATGCCGGGATTGATCTTGACTATAAAAGCCTTTAGCAGGACTAAGTAGTGAATTCCCCTGGTGCATTCACCTTTCATGCTTCACTGCATTCTTTCTGCAAGTAACAGCTCCCCAATGGTCCTGACCCCACAGTGCCCCCACAGACTGGATGCAGTGGACTATAACTCTGCTCTCCCTTATCATTATCTCATAGCAAGTCATCAGATGTGGTCCCACCAGGTGACAGGTGATAGATATCGCAGAGAAGCTGCAGAGAACTTTGAGACATAAACAGACTGTTGTGCTAAGAAAAAATCTAATAGAATAAACATCTATAAAAGCTGTGTATTCTCTTGTCTTGGACCATCCTTGAAGTTTATATGAGTAGAATCCTCTCCTACTTACCCTGTATTCCAGCATGAATACATTTGAATATGCATTTATTCATTCAATAAATATTCACAGTAGGCTAGGAATTGAGGAATTTGGGAAGAACATTAAGAGAAAAGGGCAGCAGGTACAAAAGCATGTTGTTGCTCAGTCACGTCCAACTCTTTGCGACCCCATGGACCGTAGCCCGCCAGGCTCCTCCCCATGGGATTTTCCAGGCAAGAATACTGGAGTGAGTTGCCATTTCCTTCTCCACAAAGCATAATGGATAGGTAATTCTTTGAACTCAAAGTGCTGAAAAGCCAGAGCAGGGAGACGCTGAGGGCTTCCATCAAATGTTCTGTCTCTGAGGTGAGACAAGCAGAGGTGGAGAAGGACTGTTTCCTTCAAAAAACCATTGAGTGTTTTGTTTGTTTTTAAAAATATTTCCATATCTCCATTCAGAGAAGTAAGTAAAACATAAAAGAAGAATTTAGTAAGCAGTTATAACCAAATGGCCATGTAACCTTACAACATAGAATCTGGACCCCATCACTGGGTCCTATCCTGTTTACAAACACAGAAGCAACCACTATCCCAAATTTCTGTTGGTAATTTTCCTCTTGCCTTTCTACATAGATTGACTCTCTGTTTATGTGCTTCTAAGCAGCAACTTAGTTTTCCCTATTTTAGTAATATATATGTTATATAGATGTTATGTTTGTATGTCTATATAAGAGATGTGTATATAACATATATGTATAAATAACATGAGTGTGCGTGTGTGTGTGTTAAATCTTACTCCTTGTTTTCTTTGGTGTCTTGCTCTTCTTGTTCAACATTATGTGTATAAAATTCCTCCAACGTGCTACACATAGTTTGTTCACATTCAAAGCTGTACTAATACAGTGTAATTTACCTGTTTCCTACTGTTAATAGCCATGTGGGTTGTTTTCAATTGGGGCTATTTTGAACAAGGCTCTCATGAACAGTCTTGCACATGCAAGATTCTTCTAAGTCCACCTATCTTTAGGTTGCATTTCTGGGAGGGGAAGTGCTGGGGATGAGCTCCTCATCTTCACACATACTAGATAGCATCAAACTATTTACCACGGTGGTTGTACCAATTAACGTTCTGACCAGCAACGCATGAGACTTCATTTTGCTCAACGTCTTTATCCACACTTGGCATTAACTAACCTTGTGACATTTTCCAATCAATTGAGTACATAATGGTCTTCCCTTGTGGTTTAAATTGGCATTCTCCTGATTACTAATAAGCTTTTCCACATTTTAATACATTTATTAGCTATCTGGATTTCCATTATTTGGTTTGCTTTTCAGATTTTAAAGCAACTAGATAGTAGATTCTGGTCAGGACATGAAGAAAGGGTCCAAAACTAATATATAAATCTAGGGCAACAGAAATAATTCATGGAATTTATGAAAATGATTCTAAATTTCCTCTGTAAAATATGTGAATAATAAAGGTTTTCTGAAAAAAGGGTAAAGGGACTTGCATCTGTTAAACTGTATTATAAAGCTATAGTAATTAAGATTTATTGACAAAAGTCACAGACTATAGATGCTAGTACATAAAAAAACTTAGTTTATGATGAACATGAATATTTTAGTTGGTTAAGCTCTGGGTGATCCTGATTATATTCACACAGACCAAGGGAGGGGAGAAGGAAGGATTGGAGTGATTGGAAAGAGCATTCAGGTAGAAGATGATGAATTCAAAAAAGCAAAACTTCCTTGTTGGGTGAAGGTACTTAAGAACTGGCAGATGGTCCATATTCTCATTGCCAGAGCTGAGGACCTGATGCATAATATGTTTATGCATGCTACACATAACATGCATCTTATGTTAGAACATATTGTATATTCCTAGATACTTATTTCATATTTCATCCTAGTTTTCTTTCTTTTTAGAATTTGTTTCTTTCTGGTTCATTGCTAATTATCAGAAAAGTGAAAGTGAAGTCTCTCAGTCGTGTCCGACTCTTTGCGACCCCATGGACTGAAGCCTACCAGGCTCCTCCCTCCATGCGATTCTCCAGGCAAGAGTACTGGAGTGGGGTGCCATTTCCTTCTCCAGGGGATCTTCCCAACCCAGGGATCAAACTCGGGTCTCCTGCATTCCAGGCAGACGCTTTAACCTCTGAGCCACCAGGGAAGAGTGCTGGTGAATATCTGTTAGGTAGATTTTACCAAATTATTGGGAACATAACTGTCAAAAAAAGAAAGCAGACATCCACCTCTGCTATCTCTTAGAAAGATTCCCATCCGAAAATCAAAGGCAAGAACAACTTCCGGATGAAGATATAAGTGCTGACAGTCAGATACTCATTTTTTAAAATAAAACTAGAAATATTTCTGAGAGCTTAAGCTTGGCCTACCTCATTTGGCTTACAACCATTTAAGAACCATATATACCTGGTGGCTCAGAGGTTAAAGCATCTGCCTCCAATGTAGGAGACCCGGGTTTGATCCTGGGTCAGGAAGATTCCCTGGAGAAGGAAATGGCAACCCACTCCAGTATTCTTGCCTGGAGAATCTCATGGACGGAGGAGCCTGGTAGGCTACAGTCCATGGGGTCACTAAGAGTTGGACACAACTGAGCAACTTCACTTTCACTTATGTATATTTTAAAGTCTCTCTATCTCTCTTTTAGGGAGAAGCTTGATTTTCTAAAGTCAAAAAGAGCTTGCTTTAAATGTAGGCTTTTTCAATTATTAGCCATGTGATCTTGAGCAAATTATTTCTTGTTCTCCTCCTTGTAAAATGGTGATAATTACAGTTTGCCTCACAGGGTTGTTGAGAAAAATAAATGAGTCAATGAATGCAAAGCATTTAACACATTGTCTGATCCCTAGAAGGCTTTCAATAAATATTGGTAATTGTTAATTATAAGGATGAGGGTAGAGAGGGCAGAGAAACTTGACTGGATTCCAATTTCTTAGCTCTATGTGGTGAAAAAGACTGGAAATGCCAATTTTGAGGAGAATCAAATTATATGGGCATTGTATTTAAAATCACTGGGGAGAGGAAAGAAAGATCATCTTCCTTTACTCTTCTCACCATGGAAACCAGGCCTAGAAAACCCAGATGCACATTTTCTGATTTGGCTTCAAGAAAATAGCCTTTAATATGGAAACCCAGGAAACCTGGGGAATAAACTCAGACCAGCAGGCTTGGAGATTCCTTTTTATCATTTGAGTACTGTGAATTTGGGGCAGAAAATAGACTGTATTGTATGTGTCCATTATTTTAAAAGTGACAAAAGGGACTTATTACCCCTGAAGATAATTGGAAGCCAGGAAATATGCAGGTGTTCAAATATCACATAAAATCAGGCTCATCTTCCCCTACAGATGACTTGTTTTTCCTCTCTTTAGTTCTGCAAGTAAGACAATGAAATACTGAAAGAAGGTGGCAATGTTCTTGCCTTTAATTTCAAGTTCAAATATTTTGCCTGCAAACTGCTCATGGGATTATAGCGATGATAAGCCTAAAACCAAAATTATAATGGGAATGTACTTTGTGAACTTACATCCTTATGAAGGAGTATGTAAATCATGGTTATAGTAATACTTATATCATTTATTACCATCCCACTTATTGCTGTACCTTCTCTGTTTGATTCTTTAAAACAAAACAAAACAAAATTCTTCTCACTAAAAGGTAAGCCCCAAGGGTTGGAGACCTTGTCTGTTTTGCTCCCTACAAGATCACCAGCGCCTAAAAACAGAGGCAATGAGTAGGTATTTATTGAATGAGCAATTACTATTCTTCATCAGGAAGTATGTAGAAACTGTCCTTAATAACTCATAAACTAACGTTCTTTATAGGTAGTCCATGGCACCCTCCTGAATCAAGATCAGACTGGATGCTTGCTAAAAGGAGATTCCTGAGGTTCACCTCAGACCTGTGAAATCAGAAGCTCTCCAGGTAAAGTCAGAGAGGGACTTGTCATTCCTAGCCGCAAGGCCCTACAGATGACTGGACCTCCAGTACATGGTGTTCACAGGAATGAAAAACAATGCTTTGCTCTTAGTGGCTATGGCAGCTCAGGGGACCCATACCCATGTAAGGCTTGGTGCCAGCCACAGTGGTGATCCGCATCTCCCCGGGCAGCATCGTGGCAATGTTGAAGTCTGTGATGTGCACGTGCCCTGCGAGAGAAGAGGGCCACAGAGAATGTTAGGAGCTTACTTTGTACATTCCTTTTTTCTCTCTCTTAAAAATTTTTTTTTTATATTGAAGTATAATTGCTTTACAAAGTAACACTAGTTTCTGCTGTACAACAAAGTGATACTAAACTTTTCATATCATGATCTATCTCCTGGAGAGGGGATGGTTTAAGACCATACATACTGGCCTTGAGGACAGAAAAATTGTGCTTTTACTGCCTGTAGCCAATCACAAATGGCATATAAGAATTTATAAACTAATGAACATTATATGCCATTTGCAAGTGGGTACAGACAGTAAAAGCTCACTTATTCTATCCTCAAGGCCAATAAGGCCTTAAACCATCAACTCTTCAGGAGCCAGGTTTTGCTATGAAAGGGTTAGTGCTGCTTGTAAATTTGTAGTTCAACCTCAGAAAGTTTTAACCTTGGTCTTTAAGAGCTCACACTCTGGTAAGTTCTACTTGGGCAATTTCTGTCTATTGACATCATTTTAAGTCGGTACAGAATATGAGTATCAAGAGATGGACAGATAAGAACTATTCAAAATATCAAATTTCCAAGCATCTTGTATGGAATCTTTTAAAGAGACTAACATTAATCCACAGAGGACATGACTGTGGATACACATATTAATCAATATTTCTTTGCCAAGAAAGAGTTCTTTTCTCTCTTTGTTTTTCTGAAATATCATTAGTCGTTTTCTGTCTGATAGTTCAAATTGTCCCCCAGTGATCACCAATAAAATAATATATCAAGGGAAAGTATGGGAGAAAAGTCAAGTTCTACTTTTAAAGTGAAAGTAAAGTCGTGTCCAACTCTTTGGGATCCCTTGGACTACCTGGCTCCTCTGTCCATGGGATTTTCCAGGCAAGAATACTGGAGTGGGTTGCCATTTCCTTCTCCAGGAGATCTTCCTGACCCAGGGATTGAACTCAGGTCTCCCACATTGTGGACAGATGCTTTACCATCTGAGCCACCAGGGAAGTCTACTTTTAAGAGGCTGTTTAAAGAGCCCTAAACTGGGAGCTAGGTGAGCTGGGTCCTGCCTTGAATTCTGCCCCTAAGACTTTGTAAACTTGAGGTTGCTTCCCTGTGCTGAATGTACGTTTCCCTTTTAAAAAAAAGGAACGGCAGACTTGATGCTGTCTAGGGTCTCTCCTCAGCTTTAATACTCATGGCAATACTGTGTGGGTCTAACACTCAAGTTCAGCAGAGAGCAGTCTCTACAGAGTGTATTAGTGTCCTTGTGCTCACAGCCAAAAGTAGGAAAGGGCATTACCAGCCGCTCAGGCAGACAAGCTCATTGTGTTGGTTGGTTTGAGTGTCGTATGCTTTGAGAGGATCTTGGAAGTGTTGGCATTTCCATTTGCATGCTTCTGTGGTTGTGATGAGATGTGGTGGTAATTGGAGGGGGTGCCATGGGATTGTTCTTCCACATCCCACAGACCCTACTCCCCCTGCCGACTTCACTGTCTGCTCCCCAATAGCATCCAGCCCACTCCTAATGATAAATCTTGGTCTTTATCACCAGGGATTTGTTTGATGCAAAAAAAAGTGTTTTGTTTTTATCTGATGACATCTTAATAAAGTAACAGTAGCTGAAAGTGAAGGCATTCTTACATAAATGGTTCCAAGAGACGATTTCAAGAGCTTGCACTATCATAATATAGGTTGTTTCAGTATTTTCTTTCTCTTTTTCTCTCATGTTCAAAGCACTGGCTCCTTGGTTCACCAGGTTTGATACAAAATAGGGGAGTCTGGAGACTTAGTGGTTAAGAGTTTGTTCTCTGGAGTCTGATTGCCTGACTTTAAGTCCCAGCTCTACCACTGATTAGCTGTACTACCTCAAAAAGGTGACTGATCCTGACTGTAAAGTTGGGATGATAATAGTGGTCTTCTCATGAGGTTGTTGGGAAGATCAAATGAAATAATGCTGCGGAAGACTTAACTCAGCATTTCACAGGAAGTATGTATCATCCAATTGTTGCTATTTGTCATGATCAGATGCTCTTGGCATCATTTTGCAAAATACACGTGCCTGGACTTCTCTCTCCTAAGACCCCAGTGCAGTGGGATAGGTGGGAGAGCCAGGTATCCAGGTTAAAAATAGTACCAAGAAACTCCACAGGTGGTTCAGATGGGCAGCCAGGCATGGGATCCTCGACTTTAGCCTGAGTACGTGTTCTAAGCTGACTTAATCCTGAGACTGACTATGCTCACGTAGAAGTATTGGGTTGGCCAAAGAGTTTGTTCAACCTTTTCTATATACGGGTACAGAAAAACCCAAATGAACTTTTTGGCCAACCCAGCAGAAGATATAGGATGCTTTAGAACCATTTGGTTCTCAAAGTGTGTGGTCCCAGACCAGCAGCATCAGGAATGTGATAGGAATGCAGACTCCTGGGCCCCGTCCCCACCTACTGAATCAGAAACTCTGAGGGTGGAATCCCTGTGTTTAAATAAGCTCCCCAGGTGATTTTGATACCCAGTTCATTTTGAGACCATGCTTTTAAAAGAAGACCTGGCTTAGTAGAAAATCTTAACCAGTTAGTACTCATTATATTTCTTTTGAATGTGGTTAAAAGTGTTAATTTGATCATATAAGTAGTATTTGAATTTGTATGATTAATCGCAACTTTCATAAGGTTTTCATATACTTTAGGCTAGTGAAGTCATCCCTGTTTCAGAGAAGAGCTGTTTGTGGCTAAGTTCTCAGTGTTCAGAAGTAGCAGAGCTGGAATTAGGATCTAGCATTTGGTCCAGGACTCCTTTGGTGAGTTATGAATTGTCCAAAGACTTTTTGCACCATATCGTAAGACCAAGATCTGAAGAAACTCAAAGCACTACCTTCTGATTGGCTCAGGGTTCTCTCACCAGGATGTAGAGTAAACAGTTGGGAGGAATTATCTGATGGTCAACATCTACTAGAAACTCTGCCCTGGTGCCCTCAAGCTGAACAAGGAAAGCAGAGCCTCACGGAACCTATGGCCACCAGTCCGACACCTCAGCTCCAGATGGACTTCCTCAGCTGTACTTCCCTTGGCTCCCTTTCTGCAAGTTCCCCTCTGTGCTGGGGAAACGAATCTGAGTGCTGGCTCACAGAGGAAGCTCTGGTTGCCCCACTAACGGAGGGACATAGAAATTGCTCTGGAGTGAGGGACCCCTCTGGCTTTCCCCATAAGTCCTGGCCCTGAGGGAGTCTTAGATCAGAGTTACTCAACTTGGAACTGACTGAGAACTTGGACCTGATCATCCGTGTGGTGAAGGGCTGTCCTGTGCATGGTGGAATGCTTACTTGCAGCCTTGGCCTCTATCTACCTGATGCCAAAAGCACTTCCCACTCCTGATATACTGACCATCAAAAATGTCTGCAGACATTGTCTCACTTCTGCAGGGAGAGACAGTGGAACAAAGGCATCCAGTTAGAACCACTGCTTTACTGTGAAGTTTTCAAGTACAAGGCCCAGAACTTCCTGATTGCGCACCCTAGGGAGCCATCTGCCTGTTCTTTTCAGCTGTGTACCTGGAGGCACAGAATCACATTAAAAATTGGAGCTCACAGTATTGAGTCACTGAATTTAGTCATCACTGCAGTCATTATTTATACTCTTTCTTACTGCGCATGTGTCCAGCCTGAGGATGTTTCTCAACACAGCCCTCAAGGACACCATAACCAATTGGTTGGCATGGCTCCTAGCTTTCAAAAATTTCCCTAACTCAAAAATGGTGCCACAGTTTTCTAGGATTCTTATTAAAAATTTATATCCTTAGACACTAGCTGAGATTTAGAAATCTGATTATCTGGGGCTAAGGTACAGTGTCCTACTGTGTGTGTGGTGTGTGTGTGTGTGTGTGTGTGTGTGTGTTTGGTATAGGTGTGTGTGTCTGTTTATATATAAAAACTCTACACACTCGATTTTTAGGTACATTTTGGGACTCTGCAAAGAAGAAGCTATTAAAATAGCAGGCTCGGTTCTTCCTCACACCCCTAAACTGAGTTTTTGCCTTTCTCTGTTCCCTGTGACAAAGGAGGGTATCAAGAAACCTAAATTATAGATAATGTGGTAATTGTCATTCTCTCAGATATACCAGGGAGACATTATTCTTCCTTTGTAGGCAGCACTTATTTCCTGAATAAGGTAGGAAAAAACCACAAGAACCTTAGACACTATGGAACTGATAGAATTGGATGGAGTACCTAAGTTGGTAGGATATGGAAACCATATATCAGAACAGTTGGTCAAGAGCCATCATAGAGTTAATGCCATCTCAGGCTCTGAGCCAGTGAGTGAGCCGTGGAAGTAGGACAGTAAACGTATGCTCTAAATTAAAAAAAAAAAAAGTCAAATTCTGATGTGTAAGGAGTGTTCATTCACACTGGTAGAAGGACTCTCCATTTACAAAAGGATTTGGTTCCTTTAAATGTCAGTCTTTTCTGATGAACATGAACCAGTATGACTCAGTAAGAGTAATACAAAGTTTCTCCCTGTTACTGATGGTACTGAATTTAAATATAAGCCACATGGTGTAATACACAGCTCACCTGGAGAAAGGGGAATAGCAGGTGTATCAGAGAGGAGCAGTTATCCTTGCAATTGCTAAATCCCCACGCAAGAGGCACATATGAGCCACCAGGAATTTCATGTCAGAATATTGAGTTGGCGAAAAACTTTATTTGGGTTTTTCCATTACATCTCTTGGAGAAGGAAATGGCAACCCACTCCAGTATTCTTGCCTGGAGAATCCCATGGACGGAGGAGCTTGGTGGGCTACAGTCCACAGGTCGCAAAGAGTCGGACACGACTGAGCGACTTCACTTTCACTATTACATCTCAGGGAAAAAGCCAAAAGAACTTTTTGGCCAACCCAATAGTCAGTTGGTTTGGCCAACAATGCCTGAAAGCTAGGTTTTTTGAAATCTGAAAAAAATAGAGAGTAAATAACTTCAAAAAATTATTTTTTCCAGAAGAGAGCCCTAGGACAATGCTTAGAGAATGACCCTCAATCTTGTTTGTTTGCATCTCTCTCTTATTCACATACCCAGTCCTTCCCAAGACAGTGTTTCTCTAATTGACGGCAATGATTCTCCAGTTGAGTTTAGGATGGGAATAAAATACAGAAAAGCTCCTCTTAGGTCACTGTTCAAACCCCAAAGTTTAAGAGTGAAAAGTATCTTTGTAAATAGTACGCCAAGTTAACAGGTGTAGACAGGGAACCAGGCAGCGTGGGTTGCTGGCTTGCAGTCCCTAAGCAGCAGAGCCACAGTCCAGCCAATAATAAAATACCCTGAAAAAGTGGGCGTTAGCCTCCTATGTGCATGAGGGAAAGGCAGAACAGGCCATTGAAAGTACAGTTACCTGAGAATTAAGGGTCAGACAAAATTGTTTAAACACAAGACCTGAGAAGCAGATGTGTACAATATTTGGTATATCCCTTTTGGAATCAAATATCAATAATTCTTTAGTAAAGTCAAGGGAGGATCCAGCTTTCAGTGGCTGCACCACCTGGGAAGCCTTATCCACAATATCACTCAATTAATTTTTCCTGAGGGTAGTCTCTAAGGGTGTTTACACTTGAAGATTAACTTATTCCTGGATCTTTCTCTGAATCTACAATCACCAAGTTGATAAGAAAATAAGAAAGAGAAAGACTTTGAATGAGAGCTGGATGACCTCATGGTAGAAATAAGATGAGGTCACACTGGAGATCCAAGACCGAAATGTTGTTCTCCAAATGGAAGGTGACTTTTGGAAAGGTTTTGGTTGATAGGATCAATATGTCTCCTTTCAGGATCCTGACAAATATTCGAGCAATACATTGGGCACAGAGGCAAGCAGCTGAGAAAGAAGTGGGGACAGATCCCCAAACCAGGCTCTGTGTGACCAAGACTGTGTTGGGCACACAGGGCACCTTTTTCTATCATGTGCAGAGGTGGCCTCTAGTGGCTAGGGTTGTGAAGCTGACAGTTGTGAAGCTCCACAAAGTTTATTCGTACCAGCGTGAGGGGGATCCTGCTTCCTACTGAAGGCAGAGATAGCTGGTGTTTTCATGAAAGTCACCTTCACGCTGTCTCACCAGTGCCCACATTTCTGAGTTTCAGAGAATCTGTTCCCAAATGTCAGAAGCAGTAAAGGGAAGGAAGAAATAAGGCGTTGGAAGAAAGTGGAAAAAATCTTTTTAGACAGTCCATAAATAAATAATGATGCAATGATGCTGAGCTTTGAAATTAGAGGTCATACAGAAAAGCATTTCTTGGCACTCAGAGCACACGTGGCAAACCGGGTTTTAAATGCAATTAGGTAAATAAATAATGAGCCACGGATAGTCTGTGGAGTTTCAGTCCCACTTGTAAATCCCTTTTGTAAAAGTCAGATGAATACGGAGCTTTGCAGATTTAGGACTCCCTCACCCAGCAGCTCTCTGAAAATTTAACAAGGATCTTATTGCCTCTGTAACATTTATAACACGCCGGCTGTGTGTCCTACAACTCTGTACTGATGTACCAATAAATCCAAATGTCCATTAAAATAATATTAGGAGGAGATTATACGCATTTAATCACTGTTGGCCAAAGCTTTTTCTACAGGACGTCTTCAATCGGTGTTTCTTGAACTTCAGGTGTTCATTTTTCACCTTCACGGTCCCTGCCTTATCCCTCTGGGTACCACATAGACTCTTACCTACTCTATACATTTCTTTAAATGGACTGATTTTTTGTTAACTGAAAATGGTTGAACAGAAAACTTAGTATCTCTTATATAAATGTAAAAATTTGCCCTGACAAGAAGAAAAGCCTAAAAGCAGACAAAATGAGAACAAAATACTGTCATGAATCTCTAAGTAGATACTATTGCCTACCGAATGCTCTATCCTTGAGGTCTCTTCTGTCTTTATGGGGGGAAAAAAGGAAGATAATTGCTATAGAGGTATTAAGGCAAACCAGCACCCCAAAACTGGGGTGGTTTTCTTGAAGAAATCAGTAGAAATGGAAGAAAACTGAAGAGAGAACAACTTTTTCCTTATGTAAATTCAGGCTATTTATGGGTGTACTGGTGCAGTAGTCTCCAACCTTTTTGGCACCAGGGACCAGTTTCGTGGAAGACAGTTTTTCCACGGATCAGAGTGGGAGGTGATGAGGAGTAAGGGGGCAGTAATGGTTTAGGTGGTAATGCGAGTGATGGAAATTGATGGGAGCAGCAGATGAACCTTAACTGGCTGGCTAACCTCTCACCTCCTGCTTTGCAGCCTGGTTCCTAAAAGGCTGCGGATGGCTATTGGGCACCCCTGTACTAGTGTGCTATGCCACTGCAATAAATGATAAAGTTCCCCCATGTGGTCCATCCCACCTTTAAATAGAGTTTGTACAAACAGTGCAACTGAACCAAGCAAGACACTTTTTCCATGTATAGTACTCCTTTGCAGGGGATAATCAGTTTGTTGCACGTGTGTATCAAGTGGTTGATTGCAAACAAATTATTTACTTACCATGTTCATCAAGCAAAATATTGTCAGGTTTCATATCCCTAGGGGAGGAAAAAGAAAAGAGAAAGTAGCTCATAATAAAGCAGAACTATTGAGTCGGACGAGACTGAGCAACTAAACAACAACAACAAAGGATAAAGGTCGAAATTCTCAAGAAGGGTAGCTAGGGCTGAAACAATGTACTAGCCCTTCACCACAATCTCACTGAATCCTCACAGTGAATTGAGATGATGACCAGTAATACCCCCAGTTTCTAGATCAGAAAACTGAGGCTTAAAGAAGTTAAGTCACTTAATCCAAGGTCACAGAGCTAGTAAACAGAAGAACTGGACTCTGAACCTGGGTCTTTTTCATTCCAAAGGTCTCAGACCCTTAAGTTCTATAGTGAGTTATAGCCGAGCAAGTAAGTATTGCTCCATAGATCATAAGGCATTTCCATTGTCATAAGGCAGTAGTACTAATCCCCACTGTTGTCTGTTAACTCTAGAGCTACACAGATGAAGCAAATTTAAAGACTATGAGAAACAAAACGGTCTATGCTGTGACTATATATTTTTTATTTTTAGAGAAATAATGGTTTGTTCATACTCTCTACACCTTAGGTCTTAACAAAACGTAAATTAATGGGTAGTAAGTCTTGACTGAGGTGAAGCAGAGAGACACACTATGAAATTTCAGATCCCTGAATATAGATTGATGAAGATGCGAATGATATAATGCCTCTGATTTCTTCTAGTTTTTCACAAACCAGGAAAGAGGGCTCCTATGTAACTCAAAAAATACCCCAGGCAGAACATTTTACATTACATTTTCCAAACTGCGATTATACTTTCAACTTGCAGAGATTAGAATCTTTCTTAGGATGATGTTAATGCCTCTAGTGACTCAAAAAGTCTTATTCCCAGGGTTGTTAATTAAAGGATTTGGACCAGTCTTCCGTGCACTGATAAGTTCCTTAAATCCACAGAAAGGAAGACAACCCACCCTCATCCGATGAAGGGAGTAGTTTGATGGTAGATACTCAGAGGTTTGATGGCAAATACTTAGAGGATTGGTCTGTAGAATTTTAAAAGTCCTCAAGAAACAAATATTACTGTAAGCAGTGTCCTCAATGAGAGCACTGCTCTGCAGTTCATAACAGCCCTCAAATTCCACACTCCTGCTTTCACTGCCCTTCCCTAACAAACCATGAAAGCCCTTCAACCCAAATTCACAGAAGTCAGTAGGGAAGAAATTCTGCAGCAGGTTTGGGATTACATTTTTCAGCCTAGTCAAGAGGCTTTTATGTTTTTAGAATAAGGTGACATGAGCCTTTGACAGACCAAGATTGTCAGTCCTCTTTTCTTGACACTATTAATGAATGACAAGCCTCTTATCTACAGAGAGAACCAAGTATGTGCCCCACCCAACAGGCAGGCACATGGGTACTTTCATAAGGTTTAAATATCTCCTCATTTAGTTCATTAGTTTCTTAAAATTAGTTCTGGATTCATAAGTGATCATTTGTGGCTGTGGCAAATTTTTCTCTTGTTCAGGGTACAATTTATTAGAAACACAGAGCAGGAGGGGGTTTCAAATTGTATGTTTCTCTGGCTAAAATCTCAATATTTCAGACCCCATCCTGTCCCCTCTGATGGATTTCATTTCAAAAATTATCAAGTCTAAACTCATTCATATAAAATAAAGGCCCTCTTAGTCTGACTCCTGGGCGACAGCCACATGGAGTACATGGAGTCTTCTAAATGCTCCCTCCATCCCTTCACCTTCTGTTGTTCCTTTGTGTGAATCAGAGCCCTGACCTGCTACACCCAGAAAATTCAGATTCATCTCTCACCACATAGCTCAGGTGCCACTTCCTGCAGGGAGCCTTTCCTGATTTTCCATTTCTGAGTCAGTGGCCCCTCCTACATGCTCTGCATGGTATACGTCTTCCGTCATAACATTGATCACACTTCTATTAATTTTTTTCTCCAATTGGATCATGAACTCCTTGATGGCAGGGGCAGTTTCTTGATTAATATATAAACCAGGATATACAAGAGCACTATAGCGCACCATCAAACACTCTGCAGCTTAAAGCTCAAGGTAAACCAGGCATGAGGCTATTGCCATCTCTTTTAGACTGGCATCAGTGAGCATCAGGTACTGTTTACCAGATAAGGAGGAGGCTCTGAGGAACCCTGCCAGGAAGGGAGAGGCAGGATGAACATAATGATTTCATGGTCTGAATTTATGAGGGTTTGCTGGGAGGAATGAACTGCTGTGGGTTTGTCACTTTATGGGCCTTCTATTAAATTTCTAGGCATCATTTAAAAAAAATTGTTATAGCCACGATTTGTTATATCCACTACTTTCCCCAGAAACTAGCTTAAAGAACAGCACAAAGATCAGAGAGGTCATATTTTAAAGGTGGTATGTCCTACTTCAATCTGATGTTCATTTATTCATCAAGTATTTGTCTACTTTGATAAGTTACTGTGTTAGAAATAGATACATGAGATCTAGTTGCCCCAGGGATGGAGAGGGTAAGAAAGGTTCATGAGGAACCTAGGCCAAGGGGTTCAAAGTGGTAAAGAGGTATGTTTATTACTAAATTCAGAGAAAGGATATGAGAAAATATCCTTCACAGAAAAATAAAGTATATAAGCAGAGATTCTGAGTACACAGTTTTTCTCAAAAGTGATGAAGTAACCTCTAAATCACTAAGGGTGAAGAGCAGTGTGATAAGACTGTTTATTCCTGTAGCAGGAGAAAGGAAATGAAAATAAACCCAGGTGCTGTATTAAAATTTCTTCTAGAACAAGGTGAGATTTTCTAGTTCAGAACTGCAGCACCACCTCTTATCTTTTTCATCTTTTCCAATAATCCTGAATGGTTTCCTTCATTTAAGGCAATCTATAAGATGGTTTAACTGGGTAATTACCAAACCTGGCTATTCCTAAAGTTACCCAGGCAAGCTGAAAATATGCACCCTGATTATTTCCTCACTCCCATCTCCTTAATCATTCTTCTGCCATCACTAGAGTCTACCCCCTGTGCAGCATGACCTGGCTCATATACCTTTTATTGCCAACCCTGACATTCTAGACTAATAATAAATGAAATTTTCTGCCTGATATTTCCGTCCGTATGTTTAGCAGCTATGATAAATATAAATATACGTCCTAAAAAGACCCTTTGATATCCAACACAAACAGCAAAACCCTCTTATCCCCAAGGCCCTTAACCCAGTATACCATACCAATATTCTCCCATTATAAAAACAAAAACCTTGGGAGATCATTATTATTTCTTCTCTTTCTCTTAACTCATAATACCAGCCCCTCAGCAGCCTTGACAACTTGACCTTTAAAATACAATTATCTAAGACACTATGATGGTTCTTCAAAAAAAAAAAAAAACATGAAATTAATACTCAATCCAGTAATTCTGCTTCTGGGTATATACCCCAAAGAAGTGAAAGCAGGTATTTGAACAGATATTTGTAAAAAATAAAATAAAATGCTGATATGTTCTCAAACATGGATGAACCTTGAAGACATTATGCTCAGTGAAATATGAGAAGCACAAAGGAGAAATTATTGTATGATTCCTCTTATAGAAGATCCTTAGATTGAACAGTCAAATTCACAGAGACAGAGAGCTGAATAATGGTTCCCCAAGGACTGAGGGAAAGGAGGATGGATGATTTATTGTTTAATGTTTATAGAGTTTCAGTGTGAGATGAAGAAAAAGTTCTGGAGATGGACAGTGGTGATGGCAGCATGACAGTGTAAATGTGCCTAATGTACTCTTTCACTTAAATACAGTTGCAGTGATAAATTTTCTGTGATGTATATTTTATTACAGTGAAATACACACACACACACACACACACACACACACACACACACAAGAATTGCCATCTCCAGGACCACCACCATCTTTTAGTGGAAATTTGTAATAGTATCTTGTTCCTGCTTCTCTTCTTGTTCCCTGACAATCCATTATGCACACAGCACCCAGGGTAGGGGTTTTCATTACACATAGCTTCCCTGCCTAAAGCCCTCCTCTGGCTCCTAACCCACATGGGATAAAATCTGAACTGTTTACCCCTGGACTTATATGACCTGCAGATGCTCTAGTCCTGCAGAACCCTGAGCTACATCTCATAGCAGCCTCTCCCTGCCACACACCATGCTCCAGCCACACTGGTCTTCTTGGTCTCCTTTGAACATTGCCCCCTCTACCTACAGTCCTGTCCCCCTGCCCGGCTTGTTTCTTCTTGTCATTAAGATCGCAGCTAAAATATCACATCCTCCAAGAAGTTTCCTGACCACTCACCTCCATCTTCATCTCTTCCCCTCCATCTTCTTTCCAGTACAGCACTATCATTATGTATTTTTTCTTATTTGCTCATTATTTGTCTCCCCCCCACCCCTCTGAATGTAATTTCTCAGAGAAATTTTCTGTACTGCACTGTTCAGTGCTGTAGCTTCCAAGCTCATCAAAGTGCCCAGAATAAAGTTAGTGCTTGAATAAATATTTGTCAGAAAAACGAGTGCATCTGATCCCTTGGCATCTCCAACCTCTGCAATAATAAGCCACGTCTTTCTTTTTCTTCTAAGAGAAAAACAAAAGCAAACAAAAGAACAAACCAACAAAAAAACCAAAAGAACAAAAACAAAAACAAAAGAACAAAAACAAAAGAATAAAAACACAAAAACAAAAAAGAAAAGAACTACAACAGCAACAAAACGCCCTCCATCTATGCCTGTCTGTCTTAGCTGCCCAGTCATGTGCGACTCTGCGGCCCCTTGGACTGTAGCCCGCCAGGCTCCTCTGTCTATGCAATTCTCCAGGCGAGAATATTGGTTTCCTCTTCCACCTATGCCAGATGCACTGTATTTGCTGTTGGCAACTAAAAAACCAGTCATTTGGGGAGTGCTGAAGTGCGCTGAAGTGCTGAAGGAACACACACATTCTGTGGAAAGTTCTCACTGCATCTTGACTTGATGAAACAGAAAAGGCCAGGGCCAGCTGGATCCGCTGACTCCTCCTGTGGGGACTAGAAACAGAAGAGTGGAGACGCAGTGCCCCCGATGGCAGGGTTCCAGGTGGAACTGATATGTCTGCTGTTCTCACGTGAATGACTTTAACAAGACATTAGCAGGACTTAAGAGGCTAATTACACCCCTTCACTGAGCCTACCCTGGAATCAAGTTGCTCACCCTGCAACATGACATGGGGTATTGTGAGAAGACGGAACAGGAAAATCTGTGTATCCAAACCAAACTCATACCCTTCAGTGTCCCACAGCTTTCTGACAGGTCCATGGTTTGGGTTAAAATCTTCGTTACATAATGCTCTCTTAAATTGGGTACTCTCCAAGTTCTTGAGAGAGGAAAATATTATATGTATAATATTTTATTTATATATATGTATATAATATTATCATACAATATTGTATTTGTTGTACCTATACTATATTAATATGGTGTTTCATGAAGGCTATTGGTCACATAAATAGACCTGTATTAAGGAAAGAGAGGGGTGGGGGTATGAGAGTGTGATGGGAAATTGTGAGCAAAATGGCATAATTTAGAGCAGGAGGCAGAAGTGAAAAGCTGCCAGGATTGGATTATTAAGAACCAAGTATCATCCTCCAACTTTCTGACCAACTGGTTGCTTCAACTGAGAAATAATTGACATATACTTGTTTCAGATGACTAATTCTTTTTGTTGTTCAATTCCAGCCTTTCCCACAGTTTGTTCAAGGGATTATTAGTTACAGAAGCCATTACAAGGAAATGAAGTAAAGGGACTGAAGGCTTTCAGACTGTGCTGGTAAAGGGCCTCCACATCCAAGGGGAAAGATTGATTAGTAATGCCTGCTTGGCCGCAGGAAGAGGTGTTTGAGGCTAGTCCATAATAATGTTTCAAACTGATGTACTTCCCATGAGTCACGAGAGTGGTTAGAGTTAATATTTATTGTCCATGCTGCGGCAGGCACATGGCAGGCACTTGAGAGACAACATTGATCTTACTGCTTACAACAGTAATATCCATAACTTAGATATTACACCCATTTTTGCAAATGAAGAAGGGGGAGCTCAGGGATGGCTCAAGATTAAAAGTAAGATAGAACTGGAATTATAATCAAAGATTGAGAGGTACAATCTTAGTTTATATTGCAAATATTCATATCTTACTCCCTGCCAGCAGAGAATGTCCTAACATACCCAGGGGTCTGAGGTGTGGTTAAAATTGGTCTGTATCAAGTTTAAATTTTTCATATAGTTTCTATTATATATATGAAAATCATATAGACTTTGCACCCTACTCTATAATATTAATATATCCATATCTCTTTTAATATAAAAATAAAATTCTTTCTTGTTCTGGATAAATCTATTGTTTAAGGAAGATGAATCCCCAACAGTACAATAGTACAGACACTCCAGTTTGAGAAGTATGGTCATGCACTACCATCCCAGAAACTTGAGATTTTTAACCATTTTGTAGTCTTTGAAGGCAGAATATTTAGATGACAAGGCTTCCTGCCTTACAGTTTTGCATCAGTCAGCAGTGCTCTTCATTACCAATGTTTTATTTAATTTGGATTCACATAGCTAGAATCTTAAGTAACATTTATGCATTCTGCACCCAAGGAGGCAAGAGCACAGAGTAACTATCACTCAGCCACAGAGACTAGCCTGAACTCAGGTCTCCTGAGTCTTCCACTCAAACCCAGGGAAGCTTAAGTAAGGAAATGTACTAGTTAGAGGAAGGAAAAGAGTCTACAAAATAAGAGCAACCAGAAAGGAACAAGATCAGTTGTGGTCTATTGATGGTAACAAATAAAGTCTGTCATCTGAATGCTGGTGGAGGCACATAAGCAGAACCTAAGAGACCCCTGTAGGGTCAGGAGTTAGCACTTTAGCTGCTGGATCAAGGGAGTCTGTGGGTGAGAGAATAGAAGACAGGACAAAGTGGGGCACGAAAGGAATTGGGTAACAGGAAAGCTCAGGCAGCAGCTGCCTATCAGAAACTACCCTGAAATACAAGAATTTTAGTAGTTTTACAATGGGTGTGGCTGTACCAGTATACAGACTAAATATGAGTCATGTATATGGTATATGGTATTATACTATATAATTGTGTATGTGTGTGTGTGTGTGTGTATAGAATAAAGTTGGTAACAGTCCCAATCACAAATTGTTCTATCCATCTCCAGGCATTACTAGGTTTATTTGGGAAGCAGTAGAACCTAGATGTTGAGAATGTGGGCTCTGGAGTCAGATGACCCAGTTTCAAATCTCAGCTGAAAATTTGCTAGTTCTGGGACCTTGGGCAAGTTATAACTTTTTATAATGTGCATTATGATTGCCTTCATAACATGCATTCTTCATTCTCTTACTAATTTCAGTTCATTTGTGTATTTAACCTCTCTGCCACACACACACATATACTGTAGTCCCTTTGTTTTGGGGAAATTGATCCCATGCTTGACTTCAGGAGACAGTTCTATGACTCAGGGCTAAGCTATTGAGAGTTATGCCACTTCATAGTCCCCGTTATTGGTTCAGGAGTGGGCTGTAACCCTATTTAAGCCACTGAGCAGGTAGAAGAGTTATGCTATGAGCCTCTGAGGAAGAAACTTCTTTGCTGTCCTGGAGAAAGCTTCCAGAAGGTGTGTGATTCATGGAATTTAAAAGAGTCAGCATGGAGTCCAACGCTGAGGTGTTGGATCAAGATAGCCTACAAGTCTGGCGTTCATCTGGACTTTCAAGTATCATAAGATAATAAATCCCCTTCATTGTTTAGTCTCCTGTGAATTAGCTTTCTATTGAGGCTAGAAACATGTTTGCAGTAAGCTTCTGAGACTCAGCCCTCTTGAAGTAATAGTGTCTGCTTTATAGAGCCATTGTGAAGCTTTAGTGAGAAGGCACATGCAAAACCTTTAGTTTAGTATCTGACACAGTAATTGTTCAACTAACTTTCAGAAAACACTGAACAAATAATTGGGAAACATTAGTGTAGCAAGGGCCAGATAGTAAGAAGCTAATGCTTAACTGATGCAAAAAGCCAACTCATTGGAAAAGACCCTGATGCTTTCAATGCTGAGAGATTGAAAGCAAAAGGAGAGGGGGCAGCAGAGGATGAGATGGTTGGATGGCATCACTGATGCAATGGACACGAATTGAGCAAACTCTGGGACATAGTCAAGGAGAGGGAGCCTGGAGCGCTGCAGTCCATGAGGTCATGAAGAGTAAGACACAACTTTGTGACTGAACAACAACCAGTATCTTCTTACTTTTATCATCAATGAAAATGCTATTTTTTAAAAAGTGCTAGCCGAGGAGATCAAACTAGTCAGTCCTAAAGGAAATCAATCCTGACTTCACTGGAAGGACTGATGCTGAAGCTGAAGCTCTAATACTTTGGCCACCTGCGAAGAGCTGACTCATTAGAAAAGACCCTGATGCTGGGAAAGATCGAAGGCAGGAGGAGAAGGGGATGACAGAGGATAAGATGGTTGGATGGTATCACCGACTCAATGGACATGACTTTGAGCAAGCTCTGGGAGATGGTGAAGGACAGGAAAGCCTGGCATGCTGCAGTTCATGGGGTCACAAAGAGTCATACACGACTGAGCCACTGAACAACAACAACCAGCCTAATAGCTAGAACACATGATCTCTTGTCTTAGCCTTGTCTCTGATTTGCTTTGTGACCTTCACATCACTTGCTTCTCTGGGCTGCAGTTTTAACATCTGTTCCGGGGTTAACAGACTATGGCCTGTGGCCAAAATGTAGCACATCATGGGTTTTTTGTATGGTTATAAGCTATTAAGGGACTTTACATTTCTAAATGATTGAAAAATCAAAGATGAATGCCATTTTATGACACACAGAATCATGTGAAATTCAGATTTCAGTATCTGTAAGGTTTTATTGCAACACAATCATGTTCTATGCTTCCATGTTATCTGTGGCTGCCTCCACTCTTCAGTGGCAGAGTTGATGGGTTGGGACAGACTGCACAGCCTATAAAGTGTAAAACATTCTCTATCTAGCCTTTTATAGAAAAAGCATGCTGATCCCTTCCCTACAGAGGGAGCAAGTTGAACTAATAATCTCCAGGCTCTTTCCTGCCCTGATATCTAGAATAGCTAATGAGGCCCATTCTCCATCATTTTCATTTTTATTGTCTTATTACCCACTGTCAATGCCCTATCCTTATCTCCAAACTGATAACAAATTCAAGTAAGTCTCCTTTCAAAACTGGCTCTGTATTTTCACTAAAGCACAAATAAGAAATAACCTTGAACTAGAGCATTTACTTGAACATGGTAAGAGGACCTGCCCTCAGCTCAGCTTTCTTGTAGCTTTTTCAACCTCTCTCTCCCCTTTCTCACATGTTCTGACCACAGAGGACTCTGTTCTACTCCAGAATGTAACAAACTTCCACCTTAGAGCTCAAATGCCACCTACTGGCGAGGCTTCTTCCAGCATGATGCTAAAGTCGCCCAATCTCCTCAGACCTGTATGCTTTTCCTTAGATCTTTATTTCCCATAATGCATTCAATAAACGCTGACCCTAACATGGTAATTTATGTCTCTGTTCTTTGTTAATGTTTCTGTATTGCATTTTTTGTCCATTTCCTCAACCAAACTATAAGCTCTGAGGGGACAGAAACCATGATTCTATGCTTCAAAAACTCTTCATACTGAGTAAAGTCAGACAGAAAAGACAAATATCACATGATATCACTTATAGGTGAAGTCTAAAATACAAGTGAACTCATTGACAAAACAGAGACAGATTCACAGGTAAAGAGTCTGTCTATACTTAGACTCTAAAGTGGAAGTTTGATACATCCTGCAGCAGAACAGAGGCCTTTGTGATCAGAACACAGGAGAAAGGAGGGAGAGTGGTTGAAGAAGAAGCAAGAGAGCTGAGCAGGGCTGGGTCAGTCTTACCAGACTTACGGTTACAATAGGGAAAAGAGGAAGGGATAAACTGGGAGCTTGGGATTAACATATACACACAACTATACATAGATAGATAACCAACAAGGACCTACTGTATAGCACAGGGGACTATATTCAATATCTTCTAATAATCAATAATGGAAAAGAATCTGAGAAAGAATATATATGTAAATATAACTGAATCACTTTGCTGTACACCCCAAGCTAATGCAACATCACTGTAAATCAACTATACTTCAATAAAATGTCAACAACAGTACACATGTGAATAAACAAATAACATAGTTAATGAATTAAAAAAACTCCATCCAAGAGCTGTTTGCCTGGCACATGAATAAGTCATCAATACTGTGTGTTAACTGACCAAACCTGAAAGAATGATGCTTTAGCTTTGGGCTAAAATGTATGCTAGGCAAAATAAAATTTAATTTGGACCAAGGCATGGGCTGCATATTAACAAAACTCTTAACCTTAGAGAAACTTAAAAGCTCGGCACAGGCAAGTTAAATGTTGACCTGTAAACGAGCAGTTCTTGGACTTTTTCATGTGGGTTTTCACGAATAGGTGCCCTCGTATGAGAAGCAGAGTTTCCAAGCTCCTTTCAGAACTGCCTGACACACAGCACAAAACAGGCAGAGTCTCCTGTTTTCACAACGTGTAACTGATGCTCATTCATTATTTGGTAGCTCGGGAGCAGGTGCCGAATAGAACACATCAACCTAATACCCTCATTACCACACTGCCGTTTTGTTTTTGAGGCTCAAGTAGCCCTTCTGCTGTGGGAGTTAGGAAGCAAAGACTTGCAGAAGGCTTGTAAACTCCTGAAAAGAAGATTTACCAAAACAAAAAGGAAGGGCATTTTCTTAACCAGGCCACAGGAAATGGCAGCCAGAAGCCAAACTATCATCCCACTGCCATGAACAAAATATTATCAACGTACTGAGAGGAAGAAAGGCAACATCACACAGAGCAGGAGTAATACAGGAATCAGACAATCTGTAATTATTTTTAGACTTTTAATTTTCTCATATACTGGACGTGCTGCTTTGGTAAATCAGAAAAGATTGAACTTCATCTAGAGATATTTAAGTGCAAAACAAAACCCCGTGGGCTAGAGACACATTATTAAAAAGCCAGAGATATCCGAAATATCTCTCACCAAATCGGAAATACAGAAGTAAGCAGAGATAGTCTCTGGGCAACGTAAAATAGGTTACCATGTACGAAAGCTAATGGATTTGACTTATCAGATTTTGCTCTTAGGTTACTGCACTTTTATAAACAGTTCTAACAAGTTTTGTTATCTGGTCTCCCATCCCATAATATATTTGGAGCAGCATATCAGAGGGGAAGCAGAAGCTGCTCTGAGTAGCATGAGCTAGAGAAGCAAAGGTTGAATTTTAGCCTCTAAGAAAACTGTGAAAACACACCGTATTAGTTTGCTAAGGCTGCTGTAACAAAGAACTGCAAAATAGGTGGCTTAAGAAAAAACAAATATATTGTCTCATTGTTCTGGAGGCTAGAAGTCTGAAATCAAAGTGTCATCAGGTCCTCCTCCTCCTGAAACCTGTACGTGAGGGACTGCTCTCGCTTCTTCTTGGCTTGTGTTGGTTTGTTGGCAATCTTTAGCCTTCCTGGGCTTACAGACACATCATTCCAGTCCTTCATCTTCACATGGAGTTCTCCCTGGGCCTCTTCACATCCTCTTCCTTTTCTGTGTGTGTCTATCTCTATGTCCACATTTCCCATTTTGATAACACAAGTTACATTAGGGTCCACCCTCATGAACTCGTGTTTACTCGACTACCTCTGTGCTTATGCACTGAGGCACTCAGTCATGTCTGACTCTTTGTGATTCCCTGGACTGTAGGCCACCAGGCTCCTCTGTCCATGGGATTTCCCAGGCAAGAATACTGGAGTGGGTTGCCGTTTCATCTTGCAGGGGATCTTCCTGACCCAGGGGTTCTAACCCACATCTCTTGCATCTTCTGCATTGGCAGGCAGATTCTTTACCACTGAGCCACCTGGGAAGATAAAGACCCTGTTTCCTAATCAGGTCACATGCTGAGATACTGGGGATTAGGACTTCAATATACCTTTTGTGTGTATGTTGGTGGGCAGGGGGAGGGACACACAACTCAACCCATAACACATACCAACTAAAAATATGTGTCTAAACTAATGTTAGTTGCTACTGGATGGGAAATGAAAGTCGCTCAGTCCTGTCTGACTCTGCGACCCGATGGACTGTACAGTCCTTGGAATTCTCCAGGCCAGAATACTGGAGTGGGTAGCTTTTCCCTTCTCAGGGGATCTTTCTAACCCAGGGATTAAACCTAGGTCTCCCACACTGCAGGCAGATTCTTTACCAGCTGAGCCACAAGAGAAGCCTAGGAATTCCTGAGTGGGCAGACTATCCCTTCTCCAGCAGATCTTCCCAACCCAGGAATCGAACTGGGGTCTCCTGCATTGTAGGCAGATTTGTTACCCACTGAGCTATCAGGGAAGCCCTGCTATTGGCTAAATTGCACTAAATAGCTCATCTGATTTTGAAGAGGTCTATCATGTTTATAAGAATGAAACTAAATGAGCTTATGTTAATATTTGGATCAGAAATCCTATGTTTGAATCTGCCCTTAGTATACCGGCTGCATGGTACTGGGCAAGGCACTTAACCCTGTCATGGTATTGCTGACTATCAGTGTGCACAAAATGCTTGTTAGCACAGTGCCTAGATCTTGATATAGACATAGTGAATGATAGCTCTTCTTAAGCCATTAAAAAACTGAGACATGTTGTTGCAGTATAACTTAAATGGTGAGCAGAGAGTAGTAAACACCCTTAGGAATTAGAAAAGCCTCTCTCCAGATGACTCATTCCCACAGGCTTCGGAAAGCTGGGGTGTCACTGTGCTGGCAAGTTCATTCATCAGAAGCTCATCTGTAACTCATTGATCATTGACTAAAATGATAAGTTGCAGAAAGATCTGATTTTTTCCTACAACTGATCATCCCTGGGAATAAAATGTGACTTCCAAGATGCTGCAGTGAGTAAAAGTCAGACAAAAAGGTGAAATCTCAGCCTTGAAGGTCTCTGCCAATGAAAACAAAAAATTCTGGTTTGCAACTGAATTGCAAAAAGGTCTTGATTATTATTTTTTAATTAATTAATTTTTAAATTGAAGGATAATTGCTTTACAGAATTGTGTTGATTTCTGCCAAACATCAACATGAATCAGCCATAGATATACACATTTCCCCTCCCTCTTTAATATCCCTCCCACCTCCCTCCCCATGCTACCCCTCTAGGTTGTTACAGAGCCTCAGTTTGAGTTCCTTGAGTCATACAGCAAATTCCCATTGGCTATCTATTTTACATGTGGTAATGTAGTTTTCCATATTACTCTCTCCATACATCACACTCTCTCCTTCCTCCCCCTCTCCCTGTGTCCATAAATCTGTTCTCTATGTCTGTGTCTCCATTGTTGCCCTGCAAATAATTTCATCAGTAGGTCTTGATTATTAAATGTGCTTATTATCTCATTTCACTGTCATATGCTCTTTGGACAGCTCATTTTGGTCATGAGGGCTTCTTGGGGAGAAGTGGGTATGCGGTAGAGAGCTGAAAATCAAAGAAGTTATGCTTTGAAGAGCATCATCCTATCAGGGCTGAGAGGAAATCATCCTAGACCCTTAGATATGAAAGAACCATTCCTGTTCATTTGGTCAGACCTCCTTACCATCTCCTTGACAGAGATGTTCAAGGCTGTCTTTAAGGTTATAGCCTAGAGGAGGGCATGACAACCCACTCCTGTATTCTTGCCTGGAGAATCCGTGGACAGAGGAGCCTGGTGGGCTACAGTCCATGGGGTTGCAAAGAGACGGACACAACTGAACGACTTTCCATTTCACTTTGAGTTCATAGAGGGTATTGATGTTAGAGTCTGGTGTAAGATAACTTCATTAGAGGAGGTGTGGTGGACAGACTTTATGGTGTCTCCCATGATCCCCATCTCCTGGTGTTCATGTCTTATATCATCCTCATCCCTGCTACTGCTGCTGCTGCTAAGTCACTTCAATCGTGTCCAACTCTGTGCGACCCCTAGACGGCAGCCCACCAGGCTCCCCCGTCCCTGGGATTCTCCAGGCAAGAACACTGGAGTGGGTTGCCATTTCCTTCTCCAATCCTCACCCCGAGTGTGGGCTAATTGTATGGCTTGCTTCTAACAGACATTGTACGGCAAAAAGTGATGGGATCTTGCTCTTCTGATTGTGTTATGTTACATAGTTTAATTCAATAAAATGGACTCTGTCTTGCTAGCAGACTCAACTCTAGAGTCTTGGTCTCCTCAGTGAATTTGAAGAAACAGCCTGAGTCCTACAGCCACAAGGCAATGAATTCTGCCAACATCCTGACTGAACGTGGAAGTGGACCCTTGCCCAGTCTAGCCTCCAGAAGAAAACCCAGTTCCAATCAGCCCCTTGACTACAACCTTTTCAAGAACCTGACTCAGATGTTCCCCGACTCCTGACTCAAAGAAACTGTGAGATAATCAATGTGCATTATTTTAAGTTCCTGTGTCTGTGGTGTTTTGTTGCACAGAATAAAAACTAACACAGCGTGGAAGAAAGGCAGCACAGAGTCACACACTGTGGGCACACAATAGGAATGTGTGGAATAAATTAAAACGATGCTCCAGGAATTCTATGGTGGTTCAGTGGTTAGGACTCCAAGTTTTCACTGTCGAGGGTGCAGGTTCGATCCCTGATCAGGAAACTAAGACCCTGCAAGCCTCATGATATGTCCAAAAAAACCAAAAACCAAACAAACAAACAAACAATGATACTGAAGACAACTTCATCTACTGAAACCTTTACTTTCCATGTCCATCCAAGGATCACATGTATGTTCTGTCCTCATTGATTTGTTTAGTCACTGACTTATTCAGCAACTGCTCTGGGTTAGACTACATGCTGGAGATTAGAACAGGAGTGAGGAGTAGAGCTTCACTGTAGGAGGGAGAGACCACTTTTTATGAAGAATATTGTGAGCCAGGGGCTACCAATAGAAGTATGATCAAGACCACGGTGAAGATGTGCTGAGTGTGAGTGACGTGTGTGTGACTCAGGATACACATATAACTGCTTGTTTTCTCTGCGGTGAATGCCAAAGAATTTGGTATGCATACCAGAATGCCACCTTTCTGGTATGACTGTTGAAATGTTTACTTGACTCTCTTTCATTCTATATTATTAGCTCTGATGACAGCGAAGCCTCTGTTGTTTCTACATTGAAGGTCAGTCCAGAGAATGTTGTCTGGCAAACAGATACTCAAGAAACAATTCTTGAATGAATATTTATGATAGAAGCTTTATCCCTAAGTTTCCCCTCTCCTCCCAGTCAAGATGCTGATTTCTAGAAGAATAATATAAACTTCTGGCAAGTAGCTACTTCAGTGCAGGGCAGGGTGTGCAAAAACTAGTTCCTTTGTGTATCTATGGAAGTTCCAAGGTTTCTATGATCACAGCAAAGAAGATAAAGGTGATGAATAAAAACAACATCCTATTCTTTTTTTTATAATCATGAATTTTCTTTTATTCCTACTTCAACAGATCTGTAATCAGTTGGAGATGAACTTTTGCAACACGTTCTGTTGTACTGCAGTCATTGACATCAAGGGCCTAATTAGATTTTTATTGCATTCCAATAGGAATTTAGAAATCCGTGAGTTATAACTTTATTAGAGTGAGATAATTCTTAGAAAGAGGAAAAAAAAATCCACTCAAATGGTATTTTGACCCAACATGACTCTTACTATTTAACTGTCCCAAATGATTCATCTTATTAGCTTAAATTCGTGATTGCATTTTTAACAGGTGACAAGGGAGGGAATACAAATTTGTCTTTGCACTGTAAAAATTACTTTCTATTACTTTATTCACTGGAGAGACTGTGGTAATCAACAAACTAAAGAGTACTATCCCATAGGAAGGATTGTAATGAGTTTAATCTTGCTTATTTTTTAAAATAAAAGCAAATAATGACAGTGTCCATGTTGTTAAAATCTTCATTCACTGATTTAATGTAAGTAAAGGGGAATATTGAAGGAATAAATGGCCGTAATTTGGAAACTAAAGCTGATTTTCAAACTCAAACTCTAGTTTGAAAATGGAAAAATGTTTGACTTCTTGACTAAAAAATAAGTCTAACTGCACAATTCAAAATGAATGGTGACTATGTAGTCCTGTTTCCTTCACAACTAGAGAGAAAAAAAGACTCTAAAAATGAGAAAAATGAGCTAAATATTCTACATATTTAGGAAACAACAAAAAGTTAAGTCTGTGAATTAAAAAAAATCTATAAGCAAGATAAAACAAAACCCCATTTATGTTTCACTTAGAATTTAGGCAGAAATAAGATTTATGGTGTTTAAAAAAATAAGCTAGACATTGCTGGCAGGAAAAATTAAAGACAGAACCCATTTTATGTTAGCGCAGAGAGACAAATGAATGCTTTCATTCAGAATACAGTTCCCTTTCCATGGATTAAACTCTCCTTCCTGGTTTTAAACCCCCTGAGCTCTCAGGAAGCCTTTATCGTTACCCCAAATCATTTTCTCCACTGAAACTCTTGTCATTCTCATACAACTTAGCTTCTAGTCTGGGGCTATTCTGTCATCCGCTGGTTCCATATGTGTCGTCCTCACTTATGCAGCCAGACAGCATGGATATCTGCAGGCAGGCGGCCATGCCTCACCCTGTAGCATGTCCTCCTCAGGGCAACAGCTGTGCTGAACATCAGCAGCACGGAGACAGGCTAAGAGCCGTGCATATCCTTCAAGTGACGCCTCACCTACATATTAGCCAAGTTATTTTCTGAACTGGAGTTCCATCAGCTGTAAAATGGGGACAGTCACACCATCAACCTCTGGGATTTGTGGCAGATGGAAGGAAATAATTCACAAGTACTTGGCAGAGAGCTTGGTACCCAGAAGCCCACAGTCACGTCAGCCTATCACCACGGCTGCTCCATCCACAGTTGCTGGCCACCACAGATAATTTAGAATCTTTGACCCAGTCCAGAGACAAAATGTTGTTGTGAAATCAGTAAGTCACATATATTTTTAAATTCTTTATTTTATATTGGAGTATAGCCAGGCAACAATGTTATGATCACTTCATGTGGACAGCAAAGGGACTCAGCTATACATGTATATGTATCCATTTTCCCTCAAACTCCTCTCCATCCAGGCTGCCACATAACATTGAGCAGAGTTCCCTGTGCTGTACAGTAGAACCTTGGTTATCTGTTTTAAATATAGCAGTGTGTACATATTGATCCCAAACTTCCTAACTATCTCTCCCCCCATTTCTATTCTCCTGGCAACCATAAGTTCACTCTCTGAGTCTGTTTCTGTTTTGTAGATATGTTCATTTAAATCATTTCTTTTTAGATTCCACATATAAGGGATGTTTAATATGTTTAATAAATTCACATAATATTTCTCCTCTGTCTGGCTTATTTCACTCAGAATGACAGTCTCTTGGTCCATCCGTGTTGCTGAGAGTGGCATTGTTTTATTTCATTTTTAATGGCTGAGTAATATTCTATTGTGCATATGTACCATATCTTATCAGAGCAGGCAATGGCACCCCACTCCAGTGCTCTTGCCTGGGAAATCCCATGGGCGGAGGGGCCTGGAGGGCTGCAGTCCATGGGGTCGCTAGGAGCTGGACACAACTGAGCGATTTCACTTTCACTTTTCACCTTCATGCACTGGAGAAGGAAATGGCAACCCACTCCAGTGTTCTTGCCTGGAGAATCCCAGGGACAGGGGAGCCTGGTGGGCTGCCGTCTCTGGGGTCACACAGAGTCGGACACGACTGAAGCAACTTAGCAGCAGCAGCAACCCTATCTTATTTACCCATTCCTTTGGTTGCTTCCACGTCTTGGCCATTGAAGACAGTGCCACAGTGAACATTAGGGTGCATGATCCTTTTGGACCATGGTTTTCTCTGGCTGTATGCCCAGGAGTGGGATTGCAGGGTCATATAGCTTTATTTTGACTTTTCTAAGGAACCTCCAGACTGTTCGCCATAGTGACTATACCAATTTACACTCCTACCAACAGTGTAGGAGGGTTCCCTTCTCTCCACACCCTCTTCAGCATTTATTGTTTGTGGATTTTTTGATGATAGCCATTTAGACTGGTGTGAGGTGATATCTCATTGTAGTTTTGATTTGCATTTCTCTAATAAAGTATCTTTCCATGGGCCTTTTGGCCATCTGTATGTGGAAGTCACGTATTTTATATCTGCCCCTTTGGGCAGATGATCTTTTCTTGCCTGGGGAATCTACTGTATTTTCTTAATTTTTATTAATACCTTGGAACTCAAGATGTGTCTTCCAATCTAATCCTCTAAGTAGCTGAAAGATGTTTTGTTATCTTTGATTCTATCAAATACAGCATGCATTTTGAAGATTCTTTGAAGGCAGAGATTTAGAAATAGAATTAGAGTACTCAGAAGCCTCCATTTCTTTTTCTATGTTGCTCGTCATGCTTTTAACTCTGCCCCGGGAGTCCCAGCTTCAGAGTGCACTATTATCCTCTAAATGCCGCAGACAAAGGGACACTACTTATTTCACCATGTACATGATTTTTTTTAACCCATTTGAAACCACTTCAGTGGAAATCAATTCACATTGATATCTAGTATGCGGAAGGCAGAAAGCTCTGGTAGAGCTCTCTCACAGTTAAAACCTATTTGGTCACTACTGTCTTGAAAAGCCCTAAAGAGGTTGGTATATGTCCTGGTTTTTCCAGAACATGTATGAATTTTGCCTGTTGTCCCAGCATAATTATTAACACCAACTTCTTTCATTCTCAGGAGTACCCTGGTTGGGATGATAAATTATATGATTACCCAACATAAAGGCCAACAAATGTCTGAAATTCATGGCTTTAATTTCTTCTATTTTAATTTTGTCTTTGTTATCTGTAAACCTGGGCTTTTAGGCAATCAACCATCCGTGTGGCTCAGACAGTGGTCATTCCTTCAGATTTTTGCTAAACACTGGTTATATGGTGAGACGCATACCACGCATGGCCTTAAGCCATTGAGTTTACAATTTAGTAGCACAAACAAACATCGGGTAATTATATAGTGAAAATACCACAATGCCTCAGGAGAGGTATAAGATGCTATGATTGCCTATAAAATATAACGCTCGGGGAGGCAAGGTAGGACACATCGGCAGTGGAAACACATCTGGATTGTTTCTGATCCCAAGAGGATGCCAGCTTATTTTAACCCTGCATTCATGATGTCTTTGTGTGCACCTTCCATTAATGTGCCATGGTGAGGAGACAGTTCAGTATAAAGAGGCCCTCTGAAGACAGGTTCTAAGCAATAAGGGTGAGCCTGTAAAAGGCAAGAAGCAGAAATTTAATCCTTGATTTCTTATTTAAGTGACAAAACCATGACAGCAAATGCGAATAAGGGAGAGAAGGACAGAACAAAGCTGCTTGGTATGGTTAAGTTTCTTGAGGGTGAAAATTGAGTCACATATTCGGTTTTGTTTTTCTCCTGAACTTTTCTCAGAACATGGTTCTAAGCACATGGCAAAAAGGCTCAGAGCATCTTGTGATGACTGAGAAAATGAAACTCAAAGAAGGCCAAGAACTCAGATTCAAACAGGAGGGAGAAAGTGAAAAGGTGCCCCTCCGGGGGCTTCTCATGGTCCCTGACTCTTGCCAGAGACGCACCCCAAACAGACCGTGGGTTGGCAATCCAGGGGAGGGTGAGTGAGCGTGAAGACTCTGAGAGGGGTGCCATGGCCTACAAGTATGAAAAGTTTCTCCTAGGGAGGAACTGGGTGATGGCTGCCAAAAAGCCAGTGCGGGAGAAAGATCTCTTGTCATCGCTTCGCGGCCTTTTGGCTAAGATCAAGTGTAAGATCTCTTGTCAGCAGGATTCTCAGCTATTGAGAAAAACACCAGGTGTGTAAATTTTTCTTCCGAGATCGCACATGATTAACCAGTCTGATTTCCATTTATCCACGGCGTGAAGAGCACATTTTCAATACAAATGGGCCCTTCCAAAGATAGAAAATTAACTAATAATTATGTTAATTGCCAAGACCAAAAAGAGAAAAAGGATTGGTCTACAGTACTTGCACAGAGAGTCTATAAATTATGATGCTACATCTTTAACCAAGGATCTGTACTAGTTTTAATAAATTCTAGATGTTAACTAGTGGTGGGAAAATAGTCTGTCTAGCCAAATGTTTAATAAATGAGACATAAAAACTCAGCAGATTCTTCAAGGGTTTGAGACGACAGTGGCAGAGTCACATGTGTTGATTGTTCACTTAATGATGTTTAATGTATTATGGTGTATATTTCACATGTGTAGTAAATACAGATTAGTATAGTAGACAGAGCTCTGATGTTAGGATCAGAGAGATCTAGGTTTGAATCCGGCAACACTGTTTGTCAGGGTTCCTTGGTGAAATCTTTGAGCCACATTTTTTCTCATCTGAAGAATGGGAATACTGTAATGAAAAGTGGAAGTTTTGAGAATTGAAAGGATAATATATAAAAGTACCTTGCAGTGCCTGACATATGGAAACCCAGGTAAACAGTAGCTGCTTTGATGGTGATTAGGTTCAAAATTCTTAAAAAGAACCTAGATGATAATTTAATGTCTCCAAATCACAAAATCTCAGATTTAATACTGGTCTAACTACAACTTCTCTGTTCATTTATCATTTATTATAGAGATCAAGTGAGATACTATATAGGAAACTGCCATCAAAACTACCAAATCCTTTATAAATATCAAGTATTATCTTTTTCTCTCTATTGTCTTTGGGTTTATAGCTACTTGTGCTATTTGTCTTTGACACAAATGCCCCAAGTGAAAGAGATACATTGCTTTTGCTGACTTGTCTGCGGCAAGGGACTCACACCAGGGACTCACTATAGGGTGGATGATAGAAGCTATGACTCAAATTTTCTCTCCAAAGAATTTTCTTCCTACCCATTCTATATCTTTCCCTTCATACACTTTCTTTATTTAATATTTATTAAGCCCCAATATGTCATTTTTCCTTCTCTTTGTCTAGGCTTAGTTATAAACAGCACCAATACTCATTAATTCTGGTCTTGTTGCTTACTAATGGTGACCTTGGGGAAATTAAGTTCAATGTGCTCAGTATTACTTTTATTTGAAAAACGGGGACATCTACCCCCAGCATTGCTGTAAGAATTAAGAGTTAAATGTCACGTTCCATAAGGACCTGTTGAACGCAGCAGGTTGTGCATCCCCTCCCGTGCATTCAGCCCAAGGCTGCCCCTTGGACTTGACTGACCTGTGAATGATGCGCTGGCTCTGCAGGTAGTCCAAGGCCATGGCCAGCTCACAGATGAAGAGCTTCACAGTGTCTTCCTGGAAGCGGACATTCTGCTGCAGGTGGTAACGCAGGTCCCCGCCCAGCAGAAGGTCCACCACCATGAACATATCTTCCTCATCTTGGAAGGAATACCTGGAAAGTAATTAGAAATGCAAGTGGGTTAAATACATTTACACACTAAAGAGGCCTAGAGGCAAAGGACACTTTACAGATCTGAGCCGAGCTTTCCTGAGCTAAGAATCCAGGCTTTGGAGTACTGGTCTATTACTTGTTCTAGGTCCTGTTTACGCATGTGTAAAATGCAAATGATAAGATCTTCCACATTTGATTATAGTAAAGACTAACTATGATGAGTGTAGCATATATATATATATATATATATATATATATATTTTTTTTTTTTTTTGGTGGTGGTGTAGCTTCCCTGGTGGCTCAGACGGTAAAGAATCTGCCTGCAGTGCTGGAGACCTGGGTTTGATCCCTGGGTTGGGAAGATCCTCTGGAGAAGGGAGTGGCTACCCACTCCAGTATTCTTGCCTGGAGAATTCGGTGGACAGAGGAGCCTGGTGGGCTACAATCTATGAGGTCACAAAGAGTTATACATGAATGAACAACTAATACTTTACTTTTAACTAAAGACTAAATATGATAAGTGTTACATTAAAAAAATTTATTTTTAATTGCAAGATAATTGCTTTACAATGTTGTATTAATTTCTGCAGTACAACAACACAAATCAGCCATAAATATAAATATATCCCCTCCCTCTTAAACCTTCTTCCCACTCTGCCCTTCTAGGTTGTCACAGAGCATTGAGCTGAGCTCCCTGTGTTATACAGCACCTTCCTATTAGCTATTTCATTAATACATACAGTAATATATATGTTTCAATGCTACAATGCGTATAATATTTAATGTTATTCCTGGCATACAATAAGCACCCATTAACCATAAGTCTACAGAGCTATAAAGCCCAGAAAATGAAGAAAACTCCATTTATTCACCTGTTATTAACAATCATATCCTGAACACATTGCTGCATAAAACACGAGTCATGAGACCTCCTTGAACCATCTCATGCTTATTTTTCCACATTAACAACATCATTACTTAACATTACAACAAATCATAAACCACACTCATGATAAGAAAAAAGATATAAAGAGAGCCATAAAGAAGTAAGTGTACAGGAAAGGGAAGTAATCCACTCAGTCCTGGGGATGTGCAGTGGCAGGAAATCTCAACACAGGAGACACCGGAGTTACATTCTGAAGGATGGTGACAATAATAAGTACAAAATAAAGCCAACGTGGCTGATGTCTCCATTAGATGGCTTCTCTGGGGCAGGCTCTAAGAGCACTCTACACATGCTGTGTCATTGACTCCACAATGCTGCTCTTATGCTCCCATTTTACAGAGGAGGAAATCAAGGCCCAGAGAAGTTTAAGTAATTTACATGAGATAAAACACCCAATAGGTGGCAGCAGTGAAGGGGTCTCCAGGTGAAAAGTAAGATTTGAAAGAGGAGAACAGCCTGGATTAAGCATAGACATGGGAAAGAACACTGCGAGGAGGGAAAGGGGAAGAGAGTGGGTTTGTTGGAATGATGTGTGATGGGGAAGCTGGAGAGGAAGGCGGAGAGCAGATCCCGACTGGAGCTTGTTCACAAGTCCATGCATGCTGGAGAGACACTGAAGAGGGTTAAGCAAGACACATGATCAGACTTGAAGGAGCAAGAGCTGGAGGGATGGGAAGAGGAAATGAGACACAGGTGAGCAGGATTGGCCTCTGCTTGTTTGCAAAGAGCCTCCTGTAAAAATGCATTCCAACTGCTCTAATTTGTTTTGTTTTCCTCAAAGCACAGACATGATTTCTAGTCACAAAAAAACCCTCTGTATCAACACTATTGTGACATGTTTCTTTTGACATCATGTCACAGAGATCACATTTTAAAGTTTTATTTGAATTACAGAATTGAGAGACTGCAAAGCAGTGCCCAGGGATGCAAACCAATGCCGAAGGACAAATTCTTTGCTTAGGAAACAAATGTAGACTATCGATGATGGAAGAAGTGTATTGAGTACATTTTCTTTTTAGAATGATCATTGTGCTACAGGAAGAGGAGACTTGCAAACAAAAGAAAAATGAGCAATTCAATGAAGCATTAATCTAAGGGAGTAACATTCTAATGAAAACTAGGTTCTCAGAGTTCACTTGTTAAATAAAATTCTGTTTACCACTGAAGACTGATTCACACAGATGTCAGAAATTAAGCCTTGGGGTGAGGAGGGATTAAGATAGAAAGAAACACAGGAAGTGCTTGGTAACAATGTGAGAAGTGTAGGAAGTGTTATTCTTCACCTTCATGCAAAGACTGGCTGGGGTATCTCTGCCACATGTTTAATGGCCACCAGGATAGGTGCCTGGGTGATTTGGTTCACAATCCTCCCAGCTGCACCACTACACATTGTATCTATTGTGTTTTACAGGTTTTCAGGAAGTAAAGATGTGCTAATTATACGTAATCCTGCCTGAGACCTATTGCACCTTAGGCTATCCTCGGCTAATAGAAACAATGATGGCTCATGGCATGTGAGCAGGGTCTTACTGGGATAGCTAGCAAATGAGGTAGGTGAGGACTGGGTACCAAAAGAGAGAAGAGAGCGCTAACCATGAGCATCACTGGATGCCCCCTGGAAACAACCTAGGCAGAGGGAGTTCACATACAGAGCAGTGACAGGCTGTGTTCAGCTCCCCACTGGAGGTAGGGTGGAGGTCCCCAAACTGGTCACAGACCAGAAAACTCCTCTCCCATTATTTCATTTAACTTTAACTGGGGGACAAAGGTCTTATTAAATTCACCTGGAGTGAACAAACATTTTTTATTGTGACTTGGGCGAAGCTATTTTTATCCAAAAAAAAAAAGGACTGATACAGGTGCCGACTGTGGCAAGTTAACAACAGTGTTGGACTGTGCAGGGGATAATTAATCAAAGAAAGAAGCAGCCCAGGCAAGAAGCACCATAATTCCCTTGCCCAGCATGACTTTAAATTTATTTAATCATGGAGCCAGGTATGGCTGTTAAAAATCCTCTTTCCCCTTTCACACATCAGATCTGTGGCCCTCTATCATAGACCCTAAACTCTCAGAAGAAGAGAAGATAAGTACTTTATTTCCAGAACTATATTCAGTAAAGTATGTGAGCATAATGCAGTTTGATAATAACTAGGATATGAAGGTTCATATCATCATCTGATTTTTTTTTTCCAGCATAAAAGAGTAAGAGCTCCCTATACCTTGGCCATTTATTCCATAGTCTCAGAGATATATTTTTCATTACTTTGAAAATAATGCTATATCATGGCTTATTTATTTCTCAGTTGACAGCTCCAAAATTAGCAAGTCTGGTCCCCGTGCATGTGAAACGCATTGTAAAGTCTGCTCACTAAGAGAGGAGATAAGTGACAAAGGACTACCACGCTACGCCACCCAACCCCACCATATCGCAGCAGACTATTCACAGCTCTCTGGACCATGCTGAAATTCTCCAGTCCATTCTACACACCATGGTTATCTTTTTACAAGGTGAGTTTTATGTTCTCCAGCCTCAGGAATCCCCTTCATCTCTTTCCATGGTCTGCAGGACCCTGTGTGGTCTGGCCCTGTTTACTTCCCCAGACTTATCTTGAAGATCTTTTCCTTCCATTCCTCAGCTAGTAGTTCATGCCCCTCCAGCCTTAGGAGACTGTGCTGTGGTGTGGCCTTGCCTGGCCTTGTGGTGTGGTGTCAGCCCAAGGGATACTTCTCACAGAGACATTTCTAATACTCCATATGAAATCATGTCTCCCTATTATACACAATGCCATATTCTTGTACACACAGCTTTTCATAATTTGAAAGTATTTCCCTTCATTCTTTTGGATTAACTGCTTTCATTTCCACTATGCCAGCAACCAAGTCAGGTACTCACCTGCTTAGAACTGGAGCTTTGGAAAGAACTATGGGGTTGGCCAAAAAGTTTGTTCAGGTTTTCCCATAAGTTGTCATGGCAAACCTGAATGCCCTTTTTGGCCAACTCAATAAAATATTTTCCAATGGAGTGTTTTTTAAATTGTGAGTCATAATCCATTAATGGTTGTGAAGTCAGTTTGGTTGGTTTTAACAAGCACTTTAAAAAAAAATAAAATAGACTGAATAACATAAAATAAATGTTATTAACATGTAAGACTATAAGCATAGTTTGTGCATATAATGTGTGTCTCTTTGAGGATATCTCCTGGGTTGTGATGAAAAATATTTCTTCCTGTGGGTGACAGAGAAAAAAGCCTGAAAACCATGACATTAGGGGAACCTGCTGTTTGTTCCAGAGCTATTGTGTCAAATCCGCATTGAGAGTTTAGGTGAGCAAGGGACAGTTCTGGTGTCTCCATCTAGCAAAGCATGGGAAATGCAGGACAAATATCAGCTATTACTTTTAAAAGTTCTTAGCTTTATAGAAAAAGATACTGATTCATCAAAGATGGAATCCATTTAGAAACACACAGATAGAAAATACAAATGGAAAATGCACAGGCTTTAGGCAGGCCCAGGTTTAAATATCAAATGTGAATTTAGAGCAAGTTCCTTAAAGGAAACTGAAACTCAGAGAGGATATTTGTACATAAAAAGCAAATTAGATATAACGTTTGCAAAGTAATTAGCACAAAGTGTGGCGCATAGCATGGTGGTAAGGAACTTGGCTCTGGGGTTAGACTCAATTCAGTTCAGTTCAGTCGCTCAGTCATGTCCTACTCTTTGTGAACCCATGAATCGCAGCACGCCAGGCCCCCCTGTCCATCACCAACTCCCGGAGTTCACTCAGACTCACGTCCATCAATCAGTGATGCCATCCAGCCATCTCATCCTATTCGTCCCCTTCTCCTCCTGCCCCCTATCCCTCCCAGCATCAGAGTCTTTTCCAATGAGTCAACTCTTCGCATGAGGTGGCCAAAGTACTGGAGTTTCAGCTTCAGCATCATTCCTTCCAAAGAAATCCCAGGGTTGATCTCCTTCAGAATGGACTGGTTGGATCTCCTTGCAGTCCAAGGGACTCTCAAGAGTCTTCTCCAACACCACAGTTCAAAAGCATCAATTCTTCAGCGCTCAGCCCTCTTTACAGTCCAACTCTCTGCTTGTGCTCAAATCCCCTTTTAAGGGGAGTTCTGCCTTTTAAGGTTTTTAAAACTGGATGCAGCAAGTTATATAAGTTGCCAGCATGTCCATCTATATTGGCACATACTTCACAGGGCTGTTGGTAAGATTAAGTGCAGTTAATACACATAAATTGCTTAAAACAGTACCTGGAAGTACCTTGAAGATAGATATTATAATTACCTTTGTTTTTCCACCTATGAATGTAATATAGCTCTGGTATTAAGCAGATTAACTTATTTTATGCAGTGTTTCCTATTATTTTACATAAAACGATTATACGAAGATATTTATTGACTGGTTTGTAGCTGATTTACAATATTGTGTTAGTTTCAGGTTTACAGCAAAGATATTCAGTTATATAAACATGTAGTGAAAGTCTCTCAGTTTCGTCTGACTCTTTGCAACCCCATGGACTATAGCTGGTCAGGCTCCTCTGTTCATGGAATTTTCCAGGCCAGAATACTGGAGTGGGTAGGCGTTCCCTTCTCCAGGGATCTTCCTAACCCAGGGGTTGAACCCAGGTCTCCCATATTGCAGGCAGATTTTTTACTGCCTGAGTCACCAGGGAAGCCCATATATATAGGTATATATCTATATTCTTTTTTGATCCCATTATGGTTTATTGTAAGATATTGAATATAGATCCCTCTGCTACAAATCCTTGTTGTTTATCTATTTCATATATAGTAGTATGCATCTGTTAATTCTATACTCACAATTTATCCCTCCCCTGCCTCCCCTTTGATAACCATAAGTTTATTTTCTGTGTCTGTTTCTGTTTTGGAAGTAAGTTCATTTGTATTACTTTCTAGATTCCACATATAAGTGATATAATATTTGTCTTTCTCTGTCTGATTTCATTTAGTATGATAAACTCTAGGTCCATCCATGTTGCTGCAAATGGCATTATTGCATTCTTTTTTATGGCTGAGTAATATGCATCACATGTGTCTATATATACCACAACTTCTTTATCCTTTCATCTGTTGATGGACACTTAGATTGCTTCTATGTCTTGGTTATTATAAATAATGCCACTATGAACATGGGGGGTGTGTGTATCTGTTTGAATTAGAACTTTTGTCTTCTCTGGATATATGCCCAGAGCTGAGATTGCTGGATCATATGGCAACTCTACTTTTAGTTTTTGAAGGAACCTCCGTACTATTTCCCATGGTGGCTGCACCAATTTACATTCCCACCAACAGTGTAGGAGGGTGCCCTTTTATGAATATATATATCATCAATAGTATAATCAACATGATTGTGATTAACTGAGCTCTTACTATGTTCTGATACCATGCTAGTTACTTTATGTATTATTGTATTTAATTGTTACTATGAACTCCAATACTTTGGCCACCTCATGTGAAGAGCTGACTCATTGGAAAAGACTCTGATGCTGGGAAGGATTAGGGGCAGGAGGAGAAGGGGATGACAGAGGATGAGATGGCTGGATGGCATCACTGACTCGATGAACATGAGTTTGAGTAAACTCCGGGAGTTAGTGATGGACAGGGAGGCCTAGCATGCTGTGATTCATGGGGTCGCAAAGAGTCGGACATGACTGAGCGACTGAACTGAACTGAACTGCACTGATAAACATATGAGGTAAATAATATCTTTATCCTCATTTTTACTGATAGTAGCAATTCAGGGTTTTTTCCCATGTAGAGTCAAGGCTATGGTTTTTCCAGTAGTCATGTATGGATGTGAGAGTTGGACTATAAAGAAAGCTGAGCACCGAAAATTGTTGCTTTTGAACTGTGGTGTTGGAGAAGACTCTTGAGAGTCCCTTGGACTGTAAGGAGATCCAACCAGTCCATCCTAAAGGAGATTAGTCCTGGGTGTTCATTGAAGGGTTTGATGTTGAAGCTGAAACTCCAATACTTTGGCAACCTGATGTGGAGAGCTGACTCATTTGAAAAGACCCTGGTGCTGGTAAAGATTGAGAGCAGGAGGAGAAGGGGATGACAGAGGATGAGATGGTTGGATGGTAACACCGACACAGTGGACATGGGTTTCAGTGGACTCCGGGAGTTGGTGATGGACAGGGAGGCCTGGCGTGGTGTGGTTTGTGGAGTCGCAAAGAGTTGGACATGACTGAGCGACTGGTACGAGAACCATTATTTGTTCCAATTGGTACTCATTTTAAATTTAAAATGTGCTTTGGGTCTACGATACCCGTTTCCCACTCCCACGAGGAGACAATGAAAGACTGCAGCCAGTGTGGAGATTCCTTTAAAAATTGCAAACAGAACTACCTTATGACCCAGCAATACCACTGCTGGGCATACACACCGAGGAAACCAGAATTGAAAGAGACACGTGTACCCCAATGTTTATTATAGCCAGGACATGGAAACAACCTAGATGTCCATCAGCAGGTGAATGGATAAGAAAGTTGTGGTACATATACACAATGGAGTATTACTCAGACATTAAAAAGAATACATTTGAATCAGTTCTAATGAGGTGGATGAAACTGGAGCTGATTATACAGAGTGAAGTAAGCCAGAAAGAAAAACACCAGTACAGTATACTAACACATATATATGGAATTTAGAAAGATGGTAATGATAACCCTGTATGTGAGACAGCAAAAGAGACACAGATGTATAGAACGGACTTTTGGACTTTGAGGGAGAGGGAGAGGGTGGGATGATTTGGGAGAATGGCATTGAAACATGTATACTGTCATGTAAGAAACGAATCGCCAGTCTATATTCGATACAGGATACAGGATGCTTGGGGCTGGTGCACGGGGATGATCCAGAGAGATGATATGGGGTGGGAGGTAGGAGGGGGGTTCAGGATTGGGAACTCATGTACACCCGTGGCAGATTCATGTCAATGTATGGCAAAAGCAATACAATATTGTAAAGTAAAATAAAGTAAAAATAAAAATTAAAAAAAAGAGACTTCAGCCAAGAGCAGCAGAAGGGAACACACAGTCAAAACATGAGCGACAGGACCCAAGGCACAGCACCAGCAGGGTCTTCTTCCCGAGTCTAATGGTCCACTGAGAGGCTGCCCAAAGGGGAGCAAGCTCGTGGAAGGTGAAGATTAAATGTGCAACCTCAGCACGATGCACACATACCAAAAAAAAACAAAAAAACAAAAAACCAACAACCAACAACAACCCCCAGCCCTCAAAACAAAACCCCCACAACCACCCTTATTAGTCCAGGGCAACGGTCTCACAGTGGCCAACAGCACAATGAGAGTGGGACTCTGCCAGATGAGAAGAAACCTCTTGCCAGTCACTTTTCTCTTCCTGTCCTAGCCTCTCAAAAAATAGTCTGGAACACAAGTTCTATCCCCAAGAAAAAGAATCAGATTCAGAAAATATTTCCAAAAGGCTCCAAAGCAAAACAAAAACAAAACACAAACACTTGTGGCTACAGGGCCTGGTAGCAAGAGGGGCAGGAATCTACGTATAGAAATGTACTTAAAATCCAAGTCGAGAAAGTTGTTTTAAGTTTCAGTGCTCCAGTGAGCTCCCTGTTTTTATACTGTCACTCCACAGAAGTGGGCCCACCTAGGGTGCGCAGGAAGCAGCAGCTTTGATCCTGATGTGGCTGGCTCTAAATGCTCCCACAGCAGGCCTTTTCCTCCCCAATTCTCTCCTTTCCGTTTTGAAAAAGCCCTACTTTGTCTTCACGTCCAAAAGCTAGTTGGTTTTGGTTTGTTTCTTTGGAATCATCAATGAAAGAAGCAACTTTTTCCTGTTGTTTTGACTCATGCCTATCTGAGCAGTTATTCCTTTTGACAGTTCAGTTGCACACAGGCTGACATGGTCAAATGGACTTATGAATGCATGCATATGGACCACATATTGCTGCCAAAATGGAATGTGGGAATATGCTATGCACCTCAGGTTGAGAAATGACCAAGAAATCAAGATCTAAAGGGTGATACATTATATATATATATATATATATATATATATATATATATATATATATATATATAAATGCTATTATGGATAAAACCTTGTTTAGTGATAAGAAATTGCTTTGTTTAAATATGAATATTATAGTCTGCTTCATATGGTTAGGAAATAATAGCCTTTCTGAAAAGCAGGTGCTTTTCTACTACAGCTTCACGTCCTGGGCCTCATCTTCCGAAAAGTCAGACATAGAACTCTCCAAAAAGCTGCCTCTGGTGCCCTCTTCCTGCTCTTTCAGTGCCCCCTCCATTGCATATTTCTGGATGCACTCTTTAATTTTCTGCTTGTATTCTTCCGGTAGATGGAGGTACGTAGCTGCAGCATCACCATTGAGAGGATCTATGAGGTTGCAGTAGGCCAACAACTGGGGTAGGAAGGACTCAAATATATTGGTAAGATCATAAAGAGCTGTCCAAGTTGATTAATTATATCTGGACACACAGTTTCTGATGCTTCATCAATGTTGGATGGAAATTTTTTCATGAATCCTATAGAAGGTGATTAAAAAGGATGTTTATCAGGAAGACCCACTCTAACTTTCCATACTCCGCCTTCATGTGGTGTTCCTTGTGGTCCATAAAACGACCCTACAAATTAATTGAGTCCTCCTAGGATGGTAACCTCATGCTTACTCTCAATGCTCTTGCTTTTAAATCCTGAGACTATTGTCCTCCTGTCTCAGACATGTACAATTTTAAAGCACCTCTGCTTTCTTTTGTCAGAAAGGAGGAAGGTGGGGAAAGAACAGAAGGCCAGTGTATCTTTGCCTTTCTTCATCTTCTACTTGCAATTCAGGTTTAATCCTCAAAAAAACAGCAAACCAAATCCATCAACATATTTAAAAAGTTATACACCATGACCAAATGGGATTAATATCTGAAAAATCAATGAATATAAGCCTCATATGAATAGAATACTGGACAAAACATTATGGTCATCTCAAAAGACACAGGAAAAACATGTGACAAAATTCAACATTCATTTATGATTAAAAACTCTCAACAAACTTGAAACAAAAGGGAGCTTCCTCAATCTGACAAAGGGTATCTGCAATAAAACCTACAGTGAATATTATACTTGATAGGGAAAGACTGAATACTTCCCTCTAAGATCAGAAACAAGGCAGGAACACCTCCTTTCACTTCTATTCAATATAGTACTGAAGATTCTAGCCAGTGAAAGGAATGAAAGATGGGAGAGAGGGAAGGAAGGATAAAGGAAGCAGAGAAAGGAGGAAAGAATATTAGAAGGGAAGAAGTGAAACTTCCTTTAATTACAGACAACGTGATTCTGCATACAGAAAGTCATAAGGGAATTACACACAAAATAAACAAGATAGCAAGGTTTCAGGATACCAGGCCAATATACAAAAATCAACTGTATTTTTCTATTAAGCAGTGAGCAAAGTGGAAGTAAAATTAAGAATACAACTGCATTCAGAAAAGTTCAAAAATAATAAAATACTTAGGAGTAAATTTAGCAAAGAGGAGCAAGACGTGCATGGGAAATCACAAAACTTCACTTAGGGAAATTAAAGGTTTAAATAACTAGAGAAACATTCCATGTTCATAGATTAAAAGACTCAAATATTGTTGACATGTCAGTTATACTCAAATTTATATCTAAAGTCAGCGCAATTCCTATCGAATTCCCAGCAGGCTTTTTGCTTTTGAATGAATGGACATGTATCTCTTAAATTTATAAAGAAATTTAAAATACCTAGAATAGCCAAAATAATTTTGAAGAAAAAAATCAGAGGACTTTTACTTTCCAATTTATAGATGTACTATAAATGTATAGTTATCAACACAGTTTGGTACTGGCATTAGGAGAGAGGTATAGGTCAATGGAACAGAACTAAGAGCTCAGAAATATATCTTTACAGTCAATTGATTTTTGACTGAGATGCCAGGAAAAGACCACTGGTTAACAAAATGGTGCTGAGACAATTAGATATTCACATCCAAAAATGATGAGCTTAAAACCACACCATACATAACAATAATGCAAATAGATCACCAATGTCCCTTGGACTGCAAAGAGATCCAACCAGTCCATTCTAAAGGAGATCAGTCCTGAGTGTTCATTGGAAGGACTGATGCTAAAGCTGAAACTTCAATACTTTGGCCACCTCATGCGAAAAGTTGATTCATTGGAAAAGACCCCGATGCTGGGAGAGACTGGAGGCAGGAGGAGAAGGAAGCAACAGAGGATGAGATGGCTGGATGGCATCACCGACTCGATGGACATGGGTTTGGGTAGACTCCGGGAGTTGGTGATGGACAGGGAGGCCTGGCGTGCTGCGATTCCTGGGGTCGCAAAGAGTCGGACACAACTGTGCGACTGATCTGAACTGAACTGAGTATTGGGTTGGCCAAATTTTGTTCAGGTTTTTTCATAAGATATTATAGACAAACAGATTTTTGAATTTGCCATGACAACACTGATATTCATAAAAGTCAGATTTCAACAGTTTATAAATAATTATGCCCAGTTTTTTAGGGGTGTGTGTGTATGTATGTGTGTTTGTGTTTGAACGGAAATGCCACAGCATGCACAACAAGCTGAAAGAAAGGTTACTCGCTAGGGTACCATGGGAACTAAATTGAGAAAAGAATCTAAATTCGCTTTGGTATTGTTTAAGAGGGAGAGAATTTACATACCTAGTGTGTCAGAGTGACAAGACTTTGATCAAGGCTTGATGCAAGCCACTGTCAGTGAGAATGTGGAGAACTGGGCACTCTTGTGTTCAGGAGGGAAGGTAGTTTGGTAAGAGTGCCTTTGAGGATAATTTGGAAACACCTCTTAAAAAAACATATGGTATTTGACCCTATAATTTCACTGCTGGAAAATTTCACGATAGACACACTTGAAAAATTACACCAAGATGTAAGGATACACAGGACATTATATAAAATAAAAAACAATTTGCATGCCCATTAATAGGAAAGCATATGAATAAATTATAGTATATTCATGTTACTGATTATACAGCAACTTTTGAAAAATGAGGCAAATCTATATTCTGATAGGAAAAGATTTTCAAAACATACCATGATGGGAAGATGCATTACAGTACATGGATGCTCAGTGTATATAAAAGTATATAGTAAAAAAAAAAGGCTATACAAACACAAAAGGAAAAGGAACATTTACACACATATGCTGGTATATGCATAAAATCTTTTTGAAAATAAGGTAACGAGGTATCTAAATAGTAAGATTATATCATTTTATTTTTATATTTAGAAGGCCTAATAAACTCAACAAAAATATTTCTACCTTGATATGCCTAATATATTCTGTCTTCTTGCAACCAGAAGTAAATAAGCCCCAGAAATCTAGTACACAGTACAGTGAGTATAGAAAATAGTATTGTATGCTAATCAATAAACTTGCTAAGAGATTAGAACTTAGTGATTTCAATCACTGATAAAGGAGACCATTATGTGACAGACAGAAGTGCTGATTATCACGACAGCAACCATATTACAATACACAAATGTGCCAAGTTAACATGCGGTACACTTAGTATTGCACAGTGTTCGGTGTCAAATATATTTCAATTAACAAAAGAAAAAATCATTTATGTTATCTTGGCTCATCAGGAAAGGAACTAACACAGACCTGTCAGCTTCTAATCTATATTAATGATCTAGAAGTTTTCATCAAATACTCAGTGTTCACAAATCACTGATTATTCTATAAATGTCTGCTTTTAGAAAGAATCTTTTATAGAATATTTGGGTCCTTAAAAAGGATTCAGACAAGGTCCATACTTTGTCCTTGGTTTATGTGCCCTTGAAACCTGTGTTTATTCTCAAGCTTTCTTATCCAAACTCTTCTTTTCTTTCATTCCTAGTAATTTTTTATTGAAGAAATTAAATAATTTTTGCTGAAACAGTTGCAAAGTCTGAATTTTGCTGTTTGCATTTCTGGCATGTCTGTCTCTGTTTCACATCTCTGCATTTTGCAAAAATTGGTGATTAGATCTTAAGGTTTGCCAGATTCAGGTTTGACTGGGCAGGGTTGCTGGGTGGGGTGGGGCAAGACTACTTCACCGGTGGAGGTGTGTACTTAGATCAGGAGGTATATAATTAATAAGTCTATCTTCTCATGGTGTTATCAGTCACTAATCACCTGAATGCCTAGATCCAAAGATTCCTTGGAGGTTGTAATATTCGAGTTCTATCATTTCTCCTTTTTATTTTAGCTAGAGTACTTTTATAAAGAGAAACAGGCTTTCATCTCATCAATTATTTGGTTACTTAAGGTATGGTTCATATAGGAAAGGTAAAACAAAGGCTGAGGTCTTTTATTTATCACGTTTCAAAATGACTTTTTGGTTTCCTAGCATCCTCCCAAAGCAATCAGTAAGTTTTTTTTAATCATAATGAAATCATGGGTGTGATGTTATCACTCTTAAAACTGATGTCTGTTTTTTGGCCTTTGGAACGTAGCCAGGTTGCATCATGTGTTTATTTTGAAATAACCCTCGTAGGTTTTGATAGCTATAAATCTATCAGAAGACTTTCTGATATGAAAAGATATTCATGGTGATTTTGTACATTTCCTCCTCCAGATTGAGTGACAAAACTGTTTGCTGCAATTGAGTTGTCATTACTACTAGGTCTTTTCAATGGGCAGAGCTAGGAATAGATATAAATACTTGATATAAAGTATTATATATAATTGTGTGTGTATATATTGGAGAAGGCAATGGCAATCCACTCCAGTGTTCTTGCCTGGAGAATCCCAGGGATAGGGGAGCCTGGTGGGCTGCCATCTATGGGGTCGCACAGAGTCAGACACGACTGAAGTGACTTAGCTATAGCTATATATATATGATTCTCAGGTAGCACAAGTGATTAAAAAAAACAAAGCCTACCTGCCAATGCAGGAGACCTAAGAGACTTGGGTTTGATCCCTGGTTTGGGAAGGTCCCCCTAGAGGAGGGCATGGCAAATCACTCCAGTATTCTTCCCTGGAGAATCCCATGGACAGAGGAGCCTGGTGGGCTACGTCCATAGGCTCACAAAGAGTTGGACATGACTGAAGAAACTTAGCATGCATGCATGCATAATATATATATGTTACCATAAAAATAATTGAAGGTAAATGTGCCATAAGTTTATAGTGACATTTTCAATTTATATTCAAGACTATAGCAACTCTTAATCTCATCAGTATTATAGCAGTAACTCCCTTCTTCCATACTGAAAATCCTGATTCTCAAAGATTTTGAGATCTCTCAAGGTTTTAACATATTACCCACCATGCTGTTTGCTTTATCCCATAATATATGTAAAACACTTTCAGAATAGAATATCAATGTTACCTTCAACAATACCATTACTGAAAACACTTTAAGCAATTGCTATTCTTTTTTGTCATTACAGCATAATTACACTAAAAGTCACTGTAAGTCCCTTGAAATAGTACATTTCTGTGTGGTTATACGGCAAAACCAGATGGAGGCTTGGGTTCATTTGTTTCACTATACATTCCATTTGAAGGGATTGTTTTTAAATTTTCACTTTGTTTTATAGTTATATAAAATATTTATGTATTTTATGAAGTCAAAGTCAAGTCTGTAAAACCAGGTATATTGAGAAAAAGCCAATATACCTCTCCATTTTAATACCTCCATTCATTTATTAATAACTTCTAAAAATATTTTTTGATTGTGGTAAAAGACATGTAACATAAGATTTACCATAAGTGTATAATTTAGTGACATTAAATATATTCACAATGTTGTGTAATCATCACCATGACCTATTTCCAGAATTTTCTCTTCACCCTGAACAAGAATTCTACCCATTAAAAGATATGTTGCAATTCTCCCTCTCCCAATCCCTGGTAACCTCTGTTTCTACGTGTATGTATTTGTCTATTTTAGGTATCTCTTGTAAGTGAAATTTTGTATCAGGCTTATTTCATAAGCCTTAGCATAATGTTTTCAAGGTTTATTCATGTAGTATCTATCAGAATTTCACCCCTTTTTAGGCTGAATAATATCCTGCTGTATGTATATACCACAATTTGTTTTTCCATTCATCTGTTGACAAACATTTGGGTTGTTTCTACCTTTTGATGACTGCGAAAAGTGCCACTGTGAATATTGGTGTACAAGTATCTGAGTCCCTTTCAAATATTTTAGCGTATTCTTAGGATAGCATATTCACTAGATTGCATGGTAATTCTATGTTTAACTTTTTAAGAAGTGAAAGTGATAGTTGCTCAGACTCCTTGTGACCCTATGGACTGTAGCCCTCCAGGCTCCTCTGTCCGTGGAATTCTCAAGGTAAGAATACTGAAACGAGTAGCCATTCGCTTCTCCAGGGCATCTTCCTGACCCAGGGATTGAACCCCAGTCTCCTGCATTACAGGCAGATTCTTTACCATCTGAGATAGCAGGGAAGCCCTTTTGAAGGACCTGCCAAACCACTTTTCGCAGTGACTGCAATGTTACATTCCCACAGCAATGCACACTGGTTCTAATTACTTCTTATCTTGCCAACACTTTTTACATTCCAATTTTTAAGTAGTAGCCATTCTAATTGGTGTGAAGTGGTATATCACTGTGGTTTTGATTTGCATCTCCCTAATGCCTAGTGATGTTGAACATCTTTTCATGCGCATATCTTCTTTGTCAAAATGCTATTCTATTCTAACCTTTTGTCCATTTTCCAATTGTTTTATCTCTCTTTGTATTATTGAGTTGTAAGAATCCTTTACATATTTTAGATGCAAGTCCCTTATCAGATATACGATTTGCAAATATTTTTCCCACTTTTAACTTTCTTGATGATGTCTTTGAACAACAAAAGTTTTAAATTTTGATGGTGTCCAATTTATCTGTATTTTTCTTTTATTAGTTGCGCTTTTGGTGTCATATCTAAAAAACTATTGCCTAATCCAAGATAACAAAGATCTACTCCAATTTTTTAGAATAATAATTTTTATGGTTTTTGTTCTTTAGGTTCACTACCTATTTTGAGTTCATTTTTGTTAGTGTGAAGTAGGGGTTCTTTGCATTTGAATATCACATTGTCCCAGCACCATTTGTTGAAAAGACTGTTTGTCCATTGAATTTTCTTGGCTCCCTGATAAATGAAGGGTTTGTTTTTAGACTCTCAACTCAGTTTTATGTTTATCATTATGCGCCTTCTACACTGTCTTGACTACTGCAGCTTTGGATTAAGTTTTGAAATCATGTGTGAGCCCTCCAACTTTGTTCTTTTGAGACTGTTTTAGCTATTCCTTTGAATTTCTTGAGTTTCAGACCCCTTGAAGTTGCATATGAGTTTTAAGATCAGCTTGCCATTTTTTTTTCCCAAAGAATCTAGCTGAGATTTTGATAAGGATATAGACAGAGTCTGTAGATCAATTTGAGGTCACACTGCTTTTTCCACTTAAAGGTATATACTAGCCAACGGACCTTAATAGTATATGGAGATACTTCTCATTCCCTTTCTCAGCTGTGTACTGCTGCATTTTAAGGATATTACTTGTTTACTCAACCTGTTTCCTACTGAAGGACATTTGGGTTCTTTCCAGCCTTTTGCTATTACTGATACAATAGTGAAAAGCTCTTTGCATCTTGCTTTTTGTATTTTGGCCGGAACTACTTTGGGGTAGATTCCTAGAAGTGAGTTTGCTAAGATAAAGTTTATTAAAACAAAGGGTAAAGGCATATGTAATTTTAGACTCTGAATTGCCAAATTTATCTCTATAGAGGGTGTATCATTTTTCATTCCCACAAAGCATTTATGAGAGTACCTATTCCCCACATTCCCTTTCTAGAATATGTTGTCCAGTTTTCTTCAGGAAAACCCAGCAGTAGAGTTAAGATTTGAAATTTATAAAATGCTTTTTCTCTGTCTCATAAGTAGCCTTACAATATTCTCCAAGGAAAAAACACCTTAAATGCCTTCATCAAAACACACATAGATGACCTCATCCACTCTTGTATATCTTACATGTACAGTATATCCAGGTTCAAAATGCACATATCTAGGGGCTTCCTTGGAGAAGGAAATGGCAACCCACTCCAGTATTCTTGCCTGGAGAATCCCAGGGACAGAGGAGCCTGGTGGGCTGCCGTCTATAGGGTCGCACAGAGTTGGACACAACTGAAGCGACTTAGCATCAGCAGCAACAGGGACTTCCTGGTGGTCCAGTGGTTAAGACTCTGCCTCCCAATGCAGGGTGCATGTATTCAATCCCTATTGGGGAACCATGGTCCCACATGCTGTAGGGTATGACCAAAAATTAGAAAAAAAATAACATATATCTAAAATTTATAAACATGGAAAATTTAGAATTTACATAGATCTTTTTGGAAGTCCATAGAATGAATGTGAGGACTACCATGTAATAGTTATGATAAATGTTCATTAAAACTTCCTTTTTCACCAGAGGAAACTTTTATGTACATCTCAGGAGACATAGCTTCACTCCCTGGTGGCTCAGCTGGTAAAGAATCCACCTGCAATGCAGGAGACCTGGGTTTGATCCCTGGGTTGAGAAGATCCCCTAGGGGAGGGCATAGCAACCAACTCCAATATTATTGCCTAGAGAATCCCCATGGACAGAGGAGCCTGGCGGGCTACAGTCCACAGCGTTGCAAAGAGTCGGACATGACTGAGTGACTAAGCACAGCATAACACAGAAGACATAAAGACTCAGATTTCATTTATCCTCTACTTTAGTCTTTCCTAACTTCTTCCCACCAAATATAAATAAGATGTTAATCCTCTTTGTACTTTCAGAGCACCCAGTCATTTCTCTGTTACAGAACACTCCAAAAACCTAGCTAAAGATGCTTGCTTTGTATTGTACTGTAACCATTTGTTTTTTTGACCTGAATTCCTCATTTTGAACACTGAAGAATTTATGCTTTCCTCATTCCATCCATCCACAACCTCAGCATCCAAATAGCTTGGTACAGGATGAACACTTGTTTATTCAATGACCATTTTACACCTAATTATTATATGTTTATTATACAAGGTGCTGAGGCTAAAAGAGTAAATCAAGGATCATGGTTTCCTTCTTCTTAAATCTAATCATCTACAAAACAAATATTTGCACAAATACCTAGTTATAAAACATGATAAGGGCTGTGAAGGAAAAGTATAGGATACTGTACTAGAAACTGACAGAAGGACCTGACTTTGATTACAAGGACTCATAAAAGCCTCGGAGATAGTAATATACATACTTACTTGCCTGATTCAAACCATAAACTATAGCCTCTGAGAAAATGAACCAAAATCCATAATTTACCTAATGACAAAGATTGTGGATGAATTTTAAACACCACACCTAAGACACTGCAGATTATTTTCCTGACATCGTGATGTAGTAGCTGATTTTCCTCCAGCTTTGACCTCTCTCTGGAAAGAGCTTTAAATGTTATTCTGTGATCCATCAGCTCATCTGGACTGGCTCTGGAGATGTTATTTATGAAGTTTCTCTGGGGAAAATATGACTATTATTATCTTCTACAGAATCTCCTGAGATAGTATCTCAGAGATTACTCTAGCCAGTAAACAAGCAAAGGGGAATAACAACATCTCGTGCCCTCCCCCATGTAAAAGGAAAAGCTAAGACCCATGCTCAGATGATAATAGGGAAGCATTAAATTATATTCTTACCCATAGAATTTTTCAGGGGTCCGGAGAAAAAATATCAGAAGTTAACACTTTTTGTGCTTTGGGATAATTATAGACTGCTTGCAGAGAGACATTATAAGTGGGATGAATTCGGGTCACTGATGGGTCACCAATTACCACCTGTGATTCAAAAAGTGGCTGGACAGGCCCTGACAGGGCTGAGAGGGTTCCAGGATATGCTGAGTCATGTATTTTGATTGATTTCTCCAGTGGATGAAGTGGAGAGGAAAAAAGTTCATCCGGCACCTGCTATTGTTTATTCCTTTGCCTCTTTAGCTAGAAAAGCAATTTATGTCCTTACTGACCTAGCTGCCTCAAAATTCCAGGGCTAGAAGAGGACGTCCCAGCCCTGCTACCAAATACAGAGATCCTTACTTTGTCCTCCACGCCCTTCTCATTTTTAATGCATCCCATTTCCCTTCACCTGACTAGTGTTTACAGTCAAACTAGACCAACATTCAGAAATGTTTTGATCTCATGCGGCTTTCCATCCATCTCCAGTTTCGATATCCAGCACTTGGAACTCTATCAGGGAAGCAGGAGCAGGCATATTTTTTTTCTTTTTTTAATGTCAAATTGGAATATATCAAGTTACAAATGGTGATTTGGTTTCACTAACATTATAACTCATCATGTTAAAAGACTCTTGAAAAATTTTTAATTGATTGTGTAGTCTTGTGTAATTTTTTAAACTTCAATTCCAGAGTTTTGAAAGTAATGATATATGTATAAGTAACATTAAAATAAAATATAAGTTAACACTAAGTGTCTTAAAGAATTTGGGAGTGGGATTTAGAATCTAGACTTGGCATGACTTTCTGGTTTTGTTGTTTGGCAAGGAATCAAACCTCTCATCTTCAGTTTACTTATCTTTATAAGGGGACAAATACTATTTTTAATGTATAGGAACTAGTATTTGAAAATACATGAGATCATACATGTAATATTTCAGCATAACACCTCAAAAATAAACTCTCAAAAATATGAACTGTCTTCAGTTCAGTTGCTCAGTTGTGTCCAACTCTTTGCAACCCCATGGACTGCAGCACGCCAGGCCTCCCTGTCTATCACCAACTCCTGGAGCTTCTCAAACTCATGTCCACGGAGTCAGTGATGCTATCCAATTATCTCATTCTCTATTGTCCCCTTCTCCTCCTGCCTTCAATCTTTCCTAGCATCAGAGTCTTTTCCAATAAGTCAGTTCTTCACATCAGGTGGCCAAAGTATTGGAGTTTCTGCTTCAGCATCAGTCCTTCCAATCAATATTCAGGGTTGATTTCCTTTAGGATTGACTGGCTTAATCTCCTTGCAGTCCAAGGGACTCTCAAGAGTCTTCTCCAACACCACAGTTCAAAAGCATCAATTCTTCGGTGCTCAGCTTTCTTTATAGTCCAACTCTCATATTCATACATGACTACTGGAAAAACCATAGCTTTGACTAGACGGACCTTTGTTGACAAAGTAATGTCTCTGCTTTTTAATGTGCTGTCTAGGCTGTATGAAAAGTATGAAAAGCAAAAAGATATAAACTGTCTTAGGTTTCATGTATGATTTCCTCAAGTTTCCTCCAAGAGTCTATATCTTGAGTCTACCTCTTCAAAATACATTTTTCAATTTTTTAAATTCTGTCATAGTGAGGATACCTCTCCCAACTAAACTTAAACACATCTATACGCTTTAAAACAGCAGCAAAAACCCAACAAATATCCATTAAGTGAACTCTAAGGAGAAAAACAAACAGTGCTGACTGGATTTACTTTACATTTATAACCACAAGTCTGAAATAGATATTTAGAAAGTGATGCTCTTGAACTGTGGTGTTGGAGAAGACTCTTGAGAGTCCCTTGGACTGCAAGGAGATCCAACCAGTCCATTCTAAAGGAGATCAGCCAACCCAGGGATCGAACCCAGGTCTCCCGCATTGCAGGTGGATTCTTTATCACTGAGCCACAAAGGAAGCCCATTGTGATAATGGATATCTACAAATCCATAGTTATCATATGAAATCTTGAAATCCTGAAAACCTTCCCTGTGAAATCAGGACAAACACATAAGGGTGTGCACTATGCTCTGCATTTTTCTCAATACAATTGCAATGGGCATGAAAGTAAACGGTAAGAAGGTTGGAAAGGAAGAACTAAAACTGTCATTGTTAGTTAATGACATGATTATAAACTTTGAAGATCCAAAAGTATCAACAGGCCTACTGGTAGAATGAATAAGAGAATTTAACAAGGTCACTGGACACAAAGTCAATATTGAAAGTCAATTGTATTTTGGTAAACAAGCAACAAACTACTAGAAAATTTAATTTTGATAATTACTGTTTGTAGTCATGTAAAAAACATTAAATCCCTTGAGTAGGAAATAGCAACCCGCTCTAGTATTCTTGCCTGGAAAATTCCATGGATTGTAGAGCCTGGCTGGCTGCAATCCCTGGAGTCACAGAGTCAGACATGACCGAGTGACTAAGCACGCACACAAAACACATCAAATACCTAGAAATAAATCTAAAGACAAATAAGCTAGAACTCTAAGCTAAAAACTGAAACTAAAAATAGAAATTAAGGGATATCTTAAATATAGGTATATGTGTGTGTGTATTTGATAAACTGGAAGGTTTAATAGTTTAAATATATGTTAATTCTCCCTGAACTAATCCATAAATTCAATGTAACCCAATATAAATACCAGCAGCTTTAAAATACAAATTGAAAAGCCAACACAGATTTGGAAAGGGCCAACCATAATCAAATTAATCAAGAATAAGAATTATGTTACTGAATTCTTTTACCAGTCTGAAGCTATAGTACTCAGGGTGGTGTGAATAATACGTCAAGGTACACAAACAGATCAATAAAACAAAGCCTAGAAACCCACACATATGTAATGACTTGACTAATAACAAATGTGTCACTATGATGCAGGAAGGAAAGTGAAAAAGCTTCAATAAATGATGTAGGGTTAATTAGATATCCATATGGGGGAAAAATGAATCTTGATCCTGGGTTACAGATGTAAGCATAAAAGCTAAAACAACAAAGCTTCTAGGGAACAGGAGATATTTTCACATTGGTATGGGCAAAGATTTCCTAAATATGATATAGAAAGCACTGCCTATAAAGGAAAAGACTGATAAATTATACCATATTTAAATTCAAGCTTTAATGAAAAGATAAGTCACAGACTGGGCAAATAATTTACATCCTCAATAGGACTTACTTACAGAATATATCCAACCCTGGTGGCTCAGTGATAAAAGAATTGCCTGCATCACAGGAGACATGGGTTGGATCCCAGAGTTGGGAAGATGCCCGGGAGCAGGAAATGGCAACCAACTCCAGCATTCTTGTCTGGGAAATCCCATGTACAGAGGAGTCTGGTGGGCTACAGTTCTGGGGTCTCAAAGAGCTGGACACAACTTAGCAACTAAACTGCCAACCACAGAGTATATAAATAACTTCTATAGATCAATGAGAAAAAGAGGCAGAAAACCATAGAAAGATGGACAAAACACTCAAGCACTTAAAAAAAAAAAAGGGTTCCCAATGGCCAATAAGCATATAAAAATGTGCCCAAACTCTAGGTCACTAGGAAAATTCAATCTAAAGCCAACCTGAATTCTTACATCTTGCTGATGTGAATATAAATTGGTACTTCTTTGGAAAACTGCCAGGTAAACATACATAAATCTTAGGATCCACTGATTTAATTCCTCGGTTTATGCCCCCCAATATGAGTACTTTTGTTTACCAAAAGATACAGACAAGCATACTTATAGCAGAACTATTTGTAAAAGTTTCAAACTGGAAACAACCCAAACATCCATCGACAATAAAATAAAATAAACACTACTATATACTATATATAAAACAGATAACAAGGACCTACTGTATAACATAGGGAACTATACTCAATAATTTGTAATAACACATATACGCAGGAATCACTGTGATGCACACCTGAAATTAACACACTGAATCGATTACACTTCAATTTTTAAACATTGTTTTGCATAATAATTTTTAAGGTGTACAGATAAATCATGGTATATTCATATAATGGACTATAATAGAGAAATGGCAATATACTTGCTACTTGTGACAACATGGGTTAATCTCAAAACACAACAAAACCAATTTGTACTCCACCCTCCAAAAAGAAAATTACACAGTCCCATGTTCTCATCAAGTTACTCCCTTCAGTCTTTTGTCTAAACTTTTGAAGTTGGCTCTTATCAAGGTCACAATATGCGTATCTTCCCAAGTCAGTGGGCAGTTGTTTCCTCTTTCCTGACTTCTCTGCAGCACTCGCAATGGCTTATACGCCTTCTTTTCTGAAGCACTTAGTGTCCTTGACTCTGGGTTGCCAGTCTCCTGATTTATTCCTCTCTTGTTGGCTAGGTTCTTGGCAATTCCTTCTTTTCTAGTTCCCTGAGTCTTTCTCCTCTATCGGAACTATTAAATGTTCTAGATCTTAAATCTTCAGCCTTTTTCTTCTATCTAATTACTCTCCAGTGGTGCTTTCTTCAAATCCCTGGTGTAAGTAGCACCTATAAGCCAATGATTCCCATATTAGTATTTTGTGGGGCTTTTCCTTGGAGTCTGGATTTCTTTTCTGAGCTCCAGACTCATCATCTATTCAATAGCTCTATCTGGGTACCTGAGATGCAGCTCAAAACTAACACAGGGAAGAGAGAGTTTATTTTGACAATGAACCTGTCCCTCCTCAGATTTCCCTCTTCAGTGAATGACATTATTATTACCAAGTGCTCAGGTGGACAGTCTAGGAGTCATTATTTATTTCACTCTTTCTTCTTGCCAAGGGGTGGGCACATTTTCTGAGCAAGGCCAGTTGGATTCCCTCCCAGGATTCTGAACCTTGAGTAGGTGATGCAAGGTTAGAAAATTGGCTACAGCTGACTCATTTCAGCTGAGACAGCCTATCCATTAGTTCCTGCCATCTACAGTCACAGAGCTGCCTCTGGCCCTCACCCTCCTGAGACCTACTTCTTCAAACTTTACTTCTGATAACTATGTAAGGTACCCCATATCCTTCCAATGAATCTCTCTTGAACTTAGATTTTCTAATATCTCCTTGTATTGTTTGTAATTAAGGACTCCTTTTAATACTGCTGCTGCTAAGTCGCTTCAGTCGTGTCCAACTCTGTGCAACCCCATAGACAGTAGCCCACCAGGCTCCCCCGTCCCTGGGATTCTCCAGGCAAGAACACTGGAGTGGGTTGCCATTTTCTTCTCCAATGCATGAAAGTGAAAAGTGAAAGTGAAGTTGCTCAGTCGTGTCTGACCCTCAGCGACCCCATGGACTGCAGCCCTCCAGGCTCCTCTGTCCATGGGAGTTTCCAGGCAAGAGTACTGGAGTGGGTTGCCATTTCCTTCTCCACCTTTTAATACTGAAAAGTAAATGAATAAATGAATGTTTGCATTATAAAGACCTAGTTTCTTGGCCATTAGTCCATTAGTCAGTCAGTCAACAACCATATGGAACAATTATTATCTGTTGGCCACACAATAACACTGCTTTTTGCTAAGTTCATCTTCAGGAACTACTCCATTCTTGCACACCTACCTGAGTTCATCAGGGCCAAATCTAAGGACAATTTCTTCCTATGACAACACTGGATAATTCAGGATTATCTCCCCTTCACAGGGTCCTTAATTTAATCATATCTCTTCCTAAGTTAACAAAGCTGACAGTGGTTAAAGTAATAAGGAGACGTTTTAGTCAGTTATATCCTGTTGCAATAGGAAGAGTTCAGTGTGAACTGAACTCAACTTTGATTTGCTTAGGAGGGAACAGGGAGGATCGTGAGCTGGGGCTCAAAAGCATCAGGAAGGTGAAAACCTACAAAAACTGGGAAGGTGGGGTTGGTCCACGTGAAATGCAACTGGTTTGTTAGCTACGTAGGGAAGTTGGGCTCCTCCCTTCCCGCAGCGGCTGAGAGAGGGAGCACTGTCTTGGGGGTTGGTGGGGGAACAAAGAGTAAGTTTTCGTGGCAGACTTTTCTCAGCAAAGCATTTTATGGCTGGGGTCATTCTAGGATGAGACTCTGAGCTATTAGAAACAATGCCTGTGTTTAGTTGAAGTTTTTAGAGGGCAAGGTTGAGGCCTAGCTGAGAAAAAGGCTTAGAGGAGCCTGGCTAGAGAGCTAGGTCAGGAGAGAACCATCACCACCAGGTGGGCCCAGATCACAAGCGCCCTCAGAAGATGGAAGAGAAAGGCGGAAAGTCAGAGGGTTGAAGATGGCAACAGCGGCCAGGAACCAAGGCTCACAGGCAGCTTCGGGATGCTGGAAAAGTAAGGAAAACATTTTCTGATAAGGCCACCAGAAGGAGGCTGACAACTTGGATTTAGCTCAGTTAAGACTGAGTTTGCACTTCTAACCTCCAAAATTGTAAGATAATACATTCAGATGTGTTTTTAAATTTATATTCTTTTAAATTTATATTTTTGTATTTATAAAATATAAAAATTTATATTCTTTTAATGAGGGAAAATTCGTTTATAGTGAATGCACAAATATTAAGTGTAAAATATAATGAACTTTGACAAATATATACTCTCATACGAGCAACACCACAGTAAAGATAATAGAACCTCTCAATCACTGTTTTCCACATACTACCTTCTAGTTAATCTCTGCATTCCATAGGTAGTTGTTGTTCTGATTAGTTTTGTCTGTGAACTTTCAGTGCAAATAACTGTGCAGGGCAAAAGAAAAAATAATGTTTCATTATACTATGAAAATAGATTTAACCTCAACTTCTATTCATGTTGTTTAAAACCACTAAGTTTGTGGTAATTTGTTAAAGCATAACTAAATATAACTATAGTTATAAAGATAACTATTACAATTACTTCTGAGAGATTACATATGGATATTTATTATTTTCATTAGAACTTTCTTATTTTATACCAAAACATTTATTTTATAGTCAAAGAAACTGAGTTAAGTTTTTAGAACAAAAGACTTTGTAATGCCCAAACCAGCTCATATTCAGGCACATTTGTCCACCTGAGAAATTTTCGAATCATTTCTGGCCATGGGGGAAGGGAGTCATTTCATTTCTGGGAGGGGCCTCAGAGTTGTTTGTTTAAAGCAGCCATTAAACATTTACTATGTCTGAGATGCTTTATATATATATATGTTCTTTTTCATAAGTAGTACCTTCTGCTATGATGATTGCTGTCATTCCCAATTCTAGATGAAGAAACCAAGCAAAATACAAAATGTAACTTGCTTCATTTACATAGTTAGCAAGTGGTGAGACGGATTCAAACTCCCGTCCCTCTGACCTCAGGGCCAACAAAGAACCTGGAACAGACAATATGGGGCTGTGAGTGAGTGCGGGAGAGGTGGCAGAGGCGTGACGGGAAAAGAGCCAGAAAACACCGGAGCCAGAAGCCTAGTCCCGCTGCTAATTCGCGTTGGTCGTTCATTCATTTGTTGATGCAACAGAGATTTATTCAGCCCTCCCTGTGAGGTGGCCGCCATTACTGTAAGGAGCAGGAGAGTGAGCAGTGGACAAACCTGCCTTATGGAGTTTGTATTCTTGTGGGGTGTGGAGAATGAGCAACAAAATCAATCGAATTTCCTTACATATTTTGTAAAAGAGTCTCCCAAGATATCCGTAGGGGAGGGGAGAGTTCAGCAGGAAGAGCAGGGGCTTTGACGTCCAGTTTCCTGGGTTTGAGTCCTGGCTGTGAGACTCTGGGGGATGGCTTAACCTCTCTCAGCCCCATTTCTCCAGGTGTAAAATGGGAAAAACAATCTTTATCCACATAGGTTGCTGGGATGAATACATAACATCATATCTGTAAAACCCAAAGTAATAGGAGCTATTATGTTGATGCCAGGACTCTGAAGGCCACTCTGCGTCCTCAGGGTCTCTGATTCTGTGACAGGTGCCAGGGCTCAGAGTCACACAGGATGGAGTCTGGTTCCAGGGAACCCATTCATGGGGCTGTGTTGAGCCATCTCCCAGGGCTCTCTTTTCGCACTCCCAGGACAAATGGTCCTTTTCACTTAATACAATCTCCTCTCCTCATTTCCTGAAACCACACGCGGACCCTTGGGAGTTCACAGGAACAGGAGAGCCAGGCTAGGAGAGCAGAGGGAGCAGCTGTGTGCAGCTGCAGGCTTAATTCCAATTAACAAAAGCCACCTGGGGATCTGCTGTGCTGGGCAGGTCTGGGGCGATTGGTTCCTGGCTATGGGTTGCCAGGGCTTTGTTAGAGGCCCCTGGGGAGGGGCTCAAGGGAAAAATGTATTTGCTTTTCTTGGATACCAGCCCTGAATGGCAGCCTTCACTTTCTAACATAACCTTTATCTGATGACCATGCTCTGGGTGGGGCCAAGTCTTCGGAGGCTGGGGAGGTTGGATTTTAATTCAGCAGGTTCTTCCACTCTTAACACTGCTGCTCCTGCATTAGTGACCTTCCTCCCCTGAAACCTGTACGTGCACGTAGACCCTCCATGCACTTCTCACAGTTGATATATTCATGTGCCTCCTGATTAACAGCAGCCTCTCATAGTTATTGGTAATGTGTGGGTGAGCAAGTCTATCTGCTTGTGCTCACCACTGCATCTCCACAGTATGGATCTTTGTTACAATTAGGATCCCCAGAGTGAGCAAATACAAGATGCCCATTTAAACTCATTATCTGAATTTCTATTTCAGTTAAAAATGTCCTGTATGATACTAGGACATATACCAAAAGGTACTGGTTATGTATAGGAAATTCAAATCTAATTGTGCATCCTGGATTGTGTCTGGCAACCCTAATTATAAATTGTGGTGCTCAGGAAATCTATACATGAAAGAAGGAATGAATGGGACTCATGCATCATCAAATACAGACATTTTACTGGAAAGTACACACTGTTAGGAGTGGTCGTTTCAAGGTGATAGGATTATTGGAGAGTTTTCATTTTTCTATGTGTTCTTCTGGTTTTAAAGTTGCCATGAGAGGAAACATTTTTAATGGTAATATGTGTGTATGTTTATATTAGTATATTTATTCATAAGCCAACTTCTTAATATTAGTGCAAAGCCTCCTTGTGTTTTCCTTCATTCCGAAAACCAGAATTTTCTGAACATCCCCAGAGGACAAGGACATTTTGAGCATCCATGAGAAGATTATTATAAGTAGTATTGACAGGCCTACAGAGCATATCAGCAAAACAGAATACATAAATGGGTACAGAGGAGTTTTTGTAAAGAAAATATTGCTGCAATTTTATCACATGATGCTTCTTAAGAAAACCAGCTCCTGAAGTTTTGGGGATGTAAAGCTCAGTCGAGTTAAACTAGGACATAAAAATCTTGATTAAATTGTATATAACACACTGGAGATCTTTTTTTCTTTGATTCACAGAAGAAAGGTGGAAAAAAAATAAGCATAAGCTTTTATAGGGAATGAGTTGGCAAGTGAGTGCCACCACACAGACAACCTGCCCTGACGCTGTGGGGCCAAGTACCCTTCAAAGCTGTCTTTTGGGGTCCACACTGGCCATTGGTGATGGGCACGTTCAGAATGCTATGACTTAATGGAGCAAGGAAAGTAAGAACTACCATTTGTAAGATGCTGACTATGTTCTGGGCACTGGGCATAGCTCTTGACCATACTTCATTCACACAAACAACCAAATTGCACACATTAACCCATTCTAACAATAGGACTTAAGAATTATGAAGTAAGTTACTCATAACCACACCTCCTGAAATATTACAAGGTACTTAAGAGCTGTGGAAAGAGACACTTATATTTACTATGCTGTACTGATTAAGGCATTATTTGAAGGAATAAAGATGCTTTCTGAAGACTTATCTCAAGGTTTGAAGGATGAAAGCGCCGCTCTCTGTTCAGGAATGCCCCTCCCAGTTTCCAGTACTGAGTGTGGTGCTAGAATCATGGGGTAAGGAGTCTCTCCTCTCTTTTGTCAGTGTTAATGGTGCTCCGGGTTCTAATGCAGGATTCAGTGTCAGGGTGAGAAGAAGGGCAGAGTAGAATATATGTCCTGTTATCTCATGCACGGAGAAGGGAATGTTGTCTACATTGACACCAAGTAAGCAAAGCAAAGTCTATAAGCTTTGGCCAGCTTCAAGTCTTATAACACTCACGTTATTTAAAAAGAGGGAACTGAGTGAAATCAACTTGGCCTACTCGGCGATGAGAGACAAGCATGAGAGAGTAAAATGCTAAGTGTGTCCTTATGAAGCGTTCCTGGTCTTAAAAGAAGAAAATTAGTTGCTTGAACTTTTGAAAAAGAACAGTGTGACTCTGAACAAAGGGAGGCTCATCATTGTGAAGAGAGAGGAAAAAAGGCAATTTGATGATTGTTAAGGATGGGAAAGAAAGAGTTGCATCCATTGAACTCTTTACATGGCAGCATTGTGAATAGGCCAGTCTAAATTACTGATTAAATACACTGAAGCTGTATTTAAAATTAGCTTCCCTATGTCTGAGGATTGCATAAACCCTAATAGACCTATTTCTAAGTCACATACAACCATCTTCTTTTCAACTGTAGCACAGAGGCTTTGAGCAAACTGTGTATGAAGTGAGCTGTATTAATCAAAGATGGAGACAGGTTTTATGCACTGATTCCTCCAGAGAATCTCCCTAAACACACAGTGACATTTTGATGATTTTTCCATTAGTATTCTCAAACTAAAAAGGAGAAAAAGGTTTTTTTTTTTTTCTCCTCTTCATTAGTAAGTAAGAACTGCTTGGTATGCATATTTAAATAACAGTTATACTGAAGAACTGGCTCTTAATATAATGGATGCATTAAAATATAGAGGAAAATGAGCCAGCCACATAAAGACCTCAAAGTAATAGATAATGCAAGCCTCTCTGCCATTTTCTAAGCCTTGGATTATGATAATGGCTTTGAGAGCAGATCAGTCATTTAATGTCTAGCTACTGACATAAATTAGCTCCAGTTGTGTTAAAGCTGGTTTGAGGAGAAAGGCAGCACCCATCTTTTTCCAATTCATGAGTGTGTATATGGCTGCTTAAGAACTCTGCTGCAAAGAAATCAGGTTGCTTGCCCATCGCTTTAAGGATAAGGAGCTTTGTACAAGTCCTAACAATCAACTTCATGTCTGCCAGCAATGCCATACTTTGCATTCAAGTCCCTGCCCCACAATTATGGGGAAAAAGATGTAATGAGTGAGAAAACATCTGAACGCATTCCTTGTCAGCCTATTAAATGACAGTGCTTTCAACAGCAGTCCCCAATCTGTTTGGCACCAGGGGACCAGTTTGGTGTTGCTTAGTCACTTCTGACTCTGTGCGACCCTATGGACTGTAGCCTGCCAGGCTCCTCTGTTCATGGGATTCTCCAGGCAGGAATACTGGAGTGGGCTGCCATGCCCTCCTTCAGGGGATCTTCCTGACCCAGGGATCCAACCCGGGTTACCTGCACTGCACGCAGATTCTTTACCACTGTGCTAGCAAGGAAGCCCAGGAACTGGTTTAGTAGAAGACAATTTTTCCACAGATGGGGCTGGGGGGAAATGGTTTGGGGAAGATTCAAGCATAGTTTGGTCCATGCTCCTAGGAGAATCTAATGCCGCTGCTGATCTGTCAGGAGGAGGAGCTCCCAGTAATGTGCACAGTGGGGAGTGGCTATAAATACAGGTGGAGCTCACTCACCTCCTGCTGTGTGGCCCTGTTCATAACCAGGGGTTGGGGACCCCTGCTTTAAAAGGATACTGACCTCAAGGACAAGGGGATATACAGCAACTGAACTGAACAGTATAACTATTTTGTTTCTTTAGAAAGACAAACCAAGGTGAATGAAAGTCCCACGAAGATCCTAATGAGGGTTTTGCAAATGCACACGTAGAAATCAGGGTGTGTTTACGTAACAGGGTTGGGGGTGAAGGCAGGACTGTCCCATTAAATGTCCAGTAAAACCACTCACCACAAATTGACCAGGAAAGGGTGCTCCAGTCCCTGCATGATCTGGAGCTCCTTGAAGACATTCCTCACTTCGTTGCGCTCCACGCACTTCTGTTTGTTCATGTACTTCATCGCGTACATCTTCTTGGTATCGTTCTTCTGTACGATGCAGACCTAACGGTGCCAGCCGGAGCGAGGACGTGATTAGGGAGGTGATGGATTGTGGGCATGAGACAGAGCAAGACTGGTTAGCACTGCCTGGAGGCCCTGACATGTGCAAATTCTCTGATGCTAAAGTTGCTACCAAGTCAATTTCTAAATCTCTCCTTTCTCAGACAAGTTTGCTTGTTTTTGCTTTGGGGGGTTTTTAAGACAACATATTGGTGGAAAATAACTTCCTCCATGTCAGGAATCTTGAAATAACAAATGACATTTTTATTCAGATTTTAGTGAATGAAATGGACATGGCTCAATGTTAAGATGAACAATATTGTGCAAAGAACTTCTTTTAGCAACCACAAGTGATATAACCAAAAAGGACTTGAAGCACTGGGGAAAACACTATGATGTCCATAGTTATAAAATTCTTGAAGAGGTTCATATAACGCCAGATAAAGTCGACAGCAGGTGATTCTAAAATGCAAGTTCAATATGAAATTATGAGATATTCTGTTAAGTTTGTCTCCACAAAGAAACTAATCAGGATTTGAATCTGGAAGATTCTTATAAAAAATTAGACTGAATGTGTATGTTTTATGTAGGGTTTTATATATATATATATATATATATTTTTTTTTACAGTAGGTCTTCAAAAAAGAAATAAATATGGTACAATTGGGGAAAACAGAAATCAGCTTCTGTCCTTCATGGAAAGATTTAATTCTTACACTGACAAGATAACTGTTACTGAAGGTACTGGTACAATTTGAAAATGATTATGAAACCTTACTCTTCCTGTTAGAGAAAGTGTGAAACTCCAATGAGTAAGCTGATTTATTTGACTTTGAGATAATTCTGAAAGCATACATATTTGTTACATAGCTGCCTGTCACATACTTTGTTCAAAGTGTGGTAATACTTTTATAAAAACATCTCATATTTATTGTGGTCCCAGTAACTCATCTGAACATTCTTGGGCTCTCTGAGCTACATACTCTCTGCTAGTGGTTAATCATTTTTGTTCTTACCTTCCCGAAACTGCCTTTTCCAATGGCTCGCAAAATTTCAAAGTGGTCGAAGTTGACTGCAAAACAAAAAGAACATCATGAGTAATTCAGTTGCTCTTTAGTAACTAATGAGTAATATATAAAGATTGAACTAAACTTAAGTACCTTATGTAAACAACATTCTAGACTACTTTAACATGACCATTCATTCATCTGTAGACATTTCTTGAACACTTAATCACAGTGCTTAGTACTAGGGACTATAGAAGTAACAGAGTAGAAATTGAGTCTCTGCTTTTCAGACTGTGGTCCAGTGAGGGCTCCATAGAGAGACTCTGATGGATTAAATAGTCACTAAATGAATGGACAATTAAAACTTTCACTGAATGTTAAGAAGGACAGAAGCTGTGGGCATCTAAGTATGTATAACAGGAGTTTTACATAGGTGGCCAGAGAGCTGGTCTTCTGTGCCATACACTGCCACTAACGGTTGCATTTTAAAAATCTTCTCCTTGTCTGTTTTCTCATTACAACCACTCTTTCATGTATCAAAATGATTTCAATTTTCCCAAGTAGGAAACTATTATACATGTAAATTTATAGAATGAGTTGATCCCCAAGGCATAAATATCTAACAGAGGAGGATAAATATGAGCATTAAAGTCTATTTGATAAAATTCATTTGAAGTTGAGATGATCTTTTACATCCACCATTTAAATATTCCACCCTGAGGGAATTCCTGGCAGTCCAGCGCTTAGGAGTCATTGCTTTCACTGCAGGGGACTTGGGTTTGATCCCTGATTATAGAACTAAGATCCCACATGCCATATGACGTGGCCCCCACCCCTAGAAATCCCATTTCTACTCTTTAACTTTAAATGGAGTGTAATCTATAAAAATATTAAATCACTATGTTATATACTTGAAACTAATACATTTTAAATCAACTATATGTCAATTAAAAAAATTTTTTTCCTTCCAGGAGTCAGAAGCAATAAATATTTAGTTTATGATAGCATGGTCTGTTGGTTCAGTGCTCAAGAAACACTTGGTGAAGAGAACAAAGCATAGATTCTTCCAGAAAGGTGACAAGCTTTGGCTATGTGCCTTGATTATCTTGAATTGAGAAAATGTCCACTGTCTTTCCTGCTTTTCGAAATAAGGATTTAGATAAGTTAAATTCCAGATGAGGGCTTTTAAGAATTTAATCAGAAAAAATTGCAAAATACTGAAAGGTTCTATTCTTCTCTTTAAAAGACATGATTTATTGATTTCAAAATTAATCGGATTAGCTCCTTTTGAAGGAAAGAAAGATGAGTAACAGAACCACTCATCTTCCAAGCTTTCTCAAGGTTGAAATATTTTTATAATGTGACTTCATAATCATTACTTAACACACAACTCACTTTATTTAAGCAAAAAAAAAAAAAAGCCATTTAATCATGAGAGACAGCATGTCTATCACAAATAATTCTGGATTTAACCTGAAAAGAATGGTATTACTCTGATAAATGACAAACTATTTTTTAATATTTTATTGAATTATAGTTGATTTAAAGTGTCATGTTAATTTCTCCTATACAGCAGTATGATTCAGTTGTTTATCACATAATACTGAATATAGCATCCTGTACTGCAGTAGGACCTTGTTGTTTATCCATTTTATATAAAATAGCTTGCATCTGCTAATCCCAAACTCCCAATCCATCCCTCCCATTCCTACTCTTCCCGCTTGGCAACCACAAGTCTGTTCTCTCTGTCTGAGTCTGTTTCTCTTTCATAAATATGTTCATTTATATCACTTTTTTTTTTTAATTTTTAGTTTTTTATTTTTTAAATTTTAAAATCTTTAATTCTTACATGCATTCCCAAACATGAACCCCCCTCCCACCTCCCTCCCCAGAACATCTTTCTGGGTCATCCCCATGCACCAGCCCCAAGCATGCTGCATCCTGCGTCAGACATAGACTGGCGATTCAATTCACATGATAGTATACATGTTAGAATGTCAAAGATTCTACATAAAAGTGGTATCATATGATCATCTTTGTCTGACTACTTCACTTAGTTTGATATATAGTCCATCCATGTTTCTGCAGATGGTATTATTTCTTTCTTTTTTAAACCTGAGTAATATTCCATCATATAATTATACCACATCTTCTTTATCCAGTCCTCTGGCAGTGGACATTTAGATTGCTTCCATGTCTTGACTATTGTAAATAGTGCTGCTATGAACATGAGGTTGCCTATATCTTTTAGAACTATAGTTTTGTCTGGATATATGCCCAGGCATGGGATTGCTGGATCATATGGCAAATCTGTATTTTGAGGGACGTTTATACTGTTTTCCATAGTGGCTGCGCCAATTTACATCGCCACCAGTAGTGTAACAGAGTTCCTTTTTTCGCCACACCCCTGCTAGCATTTGTTGTGTGTAGTTGTTCAGTCACCAAGTTGTGTTCAGTTCTCTGCTACTCTGTGAACCACAGCATGCCAGGCTTCCCTGTTTTTCACTATTTCCCTGAGTTTGCTCAAATTCATGTCCACTGAGTCATGATGCCACCCAAACATCTTATAGTCCATCACCCTCTTCTCCTCTTGCCTTCAGTCTTTCCCAGCATTAGGGCCTTTTCCAGTGAATTAGCTCTTCACGTAAGTAAACTTTTTAATAATGGCCATTCCGGCTGGTTTTCAGTCTCTCCTTGTAGTTTTGCTTTGCATTTGTCTAATAACCAGTCCATTCTAAAGGAGATCAGTCCTGGGTGTTCACTGGAAGGACTGATGCTAAAGCTGAAACTCCAATACTTTGGCCACCTCATGCGAAGAGTTGACTCATTGGTAAAGACTCTGATGCTGGGAGGGATTGGGGGCAGGAGGAGAAGGGGATGACAGAGGATGAGATGGCTGGATGGCATCACCGACTCGATGCACATGAGTTTGGGTGAACTCCAGGAGTTGGTGATGGACGGAGGGAGGCCTGGCGTGCTGCGATTCATGGGGTCACAAAGAGTTGGACACGATTGAGCGACTGAACTGAACTGAATAATTAGTGATGGTGAGCACCTTGACGTGCCTATAGGACATTTGTGTGTCTTTGTTGGAGAAATGTCTATTAATGTCTTCTGTCCATTTTTTGATTGGGTTTGGTTTTTTTGTTGAGTTGTACAAGCTGTTTTTGGAAGTGTATTTTGGAAATTAAGCCCTTGTCGGTCACATTGTTTACAAGTATTTTCTTCTAGTCTGTAGGCTGTCTTTTTGTTTTCTTTATGGTTTCCTTTGCTGTGCAAAACTTTGTAAGTTTGATTAAGTCCCATTTGCTTATTTTTGCTTTTATTTCTGCTGCCTTGGGAGACTGTCTTAAAACATTACTACAGTTTATGTCAGAGGATGTTTTCCCTATGTTCTCTTCTAGGAATTTTATGATGTCTCGTCTTATACTTCAGTCTTTAAGCCTGAATGACAGATTCTGAGTCCTTATTTTCTTATCTGTAAAAAAAAAAAAAAGACCTTTCTAGACAAGAAAATACCTTTTTATATGGAAAATGCTAATAAAACTATTTACTTAAGTCATTCACTTGACTATGTTATCTTCTCAAACTCCTTGGTTCTGAGTTTATTTGCTACATCAGAAACTCTGAGGGCAGAGATGATATGTTGTTTAGTAATCTTTGTTTCATCTGTGTTTTCCTGGCAACTCAGAAAATCCCTGACTTGAAATAGTTGAAGGCATCTCTTTGTACTTCCCATAGAGCCTGGTACAGTGGTTTACACATGTATTTATTTGGCCATAAATCAAAGTAAGCTGTAAAGATAGAGAAGAACCCCCAAACAATTGCTTCTTATAGACAAGAGCCATTTGAGAACATGGATCTTCTAAGGAAGTATTTTTCAAACTGAGTCAAGAGTCATTAATAAGTTAGTGGTAATAAATCAATTTAGTGGTAGTAAAAAGCGTTGAAAAATCAAATGGGATAGAATAGATAAGAAAATAACAAAAATGTCTTAAATGTAGTTACAGTAGTATTGACTTTGAAACTTTTACTTTGGTTTTACATAATGTGTGTAGATAGATATGTACTGTATCAAGAGGTAATTTTTTGTCTATATTTTAATATGACTTGTCAACATAAATTGAAAAACTCTTTTATAAGTTTCCTCTTAAATTTCAAATTGAAATAACCAGTGCAATGATTTCATCATATTCATTACATGAAGCTGAGTTAGACTTCATGAACTACATAAGTGTTGAAAAAAAAAATCAAGATTTATTTGCAAGCCCAAGATTTCACCTCTAGCAAATCTAGTAACTCACAGTGGTTCCTTCATGTGCAGCCTAGCTTAAAATGCTATGACTATGTCTTGCATCTCCAAGTATCACTATATAGCAGAGACCTAGAAGCATGAGCTTCCATTGTGATATTAACCCATTTCATGAACCGTGTCTTTTTATAAGCCATTTTAAGCTTTAATGAAAATAATAAAGGATTAGATGCCAGGTTGCTGATAAATTTCTACTAGCAGAACTGTCAATTATTGTCAGGTTAAGTCCCAGAAAAGTGACAATCTTAAAATTTTAGAGAAACTGCATCTTATTTATGCCTTTATTTCTAGTTAATCAAAGAAAGAACTGACTCCAGTCTGATGCCATAGTGCCCAAAGTCACTTCCCTGAGTAATAATACACCCAATAAGTGAGAGAAAGCCAATAACTGGTTGAAAGTGAATGGAAAATAAGCTCTTATACTATCCATATAGTCCCTTCTTAAATATCCAACAGCATTACTAATTTGAAGGAAGGCAGATGGAAAAGGCAACCAAGCCTCATAGATTCAGAAAAAAAACGAGAGAGATGACATCAGAACTGTGGATTATCTTGTCAACAGAAATCCTATTATAGGCATGTAGGGTTTGCCTTAAAGGAGTATGATACAGTATAGCCACTGTACTTAAAAGTTTGGTCAACCTGTATAGTATTACCTAACAGATTACAAATGGCCCACAAGCCACAATGGGCCTGCAACTTGTTTTGTACCTCCTGTGAGCTACGATAGGTTCTACATTTTTAAAGGATTTTAAAAATAATATTTACTTTACAAAAAGTCTGCCAACCCTTGAGATTAAAAACAGTCTCTGGAGACAGAATATCCATGTTCAAATTCCAGCTCCTACAATTAATAGTTGTGCAATCCTGGTAATTTATTTCTATGCTCTGTTTCTTCATCGGTAAAATAGGGATGAAAATAATATATACCTCATAGGGTTTGTAGTAAGATGAAATGAGTACGTATGTAAAGTACTTAGAATATGAACTGGAACTAATTACTTTTATTAGTACTACTGTTGCTGCTGCTGCTAAGTCACTTCAGTTGTGTCCGACTCTGTGTGACCCCATAGACAGCAGCCCACCAGGCTCCCCCGTCCCTGGGATTCTCCAGGCAAGAACACTGGAGTGGGTTGTCATTTCCTTCTCCAAAGCATGAAAGTGAAAAGTGAAAGGGAAGTCACTCTGTCGTATTCGGCTCTTTGCGACCCCATGGACTGCAGCCTACCAGGCTCCTCCATCCATGGGATTTTCCAGGCAAGAGTACTACTACATGAATATTATCAGGCAACATGGAGGTAAATGGCAGCTGTCCATGTTATTTCTACACATCTGGGCTTTGTAGTCTGTGGTGTGGTGGTCTTGAAGCAGTGCTTTCTTCAATCTCTAAAGCAAAGCTAACCTTTGTTGTGTCTTCTTTTTGTTTCTTAGCCTTGTAGCGTGTTTTAAAACTTTCTGGTTCATGGAGGCGCTCTGGTGCCAAGAAAATAAAAAGGCCTTCTGGAAGCCCTATTAGACGACGGGCCTTTGTAGGGTTTGAAGGTAGTGGCTGAGTATAAGGAGAGACAAAACCTGGTTCTCATTTACGCTGAGGCTAGGCCAGGAAATGTGGCCTAATGGGAAGCCAACAGGCAACAGCAGCTCAACCTCCTATACCTTCTTCTCTGCTCCAGAGTCTTCCTTTCACTTTGCTCTTCTACCCCAGTCTTAGTGACCATCATGTCGCTAGAGCATCCTTAAGGCTGCCTGGGGGTATATCAGGTTAACAGACAAAGCTGAATGGATCCTAATGTTATGATACCACGCGTAGTATTTTAAAAACTAAGTATTTCAAAAGGACTTCCTTTAGAGTTTTTCTTTTGAATAGGTATACATTCTCCATTAATCATCCAGACACAAAGTCTGTATGCATCAGGAACCTGTTACATACATTTCCTTTGTATGTCTCATTGTATCCTTGAAATAACCTTATGGTTTTTATAGATACGCATGCTCAGCCTAGAGATTAAATAATAATTATAACTAGTATGGGCTTCCCTGGCAGCTCAGATGGTAAAGAATCTCCCTGCAATGCAGGAGACCTGGGTTTGATCCCTGGGTTGGGAAGATCCCCTGGAGGAGGGCATGGAAACCCACTCCAGTATTCTTGCCTGGAGAATTCCCGTGGACAGAGGAGCCTGGCCAGCTACAGTCCCTGGGCCTCAAAGAGTTGGACATGTCTGCGTAACTAAGCACAGCACAGCATTACTAGTACAGTGAATCACTTATCTTGGGAATAGTTTCACAAGCCAGAAAGTAAGCAAAACTTGTTTAGTCAAAACTACATATGTAAATTCTCTATGAAGGTTCCCCATTTGAAAATCAAGAGAGTCCATTGAAAAGTCCAACCCAATATTTTTTCCCCTTGTGTGAGCACCCAAGGAAGCTCATGAATTGCATTTAAGGACCATTGAGTGAGAAACAAAAGTTTAGGCACTAAAATCATACTCAGCTCATTGGCAGGTCAAATTTATCAGTCACATGTCCAGTAGGACTAACTGAGGGGACAGTGGTTGACTGTTGCCACAAAGTCACACTCAATACTTGAGTGGAGGAGTGGACAGAAGCAACTCACCATCATGTAAATTCATATACACCTTTCTGCTCCTGGCCCCACACTCTTATCTATGTTTTTATATAGTTGTCTTACAGTTATCCCAGAGGTAGAATTGGGGGAAGCAAGGTGAGACTGCTTTGTGTCTCCTTCTAGAATCACAAGTCAGGCTTTCCCAAGTCTTTTCCTAAACAGAAGTCTACTGATGGTGGCTCCAGGGCTGATGCTCTTTATTTCCTTCCTTCTACCTCCTTTCATCTCAACATTCTGTTCTATAAACAGTGTTGAAGGAAAGAAAACAGGAAACACTTTTTAGACTTCGTTATACCACCCTGACATTTGGAATTTGGGAGAAAAACATCCTAGAAAGTAAAGCAGAAAACCCATTCTTTTTTCTTCTTTTGAGGTAGAAATATTTGGAAAATTTTATTTTTTTCCTTTAAAAGATGCCAGCCTTCATAAGTACCAAATCATGAACATGTGTGAGATTTCCGAGAACCACACTTCTAGATATTTCTGTGAACCTTTCGATTGCTGAGAGAAAAAGGACACCAGCAGTGGGACCTTAGATAAGTTACTACATTTTTTTTTTTTAAATCACAAGGTCCCCATCTGTAAAACAGAGCTCATTAAACTTGACTCACAGGTGGTTTTGAAAATGAGGTATAATGTCAGAAGTATAATGTCTGGCCCACTGAAAACTAAAAATTACAAATGATAAAAAGTACAATTATTTAGAGAAAATGAAGTATTCTTCCCTTCCCAAATTTTAGTTCTGTTCCTAGAAGGCAATTACTGTTAACCAATTCTTCTGTATCCGTCAAGAGATTTTTTCCCCTGCATACTACAGGTATTCCCGTTTGACAGCAATAGCAAGGTAATAGCATTCCTATATGATTGTAGATTATAAGCACTTTCTACATAATTGTTTCTGTTCTTTCATACCATTACATATAGCTCTATATGTAATTATTTTAAATAGCTTCTTTGTATTTTCTTGCATAAATATACCATAAAAGATTTAGCCAACTGATGGACTTCCAAAGATGATTTGATTACCTGCTGTTACCTGCAATAATCTCACAAACATCCTTGATCAGCTTATGTGCATATGTTGTAGGCTGTCTTTATAAAAGTAGATCTTCTGGGACAAATATAGAATGGATTTTCCAATTTAAAAGATACTGCAAATAGCTCCTCAAAGATGTTATACCAAATCTCATTCAGTAATGTGTCCATTACTTAGCTTGTGTTAGCTTGTCCATTGCCCTGCCAACACTGTGATATCAACTGTCCTTGATCTAACAAAAAAAATTGAATTATTGATTTACCTTTATACAGTTGACTCTTGAAGAACATGGTGGGGAGTTGGGGTGCCAACCCTGCTCTAAGCAAAACTCTACATGTAATTTATCATTCTGCCCTCCATATCTAAGTTTCCTCCATATTTGAGTTCCATATCTATGGATTCAATCAAAGGTAGATTGTGTACTATTGTGATATGTATTTATTGAAAAAAAAATCCAAGTATTAGTGGCCCACAAATTGTTGTTCGAAGGTCAGTTATATTTTTCTAATGAGTGAAGTCTCATATCTTCATTTACATTTATTTTTTCAAGGGACTGCCTATTCACATATTTTTTCTTTTAATGAGTTATTTTTATTTATTTGCAAGTGAATTTAAAATGCTAAGTATATTAACTTTCTCTCTAGTACATCTCGAGCATATTTTTCTAGGCTGTCCATTTGGCTTTTGACTTAAACATTTTTAACAATGTAGAAAACATGTGTTAAATTTATATTTTATAGAGTCCAATTTTATATAGTCAAATGTATTAATCTTTCCCTTTTTGTTCTTCTGGACTTAGATCTTTTTTAAAAAGGCGTTTTTCTGGTTAAAAGCATGTACTTGTATTTTAATAGCTTTTGACATCTTCTAAAATATAACCTTAGAATAAATTATGCTGTATATATTCAAGATACACAGAATAAAAAAGTTTCCAAATTATAACAATTCTAAAAACTCCTGCTACTACTTAAATGAAAAGTTAAAACAATTAATCATTTCCTTGCATGCTGTCATGCCAATGTGATTACTAATAAGTGGATACTTACAAGCTTTGGGAGAATATCGTCTTGAAGCCAGCCCTCCATATCTTGCTTATGCTGACAATTTATTTAGTAAACACTCCACTTATATTGCACAATGTTAAGTACCAATGTTGCTGCTGCTAAGTCGCTTCAGTCGTGTCTGACTCTGTGCGACCCCATAGACAGCAGCCCACCAGGCTCCCCTGTCCCTGGTATTCTCCAGGCAAGAACACTGGAGTGGGTTGCCATTTCCTTCTCCAATGCATGAAAGTGAAAGTGAAATCAGTCGTGTCCGACTCTTAGCGACCCCATGGTCTGCAGCCCACCAGGCTCCTCTGTCCATGGGATTTTCCAGGCAAGAGTACTGGAGTGGGTAGCCATTGCCCAGTCCCAATTGATTCAGCACACACATTGGCTGCTTAAACATGACACTGGGGCAGGCTATAATTCTCTGAAGGCAAAGTCAATTCAACATGGAAACAGTAATGGCTTAGCTGGTTACATATGTTCCTTCACTCCAGTTGAGAGAGGGCAGGGGGCAGGGGGAAGTGTCTGTGTGTGTCTGTGTGTGTGAGTGTGTGTGTGTGTGTGTGTGTAATCCCTCCCCCTTCCGCCCAGTACAACAAAATAGACACTTGGGTGGAGTTCAGGTGCAGACGTTGCTCACTGTACTTGGTCTGTGTGCTGATGGCTTGCACAGCAACAACTAGCTGGGAGAAACAACCAGCTGCTCTGTGCTGGGGAGAAAGCAAGCCAAGGCTGCCTACTTTCCTGGGGCCAACAGCCTCGTGGGACAACAGAATAATTAATATCTGTTAATATCTAATATTATCTAATGACAAAATAATTAATACCTGTTACTATTTAGCTAATATCTAATATTTTTGTAAGGAATATCAGGCATTAGTCTAAGCCTGTTATATAGATATATTATTTCAATTTCCCATCAATCCAATGAAACAGTACTACTATTATTGCCCTTTTCTTAAAGCTGAGCAAACTGTACCCTGAAGTAATGAATTTTTCCAGGGCCACAGTGTAAGCATGGGGCAGAATGGTGGAGTCCAGAGCTGTCCTCCAATGCTGTTCTCCACTGCAGCCCATTACATGTAGGTAACGGTGCCTGAGAGAGAAGGATCTGCGGCCCAGAGTCAGGGAAAGCCTTGATCTCACCATAGTGCCCATCTTTCTGGCTTCTTCTCTTAAGCAGTATCTCTCTTTCGTGGATCCTATCTTAACAACAGTGGTCCCACCAACCGTGTGCGTCACTGGTATCTGTCACTCATCCTGTCCCCAGAAGCCCTGGTCTGGGAGTGGGACTGTGACCCGAGCCATTCCATCTACATCCTTCACATGCAGGGTTTTCGGATCTGGAAATGCACACTTCCTCTGCTATCACAAAGCTTTCTGCATAGGAAAACAGATCTGGCCAAATGGGAAAACAAAACAAAACAAAACAAAACCAAAACAGGTCAGGAGGTCCAGGAAATGAAACCAACACACAGAATTAAGTAGACTCATACAATAAAAATGGGGCCCTGATAGCATTAAAGTATGCAGCTTCATACCCAGACGGGTCCTATCTCGATTATTCTGCAGGCATCATGATATTCTTCCAGTAATTTTTAAATTTTTAGTTTTTTAGCAAAACTCACTCAAGTTCCAAGTAACACAAGCAGCACTGCTGTAAGGGAGGAAATCAGTTTCGTCCTGAGAATGCACCAAAACATCATCAGAGGGAGGATTAAGACATGAGGAAAATGTTACAAGGGACTTCCTCTGTTTCTTCTTATTTTTATCCTTATATTGAATTGGAGTATCAGAAAGATAATCTGCCAGGAAAATGTAAGAAACATAAACATGAATGACTGCAGTGTAAAGGAATTCATAGGTACTGACAGCCTTGGTGTTACCACAGGGATTCCCAAATGTGTCCACCCATCAAAATAACAGAAAACACTGTTAACATGTTTTAAACACTTAAGACATTTTAAACACTGTTCAAAAATGAGTTTCATGGGCCTCACCTGAATCAAACTCTGGAGGCTAGACTTTAGAATCTGTATTTTAATCTACTCCCTGAGGGATTCTGATAGAACCTGCCAGGAACCAGTCTGCATGGCTTGATTTATAAACCACTGTTTCATCCACTAAAAGCTACGGAGCTCTAAGGTGGGAGAAATTTTTTTCCTACTGTAGAAGATAAAAGAGCTGCAAGGAAAGGCAGCATTTCATTTGGGCCTTGCAGAAAGGGTAAGAGCTGAACAGGTAACCAAGCAGTAGAGGGCAGCAGGGATGTACGTACTGAGTGACCCAAACCTAGTGTGAAGAGTCCCTCAGTCAATGTTATTTACCTGATTTCCATGGCCTTAAACCTTTTCACCTCTGCCCCCGTCCTCAGTGAATCTGAAGCTAATTATTAATGGTGTTTTATAAATAATCAGTTGGCCTCTGTTGCCTGCACTGTGACACATCTTAGGTCAAAGTTGATGATTATAATCATTACGTATTATGTACATCCATGCATAGGGCTTCCTGGTGGCACAGTGGCTAAGAATCCGCCTGCCAATGCAGGAGATGCTGGTTCAGTCCCTGAGTGGGGAAGATCCCCTGGAGAAGAAAATGGCCACCCGCTCCAGTACTGTTGCCTGGAAAATCCCACGGACAGAGGAGCCTGGCGGGCTACAGTCCATGGGCTCACAAAGAGTCAGACACAGCTGAGCACACGCACGTGTCTAGGTACTGACCCAGTACTTTATATATATATTACCCTAATTAGTCCTTACACTGTAAGGCGATTATATTATTGCTCCTTTATGGATGAGTTATGGAGACCCCAAAATGTTAAATCTCCCAGGGGTAGGTTTTGGACTTGAAACTAACTTTGTGTGGCTCTAGTGGGTTCTGAGGTTTTGATAGTATAGATGAGTCCTAAAAGTTTTGTAATACACTAGAGTGGTTATGAACATGAAACTCTGGGTTTGGGTTTTGACTGCACTGTTTACTAGCTATTAACTTTAAGGTAGTTAACCTAACCTCTCTGAGTTTAAATTTTCTTCCCTGTAAAACTGATTGTGTTTAGTATCCCTTCTAAGGATATTAGGAGGACTAGATGAAATAAGGCATATCAAAGGTGCTTGTCAAGAGTTTTTTGTTTGAACTCAATAGAGGTATCATCATTACTGTTTTTGCTGTTACTGGATGAGTCACTGTGGTATCAACCCAAGTTTTTTCCCCCAGAACATTAGGCAAAATGATACTGGCACATCACAGGACAGATAGTACCAAAAATATACCCTCTCTGAAGGCAGACACTGGGCTCATCCTGTTGACTATGGTATCTATATCACCTAGAGCCATGTTGGGTAGCACATGCATAATCAATATAATCAATACTTATTAAGTGAAGGAAGTACCATCACCAAGTTTAACAGAATATATATAGCTTAGGAAGAAATTTTTTAAAGATATGTTTCTTCATATTGACTTCCTAATGTATCGTTATTTAAAATAGATACCTCCTCACATTATTGTAAATCAACTATGCTTCAATTAAAAAAAAATTAATTAAAAAATAAAATGGGTACCTCCTAAGAAATGTCTTACCAACAACCTAGTACTAAAAAGCTTCTTCACGAGTAGGCCGTAAAGTCTCCATTTGAATGTGACAACTTTAGATTTCTCTGTACACACTGGATTTAGATCTCAAACACCTCAAGAACTGATTTACTCATTCTTTGAATTCAGAAGTGTCAAGAACTGCCATTCTCCACCCCACCAACCTCATAACCAACCAACAACCGCCCTAAGCAAGGACTTACATGCACCAGGAACTGAAGGATAATTAACAGCAGGAGCCAAAGGATGTTTGCTTTGTCAGTGCCGCATGATCATCAAACAAAGGTAAACGCACCTCACTATGGCAACAGAAGGTACTCAGGTTAAGTTGCAATCTTCCGGATACCGCATCATGCCTTCCGGATACCTCCTGCTGTCACTTTGCCCATTGATTTTTAAGAATGGACATTGCACACTTTGTCAAAAAGGGAATAAAAGGACTGGAAAAATGAAGCACTGCCTAAAAATAATTGTTTTGGTGGAATTTACCAGTTTTCCATTAATTAGGTGAATGTTTAGTTGCCAAAAGATCTACTTATACCCTTTTAAGACAGTCACAGCAAGGAGGAAAGAAGTTCAACTCACTCCTCTAGGAGCCACAGCCTTGCTAGCAAGTCAAATCAACCAAGACTCTGAGCATCCCTGGGCCCAGGACTGTGGGAGACACTGATGGGAAGACAAAATTAGCTTGGGAGTAAGGGACAGCCTCAGGAAACTGAGCATGACTTGTTCAGTTGGATTTGTGAGAACACAAGGCCTGGATAACCAAATGCCCCTGCCTCATTTTTATTTTTCTGTAGTGTGTATATATTTGGAACCCATTCTTCAGTAATCTTTTTGGAATTAAATGAGTCTAAATATATATAAGAAAATGAGTAGACAAATGAAAGCAATTAACTGTTAAGTGTTTGGTATAGAAAGAGGTTCAGTGAAGCCTCAGAGTGGGGAGTAAAGATTGTGGCATGACAATTTTGTGTCTTGGTTTTCAGTGAAGACGGAATGCTTTGATGAAAGATAAAAAATGATTTTTGAGTCAGAAAGACTTGCACTGGAATCCTTGCTCCACTACTTACAAGATGAATGGAATTAGGAAATTTACTGGACGTTTCTGAGCTTCAATTTCTTACTCATAATGAAGAATATCTTTATATAAAACTAATAAACTTTTATCATAAAAATACAAAAAAGTAGAAGAAAAAGAAAATCATCTAAAGATAACAATGACTGATATCTTGATTAGTTTTTCTGTCTTTTAGACATTGTTATTTTTATCAAAGTTATGTATCTATGTCTTTCTACCTGTATGCTGCTGCTGCTGCTAAGTCACTTCAGTTGTGTCCAACTCTGTGTGACCCCATAGACGGCAGCCCACCAGGCTCCCCCGTCCCTGGGATTCTCCAGGCAAGGACACTGGAGTAGGTTGCCATTTCCTTCTCCAATGCATGAAAATGAAAAGTGAAAGTGAAGTCACTCAGTTGTGTCTGACTCCTAGCGGCCCCATAGACTGCAGCCCACCAGGCTCCTCTGTTCATGGGATTTTCCAGGCAAGAGTACTGGAGTGGGGTGCTGTTGCCTTCTCCGTTCTACATGGATAAACAGGTTTAAAAGTCAGAGTTCTAAATGGTTTGTTACAAAACACTGATGTTAGTCCTGAGATCCACTTGTCTCATTCTCCAATCTCTCCTGGCCAAGAAGCTAACACTCTTACCTCTTTGAGTTAATAAATTTAGTAGTTTCGGCCATATAATCTAAATAGGATGAATTTTTTTGGTCAGTTTTAGGAATTAGTTAATGAATTTTCAAGATGGCAGGTAGGCATTTAGCTCAATTCCTTGGTCTTTTGACCTTACCCCAACAGGCTCCCATCTTTCAGATCAGTATTCAGTATTTCCATTTTTATGAGTATGGAAACAGTATGCACACCTGAGTAATGTTGTAAACCACAATTGGGTTTCCCTTCTTGCACATTTACCCCCACCTGCGGAGTTAATAATTATCTTGTTTATACTTGCTTGCTTTTCTGTATCCTCTTTACTAATTCAATCTCAAAGTCTTCTCTGGTGGTCTAAGTACCCTCTAACATGTTCAAGTGCATCAACCACATGATCATCTTCCTGAAAATATCTCTACCAGACCCCTCCAGTCTAGACTGTTTATTGTTTTTTGCTTCACAGCTGTCATCCTAGGGCTTCCTGTTTCCCTCTCCCCTGGGCTTTTCATTCATTGGTTTTCTTTAATGACAGAATCCTTGCTTATTGCCTGCACTGTCTCCCTCTTGTTGGATTCTCTTATTTCCGTGGAGTGTATCCTATAACAGTTTTGTAAGAAGGGGAATTGCATGGGAGGTAAGTTTTTGAAGTCTTGTATATATGCAAAATAGTTTATTCTCCTCCCACTCGATTGAGTTTGTCTGAGTATTGAACATTAGGCTGGAAATTATTTTCTTTAAAAATTTTGAGGCCTGGCCCTCCTTAATTTCTTTTTGTGTTACTGTTAACTCTAAAGCTATTTTGATGGCAGACCTCTGATGAACAGTTGTCTTCTTTGGACCTTGCAGGATTGTGTATTTGTGATGAGTGTTTTGAAGCTTCATGATTATGTGGGTTTATTTTATTTGTTGTGCTGGGCACTTGATAAATTCATTCAATCTGGAGAAGTTCTGGGCTTTTCTTTTTCCCTTAAATTAGTAAGTGATGGTTTCCTCCCTTTATCTTTCTCTCCTTTTGTACCTACTGTTATTTGAAACTAGAATTTTTAGAGTGGCTCTTAAATTTTCTTACATTTACCCTTCTGTTTTCTATCTCTATTTGCACATTACTATGGGAAATTTCCTTAAATTTGTCATCTAAGCCTTCTTTTGGATTTTCCATTCTTGTTGTAACTTTTTCCTCTTATACTAATTTCTGGTCTATGAATGTTGCTCTCGTTATCCTATTTTTTCATGAAAAAACTTGTCACAGTATTATATATCTCTGATAGTTTTCCTTAAGTTTCTTTTTTTTTTTTTTCTGTTCAGGTGTTTTAGTATCTGTCCTAGTAGAAGCTTTTCCCATATGTCAGAAAATCCTTGGTTTTCTGTTCATTTTTAAGTGGGACAACCTAAACATCTCTCTGAAAGTACTGAGTGTGAGGGTGGAACTTGTTCCCAGTAAGTTTGACTCTTAGCAAAGGCTAGGGTGCTGAGTTAGAAAACTCTGATGTTGATTAACTTATAGCTTCCATCTTGGGTTGATCAAAAGTTCTAGGAAAGACACTCTACCTGGTGTTTGTCTGAAGTGAGGCCCCTGGTGTCAGTGTTATCAGAGCCTAATGGGAAAGAGGGCTGAGGGGCTGTGCACACAGCATGCATTCATTTATCTGATTCTTCCTTTCTCCACAAAGCACTGCTGGCCCCCAGTGGGCCAGGTCTTTCCCTCCTCTCCAGAGGGTAAACAACAGTTTGGGGAACAGATGACTAGTTTCTCTCTTTTGACAAAGTGGTAGAAGGACCTGACCAGTGTTTGAATAGATATCTAGGCATTCCTCCTTAATTAGCATCCCCTTTCTTGTCTGCTTCTAGAGACAGGTGACCCTACAGATTCCCAAGGACTGGAGAGAGATGAATGTGTTTCACTCACCATCTCTCCCTGCAAGTCTTACTTCCATTTTTTCTCATCCTTAAAACAGATACCTTTCTCCTAGGGCTTTGGTGGGAACTAAATTAGGTAAAGTATATTAGGAATACATCAAGAGTATAATAGATGCTCAATAAACAGGAGTTTTTTTTTTCTATTGGAAATTTAACAGTAGGAATCTGAGATAGCCATCAGTTTATCACATATTTGCTTTGTGACCTTAGCTCGTGTTTTTTAAAACCATTTTAGACTCATATTTTCAGCCAAGTTAGGGATGAAGTTGTACCAGAGTAAGGTAGGCTAGGCCCCTAAACCAATGACTGGTGCCCTTGTAAGAAGACAGAAGTCTGCACACAGACACAGAAGACCATGCAAAGACGGAGTTAGAGATCGTAGTGATGCTGCCACCAGCCAAAGAACTCCTGGGGCTGCCAGCAGCTAGAAGAGGCAAGGGAGGAGGCTCCCCCGGAGGGTCTATCCAGAGCAGGGCCCTACCAACACCCTGACTTCAGACTCCTCGCCTCCACAACTGTGAATATTTCCATTGTCTAAAGCTCTCCAGTTTGTGATGCTTCCTGCCAGAGCCCTAAGAAACTAATACAAGAAAACTAATTAGCAGTGTCCAACACTAAGCAGCCTACTACTTAACACAGTAGTGCATGGTTTCCACATATCAAAGCGCACAAAAAATGGCATGTGCGAGAGGCAATTTTTTTAAAAACCTGATGAAATGTTAAAAGACACAAGATTGGCTGATTTCTAACTCTAACTTGAAGAGCACATGAATGTGTAGTGCTGCTGTTCACAAAGTAGTCTGAGAAAATTGTCAAGCAGAGCAGGAGAGGAGGTTTTCAAATCCCTGAAGAGAAGGTCTCGAATCCCTTGGTGTCTCCACTATGCCTGACTCAGCAGTTGGAGGAGCAAGATGAACAGGAAGCACTTCTGCAGTGTGTTTTCTTTCTCCTTAACTGAATCTGCTGATGATTGAGTATGCTTGATGTCAGCAAATTCTGAACAAAGATAAAATGATAGATCCTGGTCTTCTAAGCACTAGCTCCAATAAGGATAAGCAAAACTCTGGCATGTCCATCAGTGATATATGGACTGAGGATTCAGGCCCAGTCCTAACTCTAGCCATTAGCTGACTACAGGGTTCCTTCTGGAAAAATATTCTGAAGGGAATAGAAATCTTACTCTTCACCATCATGTAAGGGTAAATGCAGCCCCACGTGATAAATGCCTATAATGGCTGAACTCTACAAGTCACCTCTGAGCAAGTCACACCTAGAATTGACACCAAAGAATTGACAAGAACTCAAATGGGTGTTTGGGCACCAACATTCATCCAGTATTATCCACCATAGCCCAAAGATGGAAACAACTCACGGGTCCATCAACAGATGGATAAACAGTGGTATATATGTATAATATATGTATATATATTAAACAGCTATAAAAAGGAATGAAGTTCTGACACAACATGGCTGAAACTTGAAGACATTATGCTAAGTGGGATAATCCAGACTCAAAACAGGAAATACTGTATGATCATACTTAAATGAGGAGCTTTGAAGAGTCACATTCACCAAGAAAGAAAGTAGAATACAGATAACCAAGGGCTAGGTGCTGCTGCTGCTAAGTTGCTTCAGTCGTGTCCGACTCTTCGCGACCCCATGGACTGCAGCCCACCAGGCTCCTCCATCCATGGGATTTTCCAGGCAAGAGTACTGGAGTGGGGTTCCACTGCCTTCTCCAAACCAAGGGCTAGAGGGAGGGGGCATTGAGGTGTCAATGTTTAAGTACAGAGTTTCTGCTTGGGATGATTAAAAAGTTCTGGATATGGATAGTGGTGATAGCTGCACAAGGATATCCTGTTCCACTTAACCATGCACTGTTTAAAATTCCAACTTTTATGTAACATTTTTCACAAAAAGTGATAAAAGAAAAAAAAAAGTTAGTTTTGAGCAAATGGTACAAAAGTCTCCACAACTCATTCAAGTCAACATTTACTTTTAAGTAATATTCATACCTAAGATTAATCCCATATAAATAAACCAAACTGCTTTGAATATTATTTCACTATAGTGATGATTTACTATACCAAAATAAGGAATAGTGTCTCTTGGCTCCTGCCATACAAATAATTTTTTAGGATTAAAAAATTATCAAACACTAAAAAAAAGAAGTTGTAATCTAAGAGAACATCAGTGCATTTTGTCTTTTAGGTATGTTTAAAACTGTGCAGTTAAATTATAGGCTGCTCAAGTTATAGAACTGCAGAGCCACTAAATTAAACTTTCAAGGAATCAATAAATTTTAAGAAATTATAACACACTGTCATGATATAAATGAAACTGCAGATGCAGAAGCATGTAAAGCATCATCTCAAATATATCAAATGCCTTTTATACACATGCACAGATAAAAACTACTTAATGGATTCATTTACTTAACAAGTTGGGTGCTGAAGATATAAAAGTGAATAGAATGGAAAAAATTCCTGTCCTTAAGAAATTTACTTTATGATGAGGAAAACACAATTAACAAAGTAAATAAGTAAATTAAAGTAAGAAATTTAAAGAAAAATATAGTGAGTGAGAAAGAGGAGAGGTGCCAGAATGAAGAATGAGGATAGTTATGGAAACTCTGCAAAATATTAGCAAGAGTTATTCAGTGGCTGAGATATTGAGGGTGACTGTTTTTCTTCCTGTTTTTATTTTCATCTGTATTTTCATATTTACTACTTTTATCATTATAAAACTTGCGTTTAAATACACATTTCCTAAGAATAGCTGCAATGTAGTTCATCTAATCTACCTTTGTACTAGAATATTAACCATAGGGAAAGCTGGGGCTATAGTCTTCAGTGGAAATGCACAGGGGCAAACAAACAAGCAAGCCAATTCCAGTTACCAATTAGGCACCTAAGACTTTAGCAGAAATTCTTTTCAATGTTCAATTAAGCCTTAGTTTAGAACATTTTTCCTGTTATGTTATACCCTGGACAGAAAGTGAAGTTATCAAAGTGGCAATGACTTTAGTATTTTATAAAGGTAAACCAAAATTATCTTACAAGGTATCATACAATGAAGTTAATCTAAAAAAAGGCTGAAGAGTGAGTCAGGATGATTATAGCCGTGAAATAAATTGTGAAAGACGTCGATGCAGGTCATTGAAATTGTCCTTGGAATCGAAATGAATAGAGGAAGACAAGCAAACTCAAGAGTAGTGATGAACTGTGTAATTTACTCAAGGGAAGAAGAGGTGTTATGTACTGAACCCGTAACACGTTAGCAATAACGTAATCTAAGGGATACGCATAGGCTACAGCAGATGTGAAGACGAATGCCCCTGAGAAATGAAATGACTCAGCTCTCAGAGAGCAGGATGCACTGCTGGGCCTTTAATTAGTGTCTGACATATTATTGAAAAGCAATCCCCTAGGTTTGTTTCAATTTATAAATTCATTCTGGTTGGCCATCGTGGGAGGATATCTATAACTGAAATAAATGAAAGTCATTTTATATCAAGATTCAGGTTCTAGCTGTGTGGCTGTCTGATACGCAGTCAGTGCTTTAACCTTCTGTGCCTCAGGCCTGTCACGTTTAAACTACAGGCTGATCTGATGATAAAGGGTATTATGGTAGCTGGCCCGTCATTACTCCTAATGAGAAAGTTACTGGGTGGTAAGTACATCTCCACATCAGTTCACTTCAGTCACTCAGTCATGTCTTTGCAACCCCATGGATTGTAGCACACCAGGCTTCCCTGTCCATCACCGACTCCTGGAGTTTACCCAAACTCATGTCCCTTGAGTCAGTGATGCCATCTAACCATCTCATCCTCTGTCATCCCCTTCTCCTCCTGCCTACAATCTTTCCCAGCATCAGGGTCTTTTCAAATGAGTCAGTATTTTGCATCAAGTGACCAAAGTATTGGAGTTTCAATTTCAGCATCAGTCCTTCCAATGAGTATTCAGGACTGATTTCCTTTAGGATGACTTGTTTGATCTCCTTACTGTCCACGGGACTCTCAAGAGTCTTCTCTAATACTCTAATAATTCAAAAGCATCAATTCTTCAGCATTCAGCTTCCTTTATAGTCCAGCTCTCATATCCATACATGAATACTGCAAAAACCATAGCTTTGACTAGATGAACCTTTGCTAGCCAAGTAATGTCTCTGCTTTCTAATAATGATGTCTAGGTTGCTCATAACTTTTCTTCAAAGGAGCAAGCATCTTTTAATTTCATGGCTAAAGTCACCATCTGCAGTGATTTTGGAGATCCCCCAAATAAAGTTTCTCACTGTTTACACTGTTTCCCCATCTATTTGCCATAAAGTGATGGGACCGGATGCCATGATCTCAATTTTCTGAATATTGAGTCTTAAGCCAACTTTTTCACTCTCCTCTTTCACTTTCATCAGGAGGCTCATTAGTTCTTCACTTTCTGCCATAAGGGTGGTGTCATCTGTATATCTGAGGTTATTGCTATTTCTCCCAGCAATCTTGATTCCAGCTTGTGCTTCATTCAGCCCAGCGTTTCCCATGATGTACTCCGTGTATAAGTTAAATAAGCAAGGTGACAATAAATAGCCTTAACATACTCCTTTCCCGATTTGGAACCAGTCTGTTCTACACCCAGTTCTAACTGTTGCTTCCTGACCTGCATACAGATTTCTCAGGAGGCAGGTAAGGTGGTCTGATATTTCCATCTCTTGAAGAACTTTCCGCAGTTTGTTGTGACCCACACGGTCAGAGGCTTTGGTGTAGTCAATAAAGCAGAAATAGATGCTTTTCTGGAACTCTCTTGCTTTTTCGATCCAACAGATGTTGGCAATTTGATTTCTGGTTCCTCTGCCTTTTCTAAATCCACCTTAAACATCTAGAAGTTCACAGTTCACATACTGTCGAAGACTGACTTGGAAAATTTTGAGCATTACTTTGCTAGCCTGTGAGAAGAGTATAATTGTGTGGTAGTTTGAGCAATCTTTGGCATTACCTTTCTTTGGGATTGCAATGAAAATTGACCTTTTCCAGTTCTGTGGCCACTGCTGAGTTTTCCGAATTTGCTAGCATATTGAGTGCAACACTTTCACAGCATCATTTTAGGATCTGAAATAGCTCAACTGGAATTCCATCACCTCCGCTAGCTTTGTTTGTAGTGATGCTTCCTAACTTGGCTTCGCATTCCAGGATGTCTGGCTCTAGGTGAATGATCACACCATCATGATTATCTGGGTTATGAAGACCTTTTCTTTATAGTTTTTCCGTGTATTCTTGCCACCTCTTCTAAAATCTCTGCTTCTGTCAGGTCCATACCATTTCTGTCCTTTATTGTGCCCATCTTTGCATGAAATGTGCCCTTGGTATCTCTAATTTTCTTGAAGAGATCTCTAGCCTTTCCCATTCTGTTCTTTTCCTCTATTTCTTTGCATTGATCAGTGAGAAAGGCTTTCTTATCTCTCCTCACTATTCTTTGGAACTCTGTATTGGTATATCATTCCTTTTCTCCTTTCCCTTTAGCTTTTCTCCTTTTCACAGTTATTTATAAGGCCTCCTCAGACAACTGTTTTGCCTTTTTGCATTTCTTTTTCTTGGGGATGATCTGGATCACTGCCTCGTGTACAATGTCATGAACCTCCATCCATATTCTTCAGGCACTCTGTCCATCAGATCTAATCCCTTGAAATCTATTTGTCACTCCCACTGTATAATCATAAGGGATTTGAGTTAGGTCATACCTAAAAGGTCTAGTGGTTTTCCCTACTTTCTTCAACCTGAGTCTGAATTTGGCAATAAAGAGTTCATGATCTGAGCCACAGTCAGCTCCCAGTCTTGTTTTTGCTGACTGTATAGAGCTTCTTCATCTTTGGCTGCCAAGAATATAATCAATCTGCAATCTGAATTCAAATGATCACCATATCCCTTGCTTCCAAATCGAACTCCATGACATACTCAGTTTCTGGATGGGAAGGTGGAGGTGGATGAGATTCCAAGTAACAGTGTCCAGCTGACCACCTGCCAAACTGCCAGCCTGGAGCAGTGACTACTACTTCATGTCCTACCTGAGTATGTTGTGGGGGTGCTTCACCCCCACCATCCCGCACATCAGCACCCAAATCTGTTGTAGACAGAGGTAGGAGGGCCCTGTCAACTCACCTAGAAGCCTTCCTAGGGAGAAGGCAGCATGTGAGGCAAGTCTTCAAGCCCCTGGGGGCTGATATCTCATCAGACCTCACCAAACATAAATTCTAAGCTGAAATTTGTAAGAAGTTAGGGACAGCAACTGCAGGCAGTGCAGCCCACGTGTGGGCCCTTCTGAATGCAAAACCCTGTGTGCCTACACTGGTCCCACATGGATAAAGCCAACTCTGGTCTCATCATTTCACAGGAATTAACCAATAAAAAGGGGAGAAACTATCAACTTAAACTTCTTCTACTATTTCCTCTTAAAAAAATCCTCCCTTAACATCATACTCAGCTTCAATGCTTGATTCATTTCTCTGCTTCTCTTTAGAGCAAACTTGCTGAAAGGGTTTACTGTACTTGATTGTGTCTATGTCTTCCCCTCCCATACATTCCTGACTCCCCAGCCTCTGGCTCTTGCCTCCACATCCCCACTTACTCAACGCAAATCTCACTTTACTCAACCACCCAGGAACATTCAACACAAGCAATGACTTCCTTCTCCTTGAAAGAGTCTTCTCTTACATTTCAGAACATATGTTTTTCATATCTCACAGGCTGTTCCTTCTCAATTTCCTTTGCTGATTGCTTTCCTCTGCCTGACTTCTAAATACTGGGGTTCTCCTCCTCTGTTTCTCCTTACTCTCCACTCTCCCAAGGCAGACTCATCTATCTCAGTAAAATTTAAAACCATGTCTTTTATATCTGTAACCCAGACTTTTCCACTCATCTCAGCTTCATATTTTACATCAGCATTTTATACAGTCATTTTATGCATCCAACTGAGAACTCTTGACTATGCCAAAACATGTCCCCACCCCTCAGCACCCCTTCTCTTGCATCTCAGCAAAATATCACAGCCATCTACTTGTCTACTGAAGCAAACCCTAGAATTCATTCTTGATATTGTTCTTTCCTCTTAGTTCACATTCAATCTATCAGTAACTCTCAATTATTTTATATTAAAAATACGTGTTGAATAAACTCTCAGCTTTCCATCTCCCACTAGGTTAGCCCAGGAACCACCAACTTTCACTTCAAATGAATATGATTGTCCCAATTAAAAGAGGCCACCCTTTTTTTTTTTTTCCTATTTCAGCCTCTTCAGTGGTATCTACATAGTACTGATTTAAATTACAATTGTGTTTTTGGATTTTACAGATCAGAAAATCTTATCCACCTTAAAAACAGCAAACAAAAACTAGGGAAGAAAAGGAAAACTAACATTGGGTAGATCTTATTTTTTATTTGCCAAGTAAGAACATTAAAAATTATGGTGACCATGATAACAGCAGTAATAACTCTTTATGAGCAATTAGTTTATGCTAGGCAGTGTGCTAAACACTTTTTATGGATAATCTTTTTATTCCCACAAAATATATTCGAGGCAGATACTATTATTAGCACCCATTTACATGTGAGAAAACTGGAGATCAGAGAGACAAGTCACTTCTCTAAGTTCTCACTGTGAAAAATTGTATTTCCACAATCCTTAAATACTAGATACACACAAGAAAGAAGATAAACTTAAAATTTTTACTAGTATTACCATGTGAGAAGCTTACTACATTGCTCTTGTTTTTCTCCTTTCACCACAGACTAAGAAAAACATTATATTTGTTCACAGAGGGTATCTAGAAGCCATTAAATTAACTTGTGGCTTAATTGACACCACAATGTTTAAGGGTGAAGGTCCACTCTAGAACATTTCACTGATGATCTACTGATAAAAAAAAAAAATCACTTAGCTGCTTCCCTAGTCCTTTATCATCCCAACTGGTTGGCAGTAAATGATTGCCACTAGTACATGTGGAGCTTGGCAAGTCCTTTAAGGAAATATTTGAAACTTCTCCAAGAACGCAGCTTTCAAGGCCAGCTGATGGCATTTGCCTGCAGAGTCAGCACTTCCTTTTTATGAAACACAGTACCCCAGGGAGTCGGGGCTTTCCTGACACCAACTCCTCATGCCAAGACCAAGCAATGGGCACCAACAGCTTCTTTTTCTGCTGCCTGGACCCCAACGCATGAATTGGTTCAAAAGTCAGAAATACACTGGCTATTTCTTTAGAACAAATCAGGAAGTAGAAGATGGAGCAGGATGGGGGATCAATATTCCCAACTGTTGGATGCCTCTCAGTTGACTAAATGCCCCTTGGAGGAAATAAACTCTACCTAATGATATTTCAAATGAATTATGTTGAATTGAATCTAGGCTATCAAATAATACATATAGTTACCAAAAAATATATTTTCTAAAATAGTAGATTTATTGGTCCAAGTACATCTACTGACTCAAACTGATGAAGAAAAACAGTCTGTGAAGACTGCCTTTGTTAAGCATCTGTGGAGAACAGATGTCAGTCTTCTTACCCAATCTTTTAGTGACAGCTCAATGGTTATGAATGGATATCAGATGAGCCCCTGGCCCACATAAATAAATGCCTTCGGATGCTTTAGAGCAAGGGTTAGTACAACATGGCATGCAGGTCAAATTCCACCCTCTGTTTTTATATGGCTCATAAGCTAAAAATGGCTTTCATATTTTTTAATGTTTGGCAAATCAAAATATTTTGTGACACGTGAATATGATGTGAAATTCAAATTTCAGTGTCTACAAGTAAAAGTGTTACTGAAATAGAGCCGTAATTGTTGGTTTCCTCACTGTCTATGGCTGCCTTCACGTGGCGACAGCAGAGTGAGTCATTGACACAGAGAGCGAACAGCACAGCATAGAATATTTACTGCCTGGCCCACTGCAGAAAAAGCATGCCAGCCCCTACTGTCACCTCTTCTTAGAAATAACGAAAAAACATAGGTAACTCAAGCGCAGAACAAGGTTAATATAACTCATTGTACTGTAAATATGCCTCCAGGAAGGAAAGAAGAAATAGTTCAGGAGAGAAAAAAAAAAAGCCTCTGCCAGTCTAGTGAATTCAAAATCTATAACCATAGTTTTTTCAGTCCTTTCAACCATATAAATTGTGCTACGTCCTATTTTAAGAGGAATATAATTCCATCATTGTGTATGTGTGTTTACAAACGAAATTTCCAGAACGAAACGAAACGAAATTTCGGCCCCAGAGCAATGTATAGTTGAAATCCCTGTATAGTTCATAGAAACTGAATTGGTAAAGTCCTGGGTCTCTGTAAGTAAATTTAAGGCCACATGATGTGTGCTAAGTCGCTTCAGTCATGTCTGACTCTTTGCCCATCTCTGGGCATGGGATTCTCCAGGCCAGAAAACTGGAGTGGGTTGCCATTTCCTCCTCCAGGGGATCTTCACAACCCAGGGATCAAACTTGTGTCTCTTATGTCTCCTGCACTGGCAGGCAGGGTCTTTACCACTAGCGCCACTTGGGAAGGCCATATAGCAAAAGTCAGATTCTCTGAAGGCCTTCACTCCCAGTCTCATTGAAGTAGTTGCTGAATATTTAAGCTAGCTAACCAATTTAATTTTTCAACCTAGGTTAGTTTCAAGTTGAATAAAAAATGTCTGTAGCTTTGGATTGGATAAAAAGTTAGTACAGCATGATTGTTTAATAATGAGTAACTGCTTCAACATACTTTGTGCATAAGACACTCTGAACTAAAATGTTCTTTAAAAACACAAAAGAAGTCATCTCCCAATCTAATTCCCATCTGGACTAGAAGCATCCCACCATTAAACAGAGCTACCCTGTGTTTCACTCATTAACCTCCATAAACATGCATTGTATTGCCCGAAAAACTTCTAGGCAGGAAACTTTACAGAAGAACATCATTGCTTTTCAGCTGTGGAGATTCTGCGAGCTATTAAATCAAGGAAGGGAGGAAGAAAGGGACAAATGGGAAGAAATGATGTTTCTAATAAAAGTGTTCATGATCATGACCTTTAGCTTCCCAAATCGAGATCCACAGAGAATTATTTGCCACAAGGTATTAAAAGGTTTTCCACAACCTAATTTAATTTTGAAATAAGTTTGAAAATTATCAAAGTACTGAGATTCAATATTGTTGCATATTTCAGAGCTGTTGTTATGCTAATAAGCACTGTAAATCTCCAAAGGCAGGATGTAAGTTGCCTAAATTTGTTTGCGTAGATTCTCCCAAACATGTTTTTCTAACCCACTGCGAGGAAACATGCAAACTGGAATCACCACCTCTGTCCTTGATGTCTCTTTTCTTGGCTCTGTCTAGCCTGTTTCTCCCTGACTTTTCTGATACCATAGGATGGGGGAAATAAAGCCCTCCCAAATTAAAAGCGTTTGTTGCCATAAACTAGTGGATCTGAGATTATTTATGACAAATCCTTTAACTAAATGTTAGACTGTCCAAGATAATGGTTTTAAGGACCCAGTTCTCACTAGGGAAATGTTCATTTTACTTTCCTAACCATTTTAACACAAAATACTAAATAGTACCAGACAACATTACTCAAGTTTGAGAGGGGGAAGTCTGAAATACATTTGCTTACCCCACTGGGACATTAAAATAACCGGGAAGATTCTGAAAGTCCTTCGGGGCTGGAATCAATTCAGTAACCTCCCATTTCTTTTGGATTGCAAATCTGTGGCCAATTTTTTTGGCTCAACATTTTGAAGGACCCATTGCCTCTGTCCCCAGAGAAGATGTAGGAAAACTGGAAGTAGTCACACACATCCTAGGAGACAAGTGATGCCAAATGAAAGCGGAACACTGAGTCTGCAGCAAGACCAAAGAACAATGCAATAATTGAGCTCTCTCTGCAAACTCAGCATCGATGTACTCTTTGCAGAGCCTTTTTAATGTAAGGCCAACTCTGCTCAGCTAAAGTCCTCCAGAAGAAAGTTATCTCTTGGTTTAACTAAACCAACTCCATCACCTCTACATGATTTGTATGTGCTTGGAAACACATACAACTTGCAGTGATTACAAGATCCTTTTCTGTTGCCCAGACCCTGAATTATAACCAAGTCCACTTTCTCCCGCATTAAAGAATTTATTTCCCTAAGTCAGCCTGAAAACCTCAACAACTGGGCTTTGAAAATGCTAATATTTTAATAAGCCACAAAAAAGAGGAAATAAAGCAGATATAACACATTATAAACATTAATAACAAATACTACCCATATTTCTTTTCTTTTAGGAAACTAAAGAACGTTTTTCTGTATTATTCCTTATTTCTCATAGTATCCACATGGTAGTTGGTTTTGGGGGAAAACTGTCACAATGTCTGGTCCAATGGGATTACTTAAACAATCTGCTTTGGACTTAAATCGGGAAATGTTAATTTATTGATTTTTCAACCCAATGAGTTTATGATTTTGCCTTAAATGAAAATATAATCACCCCAGAGGAGATCAAAGAAAAACCAGATGAGATTATGTTTTTGTAAAATTAATAATTTGGCTTCTTTTTAGAGGACTTACATAGGTTTGCACAGAATTCATAAGCTCTGCCATCTGGCAATCCAACTCTGTTGACAGAATTGTGAATAAGTCATACTAACTATGGCATCTACACAGTTGCATGTCATCAATGCTGTGTCTTTCCGAAGCAGAAATACTTAAAAGAGTTCATGCTCAGAGACTCTGATCCTGGTAAATAATGTTAAGTGGGCGGTTACTTTATATGAGGTACCTTGCTGAGTATTTTACCTGCATTAGTTTAGCCTACCCTCACAATGACCCAATGAAGTATATGTCCAATTTACTTGCATTTTATATATGAAGAAACTGAGCTTACAGAGATTTAATAACTTGTACAACAGAAGGATCTTTTCCAAATTAATTCACTAGTAATTATTTAAATTTGGGGACCTTTTTATGGTATTTCCAATCCTTTTTAGAACGTTTATAATTAGTCAGATTGACTCTGGTGTTTGATGGTTGATCAGGCTATATCACCTTTGATTTTTCACGTAAAAATACACAGATTGCTAGTTTGTGGCACAGCTGAGATTTGCATCTGTGTATGGGTTTTCACTACCAGGGCCCTGGTCTTTTATGTCGAGTGGTCTCCCACTACTAAAATGTAAAACATAGTTAGGTAGAAGACAGTGTGGTGAGTGGTTCCTCAAAAAATTGAAGAATTATCATGTGATCCAGGAATTCTACTTCTAAAGGATGTACCAGTTGAAAACAGGCTTGAACAGATACTTGTACACCCATGTTCACAGCAGCATTATTTGTAGTAGTCAAAAGGTAGAAATAACCCAGTGTTCATTGATGAGTGAAAGACTGAATTCAAAATGTGTTATCTGCATACAGTGTAGACTATTTTTCAGCCTTAAAAAGGAATGAAATTCTGATACATGCTACAGTACGGATGAACCTTGACAACTGAAATAAACCAGACACTATTTGTTCTAGTTCTGTGAAAAATGTGGCTGGTAGCTTGATAGGGATTGCATTGAATTTGTAAATTGCTTTGGGTAGTATACTCATTTTCACTATATTGATTCTTCCAATCCATGAACATGGTATATTTCTCCATCTATTAGTGTCCTCTTTGATTTCTTTCATCAGTGTTTTATAGTTTTCTATATACAGGTCTTTAGTTTCTTTAGGTAGATATATTCCTAAGTATTTTATTCTTTTCGTTGCAATGGTGAATGGAATTGTTTCCTTAATTTCTTTTTCTACTTTCTCATTATTCGTGTATAGGAATGCAAGGGATTTCTGTGTGTTGATTTTATATCCTGCAACTTTACTATATTCATTGATTAGCTCTAGTAAATTTCTGGTGGAGTCTTTAGGGTTTTCCATGTAGAGGATCATGTCATCTGCAAACAGTGAGAGTTTTACTTCTTCTTTTCCGATTTGGATTCCTTTTATTTCTTTTTCTGCTCTGACTGCTGTGGCCAAAACTTCCAGAACTATGTTGAATAGTAGCGGTGAAAGTGGACACCCTTGTCTTGTTCCTGACTTTAGGGGAAATGCTTTCAATTTTTCACCATTGAGGATAATGTTTGCTGTGGGTTTGTCATAGATAGCTTTTATTATGTTGAGGTATGTTCCTTCTATTCCTGCTTTCTGGAGAGTTTTTATCATAAATGGATGTTGAATTTTGTCAAAGGCCTTCTCTGCATCTATTGAGATAATCATATGGTTTTTATTTTTCAATTTGTTAATGTGGTGAATTACATTGATTGATTTGCGGATATTGAAGAATCCTTGCATCCCTGGGATAAAGCCCACTTGGTCATGGTGTATGATCTTTTTAATGTGTTGTTGGATTCTGATTGCTAGAATTTTGTTGAGGATTTTTGCATCTATGTTCATCAGTGATATTGGCCTGTAGTTTTCCTTTTTTGTGACATCTTTGTCAGGTTTTGGTATTAGGGTGATGGTGGCCTCATAGAATGAGTTTGGAAGTTTACCTTCCTCTGCAATTTTCTGGAAGAGTTTGAGGAGGATAGGTGTTAGCTCTTCTCTAAATTTTTGGTAGAATTCAGCTGTGAAGCCATCTGGACCTGGGCTTTTGTTTGCTGGAAGATTTCTGATTACAGTATCAAAATACAAAAAACCTCGAATAGCCAAAGCAATCTTGAGAAAGAAGAATGGAACTGGAGGAATCAACTTGCCTGACTTCAGGCTCTACTACAAAGCCACAGTCATCAAGACAGTATGGTACTGGCACAAAGACAGACATATAGATCAATGGAACAAAATAGAAAGCCCAGAGATAAATCCACACACATATGGACACCTTATCTTTGACAAAGGAGGCAAGAATATACAATGGAGTAAAGACAATCTGTTTAACAAGTGGTGCTGGGAAAACTGGTCAACCACTTGTAAAAGAATGAAACTAGATCACTTTCTAACACCGCACACAAAAATAAACTCAAAATGGATTAAAGATCTAAATGTAAGATCAGAAACTATAAAACTCCTAGAGGAGAACATAGGCAAAACACTCTCAGACATAAATCACAGCAGGATCCTCTATGATCCACCTCCCAGAATTCTGGAAATAAAAGCAAAAATAAACAAATGGGATCTAATTAAAATTAAAAGCTTCTGCACAACAAAGGAAACTATAAGCAAGGTGAAAAGACAGCCTTCTGAATGGGAGAAAATAATAGCAAATGAAGCAACTGACAAACAACTAATCTCAAAAATATACAAGCAACTTATACAGCTCAATTCCAGAAAAATAAACGACCCAATCAAAAAATGGGCCAAAGAACTAAATAGACATTTCTCCAAAGAAGACATACGGATGGCTAACAAACACATGAAAAGATGCTCAACATCACTCATTATTAGAGAAATGCAAATCAAAACCACAATGAGGTACCACTTCACACCAGTCAGAATGGCTGCGATCCAAAAATCTGCAAGCAATAAATGCTGGAGAGGGTGTGGAGAAAAGGGAACCCTCCTACACTGTTGGTGGGAATGCAAACTAGTACAGCCACTATGGAGAACGGTGTGGAGATTCCTTAAAAAATTGCAAATAGAACTACCTTATGACCCAGCAATCCCACTGCTGGGCATACACACCGAGGAAACCAGAATTGAAAGAGACACATGTACCCCAATGTTCATTGCAGCACTGTTTATAATAGCCAGGACATGGAAACAACCTAGATGTCCATCAGCAGATGAATGGATAAGAAAGCTGTGGTACATATACATAATGGAGTATTACTCAGCCGTTAAAAAGAATTCATTTGAATCAGTTCTGATGAGATGGATGAAACTGGAGCCGATTATACAGAGTGAAGTAAGCCAGAAAGAAAAACACCAATACAGTATACTAACACATATATATGGAATTTAGGAAGATGGCAATGACGACCCTGTATGCAAGACAGGGAAAGAGACACAGATGTGTATAACGGACTTTTGGACTCAGAGGGAGAGGGAGAGGGTGGGATGATTTGGGAGAATGACATTCTAACATGTATACTATCATGTGAATTGAATCGCCAGTCTATGTCTGACGCAGGATGCAGCATGCTTGGGGCTGGTGCATGGGGATGACCCAGAAAGTTGTTATGGGGAGGGAGGTGGGAGGGGGGTTCATGTTTGGGAATGCATGTAAGAATTAAAGATTTTAAAATTTAAAAAATAAAAAACTAAAATTAAAAAAAATAAAATAAAAATAAAATAAAATAAAAAGCAAAAAAAAAAAAGAAATAAACCAGACACAAAAGGACAAATAATACATGATTCTACTTTATAAAGTATCTAGAATAGTTAAAGGGCTTCCCTGGTGGCTCACTTGGTAAAGAATCCACCTGCAAATGTAGGAGACCCGGGTTCCATCCCTGAATCAGGAAGATCCCCTGGAGAAGGAAATGCCAATCCACTCCAGTATTTTTGGCTGGGGAATCCCGTGGACAAGAGGAGATTGGCAGGCTATAGTCCATGGGGTCACACAGAGTCAGACACGACTGAGTGACTAATATACACACACAGAACAGTTAAAATCATAGAGACATAAAGTAGCATGGTGGTTGTCAGGGGCTAAGGGGATGAGGGAATGGAGAATTAATGTTTAATGGCTACAAAACTTCAGTTCAGGAAGATTAAAAATTTCCAGGGGCTTTCCAGGTGGCTCAGCAATAAGGAATCTGCCTGCAGTACAGGAGCCTAGGGAAATGCAGGTTTGACCCCGGGGTTGGGAAGATCCCCTGGAGGAGGGAATGGCAACCCACTCCAGTATTCTTGCCTGGGAAATCCTGTGGACAGAGGAGCTTGGTTGGCTACAGTCCATGGGGTCCAGAGATAGATGGTGGTGATGGCTGCCCCCAGATGTACCCCCTCAATGCCACTGAACTGTACACTTAAAAGTGGGGAAAATGGTACATTTTATTATATATATTAGAGTGTTAGTCACTCAGTCATCTCCAACTCTTTGTGACCCCATGGACTGTAGCCTGCCAGGCTCCGCTGTCTATGGGATTCTCCAGACAAGAGAATGGGTGGGCAATGGAGTGGATAGCCATTCCTTCTCCAGGATATCTTCCTGATCCAGGGATCAAATCCAGGTCTCCTGCACTGCAGGCAGATTCTTTACCATCTGAGTCACCAGGGAAGCCCACATATATTATACCACAGACACACACACAGACACACAGACACACACACACACAATAATCAGAACTTAGGTTAACCCTAAACCACAAAATAGTAGTATCATGTATGATATACTTAGTAAGAAATGACTTAACAGTAACTAAAGCCTTCTGCTCTTCCTCAACAGCTATAAAGCTTATACTTTGTTTTCGCTAAAGATCAACATAAGTAACAGAATGATTCTCTCAAGATCAGTATCAGATGGACCAGCATGAAACAGAAAGTGTCAGGATGAATTCCAGCAAGAATAGCTTATCTCAAAGGACATCCACTAACATCTTATTCCTTAATTACCAAAACATTTTTTCCATGAGAAAGAAATCTTGAAATATTACTTGGGAAAATGGGTGCAAATTTTCTTCTCAAATGTATAATGGGAATAGTAAACACTTTTCCATCACATCTTGGGGTTTTTTTTTAAGCAATATTTTAAAATAATTAAATTGGTTCATTTAAGTGCCCTAGATTCTGGCTCCATTTGATTATTTATACAAAATACAGAGATCAAATATGATATAGGCATTAATGTTCTTGGATCAGTCAGTGCTTTTTGTCATTGTTTCTTGGTTAGAAGCCTCATAGCAATCAAATAAAAATTTTCCTTGTGCTTAGTCCAGAGCTGTGAAAGGAGCCAAATCTACATTATAGGATTTACTCACTTAAGAAATAACCAGAATGTCATAATTTTCCTCCCCAAAACTCAATGATCTTGTAAAAAATTAATTAATTTGGCAATTAAATATGATCCCTTTTCATAATATACAAACTCATTCTCATCAGAACTTTGTCATTATTTGGACTTTTTCTTGTGCTTGAACTATTCTGTTATTATGTGAGTGGCTTCCTCACATTTTTCAGGCTCTACCTCAGGTGTTACTTCCTCAGAAAGGCCAGCTCTGGCCACACACTATCTGAAATCTCCTCACCATCACCCTGTCACTCTCCATAAGGTCCTCAGATCATTCCCTTGGTGGCACTTGAACACTGTCTGAAGTTATCCGATTTGTGTATTCATTATCTAGTTTCTTGTTTGCCTCCCACCATTAGAACAAGAGCTCCACAAAGGCAGGGAAGGGGCATCTTGTGCCTGCTCTGCTCCTCACATCCAGCAGAGGGATGGGCTCATAGCAGATGCATTTGTCTTTATACTTGTGCTTTACAACTCAGCATGTAAACGGACTCAGAGTCTTGCCCTGGGAAGCGCAGACATTCTGTTATGCTCAGCTCTTCTCTCTAAGGATGCTACTGTAGGCTCATCTGCTGGGGGCCAGGACAACAAAAAAATGGTGACCTAGAGTGTATTGAAAGGAAAGCTATGATAAACCTACTGCATATGAAAAAACAAAGACATCACTTTGCTGACAAAAGTCCATATAGTCAAAGCTATGGTTTTTCCAGTAGTCATGTGTGGATGTGAGAGTTGGGTCATAAATAAGGCTGAGCTCTGAAGAACAATAATGTGCTGCTGGAGAAAACTCTTAATAGTCCTTTGGACTGCAAGGAGATCAAACCAGTCAATCCTAAAGGAAATCAACACTGAATGTTCATTGGAAGGACTGATGCTGAAGTTGAACCTCCAATACTTTGGCCACCTGACACCAAGAGCCAACTCATTGGAAAATACCTTGATGCTGGGAATGAAGGCAGGAGGAGAAGGGGACGGCAGAGGATGAGATGGTTGAACGGCATTACTGACTCAATGGACGTGAGTTTGAGCAAACTCCAGGAGACAGTGAAGGACAGGGAAGCCTGGTATGTTGCAGGTCATGGGGTTGCAAAGATTTAGACACGGCTGAACAACACCACCACAGGGGGTGTTAAGAAAGAGCTGCTTGCTCCTTCTGCCTAATTTCACTCCAACCTAGTTTTCTCAGAGCCCCTTAAAGTTACTTTTAAAGCGATACCTGGTTTCTCATTTGCCACAATTCATTGGGGGAAGTAACTTTCTTGGGCACTCCATGAAATCATGGGTTGGCTGGATTAAAGAAGATTTAGACCTCTCTATTTTCTCATTATCATGCTAGCCTAGTACCTTAAAATGACACATACCCCTAACAAGTAACAAGCATGAAGTTGGCCTCTCTTTCCTCCTCTGAGGACCAGCATCATGTACAACATTAGCTATGAATCTGTAGGGACCACAGTGAACCAAACACATGAAACCCAAGTCTTTTTGTCTTCCTATTTTAGACATGGAAAAAATCAAGTAACACCCTCTAGATCCTTGAATTTACAGCTTGAAAGAGCAAAGCAAGGCTACAGATATGAGTGGAAAATTTTCTTTAGACCATTTTCAAACCATATAATTCCAAGGTTCCTCTGCAGTATTTCGTATAGGTAGTCATGACACATCTCTGAATTGATAGTGAACAGCTGGCAACAAAGCATCTTGATCAGCCAGATATTTGTTTTTTTTTTTAAAGAGTCCAAACAAAAACTCAAAAACTAAGATAACAGCAGACTTTTGTTTGTTCCCCAGCCATGGCAGATACCTAACTGTCCCCTTCTTGTATAACAAAACAGAACTCCTTATTTTCAGAAGGTTCATGGCCATGCAGATAACTAGCTAAACTTCTCAGTCTCCCTTGTAACTAGGTATGTATGTGCGAGTGTAAGTGACAAGCAACAGGCGGATCACATCCTTAGAAGGAGTGGGCTTGGTCTCCCCACTCTCCCCCTTCCCATGGCTGGGATGTGATGCGGTGCTGAGCCACCCTGAGGCATGAGGGTGGCAGTAACGCTTGGGCTACGAAGGGCTAGAAAGAAGCCAGCTTGTCAGAGCCAGAGTCCCTAACCCCTCAGAGTCACATCTCACCTGGATTACTTATGCCTAGATTGCTAACATGAGAAAGAAAAACACAACCGTCTTCTTTAAGTCACTGTTACTTGTAAGTTTCTGTTTTAGCAAACTTTCCTTAATGATTCAGATGCTGTTTCATCATTTTTGCAAAGTGTCTTTAGGATCTCAAAATGATAAACCTCTGGAGTTGAAAAAGAACTTCAAGTTTACTACCCTCTCCTCTCACTTGATTGATGAGGAAGTTGAAGGTAAACTTCCTGAGCCACACAGGTAGCCGAGGGCTCAAATCTTCTGAATTTCCATTCATTGTTCTTTTCCTTTTGGTCCAATTAACAGAACTCCCTGGAAATGATTCTGGGGGCTGCCTCTGGGGCACCTGGGCAACTTATTACCTGGAGTCCAGGGCCACCTTTTCCCCAGACAACCTGACAGCATATGCCTATAAGGCTGCTGTAAAGTTTCACTTTTATCCAATGAAACTGATTCTTTTTCCTACGACCTAGCATTGTGGAAATTGGCAAGGACCCCTAGGAATGTGTAAGTTGGAAGCTCAGAAGGCACCAACTTTCCTCACTTCACTCTACAATATTATGAGTATTATCATTCACGTGCAATTTGATAATATAAGAAATTTTCTGTAACAGCTACCAGTAGGGGTAACTTCATCTGTCAAGGGAGCAGCACAGAGAATTAAATCATTTAGTTTCAAGGTCTTCTATTGAAACCAGGTGCCCACTCACAGCTCCCTTTGGACAAGGGGTATTGGTAAAGTCATGGTTAAGAAAGCTATCCAAGGTCCCATGGAAAGTGGAAGGTAAAATCCACCTCTTAGCATGCAAGGGTATGCTTAGGCTTATCCTTGCATTTCTACCTTTTTAAAAGGTCTTATTGGGTTGGCAAAGTTTGCTCTGGTTTTTTCCTAAGATGCTATGGAAAACCCTGAAGAAACTTTGTGGCCAATCCAGTACATGACAATTTACTTATGAAGTTAGGAGCTTATATCTGAATTCTGCAAGTTCTATATTTATATACAATTATTGAACATTTCTCACCATCGTCATTTTCATCAAACACTGGTGGTTTGCTTGAAGTGTTGGCTCCCATAGTTGAGACTACCCAGACCTGGATCTTCCACTTACACTATTCCAGCAGAAACATTCATCTTCACTCAAAAGGGGTCTGGAAACCTCAGCTAGGTATCTGGGAGATAAAAAGAAAAGGAATTCTTATGATATGGTGTACTCAGGTGTACCTGATTACAGACTAGCTGAAATTAAGCTAATCTGAACCACTGCGGTAAAATGTTTCATTCTTGAAAATGACAATTTCAGAAATAACAGAGAACATCTAACATCTGGGAGAACCCGATACATGGCCTCATCAGAAGTGGACCTGGACTTATAAAGAGGGAGGAAAGCAAAATATTTTTTCTAAATGTGAAGACAAGTTTAAAATGAGGTCAGCAATGCTTTTTTTTAAAAAAAATTACTTTTGGCCATGCTGTGTGGCTTGCAGTGTCTTAATTCCTCCACCAGGGATTGAACCTGGGCCCCTGTAGTGAAAGTGCTGAGTCCTAACCACTGGGCACCAGGGATTCCCAGCAGTGCTCTATGTAACACATATAAAATAAAATAAATATTGTATTATGATTTTCTGTATCTTTGAGAAAATAGGTTAATTTTAAACATTTTTTGATGGGTCATCAAGTTAATTTTCAGGCGTAAAAAGACATCCCCTCTTTCCTCTGACCCTGGAAGTTACTACAATATCAAAGGCACAAGTTCTGAGTTTGGGCTTGACCATGCCAGCAAGTTGCAGAGTTTCATGGAACATATTTCTTTTCTTCCCTGAACTTGAAGATCATAACAGCCCTCACCTCAAAGACAAATTAAATGTGATTTCATGAGATAATACCTAATTTATTTTCACAATACAAGTGCTCAATAATTGTTGGCAGCTAGGAAGCTCGGATAATACACAAGAGCTAAAAAGCCCTGAAAAGTGTATATTTACAGCTTTGATCATTTTTAACATAATTATAAAAAAAGACTTTACTTTCCTGGAAACTGGTATGGAAAACTGACCCTGATAATGGCTTTTAAATTGCCCATCTCTCATGTGGGAGAAACAATGCCTTCTACAGAAATCACAAGCTCGGATACCTACAAGACTCAGAGAGAAATGCAAATGAATGAGCTGGACCAGGTGGGAGATATTACTGCCTGCTGGGACACTGGCGACCTGCGAAATCCAGCCTCCATCGAAAAGATTGTTGCTAAAGTGCAAGCACAGGCCCTGGGGGCCAGATCTTTAGGTCTACCCCACAAAAGGATAAAAACCTAGATTTTATATAAAACAATATTTAAAAGTTCCTATCAGCTATATGACTTGAGCATAGCTCATGCATGGGACAAATATGGCTCATCAGTTCAGTTCAGTCACTCGGTCGTGTCTGACTCTTTGTGACCTATAGACTGCAGCATGCCTGTCCCCGTCCATCATCAACTCCAGGAGCCTGCTCAAGCCCATATCCACTGAGTTGGTGATTCCATCCAACCATCTCATCCTTTGTCATTCCCTTCTCTTCTTGCCTTCAATCTTTCCCAGCGTCAGGGTCTTTTCTAATGAGTTGGCTCTCGGCATCAGGTGGCCCAAGAATTGGAGCTTCAGCTTCAGCATCAGTCCTTTCAATGAATATTCAGAACTGATTTCCTTCAGGATTGACTGGTTTGATCTTGCAGTCCCAGGTACTTTCAAGTCTTCTCCAACATGAGACAATCTGTGTGAGGCAACTAGCACTAAGCCTGGCACATAATTTACAAAGAATTAATATTAGCTATTGCTACTTTTATTAGTGCAATATTTCCTTATCATGTATTATTTTTTAATATGACACCCATTGATTTCCTCTTGAACTTTTTGCACATGACAGGAATACAAGTTAGAGTCAGAATGAATCAAAATAGAAAAAAGTGTCCCAAGTGAACCTGGACTAAGGATGACTAATTGAAAAGGAATTTGAGTAGCCCCTATGCAAATCTAGAAGAAAAGCTCCTTTCCTATTAGAGGAAATGTAAGTAAAGCTTCATTTGGAAGGCAGACTCATTAAGGAAATGCTACTTTTCATAATGAAAGCCAACTGCTGGCAAAGTGCCTTCTGGACTTGAAAAAGAAGCATTAAATGGAGAGCAAAGACAGAGTCAGCAATTAGGAAGCAAGAGATTAAATAATATAGGGGAGGGGAGGGAGGAGCAGTAGGTAACAGGTGGCTGGAGGAAGCTCAAAGGGGATGATGGAGATGAGAGAGATAGAAAGAACTCAACTGTATCTCTGGGCTACAAACAAAGGGTTTGTAATCCCTGAGGAAAAGAGGATGAGGAAGAAGTGGGTGGGATACTCTTAGTATTTCCTTGCTGGCTAGGGAGAAGCAATGGAGTGGCCTGTGTGTTTCATTACTGCATTTAGAGTCCAGAATAAGTGGGGAATAGTAAAGGTTGAGCCACAGATGACATCAGAGAGGCTTAGTCCTAAACAGAACATCAATTTTAAGGAGTTCTGATTGTTAACATTTTGTGAGTAAGACCTCAGTACACATAGCTTTCACACCACACTCAATCCTGCCACTCTTAGATTTTTCTTCATACCTCAGGCTTTTCTCAAGTAGCCCATCTTCCCACAGCACAAAGTGTACTAAGCACTGACCTTGTAAGTTGTCAGGTCAGAAACAGAAAGAGGGATATGATCACCATTTGCCATATTTCCGAGTTCTGTTCTGATGTGCAGGCAGTTTTGTTTACCAAAGATCCAGTGATGTTCTTTAGTATAGGAAGAAAATATGTAAACAGGGAACCACTCTTGTCTGGGGGATGGGCAGAAGACTTGGCCTATGGGGTTGTAGCTTATCCATTGTGTTTCATACACATTGTGTTTAATCCTGTCTAGAATCGTCTTTCTCTATTTTCTCCCTTTGTAGATAACCAAACTGGTAACTTTCCCTAATATCCAGAAAGATATCAACCTTTTCCTAGCAGGCAAATGGAGACACATCTTTTCCATTCCACTGAACAGGGCCCAGAAGAGCTACAGGCCTTTCCTACCAACCCCCACACCCTTTCCTGACCTGATATTAACTCTGCAGTGTTACATAAGCATCATTTTGAGATATCAAGGGGGCAGTCACCACCCATGGAAATGAACATGCTAGACAGAAAATATAAGAGAAACAGCAATGTGTCTTATTAAGGAAATCAAGGAGTTTCTAGATTCTCCCTTGACCTGGCCACTTATCAGATTATTAACTGTAGACAGTGTTTGACCTTTGGCCTATACTTTGGGAGGAGGTCAACAGGTGAGCTGCTCCAAGCAGCTCAGGCTCCCTAGGTAAAGAGGTGTCTTCTTCAGGAAGAACCTATGCTGTGATGCAAGAAAGTTGTAACTTCTGAGAGAACCATCTAGTTTTATTCCCACAAGATATGCACAGACATAACTTATTTTCTTTGCATCTGAACAACAAAACTGCATAAACAGAGGCAAATTTAGAAACACAAGAAAGAAAGAAAATACCCTGAAAAAGATCCAAGTTAACATCACTTGCAGTTAACTATTGTTTATATTTCATCAACTTTTGCTTTATCGTTTTTATATATTAAAACCTATAGGAAAATAGTTTTTCCACCTCAATCTTCATGCCAAATTCATTCACTTTCATACTTCCCCCAAACAGCTGCAATTATGAATGTGATTGTATACATTTTGCAGACTACTTTCTGTGATTTTACACACACAACATGTCTTTTAAAATGTCACCTAAGTGACATCAGACAGGAGGTATATTTTGCATCTTACTGATCATTACCATTATACTTATGCTATCTACAAGTATAATGTAGATTATACATTATACAGCCCTGATTTCTGCTTTTTAAGTGCTGCATATCAGTCCACTGCGTGACTCCATGGCACCTGGTGTAAAACCATCGCAATTCTTCAGCTTTGGGGCAGGTGTGTGTGGGGAGGGGCGGCGGGGGGAATTCTGGTGGAGATGAAGCCAGCCATCAGAGGCAATGCTGGCTTGTTTTGAGGCTGGCTAAGAGAAACAAGCAGAAATATTGATACCTCCCACACTTACCCCAGCAAATATTTATTGAAGTCTCTCTGTGTCTTGACCTGAGCCAGAGGCTGGTGGACAAAGTGGGGTACACATTTCTAAGAAGCTAGGAATGGTCCCTATCAGCTTGTAGTGGGTCATCCCAACTGCCTGCTTTGTCTTCTTTCTCTTTCAACTTCCTAGTTTCCAACCAGTGCTCTTAGTATGCAGGTTTATTTAAAAAGGAAAAGATCTAGAGCATCACTCACCTAGCTCCGTTATCCCTTCGCGCCTTCGGAGAAGGTCGGACTGGTGCTTCCACCCGGGGAACAGGGGCTAAGAGAGCAACTCCGAGCAAGAGGAGTGAGCGGGGAATGGAACCTACCAGCCTGGGTGCCCCGGCAGCCGCCGGTGTGAGCGCTGGGCTGGGCGGAGGCGGGCGGGCACCTGCGGCTGGGCTGCCGAGGGGTCCAAGCGCCAGCCGAGCGCGCAGCTCCTCTGGGAGGGGTGGCTCCAGGGCGGAGGCCAGACGGCGGGCGGGCGGTCCCAGGCGCCCTGCTCCGCGGAAGCGGTCAGGCCGTCTCCTGGGCTCCGAGCTGCGCCGGGGGAAGGCGAGGACGGAGGACGGCGCGATGGGGAGCTGGCGGCGGGGTCCCGCGGCGACTTGGCACGATCTGGAGCCGCCGGCAGGCAGAGCACGCCCCGACTTCCCGGACCAAGACCCGGTTCCCCTGAAGTGACCCCCTTCCCCCCCGCAAGAAGCCCAGGCGGTGCCGGGGAGGAAAGTGGATGTGGGAATGGCAGATTCTTAGACTTCCTAAGGGATGTTACGAAGATCCAAGAGAAGGTTGAGAATTTTATAGATCCTGACCTGCAGGATCATTTAACGATTCCTTTTTCACACATTTCCCCGTTGCACAGCTGGGGAAATTGAGACACAGAGGAGAATGCTTGCCCAGTGTAACAGAATGAACGGAGAGAACCTGTTCTAGACCCGGATCTCTCGGCTCCCCGAGCCCCCGTGTTTAACCTCAGTGCCACTCGAGGTTTCTTTTTTCTCTTCCATGGCAGTTCCCTCTACTTCCTCTCCGTAATAATCAACACGCTTGAAATAACTTCTTACCGTTTTCCCTCTGATTCAGGAGTCACACAACACTTAAGCCATTGGAGAATTGACACATAGGTTTCTTTTCTTTTTTAGATTTTGAAGATCCCCCGGAGAAGGGTATGGCTACCCACTCCAGTATTCTTGCCTGGAGAATCCCATGGACAGAGGAGACTGGTGGGCTACAGTCCATGGGGTCCTGAAGAGTCAGACAGGACTGAGTTTACTTACACTTGGACTTTTCATAGTTGTTTCACTGTATATAAAATAGATAACTCCTGGCACATAGGTTTCTTACTGAAATGACCAGGGTGTGAGAAGGTGGTCAGTGGTGAGGCAGGGAGACCAGAGGGTGTAGGACTAGTCTAGGAGTGGGTTGGAAACAGTTTATATTCAAGTCCAGCATTCCCCTGCAATGTGAAAATGCCAGCTCTGTGTTGCCAAATATTCAGATTTTAAAAGAGAAGCTAGAAATGAGAACTTCTGCATGAAATGTCCCATCATGTATAAACATTGGCATATTTTTAAAATATTTAAAAACTATGTTGGTCCAACAAAATGCATCTGTGGCTGATGTGTTTTTTTCAGACCCTACTTTTTAAAATTTATCTAGATATAAAGTTGCACAGAGCCCTGGAACCACCTCGAGGTTCAGTTTAGTTCAGTTCAGTCGCTCAGTCATGTTCAGCTCTTTGCAATCCCATGGACTGCTGCATGCCAGGCTTCCCTGTCCATCACCAGCTCCCAGAGCTTACTCAAACTCATGTCCATTGAGTTAGTGATGCATCCAACCATCTCATTCTCTGTCGTCCCCTTCTCCTCCTGCCTTCAATCTTTCCCAGCATCAGGTCTTTCCCAATGAGTAAGTTCTTCACATCAGGTGGCCAAAGTATTGGTGTTTCAGCTTCGGCATCAGTCCTTCCAATGAGTATGCAGGGCTGATTTCCTTTAGGATGGACTGGTTGGATCTCCTTGCAGTCCGAGGGACTCTCAAAAGTCTTCTCCAACACCACTCATGGGTACACTCTATCCTAGGAATGTAAAACTTGACATAACCTTGAACTTCAACTGGCCTACTCTCTCCTTTGACAGTGGAGGTCCTGAGGAAGGAACTCCTTAAAAGCCAAACTGAGTTGGTGGCAGAACTCTGTAGAAATTTACTTTATATTGCTAGCTCCTTATGAAAACTTGTTTGAGAGAGGAGCATATGATGTAGCTGAACATTTAAAGTGGAATTTTGGTCAATTTCCAAAACAGGACAATCCAATTTAGGAAAAAAAAATTTTTTTTAAGAATTTATTTTGGAGGAGGGCATGTTATTTTTAAGGCACAAATCAGACACCTGACTGAAAATACATTGTTTTTATATAACATCTGGTAGTTTCCAAAATACTTTTGTCTTCATGGCATTAGAGGGGCAGTACAAACTTATTGGACCTATATTATTATCAGCCTCTCTCCACTAGGAGATAACAATATCCATTTTATCACTGAGAAAACTGGCGTTGCAACAAAGTGGGCTGAGACTAGAACGGAAGTCTCTGGAAGCCGCTTTTAGGGTGACAGTTAGTATAATGAGCTTTGGAGTTTCCAGTTTTAGTAAAGGGCGTAAAGCTCATTTTTATCAGCTCTGATTGATGGAGGATTAAATGAAATAATATATATAAAGCAGCATAGTATTCTTGCCTGGGGACTCTCATGGACAGAGGAACCTGGCAGGCTACAGTCCATGGGTTGGAAAGAATTGGACATGACTGAGTGTCCAAGCACAAGGAACACAGTAAGCACTCAGAAACCGGCCACCTTACGGCTGTCGTTTTCATTAGCAGGCTGCCAGATTCGGCCCCAGTACGGTTTGGATATCTTTTGGCTTCCTGTGTGATGCAGTGGTAGGGAAGGTCCCTTGGAGCAGAAATGGCAGCCCACTCCAGGATTCGTGCCTGGAAAATTTCATGGAGAGAGGAGCCTAGGGTGCTACAATCCATGTGGTTGCAAAGAGTTGGACACGATGGAGCACACATGGTTTGTAAATATTTTTTTTGTCAGAACAGTAACTTTTTCTTAAAACTACTCATCGGTCCTAATGTATTTAGTCATGTAAAGGCTTGGCATACCCTGGGTTTTATAGAAAAAATATTGATCCTTATTCTTGTTTCAAATGCAGACCTGTTTCAAAGAGCTGATTGTGTTTTAACCTTTTCTTTACCCATTCACTCATATTCTCTTGTCCTTATTCCTATCTTAAAGCTGTTTAAGGAGACTGCCATTAAGCAGTTACTCGAGAGACTAACCTAGCCAGATACTTTTATGATCTTTGGAGCCCTCTCGTGGATAGGAGAATGAAGTGACCAGTAAACCAGTGAGGAAGTCTTGTCCAGACAGATTCCCAGAATTTTAAAAAAAATTTTTTTTTATTATTATTGTGGTAAAAGTCACATACTATAAAATATACTGTTTTAACCATATTTAAGTATTCATTTCATTGGCACTAAATACATGGACATTATTGTACAACTCTCACATCCTCCTCCTTAATTTTTCCTAAACTGAAGCTCTCTCCCCATTAAACATTAAGTCCCCATTCCCCCTCCCCACCATCCTCCCACGCCAGACCCCTGGCATCCTCCAGTATATTTCTGACTTTCTGAACTTGACTATTCTATTCTAGGTACATTGTATAAGTTAGATATCCAGAATTTTAAAAAAAAAATGCTTTTTTTGAGTCATGGCTTACAGCACAAATGCTAATACTGCACCAACCCAACCATGACATTTTTGGCTTGAAGCTGTCCACTGGGTTCCACCACATTGATAATAGAGTGACACTTTTTTTCACCAGTAGGTAAAACCTTATTACACTCATCTTACACGCTAGTAAAGTAATGCTCAAAATTCTCCAAGCCAGGCTTCAACAATACATGAACTGTGAACTTCCAGATGTTCAAGCTGGTTTTAGAAAAGGCAGAGGAACCAGAGATCAAATTGCCAACTACCTCTGGATCATCAAAAAAGCAAGAGAGTTCCAGAAAAACATCTATTTCTGCTTTATTGGCTATGCCAAAGCCTTTGACTACATGGATCACCACAAACTGTGGAAAATTCTTCAACAGATGGGAATGCCAGACTACATGACCTGCCTCTTGCTTCCTGTATGCAGGTCAGGAAGCAACAGTTAGAACTAGACATGGAACACCAAGACTGGTCCCAAATAGGAAAAGGAGTACGTCAAGGCTCTATATTGTCACCCTGCTTATTTAACTTATATGCAGAGTACATCATGAGAAATGCTGGACTGGATGAAGCACAAGCTGGAATCAAGATTGCCGGGAGAAATATCAATAACCTCAGATATGCAGATGACAACACTCTTATGGCAGAAAGTAAAGAAAAACTAAAGAGCCTCTTGATGAAAGTGAAAGAGGAGAGTGGAAATGTTGGCTTAAAGCTCAACATTCAGAAAACTGAGATCATGGCATCCGGTCCCATCACTTCATGGGAAATAGATGAGGTAACCATGGAAACAGTGTCAGACTTTATTTTTTGGGCTCCAAAATCACTGCAGATGGTGATTGCAGCCATGAAATTAAAAGACGCTTACTCCTTGGAAGAAAAGTTATGACCAACCTAGACAGCATATTAAAAAGCACAGACATTACTTTGCCAACAAAGGTCTATCTAGTCAAGGCTGTGGTTTTTCCAGTGGTCATGTATGGATGGGAGAGTTGGACTATAAAGAAAGCTGAGTGCCAAAGAATTGATGCTTTTGAACTGTGGTGTTGGAGAAGACTCTTGAGAGTCCCTTGGACTGCAAGGAGATCCAACCAGTCCATTCTAAAGGAGATCAGTCCTGAGTGTTCATTGGAAGGACTGATATTGAAGCTGAAACTCCAATACTTTGGCTATCTGATGTGAAGAGCTAACTCTTTGGAAAAGACCCTGATGCTGGGAAAGATTGAAGGCAGGAGGAGAAGGGGATGACAAAGAATGAGATGTTTGGATGGTGTCACTGACTCAATGGACATGAGTTTGGGTAAACTCCTGGAGTCGGTGACGGACAGGGAGGCCTGGTGTGCTGTGGTCCATGGGGTTGCAGAGTCGGACACGACTGAATGACTGAACTGAACTGAAAACCTTATACTTTCCTTTCCCTGTCAATTGGTTGAACTTCATCTAGGGCCAGTCACTCCAGTGATCATGGCTTTCTGTAACACATGCTGAGATTGTCCCCACCAGGACACTTGAACGGCCCTTGTTCGTGCATGGACATGGTTCTGAATTCCTTATCAGTCAGCTGTCATCTTAGTTCACCTTTCTCTAATTGAGAGAAACCTTCCCCCAACTTCTTACCTGAAGTTGTTTCCCTGCCACTTTCTCCATTCCCCACCACACTAATTTCTTCCATCTTGTCACTTATCATAACCTATAATTAATTTGCTCATGTAAATTCTTTGCTATGGTTTCCCCCATTGAACCCAGGCCCTGTAAGGGAAAGAATAATATCTGTCTTATTTACTTATTTACCATTATACATCAAATGCTGAACTAGTGTTTGATAAATAGATTATATTTAATTATATACTTGAATTTTTATCATTCTTTTTATTAATTTTTCTTAATAAATGCTCATTTAAACAATTTTTATGCTCTACAGTGTTGTGTTGGTTTCTGCCAAACAACAGTGTAAATCAGCCCTAAGTATACATATGTCCCCTTCCTCTACAGCCTCCTCCCTCCCCCACCCCATTCCACCCCTCTAGGTTGTCAGAGAGCATCAGGTTGAGCTCTGGGTGTTACAGAGCAACTTCTCAATAGCTATCTATTTTTGTAATAGTAATACACATGGTTCAATTCATCATTCTTTTTATTTCTTAGTCCAGGAGGAAAATATAAAAAAGATAGATTACACATCAAAGCAGTAACCATTCAGGATGTAAATGGACCTTTCAGTTCAGTTCAGTCACTCAGTTGTGTCCAACTCTTTGTGACCCCATGAACCGCAGCACACCAGGCCTCCCTGTCCATCACCATCTCCAGGAGTTCACGCAAACCCATGTCCATTGAGTCAGTGATGCCATCCAACCATCTCATACTCTCATCCCGTTCTCCTCCTGCCCTCAGTCTTTCCCAGCATCAGGGTCTTTTCCAATGAGTCAGCTCTTTGCATCAGGTGGTCAAAGTATTGGGAGTTTCAGCTTCAACATCAGTCCTTCCAATGAACACCCAGGACTGATCTCCTTTAGGATGGACTGGCTGGATCTCCTTGCAGTCCAAGGGACTCTCAATAGTCTTTTCCAACACCATACTTCAAAAGCATCAATTCTTTGGCACTCAGCTTTCTTCACAGTCCAACTCTCATATCCATACATGACTACTGGAAAAACCATAGCCTTGACTAGAGGGACTTTTGGAGCCATATTTAAAAACAACAAAGACAAGCAAGACATGACAGCTGGACATGAGGATTTTGTGGTTTGAATGGAAGTGTAGCCACAACTTGAGATTGATAGGTGTCCAGTGGGAGCCCCTGGAGAGCACTGGTTACCTCTGCCTGAAGGTGCCAGAAGGTTCTATAACATTTGATCAGTTTCTTGAAGGATGAATGGAGCATTGTTAGAGGGAGAGCAAGGCATTTCAGATCTGCAGACTGGAGGCATAAAAAGCATAGTTTTATGGGATACATGGAAAAGATTTAGTGTGACTGGTGAGTAAGGAGTAAATAAGTATAGTGGGAGTAAGAGGGGATGGAAGAAAGTTCTGAAGAACCAAATACACTGTGCAAAAGAGCTTGAGGTTTAAACATAATGAGTGTGGAAAGCCCTCAGATGTGTTAGGCAGGAAAATGGACCTCTTTAGAGTTGAATTTTAGTATGATTGCTCTACCCTCTCCACATAAGACAAAACTTGATTTTCTTTTGTCCTGATATGCAAATTATTCTGCTACTAAAAGGATAAGTTCTCTCTTGTAACAATAAGAAAATTTTCGTTAGGTTTCAAATAAATCATCAGATCTTAGCATATTGCCTCAAATTTCGGGAGTTCTCAAATATTTGTTGAATGCCATTTAATGTTCAGTTTTTCCTGGTTTGTCCACTGCTACCAATTTAATTACGTGTAGAAACTGCAGTAGCCTGAAGTTTTCTTTTAGCTACTATTTTTGCAAAGACCCTCCATTTTATTTCTCAGTTTCATGAAATGAGTGACATTTGTAGTTTCTAAATGGCCTTTACAAATTCTGTTACCTCAAGTTCACAATTTCTTTTCACAGCCCATTTCTGCAGGTTTTATCATTTGTGTGCAGTGGGACCAGCATCATGCCAGCAGCTGGAGACACAGAGCTAAGCAGGGCACCCCTGTTCTTGAGGAGCAAGCCCTCAGGTGAGTGAGTGCGCGATACGTATCACAGTCTTCACCACTCTGCCTGCGAGCATGGCATAGTTTAACTGAGGTAGAGGGAAATGATAGGATGTAATGGGAACATTTTATATGTATTGTCCTAAATAAAAAGATAGACATAGTATCAAATAGTTCCCTCATATGTGCTCACTTGAAACTAAATAACTGAAAAAGAGAAAGAGAGGGAAAATGGGTGAGTTCAAATACATAAGAAATAAATAGTTGTGGTGCCTACTCTGTATCCTCATTTGTGGGCTCATTTATTCCACAGCATTCACTGAGGCATGAATAATTTAACTGTCCTCCAGAGAACATGCACAGGAGAGTGCTGTTGATGAAAAACAAATTTTGTTAGTGTCTGGAAGATCTGGGTTTGTGTCTTGAGTTCACCATCTAAAGCTTCATCCCTGTGCAGTTGTTTAGACTCAGAGTCTTTGTTTCTTGATCTGTACAATATAGATGCTTGTAGAACATATTCCCAGTGAGGACGGCAATGAATAGGTGAGATAATGTATGAAAGCACTTTTTGCCATGCTTAGTGCAGAGAAATACCTAATAACTATATTACTATTATTATTACTACACCAAATGTCTCTCTTTGTACAAAAAGTGTGAAGAATGCCCATCTCACTCCACTCTCCTCAGCACTGTTGGTTTGGAAAGATCATTGCGGGGAGACCTGGTTACAAAACTGAACGTAATAGATACGTATTCTTAGGAGCTCATCATCTACTCAAACTTCGGGCAAATGAGTCGGCAACTTCAAGTCTAGGGTAATTGGGACATGGTAACAGAAGTTAGGGTGCTTTGTGAGAATAATAAATGAAGTACATGGTCTAATCTAGGTGTGGCGACAAAGCTGTCGCAAGAGTGTAGTAGTCAAGTTCAGTCCTGAAGGCAGAGTACACAGTGGTTGTGCAAAGGGAAGGGGAAAAGAGTGCTTCAGCCCAGGAGAACAGCATGTGCAAAGCTCTGTGGGCAAGAGAGGGTGGGCTGTGTTCAAGGAAACCAAGGAGCTTTGGTGTGGCCAGGTTGCGAAGGAAGGAAACAGAGAAAGTAACAAGTGCAGTCCCCTGCCTGTGGCAGAGGCAGCGTGCACTGTGTCAGTCACCTAGTCTGCACGACAGATGCGTAAATCTGTGCTGCTGCATTCTGTCTTCAGAAAACAGAAGCTCAAACTGTTTCAGTAAGTTTCCCAAACTCCCAGCTCTGGTTTACTACAAAGTCAGTGTCCTTCCCACTACACCATAGGCACTATAGGCGTCTTCTCTGTATGGCGTGGGTGTATGTGTGTCTGCGTAGATACCTCTGTGTGACACAATTGTGATCCCTTCTTCTGTATCATAAATACAATAATCAAAAATGTAACCTTAAAGAGAGTGCCTGCCCATAAAGTTGCTTTTAAGCCAGAAGATTTCAACCTGGCTTTTCTTTCTTTAAAAATAAGTTTATTTTTAATTGGAGGATAATTGCTTTACAAAATTGTGTTGGTTTCTGCCACACACCAACATGAATCAGCCATAGGTATCTTTGGAAGGAATGATGCTAAAGCTGAAACTCCAGTACTTTGGCCACCTGATGCAAAGAGTTGACTCATTGGAAAAGACTCTGATGTTGGGAGGGATTGGGGGCAGGAGGAGAAGGGGACGACAGAGGATGAGATGGCTGGATGGCATCACTGACTCGATGGATGTGAGTCTGAGTGAACTCCGGGAGTTGGTGATGGACAGGGAGGCCTGGCGTGCTGTGATTCATGGGGTCGCAAAGAGTCGGACATGACTGAGCGACTGAACTGAGCTGATACATATGTTCCTTCGTTTTGAACCTCACTTCCACCTCCCACACCATCCTGCCCCTCTAGGTTGTCACAGAACACCAGGTTTGAGCTCCCTGTGGCTTTTCTGATGTCAGGTAAATGATCAACCAAATGATCTATGACTGACAGCTCATAATATACAGAGTTTTTAATTTCTCAAACCATCTCTGTGTATTATAATAAAGAAATGAGACAGTCACAACTTGACTTTGTTCTCTACCTCATTAGTTTATACCTGACTCTTATGAAAGGTTAGATAAAATTGTGACCATGGGGCAAGGAATTTACCTTACTCACCTATAAACAGTTTGACTCCTTAAGTCACTGGTTCCTTCCTCAGTCCTCTCCTCTCACACGCTCTCTCAATAGTGTTTTGGAGCCTGGTGGGCTGCCGTCTACGGGGTCGCACAGAGTCGGACACGACTGACGTGACTTAGAAGAAGGATACCCAAGAGCATGCAGACTTGGTATTTACCTATCAATAGATAACATAGCAAACTAATAAGTGGTTGCCTACCATCTGCTCTTTCCCTTCTTTTTCTCGGTGTTTTTCTTGTTTTTCTCAGATGGCTTTGCAATGAACTGACCTCCCATATGACCCATATGAGCTGGCCCTCCGTATGACATGGAGTTGTGTTCGGACAATGGAAAATACATATGATGAAATCACATTTCTTTTTTTTTTAATTGCCTAGGGACTTATTTAAAAATCTACAAATTTATAAATACATATTTTTCATGCTGAGGATGAATGTTAGGTGTCATTGGATCGGTTGCTGTGTTTGTCTTGGACTCTTCTGTGTACCTTTGTGAATTTCTGAGGATAGTGTTTTTTCCCCCCTAAAAATTACCCTCTTTAGATACAAATGTTTCTCAGTTTCACCTATCCATGCTGGAATTAGAGATGTTTTCTCCTAGAGTTCTTTTGAATTTTTCTATTTTTGGAGGCTATTTCAATGAGAAGTTTGAAAAAGGCAAATATGAAACAATCCAGGATATAAATCAAACCAAGAAAGAGTGAAATATCTTCAGGTATCTCTGAAATTAAGGATAAAATGCTATCCTTTACTTCTCTCAAAGCTGATCTCCATTCAGTACATGGTTTCTGTAGGGAATAGTGTAGGACCTAGGGTTGGTGGTGCAGACTGGGTACTTTGAAAGGAAACTTTAGATGAACTACATGGAGTACTGTAGGTACTATATTGAAGGTAAATTACTAAATCAATTTCAATGTATTTGTCCTAGCCAAAGAAGTATCTTTTCCAAAAGTGTCTGTAAGTTGTTCAGGTCAGCATGACACAAGTTCACAATGATGTATTTCAGGTGAATTCCAAGTGTGAACTACATGAATACTTAAAGTTTGTATGGTTTCAGTGAAAATCCAAGAAAGGGCCTTATTATCCTTTGTTGCATATCCCTTGTTGTAAGGAACAAGAAATAAAGATAATGATGATGCTAATGAAAGAAAAGAAGAAAAATGGATTAAAACTACTACTGGGAATTGCCTGGAGGTCCAGTGGTTAAGATTTCACCTTCCAGTACAGGGTGTGTGGATTCAGTTCTTGATAGTGGAACTAAGATCCCACATGCCCCACCCCCCAAAAAACCAAAGCATAAAAGAGAAACAATATTGTAACAAATTCAATAAAGACTTAGAAAAGTGGTTCACAGTAAAAATATATCTTCGAAAAATAAACTAAAACTAATAATAAATATTTATTTATCATTTCTTATGTGCCAAGCACTGAGCTCAGTACTTTATTTGCATCCCCTCAGTGCTACCAAGGCCAATTTTCAGTCACAAACACTAGGGCTTTAAAAGGTCAGAGAGTTGGCCCAGAGTCACAGGACAGAAGCCAAGTAGTCTGACCTCAAGGTCTGTGCCTTTCACCACTGTAGATGTTTTTTTTCTGTGTGTGTGTGTGTGTGTGTGTGTGTGTGTGTGTGTTCAGCCACTAAGCTAAGTCATGTCCAGCTCTGTGACCCTGTGGAAGATAGCCCACCAGGCTCCTTTGTCCATGGAATTTTCTAGGCAAGAATACTGGAGTGGGTTGCTATTTCCTTCTCCAGGGAATCTTCCTGACGCAGGGATCGAACCCATGTCTCTTGCATCTCCTGCATTGCCAGTGGGGTTCTTTACCGCTGCGCAACCTGAGAATCCTTTCTTCTTCTGTATGACACTCTTAAATCTGGATTTAGCATACTGCAGCTCCCTTGTCTCCTGAAACACTAATTGGGTTTAGCTCTGTATCTGTGGAGACATCATCAGCCCCTACCTCAGATCAGACTTCCCATCTGTGAAATGAAGACGTTGGACTGAGTTGTTTCTGTGGTCCCTTCTAGTCCTGTTTGTTATTCTGTGATTGTGGAACATGTCCCATGACCCAACTGGAGCAACCAATGAACACTGCCCAGGACTGAACGTGTTATTGAGATGTGGAAATTTCAGTCTAGGGCAAACCTGGACTGTTGATCACATATTACAGTGCCTGCTGCTTTGACCTCGCTATTCTGGGCACAAACAGTTTTTGAAGAGTTCTCTGAAGTCCTTTGAACTGGGACTTCCTGTTTCTTAGATAAGGTCTTGAAGAACTGGAGAGGAGAGTAGATTATTCAAAAGGTCAGGGCCTGCTTTCTCCCAGGCATCCTATGCTTGAGTTGTTGGGATAGTTTCACCTTCTTTTCCTTTTACTTCAAAATAGTGCGTTAGTTTGTTTTGCAAATTTCCCTTTGCACTGGCATTTTAGGAGTGCACATTGACAAGATTCAGTTCAGGTCAGTCGCTCAGTCATGTCCGACTCTTTGCAACCCCATGAACCGCACCACGCCAGGCCTCCCTGTCCATCACCAACTCACGGAGTACACCCAAACCCATGTTCATTGAGTTGGTGATGCCATCCAACCATTTCATTCTCTGTTGTCCCCTTCTCCTCCTGCCCTCAATCTTCCCCAGCATTAGGGTCTTTTCAAATGAGTCAGTTCTTTGCATCAGGTGGCCAAAGTATTGGAGTTTTAGCTTCAACATCAGTCCTTCCAATGAACACCCAGAACTGATCTCCTTTAGGTTGGACTGGTTGAATCTCCTTGCAGTCCAAGGGACTCTCAAGAGTCTTCTCCAACACCACAGTTCAAAAGTATCAATTCTTTAGTGCTCAGCTTTCTTTATAACTCTCACCTCCATACATGACTACTGGAAAAACCATAGCCTTGACTAGACAGACCTTTGTTGGCAAAGTAATGTCTCTGCTTTTGAATATGTTGTCTAGGTTGGTCATAACTTTCCTTCCAAGGAGTAAGCGTCTTTTAATATCATGGCTGCAATCACCATCTGTAGTGATTTTGGAGCCCAGAAAAATAAAGTCAGCCACTGTTTCCATGGTTTCCCCATCTATTTCCCATGAAGTGATGGGACCGGATGCCATGATCTTTGTTTTCTGAATGTTGAGCTTTAAGCCAACTTTTTCACTCTCCTCTTTCACTTTCGTCAAGAGGCTTTTTAGTTCTTCTTCACTTTCTGCCATAAGGGTGGTGTCATCTGCATATCTGAGGTGATTGACATTTCTCCCAGCAATCTTGATTCTAGCTTGTGCTTCCTCCAGCCCAGTGTTTCTCATGATGTACTCTGCATAGAAGTTAAATAAGCAGGGTGACAGTATACAGTCTTGATGTACTCCTTTTCCTATTTGGAACCAGTCTGTTGTTCCATGTCCAGTTCTAACTGTTGCTTCCTGACCTGCATACAGGTTTCTCCAGAGGCAGGTCAGGTGGTCTGGTATTCCCATCTCTTTCAGAATTTTCCACAGTTTATTGTGATCCACACAGTCAAAGGCTTTGGCATAGTCAATAAAGTAGAAATAGATGTTTTTCTGGAACTCTCTTGCTTTTTCCATGATCCAGCGGATGTTGGCAATTTGATCTCTGGTTCCTGTGCCTTTTCTAAAACCAGCTTGAACATCTGGAAGTTCACAGTTCACGTATTGTTGAAGCCTGCCTTGGAGAATTTTGAGCATTACTTTACTAGCGTGTGAGATGAGTGCAATTGTGCGGTAGTTTGAGCATTCTTTGGCATTGCCTTTCTTTGGGATTGGAATGAAAACTGACCTTTTCCAGTCCTATGGCCATTGCTGAGTTTTCCAAATTTGCTGGCATATTGAGTGGAGCACTTTGACAGCATCATCTTTCAGGATTTGGAATAGCTCAACTGGAATTCTATCACCTCCACTAGCTTGTTCATAGTGATGCTTCCTAAGGCCCATTTGACTTCCCATTCCAGGATGGCTGGCTCTAGGTGAGTGATCACATCATTATGATTATTTGGGTCATGAAGCTCTTTTTTGTACAGTTCTTCTATGTATTCTTGCCACCTCTTCTTAATATCTTCTACTTCTGTTAGGTCCATACCGTCTCTGTCCTTTATTGAGCAACATCTTTGCATGAAATGTTCCCTTGGTATCTCTAATTTTTTTGATTACAGCACTGCTATTCCATTTGAAGAAAGAAATGGCAACCCACTCCAGTATTCTTGCCTGGAGAATCCCATGGACGGAGGAACCTGGCGGCCTACCATCTATGGGGTCACAAAGAGTTGGGCACGACTGAGTAACTAAACAACAACAAACGATTCCATTTAAAATGACCTCCACGGATGAAAGGAAATGGTTATGTGGAACACTAACTCCATTTTATTAAGCACCTGCTCTTCTAAAGGCACTTTGTGTACACTAAATGAATTGTGACAACAGTGATTCCATATAGCTATTATTATCCACACTTTAACAGCAAGGAACCTGAGACTCAGAGAAGCTGAGTAACTTACTGAAATAAACAACTGAATCTAAACTAGAATTTGAACACTGGTCAGAGTCCCTGTTTTTCCAAATTCAGAGTCCCTGTTTTTCCCGTGCAAGTGGTGACTTCTGCTGTGCAAAACAGCTACAGTTTCTAGTTTATTTGAAAATGGGTGCTACTTATGTTCTTGAAGATTCCAAGTGAACTACATTTAGACATCCGGCTTCTTGCTTTTAAACCCTGACTTTCCCATGCAGAATGACGGGATCATTTCTTCAACAGATAAGAAGCAAGTGTCTTAGAGATTGCTGTATTTTCCCCCTTCTTTGTAAATTCTGTTTCATTAGAACAGAGTTGCATTTCCACTTATTGTAAGAGTAAGTAAAGATGTATTTTAATCATTAGGATAAACAGACAGTATCAATAGAAAGTTAAAAAAAATACTATTTCCATGGAATTCAGGCAATAAGAAATAACATTTCAATGAATCCCAGCGTTTAAAAGAATTTACTTATTAAACTTCAGTTTTGAATAATATAAATCCCAAAATGTGTCTGTTTAAATCCAGTATATAATACTAGAATGCCTGGAGAATCCCAGTGACGGGGGAGCCTGTGGGCTGCCGTCTATGGGGTTGCACAGATTTGGACACGACTGAAGTGACTTAGCAGCAGCAGTAAGTATAAAAAAAAGATGAAAATATAGTTTTGAAATCTAATCATCAATCAGCATTAGCACTCTTTTTGCAGTATCTAAACAAACAAAATCACAAAATTATGGCAGTGTTGCAAACATTTATTGTATGCTTACTCTGTGAATTTAATCCTCACAAAAGCCTATAGATAAATAACTTTTCCTATTGTACTAACACAGACTCTGAAGTTCAGCCAGATTAATTTATGTGACTAAGAAATATGAGAGAAAATATTAGAAACCATATTGGAACCTTAGTCAACCTAATATCACTAGGATGAATTATTCCAGAAATTTCTTTATTTTTGAATTCTTTCTCTGGGATGTTCTATTGTATATTATAGTAAGCCTAAATAACTCAGGCAAGGTTACTTCTCATGACTATATTTAAATTATTCAATATATTTTAATGCATCCATTGTTAATCTGATCCTATAATGTATGTGTGTATATGATTGCAAACACCCTGGCTATTCTTATGCAGCTTAGAATTTGGAAAAAATGTTGAAATATTAATTCCATTTTTCTAACTTTTTCTGGACTATAGCCTCTTTTAAATATGGTCTCTTTTTCCACATTCTACCTTTACTGAAAAGCTGTCTTTTTCCCAACCAAGAAGAGTTAGATAAACTTTTCAGTGTGGCATTTTTCTTAATTGTAATTTTAACATTTCACTCTCATGAGACACTCAGTATGTTTCCTCTGCTGTCCAGTTATTTCCTCCTTATATGTTATTTGTTCTTTTCAGGAACAGGAAGTGAATGTTATCCAAATACTAATGAGAGTTAAACTGCAAATTGTATTTCAGCAAATGAGATGTTTCTTTTCTCATATATGGAGAAATTAACAGCTCCAAAATCCTTTAAAAGAAGAAAAATTTCATTAGTAAAGATTATAGAAAGCAATTAGGTTCTGAACTAATAAAATGTTGACTTCCATTTATTTGTTGTCATTCAGTTGCTAAGTCATCTCTGACTCTTTGCAGCCCCATGGACTGCAGTGTGCTAGGCTCCTCTGTCCTCTGCTCAAATTCATGTTCATTGAGTTGATGATGCTATCTAACCATCTTATCCTCTACCACCCTCTTCTCCTTTTGTCTTCAATCCTTCTCAGCATCAAGGAGTCGGCTAATATCCAGTGAGTCGGCTTTTTACATCAGGTGGCCAAAGTATTAGAGCTTCAGCATCAGTCCTTCCATTGAATATTCAAGATTGATTTCTTTTAGCATTGACTGGTTTGATCTCCTTGCTGTCCAAGAAACTCTCAAGAGTCTTTTCCAGCACCACAATTCTATTCCTCAGTGCTCAGATCTTCTTTATGGTCCAACTCTCACACCTGTTCATGACTACTGAAAAACCATCACTTTGACTGTATGGACCTTTGTTGGCAAAGTGATATCTCTGCTTTTGAATATGCTGTCTAAGTTTGTCATAGCTTTTCTTCCGAGGAGCAAGAGTCTTTTAATTTCATGGCTGCAGTCTTCATCCACAGTGATTTTGGAGCCCCCCAAAGTAAAATCTGTCACTGCTTCCACTTTTCCCCTTCTATTTGCCGTGAAGTGATGGGACCAGATTCCATGATATTAGTTTTTTGAATGTTGAGTTTAAGCCAGCTTTTTCACTGTCCTCCTTCACCCTCATCAAGAGGCTCTTTAGTTCTTTGCTTTCTGCCATTAGAGTTGTATAATCTGCATATCTGAGGTTGTTGATGTTTCTCCTGGAAATCTTGTGATTCATCCAGCCTGGCATTTCGCACTATGTAGTCTGCATTGAAGTTGAGTAAGCAGTATGACAACATACATCCTTGTCTTACTCCTTTCTCAATTTTGAACCAGTCAGTTGTTGCATGTCCAGTTCTGACTATTGCTTCTTGTCCCACATGCTTATATTGATAGTTAATATTAAATAGTTTTCAGTTTGCATAAACCAAAGTTTAATCAGAAGCAAAATTCTACTTAAGTTTGCATGATTTATTGCAGACTCAAACACTTGTAAGCATATCATTAATCAATTAAAAAGGATTATCGTATTAACGTGAAATATAAATATCACTGGGCATGCTTTTATTTAGAGTATTTTTCCCAATTCCTCTGCCATTCCTATGAGAGAAGAAGGAACTTATTTTGGCTTCTGAACAGAAGATTAAATAGGTTATTTGTTTTATACAACTTAAAAATGTGACTAGTAAATAGTGAACAATTTGAAAAATAGAATGCATTCTGCCAAGACCCCAATAGTGTTCACTGAACTTATTTCTTAGCTGGATTATAAAATATAAATCTCATGTTAAATTTACATTTCAGTGGCTTCTTTCAGAGCCCCTAATTTCATGTCAAATTCTCTGTAGTCCCCAATAAATTCCAGGTCTTTTTTATTTTTATGTTTGGTATTCTTTTCTTATGACAAAATTTTATTGCCAAATAATAAATGTAACAAAACTTTTATAATAAAATTCGCCCTTTTAAAGTATGTCATGAGACAAGTTTTTGACAAATACATGCAGTCATGTTATGTTGCTTGCTCTTATCACCTCTGCTGTTAATACCAATTCTTTGACTTGACATTCAACCCACAATTTTCTCACCATACTTTAGTTTACATATTTTTTTTTACAAAGGATCAATTAGTAATTATTTTAAATTTTGTGGGATGTATACTCTCTGATACAACTGCAACTCTGTAGTGTAAAACATAGATGAAAATGTAAACAAATAACAGTGACTATTTTCCAATGAAACTTTACTTATGAGTACAAATATTAATTCCATATAATTTTACATTTCACAAAATATTATTATTATTATTTGATTTTTTGGTGATTTAAATGTGTAAAATCCATTTTTATCTCTCAAGCTATACAAAAACAGGTGATGAGGTGGATTTGATCAATAGGCCTTAATTGTCCGATCCCTGCTGTAATCTGCTGTTGTTGTTCAGCCACTAAGTCATATCTGACTCTTTGTGACCCTATGGACTAGAATCCTCTGTCCTCTACTATCTCCTGGAGTTTACTCAAATTCATGTCCATTGAGTCGGTGATGCTATCTAACTATCTCATCCTTTACTACCCTCTTCTTTTCCTTCAGTCTTTCCCAGTATCAAGGTCTTTTCCAATGAGTTGGCTCTTTGAGTCAGAATTGGAGTTTCAGCATCAGTCCTTCCAATGAATATTCAGGGTTGATTTCCTTTAGGATTGACTGGTTTGATCTCCTTGCTGTCCAAGGGACTCTCAAGAGTCTTCTCCAACACGTAATCTAATGGGTCATAATATCAGAATTCAGTGTAAGGTCTAGTAAACATCTCATCTGGTGCTTTCTTTCTTAAAATCATATACAAAATGAAACTAAAAAACAGTAATGTAATCTAAGGTGTTTAAAAACATTCTATGGAATGTCAGAGAATTTGTGCTGGTTACCTGTAGTGGCTGTCTGGAGTGCTGTGTTGGGAAGAACTTTGAGGTCCGGTCTTGGTCAAATGAGAGAAAAATCATGTTGTGAATGATTGATTATGTCTGCCTTGAGTACTACGGTAGAATCACATCAGAGGGATATTTAATGTAAGCAAAAATTCTCCTGTTTGTGCTCTGCTAAAGAAGAGGGTCTCCCGCACTGCAGGCAGACGCTTTACCATCTGAGCCACCAGGGAAGCCCGATAAAGAAGAGGGAGGAGAAAAGGTGGGCCAAAAAGATAGAAGTCAAGGTTGTGTGAATGAATGGTAGCTTGAGGATGAAGGTGAGAACAAATAAATGAACAACAGAAATACCGCAAGCTCTTCTGATTAGCTTCCACTCAGGGAGTATGTTCCTCTTTGTTTGAGAAGATGGGTAGGAAAGTCTTGTTCTCTGTCAGGAATATTCACCATACAGAGACACGCTAGGGTTTAAAATACTTTATTTAAAAATTGCAATGTCCCAAATGTAAGCCACTTACATAATCTAGTGTTCAATCAGAAAAATAAAAGAAATATGTTTCAAGAGAGGAAAATTTGGCTGTGTTGGATGTTTTGAAACATCCAACATAGAACTTTGGGTCTATGTTTAAATCCAACATAGAACTTTCCCAAATGCAATTTTGACTTGCTGCGTTTTTACCTTATGTGATGTACTTAACAACCCAACCTTCTTGAAAGATGTGTTTCTGCTGTAGGTCACAAATTTGACATTCTATGTTAAGCCCAAGACAGCACTGAACATTAAAACTCAATTTTTAACTTTCTTGGTATCCTAACCCCCATTGGTATAAGTGTCTGAAGAACAGTCCAGTGCTTAAGGAAGGATGCTGCCTTGTCACACTTAGGAGAAACTGAGTCAATTCATCCTACTCTTTTGAAGTTAAGAACGACTTTCTAGAATGGTGTCTTTACTCATGTCTTTACTCATTCTTCTCAGGCTTTTTATATCTGGAGTAAATACATAGCAGGGCCAGAGACTATTCTTTACCTTTCTAATAACTTTATTGGGTGATCAATCCATGAGTTTACCTTAATCATTCAAGTATCTATACTAACTGTTCACCCTTGCAGCCTTCCTACAGAACAAATGGGATCGGACAAACAAGTGTTCAAGCAGTGATACTGAACTCCAGTAATATAAGCTCAGGCCCTGGCTCAGGGTCAACCTTGGCCTCTGCCTGATTGGCAGCCCAGGACCATACTGATAGCAATTTACATAATCATGAGTCACGGCTGCCATTTTCCCATGCTCAACACTGCTTCTATTATAGGGAAGTTGGTTACAGACAGAAAGGGCAAACACAAGCAAGAATTCTAAACATCATTCCTGCCTCCAGTGCAAGGGGTGTGGGTTTGATCTTGGTCAGGAAACTAAGATCCCACATACTGCACAGAGTGGCAAAAAAAAAACAAAAACATTCCTTTCTTTGTTCTCAATTTATAGATACTTCTGTAAATCCTTTGGAAAGTATAGAAGTGGCATATTCCAAGTACAGACTGAAGTGTTGATCAGAGATTAAAGATACTCGATTTCTATGCATCCTCTGCCTTGTTTGCTGGTTCTATTCAACATCTCTTATCTTTGGAATAAAGGAAGTACTGTATTTAGCTCTTTTGGCACAAGGGAGCTATTGAGGATGAATGGTATACTCTGCTTCAGTGTAATTCATCAGTTAATTATATTACCATGTAAAAATTATGATAATAAACATTATTGCTCTAAGCATTATTTGTGGTTTATGACAGATAGGCTTATTTTCCCCCAATTAGTTCTAATTTACCAGCAGATACCCTTTTTTTCTTACAGACTATAACTATCTGCTAAGTACACTCTTCCAAATGACTGGTTAGGCAAGAACAAAAAACCATTGCCTTTGCTGTATATTAACTAGATAATTGGCACAAATAATCCTTGTATTATAAATAGTTCTCTTTCATCCCAGATGCAACTAGAAAGTCAAAGAGAATAATGTGATAGATGAAGAGAAGGATTCTTTCCATTTTCTGGAGGGAACACAGTGCTGCCAGTGTTCACTTTTTTCCCCCTTTCATGATTTCTACTGACACAGCCCGATTGTGTGGCCCTGATAATTTTCCAAATATGTGAAAGATCATATTTTGTGTTGATAAAGTGACATGACAGCTCTCTTTTACAAACTTGAAAATTCAGTACTTCCTAATTTTTGGAGGAAAGTCAATGCTATACAGGTCAAATTAAATGTCTTTCTAAAATCTTAGTGTTAAGATAATGCTTTCTTATTGTGGTAAAAAAAAAAAACCACACACTATATGAGACCCCCTCTTAACAAAATTTTAAGTGGAAATACAGTATTGATCAGTGGAAGCACAATGTACAGTGGCTCTCTAGAACATTTACATCCCTCATGACTGAAACTTCATGCACACTGCGTAGCTACTCTGCACTTTTCCCACCCAGTACGTGGCAACAAGTATTTTATTTTCTGATTCTGAGTTTAGCTACTTGAGATACTTTATATTAGTGAAATCATGCAATATTTGTCCTCTGTGTCCTTATTTCACTTAACATAATGTCTTTAAAGTTCACTCATTTTGTAATATATGACAACATTTCTATGATTGAATAATATTCCAGGAAATGCACTTTTTAAAAATCCATTAATCTGTCAGTGGACATTAGGTTGCATTCATGTCCTGCCTATTTTGTATAATGCTGCAATGTACATGAGGGGGCAAATATCTCTTCAGGATCCTGATTTCAGTTCCTCTGGATAAATACCCATAAATTGGAATTGTTGAATCATATAATAATTCTGTTTTTAGTTTTTTTGAGGAAACACTGTACTGTTTTCCATAGTGGCTACTCTATTTTGTATTGCTATCAATAGTAAGGAATTCCAGTTTTTCCACATCCTTATCAACACAGTATTTTCTGGATTCTTTTAGTCAAGTAGGCCTTAGGAAGCATCACTATGAACAAAACTAGTGGAGGTGATGGAATTCCAGTTGAGATATTTCAAATCCAAAAAGATGAGGCTGTTAAACAATGGAAACAGTGAGGGACTTTATATTTTCCTGGGCTTCAAAATCACTGCAGATGGTGACTGCAACCATGAAATTAAAAGACGCTTGCTCCTTGGAAGAAAAGCTTTGACCAACCTAGACAGCATATTGAAAAGCAGAGATGTTACTTTGCCAACAAAGGTCCATTTAGTCGAAGCTATGGTTTTTCCAGTAGTCATGTATGGATGTGAGAGTTGGACTACAAAGAAGAGTTGGACGCTGAAGAACTGACGCTTTTGATCCTTGGTGTTGGAGAAGAGTCGAGAGTCCCTTGGGCCACAAGGAGATCCAACCAGTCCATCCTAAAGCAATTCAGTCCTGAATATTCATTGGAAGGACTGATTCTGAGGCTCCATTACTTTGATCACTTGATGTGAAGAACTGACTCATTGGAAAAGACCCTGATGCTGGGAAAGATTGAAGGCGGGAGGACAAGGGGATGACAGAGAATGAGATGGTTGGATGGCATCACCAACCCGATGGACATGAGTTTGAGCAAGTTCCGGGAGCTGGTGATGGACAGGGAAGCCTGGTGTGCTGCAGTCCATTGGGTCGCAAAGAGTCAGACTGGACTGAGTGACTGAACTGAACTGATCCCAGCAGGTATGAGGTGCTAACTCATTGTGTTTTGTGTGTGTGCTCCGTGGTTTCTGACTCGTTGTGACCCACCAGGCTGCTCTCTCCATGGGATTATCCATGCAAGAATAGGGGAGTGGGTTGCCATTCCCTTCTCTATTGCAGTTTGGATTTGCATTTTTCTGATGATTAGTGGTATTGGTCCTGGACTTCTCTTTGTTGAGAGATTTTGATTACTGACTCAATACCTGTTTTAGTTATAGGTGTGTTTACATGTTTTATTTCTTTGTGATTCAGTCTTGACAGATTGTGTGTTTCTAGAAATTTATCCATATCTTCCAGACTATCTAGTTTCTTGATATGTGATTGTTCACCACAGTCTTTTAGAATTCTTTTCATTTCTATGGCATCAGGTATCATGTCTCCACTTTTATTTCTGACATTTTTTGAGTCTTCTCTCTGTCTTAGTCTAGCTAAGGATTTGTCCATTTTGTTGTTATTTAAAAAATTAATACAAAGGCTTGCTTACAGCCAGTTTAGTGATCTCAGGTAACAAGAAAAGGGGAGAGGAAGACTTTGAAGACTGGAGAAGAGAAAAAAGGGAGGATAACAGAAGACGGGATTATTAAACTGGCCTTACTGTAGCCAACTGAGGCTAACCTTGTAGGAACCGTCTGAAGAGCCTATAGGATATTCCTTGGAATAGTCTACCTGAGGATGGATGAGAAGAGTATTCACTGCTACATGTCTCTTTAGGATATTGTAATTCCTAGTAACTTTATCCCACTCTTGACTGTTCCTTAAGAATACAGTCCACATTCTATATCCCCAGTGTCTACTACAATACTTTGTACATAGAAGGTATTTTATTCATAAATACTGAATTAATCAATGAATGTGCTTGCCTCAGTAGTTATTCTGAGCCAAGAAAGGGGCTACGGAAATGCACAGGGTAAATTTAAACTTTCCCTTAAGCAAAGATGATGAATATTAACCCAGAGTCCATTTGAACTGCTAAAATATTAATAAAATATCATGCTGGCCAGAGAGTTCTTTTGGATTTTTCTATAAGATGTTTCAGAAAAACTTGAATGAACTGTTTGGCTAACCCAATACCACAGACGAGGTGGCTTACAAACAACACACATTTACAGGTCACAGTGCTGAATGCTGGGAAGTCCACGATCAGGGTGTCCTGTGGAACCTTCTGGTGAGGCTCCTCTTGGTGGTTCTCAGCCTGTACCTCCTCACTGTGTCCTCATGGCAGGAGGGGCTGGAGATCTTTCTGGAACTGCTTTGTCAGATGCTAGAGATCCCTCTGGAGCCTCTTTGTCAGGTGCTAATTCCATTCATGAGGGTTATACCTACTAATAACATCACACCAGACATTAGATTTTCAATGTATCAACTTTGTGTGGGACACAAATATTCAGACCACGGCATTAACCTATGTCTCTGAATAAGTGCTCAACTTATTCTCTACCTCTTGACCAAGGGTGCTACTGGTGGGGTGGAAGTTTTAATATCCTTCATATTTTTAAAATTTAAGAATATATATCATTGTTCTATAGTTCCTTGTTTATTTTAAACACATCTACAGATGTAGGCAGACACATAGACAGACACACATAAAACTTGCTCCAGAGTTAGACTACCTGGGTTTGAGCCCTGATATATCTATTGTCTAGATATATCAGACAGCTTTGGGAAAGTTGCTTAACCTCTTTGTTCCTTTGATTCTACACTGAGAAAATAACAATGATTCTAATACCTACCTCATGGGAGAATTATAGGTGATAAACCATGTAACCTGCTTTATAAATAGGTACAAGTCCCCCCAAATGAGGAATTTTACTGATAGTGTGTAGTAATAAAATCAGTTTGGGCCAGGGAAGTATATTCTGGGTATCTCTGACATCATCAGAATACACATTATCAGGGGCAATGTTGAAAGTTTTTAACAGTTGTCTGGCATGAGCATCAACCAGAGTGGTCACTAGTCATTAACGATCATTATGGCCCTGCTGGTATATTGTTGTTCTTGTTCAGTTGCTAAGTCATGTCCAATTCTCTATGACCCCATGGACTGCAGCCTGCCAGTTGGCATCTGTCATTCACTTTCTCCCAGAGTTTGCTCAAACTCATATCCATTGAATCTGTGATGCTATCTAACCATCTTATTGTTTGCTGCCCCCTTCTTTTGCTTTCATTCCTTCCCAGCCTCAGGGTCTCTTCCAATGAGTCTGCTCTTGGCCAGAATATTGGAGCCTCAGTTTCAGCATCAGTCCTTCCAATGAATATTCAGGGTCAATTTCCTTCAGGATTGACCCGTTTGATCTTGCAATCCGAGAAACTGGTATGTACATGCCAAATACAAGTGTGCACTGCTCTTAGAACTTTTCCAATGCAGAGGGTTCCTCTGATACTTCCTGACTCCACTCACTCCCAATTTGCCAGTTTCCTGTATCCTGGAGTGGTCCAGGATTGTGCATGAGTCTGTGCAGGCAGAGTCAGATGGGAGATAGGCTGCTGAGAGGTGAGGAGCTGTTGCCTCTGGGCAAGGGTATTGATTGTGGTGAGGAAGAGCCCTCCCATGCAACTCTCAGACATTCTTGCTGCAGTTTTAGAAAATCAGGTGTGCTCTGCTGTGGGGGAGGACCCTACATGTCTTTGTCCACGCATAGCACCAGAGCCACCTGGGGTCCCCTTGCCCACTCCCCTCTCTCAGCATCTAAGGGCACCAGCAAGCCCAAACTTCCATCTACCTATGGTGTAAGAGCCGCGGTTGCAGGCAGCTCTCAGACAACTGCCGTTTGTCTGCCTCTGCGTGGTTGTGCACTAAAGAGGAAATGTTCACCTTTATTCATCAAAATAGTGACTAGAACAGAAAGCTTACAGCCACCTGATTTCTGAAGAGGGGTAAAGGTTTATCCACTGCCTCAGTTTATCAAGCCAAACAGCTAAAGTGTAATTACTTCCCACTCTGTCATTGTGGGATACATGGATGCTTTTGAAAAAGGAAAGAGGCAAACTGGTTTACATGCTCTTTTTGCATCACATAACCTTATAGATTGCCGTTCAACACGTAAAAGCTAGAGACATGAACTGATAGGCGTGAATCCCCAGAGACTCTTGGGATCTGTGTCGCTGGATTATTTTTTAACTTATTGCATCAAGAGAAGGAACGAAAAGCAGTGAAAAGAATAGGCGACTATAAGGGCTGGTTTGGTCTCTGACCTGCTATATTCTAACTCTGGGGAAATCAGAAAGTTATTGTCCCCATTCTGAGAGCATCTGGTTCTTCATCTGTATCAAGGTCTTCCTTGTGGACTGTATAGCCTCATCGCTGTGACGCTCTTGAACATAGTCATGAAGGGGTTGAATACATTGCAATGTGTTCCCATCCCCACTCCCACTCCTCAAGTCCTCTGGGTCAGGTCTCGGATGGACAAAACCTCAAGACTGATTACCTCTGGCTGCCAGCTGTCTTCTTCGGGTACAACCTTTCCTTGCGACAAAGGACAAATGGGGCTGCTACAGGAATCTGTATTCTAGTTGTCCGAAGAGCACATCACAATGCCCAAAATGTGGTTAGTAGAGTCAGACATCCTGGAATGTGAAGTCAAGTGGGCCTTAGAGCATCACTATGAACAAAGCTACTGGAGGTGATGATATTCCAGTTGAGCTGTTTCAAATCCTGAAAGATGATGCTGTCAAAGTGCTCCACTCAATATGCCAGCAAATTTGGAAAACTCAGTAGTGGCCACAGGACTGGAAAAGGTCAGTTTTCATTCCAATTCCAAAGAAAGGCAATGCCAAAGAATGATCAAACTACCGCACAACTGCACTCATCTCACACGCTAGTAAAGTAATGCTCAAAATTCTCCAAGCCAGGCTTCAGCAATACGTGAACCATGAACTTCCAGATGTTCAAGCTGGTTTTAGAAAAGGCACAGGAACCCGAGATCAAATTGCCAACATCCGCAGGATCATGGGAAAAGCAAGAGAGTTCCAGAAAAACATCTGTTTCTGCTTTACTGACTATGCCAAAGCCTTTGACTGTGTGGATCACAATAAACTGTGGGAAATTCTTCAAGGGATGTGAATACCAGACCACCTGACCTGCCTCTTGAGAAACCTATATGCAGGTCAGGAAGCAACATTTAGAAATGGACATGGAACAACAGACTGGTTCCAAATAGGAAAAGGAGTACATCAAGGCTGTATATTGTCACCCTGCTTATTTAACTTATATGCAGAGTAGATCATGAGACACGCTGGGCTGGAAGAAGCACAAGCTGGAATCAAGATTGCCAGGAGAAATGTCAATCACCTCAGATATGCAGATGACATTACCCTTATGGCAGAAAGTGAAGAGGAACTCAAAAGCCTCTTGATGAAAGTGAAAGAGGAGAGCGAAAAAGTTGGCTTAAAGCTCAACATTCAGAAAATGAAGATCATGGCATCTGGTCCCATCACTTCATGGGAAATAGGTGGGGAAACAGTGTCAGACTTTATTTTTCTGGGCTCCAAAATCACTGCAGATGGTGACTGCAGCCATGAAATTAAAAGACGCTTACTCCTTGGAAGAAAAGTTATGACCAACCTAGATAGTATATTCAAAAGCAGAGACATTACTTTGCCAACTAAGGTCCTTCTAGTCAAGGCTATGGTTTTTCCTTTGGTCATGTATGGATGTGAGAGTTGGACTGTGAAGAAGGCTGAGCACTGAAGAATTGATGCTTTTGAACTGTGGTGTTGGAGAAGACTCTTGAGAGTCCCTTGGACTGCAAGGAGATCCAACCAGTCCAACCTAAAGGAGATCAGCCCTGGGATTTCTTTGGAAGGAATGATGCTAAAGCTGAAACTCCAGTACTTTGGCCACCTCATGTGAAGAGTTGACTCATTGGAAAAGACTCTGACTCTGGGAGGGATTAGGGGCAGGAGGAGAAGGGGACGACAGAGGATGAGATGGCTGGATGGCATCCCTGACTCGACGGATGTGAGTCTGAGTGAACTCTGGGAGTTGGTGATGGACAGGGAGGCTTGGTGTGCTGCGATTCATGGGGTCGCAAAGAGTCGGACACGACTGAGTGACTGAACTGAACTGAAAGGAGAGTAAATTCAAATCTGGACAGGGGACCTGGGAGATGCAGTTGTGTTTAGATACCCAAATCTGTCTTCCCATGCACGCAGCATGTCTGTTCTTCAGCAGTATACATGCCCTTTTAGTGCTAGCCAGACTGGCTTCCCAGGTGGCGCCAGTGTTAAAGAAACTGCCTGCCAATGCAAGAGACATAAGAGACGCAGGTTCAATACCTGTGTCAGGAAGATCCCCTGGAGAAGAGCATGGCAACCCACTCTAGTATTCTTGCCTGGAGAAGTCCCATGGACAGAGGAGCCTGGCGGGCTACAGTCCATAGGGTTGCAAAGAGCTGGACATAACTGAAGCAATTTAGCGTGCACACACACACACACACACACACAAACTTGCTTTAGTTTCTCTGAACAAGTATGTGAATTCTATAAATTAAAGTTCCGTCACTGTTTTGAAGCAATAAGAAAAAGATGATGAGATTAAAAAGTTTATTTTTGTTATCAAGATGTTTGTCAACAAAAGATAGAGGAACTATTGGTGCTTTTAGACAAAATAAATTTTTTTGAATATGTGAATACTGAAAATTATCTTCATTGTTTCACCACATTCTTGAGCAAATAGTTATTTTGTGGATAATGTCTAAGTTGAATTTGAAGGGCTTATCATTCAAAAGTCTAGATCAAGCTATTATTTGAAAGTTATACAAATTGAATGTTTAGAATAAACTATAATGTTTTGTACTTTATTTTTATAGTGATATGGAAATTTCCAAGCACAAACACACTAATATCTCTCAGTTAACTCCTGCATTCTGTATCAATGTCTTGATTTTCTGTGTACTGACTTATGGGGTGAGCTTGGAGCTCTTCAGAGAAAATTTGTAAGAATATGCTCACACACACACAATTCTTATTCAAAATACCAGGGAAACTGGAATATTTCAGAATTGAATAAACAGAAAGCAACTTCTATCTACTGCTCCAAAAGACATGGTCTCCAATTTCCACATATCAAAGCCTGAACAAATACAACTGCTCCTTTAATTTATAATCCTTTTAAAACTTTTTGTGGCCAACATGTTTATTGAATTTTTTCTTTCTGTAAATGTGCTTTGTTTTAGCTCTTAAGGCCCTAGAGAGCAGAAGCATGTTTCAGAACTCTAGACAGATGCGTGTATTCTTTGGATGATGTAAATGTTAGCACTTTGTGCCATCAGAGCCAAATAATGTACTCTCGCTCTTCTGGGTCTCAATGAAGCAGGCAAGGAAACAGGGCAATGTAATCCTTATCTCCATTTTTAAACTGAGAGCATTAAGACACTGAAGGATAACACTTCACAATGGTTCTGGTCATCCTAGTTCTAGATCATGTACCGACTCCGTTCACTTCCCTCTAATTTCATTCTCTCCACCTTCTCTTGTGTAACCTCAGTCTAAGCTGCCATCATCTGTTACCGGGACCATGCTAATAGACTTCTAACTGGTTTCCCTCTCCTTATTTTCCCTCCCTCCTTACAATGTATTCCCCACACAGCAGTCCAATCCTATCACTTTCCCCAGGGTGGAATTCTTCAATGATTTCCAGTCGCACTTGAAATAGAATCCAAACTCCATTCAGTTATGACCTAAATCAAACCCCTTACAGTGGAAGTGACAAATAGATTCAAGGAATTAGATATGACAGAGTGCCTGAAGAACTATGGATGGAGGCTCGTGACATTGTACAGGAGGGAGTGATCAAGACCATCCCCATGAAAAAGAAATGCAAAAAGGCAAAATGGCTGTCTGGGGAGGCCTTCAAATAGTTGTGAAAAGAAGAGAAGTGAAAGGCAAAGGAGAAAAAAAGATATTCCCATCTGAATGCAGAGCTTCAAAGAATAGCAAGGAGAAATAAGAAAGCCTTCCTCAGCAATCAGTGCAAAGAAATAGAGGAAAACAATAGAATGGGAAAGACTAGAGATCAATTCAAGAAAATCAGAGATACCAAGGGAATATTTCATGCAAAGATGGGCACAATAAAGGATAGAAATGGTATGGATCTAACAGAAGCAGAAGATATTAAGAATAGGTGGCAAGAATACACAGAAGAACTATACAAAAAAGATCTGCATGACCCAGATAACCATGATGGTATGATCACTCACCTAGAGCCAGACATCCTGGAATGCGAAGTCAGGTGGGCCTTGGGAAGCATCACTACGAACAAAGCTAGTGGAGGTGAAGACATTCCAGCTGTGCTATTTCAAATCCTAAAAGATGATGCTGTGAAAGTGCTGAACTTAATATGCTAGCAAATTTGGAGAACTCAGCAGTGGCCACAGGACTGGAAAAGGTCAGTTTTCATTCCAATCCCAAAGAAAGGCAAGACCAAAGAATGCTCAGACTACCGCACAATTGCACTCATCTCACATGCAAGTAAAGTAATGCTCAAAGTCCTCTAAGCTAGCCTTCATTAGTACACGAACTGTGAACTTCCAGATGTTCAAGGTGGATTTAGAAAAGGCAGAGGAACCAGAGATCAAATTGCCAACATCCACTGGATCATCGCAAACGCAAGAGAGTTCCAGAAAAAAAAAATCTGCTTTATTGACTATGCCAAAGCCTTTGACTGTGTGGATCACAACAAAGCGTTAAAAATTTTTCAAGAGATGGGAATACCAGACCACCTGACCTGCCTCCTGAGAAATCTGTATGCAGTTCAAGAGGCAACAGTTAGAACTGGACATGGAACAACAGACTGGTTCCAAATCGGGAAAGGAGTATGTCAAGGCTGTATATTGTCACCCTGCTTATTTAACTTATATGCAGAGTACATCGTAAGAAACGCTGGGCTGGATGAAGCACAAGCTGGAATCAAGGTTGCCGGGAGAAATATCAATAATCTCAGATATGCAGATGATACCATCCTTATGGCAGAAAGTGAAGAGGAACTAAAGAGCCTCTTGATGAAAGTGAAAGAGGAGATTGAAAAAGTTGGCTTAAAACCCCACATTCAGAAAGCTAAGATCATGGCATCTAGTACCATTGCTTCATTGCAAATAGATGGGGAAACAATGACAGACTATTTTTTGGGGCTTCAAAATCACGGTAGATGGTGACTGCAACCATGAAATTATTATTTTTTTTATTTTCACATATTGTATATATTTATAATAAGAAGTTTTACCATCTTCGGATAAATGTCAGTTTTAGCATTATATGCATTTGTTTTTTGTAGAAACCACATTTCTTTTATTTATTTTTAAAATATAAATTTATTTATTTTAATTGGAGGCTAATTACTTTACAATATTGTATTGGTTTTGCCATACATCAACATGAATCCACCACAAGTGTGGACATGTTCCCCATCCTGAACCCCACTCCCACTTCCCTCTCGTACCACCCCTCTGGGCCATGCCAGTGCACCAGCCCTGAGCACCCTGTATCATGCATCGAACCTGGACTGGTGATTCGTTTCTCATATGATATTATACATGTTTCAATGCCATTCTCCCAAATCATCCCACCCTTGCCCTCTCCCTCAGAGTCCAAAAGACTGTTCTATACATCTGTGTCTCTTTTGCTGTCTCGCATACAGGGTTATCATTACCATCTTTCTAAATTCCATATATATATGCGTTAGTATACTGTATTGGTGTGTTTCTTTCTAGCTTACTTCAGTCTTTATAATAGGCTCCAGTTTCATTCACCTCATTAGAACTGATTCAAATGTATTCTTTTTAATGGCTGAGTAATACTCCATTGTGTATATATACCACAGCTTTCTTATCCATTCATCTGCTGATGGACATCTAGGTTGCTTCCATGTCCTGGCTATTATAAACATTGGGGTACACATGTCTCTTTCAATTCTGTGCAACCATGAAATTAAAAGGCGCTTGCTCCTCGGAAGAAGCTATGACCAACCCAGACAGCATATTAAAAAGCAGAGACATCAGTTTGCCAACAAAGGTCTATCTAGCCAAAGCTATGGTTTTTCCAGTAGTCATGTATGGATGTGAGAGTTGGACTATAAAGAAAGCAGAGCACTGAAGAATTGATGGTTTTGAACCGTGGTGTTGGAGAAGACTCTTGAGAGTCCCTTGGACTGCAAGGAGATACAACTAGTCCATTCTAAAGGAAATCAGTCCTGAATATTCATTGGAAGGACTGATGCTGAAGCTGAAACTCCAATACTTTGGCCACCTGATGGGAAGAACTGATTCATATGAAAAGACCCTGATGCTGGGAAAGATTGAAGGCAGGAGGAGAAGGGGATGACAGAGGATGAGATGGTTGGATGGCATCACTGACTCAATGGACAAGAGTCTGAGCAAGCTCTGGGAGTAGGTGATGGACAGGGAAGCCTGGCATGCTGCAGTCCATGGGTGGCAAAGAGTTGGATGTGACTGAACTGAACTGAACTGTAGCTTACTTGATCGGATGTGATCTGACTCACTCAGATCATCTCCTCCTGAGTTACCTGACTTAATGTGCCTCAGCCACCATATAGACTGATCCTTGATTTTGCCCAAGCTCCTTCATCACAGCTTCTACATTTGCAATTCCCTCTGTGTAGGATCTCTTTGCTCAGATCTTCACGGCCAGCAGCTTCTTATTCTTCAACTCTTGACTTCCCTAACTAGTGAGAACTTCTATGGCCATGATGATTAAAGTAGCCTTCCAGTGGAGACCCCAGTCTCTGTTTATGGACTAGGTTTGTTAGCATCATGCTCAGCACCCATTCAGATCTGAATTTATCTTGCTTAACTATTTGTTTCTATATTTATTTTCCACTTTCCAGTGAAAGACAGACTCCTTGAGAGCAGGCAACTTGTCTCCTTTTCCCACCAGTAAATTCCAGGCACTATTAGAGTACATGGCAAATAGCAATTGATCAGTTATTATTTGCCAAAGAAAAAATATATGAATGAGTGAAATGTACCATGTCAAGTACTCTGAAATAACTTCAGCAGGTTACTGGATCAGAAGTTCCTTCTGAGAAGGTAGAAGGAAAAGAAGTAGAAATTGCTAAAATTTATGCAATCAAAATGGTATTTCCTTGTCAGTTGGAAATTGAGCTATCAAATAAAAGCAAAAATAAACAAATGGGATCTAATTAAAATTAAAAGCTTCTGCACAACAAAGGAAACTATAAGCAAGGTGAATAGACAGTCTTCGGAATGGGAGAAAATAATAGCAAATGAAGCAACTGACAAGCAACTAACCTCAAAAATATACAAGCAACTTATGCAGCTCAATTCCAGAAAAATAAACGACCCAATCAAAAAATGGGCCAAAGAACTAAATAGACATTTCTCCAAAGAAGACATACAGATGGCTAACAAACACATGAAAAGATGCTCAACATCAATCGTTATCAGAGAAATGCAAATCAAGACCACAATGAGGTACCATTTCACATCAGTCAGAATGGCTGTGATCCAAAAGTCTGCAAGCAATAAATGCTGGAGAGGGTGTGGAGAAAAGGGAACCCTCTTACACTATTGGTGGGAATGCAAACTAGTGTAGTGACTATGGAGAACAGTGTGGAGATTCCTTTAAAAATTGCAAATAGAACTGCCTTATGACCCAGCAATCCCACTGCTGGGCATACACACCGAGGAAACCAGAACTGAAAGAGACACATGTACCCCAATGTTCATTGCAGCACTGTTTATAATAGCCAGGACATGGAAACAACCTAGATGTCTATCAGTAGATGAATGGATAAGAAAGTTGTGGTACATATACACAATGAAGTATTACTCAGCCATTAAAAAGAATACATTTGAATCAGTTCTAATGAGGTGAATGAAACTGGAGCCTATTATACAGAGTGAAGTACTCCAGAAAGAAAAACACCAGTACAGTATACTAACACGTATATGGAATTTAGAAAGATGGTAATGATGACCCTGTATGCGAGACAGCAAAAGAGACACAGATGTATAGAAAGGACTTTTGGACTCAGAGGGAGAGGGAGAGGGTGGTATGATTTGGGAGAAGGGCATTGAAACACGTGTACTGTCATGTAAGAAACGAATTGCCAGTCTATGTTCGATACAGGATACAGGATGCTTGGGGCTGGTGCACGGGGATGATCCAGAGAGAAGATATGGGGTGGGAGGTAGGAGGGGGGTTCACGATTGGGAACTCATGTACACCCGTGGTGGATTCACATCAATGTATGGCAAAACCAATACAGTATTGTAAAGTGAAATAAAGTAAAAAAATAAAATAAAATAAATTTTAAAAATTAAAAAAAGAAAAAGGAGGTAAAGAATTTTTTTTCAGGTTCACTCTACTAACAGTCAGGCTAGGATTCAAAACTAAAACTATCTAAGTCTAAAATGCATGGCCTTCTTACTGCACAGCACTGGCAATAAGTGGCTAGGTTTCTTTCACTTAAGACATTGTCCACTGGCATAGTGGTTAATATTATTACATAATTTTTGAAACTGTCATCATCTCAATCAAATATTTACGATGTTTTAGAATCACATTGTTTCTTATAAATATTATTTTTATTCCTCTGAAATTGTTGCAGGATGCTGATTCTCTAATGAAATAAAGTGATATTGGCAGTAAATTTCCTCTATTCTGGACCACAAAGACATGCAAAGAGAAGATGAGTTTTAAAAGAGTGCATTTAGTTGGAAATAAGAAACTAATTCTGGGAAACGGATCTAATTGCCTGACTGGAAGCAATCCCAGAGTTTTGAGAGTTACTCTTGAAAATAAAAGGGAAATGTTCTAAGAAATTAAATGGCTGCCTATAAACCACAGTGACTGCACCTCTCATCTCATGAGCGACAGGCTCTGCTGTACAAGAAGTGAATTCTCTCCTTCTAACGAGTGAATTCTCAACTCAGGATCACAGTCAGGCGAACCACGCAGCCAAGTCTACAAATGAAGCCATTTACTCTCTGGGCAATTATATCTGTGGGTTCTACTGTCCACATTATCAGTTATAGTCAGTTCTGTTGTGCTAAGTACAACTACTTACTGTATCATTTTGTTCTCACAGCAATCCGATTTCTCCTGTTTAATCAATTATGTAACTGAATCTTAGAGAGAAGTGACTTGTCCAAGGTTACACATCTCCTAGGTATTAGAGCTGAAACTCAGTCACATAGGGTAACTTTAGAACCCAAACCCTAAACCATTCCATTATGTTCCATGTTCTTACAATTGAGAAAGAAGCTGACTCTTTTTAAGTGGAAAAAAAAAAATCTTAGCTGGTTTACTTTTTTATTGCAATGTTGCTTACTATAAGTGAAAGCATAAAATCTGCATTTTTTTTAATGCTTGAGTGCATGCATGCTTAGTTATTCAGTCCTGTCGAACTCTTTGTGACCGCATGGACTGTAGCCTGCCAGGCTCCTCTGTCCATGGGATTATCCAGGCAAGAATACTAGAGAGGATTGCCATTTCCTCCTCCAGGGCATCTTCCCAACCCAGAAATGGAACCCATGTCTCCTGCATTGGCAAGTGAATTCTTTATCACTTAGCCACCAGGGAAGCCCCCTATTTTTATGCTTAGAGCGTAGATAAAACCATAAAGCCAAAATGCAGTTGGAAGTTAATTATAAAAAAGAATGGTATTCAAATTAACACAGTTTTATGGGGGAAATGGATCTTGCTTTACTGAAACAAAGGCAGGATATATGGTAGTGATTCTGGGGTGGGGATCCTTTTTGATTTTGCGTGCCTCCCATACTGTGGGCCATGATGTCTACCACCGCTTTTCTTTTCCATTGATAATACCAAGGCACCTTGGTTTTGTGATGTTGTTTGTCCTTCCCGTGGCTTGAGCTTGACATTAGCGTATTGGCTCCTCTTTTATTTTCTTGTTAGCCTGTGACAATTGAAATGGTGCAACCAGGTGCCAAGGTAAGCATAAGCACAGGTGTGAATGCAGGCACAAAAACCATGCAGTAATGAAAGTGAAAGTCGCTCAGTCATGTCCAACTGTTTGCAACCCCATGGACTACACAGTCCATGGAATTCTCCAGGCCAGAATACTGGAGTGGGTAGTCTTTCCCTTCTCCAGGGGATCTTCCTGATCCAGGAATAAAACTGGGGTCTCCTGCATTGCAGGTGGATTCTTTACCAACTGAGCTATCAAGGAAGACCTGAGCTATACTTTTAGAGTAATCAGTTTGTTCAGTTGCTCAGTCGTGTCTGCCTCTTTGTGACCCCATGGACTGCAGCACACCAGGCGTCCCTGTCCATCACCAACTCCCGGAGTTTACTCAAACTCATGTCCATTGAGTTGGTGATGTCATCCAACCATCTGATCCTCTGTCATCTCCTTCTCCTCCTGCTTTCAATCTTTCCCAGCATCAGGGTCTCTTCAAATGAGTCAGATTTTCCCATCAGGTGGCCAAAGTGTTGGAGTTTCAGCTTCAGCATCAGTCCTTCCAATGAATATTCAGGACTGATTTCCTTTAGGATGGATTGTTTGGATCTCCTTGTGGTCCAAGGGACTCTCAAGGGTCTTCTCCAACACCGCAGTTCAAAAGCATCAGTTCTTCAGCACTCAGCTTTCTTTATAGTCCAACTCTCACATCCATACATGACTACTGGAAAAACCATAGCTTTGACTAGACGGACCTTTGTTGGCAAAGTAATATCTTTGCTTTTTAATATGCTGTCTACGTTGATCATAACTTTTCTTCCAAAGAGCAAGCGTCTTTTAATTTCATGACTGCAGTCACCATCTACAGTGATTTTGGAACCCCCAAATATAAAGCCTGTCACTGTTTCCATTGTTTCTCCATCTATTTGCATTGAAGCGATGGAACCAGGTGCCATGATCTTATATATAGTAATACTTGTGTAGAAAGTATTATACTGTAATACTTGTGTAGGAGTATTATACAGTAATGTAAAAGTATTATACAATAAATATTACTTATACAGAACCATTACAGAAGTATTATACAGTAATATTTGCATAGAAAGGGGTCATCCAGGTAGTCAAGAAGAGCTGGAAGTCAGTGTTTTAGGATAACCAAACTGAACATGAAATTTAAAAAATTTAGAGATGACTGTGAAAACCTGAAGAGTATGTCCCTGAATACCCTCAAGGGTCTGCAGATCCCAGTTTGAGTAGCCATGCTTGCAGTTGATCAATTTGAGTTCAAATGATGATGTTACCAATTTGCCAACTGCGGAAACTGGGTACAAGTTACTCAATTGTTGAGCTCAGTTTCTCCAACTATAGAATAGAAATAGAAGGCTGTTTGATATAGTTGTCATGAGTGTTAATGGATACAGTGCACAAAAATTGCTCAACTTATATAATAAAGGATAAAAGCTTTGTAAATATTTTCTAGTATTGTTAATATTATAATCAGGGTATAATAAGGAAAGTAGATATGCATACAATGAATAAGACCCAGAGAAAAACTGCTTTGTGTCTTTATATGTAGAGCGCACAGTTAGCATAGATAAGTTTGCTATGCAAATTTGCATGGCTGGTAAGTGATAAGGCTGGGATTTCAACCTGAACAGTCTGGCTCTGAGTTGTGCTTTTGAGTTCTTGAAAGAGATTTAAAATTAATAAGTAAAACAGAAGAACGCTGGTAAGCAGCAGAGTCAGTCCATCTGATGCTCAGATCCATGCACAAATTACTGAGATCCAGGCCTCCTGTAGCAAATGCCACAAAAGATGGAATTTGATGAGCCCTATTCAGTCTTGAGGCACTTCCCCTCACCCTTCCTGGCAAGTATAGCTATTGCTCTGGGGTTCCTCCTACACTGTACATCATACATTTTAATTTTTTGTAAGTTGTTTTTTAATTGAATGAAAGATTCTTTAAATTTTATAGTTTACAATTTTCAAAAGTTTCTCACGTGATTTTGTAGTATCCCGTAATAATCCTTTTCTTTTCCCATATACTGCTCCCTCCCCAGCCCTTTCCCACTGGTAACCACTAATTTGTTCTCTGTATCTGTGAGTCTGCTTCTTTTTCATTTTATTCACTATTTTGTATTTTTTTAGATTCTGCATAGAAGTGACATCATACAGTATTTGTCCTCTGACTTATTTCACTTAGCATAAAGTGTTCGAAATCAATCCATCTGTTCTTGCAGATTATAAGATTTCATTCCTTTTTTATGACTGAGTATTATTCCATTGTGTGTGTGTGCATGTGTATATACACACCACATCATTATCCATTCTGTTGATGGACGTTTAGATTGCTTTCTTATCTTGGCAATTATAAATAATTCTGCTATGAACATTGGAGTGCATGTATCTTTTTGAATGAGTGTTTTTCAGATATATACTCAAGAGTGGAATTGCTGGGCCACATGGTAGCTCTATTTTTTGTTTGTTGAGAAACTTGCATACTGTTTTCCATAGTTTACATTGTTTATATAGTTTGCATTCCCATCAGTGATGTATAAGAATTTCCTTTTCTCCACAACCTTGTCAAAATATGTTATTTGTGGGATTTTTTTGGGGGGGGTGATAGTCATCCTTTCTGACTAGTGATTAAGTATTAGGTGATATCTGGTGGTTTTGATTTGCATTTCCCTGATTATTAGCAATGTTGAGCATCTTTTCATGTGCCTGTTGGACATCTGCATTTATTCTTTTGAAAAATGTCTGTTTAGTTCTGCCCATTTTTTAATCAGACTTTTTTTTTTGATGTTGAGTTGTGTCAGCAAATTATGTATGTTGCATCATACATTTTAAAAAGAAGAGAGTGCTCCCAAGTCCATACTGACATAAATCACTTAGTTCCAGCAGGAAAGAGTCAAGGACACCATCTGATCTTCCCCAACCCCTAGAGAATGTACTTGCTTCTGCACAGAGTTTAAGAAATTCAGTTAGTTTTCAGCACTTAAATGTCAGATTTTATATAAAAATCCAGGTTTCTTGCATCTGTGGAACAATAAGAATATCTAGAAACATTGAGCCCATGTTTCCAATGAAGGCAACTGAATGGTGTTTAGCTGCAAAATAGGGACTTGAGCCTTTTACTTTTTTTGTCTTAGTCTCCTCCCTAAAATAATCTTCTCATACCATTAGTGGTAGCCTGGTCCCATAGACACCGATGTGGGAGATGCCTGGAAAGCACTCAGAGTATGTCTGCTACTACCACTGAAGCTGTGTGGTTTTTGTCGGCTGGCTTAGATGCCCAGTACTCTCAGAGCCTGGGACTTGGGCACTGTGGCAGTTGGCAAAAAGTGTCCACAAATTTCTCCTAGCCTGTACACACACCCGTTTATAGTACAGTAATCACCTATGTCGGAGAAGACAATGGCGACCCACTCCAGTACTCTTGCCTGGAGAATCCCAGGGACGGAGGAGCCTGGTGGGCTGCCATCTATGGGGTCACACAGGGTTGGACACAACTGAGCGACTTCTCGTTCACTTTTCACTTTCATGCATTGGAGAAGGAAATGGCAACCCACTCCAGTGTTCTTGCCTGGAGAATCCCAGGGACAGGGGAGCCTGGTGGGCTGCCGTCTATGGGGTCGCACAGAGTCAGACACGACTGAAGCGACTTAGCAGCAGCAGCAGCAGCAAGCCCCTATGTACAAAACTTCAAGTTGTGAACTTTCAAAGATGCCAACGAGCATCTGGTTCCAGCAAGGAACCAGAACCTGTGCCACCAACACCAGATGTGAGTGACATTGCAGCTTGCCCTCCATCTGTTCTGACTATCCTTCAGTTCTGCCATCTCCCACCTCTCTCCCTCCTTCAGTCAGTACCTCTTCTTGCCTGTTCACTCCACGCCAGGCCCTATATGCCAGCTGTTGTACTACTGTACTTTTCACGGTACTGTACTGTAAGATTGTTTGCTTTATTTTTTGTTTTTTTTTAATGTATTATTTGTGCAAAAAGTATTATAAACTTATTGCAGTAGAGTGCTATATAGCTGATTGTGTTAGTTGGGGACCAAGGCTAAATTTGTTGGACTTATGAACAAATTGGACTTTCAAACATGCTTTCAGAACAGAACTCATTTGTATGTAGGGGACTTACTGAGTAACTTTGCCACTTTCCCTCTCTGCCCTGGAAACCTGGGCCTGGGCTTGGCTCTGTGACTTGCTTTGGCAGATGGGCATTGGCAGGCTGTGCTTATGTCTTGGGGTTTGCCCTCACTGGCTGTTAGGAAACCTTTGCCACCATGTGACAAGCCCAGCGCACCCACTGGAGGATGTGTGACCACGTGGAGAGATGGGCCTGGCCCTGGGAACAAGGTTACCTGAGGAGTGGGTCAGAACTGACCCCCAGATCAGGAGAAGTAAGAAATCACTGTTGTGTTAATGTGGGTTGACTTTTATTTATTTATTTATTTATTTTTTAAATTTTTAGTTTTTTATTTTTTAAATTTTAAAATCTTTAATTCTTACATGCATTCCCAAACATGAACCCCCCTCCCACCTCCCTCCCCAGAACATCTTTCTGGGTCATCCCCATGCACCAGCGTGGGTTGACTTTTAGACAGCTGACTCAGAAGAAGGCAAAGACTTAGAACATCTCCCACGTGACACATACTCCAGCATAAACTCTGATACTCTTGAGGGTCTTCTCAGGAAAGAGAATGAGGCATTCTCTCTACGTTTTAAAGCAAATGACTCATCTGCTTTAGTTTTTAGTGAAAAAGGAGAGCATTAAAATCACTGGTGAGAGGATATTTAAGGTGTGTTTATAATTGGGAAATGAATGTTAAGGTATACATACAGAAAACCAAGGTTAAGGTGATTTTTTTAATTTAAATTTTTATTTTTACTTTATTTTACATTACAATACTGTATTGGTTTAAGGTTAAGGTAATTTAATCAGCTTATAGATGTCAAAGAACACGCAAAGCAGTGTACATAAACCATTCTAAGACAATTCCTTGATAATTTTTCTAATTATCAAGATTCTATTCATGTGCATACAAATTTATTCTTTGAAAATATATCAAAGTGATAATAAAATCAACAATAAGAATAAATTCTATATTGAGCTCTTAGGTATCCAACACTTTTGTAAGGACTCATGTAGATTTTCTCCTTTAAATAGAACACCCTATATGGGAGGTCCTATTGTTACTATTATTGAAAGTATAACTTACTTAAAATATTGTGTTAGTTTCAGGGCAATAGCAAGCAGAGTGCTTTGGTTATATATATATATATGTATATATAAAGCTCACTTAATTTGCTAATAGAATAGCAGGATTGACTGGAGGCATTTTTGTTCCAGTCCACCAGAGGGCAGTATGAGGCAGCGTTTGCTTTGGAATAAAAGCAGCCTCCACTTTCATTTCTATCGCCGGCTTTTTGCGTTGTTGGCTTTTTTCATTTTAAAATATTTGGAGACGCCCTTAATTTTTAGAACACTGTTCTTTTCCAGCTAAGCACCCTGTGGCTGTGGAAACAGTGCTGGATGAAATGCCTGGGTGCTTCTTTGCTCGTGGTCCTGCATTTGTGATTTTTGAAATCACATAGCTTCCTGGATCAGATTCATTATCAGTCAGTCAGTACTCTGTCTTGTCTGACTCTTCTGTGACCCCATGGGCTGTAGTCCTCCAGGCTCCTCTGACCATGGGATTTTTCAGGCAAGAATACTGCAGCAGGTTGCCATTTCCTCCTCCAGGGGATCTTCCTGACACTGGGATCGAACCTGAGTCTCCTGAATTGGCAGGTGGATTTTTCACCACACCAGTTCTTACATTCTACAATTTCTAATGTAGAAGGTTCTATGAGTCTTTTTTTAGCACTGTGCAAACAAGGGTATGTAAAAAGTGTCCCATTTGTTTTCATTGTTATTAATAAATAAAATTCAATAGAACTGAGTTTCCACCCTACCAGGTTGATAAAAAATGCAATCTGTAATTATTGGGGCTCCCTACAATTCTCATCAACCCCACTTGCCTTGTGAGTGTTACAGTGTCCAAGGATCAGGGTGGAGGCTGCTTTTGTGTTTCCTGAGGTCAAGCAATGGCTTGGGAAACTTCAGCTCTGTCCATCTGTCTACCTGTTTAGAGCTCTTGGCCTACATCTGCTCCTGGCCCTCTGTAGAGCTCTGTGGATTCATGCTCTTCTGGACACTCTACACTGGACCCTCCCAGGTGGCGCTAGTGGTAAAGAGCCTGCCTGCCAAAGCAGGAGACATTAGAGATGCTGGTTTGATCCCTGGGTCAGGAAGATCCCCTGGCGGAGGAAATGGCAACCCACTCCAGTATCTTGGCTGGAGAATTCCCTGGACAGAGGAGCCTGGCGGGCTACAGCCATAGGGTTGCACAGGATTCGACACGACTGAAACGACTGAGCGCGCACTCTTTATTGCAGCGTTTTTCATCTCCTTTGTTGCTCATTCTGTAAACAGATCCTGCTCCAGGTTCAAGACCGTAAGCCAGATCCACAGCCCCACAACCCGACAACCCTAGGCCCCCCAGCAATGATCCATTAAGTGCAACAAAGCAAGGTCTATTGTACCAAAATAGCTCTACCGCATACCTTGTCATAGCAGAGCACAAGGGTTAACCACTGTCCCATCCTCACCAGCATTCCGTCTCCACAGACTTCCATTATTTGCCTCTTTTCTGCTGCTTTCCATTGTTTGTTGTTAATTTTAGTAAAAATATATGACATGAAATATACCCTCTTAAACTTCTGAGCATATAGAGCATTTTCTTGTGTTTTTATCCTGTATACCCTAATGACTAAGAAAATTAAGCATTTTTAAACAGGTTGCTGTGTTGACACTTTTGTGAGTGGTCTCTTAAAACTCTTGAAAAACTTTAGCCCATGTCTCTGTTATTGTTTTTGTTGTTGTTTTGCTCTTTTTAGAAATTAATTTGAGTTCTTTACATACCATTTATGTTAGACCTTTGTTAAATATATGTGTGATGAATGTATATTCTAAGTCTAAAGGTGATCTTTTCATTTTGTTCATAGTGCCTCCTGATGAAGTTTAATGTGCTAAATCTATCAATTGGGCTCTCTGTATTTTGTTTAAGAAATCTACACTGAAAAAATGGCTGGGGTCAAATTTTAATGAACTGTTGCTTGCCTAACCTCAAAAAACCTTTCTAAGATCTCTTTTAAAAATCCCCAAATTGAAAATGTCCACTTTAAGGATATTAGTTGGTTAAATACCGTTGATTCAACTAGTTTGCTCATATGAAAGACAATAATGACAGATTCCTACTTTACATGAAAATCAAGGCTAAGGACTTAAAAAACCTATGAAAAGAAAAACTTTTAGAAAAACATATAGGAAAAGAACTTATTTTATTAAAAAGCCTTTCTTTCAAAATTCAGCCCTGCTCTATTTTGTCAGAGACCCATCACAGTGACTGCAATGAGCAAGTTGTAGTGCAGCAGAGAGACATTCCTGGAGCGGCCAGCCACATGGCTGTTCATGCATTAGCACCAGATCCTCAAGGGTCTTGACACCAGGCCATAAAGTTGGAATTTTACCTGGATGATAAGACAGCTGTTGAGAGGTTTCACATAGGAATTTTACATCAGATTTGCCTTTTAGAAAGATATTTCCAGCAGGAATAAGGCATAGACACTGTAAGAGGGAGAAATAGGGTGGAGTAGAAAATGATGAGAAGGCTGTTGAGTAATCTAGGTGACAGCGTAGGGGCTTTAGATGGAATAGCAGGTGTTATGATGAATAAAAGAAGGGGTGGATTTAAGAGCATTTAAGGAGACAATTTGCTAGAAGCTAGTTATTGGAAATTAGCTTTTTCCTGGTTCCAAGTAAGGTTAATAGGCCACCTAGGAAATACAAAACTGGAAAGAGGCACAAAAGAGAAATCTGAGTACTATGTGAGGGCCAGTTCTGGAGTTGAGGAAACATACCTGTTTCATTTCCTTCATCTCAAAACTCCTCTTTTAAGGAGATGGAAAAAATATCTTTCCTTGGTGAGTTCAGTTCTTTTACAATAACATTTTCATACTAAAAAGCACGTTATTTGATTTTGATCACATTTTTTATTTTACAAGGAAAAAAATAGAGGCTTCCAGAGTGGTGCTTCCTGGTGAAAGAAAGGATTCTTGAAAATCACAGAGCAAGATGAAATTTAGAACAAATTGATGGGAGGAAATTATGCTTAATAAATGTTCAATTGTGAAATACATGTTATTCACCTGCAGTCCGTGCCTTTTCTGAGTGTAAACACAACGAGGAGCTCATTACTTATGCTAGGAAATGCCTCCCTACCCCACCACTGCCCACGAAAGCCATAAAATGTTAGTGCTTTAGAAAAATGAGACAGTAATGGGGGTTGAAAGAAGGGAGGGAGGAGATTGCTTTTTAAAACAAATTAGTTGGATGAAATAATACTTGTGACTTCTATAGCAAGGATGAATTGGAGACTATATATGCTAATTTGAATGAAGTTGTCCTGAAAATACTTACCTATGAGAAGGGTATAGAAAGTTTATTTGCTCCCAATGGCAGTTGGGTTTTTTTTGTCTTTGTATGCAGAATTTGCCCCCAACTGTTCACGCACACAGTTGTTTTTTTGTCTAATACAATTTCTTTGCACTTATTTTTATTTTTTTATTGAAGGGTAATTGCTTCACAGAATTTTGTTTTCTTCCAAATCTCAGCATGAATCAGCCATCAGTATACATATATCCCCTCCCTCTTGAACCTCCCTCCCATCTCCCTCCCCATCCCATCCCTCTAGGTTGATCCCCTGTTTGAGTTTCCTGAGCCATACAGCAAATTCCTATTGGCTATCTATTTTACGTATGGTAATATAAGTTTCCATGTTACTCTTTCCATATATCTCACCCTCTCCTCTCCTCTCCCCATGTCCATAGGTCTATTCTCTGTCTTTCTCCACTGCTGCCCTTCAGCAATAAATTCTTCAGTACCATTTTTCTAGATTCCATATATGTGCATTAGAATATGTTATTTTATCTTTCTCTGACTCACTTCACTCTGTATAATAGGTTCTGGGTTCATCCGCCTCATCAGAACTGACTCTAATGTGTTCCTTTTTATGGCTGAGTAATATTCCATGGTGTACATGTACCACAATTTCTTTAGCCATTCATCTGTCCATGGACAGCTAGGTTGCTTCCATGTTCTAGCTATTGTAAATAGTCCTGCAGTGAACAATGGGATATGTGTGTCTTTTTCAATTTTGGTTTCCTCAGGGTATATGCCAAGGAGGGGGATTGCTGGTCATATTATGGTTTTATCCCTAGTTTTTTAAGGAATCTTAATACCATCTTCCGTAGTGGCTGTGATAGTTTCTTTGTATTTTGTTGCTTGAGGAGAGGTGTGTCCAAGTGCAAGCTTTGCAGAGTTGCAGGTAAGAGTCCCAGGTCCCAGGTCTGTCTCATTTCCACTTGTGATGACATTAGCACTGTGGTGGACAATGGCAACCCTGGTTTCCCACTTCACATCTGGCTACCATGTCATCAGGACACATTCATCAGCCCATATTTATTTAATTCCCCTAGTCAGAGGAATGAATGTGCTGCTTGCCTTAAGCCAAAGTTAACAGAAGGAATCACTATGTCCAGGGGACTGAGATGATTTTGATTGACTTTGGGCTATCAGAGTCCACCCTGGAACCTGGAGATAAAGTCAGCTTAGCTTCAAAGTACTGGAGAAGGCGATGGCACCCCACTCCAGTACTCTTGCCTGGAAAATCCCATGGACAGAGGAGCCTGGTGGGCTGCAGTCCATGGGGTCACTAGGAGTCTGACATGACTGAGCAACTTCACTTTCACTTTTCACTTTCATGCATTGGAGAAGGAAATGGGAACCCACTCCAGTGTTCTTGCCTGGAGAATCCCAGGGACGGGGGAGCCTGGTGGGCTGCCGTCTATGGGGTCACACGGAGTCGGACACAACTGAAGCGACTTAGCAGCAGCAGCAGCAGCAGCTTCAAAGTACAGGACTATTTAGGAAAAGGCTGGATAATGGAATAATCTTATGAGTTCTGCTGTGAACAGAGAAGATGCATTGTGTTATTACTCATGGCATTCTAAATATCAATGGGAGAGATATGGTATTTTCTAATTGTTTATACTTGATAAAGAAACTTAGCTGAAGTATGGGTGCAAATTTGAGTCCTTATACTTTTCAAAGTCCTTTTACACTGAATCTCTTTTGATCTCTGTAAAAGCCATTAAGATTTTCAAGGTAGGCAATGGATTCTCTTTCTTCTGCAGATGGAGAAACCAAGGAAGGAAGGACTTGGAGGAGAGACTGAATCTTGGTTGTGAATCTGTGAGAGAGAGTGTGATCTAGTGTTCAATGCTTAGGTTTTGAAGTAGGAGACCTCTGGTTGTTTGGGCAGGTTCTTAGATCTCTCAGAGACTCAGTTATTTCAGCAGTAAACAGGGATTAAAATGTCCACCACTAATGACTATAGGAGGAGAATTAAAAGGGGTTATATAGGTGAGGCATGGACTCTCTGGATGGTTCTGAGGACAGGTGTTGAGAGGTTAAGGGTTCAGGTATGAGATAGGCTATCTGGTTCCAATCCCAACTCCATCATCTACTAGTTTCAGGACCTTGACAAGTCATTTCCTTCCCTCTGACCTTCAGCTTCTTGATCTACAACATGGGCTGATAAGATAAAATCTTACTAATAGAGTTTCTAGGAAAACAAATTGAAATGATGACTGTAAAACATTTAACACAGTATCGAGCACCAAGTGAGCATCAAATAAGATTTGGGTGTGATATTTTGATCATACGTTAGCTAGGACCCTCAATACAGGTGGTGTGGATTATCTGAGGGTCCTGGCCTTCATCTGTAATATGACCAACCAGACCAACAACTGATCCTATAACTCCAGAACCCTTTCCTTTACATGACCTGGGATATACCTTCGTTTCTTTGGTAGGAGTCAGTTGGTGCATGGATGCATACAGTATTTTTATTTATTTATTTTTTTGACTATTAGGAACTTTTATTATTTTTTAAATAAATTTATTTAATTGGAGTCTAATTACTTTACAATATTGTATTGGTTTTGCCATACATCAACATGAATCTGCCACGGGTGTACACATGTTACCCATCCTGAACCCCCCTCCCATCCTCCCCATACCATCCCTCTGGATCATCCCAGTGCACCAGCGCCAAGCATCCTGTATCACGCATCGAACCTGGACTGGTGATTCGTTTCACATATGATATCATACATGTTTCAATGCCATTCTCCCAAATCATCCCACCCTTGCCCTCTCCCACAGAGTCTAAAAGACTGTTCTATACATCTGTGTCTCTTTTGCTGTCTCGCATACAGGGTTATCATTACCATCTTTCTAAATTCCATATATATGCGTTAGTATACTGTATTGGTGTTTTTCTTTCTGGCTTACTTCACTCTGTATAATTGGCTCCAGTTTCATCCACCTCATTAGACTGATTCAAATGTATTCTTTTTAATGGCTGAGTAATACTCCATTGTGTATATGTACCACAGCTTTCTTACCCATTCATCTGCTGATGGACATCTAGGTTGCTTCCATGTCCTGGCTATTGTAAACAGTGCTGCAATGAACATTGGGGTACATGTGTCTCTTTCAATTCTGGTTTCCTCGGTGTGTATGCCCAGCAGTGAGATTGCTGTGTCATAAGGCAGTTCTGTTTCTAGTTTTTTAAGGAATCTCCACACTGTTCTCCATAGTGGCTGTACTAGTTTGCATTCCCACCAACAGTGTAAGAGGGTTCCCTTTTCTCCACACCCTCTCCAGCATTTATTGCGTGTAGACTTTTGGAGCACAGCCATTCTGACTGGTGTGAAATGGTACCTCATTGTGGTTTTGATTTGCATTTCTCTGATAATGAGTGACACTGAGCATCTCTTCATGTGTTTATTAGCCATCTGTATGTCTTCTTTGGAGAAATGTCTGTTTAGTTCTTTGGCCCATTTTTTGATTGAGTTGTTTATTTTTCTGGAATTGAGCTGCAGGAGTTGCTTGTATATTTTTGAGATGAGTTGTTTGTCAGTTGCTTCATTTGCTATTATTTTCTCCCATTCAGAAGGCTGTCTTTTCACCTTGCTTATAGTTTCCTTTGTTGTGCAGAAGCTTTTAATTTTAATTAGATCCCATTTGTTTATTTTTGCTTTTATTTCCAATATTCTGGGAGGTGGGTCATAGAGGATCCTGCTGTGTTTTATGTCGGAGAGTGTTTTGCCTATGTTCTCCTCTAGGAGTTTTATAGTTTCTGGTCTTATGTTTAGATCTTTAATCCATTTTGAGTTTATTTTTGTGTATGGTGTTAGAAAGTGTTCTAGTTTCACTCTTTTACAAGTAGTTGACCAGTTTTCCCAGCACCCCTTGTTAAAGAGATTTTCTTTTCTCCGTTGCATATTCTTGCCTCCTTTGTCAAAGATAAAGGTGTCCATAGGTGTGTGGATTTATCTCTGGGCTTTCTATTTTGTTCCATTGATCTATATTTCTGTCTTTGTGCCAGTACCATACCGTCTTGATCGTAGAGCCTGAAGTCAGGCAGGTTGATTCCGCCAGTTCTATTCTTCTTTCTCAAGATTGCTTTGGCTATTTGAGATTTTTTTGTATTTCCATACAAATCTTGAAATTATTTGTTCTAGCTCTGTGAAAAATACCGTTGGTAGCTTGATAGGGCTTGCATTGAATCTACAGATTGCTTTGGGTAGTATACTCATTTTCACTATATTGATTCTTCCAATCCATGAACACGGTATATTTCTCCATCTATTAGTGTCCTCTTTGATTTCTTTCACCAGTTTTTTATAGTTTTCTATATATAGGTCTTTAGTTTCTTTAGGTAGATATATTCCTAAGTATTTTATTCTTTTTGTTGCAATGGTGAATGAAATTATTTCCTTAATTTCTCTATTTTCTCATTATTAGTGTATAGGAATTCAAGGGATTTCTGTGTGTTGATTTTATATCCTTCAACTTTACTATATTCATTGATTAGCTCTAGTAATTTTCTGGTGGAGTCTTGGGGTTTTCTATGTAGAGGATCATGTCATCTGCAAACAGTGAGAGTTTTACTTCTTTTCCAATTTGGATTCCTTTTATTTCTTTTTCTGCTTTGACTGCTGTGGCCAAAACTTCCAAAACTATGTTGAATAGTAGTGGTGAAAGTGGGCACCGTTGTCTTGTTCCTGACTGTAATGGAAATGCTTTAAATTTTTCACCATTGAGGATAATCTTTGCTGTGGGTTTGTCATATATAGCTTGTATTATGTTGAGGTATGTTCCTTCTATTCATGCTTTCTGGAGAGGTTTTTTTTTTTTTTATCATAAATGGATGTTGAATTTCGTCAAAGGCTTTCTGTGCATCTATTGAGATAATCATATGGCTCTTATTTTTCAATTTGTTAATGTGGTGTATTACACTGATTGATTTGTGGATATTGAAGAATCCTTGCATCCCTGGGATAAAGCCCACTTGGTCATGGTGTATGATCTTTTTAGTGTGTTGTTGGATTCTGATTGCTAGAATTTTGTTAAGGATGTTTGCATCTATGTTCATCAGTGATATTGGCCTGTAGTTTTCTTTTTTTGTGACATCTTTGTCAGGTTTTGGTATTAGGGTGATGGTGGCCTCATAGAATGAGTTTGGAAGTTTACCTTCCTCTGCAATTTTCTAGAAGAGTTTGAGTAGGATAGGTGTTAGCTCTTCTCTGAATTTTTGGTAGAATTCAGCTGTGAAGCCGTCTGGACCTGGGCTTTTGTTTGCTGGAAGATTTCTGATTACAGTTTCAATTTCTGTGCTTGTGATGGGTCTGTTAAGATTTTCTATTTCTTCCTGGTTCACTTTTGGAAAGTTGTACTTTTCTAAGAATTTGTCCATTTCTTCCAAGTTGTCCATTTTATTGGCATATAATTGTCATATAGTATTTTTTATTATTTCTGCTTTATCACAGGCTAGGCTGGGTAGAAAAATATGGGAGCCCTGCACCCACACCCAGCTTCTGCTCTGAGGAGATGAGGCATCTTCACTGAGGAGGTGAGTTAAAAACTTAGCCCTAGTGCAAATCATGCTTCAGTTATATCCATTTCCCAGATTCAAGGGAAGACTGCAGTGCCAACTTATCTTTGTGTGAAAAAGAAGCAGAACATTTGATGTGAAAAAGGCATGCTTTGACAGTGATTTCACACTCCAATGAAAGGCATTAGCTCTTCCCCTAGAACTGAAAAGGCAGAGTGGAGACAGACCACGTGTGTAAAGTGTCAGAGAGCACGGCAAGTCAATTGCAGTATTTTAGTGCTTCATATATAGGCCTGTTTCACTTCCTGACATCTGTTTTTAATCCAGAAGCTTACGGAGAAATAGGGTATTGTCCTGGTGAAGAGTTATTTTCTCAACTAAGTCAAAATATTTTATGGAGAAGTGTTGTTGTGAAGCATTTTTCTGATTGTTTGACATTTCAGCACAAGTGTATTGATTATCATTTATTATAACTGTGACATTAAACATGTTTATTAATTAATTTTAATAGAGTTGTTAAGAGCCAGTTATGCTCACGAGAAAAAATGAAGTAGCAAACACAAATAAAAACAACCATAATCCAGCAAGTGCTATGGATTCTTGATATTACTTTGCATTTATGTTTTCATGCATTAAAAAAAAATCTATGGTGCATATTGTGGATGTTTATATATATTTCACTCTGTTTCCCTGTAATAGGACTTCCCTGGTGGCTCAGATGGTAAAGCGTCTGTCTACAGTGCAAGAGACCCGGGTTTGATCCCTGGGTTGGGAAGATACCATGGAGAAGGAAATGGCAATCCACTCCAGTACTATTGCCTGGAAAATCCCATGGACAGAGGAGCTTGGTAGGCTACAGTCCATGGGGTCGCAAAGAGTCAGACGACTGAGTGACTTCACTTCACTTCACTTCCCTGTAATATATTCAAAACATCTCTCATGATCATGATATTTTCCTCTCTTTTAAAATTTTTAATTCTTATGAAATATTTTGGACACACAAAAAGGTGTAGAGAATAGCAGAACAAATACTAAGTACCTCTAAACACACACAAAAAATCACAAGCAATTCAGTTGAATCTCTTATCACACTGGCAAAATTAACTGTGCATTGGACTTTGGTGTTTATCGTTTTCATAAATTGTATGTTCTTTTATGGTACATTTAGGTAGCTTTAATATTTTTAGTACTGTTTCATGTAGTTCAGATTTTCATCTAAGTGATGTCAGAGAGTAATTGTTCTGTAAATTGCCTTTTATATTTCCTCTGTGATGTTCTTTATTTTTCAGTTTCATCTATGTTGATACTTGTAGTCCTAGTCATTTTTATTTGAATCATATTCCATTTTATAAATATGACACAAGTTATTTGTCCACTCATCAGATGATGGGCATAGTTATGCATGTTCATAGGTATGAATGCAGCTCTATATGCCTAGAAAGGGAATTGAAGGGTATGAATATCCTCAAATTAGTTAGATGTTGTTAAATATTCCCAAAGGGGTTGTATCAGTTCATACACATTAACATGTTAAGCATCCCATTTCTTTATTTTTTTTATTTTTTTTAATTAGTTTTTTATTTTTTAAATTTTAATATCTTTAATTCTTACATGCGTTCCCAAATATGAACCCCCCTCCCACCTCCCTCCCCATAACATCTCTCTGGGTCATCCCCATGCACCAGCCCCAAGCATGCTGTATCCTGCGTCAGACATAGACTGGCGATTCAATTCTTACATGATAGTATACATGTTAGAATGTCATTCTCCCAAATCATCCCATCCTCTCCCTCTCCCTCTGAGTCCAAAGGTCCGTTATACACATCTGTGTCTCTTTCCCTGTCTTGCATACAGGGTCGTCATTGCCATCTTCCTAAATTCCATATATATGTGTTAGTATACTGTATTGGTGTTTTTCTTTCTGGCTTACTTCACTCTGTATAATCGGCTCCAGTTTCATGCATCTCATCAGAACTGATTCAAATGAATTCTTTTTTATGGCTGAGTAATACTCCATTGTGTATATGTACCACAGCTTTCTTATCCATTCATCTGCTGATGGACATCTAGGTTGTTTCCATGTCCTAGCTATTATAAACAGTGTTGCAATGAACATTGGGGTACATGTGTCTCTTTCCATTCTGGTTTCCTCAGTGTGTATGCCCAGCAGTGAGATTGCTGGGTCATAAGGTAGTTCTATTTGCAATTTTTTAAGGAATCTCCACACTGTTCTCCATAGTGGCTGTACTAGTTTGCATTCCCACCAACAGTGTAGGAGGGTTCCCTTTTCTCCACACCCTCTCCAGCATTTATTGCTTGCAGATTTTTGGATCGCAGCCATTCTGACTGGTGTGAAGTGGTACCTCATTATGTTGAGCATCTTTTCATGTGTTTGTTAGCCATCCGTATGTCTTCTTTGGAGAAATGTCTATTTAGTTCTTTGGCCCATTTTTTGATTGGGTAGTTTATTTTTCTGGAATTGAGCTGCATAAGTTGCTTGTATATTTTTGAGATTAGTTGTTTGTCAGTTGCTTCATCTGCTATTATTTTCTCCCATTCAGAAGGCTGTCTTTTCACCTTGCTTATATTTTCCTTTGTTGTGCAGAAGCTTTTAATTTTAATTAGATCCCATTTGTTTATTTTTGCTTTTATTTCCAGAATTCTGGGAGGTGGGTCATAGAGGATCCTGCTGTGATTTATGTCGGAGAGTGTTTTGCCTATGTTCTCCTCTAGGAGTTTTATAGTTTCTGATCTTACATTTAGGTCTTTAATCCATTTTGAGTTTATTTTTGTGTGCAGTGTTAGAAAGTGATCTAGTTTCATTCTTTTACAAGTGGTTGACCAGTTTTCCCAGCACCACTTGTTAAAGAGATTGTCTTTACTCCATTGTATATTCTTGCCTCCTTTGTCAAAGATAAGGTGTCCATATGTGTGTGGATTTATCTCTGGGCTTTCTATTTTGTTCCATTGATCTATATGTCTGTCTTTGTGCCAGTACCATACTGTCTTGATGACTGTGGCTTTGTAGTAGAGCCTGAAGTCAGGCAAGGTGATTCCTCCAGTTCCATTCTTCTTTCTCAAGATTGCTTTGGTTATTCGAGGTTTTTTGTATTTCCATACAAATCTTGAAATTATTTGTTCTAGTTCTGTGAAAAATGTGGCTGGTAGCTTGATAGGGATTGCATTGAATTTGTACATTGCTTTGGGTAGTATACTCATTTTCACTATATTGATTCTTCCGATCCATGAACATGGTATATTTCTCCATCTATTAGTGTCCTCTTTGATTTCTTTCATCAGTGTTTTATAGTTTTCTATATATAGGTCTTTAGTTTCTTTGGGTAGATATATTCCTAAGTATTTTATTCTTTTCGTTGCAATGGTGAATGGAATTGTTTCCTTAATTTCTTTTTCTACTTTCTCATTATTCGTGTATAGGAATGCAAGGGATTTCTGTGTGTTGATTTTATATCCTGCAACTTTACTATATTCATTGATTAGCTCTAGTAATTTTCTGGTGGAGTCTTTAGGGTTTTCCATGTAGAGGATCATGTCATCTGTAAACAGTGAGAGTTTTACTTCTTCTTTTCCAATTTGGATTCCTTTTATTTCTTTTTCTGCTCTGATTGCTGTGGCCAAAACTTCCAGAACTATGTTGAATAGTAGTGGTGAAAGTGGACACCCTTGTCTTGTTCCTGACTTTAGGGGAAATGCTTTCAATTTTTCACCATTGAGGATAATGTTTGCTGTGGGTTTGTCATAGATAGCTTTTATTATGTTGAGGTATGTTCCTTCTATTCCTGCTTTCTGGAGAGTTTTTATCATAAATGGATGTTGAATTTTGTCAAAGGCCTTCTCTGCATCTATTGAGATAATCATATGGTTTTTATTTTTCAATTTGTTAATGTGGTGAATTACATTGATTGATTTGCGGATACTGAAGAATCCTTGCATCCCTGGGATAAAGCCCACTTGGTCATGGTGTATGATCTTTTTAATGTGTTGTTGGATTCTGATTGCTAGAATTTTGTTGAGGATTTTTGCATCTATGTTCATCAGTGATATTGGCCTGTAGTTTTCTTTTTTTGTGACATCTTTGTCAGGTTTTGGTATTAGGGTGATGGTGGCCTCATAGAATGAGTTTGGAAATTTACCTTCCTCTGCCATTTTCTGGAAGAGTTTGAGGAGGATAGGTGTTAGCTCTTCTCTGAATTTTTGGTAGAATTCAGCTGTGAAGCCGTCTGGACCTGGGCTTTTGTTTGCTGGAAGATTTCTGATTACAGTTTCAATTTCTGTGCTTGTGATGGGTCTGTTAAGATTTTCTATTTCTTCCTGGTTCACTTTTGGAAAATTGTACTTTTCTAAGAATTTGTCCATTTCTTCCATGTTGTCCATTTTATTGGCATACAACTGCTGATAGTAGTCTCTTATGATCCTTTGTATTTCTGTGTTGTCTGTTGTGATCTCTCCATTTTCATTTCTAATTTTATTGATTTGATTTTTCTCTCTTTGCTTCTTGATGAGTCTGGCTAATGGTTTGTCAATTTTATTTATCCTTTCAAAGAACCAGCTTTTGGCTTTGTTGATCTTTGCTATGGTCTCTTTTGTTTCTTTTGCATTTATTTCTGCCCTAATTTTTAAGATTTCTTTCCTTCTACTAACTCTGGGGTTCTCCAACTCTTCCTTTTCTAGTTGCTTTAGTTGTAGAGTTAGGTTTTTATTTGACTTTTTTCTTGTTTCTTGAGGTATGCCTGTATTGCTATGAACTTTCCTCTTAGCACTGCTTTTATAGTGTCCCACAGGTTTTGGGTTGTTGTGTTTTCATTTTCATTAGTTTCTATGCATATTTTGATTTCTTTTTTGATTTCTTCTGTGATTTGTTGGTTATTCAGAAGTGTGTTGTTCATCCTCCATATGTTGGAATTTTTAATAGTTTTTCTCCTGTAATTGAGATCTAATCTTAATGCATTATGGTCAGAAAAGATGCTTGGAATGATTTCGATTTTTTTGAATTTATCAAGTTTAGATTTATGGCCCAGGATGTGATCTATCCTGGAGAAGGTTCCATGAGCACTTGAAGAAAAGGTGAAATTCATTGTTTTGGGGTGAAATGTCCTATAGATATCAATTAGGTCTAACTGATCTAATGTATCATTTAAAGTTTGCGTTTCTTTGTTAATTTTCTGTTTAGTTGATCTGTCCATAGGTGTGAGTGGGGTATTAAAGTCTCCCACTCTTATTGTGTTATTGTTGATTTCCCCTTTCATACTTGTTAGCATTTGTCTTACATATTGCGGTGCTCCTATATTGGGTGCATATATATTTATAATTGTTATATCTTCTTCTTGGATTGTTCCTTTGATCATTATGTAGTGGCCTTCTTTGTCTCTTTTTACAGCCTTTGTTTTAAAGTCTATTTTATCGGATATGAGTATTGCCACTCCTGCTTTCTTTTGGTCTCTATTTGAGTGGTATATCTTTTTCCAGCCCTTCACTTTCAGTCTGTATGTGTCCCTTGTTTTGAGGTGGGTCTCTTGTAAGCAGCATATAGAGGGGTCTTGTTTTTGTATCCATTCAGCCAGTCTTTGTCTTTTGGTTGGGGCGTTCAACCCATTTACGTTTAAGGTAATTATTGATAAGTATGATCCCATTACCATTTACTTTATTGTTTTGGGTTCGGGTTTATACACCCTTTTTGTGTTTCCTGTCTAGAGAATATCCTTTAGAATGTGTTGGAGAGCTGGTTTGGTGGTGCTGAATTCTCTCAGCTTTTGCTTGTCTGTAAAGCTTTTGATTTCTCCTTCGTATTTGAATGAGATCTGCCGGAAGCCAGTGTGAGGAATCCCGCCCGTGACAAGGTCATGAGGAAGGAAGCTGACATACGCAAGGCGTGCTCAGACTTCAGGGACCCCTCTGGAAATTCCTAAGCATGTACCCCAACAAAAATCTGCCGGCTTTTGTGCTCTGCTTTTCTACTCTTCTGACATTTTCTGGAAAAAGTCAATTCAGCGCTTTAGTCTTCTGCATTTAAAAGAGTGTTTCAATCCAAAAAACCCTCTGATGGCTTTCTAGCCTGCCTGCAGGACTCGTACAGCTGCGCGTGTGATTGTTTGAGGCCTCCTGACCGCAGGAGGCACAGGAAGCTTAAAACATCCTAGGAATGTAGGAGCTTCCGAGGAGTCAAAATCTTTAGAATAGGACTGATTAAAGGTTTCATTTGTTAAGTCAATATTTGCTGCCAAATCTTCACATCCTTTAGTTGTAGATATAGTTAGAAAAACAAGTAGTAGACCTTGTATTAGCAACATTAGATCTTTGAGTTAAGTACCTTCTTTGTTGTGTCCCACTGCACCTTTGTTCTATAGAGATGTAACTTTAATGTTAATGCTTTAAGGAGATGTAGATTAAAGAAAAACACTTCAGGGGAAACAAGATTAACATTCATTAAGGAAGAGAGCCAAAAAGTGTTAACAAGCCTCTTGGCCAGAAGATAATGTAAATCACCTGAGACCTTTTGTATACCAAATGATGTATAGAAAGAACCTGAGCTGTGAACACTACATAATCTTGTGTTACCCATTGATCTCTGTGTTTTATCAAAAGTATAAAAGGCCTTCTGAACAATAAAGGAGGGGGCCAGCTCCGGGGGCCAGCTCCGGGGGCCAGCTCCCGGGGCCAGCCCCAGGGGTCAGCTTCTTGGACCAGCTTCTCTAACTAGTCTCCCGGCCTGGTTTCTTGGCACTCTGGCTCCCCTCGTGTCTCTCTCTCTCTTTTTTCTCCTCTCTCTCTTTCCCTCTCTCTGCTCTTTACTTTAATTTCGGGTTGAATTTCCACCTGGAGCGCGGAGGCTCACCAGGTCTACTTACTTGCCCCGGCTGTTAAGACCCGTGAGAAAGGGAGCTTAAGGCGAGGCACCCTTAGATATTCAAGCGGGCGCCGGTGGCCCAACGTAGATTGGGTGCAAATTCCTTGTCTGGAATTTTATTGGCCTTCCGCATAAACCAAGCTATTCAGCCCTCTTCCTCCACTTAATCTTCTTACTACACTATAGTTTCTTAATCTAATCTTTCATTAATAAATAAACAAGTCTTTCCACGCCGACTCCGTCCACCCTTCGAATTCCCTGGATCCACCGGGGCTGGACCCCGGCAGAGATCCTTGCTGGGTACAGTAATCTGGGCTGTAGGTTATTGTCTTTCATCACTTTAAGTATGTTTTGCCATTCCCTCCTGGCCTGAAGAGTTTCTATTGAAAGATCAGCTGTTATCCTTATGGGAATCCCCTTGTGTGTTATTTGTTTTTCCCTTGCTGCTTTTAATATTTGTTCTTTGTGTTTGAACTTTGTTAATTTGATTAATATGTGTCTTGCGGTGTTTCGCCTTGGGTTTATCCTATTTGGAACTCTCTGTGTTTCTTGGACTTGGGTGATTATTTCCTTCCCCATTTTAGGGAAGTTTTCAACTATTATCTCCTCAAGGATTTTCTCATGATCTTTCTTTCTGTCTTCTTCTTCTGGGACTCCTATAATTCGAATGTTGGAGCGTTTCATATTATCCTGGAGGTCTCTGAGATTGTCCTCGTTTCTTTTAATTTGTTTTTCTTGTTTCCTCTCTGATTCATTTATTTCTACCATTCTATCTTCTATTTCACTAATCCTATCTTCTGCCTCCGTTATTCTACTATTTGTTGCCTCCAGAGTGTTTCTGATCTCATTTATTGTGTTATTCATTATATTTTGACTCTTTTTTATTTCTTCTAGGTCCTTGTTAAACCTTTCTTGCATCTTCTCAATCCTTGTCTCTAGGCTATTTATCTGTGTTTCCATTTTGATTTCAAGATTTTGGATCATTTTCACTATCAATATTCAGAATTCCTTCTCCGGTAGGTTCCCTACTTCTTCCTCTTTTGTTTGGTTTGGTGCGCAACTCTCCTGTTCCTTTGCCTGCTGAGTATTCCTCTGTCTCTTCATTTTGGTTATATTGCTGCGTTTGGGGTGGCCTTTTTATATTCTGGTAATTTGTGGAGTTCTCTTTATTATGGAGTTTCCTCACTTTGGGTGGGGTCCTATCAGTGGCTTGTCAAGGTTTCCTGGTTAGGGAGGCTTGTGTTGGAGTTTTGGTGGGTGGAGCTGGGTTTCTTCTCTCTGGAGTGCAGTGGAGTGACCCGTAATGGGTTATGAGACATCAAAGGTTTTGGGATAATTTTGAGCTGCCTGTATATTGAAGCTCAGGGGAGTGTTCCTGTGTTGCTGGAGAATTTGCGTGGTATGTCTTGTTTTGGAACTTGTTGGCCCTTGGGTGGAGCTTGGTTTCGGTGTAGGTATGAAGGCATTTGATGAGCTCCTATTGCTTAATGTTCCCTGAATTCAAGAGTTCTCTAATGTTTTCAGGCTTTGGATTTAAGCTTCCTGCTTCTGGTTTTCAGTTTTATTTTTACAGTAGCCTCTAGACTTCTCCATCTATACAGCACCGATGATAAAACATCTAGGTTAAAGATGAAAAGTTTCTCCACATTGAGGGACACTCAGAGAGGCTCACTGAGTTACAAGGAGAAGAGAAGATGGAGAGGGTAGTTAGAGGTAACTGGAATGAGATGCGGTGAGATCAAAAGAGGAGAGAGCAAGCTAGCCAGTAGTCACTTCCTTATGTGTGCTCTATAGTCTGGACCGCTCAGAGGTATTTACAGAGTTATACAGGGAAGAGGAGAGGGAGGAAGTAGACAGAGGTGACCAGGAGGATAAGAGAGAGGGATGAGTAGGAGAGAGACAAATCCTGCCAGTAACCAGTTCCTTAGGTGTTCTCTACCGTCTGGAACACACAGAGATTCACAGAGTTGGATAGAGAAGAGATGGGGGAGAAAAGAGACAGAGGCCACCTGGTGGAGAAAAAGGAGAGTCCAGAGGAGGAGAGAGTGGTCAAGCCAGTAATCTCACTCTCAGGTAAACTTGGGTAGTAAAGTTTGGGTTTTTAAATGTACAAAATTGACAACAAAAACCTAAGAGCAAAGATCAAAAATCTAGAGTAGCGGTTGGATTTTCAAAGGTACAATATTAAAGAAAAGCAGAAGGAAAAAGGAAGAAAGAAAAAAAAAGAATTATTAAAAAAAAAAACAAAAAACACCAACAACCATCCAAAGAGTATATATGGTGTTTGCCTTAAAAAAAAAAAAAAGTCTTTTTTTTTAAAAATAGTAATAATAGGTTTTAGAAATAAAAATTAGAGAAATAGAAGACTTAACAATTTAAAAAAAGCTAGAAAAAAAAACAAAAAAGCGAAAAGCAAAAAAAAAAAAAAGGAATGATTTTTAAAATATTAAAAATATATCTGGCCATTCTCTGATGTTATGGGCCGTGTGGGCTCACTTCCAAGGTGGTTCCCTCTGTTTAACTTCTTCTGTTTGCTGGTTTTTTAGGATCACTAGTTCAGTCGCGCTGTGGGGAGGGAGGATGCTGCAAACAAATAGCACTGTCGTGTGCACACAGTATCTCTGCTCTGCTTGACCTGTCCTTTCTCGCGGCGCACAAACCGCTCCGACTCTACGATGCTCAGCCGGGAACCGTCTGGGGCCGGCCCTAGGCTGCGTGCACTTCCCTGGTCCAAGCCACTCAGGTTCGGCGCTCAGGCAGCCCTCAGAGGCACAAATGCTGCTGGGACTCTGCTTTGTGCCCTTCCCAGGTCCGAGTAGCTCAGGAGTTTGGCGAGCGCGATCGCCGCGGCTTGTCACCTTTTCCGCTGCTGCCGTTCAGCTCTCTGGGTGGACCGCTGGCGCCCCCCGTGAGGCAGACTGTGACTGTCCAGCACCCCCAGAAGTCTTAGCAAAGGAGCCTGTTTGCAGTTAGGTACATAAAGTCTCTCCGGGTCTGCAATTGCCCCTTTCCAGTCCTTACGGCTCTGGCTGCCTGTCCCCGGTGGGGGATGGTCTGTAGCCGGCTTTTTCCGTTCCGTCCCTTGTTCTGTGCTCGGTCCTGGCGGTGTCTTATGTTTGAGCTTTTCGCGTGGTAGCTATCCCACAGTCTGGTTTGCTAGCCCAAGTTAGATCGTTCTGGTTGCGCGTGGGGCGTTCCTGCCCGATTCTTGCAAAGCACTACAGCCCGCGCCTCCCGCGCGTCCCTGCCCTGCCCCCACTTCCCAATGGCGGATGCAGGCGTCTGTGCTGCTTTTCTGCTGGGGGAGTTACTGTTGGGCTTGTAATCTGTTGGTTTTAATTATTTATCTATTTTTCCTTCCTGTTATGTTGCCCTCTGTGTTTCCAAGGCTCGCCACAGACTCGGCAGGGAGAGTGTTTCCTGGTGTTTGGAAACCTCTCTTCTTAAAATTCTCTTCCCGGGACGGGCTTCCCTTCACGGGACGGAGCTCCCTCCCCACCTCCTTTGTCTCCTTTTTCGTCTTTTATATTTTTTCCTACCTGTTTTTGAAGACAATGGTCTGCTTTTCTGGTTGCCTGATGTCCTCTGCCAGCCTACAGAAGTTGTTTTGTGGAGTTTGCTCGGCGTTGAAATGTTCTTTTGAGGAATTTGTGAGGGAGAAAGTGATCTTCCCATCCTATTCCTCCGCCATCTTTCCCTCCCCTCCCATTTCTTTATTTTTTTAAATTTTTTTATTTTCAAACTTTCTTCTTTATTCTTTTCCTTATTTGGACAGTGTTCTTTATAAACATGAGTGTGTACCATTTACAAAAATATATATATGGAAGCAAATTTCTTTGTTGTTTGTTTTCTTTTTTTTTAATTTTTATTTTTACTTTATTTTACTTTACAATACTGTATTGATTTTGCCATACATTGACATGAATCCACCATGGGTGTACATGCATTCCCAAACATGAACCTCCCTCCCACCTCCCTCCCCATAACATCTCTCTGGGTCATCCCCGTGCACCAGCCCCAAGCATCCTGTATCCTGCATCAGACATAGACTGGCAATTCATTTCTTACATGATAGTATACATGTTTCAATGCCCTTCTCCCAAATCATCCCACCCTCTCCCTCTCCCTCAGAGTCCAAAAGTCCACTCTACACATCTGTGTCTCTTTTGCTGTCTTGCATACAGGGTCATCATTACCATCTTTCTAAATTCCATATATATGTGTTAGTATACTGTATTGGTGTTTTTCTTTCTAGCTTACTTTACTCTTTATAATCGGCTCCAGTTTCATCCATCTCATTAGAACTGATTCAAATGTATTCCTTTTAATGACTGAGTAATACTCCATTGTGTATATGTACCACAGCTTTCTTATCCATTCATCTGCTGATGGACATCTAGGTTGCTTCCACATCCTGGCTATTATAAACAGTGCTGCGATGAACATTGGGGTACATGTGTCTCTTTCAATTCTGGTTTCCTCAGTGTGTATGCCCAACAGTGGGATTGCTGGGTCATTTCTTCAAATCTTCCTCAAGTCTTTAAATATTTTTGCCTATGACACAGGTGTGAAATAGTTTTCCATTGTGCTTTTAATGATTGCTTTTATGATTGTGCATGAGAGTGAACAGATTTCATCTGCTTTTTTAATCTGAGTTTCTTTTATAATATTGGCTTCATATGCTTTATTAATGTTTTAAATGTATTACTTATTTTATAGGTATGTGGAAAATATATGTCTATGGGAGTGAATACACACGCGCACACACACACACATATACACATATGCTAATCTTTTATCATAGTAACAAAATCTTTAGTTTCTGATATGTGTGGCATATGTTTTTGGTGTCTTTTGATGAACAGAAGCTTTTAATATAGTTGAATTTGTTAATTTTTATTTATGCTTTTTGTGTTTTATTAACACTTTTCGTGTCAGAAAGCTGATTTGAGTATTCTCCAGGTTTTAAGGATTTTGCTTTTCACTTTTAGATCTCTACCACACCAAAAGTTGATTTTTGGTTTCAGTATGTAGTAAGTTTTTATCCCCCATATATGTCCCAGCACCATTTGTAGACAGCTTGTCGTCTGTGCTCTAATCTTCAACATCTTCTCTGACTTAGATGGCTCCTGCATATGCATGGATCTGGTTTTGAGCTCTCTGTTTTGTTCCATTGGCTAATTTATCTAAGTATACCAATGTGTTGTTACCATATTACAATAGCTTTCTAATGTATTTTGATATCTGGTGGTAAAAATCTTCAACTTTAATTTTCTCTAAAGTTCTCTGAGCTATTACTGGACCTTTGCAATACACATTAATTTTAAAACTGACTTTTTACATTCCATGAAAAACATATTAGTATTTTGAGTGGCATGAATTTATAAATTTATTTTGGAAGAATTGACATCTTTGCTATGTTAATTCTCAATTATTTCTTCATTTATTTAAATTTATTTAATTTAAAAATGAAGTTTTCTGATTTTTCTGTAGAAACATTACATATCTTTTATTAAATCTATTTCTAACATAGTACAATGTACTGCTAAAAATTCATTTGCTAAATTTTATTTATAGTTAAATGAGAATAAAATAAAGAATAAAAATGCAATTGAACACTGAGTTAACAAAATGGGTTCATGTATTATCTTTTATTTTTAATGTAGATAATCATATCATATCTAAATGATGAGGATTTTATTTCTTGCCTTTAATATGAAGTACTATGAAAGTAGATTTAGAGGCATGTCCTTAAACAAATTAAGACAGTTCCCTTCTATTTTTTCTGTGCTAATTGCTTTATTGTTAGTGAGTGTTGATAAAATTTTCTTTAATGCCTGGTTTTGCTCCATCTATTGAGATGAACTGTGTTGTTCTCTTTCAATCTCTTAATATTATGAAATACATTAATTTTCTACTATTAAACTATTTCTGTATTACTGGAAAAAATGTAACTTGGTCATAATAAGACAATAATTTTACATAGTGCTGCGGTTATGTAGTGCTAATATATTCTTAGGATATTTGCATTTATAGTCATAAGTTCACCTAATTGTTAATTTTCCTTATTCTCATGGTCCTCAGGTTTATCCTAGTTTCATGAAATGAGTTTGGAAATGTTTTGTTTTTTCCTGTTTTCTGGAAGCCTGATGTTTCTCTGTGTGATTGGTATAATTTCTTTAATGAGTAAAGTCTATTCTCATTTTCTGTTGCCTTTAGTGTTACTTTGGTAAGCTATTCTTTCCTAAAAATATGTGTTTCTAAAATTTATTTTAAATTGACTTGTTATGAAATTTAAAGTTTATGCTTTAAATTTAGGCATAGGCTATGTGGGCTCATGGTAACATTATTGTCTGAATTCTTATATTTTGGTTGTTTTTTGCCTTTATGTTTGAAAGTTGACTGAATATAAAATCTTCAGCTCACATTTACTTTAGTGTCTTAAATATGTTACTCCATTGTCTTCTGATATAAAACATTAATATTGATACTTCTGATGATGATTTGATTTTTTTCTTACAGTCACTTTGTCTTTTTGCTTATATACCCCAATATTTTTTTCTTTTTCTTTGAAGTCAATAATTATGGCAAAAATATATCTTGTCCAATAAACAGAGAAAAACATTTACAAAAATCCAGTATCTTCCTCTAATAAATAAAAGAAGCTCAACAAACAAGGAATAAAATAGAACTTCCTCATTCTGATAAAAGACATCTACAAAAAACTCACAGCTAACATCATGCTTAATGGTGAAAGACTTATTTCTCTCCTCCTAAGATCAGGAACAATAAAAGAATGACGGTTCTCACACTTTCTACCCAACATTATACTGAGGATTCTACCCAAAATAAAAAGGCAAGAAAAATAAGTAGAGACATTGAAATTGGAAAGCAAGAAATAAAGCTATTTCCATCTCAGATGATACAAACTTGTATACAGTAGTCCCCCCTTATTCACAGGGGATACATTCTAAGATGCACAGTGGATGTGTGAAACTGTGAAAAGTACCAAACCCTATATACATTGTGTTTTTCCTATATATAGATACATAGGATAAAATTTAATTTATAAATTAGGTGCAATAAGAAATAAATAATAACAAATCATAAAATAGAACAATTACAACAATACACTGTAAAAAAAAAGTTATGGGCATGTGGTCTCTCTCTTGCTCTCTCAAAATATCTTACTGTATAAATTTAATATATTTTCCATCTTATTTAAATAAATTTATATTAAAAACAAAACAACAAAAAAGGAATGTTTAGAATCAAGTAGAAACAAAAAACATTCAAAACCAAAAAATAAATAAATAAATACTTACCATGCACAGGGACTGTAACTTCTGCAGGCTGAGTTGTAAAAGCAAAACCAGCATGGACTTCTTTTTCTTTCTTCACAGTTTTGTGGATAGAGTACGTTTTCTTACTATAGATGTTAGTAACTGTATCATATAATTTTTTTTTCTTAAGTCAAGAACTTTCACCTTTTCACTTAAAGGAAGTACTTTAGAGATTCTCTTTAGCATATCTGAATCACCAGCATCATTACTTTTCAGCTTTGGGATCATTATTAAGTAAAATAAGAATTATTTGAACATAAGCACTGGAACACCATAGCCGTCTGATAACCAAATGGCTACTAAATGACTGACAGGTGGGATATCCTGGACAAAGACATAATTCTCGTTCCAGGTGGGATATAGCAGGATGGTGTGAGATTTTATCATACTTCTTAGAATGGTGCACAATTTTAAATTTATGAATTTTTTGTTCCTAGAAGTTTCCATTTAATAGTTTTAGATCTTGGTTAATTGCAGGTAACTGAAACCATGAAAAGTGGACTCGTTATTGTCACAAGGTAAAGAAACAAAAGTAAAATTCACTTGAAAAGTTGAAATTATCAACTGCAAGATATATTTTTATTTTAAAGGCATTTGTAACCAGGTATTCTTATCATCAATTTTACCTGTCTCTTGTCTCTGCTGTTTTCCTCTACAGTCGTCTTTCGTAGGCATTTCTTTACTTGTTGTTGCCCTGTAGTGTTTTTTTTTTTTTCATTTGACCTATACTGACTTAACAGCTCCACTGGAAAGAAAGCTTCTCTTTCATGTTTCCTGTGACTCATAGGATTTATTTGATTGAACCAGGTGGTCATCTATGAACCTAAATGGGACATGTGCTTAGTCCTGCAGTGTGTAATATGGACATGGCTCAATAGTGTTCTGATTGGTCAGACCAAGATAATATGAAGTGAAGTAAGGAAGAAAAAAGAAGTGTTCTTTTAACAATGAGTCAGTCAGTCAGTTCAGTCTCTCAGTCATGTCCAACTCTTTGTGACCCCATAGACTGCAGCAATCAGGCCTCCCTGTCCATCACCAACTCCTGGAGCTTACTCAGACTCATGTCCATTGAGTTGATGATGCCATCAGACCATCTCATCCTCTGTTGTCCCCTTTTCCTGCCTTCAATCTTTCCCAGCATCAGGGTCTTTTCATAAGGGTCAGTTCTTCGCATCAGGTGGCCAAAGTATTGGAGTTTCAGCTTCAGCATCAGTATTTCCAATGAATAATCAGGACAGATTTCCCTTAGGATGGACTGGTTGGCTCTCTTTAATGTCCAAGGTATTCTCAAGAGTTTTCTCCAACACCACAATTCAAAAGTCTCAATTCTTCAGTGCTTAGCTTTTTTACAGTCCAACTCTCACATCCATACATGACTACTAGAAAAATCATAGCTTTGACTAGACGGACATTTGTTGGCAAAGCAATGTCTCTGCTTTTTAATATGCTGTCTAGGTTGGTCATAACTTTTCTTCCAAGGAGCAAGCATCTTTTAATTTCATGGCTGCAATCACCATCTGCAGTGATTTTGGAGTCCCCCAAAATAAACTTTCTCTCTGTTTCCACTATTTCCCCATCTATTTCCCATGAAGTGATGGGGCCAGATGCCATGATCTTCATTTTCTGAATGTTGAGTTTTAAGCCAGCTTTTTCACTCTCTTCTTTTAATCTCATCAAAAGGCTCTTTAATTCTTCTTCGCTTTCTGCCATAAGGGTGGTGTCATTTGCATATCTGAGGCTATTGATATTTCTCCCAGCAATCTTGATTCTAGCTTGTGCTTCATCCAGTCCAGCATTTCTCATGATGTACTCTGCATATAAGTTAAATAAGCAGGGTGACAATAAACAGCCTTGACATACTCCTTTCCTGAGTTGCAGCCAGTCTGTTGTTCCATGTCCAGTTCTAATGGTTGCTTCTTGACTTTCATACAGGTGTCTCAGGAGGCAGGTCAGGTGGTCTGGTATTCCCATCTCTTGAAGAATTTTCCACAGTTTGTGGTGATCCACACAGTCAAAGGGTTTGGCTTAGTCAATGAAGCAGAAGTAGATGTTTTTCTGGAACTCTCCTGCTTTTTTGATGATCCAACAGATGTTGGCAATTTGATTTCTGGTTCCTCTGCCTTTTTTAAATCCAGCTTGAACATCTGAAAGTTCACGGTTCACGTGTTTTGAAGCCTGGCTTGGAGAATTTTGAGCATTACTGTGCTAGCATGTGAGATAAATGCAATTGTGTGGTAGTCTGAACATTTTTTGGCATTGCCTTTCTTTGGGATTAACAGTGGCAAAGAAAGTTAGCTAATTAAAAGTAACCTCTGTCCACAAAAGGATCTCTGCTTATACCATCATTATGATTTTCCCAGCAGCTTTCTGAGATAGGCAGAAGTATCATGTAGTCTTGAGTGATTCCACGGTCTTGAGGATCAGTGAATAAATTGTTCTCAGTCTCCCAAGTGGTAAAATGTAGAGCTTGGGCTAGATTTTTTTTTTTTTAAGCGGTAAATTCCACTTGGCTTGGATAAAAGGCTCCATAATAATTTAAAAAATTCCCGAGTTTGATCTTCTACAGTTGTTTCCTGAACTCTTTGGGTAATTAGCTAGATTCCCAGTTAGCCCAAGATTTCCAGAGACTCTAGTGCTTGAAATTCAATACAGTTTTCACAACTGTGTTAGCTAGAAACTTCAGAAATCTGCCATTTTCTGTCTCATAATTTATAGCCAGAATGTGACACTGCTAGTTAGTCTTCTGCACATCTTTCCTATCTTTGTGCTTTGGCCCTGGGAGTTCTCTCTCACTGGGATGTTGCCTTCTTTATGAGTCTAACTATTACCCCTTTTTGTAGATGCATTGCTGTTTCCTCCTAGAGTCTTTCTTATCTACCCCAGACAGGATTAAATACCCACCCCCATATTCCTCTCTGTAGGCCTCTGGCTTAACATCCACCACTTTCTGTTGACATTTTCTTTCTCCACCAGGCACTGAGGTAGGTTCTTGGTGGAGGAATTGTAACTTGTTTTTCACTGAATCCCTGGAGTCCATCATAATGCCTCATACATAGTAGGCCCTTCAGTTCAGTTCAGTTCAGTTGCTCAGTTGTGTCCAACTCTTTGCAACCCCATGAATCGCAGCATGCCAGGCCTCCCTGTCCATCACCAACTCCTGGAGTTTACCCAAACTCATGTCCATCGAGTTGGTGATGCCATCCAGCCATCTCATCCTCTGTTGTCCCCTTCTCTTCTTGCCCCCAATCCCTCCCCGCATCAGAATTTTTTCAAATGAGTCAACTCTTCACATGAGATGGAAAAAGTATTGGAGTTTTAGCTTGAGCATCAGTCCTTCCAATGAACACCCAGGGCTGATCTCCTTTAGGATGGACTGGTTGGATCTCCTTGAAGTCCAAGGGACTCTCAAGAGTCTTCTCCAACACCGCAGTTGAACAGCATCAATTCTTTGGCGCTAAGCTTTCTTCACAGTCCAACTCTCACATCCATACATGACCACAGGAAAAGCCATAGCCTTGACTAGATGGACCTTTGTTGGCAAAGTAATATCTCTGCTTTTGAATATGCTATCTAGATTGGTCATAACTTTCCTTCCAAGGAGTAAGTGTCTTTTAATTTCATGGCTGCAGTCACCATCTGCAGTAATTTTGGAGCCCAGAAAAATAAAGTCTGACACTGTTTCCACTGTTTCCCCATCTATTTCCCGTGAAGTGATGGGACCAGATGCCATGATCTTAGTTTTCTGGATGTTGAGCTTTAAGCCAACTTTTCCACTCTCCTCTTTCACTTTCATCAAGAGGCTCTTTAGCTCCTCTTCACTTTCTGCCATAAGGGTGGTGTCATCTGCGTATCTGAGGTTATTCATATTTCTCCCGGCAATCTTGATTCCAGCTTGTGTTTCTTCCAGCCCAGCGTGTCTCATGATCTACTCTGCATATAAGTTAAATAAGCAGGGTGACAATTTACAGCCTTGATGTACTCCTTTTCCTATTTGGAACCAGTCTGTTGTTCCATGTTCAGTTCGAACTGTTGCTTCCTGACCTGCATATAGGCCCTTAGGTACTTAGAAAATATATACTGAATAAATAGAAGACTACTTTAAGAAAATAAGTACTGCGTCAGGAAAATTAGATGATATGAATGCGACATAGAGAAAAGTTGGCCTGATTAAACAGGTCCCTGGAAAGATGACTTGTTGGTAAAATCTGGAGAACAGTGATCCAAGTAATAAAGTACAAGCAAGTAGATGTCACTAGTACTTAAGCTGGAGAAAGAAAGAAAAAAAAATTTTTTAATAATTTTTTTAACAGTCAAATGGGTTACCCATTTAGAATTTGTCAGGCAGAAAACTATCACTAGAAGCTATTACATTTTCCTCAATAAAAGGCTTACTTATCTTGTAAATAATGACAAGCTTTGTTTGAATAGCACTTTAACATTTGAAAAGCTCTCTGGCTCTATAATCTAATTCTGTCATTTGGCAAATATGTCCTGAAGCTCTATGAAAGACAGTATGTGAAGCATAGAGGCAAATAAGAATTTTGTCCCTGCCTTCAAGGAGCAAAGGCTATTGATAGAGACAGAGGTAAAGAGTTATAACACATCAGGAAAAAAGCTTTATTATAGGGGTTGTGTCCCCAGCATATGGCCCTCTCTCGAAGCAGAGGGGAAAGTAGGAGCTTTGCAGTGAGGGTATGCCTTGGGAGAGGGGAGTTAGGTACAAAGACAAAGAAGATGTAAAGGTTATTCTGCTGCTGCTGCTAAGTCGCTTCAGTCATGTCCGACTCTGTGTGACCCCATAGACGGCAGCCCACCGGGCTCCCCCATCCCTGGGATTCTCCAGGCAAGAACACTGCAGTGGGTTGCCATTTCCTTCTCCAAAAGGATATTCTAGACAGACAGAAATGCATCCAGAAAGGCAAATATTGTTGACATGATAGGAATATGTTCATAAAACAATAGAAAATGATTGTGGCTACAAATTATTTCATATTCCTCTTTTTAAACTTGTTTTCTGTTCAGAATGTTCTCATTTTTTTCTTTTTTTAAATTTATGTTTTATTTATTTTTGGCCTACTGCACAGCATGTGGGATCTTAGTTCCCTAACCAGGGATCAAACCCACACCCCCTGCATTGGAAGCAGGGAGTCTTGATCACTGGACCATCAGTGAAGTCCTTGATACTCCTCTTATACCAAGATGTGGTCCATGGCCCTTCCTCTTGAATCTGGGAAGCCTTGTAATCAATAGAACCCAGAAAAGTGACATGGCCTGGCTTCTGAGGCTAGGTCAGAAAAGGTGATGTGGCTTTTTTTTGCTGTACTGCCAGGGTACCAAACCCTGGGTTACTGTGTAAGAAGCCCATCCCCTTGGAGGTGGATTTCCAAGCTGAGGGGCCATGTGTAGGCACTCAGTTGATGGTCCAGCTGAGCTCCCATCAGGCAGCACTGTAGTCATCTTGTGAAAGAGCTGTCTTGAACATTCAACCCAGGCGAGTCCTCAGATGTCTGTAGCTCCAGCTTACATCTCACTGCATCCACAAGGGAGACCCCAAGCAGGAACTAAGCCCTTTCTGAATTCCTGACCTCCAGAAAATCATGAATAAAACAAAATAATTTTAAGCCACTAAATTTTAGAGCCTAGAGTGGGAGAGACATTCTTATGGGTGAGGACAATAAAATAGCTATTGTTTCTGCCAGGCTAGCATTATTTCGGTGATAGCAGTCTGATTTCTGTGGATAACTCTACTGTTCAGTCATGGATTTCAGGCAGGATTGTGCCAGCCAGGCCTCTTGGATGACCCTGTCTTGTGACCATTTCCCTCCTAGTCACAGTGTCTAGTTAAGGGCTTGTGATCCATGACCCAAGGCAGACTATTGTGGCTTTGCCTTGTGACTTGTTAAAATTAGTGAGAAGATGATGTTCTCTTTCCAGAGAATTACTAAATAAGGACTAGGCAACCCTGATACTTCTGGGGGTAAACTTGTTATTGAGTGGGAAGAGCCTAAACCAGAAAAAAGTCACTATGAGAATAGCAAAGCAGAGGATGATGAAAAACAGCTTTTTAATGTGACTGTTTGAGCCTTTAGACCCTGTTGTACCTGATCTGCCCTATGCTTTTTTAGTTCCCTAAGTGAGTAAGTTCTCCTCTGTGGGTAAGCCTATTGGAGAGGTGATTCTGTCACTTGCATCTGAAGATACCTAACTCTTAAAGTATGTAAGATCAAGGTCATAGAGGGCTTTGTATCAAGCCCTCTGGCAAGTTTGCATTTTATTCTCAAGTGATGGAGAGTCATATAATACTTTTAGTCAGGATCAGCATGATGAGATGTGTACTTTAGCACAACAACCAGCTGCTGTACAAGAGAGGATTGATGATGGTGCTGAACTAGGAACAGAGGGATTGGTCAGAAGGACCTGGTATTAGTCTAGTGAGGATATCCAAATGCCTGAACTAATGTAGCTGGTGGGAATGAAGACAGGGAGATTTGGGAGGTACGTAAGATATGGAAACAACAGAATTCAGAAATAGATGGGGTCTTGGGGGGAAAAAAGAAACAAGGATGACTTGTAGATTTCTGACTTATATTCACATGGATTGTGTACCATTGAAGAAAGAATGTTAGCTCCATTTTATGTCTGAGGACACTGAGACTCAGGGAAGTTAACTGACCTACCCAAGGTTGTGCACCTCATAAAAAACGGAGCCAACCAGATCTTTAGGCTTTAGGATCGCTGCTCCTTCAGCCTGTGTTCAGGCTGCTACGGGCATTGCATTCCTAGGAAACACACAATGAATGTGGGGTTGCTTGTTTTCCAACCCATCACAAGGAAAATGATCTTATTAATGATTTATTTGGGGCCCCTTGCAGTGTCTGTCTCACCACCAAACAAACCCTGCAGGCATTTGTAGCACTCGGGCTTCCCTGGATGACTTAACAGTGTTCATGGGCGGTAAAGCAACTCTGGTCCCAGCCTCTCTGCATTCCAATTTCTGAAGCAGATTATAGACACAGAAGTCTCAAGGGAGAGGAAATCTATTCTCCAAAATGGACTATTGATTTGTACTAAAGACCAAAAGGGTGTGACTTTTCAATAGGTACTCTGGAGGAGGAGAAAGGCAAATAGTAAGGAAGTGATTGAGTGGGAGCAAAGGCCTTGTTAAGAAGAAAAATGTGGAAGAAAAACTAGATCAATTTGGTTTTAAGGCAGATATAAAGAGGTTTTGAACTTTCTGGAAAGAGCATCAGAGGAAGAGAGGAAGCAAGCTGAGTGGTGGGTACTGGTTCTCATACTTTTCTTTGCTGCTGGGTGAGAGGGATGGGGGTGCCTTCAGCTCAGTCCATCTCTCTTGAGCTGGGCTTCACACCTGAAGGGGAGGCTGGGTAGCATGATGGTTAAAGTTCAGGCTCTACACTTGAATTTGACATGAATTCACATTCCAGATCTGTAATTCATTAGAGGTATGAACTTAGGCAAGTTGTTGCACATCTCAAAGACTCATTTTCCTCATCTGTAATATGGAAATGGCAACCCACTCCAGTACTCTTCCCTGGAAAATTCCATGGACTGAGGAGCCTGGTAGACTACAGTCCATGGGGTCGCAAAGAGTTGGACATGAACGAGCAGCTTCACTAATATATAGGTAATAATAGCATAAACCTCAAGAGATCTGCCCTGTATAGTGCCCTTAACCAGACAATATTATCCCCTTAGAACCCAGAGTAGGGAGAAAAAGAAAAAATGTGCACAAAAAATACTTTTCATGATTCTTTGGCTAATAAATTTTAGCCATTAGTGTTGTGATCAGTTTCTTCATTCCTATGAATTATCTTAATAACTCATGGCTTCCAAGAATATAATTTTGTTTTTATTGTATGGATTCTGATATTAATAATAACATCAGTAATATTAACATCCTCCTCCTCAGAGGTCAGTCGCATGGATCCTCTGTGTTGGATCTTGTGTTTGCAATGTAGAGTGGCTGAAATGTTAATGACAGTGTTATCTTTCCCCGTGCCCAAGAAGATTCCATTTGATTCAGTTCATTTCTATTAGATTCAGTTCAGGCGCCACATCAGGCGCTGGGGGGAGAGCAAGGTGCAAACTATATTTTATGCTACAGGACCTCCCAGTGCAATGTGATTCCTAGATCTTTAAGTAGTAGGAGGTGATCAAATGCTGTCATTTTATACTGAAAGCTATTTATGCAATTCATGAGAGTAGCATGTGATTTTTGGTACATGTCTAGTGTAATGTATGGTTCTTAGCTTTTGGAAGGAATTTATGATCTGAAGGAGATCTGATAGTATACCACTTCAGAAACCCATTCATGCATTCACTTGAAATTTCTGGGTCTCATTCATCACAATTTTAAAGACATTTTTATCTATTTTGTTCATATTTAAGGAATAGCTGCTTCTTTAGTTATGTTATATTGTCCAAGTCCTTTACTATCTTGGGGCCACAATGATCTCATCAGTAATACTTTTTACCATCAAGTTTGTTGTGAGTGTCAAAAAAATAACAGTCTGAATGTGCATGGCTATGTATTTGTTAGGTGGAATCTACACACCTGATGCTTTTGCCTATAGAATTTCCTATTCTCCTCTGTAAGCTTTTATTGATAAATGCAATTAGGATAGGGAAACTTCTGCTAAAATGATCCATGTATATTTCATGGATGTTGAGTAGACAAAACAGCCAACATTCATTTGTAGAAAAAATACCTAAGGCTTACAGAGGTTTGACAGCTTGTTCAGCTGTCAAAGGACCTCAGGTGGGTTTTTCTCAGAGGTGCCGGGTAAGATGCACTGGTGTGACCTGGGGGCAGTGGCAGCAGCAGCCACAACAGCCTCCTTCTGGCCTTCACTTTACATGGTGGCTTTTATCAGAGGAGAAAGTTGACACCCTGGACTGGAGAGAATGCTGTAAAGGTCAGGGCATCTCAAGCAGGGAAGGAAGAAGTTCTGAATGAAGCTGGGAAGTTTCAAATATGATGGTGAGGTCGTGAGTCAGGGAAAGGTCGCAAGTGGGGAGGGTGCTTGTAGACTAGCACAAGGTCTTCAAGTTTTGGATCCAGTGAATTTGTGCTCAAATATTCACTCCTTTGCCTACATCCTGTTTGACTTCATGCAAGTGCCTTAACTTCTCTAAGCCTGTTTTCTCCAACTCTAAAATGGAAGAATAAGGCCTTAGTTAACCATCATTATTAGTATTAAATATGATATGTTTTGTAAAGCCCCCGCTCAGTCTACTTACTTAGGAGATGTTCAAAAAGTCTAGTGATGGTTAAGGCTAGCTATGGTTGCTGCTGCTGCTAAGTCGCTCCAGGCATGTCCGACTCTATGCGAACCCATTGACAGCAGCCCCCCAGGCTCCCCTGTCCCTGGGATTCTTCAGGCAAGAACACTGGAGTGGGTTGCCATTTCCTTCTCCAATGCATGAAAGTGAAAAGTGAAAGTTAAGTCGCTCAGTCGTGTCCGACTCTTAGCGACCCCGTGGACTGCAGCCTACCAGGTTCCTCTGTCCATGGGATTTTCCAGGCAAGAGTACTGGAGTGTGTTGCCATTGCCTTCTCCGAGTTATGGTTAGTTATGGTTAATTATGGTTAGTGACTTGTTAGATATTGGTAATGACTTTTCATTGTGGACTAAGCCTCAAGTAAATATATCACCTGTGGAGTAAGACTGACTGACTGTTACCCGATTCAGATGGGTTTATTACATGGCCAAAAATTAGGCAATGTAATAAAACTAGGGAGAGTTTGACAAAGTCTGAAAATCAATTCATTAAATTTTCAGCTTTTTAATTTTTAAACTGAAGTGTAGTTGATTTGCAATATTGTGTTATCTGGTGTTTTGAAAGCAGAAATTAATAGCAGCCCATCCCCAGTCCTGTTTCAGTTTGAAGTCAAGGCCAAGGCTTGAAGTGAGAGATGGAAATAGGCTAGTTGGTCACTAAGATTCAGAGATGGGAGAGAGGTCAGAAATATTTGTTGTAAATTAATGGATTAAAAAGATCAATCAGTGTAGACATGTTTTACTTTTTGAACAACTGCCTCCTAATTTGTCTGGAGGGTTCTAAGTTAAGATTCATCATTGGAGGTAAACAGGCAACTCATCATTTTATGCTCACTGAATTTTATGTCCAACTTTCTGTGTAGTGGGTGAGGGCCATTTGCTAAATTTCATTTTTACTTGGCCCTGGATACAACTAGCTGGTTACAGGTCAATGTGTGACCTTGCAGAAGTCACTGAAATTGTCTGTGGTCCCTTTTTCTCACCTATGAAGTGGGGATACTATTAGTACCTTGTTTGTAGCCTATGTGTGAAGATTATGTGGAATCGCTTTATAAAGTGTTTAGACTGATGTTTGGCTTTGAATATGTGCTTAGTAAATATTGGGTCACTTTTATAAGTTACTGTCTCAGAAAGAGAATCAAGCTTTAGAGTAAGCCTGTGTAAAAATCCCCCACTGATTGTGTTGATTATTCGCTTTCTGCTTCCCCAAACATTTTAAATGGAAAGATGTGACTTGTAGAGGTGAATATTGTTCACAGTAGCTAGGAGAGGAAAAGCTATTGACAGGGAAAGACTTTCAGGGGGCAGGACTTCACAGCAGGACAAGGAGGATGGAACCCACTGAGAAAATAGAATTAGGTCAGTGAAGTTGGGCCTGTGGGCTGCTCAGTGGGAAAATGATCCCACATTAGATCCGTGTTGGATCAGAGGTTGTAAAGTCCGCTTTCTGCCCCTTCTCCCTTCTGATGTGTGAAGAGCCATTTGAAACATCCTTTGTACACTTAATACCGGCCTCTTTTGTTTATTTATTAAATAAACTTTAAACCAGTTTTTTTTTTTTTTATTTTGCAACATTTGGTAACTTATTTTTAAATTCTATAGTGCTTTACAATTTTTAAAAGTTTCACACATATGATTTCATATAATCCCATAAGAACCCTTTTTTTCTCCTTACCCCTATATTGCCCATCCCTCTCCCTCTTCCTTCTGGTAACGACTAGTTTGTTCTCTGTATCTGTGAGCTGCTGCTTTTTTTATTCACTAGTTTACTGTATTTTTTAGATTCCACATATAAGTGGTATTATATAGTATTTGTCTTTCTCTGTCTGATTTCACTTAGCATAATGGCCTCCAAGTGCATCCATGTTGCTGCAAATAGGAAAAATATATCCTTTTTATGACTGAATAGTATTCCATTGTATGTATGGACTATACCTTCTTTATCCATTCACCTGGGTTGCTTGCATACCTTGGCAGTTGTAAATAATGCTACTATAAACATTGAGGTGCATGTGTCTTTTCAAGTTACTGGTTTTGATTTTTTTTTTTTCAGATATATATAGCCAGAAGTGAAATTGCTGAGTCACATGGTAGTTCTGTTTTCAGGCTTTTGAGAAACCCCTATACTCGTTTCCATAGTGGCTGCTTCAATTTATATTACCACCAACAGTGTACAAGGGTCTCCTTTTCTCCACATCCTCACCAGCATTTGTAATTGGTCTTTTTGATGATGGCCATTCTGACAGAAGTGAGGTGATATCTCACTGTGGTTCTGATTTGCATTCCCCTGACCATTAGCAATGCTGAGCATCATTTCATGTGCCTGTGGGTAAATAAACTTTTTTTTTAAAGAAGAGTTTACAGAATAGTTGCCAAGATCATACAGAGAGTTTCTGTACACCTTTCACTCAGTTTCCCCTACTGTTAACATCTTGCTTTAGCATTTAGCATTTTGCTTTAGTGTAGTACCTGGGCCAAAACTTATGAACCCATATTGATACACTGTTACTGACTAAACATCATACTTTATTTGGATTTCATCATTTTCCCGTCATGTCCCTGATTGTCTGCCCCAGGATCCCATTCAGGATACATATTATATTCAGTTGTCACATCTCCTTAGACTCCTCTGGGCTATTTCTTAGACTTTCCTAGTTTTTGGTGAGTTTGACAATTTTGAGGAGTACTGGTCTGGTATTTTACAGGATGGCCCTCTCTCTGAAGGGTTGTCTGATTGGTTAGACTGGAGTTATGGATATTTTGGAAGAATACCAGAGGTCACAGAATACTACAGAGCCGTTTCATGATATCACATCAAGGGTACATATGATGAACATGACTTATCACTGTGGATGTTGACCTTGATCGCTGGGCTGAGATAATGTTTATCAAGATCTACATTGAAAGATGATTCATTTCTCCCTTTTGCATACCAAACTCTCTAGAAGTCATTATGTGTAGCTCATGCTTAAGGAATGGGAAAATTTTTGAAATGAGATGGCAATAGTATCAGCGACAACAACAATAATATTTGTAAACAGGTTTTAAGGGCTTATCACATGCCAATAGCCTTGTTAAAGCTTTCTTCTGTATTAACTCATTTCATCCTCATAGCAGTTATTAGAAATCAAGGCTCCGAATATGATGTGTCTGATATGACCCGGCTACTCACTGCAAAGGCTTCATCTTCAAAGCCAGCCTCTTTGATCAGCTCCCTCCTGCCCACCAGTAGGATTTCTAAATGCTTTGCTGTGGTCTGTGCAGTCTGATATATCCTATCTGATGAGTGAAAGAGTCTCTTATATTCTCAATACCTAGGCGTTATTCTTTTCATGTCCCGCTGTAAGTTTGGTATACATCCTTGCCCACTCTCCAGGCCTGTGGTGCCCATGATATAGCCTCTCAGATATTCAAGGGTGAGCCTGAGCCCTGCCACTCCCTGGGCCCATCCTCATGACTCAACATGTTGCGTGACCTTGCCCTTCAGTCATGCTGTTCACAAAGGCTCATCCTTCCTAAGCTTCCAAATTACAATAGCCTCATCTTTCATCAGATTTTATCTTTCTTCTCTCTCTGGTATTCTTTTGCAGTAAGGAATATTTGGCAGCTTTACGTTTTGTAAAAAAAAAAAACCAGAACTGATTCAAATGAATTCTTTTTAATGGCTGAGTAATACTCCATTGTGTATATGTACCACAGCTTGCTTATCCATTCATCTGCTGATGGACATCTAGGTTGTTTCCATGTCCTAGCTATTATAAACAGTGCTGCAATGAACATTGGGGTACATGTGTCTCTTTCCATTCTGGTTTCCTCAGTGTGTATGCCCAGAAGTGGGATTGCTGGGTCATAAGGGAGTTCTATTTGCAATTTTTTAAGGAATCTCCACACTGTTCTCCATAGTGGCTGTACTAGTTTGCATTCCCACCAACAGTGTAGGAGGGTTCCCTTTTCTCCACACCCTCTCCAGCATTTATTGCTTGCAGATTTTTGGATCGCAGCCATTCTGACTGGTGTGAAGTGGTACCTCATTGTGGTTTTGATTTGCATTTCTCTAATAATGAGTGATGTTGAGCATCTTTTCATGTGTTTGTTAGCCATCCGTATGTCTTCTTTGGAGAAATGTCTATTTAGTTCTTTGGCCCATTTTTTGATTGGGTTGTTTATTTTTCTGGAATTGAGCTGCATAAGTTGCTTGTATATTTTTGAGATTAGTTGTTTGTCAGTTGCTTCATTTGCTATTATTTTCTCCCATTCAGAAGGCTGTCTTTTCACCTTGCTTATATTTTCCTTTGTTGTGCAGAAGCTTTTAATTTTAATTAGATCCCATTTGTTTATTTTTGCTTTTATTTCCAGAATTCTGAGAGGTGGATCATAGAGGATCCTGCTGTGATTTATGTCTGAGAGTGTTTTGCCTATGTTCTCCTCTAGGAGTTTTATAGTTTCTGATCTTACATTTAGATCTTTAATCCATTTTGAGTTTATTTTTGTGTGCGGTGTTAGGAAGTGATCTAGTTTCATTCTTTTACAAGTGGTTGACCAGTTTTCCCAGCACCACTTGTTGAATCAGTTCTGATGAGATGGATGAAACTGGAGCCGATTATACAGAGTAAAGTAAGCCAGAAAGAAAAACACCAATACAGTATACTAACACATATATATGGAATTTAGGAAGATGGCAATGACGACCCAGTATGCAAGACAGGGAAAGAGACACAGATGTGTATAACGGACTTTTGGACTCAGAGGGAGAGGGAGAGGGTGGGATGATTTGGGAGAATGACAGTCTAACATGTATACTATCATGTAAGAATTGAATCGCCAGTCTATGTCTGACGCAGGATGCAGCATGCTTGGGGCTGGTGCATGGGGATGACCCAGAGAGATGTTATGGGGAGGGAGGTGGGAGGGGGGTTCATGTTTGGGAACGCATGTAAGAATTAAAGATTTTAAAATTTAAAAAATAGCTTTTCCTCCCGCGCGGCGGCGGCGGTTGTTGTCTCCAGTCTTTCTTTCGGGGTGCTATGGTCGGGTAGGTTGCTGTCCGCAGCAGAGGTCCGTGCCGAGCCGGCGCAGGAAAGTACACCACATTTACCAGATTTTATATGGTCAGAAATCTATTGAAAGCAAAAGATAATTGAGAGGGACTTGGTTCAAGAATGGATTCTCTTAACTATACAACGGCATCTGATTTAGCTGTGGAAACTGAGAATCAAAGTGACAGCTCTTCCTCTGGTAGCAGCTTATTTAAAACTCAATGTGTTCCTGTCCCACCTAAACGGAGGCAAAGAAACACTATCAGAAAATTCGTTCACATACCCAAAAGTACACAGGCAACAGAGACATCTAGTGACTCATCTATAGAGCCAAGACCACTGACTTTAAAGGCTATTTTTGAAAGATTCAAAAATAAGAAACATAAACGTAAAAAGAGGAAATACAAGCCAACAGGAAGATCAGTGGGAAGACCAAAAGGAAGGAGAACCACTAGATACTCACAAATTACTGAGAAACAATTTAAAGACAAAAGACCTGGTTTCCCATTTTTAGAATCAAAAAATGGAAGAAAACCATTACCTTGGAGAAAAATTTTAACCTTTGAGCAAGCAGTGGCAAGAGGATTTTTTAACTACCTTGAAAAACTGAAGTATGAATACTACCTCAAGGAATCCTTGAAACAGATGAATGTTGCTGAAGATTTAGAAAAAGAAGACCTTGATAGTCGAAGATACAGATACTTGGATGATGATGGATCTCTCTCTCCTATTGAAGAGTCAGCAGCAGAGGAGGAGATTGCAGCAAACCTTGAACATGATGAATGTGATATTAAGTTAGTGGAGAATAGTTATTTCATAATAAGCTCTGAATTTCCAAAGAAGAAGAATGTATATCTGGATCAAGAGGAATATACTGAAGAAACTGCTTTGCTTAAAAAGAGAGTATCAAAATCTAAACACTGGACAGAGGACAAAATGGCCTGAAGAGAGATAGGATTATAAATACCAGACAAGGTAAACAGAATAAAAGCGAAGATAAAGTGTCTATATATTGCCAGCCTTGGAAAAAAACAACCCTGTAAGAAAATAAAGAATACTTAAACAGATTTGTGAAACTCTTGAAGTAATAAGAAAAATTATGTAGAAAAAATTGAAGCTGTTACTGCAGAGATTGACTTGACAAATAATAAAAGTCCCTACTGTGAAAAAAAAAAAAATTTAAAAAATAAAAAACTAAAAAAAAAATTAAAAAAAAAAAAAACCAACAACAACAAAAAAAATAAATAAAAACTGCCTGCCTTTCATCATGAATGTTTTATTCTATTTAGTTGGGAAATCTCGTGAGAGAAAAGAGCCATTTTCCTTGTGAAAATGTGACAGTGAACATCCTTGGAGACAAATCATTGTGCACAATTAATGACTTTGTGATTAACTTGTGCTTTTCTTCTCTGCTCCCCTCCATTTAATGTGGGTAATCAAGAATCAACCCAGCCTTAACTATTGCAAAGACAGTTGCTCACTGAAGAACAGTGATTCCATCTGTCCTGGGTTCAGAATCTTTCAGAGCCTCAAAGAACACATCATCTCAAAAGACCCACAACGTGTTTTTATCAGAAAATCAGAATGGCCGATGACCATGGAGGTTGCCAGGCACGGAGTGAGTAAGTCAAGTAGCCTGGGTCCTGGGATCATACCTCTGTTCTCAGAGCAGTGATGCACTCTGTGACTTCAGCGAAGCTGCTTCTCTGTTCCTGCACCTTCAGGTGTGACCCCGCATCCCTTCCTGGGAGAGGGGACCAGGATGAATGAAACCAGCTTTCCAAGACATCGTGTGGCCCTTTTGTGAGTTAAGTCCTCAGAGGTGAAAGTATCAATTGTTGCCACACTTTCAGTGACGATTCAGATGGTTCAGGAACAAAAACATGCTTTGAAGGTCCTAAGTTGCCTTACTTAGGGATAAAAGAGAGGGAGAATCAATAGCTGTAGCTTCCTCTCAAAAAGTGCAGTCTGTTTATTACTGTGATTCTGTTTTCAGGTCTGACCCAGGTTATTACATTAGGGCAGGATTTATCCTGTATTTCCCAGAAAACTAAGAAGTCTTGTAAAAACTGTGGAGCAAAGGCCACAGAGCTCACAGATTCATGCTGGGAAGTCAGAGCTGCCCAGCCAAAACTGCCCTTAATTGCTACAGCTCCAAGAAGTGAAAGCTGCAGTTTCTAGGGAAATTAATGTTTAATGAAAAGCCAAGTGCTTGAAAGAGTTCAAGATGCAGTAAATACTCCAGGGAGGCAAGTTTATCCCCCTGCCCACCTGCCCCCCCCCCCAATTTTTGCTTCCATTTCAGAGATATCCACTAAAGTCGGATGAACTGTTTATTTTTTTCCAGAGTCTTCTTTCATTCACAAACTTTGCAATCAGTGGTTGAGAGATAACTTTGATCCCTTCTGTTGGTTATTCTACTATGATTTCAGTCTTGGTGAGATGATGTCATTCATGTGTGTGAATGTGCTCCTATAGGTGGCTCATTTGTAACGACAGCTGTGTAACACACTAATGACTTCACACTTAGACCACTCATGTGCTTCACATGCCTTGACGGTTATTGCATAGTGTTCCAAAAGTCTTAAGAGAAAATGTATATATTCAAGAGAGCAGAGCAGTGGAAGTTAGGAGGGAAATGGGAAGAAAGAGAAAAAGCTCCTTTTCAATATAGGGATCAGATTTTGAGTCAACCCCCAAAGGGTTTTAAGACCCAGACTTTGATTTTGTTGTTCCAAAAAGCTGACTTCTTAACTGTTTAGTAGTCAATCTCAAATGCTTCTGCCAGGTTCACTTGTTATAAATGGAAAAGGTGGAGGAGAAATGACTGGCCCAAAGTCTGACAAGTCATCAGACTCCAGACCAGAAAGCCATGGTTTCCCTGGTGGCTGGTGCCGTGTGAACATCTCTGCTCTGGAGCACCAGGGCTACCTCACTAAATGAAACCATGTCCTTGCCCATCTGTGTGGGAGGCCACCTGGTGAGGCACTTCCAACACACAGAGGATGGGCCTGAGCGCAAGAAGGATGGACGTTCAGATCCCAGCTTTGCCACTTTGATAGCAACCTGAGATGCCATCAAAGTTCTCTGAATTTCTGGTGGATAATGAGGCCAGCCTTGCACAGGTACTGTGAGTGGGCCAGAGTCAAGTGTGACTTATAGAGACAATTATATAGATTACCTTTGGGGCTTTTTACTTTGGCGACTGGAGTATGACATCTGTTAACAAGAGGAAGATATGAATTGCTGGGGCAAAACAAAAGGGCCCTTTTAGAGGCTGCAGGGAGATGGACATGAGGAGAGAGAGAGCAGCAGGGAGGGTGTGTGGAGAAAATTTGAAGCGAAGACTGACATGCTTAGTGGTGGACTTAGTTTAAATTTTGTTGTGTGGAATAGGGTGTTATGCTGTCCTCTGTTCTGTGTGATACCTTTAGTTAAAAAAAAATCATTACTAAGCTTTTTAAATCAGATGTGTGTGTGTGTGTGTCTGTGCGCGTGTGCATGTATGTATTAGTAAGGAAAGCAGTGATGTTTTGGGATAGGCCAGGGCTCTAGGCAGGCAAGAGGCCAGTGTCAGAACACAGGAAGTTTGCTGCGGCATGTACAACGTATGCAGCGACCCTGACACAGTGTCATGTCCCATGCGTGGTCCTGAATCAAGACCTATTCTGTACCTGTAGAGATTCTCTGATTATCATTTAATAGACTCAGATAAAGAATAAATCAAATATTTATTACATTTACCAGGCGCCTGGTACTGTGTTAGGCCCAACAGTGGGTGTGACTCAGTATATGCTTGCTGCTGTTCTTCAGTCACTAAGTCACATCTGACTGCAACCTCACGGACTGCAGCATGTCGGGCTCCTCTGTCCTCGACTATCTCCTGGAGTTTGCTCAAATGCATGTTCATTGAGTCAGTGATGCCATCCAGTCATCTCATCCTCTGTCACCCCTTTTTCCTCCTGCCCTCAATCTTTCCCAGCATCAGGGTCTTTTCCAATGATTCAGCTCTCCGCATCGGGTGGCCAAAGGATTGGAGCTTCAGCTTCAGGATTAGTCCTTCCAATGAATATTCAAGGTTGATTTCCTTTAGGATTGACTGGTTTGATCTCCTTGCAGTCCAAGGAACTCTCAAGCATCTTCTGCAGCACCACAATTTGAAAGCATCCATTTTTCAGCACTCGGCCTTCTTTATAGTCCAGCTCTCACATCTGTACACGACTACTGGAAAAACCACAGCTTTGACTATATGGACTATACTATCTGTTTCTACACCAGTCTTTCTCTGTAGCCACACTCTTACACACAAACCTAAATTCCCTGATATAGAGAGGCTTATGCTATAGAGGGGAGGCAATGAAAATCACACGAGGATATTGAGATCCCAAGTGTCTCAGACAGACAAGAATTTCTAGTGGCTATTATTTTCGGTTCAGTTGGGCAACCTTCTGAAGGCTCCTCATCTCACACTTTAATTAAAGTTAAATTCCTTTCCACAGAATACAAGGCCTGTGACACCTGGCCCTTGATGACCTTTATGATTTCATCTCCAAGCCCTCTTCACTTCCTCAGCCACCCTGATCTCTTCCTTATTCTGTTTTCAGGAACAGAAACAGAGGAAGTCCCCTACAGTAAGTTCCCTACATACAAATGAGTTCTGTTTCAGGAGCACATTTGTTAAGTCCAGTGTGTTCGTAAGTCCAATGGTTAGCCTAGGTGCCTAATTAACACAATGGGTTATATAAATACTGTAATAGGCTTATAATACTTTCACACAAATAATACATAAAAAGAAAACAGTTTTACAGTATGGTCCCTTGAAAAGTACGGTAGTACCGTCCTGGCATCCTGGGGCTGGCATCCAGTGAACAGGCAAGAAGAGTTACTGACTGGAGAAGGGTGAGGAGGTGGGAGAGCTGAAGAATAGTCAGCAATAGGGGGTGGAGAGCAAACTTCAATTTCACTCACACCTGGTGCTGATGAAACGTATGTCTGCATCTTTAAACAATAACAACTTGAAGGTTCATATGTAAGGGATTTACTGTATTATCTCTGCCTCAGGACCTTTGCACTTGCTGATCCTTGCTTAGAACATCTTTCCCTCCCTATCCGAATAGCTTAGTCTCTCAGTTCTTTCAAGAGTCTACTCATGTGCTATCTTATCAGAGACTCCTTCCTTGACCACTAACTACATCAACAACCCTCGGCTCCATCGCTCGACACCTTATCCTGCAAGTTTTCTTCACAGCTCCTGGCATCACATTATTATCTAAAGCAAGGAAAGAGGAGGGAGGGGGGCAGTTATAAAATTGTTTGGAGGGCAGAGTTTATCCAGAATTCTCCAGCAGATTTCCACATTTACTTAAATGGCGAGAAATCTAACTATATCCCCTGGTAAATCTTAGCAGCAAGAGTTGCTACAAAAGTAACTGTTTAAGCTTCCCACCTCACAAAGGGCTTCCCAGGTGGTGCTCATGTAAAAACCCACTTGCCATTGCGGGAGACATAAGAGATGCGGGTTCGATCCCTGGGTCGGGAAGATTCCCTGGAGGAGGGCATGGCAATCCAACTCTAGTATTCTTGCCTGGAGAATCCCATGGATAGAGGAGCCTAGTGGGCTTCAGTTCATAGGGTTGCAAAGAGTCAGACATGACTGAAGGGACTTAGCGCACACACACCTCACATAGGTATGGGTGTTGATTTTAGAAATGTACAACATGAGAGTTAAGTTTTATTTGGGGCAAAATGAAGACAGCAGCCTGGGAGACAGCACCTTGGATAGCTTCGAGAAACTGCTCTAAGAAAGAGAGGGGAAGGTCAGTATATATAAGATTTTGGTGAAAGGGGAGTACATGCAATCAGGCATAAATTTTTCCAGAAGGTTTCTGATAGTCACAAGGAACAGTCATCACTATGAAAAATTTTAATGTTTATTTTAGATATAAGGAGATACAAGAATTGGGCTCATAAGCCAGCTCCTGATAATATACTAACTATCTGAAGATCTGTCCTGCCAGATTTCCCCACTGCCTGAGCACAGAGTGCCTCATTCCTGATCTCCACCCTGAACTCCTTTCAGGAGGTACTGAAAATCAGCAGCTGCAGCAGCACATGATTGAATTCTTGTAGAGCTAGATGGCAAGTGCCCGTGGCAAGTGCCAATTTGTAGTTGACATGAGCAAGGGACAAAGAGGTTTGAAAGAAAAGCTGTATTAGGTGACCAACTTGTCCATCATGGTCAATACTATTTTTTTAGACTACATTTTGCAGATGGAGAAATGGAAGCCTTAGGGTGTGTTGCTTTTCCACAGGCCCACATACAGTGGTGGCAGAGCCAACATTTGCTCGTGTGTTCTGCTCTCTGAGCCTAGAGTCTGAGGTGTTAACTGTTGTAGTGGTCTATGTCATTATACCGATGATAACCATTTATACAAGTTTGTTCAGTTGAGTTCAGTTCAGTCACTCAGTCTTGCCCAACTCTTTGCAACTCCATAGACTGCAGCATTCCAGTCCATCATCAACTCCCAGAGCTTACTCAAACTCATGTCTGTTGAGTCGGTGATGCCATCCAACCATCTCATCCTCTGTTGTCCCCTTCTCCTCCCACCTTCAGTCTTTCCCAGCATCAGGGTCTTTTTTCATGAATCAGGTCTTTGCATCAGGTGGCCAAAGCATTGGAGTTTCAGCTTCAACATCAGTCCTTTCAACAAATATTCAGGACTTATTTCCTTTAGGATGGACTCGTTGGATCTTCAGGAATCTCAAGAGTCTTCTCCAACACCACAGTTAAAAGTATCAGGTCTTCAGTGCTCAGCTTTATTTATAGTCCAGTTCTCACATCTATACAAGACTACTGGAAAAACCATACCTTTGACTAGCTGGACCTTCATTGTCAAAGTAATGGCTCTGCTTTTTAATATGCTGTCTAGGTTGGTCATAACTTTTCTACCAACTCATTTCTTCCAAGGAGCAAGCGTCTTTTAATTCTATGGCTGAAGTAACCATCTTCAGTGATTTTGGAGCCCACAAAAATAAAGTCTCTCCCTGTTTCCATTGTTTCCCCATCTATTTGCCATGAAGTGATGGGACCAGATGCCATGATCTTAGTTTTCTGAATGTGGAGTTTTAAGCCAACTTTTTCACTCTCCTCTTTTACTTTCACCAAGAGGCTCTTTACTTCTTCTTTGCTTTCTGCCATAAGGATGGTGTCATCTGCATATCTGAGGTTATTGCTATTTCTCCCAGCCATCTTGATTACAGCTTGTGCTTCATCCAGTCCAGCATTTCTCATGATGTACTCTGCATAGAAGTTACATAAGCAGGATGACAATATACAGCCTTTATGTACTCCTTTTCCTATTTGGAACTGGTCTGTTGTTCTATGTCCAGTTCTAATTGTTGCTTCTTGACCTGCATACAGATGTCTCAGGAGGATGGTCAGGTGGTCTGGTATTCCCATCTCTTTCAGAATTGTCCACAGTTTGTTGTGATCCACACAATCAAAGGCTTTGGCATAGTCAATAAAGCAGAAGTAGATTTTTTCTGGAACTCTCTCACTTTTTCAATTATCCAACAGATGTTGGCAATTTAATCTGGTTCCTTAGTCAGTTCAGTTCAGTCACTCAGTCATGTCTGACTCTTCGTGACCCCATGGACTGCAGCATGCCAGGCCTCCCTGTCCATCACCAACTCCTAGAGTTTTGCTCAAACTCATGTCCGTTGAGTCAGTGATGCCATCCAACCATCTCATCCTCTGTTGTCCCCTTCTCCTCCCACCTTCAATCTTTCCCAGCATCAGGGTCTTTTTCCAGTGAGTCAGGTCTTTGCATCAGGTAGCCAAGTATTGGAGTTTCAGCTTTAGCATTAGTCCTTCCAATGAACACCCAGGACTGATCTCCTTTAGGATGGACTGGTTGGATCTCCTTGCAGTCCAAGGGACTCTTAAGAGTCTTCTCCAACACCACAGTTCAAAAGCATAAATTCTTTGGCATTCAGCTATCTATACAGTCCAACTCTCACATCCATACATGACCACTGGAAAAACCATAGCCTCGACTAGATAGACCTTTGTTGACAAAGTAATGTGTCTACTTTTGAATATGCTCTCTAGGTTGATCATAACTTTCCTTCCAAGGAGTAAGCGTCTTTTAATTTCATGGCTGCAGTCACCATCTGCAGTGATTTTGGAGACGTCATCAAACCTTGATATAAGTTCACTATGGAGTCATTTCCATCTTAAAGGTAGATGCTTAAGAAAAGCATTACATACTGATTTGCTCAGTTTTTCCCTCTCCTGTCCATCCTTCAATAATTTGCTTAAAAGCTGTGAAATATTCAAAAGAGTATAGATGATGAGAGAAACAAATCATAATCTAGGAATTTGATATATGTACAACAAAGACATTATTATTTTAGGACAATATATGGTTCAAGCTTCATGATAAAAATGGAAGTGCCTTTGTATTCTTCCTAAACATATGGTAAAAGTAAACCTACTGGTCTTGTGGATAAATAAGTTGACTTGATAGTATGCATAGAATAGATAACTAATGAGAACCTACTGTAGACCTCAGGGAACCCTACTCGGTGCTCTATGGTGACCTAAATGGAAAGGAAATCCAAAAAAGAGGGGATATATGTATACTTATAGCTGATCCACTTTGCTGTACAGTAGAAAATAACTACCCATATATTATCTGAAAGATAGGACTCTAGCCAGGGTTAGGGATAACGGGAATAATAAATAATGAAAAAAACCCTGAAGCAAGGTCCATTGTAAAGCATTGTAAAGCACCTATACTCCAATAAAAGTTAATTCAAAATTAATAATAAAGTTAAAAAAATGATTATTGATGGAGGGAAGGAGGAGAGAGGGTGAGAAGAAGGAAAGAGGGAAGAAGGGAAAGAGAGAGAGGTGAGGCCTAAAGGTGGTGACTCATCTTTTAAAATTAATTTTTATTGGAGTATAATTGCTTTACAATGTGTTAGGTTTTACTGTACAGCAAGGAGAATCAGCTATATGTATATATATATATAGTTGTGTGTGTATATATATATATCCTCCCTTCTTTGAATTTCCTTCCCATTTAGGTCACCACAGGACATTGAGCAGAGTTTCTTGTGCTGTACAGCAGGTTTTCATTAGTTATCTATTTTGTATATCATATCAATAGCATATACATGTCAATCCCAATCTGCTGATTCTTCCCACCTCCCTACGTCCCACCTTTCCCCCTTGGTATCTGTAAATTTGTTTTCTGTGTCCTCACTGAATGAAAATTTCTGCTCATCCAGGGTAATTTGCAAGCCAAAAAGCCAAGAAATCTAAGTCCTCCATTTTGTTAAAAAAAAAAAATGTAGTGAGTCATATTTCTTTTGTCTCATGCTCTTTTTCCCCTAAAGCCTGGTATGAGGCATCAGCTAAGTTGTCAGGGCATCTCAACCCCTAGCCCAGTTATATCTGTGGCTAGAATAGGACCAAGCTGCTGGCATTTGATGCTAACTTAGGAGCTGTTTTGATAGAACATCTTTCACTACCCATATATTATCTGAAAGATAGGACTCTAGCCAGGGTTAGGGATAATGGGAATAATAAATAATGAAAAAAAACCACACTGAAGCAGGGTCCATTAAGGCTTGGGTGCCATCTCCATCACTGTGACCTAAAATAAAAAGAAGAACATAGAAAAGGACTCTTTCAATCTCTGGGCATGAGTTTCTTCATCTCTAAAATAGGGGAGTTAGGAAAAATGATATTGAAGATGCATTCCATCAGTTAGGGTTGTTTGTTTTCAGGCAACAGAAACCAATGGAAAACTCAAACAACTGAAGAGAAAGCTCAAGAACCTGTCTTGGAAGGGATGAAAGTGACAGATGCTTTGTAACATGGGAGTAGTAACTGATATGCTTTCTATTCCCAGGCTATTTTCAGGGCTATGCTTACTGTCTAGCCAGTAAGCATCAGATTGGCCTATGCTAGGTCTTTAAGGCCTCTGGTAAAGAATCCACCTGCAATGCAGGAGACCTAGGTTTGATCCCTGGGTTGGGAAGATCCCCTGGAGAAGGGAAAAGCTACCCACTCCAGTATTCTGGCCTGGAGAATTCCATATACTGTATGGTCCATGGGGGCGCAAAGTGTCGGACACGACTGAGCGACTTTCACTTTCACTGCAGTGGAAGAACAAGAACCTCCCTGATATTCTCCCAAAATAACATCATTGGGAAGGAATCATTATTCCAAAAGCTTGTGTTGGCATCTGTACATACTTTGATATGATGTGTGTATATATGAGCATACATGCATTGAATATCAATTGTTCTTTCAGTTCAGTCACTCAGTTGTGTCTGACTCTTTGTGACCCCATGAATTGCAGCACACCAGGCCTCCCTGTCCCTCATCAACTCCTAGAGTTCACCCTAACTCATGTCCACTGAGTCCGCGATGCCATCCAGCCATCTCATCCTCTGTTGTCCCCTTCTCCTCCTGTCCCCAATCCTCCCAGCATCAGAGTCTTTTCCAGTGAGTCAACTCTTTGCACGTGGTGGCCAAAGTACTGGAGTTTCAGCTTTAGCATCATTCCTTCCAAAGAACACCCAGGGCTGATCTCCTTTAGAATGGACTGGTTGGATCTCTTTGCAGCCCAAGGGACTCTCAAGAGTCTTCTCCAACACCACAGTTCAAAAGCATCAATTCTTTGGCACTCAGCTTTTTTATAGTCCAACTCTCACATCCATACATTACTACTGGAAAAACCATAGCCTTGACTAGATGGACCTTTGTTGGCAAAGTAATGTCTCTGCTTTTGAATATGCTGTCTAGGTTGCTCATAGCTTTCCTTCCAAGGAGTAAGCATCTTTTAATTTCATGGCTGCAATCACCATCTGCAGTGATTTTGGAGCCCCCCAAAATAAAGTCTGACACTGTTTGCACTGTTTTCCCATCTGTTTCCCATGAAGTGATGGGACCAGATGCCATGATCTTCGTTTTCTGAATGTTGAGCTTTAAGTCAACTTTTTCACTCTCCTCTTTCACTTTCATCAAGAGGCTTCTTAGTTCCTCTTCACTTTCTGCCATAAAGGTGGTGTCATCTGCATAGCTGAGGTTTCTGATATTTCTCTCAGCAGTCTTGATTCCAGCTTGTGCTTCTTCCAGCCCAGCGTTTTTCATGATGTACTCTGCATAGAAGTTAAATAAGCAGGGTGACAATATACAGCCTTGATGTACTCCTTTTCCTATTTGGATCCAGTCTGTTGTTCCATGTTCAGTTCTAACTGTTGCTTCCTGACCTGCATATAGATTTCTCAAGAGGCAGGTTAGGTGGTCTGGTATTCCATCTCTTTCAGAATTTTCCACAGTTTATTGTGATCTACACAGTCAAAGGCTTTGGCATAGTCAATAAAGCAGAAATAGATGTTTTTCTGGAACTCTCTTGCTTTTTCAATGATCCAGTGAATGCTGGAAATTTATCTCTGGTTCCTCTACCTTTTCTAAAACCAGCTTGAACATCTGGAAGTTCACAGTTCAAGTATTGCTGAAGCCTGGCTTGGAGAATTTTGAGCATGACTTTACTAACGTATGAGATGAGTGCAATTGTGCAGTAGTTTGAGCATTCTTTGGCATTGCCTTTCTTTGGGATTGGAATGAAAATTGACCTTTTCCAGTCCTGTACCCACTGCTGAGTTTTCCAAATTTGGTGGCATATTGAGTGCAGCACTTTCACAGCATCATCTTCCAGGATTTGAAACAGCTCCACTGGAATTCCATCACCTCCACTAGCTTTGTTCGTAGTGATGCTTTCTAAGGCCCACTTTTTTAGTACAGCTCTAATCCATGACTTGGAAATGGCGGTGGATTTGGATAGTGGGTAAGGGTCAGTTGCAGATCTGTTCATTTATACTGTGAAATTAGCAGCAGGAGGAGGATTAGGCATTGGGCAAACAAAAGCAAGACAGTCTTGATCTGAGTCTGGCTCCTGGTTTAGCAACTTTGGTTCATCAATAAGAATAAAAATTTCCATTTATTGTGTACCTATGATATGCTGGAAATTTTGTGGGATACTCTAAGCCCATTTGTCTTCAATCTTCACAAATTAGGTGTCTGTTGTCCACATTCTTCAGAGAAGCAAATGAGCTTAATTTACATGCACATATCTAGGGGGCATTAATCAGCAAGTCATTTCTTGGCAGCTCTGAAGTGGCTTCCCACGCCCCATTCTTCTTCCAGGAATCCTCTTTTGTTGAAATGTTTTTCTTTAATGTCATATGTTTAGAGTGTCAGGATAGCATTTCTTGGGGGAAATTGATGACATTATGTCTTCAAGGAATAAAGTCATTGACACAAACTCTAATGCCTCTTTGTCCTCCACCTATTTCTAAAAACCCTCAGTGGCAATATTTAACTGACATATTACCATTCCAATTTCCATACAATGTAATTCAATGAAGACAATGATAGCAACTCTGAAAGGCGGGGGATAACTAGAAATTTTATTGTTTAGTCCTGAAGTAAATCTCTATTAACAATGAATTCCAGTTAATTGATGTTCAAATGCAATAGTGCACAGTTTAAATGTACATTGTTTTAATAAATCACTGAAGTTCTCAGGTGCTTTGTCCATGAGAATAACTTAACATCTGCATCTATGCACCTGGCAATCCTTGCCCATTGCATTCTGACTGGAAATGTGAAAGTGCATTTCCTTGTGTTCCTTGCCAGTGCAGTTCTGTGAAACACGTCTGTAGGATTCCAGTCTTGGCTAACATCAGCCTCTGAGGATCTTCTTCACTCTTCTTGCAGGTTACAGTGGCAATGTTCTGTGTTGTTTCCAAGGGTCTCAGAAAACAATTTATTGTTTCACCTCTAAGGCTGTCCTGTCTCCATTACTTTCCACTTTCTTATAGAACAGGATGAGACTGAAAAAGAATGTAATTAAATGTTAAACTCATCAATGATTTTGGCTTGGTAGTGTAGCCCTGCCAAAGAGAAGCTCCTGCCAAACTGAATGACTTATTATTCCTATGTACCACCATCTCTTTCATCTTGATCTTTGCTTAAACTTGTTCTCTGCCTGTCATGACTTCCCTCATTTCACTGGAGACCTTGTTAAAACCCAAATTCCTGAACCTGATACAGTAGGTCTAGAATGGAACTGAAGCATTTGCATTTCTAACAAGCTGCTTGGTGATGCTGAGGATCCTGGTCCAAAATCATAAATTTGAGTAGCCTTGTTCTTGTATCCATTATGATAAGAATAATTAAAGTGCTTGTGGAAGTCAATTCTGTATTATGATTTTAAGAAGAGGATTTTAAAAATGAGATGTAGCCATTCTCAAGGTGCAGATGAACATGTATGCACACATGCAAATGTGCAATATATCACTTCCTCCTCTGGAGTAACTGCAAGTGAACTACAGACCATACATCAGGAGGAAACATGAAGTTAAAAATGAGTCTGCCTAGAAGGCCTCTCCAGATAAACAGTGACTCTGAGCTTCCATTATGAACGCTGCATGAGGGGGCAGGTGGTGGAGCGTACAACTCTTCCAAAGTGGGACCTTGATATGAGATCTCTACTCTCGGGATCCCTAAAGGGCCATAGCTTCAAACTAAGAGGAAACCAGAAATGAACCCAGTGCTCAGGAAGGAACAACACTGAATGATAGGAAAACTGGAATACACGAATATTTCCTTATGGCAACCCACTCCAGTAGTCTTGCCTGGAGAATCCCATGGACAGAGGAGCTTGGTAGGCTACAGTCCACGGGGTCACAAAGAGTTGGACACGACGGAGTGACTTCACTTTCATAACTGTAAGTTCATCCTTGTGTGGTTTTGCAACTGAATCACATTGTCTATAGGATATGAAATTCTTCCAGAGGAAAATTTGATTATGGGAAGTCCCAAACTGTTAGTATCCCCAGGTGGTTGCAAGAAGAACTGCAGTTTTTGTCTAAGGAATGAAGCCTTGAGTCAAGCTCTCCAAAATTGCTGGAAGTGAATTTGCAAGGAATCTGAATTCACAAGCAGGCACACGCACATAAATGTACCCGCAGGCAATACACATGGAAATAGGCAGCATGGAAAAGAATGAGAAACAGTAGTCAGCAAAACAGTAAAAAGACCTGTATGATTTTGGAATTACCAATAAGGTAAATAAAGGGGCATCCCTGGTGGTCCAGTGTTTAAGAATCCACCTGCCAATGCAGGGGACATAGGTTCAATCCCTGGTGTGAGAACTAAGATTCTACATGTCTCAGGGTGACTAAGCCTATGCGCGACAGCTCCTGAGCCCTTGTGCTGCAACTACGGAAGCCCGCGTGCCTGAAGCCTATGTTCCACAACAAGAGAAGCCACCGCAGTGAGAAGCCTCTGTAATGAGCTGGAGAGTAGCCCCTGCTTGCCGCAGCTAGACAAAGCCTTCACATAGCAGTGAAGATGCAGCGCAGCCAAAAATAAATAAATACTTAAAAAAATTGGAAGACATTTTTAAAAAATGAGGGAAATAAAAAAATAACTCTTTGTAGTATGTTTAAAGAAAAAGTGATTACATGAATCATCGTTGTATTTCCCTGTTACTTGCAAATAGTAATTTTTCAAACAATATTAGTTGACTGAATGAAGAAAACAGATAACTGCTTCTTTAATAGAGATGATCAAAATCCAGGGTTTAAACAGTGCTAGAAGACAGTAGTCAGTTATGTTCTCCCAGCAACAATCAGTTGACATCAAGGAGTCAGTTACCCCTAGAAGTTCCTAGGTTAGTAATCCTATACCTTCTCTGAGCCTGGTAGAGCATTTTGTCTCACTCAAAGTGTTAACCTTTCACAAACTTAAATATTTAAGGGAACTTCTGAAGTGTCTAGGCTCTTTGTTGGTCCTGGGTACACATCTTTTCATTCTACAGATATTTAGAATTCTGAAATAAGCTGCTAAGTCACTTGACAGTAGAACAGGAATGAGGGGCTGCTTTGGCATATAAGAAATCTAAAACTTCATGATTGTTGAAAATAACACAACATTTTTACCTGAAATTGAATTTAGAGATAAATTAGACTAAAGTCGTTGAACTTGGAATTCATAGACATTTGGGAGCCCATTACAGGGTGGTGGTTGTTCAGTTGCTCAGTTGTGTCTAACTCTTGGCGACCCCATGGACTGCAGCACACCAGGCTTATCTGTCCTTCACTATCTCCCGGAGCTTGCTCAGATTCACGTCCATTGAGTCTGTGATGCCATCCAACCATCTCATCCTCTGTCGTCCCTTCTCCTCTTGCCTTCAATCTTTCCCAGCATCAAGGTCTTTTCTAATGAGTCATCTTTTCGCATCAGGTGGCCAAAGTATTGGAGCCTTAGCTTCAGCATCAGTCCTTCCAATTTATATTCAGGGTTGATTTCCTTTAGGATTGACTGGTTTGATCTCCTTGTAGTCCAAGGGACTCTCAAGAGTCTTCTCCATCACCACAATTCAAAAACATCAGTTCTTCAGTGCTTAACCTTCTTTATGGTCCAACTCTCACTTCTGTACATGACCCCTGGAAAAACCATAGCTTTTACTGGGTTTCAAGGTGTCTTTGAACTTATGGATCATAAAATTTGCATTTTTCTGAAGAACAGATCCACAAACATCATTATATTCTCAAAAGGATCTGTGATCTCAACAAAGGATATAGAAAGATTTTTTTCTATGTTTTTCCAAGATGATGGATCCACTGTCACAATTTCACAGGTACGTCTTTATTTTGAGTGTCAAGCACAGCCCAGGAGAAAAGCTTATCCATTCAAAAATCCCTTCTTTAGTCAAGGCACCCAAAGAGTGAACAGGAGTTTGAGCAAACTCCGGGAGTTGGTGAAGGACAGGGAAGCCTGGCATGCTGCAGTCCATGGGGTTGCAAAGAGTCAGACAGGACTGAATGACTGAACTGAAGTTCTCAATTAGTACTATTTTTATTGTGACTGTCTACTAAAAAAAAAAGCACATCCTGAGAGTTGTGAATTAAACTTTATTTGGGGCAAAATGAGGACACAGTCTGAAAGACGGCACCTCAGATAACTCTGAGGAACTGCTTCAAAGAGGTAAGGGAAGGTCAATGTTATACATGATTTTAGTGATGGCATGTGCGGTCAAACATACATTTTGGCAGAAGCTTGCAGCTAGTCATGAGAAGCAGATGTCACTAATAATAATGTTAGTGCTTTTCTAGATATGAGGAGATGTAGGAATTGAGCTCATAAAATCGTCTCCTGAAAATATCTCATATCTAAAGACTTGTTCTGGTTTTTCCCTGAGCACAGAGTGCCTCATTCCTGATCTTCTCCCTAAAATCTGGGTGTGCGGAAATCAGTGGCCTCAGTGGCTAGTGACTTAATCCTTCTAGAGGCAGATGGCAAGTGCCCACATTTTTGTTGGCATGACCATTATGATTCATGCTCATCAGGCTTATTAGAGGTTTTGAGATTTACGGATGATCAGTGGTATTTTAAAAATTAATTTCTATTGAACAACCAGATTGGCACCCAGCACAGAACAGGTGCTCAGTTCTGATTGAGTGAATCCCCTGTTTCATACAAGGCAGGCTCTTGAAAGCTTTGAAGTGAAGTGAAAGTGTTAGTGGCTCAGTTGTGTCTGACTCTTTGCAACCTGATAGTCTGTCCATGAAATTTTGTAGGCAGAAATACCGAAGTGGGTTGTCATTCCCTTCTCCAGGGTATCTTCCCAACCCAGGGATCAAACTGGAGTCTCCTGCATTGCAGGTAGATTCTTTACTGTGTGAGCTACCGGCCTTAGGTGGCTTTGAATATCCTGGAGGTTCTGATGGCCCTGGCTCCTCCCCACCACCCTTTGTCATCTAATCATCTTGCAAAGGGAGAGGGGATATAAGAGTCTTGAAAACTACCACGGTGACTCTGCTGTCAGCCCTGCCTTCATCAGTGAGAAAGCTTTTGGCAGGATGAAAGAGCACAGCTGCGGGAAACAGAGAAGAGGAACCTGATGCATGCTCCCAAAGGGGAAAAGGGAAGCTATCCCTGAGGTGTCAGCAGCCACAGACCTGGAATGACAGATGCTGGCAGACGTGGGCTTGTTCAGGTTTGCTGACAGCAGAAGAGGGTTAGATACCACGTGCATGCTCAGTTGTGTCTGGCTGTTTTTGGATACAGGGAGCTGGTAATACGAGTGGCAATAAGTGCTGGTTGTCATTAATACCATCCTGCTCAGGACATAGGATCTTTGGGCATAGTTTGGGAACAGATGGCAATTGTACAGCCTCTCACTGCTGAATGGTTTTCATAGCTCACACCTTGGAGTGAAAAGTGCCAGGTTGTTCATTCTACTTACCAGCGAAATAACTTTGGTCAAGTGGATACCTTGTATGAATTCCAGTGTCCCCATTCTCCCTTGGCTAAGCCACCACCTCCCTTCCCAGCTTGGCCCTGTGAGAACTACATCAGACAGTGGCTGACAGGCACTTTCCACACTGTGGAGGGCTAGACTGATGGTACTGCTGTGACCCAAGGGTTGGGCCTTCTCCAGATACCTCTGCCTCTTCATTCAGGGGAAATGCTGGCTAGTGATTCAGTAAGGAAGACCTACATCAGTGGTCTCTCAGTCCACTTCAGTTCAGTCGCTCAGTCCTGTCCAACTCTTTGCGATCCCATGGACTGCAGCACGTCAGGCTTCCCTGTCCACCATCAGCTTCTGGAGTCCACCCAAATTCATGTCCATTGAGTCGGTGATGCCATCCAACCATCACATCCTCTGTCGTCCCCTTCTCCTCCTGCCTTCAATCTTTCCAGCATCAGGGTCTTTTCCAATGAGTCAGTTCTTTGTATTAGGTGGCCAAAGTATTGGAGTTTCAGCTTCGGCATCAGTCCTTCCAATGAATGTTCAGGACTGATTTCCTTTAAGATGGACTGGTTAGATCTCCTTGCAGCCCAAGGGACTTTCAAGAGTCTTCTCTAACATCACAGTTCAAAAGCTTCAATTCTTCGGCACTCAGCTTTCTTTACAGTTCAACTCTCACATCCATACATGACCACTGGAAAAACCATAGCCTTGACTAGATGGACCTTTGTTGACAAAGTAATGTCTCTACTTTTTAATATGCTGTCTGGATTGGTCATAACTTTTCTTCCAAGGAGCAAGCATCTTTTAATTTCATGGCTGCAGTGACCATCTGCAGTGATTTTGGAGCCCAGAAAAATAAAGTCTCTCACTGTTTCCACTGTTTCACCATCTATTTGCCACGAAGTGATGGGACCAGATGCCATGATCTTAGTTTTCTGGATTTTGAGCTTTAAGCCAACTTTTTCGCTCTCCTCTTTCACTTTCATCAAGAGGCTTTTCAGTTTTTCTTCGCATTCTGCCATAAGGGTGGTGTCATCTGCCTATCTGAGGTGATTGATATTTCTCCCAGCAATCTTGATCCCAGCTTGTGCCTCATCCAGCCCAGCATTTCTCATGATGTAATCTGTACTTAAGTTAAATAAGCAGGGTGACAATATATAGGCCTGACGTACTCCTTTTCCTATTTGGAACCAGTCTGTTGTTCCATGTCTAGTTCTAACTGTTGCTTCCTGACCTGCACACAGGTCTCTCAAAAGGCAGATCAGGTGGTATGGTATGCCCATCTCTTTCAGAATTTTCCACAGTTTATTGTGATCCATACAGTCAAAGGCTTTGGCATAGTCAATAAAGCAGAAATAGATGTTTCTCTGGAACTCTCTTGCTTTTCAATGATCCAGTGGATGTTGGCAATTTGATCTTTGGTTCCTCTGCCTTTTCTAAAACCAACTGGAACACCTGGAAGTTCATGGTTCAAGTATTGCTGAAGCCTGGCTTGGAGAATTTTGAGCATTACTTTACTAGCATGCGAGATGAGTACCCTTGTGCAGTAGTTTGAGCATTGTAGTTTGGCATTGCCTTTCTTAGGGACTGGAATGAAAACTGACCTTTTCCAGTCCTGTGGCCATTGCTGAGTTTTCCAAATATGCTGGCATATTGAGTACAGCACTTTCACAGCATCCTCTTTAAGGATTTGAAATAGCTCAACTGGCATTCCATCACCTCCACTAGCTTTGTTTGTAGTGATGCTTCCTAAGGCCCACTTGACTTCACATTCCAGAATGTCTGGCTCTAGGTAAGTGATCAGACCGTCGTGATTATCTGGGTCATGAAGATTTTTTGGTACAGTTCTTCTGTGTATTCTTGCCACCTCTTCTTAATATCTTCTGCTTCTGTTAGGTCCGTACCCTTTCCCTCCTTTATTAAGCACATCTTTGCATGAAATGTTCCCTCGGTATCTCTAATTTTCTTGAGATCTCTAATCTTTCCTGTTCTATTGTTTTCCTCTATTTCTTTGCACTGATCACTGAGGAACCCTTTCTTATCTCTCCTTGCTATTCTTTGGAACTCTGCACTCAAATGGGTATATCTTTCCTTTTCTCTTTGCCTTTCACTTCTTTCTCTTCATAGCTGTTTGTCAGTGGTCCCTCACAACCCTCTCATTCTGAGGATTAACTCAGCTCTGGGCTGGATGTCTTTACCAGAGTCTTAGCAAGCAGTAGTAGCCTGACTGGGTTCAGTTTAGTTCAGTTCAGTCGCTCAGTCATGTCTGACTCTCTGCAACCCCATGAATCGCAGCACGCCAGGCCTCCCTGTCCATCACCAACTCCCAGAGTTCACTCAGACTCACGTCCATCGAGTCAGGGATGCCATCCTGCCATCTCATCCTCTGTCGTCCCCTTCTCCTCCTGCCCTCAATCCCTCCCAGCATCAGAGTCTTTTCCAATGAGTCAACTTTTTGCATGAGGTGGCCAAAGTACTGGAGCTTCAGCTTTAGCATCATTCCTTCCAAAGAAATTCCAGGGCTGATCTCCTTCAGAATGGATTGGTTGGATCTCCTTGCAGTCCAAGGGACTCTCAAGAGTCTTCTCCAACACCACAGTTCAAAAGCATCAATTCTTCGGCGCTCTGCCTTCTTCACAGTCCAACTCTCACATCCATACATGACTACTGGAAAAACCATAGCCTTGACTAGATGGACCTTAGTCGGCAAAGTAATGTGTCTGCTTTTGAATATACTATCTAGGTTGGTCATAACTTTCCTTCCAAGGAGGAAGCGTCTTTTAATTTCATGGCTGCAGTCACCATCTGCAGTGATTTTGGAGCCCCCCAAAATAAAGTCTGACACTGTTTGCACTGTTTCCCCATCTATTTCCCATGAAGTGATGGGACCAGATGCCATGATCTTCGTTTTCTGAATGTTGAGCTTTAAGTCAACTTTTTCACTCTCCTCTTTCACTTTCATCAAGAGGCTTTTTAGCTCCTCTTCACTTTCTGCCATAAAGGTGGTGTCATCTGCATATCTAAGCTTATTGATATTGGTTAGGGGTCATTATTTTCTTTAAAGAATCACTTTACTGGTCTCAGAATCATATCCTCTTGGATTGGCTCATAACATGGATCACATTAAAGGATCCATTAACGGCAAAGGATCACATTAAATCTTGTGCTTTAACAGCAACAGAATCTGACTTATCCACACATTCTGTGTGTCAGGCACCACTTTGGGTACTAAAGATTCAGAGGTTCCTGATTTCATTGGACTCAGCTTCTCTTTGAAACTCCTTCATCTCAAAGGGGAAGAAACTGGGGCTAGCAGCTCAGAGGTGAAAGCACCTAGGGTGGCCTCTGCCTACAGCAGCTGGAAGCAGGATTTCAGTTCCTGGCCAGAGGTTTAGGTCAGTAAATGGAGTGACTCCTAGCCACCAGACCAATAGTCAGTGACAAGGCCTTGGCTCTTCAGCTTTGCAGAAAAAGAATTCCCACAGAGGTAGAGATTTGTGAATAAATAAAGTGTTTATTAGGAAAAATGAGTATAGTACGTGTGGATAGACACATGGACGGGCTCAGAGAGAGTCATGCCCGTGTGGTAATTTGAATCACTTTTATGGGGCATTTCTTCTGGGTTTCCTTTGGCCAATCATCTTGCCTTGCATGGTTCTTATCTGTATTAGGTATATCTTAGGGACCTCCCATGTGTGCACATGCATCTCTTAGGCAAGATGGATTCTAGTGAAGAGGCCTATGGGTAGTTGACATTACTTACCTGGGGTGATGCCCCCTCCCTTTCTGACCTCCAAGGAGCCTTTCTCCACATGTGTAGTCAGGGAGGTCTCCTTAACTTTGAGAATGAGGAATATTTGATCTTTTATCTCTTATCTTTGTCCATCATCCTGCTTTTATGGAGTTTCTGTCTATAGGGAAGATAGATGGCCTGAACCCATCTATCTTGGGCCTCAAAGGGACTTGGGAGCATCCTGTTTTGATATTATAGCTGAACTGTATCCTCAGCCCAAGGTCTCACTTGTACTCCAGGCTTATTCCCTAAGTATAATCTGACAGACTGAGCAAGTTCTTCTTTTTTTCCCTTCCCTCTGAAGTTACCTGTTAACTCCCAGCCTCAAAAGAATATGGTATGCTATGTCTGTAGAGGATCAGGCATCTTTAGGAGGAGAATGAAATCACTGTTTTACACTGGGCTTTCTTCCCTCTGCATTTTGCTGATGGCATTGTTTTTGCCATACAGCTTATTAACAAGAGAAAAGATGCCAGGGGCACAGCAAATAAAACTCCTGAAAACTTGCTGAGCCTTAGGGGTGACTCCACAGCCTCTTGGGCCTTCTTTCCCTTTGCTATTTTCAGTTGCATCCCTTGCTCTGGCTTGATGCCATATATTAGAAAATTGCTAGACAGCCAGGGGCTTTGTGAGGTTGCCGGTGCCAATTTCCATGGCAAGGGGTGATTCTGGGCCTGGGAAATGCTCCTGCCATTGAAATTACCGAGGTTCCCCAGTGCAGGCACCAAGTCCTCTGTGTCGCCCCTCCCTGGGCATCGTCAAAGTCCTTCAGCAAAACATGGAGCAAACAGAAAAAATAAATCCACATGGGCCATTTTACTCCTTCAATTTTAATTCTTAGCTCTTAATGTTTATTTAGTAGGTGTATGTGTTTAGATATCCCAGTTGAAACCATTCCTATGTGAAGGACATTTCTCTCAGTAACAGTTAACACCACTGGATGCTTTCCATGACCCAGACATAGTGGCCAGTGGCTCACTGCATTGACTCATTTAATCCTCTTAGACTCCTGTGAGATAAACACCATTACCCCCATTTTACAGATAAGAAAATAGAGGCCCAAGAGCTTAAGCACAGGCGGCTGCGAGCCGGCTCAATAAGCATGGCAGAGAGGAGCTACCCCACGTCCAAGGTCAGGGGCAGTGGCCTCGAGTGCCGGGCTGCGACAGCACAGGGACGGCCGAGAGGAGCTGCCCTGCATCCGAGGTCAGGGGCAGCGGCCGAGAGGAGCTACCCCGTGTCCGAGGCCAGTGGCGGCCGGGAGGAGACACCCTGCGTCCGAGATCAGGGGCGGCCAGGAGAAGCCACCTCGCGCCCGAGGCCAGGGGCAGCAGCTTGGAGGAGCAACCCACGACCGAGGCCAGGGCCGGCGGCCGGGAGGAGCAACCTGAGGAGTGGTGGCTGCAAAGGCACAGGAGGGCCTAGAGGAGCTATTCCACGTTGAAGGTCAGGAACACTGGCAGTCCAGAAAGAATGAAGGGATGGAGCCAAAGCAAAAACAATACCCAGCTGTGGATGTGACTGGTGATAGAAGCAAGATCCGATGCTGTAAAGAGCAATATTGCATAGGAACCTGGAATGTCAGGTCCATGAATCAAGGCAAATTGGAAGTGGTCAAACAAGAGATGGCAAGGGTGAACGTCGACATTCTAGGAATCAGCAAACTAAAATGGACTAGAATGGGTGAATTTAACTCAGATGACCATTATATCTACTACTGCGGGCAGGAATCCCTCAGAAGAAATGGAGTAGCCATCATGGTCAACAAGAGAGTCTGAAATGCAGTACTTGGGTGCAATCTCAAAAACGACAGAATGATCTCTGTTCGTCTCCAAGGCAAACCATTCAATATCACAGTAATCCAAGTCTATGCCCCAATCAGTAACGCCGAAGAAACTGAAGTTGAATGATTTAATGAAGACCTACAAGATCTTTTAAAACTAATACCCCAAAAACGTCTTTTCATTATAGGGGACTGGAATGCAAAAGTAGGAAGTCAAGAAACACCTGGAATAACAGGCAAATTTGGCCTTGGAATGCGGAATGAAGCAGGGCAAAGACTAATTGAGTTTTGCCAAGAAAATGCACTAGTCATAGCAAACACCCTCTTCCAACAACACAAGAGAAGACTCTACACATGGACATCACCAGATGGTCAACACCGAAAGCAGATTGATTATATTCTTTGCAGCCAAAGATGGAGAAGCTCTATACAGTCAACAGAAACAAGACCAGGAACTGACTGTGGCTCACTTAAATTGAAGAAAGTAGGGAAAACCACTAGACCATTCAGGTATGACATAAATCAAATCCCTTATGATTATACAGTGGAAGTTAGAAATAGATTTAAGGGACTAGATCTGATAGATAGAGTGCCTGATGAACTATGGACTGAGGTTTGTGACATTGTACAGGAGAGAGGGATCAAGACCATCCCCATGGAAAAGAAATGCAAAAAAGCAAAATGGCTGTCTGGGGAGGCCTTACAAATAGCTGTCAAAAGAAGAGAGGTGAAAAGCAAAGGAGAAAAGGAAAGATACAGCACCTGAATACAGAGTTCCAAAGAATAGCAAGAAGAGATAAGAAAGCCTTCTTCAGCGATCAATGTAAAGAAATAGAGGGAAACAACAGAATGGGAAAGACTAGAGATCTCTTCAAGAAAATTAGAGATACCAAGGGAACATTTCATGTAAAGATGGGCTCAATAAAGGACAGAAATGGTATGGACCTAACAGAAGCAGAAGATATTAAGAAGAGGTGGCAAGAATACACAGAAGAACTGTACAAAAAAGATCTTCACGACCCGGATAATCATGATGATGTGATCACTCATCTAGAGCCAGACATCTTGGAATGTGAAGTCAAGTGGGCCTTAGAAAGCATGGGGATGACCCAGAGAGATGTTATGGGGAGGGAGGTGGGAGGGGGATTCATGTTTGGGAACACAGGTAAGAATTAAAGATTTTAAAATTAAAAAAATAAAATTAAATTTAAAAAAAATCCCCCCCCCAAAAAAAGAAAGCATCACTACGAACAAAGCTAGTGGAGGCGATGGAATTCCAGTGGAGCTATTTCAAATCCTGAAAGATGATGCTGTGAAAGGGCTGCACTCAATATGCCAGCAAATTTGGAAAACTCAGCAGTGGCCACAGGACTAGAAAAGGTCAGTTTTCATTCCAATCCCAAAGAAAGGCAATGCCAAAGAATGCTCAAACTACCACACAATTGCACTCATCTCATATGCTAGCTAGTAAAGTAATGCTCAAAATTCTCCAAGCCAGACTTCAGCAATACGTGAACCGTGAACTTCCAGATGTTCAAGCTGGTTTTAGAAAAGGCAGAGGAACCAGAGATCAAATTGCCAACATCTGCTGGATCATGGAAAATGCAAGAGAGTTGCAGAAAAATATCTATTTCTGCTTTATTGACTATGCCAAAGCCTTTGACTGTGTGGATCACAATAAACTGTGGAAAATTCTGAAAGAGATGGGAATACCAGACCACCTAACCTGCCTCTTGAGAAATCTGTATGCAGGTCAGGAAGCAACATTTAGAACTGGACATGGAACAACAGACTGGTTCCAAGTAGGAAAAGGAGTACATCAAGGCTGTATATTGTCACCCTGCTTATTTAACTTCTATGCAGAGTACATCATGAGAAATGCTGGGCTGGAAGAAGCACAAGCTGGAATCAAGATTGCCGGGAGAAATATCAATCACCTCAGATACGCAGATGACACCACCCTTATGGCAGAAAGTGAAGAGGAGCTAAAAAGCCTCTTGATGAAAGTGAAAGAGGAGAGTGAAAAAGTTGACTTAAAGCTCCACATTCAGAAAACGAAGATCATGGCATCTGGTCCCATCACTTCATGGGAAATAGATGGGGAGACAGTAGAGACAGTGTCAGACTTTATTTTGGGGGGCTCCAAAATCACTGCAGATGGTGATTGCAGCCATGAAATTAAAAGACGCTTACTCCTTGGAAGAAAAGCTATGACCAACCTAGATAGTATATTCAAAAGCAGAGACATACTTTGCCAACTAAGGTCCATCTAGTCAAGGCTATGGTTTTTCTAGTGGTCATGTATGGATGTGAGAGTTGGACTGTGAAGAAGGCTGAGCACCGAAGAATTGATGCTTTTGAACTGTGGTGTTGGAGAAGACTCTTGAGGGTCCCTTGGACTGCAAGGAGATCCAACCAGTCCATTCTGAAGGAGATCAGTCCTGGGATTTCTTTGGAAGGAATGATGCTAAAGCTGAAGCTCCAGTACTTTGGCCACCTCATGCAAAGTGTTGACTCATTGGAAAAGACTCTGATGCTGGGAGGGATTGGGGGCAGGAGGAGAAGGGGACGACAGAGGATGAGATGGCTGGATGGCATCACTGACTCAATGGACGTGAGTCTGGGTGAACTCCGGGAGATGGTGATGGACAGAGAGGCCTGTCGTGCTGTGATTCATGGGGTCGCAAAGAGTCAGACACGACTGAGGGACTGAACTGAACTGAACTGAAGAGCTTAAACCTTTGTCCAAGACTGTATGCTCAGTATGTGTTGAGCCTGGGACTGGAACACAGATCTACCAAACTCCATAGCCCATGTTCTTTTTTCTTAAATTCTTATTGAAATGCATCATTGATTTACAGTGTTGTGTTTCAGGTATACAGCAAAGTTACTCAGATATTTTTTTTGCAGGTTCTTTTCCATAATAGGGTATTACAAGATATTGAGTTTAGTTCCCTGCATAATGCAATAGGTCCTTGTCATTTATCTATTTTGTATGTTGTAGTGTGTATCTGTTAATCCCAAACTCCTAATTTATCCCTCCCCCTCTCTTCCTCTTTGGTAACGATAAGTTTGTTTTCTGTGCTTCTGAGTTTATTTCTGTTTTGTATTTCAGTTCAGTTCAGTGCAGTCACTCAGTCGTGTCTGACTGTTTGCAATCCCATGAATTGCAGCCTCCCTGTTTATCACCAACTCTTGGAGTTCACTCAGACTCATGTCCATCGAGTCAGGGATGCCTCCAGCCATCTCATCCTCTGTCATCCCCTTCTCCTCCTGCCCCCAATCCCTCCCAGCAACAGGGTCTTTTCCAGTGAATCAACTCTTCGCATGAGGTGGCCAAAGTACTGGAGCTTCAGCTTTAGCATCATTCCTTCCAAAGAAATCCCAGGGCTAATCTCCTTCAGAATGGACTGGTTGGAACTCCTTGCAGTCCAAGGGACTCTCAAGAATCTTCTCCAACACCACAGTTCAAAAGCATCAATTCTTCAGTGCTCAGCCTTCTTCACAGTCCAACTCTCACATCCATACATGACCACAGGAAAAACCATACCCTTGATTTAAGCTCATATAAATTCATTTTTATCATTTTTTTAGACTCCACGTATAAGTGATATCATATGATATTTGTCTTTCTCTGTCTGGCTTACTTCACTTAGTAAGATGCTCTCTAGGTCCATCCACATTGCCTCAAATGGCAGTATTTTGTTCTTCTTTATGGCTGAGTAGTATTCCATTGTATATGTGTACATCATCATCTTTCTTAGTCATTAAATGGGACTGCCACTCCACAGATTTCTCCTTGGAGGCAGGCAACAAGAACACAGCAGCCTGACACCTTAAGGCAAGGCGTCTTCATGCTGCTTGAGCCTTGTGAGTCAGCTTATTCACTGGGTTTCTATTCCACTCTGTTTCTGGAGTTTAGTTTTTCTAATAGAATGAATATCTAGTACAAGGAAATTGCATTAATTCCTATTTCATGAGAAGCTCAAGTTATATTAGTGAAATATAGGCTAAATATGAGACTACTATAAGAAGAATAATGATATCTAAAAATTTTTTATTTCTCCTGGTTTATAGGAGGGTCACTACCTATATGTGTGTAATCTTACTAAGAATCCACGGAGGTTCTAAGGGTGGAGTCCAAGGTTGCTTCACTCTGAACCAGTAGCTTAGGGTTATGTTTTGCAGGCAGGACTTCCCTTGTAGCTCAGTTGGTAAAGAATCCTCCTATAGTGCAGGAGACCTGGGTTTGATTCCTAGGTTGGGAAGATCCCCTGGAGAAGGAAATGGTAACCCACTCCAGTGTTCTTGCCTGGAGAATCCCATGGACTGTAGCCTGCCAGGCTCCTCTGCCCATGGGATCGCAAGAGTTGGACACAACTTATTAACTCAACCACCACCACCAAAAATGAATCCAGTTTTCCTACATGTATGAACCCTGAGTGAGTTATTTAACTTACCTGAGCCTCAGTTTCTTTATCTGTAAGATGGGCACAATAGCCCCTTTTGCCTATATATCCTATGAATCCATTGTATTTGGTATAACCCTACCAAATAATAAAATTATTATAGTGGTAATAGTAACAATAATAATACAAAATCACTAGTTCAGTGTCTTCAAATAACAACAATGAAAATAATCAATGTCTGGTTGAACATTTGCTAAAATCCAGTCTCTGTACTAAATATATAATTCCAGCAAGGAATTGCTGACTCCAACATGTAAGATGATCATCATAACAGCTAACATTTACTAAGCCTCTACATATTTTGGAAGCTAAAAATAATAGGTCTACTTTTTATTTGTCTCTCTTTTGTAGATACTTTGAAGGAGCAAAGCACACGTATTCTATGCAATAGGATAAAATCCTACCGTACCTTGCCCCCATCACTCTTTACTCATTTGGTTTTGACACTGATCTAGCTAGTAAGCTTGCTGTGGAGACTCAAAGAGCTTGCATCATAGAACTACTCATTTTAACTGTTATTGTAATCATCATAATTTTTATTATAATCATGAAAAAATTATATGGAGCAGAAATTCAGATTATTGAATGTTCTCATTCCTTCTTTGTCTTTATAGATATAACCTAAGAAAAAAAGTAAAATGAAAACCATTAAAACTAGGCAAATGTCATTGTTGAGGTGGTTTTAAATGCCCCCAATACATCATGTTACTCCCCCTTTTCAGCAGTTAAATCCTTCTTGGCTGAAGCACTTCTGTATTAATGTTCAGGTTCACTCAGACTAAATTCATTTCCACTCTGAATAGAATTAAATGATGTGAAAATTCTCTCATCTCTATTTTCCTTATTAGTTATATAATTGGAAATTTTTAAAGAGTGAGGACTGGAATTTTTTTACATTTCATTTTGTGCATTTCAAAATTAAACAGAATGAGTATTTGTGCCTCGACTATGAAACTTTTAATGGCTCAGAATATTTGTGAAATATTGAAAGCATGTCAGCAGTAACAGGATTTTAAGTTCCATCAAGTCAGCCCTGGAAAAGCCTTTCTTCCCTTTGTCTAGAGGCTGGTATAGCTTTATGTATTCAAAAGAGGCTTGATAAATGTATAAATACAGAGTTTGTAGCTGAAAAACTGAAAAAATAAAAGAACTCATCTGGGTACTCAATAATGAGGTCTTAGCACTAACTGGGCAGAGCTCTAAAAATTCCAAGCTTACTATGATTATTTGTAGAAGCTGTGATTCTTTGTAGGATCCTACTACTGGTTTATTACTATTATTGTTAGCAACAAACAGAGGACAAGAGCTACCATGTTTGAGCCTCTACTACTGTGCCTGGGGCATGCTAGAAGAGTTACATACATAATCTCATTTATTCCTCATACACATTCTGTGAGGTTGTTATTAGTGCATCCATTTGACAGCTGAGAAAACTAAGGCTTAAAAAGTGTCTTCTGTGGTTACACAGCTGGTCAGGGATAGGGCTGGTATTTTTATACCAGGTCCCCCTGATTTTGAAACCATGTTCTTTTCAAGAACAGCACAGCTTTTTGCCTGTGTTGGCTGGACCTTTTCTGTGCTGAAGTTGCATTCAGAACTGAAAATCTCTAGGAATGTAGAAAGGCTAAAAATACCCAACTGTTCTACTCTGTGACCTGCCTGGGGACTGCCTTCAGGAATCTGAGCTAGCAATGAGTGCCAGAAAATATCATTACAACCCCATCAGTCCCCTGGAACACTCAAGTATGAAGACAGATTTGATGTTGGAAAAGCTCCTTATAGATCTGAATGGAAAGGCATTTAATTTGCAAGCCCAGGCCATGTTACATGAGATCAAAGAAAGAGGGGGTTCCCTGGTGGGTTTGAAGATGCATTAAACACACATGGAGCCAAATTTAGCTCCCTTCCCTTTGTCTTGGCTTATGGGTCAAGGATCAGTGTTACATAGTCACATTGTGGAAACTCTACTGAAGGCATAGTCCCTAAATGAGGTTTCTGAATTATATGTGTGACCTCTAGTGCCTTCTGCATTTTAATTAGGAAGTTTGGAAGTAAAGACCATTATTTCTTCCTCTGAGTTCCCCTTGCTTCAAGTTAATTAAGTTTGCTGCTCTCCAGATGCTCGGCTCGCAGTGCCCTGAGGAAAGGAGACTGTGTGTGAAGGCCCAGAGCTGACAGGAAGTGTCGCCAGATTGCTATGCAGCCAGAGGAGGGCCTGGCCTCCTAAGACCTTGCCGCTGTCCCCGCAGCTTGCCACTGAGAAGCGTCTAGCTGCCAAGGACACAGAGACAGTAAATCTCTACTCTGGCCTTCCGGAGAATGAGACAGATCACTGAAGGAGGTGTTCTCGCCACATTTCCCTCCAGGATCCATGCAGCTATGGCATGAATAATAAAGCTAATGTGTGCTGAGTGTTCATCGCGCATCAGGCAGTGTTTGTTCTGTGAAATGACTCAGGAAATTAACTCATTATATCCCTTCAACATTTCTATAAAGTAGACTTCACAATCAGCCTCATTGTGCCCTTGAGAAAATGAGGCACAGAGAGGTTAGTACCCTGCCCATGGTAACACAGCTAGTAGAACATCTTTCCGTTAACCCAACCAACTACCCATCAGTATCCCAAACTGCAGTACAAGCACACATGGAAATGCAAACCAGTTTATCTCTCTCATCTCTGTTAGAGGCCTGTCCAAAGTTAATAGAATCAGCAAAAGCATCCCAGTAAAGAGGCTTTTGTAGTACTCCTTCAAATCATTTAACTGATTTCAGAGGCTTACTTAGAACTTTGTGACAGAATCCTTGAGCACTACTATCCAAAAGAAATATATGTCATTAAAAAAAAAAAAGAAATATATGTCATTTTAAATTATCTAGTTTAGTTCAGTCCACTTCAGTCACTCAGTCGTGTCTGACTCTTTGCAACCCCATGAATCGCAGCATGCCAGGCCTCCCTGTCCATTACCAACTCCTGGAGTTCACTCAGACTCACGTCCATCGAGTCAGTGATGCCATCCAGCCATCTCATCCTCGGTCGTCCCCTTCTCCTCCTACCCCCAATCCCTCCCAGCATCAGGGTCTTTTCCAATGAGTCAACTCTTCGCATGAGGTGGCCAAAGTACTGGAGTTTCAGCTTCAGCATCATTCCTTCCAAAGAAATCCCAGGGTTGATCTCCTTCAGAATGGACTGGTTGGATCTCCTTGCAGTCCAAGGAACTCTCAAGAGTCTTCTCCAACACTGCAGTTCAAAAGCATCAATTCTTCGGCACTCAGCTTTCTTCACAGTCCAACTCTCACATCCATACATGACCACAGGAAAAACCATAGCCTTGACTAGATGGACCTTTATTGGCAAAGTAATGTCTCTGCTTTTGAATATGCTATCTAGGTTGGTCATAACTTTTCTTCCAAGGAGTAAGCATCTTTTAATTTCATGGTTGCAATCACCATCTGCAGTGATTTTGGAGTCCCAAAAAATAAAATCTGACACTGTTTCCCCATCTATTTCCCATGAAGTGATGGGACCAGATGCCATGATCTGTGTTTACAGAATGTTGAGCTTTAAGCCAACTTTTTCACTCTCCTCTTTCACTTTCATCAAGAGGCTTTTTAGTTCCTCTTTACTTTCTGCCATAAGGGTGGTGTCATCTGCATATCTGAGGTTATTGATATTTCTCCCAGAAATCTTGATTCCAGCTTGTGTTTCTTCCAGTCCAGCGTTTCTCATGATGTACTCTGCATGTAAGTTAAATAAGTACAATATACAGCCTTGACATACTCCTTATCCTATTTGGAACCAGTCTGTTGTTCCATGTCCAGTTCTAACTGTTGCTTCCTGACTTGCATATAGGTTTCTCAAGAGGCAGGTTAGGTGGTCTGGTATTTCCATCTCTCTCAGAATTTTCCACAGTTTAAATTATTTAAAAAGTAGGAAGAAGCAGACATGAATAGTTTTAATCATATATTTTAAACTAGTAGATCCAAAATCTTACCATTTCAAAGAACATTTTTTTATTTGGCTGCGTGGGGTGTGGCATGTGAGATCATGGATGTGCTGCGTTGAGCAGTCTTCTCTCGTGTTGTGGTGTATGGGTTCCAGAGCACGTGGATACAGTGGTGGCATGGCGCATGGACTTATTTGCCCTGTGGCATATGGAATTTTAGTTCCCTCACCAGGGATCCAACCTGCGTCCCCTGCACTAGAAGATGGATTCTTAACAATCGGACCTCCAAGGAATTCCCCCAAATCTTATCATCTTATCATTTTGATATGTATTTCATATTAAAAACTGTTAATGAAATATTTTGCATTCTTATTCATCTAAGGCTTTAAAATTCAATGTATTTTACAGCACATCTCAATTCTGACTAGCCACCTTTCAGATGATCAGTAGAAAAATGTGGTCAGTGGCTGTCATAGTAGACAGCTCGGCTCTGGAAAGTTGCAGGGTGGTGGTAGGGGTGATGAGGGGTGGGCAGGGAATAAATAAGGTGTCCATCCTCAAGGAAGCAATAGTACCAGAGGCCAGGAACACAGGGCAATGATTATAGTGCAATGTGGAAAGTAAAATCGTAATGAAGGCACATTGACAGGACATAAGAGGAGCCACAATCCAACCTGTAAAATGGGAAAAATAGAAAAGTCTTCTGGAGGACATGTCATTTGAGCTGACTCAAATGACGAGTAAGAGTAAACTAAGTAAAGTTAGAGAAAGTGTTTCAGGAAAGAGGGTATGTTTTTGTGCAAAAGTCTGAGAGGGCATGAGCTGCTCAAGGAAACAAAAATAGCTGAGTGGGATTGGAGGTCTGAGGGGAAGCACTGTGGCATGATGACAATGGATACATATTTGGATCATAACTCTATCACTTAGCTGGACAAGTGACTTTACGTCTGTAAACTTAATTTCCTCTTCTGCAAACTTAATTTCCTCTTCTGCAAAATGAGAATGATACCATCTACATAAATATTCTTTTAAAGATTGCATAAACTATATACTACAGAGCTACAGTAATCAAAACAGCATAGTATTGGCCCCAAAACAGACATATAGGTTAATAGAACAGAATAGAGAGCCCAGAAATAAACCCACACACCCACAGTCAATCTATGACAAAGGAGGCAGAAATATGCATGGAGAAGAGACAGTCCCTTCAGCAAGTGGTTTTGGGAAAACTGGACAACTGCACGTAAATCAAAGAAAGTAGAGCCCTCCCTCAGACTATATTAAAACTATAAATGCAAAATGGTTCAAAGACCTAAATACAAGACCTAAATACATGGCACCACAAAACTCCTAGAAAAGAACATAGGTAAACCATTCTCAAACATAAACCATAGCAACATTTTCTTAGATCATCTCCCAAAGCAAAAGAAATAAATGCAAAAATAAACAGATGGGGCCTAATCAAACTTAAAAGCTTTTGCACAGCAAAGAGAACCATCACCAAAACAGAAAAGACAACCTTCAGAATGAGAGGAAATATTTGCAAATGATTCAAGTGACAGGGGATTAATACCTGAAACAAACAAATAAGTCATACAACTCAATATTTAAAAAACCAAACAATCCAATCAATAAATGGGCGGAAAACCTAAATAGATATTTCTCCAAAGAAGACATACAGATGGCCCATGGTGCCCATGGGCACATGGAAAGATGCTTAACACTGCTAATCATTGAAGAAACGCAAATCAAAACTGCTAATCATTAAAGAAATGCAAATCAAAACCATGAGATTTTATCTCACACCCATGAGAATGGCCATCATCAAAAAGTCTACAAACAATAAATGCTGGAGAGGTTGTTAAAAAGAAGGCAGCCCTCCTACACTGTTGATGGGAATGTAAATTGCTACAGCCACTGTGGAAAACAGTATGGAGATCCCTTAAAAAACTAGACATAGAGCTTCCATATGATCCTGCAGTCCTACAATTCCACTCTTGGGTACATACCCAGAAAAAATGAAAACTCTAATTTGAAAAGATTTACATACCCTGATGTTCATAGTAGCATTATTTACGATAGCCAGGACATGGAAACAACCCAAATATTCATCAACAAGCAACTAATTTAAGATGTGGTGTGTATGTGTGTATAAATATATATGTACACACAATGGAACATTACTCTGCCATCAAGCAATGAAATACTGCCATTTGCAGCAGCATAGATGGACCTAGAGAACATTATACTTGGTAAAGTAAGATGGAGAAAGACAAATATTATATGGTATCACTTATATGTGGACTGTAAAAAACAATGCAAATGAATCTATACACAAAGCAGAAACAGACTTAGCAGAAGAACTTTTGGTAAAGGGGGGAGGGAATGGGGGAGGGATAAATTAGCAGCATGGGATATACAAAGTACTATATATAAAATAGATAAGCAACAAGGATTTACTATATAGCACAGGAACTATATTCAATAGCTTGTAATCTTGTAAAGGAAAAGAATCTGAAAAAAGTTATATATAACTGAATCACTTTGCTGTACACCTGAAACTAACACAATATTGTAAATCAACTCTATTTCAATTAAAAATAAAGAAGTCAAATGGCACAATGACTTTAGAAATGTTGCATGGCCTCTTATCCTCTAGGGAATGAAAACAAGTTCATAAAAGTCTTGTGCTATAATTTCTAACAGCCTTAAACTTAATTGCCTAAACTGGAAACACCCTGTGGTTAGTCAGTTGGGAAAAAAAAAAAAAAAAAAAAACCTTTTAAAACTCAAACAGTGGAATACCATATAGCGATTAAAAACCAATGATACATGCAACAGCACAGATGACTCTCAGATACAATATGTTACATAGAATAAGGCTTAGATAAGAGTACATACTATATAATTCGGTTTATAGAAAATTCTAGACTAGACAATGCTAGTCTAAGGTGGAAAAAATCAGAATAATGGTCACTTCTGTTTGGGAGGTGGGAGTGGCGGCTGATGGAAAAGGACAAGGGGAAGTATTTTGAGGTGACAGGTCATGTTATCTTGATAGGAATCTAGGTTATAAGGGTGTATGATTTTGTCAAAATTCAAGCAAATGCACAGTTAAGATCTTTGCATTTTATTGTATGCAAAATTTGCCTCAAAAGAAAAATCAGCAAACACATACTGAATTGTAGCTAAAGATATGCATACTAAGGTATTTCGGAAAAAGTGTTCTGATGTTGGCAATGTATTTTAAAATGTGTTTAAAATGAGATGGAGGGATGAATAGTTGGAGGTTAGATAAGTTGAAGCAAATGTAGTGCAGTGTTAATGTTGTTCGGGTAGATGTGGGTGTTTACTGTAAAATTCTTTCAACTCTTCTGTTTGAAAATTGTTATATTATTGGGAAACAAAGCTGTGTTTGAAATCTAGTGATAGTACTACCTGTTTTTGTCACTGTCATTGTTGACTTACTAGTCTATGCCTTAGTTTTTACAACATAAAACTGGAGATGTTAACTCTGAGCAAGGAGTATAGAGTACTGACTGTATGTGACCCTGCAAGCTCTGCTATAAACGGACAGTAAATGTCTTCTGTTTTAACTCCTAAAGCCACTCAGTGCATTTTTACTTCAGGAATTATAGGCTGTTCAGTTCACTTCAGTCACTCAGTCGCGTCTGACTCTTTGCGACCCCATGAATCGCAGCACGCCAGGCTTCCCTGTCCATCACCAACTCCCGGAGTTCACTCAGACTCACGTCCATCGAGTCAGGGATGCCATCCAGCCATCTCATCCTCTGTCGTCCCCTTCTCCTCCTACCCCCAATCCCTCCCTCTTTTCCAATGAGTCAACTCTCCCCATGAGGAGGCCAAAGTCCTGGAGTTTCAGCTTTAGCATCATTCCTTCCAAAGAAATCCCAGGGTTGATCTCCTTCAGAATGGACTGGTTGGATCTCCTTGCAGTCCAAGGGACTCTCAAGAGTCTTCTCCAACACCACAGTTCAAAAGCATCAATTCTTCGGCGCTCAGCCTTCTTCACAGTCCAACTCTCACATCCATACATGACCACAGGAAAAACCATAGCTTGACTAAACAGACCTTTGTTGGCAAAGTAATGTCTCTGCTTTTGAATATGCTATCTAGGTTGGTCATAATTTTTCTTTCAAGGAGTAAGCGTCTTTTAATTTCATGGCTCCTAAAGCCACTCAGTACATTTTTACTTCAGGAATTATAGGCTGTAGTAGAATAATTCATACTGAATAGCTCCTGCAAGTCACCTCACCTCCTGTCTGCCCTTCTTTCAGTCAGGGATAATAACATATACACTAACAGTATCTTAGGCTTGGTGAAAGTCAAATATGTCTGGGTAAAAAAAAAGTAAAATAGAGCCAATTATCAGAATTATGTAAATTCTGATAAATGAGGGATTTATTTCTTTATTTCAGATTTCCTTCATTCTCTGTCCTGGAGACCTTGGTGTATTCTTACACATCAAAAGGGCACTACCAATTCAATCCTACAAGGAATCTCTTCTCGAAGAGGAAAAGAGTTGGGCTGCCTCAACTCAGAATTGTGCTAAGTGTGTGAATAAGGATAGCAAAGTTCTACGTAAATCCTCTTTCCTGGATCACTGTAGAGTTGTTGAGAAAGGAATAAGGTTCCTCTCTGCATTTTCTGAGGTGAAACAGGCATTCTGATGAGCGGCCATCTCTAGCCATCCTTTGTTTGAGCTCTTGGCTATCTGCTGCTGAGGTAAGTTCAGTATGGCCATAGGCAGCCCTGATGGAGGGGAGTGAATGTAATCTCCTCACTTAGGATCTCCAAGGAAAGCATTTGCTTATGCAAATTAGCACCCAGTCCTTCAGGTACATCCATTATTGAACAATCATGTCTATGGAGATTTTTCCTGGTAAAAGATCTTTCAGGAGGAACACTTCTTTGCAAGCTGTTAATCAGTTCATCAGACTGGATGTAAAATATCATGGCAGCCAGTATCTCAGTCCCATGGATTTTTCAAGTGGAGAATTCCAAAGCTTTCTAAGGCTGTGAATTTTAAAATTCCCATTTCTTAGTACACTAAGCAGTCATTAAAATGTTTTCAAAATGAATAAATGGATGGATGAATGCAAGAATTTGGAAGCATCCCAATGATTGAGAGCATATATTAAAATGAGGTTTCATTTGAGGATGGCCAACTTGACCAGTGAAGAAGAAGTCATTACTGTATGAAGAAGCTGAATGATTCTTTTCCTTTAAATGATATTGCCTTAAGGTATCAATTGTACTGAATTAACTTTGCAAGTGCTTATTTAATCCATCCATCCATTTTAATTTCACTTTAGGCTTCATAAAGAAATAATATTACTTTTGATTTTAACATTTAAAAAAACAGTTAAAATTTTCTCTTATTTCTGCTTCAAAGTCTACAAATTATAATTTTTTATTATTCATAGCTTTTGGAAAAAGCAGTCATTTTTAGTTTAAAAATAAGGCCAACATTGGTACCTAATATATACTCTCAGAACAGAAGATAATTGGCAGCGAAATATTGGGTGGATCACCTGAGACACCAAGTCTTTTCATATCCTAGGGATTCTGAAATTCCTGGGGTAAATAATACTTCACTCACAAATATCTTTTCAAAATTTATTGATTGGCTTCTTGATAATAAACCTCATTTTAATATCTGTTCTTATTCATTGAGATTTTTACAAATTCTTGCATTCATCCATTCATTTAGATACTCATTTTGCAAACATTTATTGCTTGCTTGATATACTAAGCTCTGTGCTATGAAATGGGTTTTTAAAAATGCGTATGATATTGCTTCTATCCCCAAGGAGTTCCACTGGGTAGATGACTCACAAATAGTTAACAATAGTAAAATATGAGATTTATAAATTAAATGTAGCCATTTAAAAAAAAATGTTATACGGCAACCAAGGAAGCAATTTCTAGTCCCACTTTATAAATGGATAACACACAGAGACCCAGATGTGTGACTTCCCCATAGTCATACAGCTAGTTAAGCTAAAACCGGATGCAGAACTCAGACCTTTTCTTTGCTAACCCAGGCCTTTTTCTATGAAAGCCTACTTTCTATATTTAGTGATTATGCTTGTTGCTTTAGTTAACTTTGCATATCTACTTGGTGCTTAAAAAAGAAACAAAAATCACTTTTTCTTCAAGAAAAAAAAGCTGACTTCCCTAATTGCAAGCTTAACCAAGTACTAGGGTATGTATGCATGGTGCATAGATTATTACCGATTAAAATTTGTAGAAAGAAGCAGCTGATGTAGCTAAACTTACAAGAAGCAATATGGCAAAATTGAAGCTCTCCTGCCCTGGGTGTTCACACATATGCCTAGAAAAGTAGCCAGTGTGTCTTGATAGAGAAGGGCCCACAGAGTTTCTTGACACATCTGTGAGTTTGTCAACACTTTTTATGAGTACATTCCCAGGGTAGAAACATTTTGGTTTCATTCTCTAGGAAAGAGCTTGGCAAGAACCATCCTTCAGACCGAATCCAGCCCACCTCTGTTTTTATAAATAAAACTTTATTGCAAACAACCATGTCCCTTTTTCTATAAATTTTCTGTGGTTTCTTTCACTTTTAAACAGCAGAGTTCAGTAGTTATAACAGAATCACATAGCCCACAAAGCCTGAATAGTTACTGTCTGGCCCAGTACAGGAAGTTTGTCAAGCCTTGCTCTTGAATAAAAAGTTTTTTCAACTATTAATTTACCCTACAGATGAGTGTAAACTGGTGCATACTTTCTGGAAAGCACTTTAATCATCTTTATTAAGAAAGTAAAAATGTACATCCTCTTTAATGCAGTAATTCCTCTTCTGTGCCACAGAGCCTGGGTTGAAGTAAAAGGGTGAAGTAATTATTGCTTAGCACTTACTGCCTGCTAGGCATAGGACTAAGCACTACATGCATAATCTCATTTCAGTCTTCCAACTCAATAAAGTAAGTATACCAATAAGAAAACTCAGTTTTCAAGAGTTTAATTTCCCAAGGTCACATCATTAGTAACTTACAGAGAGTTTTGGTACCCCGATTCTAAAGCCAACTGATTTTAAATACCATACATCACTGTCCATAAGTTAAAAAAAGAAACAGATATAATGGTTAGCTATTGCTGTGTAACCAACAAGCCTATATTTAGTGATACCAACAACCATTTTATTGTGCTAATGATGTTATGATTTGGGAATTTGGGCAGAGTACAGAGGGAATGGCTTATTTTTGCTTTACAGTGGCTTTAGCTAGGTTTCTCAGATTTCTTGAATTGTCTCAGAAGGCTTCAGTGGTAGCATATATCCAGACTCTTGATTCTGACTGTTGGCTTGTTTCCTTGGTTTTACGCCACTTGCTTCTGTTGGGGTTAAAATTTCCAAGATTTCATTGTTCTTACATCTAATGCCTGAGTTGGGCTTACAGGAAGAGCTGGGGCTGGCTAAGCATCTCCCTCTTTTCACACAGTCTCTCCTTTGGCTAGCTCAGGCTCCAGGACAGTTACAGGGTATTCAGGCCTCTTACATGGCTGCTAGGTTCTCCTAAATGGAGTCTTCTGAGAGAAAGAAAGTGGAATGTGCTGATTTCTTAAAAGTTTGTGCTCAGAAACTGGTACAGCATTTCCACTGAATTCTACTAATCAAAACAGTCATAGCAGTCATAGAGCCCACCCAGTGAGGGATATAAAGTCAAAGAATTGGCAGTCATATATTTAATCTATTATGCATTTTTCAAGAGAAAATGCCTTTTGGGGAGAAACATTGATCATATTGATGCCCTTGGGTGATTCTCAATGTATTTTGTCTATTAAAAGACTACGAGAATACCCAGAATGAACAAAGCTGCTTCCCAAATATATTTAACCAAAGAACATTATTTTTGTATTACAACTGTTGATATACTACAGCACTCACTTTATGAAATATTTTTCTAAGGAAATACCCTGAAATGGGATAGTTTCATGTACAGTGATCTTTTTTGCATTCTTATTTGTAATAAGTTCATGTTTATACAGCTCTATGTTAAATATCTGATACTATTCAAGAACTGGTAAGACAAATAATGTTTCTATAACAGGATATTATAAAGGCATTAAAATTATGTTTACAGAGCGATTTCCTATCTAAAATTATATTTACATGGTAAAATGCTTATGCCAGATTTGCTTTGCTTTAACTGTTCATTTTAAGATAACTGTAGACTCATGTGCAGTTATAAGAAATAATACAGCAAGATCCTGTACATCCTTCACTCAGTTCCCCCAAGGGCCATATCTTGCACACCTGCAGTCCAATATCACAACCGAGAAACTGATATTGATGCAATCCACTGATCTTATTCAGGTTTTATATGCATGTGTGTGTGTGTATTTAGTTCTGTGCAGTTTTATGTTTACTTTCGTGTAACCACCACCCCAGTCAAGGTTCTGAGCAGTTTCATCACAAAAGCCCCTCATGCCAGGCTTTTGCGGGCACAGACACCTCTTTGCCCCACTTATCCTGGCAATCTCTGCTGTGTTTTCCATCTCTATATAATCTTATCACTTCGAGAATGTTCTGTATATATATACAATATGTAGTATTTTAAGATTGGTTTTTATTACTCAGCATAATTTTCTTGTGGTTCATCCAAGTTTTGCACATATAAATAGTTCTTCCTTTTGGTGCTAAGTAGTATTCCATGAAATCCTTCCTCAGAGACCAGTGCGAAGAAATAGAGGAAAACAACAGAATGGGAAAGACTAGAGATCTCTTCAAGAAAATTAGAGATGCCAAGGGAATATTTCATGCAAAGATGGGCTCAATAAAGGACAGAAATGGTATGGACCTAACAGAAGCAGATGATATTAAGAAGAGGTGGCAAGAATACACAGAAGAACTATACAAAAAAGTTCTTCATGACCCAGATAATCACAGTGATGTGATCACTCACCTAGAGCCAGACATCCTGGAATGTGAAGTCAAGTGGGCCTTAGGAAGCATCACTACGAACAAAGGTAGTGGAGGTGATGGAATTCCAGTTGAGCTATTTCAAATCCTAAAAGATGATGCTGTGAAAGTGCTGTACTCAATATGCCAGCAAGTTTGGAAAACTCAGCAATGGCCACAGGACTGGAAAAGGTCAGTTTTCATTCCAATCCCAAAGAAAGGCAATGCCAAAGAATGCTCAAACTACCGCACAATTGCACTCATCTCACACGCTAGTAAAGAAAATGCTCCAAATTCTCCAAGCCAGGCTTCAAGAACATGTGAACCATAAAATTCCAGATGTTCAAGCTGGTTTTAGCAAAGGCAGAAGAACCAGAGATCAAATTGCCAACATCTGCTGGATCATGGAAAAGCAAGAGTGTTCCAGAAAAGCATCTATTTCTGCTTTATTGACTATGCCAAAGCCTTTGACTATGTGGATCACAATAAACTATGGAAAATTCTGAAAGAGAAGGGAATACCAGACCACCTGACCTGCCTCTTGAGAAATCTGTATGCAGGTTAAGAACCAACAATTAGAACTGGACATGGAACAACAGACTGGTTCCAAATAGGAAAAGGAGTACATCCAGGCTGTATATTGTGACCCTGCTTATTTAACTTCTATGCAGAGTACATTATGAGACATGCTGGGCTGGATGAAGCACAAGCTGGAATCAAGATTGCCGGGAGAAATATCAATAACCTCAGATATGCAGATGATACCACCCTTATGGCAGAAAGTGAAGAAGAACTAAAAAGCCTCTTGATGAAAGTGAAAGAGGAGAGTGAAAAAGTTATCTTAAAACTCAGCATTCAGAAAACAAAGTTCATGACATCCGGTTCCATCACTTTATGGCAAATAGATAGAGAAACAGTGGAAACAGTGTCAGACTTTATTTTGGGGGGCTCCAAAATCACTGCAGATGGTGACTGCAGCCATGGAATAAAACGGCACTTACTCCTTGGAAGAAAAGTTATGACCAACCTAGAGAGCATATTAAAAAGCAGAGACATTACTTTGTCAACAAAGGTCCATCTAGTCAAGGCTATGGTTTTTCCAGTAATCATGTATGGATGTTAGAGTTGGACTATAAAGAAAACTGAGCACCAGAGAATTGATGCTTTTGAACTGTGGTGTTGGAGAAGACTCTTGAGAGTCCCTTGGACTGCAAGGAGATACAGTCAGTCCATCTCAAATGAAATCAGTCCTGGGTGTTCACTGGAAGGACTGATGCTGAAGCTGAAACTCAAATACTTTGGCCACCTAATGCAAAGAGCTGACTCATTGGAAAAGACCCTGATGCTGGGAAAGATTGAAGGCAGGAGGAGAAGGGGACAACAGAGGATGAGATGGTTGGATGGCATCAATGACTCAGTGGGCATGAATTTGGGTAAACCCCGGGAGTTAGTGATGGACAGTGAAGCCTGATGTGCTACAATCCATGAGGTCGCAGAATCCAACAAGACTGAGCGACTGCTGAAGTATTCCATGATGTGAATGTCCCACTGTTGGTTTGCCTATTGAGTCATTGGAAAACATGGCATTATGTCCAGCTTTGGGCTTTTACAAATGAAACTGCTATAAACATTTTTATACAGGTTTTTTAAAAATTGAAGTTTAATTGATTTACAATGTTTTGTTTCAAGTATACAACAAAGTAATTCACACACACACACATACATATATGTGTGTATATGTATTCTTTTTCCAATTATTTCCTCTTATAGGTTATTACAAAGTATTGAGTATATTTCCCTGTGCTATACACTAGGTCTTTGTTGAGTATCTTTTATATACAGTAGGGTGTATAGTATTGGAGAAGGAAATGGCAACCCACTCCAATGTTCTTGCCTGGAGAATCCCAGGGATGGCTGAGCCTGGTGGGCTGCCGTCTATGGGGTCGCACAGGGTCAAACACGACTGACGCAATTTAGCAGCAGCAGGGTGTATAGTATAATCGGGTATATATTAATCCGAAACTCCTCATTTATCCTTCCCCCACCTTACCACTTTGGTAACTAGAAGTTTGTTTTCTGTGTTTGTGAGTCTATTTCTGTTTTGTATACAAATTCATTTGTATCATTTTTTGTAAGGTTACACATATAAGTGATATCTCATGCTATTTATCTTTGTCTGGATTGCTTCACTTGGTATAATATCTCTAGGTCCATCCAGTGTTGCTGCAGATGGCATTCCCTTCTTCTTCATGGCTGAGTTGTATTCCATTGTATATATGTGCCTCATCTTCATTCATTCATTTGTCAATGGACGTTTGGGTTGCTTCCGTGTCACCACTGCAGTAAATAATGCTGCAACGAACATTGGAGTACAGGTATCTTTTCAAATTAGGTTTTTCTCCATATATATACCCAGGAGTGACATTGCAGAATCACATGGTAGCTCTACTTTTAGTTCTTTAAGGAACTTCCATACTGTTCTCTGTAGTGTCTGCCCAGTTTACATTTCCACCAACAGTGTAGGAGAGTTCCCTGTTCTCCACACCCTCTCCAACATTTATTGTTTGTAGACTTTTTGATGATGTCCATTCTGGTTTGAGGTGATCCCTCATTGTGGTTTTTATATGAATATAAGTTTTCATTTCTCTAGTATAAATGCCCAGGAGTGAAGTTGTTAAGCTGTACGGTTATAATTTTAAGTGCAAATATCCCCAGCAGAATTGTATTGAAAACTATGTAAAAATATATAGTAAAAAACTAGAAATGAATATCTCTAAAATATTAATGATGGTTACTGCTTGCTGACAGATTTATAAATTTTAAAAACCATTTTATATTTCTCTATCTAATTTTTCCTAACAAATAGAAATTATTTTAAATATAGAAAAAAATTTTTTTTGAAAAATAAGAAACATAAACATGGGAGGGAAAGGGCTAGACTACTTAAATAACTCTAAATAATGAGACTAGATAATTTTAATCTTCTTTAAAATGTTAAGAATTTTCTAAAATTTGAGCATTTATTACCCTTAAAATTGGGATAATATGGTACATTTTAAATGATGAAATTATTCTTGTTACTATCTTTAGATCTTAGTCTCTATTTTTCTATAGATCCATATTTTTAAAGCAATTTTCACAACCTGAGACTTTTTAAAATACTTATCTTATTTCCTACTGAATCTTGAAACTTCTCTTTTGATGGACGTCTCATGGTACACATTTACCTTTCCTAAATTCTCTACATCAAGTCAGAAATAAACTTCAGATCTCCTGAAAATTAGCTCCAGTTGTTTGGGCCAAGCTTCTGCCCCCTTAATATTTATTACAAAGTTTGAATCTTGCCAAAAACCATATTGGCATACAATATCTTAGCACAGAGTGAAGATGTACATCTAATGGAATTAAGCTAAAAAATGGATCAACAGCCAGTAACTTTCTCTGGGTCTTTTTCTGCCATATTTCATTCTCCCAGCTTCCCACCTGTTTCTCTTTTGTAACCAAATAAAATAGACAGGTCATTCTCTTTACTTGGGACCCTATCACCAATCCATTTAGTAACTGTTAATAATTTGATAGTTACCTTGAAATAAAAATGCCCAAATTTTGATGTTCCCATGGTTGAGTTTCTGTAATTGAGTTTTTATCGTACTTACGGAATATTTTACCTACCAGTATTATTTCATTCTGAAGCACATGTTTGTTGAATCTTCTGTAATATGCCTTCTCCTCACTTCCAACTTCCAATGAATTAGATAGAATTCATTCAAGATAATTTTCATTTACCTATATGCTGAAAAGTATACAGTACACTGAACACAGGCCATTAGTTTCTCTTTATTAAAGACTCCTAGACTCATCTTGCCTGTGAGTGTCCAGGAGTCTCCAGCAGAGGTGTGGGTTGGTGCTGGCCTGCTGCAGGGTTGGGGGCATTGAGTGAAGCATGGGACCTTTTGAAGGAGGTTGCCATTATCTTCATTACCTCCACCAGAGTTTGGCCTCAGGTCAAACAGCAGGGAGGGAACACAGCCCCGCCCATCAGTAGAAAATTGGATTAAAGATTTACTGAACATGGCCCTGCCCATCAGAACAAGACCCAGACTCCCCCTCAGTCTGTCTCTCCCATCAGGAAGCTTCCATAAGCCTCTTATCTTTATCCATCAGAGGGCAGACAGAATGAAAACCACAAACACAGAAAACTAATCAAACTGATCACAGGGACCACAGCCTTGTCTAATTCAATGAAACAATCAGCCATGCCATGTCGGGCCACTCAAGATAGTCATGGTGGAGAGTTCTGACAAAACATGGTCCACTGGAGAAGGGAATGCCAAACCACTTCAGTATTCTTGCCTCGAGAACCCCATAAACAGTATGAAAAGGCAAAAAGATAGAACACTGAAGATGAACTCCCCGGTCAGTAGGTGCCCAATATGCTACTGGAGAACAGTGGAGAAATAACTCCAGAAAAAATGAAGAGATGGAGCCAAAGCAAAAACAACCTCCAGGTGTGGATGTGACTGGTGATGGAGGTAACCTAATGCTGCAAATAACAATATTGCATAGGAACCTGGAATGTTAGATCCATGAATCAAGGTAAATAGAAAGTGGTGAAACAGGAGACGGCCAGACTGAACATCAACTTTTTAGGAATCAATGAACTAAAATGGACTAGAATAGGTGAATTTAGCTCAGATGACCATTATATTGACTACTGCAGGCAAGAATCCCTTAGAAGAAATGGAGTAGCCCTCATAGTCAACAAGAGACTCTGAAATGCGGCACTTGGGTGCAATCTCAAAAACGAGAGAATGATCTCTGTTCATTTCCAAGGCAACCCATTCAGTATCACAGTAATCGAAGTCTATGCCCCAACCAGTAATGCTGAAGAAGCTGAAGACCTACAAGACCTTCTAGAACTAATACCCCCAAAGAGATGTTCTTTTCATTATAGGGGACTGGAATGCAAAAGTAAGAGTCAAGAAAATACCTGGAGTAATAGGCAATTTGCCTTGGAGTACAGGATGAAGCAGGGCAAAGGCTAATAAGAGTTTTGCCAAGAGACTGCACGGGTCATAGCAAACACTCTTCCAACAAACAACAGAAGACTTTATACATGGACATCACCAGATGGTCTATATTCTTTGCAGCCAAAGATGGAGAAGCTCTATACAGTCAGCAAAAACAAGACTGGGAGCTGACAGTGGCTGGGATCATGAAGTCCTTATTGCCAAATTCAGACTTAAACTGAAGAAAATAGGGAAAACCACTAGGCCACTGAGGTATGACCTAAATCAAATCCCTTGCCATTATACAGTGGAAGTGGCAAATAGATTCAAGGGATTAGATCTGATAGACAGAGCGCCTGCAGAACTGTGGATGGAGGTTCCTGACATGTACAGGAGGCAGTGATCAAGACCATCCCCAAGAAAAAGAAATGCAAAAAGGCAGAATGGTTGTCTGAGGAGGCCTTACAAATAACTGAGAAAAGAAGAGAAGCTAAAGGCAAAGGAGAAAAGGAAAGATATACTCATTTGAGTGCAGAGTTCCAAAGAATAGCAAGGAGAGATAAGAAAGGCTTCCTCAGTGATAATGCAAAGAAATAGAGGAAAACAACAGAATGGGAAAGACTAGAGATCTTTTGAAGAAAATCAGAGATACCAAGGGAACATTTCATGCAAAGATGGGCTCGATAAAGGACAGAAATGGTATGGACCTAACAGAAGCAGAAGATATTAAGAAGAGGTGGCAGGAATACACAGAATTGTCCCAAAAAATCTTCACAACCAAGATAATCACGATGGTGTGATCACTCAACTAAAGCCAGACATCCTGGAATGTGAAGTCAAGTGGGCCTTGGAAAGCATCAGTATGAACAAAGCTAGTGGAGGTGATGGAATTCCAGTGGAGCTATTTCAAATCCTGAAAGATGATGCTGTGAAAGTGCTGCACTCAATATGCCAGCAAATTTGGAAAACTCAGCAGTGGCCACAGGACTGGAAAAGGTCAGTTTTCATTCCAATCCCAAAGAAAGGCAGTGCCAAAGAATGCTCAAACTACCGCACAATTGCACTCATCTCACATGCTAGTAAAGTAATGCTCAAAAGTCTCCAAGCCAGGCTTCAGCAATATGTGAACCGTGAACTTCCTGATGTTCAAGCTGGTTTTAGAAAAGGCAGAGGAACCAAAGTTCAAATTGCCAACATCTGCTGGATCATGGAAAAAGCAAGAGAATTCCAGAAAAACATCTATTTCTGCTTTATTGACTATGCCAAAGCCTTTGACTGTGTGGATCACAATAAACTGTGGGAAATTCTTCAAGAGATGGGAATACCATACCACCTGACCTGCCTCTTGAGAGATTTGTGTGCAGGTCAGGAAGCAACAGTTAGAACTGGACCTGGAACAACAGACTGGTTCCAATAAGGAAAAGGAGTACATCAAGGCTGTATATTGTCACCCTGCTTATTTAACTTCTATGCAGAGTACATCATGAGAAATGCTGGGCTGGAAGAAGCACAAGCTAGAATCAAGATTTCCGGGAGAAATATCAATAACCTCAGATATGCAGATGACACTACCCTTATGGCAGAAAGTGAAGAGGAATTCAAAAGCCTCTTGATGAAAGTGAAAGTGGAGGGTGAAAAAGTTGGCTTAAAGCTCAACATTCAGAAAACGAAGATCATGGCATCTGGTCCCATCACTTCATGGGAAATAGATGGGGAAACAGTGGAAACAGTCGCTGACTTTATTTTTCTGGGGTCCAAAATCACTGCAGATGGTGACTGCAGCCATGAAATTAAAAGACGCTTACTCGTTGGAAGAAAAGTTATGACCAACCTAGATAGCATATTAAAAAGCAGAGATATTACTTTGCCAACAAAGGTCCGTCTAGTCAAGGCTATGGTTTTTCCAGTAGTCATGTATGGATGTGAGAGTTGGACTGTGAAGAAAGTTGAGTGCCGAAGAATTGATGCTTTTGAACTGTGGTGTTGGAGAAGACTCTTGAGAATCCCTTGGACTGCAAGGAGATCCAACCTTTAGGATCCAGTCCATCCTAAAGGAAATCAGTGCTGAATATTCACTGGAAATACTAATGCTGGAGCTGAAACTCCAATACTTTAGCCACCTGATATGAAGGACTGACTCAGTTGAAAGGATTCTGATGCTGGGAAAGATTGAATTCAGGAGGAGAAGGGGATGACAGAGGATGAGATGGTTGGGTGGCATCACTGACTCAATAGATATGAATTTGAGTAAACTCTGGGAGTTGGTGATGGACAGGGAAGCCTGGCGTGTTGCAGTCCATGGTGTTGGATACGACTGAGTGACTGAACTGAACTGAAACTCATCTCCCATTTTAGCTAATGGAAGAGATGAGCAGTGTGGGGAAGGGCCAAGAGAATTAAGTGCCTTCAACAGGGGCACAAGAAAATCAGTGATTCTGAGTTTGTAATTTCCAATTTCCACATTCGTGCTCAGAGAGGCTGGTCATTGAGGGCAGGTGGAAAAAGGACATGGCCCCATCTTGTACCAGTGGAATCTACTTTGAGGAAGTAACACTGAATCTGCTTTAGTTTCTATTTTCATCCTATAATTGACCCCTTTGCAAAGAAATCATTATTATTGAACCCTCATTGGGCCAAATGTGAAGAGTTGCTCAAAAAGCGAGGTAAACTACTTCTTCAAGGCAGATTCTGCTAAGTCAGTTTTCCAACCAATTTTGTAAGTGGCAGTAGTTCCGTCATATGACTCCAGATCACAATAAGAAGTTTCAGGGTACGAAAGGTAAGAATTCAGCCTCATTAAGACATGAATTATTTTTTTCTCTAGTGTAATTACCAAGAAATAGGCTTCCCTTGTGGCTTAGCTGGCAAAGAATCCACCTGCAATGTGAGAGACCTTGGTTCGATCCCTGGGTTGGGAAGCTCCCCTGGAGAAGGGAAAGGCTACCCACTCAAGTATTCTGGCCTGGAGAATTCCATGGACTATACTGTCCATGGGGTTGCAAAGAGTTGGACACAACTGAGCAACTTTAACTTCATTACCAAGAAATATTTCAAATAAGGGAGTAAACAGCTAATGCTTATGGAAAGTTTTAGTTGGCACAAGCTGGAGCTAATCAAACTGATGAATAACTTTGTATTCCCACATTTCAAGTCCCATGTCAAACATACATTCCCAAGAAAGACAGTATTGTCCAAAACACTGTGAATATGTTAGAAATGTCTAATCAGTGGTTTATCCCATCTTTTCTTCCTCCCTCCCTCTAGTAAATATTTGTTAATCACCCTGTCATTCACTGTACTGGGCATTATGGCCAAGAGAATGAATGAATACCTAATCTAAAAGAAAATCCATGTGTCACCTGGCTTCTGTAAACAGTTTCCTTCTGATTCCAAACTGAATATTGCTTTGAGAATGATTCCTCCCCCATTGTTAGACTTGGTTACTACTTAGCACCGAGCCGAGGCATGGAGCATATGACCTAGATCTAAACCAGTTTGCTTCAGGCAGTGATTGATTCAGTAATAGGCATAGTGAAAGGGAAGTCACTCAGTCGTGTCCAACTCTTTGTGACCCCATAGACTGTAGCCTACCAGGCTCCTCTGTCCATGGGATTTTCCAGGCAATAGTACTGGAGTGGATTGCCCATGAGAAGCAATGGCATTATCATGGGAGTTTTAAGAAAGAACTTCTTTCTCTTTCCATTAGAAGTAAGCAAGAGACAAAGGCTGGAGCTGTGGCAGCCATATTGCAAGCAGTGGGCCTGAGAGTGAAGTAAATATTAAAGATGAGGTCAAGAAACAAAGTAAAATCCTGGTGACATTATATGAATCTTGAATCAAATGATTTCTATAAAAGATCTATCCCTAAACTGTTCAGTTTTGTGAGCCAATAATCAAATTGTTTTCCCTTTCTGAAGCTTTTTGTGGAGAGGATTTCTAGCCTTTAAACAGATTCTTGACTAATATACATAAGAACAAAGAAAACATATGGCAAGTGCCACAGCAGATGTGTGGGCTAAGTCAAACTGAAGTTCAGGGGACAGAAGGATTACTTCTGCCCGGGGCATGAGAGAAAGGGAGTTCTAAGGAGACACCTGCCACCTCTGAATTAATCTAAATGTTGTAAGGATGTTGATTTTGAGTGAAACATTTCCACATTTTTAGAATCTGGCCACAAAGTATCCACAGGCAGAAGGAAAGGCAGATTAGGATTTAGGTTGGAAGCCTAATGCATAAAAATCCATCAATCTTAAAACTTATTTTGAGTATCTACTATGGCTTTTTACTGTGTTTAGAGCTAAGGTAGTTGCAAAAGACGAGTGAGATCTTTATAAAGGCTTCTCCCCATCCAAAGCTCATTCCTCTTATTCTAAAATTTCTTTGGGGTAAACTTTTACTTCTATTCCATTGGGTTAGGTGCTTGGATGGGGCAAACTACATATCTGCAGCTCCAAGGCGTACATGTAACTGAAGCTGGTCCAATGCAGAGTCCCATCTCCTGGGATGTACATAGGAGTGGCTGGAGAGAGGCACTCTATATTCCTTTGGGCTGACTACTGTGAGGGTGTGAACATGGTACTCCCAGCATTGGGGGTGAGCCTCCAAGGAAACAGTACAGATGGAAGCAGATCTGAGAGGCCCAGAGAGACTGGACTGGTGGTATCCTTTGAGCCTCTGGATCCAGCTGTACTTGACCTGACTCTGGACTCTGGGCTACATGAACAATTAAATATCTTGGTTTATTCAATATCATTTTCATATATTAGTATTTTGGGAATGCCTACCATGCTAATGGTACTAAACACTGACTTCAGAGAGCTTATTAAGTGAGGAGATAAGTCTTACAATGATGAAAGAATTTGAGAACACAGTGACAACTGTTTCAGAGAAAGGAGACATTAGTGTGAGTGAAAGGCTTTTGGAAGGAGGTGAGATGTGAGCTGAAATATGAATTTATGTATAACTCATACTTCATTTTGTCATGAAGTATGTTAGCAGAACATACTGGGACCTTTTCTTCAGAGCAACATTGACACACATATGTTCAAATAAATTAATGTTCCAATTCTCAAGCTACTCATTTGGCAAGAAAAATAGTTTCATTCCCATTATAAATAGAAGGAGTTAAAGAACACAAGAAAGAGAAAGGGTGAACAGTAAAAACATTTTAAAAATTTTATTGAAATACTGTAGTTGTAGTAATAGAACAGTTTTGATAGCAGTAGTAGAAGTATGGTAGTTGGAAGAGGAGGAGGAAGAGTAATGGTAATTATTGTTCAGTCGCTCAGTTGTATCCAATTCTTTGTGACCCCATGGACTGCAGCACACCAGGCTTCCCTGTCCATCACCATTTCCTGGAGCTTGCTCAAACTCATGTCCATCAAGTCGATGATGCCATCCAACCGTCTCATCCTCTGTTATCCCCTTCTCCTCCCACCTTCTATCTTTCTCAGCATCAGGGTCTTTGCAAATGAGTCAGTTCATTTCAGGTGGCAAAAGTATTGGAGTTTCAGCTTCAGCATCCATTGTTCTAATGAATGTTCAGGACTGATTTCCTTTAGGATGAACTGGTTGGATCTCCTGGCAGTCCAAGGGACTCTCAAGAGTCTTCTCCAACACCACAGTTCAAAAGCATCATTTCTTTGGTGCTCAACCTTCTTTATGGTCCAACTCTCACATCCATACATGACTACTGGAAAAACCATAGCTTTAACTATATAGATTTTTGTTGGCAAAGTAATGGTAATAGTAGTACTAATAATGGTAGTAGTAATATGGTGATAGTGGTGACAGAAATAATAGTACTAGTTCTTATTCAGTTTTTCACTATCTCTTTGCACATGATATATATATGTGTGTGTGTGTGTGTTTCCTTACACAATCCTCACAACAAACCTGAGTGAGTGAAAGTCACTCAGTTGTGTCTGACTCTTTGCGACCCCATGGATTGTGGCCTGCCAGGCTTCTTGTCCATGGAATTCTCCAGGCCAGAATACTGGAGTGGGTTGCCATTCCCTTCTCCAGGGGATCTTCCCAACCCAGGGATCAAACCCAGGTCTTCTGCATCGCAGGCGGATTCTTTACCATCTGAGCCACTAGGGAAGCCCCACAACAAACCTAGGATGAGGCTATCATCATTATCTTTATTCTATATATGGAACCAAGACTTACAGTCAAGGTCACAGAGCCTAAATTTAAGTCCACATCTATCTAATCTCAGAACTTGTGTATTTAACCGCTAGTTATTCATTCCCTTTTCTAATCCAAAAGAGTGAGTGTTCGGCATTTGTATTGATACTGATAAAGATGCATAGAATATTTCAGGCCTCAACTTCAAACCAGCTGAAATGCCTTCTAAATGCACATCTGAAGCAGCTACTAGACCAGCCACCAGTCATGGTCCTGGGGCCACTGGCAGTAGGTCCTGCAGATGGAAATATGCTAATGACAAGCTGGGCCATCCTCTTGGGGAATGGGTTTATTTTTTCAGCCTTAATTCCTTCATCTTACTATATGCATTTAATACTACATGAGAATTTTATATGTAAGTGAAGTTCAGGTACAAATGCCAGAGAAACAGTTCATCTTTCCCCCTCTAAATCTGAAGGCTTACTTGAGGGCAGTTTATGCTTTTTACTTGGTAAATAAACATTGAGCAGGTGTTTTAGAAAAATCTCTTGCTAAACCATGTTTATGTAATATAATTAACTTCCATCTTTCGGACTTTATTTTAGATCTCCTGCTTATTGAGCTTTTCTAATTTTAATGTGTTTTTAAAGTTCTGAGTTCAGTCAATTCTAGCATGTGACAAGGAAAATCAGAGAGAGTATATTATTAATAAATTGAATCTGTGATTGCCCAGGCTTCTCAGTGGTTCTCTCTTGAAATAAGTCTTAATCCTGTCAGTCATGAGACCTTGTCTGGAGGAGAAAATGGCAGTATTCTTGCCTGGAGAATCCCATGGACAGAGAAGCCTGGACAGTCCCTGGGGTTGCAAAGAGTTGGACACAATTGGTGACTTAGCACACACAGCACTGAGACCTTGGTCTGGGGATCTGTTTCACTGTAGACTGAGGATGGTGAGGTTTTCATATCGACTGACATACCCTGTTTACCTCTTGTATATCTGCACCACCTCCAGGATGGGGAAAATTTAGCCAATGAGACACCCTATTTCACAGACAAGGTGTTAGAAGAATTCAACCTAAGAGAACATTTCAGGAGATCCAAATACTCTGAGCAGAAGCTGAGATAGGAAAGTGCATGACTAATTGGCTCCCAAATTTATGGGCCTGGGATGACCTTAGGCAACATACTCAGCTTTCCTAAGCCTCAGTTTCCATTTCTTCAGAATAGGGGATACCAGTACCTATCGCTTAGGGTTGCCATGAGGACTAAATGAAATCATGCTTAGCACATAGTAAGTCATTAATGAAAATTAGTTGCTATCATCATCATTATGTTTTTAATTGTAAGAACATGGAGATGTGAATCTTTCAGCTCATCACTTAAGACAAAAATGCTGCCTTTTTGCTTCTGCTTAAGTACATGAAGGCCAGAGCTGACTGATGACTCAGTCGTGTCCCCAGCAACAAAATCTGGGAGGGCTGGGAAGAGAGAGAGACTGAGGAATGAAAGCTAGAACCACGGGGGGCAGGTACCACAGTTGCACGAATGATTATGACAACTGGGGCAGCGTAAACAAGCATTGGGAAGATGGCCCTGTTTTCTGTAGCCTGTGGAGTGATGTGTCCTTGTCAGTGTTTCCTGTGATGGTCTTAACTTTCCAGAAGCCATCATATTTTTTTTTTTTTGAAAGCAGACCAAGTATAAATAATGAATAAATAAATAAATTGTCCTTTGGGTACCATGCCCAGGGAACAAGTGCTCAGCCAGTATCTTTTAATTCTTTTAAAAGACTATTGCTGATGAAGTAGAATAGAAAGGGCCAATATCTTAAACTAATCAGGAAGGTGCTGTAGACTGAATGATGGTTCCCTGCCCTCCCATCCAATCTCATCTGTTGAAGGCTAACCCCAGGTGTGATGTATTTGGAGATAGGGCCTTTGAAAGGTAATTAGGTTTTGAGAAGGTCATAAAGGTGAGGCCCCTGTGATTGGATTCGTGCCCTTTTAAGAAGAGATACCACAGAGCTTGCACATTCTCCCCATCACATGAAGACACAACCAGAACGTGGCTACATACAAGCCAGGAAAAGGGCTCTCACCAGAATCCAACCATGGTGGCTTCTTGATCTTGGACTTCAAGCCTCCAGAATTATGAAGTGTACATTCCTGGAGCTTAAGCTGCTCAGTCTATGGTATTTTGTTGTGGCAGCCCAGCTTACCTAAGATAGGAGGGTTCTCTGCAGTCACTGAGGACTGATGTGTTTCCTCCCACAGGAGGGTGGGGAGGGGACCTGGGGAATGAGGTGATGCATGGGCTGGAGCAGGGGCTGCCAGTCTGGCCCCGCAACAGCCCAGTTTGGGGATGCGGACAAAGACGCTAGAGTGTAAACAAGTTACCCAGCTGCTTCTGATATGTGACCAGTTATGACAGTCCCTGGTCAGGTGGAAAGCGTTGTCAGGCTTTGGAGGGAAGCTGACCCAGAGTACAGACTCTGCCAGGCTTATGGCCTCAGGCTGTTCACCCATTTCTCTGTAAGACTTAGTTTCTTCATCTTGTAGAAATGGAACAAAAGTACTGCTAATACATATTGGGGCCTGCCACCTTCTGAGTATTGTGTAAATGTTCACTGTACATTATTTTTCATAGAAAATTTTATTTTTAAAGTGATGAAAATTAGGGAGAGAGAGAGAGGCTAAATGCCTTATTGAAAATCCCACAGCTGGTAAATGCAAAGTTAGACACCAGATCTGTGGTTTCTATGAGAGATTGTTAGTTAATTTTCAAGAACTTCAAGAGACTCATAGCTGACATATAGTATTTGTCCACTAAATTATAGTGGCTGTTATTATCTCTGTTGAATCAGTATCATTTATCTTCGTCATTGTTATTTAGGACAGACCTGGGATTCAAGTCTGGGTTTCAATACAAGTTGTCATGTAGAGATGTCATCAAGACCAAAGTATTTTGCCGGAAAACAGGTACCTCTGCTTTTCTCAGATTGAAATGAACTCTTGCAAAAGATAACAGAGCAGTCTATTAAGGTTACTGGTTTTGGAATCAGAAGACTATCAGCTATTAGTTGTGTAATCTGGTCAGGTCACTTAACCTCTCTGTGCCTGCTTCCTCATCTGCAAAGTGGGCTTACATGACAATTTTATGAGTCAGCTTGGCTGGGCTAAGGGGTTGCCTGGATTGCTCATAAACATTATTTCCGAGTGTCCATGAGGGTGGCTCTGAAAGAGAGTCCATTTGAACCGGTGGACTGTGTGAAGAAGATCACCCTTCCCAATGTGGTGGGCTGTTGTGGTCCTTTAATGGACAGGAACCTGGTGGTCCAGAGTCAACAATAAGAAAGTGAAAGAGAGAAAGAAGCTAATATTCCCTGGTTTACGCAGAGAACCAACAAAACCCTAGAACAGGGCTTGCACCACTCACGAAGGCACAGGGCTTCCTCTCAAGGAGGTCTTGAAAGCCAGGGCAGGAGAGTGAGTTCGGTGGGTTTCCACACTCCAGAGAATTAGCCAGAGCTGGAGTGGGGGAGGGGGGGGCGGGTGGTGGGGGGAGAGAGAGAGAGAGACAGGGACCCTAGTCTCTGGTGGAGCAAGGGTGCTTTAATGATCTTTCTGTGAGTATATATAGGCTGTTATACAAGGAATTTCTTTTGACAATGATAAAGATCAGAAAACCAGCTGTACAGCAACCATTATCAAGGAAACAAGGAATTAGCAATGGTCATAAGGTCAGAAGGCAATCCATATCTCAAGAAAGAGGGTCGTGACTAAGCAGTTTTGTCATAAGGAGAATGTTTACTGAAGGAAGTGCATGCATGCGTTTTATCTCATGACCTCAGTCCTGGGAGCAGCATGCAGCTCTACTCATTACCAGGAACTGATAAGGAACAAAGGACTTATGAGAGACAAAAGCAGCACACAGGAATCCTCCTGTTAAACGTTCCCTGACAATTCCCCCTTATTTATTATATTTGTAAAAAGGGTCCTGATCATTTGAGTTTGTTCAGTTAGGCAGTGGTAAACAACAAATATAATTGTCAAGACAATCATCAAAGTCATAGTTCCAGACCCGACCTTATGAGTAATGTTCTGAAACCATCTGTGTGGGTCTAGCCCAGATAGTTGATCAGCTAGTTGTTTAGCTAAAGTTTCCAAATTAGTGGAAGAGGACAAACTTTTAGAAAAGGTTTCAAAGATTTCTTTTTGTAATAATTGTACATTCAGAGAGGCATTATCGTGTATGTTTTGTAAATGAAATTTGATTTGTTCCCAGTTGTAGGCACTATGATTGAATTGAACAGGAGTCATGCAAAATTGAGTAGAATTCAAATCACATTTTAGTATCACTTGTTTTTGTACATCTATTAATTGATCTCCAACCCATCTGATGGCTGTTTTTAGTCCCTGTATTTCATCTTGAATATCCTCATCTATCTAAGCCTGAGTGGCCCACATAGTATGAGCATCTTTAGTCCAATTTTGGATAAAATTATGTGTTTGAATTGAGGTTTGTAAAGCAACACCAGTGATAGCAGCAGTGGTGCAAATAGCTATTAATCCCAAAATGTCAAGAATCAGCCATCCAATGAATCGTTTAGATCACCAGAGCAGTTTAGTAAGTAACTTGGAAGCAAGTCCAGCCGTGGGACCTTCTTCCCAGGGCTGCTGGAGATTTATTGGTAACCACAGACTACGTCAAGATCGAAGAATCAAAAGGGATTCATTTCTTAAAGAAACAGAAGCATTAAGACAAGTATATAATTTACAATTTATACAAGTTACAGAACATAAAGTCTTATTGAATTGTAAACTCCCTATAGCTATAACAAAAGGAAGGGGAACACAAGCTTGTATGAAATATGATTGATTATAATGAAAAAAATAGTTATTATGACTACAATTGGTCCCTGTGAAATGTCCTGTCTAAGTTCCAAGTTCTTCGGTGCTTGCAGCTAGTTTTCAGATGTCCCTTTGTTCAGGCCCAATTCGTTTATTGAGGACAATTTGAGGGCGAGAAGGTGTCATTTCACTGTCAAGCCAGCCAAGAAGTTCTTTTCATGGAAGTGTTTCATTGAACTGTTGGTAATCTTCTTGAGTAACATAATCACATATAGTACTGTTAATATCACTTGAGCAGTTAGATAACCAGATACCACGGGGTCCCCAATCGACAAAGGTGTGATTAGCCATAAACATTAAATTTTCTGATTTAGCTTGACATCTATCTCAATAAATAGGAGTATATTTAAAGTCTTTATAAGTAAACCCCTTACATTTTAACTTTTGTTCTTTTCCTAGAGTTTTGGTAGTATCGATACGGTTTTCATAAAAGGACAAGGCAGTAAACAATTTAAGCAATGTGTGGAAGTTCTTTTTTGGAGGCAGGACGAAAGCCCATGTTTGTTGACTAACATTAATACATAATTTTGTTGGGTCCATGCATAAAGGAAGGATTTCATAGCCTAGAGAAATGTTAATTAGTTTTCTTTCTTCCTCAGGATGAGAGGGCCCCTCCAAGCTCCAAGGAGGGGGCATATGTGTTGAATCATTGGTGGATACTATTGGTCTTATATCTGTCCATTCTACAACCTACAATAAAAGGGGGGTTAGGTATATAGGCCCAATAAATGTGATCAATCAAGTCAGCCTGAACGGGGGAAGCAGAAGCAAGCAAAGCAAGCATAGTAACAATAATATTTTCAGGATTCCGAGGCAGTCCCTATTGAGAAATCAGATTTTCAGCTTGATTAGTAAGGGTTTTTATCTGTCTCCAAGTAGGTAGATCATAAGGTTGATGACATTGAGTGTGGCCTTTCTTGGAAATTTTTTAAGCCACCATGGCTTGCACTGGAAATTTCTCTTCCTGGGGAAGAATGAAAAGGCAGAGGAGGGGCCAGTTTGCTTTATCTGCTTGAACTGAGACATCCAACTTCATCTACCCTCAGACGTCAATGCCCCCGGTCCTTGGGCCTTCAGATGCATACTGTTACTTACCCAATGGGCCCCTTGATTCTCAAACCTTCTGATTGAATTACACCACCACCTTTCCTGAGTTTCACCCTTGCAAACAGCAGACTGTGGGACTTCTTGGCCTCCATAACCATGTGAATCAATTCCTACAATAAATCTTCTCTTATCTACATCTCTATACATCCTTTTGGTTCAATTTCTCTGAAGAGCCCTGACAGCTTAATAATGATTCCCCTCTGAGAGGATGAGTGTAGGAATTAAATAAGATAATTCCTGTAAAACATCCAGCATGGTGCCTGATATATTAAGTACTCAGTATGTGGACATTATTAATATTTTTTATTATCATTCAGGAAAGGTCTTTGACCTTTCTGGGTGACCCCATCACACAGATGAGAAAATCTTAGACTATGCACTTTCCAAATTTGCTTTGACTTCTGTTTTAGAAGAGCAGAAAATCTGAAGCACAATTGGCATGACCTTGGGTTGTACATTATGTCCCCCTGAACTCAGGCAGGATGACATCCAGGAAAGAAAGGGCAGAGTGGGCTCACTGCTCTCCCACCCAGACAGCTGTCTGTTTCCACTGTAGAGGTCTGATGGAGGTGTGTGGCCTCCCCAGCTACCTACACATCCTGTTGGGCAGGAATGGAACTAGATTCTTACTGCATTTTGTGTAACGGGTCCCAAACACCATGTGACAGTCTCCTGTATGTAGCTGTATTTAAAGGTGTAGAAGGGATGGAGCCAAAGCAAAAACAATACGCAGCTGTGGATGTGACTGGTGATAGAAGCAAGGTTCGATGCTGTAAAGAGCAATATTGCATAGGAACATGGAATGTCAGGTCCATGAAACAAGGCAAACTGGAAGTGGTCAAACAAGAGATGGCAAAAGTGAATGTCGACATTCTAGGAATCAGCGAACTAAAATGGACTGGAAGGGGTGAATTTAACTCAGATGACCATTATATCTACTACTGAGGGCAGGAATCCCTCAGAAGAAATGGAGTAGCCATCATGGTCAACAAAAGAGTATGAAATGCAGTGCTTGGATGCAATCTCAAAAATGACAGAATGATCTCCGTTCGTCTCCAAGGCAAACCATTCAATATCACGGTAATCCAAGTCTATGCCCCAACCAGTAATGCTGAAGAAGCTGAAGTTGAATAGTTTTATGAATACCTACAAGACCTTTTAGAACTAACACCTAAAAAAGATCTCCTTTTCATTATAGGAGACTGGAATGCAAAAGTAGGAAGTCAAGGAACACCTGAAGTAACCGGCAAATTTGGCCTTGGAATGCAGAATGAGGCAGGGCAAAGGCTAATAGAGTTTTGCCAAGAAAATGCACTTGTCATAGCAAACACACTCTTCTAACAACACAAGAGAAGACTCTACACATGGACATCACCAGATGGTCAACACCGAAATCAGATTGATTATATTCTTTGCAGCCAAAGATGGAGAAGGTCTATACAGTCAACAAAAACGAGACCAGGAGCTAACTGTGGCTCAGATCATGAACTCCTTATTACCAAATTCAGACTTAAATTGAAGAAAGTAGAGAAAACCGCTAGGCCATTCAGGTATGCCCTAAATCAAATCCCTTATGATTACACAGTGGAAGTGAGAAATAGATTTAAGGGCCTAGATCTGATAGATAGAGTGCCTGATGAGCTATGGAATGAGGTTCGTGACATTGTACAGGAGACAGGGATCAAGACCACCCCCATGGAAAAGAAATGCAAAAAAAAACCAAAGTGGCTGTCTGGGGAGGCCTTACAAATAGCTGTGAAAAGAAGAGAAGCAAAAAGCAAAGGAGAAAAAGAAAGATATAAGCATCTGAATGCAGAGTTCCAAAGAATAGCAAGAAGAGATAAGAAAGCCTTCTTCAGTGATCAATGCAAAGAAATAGAGGAAAAGAACAGAATAGGAAAGACTAGAGATCTCTTCAAGAAAGTTAGAGATACCAAGGGAACATTTCATGCAAAGATGGGCTCAATAAAGGACAGAAATGGTGTGGACCTAACAGAAGCAGAAGATGTTACGAAGAGGTGGCAAGAATACACAGAAGAACTGTACAAAAAAGATCTTCACAGCCCGGATAATGATGATGGTGTGATCACTCACCTAGAGCCAGACATCCTGGAATGTGAAGTCAAGTGGGCCTTAGAAAGCATCACTACAAACACAGCTAGTGGAGGTGATGGAATTCCAGTTGAGCTGTTTCAAATCCTGAAAGATGATGCTGTGAAAGTGCTGCACTCAATATGCCAGCAAATTTGGAAAACTCAGCAGTGGCCACAGGACTGGAAAAGGTCAGTTTTCATTCCAATTCCAAAGAAAGGCAATGCCGAAGAATGCTCAGACTACCACACAATTGCACTCATCTCACATGCTAGTAAAGTAATGCTCAAAATTCTCCAAGCCAGACTTCAGCAATACGTGAACCGTGAACTCCCTGATGTGCAGCTGGTTTTAGAAAAGGCAGAGGAACCAGAGATCAAATTGCCAACATCTGCTGGATCATGGAAAAAGCAAGAGAGTTCCAGAAAAACATCTATTTCTGCTTTATTGACTATGCCAAAGCCTTTGACTGTGTGGATCACAATAAACTGTGGGAAATTCTGAGAGAGATGGGAATACCAGACCACCTGACCTGCCTCTTGAGAAATCTGTATGCAGGTCAGGAAGCAACATTTAGAACTGGACATGGAACAACAGATTGGTTCCAAATAAGAAAAGGAGTACATCAAGGCTGTATATTGTGACCCTGCTTATTTAACTTCTATGCAGAGTACATCATGAGAAACACTGGAAGAAGCACAAGCTAGAATCAAGATTGCTGGGAGAAATATCAATCATCTCAGATACGCAGATGACACCACCCTTATGGCAGAAAGTGAAGAGGAACTAAAAAGCCTCTTGATGAAAGTGAAAGAGGAGAGTGAAAAAGTTGGCCTAAAGCTCAACATTCAGAAAACGAAGATCATGGCATCAGGTCCCATCACTTCATGGGAAATAGATGGGGAAACAGTGGAAACAGTGACAGACTTAATTTTTTCGGGCTCCAAAATCACTGCAAATGGTGATTGCAGCCATGAAATTAAAAGACACTTACTCCTTGGAAGAAAAGTTATGACCAACCTAGATAGCATATTGAAAAGCAGAGACATTACTTTGCCAACTAAAGTCCATCTAGTGAAGGCTATGGTTTTTCCAGTGGTCATGCATGGATGTGAGAGTTGGACTATAAAGAAAGCTGACCACTGAAGAATTGATGCTTTTGAACTGTGGTATTGGAGAAGACTCTTGAGAGTCCTTGGACTGCAAGGAGATCCAACTAGTCCATTCTGAAGGAGATCAGTCCTGGGATTTCTTTGGAAGGAATGATGCTAAAGCTGAAACTGCAGTACTTTGGCCACCTCATGTGAAGAGTTGACTCATTGGAAAAGACTCTGATGCTGGGAGGAATTGGGGGCAGGAGAAGAAGGGGACAACAGAGGATGAGATGGCTGGATGGCATCCCTGACTTGATGGACGTGAGTCTGAGGGAACTCCGGGAGCTGGTGATGGACAGGGAGGCCTGGCATGCTGCAATTCATGGGGTCGCAAAGAGTCAGACACAACTGAGTGACTGAACTGAACTGAACTGAGAGGTATACTTCTCAGTGAGCACAAATGTGCACCAGAGATTTTGAAATTAAAGAAATCTGTGGTTGATCCAGAAAAATAAAAGCTCAAAACCCAGTGAACAAGAGGCCCTGAGCTGCCATCATCTGGGGTTTGGGCCTTTCCATCTTTAGCTTTTATAACCAGAAACAGGTCAATTTGTTAATAATTCATTAATAACATCATTTATTATATACTTTTATGATAACATAATAAATGATCATTTATTGGGAATTTACTATGTGGCAGACACCAGGCTAAGTCCGAAATATACATCACTCCTTTTTTTTAAATTGAAGTGTAGTTGCCTTAAATATTTCAGGTGTAAAGCAAACTGATTCAGTTGTTTTATATATAGATATACATATATAAAATACATATGATGAGATGGTTGGATGGCATCACCAACTCGATGGACATGAGTTTGAACAAGCTCTGGGAATTGGTTATGGACAAGGAAGCCTGGCGTGCTGTAGTCCATGAGGTCGCAAAGAGACACGACTAAACTGAATTTATACATACATATACATGTATATATTTACATATATATTCTTTTTTATATTTTTATAGGTCATTATGCAATATTAAGTGTAGTTCTTTTTGCTATGTAGTAGGCCCTTGTTTCTTTTATATATAGCAGTGTGCATATGTTAATCACCAATTCCCAATGTACCCACCCTCACCCCTACCCTTTTCCTTTGGTAACCATAGATTTGTTTTCTATGCCTTTGAGTCTGTTTCTGTTTGTGTATAAAATCATCTGTATCAGTTTTTCAGACTCCATGTATAAGTGATCACATATCATATTTGTTTTTCTCTGTCTGACTTACTTCCCTTAGTATGATAATCTCTTTGCACATGACTCTTTGATCCTCATCACTCAATGAGTGAGCTGTCATTTTCAGCAGGGAGACCAGGAAACTGAGACTCAGAGACAAAGTAATTTATACTAAGTCACACATGTACGGCAGAGCCTGGAATTCAACAGAGGTAGTTTGGCTCAATATCTGTAAAACCTGAATTAGCGTTTTTTCAGAAAGTTTTCAAATACGTGATTTTAAAAGTATGCTTCATTTTAAAGTGTTATTTCTTATCACATCCAGAGACCCTTTTCCCCTCAACTCCTACAACACCTCTTGGTTATCATGGGAACCAATGAACTGATTGGAGTCAGCTAACTAAAATTTGCTGTATAGAGGCTCCTTGCCCAAACACATCTCTTCCTGCTGGGGAAGGCTACCTGTAGTGCCAATATCTAAGAAAGTATCATTTCTCTGCATGGGCAAACTAATGGGAGCACTGAGCAATTATCTGGAAAATGCAATCGCTGCCAGCAGGCAATAAGAATAATTTAAACCAATAAACTCTTTTCCCTCAACCGCAAGGCTCAGTGTAGGGTTTTCTTTGCTTGTCTTGTTTTGTTTTCCATTGGCTGAGCTTTCCAAATAATTGTTCCATCTGTCCACTTCACTTTGTCTGAGTAGTTGCAGCCCGAGGGGAGTTAGAAGTCAAACGTCAGACATGCAGGGAAAGCTAATGCGTGGGAGGCTGTGGGAAGAGAAATCATTGTCTGTTCTCCTTCCCTGCAGCTGGCCCAGGGATCTGAAAGTAAATTATAAGCACCAGTTGCCCCAGGGAGGAAGCTAGATTTTTGGGAAGGGGGGTGGGGGTACTATTTGGAAGATCCCATTGTCAGGAGTGTCAACTACCAGGAAGGAGCGCTCTTAGCAATAGGGTTAAGGAGGGAGGTCATAGCTGAGCCAGAGATGAAAAGTGCAGAGACAGGAAATAACAACCAGAACCCTTGTAACAGCTATTTACTGTGCCCTTTACTCTGAGCTGAGCCCTTGGCTGGACACTCTATGTAGAGTATAAACTAAACTGTATTATTTTGATCCTTCCAACAGCTCTGTTTCACAAATAAGCTGAGGCCCAGAGAGGTCAAGTAACTTGCACAAGAACACACAGCTAGTCAATCAGAGTCAGGATCTGAACTGAGTTTTAATTGAGAACCCTTGCTCTTACCCACTGCTCCTGGCTGCTGTAACCCAGAGGTGCCAACCAGAGATGGAAGTAGAGTTCTGTAGAGGACACAAATAAGATTATAAAAGCCTAGGTACTCTTTATTTTGCATCAATATATTTTACAGGCATTAGAAATAAAATGCCTAGATATTCTGTAATAACCAATATAGGAAAGGAATTCTGAAAAAAATGAATATATGTACATGTACAACTGCATCACTATGTCGTACACCTGAAACTAACATTGTAAATCAACTAGTCTCTAACAAAAATTTTTAAGATAAATTAAAAAAAAAAAAGAAAATGCTTAGAAGTAAAAACAGATTAGATTTTCAATTTACAAAGGCACAGAGAGGTTAAGTAACTCAACTGAGGCCACAAAGTCAATAAATAGGTTAGTGGAGGATTTAAATCAGAGTCTCTGAACCCAAAGACTGTGCTTTTCAGTATATTAGACAGCCTCCCTTCTTTCTTATGATCAACTTCCAGGTAAAGCAAATGAGCTCTTTCTCTTATAAATAGAATATGCTATTTCTCAAGACACTGAGCAACAAATTAACATATGTTTGCAAAAATGCTATGTTAAAGAAGGTTAAAAAGATTTATAAAATTTAACACTTCTCCCAACATCTGACTTGCTGATGTCCACTGTAAATATCTAAGACTGGGAAATGATAAGCAGAATATCTCTAATCTGTTTGAGGAACCATTTTTTTCATTGTTCAAGATAAAGCTTGGACAATGGTTGACCAATGTATCCACCATAGATATGGCTTTGCTCCTGTGCTTGTGCCTCTGTCTAGCAGAATGGAGGCTTTTTAAAACACCAGCACTCACACTCTTTGCTGCCTAATACCTGAATCTTATATTGGCTGAGTTGCCAATTGCAAATATGGTAAGGTCTCTCCAAATTTCTATCTTAAATGCTCTTATGTGACCCTTCCCCTGTGGGGTGCAGTGAACCACAAAGAGATCATTCTATGCTGATAAAATATTAATAAAAAATAATGACTTCATTTCTTGAAATATCTTATGGAAGGATCCCTGAAAGGAAATGTCAGTGCAAAGACATGCCTCTTAGTAGTGGAATTTTAAGCACAAAGATCTGCTTATGCCTTGAGGAATGGATTGTAGGGTCTTTCTGATACTAAAATGTAGGCTATGGCAATCTCTCTGAAGATAAAGGTAATATGAGGATAAGAGTTTCAGAGTGATGTTGGAGGTACAGATTGTATGAGTAGGATGTTCTGGTGGGTTGAGTAAGACCACAGAGGAATCCTAGAATAAAATTTCCAATTACCGTGGATGGAAAACTTAAAATTAGGCAGCCATATTGCCATTTATAATCAAGAAAATAGATCGTCAATATTTATTTTGTGAATACATATATATATAATGTCTTTTTAACCAATTTTTATTCTTAGAGGATAATTGTTTTACAGTGTTGTGGTGGTCTCTGCCATACATCAACACAAGTAATAATTATATATATATATCCTTTCCTTCTTGAGCCTTCCATCCTCACCCCACTCTACCCATCGAGGTTGTCACACAGCACCAGGCTGGGCTACCTGTGTTATATATCAGCTTTCCGCTGGTTATCTATTTAACACAAGATAGTATATATACGTCAGTCTACTTTCTCAATTTGTCCTACCCTTCCTTCCCCAACTGTGATGACCAGTCTATTCTCTACATCTGCATCTCCATTTCTTTTCTATAAATAGGTTCATCAGTACTATTTTTCTAGATTCCATATATATGCATTAATACACAGTATTTGTTTTTCTCTGACTTATTTCACTTTGTATAACAGGCAAGAGGTTCATCCATTTCACTACAACTGTTTCAAATTTGTTCCTTTTTATGGCTAAGTAATATTCTATTGTGGGCTTCCCTGTTGACTCAGTGGTAAAGAATCTGCCTTCCAATGCAGGGGATGTGGGTTCAATCCCTGGTTCAGGAAGATTGTCTGAAGGAGGAAATGGCAACCCACTCTAGTATTCTTGCTTGGGAAATTCCATGGACAGAGGAGCCTGACGGGCTATAGTCCATGGGGTTGCAAAGAGTCATATACAACTTAGCAACTAAACAACAACAATATTCCATTGTCTATATGTACCAGAACGTCTTTATCCGTTCTGCTGATGGACATCTAGGCTGTTTCCATGTCCTGGCTATTGTAAATAGTGCTGCAGTGAACATTGGGGTACATGTGTCTTTTTGAATTGTGGTTTTCTCAGGGTATATGCCCAGTGGTGGGATTGCTGGTGATGGTGATTGTTCAGTTGCTAAATCATGTTCTACTCTTTGCTGGGTCATATGGTAGTTTTATTTCTAGTTTGTTAAGGAATCTCCATACTGTTCTCTATAGTGGCTAAAACAAATTACATTCCTACCAGCAGCACAATAGGGTTCCCTTTCTCCACATCCCCTCCAGCAGTTATTCTTTGTAGTTTTTTTCATGATAGCCATTCTTTATTGAAAGATAGCTGACTTACAGTGTTGTTAGTTTTAGGCATATAGCAATTGTGATTCAGTCATATGTATGTATATGTGGTGGTGGTGGTTTAGTCACTAAGTCGTATCCGACTCTTGTGACTCCACAGACTGTAAACTGCCAGGCTCCTCCATCCATGGGAGTCTCCAATCAAGAATACTGGAGTGGGTTGCCATTTCCTTCTCCAGGGGATCTTCCCAACCCAGGGATCAAACACAGGTCTCCTGCATTGCAGGCAGATTCTTTACTGACTGAGCTACAAGGGAAGCCCCTTATATGTGTGTGTATGTGTGTGTGTAAAAATATGGGCTTCCCTGGTGGCTCAATGGTAAAGCATCCTCCTGCCAATACAGGAGAGGCAGGTTCAATCCCTGGGTTGGGGAGATACTCTGGAGAAAGAAAAGGCAACCCACTCTAGCATTCTTGCCTGGAGAATTCTTGCATGGAAATTCCATGGACAGAGGAGCCTGGTGGGCTATATACACTCCATGGGGGTTGCAAAGAGGCAGACATGACTTAGCAACCAAATAGTCCCCTGTGCTATACAGTAGGACCTTGTTCTTTATCTGTTTCATATATACTAGTTGCTATCTGTTAATCCTTAACTCATAATTTATCTCTTGCCCCTCTTTTCTCTTTGGTCACTATATGTTTGCTTTTGTATGTCTATGAATCTATTTCTGTTTTATAAATAAGTTCATTTGTATTCTTAGATTCCACATATAAGCAATAAATACATTTTCTTTGTCAGTTCAGTCGCTCAGTCATATCTGACTCTTTGTGACCCCATGGACTGCAGCATACAAGGCTTCTCCGTCCATCACCAACTCCTGAAGCTTGCTCAAACTCATGTCCATAGAGTCAGCGATGCCATCCAACTCTCTTATCCTCTGCTGTCCCCTTCTCTTCCCACCTTCAATCTTTCCCAGCATCAGGGTCTTTTCTAATGAGTCAGTTCTTCACATCAGGTGGACAAAGTATTGGAGTTTCAGCTTCAGCATCAGCCCTTCCAATGAATATTCAGGGCTGATTTCCTTTAGGATGGACTGGTTGGATCTCCTTGGAGTCCAAGGGACTCTCAACAGTCTTCTCCTACACCACAGTTCAAAAGCATCAATTCTTTGGAGCTCAGCTTTTTTTATAGTCCAACTCTCACATCCATACTTGACTGCTGGAAAAACCAAGCTTTGACTAGACAGAACTTTGTTGGCAAGGTAATGTCTCTTCTTTTTAATATGCTGTCTAGGCTGGTCATGGCTTTCCTTCCAAGGAGCAAGTGTCTTTTAATTTCATGGCTGCAGTCACCATCTGCACTGATTTCGAAGCCCCAAAATATAAAATTTCTCACTGTTTCCCCATCTATTTGCCATGAAATAATGGGACCAGATGTGATGATCCTAGTTTCCTGAATGTTGAGTTTTAAGCCAACTTTTTCACTCTCCTCTTTCACTTTCATCAAAAGGCTCTTTAGTTCCTCTTCTCTTTCTCCCATAAGGGTGGTGTCATCTGCATATCTGAGGTTATTGATATTTCTCCCAGCAATCTTGATTCCAGCTTGTGTTTCATCCAGCCTGGCATTTCGGATGATGTACTCTGCATATAAGTCAAATAAGCAGGGTGACAATATATAGCCCTGAAGTACTCCTTTCCCAATTTGGAACCAGTCGGTTGTTCCATGTCAGGTTCTAACTGTTGCTTCTTGACCAGCATACAGATTTCTTAGGAGGCAGGCAAATTTTGTAATTCTAAAATAGCATCAGCATTTAATACCCTTGAATTAAACTGGAGGTATGACCTGAATTAAAGGGAAAGAGAAGATGCCACTCCAGTGGCCTCTGTGCGGGTCATTCCACTGATGTGGCTCTGCTCTCTGACCTGGTCCAGGCAGGCTATGGAAGCAGATTTCAGTTGGCCCAGTTCCTTGCACAGGAGTCATTAGGAGTAATCACTCCTTTGCATTGTTTTCATTCACTCATTCACCAGTAACTGAGTGCCAGCTACAAGCCAGGAACTGTGGGAGGTGTACAACGGAGAGAGTTAGACCTAGTCACTGCCTTCAGGGGACTGCACTCCACGGAAGATGATGGATGTCAATCCACTTCATGTGTGTGTGCATGTTAAGTTGCTTCAGTTGTATCCGACTCTTTGTGACCCCATGGACTATACCCCATCAGGCTCCTCTTTCCATGGCATTCTCCAGGCAAGAATACTGGAGTGGGTTGCCATTCCTTTCTCCAGGGAATCTTCCCAACCCAGCAACTGAACCCAGGTCTCCTGCATGGTCGACAGACTCTTCACTGCCTGAGCTACCAGGGAAGCCTGGAGTGGGTAGCCATTCCCTTCTCCAGGGGATCTTCCTGACCCAGGGATTGAACCTACTTCACTTGTGTCTCCTGTATTGGCAGGCGGGTTTTTTACCACTAGCATCACCTGGGAAGTCCAGTCCAATTCACACATCATAGTAAATAAGGTAGCTTTGACACCGAGTAAGGAGACATAGTGAAGGAAGGTGATGGTATGTAATGCCTACTTAATATGTAATGGGCATCTGAGGATAACATAGACACAGCACCTCCTAGCCTGCTTCCCGCCCCAATCTCAGCTCACGATGACTCAATTTTCCCAGTCATTTGGGCCAAGTTCATCTTGGCATCACCCTTCACATCTGTCTTTCTTGCATATCCAACATTCGACACTCCTTAATACCTGCACTTCTACCATTCCAGTCTATTTCTTGCTTGGTTATTCCATTAGCCTCCTAACAGAATTCTTCTTTTTTAAAATTTGTTCTTGCTCTTGTTACTTTCTGTACCACAGCCAAGTGCTCCAGTAACTTTTTGTTTAGGGTCTAAGGTAAAAGTCCTTGTAGTGTCCTAAGTGTTCAGCCCTAATGATCTGCCTGCTGCCACACCCTCTTTGTCCCTGTTGCCTTCTGTTCCCCTCCTTCCCCTTCGGCAGCCACACTAGTTTCCATAGTGTTCCCAGGACACAAAGCACTTACTAACTCTGGGGATTTTGCAAAGGCTGTCCTCTCTCCCTGGAATGACTTCTCCTTGCTATCTGGTTCACTTACTCATTTTGGCCTGTTCAAATGTCACTTTGTTCAAGGGACCTATCTGACCTTCTTATGTAAACTAATGCCCTGTGTAGATTTTTATGCCCTTTAACCAGCTTCTTTGTGCTTCATAGAACTTGTTGTTGCTGTTCATTTGCTAGGTCACATTTGACTCTTTGTGACCCCATGGACTGCAGCAGGCCAGGCTTCCCTGTCCTTCACTATCTCCTGGAGTTTGCCCAAATTCTTGTCCATTGAACTGGTGATGCCATCCACACATCTCATCCTCTGCTGCCTTCTTCTCCTTTTGCCTTCAATCTTTCCCAGCATCAAGGTCTTTTCCAATGAGTTGGTTATTCGCATCAGGTGGCCAAAGTACTGAAGCTTCAGCTTCAGCATCAGTCCTTCCAATGAGTATTCAGGGTTGAGTCCCTTTAGGATTAACTGCTTTTTTTTTTTTTTAATTGTCTGTCTTCCCATCTCTTTCCATCTCTATAAGTTTCATGAGAACAGCAGCCTTATTTTCCATATCCCCACAACCCTGGACATAGATGACCTTCAATAAATATTTGCTGAACAGTTTATTGGATGAACAAATGATGTAATGAGAAACGTAACCCACTAGCCCTAAAGCTTGGGGAAGGGGCCCAATTCCAGTAACATTCAGCTCACGTCGTCTCTCCTGCCATTTTGTGTCCTTCCTACTGTTTATTAATCAGACATCATTTTTTCGCACACAGCTGCAAGAGGTTGGCTACTCACGCCCCTCAGAGCTGCGTTTCCCTCAGTAGTTCTCTCCCTATTGATGATAGTCCTGAGTATAGTCCAGTGGGGTTAGTTCAGCTGGTGAGCCATGTGTGTCTAGTCATCTGGGGACTCTAAGCGCCTGATTATTTCAGGAGACCCTCCGTCTCACATCCTGGGCTCCAGCCAATGAGTTCTTCCCCTGTGACAGAACTGTGTGACCTAAAAGAAGCATGAGAGGGAGAAAATTTAGATCATCCAAAAGCAAACCACAGCATTTCCTCTTTTATGCCCTTCTTGACTATCACCTTTGGTACTTAGCATGCATGTAGAGTTTTAAGAAAGGTCTGAATTTACTAATTGACCATTACTAATGGATGCTCCATTTACCAAAAGTACCTTGAGGTTCCTCTTTGAGGTTCCTTTTAACCAGCAAGCTTCCCTCATACCTGTAGGCAAGAATTTAGGTCACAGAAATTCCATCTGCCTTTTATAAAAGAGACATTTGATGGAGATGTGATGAGCAGGGAGGCCTGACTTCTGAATCCAGGTTTGTCTTGCTTAGCCACATGCTCTTGGGCAAACTCCTTCACCTCTCTGTGCTTTCATGTCTTTGCTTGTAATCATTTAATTTATGGGGCTGTTGTGAGGACTCTTTGAGTTCTGCTTGTCTTGGTACCCAGCATACAACAAAACCTCAACATATAATAGTTACAGAGAGCATCTAATCTGTAAGCGGTTTTCAGTATCTTATTCCTGTATTTCTGCATGCATGTTCTATTATGCTAGGTTGATGGCTGTTGTCATATACATCAGTGACGGTTTGTAGCTTCAGTTTACAAGAAGCCCATGTTGACGTGCTTACCTACTATGAGTGGCTGTCAGGGGCTCCTCCGTGATCCTGGAACAGATTTTATTATATATTTTTAAAATATTTCATGGTTGTGGTGGTGGTTTAGTCATTAAGTCGTGTCCAGCTCTTGTGACCCCATGGACTGCAGCCTGTCAGGCTCCTCTGTCCATGGGATTCTCCAGGCAAGAACACTGAAGTGGGTTGCCATTTCCTTCTCCAGGGGATCTTCCTGACTCAGGAATCGAACCCAGGTCTCCTGCATGGCAGGCAGATTCTTTACTGACTGAGCTGTGAGTCTTATAATAGGATAAGAGAATTCAGAATTTGAGTCCTGTGGAAACTCAGAAAATTAAACATTCATGTTGATGTATGGCAAAACCAATACAGTATTGTAAAGTAAATTAAAGCAAAATTAAAATAAACATTTAGATAATTTTTTTTTATATGATAGAAAGCAAAACCTCGTGGAGCAGGCATTAATGAACTTGACTTAGGGCAGTGTTCTCAGTCATGCCTCTCCAAATGGCTTGGAACACATTTTGAATGACCATCCCTTGCAGTATTTTTCATGCCTGCAGATTCTGAGATTTGTTTTCTGTTTCTGTTTGCTGTCAGTGAATTATTTTAGCTTCTAAATTTGCAGATCCTAATTGCTTATACTTTTTTTTTTTTTAATAAAGCAAAAAAAGCCTGTGGATAAAGGGAGTGAAGGACAAGGGTACCAAATCCGGCTGTACCTGCTTAGCTGGCTGGATTTCCTTCCTTCCTATTTTGATGCGGCATTGTTTGATTTCCCTGTTTGCAAATGTGCTCATTGCTTCCCATCTTGCCAACCTCTTGATCATTTTCTTCCTTCAGGAGGAAAAAAAACCCAGCTACCACCAAAACTTCATTTGCCATACAGTTTAATTGAATTTATGGCAGCTGTCACAAAATAAAACAAAAACCTCACAAATACGAATAGGGCAACTACTAGGATTAAGTAACCTCTGAAGTTTTAAAAGAATTCTTCAAGGCATTTATTTGCAAATTGGACTCTATTTGCATATTTCATAAGCACAATGCAAATGTATTATTTATCAGGTGGTCTAGGCATGCCTGTTCAAATGAATGGTAGCAAATCCAACCTTCATATAAAAAATCCTTGTTATAAATTTATTCCCCCAACTTGCAGGACAAAAGGGCTTTTCAACCCTGACTTTCCTATTTTTTTTTTTCAAAATACTCCAGACTCCACACTAAGAATGACCTTTCTCAGGATTATAGGCCTGTGGATTTGAAAGAATGGCCTCCAGTATATAAAATTACAAGGTAATTTACAATGTCAAAATTGCCCATTCGCATTGAGTTGCATCTATCACAATACCCATTCCAAAAATGATCTTGCAAGGCTTTAGGCAGAAGTACAACCTGCTCACACTTAAGCAACTTCAGTTGTGAATGACTCAGGAGTTGGGTGTTTCATGCATTAATAACTTATCTAACCTTCATGGGCAGGCTTGAGAAGAAACTGATTTTGAGCTAGTGCTGGTTCCTGCTCGTCTCAGACCCCATGGGCCAGAGAAAACCACACTTCTCAGTTCCAGGCAAACTAATGAGTGAATAATCTGCACAGGAGAAAATAAGATTCAATAAGCAGGTCGTTGTTTGGCTTTTTGCCACTTGTGCTTTATGAAGTCACCATCCATTTTAAGTGAAGCAAGTAGGAGAGCTTTTTTTTTTAAAATATGATTGCTGTCTTTGGTGAAAAATAATTACAGGCAGAAAATGCTGAACATAGAGGAGTATTTGCTAAAGCATCTATCAGGGCTTCATTTTTTGCACGTTTCCCTGCACCCGCTGCCCCCCACCGCCCCGGATGCTGAAGGCATTTTCATCCTTGTAGAGATGCACAGTGTTCTCTGTATGAAGAGACTGAGACACTGGTTTAGTGACAGAGAGCTGGCCCTATATCCTGACTCCTTTCTGCTTGCCTGTCATATCATGTTTCTGAGCACTGGTTTTTATCCTGTGGCAACAGCTTCCACCCTAGGATTAAAGAGCTTCTTCTCCTGCTAGTCTAAATAAATTAAACACTTATTTCCTGACCTTTTAATAAGTGCCAAGAGATGTTTTAGGTTCTAAAGGTGAAAGGATAAATAAGACATAGGTCCTGCCCTTAAATAATTTAGAGTCTATAAACAGATGTAAATAAAGAATTATAATGTAATACTATTTGTACTTTGATACTTGACATTTTGGCTAAAGGTTGAATGCAGAGAGCCAGAAGATGGGTAAAATGTATTGTTCTGAAATGATATACCTCTTAAAATCTAAAAATGGCTGGTTTTTCTTGTGGAAGAATTAAAAATGATTGTATAATTATGCAAAGATAATATCCGCTTTTTCCATTTGTGTATGGGGGACTAGATTCAGCTGTAACTGAATAAAGAGTGGCTTCAACATATTAAGTTGGGCATTTTTTCTGCCCTGAAAAGCCAGAGGTAGGCCATTGCTATGTTGGTTCAGTGGCTTAAATATATCAGGGTCAAGGTCTCTGTGGTTCTTTTTCTTTGGAATACCAGGAGACTGTGATAGCTCCTGTCACCACATATTATTCCAGAAAGCACAAAGGGGAACAATGGGATATGGAGGAAAAGTGGCATCTGTATCACAAGACAAAAGATGCTCCAGATACTCCTAGGAGGAGCAGATATGAGTCACATGACCATTCCTAGCTGCAAGAGAGTCTATGATTCCAAGATTTTTGTTTAAACAAGACAGTGGGTAGTAATGAACAAAATCAAGAATCTGTTAGTAAGAAATAAAGAAAGGATGGATAATGCATTAGGCAGCCAGGAGTTTCTGACTGCCCAAAAGTACAAAGTAAGAGGACAATATGGAAGACAGAATAACCATCTGAGGACACAGAGTCTGCTGCAGGAGCTGGGGTTTGATATGAAAACAATAACCTTATTAGAAACCAGAACTATATCATAAAATTGTTTTGATTATGTATAAAATTTCAAAGTTAATTTCACATGAGCAAAGATTCTGATCATCTATGTGATATGACAAAAAAAGTATTCATTGTGTCTAGAAATGGTCTTCTATGGTGACTTATATTTCTACTCTCAGGAATTTTGTAAGAACTTTTCAAAGAATCTCTTATAGTGCTATTAGTTATAGATAATAAAATAGTAACTCAAGGTTTAGAATAATTGGTTTCTCTGGTTAACCCTACCTTTTGCAGGAAACATGGTCTGAGGGAGTGTTATGGATAAACACACTGAGGCCACAGGGATGATGGGATGCCATGGTGGGAAGCTAGGAACTTCTTAAGGCAAATGAATGTTTTCATTGGATGGAAACATAAACAGGCAAAAATAACTGAAGATACTTGAGGGCAAAGAGTTATGGAACATAAACATAGCTTAGTAGATTTCTACCTTCCTTTTTTCCTTCCTTTCTTCCAGGCCAGATGACCTAGCTGGTGAAAGCTACCACACATTTAAGGAAGATATAGTACCAACTACATACAAACTCTTCCAGAAAATTGAAGAGAGGTGAGCAATTCCCAACTTATTCTGTGAGGTTAGCAGTCTTTGATCCCAATTTCTCTCATGTATAATTGCAAAAACTATAAACAAAATTTTAGTGATCAAAATCTAACAATATACAGAGATATAGTGCATCATGACCAAATGCAAGCTTACTTTAACATTAAAAATTGGTGCAATTCACCACATAATAAAATATTAAAAGAAAAATATCACCACAATAGATGAAGAAAAAATATTTCACAAAATCTAACATCCCTGATAAAATCTCTCAGCAAAGTAGAAATAGAATGGAACTTCCTTAACCTGGTAAAAAGGTAAATCAATCTGTGAAAAATCTACAATTAATATTATAGTTAATGGTGAAAAACTTAAAGGATTCCCTTTTCAGTTTAGAAATAAGACAAGCATACCTAATTTCACTTCTTCTGTTAAAATTTTTATAGGAGGTTTTAGCCAATGGAGCAAGGCAAGAAAAATAAGACATATACATAACAAATAAGCACCAGAAAAGATACGTATTTAGGAAAGTGCACATTTAATACACAATAAGCTACTAGATTCCCAGTAGAATGGCTAAAATATCTGCCTATACAGTGGGCTGGTGTGGATGTGGGTTAACTGAAATTCTCAGATCTGTTGGTGATAACAATCACTTCAGAAAAAAAATCAGTTTAGATTGGCATTTCTTATTATTAAAAACAATTGCACATACCATAATACTCAACTATTCCATTCCTAGGTATTTACCCAAGAGAAATAAAAGCATATGCAAATACCTATACATGAATGTTTCTAACAGCTTTACTTGTAATAACAAAAAGTTGGAAACAGCTCAAATTCAGATAATGGGTCAGCAAACTGTCCTCTATCCATATAATGCAATGCTAGTCAGCAATACAAAGGTATGAACTCTTAACACAAAGATGTGGATTAATCTTAATTTCCTGAGTGAAGGAAATCAAAAGGAGAAAAGTATATATAATAGACTTTCATTTATATAAATTATAGAGGATACAAGTGAGTGAATAGTAACAGTGAACTGATCAGAGGTGCCTGAGATGGGAGGTTGAGGAAGGTAGGGGGTGGTGAGCAAGAGCTGGAAAGAATGATTATAAAGGAGCAGGAGAAATATTCTGAGGGTGTTGGCTGTATGTATTATATTGATTTGAGTGATGTTTGGAAGTGGTTCAGTTCAGTTCAGTTGCTCAGTCATGTCTGACTCTTTGCGACCCCATGAATCGCAGCATGCCAGGCCTCCCTGTCCATCACCAACTCCCAGAGTTCACTCGGACTCATGTCTATCAAATCGGTGATGCCATCCAGCCATCTCATCCTCAGTCTTCCCCTTCTCCTCCTGCCCCCAATCCCTCCCAGCATCAGAATCTTTTCGAATGAGTCAACTCTTCGCACGAGGTGGCCAAAGTATTGGAGTTTCAGCTTCAGCAGCAGTCCTTCCAATGAACACCCAGGACTGATCTCCTTTAGGATGGACTGGTTGGATCTCCTTGCAGTCCAAGGGACTCTCAAGAGTCTTCTCCAATCACCACAGTTCAAGAGCATCAATTCGTCGGCACTCAGCTTTCTTTATAGTCCAACTCTCACATCCATACATGACCACTGGAAAAACCATAGCCTTGACTAGACGGACCTTTGTTGGCAAAGTAATGTCTCTGCTTTTCAATATGATATCTAGGTTGAAAGTGGTAGCATATCTCAATACATGTCAAAACTTATCAAATTTTATACTCTACATATGTCCAGTTGAATACATGTCAAGTTTACCTCCAGAAGCTTTTTTTAAAGAATATAAAGGACTACAATAACCATCTGTTAAGACCTTATGATAAATAATAGAAAATCATTACAAAATAATCATTGTGTATAGGGAAAACTTTCAGAAAAATAATGCTTTGATATATGCTACTTTTTAATCCTATTCCCAAGTGACATGCTAGGATGCATTGGGGGAAGAATAGCTGTCTTCTCATTTTCTCAATATCTAACACACAAAAATTTACATCTGTCTTTTTAAAGTTCTTAGGCACCTCCATTTTCTTTGATTAGTAAACTGGAGTGAGATTACCAGTCAGGCACATTGCTATGTTATTACTTCTTTGAGAGTATAAAAACTTTTTCTTTTGTTCAGCAAATAAATCCTTAGGATGTAGGAACAAAAGAAAAATTAAAATGAGTGGCTCCACTGTCTCACCCACAGCCCCAGATTTTGTCCCCTTGTCCCTTCCTCACTCATACATCCAGTCATCTTGAGTTCTTCTGGATTCTTCTCTCTTAACAATCAGTCAATATAGCCACTATCTCTCACCCTCTTGTCCTTCCTCCCATCAGATGGTTTGAAAGTCAGTTTAGCCAATTAACAATTTGCTTGTTGATTAACCTCTTACAGTGAATAGTTGATGTTCAGTCTCTCAGTCATGTCCAACTCTCTGAGACCCCACGGACTGCAGCAAACCAGACTTCCCTATCTTCACCATCTCCCAGAGCTTGTTCAAACTCATGTCCATTGAGTTGGTGATGCCATCTAACCATCTTGTTCTTGGCTTTCCCCTTCTCCTCCTGCCTTCATCTTTCCCGGCATCAGGGTCTTTTCTAATGAGTTGGCTGTTTGCATCAGGTGGCCAAAGTATTGGAGCCTCAGCCTCAGCATCAGTCCCACCAATGAATATTCAGGATTGATTTCCTTTAGGATTGACTGGTTTGATCTCCTTGAAGTCCAAGGGACTCTCAAGTCTTTTCTAACACTACAGTTCAAAAGCATCAATTCTGCAGCACTCAGCTTTCTTTATGGTCCAACTCTCAGATCCATACATGAAAAATTTAAAACTATAGCTTTGACTATACAGATCTTTATCAGCAAAGTATTATCTCTGCTTTAAAATATACTGTCTAGGTTTGCCATAGGTTTTCTTACCAAGGAGCAAGCATCTTTTAATTTCACGGCTGCAGTCACCATCCAGAGTGATTTTGGAGCCTAAGAAAATAAAGTCTCTCACTATTTCCATTGTTTCCCCATCTGTTTGCCATGATGTGATGGGACCAGATGCCATGACCTTCATTTTTTGAATGTTAAGTTTTAAGCCAGCTTTATCACTCTTGTCTTTCACTTTCATCAAGAGGCTCTTTAGTTTCTTCTTTGCTTTCTGCTATAGGGTAGTGTCATCTGAATATCTGAGGTTATTGATATTTTTTCTGGCAATCTTGATTCCATCTTGTGCTTCATCCAGCCTGGCACTTCACTTGATGTATTCTGCATAAAAGTTAAATAAACAGGGTGACAATATACAGCTTTGGTGTACTCCTTTCCCAGTTTTGAACCAGTTCATTGTTTCATGTCTGGTTCTAACTGTTGCTTCTTGTCCTGCATACAGGTTTCTCAGGAGGCAGGTAAGATGGTTTGGTATTCCCATCTCTTTAAGAATTTTCCACATTTTGTCGTGACCCACATCAGTTCAGTTCAGTCACTCAGTCATTTCTGGCTCTTTGTGACCCCCATGGACTGCAGCAGGTCAGGCTTTCCTGTCCATCACCAACTCTCAGAGCTTGCTCAAACTCATGTCCATCAAGTTGGTGATGCCATCCAACAATCTCATCCTCTGTCATCCCCTTCTCCTCCTACCTTCAATCTTTCCCAGCATCAGGATCTTTTCTACAGAGTCAGTTCTTCCCATCAGGTGGCAAAAGCACTGGAGCTTCAATTTCAGCATCAGTCCTTTAGAAGTTCTTTGTTCATGTACTGATGAAGCATGGCTTGGAGAATGTTGAGCATTGCTTTGCTAGCATGTGAGATGAGTGCAGTTATTTATTTATTTTAAATGTTTATTTTTACTTTATTTTGCTTTACAATACTGTATTGGTTTTGCCATACATTGACATGAATCAGCCACGGGTGTACATGAGTTCCCAATCCTGAACCCTCCTCCCACCTCCCACCCCATATAATCTCTCTGGATCATCCCCATGCACCAGCCCCAAGCATCCTGTATCCTGTATTGAACATAGACTGGCGATTCATTTCTTACCTGATAGTATACATGTTTCAATGCCATTCTCCCAAATCATCCCACCCTCTCCTTCTCCCTCAGAGTCCAAAAGTCCACTCTACACATCTGTGTCTCTTTTGCTGTCTCACATAGAGGGTTATCATTACCATCTTTCTAAATTCCATATATATGTGTTAGTATACTGTATTGGTGTTTTTCTTTCTGGCTTACTTCACTCTGTATAATAGGTTCCAGTTTCATCCATCTCATTAGAACTGATTCAAATGTATTCTTTTTAATGGCTGAGTAATACTCCATTGTGTATATGTACCACAGCTTTCTTATCCATTCATCTGCTGATGGACATCTAGGTTGTTTCCATGTCCTGGCTATTATAAACAGTGCTGCGATGAACATTGGGGTACATGTGTCTCTTCCAATTCTGGTTTCCTCAGTGTGTATGCCCATACACACCAAGTGCAGTTATTTAGTAGTTTGAACATTCTTTGGCATTGCCCTTCTTTGGGATTGGAATGAAAACTGACCTTTTCCAGTCCTGTGGCCACTGCTGAGTTTTCCAAATTTGCTGGCATATTGAGTGCAGCACCTTCACAGCATTATCTTTTAGGATTTGAAATAGCTCAGCTGGAATTCCATCACCTCCACTAGTTTTGTTTGTAGTAATGCTTCCTAAGGCCCACTTGACTTCACACTCCCAAGATGTCTGGCTCTAGGTGAGTGATCACACCATCATAGTTATCTGTATCATTAAGATCTTTTTCATACAGTTCTTCTGTGTCTTCTTGCTACCTCTTCTTAATATCTTCTGCTTCTGTTAGGTCTCTACTATTTCTGTCCTTTATCGAGCCCGTCTTTTCATGAAATGCTCCCTTGGTATCTCTAATTTTCTTGAAGAGATCTCTAGTCTTTCGAAATCTATTTTCTTCCTATATTTCTCTGCATTGTTCACTTAGGAAGGCTTTCTCATCTCTCCTGGCTGTTCTTTGGTACTCTGCATTCAGATGGGTATATCTTTCCTTTTCTGTTTTGCTTTTACTTCTCTGCTTTTCTCAGCTATTTGTAAGACCTCCTCAGACAACCATTTTGCCTTTTTGAATTTCTTTTTCTTGAGGATGATTTTGATCACTGCTTTCTGTACAGTGTTACAAACCTCCATCCATAATTCTTCAGACACTGTGTCAGATCTAACCCCCAGAATTTATTTGTCACTTGCACTGTATAATCATAAGGGATTTGATTTAGGTCATACCTCAATGAACTATTGATTTTCTCTACTTTCTTCAATTTAAGTCTGAATTTGGCATAAGGAGTTCATGATCTAAGCCACAGTCAGCTCCCAGTCTTGTTTTTGCTGACCCTATAGAGCCTCTCCATCTTCAGCTTCAGAGAATGTAATCAATCTGATTTCAGTATTGACCATCAGGTGGTGTCCATGTGTAGAGTCTTCTCTTGTGTTGTTGGAAGAGGGTGTTTGCTATGACCAGTGTGTTCACTTGGCAAAACTCTGTTAGTCTTTGCCCTGCTTCATTCTGTACTCCAAGGTCAAATTTGCCTGTTACTCCAGCTATCTCTTGTCTTCCTTCTTTTGCATGCCAGTCCCCTATGATAAAAAGGACATCTTCTTTTGGTGTTAGTTCTAGAAGGTCTTGTAAGTCTTCATAGAACTGTTCAACTTCAGCTTCTTTGGCATTAGTGATTGGGGCATAGACTTGGATTACTGTGATATTGAATGGTTTGCCTTAGAAACAAGCAGAGATCATTCTGTCATTTTTGAGGTTGCACCCAAGAACTGTATTTCAGACTCTTGTTGACTATGAGGGTTACTCCATTTCTTCTAATGGATTTTTGCCCATGACAGTAGATATAATGCTTATTTGAATTAAATTCACCATTGGTGGTGTTGTGGCTCAGATGGTAAAGCGTCTGTCTACAATGTGAGAGACACGGGTTCGAGCCTTGGGTTGGGAAGATCCCCTGGAGAAGGAAATGGCAATCCACTTCAGTACTATTGCCTGGAAAATCCCATGGACAGAGGACCCTGGTAGGCTACAGTCTATGTGGTCCCAAAGAGTCGGACATGACTGAGCAACTTCACTTTCACTTTCACCCATTCTGGTCCATTTTAGTTCAGTGATTCCTAAAATGTCGATGTTCACTCTTGCCATCTCCTATTTGACCACTTCCAATTTACCCTGATTCATGGATCTAACATTCCAGGTTCCTATGCAATATTGTTCTTTACAGCATCTGACTTTACTTTCACCACCAGACACATCCACAACTGGGTGTTGTTTCCACTTTGGCTCAGCCTCTTCATTCCTTCTGGAGCTATTTCTCTGCTCTTCTCCAATAGCATATTGGGCACCTATTGACCTGGGGAGTTCATCTTTCAGTGGCATATCTTTTTGCCTTTGCAGTGAATTGAACCCAACAAAATCAATCCAATAATGATTTCAGTGTAATATCAGTGTAATGGTTACTTCAATTCGATGCAAAGGAAAAGTTTGACTTAAAAAATCTAACATATTGAGACTTCCCTTGTGGTCCTGTGGCTGAGAATCTGCACTCCCAATGTAGGGGGCCTTGTTTGATCCCTGTTCCTGGAATTAAGGGCTTCCCAGGTGGTGTAGTGGTAAAGAATCCTCCTGCTAATGCAGGAGACTTGGGTTTGGTCCCTGAGTCAAGAAGAGCCCCTGGAGGAGGAAACAACAATCCAATCCAGTATTCTTGCCTGAAAAAACCCTATAGACGGAGGAGCCTGGAGGGCTGCAGTCCATGGGGTTGCAAAGAGTCAGTCATGACTGAGCAGGCACACATGCATGCAGGGAATTAGATCCCACATGCTGCAATTATGACTCAGTGCAGCCAAATAAATATAAATAAGTAAAATTTTTTAATTAAAAAATAAAAATATGATAATATTTGTTAATACCTTTGCTGTTTTTGTTCATATGTTCCTGTTCTTCATGAGCTCACTGGTAAGCTGGGTATGTAGAAATGACCTATTTTTCCTAAACACAGTGGCAATTGCTAAAATGGAGCAATATGTAAGATGTTAAGGTACCAAGTTTTAAATAAAAATAAAAGCCTGCCTTCTATTAGTCTAAGTCTAGAGTCCTCTTTTTAAAATTATAGTATAAATATAAAATTATAGTATAATACACTTTTTTAAAATTTAAAATATAGATGATTTACAATGTTATGTTAATTTCTGCTGTACAGCAAATGACTCAGTAATACACAAATATACATTCCTTTTTATTTTTAACTCTCTCTGATGTGGCAGTCTCTCCTCTTGGAGATCCAGCATCCTAGATAGAAAAGTTTTTATACTAAGTTGTGGCTGTTGTGTTAGCAAGACATACATTCACAGTGAGAGCCTTTTTTAAGTCATCTTGGTCTCCTCATGACAACACAGAATCGCACAATTGTAGGCTGTCTCTATGTAGTTGAATATACATCTACAGCTGTCTCATAGCCAACTGCAAAATAGATTCTTCTCAAAGAAAATTTTTCTGGGCAAGAATCAAGTCCTTCTCTTGCCTCTGTCTCTGTCTCTTTCTACAGAAAGAAGCATGCTGCTGATGCCAAGCCCCTGAAAGTAACTCTTTACAGCAGTCTCCCAATCAACAAGGAGCTTTATTGGCTGCATATCACACCCTCTGTTCATTGTATTCCCGCAGCCAAGTTGGCACAGAAGAGGCAGCACAAAGGCTGACCCCCAACTCCGAAAGGGCCCCGCCAGGGCAGCGCAAGAAGAGAGCCAGTGCTGGGCATAGGAACACTGGCATCTAGCTCCAACTCTGCTGTGAACTCACTGTGTGTCCCCTCTGGGCCCCAGGTTCCTCTGATTTTAATGAGGCAATTGGACCACATGCTCTCTAAAGGCTGATCAAATTCAGAAATCAGCTCTTGCATGAACCTAGAAAGAAGACAGGTGCATGCCTCTGTGGGCTCTCCTCCTGGCCTTCCAGTAAGTGACACTCAGACCTTCCTGAGCCATATTTGTGAGAAGAGAGGAATAAGCATCTTCTGGGATGTGTAGCTATGTGATCTGGTAGAGAATGGCTTATTGACCACATTACCATAGCAACTGGAGTGCCATTTGGTACCAAGGTTCAGGAAAAGGCTCAAGGTGGATAGTTTAAGAGAAACACAATTTCCTTTCTCACCTATGTCAACTTCTTTCTCCCAGCCCATCCACTTTAGAAATTAATATACTTCCCTAAAGAACCTAACAGAAGCAGTAGATATTAAGAAGAGGTGGCAAGAATACATGGAAGAACTGTACAAAAAAGATCTTCAGGACCCAGATAATCATGATTATGTGATCACTAATCTAGAGCCAGACATCTTGGAATGTGAAGTCAAGTGGGCCTTGGAAAGCATCACTACGAACAAAGCTAGTGGAGGTGATGGAATTCCAATTGAGCTATTTCAAATCCTGAAAGATGATGCTGTGAAAGTGCTGCACTCAATATGCCAGCAAATTTGGAAAACTCAGCAGTGGCCACAGGACTGGAAAAGGTCAGTTTTCATTCCAATTCCAAAGAAAGGCAATGCCGAAGAATGCTCAGACTACCACACAATTGCACTCATCTCACATGCTAGTAAAGTAATGCTCAAAATTCTCCAAGCCAGACTTCAGCAATACGTGAACCGTGAACTCCCTGATGTGCAGCTGGTTTTAGAAAAGGCAGAGGAACCAGAGATCAAATTGCCAACATCTGCTGGATCATGGAAAAAGCAAGAGAGTTCCAGAAAAACATCTATTTCTGCTTTATTGACTATGCCAAAGCCTTTGACTGTGTGGATCACAATAAACTGTGGGAAATTCTGAGAGAGATGGGAATACCAGACCACCTGACCTGCCTCTTGAGAAATCTGTATGCAGGTCAGGAAGCAACATTTAGAACTGGACATGGAACAACAGATTGGTTCCAAATAAGAAAAGGAGTACGTCAAGGCTGTATATTGTCACCCTGCTTATTTAACTTCTATGCAGAGTACATCATGAGAAATGCTGGGCTGGATGAGGCACAAGCTGAAATCAAATGGCCGGGAGAAATATCAATCACCTCAGATATGCAGATGACACCACCCTTATGGCAGAAAGTAAAGAGGAGCTGAAAAGCCTCTTGATGAAAGTGAAAGAGGAGAGTGAAAAAGTTGGCTTAAAGCTCAACATTCAGAAAATGAAGATCATGGCATCTGGTCCCATCACTTCATGGGAAATAGATGGGGAAACAGTTAAAACAGTGTCAGACTTTATTTTTTGGGGGGCTCCAAAATCACTGCAGATGGTGATTGCAGCCATGAAATTAAAAGACGCTTACTCCTTGGAAGAAAAGCTATGAGCAACCTAGATAGCATATTCAAAAGCAGAGACATTATTTGCTGACTAAGGTCTGTCTAGTCAAGGCTATGGTTTTTCCTGTGGTCATGTATGGATGTTAGAGTTGGACTGTGAAGAAGGCAGAGCGCCGAAGAATTGATGCTTTTGAACTGTTGTGTTGGAGAAGACTCTTGAGAGTCCCTTGGACTACAAGGAGATCCAACCAATCCATTCTGAAGATCAACCCTGGGATTTCTTTGGAAGGAATGATGCTAAAGCTGAAGCTCCAGTACTTTGGCCACCTCATGCGAAGAGTTGACTCATTGGAAAAGACTCTGATGCTGGGAGGGATTGGGGGCAGGAGGAGAAGGGGACAACCGAGGATGAGATGGCTGGATGGCATCACGGACTCGATAGACGTGAGTCTGAGTGAACTCCAGGAGATGGTGATGGACAGGGAGGCCTGGCGTGCTGCGATTCATGGGATCGCAAGGAGTCAGACATGACTGAGCGACTGAACTGAACTGAACTGAAAGAACATTCACTAAACCAGACAGGTATCTTACTAAATCATCACCATAAGAGGGAGCCTGGTGGTAAAAGAAAAATCTGGTATCAGAAATGAAGCTGTCGCTTATAGAGTACTAGGTCTACAACAGTACCCTTGCTGTATTGAGTCCTCTCCCCTGTTGGGGTCTTGCTTCCTAATCTGCCAAGTGGAAAGAATCAGTCTAGGTATTATCTAAGGTGTCATTCGGTTCAGATCTTCTAGCCTGAGGTTTGCAAATTGGTGACCTAGAGATCATACTCAATGTGCAGATGTGATGTGTTTGCCCTGTGTTAGCTCAGACACACAGTGTTCAAATTTGAATTGATTGACTACATTTAAAAATTTTGAGTTTATGCATAATAATCCAGATTTCCCGCTTCTTGTGAAAATTAAAATCCAGGCAATCTAGTAACACTGGACTGAAATCTTTCATGGCAGCGATTAGCTGGTACTGAGTAGCTGCTGCCCCCTTTGTACAGTTCCCACCGTCCCTGCCATTTCTGAGGTGATCACTGACTCAGGTCACATATCAACTCTTCTGAACATCTGACAGCTAGCCAGCCTTTCCCATCCTAATTGATCAAGGCATTTGTGTTTTTAGCTGCTGTCTAGCTCTTTTAGGATAGAGAGGTCATGATCCAAACTCTCTTTTCATCACTAATGCCATCACTAGGCAATGATTTTAGTGGAAGACAGAAACTGAGTCTGAAGACGTCCTTGGATGAGAAAACTGGCAGTAACATTGGCTGCTTTGACCTCTCATACTAATCAACAGAGCTCATGAGCCTAGGCAATCATATCTGTGGGTGATGGTTGGAAATGTCACTGACATCCCTTGCTCTGTAATTCTCAGCAATTTAGGAATTTTCTATGAGTTGGTCTTTTCACTTGTGAAACAAGTTGATTGACAATAAGCAAGCTTCTATCTAAAGCTAAAATTTCATGAAGGAAAATGAATACTCATACAAAGGCCCGTATTTTTTTTAATTGTTGAAGTATAGATTTATAATATGTAAATCAACATATACAGTCTGCTGTATAGCAAACTGATTCAGTTACATATATATGCATATATGTGTACATTCTTTTTCTTATTTTTCCCATTATGGTTTAACAGATTATTAAATGTAGTTCTCAGTGCTACCCAGTAGAACCTTGTTGTTTATCCATCCTATATATGGTGGTCTGTTTCTGTTAATCCCAAGCTCCCGATCCATCCCTCCCCCTACCGCCTCCCCCTTGGCAACTACGAGTCTGTTCTCTGAATAGATAGGTTCATTTGTGTCATATTTTAGGTTATACATAGAAGTGACATCATTTAATAGTCTTTCTGTTCTGACTTACTTCACTTAGAATGGTAATCTCTAGGTTCATCCATGTTGCTCAAATGGAAAGGCCCATATTTAAATCTGCCTCTGTATGTGTGTGTTTCAGAGTTATACATGTCTGCTTATTTTAAAGCGCTTTTTTGGTGAGATAACAGATGCAGAGTCTACACTTAGAGTCCAAGTTAGGAGTTAGACTCAACTGCTATAGGACTTGCACCAGGACAAACATCAGGAAGAGCTTTATCTGTAACTCGTGTTCCCTAAGAGATAGAAGCAGTCCAGACCCAACAGCAGAACTGGCAGTTTAGACAGGACTAGCATGACTCACAAAAGAAGAGTAGAAACTTATCAAAGAAAGCCTAACATTGAAATCCAAGGCCAGAGCTAGAAATACAAGCTAGAAATCCACATTGCAGGTGGATTCTTCACCAGCTGAGCTACCAGGGAAGCCCCAGAAATATAAAAAAGTATCAGCAATAGGCCTGTGGGTTGTGGCCTCTCTATACCCTAATAAATGCTGTGAAATGCCTTTTGTATTTTCTCCCAGAAGCTAATTTTATAGAGAAATTATAGCCCTGCGTAGTCTTAGAGGAGAGACAGGTATTTTCATTACTGACATCTGGAACTGTATTCTAGCTCAGCTTTCCAAATGAGACTTTAGTTCAAGCTGTGTGGTCTGTCTGGGCCTAAGGACTCTATTAGATGGGCAGACTGACCTGGACACACTGGGAATATTGGAATTTCATGGGTAGGATGACTTTGGCAAAGAGGGAATACTGGAATTCAGACAGCCAGAGTGGAAATCCCAGCTCAGCCACGTCCTAGGTATGGTCTCAGATGAGTTCTGAAAACTTCCTGGGTCTCAGGTTCTTCACCTGTAAAGTGGGGTTCTAGTAGTATCCTCCTTGTAGTAAGAGGAGATGTGAGAATGGGCTAATGCATTTAAAGTATTTAGCGCAGTGTGTACTTCATAGCTACTAACTGAAATTTGCTCAGCTTAAGTTCTTCTTCTTTTTATTAACTAGTGAACATTTTAGGTCCTTCACCAATTATAATATTCCTTATTAAATTGCTTGATTGTGCTAAGTGCCTTCAAAATGGACAACTCTAAGAGATGGGTACTGTATTATTACTGTCATTTTTAAAATGGAAAACACAGACTCATCATGTCTGGGGACTTGTGTCAGGTCAGAGCCAAACTACAAACCCCAGCTGACTGCAGAGTGTATCCTCTGCGTGATGACCCTGTGCAGCTTCCATCCAGGGTGCCATCAGCAACAGTGAGAAAAGCAGATGGGCAACAACTCCACTCTCAAGTGATAATGTGAGCGAGGGTTTCCATGTAGGAGTCCAGGAAAAGTCTGTCATGGGTGATGAGGGTGGCTGCTTAGCTCTCTGTGTGTTTTCAAAAGGTCAATTTGGTTTCAATGTTTGATTTTTTTTTTCTGCTAATGTAATCCTTCTTAAATGGATAGACTCTGCCAAAATTTGATGATGCAATATTCCCCTTAATTGTAAAACATAGTGGAATTGAAAGGAACATCCATGCTGTTGATAAGTATTCTGCCACTGCTGCCATCCAAAAATGTTCTGAAAAGGGCCATTTTGACTTGAATGTGTGTGTGTGTGTGTGTGTGTGTGTGTGTATAAATATATATATAAGTATATGCATTAGTATTGGATACATATATTTTGGGGAATTGGAAGTCATAGTAAGTCAGAAAATCTAACCCTACCAAAGGTCCAGTTCGAATTTGAAATAGAAATCCACACCGGCCAAAACAGGCACCACATTCGCCAGAACTGAATGCCCAGCCCTGTGTCAGCCACCCCCCCGCCGCATCACCAGCCCTGTCTCACTCGCCTCTACTCTTCAGTCAGCTTCGACTTTGGCAAGCAGTCAAGAAGGGAACAAGAGAGGTGGGAGTTGTCTGAGTATCTGACCCCTTACTGGCCATTCAGCCATGCACGCTGTGAGACCAGTTTAAAAAAAAAAAAGCAAAACGTCGCCTTTCTTTTCCTCTCTCCCCTCTGACAAACTGCCTCTTTCTCCCTCCACCATCGGCTGGGAAACAATGGCCAGCCTTAGCATTCCCATGAAAAGGGGCAGTCACCCAGGGTGTGGCCGCAGGCCGGCTGTAACTGCTCCAGGACACTGCCAGGGGCCGAGAAGGGACAGCTCGGGTTGCTCCAGCTCAGACTGGTCCTGGCACAGTCAGATGGAGGGGCCAGAGCTGTGATTTGCTGCAGGACGCCATACTTGCAGACCGGGCATCCTTCTAGGAACCACGAGGTTCTCCTCTCCCCAAGATGATACCTGGTGTGCAAGTCGTCTTCTAGAAGTGCATAGATTACACTCTGTGTTTCTTTCCTTGTTGGTCTCTTCAGGACAATTGGGGGCCCTCACCTAACCCCAAGTGTCTCCTTGTGTTGCTTTCAGGACTTGGGGCACTCACCCAGGACACACTATGGTGCTTCAGCCAGCTGAAAGGCACTGTGGAGATTGGAGCCACAGAAGGTAGGAGAAAGCTCCTGCTCCCCCTTTTCCTTGCCTCCTTGTGGTTTGAGTTGGTTCCAGATCTGAAATGTTCATCTCTGTGTCCATGAATGTAAGTCCCCACACATCCCAGAATAGCATTCTGAGCTAGAAATGGATTTAATCATCTCTTTCTACCCCACCTCCTTTTTTTTCTGTTGAAGCTTATTTTATTCCCACTAATGAGGCAGCGCTGAAAGAAACTTTCAGTGGAATTGGTTGGCAGAGAGAGGCTAAACCAGGCAAGTCTTGTTTCAGAATGAGCTGTTAGTTCTATAGGATTCTCAAAGCAAACATTTCAGGGTGGTCAGACGTTCATCTCATCCTTTCATTCCATGTTGAAGATGACTTGCCACTGTACCTAAAACACATGGGAAGAAAGAGGAATTCAAATCTGACTTGAATACAAACGGTGGGTACATTGATTCCCCATCTCAGTGTGTAGTTTCCTTTCTGGCTCTCAGGAGATGATCCTATTCCAGGTTCTTTACCTGGGATATTGCATTCCTTTTCCTCCTCCTGAAGAACTTGCATTTAATTCTCTTCACTTTCCTCCCTTATAAGCCTGAGCTTGGAGACCTTTAAGACTTTCCCATAAGATGTCTGTGTTTCAAAACAGCTTAAAGTGAAAGTGAAAGTGCAGTCACTCAGTCGTGTCTGACTCTTTGCAACCCCATGGACTGTAGCCTACCAGGCTTCTCAGTCCATGGGATTTTCCAGGCAACAGTACTGGAGTGGGTTGCCATTTCCTTCTCCAGGGGATCTTCCCCACCCAGGGATAGAACCCCGGTCTCCCACATTGTAGGCAGTCGCTTTACGCTCTGAGCCACCGGGGAAGCCCTAACAGCTTAGTGATAGGCAATTGGAAGGAACTAGAATGGCACTTCTGGGTGTTTTAAATCAAGGTTTACCTGTCATGGCAGAATGTAGTAAGGGTTTCCTGAAGCAGACTATGGAGAAGAAAATGGCAACCCACTCCAGTGTTCTTGCCTGGAGAATCCCAGGGACGGGGGAGCCTGGTGGGCTGCCGTCTATGGAGTCGCATAGAGTCGGACACGACTGAAGCGACTCAGCAGCAGCAGCAGCAGCAGCAGCAGCAGAAGCAGACTATACTGCATGGATGGGAAGTATAGATGCCAGGTGTGGTATAAGACAGATCTGAAACTAGTTATCAGTGAGTGAGGATGTGAATAGTTTGACAGAGTTGAACCAGAATATGGAAACTAACATGCATAAACACATGGAAACTTTGGGGTCATTCTATAGCATTTTAATTCTGAGTAAAAAATTGGTTAAGTAAAAATGCTTTTGAGTAATTTGGAGGAGGTGTTTTATCAGCAATCTTGCTTTAATTCATTTCTAGAAGCACAGCATAATTAACGGTGGATATCTTAAAACCAAGCAATTTATGAGTAAAGAGTGAGAGAAAGCACTCTAAGATAAATTAATGACTAAATCTATAGAATTATAGTTTTCTATAGCATTTGCTGTTTTTTCAATGTACAATTAAATGAAGCTTTACAAACAATTCTTACAAAGCCCCTATGACATATACAGAGCAGATTTTAGTAGGCTGATTTATGTTCATCTAATCAAAAATATTTGAGTCTTCTATATAGCAGCATTGACCTAAGCGCTAGGAAAAAAGGGAAGGGAAAAAATGCCTTACTCCCTAACCTTATGAATCTTAAGAATACTGAAGCTCAAGTTAATCAGTTGTTTTAATTCTTGGTTGTGATTCCAAATCACTTGTGCTTTTTAAATAAGAGAAACTTCCAGGTCTTGGAGATATTGACTTAGGGGTTAGATGACCAGGGTGACACAATGTATTTTAATGAGCTCATCAGATAATTCTGATGATGTGGACTGGCTTTCGGGATCACCAGGCTAGATGACTTGTTCCAGATTATCCATTACTCTCAGACTCTGGACTTAAATCTTGTCTGTGTGACTGTCTCCCCACCTATTATGAGGACTACGAGTGTCTACTCAAGGTACAATCAGTGGAGGACTTACTATGTAGTGTTACTCTAATAAGTGGATAAAACATTTTTCTTTTTTTTTTGAAAACCAAGGTTGTAGAATTCCAAAGTGTTTTTCAACCTTGGAACCTTAAGTAGGATGCCCTCAAGTGGACTGATTTTAGTCCTTAGAGAGTCAGTGTGTGTGTTGCTGCTTATTTAAATACAGTTCAGTTGGAGCCTCAAGAGTGCCAAGGTCCTCTCTACCCTTCCAGATGCCGCCTTCTTCCTAAAACCAGGAGAGGTGAACACCTGAGCAGGGGATCTCAGGTGATGTAATTTAGTCCACCAGTGCCTGCTCTGTTGAAGAGCTCGGTGTCCTTGAAGAAACAAACTTGTGGAAGGGCATGTTTTCTTATTATATACTAAAAACTTCTTATACTAATTTGTACCGACATCTCCTTGATTGTGACTTACGCCGAGTAATTATGAAGATTTTTTTTTTCTTCTGAGTATTGCACGAAGGCTACCAAGTTGGAACAGGCAAGTCCTGGATGTGAAAGCTTTAATTTATCTACCTCATTCATGTGTTGTTTTTGTAGCTATAGTCTCTATTTTCCTATTGGATGACCGCTGAAGTATTCCTAGACCCTATCGTAAACCTAAGAGTTGATGTGTTGGTGGGAGCAGCTGGAAGTTCAAGATGTTGTGATTCTTTTTTTCCTTCTTCTTAATCCCCCTTCTGTATATGTGCTATTAAGAAGACGATGAAGCGTTCCTCTTGAAGATTTAACAAGCAAGGAGAAAGATCCACATTTCTGGGTGAGAAGTCTTTGCCCCTCTGTCTGGAAGAGTAGATTGTGGCTTTTCTCAAGTCTGTTTCTTGGTAATTGCACCTGACTTTAGGACTCCCCACCATAAATTTTTTTGTTTTGTTTTGCCAAGTTGTGCCTTTCCTTCTGAAATTGTAAGTGAACACAATGATAGTACCTGTTTACACTGTGAAGCGGATATTGTTCAGAAGATAGACCAGAGGCTTTCTCACTTGTTAAGCTTAATAACGCCTTGTGAATGTATGATCTGCGGAGAAACCCCTGTAGTTTTTACCTGCTGATGCTGTCTGTCTGTTGGAGAACAAATTTTGAATGGTTCTTTTTTTTTAAAAAAAAAAAAAGAATGTAGGTATAGCATTTGCACAGTGCTTTACACTTTGTGAGTACTCAATATTTGTAAGCAATTATTACAAATATTATAATTAGATCTTCATTCTAATTTTAACCCTCACCAAAACCTTGTAGGTGGTAGATGTTTTTATTCCCACTTAACTTATAAAGATATTACAGCTAAACAAATAAATAATGAACAAGATCTTTGCCAAAGGCTCCCTAGCTAATCAACGGGTGAGCTGGGTTTCAGCGCCTTCTACAGGACCCCAACCCCTGCTCTTTAAACACTGTTGTGAACATAGAGACTGGCACATAGTAGGTTGGAATAAGGCACAGGAATTGGCATTTTTCACATATGCCCTTATAATCATCATGGCAGGTGAACAGAAGATGGGTTTAAATATCTGCTGCTCATAAGTGAGTACTGTAACTCACTTGAACTAACCGTTAATTGAGTCATAGAGTCAGAGTCAGAATGACGATCACTCTTAACTTTGATCTTAAAAAAAAATCACTCTAAAGTGGTGGAAAAATGGAGAATCGCTCTTTAAGAGGAGAACCAGATTGGACCCTAACATGTCCAACTAATACTACCTCAGTGGCAGTTGAATATTTGTTAAGTGAATTAATGAGTGACCTTCAATTAATAAAAATTAAGGTTCTTAAAAATTAGGGTTTTTACAGTTGGACTGCAATATCCAAGTTGGTTTTCTGCAATGTTCAAAGTCAATAAAAATTATTCAGCTTTTTTCTTTTTGCTTAATGAATTTCCTTTTTTAAAAATTGAGGTATCATTGACTTAGAATATTGTGTTAGTTTAAGGTGTACTTAAATTAATCACAGAAAGTGAGTCAGTGTTATACACTTTTCTTCAGATTATATTTCCATTATAAGTTGTTACAAGATATTGAATATAATAGGTTGTTATGAGATATTGAATATAATGTACTGTACAGTAAATCCTTGTTGTTTATCTATTTTATGAATGCTAGTTTGTATCTATTTTGTACATAGATTCATTTGAATTATTTTTAGATTCCACATATAAATAATATCATATAATATTTCCCTCCCACTTTACTTATTTCTATGAATGACTTTTCTGTTCTATTTTTACTGCTTTCTAGCAGGTAACCTTGGCCAAGTCACTTAATGTCCCTGTGCTTAAGTTCCCTTGTCTGCAAAATGAAGATAATAATATAGGTATCAATTATGATGGTGTGAGGGCTAGGTGATTATTGTTGTTATAAGATGCTCAGATCACATTACCTACTATTGCTGCTGCTAAGTCACTTCAGTCATGTCCGACTCTGTGCGACCCCATAGACGGCAGCCCATCAGGCTCCCCCGGCCCTGGGATTCTCCAGGCAAGAACACTGGAGTGGGTTGCCATTTCCTTCTCCAAGGCATGAAAGTGAAGAGTGAAAGTGAAGTCACTCAGTCGTGTCCGACTCTTAGTGACTCCATGGACTGCAGCCCACCAGGCTCCTCCATCCATGGGATTTTCCAGGCGAGAGTACTGGAGTGGGGTGCCATTGCCTTCTCTTTACCTGCTATTACTGTATTATAAAGGAAGGGCTGAGACTAGGTGAAGTGACAAAAATACAGATAAATATTTTAATTCAATATTTTTTAAAAAGCAAAATTACTGAGAAGAATCCATGATGAACAAAATATCAAAATGTTTAATAAAGAAAGGATCAGTATTACTAATTTATTTTTCCAAGATCAATATGGCTCAGTTTGGCACTGTTGCTGCTGATTTAATTAAATGTATATCATGAGTATGAACTAGTAGGATAGATTTTTTTCACATTCCAAATTATTTAGTAGGATATTAGATGATTGATACTTTGGCCACCTGATGTGAAGAACCAACTCATTGGAAGAGACCCTGATGCTGGGAAAGATTGAAGGTGGGAGGAGAAGGGGACGACAGAGGATGAGATGGTTGGATGGCATCACCAACTCGATGGACAGAAGTTTGAGTAGGCTCTGGGAGTTGGTGATGGACAGGGAAACCTGGCGTGCTGCAGTCTATGGGGTCACAAAGAGTTGGACGTGACTGAGTGACTGAACTGAACTACAAATCCAACAATGAATTTAGTGAGAACTCATTAGACCTAAAGCACTACCCCAGAAACTAAAAGTGTTATAAAGATAAATATAGTCCAAGCTTTCAATGACTGCACCATTTAAGGGGAAACAGGCATTGGTACAGGAGAATAAGGCATTACATCAACAAATATGATTCACTCAGTCGTGTCTGGACTCTTTGCGACCCCGTGGACTGTAGCCTACTAGGTTCTTCCATTCATGGGATTTTCCAGGCAGGAATACTGGAGTGGGTTGCCATTTCCTTCTCCAGGAGATCTTCCCGACCCAGGGATTGGACCCAGGTCTCCTGCATTGTAGGCAGACGCTTTACCATCTGAGCCACCAGGGAAGTCACCATGATAAGGGCAAGGTGAGCTAAAGACAAAGTACTTTGACTAAAGACTAAAGTGCTTTGAATACAAGAGACTGAAATCTCTTATATTTGAGGTTACTATTGAAATAGTTCTTATCAGAATTCTGATGAGAGGCAATGTGGCTTTATTAGCGAGGAAAAGTTGTAGATGATGAGAAAAGAAGAGACTCAGTATATATTCTGGGGGTAAGAAAGTGGGCTTTAAGGGAGAGATAATGTAGGGAATTAAGAGAGCTCCCGGGTTTTGGCCTTGAGCAATTGGATGGTTTGTGGCACAAGTTATTGAGACTGTGAGAAATGTGGAAATGAAGCATGTTTGGGGGTTCCCACCGCTCTCTAATGTTCATCATCTGTGAAATAAACTAGCAACAGGGAGATCAACAGAAGAAAACATACACAGATGCATGAACTTTGACTATGTGCATGAAGGCAACCCAGGTGAAAAAGTGAATACTAAACAGCCAGTGAGATTTGAGGTTACCTACCACCTTATTGCCTCATACTGTTCATGGGGTTCTTGTTGCAAGAATACAGGAGTGGTTTGCCATTCCCTCCTCCAGTGGACCACGTTTTGTCAAAACTCTCCACTATGACCAGTCATGGGTAGCCCTGCACGGCGTGGCTTATAGCTTCATTGAGTTATGCAAGCCCCTTCGCCATATCAGATCCATGAAGGATCATGGTTTATATACCATCTTAATAGTGAAGAACAGAGGAGCCTGGCATACTGCAGTCCATGGGGTTGCAAAGAGTCAGACACAACTTAGCGACAATAACAAATACCATCTTGACAGGGGAAGGGGAAATGATGTAGGCCTCTTAGAGGAGAATGAATAATTTTTAGGAAAGATGATTTCTTAGAAGAAAAGATGGAAGAGATGAGAGTTTGTGACAAAGTTTCTGTACAGTGGTGTCCCCTAATCTTCTCTCCTGTAGTTAGTCCATCTGTGATAAGTCAATCTTCCCTGGTTGACAAGATTCCCAGGGAGGGGACTTATAACATGACCATGAGTTCCTTTTGGAGAATCTGTCTTCAGGTAGATAAAGAGAATTCAGAGAACACCTCTTCCTACATGTGCTGTTTTTCAAATGACTTCAGCTCAAAATAATCAGTAATCAAAATATCAAAGTAGCATGCTTTTAGGTTGCATGTCCGAAATTCCTTTCTGGAGAGATATCAAGAGCTTCCCTTTGAGCATAAGTGTGAAATGGTTGTAAGACACTCAGGGGTAGATACTAAGAAGGAAATTGTATGTGAATGTGGCTCTTTGGAGAGAGAATGGAAGATGGAGCTGGGAGGCAGGGTGGCATCAGCAACTAGATGGTATTTGGAACCATTGAGCTGGAGCAGACCAGCTCCATACACATCATTTGACATGCAGTCACCCAACAACTTGTCTGTGGCCTGAAGCTTTCCCTCTTGCTGGTGGTTGCTGTCTACATGTTGTTCACTTACTTTAGTTTTTGGAAGATTCAGAGTTTCTGATTCCCCATGTGCAATTCTTGTGTTTGACTTGCCTAGGATGCACATTTCGTATGTTAATACCTCATTTCATCTCATGCAGTTTTATACTACATCATCCTAGGAACACTTTACATGCTGGAAATTGGCTACACTGGACATGAGACAATTTCTTGAGATTTTGTGTATGAGTCTGTGTGTGAGAAATCAGAAATATCTGGTGGGATTTCTTGGTTTTCTTCTTAGCTGTCATATATAATCATTTTCTTTCTGCCACTACAATTCTAGAATTCTTTTTATTTCTTCCTCATTCTACAGTTCTTTAACACCTGTCAGTATAGGTCATTTCATCTTATTCACGAGAAATAAACGTGGTGTTCTGATTTTCTGCATGACAATAACCTCCTTTCCTGCCCCTTCCAAAAAAGACAAGTCATAGAGGGAAGGATGAGGCAGTCTATTGATTCAGTTGCCTTCAGTTCAGTTCAGTTCAGTCCCTCGGTCATGTCTGACTTTTTGCAACCCCACAAACCACAGCACGCCAGGCTTGTCCATTACCAACTCCCAGAGTTTACTCAAACTCATGTCCTTTGAGTCAGTGATGCCATCCAACCATCTCATCTTCTGTCTTTCCCTTCTCCTCCTGCCCCCAATCCCTCCCAGCATTAGGGTCTTTTCCAATGAGTCAACTATTTGCACGAGGTGGCCAAAGTATTGGAGTTTCAGCTTCAGCATCAGTCCTTCCAATGAACACCCAGGACTGATCTCCTTTAGGATGAACTGGTTGGATCTCCTTGCAGTCCAAGGGACTCTCAAGAGTCTTCTCCAACACCACAGTTCAAAAGCATCAATTCTTCAGTGCTCAGCTTTCTTCACAGTCCAACTGTCACATCCATACATGACTACTGGAAAAACCATAGCCTTGACAAGACGGACCTTTGTTGACAAAGTAATGTCTCTGCTTCTTAATATGCTGTCTAGGCTTGTCATAACTTTTCTTCCAAGGAGTAAGCGTCTTTTAATTTCATGGCTGCAGTCACCATCTGCAGTGATTTTGGAACCCAGAAAAATAAAGTTAGCTACTATTTCCACTGTTTCTCCATCTATTTGCCATGAAGTGACAGGACCAGGTGCCATGATTTTCGTTTTCTGAATGTTGAGCTTTAAACCAACTTTTTCACTCTCCTCTTTCACTTTCGTCAAGAGGCTCTTTAGTTCTTCTTCACTTTCTGCCATAAGGGTGGTGTCATCTGCGTATCTGAGGTGATTGATATGTCTCCCGGCAATCTTGATTCCAGCTTGTGTTTCTTCCAGTCCAGCGTTTCTCATGATGCACTCTACATATAAGTTAAATAAGCAGAATGACAATATATAGCCTTGACGTATTCCTTTTCCTATTTGGAACCAGTCTGTTGTTCCAGGTCCAGTTCTAACTGCTGCTTCCTGACCTGCATACAGATTTCTCAAGAGGCACGTCAGGTGGTCTGGTATTCCCATCTCTTTCAGAATTTTCCACAGTTTATTGTGATCCACAAAGTCAAAAGCTTTGGCATAGTCAATGAAGCAGAAATAGTTGTTTTTCTGGAACTCTCTTGCTTTTTTGATGATCCAGAAGATGTTGGCAATTTGATCTCTGGTTCCTCTGCCTTTCCTAAAACCAGCTTTAACATCTCAAAGTTCACGGTTCATGTATTGCTAAAGCCTGGCTTGGAGAATTTTGAGCATTACTTTACTAGCATGTTAGTTGCCTAATGAGAGAAAAATATCAATTTGGCTACCAATGTATGCCATATAGCCTAAACTAAAAATTGATGATAGCGAGGACTTTTCTAGCAAACAGGACTCCTCTACCTAGAAGATTCGCAAGAATGTCAGATCTTTGCTTTGATGTTTGAGAAATGTGGGGATCATAGGAATGATTTTTCAGGTTCCCTTCAGACATCGTGACTCTCTGCTGTCACCCAGAAAGAAAAAGACTGATTGGGTTATCTCAAAGCAGTGTAAAGACTGGGACCCTCTTATTTTATGGAAAGAAGTCTGTGATTGACAGATAACCTTTCTTAAATATTTATGCCACATAAATGGCACAGGGTGATTGTTGTGTTACCTCACAAATCTTAGCCTAAATGATATAGAGCCTTTCTGGCCTCATTCCTCCCACTTCTGGATGTAGGGTGCAGTGGCAGCTGTGTGATTAAAACCCCTGCTTTGGGGAAGGAGAACTCTTGTTTTTGGACAGACACTTTCTGGCTCAACAACTTCAAGCCACCAATATAAGGTTATGAATCAAGTTGTAATTTGAAGTCAGTTATCTTTAACTTTATGCTGGGTGAAGCTACTCAGTTAGTGACCTTAGGTCACTGAATGATTTTCAAACATTATTGTGCATATGAATCACCTGATCTGCATGCATGCTTGCATGCTCAGTCATGTCTGACTCTGATAGCCCACCAGGCTCCTCTGTCCATTGGATTCTTCAGGCAAGAATTCTGGAGTGGATTTCCATTTCCTCCTCCCAAGGATCTTCTTGACCCAGGGATCGATCTTGCATCTCCTGCGTCAGCAGGCAGATTCTTTACCACTGAGCCACATGGAAAGCCCATGTAAATCACCTGAGGATGGTGTTAAAATGCATATTTCAAGGTCCCACCCTTACCGATTCTGGTTCAGAATGTCTGAGATGACAAACCTTGCAAATTTCACAGGCATCTCAAGTAACTTTACCATAGGTCATTTCTGGTGGCTCAGATGGTAAAGAATCTGCTTGCAATGCAGGAGACCCAGGTTCAATTCCTGCATCAAGGAAGATCCCCTGGAGAAGGGAATGGCTACCCACTCCAATATTCTTGACTGAGAAATCCCATGGACAGAGGAGCCTGGTGGGCTACAGTCCATGGGGTTGCATGGGGTCGCAGAGTCAGACACAACTGAGTGACTAACACTAAATTATACAAGAGACACACCAAGAAATTCTATTTGTTCTTTCCTGACATCAGGGGACTATTGTGAGAGCAAAGCAGATAGCATATGTGAGTGTATTTTGAATGCTTTTTAGAGGAAGGCAGAGTGCCAATAAATACAAGGTTACTGTGCAGCCAGTTTTCTCCCCCAGGCACTGAAGGAAGTAAGAACCTCTCCTCTGTGAGTCAAAAGGAAGCCCGGAATCTCCTCTCTGCATCCAGTCATCTACAAAGAGATTTCCTACACAACTGTACTTTGTACTGGGCTCCAATCCGCTGGAAGCAAAATTGGTCTGATTGTGAACAAGTTGACATGAGATGAAAGCATTTTTCTCCGCTCTGATGGAGGATGTCTTTTTGCAAGAGAGCTGCGGGTTTGCTATGCTCTGAGGGCGCCTTGGTGAGAAGTGGACTCGCAGGAAGTTTGCAAGGCTATGCGGGGGAAGGGAAGCAGATCCTGCACACAGCACTGAGATCAGACATCGTGTTGTCTCTGTAAGCATTAGGTAACGAAACCTTTCTGAGCCATGAAAGAGAAAAAGCTCCATCGCTGTCCATTTCACCCCTGCCCAGATGTCAGTCACTTTGAATGTGTTCCTCAGCAAATATTTATGGAGAACACACTATATGTCTTCTCCACACAACAGTTCAAAAGCATCAATTCTTCAGCACTCAGGTTTCTTTGTAGTCCAACTCTCACATCCATACATGACCACTGGAAAAACCATAGCCTTGACTAGATGGACCTTTGTTGGCCAAGTAATGTCTCTGCTTTTTAACATGTTGCCTAGGTTGATCATAACTTTTCTTCCAAGTAGCAAGCATCTTTTAATTTCATGGCTGCAGTCACCATCTGCAGTGATTTTGGAGCCCCCCCAAATAAAGTATCTCACTGTTTCCACTGTATCCCCATCTATTTGCCATGAAGTGATGTGACCAGATACCATGATCTCAGTTTTCTGAATGTTGAGTTTTAAACCAACTTTTTCACTCTCCTCTTTCACTTTCATCAAGAGGCTCTTTAGTTCTTCCTCTTTCTGCCATAGGGTGGTGTTAAAGAAGACTCTTGAAAGTCCCTTGGACTGCAGGGAGATCCAGTCAGTCCATCCTAAAGGAAATCAGTCCCGAATATTCATTGGAAGGACTGATGTTGAAGCTGAAACTCAAATACTTTGGCCACCTGATGCAAAGAACTGACTCATTTGAAAAGACCCTGATGCTGGGAAAGATTGAAGGCGGGAGGAGAAGGGGATGACAGGGGATGAGATGGTTGGATGGCATCACCCACTCAATGGACATGAGTTTGAGTAACCTCCAGGAGTTGGTGATAGACAGGGAGGCCTGGCGTGCTGTGGCCCATGGAATTTGCAAGAGCTGGACACGACTGAGCAACTGAGCTGAACTGAACACCATGTGTCAGCTACCAACTTAGGGAATAAGACACCATTGCTCCCCTACTGTGAGCCATTAACACTCTCCTGAGGGATAGCAACAAGTTGTTGTCAATTGCAATCCATGTGAGTGTGGAATAGATTAGAGAAATAGTAAGCCACCTAGTTCAACCTACGGTGGAGTGGCAGAGAGTGGCAGGGGAGGGTTGCTATGGTAACTGCCAGCCAATCTTAGATCAAAGAAAGGAATAGGAATTAGCCAGGCTTTTTAAACACACAGATGCAAGTTTTATTTAGGTTTAACTAAGGGGCTTTCCTAGTGGCTCAGACAATAAAGGATCTGCCTGCAATGCAGGAGACCCAGGTTCAATCCCTGAGTCAGGAAGATTGCCTGGAGAAGTGAATGGCTACCCATTCCAGTATTCTTTCCTGGAGAATTCCATTGTCAGAGGAGCCTGGAGGGCTACAGTCCATGGAGTCTCAGCCCATTCCTTACCCCCAACCCCTGAAGCTTTGTTAACAAGATCTTGAAAAGTATTGCACAATACTTGGCCACAGTAGAGTACTAATAATGATAGTTCTATTTAATCAGACTTCACTGGGCCAGGTTCTATAATAACTTTAAATATACTATTTAATTTTTGCCACAACAGTAAGATACAAGACAACTTAATCTCATCTTAGAGGGAAGGAAATTGAGACTCTGAAAATTTAAAGATCTGGAGCTTCCCTGGTGGCTAAATGGTAAAGAATCCACCTGTCAAGGCTGGAGACGCAGATTCGATCCCTGGGTCAGGAAGATCCCTTGGAGAAGGAAATGGCAACCCACTCCAGTATTCTTGCCTGGGAAATCACATGGACAGAGGAGCCTGGTGGGCTACAGTCCATAGGGTTGCAAAGAATTCAAGTTGGGCACAACTTAGCAACTAAACAACAACAACAAAAAGTTTAATAACCTACTCCAGTAGCACACCTTTCTGACCTCAGAGTTTGTGTTCTTAACCATGATGATAGTGCATCCCTGGAAAATAGCCTGGTACCAAGAAGGGGCTCAGTGACTACCTAATGAATAGGGCCTTCAGCAAATAATAAATATCAACAAAGCAAAAAAAAGAAAATTCATGGTTACCATTAATACAACACTAATGAATGTTTACAGGAGAATGAAATAGCTCATTTGAAACAACTCATCATTATATACATAGCACTTTTCTGCTTATAACATGTATGAGTTATTTATTTCTTAAAATCCCCATGGGAGATAACTAGAGTAGGTTTTATAATCTCACATTACATAGATAAAAAGAGATAGCATAGATATTACTTGTCCAAGGTAAGGAGCAGCGGCTGTGCTTTGCTGGAGCAGCCGTGAAGAGATACCCCACGCCCAAGGTAAGACAAACCCAAGTAAGATGGTAGGTGTTGCAAGAGGGCATCAGAGGGCAGACACACTGAAATCATACTCAGAGGAAACTAGTCAATCTAATCACACTAGGACCACAGCCTTGTCTAATACAATGAAACCAAGCCATGCCTGTGGGGTAACACAAGACGGGCGGGTCATGGTGGAGATGTCTGACAGAATGTGGTCCATTGGAGAAGGGAATGGCAAGCCACTTCAGTATTCTTGCCTTGAGAACCCCATGAACAGTAGGAAAAGGCAAAATGATAGGATACCAAAAGAGGAACTCCCCAGGTTATTAGGTGCCCAATATGCTACTGGAGATCAGTGGAGAAATCACTCCAGAAAGAATGAAGGGATGGAGCCAAAGCAAAAACAATACCCAGCTGTGGATGTGACTGGTGATAGAAGCAAGATCCGATGCTGTAAAGACCAATATTGCATAGGAACCTGGAATGTCAGGTCCATGAAACAAGGCAAATTGGAAGTGGTCAAACAAGAGATGGCAAAAGTGAATGTCGACATTCTAGGAATCAGCGAACTAAAATGGACTGGAATGGGTGAATTTAACTCAGATGACCATTATATCTACTACTGCGGGCAGGAATCCCTCAGAAGAAATGGAGTAGCCATCATGGTCAACAAAAGAGTCAGAAATGCAGTTCTTGGATGTAATCTCAAAAATGACAGAATGATCTCTGTTCGTCTCCAAGGCAAACCATTCAATATCACAGTTATCCAAGTCTATGCCCCAACCAGTAATGCTGAAGAAGCTGAAGTTGAATGGTTTTATGAAGACCTACAAGACCTTCTAGAACTAACACCCAAAAAAGATGTGCTTTCATTATAGGGGACTGGAATGCAAAAGTAGGAAGTCAAGAAACACCTGGAATAACAGGCAAATTTGGCCTTGGAATGTGGAATGAGGCAGGGCAAAGACTAATAGAGTTTTGCCAAGAAAATGCACTGGTCATAGCAAACACCCTCTTCCAACAACACAAGAGAAGACTCTACACATGGACATCACCAGATGGTCAACAACAAAATCAGATTGATTATATTCTTTGCAGCCAAAGATGGAGAAGCTCTATACAGTCAACAAAAACGAGACCAGGAGCTGACTGTGGCTCAGATCATGAACTCCTTATTACCAAATTCAGACTCAAATTGAGGAAAGTAGGGAAAACCGCTAGACCATTCAGGTATGACCTAAATCAAATCCCTTATGATTATACAGTGGAAGTAAGAAATAGATTTAAGGGCCTAGATCTGATAGATAGAGTGCCTGATGAACTATGGAATGAGGTTCATGACACTGTACAGGAGACAGGGATCAAGACCATCTCCATGGAAAAGAAATGCGAAAAAGCAAAATGGCTGTCTGGGGAGGCCTTACAAATAGCTGTGTAAAGAAGAGAAGTGAAAAGCAAAGGAGAAAAAGAAAGATATAAGCACCTGAATGCAGAGTTCCAAAGAATAGCAAGAAGAGATAAGAAAGCCTTCTTCAGCGATCAATGTAAAGAAATAGAGGAAAACAACAGAATGGGAAAGACTAGAGATCTCTTCAGGAAAATTAGAGATACCAAGGGAACATTTGATGCAAAGATGGGCTCGATAAAGGACAGAAATGGTATGGACCTAGCAGAAGCAGAAGATATTAAGAAGAGGTGGCAAGAATACATGGAAGAACTGTACAAAAAAGATCTTCATGACCCAGATAATCATGATGATGTGATCACTAATCTAGAGCCAGACATCTTGGAATGTGAAGTCAAGTGGGCCTTAGAAAGCATCACTACGAACAAAGCTAGTGGAGGTGATGGAATTCCAGTTGAGCTGTTTCAAATCCTGAAAGATGATGCTGTGAAAGTGCTGCACTCAATATGTCAGCAAATTTGGAAAACTCAGCAGTGGCCACAGGACTGGAAAAGGTCAGTTTTCATTCCAATCCCAAAGAAAGGCAATGCCAAAGAATGCTCAAACTACCACACAATTGCACTCATCTTATATGCTAGTAAGTAATGCTCAAAATTCTCCAAGCCAGACTTCAGCAATATGTGAACCGTGAACTTCCTGATGTTCAAGCTGGTTTTAGAAAAGGCAGAGGAACCAGAGATCAAATTGCCAACATCTGCTGGATCATGGAAAAAGCAAGAGAGTTCCAGAAAAACATCTATTTCTGCTTTATTGACTATGCCAAACCCTTTGACTGTGTGGATCACAATAAACTGTGGAAAATTCTGAAAGAGATGGGAATCCCGGACCACCTGACCTGCCTCTTGAGAAATGTGTATGCAGGTCAGGAAGCAACAGTTAGAACTGGACATGGAACAACAGACTGATTCCAAATAGGATAAGGAATACATCAAGGCTGTATATTGTCACCCTGCTTATTTAACTTATATGCAGAGTACATCATGAAAAACGCTGGGCTGGAAGAAGCACAAGCTGGAATCAAGATTGCTGGGAGAAATATCAATCATCTCAGATATGCAGATGACACCACCCTTATGGCAGAAAGTGAAGAGGAACTAAAAAGCCTCTTGATGAAAGTGAAAGAGGAGAGCGAAAAAGTTGACTTAAAGCTCAACATTCAGAAAATGAAGATTATGGCATATGGTCCCATCACTTCATGGGAAATAGATGGGGAAACAGTGGAAACAGTGACAGACTTAATTTTTTCGGGCTCCAAAATCACTGCAGATGGTGACTGCAGCCATGAAATTAAAAGACGCTTCCTCCTTGGAAGAAAAGTTATGACCAACCTAAATTGTATATTCAAAAGCAGAGACATTACTTTGCCGACTAAGGTCCGTCTATCAAGGCTATGGTTTTTCCAGTGGTCATGTATGGATGTGAGAGTTGGACTGTGAAGAAGGCTGAGTGCCGAAGAATTGATGCGTTTGAACTGTGGTGTTGGAGAAGACTCTTGAGAGTCCCTTGGACTGCAAGGAGATCCAACCAGTCCATTCTGAAGGAGATCAACCTTGGGATTTCTTTGGAAGGAATGATGTTAAAGCTGAAGCTCCAGTACTTTGGCCACCTCATGCGAAGAGTTGATTCATTGGAAGAGTCTGATGCTGGGAGGGATTGGGGGCTGGAGGGGAAGGGGACGACAGAGGATGAGATGGCTGGATGGCATCACGGACTCAATGGACGTGAGTCTGAGTGAATTCCGGGAGTTGGTGATGGACAGGGAGGCCTGGTATGCTGCGATTCACGGTGTTGCAAAGAGTCGGACACAACTGAGCGACTGAACTGAACTGAACTGATAGTAGATAGATTATTCCTCATAGAGATGAAAAGATTAAGACAGATACAAATAAATTTTAAATTGCCCATGGTCTCATAGAGACAAGAAAGCAAACTTTTGAATCCCATACCAGAGATTTTTCCTCTGCTCAATATATAGAGCAATCTAGATTCCCCAGTATACTCAGTATAGGTTGATAGTGGCTTTGGGGTTGAGAGCACTGTGTTCTAGAAGTGCTAACTTTGAATTTAAAACATGTTTGACAGCCTTGAGAATTCAGGGCACTGGTCACATGGCAGCTCAAAGGAAATTCTTCCCTTAAGATGCTTTTCCCTGCGACAGGAAAATTCATCTCAAAACTAATGGAACAGTGAAAGAGTTATTACCTCTTTAGTTCCAATATACCTACTCATTACCTTCTGCGTTGTAGGCATTCTAGGCCTTGGAGATTCAGTAGCAGAAGGGATAGACAATACATAAAGCAAGTGGAATATAAGCTATAAAGTTATAAGGGCAATTGTGGAAAGTGAAACAATTGAGGGTCTAGGGATGTGGGTGTTCACTTTTAAATAGGATGATCAAGAAGTCATGCGAAAGGTAACATTTTGGCAATGAGATGAAGAAGGTGAGAGAGTAAGTCATGAGGATGTCTGCAGAAGCATAAATGCCCTGGGGCAAAAACTCGTCTGGTATGTTCAAGGACTAGACATGAGGCTTTGTTGTTGTTCAGTCATTCAGTCGTGTCCAACTCTTTGCGACCCCATGGATAGTAGCACGCCAGGCTTCCCTGTCCTTCACTATCTCCCGGAGTTTGCTCAGACTAATGTCCCTTGAGTATCCATTGATGCCATCCAACCATCTCATCATCCGTCGCCCTCTTCTCATCCTGCTTTCACTCTTTCCCAGCATCAGGGTCTTTTCCAATGAATCAGTTCTTCGCATCAGGTGGCCAAAGTATTGGAGTTTCAGCTGCAGCATCTGTCCTTCCAATGAATATTCAGGGTTGATTTCCCTTAAGATGGACTGGTTGGATCTCCTTGCAGTCCAAGGGACTCTCAAGAGTCTTCTCCAGCCACCACAAGTTGAAAGCATCAGTTCTTCAGAGTTTAGACTTTATGGTCCAACTCTCACATTTGAATATGACTACTGAAAAAACCATAGCTTTGACCACATGGATCTTTGTCAGCAAAGTGATATCTCTGCTTTTTTAATATGCTGTCTAGGTTGGTCATAACTTTTCTTCCAAGGAGTAAGTGTCTTTTAATTTCATGGCTGCAGTCACCATCGGCAGTGATTTTGGAGTTCAAGAAAATAAAGCCTGACACTGTTTCCATTTTTTCCCCCATCTATTTGCATTAACTGATGGGACCAGATGCCATGGTCTTAGTTTTATGAATGTTGAGTGTTAAGCCAGCTTTTTCACTCTCCTCTTTCACTTTCATCAAGAGGCTCTTTAGCACCTCTTCACTTTCTGCCATGAGGGTGGTGTCATCTGCATATCTGAGGTTATTGATATTTCTCCCAGCAATCTTGTTTCCAGCTTGTGCTTCATCCAGCCTGGGATTTCACATGATGTGCTCTGCATATAAGTGAAATAAGCAGAGTCACAATATACAGCCTTGATGTACTGCTTTCTTGATTTGGAACCAGTTTGTTGTTCCATGTCCAGTTCTAACTGTTGCTTCCTGACCTGCGTACAGATTTCTTAAAAGGCGGGTCAGGTGGTCTGGTATTCCCATATCTTGAGGAATCTTCCACAGTTGTGATCCGCACAGTCAAAGGGTTTAGAGTAGTGGGGCTGGAGTTGAGTGACCAAAGGGAGAAGTTGTGGGAGGTGGAGACAGAGATAAGGAAAAGCAGGTGCAAGTAGGGGGCCTTAGAGACCATTTTAAAGACCTGAACTTCTGCTTGAATTAGATAGAGAACTACTAGTCACAAAATGCTCATTTAAATAGTAGGTCAATAATAAATGGTAAAGTGCCAAGGTCAGAAGCAAAGAGCACAGTTGAGCTTAGGTTAATGTCATAAGTCAGTTTTTCACAAAATAAGCCCTGAGTCAGGTGTCCTGCAGAGCTGATTAATTCCCTGGCTGGAGTACAGCATGCAGAACTCAGATTCTCTCCATCTCCCTGCTTTGCTGCCCTTGGAATGTCAGCTTTGTCCCAAGACAACTGTAGGCATTCAGGGCGTCAGATTCAGACACAACTAATTCTGGTGTAAAGACATTGTTGTGGGTTTTTGTTGTTGTTGTTTTTACAATTGTTTTGCAGTGTCCCTAACAATTTCTTATGATGGCCCTTTGGCCTTAGTCTGAGTCATATACTCACTTCTCAACCAACATTAACAAGGAAAATGGGATTAGCCTAGCTGCCCTATGCAGATCAGGCTTGCACAGGAACTTGAAACGGCATGATCATCTCCAAGTAGAAGATACTGTGATAAAATCTGGGCTTTCCAGCAGGAACCATGCCAACTACAGGAAGCAGAGGCAGACGATTTCTATTGCTGAATGCATGCTAAGTCACTTCAGTCATGTCTGACTCTGCAATGCCATGGACTATAGCCGGCAAGAATCCTCTGTCCATGGGATTCTCCAGGCAAGAATACTGGATTGGGTTGCCATGCCCTCCTCCAGGGGATCTTCCTGATCCAGAGATCAAGCCTGTGTCTCTTATGGTTCCTGCATTGACAGGCAGCTTCTTTACTACCAGTGTCACCACTGGGCAAGGGGTAGAAGTTCACTGGCTAGTTCTTTGTAGAACATTCAGTTCAGTTCAGTCGCTCAGTCGTGTCCCACTCTTTGTGACCCCATGGATTGCAGCACACCAGGCCTCCCTGTCCATCACCAACTCCCAGAGTTTAGACACTTTGGGCTCCAGTAAATCCAAAGGCCAAGCTTCCGTGGGCTGACTTCCTTAAAGCTGGTATCTGGATGTATGAGACAATAACTTGCCTTTTGTTTTCTTTTTGTGTTACTAATTAAGCAGGCTCAGCATCATGCAAGCTTATTCCCTGTGTTATTTGTCAATGGAATTTAAAAGCTGAGAATAAATAATTAAGCACATAGACACTGTGGAGTGGTACCTGGTTTTGTGCTCAAGGTTTCAAGGAAGAATTGTGGCTTTTTCTTCAGTGTTTATTTTTAATTTATTAGGTAGAGCTTCTTTTTTCAAAAAAAAAAAAGAGTGTAGGTACCTTTATAATAGTATGATTAGGGGTAAGAATATTGAATTTCACTCAGCTACTTGTTTGGTAAATATTGAGTACTAGCTGTTGAAAATACAGCAGTACTTGACATAATCAAGGTCTTTTGTGTTATGGGGCTTTCATTGTAGTGAGTGAGAAAGATGACGTATAAAGGAAGCTTTTGGAAGCACAGGTAATTTCAGATGCTGACAAGCTATAAAGAATATACAATGTGATACTGGGGTTGTGGTCGCATGAGGTGATGGGGAACACAACCTCGAATGGTTGTTCTGTGAGGCTTTTTTTAAAGAGGTGAGACCCAAATAATGAGCAGAGTTCAGTTCAGTCGCTCAGTTGTGTCTGACTCTTTGCGACCCCATGAATTGCAGCACGCCAGGCCTCCCTGTCCATCACCAACTCCCGGAGTTTACCCAGACTCATGTCCATCGAGTCAGTGATGCCATCCAGCCATCTCATCCTCTGTCATCCCCTTCTCCTCCTGCCCCCAATCCCTCCCAGCATCAGAGTCTTTTCCAATGAGTCAACTCTTCGCATGAGGTGGCCAAAGTACTGGAGTTTCAGCTTTAGCATCATTCCTTCCAAAGAAATCCCAGGACTAATCTCCTTCAGAATGGACTGGTTGGATCTCCTTGTGACTCTCAAGAGTCTTCTCCAACACCACAGTTCAAAAGCATCAATTCTTCAGCGCTCAGCCTTCTTCACAGTCCAACTCTCACATCCATACATGACCACTGGAAAAACCATAGCCTTGACTAGATGGACCTTTGTTGGCAAAGTAATGTCTCTGCTTTTGAATATGCTATCTAGGTTGGTCATAACTTTTCTTCCAAGGAGTAAGCATCTTTTAATTTCATGGCTGCAGTCACCATCTGCAGTGATTTTGGAGCCCCAAAAAGATAAAGTCTGACACTGTTTCCACTGTTTCCACTGTTTCCACTGTTTCCCCATCTATTTCCCATGAAGTGATGGAACCAGATGCCATGATCTTCATTTTCTGAATGTTGAGCTTTAAGCCAACTTTTTCACTCTCCTCTTTCACTTTCATCAAGAGGCTTTTTAGCTCCTCTTCACTTTCTGCCATAAAGGTGGTATCATCTGCATATCTGAGGTTATTGATATTTCTCCCGGCCATCTTGATTCCAGCTTGTGTTTCTTCCAGTCCAGCGTTTCTCATGATGTACTCTGCATAGAAGTTAAATAAGCAGGGTGACAATATACAGCCTTGATGTACTCCTTTTCCTATTTGGAACCAGTCTGTTGTTCCATGTCCAGTTCTAACTGTTGCTTCCTGACCTGCATACAGATTTCTCAAGAGGCAGGTCAGGTGGTCTGGTATTCCCATCTCTTTCAGAATTTTCCACAGTTTATTGTGATCTACACAGTCAAAGGCGGTTTAAAAGATGTGCTGGGCTACTGTTTTGACCCAGGGAACAGTAAGTGCAAAGGTCCTGTGGCAGAAGCAAACTTAGCATGACCAGAAGGAAGACCAGAATGGTGGGATGGTGGGTGGGGGGAGGATGAGGTCATGAAGGAGCAGCAGCAGGTTCAGGTGAGGCCTGGAAATCTGTGGCAACCACTTTGTGTCTTGTTCTGGATATTGCAGCCACTGGAGGTTTTTAAGTATGGGAGTACCCTGATGTTTTCAGAACTAGTAATAAAATGGAGAATTGGTCATTTGACCTCCCAACAAGGCCTAGGTCATTTCACCCCAATGGAGAACTATAGTAATGTAACTTTCCCTAAAGTTGTATTGAGGAAGTTAAATCTCGTCTCTAAACTCAGACTTTTTTGTCACATGCTTTTTTGTTTTGCATTCAACTCAGAGGTCTTCATACTCGCCTCTCAGAATTCAACCTGTGGTCTGGAGCTCACTGTGGCTTCCTTGCCGAAGACCACAGTAGGAACTAGTAAAATTTAATTTTAGTCAGTGCCTAGAATTTGACTTTCAAGGCATTGTTGAGATCACTTTAATTGGGGAGTCCACAGAACTGAGGCGTCCTTGGTTTATATATAGTTCAGGGAATGGAGGGATCTTTTTTTTTTTTAAATTTTACTCTTTACCATGCTGGGCATTTCCGAACTTTTGTCAGCTTTTTCTTTAAGAATCATGATAACTTGTTTTTCAGGAGTGATTCTTCTGATCACGGTTTAAAACAACCTTTCCCCACATTATGGCGGAAGTCAGTTCTTGATGTGAACCTACTCTACTCCATTCATCAAATATATCAGGCAATTTCAGTGCTGACAGTTCTATGCAAACAGTATTCAACCAGTAATGATTTCCAAATATTGATACCAAGTGCCTATTTTCTAAGGAAAATGGATGCTAATTTTCTACAACTTACCATTCACACATGGGTAAGAATTTACATTCTTCCTTTTTATTAGTCTATGATTGATGTAAAGTGCAGCTTCTCATGGGATGTATCTGAGAGAGAATGTATTTCAATAAGTAATTTACAACTTGCTAAAGATAAGCTGTCTTTACAAAATATTTTATTTAATAGCACCTTAAACCAATTCATGAAGCTAAAACTGAAAAAGTAATTCACAAACTCTACCTTCCCCATGCAAATAAAGAAAAACAAACAGCAACAGCAAAATACCAATCAGCTTTCACTTTTAAAATATTCGATTCAGTTCAGTTGCTCAGTCGTGTTTGACTCTTTGTGACCCCATGGACTGACTGCAGCTCACCAGCTCAGACTCATGTCCATCGAGTCGGTGATGCCATCCAACCATCTCATCCTCTGCCATCCCCTTTTTCTCGGGCCTTCAATCTTTCCCAGCATCAGGGTCTTTTGCAATGAGTTAGTTCTTTTCATCAGGTGGCCAAAGTATTGGAGTTTCAGCTTTAGCATCAGTCTTTCCAATGAATATCCAGGACTGATTTCCTGTAGGATTGACTGATTTAATCTTACAGTCCAAGGGACTCTCAAGAGTATTCTCCAATACCACAGTTCAAAAGCATCAATTCTTTGGTGCTCAGCTTTCTTTATAGTTCAACTCTCATATCCATACATGACTACTGGAAAAACCACAGCTTTGACTAGATGGACTTTTGTTGATAAAGTAATATCTCTGCTTTTTAATATGCTGCCTAGGTTGGTCATAACTTTTCTTCCAAGGAGCAAGCACCTTTTAAATTCATGGCTGCAGTCATCATCTTCAGTGATTTTGGAGCCCAAAAATATAAAGTCTCTCACTGTTTCCATTGTTTCCCCATCTATTTGCCATGAAGCAATGGGATGCCATGATCTTAGTTTTCTGAATGTTGAGCTTTAAGTCAAGTTTTTCACTCTTCTCTTTCACTTTCATCAAGAGGCTCTGTAGTTCTTCACCTTCTGCCATGAGGGTGATGTCATCCGCATATCTGAAGTCATTGATATTTGTCCCGGCAGTCTTGATTCTAGCTTGTGCTTCATCCAGCCTGGGATTTCATATTATGTACTATGCATATAAGTTAAATAAGCAGAGTGACAATATACAGCCTTGATGTACTGCTTTCCTGATTTGGAACCAGTTTGTTGTTCCATGTCCAGTTCTTACTGTTGCTTCTTGACCTGCATACAGATTTCTCAAGAGGCAGGTCAGGTGGTCTGGTATTCCCATCTCTTTCAGAATTTTCCACAGTTTGTGGTGATCTATACAGTCAAAGGCTTTGGCATAGCCAATAAAGCAGAAATAGATGTTTTTCTGGAACTCTCTTGCTTTTTTGATGATCCAATGGATGTTGGCAATTTGATCTCTGGTTCCTCTGCCTTTTCTAAATCCACTTTAAACAGCTGGAAGTTCACAATTCATGTACTGTTGGAATTTTAAATATTGGGTTGGTCAAAAAGTTCATTTGAGTTTTTCCATTATATCTCACAGAAAAAGTCAAACAAACTTTTTGGCCAACTCAATAGTTGCATTTCTTTTCAAATAAAATGATACTCAGTATCCCTAATACAGACTTGAGGAATGAGGAAGAATGGATTTATCAGAGTTAAAAGCATGAACTCTAAAGAGATAGCCTGGGATTGAATCCCAGTGGCACCCCATTCTATGTCCCTTTAAATAAGTTACATAAGCTTTTTTGACTGAACTTTACTTTTCTCCTCAGTAAAATGAGGATGGGGGGGTGGGGGCCGGGTAATAGTTTTCTCCTTTATAGACTTGTCATGAGCAGTAAATCAACCATGTATAGCACAGAACCTGACACCAAGTAATTACTAAGTGAATGTTAGCTATTATGCTAATGAGAGAGCACAGATTATACAAAAATAAAAATAACCTGTCATCCCACCATCCAGGTAATTATTTCTTTAATATTTAATATTTGGTAAATTTGATACATTTTTTTCAACATGAATTTAAAATGTTCATCAGTCTCATGTGTTTACTAAAAGGATTACTTACACATGGGTGCAAACACAAGCCTTATCTTTGGGAAGAGCAATAAAGGTCTATAGATGATTCTGGGCTCAGTTTCTACCTACATAATGCCATAACAGTGGGAAGGCGATTGTAGATAGCCAATAGCCTCTATATTATTAACAGACATGAGCAATCTGTTAATACTCATTGTGCTGTGCTGTGCTTAGTCACTCAGTGGTGGCCGACTCTTCACCACCCCCTGGATTGTAGCCTGCCAGGCTCCTCCGTCCATGAGGATTCTCTAGACAAGAATACTGGAGTGGATTGCTATGCTTTCCTCCAATGGATCTTTCCAACCCAGGGATCAAACCCAGGTCTCCCGCATTGCAGGTGGATTCTTTATCATCTGAGCCACCAGGGAAACTATAATACTCATTCAGTTCAGTTCAGTCACTCAGTCATGTCCAACTCTTTGCGACCCCATGAACTGCAGCACGCCAGGCCTCCTGTCCATCACCAGCTCCTGGAGTTCACCCAAACTCATGTCCATCAAGTTGGTGATGCCATCCAGACATCTCATCCTCTGTCGTCCCCTTCTCCTCCTGCCCCCAACCCCTCCCAGCATCAGAGTCTTTTCCAATGAGTCTACTCTTTGCATGAGGTGGCCAAAGTACTGGAGTTTCAGCCTCAGCATCAGTCCTTCCAATGAACACCCAGGACTGATCTCATTTAGGATGAACTGGTTGGATCTCCTTGCAGTCCAAGGGCCTTTCAAGAGTCTTTTCCAACACCACAGTTCAAAAGCATCAATTCCTCAGTGCTCAGATTTCTTCACAGTCCAACTCTCACATCTATACATGACCACTGGAAAAACCATAGCCTTGACTAGATGGACCTTAGTTGGCAAAGTAATGTCTCTGCTTTTGAATATGCTATCTAGGTTGGTCATAACTTTTCTTCCAAGGAGTAAGCGTCTTTTAATTTCATGGCTGTGGTCACCATCTGCAGTGATTTTGGAGCCCCCCAAAATAAAGTCTGACACTATTTTCACTGTTTCCCCATCTATTTCCCATGAAGTGATGGGACCGGATGCCATGATCTTCATTTTCTGAATGTTGAGCGTTAAGCCAACTTTTTCACTTTCCTCTTTCACTTTCATTAAGAGGCTTTTTAGCTCCTCTTCACTCTCTGCCATAAGGGTGGTGTCATCTGCATATCTGAGGTTATTGATATTTCTCCCGGCAATCTTGATTCCAGCTTGTGCTTCTTCCAGCCCAGCGTTTCTCATGATGTACTCCATTACTCATAATCGAAGTATTATTTGTCCATATTATGTTCGTGAGCAAATAGGTAACTGTGATTTGAACACTTCGATTCATACCATACTGTAGTATGAAGGGAGGTTGACAGTCACATCTTATTTCCACATTGTATAGATATGGGAGCCAGGGTGCAGAAAGAAAACAAAACATAAACAAAGCTACAAGTTTCCATCTCCAAGTTACCCCTGAATGTATCCACCACTCAGGTTCCCCTGTCACACTATGGGGTTAGATTAGCACTCTAATCTCCTTTCCAGTTTAAAAATTCCAGGAATCTGTGGTCCCTGACATCTGGCCACCAAACGTCTGTGAGGTTTCTGACTCCTCTCGGAGCCAGTTGTTTTCTTTCACCTAGACACTGAAATACTGGCTCCTTGCCTCACAAAGGTGCATAAAGATGGGGAGAAGCAGGTCAGCAGCCCCTCCAAGGGTCTCTGTGGGGTCTTTGGGGCGACAGTCAGATTAATCACATCAGAAGTTTGGCTCAGCACTCTGGATTTAGCTTCTGATGAAGCCCGGATCCCTCAGCCTCCTCTGAACCTTCCTCATAAAACACTGACATCTCCCAACTTCATCTGGACAGCAGTGGCCTGACAATGGAAAAACAGTTGACTAGAAATGACTTTCCAGAAACCTAACACAGGCATTAAGACAGGAGCCATGCCTATTTTGTCTACCTAAAACAGTACCTGGCACTTATCAGAAATGTGATAAACTTTAAGTTGATTAGAAATTGTATCCGGCACCAAGCAACATTTCCCAGATACTAGGCTCTTGGCCTGTCAAGTACTTTCTAAGATCTGACTTTTTAGTGGAGGCAGCTTGACACAGCAGTGAAGAACACAGGCTTCAGAAATGCATGAGAATGTTTGCATCCCAGTTACTTAGCTCAGAGTATGCATTTAATCTGTCTGGGCCTCTGTTTCCTCATCTACAATATAGAGACAAAGAAGCTACTTCAAGGGACCTTGTGAAGATGAAACTAGATAATACATTTAAAGTATTCATAATACAGCATGGAATATAGTCACTATCAATAAATGCTTGCTCTCTCATTATTAGGGCTAATTGAATCATTATACCTGGAGAAAGGCATGGCAACCCACTCCAGTATTCTTGCCTGGAGACTCCCATGGACAAAGGAGCCTGATGTGCTACAAGTCCATAGGGTTGCAAACAGTCAGAATGACTGAAGCAACTTAGCATACATGCACGAACGCAATCATTATACCAACTCTGTGAAGGAGGTATTTCTAATATCCAGATTATGGCTGAAGAAACTGAGATTCAAAGAGTTTAAGTGAGGCAGTGATTCTTCTAGAACTTTCTAGTGACCAGAAGACCTATGATTTAAACCTAGACGTGAACAACTCAAGTGAATTAGTAATGCTGATATGTGGTGGTTCAGACAGTGGGCACTGGAGTCAGGAAGCTGAGTCTGAATCTTGGCTTCATCATTTTCAGTTGTGTGTCCTTGAGCACTTACTAAGAATAATACATCCTGTATCCCAGGGATGTTGCCAGACCTAAATGAGATAATGCTTATTATTCGTTAGCTCAGGGACCTGTACTTAGCAGGAGCCCCATAAATGTTCTTTCATTTTTTTTTGTTATGATCAGCAATGGCCTTAGTCAAGTCCACTTCCTCCAAAAGCCCACCCACACTTTAGAGTCCCCTGTGACTCTGTCTTCCTGACTTCCCGGAAAACACACTTGCTTGTGTAGTCTTCGTCCTATGTCATCCTTCCTTCAGAATATCTCAGCTACAGTCTCTGAAATCTCTTGGTCTCTCCCACCCCATTGCCACGATCCCAATTTGGGTACCATCTTTCCTCCTCTGGATGCTGAAACACTCTCCTTGGTTTTCTCCATCCTCCTTGTCTTGACCACCTCCAACCTGTTCTTCCCCCTGTACCTGCAGTACTATTAATCATTTCTTGTGTGCACGCATGTCACTTGACTCCCTAAGTCCCTCAGTGGGCTCCACTGTTCTCAGAATACTTCCAGCCTCACTCGTCGTTTTTCCTTGTGCCCCACATGCTCCATATCCCTCCCCCTCCAGCATGCTGCACAGCTGTCCTCTTTGCCAAAAATGTTGTTCACCTTCTTTTCCCCTGGTGCACCCCTACTTATCATTCAGATCTCCCCTTGATTTTGCTTTTCCCAGTAAGCCTTTCCTAACCCTGAACTCTCAGCTTGATGGCCCTTCTAGGAGGTCCTGAATGTGTGTGTGCTCAGTCATTCAGTCGTGTCAGACTCTTTGAGACCCCATGGACTGTAGCCCACCAGGCTCCTCTGTCCATGGGATTCTCCAGGCAAGAATATTGGAGTGGGTTACCATTTCCTCCTCCAGGGATTCTTCCCGGCGCTGGGATGGAACTCACATCTCCTGCATCTCCTGCAGCGGCAGGCAGATTCTTTACCACTGAGCCAGCGGGGAAGCTGTTTTATTTCATAGCGCTTCCCAAATGCTTTATAATTTTCTTACTCCTTGCATGCTTGCTCTACTAGATCTTAACCCCTGTGGAGACACAGCCATGTATACTATGTCTACTACCTCTACAAGTCATATAAACAGCCCTAATGCCCAGCACAGGGCCTGGCACGTAGTGTACTGAACAAATATTACTGAATAAACGCATGCATGAAATTGGCAAAGTGCAACAAGACAGAAGAAGCTAAGAAAATTCATCCTACTGGCAAGAGTGAGGTTTCTTATTACTAGTTCAATGCCCTGTCAGGCAAATTGGTGGATGGGATTCCTTCAAACTTGAATAATTTATCACAGAATAGAGATTCCATTTTTCAATGTACCAGTATCAGTGGCTGCCTAAAGACCCAGATTAGACCAAATGGCATCAATGATATATTTTGAAACTGTGAAAAAAATTCATGAATATTGTTTAATAGGATTTATACACCAGATCTGTGTGAAAATGAGGTGAAGACTGAGACACGAATAAGTACAGTTAGAGCTCAGTTCTCCTTATTTCTAATCAATGTATTACTTACCCACATTATGCTGCCTGATGTACAATCTAGGAGACCATGACCCTAGACCTGTTCTCTGAAACCATGTTGCTATAAATCAGTGATTGTCATTGTGGGGGTGGTTACGGGAGGGGGGTTGCTCTTCATGTGGATATTCAGCAGTACCTGAAAACAATTTTTTTTATTGTTACAACAATCAAAAAGGTGGGGAAGGCTCGATACTGGCATCTAGTAGGTAGCAGATGCTACTAAACTTACAACGCACAGCATAGACCTCCTCCCCCATCCTTCAGGCCCTGCACCCCCAACCTCTCTGCCACCACCAACAGGGAATTATCCAGCCCCAAATGACAACAGTGCTGAAGCTGAGGAGCCCTGCTGGAAAGCAAAGCTTATAGACAGAAACAGAAAGGAATATAAAAGTGTAAATCTCCAAAGATGCAGAGAGACTTGTGGGTGAACGGCCCATTTAAAGGCATGAAGTTTGCATTAAAATATAAAATACTCCGCAGGCCAAACAGAGCTCCTCGCAGGCTGCATGTGCAGTGAGGACTCTCTGGGGAAGTCTTGGCTGAATGAACAAGTCTTGGTCTGTGCCTCAAGAGCAACAAGTGGAACATTTTCTCCCCTGTTACGTCCTGAAAGATTTACTATTATGGCCTCTCAGAATCAAGGGAAAACTTGAATTAAAAGTGTTTTCCAGAGAAGGCATTAAGCCTGATCACTCAAATGCCTTTTCTTGCAAAGGGTGGCCTAAAGGTCAGAAAACTGTCTCACCACCAGGCTCATGTGCCGGTTGCCTTAAAATCCTCTCACGTTCTCATCCCACCAAAGGGAAATCGGGCTGCTGAATACCGGGGCGTTCGGCCAGAATGGACATTGTCGTCAGAAAAATCCTTATGAGATATGTTGTTGTTATCTTAGCATATTATTGCTTTTCCTACTGTTCACGGTTTAATTAAAACCCAGAACTGCACAGGAGAAAAGCAGACAAGGCAATTCCTTTTGAGGAACTGGAAACACATCCTGGATTTACATTGGAATGCTTTCTTCTTACAAAGGCTTTAAGACATTACACAGACTGAATAACTGGGTTGTTCTTTACCCAGCTTGGATAAGGGAGATTGAAGTCCACTGTTTCTGAATGCAAGCCAGTGAGTGCACAGACCCAGCTTAGAAGTTGGAATCTTTATAAATTTAAAGCACATTTTATAATTCCATTGATTTACAGTAAATAGGGGAAAGAGTGAATTTGAGTTGTAAATATATATTAAAATTTTTACTGATATTATTATTTTCATGTTCATAAAGTAGCATTAAGAAATGTCTTACAATAGAATGACTGATAGAAGCACTTATTATTCCCCTATATAATTCCTGAGGTTCCTTGTCTTCAAACTTTTGCTCTCATTATTGCTGCCTATCAGAATGTTCTTACCACTCACATCTCTACAGATTCAGCTTCTCCCCTTCTTTTAAGGGCTATCTCAAATGCCACCACCTCCAGGAAGTCTTCTTGGAATCTGACTCCATGTCCCAATTAGGTATGAGTTTCCTGCTTTGCACTTTACCTGTTACTGTATTGTGGCCTTTCTGTAATTTTTAATATATTCATATTTTTCATATCTTTATACTCTGTTTTTTATTCATCCCCCCACTTTGCCTGCCAGTGCAGGAGACATAAGAGACTTGGGTTCAATCCCTGGATCAGGAAGATTCCCTGGAGAAGGAAATGGCTACCCACTCCAGTGTTCTTGCCTGGAGAATCCCACAGATAGCCCGGCGGGCACAGTCCATGGGGTCGCAGAGTCTAACATGGCTGATGCGGCTTAGCAGGCACACATTCCTACTGTCTTTGGCACTGTATCTTAGAAACAGTAAACCTTCAGTGCATATTGGCTCTCTGGGGTCAGTGATAGGTGGATGCATGGATTTGGTTAGATTCCCCAGCATGATCATGCTAGGCATTAGCGAACCCTTGCTTTAAATAGGTCAGAAGTAAACTTGACTGCTGCTGCTGCTGCTAAGTTGCTTCAGTCGTGTCCAACTCCGTGCGACCCCAAAGATGGCAGCCCACCAGGCTCCGCCATCCCTGGGATTCTCCAGGCAGGGACACTGGAGTGGGTTGCCATTTCCTTCTCCAATGCATGAAAGTGAAAAGTGAAAGTGAAGTCGCTCAGTTGTGTCCAACTCTTCATGACCCCATGGACTGCAGCCTACCAGGCTCCTCTGTCCATGGGATTTTCCAGGCAAGAGTACTGTAGTGGGGTGCCATTGCCTTCTCCGAGTAAACTTGACTAGCCCTGATCAAATGTTCACAAATTCCAAACAATTAGACAGAGGAGTTTAGTCTGATTCTAGGTGTTCTGTCCTACATCAGACCACACAGGAGAAAACGTCAAGACCATAGAGTCCAAGTAGCAGCATGGCACCTATACAGCAAGGGGGGAGGAGTGAAAAGTCCGGGCCGGAATCGAAACTCTTCTACCTGCTTGCACTTGGCAGGTTACTTAGCATCTCTGTGCAAATTTCCTCATGTGTAAACAGATGAAAACATTTACTTTATTATAATTTTTAAGATTAAATGAGATCTTCTAGGTGTAGTGGTTAACCTAGTGGCTAAACCTAGTAAGAACTCAGATTTGGTGGTTTTGTAATGACGATTCTTATCCTCATCTATTAAAATCAAGTCATGTTTCTATGGTTTAGATTTTATATATGGACTTCCCTGGTGGCTTAGTGGTAGAGAATCCTCCTGCAATGCAGGAGATGTGGGTTGGATCCCTGGGTCAGAAAGATCCCCTAGACGAGGAGATGACAGTCATGGCAATCCTCTCCAGTATTCTTGCCTGGGAAATTCCATGGACAGAGGAACCTGGTGGGCTACAGTCCATGAGATCACAAAAGAATTGGACACAACTGAGTGGCTGAACACACATGCATATTTGCATATATATATATATATATATATATAGAGAGAGAGAGAGAGAGAGAGAGAGAAAGAGAGAGAGAGAGCACATATCTTTATATATCTTTATTTCATGTACCTATCCATCAATGACCCCCAAACAATGCCAAGGACTATGGTGGTGGAGGTGAGGGAGAAGGATAAGGCACAGAGTGTAACGTTGAGTAGGGAGGTAAGAAATAAGCAAGTTGGCTATTTGCTCCAATGTCTCTTGATAAATTGGGAGAAGTTACTTGTCTATTTTTGTAGGTACTGTAAGAATTAAAATAAAAAATTTAGTGGGAAATGTGCTTGGTTTTATTATGCTTTTTATTCTACAGTCTTTTCAATGAGAGCCAAAATCTTCTGTTCTAAGTGACTACATTTTGTCTCTTTCTTTGCTGCATGCTAGCAGCTGCTCTAAATTGAGCCCGTCCTCCATCTCCAGAATCCTCTTTAGTCTTATCTGTGGTTGCCCACCTCTCACTCGCTTTAGTCATTTGCCAAGACAGCTGGCTCAGCAGACGATCCAGACTGCCAGTCAGAAAAGTGGATCAGGTCTCCACTGACTTCTCAGCTTGGTCTGGGGGGGATGCCACAATGATGGAGAGAGCACACCCTGTGTCCCCACCAAACTTATAGTAATGCAGTGAGTCAAACACTATATAATTTATTACTTTATTTTTTGGAACATATATTGTATTTTTATTTTTTTTAAATTGCCATATAGATGATTTTGCTTCTTTAATCAAATACTTCAGCCATTAAATTAGAAGAACAAATTGCTCTGAAGGTAAATTGGAGGCTTCAGAGGGAAAGAGAGGACCAAAACCCTTCTTGGCCAGCACCTTGTCTTTCAGTCTCAGCTGAAAATGTCATCTCCTCAGAGAAGCCTTCCATGACCATTTAAGCAAATTAGCCACTCTAACTGCATCCCTCAATTTATTTTACACAGTCTACATTTTAAAAAATGAAGTATAACTGACAAATAACGTTAGTTGTAGGCATATGTATTAATAGTTCTGTTCAGTTCAGTTCAGTCACTCAGTTGTGTCCAGCTCTTTGCAACTCCATGAACTGCTGCATGCCAGGCTTTCCTGTCCGTCACCAACCCCCAGAGTCTGCTCAAACTCATGTTCATTGAGTCAGTGATGCCATTCAACCATCTCATCCTCTATTGTCCCCTTCTCCTCCCGCCATCAATCTTTCCCAGCTTTAGGGACTTTTCAAATAAGTCAGCTCTTCACAACAGGTGGCCAAAGTATTGGAGTCTCAGTTTTAACATCAGTCCTTCCAATGAATATTCAGGACTGATTTCCTTTAGAATGGACTGGTTGGATCTCCGTGCAGTCCAAGGGACTCTCAAGAGTCTTCTCCAACACCACAGTTCAAAAGCATCAATTCTTCGGCACTCAGCTTTCTTCACAGTCCAACTCTCACAGCTGTACATGGAAAAACCATAGCTTTGACCAGACAGACATTCGTAGGCAAAGTAATGTCTTTTCTTTTTAATATGCTGTCTAGGTTGGTCATAACTTTTCTTCCAAGGAGTAAGCATCTTTTAATTTCATGGCTACAATCACCATCTGCAGTGATTTTGGAGCCCCCCAAAATAAAGTCAGCCACTGTTTCCACTGTTTCCCCATCTATTTGCCGTGAAGTGATGGAACCAGATGTCATAATCTTAGATTTATGAATATTGAGCTTTAAGCCAACTTCTTCACTCTTTTCTTTCACTTTCATCAAGAAGTGTTTTAGTTCTTTTTCTGGTGTCATCACTTTCTGGTGTCATCTGCATATCTGAGGTTATTGATATTTCTCCCAGCAATCTTGATTCCAGCTTGTGTTTCATTCAGCCCAGCATTTCTCATATAAGTTAAATAAGCAGGGTGACAATATACAGCCTTGATGTACTCCTTTTCCTATTTGGAACCAGTCTGTTGTTCCATGTCCAGTTCTAACCATTGCCTCCTGACCTGCATACAGATTTCTCAGGGGCAGATCAGGTGGTCTGGTATTCCCACCTCTTTCAGAATTTTCCACAGTTTGTGGTGATCCACACAGTCAAAGGCCTTGGCATAGTCAATAAAGCAGAAATAGATGTTATTCTGGAATTCTTGCTTGTTTGATGATCCAACGGATGTTGGCAATTTGATCTCTGGTTCCTCTGCCTTTTCTAAAACCAGCACAAACATCTGGAAGTCCATGGTTCACTTATTGTTGAAGCCTGGCTTGGAGAATTTTGAGCTTTACTATACTAGCGTGTGAGATGAGTACAATTGTGTGGTAGTCTGAGCATTCTTTGGCATTGCCTTTTTTGGGATTCGAATGAAAACTGATTTTTCCAGTCCTGTGGCCATTGCTGAGTTTTCCAAATTTGCTGGCATATTGAGTGCAGCACTTTCACAGCATCCTTTTTTAGGATTTAAAATAGCTCACTGGAATTCCATTGCCTCCACTAACTTTGTTCATAGTGATTCTTCCTAAGGCCCACTTGACTTCACATTCCAGGATGTCTGGCTCTAGGTGAGTGATCACACCACCATAATTATCTGCGTTATGAAGATCTTTTTCATATAGTTCTGTGTATTCTTGCCACCTTTTCTTAATATCTTTTTCTTCTGTTAGATACATACAATTTCTGTCCTTTATTGAGCCCATCTTTGCATGTAATGTTCCCTTACTATCTCTAATTTTCTTGAAGAGACCTCTAGTCTTTCCCATTCTATTGTTTTCCTCTATTTCTTTGCACTGATCACTGAGGAAAGCTTTCTTATCTCTCTTTGCTATTCTTTGGAACTCTGCTCCCTTAGTTACTTTCAAATATGCAATAGTTTTATTAACTATAGTCACCATACTTTGCTTCTTTATGACTTACTTATTTTTTAACTAGAATTTTGTTCTTTTGATCTCTTTCAACTCATTTTGCCTCCCCCTGCCTCTGGCAACCACCAATCTGTTCTCTGTATCTATGAGCTTGGGGTGAGGATTTTTTGCTGGTGATTTTTAGATTCCACATATAAGTGAGACCATGGTCCTTATTTTTTTCTGTCTGACTTAGTTCACCTAGCATAATGCTATCAAGTCCCATGCAAGTAGTCACAAATGGTACAATATCCTTCTTTTTAGGGATGAGTAATATTCCATTGAGTGTGTGTGTATGTGTGTGTGTGAGTGTGTGTGTTTACAAAACATATCTTCTTTATCCATTCATCTGCCAGTGGACACTTAGGTTGTCTCGACATCTCGGCTATTGTAAATCGTGCTGCAGTGAACATGGGGGTGTGTGTCTTTTGGAGTTAGCGGTTTCATTTTCCCTGGATAAATACCTAAAAGTGGAATTGCTGGATCACTATTCTTCTTTTCGCCGTCTGAAATAACCTTGTTGATCTAATGTTGACTTGTTTATTGTCTCTCTCCTTCTTCTAAAATATAAACTCAATGAGCTAAACCTTAATACATTATTCACTGCTGCACCTCCAACATTCAGAGGCGTGCCTAGAGTTTAATAGTTACTAAAAATATTACCTTGTATCAGTGCATGAATGAACTAACCAAAAAGAGGTTCCTCTTCCTTGCAGATCAGAAGGTACCAGGTTATAAAATTCAGGCACTGACTGGAGAGAGTGGAGAGGATGATGGCAGTTATGTCAGAATTCCCTGCGTTTGGTTCAACTCAATTCAGTCCTGCACATATTTATTGAATTCCTTTTATGGGCCAGGCAGTGAACTTCACACTCAGGATTCAGCAAAGAAAAGTCAAAGCCCTACCCTCACTTAGAGCCTGGCAAGGGAGATAGACACTTCATAGCAATTATAGAAGTAATTGAATAGCTTTTACTTTGGACCAGGTAGAATTCTAAGCACTTTCATGAGTTACCTCATTTAATCCTTACCATGGCTCTGTATGTTAGGAGCAATGATGATACCCAAAGAAGAGAGCAGGTATTTTTATCTGTCTACTGACTTCTTAGCACCATGTACAATGCCTGGCATATACAGATGCTGGACAAATAGGATCAGTAAAACATGTGTGTTTTTAAAGGGGAGCATGGTATTTGAGAGCCAGTAGCAGATGGATTTGACCCTGTCTGAGGCATTAAGAAACCTCTCTCTGATGTGATATTTAAGGACTTGATGAATGAGTAGGAATTTGCTCTGCTTTGACTTGAGAGTAAAAACCTGGGCAGACTTAGCCTGACTGACATTAAATAAGCTAATTTCCTCTCTTACCTACCTCCACCCAGAATTTAATTTTCTTAGCAAAATGAAAGACCATGATAATGCAACTTGCCCAAAGGAGGTTGTGGAAACATGCTGAAAGAGACTGATCAGGGTAGCTTTCCCTTAGGAGTTGGGCTTCAGTGAGAGAAGGCAGCAGAACTGGCACTGATGGGCATGGATTGCTTAGGGACCCCCAGCTCCACTGACTCCAAGGCAAAAGTTCCAGTTGAGACTTTGCAGGACAAAGTCGCTTGTTGAGCTCCCATGAGTTCAGTTTAAGAAAGTTTGGAACAGCCTGATCCATAGTGCAGCACTCAACAGTCTCCCAATTAATTACTTTTTTTGTTTTGGCCATTTGATGTCAGAACCTGGCATTTAGAAGTCATCTGGGGCATTTGTTGTCCCTGGGCCAGACTCCAGGCCCTTCTCGCATGGCACCTAAAATGGGTCACCTTTATCTTTCCTTCCTCCTAGGCTTCTCATTTCCCTTTCTCTCTGCGCATGGGCCTTCCCTTCAGGCATCTCTGCCACTGCCTTGGAGCCTCCCTTTGCCATAGAAAGATTCCATCCTCCGCTGGCAGCTATGCTCTGATCTGTGATGACATGAGGCACATCAGAGTCTAGTTGAACTTATGGAATAAATGACTGCTAACTCTTTATTTTCTGGGTTTCCAGTAAGACCATTTCCTTTTAATGGGAACCTTTCATAAATAATACCTAATGCAAATTATGGATCTCTTTATGGGCAAATACCATATTATCATCGTTCCTCATACTGGGTTGCTGACACTTGGACAGAATATCAGAGATGGAAGCCAGTCTGTCCTTTGCCAGTGGACTAGACACTCAAAATGTAAAGATGAACATGGTAGGTTGACCAAAACTGCCTAGCACTGGGTGGCCTTGGATGACCCTGTGTGGCTCTAGGTGACTCTGGGTGGCACTGGGTGATCTTGAGTGATGTGAGGTGACCCTGGGAGATTCTCGGTGAACTTGAGTGGCCTGGGTGATCCTGAATGACCTTGAAGAAAAGCATGGATCTTTAATGTTGACCTTTGGGGCTCCATAATCCCAAAGAAACTTTTCAGAACCTCTACTTGCTGTCACCTCTATCGTGCTGTATATGATAGTTTATTAGTTCTTTTTTCTGGAAAACATACTCCATTAGAGCAAGGATGGTATCTTATATCCTGTATCCCCATTGCTCAGTCTGATGGCTGATATAAAGTCAAGTAGAACTAATTGTTGGGCAAAAGTGATATGACAAACAATTTATGAGAACGATGTTTGAAAAACTTGCGCTGTTACCCTGACCCTTCAAGTCAAAGCATGAAATGAAATACCTTACTCCAGAGGTTCTCAAATTTTAAGAATCACATGGATGGCTAAATACTCAGATTCCTTGTCTATCCCCAGAGAGTCTGAATCAATAGGCTTGAGAGCTACTGTGATCTTCACAAGATCATCCAGTGATTGTGATGCAGAAACACTGGATCTCCTGGTTTGGCGGGGCATGGGATCAGGGTCTGTTTGTCTCTGGATAAACTATTATATCCTCTCATCCTGTTTTTACTTCCATAAAATGGAGTTGTTCAGAGAATCAAAGAGAGAAAGACACAAAAGCACATTGAGGAGTTTGAATAGTGCAGTGCAAACCACCCACCTGGGAATCACCTATCCGAGGATATTTCAAATCTGGTTTTCCTGTTCCTTGCCCGTTCTGCAGATGGGTAGGTAGGGTCCATAGGCCTGGCACTAAATCAGTCATTTTAAACTGGGACTGGAGAAGACATTTATTTTATGACTGAGGTTATGAGGTTCTGACTGGTTGCGAGCGCCCTGTGTCCCGTTAATGTTCATTTACTTATTTAGTTCTTTAAGGAACATTATGGGCAGCACCGTCAGTAAGTATTTTTTCAGCCAGGAAGTACTTACTGAAGGTCCACCAGTGACTCCGAAGGTATTTACTAAATGCCTACTGTGTATATCTAAGACTGAGATATGCAAAGTTGAAGCATGTCTCTCCATGCATTCCATAATCTCTTTGCTTAAATAATATATTCCAGCTTTATGATGGACTCAAATTCACTTCATTTGTGGAGGGCACTCCACAAAAATTATAAAATTATAAAATATCTTTCAGAAGCTTTCTCCCTTATATATGGATTCATTCACTCACTCATTAGCTTATTCATTCAACTAATACTGATTGAGTACCTACTTCATTCAGGCAATGGGTGAGGCACTAGGAGTACAGAGATGAATTAGACATTGATATCTCCCCTGAGAAGTTTACAGTTTCATTGTTTAGATAAGATAGGTAAGTAAATGCCATAAGATACTGTGACTAAGGGCTGATATTACTGTTATAGACAATAGCAATTAAACTTATGAAGCACTTACAAAATTCTAGGCGCTGTGTGTAACCCTTCTATAAGCCATCCTGTTTAGCCCTCATGCTATCCTGTAACATTCTATTATTATTCTATTACTATCCTTATTAGCTCTGTAATAAGACTTGCTCTTGTTGTTTAGTTGCTCAGTTGTGTCTGACTCCTTGTGACTCCACGGACTACAGCACACCAGGCTTCCCTGTCCCTCACTATCTCCCACAGTTTGCTCAGACTCATGTCCATTGAGTCAATGATGCTACCCGACCATCTCATCCTCTGTCACCCGCTTCTCCTCCTGCCCTTAATCTTTCCCAGCGTCAGGGTCCATTCCAATGAGTCAGCTCTTCACATCAGGTGGCCAAAGTACTGGAGCTTCAGCTTTAGCATCAGTCCTTCCAATGAATATTCAGGGTCAATTTCCATCAGGGTTGACTGGTTGGATCTCCTTGCTGTCTAAGAGACTCTCAAGAGTCTTAGAGATGTTAAGTATGTTGCCCAAGATCACACAGTAAGTCAATATAAAAGGTTGGCTTAAACCTAAGTGGTGTAATGGCAGCACCACTCTCTTAACCACACCCACTCTTTCATTACTCTGACGGTGTTTGTGGCCGCAGGAGCTCAGAGAAAGCTGATGAGAACAGCAAGAACAGTAAGAACAGCCTTGGCAGCGACAGTTTGGCAAGTGTCTATAATGAACAGGGTGCATCCCGTGCTTATTATCTCCTTTCACTCAAGAAAGTGGGAGGAAAACCTTGTTGTTCCCATTTTATAGATCTGGAAACTGAGGCTAACAAGTGTTAAAGCTGTGTTTATATCTTCCCAGCCAATAAGTGAATGCACTGGGATTCAAACTCAGGTCAGGTTGGTCCCAAAGCCTCCTTCCATTTGACTTATTACTGATCAGGGATTAGATTTCTGTATCTCGCAGGAAGATGCCTCCGGATTTGCTCATCTGTTGTGAATTTGACATTATCCACACAACTAATCCAGACCATTTAGGCATTATCTAAACAGCACCTTATTTGGGATGGCCCAACCATACCAGGTCTCAAGGTCTAAGGAAGTGATCGATAACATGATTATCAAAGGGTTAATGTTCCGTCCCCAGAAGTAGTTTGTCATCATGTTGCAGTGGTCAAGAAATCAGGGAGAGAGCATGTCGGTGGAAGAGTGAACTTACATCCTGGCCTGCGCTGACTCTATAATTACCTACAGCTCTAAGTCTTTGCTCTTGTGGGCAGACCAGCACATTTCTCCAATGCTAAATTAAGGATTTTTTCATAGAGAGGAGAGCCCATAAAGGCTCAAAAATTATCCTATCAGATTTCAAGGCAAACTTTACATTAAATCTTATTTTTAAAACTTTCACTCAGGGGAATACTGGTTTTCCTTTATGGGCCATTTAAATCATTTCCTGTGCCTCTGAATTCAGTACAGAAAATATTCACCTGTTTCTCTTTATCATACTCAATAGTGTATTTGACGGAACTTATAAATCCCAAACTGATGATGTCTTGTGCTTACCTTCCAGCAGTAAGATTTCCAAAATTATTACCATTTCCTGGGTCGTAACCAAACCAACTCCCAAATCTAAATCGTTTGTATTTGGCAATTGGTCCTTTCCTTTAATATTCTCTCTCTCTGTCTCTGCAATCTCAGTGAGAGTTTTGGTAAAGTTGTGTAATCCTTGCATCAAGTTCCTTGTTCCAGATTTTCGTATGCCATCAGGGCACACAGGTTGGTGAAAGGCCATTTCCCTTGGGTTTAGCCTCTATTCTTGTGTTGTGGCTTTAAATTTGTACAGCAAATAACTCAGAACCAAGTTATTGCCTCGGCGTGAGTGCTGGCAGGAAAAAACAGCCATAGTGGAGCCCAGAATCTGTCTGTGTTAGCCCTCTGTCACCGACTACTCAACCCAGCGTTTGGCTTCACCTAAATGATAAATGGTCCTATTGTCTGGGTTTCGTATTAAAAAACTAGAACTCAATCTAGATTAAGCAAGGACAGAGACCCATTTCATTGCTGTACTTTAATATTCCTGAGACCCATGGCTTTACGGCTGGCTCCTTTTAACAATCATCTCTCTCCAGGGCAGAACACTATGCTGTCTTTGTTTCATCTGATCTTTCAGCTAAATAAGAGATGGTCACTTATCCTCACGCCTCCCATATCCTGCTGGATTTCTCTTGCTAAAAGAGAAACTGACCACACGGGAAAAGAGAGAGGTTTCAGGCAGGGCATTTCAGCGTGTGTTTACAGGCAAGACTGACTTACTCAGCAAATCCTGCTCAGAGGAGCTGCAGCCAATGAAGAGGCTATATCGCGGCTTGCTTAGGGGCTTCTGAGTTTGAGCTGCATGCAGAAATGTAAGGCAGTGCTCCCTGGCGCTGATGGCAACATGGGATCCAGCTTCAGTTATTCCTCAGGCTCCCCAGCTCTGCAACACGGGGAGAGAGCCTCCGTAAACATGTGGGTGATGTAGCCAGCTTTAAAGGCCGAGAGAATCCTGATGGATTCAGGACACTGTTTTTTTATTTAGATTTTTTCTTTTGCCTTCTTTTTTGGAAGATGAAATGCTTCTCTCGTTACCTGCCTTACATCTTCAGACCTCCGAACACCATCCTCTCTTCCAGCTGCCACACGGAAGGTACAGACCAGAGAGGGAGAGTGTCTGGGTGGGTGGGAAAAAGTGGGCTGGTGTCTGACTTCCCACAGGCTCTACCGAGACTGCCTTCTGCAGCTCCTAGAAGACTCTCATGCCTGGCAAAAGCGTCTATCTCACAGACTCAGATCTGCTTCTAAAATCAGTCTGTTTTCTACGAGGAAAGTCTTTTCTGAAGAGCAGGATAACAATTGCAAAGGTGGTCTCAGCACTGATGCAGCTGAGTAGAAAATAATTTAGAAATGTTTTGCCAATCTCCTTGTTCTCTTTCACATGCAAACAAGTAACTGGAACTAACGTTAAGGCGAAAACAAATTGCTGTAGGTGCCGCCACATACATTTATCCAAGCTCTCTTGTTTTGTCACTGTCCTTTTAATAACTTGGTGCATGCCCAAGAAAGCAATTAGCAAAATAGAATGGGCTTATTACTGTATGATGATAGAGCCTCTGTTGGTTGTTGGGTTGATTTGCTCAGAGTCTGTACTTGGGGTGCAGGGCAGGAAGATCGCAGCTGAGTTTCAGTGCTTGCTGGCAATGTGGTCTGTGGGGTCCTATGTCGATGCCTTAAGGCAAGGCTGAGCCGAGTCTTGTACAAACAGTTCCTGGTCCTTTGGGGGACCTTCTCTGCACCCTCTAACCTAGCGTGCTATGCCTACGTGAGGGGGACTTTCTACATGCACGTGCGCAACGCCTTGTAAACATATTGGCAATTCCCCATCAACTAAGCACTGCAGCTTTCAACATTGCTGGAGTCAGTAGCTGGTCTTGCATCTTCTCTGTGTGATTTGCCTGTTTCTTTTGATCTGATACATCCTAGGAAAAGAGCAATTTCAAGAACAGTCAGTGACTGGCTGTTTTTCAGCTGTAGGGGTTGTCCTACAAGCAGTCCTTGATAGAGGGTTAAGGCTGGTGAGGAACAACAACTCTGCCTCAGGTCTAGACACACTCTTCTGGAAGTGAGCTGGTGAGCAGCCTGTTCTGAAAACCCATGCTCGTTTCTTATCCTCACAGGAAGAGCCTTGGACTAGGGGCTGTGTATTTAAAATAAGAGAAGTGTATATTGTACCATAAAGATGCTTTTTAATCAGTATTCTCAGGAAATGGGAGTAGAAGTTTGGAACTGAAATTGAGGGTGGTATTTTCCATAGGCATTGATAATTCATAGATTTTTGTTTTTAATTTGGATACTTTAAAATGTTACTGGTGGCTAAAGGAGATGGCCTACTGAGAAGTCTTTCTTCCCTCATAGAGACTTAGCAAGTCCCTATATATACTGGGGATAGACAAAGAGTAGCATGGATAGAAATCTCCATGAGGGGAACTTTCCAATTACAGAAGACTTAAACTCATATAGGAAGCTGCCTCAGTGATTTCTAATTGGTGCCCTGCCTCTCCTCCCAGCTTAAACTTTGAGAACTCAAACACTCTGTCTGTTCAGTTGCTGTTTTGTATATGAATCAGACTAAAGACCGTTCCTTGGGCAGACAGACCACCACCATGAGAACTTTCTTGAAGTGTTTTTTTACATCAAATTTAACTGATTAATTCCATCAAAATGGAAAACTCATTTTATTCATGTCAAAGCAAACGATCTCTGAATCACCACCTATCATCAGATTTTAGTGTGTGTGTGGCAGGGGTAGAAAGACTATAAATTTCTTGTAAACCTATTAAAGACGATGGTCAAGGGGAATAGCATCTGCCAAACATTAAGATCATGGATAAGGCTCTGGGGCAGAGTAGAAAAGGCAGGGGTTAAATATCAAGAGGTCAAGGCCAAGGCCCTTAATTGCTTTATGCCCAACTTCATCTCTAAAATGGAAATAAAGAGACCTACTTCCAAGATATTGGACTGGCTAGGTAGATCAGTGGTAAAGAATCTGCTTGCCAATTCAGGAGACACGGGTTCAATCCCTGGATTGGGAAGATCCCCTGGAGAAAAAAATGGCAACCCACTCCAATATTCTTATTTGAGCAATCCCATGGACAGAGGAGCCTGGCAGGCTGTAGTCCCCAGGGTTGCAAAAGAGTTGGACACAACTTAGCCACTAAACAACAGCTGCTGCTGCTGCTAAGTTGCTTCAGTAGTATGCGACTCTGTGCAACCCCAGAGACGGCAGCCCACCAGGCTCCCCCATCCCTGGGATTCTCCAGGCAAGAACACTGGAGTGGGTTGCCATTTCCTTCTCCAATGCATGAAAGTGAAAAGTGAAAGTGAAGTCGCTCGGTTGTGTCTGACTCTTAGCGACCCCATGGACTGCGGCCCACCAGGCTCCTCCATCCATGGGATTTTCCAGGTAAGCGTGCTGGAGTGGGCTGCCATTGCCACCAGGATGTTAAAAATTAAGTGTGATAATTAAAGTTCTTCATAAAACTTACTATATGATACATGCCCTCCATTTTTTAGTCCTATACCCTATGTGCTTTCTTAGATATTCAAGTCTCTGTTATCATACTCTCTTAAGCAATGAAGTGGTTTCCCCCGATGCAGCACAGTGTCACTAGAAACTTGTTACACTTATATAGAGTTTGAGGAGAAAAAGATGTCAGAAGGAATCTGAGTTTATGTTTCTACATTGTTAGCTATCATGTTACTCTATAGTCTATTCTGGAAAAGTTATGACTGGGAACATTTATTTAATTGAAAAAGACAGTAATGATTAACTTGTGTCTATCCCTGTGAAAGTCAAATAAATCCACACGGTCTAGACAATCCCCTTAAGAGTAACTCTAGAACAACTTTAAGAGTGTTAACAATTCCTGGGCTGCTTCAGGGATGGAACCATCCTACTGAGATGACTAGTATTATCCTCCCAGCTTTGCTTTGACTTTGTTCTCTCAACATAGGAAGATCCTGGGCACTGAATACTAGCTCTACCACTTGCCAACTGGGTGATGTTGGGTAGTTCCTTTACCTCTCTTAGCCTGTTGTTTAGTTGCTAAGACATGTCTGGCTCTTTTGCAACCCCATGGAACTGCAGCCTGCCAGGCTTCTCTGTCCATGGGATTTCCCAGGCAACAATACTGGAGTGGGTTGCCATGTCCTTCTCCAGGGGATCTTCCCAACCCAGGAATCAGGCCTGCATCCTGCATTGGCAGGCAGGTTCTTTACCACTGAGCCCCCGGGAAGCGATTTCTTTTATCCTAAGTTCCCTCGTTTGTAAAACATGCAAAGAAATACATTCAGAATGCCATACGCAGTGTGATGATAATGGTAACCAGCCTGTACTTCTATTTAGTGCATCCAAGGCGTTACCTAACACATTATATACAGCAACACATTGCACATAGGGTAAATCTATAATATGTAGTCAATAAATAGTTCCTTTTTCCTTCACTTTCTCATTCTCATCCCTCAAGCCTGTTTCTTCATCCATCATATAGAGAGTTGGTTCATATATTGCAGTCAAAATTCTTGTTTGAAACATGATTCCACCCCACCACCTCAAACACAGACACACTTGCACTTAACCTGTCAATGACCTCCCCAGGCCTGTGAGGTCCTGCATATTCTGACCCCTGCCTGACTTTCCTGAGTGACCCCAAACATGCCTTCTTGTTGGCTCTCCAGCCATAAGCTGTCTGTCTCCATATTCTCCCTCTGATCACAGATTTGGGGGATGGTTCTCTCTCCCCTCTGCCCCATTCTTTAATTCAAGCCATCAATTCTCAACTGAAGCTGAGAAGCCATCTTTGACCCTCAGCTGATCTTAGCTCTTTTTTAAAGAAATGTATTTACTTATTTGGCTCTGCTGGGTGTTAGTGGCAACATGTGGGATCTTCGATCATCACTGAAGCATGTGGGATCTTTGTTGTGGAATGCAAACTGTTAGTTGCAGCATGTGGGATCTAGTTCCCTGACCAGGGATTGTACCCAGGCCCCCTGCATTGAAGGTGTGGAGTCTTAGCCACTGAACCACCAGAGAAACCTCTGATCATAGCTCTTTAAGAACTGGGTTTCTTTCCTTCAGAGCACCTATCCTAGCTTGCCATTATGAATAGACTGATACAACTGATTTGTTAGTATTTGTTTCCTTACTGGATTGAAAGCTTTAGGAGCAAGACTCTTATATAATTCTGCTCTCTGTTTTAACCTCATCACTAGAACAATACCAAGTACACAATAGGTGCTCAATTTTTATTGAAGATTACAAATACCAATATTGTTGTATAGGTAAGTCTTAAAAACATGTGTACAATATTCTGCAAAGAATTACCTTTTATGGGAATGCTAGTTGTTTTAAGCATGGTGGATTGGGGAGTTTTTGGTGGCCATATTTGATTTTATTACCATATTCTAGTAATACTGTAACTTGAAATAAGACACATCCAGAAAAAAAGGACAGCTAAATAGTGCTGATGCAAGAATACAGGTAGGGTTTTGAGAAGACAACTGGATGGTATTCCCTTCTCTGTGAATCCATCAAGTGAGCACATAACTCCCTCCTCCTGATAGGGAAGGATTCATACAGCAAAATGGCTTCAGGAGCAGAGAAGCAAAATTCCAACTGCAATCAAAAGGAAATCATTCCAGACAGGACAGAGGGGCCTAGGAGACCCACAGAATGAGGGAACCAGGAAGGTATGAGGAAACTTGCCTAATATTCTCTGATGGGCCTGATTTGGTACCTGACATGAAGAGCTTTTATTTGGATTATCTTACAAATTGGTGCAGGTGCTTTCTTTAAGCAAAGGGTGATGTGCTGAGCCAGAGACGGTATCCTTTCCCTGAGTTGCCTGGTCATCATTTCATGCTGCAAACCCCATCCATCCTTTAAAACTCAGTCTGAGTCACATCTTTCTAGGAAGACTTCCTCAACAAGTCCGAAGACAGAAGTGTTTTCATGAGTCACATAAACCACAATAACAACAGAAGAGGAAATGAGAGAGAAGCAGCCATAGCACCGCAAAGCCTGTGGGCCTTTGGCTGTGTGCTGGGGGCCATGGCTGTATGATCGCATTGGCCCCTCACGCAACCTCTTGTGTCAGATGCCGTCATCTCCATTTTACAGATGAGGACACTGATGCTCACCACCTTGCCCAGAGCCTTAGTTAGGAAAGTGGCAGAGCCAAGACTCAGGTCCAAACAATCTGAATCAAAACTTGGTGCTCTTCAGGGAACTCTGCTCAATGTTACGTGGCAGCCTGAATGGGAGGGGAGTTTGTGGGGACCAGGGGAATGGATATAGGTATATCCATGGTTGAGTCACTCTGCTGAGTACCTGAAACTGTCACAACATTGTTAATCGGTAATGAAATTATTAGTTGCTCAGTTGTGTCCAATTCTTTGTGACCCCACAAACTGTAGCCCAGCAGGCTCCTCATTCCATGGAATTCTCCAGGCAAGAATACTGGAGTGGGTTGCCATTCCCTTCTCCAGAGGATCTTCCTGACCCAAGGATCGAACCCAGTTCTCCTGCATTGGCAGGCAAATTCTTTAGAGTCTGAGCCACCAGGCAAGCTAATTGGTTATACTTTGATACAAAATAAAAAGTTTAAATAATAGTAATAAAACCCTAGTAGCCATATATCACATGGGATTGTGTGGGTCTGGTGACTCTTTGGTCTCTTTCTCTAGGCTGTTTGATCCTTGAAGGCTGGTAGATAATAAATTACTGTTGAATAAGACAAAGCAAAAACTCAGCGCTCTTGCCCCTTACATTGCATATTTCCTCCTTAAGATCTGCATGAGAATAGCCTTCAGGCTATATGAAACAGTTTAAGTCTGCTGCTATCTCCTGGTGACCAGGAGCAGCTTGGGCACAGGAACCCTGCCCTAGTTGTCCTCGGTCTCTGCAACCTGGTCGGTACAGAGCCAGACTGGGTAGATGCTCAAGAAATCCTTCTAGAATGAAGGACTGAATGACAGAGTGAGTGAACAAACTTATCTGTCTTCTTTCAATCATGCTCCTTCAAGACGAGGAAGGTTCTTTTCTCTCTTTGACTTTTTAAAAATTGGAGTATAATTGCTTTACAACGTTATGTTAGTTTCTGCTGTACAATGAAGTGAATCAGCTATATGTATACATATATCCCCTCACTCTTGGACTTCCCACCCATCCCCCCATACCCTCACTCTAGGTCATCACGGAGCACCGAGCTGAGCTCCTTGTTCTGTAAAGTTCTTGCAGCAGAATATCTTCCAATGATACCCAAAAGCAGGACTGCTGGAAGTACACACACACACAGAGGAAAAATACACTTTTTTTTTTTCAAACTCTTTACTTGTAGAAGTAAACCAAGCAGTGTTCTCTGCTTTCTAGGCACAGTTCCACTCTGTGTGTATATGGATGTAGGTACAGTTACCTGTTTGTATTCCTCACAACAATCCTATGAAGTAGGTACAGTTACTATCCCTGTGAGTTAAACATGGGGAAACCAGAGCACAGAGAAGTCAGGTATCTTGTCCAAGGTCACACAACTATTCACGCAGTTCAGTTCCAAAGTACCTGCCAAGAAAGGATTTTGCTCTATTTTGTGCCTTTTTACATATTTATAGAATTCTTATATGTATTTGGAATTCTTGTCTCGGCCCCTTTCACGTATTTAGAACCAACCCACTCTTTGGGTCCAAATCAAACGCACTTCCACCTACAGCGTTCCCTGACTACTCATTTTCTCATTGTTACAAATACGCAACTACATTGAAAATCTTTCCCAAGTCACATTGTGATTCTCTGTAACACAGAAATAATATTCCACCACATGAAGGGGTTATTATAAGGATTAAGTGAGACAAAACCTTACATTGTTTGACTCTGCTTTGCATTTCCAGTCTGTTTTCCATTTTTATGTGCAGTAGATGAACAGCCCCTGCTTTCATCTGCAACCAGTCCTCCCCTGTGAGCTGAATCCTACCCCTGAGCCCCACTCAAGCCCCTCACACCTGCACTCAGCCCCTCTCCCTCTGCTCTGTCTGGCCTCTCTACAGGATCCTATGGGGCTGTATGGGGACTCACAGACACGCTGTAAATCAGCTCACTTAAAGTAATCATCTCCTGACCCTGTATCCCCCTCAGCTGCTGCCTCACTCTCCACTCCCCTTTCCAGAAAAAAAAAAAAAAGAGCCTTGAAAGGGTCCTCCACACTGTCACCGTGTCTTTTCCTCCAGTTTGCTCTTTCCATCCCTCCACCAAAACAGCTCTCGTGAGAGTCACCAGTAACCCTCTCATTCATGAATCCTGTCATCCTCTGCTGCAGCCCTCACTAGTTTTGGCCCGCGCAATCGCTGCTTCCTTCTTGAGAGAGCTTCTTGTCTTGGCCTCAAGGCCACACTTTCTGTTTCCCTCTCCCTCACTGGCAAGTCCTTCTCTGCCTCCCTAGCTGGTTCCTCATCATCTTCCCGACCTATAAATATTGGGGCCCCGGGCTCAGTCATCTTCTTAATCTATACTTGCTCCTAGGTGATCTCATGGTTTGAAATCTCTTCTATTCAGTTTATATTTCTAGCTCCAGCTTCTCCCTACAATACAGACTTGTATATCTATCTGCCTACCTAGTATTTCCACTTGGATGCACAACAGAGATCTCAAAACAGAACTCCTGATTTCCTCTCAAGAAAAACCTCCTTGTCCAGCATTTTTCTCCAGCTCACTAAGTGAGAATTTCATTCTCCTAGTTACTCAAGTCAAGCACTTTGAAATTGTCTTTTATTTCCTTCTGTCTCATATCCTTCTAATTCTACAATAAATCCTCGGGCTTAAACTCCTAAAACTTACCCAGAATCCGAACACATCTTATCATGTCCATCACTCAAATGTTTCTTTATCAGAAGCATTTCTTGGCCTTCCTGTCTAAAATAGGGACATCCTGGGTAGCTCAAAAGGTAAAGAATCTGGCTGTAATGTGAGAGAGCTGGTTTCAATCCTTGGGTTGGGAAGATCCCTGGGGGAAGGACATGGCAACCCGTTCCACTCTTCTTGCCTAGAGAATTCCATAGACAGAGGAGCCTGATTGGCTCCCGTCCGTGGAGTCCCAAAGAGTTGGACACGACTGAGTCTCACTCCAATGTTAATAGCAGCATTATTTACAATTGCCAAGATACGGAAGAAATCTAAGCATCTATCAACAGATCAGTGGATAAAGATGTGGTACGTATATACACAATTGAATAGTACTCAGCCATAAAAAGGAGTGAAATCTTGTTATTTGCAACAACATGAATGAACTTGGAGGGTATTATGCTAAGTGAAATAAGTCAGACAGAGAAAGATAAATATTGTATAATATCAGGACATATGTAGAATCCCCCCCCCCTAAAAAATACAACCAAGTAGTGAAAATATAAAAGAAACAGACTCACAGGTATAGAGAACAAACTAGTGATTAAGTGGGGAGAGGAAAGAGGGCAGGGGCAAGATAGGAGTATAAGATTAAGAGGTACAAGCTATTATGTATAAAATAAGCTACAAGGATATATTGTACAATACACAGTTGCTCAGTTGTGTCAACTCTTTGCAACCCCATGGATGTAGCCCACCATGCTCCTCTGTCCACGGGAATTTTCCAGGCAAGAATATGTGAGTGGGTTGCCATACCGTCCTTCAGGAGATCTTCCCAACCCAGGGATCAAACCCAGGTCTCCCACATTGCAGGCAGAGTCTTTACCGTCTGAACCACTAGGGAAGCCCAATATTTTATAATAGCTATAAATGGAGTATAATCTTTAAAAGTTGTGAATCACTATATTGTATACCTGTAACTTTTGTGCATCAACTGTACTTCAATAAAAAAAAAAAGAAAAATAAGATTGCATTATAGCCAAATGGAAAAAAAATTCTCACACACACGCATATACACAAATATATACCCCCTCAGTTACCTGTACCCTGCTTTATTTTTCCTCTGTAGCACTTACCTTGACCTGACACGTTATATATCCATTTACTTACTTGTCACCAGTCTTTTTGTGTTCTAGAATCTAAACTGCATGAAAGCAGAGACATTCTCTGTTTGGTTCGTTTCTGTGTGTCCAGTACTTAGAACAGTTTCTAGCACATAGCAAGCATGGCAAAGACGCTTATTGATTGAATATGAATCAACATTTATATGAAATTTTAGTGATAAAGTAGAAAGAGTAAGATCTGAAGCCAGATGAATCTGAGTTCCAATCTCAGACTGATAATTACTTGCTGGTGACCTTCAGTTACTTACCTGGTATATTTCTTTTTCTAATAATATGTCAAAGTATTATCATGAAGGTGAAAAAAATTATTGATAAAACTCCTAGCATAAGGCCTGTGAACATTCAGGGACTTGGACTTATTATTTTTTTGTATCCCCACTGCATTTACCACAGCTGTTACATAGAGGCATTAAGGTTGCATGTTGATTGAATTTTTTGCCTATCTGCATAGCTAGCATTGATTGTGGGTTTGTTATGTGTCAGACCTTGCATTAAATACTTTATAGTTACTTCCTCCCATAAATCTCACAAAAACATCACAAGTATTGATGAATGTTATCACTTTACAGATAAGGGAACGAGGCATTGAATTGTATAGCAGTACTTACTCAAAACCACACAGCTAATATGTGGTAGATGAGGGTTCACATCCAAACTGCCTGACTCCAGCATCCAGGCTCTTAGCTGCCCCCTGCTACTGCCTACAATATTCAGGCATTGTTCTCAGCACATGGAAACTGAAAAAATAGAAAAGATTCATTCCCTTTTTAAGAAACTATGGTCTACCAGGAGAGAGAGAGGCATGGGCACTCAGCTCTAACAGTATGTCTTCACCCTGGCTGTGTATGAGAATCAGCTGTGGAAGGGCACAGGGCTGTCTCCGCCCCATTCTCCATGGAAATTGGCCCCAGGAATCCTGGTTTTTAAGATCCCTCAGGTGCATTTTAGGAGTAATCAGAGGCTAGAAGCTGAGTCTGTGATAAGCAGCAGCCATGACTGACGAATATCTTCAGAGCTCCAGGGAAGAGCTCTGGGAGAAAGTGACTGATCGGTTGTGGATCCCTTTGAAATGACAGACTAAAATCCTGCTGCTGACAGAGGCTGCTTTTGGTCAAGATGTCTGGCAGAGAGGTGCCTGTCCTGAAAGGATTCAAGGTCAGTGCCGTCCTCTTAAACATTCAGTGAACCTCTATTGTGCATTTGTCTGCTTCCCAGTAGCTATGAATTTGCTTCCTGATGTTTTATTCAAGTACTGGCTAAACTATCTACCTAACATAGAGAAAATCACTCAAGTTTTGTTATCTATCAAAAGGGGGATAAAAATGATTCACATACCAAATGTGCATTTGTTCAGCAAATGTGATCATTCATACAAAGAGAGTAGTGTGGTTCCAGGTGCAAATAAAGAGTTCGCTGTTGTTTTTATTAATGTGATTCTTATTAGGGAAGCGCCTGGAAATCAACTCCTGCCCTGTGCATTTTGACATGATGTGGTGGTGGAAAATATTCCGGCCCAGCAGTCTGGACTGGGATCAAGTTCTCTTCTGACATTGGTGTCTCAGGAAAATGGCTAATCCTGCTGTGCCTCGTCAAACAATGATATAGCATCAGTAAAACTTGGTGGGATTGGTGTGAAATTGAGGGGTGCTTTGTGCAGTATTTGTCTTGAATATTTGACTATTAAATCATCTGTCTGGGAGTGGTAACCCTATTTTAGGAATTTCTAATAAAAATCCATAACGAATTCAACAGTGGGTAAGAAATAAGAAGGACAGAAAATAATGTTTAAGTAGAAGCCAATAAGGCTCCAGGTACTCTGCATGTATTACTATCACCTGGAGATAATCCTGCCTGGTCGTATCCACACTTTGCAGGTGAAGATACTGATGGAGGACTGATGAGATGAAATACTGGGTTGACCAAAAAGTTTGTGTTCAGGTTTTTCCATGACAGCTAACAGAAAAATTCAAACGGACTTTCTGGCCAACCCAATATTTAGTTGGAAACACTTTGGCTTTGGAATCTGATAAACCAGAGTTCCAAACATGACCTCAAGTTATGTATCCTCGGAGTGTCTGTTTTTTCTGCTGTGAAATGAAAGTAAATGATGCCTCCTTTTCATATTTATTATAAGGCTAAAGACATTGAACGGCATGTGCCTGGTCGCCACTTAATATACTGTCTCTGCTCTTGCTGTGATGGAATGTTTGTCCAGGTCTCACCAGTGAGTCTGGTCGCAGATCCTGAATTCCCTGTATTTCATCCCACTCCCATCAAAAAAGCTTCCTTTTTTTTTTTTTTACCTTTCTTTGATTCTTTCAACCTCCATCACCTTTCCTGGTGCTTGCCTGTAATATACATTGGTCAGTGTTGTTCTGAATTGTGTTTCTGAATTCATTACTTGTCTCTGGTAGTTGTGCCCCAAGGCAGTGCCTACATTTTGACTCAATTTTAGAAATCTAATAGAGAAATCAACAGTGGTGAAATCATCATTGTTATTAGAGAGTCTGGCCCATTAGTTTTCTGAGTCATTGTTTCTTCACTGGCAGACTGAGCTGGGAGGAGAGAGAGGCTGAGATGGCCAAGGGCTTTGCCTTTCCAAGTGTCTATAACAGCCCAGTCAGTAAGAAAAGCGAAGAGGAGGCAAATTAATTCAAAGATCTGCATGAAAGCCCTATCTGAATCATATACATGGGAATGTCACTTACCTGAATATGTTTGGAGCAAATTCATTAGGGAACCTCCTTGCAAGAGAAGTTATTAATGTATTTATTCACTTATTTTAAAAATACAAAGAACATCTCCATTCTTAATGTCAAATATTGGCTAGGCAGTGGGTTCCCTCGTGGTAAAAATAGATATGGTTCAAACCCTGTTGGAAGAAAAATGAATCAAATGAACATAAATTGTGGTAAACGCTGCAATGGAGAGGACATGGAGTTAGGACAGGGCCTCAGAGGGGTTTGCAATGCACAGGGCGATCAGTATACTTTCCTTGGAGAAGTGTCAGAGCTGAGATCTGGCGAATGAGTAAAACTTAAGGAGGCAGGATAAGAGAGAATCTTCCATCAAAGATCTTGTCACCAGAGGGTCATGGTGAACATGAGGTCCTGAAGGAAGGCCAGTGAGGCTGGTGCACAGAGGCCAAAAAGGAGTTTGGAGGAGATTGAGGCTATGAATGCTATGACCCTATGTGTCTCTGTGGTGTGGCTGATGGAACTGGTCTTGATCCAAAGACCAACTGGAAATTATGGAAGTATATGAACTTGGGGAAAGAAGCCTAAAGACCCTTCTGACTGCTGTGACAATAGAGTAGAGAGGCTAAGAGGGACTGGGCATATTTTAAAATGTTGGCTGCTCAGATGTGTGGTTGCTTTCCTAGAAGCAGTCCTTATTGTTGAGGTGCAGGAGACTTGTATTAATAGATAGTTCTTTGTACTCCCCAAATTCCTCAAGGTGCATTTGCGTATTATTAAAACAGTCTTACAAACACAGAAACCTGGCCACTGTCTTGACATTCAGACAAGGAAATTGTTATTCTAGATGAGCAGTGGCAGGAACACACCAGGTTGTGTTTTGAAGAGGCAATAAACACTGAGCAATGAAAAAAAGAGTGTGTTCACTCTTGCAGATAGAGCACTTGCAAAGCACAATATTTAGAAAGAAGAGAATGGCCGTCTTAGGGTAAAACCATTAAAAACGTCGTCATATCTTGTTTGTTCAACAAGAAATAGCTGCTACATCCAAGCCTCTGGAGAGAATGGTACATATGCTCAGCTGTGTATCTTTATTTATAAACAGCAAGGTGGCCCTCTGAGGGGACTGCTGGCCAAAGGTCACTCTTTTAGGAGCAAAGGTTAGGAAGCCATGTCCTACCTTAATTGTAAACTCATCCTCTCATAGACCTGTAACCCAGATAGCATATCTAAGCATGCAATGGGAGCCCCAAACATCCTGCAGGAGCCAAGCAGGTAGCAATTACCAGAAAGACATGATATTGGCATCATGTGTGTACAATCTGTTCCAGCCCTGACAAAAGGCAACACTAGTTAGATAGAGCCCCACCCCCAACCCCACCCAGCCAAAAAAAAAAAAAACACTACTGAGAAAGGAAAGCAAATCCAACCCATGTGCCCAGGCCTTTAGGCCACCTGTTTCCATCCCACAGAAAAATGTTATAGAATTTTCATTTGGGAGATGACCTCTGATTCAGGGACCTTTGCAGGGTCCGTGAACCACCTCACAAAATTCCTGGTAAGATAATGGTGAAGAGCTAGCTTTCTGCCCAAGTAGGCCATTCAACTTCAGGACAGTGCTGACCATGCCTCCATCTTTAAGTTGTGCTGAAATCTATTTCTTAGAACCATCAAGACAGTTCTGCATGTGCACAAAAATGCTTTGCGTTCCCCTCTACAAGTTAAAGATCGTTATTCCCTCTTACTGGAATGTTCTCCCAACCCTACAATCCTTTCTTTTACTTCTTTTAAGGCTTAGTACAGATGTCATCCTTCAAATAGGCCTTCTTGCCTACCTTCTCTGAAAGGACACACCTCCCTAGCACTTAACCTTGGTTTTACATCATATTTTCTCACTGCTTCACATGTTAGATGTTTGCATTTGTTTATCATTGCTTCCGCTCACTAGACCGTAAACTCTCTGAGAGAGCAGGTACTTTGAGCCTTTCTGCCCACTGTACCTGGTACACAGAACATGCTTGCATGCTCAGTCACAAAGTCAGGTCCAGCTCTTTGCGACCTCATGGACTGTAGCCCACCAAGCTCCTCTGTCCATGGAATTCTCCAGCCAAGGATACTGAACTGGGTTGCTGTTTCCTTCTCCGGGGGATCTTCCCAACCCAGTCTCCTGCACTGGCAGGTGGATTCTTTACCACTAAGTCATCTGAGAAGCCCATACTTGGCACATAGCAGGTGAAATATATGATGGTGGAAAAACAGATGATGAATCTTCATGTTGGCAGCAGAGTAGGCAAGTGGAGTGACCCGCGTTATGTTTGCCTTCCTTCTTCTAGGACAATGGTCCCCAAAGGCTAGCCTAAATAAGATTAACTAGAATGCTTAGTTTAAAATGCAGATTTGGGGGCTCCCAGACTCTGCTGAAATTCTGAATCAGTGAAGCCAGAGTGGAGTCCAAGAGCTTCCATTCTTAAGCTGCACTCCAGCATCTGTTGAGGAAGGAACCTCAAGTGCAATAATTCAAGAGGCACTGTCCTAGGTTAACAGGAAAGAAAAGAAAAGCAACACTACTAAATGTTGCCTGGTTTCCTTCCTCCCTCCCTCCATATCTAGCCCAAGATGTGGAAACTGCAGAGATAGAGTCAGAGAGCAATGTTGCTCAAGGGAAGGGGTTAGGGGAACCCATTTGTAAACACCCTGATTCTAAATCTCATTTGGGAGATGGCATGATTGCAGACCTCCAAAGATGGGTGAACTTAGAAGCAAAGGGTTAACATCATTTCCTTCCCTACCTGAACACAGAGTATTTTTCTGAATGGCTGCTGCAGCTGGTGAGTGGGGCAGGGCATCACCTTGGTCCTGACAATTTGCATCAAACCAGATGCATAGCCAGAGCTGGAAGAGACAAGGCAACCAACCATGTTCAAAGCCCCGCCCTCCACCATGCAGAGAGATGAAGTGAACCATCTAAAAGCACACAGCTAATTAGTGTCCGGGGCTTCCCGGGTGGCTCAGCAGTAAAGAATCTGCCTGCCAATGCAGGAGATGTGGGTTCAGTCCCTGGGTTGGGAAAATCCCTTGGAGGAGGAAACAGCAACCCATTCTAGTATCCTGGCATGGGAGATCCCATGGACAGAGGGGCCTGGAAGGCTATAGTCCATGGGGTTGCAAAGAGTTGGACATGATTTAGCAACTAAACAGCAACAACAATTAGTATCACAGAGAGAAGAGAGAAAGTCGCTCAGTCGTGTCCAACTCTTTGCGAACACTTGGACTATACGGTCCACGGAATTCTCCAGGCCAGAATACTGAGTGAGTAGCCTTTCCTTTCTCCAGGATATCTTCCAAACCCAGGGATCGAACCCACGTTTCCTGCATTGCAGGCAGATTCCCACAGCTGGGGCTGAAAGCCAGCCCGTGGTTTCACTGTAGTGTTTCGGCCTCAGTACTCCTTTGTTATTGGTTTGACAGTTCCTGACAATCTTGTGGATACATTAGGATGATAGGCTGGCCCGAGTAGAGACTCTATGTGGAAGAGAGGCAGGGAAAGCCCTCCAAGATACCCTGTAAAGACTTTCCTTCCTTTCCCATGGCAGGCTTGGGTCCTGATAAGCCCTCAAGAGAGAACCAGTTTTGAGGTAATTTTAAATAACCGAGTGAGGTATGTGTAATGATATTATTATTTTAAAGTTTTTTTTAATAAAAGGAAGCTTATTTTTCTTTGAAATTGGCCCTATATACACACAGAATCAGCTGAACAGACTATTATCTGGTATTAAACTTTCGGGAATTTTCTTGTAAGTGCTATCTTCCCCATTTTGTGTACCTAATAACGTGGCTTGGACCAGGGTATGGAACACGGGTTTCTCCATAATTGCACCTCTCCAGTGCCGCTAAGCGATGGGCTGAACTTGATGGTGTAGAGCTCAGGACTGGGGCTATGGGGCAGTCAGATATTACCCAAACAAATTCTCCTCCAACATCTCCTGCTCCAATCTCAGACATGCCACTGCGCCAACTTGCACTTTTCTCTTCCCTGTCTAACTGCCTGATGTGAAGCTTGCTGTGCATGCTGGGAACAGCCTCCTTCAAATTCACTTCATTTGCACTCATTTCCAGTGTTATTTTGGAAATTGTATTTTTGGCTCCAATTCAGATCAAGTCAAAGTGAGATGATAAATGGAAACGATCCTCTGGGTGAAGCACTGGCCAAGGCTTTAGTTATAATTTTCTATTGATCCTCAGACATGCTCTGGGCATCACACAAAATTATTATTATTTTTTTTAATACAGCACTATCAGATATAGGCTTCCCAAGTGGCACAGTTATAAAGAATCCACAGGTCAATGCAGAAGACACAAGAGCTCAGTTTCCATCCCTGAGTCAGAAATATTCCCTGGAGTAAGAAATGGCAACCTGCTCCAGTATTCTTGCCTGGAAAATTCCATGGACAAAGGAGCCTGGCAGACTGCAGTCCTTGGGATCACGGAGAGTCGGACATGATGGAGCACACGCACACAACAGATATTGGTGCAGACCTCAGTGAACTGGTTAAAGTCTGAAGATCCAGGGATACCCAACCTTCATTTTAAAGAACCACTTCCCTAGCCAGATGTGGTTTTGATATCTGAAAGAAGAAAGGCATCTTCCACTCTCTATATTTAACTCCTTAAAAGGTTGACTGTGCGGATCACAACAAACTGTGGAAAATTCTTCAAGAGATGGGAGTACCAGACCACCTGACCTGCCTCTTGAGAAATCCGTATGCAGGTCAGGAAGCAGCAGTTAACAACACGGAACAACAGACTGCTTCCAAATAGGAAAAGGGGTACGTCAAGGCTGAATATTGTCACCCTGCTTATTTAACTTATATGCAGAGTACATCATGAGAAATGCTGGGCTGGAAGAAGCACAAGCTGGAAACAAGATTGCTGGGAGAAATATCAATAACCTCAGATATGCAGATGACACCACCCTTATGGCAGAAAGTGAAGAGGAACTAAAAAGCCTCTTGATGAAAGTGAAGGAGGAGAGTGAAAAGTTGGCTTAAAGCTCAACATTCAGAAAACGAAGATCATGGCATCTGTTCCTATCACTTCATGGGAAATAGATGGGAAAATAATGGAAAGTGTCAAACTTTATTTTTTTGGGCTCCAAAATTACTGCAGATGGTGACTGCAGCCATGAAATTAACAGATGCTTACTCCTTGGAAGGACAGTTATGACCAACCTAGATAACATATTAAAAAGCAGAGACATTACTTTGCCAACCAATGTCTGTCTAGTCAAGGCTATGGTTTTTCCGGTGGCCATGAATGGATGTGAGAGTTGGACTGTAAAGAAAGCTGAGCGCCGAAGAATTGATGCTTTTGAACCGTGGTGTTGAAGACTATTGAGAGTCCCTTGGACTGCAAGGATATCCAACCAGTCCATCCTAAAGGAGATCAGTCCTAAGTGTTCATTGGAAAGACTGATGCTAAAGCTGAAACTCCAATACTTTGACCACCTCATGCAAAGAGCTGACTCATTTGAAAAGACCCTGATGCTGGGAAAGATTGAAGGTGGGAGGAGAAGGGGACGACAGAGGATGAGATGGTTGGATGGCATCCCCGACTCAATGGACATGAGTTTGAGTAAACTCCAGAAGTTGGTGATGGACAGGAAAGCCTGGTGTGCTGCAGTCCATGGGGTTGCAAAGAGCTGGACACGACTGAGTGATTGAACTGAACTGAAAAGGTGGACTCCCAAAGCTTCTAATTTAACAGGTAAATAACTGAAGTAAGATACGTTCCAGAACAGTGCCTGGGACTTAGTGGGGACTCAGTAAACATTGCCTTCATTGTGGTATTCCACCTGCCTTTCTCTACAGACACAACCAAGTGTTGGCTCATTTATTGGTCCTTTTATTAAATGTTTCTTGTGCACCTACAATGTTTGTCATGGTTCTAGACACTGAATGTGTTTTCAGTCACTCAGTCATGTCTGATTCTTTGTGATTCCATGGACATCAGGTTCCTGTGACAATGGGATTTCCCAGGCAAGAGGACTGGAGTGGGTTGTCTTTTCCTTCTCCAGGGGATCTTCCCAACCCAGGGACTGAACCCGAATCTCCTGTGGCTCCTGAATTGGCAGGCAGATCCTTGACCACCGAGCCACTCGAGACGCCCTAAGGCATTGAACATCTAGGAGTATAAAGATAGTTAGATCTCTGTTCTCATGGCCTAAAGTTCTGTAGAGGAGACAGGTGATAAACCATCACAGCCATTTGATCTCAAGTAAGAAGGGAACCAAGACAAAACAAGACCAAATTTAAAGTGATGACCTTGCATATCATCTAACTATAGAAATACCCTCCAAATTGGTCTTCTGGCAAATAAGTTTCATACCTGGTGGCCTTGGCAGCCTTCAGAGAACTCACAGCTCCTTTTGGGTGCTTATTGGACGGTATTTCTCAGGTCTCTGAAAACACTTCTCCTTTCCCACCTGGCACACCGAATGGTGGGCAGGTGTTGTCAGTAGCATGCTCTTCCATAAAAGTAATGCTCTCTGAGAGCTGAGGCTGCAGATCCCAGGGAGAGCGTAAATTCATCATATGTTTTTAAAGCCTCCGTGAGGGACCAGGCAAGGTTCCGTCTCTAAGGAAATTTAAGGAAGGAAGCAAAGCAGCTGCTACCCCTAACCTTGTGGTGCTTACATTCTGGTTGGGGAAAAAGATGACCACAAGTAGACATCAACATCCAGGAACTTTCAAACAGTCATCAGGGCTGGGAAGAAATTAAAAACAGGATAAATGGAATAGCGAGTGACTCAAGAATGGTGGCCAGCTAGGCATAGGGTGGACAGGAAGAAATATGTTTGAGCTGAGGCCTGTCTGATAAGAAGGAGCCAGCCATGCAAAGAGCCCGGGGAAGAGATTTGAGGTAGTTAGTGTTAGTCGCTCAGTTGTGCCCGACTCTGCGACCCCATGGACTGCTGTCCACCAGGCTCCTCTGTCTGTAAGATTTTCCAGGCAAGGATACTGGAGTGGGTTGCCATTTCCTTCTCCAGGGGATCTTTCCAACCCAGGGATCGAACCTGGGTCTCCTGCACTGCAGGCAGATTCTTTACCGACTGAGCTACAAGGGAAGCTTTGAGGTAGAGGTACCTGCAAATACAAAGACCGGAAGGCTGAAATAAATTGGCAGTCTTGCTGAAATACTGTACTGTCTTTTGTAGTAGACTTGATAGCTTTGTTTAAAAATATTCTTCTCATATATTCATTATACACTTCAAAGAAGCAGAGTATACTAGTAGTTTAAAAACCTTGGATTCTAGAGACACTGTGCTTAAATTCTACAATGGAGTAACTTAATAATTTACCCTTAGAGTCAGACTGCCTGGATCCACTGCTAGATTTTTCCATCCACTAGCTGAGAGACTTCTGTGCCTTGTTTGCCATCAAAAGGTGATAAGACTAGAGCCTGTTGCATGGGAATCTTTTGGTAATAAATTAAGGTAATAAACATACAGTGCTTACCAACACAGGGCAAGTACTCAAAGTGTGTCAGCTATGGTAAACCCTCCATTCTTTTCCCTAGGAGTGCATTTTCTTGATCACTGTTGCCATTCTTTTTATCTTACCGATCACTCATTGAATAGATTTCTGAACAATCAAGTGGAAAATAATTTCCCCTAATCTCCAAGACTTGGACACCATTACGGAACTGGATAAATGCAAAGCTCTATGTTTAATTTCTTCAAAATGTATATATTTAGCACTTTGTCTTATGGTTCTTTGAAATACCTCATTTGTGAAAATAATTAGCTATTAAATGATGAAAAAAATTGTTACAGGATAACAGCTATATTTCCCTGTGCTATACAACACAACCTTGTTGCTTATCCATTTTATACATGTTGTTGTTGTTAAGTTGCTAAGTCATGTCCAACTCTTCGCAACCCCACAGACTATAGGCTGCCAGGGTCCTCTGTCCATGGGATTGTTCAGGCAAGAGTACCGGGGTGGGTTGCCATGGGTTCTTCCTCCAGGGTATCTTCCTGATCCAGAGATTGAACATGCATCCCCTGCATTGGCAGGCAGATTCTTTATCACTGAGCTATCTGGGAAGCATTTTATACACAGTAGTTTGTGTTTCCTAATTCCATACCCCTAGTTTCACTCAGATGGTAAAGAATCTCCCTGCAATGCAGGAGACCGGGGTTCAGTCCCTGGGTTGGGCAGATCCCCTGGAGGAGGGCATGGCAACTCACTCCAGTATTCTTGCCTGGAGAATCCCCATGGAAGGAGGAGCCTGTTAGGATACCTACACCCCATGGATTGCAAAAAGTCAGACACACTGAGTGACTAGGCACAGCACAATTTATTTACCCCTTCTCCCATCTCTCTCCCCACCTTTGGTAAATTACCCCTTCTCCCATCTCTCTCCCCACCTTTGGCAATCGTTAGTTTGTTTTTTATATTTGTGAGTCTGCTTCTTCCAACTGTGTGTAAGTCTTCAACTATCTCAAAGTTAAAGCTTAATTTTAAACATTAGAGAAAAAAGACTTGGGCATCATCGATATTCTTGAATGGTTTTCAGTGCAGTTTCTTAGAGGTGGACCTCATGAACACCTCATTAAGTTGGTTCTAGGTCCTGGACCATGTTTTCCTCAGGAGAGACAGTTGGGAATACTATATATTAATAGTATTTGTCCATAATTCTTTTTCTCATTTCCTTGCTTTTTCATAGCATTTATTACCATCAATCAATTATCCTAGGTTTTATTATTATGCTTAACCTACAAGAAGAGAACCTCTAAGAGAACTAAGACTTGTTTGCCTTGATCAGTGTACCATCCCCAGTTCCTCTAACAGTTCCTCTACTGAGTAGAGCTTAGTAACAGCTTGTTGATTGAACTGATATCTACATACCCCTAGGAAAAATACTAGGGTTGCTAATAGGTTGAGGACCCTTGCTTCTAAAATCATTCAATGTATTTCATGCAGTCAGAGCTGCCAGCTTCTTAGTGACCCAGGAGAGCAATGATTCACAGGGAGGATCTGATCCAATAAATACAAAATATTGCATTCATTTATTATTCATTTATTCGTGCAACAAATACTTATTAGGTCCTGACTTCATGCCAGGATGTTGGTACACAATGGTGAACAGAAAAGACATGGTCCCTGCCCTCAGGAGATTAGAGTCTTGTAATTAATGAAACTAGTTATTATAAAAAGCATCTTATCACCAGATTTGGCAATATCATCTTTTCATATGAAACTGAAGATTAGAACCTACAGGGGAGGGAGGTGGGAGGGGGGTTCATGTTTGGGAATGCATGTAAGAATTAAAGATTTTAAAATTTAAAAAATAAAAAACTAAAATTTAAAAAAAAAAAAAAAAAGAACCTACAGAAGAAAATAAAACCTTCTGGCAATGTGCCAGTGAGTGGGCAGTCAGGAAATGCTATTCTTGGCCTGACTCATCCCTCTTCACATCGCTCCTGGGGGACTGGTTGTTTTCAGGGCTGTCTCCAGATGGCACACGTGTACATTTCCCCATGGCACACCACAGTTCCTCTCTCACCCTATACACACGTGCAAACACACGCCACCCAGTATGAAATGCTCATCAGCACCAAAAACCCATCCTGAGGAACTAGAAATAAAATTCAAAGTGGCACAAAAGCGTAAGCATTTGCCAGTCTGAATACCTCTTTACAGCATGTAATATCACACCCTCGATTTGCCAGCTGCCTGTTGGTAAGACAAACTGGATCATGCAGAGGAAAACTTTCTTTTAGCAAAGAAGCAAAGGCAAATATTGCACAGGAAATCTCAGAGAATTTGCTGTTTGTTGGCAGAGAATCCAAGTCCATATATATAATCTCCAAGTCAAGGGTGAGACCCCATCTTACTTTCTATCCCCAGGTTACTGACTTGGAGCTCAGTTTCCCTTAGATCATGATGTCAGGAGTCACTCTGTCTTGAGTCTTGTCTGCTTTTTTTTTTCTTTTTATTGAAGTATAGTTTGACTTACTACGTCATGTTAATTTCAGGTGTATAGCAGTGTTTCAGTTATATATCTCTCTATATATATATGTATATAAAAATGTATGTATATATTGTGTGTGTGTGTGTGTGTGTGTGTACTTAGTTGCTCAGTTGTGTCCAACTCTTTGTGACTTCATGGACTGTAGCCTGCCAGGCTCCTCTGTCCATGGGATTCTCCAAGCAAGAATACTGGAGTGGGTTGCTATGCCCTTCTCCAGGGGATCTCCCCAACCCAGGGATTGAATCCTCCCACAATGCAGGCATATTCTTTACCGTCTGAGTCACCATATGTATATGTATGTGTGTGTACATACATATATATGAATATATATATTCAGGTTCTTTTCCCTCTTAGGTTATCAGAAAGTATTGAGTAGAGTTCCTTGTGCTCTATAGTAAGTCCTTGTTGGTTATCTACCATATATACAGTAGTGTGTCTCTGTTATCCCAACCTCCCTCTCATCTGCTATTAACACTGTGGTGAGCTTGTGGTTTTGCCTCATCCGTAGACCATTTATCCCGTAACTCCTTTTGTTGTGATTTAACTGTTTCATTCATATGATTATATTTTACCCCCAAAAGCTGTAGATTCCTTGAAGAGTTGCATGTAGGTATGTTTGGATTCTCAGGTTAGATTGTCTGGATTCACATGACCCTACGGCACGCTAACCTCACTAACATATAGTTTGCTCATCTGTAAAGCTATGTTTATAACAATATCTTTCTCAAAGGCTTAATATAAAGTTAAATAGGCTAATTCACAGGAACTGCTTAACAAAATTCCTGACACATTTAATTTGCTTAATAATATTTGCTAAGTATCTCTTTAATATTTTGCACCCCCACCACTGACTGATCTAGACATAAAGGAAGCCACCACTGAAATGTGACTGATTTGAAAAACAACCTTCCTAACAATATGATTGTGTGACTATATTTAACGGATTTCACATCAAGGCTGATTATCCATATACAAAAAGATAATCACTTTTTATACCTCAAGATATTAATACAGAAAATTAAAATTCTAAGAAAGTTTGTTGAATAGAAGCAAAAATTTAAAAAAATACTTTTTTAAACAATTTTTAAAAACAATTAAAATCACGTTCCAAGTGCTTTAACACAATTCTACCTTCGTGATGCCAAATAACCAGATAGAAAAATAATTAAAAATTTAGCCAATTATCTAAACTCTCCTTTTCCATTAGTTTTCACCAAGACATTTGCAGTTGCAGACAGGCTCTGGGTCCATGAGGTCTCCTATCATCCTAAGATTTGCCTCAACTATTTTTCTCTCTTCATAGTCTTTTCTACTTCAAACTGTACACTTCTTGGTATTTAAATGCATTTCTATGTTGCATGTAATTTTGCTTCTGGCTAACAGAATGAATTGGCCGAGCTAATCCCTAAGATTAATTGACTGAGCAAAGTCAGCCTTTCTGATTTTCTTGAACTCAAAACCTTGAGAGTCCACTAATTAGACAGTTGTTCTAATAGAAGAAAAAATTCACAGTCAGTGATCTGACTTTGGTTTGTCTTTCCTTCTGGAGAAAACGCTAAGTTAGCTGAGTTCAGAGTTTGCTATCAAAGTTTTATTTGGTCACTATGATACAAATTTCTGTCTCTCTCTATCCTACTATCATTGATAACCAAAAGGATTCTTGGGTGGGGCGAGTCAAAGTGATGCAAATTCCTCCTTATCCTCCATGATTCCTCAGTTCCTGAGGTTCACTTGAGAAAGCAAAATGGAATATTGGTTAGCTTTGTGGCCTTGAGAGAGTAATTGAAATATCACAAACTTCAGAGTTATATAATAGGATCTAATGCGGAGGATTGGTGTAATAAATAAATGAGATAATTGAGCATATTGTCTGGCATAAATAAGAGACTGAAAAGTGAAAGTGAAGTCGCTTGGTTGTGTCTGACTCTTTGCAACCCCATGAGCTGTAGCCAGCCAGGTTCCTCCATCCATGGGGATTCTCCAGGCAAGAAAACTGGACTGGGTTGCCATTTCCTTCTCCAGGCGATTGAGACTAATAAATGTTAAATCATTTTAGTTCCATAAGGAAAGAATATAGGTGGGGGAAAAATATGGATTTTAAGCTTATTTGGGAGTTTGGTGATGGACAGGGAGGCCTGGCGTGCTGCAATTCATGGGGTCGCAAAGAGTCGGACACAACTGAGCAACTGAAGCTTATTCTATTTTTTTATTCTTAAGTAAAGGAAGAATAAATGAGCAAGAGTGGTGGGAATTACCTGGCAGGTCAGTGGTTAGGGTTTGGTGCTTTCACTGCCAGAGCCCAGCTTCAATTCCTGGTTGGGGAACTAACATCCCACAAGCCACACTGTCTGGGTGGTGGGGGGCGAGGGGGGGCCAAAAAACAACAAACAAACAACAAAAAACAACTATAGAGCAACAATGGTGTGAGAGACCGCTTCTCCCTTCATTTCACTCATCCATCTGTGTATTCCACAAAAAGTAGTATCTATTGTGTGTCATATTATTTTTAGATGCTGGGGAGATGGTAGGCAGTAAGATAATCAAAAGAAAACACATCAATAAATAAGACAACTTCAGCTGGTTAAAAGAGCTGTGAAGAAAATAATACATGACAATGTCATAATGAAAAATTATGTGTCCATAGATGGGATGGTCAGGGAAGCGCCAGGCTTGAAGGGTGTGAGGTCATCATTAACACAAAGACTAGGTAACAGGATCCTCCAGACAAAGGGTAAAAGGGACCTCAGGCATCAGTGAGCTTGCTTTGTTAACATAAAAGGAAGCAGGGCAATATGGCCAGAGCTCAGTTAGCAAGTTGGCTTTATTATTAATTGTAGTAGGAAGCTTGGGTGGTTTAAAACAGGATAGGGACATAGTATTTTATGTTTTTCTAAATGCCACTTTGACTTCTGTGTAGAGAATCAGTTCAGTTCAGTCTCTCAGTAGTGTCCAATTCTTTGTGACCCCATGGACTGCAGCATGTTAGGTTTCCCTGTCCATCACCAACTCCAGGAGCTTACTCAAACTCATGCCCATTGACTCAGTGATCACCTTCAATCTTTGCCAGCATCAGAGTCTTTTCCAAGGGGTCAGTTCTTTGCATCAGGTGGCCAAAGTATTATAGTTTGAGCTTCAGCATCAGTCCTTCCAATGAATATTCAGGGTTGATTTCCTTTAGGATTGACTGGTTGGATCTCCTTGCAGTCCAAGGGACTCTCAAGAGTCTTCTCCAACACCACAGTTCAAAAGCATCAGTTCTTTGGTTCTCAACTATTTTTGTAGTCCAACTCTCACATCCATACATAACTACTAGAAAAACCATAGCTTTGACTAGATGGACCTTTGTTGGCAACATAATGTCTCTGCTTTTTAGTAGGCTGTCTAGGTTGGTCATATCTTTTCTTCCAAGGAGCAAGTGTCTTTTAATTTAATGGCTGCAGTCACCATCTGCAGTGATTTTGGAGCACCTCAAAATAGTTTGTCACTGTTTCCATTGTTTCCTCATCTATTTCCCATGAAGTGATGGGACCAGATGCCATGATCTTAGTTTTCTGAATGTTGAGCTTTAAGCCAGCTTTTTCACTCTTCTCTTTCACTTTCATCAAGAGACTCTTCTTCAGCTTCTGCCACAAGGGTGGTGTCATCTGCATATCTGAGGTTATTGATATTTCTCCCGGCAATCTTGATTCCAGCTTGTGCTTCATCTAGTCCGGCATTGACTCAGAGGATAAAGCATCTGCCTGCAATGCAGGAGACCCAGGTTCGATCCCTGGGTTGAGAAGATCCCCTGGAGAAGGAAATGGCAACCCACTCCAGTATTCTTGCCTGGAGAATCCCATGGACAGAGGAGCCTGGTGGGCTACAGTCCACAGGGTCACAAAGAGTCGGACACGACTGACTGACTTCACTTTCTGTCGTTCTTTCTTTTACTCTGCTTATAAGTTAAATAAACAGGGTGACAATACACAGCCTTGACATACTCCTTTCCTGATTTGGAACCAGTCTGTTGTTCCATATCCAGTTCTAACATTGCTTCTTTACCTGCATACTGATTTCTCAGGAATCAGGTGGTGGTCTGGTATTCCCATCTCTTTCAGAATTTTCCACAGTTTGTGGTGATCCACACAGTCAAAGGCTTTGGCATGCTCGATAAAGCAGAAGTAGATGTTTTTCTGGAACTCTCTTGCTTTTTCGATGATCCACCAGATGTTGGCAATTTGATCTCTGATTCCTTTGCCTTTTCTAAATCCAGCTTGAATATCTGAAAGTTCATGATTCACATACTGTTGAAGCCTGGCTTGGAGAATTTTGAGCATTATTTTGCTAGCATGCAGAGAATAGAGGGAGTCTATCAGAGTTGATGGGAAAAAGAGGAGAGGCTTGGACAAGGAGGCAGCAGAGGTGATGGAGAATGGTTTTGGGTAACTTATTTTGGAGGCAGAATCAATAGGATTGCTAATGGATTGGATAAGGAAGTGTGGGGTTAATAGAGGGATGTGAGTGACATCCCCATAATGAAGGCTGACTTTGTATGTAGGATTACAGTTTACAAAGAATGAGGATGAGGCCTCAAACCATCCACATCCCTCCCAACTCTACTCCAGCCAAAAGTCATTTCAGAAGAGAAAGTTCAGTCTTCTCACATTTGTTCCACAAATAATCACTCAGTTTCCTTTACTGTGTTCTGGAATAAGTTATGAGTACTGGTCAAACAGTAGGAAGCAAAAAAAGACATACCTCTGTTCTAATGGAAGTTATATTCTAAGGGTATGAAATAGAGTATAAATTATAAATAATGAAAAATCAGACACCTTTGGTCCCTACTGATAAAAATAAGAGCAGAATGACATGTTAGTAGTTGGTGGGTTGCTATATTAGAATATTTGTTAAGGAGGGCCTGTGTAAACAGTTTTTTCAAGCAAAATGACTTTGAGTTATGTATTAAACGGCTTTCCTAACAGCTCCGTTGGTAAAGAATCCACCTGCAATGCAGGAGACCCAGGTTTGATCACTGGGTCGGGAAGATCCCCTGGAGAAGGAAATGGAAACACACTCCAGTACTCTTGCCTGGAGAATTCCATGGATGGAGGAGCCTGGGGGGCTACAGTCCATGGGATCACAAAGAGTCAGACATGACTGTGTGACTAACTTTCACTTTTCGTATTAAGCATCTATCAGGGACATCAAATAGATCATTATTAGATGTCTGTGTCTAGAATATCAGGACGAGAACAGTTAGAAGTAGAGGTGGTATTTAAAGCCATGGGCCTGGGTTATCATTAAAATAAAAAAGAGAATAGGAGGAGGCCCAAGACCAAGCTCTTGGAATTCTCCAGTATTTATAGGGTACATATGAACCAGCACAGATTGGAGCATCCAGACTTATAGCAGCAAAATCAAGGGACTGTGGCATTAGAACTATATATGCTGAACCTTGTCCCCCATCTTCCTCCACTAGCCTTTCATCCTCAGGGAATTTCAGATAATGATGACTTATTTAACACACATAATGGGATTTGGGTAGGGCCCAGCATTGACATCCTGCTTCTCATTAATGTAGGGTGGTACCCACTCAATCAGAATTCATCTGGCCCAAGTGTAGATGAGTAATTGTTTTGCTGTTGGAGGAAAGACAAGGCCTTGCATTGTGGAAACTGACATCAATCTGACCTTCCTCCTTTTAAGCTCATAGGCTTTTGAATCAGTGATGCTCTCCAAGGCTGGCAGAGAGGTATCTGATATACAAACAATATTTAATTACTTCAACCAGGCAACATAATGGGTTCTTTTCTAGGGGAACACAAACAACAAGAGAAATCTTAGAACACTACAGCTCTATAGAATCCAGCCACTGTTGCACTTCTTGAAACAGCAGGCAGATGCCACAGGATAACCAGGAAGATAGCTTGGTGGAGGTTGAGAGGTATCAGGGAGAAGAAAGGTAAATTCTGGGGCCATGTCATAACAATATATGAAAGTCTTAAGCTAAGAAAATAAAAAAGTTCAACAACTCAAATTAAGAACTCAATCAATGTATTTAAGAGCTGCAGTAGAGATTACTGACCAGGAAAGCAGGTTGATAAAATATATCCAGACTGAAACAATTGAGTGAAAAATAAGAGAAATAAGAAAAGAGCCTAAAAGTTACACAGAACAAAGTAAATAAGTCTAACTTTACATCAAAAGTCCAAGAAAAAGAGGAAGAGAGGTAACAGGCAAAATCAATACTTGAGAAGACTTGCTGAAATTTTTCTAAAAGTGATGAAAATCACTGGGCTACAATTAAAGAATTGCTGTAAATGCCACTTGAGATAAATAAAATCATCATTAGATCTATCATAGTATTACTACTAAAAATTAAAAACGAAGAAAATCTTAAGAACAGAGACAAAGTCATGTTACCATTAAGCAATTGCATAGCTGAGTTTTCAATAAAAATTATGGGATCCACAAGACAATGGCATGACAGTTTTAAAAATACTGAAAGAAAATGCCGCTACTCTAGAATTCTAAGGCTTCCTCGGTGGCTCTGCAATAAAGAATCCTCCTGCCAATGCAAGGGAGGCAAGTTCGATCGCTGGGTCAGGAAGATCCCCTGGTAGAGGAAATGGCAACCCTCTCCAGTATTCTTGCCTGGAAAATCCCATGGCCAGAGCAGCCTGGCACACTACAGTCCATAGGGTTACAAAAGAGTCAGACAAGACTTAGTGATTAAACAACAGCTGGGATTCTATATCCTCTGAAAATATCCTTCAAATATAAAGGCAGAATAAAGATGCTTTCAAGTAAATAAAATCTGGGATGAATTATTACAAGGAGACGTGTGTGTGTGTGTGTGTGTGTGTTTGTGTGTGTTTAATGAAAAATACATGGGCATCAACCCAAATCACACAGAAATCTGGGCAGAGCTAGGCATGACCACTAGTGGTACCAGTTGTCAAGCTGTGGTCCCTCCCACTGTGGTACAGGTGTAGCTACCTGGCACTGCTCTATTGACCATCTCTGCTAGTTCCAGATTGGCAAGGCCCAACCAGGAGTCACTGTCAAGCTGTTACAGAGATCATCTTTGGAAACTGGTGTAAAACTCAAATCTTTGAAGTGTTTAAAGTGGCAGCCCAAATGGGAGACCCTTTTCATCAAACCAGCTTCTCTTATGGCAGTGGGATCATATTCCACTCCTTTTCATTTCTGTTCTCATGAGAGTGGGGCTTCAATGATAGCTGCAGAGTAGACATTTTTCCTTAGGATGGAGTGCACTTGTGTCTGGAGGGGATATAAGTGGTTGCTCCTCAGGGACATGATGGACAGCATGGGACATAGACAAGTGAGAGCCAGGCAGACATGTGTTTTAAAATTCAGAAATGAATGAAAATCAGTGAGAAGCACTGACTATTGATGAAAAATTAAAAATGATAGCTTTATGTGTTGTTTAAAATACAGGTGAAAATAACATAAAAGGCTGAAGGGAGAGGTGAATAGAGTAAGGTATTCAAAATGTTTAAGGCTTTATGTTTTGGGAAAGAATAGTAAAATTGTTAGCATACATTACATATATCTAATAATTATTAGGTAAATATCATAATCTCTAGTGTAACCATTATTTTAAAAGAATAAAATAATCCAAAAGTAACCAACTGAGAGAAGAGAAAATTTTAAAGTTAAAAGAACAGTTATCCAAAAGAAGGCAAAAAAGGAGAGGAGAAAAATATAAAACAAGTGGGGCAAGTAAAATAAAAATAATCATGTGTTCAATTAATTACAGTAATTATAAATGGACTAAAATCTCCTAAGAAGCAAAGGTTCTCAGACTGAATTTTAAAAATCTGTACTGTATATATAACAAAATCTCTTAGCAACTTTATGTGGAAGAGAGCATTTTAACGTGATGAAGGGTACTACAGAAATCTTCTCTCAAATTCCATACTTACTGGGAAAATGGTGAAAGTGTGCTTACTGGCCATTTTTTAATGGCCAATCTTTTTAATTTTAGCCATTCTAATAGGTGTATAGTGGTAACTATCGTGAATTTAATTTGCATTTCTCTAATACCTAATGAAGGGCTTCCCAGTTGGCACAGGGGTAAAGAATCCACCCCCTGACACAGGAGATGCAAGTTTGATCCCTGGGTGGGGAAGATTCCCTGGAGGAGGAAATGGCAACCCACTCCAGTAATCTTGCTTGGAGAAACCCATGGACAGAGGAGCCTGGCAGGCTACAGTCCGTGGGGTCGCAAAGAGTCGGACACAACTGAGCATGCATGCAGTAACCAATGCAGCTGGGCAATTTTGCATGTTCATGTTCTTATTTTTTATCTGTATTTCTTCTTTGAAGTACCTGTTAACATCTTTTGCCTATTTTTCACTGGGTCGTTTGTTTTCCTACAATTGAATTTTGAGTTCTTTATCCTAGTTATAAGTCATTTATCAGATACATGAATTGCAAATATTTTCTCATAGCCTATGGGTTTTCTTTTTTCTCTCTTCATTTGTATTAATTACTTTTAGCATATTATCTCCTCTATTGATTTATTATCTACACCTTTTTTATTTTGTGTGTGTGTGTGTGTGGTTGCTATAGAATTTGTAGTATAAATTTAATTTATTATAGTCTGAGTATTATACCAGGCTATAATAAATGTATAATATATATAGCATTATTCCTTTGTGTTTGTGATCTTTATGCTACTATTTCCACATAGGAAATAGGTGTACATATATACAATATATGTACATATGATAAAACAATTCATTCTTACTCTATTTTGTTTAATAAGTTAGATATTTGCTCACGTCACTTTTTAAAAATATATATATATAATGAGAAAAGAAGTCTTTTACAGTTATGCAGCTCTGAAAAAGCATTGGCCAAATTAATCGAAGCCCTAAAGCAAAGATGGTCAGGAATGGACAGCTCTAACACCCATGCGTCATTTATTTCATTACTTTTGAGCATCCTATGGAGAATAGAGCCTTGACGTTGACGCTATGGTGAATCCTGAAAGGGTGGCAGCTGGAAGATTCAGTTAACAACACTCCTTATAGCACATAGTCCCTGAAGGAAGATCCAAACAGAGTGCTCCCATAGCTGTTATACAGGATAATTGAACTTAGCCTGGGAATTGGAGGAAGGATTATCTAGGACATATGTAAAACAATGACTAAGTGATTAACATCTTTTACATTGGACAGTGGAAAGGCTAGGTATTCAGGCCACATATGAGAACATTTATTTGACTAGTTGTTAAGGCAAGGGCCACTTTGTTGTATTTTGGTGATATACCCTATATTTAAAACACTCTGATTTCCAACTATAACCTTTCAGACTAATGGATATTAAAAAGCAAAGTAAAAATACTTAGCTTGCATTAGCTCTCACTTCTCTATATTTTCATAGTTACATCATTTTATTCATTTCGAAAGCTAAAAATCTTCCTTCTAACCCACCCCCATGTTAGTCAAAGATACCTTTATGCATATATCTCATTCTAAAAATATTTATTGAACACCTAATATACTACAAGCATTACCTTATGAACTTTCTCTTATTTTGACTACTAACAGTATCAAGAAATAATTTACACTGAATCTTTTTTACTTAACTTACTTTCCTTGACCTCAGTAGATCACATTTGTATTTTTAAACAGCTACTGTTGTGAATAGCTTTGATTGTTGAAGAGCAGTTATTTAAATATTTATGGTCAATCTGTTCCAAAATAATATTGAAAGCAGCAGTGCACAGTTTAAGAAATACATAAAAATCAATGGGGCAAATTTATGTATCAGAAGATCTACATTTCTAACTATGTGCCAGATTTTCCATTTATAATTCTTGCAAATGAAACACTTCGGGTAGTCATAAATACTAACCTCTCTGAACCTTTCTCTGTGAATTATGGTCTTGCAGTAATAAACAAAGAGTAGGATTTGATTTGTAGGCTGAACTATACAAAGCAAAAACTCAATGCTAATGCCTTTGATAATTCTTGTTCATTTTAACTGGCCAAGAGGGAGATGGCAAGAAGTCTTTGATAACATCATCACCTTCTGTTCTAAGTGTACCTAGTGTCTGTCTTGACACATTTTCTGCACAGTAGCTGTCCCTAACTTTGTGTTTGGCATGGAGAGGACATTGTTAAATATTGTTTATAAATTTGATAGTCTAAAGTCAACATTGCTGCTGCTGCTGCTGCTGCTAAGTCGCTTCAGTCGTGTCTGACTCTGTGACCCCATAGACGGCAGCCCACCAGGCTCCCCTGTCCCTGGGATTCTCCAGGCAAGAACACTGGAGGGGGTTGCCATTTCCTTCTCCAATGCATGAAAGTGAAAAGTGAAAGTGAAGTCGCTCAGTCGTGTCCGACTTCCAGCGACCTAATGGACTGCAGCCTACCAGGCTCCCCCCGTCCATGGGATTTTCCAGGCAAGAGTACTGGAGTGGGGTGCCATTGCCTTCTCCGTGTCAGCATTGAATGCTGCTTAATTCATCTTGGACCTTGGTTTCCCTGCAAAAGTTCCCATGAGAAGCACAGCCTTACGACACCAATCCCTGTACTGTTGGTCCCAAATAATTTAGTTAACTAGGCTTTCTTTTTTTTTATTATCTTTTCAACATTTACTCTAGGAACTATATTTACTGTAGTTTCTAGAATCTAGATAAATGAGATTTTCTATTTAGAAGGGTCTTTAGGGATAATATAATCCAGGAATAAAAAATGTAATTTATTTTAGTTTCTCATCTTAATAGGAAGTGATAAATGATGTCTTAAATGGGACTTAAGGCAGGAGCACCAGATAATGGGATTTGAAACTGAGTCCAACTATCCATCCTGACAGGTGACCATCAACCTCAGCCCAGATGCTTTTAAGGCAGTAATACAGTGCTTTTCAAGGTGGCTCATGTTGTTACTAAATGATAGAAGTCCTAGTTAATTAGCTGAAATCTTCATGTCTACAGCTTACACACTTTGAGTTCTGCTTTTTTGAGTCACATGAAAATCAATATACTTTTATTCTATGTGATAGTACTTTATATATTTGACACAATTTTTTTGAGCTCCTTTTTCTGTTTCTTAGTCTCCAGTTTTCAGCATCTTTGACATTGTATTTATGATGCTGAAACTTTTCCAAAAGAAGTTCTGAAATAACTGCAAGGTGTCTGTGTATGTGCATGTGTGTGTCCTAGATTATAATTCTTTCAGGCCTGGAAGACTTCCTCACATGAAAAGCAACACTGTTCTGTTTTGAGTATATTCTAATTCATCTTGGGCTTTAATTCCCTCTTAAAGACATTGGTGCTACCTTTCCATTTTGAAGATCGTTCCCCTTGATAGGATAGATAAGCAATGGAAATGCTAGATGCTTCTCTTCTCTCTGTCATCTGTTAACATTACATCATCTTTTCCAAGCAGCAGGCTTAACCTTTTCTTGTTTTTCTCCTTGCTCCAAATCTAATTTAAAATGTCTCTGCCAAATCTAAGAAACCTTTCAGTCCATATCTTATTTTGCATGGAAGCTGTGTTGGACACTGTTGATCCATCCCCTCTTCTTTAAAAGCTCTGCTCCTTTGACCTTAGCAATTTATTTTCATTTGATTCTCCTCTTCTTTTTCTCTGTGTGTTCCTAATTTACTTCCCCTGTGGCCTCCTCCTCCTCTGCTTTATCTACTGTGTTTACCAGGATTCTGGTCTCTACATAAACTCTACACTTGAGTGAGTTTCTACACTCTCATGTTTAACCACCCTGTATCCTGATATGGATGAGATGGTTGGATGGCATCACTGACTCAATGGACATGAGTCTGAGCAAGCTCCAAGAATTGGTGATGGACAGGGAAGCCTGGTGTGCTGCAGTCCATGGGGTCACAAAGAATCGGACACTACTGAACTGAACTGATCCTGATGACAGTGAAACCTTATCTTCCTTCCCTGTTGAGGACTCTGAGTACTGATGTTCCAGTTTGAATGGAAACTAACTTGTCATCATCTTCCCATGCGCCCAGCCCCTCCTCCGCTTCTTCTCATCAATATCCTTTCTTGGTGATTGGCATTCCTTTCTGCACAGTCATCCAAACAGAACCCTAAGTTCCTCTTTTCTCCCATCTAGTTCATTACCAAATCCTGTTGATTTTGTTGCCATTAGTTCTTTTTTAAAAATAATTATTATTGGAATATAGTTGTTTTACAAAGTTGTGTTAGTTTTTATTCCAGCAAAGTGAATCAGCCATACATATATACCCTCATTTCTGGATTTCCTTCCCATTTAGGTCACCACAGATCATGCCTACAGTTCTTGATTTCATCTCTCCACCTCTTACTGTATTTCCCTGGTTAGCATTTCATTTTTATAGCTTGGAGCTGTTCAGTAGTCTCCAGACCTGTTTTTGTATTGTTGCTATTTGTTTGTTGGTTGCTTTGATTCTAATGTTCCTCAGGTCTAGCTGCTGCACGTAGCCACAGGAATCTATAAAACAAAAATATGATCATATCCCTATTCCATTTAAAATTCTTCAGGTTTCCCCTTTCCCTGCAGAATTGCACTGAGTATGCTCTATGACTTGCCTACAACTCTCTCTTCAAATTCACATGCTCATGTTCTTTGCTCTGGAACAGAAGCTGCAGTCACACCACATGCCTGTAATACCCAGCGTGTATCATGCCGTTTCAAGCCTTCTTGCCTTTGCTTATGCCATGTCTTTTGCCTGGATGAAATGCCTATTCTACTCTTGTTCTTTTGACTGATTCTCACTCATCTCAAATAGTTGAGCTCAGATATCACCTCCTCTAGGAAATACTTCCCAAACAACCCATAATGGCGGAATATGCTCCGATGTTCCCATAACACCCTGGGCTTGCTTCCATTCAATCACTTACTGTGGATATTGACTCTCCAGGGAACCTGTATATAGTGCTCTCTCCTCAGTGACAGGGACCACGTCTTGTTGAATTTTATTTTTGTTCCTTGACTTTCTTTCCTGACCTTACATTTCCTTGGGACTCTTTTATAATGATTTAGGTTGATATTTTCTTATATAATGAATTCTTCTTGTACACTTGGAAACAGAATTTTAAAAACCCTAATGTTAGCAGTTTTCATATTCTATGCTAACAATATCTGAGAACTAAAAGTCAGATAAGAATGGATTTACTTGCTAGAGGATGATTGCCAAGAAAAAAAAAAGCTCTTATCTTTTTAGCAAGTAATCTTTTTAGCAAGTATCTTTAACTTAGAGGAAAAACTCTTGGTCTTAATTCTCCAATTTACTCAGTAAAAGTTTACTGAGTACCTAGGTATATAGAGAAGTAATTTATATACTTATCTACTTTCAAAAAGCTTACAACTAGCAGGAAAATAACATATCAAGGAAGAAATGATATTGGTGATAATAGTGTAATAGGTAATGTTTATTGAGATCAGACTTATGTCTATTATCTTGTTTAACTTCATAGTTATATTGTAAGTAACCTACTACCATCCTCATTATCAGAGAATGAAGACTTAGAGAATTACTAATACACTCAAGGTCACATGCTTAGATTCGTGGGTTCTTTACCACTAGAGCCACCTGGGAAATCAAAACCCTTAGCCCTGTGCTGTACTCTCTGCAATACTATGGTATGCTATGAAGGTGAGTCAGCTAACAGTAAGGCTCAGAGAGAAGCGAGCCAGACGGCTTCCTGCTGGAGGGCTCAGAGAAGGCTCCATGGAGGAGGTGGCATTTGATCTAGGCCACGCATGTTGAAAAGTGATAAAAATTTAGACCTTCAGAGAGGCAAGGAAAGGACATTGCAGACAGAGCATATAGCTTCAATATAGGCATGGAGGTGGGACACTGTGTAGCACGTGTGCTCAGTTGCTTCAGCTGTGGCCAGCTCTTTGCAGTCGTATGGACTGTAGCCCGCCAGGCTCTTCTGTCCATGGAATTTTCCAGGGAAAGATACTGGAGTGGATTGCTGTGCCCCCTTCCAAGGGAATCTTCCCGACCCAGGGATCGAACCCAGGCATCTCCTGCGTCGCAGGCAGATTCTCTACCACTGAGCAACCAGGAATATATAATGTAAAGCAAGGGAGACTGGTTTGGATGAAGCAGGGGAAAAAAGAAACACTAGAACACAAATTGAAATATTTGTAGGTCATTCTATCTTACTGAGTCATATGAATTTCCTTCTAGAGTCACAGAAAAGCAATGAGAATTTCAGAACAGGGCAATGATATATGAAGATTAATCCCACCAAAGCCTGTGAAATTGATGAGAGAAAAGAAACTGTGTTCTGTGCAGGGGCAACATTAGTGAACCAAACAAAAATCCCTGCTCTCACGGAAGTCTTCTCATTGTAGGAGACAGATAATTAACAAGTAAACAACACACACACACACACATTCATATGAACTCATGTATATACATGAATGCTGCGTTAATTATTTATATTATATGTGGGCTTCCCTGGTGGCAGTGGTAAAGAATCTGCCTTCCAGTGCAGGAGATGCAAGAGACATGGGTTCGATCCCTGGTCAGGAAGATCCCCTGGAGAAGGGAATGGCAACCCACTCTAGTATTTTTGCCTGGAAGATTCCATGGTTGGAGGAGCCTGGTGGACCACAGTCCATGGGGTCGCAAACAGTTGGACGCAACTGAGCACATGCGCACACACACACATATATAGTATTCTATATTATATACACACACTGTGTCTCTGTTATGATACATTTTATTTTATATATGTAATATATATTATGTGCATAATAATATATACATATATATTTACAAGGCATGTGTCTGTTAGAAGATGATAAATGTTATGGACGAAAACTAAACAAGGGAAGAAGATAGAAAGTTCCTGGATAGGAACAAGAGGGCATTTACAATTTCGTATAGGACGGTGGTTAAAGGGCTTACTGAGAAGGTGCCACATGGACAAAAGCATAAAGCAGGTGAGAAAATGAGCCATGTGGAAATCTGAGTAAGGGTATTGGAGGCTGTGAGCATGGCGATCACTCATATTTAAAGCACAGCAAAGGATGCTCTGGTTTCTCCTCAGATTATATAGATCTTCTACTTTCACTAAAGACAGTGAAGAAGCCATGGGGCTGGAGTGGGCTGGGGAGGGGACAGTGGAAGGAAAAGTGTGCTGAGAAGTTGCATGGATAAGGAGCACTGCGAGGACTTCAGCTTTTTCTGTGAGTGAAATGGAAGCCACTGAAGGGTGCTGAGTCATCGTGTGGTCTGGTCAGACTTGCGTTCGTAAAGGAGAATTCTGGTCCTTGGTGGAGAATCTGTACGGACGAGAGAAATAGGTGGGGACTGAGCCGGGAGGTTATTCCAGTGTGGAGGACGGTGCCAGCTGTGGACCTGGAGGGTGGTTGCGGATGTGCTGACCAGTTACATGTGGCGTGGGTTAGAAAGGTGCAGAGAATGACTCCAATAGTCCCTGTTCTCAGCAATGACGCCTGAATGTGTTTGTCTTGCTGGGTTTGTGTTGGATAGGTACACTTTTTATACATTATGTTTTTAGCCCTTTCATTTTAAGCCACAAAATTGGAATTTCCTTTTTGACAAATAAATGATATCCCTACAAAGTATGTGCTTATGAAGAAATACATAGCATACTGCTTTTGATTAAGACTTTATAAAGTGCTTTCTCATCTCATTTTCTACTGACAACATTTCTGTATTAGGATGCCCATAGTTGTACTAAAAATGCATTAAATTACCTCCAGATAAAATATCTTGAACCAAAAAAGGACATAAACAAGCTTCAGAAAGTTAAGGAATAATTGCTTTAATAATAATTTGGTACTTGGGATAGTTGGTAAATTGGTAGCTATGTCTATATATGCCAAATATCTGGATATAACCTATAAAAATGATCTGTATGATATTAAAATTGGTTGGAACCATGTAGAACAGTACCTTTAGAAGTTCAGATGTTCTAAAATATTTGGTGCATCTTGCATGTCCTAAAAATTTGAGTTTTTTCCACTCTTCAACTACATGTCTTAGTAGGATATAGAAACTTTTACCACCAACTTTAATTTTTCCTTCCCCCTTATTATTCTTCCTCTTTCCTTTTTCTTTTAAAAAAGAAATTTATGTGTATGTATAAATGATTCACTGTGCTATACAGTGGAAAGTAATATACCATTATAAACCAATTATATGCCAATAAAAATTAAAAATAAATAGAAAAGAAATTTGACTGCACTGGCCTTAGCTGTGGCATGTAGGCTCGAACTGCCTGACCACGGATCAAACCCAGACCCCTCTACACTGGCTGGGAGCATGAAGTCTTAGTAGATCACCAGAGAAGTCCCGTTCTTCTTTCCCGTTCAAAACACATATAAACTTTCTAAGGTCCAAGTTAAGTATTGGAAATTCAAAGAAAATAAGATATATCTACCTTCAATGAAATATTAATTAGGAATCTATCTCTTAACCTCTTTTATAAAGAATTCAAAGTGTTTTAAAGGAGTACATAAGCAAAAAAAAAATACATAAATGACTGAAAAGACTGATAAGCAAAAAGTTAAAAAGGTAAGACTAAAGAGCAAAGTTAGAAAAATAACGTGAAGCCAGAAATAGTAACAATATAACAAGAATGCACATCAAAACATTCTATAAAGTGTTCACTTGGAATTTTCTCCTAACTAGGGAAAAAGAGAAAACAGGACAGGATTCATTGCTATCAACAAGATTAAAGCTCACCAGTTCCTTAAAAGAAGTACATTTTTTTCCTGGTCCTCAACCAGGCAGACAATTTCCCCAGTGAGTAATAAGGCATACTGCGGGTTTTTTATAAAAATTTTCTGACATTAACATAGCAATGGGTTTTATAGGATCGTTCTTACAATATTACTTAATTCAGGGAGATTGTATGTGGAAGCATAGCACAATAACGAGGCCCAACAGCGGGAGGAAAGGACACATCCCCTTATGTTCTGATGCATGAATACTGCTTACCTTGAGAACTGAGTGGCAAAAACAAAAGTCAAGTTCAATTCCCTGAATAGAACTTAGGGTTCTGTTATTTTGGTTCTTGGTTAAAGCTTGACAGTCAACCAAAGCAACTTTGACAACCAGCTGAACTGAGACTAGAATTGATTGCCCCGCATAAGGATAAACTGCTTACGGAGGATAGTGGGACAGAATGGAAACCCCTGAGATTTCCGAGGTGTGCTTGGATGGCGTGACAGTAACAAATCACAGGGGTGCGCCATGGCTGACACTTGAGTCTGATCTCAAGGGCTGGACATGATTTTCTTTTTTTTAGTTTTTATTTTTGTACAATTTTTAAAGATTACTTTCCATTTATAGTTACTACAAAATACTGGCTACATTCTGCATGTTGTATAGTACGCCCTTGAGCCTATCTTACACTCAACAGGTTGTACCTTTTAATCCCTTACCTCTGCATTACCCCTCTTTGCTTCCCTGTCCCCAGTGGTAACCACTAGTTTGTTCTCCATAGCTGTGAGTTTGCTGCTGCTTTGTTATATTCACTGGTTTGTTATATTTTTCAGATTTCATAGATAAGTGAAATTATACAGTATTTGTCTTTCTCTGCCTGATGGATTTCACTTAGCATAATGCCCTCCAAGTTCATCCATATTGCCATATTGCTGCAAATGGCAAAATTTAGTCCTTTTATGGCTGAGTAGTATTCCATTGTATGAGTATGTGCTTTTATGCCACACTTTCTTAAAGGATGGATGTGATTTTGATATGAGAGGAGAGGCCATTCCAGGCAGATGAGTTTAGGAAAGGAGTTAGTTTACACAGGATGTTAACAAACAGTAGAAACTCCTACTTAGTGAGGACTAATGCCAGCAAATTTGGAAAACTCAGCAGTGGCCACAGGACTGGAAAAGGTCAGTTTTCATTCCAGTCCCAAAGAAAGGCAATGCCAAAGAATGCTCAAACTACTGCACAACTGCACTCATCTCACATGCTAGTAAAGTAATGCTCAAAATTCTCCAAGCCAGACTTCAGCAATATGTGAACCGTGAACTTCCTGATGTTCAAGCTGGTTTTAGAAAAGGCAGAGGAATCAGAGATCAAATTGCCAACATCCACTGGATCATGGAAAAAGCAAGAGAGTTCCAGAAAAACATCTATTTCTGCTTGATTGACTATGCCAAAGCCTTTGACTGTGTGGATCACAATAAACTGTGGAAAATTCTGAAAGAGATGGGAATACCAGACCACCTGACCTGCCTCTTGAGAAACCTGGATGCAGGTCAGGAAGCAACAGTTAGAACTGGACATGGAACAACAGACTGGTTCCAAATAGGAAAAGAAGTACATCAAGGCTGTATATTGTCACCCTGCTTATTTAACTTCTATGCAGAGGACATCATAAGAAATGCTGGGCTGGAAGAAGCACAAGCTAGAATCAAGATTGCTGGGAGAAATATCAATAACCTCAGATATGCAGATGATACCACCCTTACGGCTGAAAGTGAAGAGGAACTAAAAAGCCTCTTGATGAAAGTGAAAGAGAAGAGTGAAAAAGTTGGCTTAAGGCTCAACATTCAGAAAACGAAGATCATGACATCTGGTCCCATCACTTCATGGGAAATAGATGGGGAAACAGTGGAAACAGTGTCAGACTTTATTTGGGGGGGCTCCAAAATCACTGCAGATGGTGATTGCAGCCATGAAATTAAAAGATGCTTACTTCTTGGAAGGAAAGTTACGACCAACCTAGATAGCATGTTGGAAAGCAGAGACATTACTTTGCCAACAAAGGTCCATCTAGTCAAGGCTATGGTTTTTCCAGTGGTCATGTATGGATGTGAGAGTTGGACTGTGAAGAAAGCTGAGTGCTGAAGAATTGATGCTTTTGAACCGTGGTGTTGGAGAAGACTCTTCAGAGTCTCTTGGACTGCAAGGAGGTCCAACCAGTCTATCCTAAAGGAGATCAGTCCTAGGTGTTCATTGAAAGGACTGATGCTGAAGCTGAAACTCCAGTACTTTGGCCACCTCATGCGAAGAGTTGACTCATTGGAAAAGATTCTGATGCTGGGAGGGATTGGGGGCAGGAGGAGAAGGGGACGACATAGGATGAGATGGCTGGATGGCATTGCCGACTCGATGGACATGGGTTTGAGTGAACTCCGGGGGTTGGTGATGGACAGGGAGGCCTGGAGTGCTGTGATTCATGGGGTCGAAAAGAGTCGGACACAACTGAGTGCCTGAACTGAACTGAAATAATGATTATCAGTCCAAAAGGTTTGTCTTGATCTTTCTAAAGACTTTCATTTAAGATGCTGCATTTCATGTTTCTAACCTTACATACTGCATCTTTGGAATAAAGGTAGTGCAAATCCACAAGGGACAAACTGGAAAATTGTGAACAAGTTATATGACTTGATAAACTATAGGAAGCCTTGGTGAGGGGGGAGAACGGTTTATTCTCAGGTCTCAAAGAAGTCAGGGTATACGTAATCAGAAGGGAACCTTCAGAGATGACGGAAACAAGAGGTATTTGCTGATGACACTGACTGCTTACAATATTCAGCCCACACTCTGCTTTATGTGTGTTACTATAAACTATACTCAGTTACTATAAACGTATGTGATCAGTATTATTATCATGACTTCATGGCTAAGGAAAAACGAAGGCCCAGAGAGGTTTAGCAATTTCCCTAACGTTACACAGCTTGTAAATAGCAGAGCACTTGAACATAGCAGCTTGGCTCCAGAATGCCTTCTCTTTAGCACCACCCCTCCTGCCTCTCTGTTTTAAGGAAATGTTAGAGCTGGAAGGGTCTTTGAAGTCATAGAGCTCAGTGATTATTGCCAGTGGCCCTTGGCCTGGAGGGATTAGAGTCAGGTGAATTCACCTTTAGGTCCAAAATGTCATGGGGCTCTAAAAACACTCAGTGATCAAATGAATTGTATTTTAATAAAATAGTTCTTAAAAATCAAAATAATGTAAAACCATATGAATAAAATATCAAAATTTAAATAAAGATAGGATCTCTGTCCACAATAAACAATGGATCCTTCTGGAGTTCTTTCTCTGTTAATGGCACCTCAGCCCGGCTCCTGAAGCAGCATCAATATCACCTGGGAAGATGTTAGTAATTCAGATTCCCAGGTGCCACCCTAGGCCTATTCAGTCACACACTCTTGAGTGCAGGGGCAGCAATCCGTGTTTGAACCAGGCCCCCAGATGACACTGATGTGAGTTCAAGTTTGAGAACCACTGGTCTAGTCCAGTGCCTTCATTGGACAGAATGGCGAAAGTTGCCTGTTAGTGGCAGAGCTTGCAACTTCTCTTAAGTTTAGGGCCCTTTCTAGCCTACTGTGTTGCTTCCCCTTCCCTTGATTGGGTATAGCTGGTCACTTCTTAGTCTGTTCTATCTTATATGCCAGGATTTCTGTGTATTTCTTTTCAGTAGGCAAGTCAATTTGCAACTGACGCATTCTCTGTTGATGATGACACTCAATCAGATAGAGAAGGAGCCACGTAAGGTCCTCTGGGAGATGGTTTAGAATAGCGGTTGTTAACCATGGTGGCAAATTGGAAGCAGCCTAGGAGCTGGGGGAAAGTACCTCAGACCTCACTCAAGCAAGTCAGCCAGAATCTCCGGGGATAGGGCTTGAATACTAGTATGTTTTTTCTGTGTGATTGTAATGTACATCCAGGGTTGAGAACCACTGGGTTGGCAAATGAGAGAGGAGCCACGTCCGGTGTTTACTCTCTGTGCACTAGTCATACACTGGATGTCATCCTCACCGTCTTCCTTGTCGTCATCCCCTGCCCACCTCCACTCCAGAATCCTGTCCGCATTAATGCATTTCTTGCTCCTCAGTTCATCCACTTCTCCATCCCAGTCGCCATCATTCTGGAACAAGCCATCCTCGTCTCTGCCCTCCGAAGAGTGCTTTCTGCCTGGCCTCAGGCACTTCTTCAATCTCTGCTTCACCCTGGAAGCACAAAAATCATTTCAAAACAATAGTCTGACTGCAGAAGTTGCTCGTTCCCCAACTTTAAAATTTCTCACGGCCTTTCATTGCTCTCAGGATAAGAGAGCCTTCTGAACTCATCTGCCACAGTCCTGGGGGTGCTCAGCCAGCCCACCTCACTCATTCTTGCCTAGAAGTTTGCCATACTCTGGCTACATGCTGTTCCCTCTGCCAGGAATGCTCTTTCCTGTCTTATTTGCCTGGTGAACCACTAAACATTTAGATTTCAATTGTGGTTTTACATCTCAGGGAAACCATCTTGATTTCTCTGAGGAGGGAAAATCCTCCTGTCATAATTTTTGTAATTATGGTTTTCCCTAAAGAACAGGAGAGGGGGGCTGAAATTCACCTGGGACAAGCCCTGTCATCAGTTCTTAGAGCAGCCGCTGCTTCTTATTCGTAACATAAATAACGGTTGCAATTTTGTTTATTCATGTGGCCATTTGAATCACATATTTACTCTGCAATAGAATTTGTAAGGACAGGGACCTCGTCTTCTTCGGTGTACCACTGAGTCCACAGCAGCTAGGTAGTCCTAGGAACACATCAGGTGCTCAATAAATAATTGCTTGTAGAATGAATGGGTGAGCACCTAGCAACTATGGCAGCCCAGAGTGAGTCATTTCATGGGCTCAATGAATTGTATCGGCAAGATCTCAGAACCAGAGACTAATTTTTAATCTAGGTTCTGATCCTTTCAAGCCCTGTTACCTGTGAAAAGGCCTTTGACTTCTTGACATCAGTCTTTTTCTGCAAAGTGTCAGGGGGCTTCTAACTAGGCTTTGTTGTGTCTTTCAGGGTCAGTGGGTGATGGGGGTAGGGACTGGGAAAGACAGAAGGAGCAAATGGGATGAACTCTCTTTTTATCTACTTCTGGGTAGCATTTATTTTGAAGACAAAGTTGCTTGTCTAAAAGAAAAAATAGTTCCCAAACCACTGTGCTAGAAGGTGCCCACAAGCCTATCTGGCTGACATTTCTGTGACAAGAAGTCTTGACTCACACGTACTTATGAGGAGACTGAACAGCTGCTGCATTCAGGTTTCTGGTTTTCTAGAAGGCTGCAAATGGGCAGGCAAATCCAGGTGGGCTTTTATTTTCAGGGGAAAACAAAAAACAAAAAACTGGCATAGTTCAGTGCAGCTGCCTAAGCAAAGCACAGTGATAGGCATAAAGACTGAGTCACTCCCGCTTCCTCAGTTGGCAGTTTAACAGGCTGCCCAGATTGTTGGGTTCAATGCCTGGTGTTTACCGAGAACACATCCCTAGACAGGTGGCTCAGTGTCAGAGATGCAAAGTGCAAAGGCAATGTGAACACTCGCATTTTCGTGGCACTCACCTCGATCCTGTAAGGGCCTCTCTGCCTTGAAGATCCCCTCCCCTTTCTCTGTCCTGAGTCTTTAGGGAAAAACACAATCACAACAAAAACAAATTTTCTTTTTGTATTAATTAAAATGCCTGTCCTAGGAATATGATAGAATTTCCCTGAGGCCTTTGAATCGGGTATGCGATATGAAGGGGGAATTAAACCTATTTTCTGCAGTAATGGGCCTTGCCTGGAGCCCTGAGGGCTAAGGGAAGAGGGGAGGAACGGGGCGTGGCTGGGAGGCTGTGGCAAGAGACAGAGATCTGATTCCCTCCCCCCTTCCCTAGAGTGCAACCCAATTATCTTTTTACATTTGGGGTTTGTATTTAGATTGCGTTTAAATCAAAGGTTATAGAGCTTTTAAAAGAGAAAAAGAGTAGGTCCTGAAACCCACACATTTAGATGATGGAAATAAAAACTCAGCACTTACTTGCCTTAATTACCTGATTTTTTTAGACTTAAGGCTCCTGGGTAATTTCTTTCTTTGTCCATAGAGATGTTGCTAGGCTTTGCTAAAGCGTCTACTTAATTCACAAAAATTAAATTCCATCCATTCTAAAGTTTTACCACCTTATATTACTGGGTCTGCCTTTAGCTCACAATAATGCGGCAAGCCATAGTGATGCCTTTTTCTTCTTTCTCTCCATCTTTCAATTCATCTATTCTCCAACATTGGCAGGTAACAGAATCTCCTGCAGGCATGTCACATCAAGGCTAGCTGGGCCCACCCCACAGTTTCTGATTCCGTAGGTTGGGAAGAGCCCAAGAATTGGCATTTCTAATGAGCTTCTAGGTGAAGCTGGTGCTTATGGGCTTCCCAGGTGGCGCTAGTGGCAAAGGACCTGCCTGACAATGCAGGAGACTTAAGAGACCTGGGTTTGATCCTTGGTCAGAAAGATCCCCTGGAGGAGGGCATGGCAACCCACTCCAGTATTCTTGCCTGGAGAATCCCATGAACAGAGGAGCCTGTCACAGAGTTGGACAGGACCAAAGCAACTTAACATGCATGCATGCTGGCACTCCAGCTTCCAGGATCTACCCAAAGAGAGCCTTGTTTTAATTCAAAAGAGTCCTGGAAATGGAGAGATCAGGGTGTGTGAAGCCCAGGTGCAAGGCCACCTGTGTGCTGGTGTCCAGCTTGCTCAGTCTTATGCCCAGGGCACATCTGCTGAGCTGGATGCCTTGAGCAGATGGTGGTTGAAGCCCTCACTTTGCTGAGTCATCTGTGGTGCTGCTGGTCAACACAAGTGCTTTCACCAGGAACCAGAATAGGAATGGCTACAGGAAAGGATCTGAGAATCAGAAAAGTACCTCTGAAAACAAGTTCACCCCTTCCTTTCCAGATCTGCCTCTCTGGCTGCTGCTTGAAATTCTGCTGTTAGTACTAAGTTTCTTGGTGAGGCCCTGTGCCTTGTGTACCTAGCAATATCTAGCAGGACCATGACGATGCCCAGAAAGCTTAACCCCTGAGTATGTTTGGTCCTAGTGGAGGATGTAAATTGGAAAAATGTAGAGCTATGGAGGTGGATTCAATCCTGGGTTTCAGACTTCCAATTTCAAAAGGTGAAGTGGAAGTTCAAAGAGGTTATTTTTCCTAAAGTCCCAAAGCCAGGCAGTGGAAAGCCAGGCTGGGGAAAGCTAGGCTGGGGGGTGGGGGGCGGGGTGGGAGTTGTTTCTGCCAAAAGAGGGCAGGCTTGGATGGAGAGCAAGTTGGGGGACCTAGGAGGGTCTAGGAGCATGAAGGCTTCTGGGAAAGGAGAGTGAGGGGAGGAGGGAATGGGGTGGGGTGGAGACTGCAGCTTACCTGAGTTTCCTCTCTTAATGATACCATCAAACTGGACATGTAGGTCAACGTGGACTTGGTTTTCAACATCCTCATGAGTCACAGTGTCTTACCAGCAGTCTCCTCCTTTTCATTACCTCTCCTACTGCTGGAGTCCAGGCCCTCTGTGTCCCTAGAGCTTCCTTTGTCATTGCTGTTCAGTTGCTAAGTCACTTCTGACTCTTTGCGACCCCCTGGACTGCAGCATGCCAGGCTTCCCTGTCCTTCACTCTCTCCTAGAGTTTGCTCAAATTCTTCACATCCATTGCATCAGTGATGCCATCCAACCATCTCATCCTCTGTTGCCTTCTTCTCCTTTTGCCTTCAATCATTCCCAGCATCAGGATCTTTTCCAATAAGTCAATTCTTAGCATCAGGTGGCCAACGTATTGGAGCTTCATCTTCAGCATCAGTCTTTCCAGTGACTATTCACAGTTGATTTCCTTTAGGATTGACTTGTTTGACCTCCTTGCTGTCCAAGGGACTCTCCAGAGTCTTCTCCAGCACCACAATTTGAAAGCATCAATTCTTCAGTGCTCAGCTTTCTTTATGGTCTAACTCTCACATCTGTACATGACTACTGGAAAAACCATAGCTTTGACTAGACAGACCTTTGTCACTAAGTGATGTCTCTGCTTTTCCACTGTCTAGTTTTGTCACAGCTTTCCTTCCAAGAAGCAACTGTCTTTTAATTTCATGGCTGCAGCCACCATCTGCAGTGATTTTGGAGCCCAAGAAAAGAAAATCTGTCAGTGCTTCCACTTTTCCCCCATCTATTTGCCATGAAGTGATGGGACCAGATGCCATGATCTTAGTTTTTTGAATGTCAAGTTTTAAGCCAACATTGAGCCTCCTAATTCATCTTTATTCTAGTCCTGAAATCACCCTTCCATACAGTCACCAGAGCTCTCTTTGAGCAAACCTTGCTACCACTTGTGGGGTCTTCAGTAGCTGCCTGAAGCTGACAGGTATCAATCCATTTTCTTGGTATAGCAATCAAGTTGTTGGATTCTCTGAACTCAATCTCATTTTCACTCTGGTGTCCTTACATACTCTTTATGTAAACTCTGTCCCAGTCATATGACCTAGAGCTCCCTGAACATACTCTATACTTCCACATTCTGTTTGTACTTAAGTTAATTCCTGCAACTGTGTCTTCCTACAGCCCAAATGCTCCTCCTCATTTAAGGTCATGCTCAAACTTTCCTCTGAGAAGGTTTCCCCAGTCTACCAATTAGACCTGATTTCTCCCTCTACGATGATCTGGTAGCATTTTTATTGGCAAATCTCTCGTGGACCTAGCTGAACTCTATCCAGTGTGAGGATTTCCTTATGAAATTACTATCCTACTATCCTAGGTCCTGAAAATAGCTGAAAGTAGAAGGGTTTGTTTACCCTATTCCCAGGATTTTGATGACTCCTGCTCAACATTTAACCAAAATTGTCCCTGTGGGTTTTCATTTTTATCGTGATGACAGGGCTGAGATTTGAATTGGGTCTCCAGAGCACACTGAAACGTGACGTATATTTCACAGGCAATACCGCTGACTTTATGAGCATAGGATTGTTCTCTCCATCCAACAATAACAAACTATTCGTGCTGTGACTCAAAAGTCCCGAGGAGGGAATCTTGCCCTCTGGTGCCCCTCTCTATCTTGGGTTATGCTCATGATCCCAGCATCTCCCTGGTCTGACCTTATATCTATCATCTTGAGTGTGCTTTCTCTTCCAGTCTTGTGGAGCTCACAGTCTTGCTCACTAGAATGGACACTGCATTCGTATTTTTCTCTGAGACCCCAGAAGATGATCCCTGACATGTAGTAGCTATTCAGAAAGTGGGCAGTTGAACTTGTGGAAAGGCAGGTGGGTGGACACCATAGACATCCTTTATTTCCTTTCCACTTCTTGGCAGAGTGCCACCATTTGCCTCAGCAAACTGAGAAGTGCCTGCATTATCTCTGAATTCAACACATTCTGCCTTAAAAAATTCTTTTTCAGAATGCTGAACCTATCACTCATTATATCTGCACTTACAATGCCTGCTTCCTTGGGGTCCTAGCCTCAGCAGAGTATGTGGCTTTTTCTATGGCAGATCATCTATTCCTTCATTCCATGGATGATGATGACATTACTATGTGTTAAAAACAGGGCCAAGTACTGCGGATTCAGCAACATAACAGGCATGCATTCCTCCTACTTAGTGATAATAGAAATACTGATCACCATGGAAGCATACTGATGAGAAGTAGAACCTAGTGTGAAGATTCAGAAAGGCCTGACTGAAGAAGGGACATATAAGTGGGGATGGGAAGAGTGTGTAGGAGAAGCCAGCAGGAGACAGAGGATAATAGGTTCTGTGCAGAGGGAACAGGGTTGTGGAAACCTCAGTCATAAGAGAGTACAGTAACTTAAATCACTGAGGCGTCATTGCCTCTGGGAATTCTCCCCTGGTCCTCCTAATCTTGAAATGGAGGCTCCTCCTATATGTTCCCAAGCATCACCACGTCCATCAGCACAGCCCTTATCACTTTGTATTGTGTGGGTGTCTGTTTACTAAATTATATATTCGTTATTTATTAAATTATATATTTACTTGTTGATCTTTCCCACTAAGTAATGAAATCCACAAGAACAAGCAGTATGTCTGTCTTGACCATTACTGCATCTCTTGCCGTTGATACAGTGCTGGGTATGTAACGTCTTGAAGGAAATGCCCTACACATAGCCTTACCATTCAACATTGCTGTGTGTGCTTGCCCGCCTGCCAAGCATCCACGCCTGATGTATGGGCAGAGGAGGCCCTGCTAACAGAGAGCTACAGATGTCAGGGAATGAACGCCCCCAGGAGCAGCCGCCGCCAAGGGCTCTGAGGGGCAAGGGATAAATACTACAGCAGTTCTCTTCTCAGGTGGGAGAGCTCTGAGGGGTACGCCCTACAGCAGGATTGCACTCCAGTGAGCCCAGCACTAAACTGCTTGAAAAAGCATTCTTTATCGGCTGCCTTCCCTTCTCACTCCCTTCCTGATGTTTCCTGGCTCCCCTCCCAATTAGACCACTCACAATCAGGTCCTTGGCTCGGGGTCAGCTTCCAAAGGAACCCAAACTAAGATGATCCTTATTAACTAGGTGGCTCCTGTCTCAGCTGCTTGTTTGCTTTATTAAACAAGTTATTATTTCGCTGAGCCTTCACCCTTGTCCCCCCGCCTCCTCTGCAAATGCCCTCCCTCCCTCACCAGGTTGTTGCATGGCTCCAGGGATTCAAGGTGCATGAAGAGCCTGCTTGAATGTGTTGTGCCTTGTTACATGCCCATCTAAGGAGCTGGATCACAGCAGAGGAAGAGTTAAATGTCTGGAAAAAGATTTTCTGATTGCCTATCTTGACCTCAAGAACCCCAAATCTGCGCTAGTTATTGCTGAAGTGGGTCCATACCCAGAGGGAAAACACAGTGCTTTTAATGAGAGGTAATTTCCTGCAGGTCACACATAGCTCTGGGGCCTGTTCCTGCCTCCTGGCTTAGATTGCAACTCTCTCGAATCCATAGAAACTGGCTACTAACCATTCCAGCGTTCTCACAGAAGGAGCCAGAATTTGGTTTCTATGTGTTTCACATTCACCTAAAACTGTGTTGGATATTTTCAGTTAAAGTGACAATGAGAGTTGACAAAGACATTGATGGGAACAGTGATGACAGTATGGGTCATTTTTCAACCCTGCTAGGAGCTAGAAGCTGCGCATTTATCACCAACCTAAAGACTCCAAATAGCGCTATAATGTAATTGTTGTTATCGCCATTTTGCAAATCAGGACACTGAGGCTCAGAGAAGCTGAACTGCTGCTCAGGATGAGACAGCTGCAACTTGGAGAATTAAGCTCAGGTACTAAATCCCACTCTCCATGTAATCCTTATTAGATATTCCATCATAAGAGAAAATTGAAGATTTCACTATAGGTAGAGCTACCATAGGTTTTTGTGGCCTTAGCACGAAGTAACATCATCTATCAGAGAACACATGTCAGCAAAGGTTGAATGAGAGCCTAGACTCCCACCTTTAAGAGTCTGTAAGGAAGAAGTGCAACATCTCCATGCAGATGAGGTCAGAGAAGGCCAAGTGGGAATCCAGAACTTTCATCCCACCAGGTGGTAATGAGCCCCCTGGCACTACAGGGCCGGTGAGGCCCCCATGAGGCACCTGGGAGTCCACCCCTCCCTGGCAGTGATGAAACATCCCCCCTTCTCCCTGCCTAGAAGTGTCTCATAGGACGCCCAGCAAAGAGTCAGGACTCTCACCACCACCCACCAGAAACAAGGTGAGATTCTCCCTCCACCCCAAACTGACATCACTGAAGGAAAGCAGTAACAAGTTCCCACCCTTTTCATCCAGGGAGGTATTAGCGAGGGCTGCTAAGGAGTCAGAACCTCCCCTTCCTACCCCTACTTCTAGAGTCTTCCCTTTCAGCTATCGATGTAGGCAATGAGAAAGCTGGACTCTTACCCCCAGATGACAGTTGCAAAGCTACACCCCTCTCACTTCCCCTTCTGGCAGAACCTTAGGCTTAATATATCTAAATTGTATTAAATAGTCCACATAAACAGAAGATAGAAACTGTCAAAGTCCCTATCGCAATAAACACAGCAAAAACTATAAGAAATGGTGAAATGGGGGAAAATGTTTACTTTGCATTACAGAAAACATGCTCATTTCTCATATAAATTGATGTTCAAACTCCACAGAAAAATGGGCAAAATAGTAAAGTTTTAGAAAACACAGGTAGGTTCTTACACATGAACAGATGCTCACTCTCATAAGGTAAATGATAACTACAATTTCACTAAGGTTTCCCTCTTAAATTTGGACTTGACTTAGTGACTCAAATCTAGAGACTAGAGTATGGAAAATGGAAAAAATAAAGTAACATCATAGTGCAGAGATATAGTGCAGACACTTCCCTGGTGGCTCAGACGGTAAAGTGTCTGCCTAAAATGCGGGAGACCCAGGTTCGATCCCTGGGTTGGGAAGATCTCCTGGAGAAGGAAATGGCAACCCACTCCAATATTCTTGCCTGGAAAATTCCATGGATGGAGGAGCTTGGTAGGCTACGGTCCATGGGGTTGCAAAGAGTCAGACACGACTGAGCTACTTCAATGTCAATGTCAATATGGTACAGGAATTTGACAGACAATACCAAAACTAGATGTAAGATTATTATCCTATTAGTAAAAAAGGATTATTAACCTATAAGAAAAAAATCCTTTAAGAAAAAAATATCAGACAAATCTGAATTAAGGGATAGTCTACAAAATACCAACTAGTTCCTCAAAATTGTCAAAGTCATGGAAAAAGACAAGGGAAGATTGAGTAACTGTCAAAGATCAGAAGAGAGAGGCATGATGACTAATGCAATATATCCTCCTGGATGGAATTATGGGGAAAAGGGACATCAGTAGAAAAACTGGTGAAATCCCAAAAAACCTTGAGTTTTATTAACAGCAGTATGTGTGTGCACGGCCACAAGGCATGTCCACTCCTGCGACCCAGTTTTCTGAATGTTGAGCTTTAAGCCAACTTTTTCACCCTCCTCTTTCACTTTCATCAAGAGGCTTTTTAGTTCCTCTTCACTTTCTGCCATAAGGGTGGTGTCATCTGCATATCTGAGGTTATTGATATTTCTCCCGGCAGTCTTGATTCCAGCTTGTGCTTCCTCCAGCCCACTGTTTCTCATGATGTACTCTGCATATAAGTTAAATAAGCAGGGTGACAGTATACAGCCTTGACGTACTCCTTTTCCTATTTGGAACCAGTCCGTTGTTCCATGTCCAGTTCTAACTGTTGCTTCCTGACCTGCATACAGGTTTCTCGAGAGGCAGGTCAGGTGGTCTGGTATTCCCATCTCTTTCAAAATTTTCCACAGTTCATCATGATCCACACAGTCAAAGCTTCAGTATAGTCAATAAAGCAGAAATAGATGTTTTTCTGGAACTCTCTTGCTTTTTCCATGATCCTATGGATGTTGGCAATTTGATCTCTGGTTCCTCTGCCTTTTCTAAAACCAGCTTGAACATCAGAAAGTTCATGGTTCATGTATTGTTGAAGCCTGGCTTGGAGAATTTTGAGCATTACTTTACTAGCATGTGAGATGAGTGCAATTGTGCAGTAGTTTGAGTATTCTTTGGCATTGCCTTTCTTTGGGATTGGAATGAAAACTGACCTTTTCCAGTCCTGTGGCCACTGCTGAGTTTTCCAAATTTGCTGGCATATTGAGTGCAGCACTTTCACAGCATCATGTTTCAGAATTTGAAATAGCTCAACTGGAATTCCATCACCTCCACTAGCTTTGTTCGTAGTGATGCTTTCTAAGGCCCACTTGACTTCACATTCCAGGGTGTCTGGCTCTAGATGAGTGATCACACCATCATGATTATCTGGGTCATGAAGATCTTTTTTGTATAGTTCTTCTGTGTATTCTTGCCACCTCTTCTTAATATCTTCTGCTTCTGTTAGGTCCATACCATTTCTGTCCTTTATCGAGTCCATCTTTGCATGAAATGTTCCCTACATACATTAAAATAAATCTCAAAGAGTAGACAGGGAGCTAGAAAACCCCTGCTTCCAGAAAAGAACACTGGAGTAGCCAGAACTGAAAGAGATCTCTTCCTGGACACCTGGACACTTTTTGGTATATTTTGAATTTTGAAAGATGCGGGTATCTTACCTACCATATTTCCCCTATCTAAGATGCCATCAATTGCAAAATTCAGCATTCTCGCATGTACAGCTAAGAACAAAAAGCTGCCATTTACCTGTAAGACCTAAAACGCACTGATTATAAGAGACATCCTGACTTCAAGATGTACATCTTTAGAAGCAATAAATATGCAATTTTCAATGTGCATGTTAGAAACAATAAAACATGCCTTCAAAATAAAATGTTAAAAATGTTTTCAAGAAATATCCAGTTGTTTTTATATGTGTAGAACCTGTCTGAAGGGATGTGTGCTGAACAGTTCCAGCAATTATTGCTAGGTAGTAGAATAGGGGCGATTTTTATTTTCTATTCTGTATCCTCTGTATTTTCTAAACCTTCTACAAGGATAAAGCATTACTTTTATGATCAGACAAGTATGTTAATAAATGCAGTGCGAGCCTAAGTTTTAAAGGGGCAGCTTCAGTCACCTTGTTTGTGGTGAGAATGTTTTTAAAAGTTGACCTTGTTAGTGATAAGCCCCCCATCTCCACTCCCTACCTAACAGTCTCCTTTGAAATTTGCTCCTCCTGTCACTTAAATGGTGATTTCCCCAGCTTGACCTCCTCCTCTCCTCAGTCGGTCTGTTTTGACACAGAACCAGTTGTGTTACAGTTCAGGGTGTAGGCTGTGATGCCAGATGGGCCTGCTGTGAATCTGAACCCTGCTTCTTACTGGACAACCACTCCTGGCCTTGGTTTTTCCATCCACAAAATGGGGATGATACCTAAGAGAGTGGTTGTAATGATTAAGAGTGGGTGTATATACAGTGGGTGCTGGCAGAGTAAATGACCTGTCAACTCTAGTTATGTTGACTTGTCCCTGGATCATCTCCACACACAAGGTGTTGGTTCTAATCTGTTTGCTGATGACTCCCAAATTTACTTTTCAGCCCAGACCTGTGTCCTGAGCTTCAGGCCTCAGGCTTTCTGGATATCCCCTCTTGGCTATCACACACGTGTAACCTCTCTAAAACTGAACTCATTAGCACTCAAACCAACGATCTGGTTTTCCTTCATTTTCTTCTACTTCCAGTCATCTCCTGGTTTGCTCTGGTGAGACACCTCATTCTTGACTTCAGTTTGCTTGATACCACCCCTTACCACCATGTCACACACACACACACACACACACACACACACACACACACACACAGAATCAATCAATCAGTTTGTCCAACAGGTACAAACTTCTTCTCCATCCCCATTGCCGTGTAGGCAACCTTTATCTCTCTCTTAGATTGTGGCAGCATCTTCTGGGCTTCCCTCCATCCTATCTCTTTCCCACGCTGCAGGCAGAATGATGTTCCCAATGAGAAATCTTATCAAGGTGTCCTTGTCCAGGCTGTTGTCCTTCAATCACTAAGTTGTGTCCAACTCTTTGCGACACCATGAACTACAACATGCCAGGCTTCCCTGTCCTTCGCTATCTCCTGGAGTTTGCTCAAACTCGTGTCCATTGAGTTGGTGATGTTATCCAACTATCTCACCCCTCTGTCCCCTCCTCCTCCTGCCCTCCAGCATTAGGGTCTTATCCAGTGAGTCGGTTTTCACATCAGATGGCCAGGGTATTGGAGCTTCAGCATCAGTCCTTCCAATTTATATTCAGGGTTGATTTCCTTTAAGATTGACTGGTTTGGCCTCCTTGCTGTTCAAGGGACTCTCAAGAGTCTATGTAAGCTGTCAATGAGTTCCCGCTAATCTTAGAACAAGCTCTTTTTATATGGTTATACATCCTGTCTCTGTATTCATTCTTTCCCCCAATCTTATTTCATGTCACTGACACTTAATGCCAGCCATAATGGACTACTGTATATTTCTAAAGGGATCTGTTGTCTGGTTTCACTCAAGACCTTTGCACAGGTTGCTTCCTCTAACTGGAACCCAGTCTCCACTCTTTGCACAGTTACTGCTCATTTTCCATTAGGCCTCAGATTAGATGACTTTGTCTCAGAAAGCATCTCCCAAACCCAATTCTTGACTGGTTTTGCCTTCCAGATGCTCCCACCGTACCTGTGCTTCTCATAAAGGATTTTGCAATCTTTGCTTGTTTTTCCTCAACTCACCTTGACACTTGTTTTTTTTCCTAATTTTAATACAGTTTTTACAAGGCTACTTTCCATTTACAGCTCTTACAAAATATTGGCTATGTTTCCATATTGTATGATACATTCTGAATTCTTTAATACATCTAAAAATTTGTACCTTCCACTCCCTCACTCCTAAATTCCATTCCCCTCAACTGATAATCACTACTTTGTTCTGTGTGTGTCTGTTAGAACAGTATTTTTAAGCAATTTTACATTGGAGTATAGTTGATTTACAATATCGTGTTAGTTTCAGGTATTCAGCAAACTGATTTAGTTATATACATACATCTATTCTTGTTCAGGTTTTTCCCCTTCTAGGTTATTAGAGACTATTTAGCAGAATTCTCTGTGCTATACAGCACAAGTAATTCAAAGTGTACAGGGGTTCAGCAAAGTAATTCAGTTATACGTACATACATATATATCTATTCTTTTTCAAATTCTTTTTCCATTTAGGTTATTACAGAATATTGAGTATTCTCTGGGTTATACAGTACATCCTTGTTGGTTACCTATTTTAAATATAGCACTGTGTATTATGTCAATCCCAAACTCCCAATCTATCCTTGCTTGGCCCCATCCTTTCCCCCTGATAACCATCAGGTTCATTCTCTAATGAATGAGTTTGGTGAATCTGTTTCTATTTTGCAGATAAGTTCATTTGCATCATTTTTTTAGATTCTGCATGTAAGTGCTATCATATGATATTTATCCTTCTGTGCCTAATTTACTTCACTCAGTATGACAATCCACAGGTCATCCATGCTGCTGCAAATGGCATTATTTCATTTGTTTTAATGGCTGAGTAATATTCCATTGTATATATGCACCACATCTTTGTCCATTCTTCTGTCCGTGAACATCTAGGTTGCTTCCATGTGTTGATTATTGTAAATAATGCTGCAGTGAATGTTAGGGTATATGATTCTTTTCAAATCATGGTTTTCTCTGGATATACGCCCAGGAGTAGGATTATGGGATCATATGGAAGCTGTACTTTGTTTTTTAAGAAACCTCCACGCTCTTCTCCATAGTGGCCGTACTAATGGGCATGTATTCCCACCAAGAGTGAAAGAGGATTCCCTTTTCTCCACACCCTCTCCAGCATTTGTTCCTAGTCTGTTTGATGATGGCTGTTCTGATTGGTGTGAGGTAACCCACCTAGTATTCTTGCCTGGGAAATCCCATGGACAGAGGAGTCTGGTGGGCTACTGTCCATGGGGTCACAGAAGAGTCAGATACAACTTAGAGACTAAACAACAACATCACCTCATTGTAGTTTTGATTCACATTTCTCTAACAATTGGGGATGTCCATCATTTTTCTATGTGCTTTTTGGCTATCTATATGTCTTCTCTGGAGAAATGTCTATTTAAAATCTGCCCATTTCTTGATTGAGGTTTTTTAGTTTTGCTATAGAGCTGCATGAGCCATTTGTTTACTTTGGAGATTAATTTGCTGTCAGTCCCTTGGTTTGCAAATATTTCTCCCATTCTACAGGTTGTTTTTTTCCATTCTGTTTATGCTTTGCTTTGCTGTGCAAAAGCTTTAAAGTTTAATTAGGTCCCATTTGTTTTCATTTTTATTTTTATTACTCTAGAAGGTAGATTTATTTTTTTTTATTTTTTATTTTTTTAGTGTTTATTATTCCTTTTATTTTTTTTTAATTTTTTAAATTTTAAAATCTTTAATTCTTACATGCATTCCCAAACATGAACCCCCCTCCCACCTCCCTCCCCCAAACATCTCTCTGGGTCATCCCCATGCACCAGCCCCAAGCATGCTGCATCCTGCGTCAGACATAGACTGGCGATTCAATTCACATGATAGTATACATGTTAGAATGTCATTCTCCCAAATCATCCCACCCTCTCCCTCTCCCTCTGATTCCAAAAGTCCGTTATACACATCTGTGTCTCTTTCCCTGTCTTGCATACAGGGTCGTCATTGCCATCCTCCTAAATTCCATATATATGTGTTAGTATACTGTATTGGTGTTTTTCTTTCTGGCTTACTTCACTCTGTATAATTGGCTCCAGTTTCATCCATCTCATCAGAACTGATTCAAATGAATTCTTTTTAACAGCTGAGTAATACTCCATTGTGTATATGTACCACAGCTTTCTTATCCATTCATCTGCTGATGGACATCTAGGTTGTTTCCATGTCCTGGCTATTATAAACAGTGCTGCGATGAACATTGGGGTACATGTGTCTCTTTCAATTCTGGTTTCCTCGGTGTGTATGCCCAGAAGGGGGATTGCTGGGTCATAAGGTAGTTCTATTTGCAATTTTTTAAGGAATCTCCACACTGTTCTCCATAGTGGCTGTACTAGTTTGCATTCCCACCAACAGTGTAGGAGGGTTCCCTTTTCTCCACACCCTCTCCAGCATTTATTGCTTGCAGATTTTTGGATCGCAGCCATTCTGACTGGTGTGAAGTGGTACCTCATTGTAGTTTTGATTTGCATTTCTCTAATAATGAGTGATGTTGAGCATCTTTTCATGTGTTTGTTAGCCATCCGTATGTCTTCTTTGGAGAAATGTCTATTTAGTTCTTTGGCCCATTTTTTGATTGGGTCGTTTATTTTTCTGGAGTTGAGCTGTAGGAGTTGCTTGTATATTTTTGAGATTAGTTGTTTGTCAGTTGCTTCATTTGCTATTATTTTCTCCCATTCAGAAGGCTGTCTTTTCACCTTGCTTATATTTTCCTTTGTTGTGCAGAAGCTTTTAATTTTAATTAGATCCCATTTGTTTATTTTTGCTTTTATTTCCAGAATTCTGGGAGGTGGATCATAGAAGATCCTGCTGTGATCTATGTCTGAGAGTGTTTTGCCTATGTTCTCCTCTAGGAGTTTTATAGTTTCTGATCTTACATTTAGATCTTTAATCCATTTTGAGTTTATTTTTGTGTGCGGTGTTAGAAAATGATCTAGTTTCATTCTTTTACAAGTGGTTGACCAGTTTTCCCAGCACCACTTGTTAAAGAGATTGTCTTTACTCCATTGTATATTCTTGCCTCCTTTGTCAAAGATAAGGTGTCCATATGTGTGTGGATTTATCTCTGGGCTTTCTATTTTGTTCCATTGATCTATATGTCTGTCTTTGTGCCAGTACCATACTGTCTTGATGACTGTGGCTTTGTAGTAGAGCCTGAAGTCAGGCAAGGTGATTCCTCCAGTTCCATTCTTCTTTCTCAAGATTGCTTTGGCTATTCGAGGTTTTTTGTATTTCCATACAAATCTTGAAATTATTTGTTCTAGTTCTGTGAAAAATGTGGCTGGTAGCTTGATAGGGATTGCATTGAATTTGTAAATTGCTTTGGGTAGTATACTCATTTTCACTATATTGATTCTTCCAATCCATGAACATGGTATATTTCTCCATCTATTAGTGTCCTCTTTGATTTCTTTCATCAGTGTTTTATAGTTTTCTATATATAGGTCTTTAGTTTCTTTAGGTAGATATATTCCTAAGTATTTTATTCTTTTCGTTGCAATGGTGAATGGAATTGTTTCCTTAATTTCTTTTTCTACGTTCTCATTATTCGTGTATAGGAATGCAAGGGATTTCTGTGTGTTGATTTTATATCCTGCAACTTTACTATATTCATTGATGAGCTCTAGTAATTTTCTGGTGGAGTCTTTAGGGTTTTCCATGTAGAGGATCATGTCATCTGCAAACAGTGAGAGTTTTACTTCTTCTTTTCCAATTTGGATTCCTTTTATTTCTTTTTCTGCTCTGATTGCTGTGGCCAAAACTTCCAGAACTATGTTGAATAGTACTGGTGAAAGTGGACACCCTTGTCTTGTTCCTGACTTTAGGGGAAATGCTTTCAATTTTTCACCATTGAGGATAATGTTTGCTGTGGGTTTGTCATAGATAGCTTTTATTATGTTGAGGTATGTTCCTTCTATTCCTGCTTTCTGGAGAGTTTTTATCATAAATGGATGTTGAATTTTGTCAAAGGCCTTCTCTGCATCTATTGAGATAATCATATGGTTTTTATTTTTCAATTTGTTAATGTGGTGAATTACATTGATTGATTTGCGGATATTGAAGAATCCTTGCATCCCTGGGATAATTTAAAAAGATATCGCCCTGAATTATGTCAGAGTCTTCTGCCCGTGTTTTCCCCTGAGTTCTATAGTATCTGGTCTTACATTTAGGTCTTTAGTCCATTTTGAGTTTATTTTTGTGTAGGGTGTTAAAGAATATTCTAGTCTGGACTTATTTTCGCATGAAAGTGGCAAGGGCTACAAACCAGAACTTGAATTACTAGTTTTGTTGACTGTCTAGACTCACCACTATGTCCACCTCCCTTTGATGTTCCCAGCACTGTTACCAAACCACACTTGGTTCTGCTCTCCCCCACATGCAGTAAAGCCAATCTCTTGACACTGGGTTGTGGTAAAGGAAGGTGCAGTATTTATTGCTGGGTGCCAAGCATGGAGTCCAGACAGCTAGTGCTTGAAAGGCCCGAACTCCCCAAAGGCTTTCAGGAAAAGGTTTTCAAGGACAAGATGAGGAAGGGGGGTTGTGGGGTACGTGGTCAGCTCACGGACATTTTTCTGATCAGTTGGTGATGAGGTAATCAGGAGTAAACATCATCAATCTTCTGGGGTCTACATGTCCGTGAATAGCATATAGTTAGCGTCTTCCACCTGGTGGGGGTTTCAGTATCGGCAAAACAGCTCCCAGACATGGCTCAGAATATTATCTATAGCCCTTGAAGAGAAATTAAAGATCCTTGACTTTACTTAATGACTAAACTGTTATTATTTTGTCCTATTTGGCTGCTTTCCTTTGCTTCTGCATTGTCTCACTTCTCTAATTAAATTTATTGTTTGCCTACAGTTTGTCTATAGACAAAAGACAGGTGAAAGACATTAGTGGGTTGGGTGGGGGGCTGTTTCTGTTATGGGAAGGCCCTGTAGCATCCTGCTTAGTTACACAGACACTGACTTGATGCTTAATAAACATTTATTGAAAATGTATGAATATATTAAAAAGATGAATGAATGAACATCAGGAGGCCTACAGTTTCCCTGAGCCTTCTATCTGTTGCTTTGGAGGAAAGGTTCAAGGTGCCTGACTTGACACCCATGGACCATTTTGCCACTATCCTTGGGGTGTTGCCTGAATCTCTTTGCCTTGGTCTGGTGAACCAGGATCGACAGTTCAATAAGCTGAGGCTCAAGTTTCCCAAAGTGCCCATGGGTGCCCCCTACATACCTTTTCATTAGCGTGTAATTGGCAGACTTGTCCTAGATTCGGGCCTTGGTTGCATTCCTTAGTGGTGAAGGCCACTTACATAAGCTGAGTGGGCTGTCTTTGAGACATATCCAGGGCTTGCAGGGGAAATTTTCCTTCTCTCCATCGTTTGTTTGCTTGCTGCAGTGAAGATATTTTTGGATTTTGGCTGAGTCGGTCTCTCTTTTTGGCCTGTATACCCCTAGGGAATTGCTGCTCCTACAGATGGAAACTAATTGAAGAGTAACTGTAGGCCAGGTCTGGAAACAGGAAGAGGAAGAGAGCTGCAAGGTGCCCTGGCCTGGCCCCTCCCCCTACACCCCCCCACCACCACCGCACTACCCCAGGGCCCCACCCCCAGGTCTGTTAGGACTTGAGCATAATTTCTGAGCTGAAACATTCCGGGAAGTGCTCTACTGAGGGAGATGCCCTGAGGTTCTCCGCAGCAGAGTGAACGCAGCAGGATGGGCCCCCTAGAAAGACTGCTGGTGCAGAGGAGTGGATCCCAGGTTCCAGACAGGGCTCTGGCTTAGAACCTGGGTAACAATAGGGAGGTTATTTAACCTCTCTGCACCTCAACTTCCTCATTTGTAAAATGGGAATAATATCACTGTAACCCTATTTTGCAGGATTGTTTAAGAATTAGATCATTTGAATCCTGCCTGACCCATAATAAAATCTCAATAAATCTCATCTAGTCATTATATTGAAATGGAGATGCAAGAACTATCTTTGGATGAATAAAGATCTGGCTACAGGAAAAGCAAGCTTGAGATTTAGTTTGGCAGCAAGGCTTTTTTCCATCATTTAACCAAAACTCTGATCTGGCTTTCCAGGACAAAATTAAAAGCCCTGTTTATCCATATATTTAATAGAAGGCAGTGTGTTGCAGTGAAATGAGCAGAACATTGAGAATTAGACAAGATCTGGGTTTTAAATGTGACCTGAGTAACTTTGGGAAAATGACTTTGTTTCTATAAGACTCAGCTTTCAAATCTGTAAAATGGGTAAAATGATAGTACAGTTTACAAAGGAGAGAGGATTAAATAAGATACCATATTATAATGTTGGTCAAAGAGATGTTATGATTACTGAACTGAAGAAATCACTTGTAGGCCCTAGAAATTTCTGATTCCATGTGAGTGGTGACATGAACTCACCCCTCCCCCCACCCCCAGCAAGGTGATTGTATGGATTTAATGAGACCATCTATGTGCAGAGCTTTGATCTGTGCCTGGCAAATAAAGATGTATATCCATAAGCAGGAATGCTCTGACTATTAGCTTTATTATTGCTTTTTTTTTTTTCTAGAGACAACAAAATTTCTGAGCACTGTCTTTCTGCCAGTCTCTGTGTGTTTGGTATGAGGGATAAATGAAGGAATACAGCCTTATATCCAGGAGACTTCCTTCCACTCCAAAGCTGTGGGGGAGAAAATTGGGGGTGGGAAACAGAAATAAATATTTTTAGAAAATGATACGATTTACATAGAAAACAAAAGAGTGAGATGAGTGATGGGGGTGGGGTTACTTTAGTCCCTGGTGTCAGAGGAGGCTGCGCTTTGGCTCAGGTCACATGACCAACACCAGCCTCAGCAAATTTAGACAGTTTTCATGTCTTTGTGTCACTTTGACAACTGCGTGAAGATAAAGGGGAGTCTACAAAAGCATGGATCACTGCATCACTCCATATCCAGAGCTCTAAATTACGAAGCTGAAACCAGTGTGGATGAGATGGACAGAAGAGTGTCTTCCTTAGGTGACCAGGTGACCTGGCGTAACCTCTGCTGATTTCCTTGCCTGCACGTGGCCTGTCCATCCACCAGGTGGCAGTGTTCAATAATGAACGATGACAGCATTATTTAAAGAGGGCCTCTGGCCCACATGAATATTGCAGGCTGCCTAATGAACATTTGCTATGAGCACTAATTACAGTTATCCTTTCTATGGCTGTGCAGGATTCTTGGTCTTGGTACTGTGACAGTTTTCTTCTGGCCCTTCTTTTTTTCTTTTATGGGTGAAATAAGCAGATAATGTTTTTAAATGATATAACGGAGCTCACACATGCCCAGGTGCTGTTCTAAGAGCTTTACAAAAATTACAGTGTTGCATTGTTGCACCAGCTTTGTAGTGAGTCAAATTATTCCTACTGTATACATGAAGAATCTGAGGCTCAGAGACTAGCAGCCTGCCTTGGGATGCTCAGCTAATACATGACATCGGTGGGTTCAAACCCAGGTTTGTCTGATGTCAAAGTCTCACTATTACCCATCACACTATCTTGCTCTTTATTTTAAGAATAATGATTATTACTAAGATAAGTATCATTAAAACAAAGCAAATTGTCTCCCACGTTAAGGTGTCATATTCTCATCCATATCACGTTGTTTAGTTGCTCAGTCCTGTCCGACTCCTTACAACTCCATGGACTATAGCCTGCCAGGCTCCCCTATCCATGGAATTTTCCAGGCAAGAATACTGGAATGGGTTGCCATTTCCTTCTCCAGGGGATCTTCCCAATCCAGGAATCAAGCCCACGTCTGCTTCACTGGCAGGCAGATTCTTTACCACTGAGCTACCTAGGAAGCCCCATCCATACTATACTAGCATTAATACTATCAAATGGAGGATTTATGTAGCAGCCACCTAGGAATGGCTGGGAGCTGGATTGAAGGGAGTGGGATTAGAAACACTTTTGAACTTGGAGGAGTGGCAAACAAATATCCAGAGGACACAGGTTTGGTTTGGTTTGGTTTGGTTTTACCATGACTGATAGTCCTCACAAAATATCTTACAGTAAACGGCAATTTTACTTCTAAGATGAAGAATGTAAATCACAGAGAGGTAAAGCTGCTGCTCAAGGTCATACCGAGCTTCACTAGGACCTCTCTGGAGATTCTAGGGACTTTCTCATTGTCCTGGAAACTGGCTGATCACGAAAAGCCTCAGAGCTCTAGAAAAGTAAACGATAGTGTAATTCCATTACTTTCTGCAATCTACTAGCAGATAGAGGCAAATTAATATTTATATACTTAAGATTTCTATAGCTTGAAAAGGATCATTATCATTTTGTCTCTGGGTGACTGAATGAGATTAAGGAGATATAAATATATAGTTTTTCATGATAATTTGGTTTGTGGCCTCACAAATTCCATGGGTTTAGATGATGATATGTTGGAACTGGAAGGAAGTTAAAGACAATCTTGTACAAAACTTTTATTTTACAGATAGGGAAACTAAGGCCCAGAAAGGAGTGAGTCACAGTCATTCAACTAGCTTATAACAAAATCACGCCTAAGTTCTCCAAAGGGGTCCCTCCACTAACTCCCTTTAAAGCACAATTTCAAACTGAAATGCATACCAGAAGCCTGTCCAGAGTGGGTCTTTGTGAGCTAGAGCTGCATGATGAAGAAAGGCCCTAAGATCAAATATATCTGAGAAGCATCAAATAAAAAAACAGAATAAATTTTAACAGGACTTGTCAGAATCTTTCATGTATTAACATTTACCAGGAATCTCCAAGAGGGAATCAGAACATTCAGTTTGCTGAGCCAAAATTATTTGATCTCAACTTGTTTTCTCTCTACCACATCTAACCACATCTATTACAAGCTCACACAACAGTGTTTAATAGAACATAAATGGGAAACAATGACTTAATTTATCTCTGTTCCCTGAAGTATTTAGTCATGTAACCCCATGTTTAGGAGTGTCTCCTAGGATGCATGTTTTGGAAGCATACTTAGGAACTGCTTCACAGAGGTATGGACAAAACAAAACTGTCTTGGAGTTCCATGTACAACTAGTTTAGAATCAGCCTTTGGAAGGCTCACCTGCCTAGAGGAGATCAGATCTCATCAGAGGAGATGCAGCCTCAGTTCAGTTCAGTCGCTCAGTCATGCCCAACTCTTTGCAATCCCCTGGACTGCGGCACGCCAGGCCTCCATATCCATCACCAACTCCCAGAGTTTACTCAAATTCATGTCCATTGAGTCAGTGATGCCATCAAACTATCTCATTCTTTGTCTCAAAAAGGGCAATTATCCATCGTAGTGAAACCTCCATCTTTGTGAAACCTTCCAAATGAGATCCAAAAACTCAGGCAGTTTCTCAGTCATCTTTTTTTGGAGTATAAGTCTTTATTCACTATTTTGGAAGTTAGCAAAGATGGTAAACTTTGAGTACAAAGAGTTAGGGAGCTAGGGTCTCCAGAGCTGAAATTTGGGGACTCATATAAATGGATTTGAACTCAGGCTGTGTGATGTGTCAGTGGTGTGACTTTAGGCAAATTTCTCCATTGACCTTCAGACTCTTTACAAGGGCAATAACGGCATTATGGAAAAATTGGGATAGTAGTATTACCTATGGGAAAAGATGGAGAAAAAATGGAGGGTGCCAAATTTGTGCAAAACAATTTGTTTAAGCCACTTGGAGGAAAAAAACAAATGGAGCCCCGACTAACCGGATTTGCTCAGCTGACTGCATATTTAAAGAATAAGAAAATCCAAGTGTGAGTGGAGAACTAACCTGGCAGAGGAGGCAGTGAGCCTGTGAAAGGTGAGCAGGTAGGAGCAGGGGAGAGAAGGAACACCCCACTCCCTACTGCACAGAGCCCCGCTTCCTGTGGCACCAAGAGGAGGGACTCGAGCAGAGTCTGGGAGACATTTTCATATGTGATATCAGCCCAGATTTAACCCCACTGAACCACCATAAAGACAGCAACTCACACACAGCAATTGTTTATGCTGACTTTTATTTGAACATAACTGACACCAGGTTATAACTACCACAGAGGGTTTTAGAAAGACTCCCAGGAAATACCCCTTGGTAGGGAGCTCTGCAAAGAGCCTGGGGTTTAGCTCACTTTATCCAACATGTCCTGAAATAACAGAACAGCCCCAGTCCAATCTGTACACATTTAATGTTTTCTCATTAAATTGCATCATCTTCTCAAAGATGAGTCAGCACGGTGAAGGGAACCAGCTGTGGCCTGCTGGTCAGAGGCCTGTGTGCTCCATCAGCTTTGCCAAGAAAGTCTGAGGGCCACAGGCCAGTGGCATAGTCCCCTGAGCCTTGAATCACTTACTTATAAAAACCAGAGTAAGCAGACGTGGTGATTTACGAGGCATTGGACACACACGCGCGTGCACGCACACACACACACACACACACACACACACACACACACACACACACACACACACACACACACACACACACACACACACACACACACACACACACACACACACACACACACACACACACACACACACACACACACACACACACACACACACACACACACACACACACTCCCTCCCTCCCTCCCTCCCTCCCTCCCTCCCTCCCTCCCTCCCTCCCTCACTCACTCACCCTGAACTTGGATTCATAGAGGCCTGAGTTCCAATCCCAGCTCTGCCACTTTTTAGTTGTGTGGCGTCTGGCAGGTTCCTTTGCTACCTGTGTAATGAGCGTGATCATAGGACAGGCTGTGCTTGTAATTCTGAAACGGTATTTCTGATTGGGCCTTTGTCCCTCCCTCCCTCTCCCTCCCGCTGCCCAGCCCTCTCTGCCTCTCTGTGCTAGATCCTCCTTTTCCTCGCCTAAAAGACAAAGGGGAGCACCGGCAGCAGAGTGAGGATTTTGGAGAGGTGTTAGGCCCTGAACTGACCCAAAATATAAGCATAGTGTTCCTCACACTTCTAGTGCTCCTAAAATTCAGAACCCGGGAATGTAAAGAAAGGCCCCCACATGAACGGATGCACAGAACAAGCTCTAAAAGACCTGGAATGGGAGTGGGGGTTGGGAGTGAGGTGATCGACTCTTTCCTTTCTCCTTCAAGCACAGAGAGGGCTGTTTAAGCGCACGAATCCCAGACTAGCTGAATAAGCTTTGCCAGGCTTCTTTCTTTCTGAAATACCTTAGATGATGACTTCATAATACAGTCAGTGCTCTAGGGACACACCTAGAGGTATGTATGTGCCTAACAGAGGGTAGGGTGGAAAGTCTCTGTAGGTAACTGGACCCAATTATAATTTCCTATCTATAAAATAAATTTTTGGTGGGTTAATATTCTTTATTTCTAATTTGAGGATAGTTGCTTTACAGTGTTGATGGTTTCTGCCGTACAACATGAATCAGACGTGTGTATATATATCTCCTCCCTCTTGAGCCTCCCTAATACTCTTAATATAATAGAAAAAGCATCATCAAACAGGAATATGAGCAGAAGACATGAAAATGCAATTCATAAAAGAATGAATGCCTAGTAATCACAGGAAAAGGTGTTCAAGCTCACCACTAATCAAAAAATTGAAATCAGGTGATGCTGATTTCCACCTGTCAGGTAGGCAAAAGTTAGAACAAATGATAATACCTAAAGCAGGTAAAGATGGTATACAATGGACACTTTTGGTCAATTTTTTAAAAACAGGAATGTTTTGAAGACAATACCATGCTTTATTGTCTTTATTTTTTGACTGTGCCACATGGCATGCAGAATGTTAACCAGGGATCAGACCTGCCCCCTGTCGTGGAAGCACCAAGTCTTAATCACTGGACAACCAAAGGAAGATGCTACATGGATACCATCCTTTGAGAGGGCAATTCAGTGATATGTAGCATATGTAGCAAGTTTTAAACATGCATATCATTTGGTTTCACAGTTATACTTCTTGAATTTTAAATAATCACAGAAATGTTAAGAAAATTTAGCTACATGGGTGTTCATCACAGTCTGCCTTTTTCATAAACTTTCTGGTTGTTATGAATAATTCTAATGTCTATGAAGAGGAGATTGATAAAATTATGGTATATCCACATAATGGAATATTCTTCAGGCTTTAGAAATCGCAATGTAAAGCATAGCTACAGAATACTTAGTAGAAGAAAGCAAATTACCCAACTAATATTTGTTTAAAAGACAACAATAATAGCTAAACAATAATAACAATAACTTCATGTACGTGTGAGGACAAAAGTTGGGACAAGAGTTAAAAATGTTGTGCTTGGTTGACCTGGTTGGTGAAGTGAAGAATAATTTTTGCTTAAATCATTTTTTCTGTATTGTGTAAATTTTTAGCATAACTTGCTTTTACAGTCAGAAAATACCAAAATGCCAGAAAACAGAAAAAAGCATGGAGTATACTAGGGTATATTATAGGGGGAATCACACACAGCGAGGAAAGACTTGCAGCTTCGACATGCTAGAAATAAAACCTATTGTTTGTAGCTTAAGAAATTGAGAGCTTATCTTCCTCAAATGTGTGAAAACCTATCACCTGGGATTTAGGGCTGATGCTCTGCTTGAGAGATGTTGAACTGAGCTCTGACTCTAATTTGTTTAGGTTTGTCTGTACAACCTGGCCCTTTTACATTGAGGTCTGGTGGCTTTCACTCCAATTGCTAGTCCTCTCCTGCCCTGTTGAGATTCTGAGTGATTTTCATTCACCAGAGCATGTGTTTGTCTTTTTTCCCAGTGCTGCTACAGGTGTAGGGTGAGATAATAGATCAGATGGATGAAACTGCTTCTAAGGAGGAGCAGTAAAAGGGCCTTGGATCATCCTGGCTAGTCCCACTAGGGCCAAGGGAGGCAAAGGAGGAGCTTAGGAGAGGGACTTAAAGACAGTCGGTCTAGAGCTAGAAATAGGATGACCACAATTGATAAACCTTAACACAACTGTTTGCAATATTATCTAACAAATCCATGCCTATAACAGGTTAGGGAAGAGGGGTCACAACTTTTCCAATCAACTAAAATTGTTAATGATGTTTCCCTGCTTAAAACCTACTGATGACCTCTCTGTGGCTTTTGGAGTCAGGTTGACAGTCCTTAGCTTGAGAGCCGTGATCTGGCTCCTGAGGACCCCCTGAGCTCTGTCTCTCGCTGTGGCCACCCGTCTGCTTCTAGTCTTCCTTGCCTTCTGTATGTCAGCTGGTTCACATTTCCATGTGTCTCCAGACAAATCTAAACAGGCTTGCAGAGGCCTGTCATCAGCATCACAACTCATGGTGCTCTCGTGCACATCTCTGTTCCTGCATTTCCATTCTCCCCACCCTACTCCTTACCTGGCTCATGTCTGCAAATCCTTCGTTTTTTAATACCCACCTTCAGGGATCTTTCCATTGTCTTCTGTGCCCCAATCCCTGGCTGATTCCGACCCTGCCCCTGACTCCCTGCCTCACCTCCTCCGTTCCATCTGCTCACTCATAAGTTGTTGTGTTCTCTCCTTCCTTCGGGCACTGGCTTAGGGACTGGGTGGAGACAAAGCAGAATGAGGCAGAGATCCTGTCCTCGTGGAGTTCCCAAGTCTGTCAAAGCGTTTGATACACCATAGGACTTGAATAGATCATTACTGTAATCGCTGGTTTCCTTTCGTGTCTTGTCCATCAAACTGGAAGCTTCTCGAAGTCATGGATGACTCAGTCTACTTTGATGCTACAGGAACCCAGTGATCATATGTAAATCACTGAACAATGGAATGAATAAATTAATGCCAATAACACATGTTAGGTAGGCAAGTTTTGACCATGTATTGCAAAAGTTAATTTCTAGTGATTATATTTGGAAGCAAAGATCTGACACTTAACATTTCTAGATTCTTATGGTACTTTCCCTCTGAACTAAAACACAAACCTAGATAACTCAGTATATTTTTCTAACTGATAAAACATCTTACTAATGTTTGATATAGTTAGATTAAGACTACTGTATAAGAACAAAATACAAAATTGGGGCCATTTTAAATAGATATCATCTGCTGTTTTGAATAATTTGATCCCACCTCCAACCACTTATTAACTGGATGATCTTGGGTGTATGGTTTAATTTCTCCATGTTGTGGTTTTCTGATCTCTAAAATGAGGACAATAGAACCCACCACAGAAGGTTGTTGTGAGGTTTAAATAAGCTAGTATGTTGAAAGAACTAGCTCACAAAAGGTTAGGTATAAAGCTGATAGTGATACAGCGCCTTGTTTGAAACAGACAGGGTAGTATCCCATACTGATACTGTGGCCTTTGGAGGCAGACAATGCTATGTTTGTATCCTGGTTCTGCCTTTAATTAACTGTGATTCAGGAGAAGTTACTTAACCTCTCTGAACCATAGTGTTCTCTTTTAATGGGGTTTAATAATAGCTATATCACAGAATTCTTCTTAAAAGAAAATCATGAGTGTAAAGATTTAGGACAATGGAGGGGAGCACATGGCAAGTGATGAATAAATGTTATTTTAAATAGTCATGATAATGAAGTTGTAAGGATAGTTACAGAAGTAAGCTGGCTAACATTGCACCTGTAGATTCCTTATCGCTCCTTAGAGGGAAAATACGACCCCCCTGGAAAGTACCCATGTAGGAAGATCAACTAGGTGATGTTACTTTCAAAACTGAAATAAAAACGTCTCTCTGAGGCTAACGTCTTTGAAATGAACATGAAGGCTCAATTCAACAGAGTGAAGAACTGGCAAAGACCCAGATAAGGGTGAGAGACCGTGAAAAGTGAGGGTTCTCTTGGGAAATGAAAGCTGTGCTCTGGGTAGATGGTGTCTGGAGTCTGAAAGACTGAGGTCATCAGGAGATCTGTGGCTAATGGTTGCAGCTTGGTCTTATGTCTGAAGCACTCTTTAATATTGGTTATTTGATTAATATCTTGGCACCATTTGGAGAAAGACAGACAATGAATAAGATGTTTGATCATCCCCCAGGTCAACTTCAACTTCTCCAATTATTTGACCCTTTCTCCAAGCAGTCAACACAGTGGGGTGTAACTGCAATCTTTCTTTAGCGTTCCTTGTGTTCCTTATCAAAAGACGTGTACATCTACGAGAATGACAACTAGTGAACGTGGAGTACAGTCCTTGCATTTCTCTTCCTCTAGCCCAACCGCCAGCCCACTAGTCTTTGTCCAAATTAGAAACAGGCACTCTTTCTTCAACATACTTTGTCGACACATGTCAGAAAATCATTGTAATAAGTACACAAAATTCTGATGGCTATAATGTGATTGATGCCCCCAAGGATGATCAGCATGTAACCTACATGATGTCATGTGTCAACTGCCTCTGCCTTCTCTCATTGCCCCCAACTTTATCTTCAACAGTCATACTTCAGAAGATGTCTGTTTGCTTCCCATTAACCAGCCTCTGCTGAACTTTTACTTCTCTCTCAAGACTCAGCTTAAACACTGTGAGGAAGGCATCCCTAACATCCTTCCCTTCTCTGCAGTAAGTACAGTCCTTTCTCTCTCTCTCCTCACTCCTTGAATTTATCAGCTGTGTTGCAATGATTTGTTTACATGACTGATTCCCATTCTAAACTCTGGGCTTCTAGAGAAAGGACCCCTGAGATCCTTGTGGAAAGGCAGATTCCTGAGCCTGACTCCTCATCTCCTGAATCACAATTGCTGGGCATAGAATCTAGAAAACTGAGTTTCCAAATAAGACTTATCTGGGGCAGGTTTGTTGTTGTTGTTCATTCACCCAGTTGTGTCCAACTCTGTGTGACCCCATGGATTGCAGCGTGCCAGGATTCCCTTTCCTTCACTATCTCCCAGAGTTTGCGCAGACTCACGTTCATTGAGTTGATGATGGCGTCCAACTATCTCATCCTCTGTTGCCCTCTTCTCCTCCAGCCCTCAATTTTTCCCAGCATCGGGGTCTTTTCCAATGAGTGGCCTCTTCGCATCAAGTGGCCAAAGTGCATCAGTCCTTCCAGTGAATATTCAGGACTTATTTTCTTTAGGATTGACTGGTTTTATCTCCTTGCTGTCAAGGGACTCTCAAGAGTCTTCTCCAGCACCACAATTCAAAAGCATCAATTCTTTGGTGCTCAGCCTTCTTTATGGTCCAACTCTCATATCCATACATGACTACTGGAAAAATTGTAACTTTGACTATATGGACCTTTGTCAGCAATGTCTCTGCTTTTTAATATACTGTCTAGGTTTGTTGTAGCTTTTCTTCCATGAAGCAAGCAACTTTTAATTTCAGAGTTACAGTCACCATCCACAGGGCAGCTTCAGTCAGTCAGTCAGTTCAGTCGCTGTCGTGTCCAGTGCTTTGCGACCCCATGAGTCGCAGCATGCCAGGCCTCCCTGTCCATCACCAACTCCTGGAGTTCACTCAGACTCACGTCCATCGAGTCAGTGATGCCATCCAGCCATCTCATCCTCGGTCGTCCCCTTCTCCTCCTACCCCCAATCCCTCCCAGCATCAGGGTCTTTTCCAATGAGTCAACTCTTCGCATGAGGTGGCCAAAGTACTGGAGTTTCAGCTTCAGCATCATTCCTTCCAAAGAAATCCCAGGGTTGATCTCCTTCAGAATGGACTGGTTGGATCTCCTTGCAGTCCAAGGAACTCTCAAGAGTCTTCTCCAACACTGCAGTTCAAAAGCATCAATTCTTCGGCACTCAGCTTTCTTCACAGTCCAACTCTCACATCCATACATGACCACTGGAAAAACCATAGCCTTGACTAGATGGACCTTAGTCGGCAAAGTAATGTCTCTGCTTTTGAATATGCCATCTAGGTTGGTCATTACTTTTCTTCCAAGGAGTAAACGTCTTTTAATTTCATGGTTGCAGTACCATCTGCAGTGATTTTGGAGCCCAACAAATAAAGTCTGACACTGTTTCCACTGTTTACCCATCTATTTCCCATGAAGTGATGGGACCAGATGCCATGATCTTCGTTTTCTGAATGTTGAGCTTTAAGCCAACTTTTTCACTCTCCTCTTTCACTTTCATCAAGAGGCTTTTTAGTTCCTCTTCAGTTTCTGCCATAAGGGTGGTGTCATCTGCATATCTGAGCTTATTGATATTTCTCCCAGCAATCTTGATTCCAGCTTTTGTTTCTTCCAGCCCAGTGTTTCTCATGATGTACTCTGCATATAAGTTAAATAAGCAGGGTGACAATATACAGCCTTGATGTACTCCTTTTCCTATTTGGAACCAGTCTATTGTTCCATGTCCAGTTGTAACGATTGCTTCCTGACCTGCATATAGGTTTCTCAAGAGGCAGGTCAGGTGGTCTGGTATTCCCATCTCTTTCAGAATTTTCCCCAGTTTATTGTGATCCACACAGTCAAAGCCTTTGGCATAATCAATAAAACGGAAATATATGTTTTCAGGGCAGCTTAAGTCCTATCAATTTTTTTTTTGCAAACTTGATTTTTTTTAATCCAGTATTTTTATTTTTGGGAATCTCCTCAGGTTGATACATTTAGCACTACTTCTTTTTTATACTCACTTTCATTGCTCTACAGTATTCTATGACTTAATGAAGTCCTATCAATTTTGAAACTCACTTCTCTAGAGAGCATGGCATGTATTTGGACAATGAGATACCAGGTATTGTGTTTCACTTGAAGAAAATATTGATTATTCATGTTTTCCCATTAAGGAATGATTTTGAGTCCCAAAATGTGTTAGAAACCCTATGATATAAACATACATGTCTATATTGTCTTCTGGAAATAGATTAACTCTTGCATCTGTGAACTGGTGTGAGTGTGTGTGTGTGTGTGTTTGGCATGGATGGAGTTAATGAGAGGAATGGAGAGCTGAGTTTGAAGTAGCTATTTAAAAAAAAATAATCATGATGACTATATACTGGGTTATTTTAAAAACTTGCTGACTGAGTTGGACATATTTTTCTTTCCAAGATCAAAAGACTAATCTTTGGTCAAATAAAGGCTGATAAAATCATGAGCAAGCTCTTTGGGGAGTGACCAGGGCAATTAGTTTTCTGTGATGACAGCTCCACATAGCTGTAGATCAGATAGGAAAATGAAGACTGCAAGAATTCAGGCAGAAGTTTTTCCATGTGAATAGAGTGTATAGGAGATGAAATTTTAATACAAAAAAGTTTTGAACAGTAAATATATGGAACCTCAGTACCATATAATTGTGGGTTTTTAAGTTAATTAAATCTTTTTGCAAATCCCAAAGAGCGCATGTCATTTGCCTTTGTTCTGTAGTCTAACAACTTTCTTGATGGAGAACCCATTTTTCCACAACTCCCTGGAAAAGTGACTGTCGATTATCACCTAACAAGAAATCAGATTCAGGGACTGATTCCATAACTACTTATGTGTGGAAGTAAATCAGGGCCCCTGCACTGTGAAAGCAAACTCCTTTGTTCCAATTCATCTTGTCCTGAGATTTTTAAAAGAATATTTTTCTCAATAATTACTTAAGAATTTGTCGAATGGCTTTATTTCTACAGGTCTAGCACTGAAAGGGGATGGAGATACTCTATAAGATATTTAAGATGTTTACAATTTATCTGAGGGAAGAAGAACTCATGACATTATTAGAGAACAATTTAAAACTTTCTGCCCCTGAGTGCTGTGCTCTACTGACTTGCTACTCAAAAAGTGATCCAAGGCCTAGTGCCACAGGTATCACCTGGCTCTTGTTAGGAATGCAGACCCTCAGGCCCAAATCCAGACCTACTGAAACAGCCTCTGCCATGTAACAAGATTCCTAAACAATTTTTATGCACATTAAAGACACTTTACCAGTGGATTCTTAAACTAGCATTAAGCTGGATGCACAAGACTTACCTGGGGGTACTTTTTGTTATTCCCTTTCCTAGTCTCCAACCCTAAATATTTTAATATGATGAGTGAGAATGTGAACTCTTGGGGAAGACTGCTGAGATTTAGGTTATGCCTTTTCCTCTCACTAGATGCACCAACAGCTTTCCCGGGGGCTCCGTGTTAAAGAATCCACCTTCCAACGCAGGAATCATGGATTCAGTACCAGGTCGGGAAGACCCCCTGGAGAAGGAAAAGGCAACCTGCTCCAGTATTCTTGCCTGGGAAATCCCATGGACAGGCCTGGTGGGCTACGCCCTATGGGGTCGCAAAGGGTCAGATACGACTTTACAACAACAAGACGTATTAACAGGCAAAGAATCCACCCTGACTGGGTCTGTTATCTCAGCAAAACAGGGAAGTGATACCTATTTGGCAGGACTGTTGGAAGGATAAGGTATCTGTCATGGTTGCTGGAATATAGAAAGCAATTGAAGAAATGCTTGCTGTTTTTTATTCTGAGGGTCAGTAACTTTTGGGAACCACTGCGCTGTGGCAGTATGCTTGGTTTCTTCCACTGATCAGATCATAGGGCTTGTTGGGCCAGAGCTGAGTGAAGGAAATGCTCAGTAATTCCATCACCACCACACCCTCAACATGTAGACACATGTAGGCACTGGGCAAGTGTGCTTCTCTGCGAGTCTGGTCTGTTTTTCACTTCATAAGGTTTCCAGAGGTCCAGCAGATATACTGTCTTAAAATCTGGTTCAGGCATCTTATCAACCTTGATTATTTCACATTAGCAAGGCAATATTTTTACTGAAGTGTCCTTAAACACTTGGGGCTGCTGGAGAATTGAGACCCAGAAAAAATATGTTCCAGAAGGAGTGAGGTATTCAGAAGGGGGAGAGAAATTGTCCCTATTTAGTTACTCAAGTTGAAAAACAAAAATTTTTCTAGGTAAAAACCAAACCATGTTATCTTTTTTAAAAGACTTTTTATTGGAGTATAGTTTATTTACAATGTGGTGTTAGTTTCAGGTGACGATCCGAGTCTGTTATATACATATACATATATCCACTCTTTTTTAGATTCTTTTCCTATATAGGTGATTAAAGAGTATTAAGTAAAGTTCCTTACGCTATACCATACATCCTTATCAGTTACCTATTTTTATAACTAGTTTATATACACACTATTGTGTCAGTCCCAATCTCCCAATTTATTCTTCCCCACTCTTACCCCCTAGTAACCATGAGTTTGTTTTCTACATCTGTAACTCTGTTTTGTAGATAAGTTTGTTTGTAGGCTGTTTTTTAGATTCTACATATAAGTGATGTCATATGACACTGGACTTGCATCACTCAGTATGACAATCTTCAGGTACATTCATGTTGCTGTAAATGGTACTATTCCATTCTCTTTTGGGGCCAACTGATATTTCACTGTATACATGTACTACATCTTTATCATTTCCTCTGTTGATGGACATTTAGGTTGCTATGTAATCTTTTCATCTTCAGGACATGCTGATGTAACATGTACTTATAGGGAAAAGAAAGTCAACCTCAGCAATTCCAATTAACAGAGTATTCACACCCCAGCTAGAAATACCTGAGACCTCAGTTCTTCCTTAGTAGCTGACCAAACTAGACACTGTTTAGAAGATATTCTGCAGGTCTCTTTTAATACATCTCTATCTTTTCTCTGTCTTTCAAAGTCTTGTTAAAGTATCCACATTTATCTTTAGATGTATGCATTCTTCCCTAAGAGTTTGTCATTGGACACACCTTCAGAAACAGTTGCCATTTAAGCTTGTTTTTAAGAGTTAAATGGAAATTAAAATTATTGCATAGAAATATTGTAAAGTTAATAAAGATAGTGTTTATTGAAGGGCTCAGTGCAATGTTTAACACAGATTCAGCACTCCATAAAGGGTGACCATTGTACCAGAATTACTCTTGTGCTAGGTGGAATTCATTTCCTTCTGGCAATTCATCAAATTCAGTTTTGTATCATTTTATAACAATTTGTGATTTAAATGGTAAATATTTCTAAAGTGAAAGTCGCTCAGTCATATCTGACTCATTTTAATCCATGGACTATATATAGTCCATGGAATTCTCCAGGCCAGAATACTAGAGTGGGTAGCCTTTCCCTTCTCTAGGGAATCTTCCCTCCAGGGATGATTACCTCCAGGGATCGAACCCAGGTCTCCTGCATTGCAGGAGGGTTCTTTACCAGCTGAGCCACCCAGGAGTTCTCTATTAACACTTCTGAATTCATTTTTGCCTTTCCCTCATGTAAATGATGTCAAGTTCCCCTTCAGTTCAAAGGAAAATGCTTATTCCATGGGAATAGGTGGAAAGTCGGTTGAGCTCCATGCTTGCAGCCAGCTACTTCTGCTGTTCCCTGGATAGAGCCATGCCCAGAATGCCTTAGTAACAGTTTTGCAAGTGATTTGAAAAATCATATTTCATACCTATCATAAATTGCAAGTATAATTTTCACATCCATGTAAGTGTCCATATATATATTTTTAATGCAACGGCTATAAGTCATGCAAATGAAGGCTGTAAATACTTTATCAGAAGCCACATGGAAGATCTATTCCTTATCAGCAGTTTTCTTCAGATGTGGATCTATGAGCATTTATTATATTTTATAAATTATAACTCAGTGATCTGTTTTGATTAGTGGGAAAGTATGCAACTTGGTACCAGTTATTTGGCTTTTTCTTATAAAGCCAGGGCTTCCAAATAGTGTTTATTATTTTTGATAGATTTCATTTAAGCTCTAATGAGTTTTTTAATCCTTGTGACTGTCCCCCCAAACTGACTGTGATACTAGGCCTCTACCCTCTCACTTATTATCTTCCAGTTCCTATTCATTTGTTAACTTCATGGCAAGTGGATAACCAGCCAGGTTGGCCATTTTCAAAAGACTGTGACTCACACACGTAACAGCTAAATTTGTCACTTACTCTCACTCTTTCCCACTCTCCCCACACCTTGGTCGTAATCTACCACCAGTCTAGACATCACAGACTGCTTGTAACATTGTACCTTACAGAGCACTATACCTCCAAGCAATAGAAACCAACTCTGGCTAGCTTTTGCAAAATGGGAAATTGTTGGCAAAACATGAGTTGAGTAGCTCAGCCAATTGAAAGTCTAGCTGAGAAAGGGCAGGAACCGGGGCAGCTCGGGCTGTCTAGGTATCTAATTGAATGCCTCATCTGGAAGCTATTCAGAATGGATCAGTCACAACCTTGTTGTTTCCTGTCCTTGCATTGCTCAGTTCAAGGTCTGAAGTCTTAAGCGAGAAAACCTAATTAGCTTGGATCACAAGCAAGGCATCTTGACTGACAGTTTCACTGAGATCATTGGCAGTGGTAGAGAAGAGATGATGTTACCAGTCGAATGAATGGGCAAATGGCTGGAGAAAAATCACCACAATCACTTTATGGTATCATTTATCTGGTCTATTATAAATGATGATTATAGAAAACATAGCCATGCAAAAGAAAAATAAAAAATAAAAAGACAGTAAAAGAAGGGAGAGTTGTTCTCTTCCCTCCATGGAAAGATAATAAAAATCATGATAATATTTTCAGTTATTCAGATAGACAGGATTTTATCTGTAGAACTTTTGATTTAGAAAAGTGCTAAATATAGTAAATTTCAGTGATGCTCCAACACTGGGGTGAACCAGCTGTATTAAGTCACCAGGGGGCTTTTAAAACTAGACAGCTGAGTCCCAAAGTCTCAAAAACAAAGTGGTATTTAAATCTGAGGTTTATCTCCACAAGTAAATAAGTAATTTTGAAGGACTGTCATTCTGGTGAATGGAGACCTCAGATAGAACAGCCATTTACCTGGGCTTCACAGTCATGAAAAATCTCAAATGTAGATGATCAATGTTACCTCTACATGAAGTTGTATAGATTTACTGTGTAAGCAACTTGAGACCACTGGGCTCAAAGTAAAAAAATAAAATAAAATAATTATAACATATTTGGGACCAGTGGAAAGATGGTCAGGCTCTGTGGTCTGTCTTTGATAGTGACACCAGGAAAGCTATTCTTGACGCACAGTTGCCCTGCTTGTGTCAGAGGCTAACAGACTCCTAATCATCTGTAAGAACCTACCATATGCATCACCTCTGCCATGCAGCCTTCCTTGACCTACCCAGGCAAATGCTCCCTCTCTTTCTTCTGTTCCAGGAATCACTCATGGAGATGTGTGATGCAGGTGCAGATACACGACCCCAGACCTGGTGTCTCAAACGTTCTAGGAATAAAGCTCAAGATGTTGTGTTTTCAGTAGACTCTTTAGATGACCCTTATGCGCAGTCACGTCAGGAAGCGTCGCTCCTATTCCCATAGTTTGTATATATACTTCTCTTATCACACATTGACTCAATTAAAATTAGTTATTTACCTTTCAGAGTTCATCTACTAAGTCATGAGCTCCTTGAAGGCAAGGATGTTATTTTAATCAGTTTTTATTCCTAGAACCTAGCATAACTTTCTCGCAATAGATGTTTTTGTATCAAATGAGTGAACATGAGCAAATTTCAAAACTGCCAAATTTTCTTTAAAGTCTCATGATTTCTCATAGTGACATATGAATTTAAGAAGATAAAGGTTTAAGGATTAAGTTACTTCTTCTTGCCCTTTCTTTTCTACCAAGTATAAGCCTTCTTCTTATAGTTATATTTGTGTTTTTGAGTACCTATATTATGCCAGATATTATTAGACACCAGAAATATAATAATAATTATTAAATACTAGAAATACAACATAATACACTGTTTATTGAAAATTTATCATGTTCCAGATAGTTTTATTAAGTACTTCACACTGATTAACTCATGTAATCCTCACTGTAGCCTATGATATAGGTATTAATAGTACCCCTAATTTTACAGATGGGAAAACTGGCACAGAGACAGTAGGTAATGCACTTAAGTCACATACCCTAGGAAGTAACTGAGCCAATGTTTGAATTCAGGCAGTATGGATCCAAAGACAGCCTCTGAGCCTGACAATGCCTGCTCTGAATGATCAATAGAGCTCTGTCCCTAATCTTAAGAACTGAAAGCTTTATGGGAGAGACAAACAGTCTCCAAAATATTCTAATGAAGTGTTAAAGTTTTACAGAGTTAGAGAAAATGATTATGAGAATATCGTTCAGGAAGTTTTCAATGTTGCCTTTAAAGGTAGTGGGGGAAAACTATGCTTAAAGATCTCATTGAGAGAATAAATTTGGGTTGGACCATGAAAGACGATTAGTGGCATCTGGCCAAAGGTGTGGCCTCATGAGAACACATGGTGCGTGTGGAGAGGTTTAGTGCGCTCACAGTGTTTCTAAAGAAGGAAATGATAGGTGGTGATGTGCAAAGGCTCAGTGGTGGGAGAGAAGACCAGAGAGGTGTGTGTAGCCTTTAACCTCCTATAGAAAGTCTGATCCAAACTGAGTTAAGTGCCAAGAGACTGTATTGCCTCATTGAACAGAGTCAGGGTAGGGCTGACCTTGGGCATTCAGGACTAAGACTTGATACCCTATGCGAGGCATCCAGTGTCTCTCCTGGGCTTCTGGCTGTTGGCTCCATTCTCTGACCACAGCTCAAAGACTTAGTCATCTCATGCTCCAAGCGCCAAGCTCAGCAACTGAGAGAATGTTTCCACTCTCTTTTGTTGTTGTCCACTTCTCCAACAGTTGCAGAAAACCCACAGAAATCAATGTCATTGACCCTGATGGACCAGATTGGAGTCACATGCTGGCCCCTGCTGTCCTTGACCCAGTCACCAGAGGGTGGAAAGCACAGACTGGCTTAGTCTTAGTCACATGCTCTGCCTGTGGAAGTCGCGAAGAAGTTTCAGAGCACGCGGGAAGAGGGCAGAGAAGAGCCATACCCCAAAGCAGAACTGGGTATTCGTGGCCACAAGATGAGGGAATGAATGCCAGGTGAAAATATACTAAATGTCCACTAGAGTTGAAGCTCAGTTTCGCAGAGGCCTTAAATGTTGTCTGTATACTTACTGAGGCTTCTTTGCATCATATTATGGAGTATTATTCTCACTCTCAAGTGCTGAGGTTTGTCTAGTCACCGGCCATGCAGAGAGCTCTGTGTTGCTTTTCAACTCAGTCTGAGCTGCAAAGAACAAGTTTCCGCCTCTCCTTCAGTTGTGAGCATGTTCAACACAGAACAAGAGGCAGGCTCACTAACCATGCTTTGGATTTCAAGAGAAAGCCTCTCAGGCTCCCTTTGCTGAGTGTTTGCCAAAGTTGCCTAAATAGACCACCCTACCCCCCGCCACCCACCCAGTCCCCATCCTATTGGCAGCTGCTTCCAAGGGGAGGTGCCTGTGACAGGAATTGTTTAGATGCAAACAATCCTTCTATAATGGCCTGGCCTCCTCTGGCATGAATTGAGTGCTTACAGTAGTGAAGCCATGTTTTATTTATGCTATTTCCTCAAGACCTCTGGTTAACTTCCCTATTTGCAATGTAAATCAGACACAGGAAAGGTTTTACAAATTCTACATACAGTTCTTCATACATCCACATTCAGTGACAAATTGTAATCTCTTAGCCTAGCAGTTCAAGTGTGATTTCAGATAATAAAAATACTCAACACGTACAAGTCTAGCTCACACTAATAGACATACAGTCATCTGAGATGCTGGGACTGAGCATCAGACTTGGGGATCAGAAATATAATACCATTCATTACACTGTCTTTTGAAGGGACATCTTTCAGTGGGATATACTGATTTATACCCAGAAGGGAGGAATACAACCAGTATTCAGAAGGGAAGAACTGATTACTATAAATTCAAGCATCACTTAGCTTGTGAGTTCTTGCTGGTGTTCTAATAGACTCCAAGCAAAATAATTCAGAGCCACTTTAATTTTTTTTATTTTATATTAGAGTATAGTTGATGTATAATATTGTATTAGTTTGAGGTTTACCACAAAGTGTTATTATACATATATCTATTATATTTCAGATTCTTTTCATACAAAGGTTATTTCAGAATAGTGAGTAAAGTTCCCTGTGCTATACAGTAAGTCCTTGTTGGTTATCTATTTTATATATAGTAGAGCCACTTTTGACGGAGTGGAAAGACTTGTCTCTACATCTGGTACCACCTACAACTTGAATGCTTAAGTTTGCACTGGGGGTGTTGTGGTATACTAACTACTAGCTAATTCTCTACTCTTTTGTGTAAAGCTGTTGCTTAAGTGGCTACAGGAAATGGAACATGAGGTTAAAGAGGGTTTAGATGAATTACTTTATAGAATCCTCATGAATAATGACTGAATTGGTTCAAAAAAAAAAAAAACATGATGGATTAGAATCAACAGCCCAAATGTAAGAAATCCCACTCAGCCTTCTGGTCACCCTTCATTCACAACACTATCCCAGCGTTTGTCCTTTGGATGCTAAGTGTTGCTAACAGCTGATGGATCTACTGGCCATGAGACAGGGTCCCACAGTAATACCTTGTCATTCAGAAGATCTGACATAGGTATATGTTATTGCCCTGTCTAGCCCTCAACTCCTTATTGGAAACATTTCTTCCTCCTTACTATCAGCACTGTTGTTTTTCAAATTAGATTGCCTCACATGATAATTTTCTGCCTTCAAAAATTAGACTCATGTAGGCATCATATGAAACCATGTTATCCATGAAGACAAGGCTGAAAATGCCTGCCCTGCTGTCCTGTAAACTTTCAGGAAAAAATAAGTTGCTACTTTTGTTTCCCATCACTCTTCTAGTGGGTGCATCCTGGAAACAACACAGTCCTTAAAAACAGCAGCAGCAGCTGCTGCTCCAGCAGCACACTTCAGCTCCTTAGAACTGAAAGCCTCTGGGTTGCAGCGGAGAGCAAGGTAATCAATACATTGGGCTTAGATGTACCTAAACTGCTATTATAATTCAGGCCATGAATTCTGGCCTAATTCTGGGGAATTAGCTGCTTTCCAAGATAGAAATCTGTTTGGGAGAAAAGAAACATTTATTTTGAAATGAAATCCATTTGGTTAATAATTAACCACCCAGTTTTCGATTGCTTTCCCTAATTCTGTAAATAAGATTTCCTGCATGGCCTTTCCCAGTGATAAAAAGTAGATTGACCATCTGAGAAAAGGATCCTAAGAATATAGCATGTCCCCCTTTCCCTGTTGTGGTAGTTGCATCTGGGGTTTTCTGGCTGTTTTTCCTACTGAATTAATCAGACAATACAGCATACACACAACACAAGAGTGGGCATTCATCAGGAGATGGAGAGATTCAGCATGGGTCACTAAGGTGCCATATGCTGACCTAATTTGAAAAGAAACTCTACAAACTGTAGCCGACATACATTAGAAGTCAGGCTGTCTATCTGGGTAATTGGGTTTTTATAAATCCTAAGTTGCCTGTTAGAACATTTCTGTCAGAGACTTGAAGCAGCAAGTTACACAAAGGCACATGTGGTTAAATGACAGAAACTCATCTAATCACCAATTTGCAGAACCTTTTAAATGAAAGCAAAATAGTAGGCTCCTCTGAGAACCCATAGCAGACATTTGGTTTTTCTCCTTCTCATTCAGATGTCCCCTTTTCTTCACAGTATTTCTTTACCCTCTAAATAATTCTTTTTTAATGTTGACTACCAAAGGTGGGGGTGAGGGGTGGGGAGAAGGCAAGGGAAGTAAGGTTTGAAATAACTTTTACTGATAAAATCAGCTTATTCAGGCTATCAGCTTGGAATAAATAGAGCTCTTATACCGCCTACTCAGGCTTCTAGCTTATGTGAATGTTCTTCCTTTTTTTTTTTTGCCTTAAATCACAGGACACAATTCTGCTTTTTCAGGAGATGCATTGAGTTTCAATCAAACTATATAAAAACCCAACCAAATGAAATCTAGTGCAGGTCAATGGCTGTAATAATGTGGGAAGGCTAAGAATCCTGCTTTATTTAATGTTATGGTTTCTTTAAACCTTTCAGATAATTTGAGTTTCTCTGGGTTGTATAATTTAATAATGAAAAGAAAATAAGATTGTAACATCTATCTTCTCTCTCTCTCTCTCTCTCTCTCTTTGCTCTGATCTACAGCTTGAAAATCTCTTTTCAATTCCTTCCCTTCAATTAATGAAATAGTTTCCCACCCCACTCCCACTCCCATCCTGCCTGGAGACACCATTGCCATGGTTACCTGGATACCTCTTCTCAAAGAATATATGTAGCAGCAATTCGGCAATTTAAACGTCTGTGTGTTGCACTAAGGAACAGTAATAAGACCATTATGAAACTACTTGCGATGAGAGTACCACTGATGTTACAGTCTGAGATTAAAACTTCAATTTGTATTCATTTACTCACTTAAAGACATGGGGCTGATCTCAACAGCTAAGGAGCAAGACACTGACATGAAATGCCATCCACCCGAGATGAGGTGCTGCGACTGCCTCTTCTTGAACACATGTTGTAGATGCCAAGAGAATAGACAGAATCACCAGCTAACCCAATGGAAAGTTAACCGTAAAAGACCAGTGTGAAGAATCACGTGTTTTTTAAAATTCTTATTCCTTTCCTTTTGGCCGTGCTGGGTCTTCATGGCCACGCGGGCTCTTCTCTAGTTGCGGCGTGGGTGCCTACTCTCCTGTTGCGGAGCATAGGCTCCAGGTGGACAGGCTTCAGTAGACGCAGCGCTTGGGCTCAGCCATGGTGGCCTTCAGGCTCAGTAGTTGTGACATACCAGCTTAGTTGCTGTGAGGCATGTGGAATTTTCCACAACCAGGGATCAAACCTGTGTCTCTTGCATTGGCAGGCAGATTCTTTACCATGGAGCCACCAGGGAATCCCCAAGAATCCTGTATTTTGACAGCAAGTATTTTTTAATAGTGAATCCATGTGAGTGTCCAGAGGAAGAGAGGTCCAGGGAGGTTGTCTTCATTTTATTTAAAAACATTGTTTTGATAAGCTTGATTTGGGAGCTCTCTTATAGGTCCCTACAGATTTTCTTGGGGAAAAAAAAACATCCCCCTAGTTTCAGCTGTTTTGCCACCAAAAATTTACATTGCATCACTGAACCACGAGTCTGAAACTCTAGCTTGTTACAAAGAGTTTGGGAGATGATTTGCAAGTAATCGTCACTAGTTGTGATAATTAAAAAGACTTGATTTTGCCAATACTGTAATTTAGAGAGAACAAATTAGAATGAATTAAAGATTAACTCTAAAATTTTATATATTACAGTTTCATGGGCTATTTTGAGTAGGAGAGAAAGGGAGTAGTTATAACAAGAGTACTGAGAAATTTAATTATCCATGATATTAAAGCTAAAAATACTGCTTATTACTGTGTGGTCAATATCATGTTCATAATTGCTTCTTGAAAATGCCTTTTTTTTCTATGACTTAGTAGAGGTTCTTACTAAATAAAACTGATTCCTTCGGGAAGGGAAACAGGAAGCATACTGTATTTCCCCATTCACATTGCCCAAAATACACAGAACTATTAAAAAAAGAAAAAGATCTTCATGACCCAGATAACCATGATGGTATGATCACTCACTTAGAGTCAGATATCCTGGACTGCAAAGTCAAGTGGGCCTTAGGAAGCATCACTATGAACAAAGCTAGTGGAGGTGATGGAATTCCAGTTGAGCTATTTTAAATCCTAAAAGATGATGCACTCAATATGCCAGCAAATCTGGAAAACTCAGCAGTGGCCACAGGACAGGAAAAGGTCAGTTTTCATTCTAATCCCAAAGAAAGGCAATGCCAAAGAATGTTCAAACTACTGCACAATTTCACTCATCTCACATGCTAGCAAATTAGTAATGCTCAAAATTCTCCAAACCAGGCTTTAGCAATATGTGAACCGTGAACTTCCAGATGTTCAAGCTGGTTTCAGAAAAGGCAGAGGAACCAGAGATCAAGTTGCTAACATCCACTGGATCATCGAAAAAGCAAGAGACTTTCAGAAAAATATCTACTTCTGCTTTATTGACTATACCAATACCTTTGACTGTGTGGATCATAACACACTGTGGAAAATTCTTAAAGAGATGGGAATACCACCTGATCTGCCTCCTGAGAAATCTGTATGCAGGTTAAGAAGCAACAGTTAGAACTAAACATGGAACAACAGACTGGTTCCAAATCGGGAAAGGAGAACATCAAGGCTGTATATTGTCACCCTGCTTATTTAACTTACATGCCGAGTACATCATGAGAAATGCTGGGCTGGATGAAACACAAGCTGGAATCTACTGGGAGAAACATCAATAGCCTCAGATATGCAGATGACCTTATGACAGAAAGAGAAGAGGAACTAAAGAGCCTCTTGATGAAAGTGAAAGAGGAGAGGAAAATGGCTGGCTTAAAGCTCAACATTCAGAAAACTAAGATCATGGCATCTGGTCCCATCACTTCAGGGCAAGTAGATGGGGAAACAATGGAAACAGTGACAGACTTTATTTTGGGGGCTCCAAAATCACTGTAGATGGTGATTGCAGCCATGAAATTAAAAGACGCTGTCTCCTTAGAAGAAAAGCTATGACAAACCTAGACAGCATATTAAAAAGCAGAGACATTACTTACCCGACAAAGTCTGTCTAGTCAAGGCTATGGTTTTTCCAGTAGTCATGTATAGATGTGAGAGTTGGACCATAAGGAAAGCTGAGCGCCGAAGAACTGATGCTTTTGAACTGTGGTGTTGGAGGAGACTCTTGAGAGTCCTTTGAACTGCAAGGAGATCCAACCGGTCAATCCTCAAGGAAATGAATCAAGAATATTCATTAAAAGGACTGATGCTGAAGCTGAAACTCCAATACTTTGGCCACCTGATATGAAGAACTGACTCATTTGTAAAGACCCTGATGCTGGAACAATTGAAGGCCAGAGGAGAAGGGGACGACAGAGGATGAGATGGCTGGATGGTATCACCGACTCGATGGACATGAGTTTGAGCAAGCCCCGGGAGCTGGTGATGGACAGGGAGGCCTGGCGTGCTGCAGTCCATGGAGTTGCAAAGAATCAGACATAACTAAGCACCTGCACTGAAAATACAAATTTTTAGAGTAAATTAAATATCAAAGCAAAGAAATGAAACTCAACTCTGTTGGAATCTCTGCATGGCAGTGTTACCATAAACACTTACACACACACACACACACAACCTGAATGGTCAAAGTTTAAATATTAAAATATCAAATTATGAAAACAATAGAGAAAATATAGATTCATATTTGATACCTGAGAATAAAGAATTGTGGTTTAGAATTCTGGAAAAGAGAGCATATTTATAAATATTCATAAATTTAAAGTTTAAACTCATGTATCTCATTTATACTTATCAATAGGGCAGAGGAAATGGGAAAAATTAGAACTCATGTACTATTGGTGAAAGTGAAAGTTGGTATATCCTTTCAGGAGGATAATTTAGTAATATGAATAAATATATTTTTTCATTCTATGCATTTTATTTATAGGGATTGATCCTAAAGAGATAGTTGTACAAGTAGAATGAGAGTGATGGGTGGGATGGGGGGAGTGGGCGAGGAGAGAGGAAAGGTATATCATAGCATCGTTTATTGTAATTTGCATGAAACGGCTGACATCTTTAACTGCTGCTATCCTTCAGCATAACTCATTTCTGATGGTAAAGAAAGAAACCATTTAGGGTGGAATTGATCAAGATAGCAGGGTTAGGAGGTATGGAACTCACATCCCCCCATGAACACATCAAAAATACATCCACATGTGGAATTCTCATTGAAAACTAACTGGAAACCGGCAGAATTCTCCTGTGCAACCAAGGCTGTAAGAAAGGTCCACATCTTAAAGGAATCAGATAGGAACGGAAGAGAAGTAAGTGATCATGTCAAGACCTATGCCCTTGGGAGTGGACTCAGAGGAAAAGGGAGATTACACGGATAGACATCCATCCTGGGGGTTAAGCAGTTCAAGCCACATATACTGTGCTCAGTTGCGTCTGACTCTTTGCAACCCCACAGACTATAGCCCTGCTAGACTCCTCTGTCCATGGGGAATCTCCAGGAAAGAGTACTGGAGTGGGTTGCTATGCCCTCCTCCAGGCATCTTCCCAGCTCAGGGATCAATCCCGGGTCTCCTGCACTGCAGGCTGATTCATTTCCGTCTCAGCCACAGGGAGCCCACATATAGGGCACCCTGGTCCTGGGTTCAACACAAGTAGGGTGAGCCCCCTTGGCTGGTTGGAGGACCACTGTGACTAATAAGAAAGTTATGGAAAGCCTGGACTCATGAGGAGTCTGCAAGTGCTGGCTTACTCCAGAGACATGGCAGCCAGGGCAAACTGAGGACCACTCCAGTGGCCACCCAGTTTCCCACGACTACCCCAGTATATCCCCCAGCCTAAACTGAGCAAATTTTCCAGCCCACTCTTAACATTACCTTGCATTTCTGCACCAGAGCTCAAGCAGCCACAACCCAGGAGAGAGCTCAGCCATGGGCTGCAGAAATGACTCAGCTGGGGCAGTACCTGAATGCAGTAGGGTGACCATTACTGCCTACCATTAAGTAGGCAGTGTATCCGATGTGGTCCTGACAGCTCACAGCAGCAGGGCCATATAGCCTGCAGCACCAAACACACAGAGGGCCCACGTTGCGTGGCTCCACAGCAGGGTGGGGTTGGCAGAGGCTGTGGGAAGTGATTGGCCATGAGCGACAAAGGAGACACAGATGTAGTGGGGGCTACCATAGCTGGTCCTGGAATAGGCAGTGCCTCAGAGGCAGCCCAGACCTCTGTCCATGGCTGGCCCACCGCAGCCCATTCCCCATCATGAGCTGAGAGCCTGCACAGGTCCTTCTTGCTCCAGCACTCTTCCCCTCTGGGGCAAGGGTGCTGATGTTGGGAAAGCACACACTTAAATGGAACAGTCAGCTCAGACCCCACCCTTGGAGCTTCTGCTCCATCCATTTGGGACTGCCCACACACAACACTGCCCCCCTGCAACAGAAGGCACTGGAGCAGAGGGGGAAACCCTGCCTCATACCTGCCCTAGCCTAGCCTGGGGATCCAGCTCCAGCCCCTTCATCTCCATCCAGCCCCGTCTCCCACCAAGGTTACTTGTTTTCTGGTTTTTTTAATATAGTTCTTCTCTGTTCATTTCTTCTTTGAGTTTTGTCCCTTGTGGTTTGATGAGTTTCTATAGCAGCATGCTTATACTCCTTTCCTCTGCTTTAGGGGAAATTCCATTTCCTCTACAAATGTAGTAAGAAGATACGCTGGTTCATCATGTCACACATGGAAGAACAAACCCCACTATTAACAGTTCTGCATCCAGTATACTAATCTGGAATTGAATTCACAGTACTTAGAAAAAAGAAGTGAAAATGGCCCCTCCTTAGATGTTACACAGATGACACAAAAGCTGAAGTGGTTCTGAACACATCCCAGGTAACAGAAGCATGGTTTTCCAAAGCTGCTCAAAGGCTCCTTCTTCTGTGAGCCAGGATAAACATCATGAAGCATGTAAAGAGCTCTCTCACTGATGGAGAGAGATCTTCGAAGGATTACAGGCTTGTGTATCATAATTTTCATTTCTTTCCTCAGCCATATTAAACATGACAGTAACAATGAGCTGAAGGGAAAATGGGTCCCAAGTGTTTTGGCATCTTTTCAGTATCAAAGGTCAACCACATAGCAGTAAGCCAGAATGTGAACAGACATATGGCATTTGTTTGGGAGAGGAGAGGGTGGGAGGATGAGTGTCCTGTTTTCCAGTTGCCTTCTAAAGTCAGCCTGGATGTCTGTAAAATCTTACTGCGTCTTATGTAGCCTCCTAATCATTTTCTAAGTGCCCTTGGACAATCTTAAGAACCAAGAAGACACAATTCTAGGAAACATGTGCCTCCTGTCCGTGCTGGGTCTCTGGCAAAGTAAAGTGGAGGGTTTAATTGCATCAGGAGTGAATAAATGCTCCAATTCAGGACCAAAGTCTGAACACAAGGGCAAATGAACCAAGAGAAAGGGCATAGCTCTGTGGTAAGATTATAGCTTATGGAAAACATAACACTGAAGTCACTCTTAATATTTTTAGAGTTAACTGTGTTCTGATGCTATTTAAATAAAACTATACCTATCAGTGTGCTGTTATATTAAAGAAATCGGCTGAGTACAGCCAATTCTATGTACATAAAGACCACATATATGTACTTCAAAAGGTTTGGAAGGTAGGGGAAAGACCAAGTATCAGTCAAGAACTTGGGCCATTTTAAATGATATAAACCCAGCTCCAACAAGCATATCTTAAAACAGGAAAGGAGTTCTGTTGGAAAATTAAGGTGTAGAGGGGCCATTCTGTGTTTAAGCACTCATTATTAAACGCGCCTGTCCATCACTCTGCTCTCCTTAGCTCCAGTTCTCCTTGGGAGATGGCATTGTTTCCCTCCTCCTAGAGGGCTACACATGCCCAGAACAAGTAAGATTTAGCTCTGGACTTGGGTTCCCATGGCTTAAAATCCAAGATGAAAACAAAGAGAGAAATTCTCCTTCTTCAGTATCCATACATGATTCCAGAGAAGTTCTCTGGCGGTTGGGCTTGGGTACAGTACCCGTACCTGAGTCTGTTATCCTGGCCAGTTAGAAGAGGTATTCTGGTCAGCCAGGTCTAGGTCAGCAGCCAGGAGGAAAAGGTGCTTTGATTGCCTAGACATGAAGACAAGTTAGTGTGGAAACAGTAAGTTTCTCCAGAGAAGTGAGGGGAATATTATCCAGAAGAAGAATAAAGTGATGCAAGGAAGGTAAATGCCAATGCCTTCTGGAATACCCAAACATTACCCTAACACTGTCCCCTCTTCCCTTGACTTATGCTTCCATGTTACTTTAAATCTTTGTTGTATTTTTTTGTCCAACAGTATACGAAAGAAATATAGATGATTGATAGAGAGATGTATTACATATGAAGCAAAATTGCAGAGCTGACAAGTGAAATGACAAACCCAAGCCTATAAACAAATAAAAATTGATCACAAAATAAAACTTTTATATGAACTGAGCTTTAAATTAAGGAAGAGTTAGATATATAATGTTTTAAAGCACAAAGAACAGCTTATTTTTAAAGCAAGCTATAAATAAATATAAAGCTATATTGAAACCATATATCAAAAGGCAACTCCTGAGGTTTGGGAAAAAATATACAAGTAGAATGCATAGCTACAGGCTTGCCTTTTCAAGCAGAAATTCTATGATTGGCCATTAAAAACTGTCTCTTGTTTACTTGGAGATCAGGTCACTACAGAAAAAGATGGAGTCCAATATAGCACTTCATCCATAAAGTGGGGTATAAGCCACCAAGGCTTTATCCATCAAACAATGGCCTCATCTGTAAAAATTACAAGTGACTAGCAAAAACAAAAACAAAAAAACTGTGAGTTTGTAGCAGGTGTAGTACTTAAGAGACAGAACCAAAGGATTTTCCATTTTGCCCATGGTAAAAATTGAGGCCCCCTCTTGACTTCTGATCTTTACCCTCCCTTCACATTTGTAGGACCAAGAACTTGCCTTGCTCTAGCTCAGGCTCTCATACTTTGCCGATGACATGGCAAAGTTGGAGTTCCCAGACCCCTTGCAGAGTTGCGGTCTACAGTATTTATTTTCTCATCTTAGGTGTCAGCTTTTGAGGGGAAAACCCCAGGTGAGGAAGTATATTTCTGACTGGGAATCAAAGAGCCTCTTAACCAGGGCTTCAGTTGGAACCAGCACAGCCAGGCTTGTTTAGGAAACGAGACAGACTCAGGAGCCTACTCAGTAGAAAATGAAGTTTCTATGTCAAGGTGGTTAATGTTCCGTTATCCACATTCATATATCTACTTAAAAGTCTGCCCGAGTAATGTTTGGTTTTCCAGTTTTTGAGCAATTAGAAGATAGAGAAAAGAAAAAGATCAGCCAAACAACCCCTGTAAACATTTTGACATATGTCATCCAAGACTATTCTTATGTAAATATGAAATGTAAATGTACTTTTACAGCAATAATTTTGTTTTAAACAAGTAATACAAATTACCTGATTTTTTTTAAACTTAATGTATTAGGAAGATGTTTCACCATTTAAATATATTCTCTGTCACTTTATTATAGAATTCTAACATCAAATATATATTTTATATAGAGATATATAGTGAAGAGTTCATGTTTACCATTTAAATATTTCTTATATTTTAATGTTATGTAGCACTAATATCACATATACATGTAAAATCACATATCATCACATATAAATGAAGATTTTAGATTATTTCTTAATTTCTTGTGACTATAAGTAATTCTTTGATAACATCCTTATAAACTGCTATGTTTATTTCCTTCGATTGAATTCCTAGAGATACAATTGCTAAGTTAAAAGTGTTTCCAGAATCTTTAGGGTTTGCACTGTTAGACAAAGTGTCACCCAGAAAGGTAGAAAAGTTTCATCAATTTTTAAAATTTCTGACTTTTTGAAGTGAATGGGGGCAGTATGATCACCGTATTATCTTCTCTTTAAAGGCACACTTTTTTTTCATATTTAACCATATCTGAAATCAGATTGCATCTAGCAATAGTGACTCAACATGGTATTATAGTTTAAGTTGCAGTGTTTTTGTTTTTTTTTTTCTTTTTTAGTGGCACAAAAGTGACAGCATAGCCATGCATCAGTGGCATCTTAGATTCAGTGAAATACGGTATTCAGTCTAAGCAATTTTAAGTTTTGGGCCAGCTTTCTTGCCACCCACCAAGCTTCTGGGACCAGTTGCCCTTGCTAACTACTTAGAGTGTGCTCAAAGTATGTAAATTCAATTCAACTTTCATTCAAGTTGCTGTGCATATGGCTCAGGGAATACAAAGACGAACATGACAGTGTTGAGAAAAACTTAATTAGGAAGGTCACTGCATAAAAAATGTAGAATGAATTTTACCTCCAAACCTTTGTGGAATGAGACAGGATATAAATAAATAAAAACGTTAGCTACACAGAAGCCAAAGAGACATGAATTTTAGGGTATCTCTTCCATGTGCTGCCTTTATGGATGCAGATAACAAAAGAGCTCTTCTGAGCATTTCCTTGGAACCATCCTCTTCCTGAAGATGGAAATGCTGCTCAGCCTCACTCACAGGGTTTCTCCTTTCCTCACAATGTGGCCTGGCCAAACCTGCTCCGCAGTCAGAACTCGCAGAGACCACCTCCCTTGGGACGTTACTCTGGCTGCGTCTCTTTCTTCCTCTCTCCCTGCCTTCTGTCAGTGTTGCCTCCACAGTACTTACACACTCAGCACCACACATCATAGTAACCTACTTAGAGACTATAAGGAATGGGGGAGTGGTGTAACCTGGCATTCAAAAGCAAGAGTCTTGCGGTAAGATAACTTCAGCTCAATGCCGGCTCTGTCATGTGTAACCTAGCCATCTGGGGGTGAGTTACTAGGAACCACTCTTAGAAATCTCTATCTTCTGCCCTGCAAATTGAAGTCGATATTGCCTGTTTCAAAGGGTTGTTCAGAGGGTCAACCCTAACAAAACCTATGAAGCCTTTAGCACAGGCGCTGGCCATTGGAAGACATTGAAAAAAGCATTAACTTACTGGCTATCTATTTCCCTTGGCCAACCAAAGACCTTTACGAGAACAAGAAGTATATGTCCTTTATCTCCATGGTCCCAGTTACCTGGCATGGAGTAAATTCTCAATACTAGTGGTTTACAGTGCTTCTACAGAAACACCAAGCCCACAGCCATAGGGGCTAAAAGAAATGAGATAATAGCCTTTTCTTTTCGGCTCAAAAGAGCTTTTTTTTGTGTGCTTGGTCAGCGAGTGCCTTCCTACTATCTATCAGTCTATTGAGGGAGGTTTTGTTTGTTTGAGCCTAGTGATGTGAAAAGCAATGGATAGGGCTGTAAGAATCTCAATAGACCCATCTTTCTTTTAGAAACCATTCGTAATAATAACTGTCTGGCTTGTCTTATTTTTTTCTCTACCAGGAATCTTAAAGTGATAACAAAAAGAAGCCATTTCATGTATTAGGAATACTTGAAAGTGGTCATTAGGTTTATTTCACTTACTTCCTGTGTCCACTCAGCAGGGGGTGTGATGGTAGTCTGAGGATCTTATTAAACAGCATGAATGATCAGGACAATGAGTGTGATCGTGGGTGGACACAATACTTACAGTGATGTTCAATCAACGGACTTCATGCTTATTGTGGGAAAGCGTTGCTCTCTTGGAACTAAAGACTAACCTTTTATAAAGAATAAGTAACTGAGTTGTATCAGGAAGTTACCCCACCCCAAAATGTCAGCACATCTAGCATCGCTGATGCCTAAGATGATGATAATAGTGCTTACTTTCTCTGAGAGATTATTCCTTGAAGAAGTACCATTGTACTTGACCATCATAAAGCAAACAGCTGGAGCTCTCATTTATTGACTACTCTCATCTGCCAGATAGAGACATGTTCCATCACTTAATTTTCCAAGAAGTCCTATGAAGTAGGTATTATATCCCTATTAAATGGATAAGGAGGCTTAGAAGGGATGTAACTCATCCAAGGTGCTGGGAAAGATCAGCACTGTGGATCCAGCCCAGCTCTATCTGATCCTAAGCCTATGCAGACCTCAGGAGTCAGGACTCAGTCCTCATGACGCAATATTTGCTTAGTCTTCTAACCAGGGTTTATACCCTCCTCTTCCAGATTTTACATCTAATGCATACCAGACTTCTCTTAGTTCCTCCAACATACCATTTTGCCCCTCCTCTCCTTCCCCTCTCTTTTTTCAATCCTTCTTTACCTGGCTCACACTTTTGGGCCTCAGCTGAAATGCCACTTCCTCAGAGAATTAATTTCCTGACAGTTTAGCATCATCCTGAGAAATTGTTGGGTCAACCCCTAAGTGCTGCCAAAGCTGCCTGACCTTCACCCATATTAGCATGACTCATACGGTGCAGTTATGTCTGGTGGAATTGTTCACACCCTTCATTAGACTGCAAGAAGCACAAGAACTGGGCTTCCCTGGTGGCTCAGATGGGAAAGAATCTGCCTCAGTGTGGCAGACCACGGTTTGATCCCTGGGTCAGGAAGCTCCCCTGGAAAAGGGAAAGGCTACCCACTCTAGTATTCTTGCCAGGAGAACTCCATGGACAGAGTTCATGGGGTCACAGAGTTGGACACGACTGAGCAGCTTTGAGAGAGAGATGGGGCACAGGAGTGGGTGTAAGTCTGTCTGGTTTATGTTGCACCGTCACTGCCCAGCATCTAGTAGGAGTTCAACACATAATAGTAGAACAAAAGAGTAAAAGCATGAACAAATTGACGGCAGCTGGTAGAGTGGGAATGCATTGCGGTAGGGGAGTGATGACTTCCCATCTGTTTTTCTGCACCAAAGACGAGTCCTGCCTTTCCATCATTCCATATCCAGGCCAGCCCTGCCCGTTTACGAACATTACCAATTAGCGAGGTGGTTCACCTTAACAACACCTCTGATTTCTAAAAAAAAATAATAAAATTGTTCTCTTCTCCGATTTCTCTTTCAGCTTTGATGAAATAATATCCAAGTTTCAAATATTTGGTTTTAAAAGTTGAGCTACAGTGAAACCCAGACCTTGTTTGAGGCCCCAGATCACACCTGGTCACCCCCTCACCCACGTACACACTCTTTTCCCACTTCACTTGTGAAAGGTTACTTCTTCTAATTCCTCATGGGTTCTCTTTTTCACAATAAGCCACACGCTCCTAGTTTACATGTGTTTCATTTTGCTTGTATTTGGATGCTTGGAAATCTGCCTGAAGTAGAAATTTCAGAACAAAACCAAGCAACCACTAATACCATCACTAGTACAGTTGATAATAAGGATTTTTTCCTTTCATTTTCCCTCAAGAAAAAGGCACCATAGCCAAAGTGCTTATCTGATAGAAAATGAAAAAAAAATCCTCTCAAATAATCATAAAAAGCCTTTTGATTTAAGAGAAATAATTAAGGTGAGGTTTGACCTGCTCACTAATCAGAGGATTGGGTTCCCAGAACAGAGTCTTTGTGCTCGTCTACTTAACCAAAGAGCGACTCGGGCATTCATCCAGAGTACTCCTCAAGGATCTAATATGTTAATTGAAAAAAAAAAAAATCTTAGGAAGTAACTTTACAAGCAAACAATTCATCCAATTGGAAACACATGAGATTACCTTCCAATCCCTTTTACTTGAAATCTGAGCTATTGAAGGATATTTTTTGTTTAATCAGAATTTTTCAAAGAACAAACCGAATTTGTTATAATTCCAAGGTAGAATACAATTAGTTTTAATTAAAACAGCACACGATATAATTCACACATGGGCATTTTAACATGCTTAATGCTGTTACAGGTAAGGAAGCACCATTTCCTAAGCTGTCCTTCCAGATTCTCAAGGTCATTTTCATACCTTCACAGTGGTAATATCTCTGGCGGATTTAGCTTTCTCTGCCTGGCCCCCTCCTCCAGTGACTCTCCTCATGCATTTCAGCAGGAAGTGTCCCTTGGCATGTAGTGGGTGGTTAGTTTTCCTTTTCTCACTGCTCTGTGATTTTCTTTATCATAATCATGAATGTGATGCTCCTAAAGAAGATCTCAGATGGGAGGAAAGGATGTAACCAGCTAGACCTCTAGACTTTTTGAAAAATATTTATTTGTTTTTTTGGCCATGCTTGGTCCTAGTTGCAGCACACTGGATCTTTTTAGTTGTGACATGCAGGATCTTTAGTTACAGCATGCAAACTCTTAGTTGCAACATGTGGGATCTAGTTCCTTGACCAGGGACTGAATACGAGCCCCCTGCATTGGGAGCACAGATTCTGAGTCACTGGACCGCCAGCAAAACCCCCGGACTTCTAGACTTTTCAGTCTCTTCCTAGCATCTATTGTCCAAAGACTTGATATCTTAGATAATTGAACTGATGCCGTAAAACCAGGATGGAACACTGAGAGGCAGACTGATCAACTGATAAGCTCTAAAACACAAAAGGACTTGAATTTGAGAATCCTGATTTCCTAGAGATGATTGTGAAATAATATAAGGAAAACAGAAATGGAAGGACATGGTGTGACTAGTTCCTGAATGAATGGGTTGAGCTAGTCCAAACAACTGAGTACAGACACACAAAGGAAGGTCCAAAGAGTTTGGAACTCTGCTGCTGCCTTGTGAAGAATGGCAGAAAATATACTAGATTGCTGTTAATGACCTGCTCAGGTTGTAGAAAAGAACTGAGATGAATCCACTGACACCCTCGTGGAAAACAAAGAATGCACACACGTATGCACACCCACGAATAAATGCATACACACAGGCGTAAACACAAACACACAAGTTCTTTTCTAGATGATAGATTACATTAATGATTTAAAGAAGTAACTTCTTTACTAGTTAGTCATTAAGATAGTTCAGACCTGCTTCTCATTTATAGTCAAATTGCAGTTATTCATGATAAAACAAGCTAAGTTGGGAAGAATGAAAACCTGCAGAGAATTCTTAAACCTCACCTTGGACAGTTTCTTTCTACCATCCTTTCTACCATCCACCCAGGCTTTTCCCAAACCTGCTAATGAGGAGCTAAAAGTGGCCTCAACTTTCTCCCCTAAGCCTACCCCCTACTAGAGCTGCTAAGTAAGAATAATGAGATGCCTCAAAAGAACCTGAAAAAGGAGAAAGGTGCTGCTGCTGCTGCTGCTAAGTCACTGCAGTTGCGTCTGACTCTGTGCAACCCCATAGATGGCAGCCCACCAGGCTCCCCCGTCCCTGGGATTCTCCAGGCAAGAACACTGGAGTGGGTTGCCATTTCCTTCTCCAATGCGTGAAAGTGAAAGTGAAGTAGCTCATTCCTGTCCGACCCTTAGTGACCCCATGGACTGCAGCCTACCAGGCTCCTCTGCCCATGGGATTTTCCAGGCAAGGGTACTGGAACATCTGAGTAAATCCCTGTAAGGCCAACAACCCCTGAATCTTTGAATTGGTGCCATATGGTACCCCTGACTGGGCTGAGATCAGTCAAGAAAATGATGCTTTAGAAAGAATAAATGATAGAGAGTATTTCTTCTTTTTTTTTTTAACTTTTATTGGAGTATGGAGTATGGAGTATGTAAACCAACTTTACAATGTTGTGTTGGTTTCTGCTGCACAGCAAAGTGAGTCACCTATGCATATCCATATATGCCCTCTTTTTGTATTTCCTTCCCATTTAAGTCACCACAGAGCATTGAGTAGAGTTCCTGTGATATACAGCAGGTTCTCGCTAGTTATCTATTTTATACATAGTATCAGTAATGTTTTGTTTGAGCCCTCTGAGCTTCTCTGGCGGGTATGGGGTTTGATTCAAAATGCAATTTTGCCCCTCCTACCATCTTGTTGGGGCTTCACCTTTGCCCTCGGATATGGGGTATCTTTTTTTGGTGGGATCCAGCCTTCTTCTGTCAATGGTGGTTCGGTAGCAAGTTGCAACTTTGGAGTTCTTGCAGGAGAAGATGAGTGCGTGTCCTTCTACTCCAGCATCTTGTGATATCATACAAGAGTCTGCTGAAGCATCAGGTGTGCCTTCTCAGGGTCCAGATGGAACAAGCTGCCTACAAAGGGCAGGCCCGAGGGCCCTGCTGGGAAGTTCTTCAGATGCCATCTTTTGGGCAATAACGTATATGTGTCAATAATGTATACATGTCAATCCTAATCTCCTAGCTCATCCCACCCCCCCTTTCCTCCTTGGTTTCCATGTTTGTTCTCTACATCTGTGGCTCTATTTCTTCTTTGTAGATAACATCATCTCTACCAACTTTTTCAGATTTCACATATATGCATTGATATACGATATTTGTTTTTCTTCTTCTGACTTACTTCACTCTGTATGAGAGCATTTTTGAATATTTCCAAGGAGGCCTGCTGTGAGCAAGCATTCTTGTTAAGAAATTTTATCTGAAGCTACAAGGTCAGCCATCCTCTCACTTTGCTTTCCCATTGTGGAGCAGAAGAATAAAAAACAGGTCCGTTCTACATTCAGAAGCAGTAAGATGGGGAACAAAGGCATGCCCACACAAAACAATGGCATCACATTGTCACTCGCCCGTGTTGTTATTGCACAAGGCTCTGGTTTGAGTTACAGAGATATCACTTTCTCCTTTCAACTATTGTTACTGAGAAGAGCACTAAAAATAATTATCCTTGGCACAAAAGGAACAAAATTTTCAGGCTAGTTTGACAAGGTCAAATGAACACCAGTGAAAATTTATATTCACTGGCCATGTGCATAGGGTTTTATGTCTGGAAAAGAACTTAATTATGGTATTTTGAGTAACTGAGCTTCTCCAAGGTAAGTGTGTGGTGTTTGCTGAGCATTTTTCTTAATGTTTAGTTGGACCCAGGAGATGTGTCTCCATCCTCCAAGAGAGAGATGGAAAAATAATACACAAGAGAATTTTTGGACTCATGTCAACTGAGAGAAGTGAGTGTAGGCTTTGACAAGGATGAGAGCATTAGGGTCAGGGGAAAACACAGTATCATTAAGACCCAGGTATGGACTTTACTCCTGAATTTCTATTTCCTTTTCTTTTATCCTTTGAGTTGATTACATTCATATCCACCTTAACACCACTGCCCTTTCTAATGAGTAGTTGAGAAGAGCACTGGTCACCACCCTTACCTGGAAACCTATTCAAAACAGTCTGGTCAATTCCTCCTGAATCCCAGGAATGATAGTTGCAACTCCCTTCCTCTCCAGATCACTGGGTCATTGTTAGAATCCCTCTAGAACCACTCTCCTTCCCCTCCTCCCCTCAGAAAGGACTATAAGTTGAGAGGTCATCCCCCAAATAAAGGCCCAGAAGTGTGGGTGCTATTTAAAGCAATGGAGACACTGTCTCTCTGCTATATTCCCCATGATCAGCCACATGGATGTTTCATCTAGTCCTGACCAAGCCCAGCTCATGTCTGCCTTTACACCTCTGCCCTTGTTATTCCCTCTGCTGTGATGCTACCTCCAGAAAAATGGTGGCTTGGCACTGGGTCCTAAACTGTTCAACTCTCAGTGGAAGTTGCCCCTCTTCTGAAAAGGCTTCTGGACTACCCAACCTAAAGCAGCCCTCCATTCTTCTGCATCACATTACCCTGGCTTACTTCCTTCATAATCCTGTCATTATTAGAAAATGTTCACTCATTAGTTTTCCTGTCTCTTTCCTCTAGAACATCAGTGCCATAAGGAGAAGAGCCAATTTCTACTTTTGTATCTCCAGCATCTAAGATAATATCTGGCAGAATGCAGGCATTCAAATGGTTGTTTAGTTTAAAAACTTGTTCAGTCACTAAGCAGTGTCCAACTCTTAGTGACCCCGTGAACTGCAGCATGCCAGGCTTCCCTGTCCTTCACTACCTCTGTGAATTTGCTCAAACTCATGTCCATTGAGTCAGTGATTGCCATCCAACCATCTCATCCTCTGTCACCCTTCTCCTCTTACCCTCTATCTTACTTGTGGGAATGCTTATTATTCTAGACACTACCATATTATCTTATTTCATCTTATTTCACCCAAAAATGTGATATAGCTACCATCCCTATTTAAAGATAAAAGAACTATGGCTCAGAAATACAGAGAATTATTGTAAATGACAAAACCAAACTACAAACTCAGGTGTCTGTCTTCAGAGCCCACACTCATAACTGCTATTCATTTTACTTATGGTTATTCATTATACTTATTCATTATACTTACTTACATATTACTTATGGTAATATAGAAACCTTTTTTGGAAGTTTGAGATTATGTTCCCCCCAAAATTAAGTTTTTATTGAACAATTCTAAATATTCTAATGAAAATTAAGTTTTCATTGAAAATTCTATTTTCACATTAAGGCACTTGGAAGTTGCCACTCCACCATAACAATAAGAACAGAGCTGAGCAGACTGAAAAATCAACAACTCTTCTTAGATCTATAAGAGAAGGGAGGGCACAGGGAAAACTGCTGTCCCTAAGATTGGAGAGACAGACAAATACCAGGAATCTTGGCTTATGAGAAACTGCTTTGAGAACCAGTGCCAGGGTAGAAGGGCCTCCCAGGTAGGTCAGAGGTAAAGAATCCACCTGCCAATACAGAAGTCACAAGAGACATGGGTTCAATCCCTGGGTCAGGAAGATTCCTTGGGGAAGGAAATGGCAATCCACTCTGGTATTCTTGCCTGCCGAAATCCCATGGACAGAGAAACCTACTGTGTTACAGTCCAAGGGGTCAAAAAGAGTTGGATACAACTGAGCGGCTAAGCACACATGCCAGGGTAGAAAAATCTGAACTTTAATGGATGAATTGCTGGAGGTTCAGTGTGGATAGCTCTGAGAGTTAAAAACACCAAGGGAACCCTGTCACAGAAGGGCCCACAGTTTTGTGACATTTACCTCCAAGAGGTCAACTAAGTTCTCACAGTAAATTTCAGAGACAAATTCCCTGTACTTCTAGCAGGAGAATGGGAAAAGGAACCATTCTGAAATATGACAGAGCCTTCTATTCTTTTTAACAAGGCCTGCCCTCAGGAGGAACTATTAAACATACTGTAACATACTGGGGTTTTATCAGAGCCTACACGACTGAGCGACTGAACTGAACTGAATAGGCATGGAGGAAGGGAAATACCCAATTCCCCCAACTCTGACTTTTCACATGGAGGAGAAGTTTCTACCCAACCCCAGCCCACTCTAGCTATTCTGTCCCAGTGAAGGGGAGATAAAAAAGTGAGGAAAACATATGAAGTTCACAGTCCAGAGGCATAGCCTGATTAAAAGACAGAGACCTAATCACAGGACACGAAAATATGTCCCCATTCCTCCCATCTTTCCATTACACTAGTAAAGGTCCATTTATAGCCGTTCCTTTCACTCAGTACATTACGCCCAGCTACCAAGAAAAAATGGCAAGATGTAGTAAAAGGCAAAAAAAAAAAAAAAAATTGAAGAAGCAAAGCAAGCACCAGAACCAGATATGGCAGAGATGTTGAAATGATCAGACTGGGAATTTAGAACAACTATGATTAATATGCTAAGAGTGATAATGGATAAAGTAGACAGCACGCAAGAACAGATGGGCAATGTAAGCAGAGAGATGGAAATTCTAAGAAAGAATCAAAAAGAAATGATAAACATAAGCACTATAATAAGGTATTAAGAATGTTTTTGATGGGCTTCTTAGGAAACTGGATACAGCTATGGAAAGATCTCTGTGCTAAAGGACAAGTTAATAGAACCCTTGACAGTTAAAAGCAAAGACAATAGACTGAAAAAAAAAAAAAACACACCAGAATATTCAAGGATTTTGGAACAACTATGAAAGGTATAACATACATACGTGTGATGGAAATAATGAAAGAAGAGGAAAGAGAGAAAGGAGCAGAAGAACTATTTGAAACAATAATGACTAAGAACTTCCCCCAAATTAGTGTCAGACACCAAACCACAAATCCAGGAAGATTAGAGAATGACAAGGAAGATAAACGCCAAAATCCCTACACCTAGGCACATAATTTTTCACACTATGGAAAATTCAAGATAAAGTAATCCTGAAAGAAGCCAGAGATAAATAAAGTTAAGCCCATTTTTTGCCTGCAAGATTTCTCAGAAACTATAATATGATAATGTATCCCAGGACTTGCCAAGATGAGGATTATAATATCCTGTTTAATTTTTTTAATCACTGGCTCTTCTTTTCATGCAAGTTCTCTAGACATTTCTTTTAACTGTTTTACTCCTAGGGTTTTTTGGGGAACCGTTCTCACTTCCTGGCCTTATCTTCAAGAACACCTACCTATATCAGAACCGTGGATCCACCACTGATTCATTCATTCAATACATATTTTTTAGATACCTATTATGTACCAGGTACTTATCTTAAAAAAGTGTGAAATAATGTATCAATGAACAAAACAAAAATTCCTGCCCTTTTGCATTACATTCTAGAGAGGGGGAAAGACAGATTATAAACAATAAGGATAATAAGTAAATTCTGTCCCACAGTGGATGGAAAGAACTCTAGAGAAAGAAACGAGAATGTAGAAAGAGGTGAGACAGGTGTGGAAGAAAGACAAGAAGGAAGAGTGAGGGAGCAGCAGATAGGAAGGAAAGGTTTGCAGTGTGAAATAGGGTGATCAGGGTGGGCTTCATTGAGGAGGTAGCATTTGAGCGAAACATTGGAGGTGAGAGAATGTCACATGGACAGCCAAGGTATAAGCATTTTGGGAAGAGGAAACTGCAAAAGCAAAGTATTCAAAAAGCCAGTATAGTGTTTTCAAGAAGCATCAAGGAGGCCAGCAGGCCTCAAAAGGAGTAAGAGGCTATATAACAAGAGATGAGATCAGTGAATATAAGCTCATACTGTGTGGGCTTTACTGGTGGCTCAGGTGTTAAAGAATCTGCCTATAGTACAGGAGACCCAGGTTTGATCCCTGTGTTGGGAAGACCTTTGTAAGTCATTAAAAAGCCTTTTGTCCTAAGTGAAATGGGAGCCACTGGGATATTTTGGACAGCAGAGTGGCACAATCAGCCTTAATTTTGAAGAGCATCCTTCTGGCTACTATGTTGGATATAGAATACCTAGGGTCATGGGTCACTCTGGATCACTATGTTGGGTATAGAACATAAAAAAGTCAAATTTATAAGTAGTCAAGTCAGTTGTAACAATCCTGTGAAAGATGTATCTCAGACCAGGATGGTAGCAGTGCCAGAGGTAAGGTGGCAGAGTGTTCTGATTTATTTTTGAAGGCAGAGCCAATAGATTTCCTGATAGTGTGAGAAAGAATGAGAAGAACCAAGGATGGCTCTTAAGTTTTTTGTTTTGAGCATCTGTGGGAATAAATTGAATGTCAATCAAGATGGACAAATCCTAGCAGGATGAAGGAGATTCTAGGTGTGAAATCTGAAGTTGAGTTTTGGGCATGGTCACTTGGAGATGTCCTTAAGTCTTCTAAGTGGAGATGATGTATAGGTAGTTGGAGTTTGGGAGAGATCTAGTCTAAAAATACAAGTTTGAGACGGGCCAATAAGTGAATTGGATTTAAAATCATGATATCTTAACACATTGTTAATCAACTATACTCCAATATAAAATAAAAAGTTAAAAAAAATCTTGAGAATATAAGAAATCATCAAGGGAGTAAGTGCAGAAGCTAGAGGAAAAACTGAACCAATCGAGCTAAGCCTGAGATCCGAATAGAAAAGGATACCAAATCCAGTCTTGACTTGTGAGTAAAAGCAGAACAGGTAGCTGAAGAATTTCAAACTTCAGCTTTGGGGACTTAAAAGTCACAACTAAGCAACCTCATCTCCTGAACTATCTGAGTGCTTGAAGAGTTCTGCCTAGAGTTCTGCTTGAGGAGGAGTCTGGGGCCATGTCTGGGCTTAGGCGGAAAGAAAATTGCAGTTGATTAGTGATGTCTGCTCGGAGAAGGCAATGGTAGCCCATGCCAGTACTCTTTCCCGGGAAATCCATAGACAGGAGGAGCCTGGTGGGCTGCAGTCCATGGGGTCGCTAAGAGTCGGACACGACTGAGCGACTTCACTTTCACTTTTTACATTCATGCATTGGAGAAGGAAATGGCAACCCACTCCAGTGTTCTTGCTGGAGAATCCTGGGGACGGGGAAGCTTGGCGGGCTGCCGTCTCTGGGGTCGCACAGAGTTGGACACGACTGAAGCGACTTAGCAGCAGCAGCAGCAGCAGCGATGTCTGCTTCAGTTGTGGAGCGCTGAGAGACAGCAAATAAGGCAGTATCAGATAACTGCCAGTCTTTGCCTAAAGGAAAGACCATGGGACTAAGAATAGATCAACTGGTATTTGGAGAGTTTACTGAATGTTGCAAGTCAGTTTGTGGGGTTTACAGCAATAGCAGTATGTAACTTATTGCTGAAATTATCTTAAATATTTAAGAAAGATGTTATTGCTCTTGAGCCATTAGCATTTATTGGGCCTAAGTGTGTGAAACAGGATCCATAAAAGAAGAAGAGAGAAAAAGAAAATCTGTAATAAGCAGGATGATCTACATAATTTGTGGACTCAAGACACAAGTGTACAAAGTCAAAACCCAAGGAAGAGTTGAACATTTGGCTGTGGTTCTGTGAGGAAGCTGGGCAAATCCTCTCTCTAAAATGCAATCAAAATGCTGGAAATTTAACAAATACAACCACTTAATGCTTTGGAAATCAACCAAAGACATAAAACAATCTGAGAAGTGTCCATGCTTTAGAAACCACTGAACTTCACATGGAAAGAGTAGAAATCTATGAAGTTCTGACCCTAAGGCTTCTTTCATCAGCCTCACCCCAGCTTGTTGGTTCTGCCAAGGTAAAGAGTCCATGATGACCAGGAGCTTCTCTGCCAAAGTGGAGGAGACTCACCCAGTTTGGAAAGGTGGGCAATATACATACTCAGCAAAGCTGTCCGTAGAAATTGTAACCTCGGGTGGGTCAGTGGGGAAGATCACAAGCTCCCCCAGCCTGAGGGTATACTTGTGGGCAGGAACAGCATATTCCTGGCTGAGGCTGTGATGTGTGCTGTGGATGCTGAAGATGGCACAAGCCCTTACACACTTCTGGTTAATCCTGGGCCTGAATGTGCAAGCGTAGAAAACTTGAAAGAGTCCAGCAGAAATTAAAACCCACAGGAGCTTGAAAACAGCCTGCACTTTAAGTGTGCTTCCCTACCCACAGATACAACAGCAAAGGATGGAAACCTTTAGGGTTTGAGGTATTTGAGCACAGCTGACGTGCAATCATTAGCTGAACACTAAGCTCTATAGACACAGAAGCAACTTCTGCAAACCAGGTTTAAAAATAAAATGAAGCATCTATATTTAAACCAACAACAACAACAACAGCCTCAACCTAGCAGGGGCATTAGTGACCACAGAGGAAACATATTTCACAGATTTAGTTCAGGCAAGTTACTAGACAAAACCAGCAACAACAACCTCCAAGGGAAAAAATACCGGAATTCAAAATAGCTGTAATATCTTATCCAGAATGTTCTACTTTTAAGAGAAAATATGAGACATGCCAACAAATAGTGTGGTCTGTACTCAGGAAAAAAAAAAGTTAATAGAAATTTTCTCTCAATGTTACCAGATATTGGCAGACAAAATCTCCAAAGCAATTACTGCAAATATGTTTAAAGACAAAGGAAACCATGTTTAAAGAATTAAAGGAAAGTGTGGCAACAATAGATGAACAAATAGAGATTCTTAATAAGGATACAGAAAATACTTTTAAAGTACCAAGTGGAAATTCTGTAGCTGAAGAGTACAATAACTGTAAAAATTCACTAAAGGGGCTCAACTGCAGGTTTGAGAGAGCAGAAGAATCGGCGAACTGCAAATCAATAGAAATTACCCAACCTGAGGAATAGAGAAAAAAGACAGAAGTAAAATATACAGAGCTTCAGAAACCTGTACCTTGAAAGATCAAGTGCAGCAACATCTGCCAACAGGGAAACTAACAGGGAGAAAAGAGGAGACAGAAAGATTATTTGAACAAATAATGGCCATAAACTTCCAAATTTGATTTTTTTAAAGTGTTACTCTACACATCTGAGTTCAACAAAAGCCGAAAATGATAAATACAAATAGATCCACATCTCGCCATATCATAGTCAAGTTGTTGTAGACTAAACCAACGAAAAGTCAAGAAAGCTGCAAGAGAACAACCGCTCATCACATGTAGGTGAGCATCAGTACAATTGGAGGCCAGAAGGCAGTAGAATGACATATTCAGACTGCATCCAAAAAATGCCATCAGACAAATATACTATAGTTGACAAAATTCTTCAAAAATGAAGGCAAAATAAAGACATTCCCAGATCACAGTGACTGAATAAATTTGTTGCTAGCAGATCTGTCTTATGAGATATACTGAAGAAAGGAAGTCCTTCAGGAAAAGACATCAGAAAGTAACTTAAATCCACAGGAAAAACAAAGAGCATAATAAGTATGTGGTTTAGTATAAAAGATTCCATGATATAGTTTTATTCATCTTTCCCCAACTTCTTTAAAAGACATAAGATTGAATGAAACAACAATATCAACACTGTATTGTTGCCTTTATAACAGATTGATTTAATAAATATGATGTAACACAAAGAACATTAGAGGAAATGGAATTATACTGGAGAAAATTACTGTATTTTTCAGAATCAAATTAGTATTAATATAAAGAAGGCTGTGGTAAATTAGAATGCATATTTCAATCCCACTAAAAAAATGACCCCCCCCAAATGTAGTAAATTCAATGTAAGAATTACAACACCACACTGAAATATTTGTTCAACACCAAGGCAGTCAAAAAGGAGCAGATAATCAAAAAACATAGACGTATAGATAGTCACAGGCAGATCTTTGACAAAATTTCTATTCTTTTTGCCCTTGTGTGATTTTAATCTGTGTCTGCTCAGTTGTGTCCAACTCTTTGTGACCCCATGGACTGTAGCCCACCAGAAATTCTGTCCATGGAATTTTCCAGGCAAAAATACTGTAGTGGGTTGCCGTTTCCTTCTCAAGGAGATCTTCCCAACCTAGGGATTGAACCTGCATCTCTTGTGTCTCCTGCATCGGCAGGCAGCTTTTTAGTAGAGGAAATTAAGATACATTGACGAGTAAATCAATACAGTATCAGATCAATACAGCAAGCAGGATAGCCTACCTAATTTGTGAATTAAGGTTGAAATGAAAATTCAGGGGTCCCTTGTTCAAAAAGTATTAAAAATACCAAGATGGTGACAGCAGATTATTATATAGATTATCAAAGGGCCTTTGTGAGTAAAGGGCCCTGTATGAGTTTGCAAGTTACTCACCCATGAAGCTGACTCCAATAGTAAGAGGTTACCATATCCTATTTTCTCACTCTTTTGATAAACCTCCTTTGGAGATTCACTTCCTCCTGTTGTGGTCTTCTCTGTTGTCTTCCCCTTTCCCATCCTTATATCCAAATTCCCCTGCATTTGGGAGAGATTCATCCTTCACAACTAGATATCTAAGAGATGAGATGCAGGCTGTCACATTAAGCTGAGGCAGCTATGATTCCACCTTGCTACAGATTGCTTTGCATTAAAACCTGTAATTCCTTTATTTGCACTGATTTTATATTTTCAAGCACAATTGTGTGCAAAGGCAGCATGGGGGTCTCAGAAAGGAACATCATTCTCTAAGTAACTGATATTTACTAATCCACCTGAAAACATTTAATGTATGTGAAACACAAGCAGCATCTTTGCAGAATCATGCTGGAATGAACTGATCTGCTTGTTAGGATAGACATTACTTCTTGGTCCAGTTGTGCAGGGATCTCATCGTATCTTCATAATTAGGCTTTATGACTACCATTGAAAGCCTTGACTGGAATGCAGTTCACTAGTGCAGACACATTTGAGGGCACTCTATGAGATTATAGATCTCAATCATGCAAGCCAATTCTGCTCCGACTTTGACAGGTAAAATCAGCCTGTTTACCATTTGTGTTAAGCTGCAGTCTCCTATGGTCCTTCAGACCACCATCATACTTTCTGTCTTGAAAAAAAAGTAAGTGAATTTTATGATGAGCATAAAACAAAGTGGTACCCATATACAATGTGAATCTTTTTGTTTCAATTAAGAAAAAAACTAGCTCAAAACAGATTTAGTCATGAGAGAGGAAGAGAGAGTTCAGACTTCCATGTAGCTGAAAAATGTGGAAATAGTCCAAGCTTTGGAGCAAGACTTGATTAAATAGTTCAGCTATGTCATTAACAATTTCTTTCCATTTCTCTTCTTGATCCTCTGTGGTATTTTCCTTAGTCCCAAGGTTGAATTTCTAGCTCCAGGATGGTTTGCCTACCTTCTGAATCTCTTTTTACATAAATGTTGAGCAAAGAGAGAGAAAGAATTTCTTTCCTGGGAGCCCTCTGAGCCATGAAGCAGTTTCCAGTAGCTCCAGCAAACATCTCCTTGTTTCTCACTGGCTTAGACCGTCTTCTGTCTTGACCTAATCACCATGGCAAGACCAATGAGAGGTGCCAATTAGCTTAAACCCATCAGAGTTCCACACTAGGGTTGACTGGGGAGTGCCTCCTCCAAACACATGGGCCACATGGTAGAAATGCTGTTACTGGTTTGAGGAACAGCTTTGTGTGCTAAGAGGGTTAAACCACCAAAAGCCCACTGCCCCACCAATGGGAAACATTGACTATTGTGAAGTCAGTGGCCCCCAGGTCTTGAGCTGGTGACATGGTGCCATGTAACTACAGAGCCCAGGATGATGAAGAGAGCTGGGTGGAGGTGCCGAGAACACTGGGCTGCCTCCTACAATCTAGCTTGCAGTCCAACATGTGAGTAACACCAATATAAATGAAAAGCCATCGAAGGTACCCCATTGTGAATAGCATCCTGACAGACACTGAACTGAAAGGTAGAGTCCTGGAGAGGTGTTTATTTTCTGATGTAAAAAGGTAAGGGGAGCTTTTGTTGACATTTTTGGATATCCAGTACTAGCAATAACGCTTAATGCCATGCACACCTGGGAAAAATACACAAGGAAGATTACCAAGGGGAGGCAGGAATGAGTTGATGGTAAGATATTCATGTATTCCACTGACATAGATCCATGTCTACAGTGTACTTGACCCTGACCTAGGTGCTGTATATAGCACAAAGACAGTTTGGCACAGTGTTTCAGAACACAGGATTTGGAGTCTTTCAGACCTAGAAATGAATCCCAGCTCTGTCACTCAGCCTCTCTGAGCCTTAGTTGCCTCATGCATGTAAGCTGAAGAAGTACTTACTGCAGGCTGGTATTGTGAATATTAAAGGACAAAAATTTAAGTAGAAGTTAAAGCACTCACTCAAGTGACATATTAATCACAACTGTTATCAGTAGTAGAAGTAGTTGTCATTGTTGTACTTTGTGGTTGTTGGTGGTGGCTAAATCATGTCCAACTCTTTGCTACCCAATGGACTGCACAACACCAGGCTGCTCTGTCCCTCACTATCTCCTGGTGTTTGCTCAGATTCATGTCCATTGAGTCAGTGATGCTATCTAACCATCTCATCCTCTGCTGCCCCCTTCTCCTCTTGCCCTCAGTCTTTCCCAGCATCAGGGTCTTTTCCAATGAGTCAGCTCTCTGAATCAGTTGGCCAAAGTATTGGAGCTTCTGCTTCAGCCTCAATCTTCCAGTAAATATTGTTGTACTTAAAAGAATAGTAAGATATGGTTTCTGTTCTTTAGATGCCTGTCTAGGAGAGGAGATATGAAATGTGAACTGAATGAATGTCAGAAAAGACAGAGTGATCAAATGACATAGAAGTTTGCAGGAAGATGAAATTTCTCCTTTCTACTTGGAGCCAAGAAGCCTCTCTGATAGGCATTTTCCATGCAGAAGATAATGGGATCGCATTTAACATTAGGTAACATCTTTGGGATCTTTTCTCTTACGTCGCTTAAAGGAACCAAATCTAAAGTGTCAGTACAAAGGCTGTCAGAGAATGCTACGTGAGTAACGTTGACACTTGCCTGAGAGTTCATTCTCTCGAGAGAGGGTGAATTGCCAGATGTCTCTCCACTGCTCTGCCTTGCCTCACATGGAAACAGGAGGGTTGTGGCCCATCCTCATGGCTAAAGGAGTAGCTGCTTGATTCATGGCTTAGTTGGGGCTATTCGATTATACTCCCAAAGGCATTTGATAATCTGTTTAACTGAGCACAGTCGTTTGTCTTGTTTGCTGACTACTTAGCAGATGGATTTGTGATTTTGGTAATTACTGTATGAACGTTAATAAGACATGATATCTTTTATTAATTAGTACTACATGGGGTTTGTTTTTCAAAATAGCAAAAACTAGATGACTTACAAATATTAATGAGTCACAAGTATTCATTTGGCAAGATTAGCATTTAGAGGTTGTTCATTATAGAATGATTTTCCTCTCTTGAATTTTTCATTCAAGAACAAAGACCAGAGCCATTGTACTGTACTCTGCATCCTAGAAAAGGCTAATTTGGTCTGCTCAGCCAGAAACTGTCTAATTTAGAAGAGTGCTCATTGACACATTTTCCCTTTTAATTCTCTCCAAAGAGGTTTTTGGTGTTCAGAGTATGAACCATTTTCAGAGAATCTAAGTTATGCCTGAAGAATAGTTTTCTAATAGAATTAAATGGGATTTGGACTTGTTTTTCAAAAGTAGATGAGTATTGCTGATGTATTCACTCCCCCCCCCCCACACACACATACACTCTCACATACACACACATACGCACATACATACTCTCACATGCTCACATGCACAGCATTATCAGACACAATGGTGTGCCAGAGGGTGGGAGTAGATTGGTGGAACTTTCGTCCTGCTCTGCAGCACTCTCCCCTGTGGCCAGCCTCTTCCCTGCATATATACACATACATACACCAGCAAATGATTGTGAAAAGCCGTTTCCTAGTGGGGGCTAGCAGTCATGCAGTGATGTAGTGAAGAACAGCATCTCTTCTGGGGTAACCCAGTCAGAAAGTATTTCTGAACAAAGCAGTCAGGTGGTGGGTTGTTCCTGCCCTTCCTGAAGAAGTCTTTTAATGACTCATAGGAGGGTACCATTTCCTGTCAAGATGCAGACGCCTGTGGCGCTTTGAGCCCCCTGCACGTGCTGTTGCTGACAGCTTCCACAAACTCTTCATGAAGACCCACCATGTGCCTCACACTGCAGTGAGCCTGGCAGAGGCTTTCTAGGAGTAGGCTGCCTATGCAATGAGGGGCTTACAGCCCATGCTGCTGATTATTGCAAGAGCACACGAGAAGCCCACTAGCTTTTGCAGTAGACTTAAGTTAGCGAAGAGACTCAAAGGAAGAGCCACTCATCTTTTTGTCCAACTACCTTTTTAGGAAATCAAATCAATCCTAATAATTGCTGTAACTTTCCTTGATTAAGTGCCACACATTATGCTAAGAATCTTACACATGTTTTCTTATTTACTCCTACAAAAAAACCTAGTAATTATGTTTATAAACCCATTTCATAGATGAACAAATCCATGATGAAGATATCAAGGAGCTTCTCAGGTCACATAGGCAGGAAGTGGCAGAGCTGTGTCAGGACTGCTGCCATATACAAACTGGTCTACCAACTTTGAAACTCAATGTTCAATCCAATGGCTGTTTTTTTTCTTACTGCTAGCCATAAAATTGAAACCTCAGCTTTTTTCATCTTTTGAGTTGCTCGTCTGATAGAATATACATATTAAACACTGGGCTTTTTACCCGACTACGTAGTAAGAATCAGAGATATTGGTTGGCTGTGCATGGAGATGTCTTTATAAATTGTGTCCAGTTGGGGCAGGTGAATCTTTCAGCAACACCCCCTTAAAAGTGTGTATGAACATGATTGACTGCCGCCCCCCAGAAGTGAGCATCACTGTGGGAGAAGGTGTAGATGCTGCCGCGTGTCTCAGCTGGGTGGTCTGGTGCTCGGGTTCTGTCTGTGTTGCCTGGGCAACCTTTCTCAGAATGTGAGACACTCACTTTCTCTTCTTTCATGTCGATCTGTGAGAAGGACTAAAAGTTATAGGTTGCCTGTTATCTGCCACTACCTAGTTGCGAGACAAAAGCAGCATTTGAAGAATGCACACCTCATACCCAGGGTGCAAAAAGATGAAAAATTCATCTAGTCTCTCTCATGGAGCTCTGGAATTAGATGGAAGAAAGATCATCTCCCTGAATCCCAGCAGCTTTTTCTACTCCATTTCTTCTCTAAGAGAAGTACTTTATACTAATTGTCTTTATTTTTTCTGTTAAATTTCTGAGGAAATTTTGAAAAGACAATGCTATAGAATGATCATGACATGGGCTTTTGAGAATGACTCTTGGACTCAAGCCTCAGCTTTTCCAGTTGGCAGCTGTGTATCTTTTGGCAAGTTATTTTACCCCTCTTAACCTGTTTCCTCACCTATGAAATGGAAATGCTCATATATAGATTGTGTAGATACTAGTTGATTTCCCTTCATGTATCCAAGGTCTACTCATGTGGTAAGCATTCGACTGGATGGTAAAGGAGCTCGGGATTCCTTGGTGGTCTAGTGGTTAGGGTCTGTGCTTCCACTGCAGGCACATGGGTTCAATTCATGGTTGGGGAACTAAGATCCTGCAAGGCACATAGTGCAGCTAAAAAAAAAAAAAAAAAAAAAAAAAGAAATGGTGCCTGCCAGCCTTCACAAACATTAAATCTGGCAGGAAAGGTACATCTATAACCAGTCACTTCTTGTTTTATAACTCCAAACCTGTAGTCCTAGTGACTCCATAACTAGGACTGCAGGTATAGAGTTATGAAATAAAGAATAGAATGAATCATGGAACAAATGACCCAACCTAGGTTAGCTGGAATGAGAGACAGTCTCCTCCAAGAAAAGATATTTAAAATGTGAGAGTTGAAGTTAGCCAAGTGAAGAGTGAAAGATATGTGTTTGCAAGGAACATATTTAAAGAAAGTGAAAGTACCTCAGTCATGTCTGACTCTTTGTGACCCTATGGACTATACAGTCCATGGAATTCTCCAGGCCAGAATACTGGGGTGGGTAACCTTTCCCTTCTCCAGGGGATCTTCCCAACCCAGGAATTGAACCCAGGTCTCCAGCATTGCACACAGATTCTTTTCCAGCTGAGCCACCAGGGAAGCCCAAGAACACTGGAGTGGGTAGCCTTATCCTTTCTCCGGTGGATTTAAAATACTGGAGTGGGTAGCCTATCCCTTCTCCAGTGGATCTTCCCGACTCAGGAATTAAACAGGGGTCTTCTGCATTGCAGGTGGATTCGTTACCAGTTGAGCTACCAGGGAGGCCCTATATTTAAAGGCTCATAGGCAAAAGAGAGCACTAAACATAGGAAGAACCAAAAGTGTTTAAGTGCCAGTGAGACCAGACCATTCAAGTGAGGAGCAGAGTGGTACAAGCTGAGGCTGAGAGAGAGGCAAAAGTTGATGGAGTCTTAGGGTCTCATAAACTGTGTTAAGACATATGGACTTAATTTAAAGGTGATGGGAAGTCCTCCAGGGGTTTAAATGGAAGTGACATGTGAAGGAGTTTTAAGGACTGAATAAAACAATATACTCAATATAGCACAGGGAACTGTATTCAATATCCTGTGATAAACCAGAATGGAAAAGATTATGAAAAATATATATATATACACACACATACATATATAACTGAATCACTTTGCTGTACAGCAGAAGTTAACACAACATGGTAAGTCAATAATACTTCAATAAAATAAGAGTAAAAAGTAATCTACCCAAAGGCCTGCTACTATGAAGCCACCTCTTAATAAATGGTGGGTGGGGTCCTCGTTATCACCTTCTTTGCCTTCTCCCTTCTTCGTCATATTACCAACTCCCGTTAAAAGGAAAAAGTCCTGCCATGTACTACAGAAGGAGACTTAAGGGTGTCTGTTATGGACACACACGTGAATTCTGAAGGGCAGGTAAAAGCATTCTCAGCAACACCCAGAAGAGGTGGGAAGCCCAGAGGCAAAATTCTCTTCTCGTCTGCTCTTCCTGCTGTGTCTCTGCTCCTCTGCCTTGCTCCCTCCTCGGTGAATTCATACGCTTCTTAAGCAATGAAGTCATCATTCTTTTTGGCAGTTCTGTCCTTTTCATATGGTTTCTTTGCTGCAGTCCAAACAGAAAAATGCAGGTGGACCAGATTATATTTTTCCAAGAAAAGGCAAGGGGCTGTGGGTGGGTGGGCAGGGGGTACATTCTCACGCATGAAGTATGAGAGAGCACCTGTGGAAACCTCAGGTCAGTTGCAAAACAACACGGATCCATACGTGCTTGAGATGAATAAGTGTTGTTTTAGCTGAAGAGAGACGTCGCATTGATTGGCACTTTGCTGTTAAATGAAAGCTTTGCGTCTTCAGATAGCAAGCATAATGTCAGGACTAGGTGAAAGGTGAGGAAAGAACTTCACAGCTCTAAGTTCGTTAGACTGTTTATTTTCCTTGTCCTTCAGTGTGTCTTGCCACATTGAAGATGTGGAGGAAGATTGGGCTAAAGGATTGAGATGGCTGCAGTTGGCAGTCGCTGTGGTGTTAGAATATGGATGGGGAACCAGGAGATAAATTAGTCATCTACTTCTAATCCTCCTGCTCATAAAAGAATGTGAAGGGACCCCGTGGAGTAGGTTCTGAAAGTAACTCTGCCATGAATTGCGTGTCCTTGGGAATAATTTTGAGCCTCTTTATAAATAAGAATCCTTACCTGTAAAATGCATTTTTAACTGCATGCAGAATAGCTGATAGATACCAGTGTGCAGGACAGTTTGTTTGTTTTGTTTTGACTCTGAGGAATGTTGTACAAGGGCTGACCCTGCTCTGAGGCACCTACAGGCACTTGGTGAGAAAAACTACATATATCCTCTGGGAGAACACACAGCAAGGATCAAAGAGTGGCAACAGAAAACAGCAGCACTGATACTGAGGTAAGTGAAGGAGTCATTTTAGCTGTGGAACATGGGCTTGTAGTCAGACGAATCTGGCTTAGAATACTGTCTCCGTCACATGCTAACCACGTGCACTCGTTAGTTTATTCGTGTTTTAGGTGCCATTCACATGCCTGATACTGGTTTGGGCTGTGTGGGGATAACAGCAACCAGAACACAGAAAGAACACAGGGAAGCAACTTGCTTTATTTCTCTGTCATTCTCTGCCAAGTGTAAACATCTGATTAGCCACATATATGATGAGACCAGAGAGAGAGAACGTTCTCTGAGCGGTCCAAAAAAAAAAAAAATAGGGAACATCTGGTTAGAGTTTCCTTTTTAATTCTTCTGGGTTGGAAAGAATTTAAATAACTCAAACACCTTGTAAAAATATTAACCCTTTGCATCTTTTGGTTGTGGATATTGTGGTGTTTATAACAGATATTTGAGTGCCAACTATGGGCCAGATGTTGTATGAAACAGTTCAAAGTAAATAAACTTGTTTCAGTGGAAAACATAACTGACCCTAAAGTGAAAATCCTGTGTCTGCAAGTCCAGCTTTAAGAGCAGATTCCCTGATAGCTCAGTTGATACAGGATCCACCTGCAATGCAGGAGACCCCAGTTCAATTCCTGGGTTTGGAAGATCCACTGGAGAAGGGATAGGCTACCCACTCCAGTATTCTTGGGCTTCCCTGGTGGCTCAGCTGGAAAAGAATGTGCCTGCAATGCGGGAGACCTGGGTTTAATTCCTGGGTTGGGAAGATCTCCTGCAGAAGGAAATGGCTACCCACTCCAGTATTCTGGCCTGGAGAATTCCATGGACTGTATAGTCCGTGGGGTTGCAAAGGGTCGAACGTGACAGAGCGACTTTCACTTTCCTTTCACTTCCCCACCACCCCTCAAAGGGCGAGAGGTGTTCAAGGAAGGGAGGTGTCTGTTTTCTTAGGAGAGTTTCATTGCAAAAAGGGATGAAAAGAGAGAGATCAGTAACAGTGTTACGGTTACTGGAGGTTTTCTTTGTTTTGTTAATAGTTTGAAAATATTCGCAAGGAGAATGCAGCACTATAACTGGAACAGAGAGGGGAGGAAGTCAATAGCAGTGGATTTTTCTATGGTGGCTCAGAGTGCGGCATTATATGCAGACCAAATGAAATGGTATACTATCAGGGAACAAAGGGCGGTTCATCAGTGAGTAGTCATTAAGGCAGTGTAGTGGTTCCAGCGGATTCCTCCTCTAAGTGTGCACCTGGATGTGACAGCTCAACTCAGGGTAAAGGAACAGCAGACTCATGATATGATCTTAATGTCTAGGGTCCTGAAATTTCACACAGTGGAAATTATTATGAAGAAATAGTGATAGAGTAAGGGATAGGCAAAATGTGTGTGTGTGTGTGTGTGTGCGCGCGCACGCGCGCACGCTCAGGATACCTTCTTTGCACTGATGGAGTGAAATAGGGAGGAGATAAATGAATGGAAGAGGCAGGCATGCAAAGGGCTGTGGGAAGAATATCAATAGAATACCAGGGTCAGCAGTTTGGATTTTATTCTCAGCACAAGGGGAAGACATTGGAGGATTTTAAGCAGAATGGCATGGTCTGATTTATAGTTTTGTAAATGTGTTTCTCTAGCTTCTTGACAAGTAAACCAGAGGCAAAAGTGGGAGCAAGAAGACTAGTGAAAAGGCTGCTGTTTTCTCATGGAGGCTATGGTGATGGTGGCTTGGGCCAGAGGGGTGGCAGTGAATATCGATAAGGACATACGTGAGAGCTCTGTGGAAAGTAGAACCACAGGATTTGCTGATAAATTAAATACAGAGGATAGGAAGAGAGGGAAGAGAAAATGACATGTTGGATTCTAGCTCTGGAATGTGTCCATTTTAACTGGGACATCCAGGTGAAGATGGCTTTCATGGAACTCACTGTTGATTCTAATGCCTTGAGTAGTGGACTATTTAGAAAGATGCTTTCGAGCTAATGAGTGCCCTTTAAGTATTAGGTCCCAAATCCTACCACACAAGATGTGCCAACTCCTACTGGGTCCCTTTGGAGTTACTATTTGGCCTACCAGATCTGCTTTCAGCACCATCATGTAGCCAAAGAAAATGGCTTTGTTCATAAAATCCAATTCTATAATATTTACTCAACAGGAAGGACATGATCTTTATTCTTTGCCAGTGTCTTTATCCACTGGTGTTTCATCCTTGACTTAGGGCCAACCTGGCCAACAACATTTTTTGTTTGCAACAGCATCTTACCCCATTTGGATGTCTTACCCCAATTTTTCCCACATCTGAAGTGCTTCATTGAGTAGATTGTCACTTTGCCAATAAAGGTCTGTATAGTCAAAGCTATGGTTTTTCCAGTAGTCGCATATAGATGTGAGAGTTGGATCATAAAGGAGAGTGAGCACTGAAGAACTGGTGCTTTTGAACTGTGGTGCTAGAGAAGACTTTTGCGAGTCCCTTGGACAGCAAGGAGATCAAACTAGTCAATCCTAAAGGAAATCAACCCTGACTATTCACTGGAAGGGCTGAAGCTGAAGCGCCAGTCATTAGGCCACCTGATGCAAAGTGCCAACTCATTAGAAAAGACATGGATGCTGGGAGAGTTTGAGGGCAAGAAGGAAACAACAGAGAATGAGATTGGATGGCATCATTGACTCAAGGGACATGAGTCTGAGCACACTCTAGGTGAAGGACAGGGAAGCCTGGCATACTGCAGTCCATGGGGTCACAAAGAGTTGTACATGACTGAGTGAGTGAAGAACAATAACATCCTGAGCTCAAATTTAGAGATTATTGTGAACACATCCTAAAGATGGAGATTGCCAGATATGGGAAATGGTGCCAGGAAAAGATACAAATCATTAACTTTGGGATATGACCTGTATACAGGTAGTGAGGAGGTGCCAGGATGCAGCCCAGTGGGACTGCTGCATACACTGCCACCTCCCTCACCACTGCTTCCCAAAGGACCCTGTGGATAGTCTCCTCTGAGTCCCGGTTACACAAGCTGGGTAAATACAAACCACGAGGCTCCTTTAGCATTTCATCTTGCTCATGACTGAAGGCCCTCTTTAGAGGAAAGAGAAAATATACTGCAATCGATCTTTAAAAGTATTGTAACATTCCAAGTGTCAATATTGGTTTGAAATGATTGCACCATTTTCTGAAATAATGATTTGTGTGAGACATGTCATGAATTATAATTAATGTACATATGCATTGAAGTCCACTTGCAAAGAAACCCTCTTTTCTCTCTCAAACATTGGAAATTAAATATTTATACTTGTTGTGATTTCATATATACATAGTTAATATTGCCTCTCAAAGCCACCTGCTCTGCATCATATGTCATTTTCTCTGCTGATTCTTCATAACCCATGTATTTGGACTTGGGTGAGGCCAACTGAAAATCTTACCAGAGATCGTATATATACATAGAGAGTGGAAAGCTCTAGTTAGATCCATTTCAGTAAAACATAGGAAATAAATGGGTTGTCCGTAGTCTCACTGCTTTAAAGGATATCTTCTTACAGTCTAATTCATTAAAGGATTTAAAAGTTTACTTTTTAGTCCTTGAGTTTGAATTACTGAGTGGTGGTGGCGGTTGTTCAATTGCTAAGTCATATCCGACTCTTTGTGATCCCTTGGACTGCAACACACCAGGCTTCCCTGTCCTTCACTGTCCCCCAGAGTTTGCTCAGTTTCTGTCCATTGAGTCAGTGATGCCATCCAACCATTTCATCCTCTTGTCACCCCATTCTCTTCCTGCCTTCAATCTTTCCCAGCATCAGGGTCTTTTCCAGTGAGTTGTTTCTTCACATCAAGTGGCTGAAGTATTGAAGCTTCAGCATCAGTCCTTCCAATGAATATTCAGGGTTGATTTCCTTCAGGATTGACTGGTTTAATCTCCTTGCTGTTGAAGGGACTCTCAAGAGTCTTTTCCAGCTACCATAATTCAAGAGCATCAGTTTTTTGGTGCTCAGCCTTCTCTATGGTACAATCTCACATCTGTAGTCCTAGACTTCCAGGAAAATCATATCTTTGACCATACAGACCTTTACTGGCAAAGTGATGTTTCTGCTTTTTTTAAATTTATTTTTTAATTGAAGGATAATTACAGAATTTTGTTGTTTTCTGTCAAGCCTCACCGTGAGTCAGCCATCGGTATAAATATATCCCCTCCATCTAGAACCTCCCTCCCATCTCCCTCCCCATCCCACCCCTCTAGGTTGATACAGAGCCCCTGTTTGAGTTTCCTGAGACATACAGAAAATTCCCGTTGGCTATCTGTTTTACATATGGTAATTAAATTTCCATGTTACTTTCTCCATACATTTCACCCTCTCCTCCCCTTTCCCAGTGTCCATAAGTCTGTTCTCCATGTCTGTTTCTCCATTGCTGCCCTGCAAATAAATTCTTTGGTACCATCTTTCTAGATTCCATATATATGCAATAGTATACAATATTTATCTTTCTCACTTACTGACTTACTTCACTCTGTATAATAGGTTCTAGGTTCATCTGCCTCATCAGAACTGACTCAAATATGTTCCTTTTTGTGGCTGAGTAATATTCCATTGTGTATATGGACCACAGCTTCTTTATCCATTCTTCTGTCGATAGACAGCTATTTTGCTTCCATGGTCTAGCTATTATAAACAGTGCTACAATGAACATTGGGGTACATGTGTCTTTTTCAGTTTTGGTTTCCTCAGGGTATATGCCTCGTAGTGGGATTGCTGAGTCATATGGTGATTTTTTTCCTAGTTTTTAAAGGAATCGCCATACCATCTTCCATAGTAGCTCTATCAGTTTACATTCCTACCAACAGTGCAAGAGGGTTCCCTTTTCCCCCACACCCTCTCCAGCATTTATTGTTTGTAGACTTTTTGACGATGGCCATTCTGACTGGTGTGAGGTGATATCTCATTGTAGTTTTGATTTACATATCTCTAATAAGGAATGGTATTGATCATCTTTTCAAGTGTTTGTTAGCTATCTGTATGTCTTCTTTGGAGAACTGTCTGTTTAGGTCTTTTCTCCACTTTTTGATTGGGTTGTTTTTCTGGTATTGAGTTGTACATTTGCTGTCTAGGTTTGTCATAGCTTTCCTTCCAAGGAGGAAGCATCTTTGAATTTCATGGCTGTGGTCCCTGTCGGCAGTGATTTTGGGGCCCAAGAAAATAAAATCTGTCACTGTTTCTACTTTTTCCCCTTCTATTTGCCATGATGTACTGAGTGGTATTTGAAATATATCTATTGTATTTACTGGAGAGTATGAACAGGTTCCTCAGTTCTCCATGTCTCAATATAGTTCCATCTTTTCAAATAGAGATAATCATATAATTCATGGACCATGCCCTGTGGGGTCTTTGGATAAAGGTAAATTAGAGATTTGAAAGGTTGAAGGGATTGTTTTAAGGTGACAAATTTAGAAAAATCCTTGAAATCCTTGAAATTCAGAAAATAGAGAGGCCTTGAATTAGAAAGACTTTCAGTCTCCTTGGAAACACATACTGGCCTCTGTTTCTCTCCATTTAACTAAGCTAAGAACTTCCTTGAATGTTTCTGCTGTGGATGTAGGGCTGGCTTGAAATTTTGGGCTAAAATGACCAATCAGTCAAATTAGAGACAGTAAGCCCTAGGGATTTCCCCTCTCTTTCTCAAACACAGTATGTTCTTTTATTTTCTTACTGACTGTGCTGTCTTCACCGCTGTGCACCTACTCTCTCTAGCTGTGGCAAGCCAGGGCTGCTCTCTAGTTGTGCTGCGTGGACTTCTCATTGCAGCGGCTTCTCTCGTTGCTGAGTACAGGCTCTAGCGCACCTGGTCCTCAGTATTTGGCGGCCCATGGGCTCAGCTGCCCCACTGCATGTGGGATCTTCCCAGACCAGGAATTGAAGCCATGTGCCCTGCATTGGGCAGGCTCTCATTCACTGTACCACCAGGGAAGTCCAAATGCGATGTATTCTTTGTGAAGAATCTCTTTTCCAAAGCACCAGTCCTTCTTCCCTTCTGCCTTCTCTATCCTCCTGAGTAATAACAAGAACAAACTTTTAGGTAGCATTGTTTTTGTTTTAAGTACTTGGCTCTCTCTATGCTCTGAAATCACAGTAAATAGACACTTCCAGTCAAATATAAACTTAGTCTTGCTTTTAATTCTAAACGTCTTACCCTCAGAGCAGACAGTCGCCTCAGGACCGCTGCATTTCAATAATGGTCTGAAATGAAACACTAGGCAGATATCTACTATAATCCTGGGCACAGGGCAGTTTTAGCAACCTTCCCTGCATGGTGCCTGAAAGTTTCTTGGATATAGATAGGATTTAAACATACCAATATATAATCTCCCAAAGAGCACAGGATCTGTCTTTTTTCCTATTATATTTCCATACCAAGGTAGTACTTGGAGGTTTGTTATGAATTAATAAATGAATGAATGAATACAAGTTAATAGTTGAAAGAAGAAAAGAGATTGTAAACTGTTCCATCTCTTTGTGAATGTGCAGAATGTCTCAGCAACCTTTGTCTGTCCTGAAAATATTGGTTTTCTTCCCTCTGCTCTTTGGTATATAACTCCTGCTTATTCTTCAAGTGTTAGCTCAAAAAGTCACCTTCTTCAGGAAGTGGCCATTGATTCCTCAAATGAGAAGATCCCTCTCCTTAGGCTATCTTGTACCTCTCTTACAAAATTTAATATATGCTGTCTTAAATCCGAGGGCTTCCCACGTGGCTCAGGGGTAAAGAACCTCCCTGCCAATGTAGGAGACACAGGTTTGATCCTGGGTTAGGAAGATCCCCTGGAGGAGGAAATGGCAAGCCACTCCAGTATTCTTGCCTGGAGCATGCCATGGACAAAGGGTCCTGGTGGGCTACAGTCCACGGGTCCCAAAGTCAGGCACAAGCGAGCATGCACACAGGTCTTAAATCTGAGTGCTATGCCCGATTCATCTCCCCCTCTGTGGAGAGAACCTAAGTGCAGAAAGGGTACCTTTATTCACTGTTAACCCAGCCAAGCTTGATGTGCTACCCATTCTCAACAAGTACTTATGAACTAAGAAATATACAAAGGTGGCTGCATGTAGAAGAAAATAGGATGGAGGTGTGGCCATGTAGAGAAGAGAGTCATTTGCCCTTCTATGAGGAAAAATAAGTACTAAGAACTGTTGATACAAAAGGCAATAGTCTCCCACATGAGGTAGTGCCTGCCCTGTGCCTGGCTTAGGATAGCCCTGTCAAAGATGGAGCAGTTGCAATATACTGTTTTGCTTTTGCTTTTTAGGGTTAATCTGTTTATTTTTTTTTTCTTGGATTCGAATTGCTTTACAATGTTGTGTTAGTTTCTGCTGTATAATGAAGTGAGTCAGTTATATGTATACCTCTATCACCTCCCTCTTGGACCTCCTTCCCACCCCCCTCCTAGTCTCACCCCTCTAGATCATCACAGAGCATCGAGCTGAGCTCCCTCTGCTGCGCTGCAGCTTCCCACAGCTACCTGTTTGATACGTGTTAGTGTATATCAGTCAGTCCTGATCTCCCAATTCGTCTCACCCTCCATTTCTTCCCTGTGTCCACGTGCTCATTCTCTATGTCTGCATCTCTATTCCTGCCCTGGAAATAGGTTCATTTGTACTTCAGTATTCATCACAGCACACTTTCAATAGCCAGGACATGGAAACAACCAAAACATCCAACAACAGATAAGTTGATAAAAAAAGATGTGGTATGTAAATGCAATGGAATATTCAGTTCAGTTCAGTCGCTCAGTCGTGTCTGACTCTTTGTGACCCCAGGAATCGCAGCACGCCAGGCCTCCCTGTCCATCACCAGCTCCCGGAGTTCACCCAAAACCATGTCCATTGAGTCGGTGATGCCATCCAGCCATCTCATCCTCTGTTGTCCCCTTCTCCTGCCGCCCTCTATCTTTCCCAGCATGAGGGTCTTTTCAAATGAATCAGCTGTTTGCATCAGGTGGCCAAAGTATTGGAGTTTCAGCTTCAGCATCAGTCCTTCCAATGAACACCCAGGACTGATCTCCTTTAGGATGAACTGGTTGGATCTCCTTACAGTCCAAGGGACTCTCAAGAGTCTTCTCCAACACCACAGTTCAAAAGCATCAATTCTTTGGTGCTCAGCTTTCTTTATAGTCCAACTCTCACATCCATACATGACTGCTGGAAAAACCATAGCCTTGACTAGATGGACCTTTGTTGGCAAAGTAATATCTCTGCTTTTGAATATGCTGTCTAGGTTGGTCATAACTTTCCTTCCAAAGAATAAGCATCTTTTAATTTCATGGCTGCAATCACCATCTGCAGTGATTTTGGAGCCCAGAAAAACAAAGTCAGCTACTGTTTCCACTGCTTCCCCATCCATTTGTCATCAAGTGATGAGACCGGATGCCATGATCTTAGTTTTCTGAATGTTGAACTTTAAGCTAACTTTGTCACTCTCCTCTTTCACTTTCATCAAGAGGCTCTTTAGTTCTTCCTCACTTTCTGCCATAAGGGTGGTATCATCTGCATATCTGAGGTGATTCATATTTCTCCTGGCAATCTTGATTCCAGCTTGTGCTTCTTCCAGTCCAGCGTTTCTCATGATGTACTCTGCATATAAGTTAAATAAGCAGGGTGACAATATACAGCCTTGATGTACTCCTTTTCCTATTTGGAACCAGTCTGTTGTTCCATATCCAGTTCTAACTGTTGCTTCTTGACCTGCATACAGGTTTCTCAAAAGGCAGGTCAGGTGGTTTGGTATTCCCATCTCTTTCAAAATTTTCCAGAGTTTATATTATGTAGCCATAAAAAGGAATGAAGTTGAGTCATTTGAAGAGATGTGGATGGACCTAGAGTCTTTTTCATACAGAGTGAAGTAAGTCAGAAAGATAAAATCAAATATTAACACATGTATGTGGAATCTAGAAAAATGGTACAGATGAACCTATTTCCAAGGCAGGAATAGAGATTATTTTTATATCATTCATTAAGCAGTTACTTATGGTATACCCAGTGATTATGTTACTGTGATGAGGATAAATTGTTGAGCAAGGCATAAAGATCACTGCCTTCTTGCAGTTTAGCATCTAGTGGAAGAGAGAAAAATAAACCTGGAGGGGTAGGATGGGATAAGAGGTGGGAAGGCAGTTCAAGAGGGAGGGGACATATATATACCTATGGCTGATTCATGCCGATATATGGCAGAAATAAATACAATATTTTAAAGCAATAATCCTTCAATTAAAAATTAAAACATCAGAGATTATCCCCTATCCTAAGATAATTTTGGTATTTAAATGCCTTTAAATTTTTTTCAGTAATCAAATAAATAATCAAACAAATAAATACCAACTATGATTTATTTTAAGTGAAAGAAGTATCTGACAGAGCTGATCTAGACCCTAAGGAAGCAATGACTGAAGTGTGATATGAAGGATGAAGCAGAGTTAACTGTGTGAAAGGGGGGTGGAAAAGCATTTTTGACAGGGAACAGCCTATGCCAAGGTCCTATGGTAGGCAGAGGGATATTAAGCATGATACATTCAAGAGCCCAAAGGAAGACCCATGTGTTTAAACAGCAGTGATTTTCAGGAAGCGTGTTAGAAAATACTTTTAGAAAGAAATACAGGGACCAGAATATACTTCGCTGTGGGGACATGTTAATGATTTTATACTTTATTTTCAAAAGACCATAAGAAACCATTGAAAGGCAGGAGGTAACACAATCAGATTGCATGATATAATATAATTGTTTTAATCAGCTTGTGTTGCCATAATAAAATACAATAGGCTAGGTGGGTTCAACTGTTATTTCTCACAGTTCTGGAGGCTAAAATTCTAAGACCAGGATGCTGGCATGATGGGTTCTGGTGAGAGCCCTCTTTCTGGCTTGCAGACAGCCACTGTCTCACTGTATCCTCACACGGTGGGACAGAGTGAGCACCAATCTCTTCCTCCTCTTATGGCATTAATCCCATCATGGGAGCCCTACTCTCATGAACTCACCTAAGACCACCACACTGGGAGTTGGGGTTTCAATGTGTATGAATTGGGAAGGGGCACATATGACATTTAATTAATAACAACACGTTATGAATAGTAACACCATTGAACAATTAATAAGTGCTTGCTGTGTGCCAGGCAGTATGCTAAGGGCTTTATGTGAATTATTTCATTTCATCCTCTTAGCACAGAGGTCCCTCCCTCCAGGATCTAATGCTTGATGATCTGAGGTGGAGCTGATATAATAATAATAATATAAATAAAGTGCATAATAAATGTAATGTACCTGAATCATCCTGAAACTCTTCCCCCCAACCTGGTTCACAGAAAAATTATCTTCCATGATACTGGTCCCTGGTGCCAAAAGGATTGTGGACTGCTGCTAGCAAATACGGCACTTGATGTTTCAAGCTCAGGGCTAACGCTGGAGTGAAGCAAGCTACAAGCTTACAATGTAAAAGTTCAGAAGGAAGTACTTACTGACAGGGTCGTGTCACCACTCTGACAGTAAATACCTCCTTCAATTTGGCACCCTGGGAGCCTCATTTGTCCAACTCTTACCTAGAAACTAGGTAGAATCAACTTGTTCTAGGTTATTTCCCTGTTTGTAAATGATCAAACTAGGTTTTGAACCCAGGGCTAGAGAGTTCCTAAAATTCTTTTCTATCTCTAAAATTTTGTGGGGTTTTTCCCCGAGTTTTATTAAGATGTAATCGACATACATCACTGTATAAGTTTAAGGTGTACAGCATAATGGTTTGATTTACATGTGTTGGGATATCATTCCCATAATAGGTTCTGTTAACAATCATATTCTGATACAAATACAATTAAAAGATGAAAAGAAAAAATTTCATTTAAAAAAAGAACTTCAAATGAACACTCAGCTTCCCTCCTCATTGCTGGGTTCCCATAAAAATGAAATTATTTTCGATGAAAGATTAAATTTCATATTAGGCTTCAAATTGTAAATAGCCAGACTGAGCGGCAATGAATTCAGAGGAAGAAAACTGATAAAATAGAGGATTCAGGCCGTGAAATGGACTATCTTAACATTATATGAGAGATGAGAAAGAATGAGTCAAATATTTAAAAAGTAAACAGGTTTTTCCCATTAATTTTAAGCCAACAGACTGAAAATTAAATCTTCCTTCTGCAATTAGATAAATGGATGTCAATCAGATAGGAAACTGCTAAAGAAATTAGCCATGAGGTAGTCCTTAATCTGTTTTCTGTGTGTGTGTGTTGTGGGGTGGGGGGGGGGGAGGTGGTAGAAATGTAATCTGTTATCAGCACAGGTATGATTGAATTATTAATAATATTGTGCAAGGCCACCTAGAAACCAGAGCTTGGGGACTCTTAAATCTATTCTAATTGAAACAGAGAATCAGCAGACTGGAAAAGACCCTGACTCCTCTCAAGATATGTCACAGTATGTGACACGGAGGACACGTGGGGCTTGCCACACAGTGGCAGCTGCAGGCTGACCTTTTGGCAAATTTAATCTGCAAATGGGTCCCTGGTTAAGAGAGTTAATGCCTTCTATTATTAATGAGCCTTCCTTCTATATTTTGGAAAGCCTGGTTAAACTATTTCATGCCAAGGTATTATGCAGATTGTCTAACTAACAGGAAGATTATGGATGCAAATAAATTTTAAAATGAAAGGTTTTGCTGACCTCTTAAGAGGATAATAATACATGCATAATTGTGAGGAAAATGCTTGCTCACAGATCATCAGGATAAGAAAAGGGGCACATTGTCCTTCCTTGAAGTAGATTGAGGTTAGAATGGAAATCCAGGGACACCCAGAAACTAATGAACTAAATTCAAGAAGTGCTCAAGCTAATACTGTTACTTCCTCTTTCCTGTGGTTTTAATGGGGGAAGGGAATCATAGTCTAGGAGAATGGATGGATGGGGTCCCCATGGGACCTTGAGTAAGTCACTTAATCTCTCAGTGTAAATTTCTACTGTGGGAATAGTTGGTGGTTAGAAACAGCTGGGGCCACTGACCCTGCTTCTTTCTGTGCTGTCCCACTGCCCTCTCTTCGCCCCAAAGGAACTCTTCTACTCCTATCAATACTTCTCCATCTGCTTTTTCTTTGGTGACTGTCTCCAGGGACTGATCTCAAGGTCCTAAAGTAAACCTAGGAGGTTAGGAAAATCCCAGGTCTAGCATTTACTTGTGTGTGTCCCTGGACAAATTCCTCCATCCCCTAGGTTATCAGCCTCTTCTCTAGAACAATCATAGAAACCTTACAGAGCAAGAGTCCTGTAAACTCTCTCAGTTCACAGAGCTCTGACTGTGTCTCAGTAATGCCAAAAGAAATACCAACAATTCCTGTATTAAGTAATTAGGTTACAATAACTTAATATATATTTATGTACAAAGAATTTAGCAGCATTTTAAAAAACAGATGTATATATGAATAACGATTTTTATTTAACTTTTCAGTAATCACAGCTTCTTGCTAATGGGATGTGTGCATCTGTTAATTGCAGCACCGTTTCTTGAGCCTTTGGAATCACATTTGCCCTTAAACGTTCATTTCCCCACCATACTTGCATTTAATCACAGCAGCTGCTAAAATCCAAGCTTTGCAAAGATGTGACAGGTAGCACAATTTAATGTTGAAACTGTGATCTACCTCAAGCTAGTAATTTTCCTGGTGTCTGACATATGTGTTTCTCTCTCAAATCTGCCACGGCACCCCTGTGAATTTGCTGTGATGCCCTGAGATACCTTGTGTCACTTGATACTGTGGTTTTAGGAACCGTATTGATTGATTTTTGGATGAGAAATGTGGGAATGGTATATCAAGAACTTGACTTTGAACTTGTTTATAAAATAGTACCTGCTGTGCTGCTTTACATATTTCTAAGGTTATTGTTTATAAGGAAGGGGAAGCATGGTTTTCCTCCTAGGGGATTCTGTGCTGCCAAACACTGATCAGCCAGTTTGAATGCCTAACCAAGTGCTACCTACTGTGGGAGTGAAATATGCTCCCAGAAACCTCACAATTAGGTTGGAGAGGTAGGGTGAACACGTGTGAAACAACAGGAAACAATTCACCAGTTTTAAGTAATGAAGTAGTACAGGATTTCAAAGGCATAAATGATGAAAGTGACTTGGGAGATGGAAGGAGCTGAGAGGGGTCTTGACAAACCAGCATTCAGTTTGGGCTAGGGAGGAGGGGCCCTCCCAAAGAAGGGAACTGGGCAGTCACGGAGCCAGTGTTTAGCACTCTGCAGCCAGTGAGAGAATGCTCACACCCACCTTGCCCTCAGCACCTTCTCCAGCTTCATGAGGACCAGACAACACATGGATGCTGTTGTCAGTTGGCTCCTCTGTAATGACAAACTCCACAAGCATTTTTTATCTGCTATGTGAAAAGTTCTGTGATGAGAATGTAAGCCAACCTTTGGCAACACCAGTACAGGAAATACTCATTTTGACCTAGGTCCAGGAGATAGTCCTGCTTGAGCTGGGTCTTCAGGAAAGGGCACGAAGATGGCTTGCTGTATGTGCCACAACAGTCCACCAACTCACTGCTACCCCAAAATGCAGATTTATTTCTTGATTTTACCTTCTACTTCAGTGAATGGCAGCTGTTGTTTTGCCAGTGTATAATCCAATGACTTTCAGATTTGTGCTGATAATTTAGGATGTGAACATTCAGTTTCACACACACCCTACCTTCCTTCACCTTCCCCCTTCCCTATCAGAAAAGCATCCCTTGTCCATCCTCTGTCCTCAGGGAATCAGCTGAGGATTTCTGATCTTCTGTTCTGGCCTTTATCCCTGTAACATCCACTTCCAGGTAGAACTCATCTTGCTCTAGGTCCAGGGGTCACTTACTTCTCCCCCATCAGGTCTAATACATCTTGTCACCGTGATTTTTGCCTTTTCCACAATGTCACACTAATGAAATCAATACAACATATAAGATTTTGTTTCTGACTTACTTCACTTGCTGCACTGATTTTGAGACATCATCTATGTTGCATTTATCAGTACTGAGGTCCTTTTAATTGATATAAATGACAGCAGTATTCACCATTTGGTGGACATTTGGGTTGTTGCCAGTTTGGGACTTTGTATTTTAATGTTCGTAACAATTTTAAGGTGTTATGAACTTTAAAATACAATCTGTGCGGACAGACATTATGTTTCTACTTCTCCCAAATAAATATCTAGGAGTATATGGAATGATATGTTTAACTTTACAGGAACCTACTAAGTAGTTCCTAAAGTAATAGCATTTTACATTCCCACCAGCTAGTTACGTATGAGAGTTCCAATTGCTCCACACACTCACCAACACTTGATATGGTTAGTCTTAGCAACTCTAGTAGATGGGCAGTGCTTTTATTGTGGTTTTAATTTGCATTTCTCCAATGACTAGTAGTGTTGAATGTATTTTCTCATGCTTACTTGCTTTTTGTATATTTTCTTTGGTGAAGCAACTTCATCTATTTTGTCCCTATTTTTGTCAGATTGTCTTTATATTATTGAGTCATAAGATTTGTTTTAGATATGGTAGATACACATTCTTTATCAGTTATATTTATATTTTCTCACAGTCTTGCCATGGGAATGATTTTTTAAATCTGGTCCCTGGTGTTAATGTTAATATTTGCTGCTGCTGGACATGCCTTGCGGTGACCCCTGGTTCATTGTCCACATGTGCATTTTCACTCCTGGCACCTTGGGTCCACCAGTGTGTTCATAATATTTCTACTTATCTCTTAGGGACCTGTAGCAACTAACCGTCTCTTTTACCCTATGCTGAGGTTGCAAGATTCTGAGCAGATGCAGTCAGCTGGTTGACGTGAACAGTTGTTACATCTGTCACTGGGCACCACATTGATTAGATGTGAGGTTTCTCCACCTCACAGCAGCTCACAGTCCCTCTGGCCCATAGTTTAGAATTTGAGGCACAAGTTCCCACTGTTGTCTGAGATTTCCCACAACACATCTGTACTTTCTGTCACTCATCTGTCTGTCCTAGGACTGGGCTTAATGAGCCTTATCCAAGACACAGGGAACATCCAAGTACTTGCCCCTCTCATCTTTCTGCTTCCTGCCTCTTGGTCAGACTTTGGTCGCCTTTAGTAATGATGCCCTTATGCAATCAATTTGAATCCTTCCCTATTTTTCTTCCTCATAGAATTAATGCCAAGTTTTCAGTCTTCCAGGCATTGGTGCTAAGTATTTAAAGCCAAGCTTTTGATTTTCAAAAATCCTTTTTGTTCTCATCTCAGGCACCAGATTCTAAGGTTAATCCCTGCTGTAAGTTTTATAAAAATCCAATTAGAAACTAACAAAGGATATAACATTTTAGTCTTTCTGGTTTTATCTTCTCTCTAAATTGTGTGTACAAAGAAGGCTGCTTCTTCTGATCAAATGGTAAGTTTGAGAAAGAGTGAGAGTTACCTCTTAAATTCTACAAAATATTGCACTACTGCTGTTGGCTTTCGGTGGGGTTGGGGGTAGAAGTCTATAGGAGAACAGTCTATGTATAGACAAGAATATCACTAATAACTCAGAGACAGGAAGCCAGAGCATATTTTAAAAATAACAATAAAAGTAATTGTTACATTGATCATGATATTGGCGGAATCTACCACTTATTGTGGGTGTACAGTTTGCCAGCTCTGGCTCAAGCACTTTCTTACAAAGTTTGTAATTATTATCCCAATTTTCCTATTGAGACTGAGAATTCTGATGCAACTTAAACTTTCCTGAGGTCAGAAAATATATCTCCAGGATTTTAAACTCCAGGTCAATCTGACTTTAAAGCATATACTCTTAACCATTATTAGAACAGGGGTTCCCAGACTATTTGATGACTTCTATAAAGTGAAAGTGAAGTTGCTCAGTCATGTCCGACTCTGCGACCCCATAGACTGTAGCCTACCAGGCTCTTCCATCCATGGGATTTTCTGGGCAAAGGTACTGGAGTGGGTTGCCATACTTCTATACCACCTTAAACATTATTGAGGACCCCAAAGAACTTTGACTTATGTATGGAATATCTGTTTATATTTACTTTACTGTGTTCGTTGCTCAGTCATGTCCGAATGTTTGTGACTCCATGAACTGTAGCCTGCCAGGCTCCTCTACACATGGAATCACCAGATGGTCAATACTGAAATCAGATGGATTATATTCTTTGCAGCCAAAGATGGAAGCTCTATTCAGTCAGCCAAAACAAGACTGTGAGCTGACTGTGGCTCAGATCATGAACATTTATTGCCAAATTCAGACTTAAATTGAAGAAAGTAGAGAAAACCACCGGACCATTCAGGTATGACCTAAATCAAATCCCTTATGATTATACAGTGAAAGTGACACATAGATTCAAGGGATTAGATCTGATAGAGTGCCTGAAGAACTATGGACGGAGGTTTGTGACACTGTACAGGAGGCAGGGGTCAAGACCATCCCCAAGAAGAAGAAATGCAAAATGGTTGTCTGAGGAGGCCTTACAAATAGCTGAGAAAAGAAGAGAAATGAAAGGCAAAGGAAAAAAGGAAAGATATACTCATCTGAATGTAGAGTTTGAAAGAATAGCATGAGAGATAGGAAAGCCTTCCTGGGTGATCAGTAAAAGAAGTAGAGAAAACACTAGAATGGGAAAGACTACAGATCTCTTCAAGAAAATCAGAGATACCAGGGGAACATTTCATGCAAAGATGGGCTCAATAAAGAACAGAAAAGGTATGGCCCTAACAGAAGCAGAAGATATTAAGAAGAAGTAGCAAGAATACACAGAACTATACAAAAAAAAGAGCTTCATGACCCAGATAACCATGATGGTGTGATCACTTACCTAGAGCCAGACATCTTGGAATGCAAAGTCAAGTGAACCTTAGGAAGCATCACTATGAACAAAGCTAGTGGTGGTAATGGAATTCCAGTTGAGCTATATCAAATCCTAAATGATGATGCTGTGAAAGTGCTGCACTAAATATGCTAGCAAATTTGGAAAACTCAGCAGGGGCCACAGGACTAGAAAAAGTCAGTTTTCATTCCAATCTCAAAGAAAGGGAATGCCAAAGAATGTTCAAAATACCACACAATTGCATTCACCTCACATGTTAGCAAAATAATGCTCAAAATTCTCCAAGCCAGGCTTCAACAGTATGTGAACCATGAACTTCCAGATGTTCAAGATGGATTTAGAAAAGGCAGAAGAACCAGAGGTCAAATTGCAAACATCCATAAGATCATTGAAAAAGCCAGAGAGTTCCAGAAAAGCATCTCCTTCTGCTTTATTGACTACGCCAAAGCCTTTGACTGTGTGGATCACAACAAATTGTGGAAAATTCTTCAAGAGATAAGAATGCCAGACCACCTGACCTGCCTCCTGAGAAAATGTATGCAGGTCAAGAAGCAACAGTTAGTACTTGACATGGAACAACAGACTGGTTCCAAATCAGGAAAGGAGTACATCAAGGCTGTATATTGTCACCCTGCTTATTTAACTTCTATGCAGAGTACATCATGAGAAACCCTGGGCTGGATAAAGCACAAGCTGGAATCAAGATTGCCGGAAGAAATATCAATAACCTCAGATATGCAGATGATACCACCCTTATGGCAGAAAGTGAAGGGGAACTAAAGAGCCTCTTGATGAGAATAAAAGAGGAGAGAGGAAAAAGTTGGCTTAAAACTCAACATTCAGAAAACGAAGATCATGGCATCCGGTCCCATCACTTCATAGCAAATAGATGGGGAAACAATGGAAACAGTGACAGACTTTATTTTCTGGGCTCCAAATTCACTGCAGATGGTGACTGCAGCCATGAAATTGAAAAACGCTTGCCCCTTGAAAGAAAAGCTATCACTAACCTAGAGAGCATATTAAAAAGCAGAGACATTACTTTGCCAACCAATGTCCATCTAGTCAAAGATATGGTTTTTCAAGTAATCATGTATGGATGTGAGAGCTGGCCCATAAAGAAAGCTGAGTGATGAAGTATTGAACTGTGGTGTTGAGAGTCCCTTGGACTGCAAGGAGATCCAACCAGTCCATCCTAAAGGAAATTAGTCCTGAATATTCATTGGAAGGACTGATGCTGAAGCTGAAACTCCAATACTTTGGCCACCTGATGCAGAGACCTGACTCATTTGAAAAGACCCTGATGCTGGGAAAGATTGAAGGTAGGAGGAGAAAGGGACGACAGAAGATGAGATGGTTGGATGGCATCACCGACTTGACGGACATGAGTTTGAGTAAGCTCCAGGAGTTGATGATGGACAGAGAAGATTGGCGTGCTGCAGTCCTTGGGATTGCAAAGAGTCGGACACAACTGAGTGACCTGAACTGAAGGCTCCTCTATCCACGTAATTCTACAGGCAAGAACACTGGAGTTGGTTGCCATGCCTTTCTCTAGGGGATCGTTCCAACCCAGGTCTTCTGCACTGCAGGTAAGGTCTTTACTGTTTGAGCTACTCGGGATTAGAAGTTAAAACATAGACTTTATAAAGTGAAGTCACTCAGTTGTGTCCGACTTTTTGTGACCCCATGGACTGCAGCCCACCAGGCTCCTCTGTCCATGGGATTCTCCAGGCAAGAATACTGGAGTGGGTTGCTATTTCCTTCTCCAGAAGATCTTCCTGACCCAGGAATCGAACCCAGGTCTCCCACATTGCAGGCAGACGCTTTAACCTGTGTGGCACCAAGGAAGCCCTTAGACTTTATAAACAGTCATTAATTTCTTTTAAAATAACCTATTACATATTAACATCAATAATATATGTTGTGAAAAATGAATATTTTCATGAAAATTAGTAAGAATAGCATTGCTTTATATTTTTTGCAACTCTTTAATGTCTGTCTGACTCAGTAGAAGACAGCTAGATTCTCATATTTGCTTCTGTGTTTTCTGTTGTGAATTCACACATCCCATAGCCTCTGGAAAACCCCACTGTATACTCATGAGAGAATGAGCGTCAAAAGGCAAAAAACACCTAACTATTATGAAAGTAGTTTTGTTCTGTGTATCCCCTCAAGGGTCTTCAGAGATGCCTAGAGGTGGTCAGAACACAACTTGAGAATTACTACGTTAGGATCATTACAAATATATTGATTCATTGTAGCAAACATTTATTATGTGTAGAGAAGAAGTGGACTGTGAACTGGGATGTATAGAGTTGAACCAGTATAGAGTTGAATCATGTGGATAGTGTTAAGGAATGTGATTGTCCTGAAAGCATTTAGAAACCATAGATGGCTTTTAGTTGAGTTTCTTGTGAGTGAAATCAATCTGTCAATAAAATGGGTATGATGGATTGGAAAGAGGATAGAGAAATGGCAACTAGTTAAGAACACTCTAAAGAAACAGTGTACCATCGTATATCCAGAGCCAGATTTCTCAGAATTTTGTGAAAAATAAATGTGTTGATTTACAGAAAAAGCATAGAGCAAAGCCTACTCCATAGTAAGCACTGTCTGTATTATAAGTTTTTGTCGTAGTTGTTGTGCTGTTGCTGTAACTATTAATATTAAATCAGCAGTAATAAAAACTTGAACAAGGCAAAATTGGAGAAACAATTTGCAATAAAGTTCAAAAATTTAGCTGCTGATTGGCTTTGGGAGTGAGAAAACTGAAAATGTGAAAATAATGATATTTTGCCATTTGACTCGTGTAGGGACCGAGGAAGTATTTTGACAAAGAATTGATTCTCAGTAAATATTTGAAAGGATGTGAGGACGTGGGGAGGAAGGGGAAGAAGTGGGCAAGGAAGGTGATTTCTGAGCCTTTTGATTTTGAGATGCCTGTGAAAAATGCATGTGGTCCTTAAAGTAGATAAAATCAAGGACCGTATATCAATTCATGTCCCTTCTGTGCTTTAATGTCTTCAGAGGTTTTCTATTACACCTTAGGTTTTATTCTAATGTCTTATGATAGCCTAATACATAATGATTCTATTTGCGTTTCCAGTGTCATCTTGGGCCATCCTTATTTTCCATCATTTTGGCCCAATATTGCAGTTTCTTCAACCCTCCAAGCTGGTTCCTCACTTCGGGATATTTGAACTATATTCCCTTTCTTACAGTGCTCCAGCCATCACACCAACCTTTCACATAGCTGGATCCTTTGAATTAACTAAATGTTGAGAGCCCTTGTCTGAGGATTCTCCCCAAGTCTCCCACCCCTTGCTTCCTTTTCTTTCCCTGAATCCTGTTCATTATTTTCATAGACTGAATGTTTCATGAGGACAGAGACTTTCTATTTCATTCCTCATTGTTGACTCAGCACCTAGGGAAAGTCCTCAGATATAAGGTCTATCTGTTTCATGAATAAATAAATGGGATCCAGGAGACAGGCTGAAATCAAAAAAGAGCATTAAAATGTAGAGGAGTCTGTGCTTTAGCTTGAATTTATTTGTACTGATATATTAAGTTAGCACCAATAAGCTGGTGACATTTAATGGGAGCTGCTTGATGATGTTTGACTTCAAAATTAGATGTGCCTCAATTTATGAAATCTCCTTAATCATATTTACCCATGTTGTCAAGTGGAACACTGAGCTTTAAAAGTTGCCAAGGTAGAACAAGAACATAATGCTCCTTTACAAATGGCAAAAGCCTTCCCCCTTACCCCAAGTCCCAGCAGTGGATGACTCCACATTGTAACTCCTTCGGCTTGTAAGCTGCCGTTGTGTGTCCAGAGGCCCAGTGATTTGCTCCAAAAGAAGGATGGCGGATTGACTCAGGTACATTTTCTGACTCTGCCTCTTCTTCATTGGGTGGATCTATCAGTAATTCTCACCTTTGAATGGTAAAAATAAGCCTTCTGAACTGAACTGAAGAGAAATGTTGATATTTCCAGTAAAGCATCTAGCAAAAGAATAGCATAGCAAAATAAACATTAGGTTCTCTTGCTATTTATCCACTTCATTGAAAATATAGAATTTTTGTTTGAAAATCTTTCTGTCTTGGAATTTCAAAGTTGTTGTTTCACTGTTTTTTAGGGACTAGTGTTGCTGAAGAGTAAATTCCAATGACAGTCTTAAAAGTTACTGCCAAATAGATGGCCTGTGTTTTCTTCCAGGGAACTTTTAGGAACTTCTCTTTATCCTTGATACTCTGAAAATTCACAATGATTGCATAGCTGTGGGTCTTTCTAAGGCAATGTGGACACCCAGTTGTTCCTTTTGATCCTGAAGACATGGGTTCTTTGATTCTTTAGTGAAGATACATATTCTTCAAATATTTCCTTAATAATTTCTTTCTTTTTGATATCCTAATTATCTCTTTGTGGTACTTGTATTAGTTAGGTGTTGGGCTTCATAGGATAATTTCCTAATTCTATTATCTCTTAATAATTTCTGTCTTTATATTTTTTGTCCCTTTTTGCTTCAGCTTTATTGAGATAGAATTGACAAATAAAAACTATGTAGTTAATATGCGATGTGATTTTTTACATTGGAGGATAATTGCTTTACAATATTGTGCTAGTTTCTGCTGTACAACAATATGAATCAGCTATAAGTATGCATATATCCCTTCCCTCTTGAGACTCCCTCTCCCTCCTCCCATCTGACCCCTCTAAGTCATCACAGACAGCTGAGCTCCCTCTGTTATATAGCAGCTTCCTCCTAGCTATCTGTTTTTCATATGGTGGTATATATATGTCAATGCTACTCTCTGAGTTTGCTATTTTTATATATGTATATATTGTGAAATGATTAAGTAGGTAAGTAAAGTCACTCAGTCATGTCCGACTCTTTGTGACCCCGTGGACTGCAGCCCGCCAGGCTCCTCAGTCCATGGGAATCTCCAGGCAAGAATACTGGAGTGGGTTGCCATTTCCTTCTCCAGGGGATCTTCCCTACCCAGGGTTCAAACCCGGGTCTCCCGCATTGGAGGCAGACGCTTTAACCTCTGAGCCAATGATTACTACAGTCAAACTACTTAGCATATGTATCACCTCACATAGCTACTGTGTATGGTGAGAACACTTAATATGTATTCTCTTAGTAAATTTCAAATGTACAATATGTTGTTATTAACTATAGCCACTATGTTCTACATTGGGTCTCCAGGATGAATTCATCTTATAACTGAAAGTTCTTATCCTTTGATCAGTTTCTCTCCATTACTCCCTTTCTCCAGCTTCTGGTGACTACTATTCTACACTCTGTTATTATGAGTTCAATTTTATTTTTTTTAGATTCCACATACAAGTGAGATCATGCAGTATATATTTTTGGGTGTCTAACTTATTTCTTACAGAAAACTATCCCCTAGTTTCATCCATGTTGTTGCAAATGGCATGATTTCTATTCTAAGGCTGAATAATATTCCATTATATATCTTATTTTTTAAGAAACAGTATATATAGCTGTCACTCAGTATCCAAGGGAAATTGATTCCAGGACCATCCCCCAACACCCTCACCTCGTGGATATCTAAAATCCCTTATATAAAATAGCATAGTATTTGCATATAAGGATGGCATCACCGACTCGATGGACATGAGTTTGAGTGAACTCCGGGAGCTGGTGATGGACAGGGAGGCCTGACATGCTGTGATTCATGGGGTCGCAAAGAGTCAGACACAACTGAGCAACTGAACTGAACACTCAAATTCCTGTATACTTTAAACTATCTCTAGATTGCTTACAATGCTTAATAACATATGTGAATACCATATAAGTACAAGTGTTAGGTAAATAGTTGCTAGCACAATGCAAATTCAAGTTTTGCTTCTTATGTATGTATTATTTTGGCTCTGCTGGGTCTGCGTTGCTTTCGCATGGCCTTTCTCTAGTTGTGACGAGTAGTGGCTACTCTTTGTTGCTATGTGCAGGCTTTTCATTGCAGTGGCTTCTCTTGTTGCAGAGCGCGGGCCCTAGGCACATAGCCTTCAGTAGTTGAAGCTTGCAGGCTTGGTTGCTCCATGGCACATAGACTGTTTCAGGACCAGGGATCGATCCATGTCCCCTGTATTGACAGGCAGATTCTTATCCACTGCACCATCAGGAAAGTCCAGTGTTGCCTTTTTTAGAACTTTGAAAAACTCACTCTAATGCCTTTAAATCTTGGAATATTCAGTCTTATTTAATGTGTAGGTGTATAATGTTCTGAGTAATAGAAAAATGAATCACCAAAAAAAAAAATCCCACAGAAATGGATTTTTTAAAAATTTAAACAAAAAAGCCTGAAGATTTCTTTATAGTTTCATAAGTTTCACAAGACCCTTTAAACTGAACAGATTTTTTGAGAGAATTATTCCAGTGACTGTTAAGGTGTTCTTTTCAAAGAATGATGGGGATTATATTAATAGCTCTTCATGTTTTTTTACAAACAGTTTGTATATATCAATACTTACATGAATGGAAATTTCCAAAGGAAAATATAAGTGCAACTATGATGGAGTTGTTAACAGTCAGGTCAAGCTGGATTTGAACCCCAGGCCTGCCCCATTCTACTTGCTCTAAAATAATTAACATCTTTGAGCCCTAGTTGCCTCACCAATAAGTGATACTAATATTATCTCCTTCATGGGATGGTCATGAGTGAGAGAGATAACGTGTACATAAAGAAATGAGGACAATGCCTTGTTTTGGTAAAAACTCATCAAATGGCTTCAGGTTTGATTCTGAGGTAAACAGCTTTTACAGTTTCATTGTTTACCGACTTCTTTAAAGTAAGGGGGAAAAGGGTACTTATTCATAGACTCTATGAAGGTTGTGTAACCCTGCTCACCTTCAGATTAACTCTTTTTAATGTTTCTCTCTGTCCCTCTGGGTTTTTTTTGGGGGTGGAGGGGGTCTACATTTATTCTATTTACTCAGCCTTCAGAGGATTACAAAACTGAGTCAGGCCATCATCTAGTCAATATCATTTAGCCCCAGTGAATGGACAAGCAGTAATGACTCCTCCAGACTGTTTGTTTTGCCATTTTGATAATTACTTATTGAAGAATCACTGGCTAATTTCTGACATGACAGGTTTTGATGTCTCCCAATTATGGGCACATTATGTAATCTGTGAATTAGAGCTATTGTCCTATCCTGTGGTAGAGATAGACTTTGCCGCTCCTTATTTGCTTAACACAGTTACATCCAAGAGCCAAGAAGATAGGGATTCTTTTGATAATATTTATATTCATTTTGAGGAAAGCTATCAACATTTACAAGGTGGCATGGATATATGCAAATATTGCTAAATTTGTAGGAATGAGTTTATTTAATTCAAGCATACTAGCTAACAGCTATTTACAAGCTTGGGAATGAAAATCAGTTCTAAACTTTCATTTGATAAACAGCTCTTACTTATTGAGCCCTACTGTATACACAGTGCTGAAATGAGCCAACTAACTGCTGATGAGACAGAGTTTTTAATTCATGTATTTAACAAAATATATTTACTTTAGGCACTAGGGTTACAAATAGTGAATGAAAAACAGACATGATTTTGTCCTTTGGAGTTTACTGGCTACTGAAGGAAACCACCGGTAAATGAACAGTCATAGACATAAACATAGAGCTACATTTTGATAAGAATGATACAGGAAAGATGCCCAGTGCTAGAGGAGTAACATAGAGAGGGGCTGACTTTGCACTGACAGGCATCTTTCCCTGCTGAAAGGCTAGTTAATCTGAAATGTGAAGGGTAAGGAAGCAGACTCTGGGTGGAAGAGGAAGGGGCCTTCCAGGCAGATGCAAAGGCCCTACAGTTGGGTGTGTGCTTTCAGGGAGTTGAAAGGACAATGTATTTTGACCTAGAGGACAAAGAGGAGTGGATGTGTGTGATAAAGCTCTCAGTTCCTTCTCTTGTAATATCCCAAGCTGCCTTTCTAGTTTGGCTTTCATTCACCCCTTTATTCATTCAAGGAGTCAACAGATGAATTCCATTATCCTATGGCAGGCACAATGTTGGGTACGGATACAACAGTGAATATGTCCACAGACTCTGGTCCCAAAGATGTCACAGGAAAAGGGAAAAGGATGCCTGGGTGCTGTGGGGTCACAGAGGGAAAGCTTTCATCTTTGCCATGAATTACCAGGATGAGGATGAGAAGAAAGAGAATTTCAAGCCAAAGAAAACATATGTACACAGGTTCAGAGGCAAAGGAATGCTTGGCAAGGCAAGAAACCTTGAGAACTCAGGGAGGCTTCCAGAGTAGATTGTGAAGACTTGATTGGATGAAATGAAGGGAAAAGAAGCAGGCAGTAACCAGTCCTTAAAGGGTCCTTTAGGCTGTGTTGAGGATCTTAGATATTTTTCCCCCAATAGTCACAGGGAGCTACTCAAGAAATTTAAGCAGGGAATTGGTATGACCACATCTGTACTCTAAAATGATCATATTCATGCCAACATGGAGCATGGATGATTGGCTAAGAAGCTACTGCAGACATTGCTGAGGGAAAATAATGGCCCAAGTTAAACTAATGGCAGAGTGAATCAGTAAATGGGGACAGGCTTTGTGGCCATTAGGAAGGGGAAGTTTATAGGACCTGGCATCTGACTAGATGTACAGGAGAAGGGAAGGTGTTAAAATGTCTTTGGTTAAGGATGGTTTTCTGTTTTGGGCAGCTCTGTGGACAGTGGGCACCACTCAAAAGAAAACACAGAAAAAAGAGTTTCTTAATGTGTGTTTCTTGATCTGTAAAGTAGACATTATTTTAATCATCTTGTAGGGTTGCCTGTACTACACTAAGAACTAAATCCCTGGCACAGAAATGTTCAATAAACAGCAGCAATTATTACTATGGACAAAGGTGCATAGAAGCAGTTAGCCACTGGTAACAGGAGACAAAGTGGTTACCAAGTATGTCTGTGAAGACGTGGCAGGGCTACTGGGCCAAGCCTGAAATGATGAGTGGCACATTTCCACGGCATCAACGGAGGGATGGGTGACAGGAAACATTCTTGGGAGAGATCACAACAGGCACAGAGCTCAAAGTTCTTCAGGAAACTTAGAAATGGCCCACTGTTCCTGGAGCATAGGACTTGTGGAGGAGACAGCAGACGATGAGCTAGAAATCCAGGGCTTCTGAAAGTTCTATAAACCAAGCGGAATAGTCTGTCATCTTCCACCCCAGTGTTTGCCGAAGTTTTTCTGTAGAATATAAATTTCCTCTAGAATGTTAATAGGGTCAAATTACTATGGAAAATTCTGGTTTAAACAAAATTAACTTTATTGCCTTTTTAAAACTGTTCATGTATAGCGTCACGGGTTTAATGGACATGAACTTGGGCAAACTGGGGGAGATAATGAGGGACAGGGAGGCCTGGCATGCTACAGTCCATGGGGTCACAAAGAGTCAGACATGACTGAACAACAACAAAACTTTGTTGCAAGATTTCTCAGAGCTTTTTTTCCCCATGTTTCCAAAGACAATTAAATTCATTTCATAATTCAGGTATAGGCTTCATTTTAGAATTAATTTTCATATTAATTTTGTACTGCATTAGGTATTTATAAAATCATTTTTGTTTTCTCATCTATGTATTTTATATAAATTCACCTCTTATTGACAGTTTTATGTTTAATATTCTGCTGTGGTGGGTTTTAAAAAATTTCTTAATTGGAGGATGATTTCTTTACAATGTTGTATTGGTTTTCTGCTATATAAATGTGAGTCAGCCATAAGTTCACATATATCTGCTCCATGTTGAACCTCCCTCCCACCTCACATCTCTGAGTTTTTTGATGGGCATTGCAAATCCAACAAAAGGATCTATCATTTTATTTTTTCTCAAATTCCATATGTCTTTTCCTGGAACACTGACTGGTACCTCAGATAACTCTAACACCATTGAGTTTAGAAAACTGCCCCAGGCAATGGGAAACCACTCAAGGATTTAAAGCAGGCAAGAGAGGACCAGATCTATCAGTTATAGAGATCGTGCTTACTTAGTGAGGAGGATGGATTGGGAAGGTACTGAAAGCTTGATGGTCTCGAGAGTTCGAACGAAAGACTAAGACCTCAAATTCATGCATGTCAAAGATGGGGCAGCAGTGGAAGGGACTTGTACATACAGTAGCGTGCATGTGCCCATGTGTGTTTTAATAATATATTGGGACACTCAGTGCAAATGCTGCTTATAGCCTGTAGACACTAAGGAAAGTCTTCATCAAAAAGTATGAAGCACTTTATCGATATGAGGAATTACTATTTCAAGGATCTTGTCTATTTGTGATACCTTTTGATCCTTCTTCATCCTATCAGACACTTTCAAAATCAGTTTCCCCAACTAAATATCAGAGAAGTCAAGAGACTTGCCCAGACCTCCAGTTGAGTTCAGTCGCTCAGTCATGTCTGACTCTTTGCCACCCCGTGGACTGCAGCATGCCAGGCTTCCCTGTCCATCACCAAACCCCAGAGCTTGCTCAAACTCATGTCCGTTGAGTCAGTGATGCCATCCAACCATCTCATCCTCTGTTGTTCCCTTCTCCTCCTACTTTCAATCTTCCCCAACATCAGGGTCTTTTCTACTGAGTCAGCCCTTCTCATCAGGTGGCCAAAGTATTGGAGTTTCAGCATCAGTCCTTCCAATGAATATTCAGGACTGATTTCCTTTAGGATGGACTGGTTGGATCTCCTTGCAGTCCAAGGGACTCTCAAGAGTCTTCTCCAATACCACAGTTCAAAAGCATCAATTCTTCAGCACTCAGCTTTCTTTATGGGCCAGCTCTCACATCCATACATGACTACTGGAAAAACCATAGCTTTGACTAGATAGACCTTTGTTGGCAAAGTAATGTCTCTGCTTTTTAATATGCTGTCTAGGTTAGTCATAGCTTTTCTTCCAAGGAGCAAGCGTCTTTTAGTTTCATGACTGTCATCATCCATAGTAATTTTAGAGCCCACGAAAATAAAGTTTGTTTCCACTGTTTCCCCATCTATTTGCAATGAAGTGATGGGACCAGGTGCCATGATCTTCATTTTTTGAATGCTGAGTTCTAAGTTCCTCTTTACTTACTGCCATAAGGGTGGTATCATCTGCATATCTGAGGTTATTGATATTTCTCACGGCAATCTTGATGCCAGTTTGTGTTTCAACCTGCCCGGGATTTTGCATGACGTACTCTGCATGTAAGTTAAATAAACAGGGTGACAGTATACAGCCTTGATGTACTCCTTTCCCAATTTGGAACCAGTCCATTGTTCTGTGTTCATTTCTAACTGTAGCTTCTTGACCTGCACATAGATTTCTCAGGAGGCAGGTCAGGTGGTCTGGTATTCCCATCTCTTTCAGAATTTTCCACAGTTTATTGTGAGCCACACAGTCAAAGGCTTTGGCATAGTCAGTAAAGCAGAAATAGATGTTTGTCTGGAATTCTCTTGCTTTTTAACGATACAACAGATGTTGGCAATTTGATCTCTGATTCAAATCACACACTACCTGTCTGCTGTGGGATTAGCACTAGCCTTTTTAGGTTCTGGATGGGAATTCACGTTTCAGTTGCAGAGGTCAATGCTAAAAATTTATGTGCCCATAAGAGACTAATGAAGTATTGATTAACCACAATGTAAGGATTTAGAGGTATTCACCTGGGCGAGAATGGACTTAGCATGTAAGATGGACAAATGACATACTTGACTGAGCTCTGAAGCAGAACTAGTACATAATTTGTGAGGCTTGATCCAACATAAAATCGGGCCTTCTATTCAAAGAGTATAAGGAATTTCAAGACTAATAGCAGAGCTTTAATGCATATAAGTGACATATATAGAGCCAGGGAAAAGCAGGCTTGATCCTAGCTCTTCTAATTTCAAGTCCAGGACTCTTTTCATTATATCTTACATACTTAGTCATTCAGCTGTTTCGACTCTTTGCAACTGTAGCCTGCCAGGCTTCTCTGTCCATGGGATTTTTCAGGCAAGAACACTGGAGTGGGTTGCCTTTTCCTCCTCCAGGGAATCTTCCCAACCCAGGGATTGAATCCACAGGGATCGAGTCTCCTGTGTCTCTTGCATTGCAGGTGGATTCTTTACCCACTGAGCTATTGTGGAAGCCCTCTAAACTAAGACTTGAGCTGGAATTTAATGAATACTTAGAACATTCCTAAGTTGAAAAAAAAATAAGCAAAATATTTTTAGCTAGGAGGAAAAAGTAGAAGAGAGGACACAGAGGTAGATATATGCATAACATGGCCAATAGACTAGGAAAGTGTCCATCTGCTAAAGGCTGGCATCTCTCCATGAGTCCTCCCAACCTTCAAGGCAGGGCCAGCCCCATGGCGCAGTGACATATTCAGTGTATGTCATTTCTATGTATTAAAACTCTGCTGTTAGTCTTGAAATTCCTTATACTCTTTGAATAGAGTGCCCCATACTTTTATGTTGGATCAAGATTCACAAATTATATAGCTAGGCCTGCTTCAGAGCTCGATCAAGTATGTTGTTTGTCCATCGTACATGTTGAGACCATTCTCGCCCAGGTGAATACCTCTAAATTCTTACATTGTGGTTAATCCACACTTGATTAGTCTCTTATGGGCACATAAACTTTACCATTGACCTCTGCAACTTGGATGTGAGTCTCTTTCCAACACCTAAAAAGACTGGTGCTAATCACCCAGCAGACAGGTAGTGCATGATTGATGTTGAATGACTCTATGCCTCCACCGTGAGCCACTGACATGAACAGTTTCACATTTGCTTGTAATGAAACCATGTATTTGAGTCAACTTTTGAAAAAGCAGGTTCAGGGGACAAGCACATCTGGCAAAGCAATTCAAGAATGAGAACCAGAAAAGTGAATAAATCTGGTGTGAATATAGACATCAGAGCATGTAATAATGACAGTCTGCAGTGCCTCCTAACAACAGCTAACATTGTTTAGCTTTGTTTAACATCATTATGTGCCAGGGACTGTTTTAAAATATTTTGTATATGAGAACTCATTTAATATTTACAACAACCCTATGAAGTAGATACTATTATTGGTATTTTGCAAATGAAATTGAAGAACAGAGAAATTGAGTAAGTTGACCAACATTAGAATGTTAGGAAATAACAGAACCAAGATTTGAACTCAAGCTGTCTGGAACTCAAAAGCCCCACCTTCAACCCTTCTCATCTTACACTTGACTGACCCATCTGAGAAAGGAGTCTCCCATCTGGCCTTGCATCATTGCTGTTGAGTGCTATCTGTGTGATAGCTATTATTAGTCTCCCTGTAAAACTATATGTGATTCATGGGTCGGGAAGATACCCTGGAGAAGGAAATGGTAACCCACTCCAGTATTCTTGCCTGGAGAATCCCATGGACAGAGAAGCCTGGGAGGCTACAGTCCATGGGGCCAGAGAGTTGGACATGACTTAGCAACTAAACCACCACCACCGAACCATGAGTCACATATATGTGATTCATATATGTGGGGGATAGTATCTGTGTAATTCTGAACTTGCATTCAACTTGGGGCCTTTCTTTGTTCCTAGGTCTTTTTTTTTCTCCTTTTTCTGTCCATGAAATAGATGTAATGAATCAGCAGTTGGAAGCAGGAAATACTCTAAACTATTTCTTCTGAGGAGAGAATTCAAAATCTTCATTAAATTCTCGGAAAGGACCTGTGACCCCCAACATGTTAAAGTCACTGCTCAGGGCCTTATGCTACTTTTCAGATGTTAATTCATAAACTTTGATTATCACACTTTGTTTATCCTTGTAGTGCTACAGATGCCAAATGGAAATTACAGAGGTCTCTGTTTGAAGGATGTTTAATACAATTGTTGATATTTTCATTCTGTATGATACCCATAAATATTTATTGAGTTTTAAAATATATTCAAACTTGCTTCCAAGTTCAAGGTCCAAGTAGTGCTTGAATTCAGCTCTTATAATTTCTCTTTCTAGTATAGTGATGGCCAGGGTGTTATCCTTGTTTGCATAGCACTTTAAACTTATCAAAATGTTTTCCCATGTAATAAGTTAAGATTACTGTGATATGTCCTATAGCTTCCAAAGGTGCCTATAGTTAGAAACTTCATTCCAAAGGAGGAGAATGAGGCAGAATGTGGTGGTATAGGAAGAAGACGATTAGAGATGATACTCAGTGAGCTGAAAGGCTTTCTTCCCAGACATCTGCAGCCTTGGGTTGGGGTTGGGGGTGGGCAGATAAGGTCCATCTGTAGCTCTTCCCTGACCCATCTCATGGGAGAGAGAATGGGGCTGAAGAAGATAAAGAGGAGCAAGGAGCTTGCTTATTTCAATTATATCCAGGGTTGGACCCTGGGACTTTTTTCCCTTCCAGTTTTATTGTGATATAACTGGCATACAGCACTATGTAAGTTTAAGGTGTATACCACAGTGATTTAACTTACATACTGTGGAATGATTTTCTCAATGAGTTTAGTGATTACCTATCATCTCATATAGATGCCAAATTAAAGAAATAGAAAAAAATTGCATAATGAGAACTCTTGGGATTTAGTCTGTTAACTACTTTCATATGTGATGTACAGCAGGGTTAATTATATTGATCATGTTGTTCGTCGTATCTCTGCGTGCATGAGTGCTCAGTGGCTTCAGTCATGTCTGACTTTTTGCAACCCAATGGACTGTAGCCCACCAGGCTCCTCTGTCCCTGGAGTTTTCCCAACAAGAATACTGGAATAGGTTACCATGCCCCCTTCCAGGGGATCATCCCAACCCAGGGATTGAACCCACATCTCCTGCATCTCCGGCATTGCAGATGAATTCTTTACCTCTGAGCTGCTGGGGAAGGCATTATATCTCCAGTACTTATTTATATTGTAAATAGGAGTTTCTTTTGGACTACCCTCATCCACCTCCCTTACTCCTCACCTCTGGTAACCGCAAATCTGATCTTTTTCTGTAAGTTTATTTGTGTGGTTTTTTGTATTTGAAATATAATTGTTCCTATAACATTATGTTACTTCCTGAGGTTATGCAACAAAGTAATTTTTTCTATACGTTTCAAAATGATCACAAGTCTAGTTATGATCTGTCAACAACGTGACAGATTGCTTATCGAGTGTACGCTCCACTCTATATATTCCATACTTACAACTCATTTATTTTGCAACTAAAGCTTGTACCTCTTTAATCGCTTTCATTTATTTCTTCCCTCCCCCCATCTGCCTCCCCTGTTAACTACTTATTCTCTGAATCTGTAAGCCTCTTTCTATTTTGTCACATTTGTTCATTTGCTTGGGGTTTTGGTTGTTTTTAGATTCCATGTATGAGTGAAATCATGTGGTATTTGTCTTTCTCTGCCAGACTTATTTCACTAAAGGTGATACTCTCTGGGTTTATCTATATTGTTACAAATGGCAAGATGTCATTCTTTTTAAGGTTGAGTAATATTCTACTGTGTGTGTGTGTACCATGTCTTTATCTAGTCATCTGTTGATGGGCACTTGGGTTGTTTCTATATCTCGGCTGTTGTAAACAATGCTACAATGAAAATAGAGGTACATACCTGTTTTCTAACTAGTGTTTTAATTTTCTTTGGATAAATACCAAGGCGTGGAATTGCTGAATCATATGATAGTTCTCCTCTTAATTTTGTTGAGGAATTCCTACAGTTTTCCACAGTGGCTGCTTCAGTTTATGTTTTCACCAACATAAGAGGGTTCCCTCTTCTCTATATTCCTGTGACTTTTAAAAGAGAGTCATAATTTATCCCCTTAATACTGACCTTAAAGTCTTGAGGAGTTAAGGTCGACTTCGCTGTCCAATAACTTTCGATTTAGCTTCTTAAGAAACGGTTGTGTCTCCCGAAACAGCAGCTGGGGAGTCAGTGGAGGGTGTGTGTGGGATTCAGGAACCCGGTTCTGGGTGCCTTGTCTGCCAACCAGGTGAACCGGGCAAGTTTGTTCTTTTCTGTAGGCTTCAGTTTCTTCATTACCAAACGTACGGGCTGGAATTAATGATCTCTCATCCACCTTTTGTCTGTTTGTTTCTTGACCATGTGGCTTGTGGGGTTTTAGTTCCCTGACTTGGGCTGTGTAATTCTCAGACCAGGAGTTGAACTCAGACCCTCCACAGTGACAGCATGGAGTTCTAACTACTGGACCACTGGGGAATTCCCTAAGCTACTGTTTACCATGAACCTTGTTGAGTATGTATTTGGTATGACCTGGAGTTACCTAATTTTTTTGGCATATGCACAAATTTATTTCTATAAAGTTGGGGTCTTAATGCATATGCTGTATTATACTCTGAGTTCTGCAAATAAGGAGTTAGCTAATTTGCAAAGTTTAAGGGCAGAGTTACCAAGACTGTCTTCACTTCTGACATCAACTGCAAATTTGAGGGGTTTCCCAAAACTACCCTCAGTTTCAGTAATTCACTAGGTCTCAGAGAACTCACAGAAAGCTATTATATTTGTGGTTGTAGTTGATTACATGGAAAGGACACAGATTAAAATCAGCCAAAGAAAGAGATACATTAGGGCAGTTGGGGAGGGTTCCAAACTTGCAGTTTCCATTGTTCTCAGGACACATTACCATCCTGGCATTGATGTATAGCAATATGAATAAAGTATTGATACTCAAGAAAGCTTACATAAGCCTGGTGTTCAGAGTGTTTATTGGAGCTCCATTATATAATAGACATGATTCATTGATTGCCCACGTTGTTTGAACTTTGTCTGCAGCTTGACCCAAATTCCCCACAGTAAATCACATGGTCTTTCTGCCGTGGTTAGTCCCCACCGTAGAACTGTTGGAGGGAGCATCTCCCACTCAAGACAAAGACACTATTATCACGCCCAACACAGATTATCTCCCAGAAGCTTAGGGCAAAAGCCAGGCCTCTCTTTGGGCAAGGAAAAATTCTTTAGTATTCAAGAATCCCAGATTTACTGTTTATTGATATCCCCACACACAGTTTGATCCATTTTTAAACAAACATACATTGACTGTTTCATTATTTCTCGAGGTACATAAGAGTAACCAGCAAGTGCCAGGCACTGCTCTAGGGCTAGATAGAATGCAGGTCTTCCCAGAAGTTATGTTCTCATGTAATAACCAAAGCCAAATAAATACACTGTCAGGTAGCAATACGGGAATAAGGAGTGCTGGGAGAGATGACTTCTATTTTATTTAATACAGAGCAGTCAAGAAAGGCATCTTAGAAAAATCCATTCTGGCGTGACACCCAAGTGAGGTGAAGTTCTGAGCTAGGCTGCTGATGGAAGGAAGGCACTCAATCCAGTGAGAACAAGCAGATGCAGAGGACCTGGGGTGGCGCTGCTCTTCCTGGTGTGTGTGGCAAACAATTATGTCTATGTGTGGGGTAGAGGGAAGAAGTGGGGTTGAGACAAGAGCTGGTAGCTGCAGGTGAGAAGTGAAAAAAGAAAAAGGATAGAGCTCCAGCTCCAGCCAAACCTTTCCAGCATTTTAAGAAAGTTTTACCCTGAATGTGTAGGAAGCCAATAAAGAGCTTGGAGCAGAAAAGTGACAAAGTGATTTGCATTTAAAAGGCCCATTCTGCCTGCTGCACAGAAAGTGTTCTGTAGGAGGGGGAAGTAGGGATCACACACTCATTAGAGTCTATTGAGACCATCATGATGAGATGCGATGGTAGCTGGAGCGTGGTAGTAGCCGTGGAGGTGGTGAGGAGTGACTGGAGGCTGGATGCATTTTGAAGTTAGAGTTGGCAGGATTTGTTGATGGACTGGAAGGATGTGGGGAATGAAAGAGGAATCAAGGAACAGGCAGTGGAGCTGGTCTGGTGGGGGCAGATTTAGGGATTGGGCTGCCTGGTAGATATCAGGGAAATATCAGGTCAGCTGTTGGTGTTACTAGCCTGGGGGTCAGTGGAGAGGTCCATGCTCGATATTTATGAGATTTTACTGTCGAGTGAGTGGCAAGCTAAGAGACTGGATGAGGTCACCTTGGATGGGACTGTGGATAGAGAAATCTGAGAACTTTGAACTCGAGGGTGCCTGGAGAGGTCAAGGCAAGCAATGAGGAGGAGCCGCGGGTGACCCGGAGGAGTGTGCATTGAGGATGAATCAGGAAAGGCTAGTACCCGGGAATCAGTGAAGAAAGTGTGTTTAGGAAGGAAGAAGTGTTCAGCCATACACACAAAACTGTTTGCATGCAAGTGTTAAAGGCCATGGGGTTAGGTTAGTCTTCAGAAATCACACCACTCATCACGTGACCACACAGTTCCATTCTCTGATCCAATCCAAAAGACTCTAATTTAAATTCTCAGCTGGATTCCCATAACTACACCTTTACATTTCTCCACCTTTAATGGCCATAATAGAGGCCAGATACCTAGCTGTGAAAATTCCTTTTTTAGTAGTAACATCTGGTTATGCGGCTGCTTCTACTGGCTGCTGTTGAAGCCATAGGTGTTGAGCTAAACATTTGGCCTATTTGGATGGTAATTATATGCTGACTGAATTACATCTTTCTTGCTATTTGTTATGTATTGTTTTATAATGTCATTTTAGTGCTTTTAAAATCTTGGATCTTTTATCCTTCTGTTAATTCAGCTTACTAGGTTTAGGGGGAAATGCAGATTGGGTTCCAACTTACTATTACATATATATATATGTATTACATATATATATAGAGAGAGAGAGAGGTATATAGGGGGTTGCAAAGAGTCAGAGACAACTGAGCGACTAAGCACAGCACAGCATGTATATATGTGGGTGTGTTTATAATTTTTTCTTTTATTTTTTAAAAAAGTTTTGGCTGAGCCACTCAGCTTATGGGATTTCAGTTCCCTGACCAGGGATCAAACCTGGGCCCTTTGGCAGTGAGATCTCAGAGTCCTAATCACAGGATTACTAGGAAATTCCCTATATATTTTTTTTCTTTTTTTCTTTTAATTTTTATTTTTACTTTATTTTACTTTACAATACTGTATTGCTTTTGCCATACATTGACATGAATCCACCACGGGTATACATGCATTCCCAAACATGAACCCCCCTCCGACATCCCTCCCCATAACATCTCTCTGGGTCATCCCCATGCACCAGCCCCAAGCATCCTATATCCTGCATCAGACATAGACTGGCGATTCGATTCTTACATGATAGTATACATGTTTCAATGCCATTCTCCCAAATCATCCCACCCTCTCCCTCTCCCTCTGAGTCCAAAAGTCCGCTCTACACATCTGTATCTCTCTTGCTGTCTCGCATACAGGGTCATCATTGCCATCTTTCTAAATTCCATATATATGTGTTAGTATACTGTATTGGTGTTTTTCTTTCTGGCTTACTTCACTCTGTATAATCGGCTCCAGTTTCATCCACCTCATTAGAACTGATTCAAATGTATTCTTTTTAATGGCTGAGTAATACTCCATTGTGTATATATACCACAGCTTTCTTATCCATTCATCTGCTGATGGACATCTAGGTTGTTTCCATGTCCTGGCTATTGTACATAGTGCTGTGATGAACATTGGGGTACATGTGTCTCTTTCAATTCTGGTTTCCTCAGTGTGTATGCCCAGCAGTGGGATTGCTGGGTCATAAGGCAGTTCTATTTGCAATTTTTTAAGGAATCTCCACACTGTTCTCCATAGTGGCTGTACTAGTTTGCATTCCCACCAACAGCATAGGAGGCTTCCCTTTTCTCCACACCCTCTCCAGCATTTATTGCTTGCAGACTTGGATCACAGACATTCTGACTGGTGTGAAGTGGTACCTCATTGTGGTTTTGATTTGCATTTCTCTAATAATGAGTGATGTTGAGCATCTTTTCATGTGTTTGTTAGCCATCCGTATGTTTGTATTAGTTTAAATAGTTGTGAGGTTCATCAGTTTAAAGTTACTTAGTTTGGTTTTAGTTCCCCACAGTCTAGTTCAAGTCCTTTGTAGATGAAAATTTTTCCTTTGAAATAATGTGATAAAACTCATTTTGTGAGTCTACAAACAATAAATGCTGGAGAGGATGTGGAGAAAAGGGAACCCTGTTACACTGTTGGTGGGAATGCAAACTGGTACAGCCGCTATGGAGAATAGTGTGGAGATTCCTTAAAAAACTGGGAATAGAACTGCCATATGACCCAGCAATCCCACTGCTGGGCATACACACCAAGGAAACCAGAATTGAAAGAGACACATGTTCCCCAATGTTCATCGCAGCACTATGTACAACAGCCAGGACATGGAAGCAACTTAGATGCCCATCAGCAGATGAATGGAAAAGAAAGCTGCAGCACGTATACACAGTGGACTACTACTCAGCTATGAAAAGGAACGCATTTCAGTCAGTGCTAATGAGGTGGATGGACCTAGAGCCTGTTATACAAAGTGAACTAAGTCAGAGAGAGAAAGATATATACAGAACAAAATATATTGTATGTTAACACATACATGTGAAGTGGCAACCCACTCCAGTGTTCTTGCCTGGAGAATCCCAGGGACGGGGGAGCCTGGTGGGCTGCTGTCTATGGGGTCGCGCAGAGTCGGACACGACTGATGCGACTCAGCAGCAGCAGCAGCAGCAGGATGGTACCAATGGTCCTACATACAGGGCAGCGAAGGAGACACAGGCATAAAGAACAGACTTCTTGACTCCGTGGGAGGAGCGCGTGGAATGATTTGAGAGAACAGCATTGAAACATATACATGACCGTATGCTGAATGGATGACCAGTGCTAGTTCAGTGCGTGAAGCAGGGGACCCAAGGCCAGTGCTCTGTGACAGCCCAGAGGGATGGGGTGGGGAGACAGGTGGGAGAAGGGGTTCAGGCTGGAGGGACACATGTATACCTACGGCCGACTAATGTTGATGTGTGGCAAAAGCCATCACAATATTGTAAGATAATTGTAAGATAATTAAAATAAATAAATTTAAAATACACTCATTTTGTGAATGGAATAATACTTTTGGAATAGTTCCTCTATACCTGTGCTGTAACCACTAGGAATGTGTGGTTATTGAGCCCTAGAAATATGCGTATTTTGGAGAGGTGCTATCTGTTGTAAAATGCACACCAGGTTTCAAAGACTTATAAAAAGGGTGTAAATACATTGTTAATTTTTCTGTATTCTATATATGCTGAAATGAATGTTTTTGGTATATTGGATTAAATTATTTTCCCCAAATTTTAAACCTTATTAAAACTAATTTCGTCTGTTTCTTTTCACTTGTTAGTGTGGCAACCTGAAAATTTACAATTATTAATGTAGCTTGTATTGTATTTCTTTTGGGTAGAACTGTTCTGTGTGTTTGGTAGCATATATATTTACATCACTGTCTCTCATTTTTCTGGTGTGCACAAAATGATTTTTTATTTTTTTCACTACAAAGTTTCATCCTAAAAAGCATTTCATAGCTTTATAAATTTTTAAAATTTTCTTACTATAAAAATGATCATGTTCTAAAGTTTCTTTGACAAGAATATGAACCACAAAGAAAGCCACACTTAACCACTCTCAAGCATCTTCATGCATTCCTTTTGTGATACACACATTTTTTCCAAAAAAGGGGGATCAGTCAGTATACATTGTTTTTTGACTTTTTCAAACAATGTGACATGAACATCTATCCTTGTCATTACATACTTTTAAATTTTTCTGCACTAATAATAACCTGAGGGATATACCATACTCCTAGAGGTAATAACAGTTTATGACAGCAGTAGTTTTTTTAATCTTTAATAACAGTTTTGTTGAAACACTTCTTTTTCCTCTTCTAGTTTTATTGACATACAGCCTTGTATAAGTTTCAGGTGTACCACATGATTTGAGTGACATCATGAAATGATGATCACAGTAAATTTAGTGAACATTCATCTCATATAGATACAGAAAGAAATAGGAAAACATTTTTTCTTGTAATGGGATTTACTCTCTGAACTTTCATTTGTAACACGCGCATTGTTTGTGTGCTCAGTGGTGTCTGACTTTTTACGACCCCATAGACTATAGCCTGCCAGCCTCCTCTGTCCATGGAATTTTCCAGGTAAGAATACTGGAGCAGGTTGCCATTTCCTCCTCCTCCTCCTCTTCCCGACCCAGGGATCAAGCCCATGTCTCTTGCATCTCCTACGTCTCCTGCATTGGCAGGCAGATTGTTTAATAAAGCAGTGTTAATTATATTTATTATATTTTACCCTACATCTCTAGTTTACCTTATAACTGGAACTTTGTGCCTTTTGAAACATCTTTTAAAGTATTCAGTTCAGTAATTTTTAGTCTATTCAAAGTTGTGCAGCTATTGTCCTTAAGTAATTTTAGAATATTTTCATTATTCTAAAAAGAAATCCCAAACACACAAGTAGTCACTCTTATTCCCCCATCTCAGCCCCTGGCAACTAATCTACTCTGTCTCTATGGATTTGCCCATTGTGAACATCTCCCATAAATGGAATCATACAGTATGAGGTGTTTTGTGACTGGCTTCTTTTATTTAGCATAATGTCTTCAAGGCCCATCCATGTTGTAACATGTATTAGTACTTCATTACTTTTTATAGCTAAATAGTAATTATTTTTAAATATATCACATTTTATTCATCCATTTATCAGCTGATGAATATGTGGGTTGTTTCCACTTTGGGGAAATTATGAATAATGCTGTTATGAATACTCATCTACAAGTTTTGGTATAAATATGTGTTTTCAATTCTCTTGGGTGTATAACTAGAAGTGGAATTGCTGGGTCATATGGTAACTCTGTTTAACATTTTGAGGAACTGCCAAACTATTTGTGATTGCACCATTATACAATCCCACAAACAGTGTGTGAGGGTTCCAATTTTGCCACCTCCTCACCAACACAATAGTAGTGATTTTCAACTGAGAGGCTATTCATTCTTAAGAGGTACAGATCAGCCTCCAGTGGTGGGTGGTTTGGAAAAAGACCTCCAAGTTTCTGTGGTGACCTCAACCCACCCAACACACACGCATAGCCAGGCTCCTATTTGTTTGACTTTGGGTATGTTATTTATCTTGAGTAGCCACAGTTAAATGGAGATACCTTTCCTTATAGGGGCAGCTGTTAGAATTAAATAAGATAATGCTAGTGAAACCCTTTGCACAGTGCCTAGTACATAATACATGCTCAATAAACATTAGGTGTTAATATTATATCAATGGCTCAATAATTTCCCATTATACATACACACCATAATTTGCCGAGACAATTCTGTTGTTGGCACTTAGGCTTGTTTCCAGGTTTTCATGATTATAAACAGTGCTCTGAGAAATATCCTTATGGCTAAATTTTTGCCCTATATCCATGATTATCTTCTTAGGATAAATTCTGTAATGTGTTATTGCTTGGTGCATTTTAAAGAAATGTGAAGACATTTCCCAATGTATTTTTTTGTTTATTTAAATTATCCTGAACTATTTCTTTGAGACATGTCATCAGGTACTAAACAATATACCACTTTAGATTTGCTAAACTGGTTTCAGAAATCCTTACCTTGCACCTAACAAATATAAGGCAAATACAAACCTACAAGACAGTCCAAGTTTAACTCTCAAATGACTGAATGAGAAAAGGCTCTGAGATCTGGACTTTTGAATTTTTGTACCTTTTCTGTCATTGCTTCAATATCCTAACTAGACAAGTGCCGTCAGTGAAATTAGGCACAGCGGGTGTTTTTGTTTTGCACTGAGCTGAAACACGGGCAAAAATGAAGTGGCAATAGAGCATAAACAGAAAATAACTATTCATTGAGAGCGGACATGTACCTCACTTTCCTTACATCATCAGATCTAGGAACTTTGCAGGGGCCATCACTCACAAATTCGTCATGGCAATTTCATAACCAGCTTAGGGAGGCTCAGACAGAGGCATCGGGTTTCCTCTGGTGGATATGGAAGTGCTTTATGGTAAAGGTAGGATTTTTAAGAGTTATTTGATCGGATGGTAAAATGTTCTGAAATTTGACAGTTTGGGAGATTGAGTGTTGAGGAACTGAAAGGAACTTTGTATAGATTAACACATGTAAGTAGAAAGATATATCAACAATTCATGTGTTTCAACTGGCTAGCGTAGTAAATGTTTACAAATCAGTTCTCTGCCACCCCCGCCCCTAAGCCAAAGCACTGATTTATATAGGCTTTTTTAAAAAAAATTTCCATGATATAAATATCCCACCATGGCAGATTTCGGATTTTAAGCTACCGACATGATGTCACTCAAAGATAAAAAGATGTGTGTAATCGACACAATCAGCTCTCAACAGCCAGCACCTCCCAGCTCCTGCATATAACTGTTTATTTTAATAAGTTTCTCTACTTGGATAACTGAGGGAACATGGTACTCAGTGAAATCCATTAAGTATATCCAGAATCTAGAATTAATACATTTTGAGAACAAGATGTTTTGTTTTCTTTTCCTAGGTTAAATGCCAATGCCAAAGGCTCACTCATGTGGTATTTATTACATGCTCTAACACGCACAAAAAGGAATGGCAAACCTTGCTAGAAACTCAAGAGATCATCCTCTGGGTGGTCATGGCAAACCATCTCAGAGAGGCAGTTGTGCATTTGGGGCTCCGTGATTTAGAGAGGGATTCCATAGGATTCCCTGATAGACAGACTTGATTAGGCCTGCACTTACATATGTGAAAATCAAGAAAGCATAATTCTGATTCCTTCCCTTTGCACAAGACTTCCTGACTTATAAAGGGCTTTTTATAAGACAGTAAGGATCTCCTATTTCTAGTGACTAGGGCTCATTAAGACAGATTGCTAGGTGGTTAAACTCAGGTTTCTAGGTCACTTGTGTCCATACATCTGACTGACTGGTGGTGCATCTCTCCAATTCTCTGCAGACAGAGACCCCAGTGAGCCACTACCAGGGGGCCAAAGGGACATTTTAGTGAGGCCTGGCTATGGGCCAAGCTTGTATTAAGCGCTTTCCTTACACAGTCTCTGAAGCCACTCAACAACCCTATGAAGTGGTTCCTATTATTTTCTTTCAGTGTTGTAAATACAAAGGTCATGAAATTCATAAATGCCTGAGCTACGACAGAAAACCAGGACTGTCTGATATCGTTAGCCTATATTAAGAATCTCTAGACTGGCTTAAGTCAAAGATTTTAATAAAATTGTAGATATTTAATGTGCTAATTGGATAGCATGACCTACAAAGGGTTTCTAATGTAGGCAGTGCTAACCTAACTGGGCTGGGGGTATGTGAGAGTGTTAAGGGAGGGGGGAACATATGAAAGATGATGAAAAAAAGAATGTTTTCCTGTGCTGTCATGATGCATTGTGTAACTTAAGAGGGCTGTGTATTTGTAACTGGCCTTTTCTGTGTACAGCACAAGCCTGAATTTGGTCAGCCTTTCAGACTGTTCTCTGCTGCCACTTCTGCAGCCTGTGGGCCCCCTTTCCATAAACCATAAATTAGATACTAAGTTCCATGACAGCAGAGATGACAATACATTTTCAGCAGTGATATTGCTGAAACTCTAGACCTATCCCAGTGGCCGACATGGTAGGTGCTTAAATATTTGTTCAATATTGACAGTGATGATGATAGTAAATACTCAACAAGTCATAGCAGTATACTCTTTCCAAGTATTATCATTTAATCATCATTTAATCATCACAGAAACTCCATTAAGTAGTAGTATTTTTCTTTCTAATTTATAGATTAAAAAAACATAGGTTGGGAAATCTTGCAACTTTGCTCAAGGACATAATAATAAATGGCAGAAAATCAGTTTTGCTTGATAGCAGAGCCTTGGCATTTAATATTATACTCTAGTCTGTTAATTTATAATGCATGTTGTATTTGTAAGAAAGCTCATATTTCTAAAATCAGATGATTGAATTTCAGTTTTGTGAAAGAAAGGAACTCTGTCCTAACCGTATCGCAGTACCTACAAAAATTCTTGTCATGTATTAAGTGCTCAGTAAGTATTTTCATTGCATATGCATACAGGAATGGGTAGGACAATTGTTTCCAATATGAATAGGCATTACAATCTAGAAATTTACTCACAACACATTTTCTTGTTGGGCAAGAATTTTAATAAAAGTAGAGCTTTAAAACCTAAATATCACTGAACAAATTCAGTAATTTACTCATTCATTTATGAAATATTTATCTCCATTCAGTAAATATAACTGAGCATCTACTAAGTGCTAAAGAAAGCTGAGTGCCGAAGAATTGATGCTCTTGAACTGTGGTGTTGGAGAAGACTCTTGAGAGTCCCTTGGACTGCAAGGAGATCCAACCAGTCCATCCTAAAGGAGATCAGTCCTGGGTGTTCATTGGAAGGACTGATGCTGAAGCTGAAACTCCAATACTTTGGCCACCTGATGTGAAGAGTTGACTCATTTGAAAAGACCCTGATGCTGGGAACGATTGAGGGCAGGAGGAGAAGGGGATGACAGAGGGTGAGATGGCTGGATGGCATCACTGACTCCATGGACATGAGTTTGGGTGGACTCCAGGAGTCGGTGATGGACAGGGAGGCCTGGCGTGCTGTGGTTCATGGGGTCGCAAAGAGTTGGACATGGCTGAGTAACTGAACTGAAGTGCTAGACACTTAATAGCAGAGATATAGTGGAATGGTTGACAATTATAAGTAAAAAACTATTACAAAATGCAAATGTTCCATGAAGAGGAAAAAAAAAAGATGTACAGACAAAAAAATTCCAAAGGAAGGGAATATGGGGAGGACAAGGAATGCCTCAGTAAAGTAGGGACAGGTCAGCTGCAATGCTGAAGAATGCCAGGAACACAAGGAAGGGGAATAGGAAATGAATGGCAAGGGGAAATGCCGAAAGGTTTTAGAAAGAACTTGACATGTTGGAGGAACAGAAAGAAGGTCAGTGAGTCTTCTGAGAAATGATCTGTGTAGTCCTCTTACAACCACTGGCTTGCACAGGGCTTCCTTCACTTCCTGAGCTCCTTTATTGCACATTGTTGTGTTAAAGAACAAAGCCAACAGGTGTATTTTTCTTGGTTTTGGTTGGAGGGGCTAGTTCCCCACTGTCCATAGTTGAAAAGAATGGTTCACAAAATAGAAATCTTGGAGTCTTCTTATCTACTTAATGGATAGCCATCTAATTTGCCTCCCCACAACTTGTGTCTTAGGAAAAAACTTGTCTATACTGTTGAATAAAATAAATGCAAGAGGAATTTTGCAGAAAACAGGGAAGGAAAAATTTAGTAAACCCAGGGGTTTGATCTCTGGCAGGGACACTTCTGCCATTGGTTACAGTGGAAAATTTCTCAGGCACAGCCTGGCTAACAAACCTGGGCCTTCCTGGTTGATCTTGTAACTCTGTTCCAATATAGCCCACCTCCTGGGAAGATAAGGGAAAGAATAGCTTCCCTGGTGACTCAGATAATAAATAGTTTGCCTGCAATGTGGGAGACCTGGGATCAGTCCTTTGGGTCAGGAAGATCCCCTGGAGAAGTGAATGGCTACCCACTCCAGTATTCTTGCCTGAAGAATTCTATGAACTGAGGAGCCTGGCAGGCTACAGTCCATGCGGTCACAAAGAGTTGAACACAACTGAGCAACTAACACTTTCACTTTTCATCTCAAATACTACTCCAAGGTCTCCAGTGGCAACTAAAGGTCATTTCGATTCAAAGCAAGATATCTTCTCACCACTTTAAGATGAATTTAGCTTTTCCCCTCTTCCCCTTCCCCCTACCCCCTTATGCCAATCTGCAAGAGAAGCTGGACTGTATAACTACGGATGAGCTGACCACTGGAGTCTTGGTGATGGATACGACTCATAACATGGAAGAACCAGCCATGGCAACTGGCACTGAAGTGGATTACATCAATTTGTACATCAGTCTTCATCTCTTCCTGGAATTTCATATGTGAATTTGGCACACACAGACAAAGAAGTAGGGAAGACTTAATCACCAGATGAGAATTAAATGGAGTCTTTTGTAAGCTGAATATTATATATCGAAGAATATTTCTTCTATCTTCTCCCAGAGATAAGCAGTTGGTTTCTGGAGATGAGGACCTTGCCATTTTTCACCTGCCAGAATAATGTTTTCTTCATGGAAGTCTAATGGCAATTCCCAACCTCAGTTAAGGACTTGTTTTCCCATTTTTTTTTTTTTGAACTTCAAATACTTTCTAAATTGTGTTAGCTGAAGCATTGTATGTATATAATTAACTCACAGATCCCTCTGGGCTCATCCAGCTAAACTTGTGGAGCTTAACTGAGCAAAACATTCGCTGATGTGTCTCCCCTGCAGTGACGCTCACTGAAATGAATACCTTCTACAAGAGGAAATCAGGGACATTTCTTGTCCAAATTGACTTTCTAGTGCTTTGGGTTGCTTCAGAAATGATTGTTGTTTCATAACAGTAATGATCTCATTTTCTTTCAAATATGAAATCTGCGATTTGTCAATTCAGGAAAAATTGGGGGCGGGACGGATTTCTGTATTTTCTTCCTAGGTGAAGTAGGAAGACAGGCCACTTTTTGATATTCTTTGGATCTTTGAAATTCCTCCTGGGAAACAGTGGCGCTCTGGGGGCACAGGGCTCCGATGGACCTTTCACCGGGAGAGTAAATGTCAGCGGTTGCTGCAGTGCTGTGTCTTAGCAAGCAAAACCCACCGGAGGGGCTGGAGCAGTTTGACCAAAACTGAGTGCAAAGGGTTAGGGAATATGGACTTTTTCAGAGCATGTTGACTAGATTCATAATTCGACCCTCTTCCTCCTTCTGCTAGTATAGACTTAGATACCCCCAGTTAAAAGTTATTTTTGACTCTCTGCAAGGGAGAAGTCAGCACTTATCCGCAGAAAAGTTCTGGCCTCTGATTCCCCATTTATTTCTAACCCAGAGAAGGGCTTAAGCTAGGCTGTGAGCATTCTCTGCTCTCTGGGTGAGCCTTCGAACCCCAGGCTTCACCCTTGACCTTCATCCAGGGACCGTATGCTTGATAGAAGGGTGAGCAAAAGAAGCTGAGATGTAGACTTCCTGTTTGCTCATGGGAACCTTCTCTTTGCTATCCTGGAGCACAGGTGTCTGAAGAAAGGCGGTGAGCTAGGGGACTCTGGGTGCCGGAGTAAACGCTGCCCTGAGCTGCGTGGCGCTGGGCGGGGAGGGAGGTCAGAAGAGCGCGTCTACGCTTTTCACGTCAACCTGCGGAGCTGGATGCTCGCTGCCCAGGTGCGGGTTGGCGGCTGCTTGCGCCCCACTGCAGCAGAGAGCAGACGCAGCCTCTGCCTCAGCCACCACCGCTGCTGGGGAAAGAGTCCTGGGGCTGCTGACGCGGTTGGGAGGAGCCTCGCCTTTAATGCACCAGCCGCCTCCAGCCTCCTGCAGCAGCAGCGGCAGCAGCAGCAGCTGCGAGTGCGCGCGTGTGGGTGTGAGGGTGAGTGCGCTGGCGCCGGCCGCCCGAGCGCCCTGCCCAGCTCCCCACCGGCTGCCGAGCCCCCGCCAGCCGGAGCCGCCCTCCCGTGGGACCAGCACCCTCCTCCGGGCCGGGCCAGCCTGAACCCTGCCCTTGCCATCTCGCCACTGCAGCTCGGGTCCAGAAAGGCACCATTTTGTCGCGGCTGCCCGCTCTCCCAGGGGGGAGGAGGGATCTTTTTTGCATTTCGGAGCGGCTGCCAATGAGGGGAACCTGTTGGGCATCTCCCCAGCCCCGCTTGTGAGCGCCTCCCGGGGCGGCGGGCGGGACCAGACCCCTCGGGGCACGGCGCATCTTGGCACCCCAGAGGCGGAGGCGGCGGAGGCAGGCGCAGCATCCTCGCTGGGAATTGGAGCTGGAGTGAGCGCACCGCGGGAGGAGCCGCCGCAGCCTCGGAGATCCCGGGCGGAGGAGGTGACAGCTCCATTGCCGGGTTTTTATTTTTTTTCTCTCTCCGCCTCCCCCGTCTCCTCCTCAGGCTCGGACCATGGTGCAGTCCCACTGGCTCCCCTGCCCCCCTCTCCTGTGAGACTGGCTGCGGGGAGGGAACATGGATACTTGTCTGCCGGCTTCTGGTTCCCACGCAAGTAAGCCTGCTGTCAATGGAGGAGGACATTGATACCCGCAAAATCAACAACAGTTTCCTGCGCGACCACAGCTATGCGACCGAAGGTAACGCCAGCCCCACCGCATTCCGCCGCTGGGGCCGGGCGCAAGTTGCGGATCGCTGAGCTCCGCGGGCGGCAGGGCGCGTAGCGGCGCAGACTCCTCCGGGCCCCGGGGCTGGGGCGGGGGCTCGGCCCGCAGGGGCAGCTGCCCAGGCGCCCCACATCCATCCGGGCTCGGCAAGGCAAGCTGGGTGTTCAGCAGCAGGTGGACCCGGCGCCCACGGGAGTTATAATGGCCCTCGGGGATGAGGTTTTTCAGGGTGGGGCTCCAGGCTGGAAAAATGACTCCCGCTCCCAAAAGCAGATGACCCCTCCCCGAATATATGTGCAGGGGTCGGTGAAGTGGGGGATAGGTAAGAAAGAAGAGGGCCCAAGAGGACCATGGGTCCTCCTCTCCCTGATCGGAATGATGTGTCTCTCAGTGGCTGCAAGGGAGGGCATGGTTTCATTTCCTGCCCGTTAATCTCCCGGGCCGGGTTACCTGGTTAGACAATCAAAAGCCCAAAAGGCCCGTCCCTAAAGGGCGACCCTCTCTCCCTTTGGAAGTGCATTAGCAAGATATAAAAAGGTGGCTCGGGAAACAGCTTTGGGGCGGCGAGTGAATGAGTCTGACACGTGGGGCGAGCAATGCGATCAGTGGGGCCTTTAAAAATCACCATTATGAATTCTGCAGCAGTAGTTTCTGCTGAATCAACAGCCAGCAGAAAGCAAGAGGGTTCAGTAAGCTGAGCTTTGCCAAGAGGTGAAATTGTCGTGTCTCTCTCTCTCTCCCTCTCTCTCTCCCTTTCTCTCTCTCTCTCCCTTTCCCCCAGCTTGTTCTGACATTAGCCTGAGTGAGGTACAGGCAGGAAAGGAAAGTCAGCAGGTGGAATCTCATTTGCCTTTTGTGTGGGAATAGAGAGTGGGGGCATTTCCAAATACCAAAACTTTTGCATTTTTGCTTTCATTTTCTACCTGTCGGCCTTTATCCTTCAGCACTCCTGTACAATGTTGCATGGTCACATTGTAATACCCACGTGAGAAAATGTGTGTGAAAGGGTTTTAGGAACATGTAGCAAGGCATGTTCATTTCGGATGATTCCTGCTATTCCTGGATGCTAAAATTTCTGTCACATTTAATCGCATCAAGACTACTAGAGAAATGTGGATGGGGGTGGTAAAGAGTTCAAGTTCTGAAAAGAAAAAGACACACAATTTAGGGGTAAAGGTGGCATCTTCTATAAACATCCCTGAAAGTTTCAGGTAGAATGTTCAGCGCTTTTGAAAATAAATGCTTTATTCATCATCATCATTGGAGAGCATCACGCCTAATATGTCCGTGGTTCTAGACAAATCAAGCAGAGCTGTATGAGCTCTGGCCTTCAGGAGCTTAGAGGTGGTTTTTAAGATGTTCAGCTTTTCCCTGCCCCATACCAAGCACCATGCTTACTGAGTCTTTTTACTTGCCTGGTGACAACATGATTGTTAGATGTTCTTCCCTGGTCTTAGTGCTTTGTCACTGACTCACCAGGTAGCATATGATCAGCTTTGGGTCTGAGCATAGCATCCAAAAAGAAGTTGGTTTGGGGTCCATTGTCTTTGGGGGCACACTTTTTTTTGTTGTTGTTTGAGACAACAAAGACAGAGGGTTGCCTTCACATTTTCTTCTGTATTGCCTGATGCCTCCAAGTGCAGGCAAAGGAAACTTACTGAGCTAGGAAGATGGGAAAATTGAGGTCATGTGTGTAGGAGTATCATCTGTAAAATGAAGAAATGAGTTAAACATGGCATTCTTCATTGCTTTCAGGGCCTTAGATAGACCTAATCTTTGTTCCTCTTTGATGCCATTTTGGTAGACTCTGATTGCAGATAAAATATCTGGGTTCATATAGCCTAAAATGAGGTAGAGTTTATAGCAAAGAATTTTCTAAAATCTTTCCAAATCAGCCTCCTTGGATCACTCTCCCCACCCCAAACCCCGTGCCACTACATTCAAAACTAAACAAACCTTTATTTCACAGTACATTTTCAAGATTTGTTGGTTTTTTTTTTTTTAACCTGAGCTTAGTGAAAGTCTGGAAAGAAAAAAATGGTTCTTAGACAATGTAAGTTGTCTTTTTACGTGCAATTCCCAATTGCATTTTATTCATCAGAAGAGCATCCTTCCTCTTCTAATGAAAACCTCAAAAGTGCTAGCACACCTTGAAGGAACACCGCTAGATCAAAATATTCCTTGTTAAAATCCTCTGCATTTGGGACTTGCCCAAAGTTCTCTTCCCCTTTTTTAACTGAAACCCACCTTCTGGGGAATTAGTTTCTAGGTCCTCTACAGACTTTGCTTTTCCTTTTGTCTTCTTTGATATTTCTGCATTTTCCTATCTTGCCCAGATATGTCAGCTTTCTTTTTTCCTGCAAAATTTCCTTTGCATTTATGTCTGAATTTTTCTTCCCTTTGCTCGGATCATTCCACACTGCAGTATTCTATTTAAAGCTGAAAGGTTTTTGCTGTGTAGTTAGTGTGAAGGACTCCAAGCTCAATTTGCATTATAAGTGGTAGCTGCAGGCAAGTTCATCCAGCTAAGAGCAATGCAAATACTAAAGGACACTTTTCCCAAGCTTTTCTGTCTTCTCTCTCTCTTTCTCTCTCTCTGTGGGAAAAGAATGCATGATGTGCATTCATTTAAAACATTTCTTATAACTTTTGTTTTATTCTGAGTATGAAGTTACCACCTTCACCTCCCTTTTTTAAAAGTTGCTGTCTTTGAGCATCTCTCTTGTCCAAGCACTGTATGTACTGAGATTTTTGTAAGTAGCATTTCAATATGTCCACACCCAGTTAAGCGGATCTTGTGATTTCCATTTTTAATAAGAAAACTGAGCAACTGAGGCCCAGAGATGACACTAATTAGTCAAGGTCACACAGTCAGGGTAAAATTTGTCTTCCGACTCTAAACTGTCTGATGTGCTCTTCTATCAGAAAATTCTGCACAGCTTCATTTTTCTTTAACTATTAGCTCCTGTTATGAGGAAGATCACAGTGGTTTATCTGTGTGTGTAAATAATGTTCCCTTCTGAGGGAAAATTCTTTGCAGGGATCATTTGAGAATGTCCATATAGTGTTATCCAGGAGGAAAAGCATTGGTAGGCTTGGCTTTTATCTTTCTGATTTGTTAGAACCAACTAAAACTCCCTCTCCAATAGTGCAATCAGAGTTTTCTAGATTAATACTTCTATTCTCATGGGGCAGAATAAATATTCTACACAGAAGGAGTTCACAGGAATGGCAATCTGGTTAGAAGGCGAAGTCAGATAATTTGTTGTTTAACTATTCTTTTCTCAATTTCCTTAGCCATAAAATGGGAATAACAGCAGAACCTATGCCACAGGGGAAAAAAATTTATAGTCTATGGGGTTGCAAAGAGTTGGGCGTGACTGAGAGACTTTCACTTTCAATGTAGGAAAAGCACTCAAGACAGTGGCTAATACAAAGCCAGACCTTGACAGATGCCTTCAGTAATTATAGCTGTTGCTATTTGAACTTAAATTGCATTTGTATTGCAAGCACAATGTTTTTCCTTGCATTGTTGTTGATTTGGAGTGATCTTGAGGGAAGGGCTAGTGGAAATAGGAGAGACATCCCTAAAACCCAGCACAGTCTCTTCTTGGCTTATCCAGTAGCTGTGGATAGCCTCTTAGCAATTTGCCTTAATGTATTGGGTTGGCTGAAAAGTTCATTCGGGTTTTTCCATAATATCTTTCAAAAATAACTTGCTGGTTATATTCTGGCAGCAAGTTCTGTCTTTCCTTAGAGGCCTTTAAAAACCCATACTACTTGGTACATATTTTTAAAAGAAGAACAAATCTACTTAGTCTATGTATGAAAGAAAGTGAAAGTGAAGTCGCTCAGTCATGTCCAACTCTTTGTGACCCCGTGGACTGTAGCCCACCAGGCTCCTCCGTCCATGGGATTCTCCAGGCAAGAATACTGGAGTGGGTTGCCATTTCCTTCTCCAGGAGATCTTCCAGTCCAGGGATTGAACCAGGGTTTCCCACATTGCAGGCAGATGCTTTAACCTCTAGTCTATGTATAGTTATTATATTAATATGATATCATTATTACTGTGTAACTGTTGATGCTTTCTGACTTTAGTTCCTTCAACAACTATTAATTGACTTTCTGCAGAAGTGATCCTGCATACTCCAGTACATTGTGTCTGTTCTCATGGAGTTTGAAATCTGGTGGAAGAGGTAGACATTAAATGAACAATTTTCCAAAGAATTGTGTAGCTTCCAATTGTGATGAGTGATTTTCAGGAAAAGTACAAGAAAAGCACAGGAAAAGCCTTGAGATGATTTGTAAAGGAGAAAGGTATAATTTAGATTGAGGCTCATGGACTGCCTCAGACAAAGTTTAAGCTGAAAACCAAGGGATAAGTCAGGAATGAACAGGAAGGAGCTGAAGACATTTCAGGTAAAAGGGTCAGTAGGTCCAAAGTGCAGAGATATAAAATAGTCTGACAGATTCAAAGAATGAGAAGATGCCTAGGGCTGAGTGTAGGGAACAAGAGGAAGAGGGCTGAACATGAGACTGAAGCCTGTAGTTTACTTTGGAATGGACCAAACCAACAAAGATTAATATTAGGAGAGAGGAATGGATAAATAGACAAGCAGATGATAGAACAAATATAAAATGTTAATGGTAGAATCCAGGTGGTCAGTGGATATCCACTGAAATTTTTCTTTTCAACTTTGCTATCTGTTCAAAAATGTTCATAATGTTTCAGAAAAGAAACTGGAGAGGTATTTAGGGATTAGGTCACGTTGAACCTTGTTGACCATAAGGAGTTTGGACCTTAGCCAAAGATGGATCGAAGACCATTAAAGGATTTTGATCAGGGGGGAAATATGATCAGGTTAGTTTTTGCAAAGCTCAGGCTTGCTGCTGTGTAGGGTGGGGCCAGAGAGCTTGCTAGGAAGTGAACTGGAGTGAAAGCAGGGAGACAATTAGGAAGCCATAGCTGTTCTGTAGGATGGTAGCACGAGTAGCGATGGAGATAATTCCGTAGATTTGAGATACATTGTAGGAGAAGAATGGATCAGGCTGACTTGGTGTGATAGACTAAGTGGAGATGGAGAAATGATGGAGATGGTGTCAAGGAAGACTTGCCATGAGGACAGATGCATGATGGGGCTGTTCACTGAAACTGGAAAAATGACTTTGGAAACTGATGAGGTGTGTGAGTCATCTAGCCTCATATTGAGACTATCAAGTAAGCTTTGGATATTGGTTCTGAAGCTCAGAAGAAAGATCTGGACTAGATACATAATTTGGGGTGTCGTGGGTATATTAAAGGCACTTAATAGTATGTGAACAGTTGAGATGCCTAGAAGAGCCCTCCATGGCAGATTGAGCCCTGTGGGTGAAAAATTTCAAGGAAACTGATCTTGGCTTCATATAAAGCCAAAATTATAACAGAACAGAGTACCTTGGTATAAGCATAATTAACCACACACTTAAATTATTCAAATAACCCTGTATGGCCATTTCTCAGAAATGTGATAGAATAAGAAGAAACCAGTCTTGGGTGAGTTGAGTTCACAGGGCCCCCAAACGTGAGATCTGTGTGATCTGTGAAATGTTACAGCTCTTTAGGGGCACAAGAATCAAAGTAAGAAAGTAAAGGCCCCTGCTTCCTCCTCTCTCCCTATCCATCCCATGCACCGTCAAGAAAAGAGGGATGCTATAATGAATAAAACTAGGAAGAAACATGAAAATGACTTTTCATAAGAAGCTAATGAAAAGGCATCAGAAAAGTAAAAAGATGTGGTGTCATGATGGAGAGCTGCCTTGTATTAATAGTTCCTTAAGTTGCTTTGGTATTTTTATGCAAATGCAAGATCAGAATAGTATTTCCAATGCATATGGATGAATGTTTGAGTTCTCTGCTATTCTCAGAAAAATCTGAAATGGAAGGTGGGAAGAAGCTGCCTTACAGTATTATAAATGACCTTTCCAGGGATAGGAAATGTTCCGCTACTAAACGAAATAACCAGAGTGCATTGAAAATCACTAGCAAGTATTCATTATTAGCATTCAGGTCTCTAGGGGCTATCCCAGCCCTTTATGAGGGCTGGTCAGAAATGTACCAATAAACCTGGGGTGAATAATATTAGGCAAGTCCTGTCAAAATACTGGTAATGCTCAATGAAAAGAGCACAGCTGTAGACTGACACTCCTAAATTCTAGCATTTGCATTTATGAAGAAACTAAGGGTCCAGTTTAGATGCTTAGGCAAGGGAAGAGAACGAACGTTTCTTCAGTTCTGTCTGTATTCCAGTCATTTTCGTAGATGTTTCTCACGTGTTTACTCACTTCATCACCTTAAGCAACTCTGAGAGGATAGTTGCATTAGGTGCATTTTTCAGAATAAGAAATTGCAAGGTTTGGAGAAGCAAAGAAATTTATGTATAAGGTCGCATACTTGTAAGTGGCAGAACCAGATTGGAATCAGTGGCTGCCTGGATCTAGGCAAGAGTTCTTTGCCCATCCCTGCTGTCTCTTGTTTGGAATTTAGGGGGAAAATGCTGGCTGTGTTCAACACTCTGCATACATTCCCATGGTGGCCATTCAGTTCACCTGGTCCATCTCTTCCCAGTAAGGCAGTGCATGTGTCTGGGCCTTCCTCTTTTTTCCACAGGGAGGGAGCTGAATTCCCCTAGCTGATGATGCCAGAATCCTTAGCTAACTTACTCCTGTAGGTTTATTTTCCTCTATTTATAATAAGGGCTTCCCAGGTGACACAGTGATAAAGAATCACCCTGCCAATGCAGGCAGAAGATGTGGGTTCAACCCTGGGTCAAGAAGATCCCCTGGAGAAAGAAATGGCAACCCACTCCAGTACTCTTGCCTGGAAAATCCCATGGACGGAGGAGCCTGGTAGGCTGCAGTCCATGGGGTTGCAAAGAGTCGGACACGACTGAGCGACTTCATTTTCACTTTTCACTCTCATGCATTGGAGAAGGAAATGGCAACCCACTCTAGTGTTCTTACCTGGAGAATCCCAGGGACAGAGGAGCCTGGTAGGCTGCCATTTCTGGGGTCACACAAAGTTGGACACGACTGAAGTGACTTAGCAGCAGCAGCAGCCAGTATTCTTGCCTGGAAGATCCCATAGACTGAGGAGCCTGGCGGGCTATAGTCTTTGGCATCACAAGGAGTTGGACACAACTGAGCACACTCACACGTGTGTATAATAAGAAAAGAAAGAAAATATGAAATTGAGCAATCAAAATATGAAAGTTACCTGGCTTTTTATAGCCCTCTCCATGTCCCTCACAGTGAAGTTTCCACTGAACCATCCAGGCATCTCTTCTCCAGAGCTGATGGCAACTCATGTAATTGCCTGGAGTGAAAGGAGTGGACCAGAGCCAGCTGTATGATGGCTGATGTCCTTTTGCATTGAAGTGAAGGGTAGGGGTGTCAAAGGACTTTTGTTGGCCAGTGGTTCTCTACCTATCTCCCATTAAAAAGATAAATTTGCTTTCACCAGACTTCATTTCTACCATCCAGTTTTCTTCTGTTGCCTTTCCAATAGAACTCTGGAATAAAGCTAAAAATCAGCTCTGACCTGACAATCCAATCCTGACATAACCCTCCCACTGGAAGCACAGATTCTTTTTACAAGACCACTAGGAGTTTTGTCATAAATAATCCAGGAACCCTTGAATTCTTATGCTCCAAGTTCACTATCGAAATAGTGGGGAGTGGTGATGATAGGATGTGAATGTGTGAAATCCATGGACAACTAATTAGTATTAATGGTTTCTTTAGAGAAAGGATCATTGTGGGTAATGGAAAAGGATGGGCATGTAGAGGGGTAAGTCAGACTGTCATTTCTATGCTGTAGAGGAGAGAGGCCTGATTGATTCCAGCAACTGTGAAGAAATGAAGGGGCGAGAAGATGCATGGAGTCCCAGGGTCTGGAGGGCCCTCTGCAGGCAGGATTTTAACATGAGAAGGATGAGGTCTGCCAGAAGGAGTGTGCCGAAGAGTACCGTACCTATGAGGCCGTGTATTCAAGGTGTACTTGACACTGGGTTACTGACAGCCTTCTCCATCATGCATAGCTGATTTCACTGCTGAGAATCCATTAAGTAATGAACCTGAAGTAGTCACAGAATGGCAGGTCACCTCCTCTGCTTAATGCTGGGGGCTCAGCTCTGTGACCCTCAACAGATGCACAGGGTGCTGAGTATGGAAAAGCTGTAAACGGTTCTAATGAGGGATATTGCCGCAAAATGTTGAGTGCTCCCAGATGGTCTGAAAGGAAAAACCTCGACCCCTAACTACAAAATACCACCAGGAAGTATTTTACCAAAGAGGAGAAGAGCTGAACAAGAAACTTGAGGAGAACAGCATTTGCTCATGTAACTTTGCAGAAGTCAAGTTGGGGCCAAGGACACCCAAGTTAGGAGGACCATTGGTTCACGACAGCTGTACTGTTGTCGTTCATGTTCCTCTCTGCCTTGATGTCTTTATTTATAAAGCAAATAATGCAGAAATGCCTTCTTACTTGAAAAGATTCAAGCTTTATGGAAGTAGATAAAAACAAAGCATGGATCACCATCCATCCCTGCACCCACCCACTTCCTTGTCCAGAGTTGCCATTGTCAATAGTTGCTAAGCTTCCTCATAGCCAACTTCGTATGCATTTTCATACATTTACATATCCAGGTGCAGATACACATTGAGGGAAAGACTATTTTTTCATGTAACTGAATGCATATTGTTTGTTTTATTTATGCTTTGTTTTTTTCCCATTCAACGATGTATGTGAAAGACCTTTCTGTGTCAGGACACCTACATCTCCCTTGCTCTTTCTAATGGCTGCCTAGTGCACCATGGTATGGCTATACCATAGTTTATTTAGTGGTTCCTTTGTGGCCAGATGGAAAATTGCTTCCAGTTTTTTATATTATAGAAGATGCTGGAGTGATTATTCGTGTGTGTGTGTGTGTGTGTGTGTGTGTGTGTGTTCTTGTTGACGTTCTCCTTCCTAATTTTATCATCTTTCAAAGCCAAGATATTTGTTCTCATTTCTTAGCAAAATAGCAAGAAGGTATCTCTGGTCCTTCATTTATTCTCTAAGTGACCTTGGATAAGTCCTTTAACCTCATGAACTTGAACTTCTTAATATAAGAAATATCTGGCATTCCTATATATATGTGGATAGTATATATGTTCTGCAACCACTGTGGATTTGAGTGTTCATATAAGACAATGTTGATGACTAGCAGTCGTGGAGGACCTGCTTTGTGCCACAAATAAACTTGAGATTTAAAGTATCTTTCTCGTTGATACTGTCCTTATACCTCTTTAAGTGAAAATTTGAAACAGTGAGATTCCTTGTCCAAGGTCACCCAAGAGTGGGTGGCAGAACAGAAGTCACTTCCAGGTCTGTCAGTATAGTACCTGGACACTCCTGTTTTGAAAAAAAGGCATGATATTGATACAGGAAAAAATTATTCATTATTCTAAAGAAATTCTCCTTTGAATCACTACTGATACAAAGGGTCTAATTTTTATCAAGAATTTGAAAATGAACAGAGGAAAAATAAGGCAGTGCAGTCTTTATTGTTAGGCAGTAGTTTGGAATGCCCATGAGAAGACTTGCATGTTATTCTCAGTCTTGCTACCATAATTAGTTGCTTTTATTCTCTTGGCTTCCATTTCCTAATCTACTAAAATGAGGTTGAAGATGGGGGAGGGAAGGCGAGCTATCAGTGGATTTTTCTGGCTCTAAGTTTCCGTGGTGCCCTATGCCTGTATTTGTGATCACTTGGCTCTGTTTTGTGTGTTATGACATTGTGCTTGGGGGTGAGCCTGGGAGACACAGACGTAGGCTTAAAATGTATGCACTGATGGGTCAGACCATCCTCCTGGCAAGAAGGCTGTGGTGCAGCCAAGAGTGGAGACAGAATGAGAAGCATCTCTTTGCCAAAAGCTGCTGCAGATGGAGGAGCCAGCCTGCCTGGGCGGCCCATGACTTTGAGAGGAGCCATTTGGCAAAGTTATTGGCAGGAGCTGCCTTGCAGCACGAATGCTGGAGACCGTCCTGGGCTGGAGTGAATCAGGGATGCAGCAAAGGTGGCTGGTGGAACAAATAACCATCTGGTGAGCAGGGCACTGCTCATCTTGCCGCACCGACAGGCAAGAGCAAGTGCCAGTTGGTAAGGCTGAGCTCTTAGTGACATGATCTGACAGGCACAATAGACTGTCTCCCTCGCTATTGTCTGCTCCATGGAGGAGGTTGTAAATCCCAAGTAAACTTGGTTCTTTCAGAAACCAGGAAGCCCCAGTTTCTTCTACTGTTATAAAGTAAGAAAGAAAATTCCTCAAAATTATTTATCGCATTTCTTGCCAGCTGCTATGGTGGTGGTGATGGGAGTGTGGTGAAATAGAAATTCTTGCTCTCAAGCACCTCTCCATCCGTTTGAGCAGATGTTGCTCTGTCCTTCTCAAAAGGTACTTAATCATATAAGTACCCAGACTGGGCAAGTCTGTGCTACATTTGCCTCCCTTGAGACAGTGGAATTAGAGCCTGCCTGGCTCTAGACACCCCCTCCAGCAACACCGGTTCTGAGGCCTTAGAACAGACCCTCCATCTCTGATTCTTTTCTTACCTGTAAAATATGGCGCAGACTGAGGCAACATGCCCCCTGTTAGCATGATATATTTTTAAACATTATACTTATTTATCTGTTTTTGGTTGTGCTGGGCCTTAATCGCTGCTCAGGATTTCTCTTGTTGGGTGAGTGGAGGATACTCTCTAGTTAATGGTGTGTGGGCTCCTCTTGTTGCGGAGCACAGGCTTTAGGGCACACAGGCTGCGGTAGTTGTAACAGGCGGGCTCAGTAGTTACAGTTCCCAGGTTCTAGAGCACAGGCTCGGTAATTGTGGCACATGAGGGCTTAGTTGCTCTGTGGTATGTGGGTTCCTCTCAGATCAGGGATCGAACCTGTGTCTCCTGCATTGGCAGGTAGATTCTTTACCGCTGGAGCCACCAGGGAAGCCCCTGACATATTATTGTTTATATGTGAGCACAGAATACATACAAAAGAATCCCTCTCCACGCATTTGGAACCAGTAGTTGGTGGTAAATTGGAAAAGTTAAGGCAGAGAATCATAAAAATGATACACCTATTATATTTACTAATTTATTTGAAGTTTAGCTGATTTACAATGTTGTATTAGTTTCAGTTGTAAAGTGATTCTGATATATATTCTTTTTCAGATTATTTTCCTTATAGATATTACTAAATATCATGTATAGTTCCTGATACACCTGTTTTAAGCAGCATTGCCTAATTTTGATGAAAATCTTCTTGAAGAATCAACACTTAATCTTTGAGTATGGGTGGGACTGTTGACTGGGGCACATATTCTTCTGGCACAAACCACACCCAAAATGACAAAGACCACGTCTGAGTTTGGTTTCCTTGAGATTGAATGAGAGTATAGTCCCCTGAGAAGCAATCTGAAGTACAGATCCTTCTAGGTTTTCACGAATGTCCCCCATATTTTATCTTTCCCACATTTAATTAACAATTTTTGATCATCTTTTGAAAGCATTCAACTTAGTTTTCATGTGAGACAGTCATCACTGTCCATGATATTCAGTTAAATAACCAGTACAACTGACCTCAAGGGATCTGGGAACCAATACAACTGACTTTCAGTCGACATGCAGCTCAAACAAAAGAAGTGGAAGTGAGCCAGTGGACCAGAGATGAGCCTAATAAATTAGCTGTGAACGTAGAACATGCTGGAGACACATTTTACAGAGGGACTTGAAAGCATTTTGTCATCTGATGAGTCATCTTAGAGATCTATTAAAAGAGCTTCTGTTGTAATTATGATAAGGAGGAGGAGCCATCATATACTGAGTGCTCACAGTGTACTAGGAATTGAGTTAAGAACTCTGCTTATACTATATATGATGAATTATATATTATGTATATATATATTGTGTGCTACATTCGTGTGTATACATAGGATAATGGGTGTGGGGTGGGGGTGTACCATTTAATCCTCACAACAATCCTCAGCTGTGTTAACGTTAATTCAGTTAAGGCTGAATTAGGTGAGACTTTTAGGTCTTATTCACCACTGTCGATTATCCATCTCCTAGTCTAACATCTGGCAAATAGCACTCGTTACATGTTTATTAAGCAAATGAGGGAATATATGATGAAACTTAGAGACGTTGTATATGCTGTCTAGCATCAATCAGCAGCCTCAGGACTTTGAATGCACATATGTCTGACCCCAAAATGTATGTTCTTAAGAACAAATTTAGTTCTGTTATAATAATTTTTTTTTTCACAAAGCTCTTGGACATGTACTTTGGATCCCATATTTCCTTAAGAATAACCTGCTACTGCTAAGTTACTTCAGTCGTGTCCAACTCTGTGCGACCCCACAGACGGCAGCCCACCAGGCTCCGCCATCCCTGGGATCCTCCAGGCGAGAACACTGGAGTGGGTTGCCATTTCCTTTTCCAATGCATGAAAGTGAAAGTGAAAGTGAAGTCGCTCAGTCGTGTCCGACTCTTCGCGACCCCATGGATTGTAGTCTACCAGGCTCCTCTCTCCATGGGATTTTCCTAATAGGATACAAATCTGGGATTATCTCCACTTTACACAAGTATGTGGATACTTGAGAAGAGGGTCAGTAGCTTGTCCTGTAAAGGGCCAGATAGTAAGTATTTTAGTCTTTCCTGACCATATAGTCTACTCAGCTCTGTCACTTTAGCATGTGGGCATAGCTGCATTCTAGCGTTCTATTTATAAAATCAGGTAGTGGCCCATAGACTGTAGTTTGCTGACTCCTGTTCAAAAAACTGGAACACAATAAAGTTTTAAAAAATGTTGATCTTCCAAGTGAGTGACTGCAGTAAGTGCTACAAGATACTCACCTGAACAGGAATGGTTCTGTGGGGAAGGTGGGGTCTTGGTGGGATGCCGACAGGTGGAGAACAGTGGCGGAGGCATTCCTAATGGAGGGTGGACTGTGTTCTTAGGAGGCAAAAGCAAGCAAGGGAAATGCTGTATTCCTGAGCAAATGAGCGGGAGACTATAGAGACAGCAGACTGTCTGATGTCCATTAGAACCTGCATACGTCCCACAGGTCTTCCGGGTAGTGTCCCTGTGACTGCTCACTCAGTGGTCACTTTAAACATGCTTATTATATACAAGGCACCATGCTAAAAATAAAAGAAAAAATCCAGGTATGTAATTAGAAAACAAAAACCTGATGCAGACTCTGTTCTCATAGAACTTGTGTTCTTTTGGAAAGATACATGTTATACACAAACATAAGAGCATGAACATAAATCTTGTTAAATGCTATGTAGGAAAAGAACAGAGGCTGTGAGAGAACAAAATATGTGCTCACTGATGGAAACTAGGACTATAAAGAAAAGTGTAAGAAAAGAATTGATCTCTAGTCCCAAACATAATCATATAAACATTTTTTGATGTATTTTCTTCCAGGCTCTGTGTGTGTGTGTGTGTGTGTGTGTGTGTGAGAGAGAGAGAGAGAGAGAGAGAGAGGAGAGAGATGGATGGATGAATAAAGGAATTATATGAAAAAATGTATCATATCTGTTTTTGTTTTGTTTGTTTTGGTCCCACACACAATACTGTGAGCATTCTTCTGTAACATCCCATAGTTAAACTATAATTTTGCCAGTCACCCAATGCTGGACGTTTAGACGATTTCCAGTATTTTGATGTAATATTTGTGTGATAAATGATTGGATGTATCTAAATCATCTCTCTGGTTAGTGTCTTAGGACAAATGTCTACGTCAAGATTGCTGGGTTAAGTGGTACAAACAATTAAGTATCTAGATCATATTAATCAATTGCTTTCTTAAAGTACTGTACCAAGGAGCACTTTTGTAATTGCTTTGGCTCTTTCCCACTTTTTCTAGTCTGTGTTTTTCCTCTGCTTTACCTTGTCACACATTTTCAAAGTGTTCAAGTTCATCCTAGAGAACATATATGGGGTGAAAATCAGGAGAAAAGGAAGTCATAAAGACAGAATCGTGGAGCTTTAATTTGAACCTGTTGCCCTTATCCTTCCCGAAAGCCCTGGTGCTTTTTTCCGTCCTCGTGGGAAAGCAAGCTCAGTGCTCAGCGGAGCCATGTATTAAACACATGGGTGAGTAGCTTGTCCTCTGGGATTTAGTTGCCCACCTATATTAAATCAAATGACTTTCTTGGTTCCAGGGCATCGGTTGTAGATGAGTACGTGGAACCTGGTGACCCAGAAATGTTAATTTTCCTCAAATTGGTGAGAAGGTAGTTTCCAAGAGTGATTGACCCACCATGACAACCTGTATGGCTGTTTAATGAACTAGCCTCTTGTGAGGTTCAAATCTGATATTTCTGAAAGCTGTGTTAACTTTTTCTTGTTAATACTATATGTGGTAAATGTAATTTGAGCCCCAATAAATCTGAGAAACCTAGACTCTTTTATTTGCTCAAGATTTCCAGACATCCCCAAATTGGGAAAATGATTGTATGGCAATGAAAAGTAAAAATCGTATAAACTACCACTGGGATTGCATTTTTGGTGAGTGATTTTGGCCCCTCTAACAACCCTTGAACAATGCAGAGGTTAATTCGATATAATTTATAGTCATCCCTCCATACTCCCGGTTCATCTGCATCCAGATTCAGCCAGCCACACACTGTGTGGTACTCAAGTATTTCACTATTTTAAAAATATCCATGTTTAAGTGGACCTGGGTACTTCAAACTACATGTTGTTCTAGAGTCAGCCCTGTATTGGCTTTCTGTATTTCACCAGCCTTTGGGGATTATAGTTGGAGTCAGTCTGAAGTCTCAGTTCTTTTTGACTTGAATATTTGTGGCATTTTTCTCCCTTTGAACTATCTGGAGGTATTGTTGTAGAATACTGAGTTTTTTCACTTTTTATTTACAATTTTATGAAGTATTAAAAAATAAGACACAGTTTGTGACCTAAGTGCCTAATAAATAGACTTTAAAAGATATATGGCTGGCTGGCTGGCTGGCTGACTGGCTGGCTGGCTGGATAAATGAAGAGATGGACAGTTGAATGGATAAAGATTTGTTTGGTTAGTAGGTGAGTTGAATGGGTAAAGATCTGTGTGGTGAGGAGGCAATCCAGCTGCTTCCTCAGAAGACTAAAAATATTAAAACAGTTTCTAGAAGCATCACGTTTCAGTGATGATTTGAGATGGTAATATTAAAATCTACCTTTCATTTCTTTTCTCTGCTGGCTATGAAGCCAACATAGGTGGGGTGGAGTGAGAGTATTGATTAGGGGAGGGCAAATGCATGGGAACAAGCTTCTAGGAATTCATCAGTGGTGCTAGTTTAAAAGAAAAAGATGTGACACAAGGGAGAAGAACTGTCCTGGGAACGTGAGCGTAACAGGAGATACTGGGACAGTTTAGTGCCTCCAACTGATGTCTCTTGCAATGATTAATATCTGATCCCATTCCAGATCTGTCAGATTAGTCTGGGTGAAACTAACATACTATGCTTTGGAAGTTAGAACCCTCTAGTCACTTCATAGGATGTAAGAGGAAAGTTTTAGGCACAGTTCCATTTGGGTACAAAGTGTATTTCCTTATAGGTTCCCTGACCCGTTGCAGGGTCAGAGATCAAAAGCCTACTAAGGTCTCTCCAGGACCTGAAGAACTCTGTGCGCTGTAGCGAAAAATGCAAGAGGAATCTGATTATCATCCTGGGCTTCTGCTGCCAACATGCTTACTCAGTCCCTAAGCTTCCTCAGCACAATTTGAGATGGAAATTTTCCGATCAGAATTTTTCCTATAAGTCTAAGAAACTTGGATTTGAGCCCATTGCACAGGCCAGGTTCCCCCCCCTTCCCCCGCCCTTTTCCAGTTACTTGACAAGCAGGCCTTTGAGTTGCTCATATGGATGCCTTGATCTAGACATTGGCACGTGCTGAAAAGGCAAAACACACCTTCCTCCTTTGGTTTGGACTTTGAGAAGATTAGTCTGCTCACCATTTTCTCCTGTGCTTATAAGTCTTCCTGCCTGTCCCTTTGTCTACCTGAGTCTCTCCTAACGGATCTTCAAGCCACACAGGCTGGCTTGTGTGGGGTCCCCCACCACCTCAGCCATTCGTGCTTCCCTGTTCCTCTAAGTCACTTTCCCAGGACCTACATGACCTGCCTCCAACCCACATTTTCCAATGACATTTCCCCTGAACTATTTCAATGACTTAATCATCACAACAATCTTAGATGTATAGTCTTATCCCCATTTCATAAATGAGAAAACTGAGGTCCAAGTCCAGACAGCCTGTCAGGAAGAGGCAGACCTGAATTTTGTCTTCCCAATTGAAAAGAAATTCTGAGAACACAGTCATCACATCTTTACTCCTGTAGCTTATGTTACAGAGGACAGTGTAATGCTTGGTGTCCATGTGTTTAGTACCTGGCTGTTAACCTGGATCTGAGTTGGAGAATAAATTGATTATGCCTCCATAGTTAGGACAGCAGCCAGTAACATATTCTTCATGTGGGAGTTTGAACTTGGGGCTCCCTATTTAACATGTTGAAGCCAGTTTCTCATACTTCTTCTAGGGCTTAGATAATGGGGCTGACGTCAAAAGTTGTGCTGTATGTTTCTGCAGTCACTTGGAAATTGTACCAGCTCATTAAGAGCATGGCTTATTATTTATTCATTCATCCATTCATTTGTTAATGTGTTTGTTCATTTTACTCTTTAACCATTCAGCAAGTATTGATTGAGCAACTGAAATGTCATTCATACCATATGAGTTGGTATATGATAGCATCCCAATGAAAATGTATATAAAGAGTTATTAATATTGGTTATGAGGGGGAGGGGAGAAGTGAGCAAAAAAAAAAAGACAATTTAAAAAAATTCATCACATTGGTGATAAAACAAGTATATATAGTGTAATTTCTCCCATATACATTTCTCTGTGAACTGTGAGAGTTCAGTTAACAGACTCATCAAAATACCAATGATGGTTATCTTGGGCTAATGGAACTTTTATTTTTACTATTTATCTTTTCTAATGAATGACAGTTTTCAATACCTATATGCATTGTTTACACACTAAAAATTATAAAGCTGTCATTGTAGTGAAAAATAATTCATGGAGTATCTATTATGTGCGAGGAATAAGTCTCTGGCTATCAATGTACTAAATATTCACCCGAGCTCTTCCTATTTTCTTGGAAGTCCCATTAGTAACTCTTCAAATGAAAATCGGTTTGAAGAGTAGTGAAAAGTGGACACTGTCAAATTCTGTAGCAAGAATTCCATTGAAGTTCTCTTACCTGTAGGTTCAAGTGAAAGCGCTTTGGCAATGAGCCTGGCTCTTAGGTTTAGAGCTCCTTTGGTCTTGTGTCTTGGCTTAAACAGTAAGGGTAAGACGATACTTGTGAGCTCAACCTATCATCTCATAAGGTGGCTGGAGAAGGGTCTTGGAGGAGTCAGTGAAAATCAATTGCAATGATGGAAAAGTCATCGAAGAAAAAATGTCCTAAATCCTGTGGGTTGGAGCCAGCCGCTCTGTACGTAAAGAATCTCACCGTCTGTGTTTATTGACACAGAACGTAGTTTTAATTACCCTGAAGGAATTTCTGGCATGTTTTGCCTAAGCCAGTCTTAAAATGTTTAATCAGTAGTTTCATGACAACCAGGCCCACTGGCAATGGGGGCACCTGGGGGCAGCTGGTCAAGGGTAGTATATTGCAGAGTGGCTATTAGTATAGAGCAAAAGTATGCTTTATCAGAGAGACAGAAGCAGGAAAATGAGATGGCCTTGACTTTGAAAAGTTTGGCATGTCTCATGTCTGAGAAGCCTGGGTTTCCTTCCCAGTTATTGACCATGATCTAAGCAACCTCCATAACCTCTATTTTTTGTATATTGAGGGTAAACTTTGGTAAGATGATATAAGACAGAGTTTGAGCGACTGATCAAGGCATCAGCTTTATTGCTTAACGACTAGTGACTTGAAAAAAAAAAAAAACAACAGTGAATTTACCTTCCAAATACAGGCCTAGGGAAAATGTACACTTTTTTGTCTTAATCACAAAATATTTTAAGGAAAGTGCTATAATAGGAAAAGCAGGATGATGGTGTCACATCATAAAGCCATCTTAATCTATCAGATAACTTGAGAGGAAGCCATAGCCCAAGGTGAATGTGAAGGCACCAAAGACATTGTTTCCTTGATTTTAATCTCTTTGTTCTTGAATCCCTTAGTTGAATCCTCTCAATAAGATGTAAAAGCAATCAATAGTACTAAATACTGTCTTTTATTCACCTCTCCAGGTTAAATTCCAGATGAAATTTCTCTTTTTCTCCCTACATAAAAATGCCCTTTTCCCTGTCTCTTGTTACAGCTGTCCCAACCAATCCGCATATAGGCTAATTTTTACTTTTTGATGTAGACGGCAAAGGTGAATAACTTGGCACCTTGAAACCTGAATAGGAATCTAAAGGTGTCTTTGGCACAATATATTGAGCCCCCACTTGTGGAGCTACCAAGAGTAGCTCTGTCTTATTTAGTGACATAATGGTTTGCTGATAATCCTTTCTGCTTGCACAGAAAGGTTTCTCAGTCTACTTCGTAGGAACATTCACTGCACACTTCCCTGGTGGCTCAGAGGTTAAAGTGTCTGCCTGCAATGCGGGAGACCTGGGTTTGATCCCTGGGCTGGGAAGATCCCCTGGGGAAGGAAATGGCAACCCACTCCAGTATTGTTGTCTGGAGAATCCCATGGACGGAAGAGCCTGGTGGGCTACAGTCCCCGGGGTCACAAATAGTTGGACACAACTGAGCGACTTAACTTTGAACTTTCAACTTTCATAGAGAAGTGAGGCCATGGGAAATGAGTCCCTTTTAACCATCAAAACAACTGGGCAGATAGTTCCATGGATGTCCTTGGTGTACCAAGACTAATTATCAGTTTTAAATAGTCCCCTTTCCTCCTACCTTTCAAACTAGTCTTCCAGTAGACCAACTTGGCTAACCAGGTTGTTAAGTCAGTGGCCAAATTTTAGGCAAGGAAGGAGTTACTGAAATAATAACCCCCTCTTATATTTCTGATGGAATTTTATATTTCTGCAAAGTATTTTCTCAACTCTTACCTATGCGGCACAAATTTGGAGAGCAGGTTTTATTTTGTCTCATCTTCTCACTGAGAAAACAGACCCAGTGGAGCTCATCAACTTGTCCACGATCATGTGGCTGGTTTCTAGTGGAGATATGACTGAGGTCTAGATTCTGATTCCGAAAACAGAGCTCTTTCCCATGAGATTAGAATACTTAAATCAAGCTTCGTTGAACTCTTGAGTAGATGAAATCTTGCAATTTGGGGAAAGGGTGTTCATTTTGCAAGGCATTGGCCACCTTCATCCTTAGCACCAGGTTGTTTGGGTAGAGCAGTGTGGCATATTAACCTTTGATTGTTGGTCTTGGTTGTGGGATTTCTCATTCCCAAGGTTATTTATTGTTACCATTGCCACATAGGCAGGTTTGGGCCACACTCCTGGCCAGTGGTGCAAGCCTCAAAGAGGTAGAGTTTGGTGATGATAAAGATGTGGAACAGTGGACTTCGTTCTATTTCAAGACTGAATACAGAACTCAAATTTCTAACTCACAAACAGCTGCCATATGGGACAATAAGAAAATAGGCAAGAAAGACAGTGAATTCATCACTACCGACACCATCCTTATCCCCTGGAAACATAATCCAAGGAAGGGAAGTTAGATTTACTGAGTGGTCTTTACACGCTAAGTACCTATTTTGTTTCCTTTGCATTTAATTCTGTGAGCAGTGTATTCTTTATTAAGAAGCTGGGCTCAATAGTTAAATCCTCTAACTATAATTACCCATATGTAAAATCACGACATGAACGTGGGCAAACTCCGTGAGATGGTGAGGGACAGGGGAGCCTGGGGTGCTGCCGGTCCATGGGATTACAAAGAGTGGAACATGACTTGGCGACTGAACAACGACACCACTATCACGACAGTAAAAGTAACCACCTTCTAAGGCTGTTGTAAGGATCAGGTGAGATAGTATTTGTACAATGGTCAGTTCAGTGCCTAAAATAGATTGAACATTCATTAAATGGTTGCTTGGTTGTCTTTAGTATTTCTAGAAGCCTTAAATGATCCTAAGTGTTATTTGCTCTGGGCCAAACATTCTTTCTGCCCTCCAAGTGCCTAGAGTTCAGAAGTATACTAAAAGGTATACTCCAAGCATTAAGAGCTCTGACTCTGAAAACCACTGAGTTTGTCTCTGGACTCCATCCGTCACTAGTTCTATGAGCTTGGGCAAATTATTAAACCCTTCTCAGCCCAGGTGTCTCCTCCTTCAGTTCAGTTCAGTCTCTCAGTTGTGTCCAGCTCTTTGAGACCCCATGAATCGCAGTATGCCAGGCCTCCCTGTCCATCACCAACTCCTGGAGTTCACCCAAACTCATGCCCATCGAGTTGGTGATGCCATCCAGCCATCTCATCCTCTGTCATCTCCTTCTCCTCCTGCCCCCAATCCCTCCCAGTGTCAGGGTCTTTTCCAATGAGTCAACTCTTCGCATGAGGTGGCCAAAGTACTGGAGTTTCAGCTTCAGCATCAGTCCTTCCAATGAACACCCAGGACTGATCTCCTTTAGGATGGACTGGTTGGATCTCCTTGCAGTCCAAGGGACTCTCAAGAGTCTTCTCCAACACCACCATTCAAAAGCATCAATTCTTTGGCACTCAGCTTTCTTCACAGTCTGACTCTCACATCCGTACATGACCACAGGAAAAACCGTAGCCTTGACTAGACAGACTTTTGTTGGCAAAGTAATGTCTTTACTTTTTAATATACTATCTAGGTGGGCCATAACTTTCCTTCCAAGGAGTAAGAATGAGGCTAACAATGCTTAACTTCTTAAGGTTGCTGTGAGTATTAAATATGTATTACAGTGTATATAATGTGCTCAGGACAGTGCCAAATATGTAGCATGTAATAAAGACTAAATCATGTTAGGTTGTCTTTTCACGAATATTACTTCAGTTACTTAACTGTCCTAAAGCAAAATCATTGCTGTCAAATGACAGTTGTTTTGATTACAAAACAGAAACAGGTTAATAACCCAACCTTAACCTTTGATCTAGTATCAGTTCTGGCTAATGGTGACTGGTCTCTTTTAAATAATAAATATAAGCTCATAAAATAATAAATGGAATCTTATGAGAGACTTAGCCAACTGCTCATCTCTTCTAAATATGAGATAAAACATTGAGAAATGAAAATCCATTATCTACTTTAGATACCATCAATAGGATAGTCTTTAAAGGTAATAGCTTTGAGATACTAAAAAATGAATAATAGATTAATTATAAACCTCTTTCTATATTAGTGGCATCTTGAAGCTTTCTATTAAGACTTAATTTTGTTAGTTTTGAAAAAAACCTTGTTTCTTTATTTTTAATACTTCTTATTTTGCCTGATTCATAGATTCTGCTAGAGTATAATCTTATAACTCCGAACACTTCAAGAGAAAGGGAGCCTCCTCTCATCAGTGACGTGACTTCTGTTTCTGAGTGCATCTAACTGCTTATAAGTTGTTCTGTGTATCAGAGTGGTCTCTCTTTTTCACCATTGCTCCTAGCCCCACAGTATGAAACCTTACCTCAAAAGCTTAGTCCTGGGCACATGATCCCTCTTTAACTATATGAAGATAGCTCTCCTAACCACAAACTTTCTCAAAACTCCCTAGAAGCCATATGACTGTTGTTTCTACTCTTATGTTAGTAGATCACTTGACGTGTTCCTTAAACAGAAATTGCTGGGCTCCCCCCAGAGTTTCTAATGTAATAGGTCTGGGATGGGGCCTAAACATTTGCTTTTTAAGGATTTCCCAGGAGGTGCTGTTGCTGGTGGTTCACAGCAACGTTTTGATAAACACTCTTCCCCCAAACCCAAAGGCAGCGCGCTTTGTGTTAAGGAGGCTGAAGCCCAGAGAGGTTTTGTAGTGCTGGTGGTGGTCCTTCAATAGCCTGGATTTTGACAGGCCAAGAGCAACCTCGCAGAACGAGACTGGAAGGGGGGACCTGGGGAGTCTGTAATGCACCTGTGTATGTTAACAAACGTTGTCGCTTCACTGCCTCCTGGAGTCTGGATCTGAACCCCGTGTTTGTCACAGGACCCAAGGGAGAACCCAAGACAGAGAATAGTGGCACAATAATGAAGCATGAATTATCCCGATGAAATCACCTATGGAAACAAAGGTATTAGTATTATTATTTATACCTACTGTTCTTAATAAAATAGCCATATGGAAGTGTCAGACAGTTCCCATTCCTTAAAAGTTGTGCTGTGGGACTCAAATCTATTAATTCACATTCGGAAAGCAAAGTATAGATAGGAAGCATCGTTGAACTTACTATTTTATAATAGAACTAAGAATGTGTTTTGATGAGATGTGTTGGTATCTGGCAAAGACAAATAATAATTAGCCAAGAAATGACCAAAAAGGGATTGGATAAGATAAGAATAGACCCTGCTTTAGAGACGCTAGAGATGCATGTCGAGTAGGCTGGTGAACCAGGTGAAGAAAAGAGCTGAGGTCAGCAAAGAAAGACAATGTGGGCTTCTTAATCTGTGTATGATGAAGAATGAAGCATCTTACTCAATGAGTAATTTTGAATTAGAAAGCAGATCTAGAAATCACTATGTGGGAAAGACAGTATCTTCCAACCTGTACTAAATATTTGAAATCCCTTTTATTATAACCCCTAAATAGTCCCACCTGATTTGGAGGACATAGCATGAGGACTTTTGCTGGCTTGTTTTTATTTGTTTCTTGAAACTGTTCAGGGAGACCCTTTAGCTTTATAGCCTTGACATGTGGCTGCAATTTGGGGGCCCTGGAAAATACAATTTAGTACAAAAGAACTATTTTAAGAAAAGAGAATCATCAGAGATTTTTCCCTTGAAGTGGAGTTTGTAACAGATGTAGATAAGAACTCGAGACAGGGTGAAGAGGAAGACAGAAGAGTCCCTTTTGAGAAAAAGAATGGGGAAAGAAGAGTTTCCAAATAAATATTTTTTATAGGGAAATGAAACAGAAAAGGTGGTCAATGACTTAGCAGGAGAAGAAAGCAAATTGTATATTTATGTGTATGTATATGTGTTTATGCATATTCTCCATCAGTCTATAAATAAGGATGTGTCAGGCATTGGTGTCCCAAGGAAATTAAACAACCTTAGCTTTATACATTGATATAAACTCCATACAAGTTAAATTCCTTAATGTGTTTTCTTAAAATAAGATAATAAGAGAGCAGGGTTTGTTTTTAAATAATACCTTGTGGGTATTTGTGATGTGAGGTAGAGTTCAGCTCTTTCATTGCTCTGGAAAAATTTACACTTTTCCATCTGACTTATTTTAATAACAGGTATATTTCAGTATGGGGCTTCCCTGGTGGCTCAGAGGATAAAGCGTCTGCCTGCAATGCAGGAGACCCGGGTTTGATCCCTGGGTTGGGAAGATCCCCTGGAGAAGGAAATGGCAACCCACTCCAGTATTCACATATTTCATTGTAATTTCAGTGTACGTTTTTATCATTCCTACCAACCAAATCACGTTTTCAGTGCATTCTAATACAGTATTGATTGGAGGGAGGGCTGAGTTTTATTTGGTTTCTCCTCAGTGATAGTACTTTAATGAGATAAGATTACATGAACTTTGAATAGATTTCCCTGAAGCTTCCAACTTTTATGCCTTCTTTACCTCCTCTGAGAGGGAGGGGAGGGAAGGACTGAAGTATTTGGTTGGTTGGTCATGTTTTTGGGTCTGTATTATGTTAGACTCAAAATTTCCAAGAGCACTAAGGCTGCAAGTGAGAAAGCTCCCCCATGGTTCAGAGTGAAAAGATTAAGTGCTTGTTTGGAGGGAAAATTGCAAGGATGAATACTGGCTTTTCATCATATCTCATCAAGTCCACATGTTGCTGAAAAGCACTTTCAAAGTAAGAAGATTGTGCCCTTTCAAAATGCTAAGGGGTTAAGGTTCGTAAATAAGCATAAGGTATGAAATGAATGTGTATGTATGTGTTAACATAATGTAAGTTCCATCCAAGGCATTATTTTCACAAGTTAAGCTACTTTCTTCAGAAATGGACTCTGCTAGAATTTGGTTAAGATTGCCTTGAGGTTTCAATGACAGGTTAAAATTATGTAATAGCAGTATAGGGCCTGAAGTCATGTGTTGCAATCTTTGATTGCCTAAATTGTGCTCCAAAGAGAAACAAGACTTTGAGACGTAGCAGCAGATTGGCATGAAGGGAGTTCGCCATTCATCCCTTCCTTTCCTCAGCATTTACTGAGCATTTACTGTGTGTTGTGCTTTGTATTGAGGATGCAGAAGTATAGTAGACACACCCAGACTCTTCTGTTAGAGGAACTCAAATCCTCATGGGGGACCCAGACAGAAAACAGGCAGTCATTATGTAGTCTGAGAAGTTCTGTGATGAGGGGAAGACAAAGCACTGTGAGATGATGGAGGAGGGCTCATGAAGGAGGAGATGGCTAAACTGGGACCTGATGGATGAGGAGGAGGAAGGTGAAGGGAAGAGGGATGAAGTGCTCCAGGTAGGGATGATGGTATGGGTCAGAAGAAAAATGGGTTAGTCCTACCTGACTTAGTTTGTTGACTTCAGAAAAAAGTCCATCTTGGAGATTTAGTTTCCTTATCTTCCTGTGGGTACTGGTGGGGGTAGAGGGGGCGGGGAAGATGATAGTGATAATGGTTCTGGCAAAGATGGTGGCCCTGACTGGTAGGGAGAGGAAAAAGGAGGTAAACAATAGCCATTCACATTTCCTGAACACTTATTAGGCACCATGTTTAAACATACTAAAGAATTTCTAAACATTAGTTACCAACTTGAGTTTTATAATCTCTAGATAAGGTAGGCATCCTTATTATCTCTGTTTTACAGGTGAGAAAAGTGAAGTTTAGAACGGCTATGTGACTTGCTTAAGGTCATCCTGCTAGTAAGTGGAAAAGCCAGGATTTGAAAACAGAAGTTGACTCTAGAGTCTGCGTTTTCTACTGTTACTATGTTGTTCATAATCTAACTTTTTCACAGGGATGATATAGAAATGAGTGTGGCAGTTTATTTCAGATTTTTAAGCAGCATGGGACTCTTTGCTGTCATTGTACATGTTGAGCTGAGCGTGAGTCCTGAGCTTGGCAGCTAACCTAGAATAAAAAGTAAAAATGGTTTAAGCCATATGTGGGCTTCCATTACTTGTCTTGTTAGCAGTCCCTTTTAATTCCATGGATTCAGCGCATTAGTAGTCAAAAGTGGCATTCCCTAGGGGATATTTTTTGAAGCAACTGAACATTAGATGAACTGGACCATGGATTTGCTCCCAGATGACAATTGTTATGTTAGAAAGTCCTCAAACATTTCTGAGATCGTTAATTTCTGTTAATCACTCCATGTGCCTCTATGACTGCTTGGCACAAAGTGAAATGGAGGCTTGGCAGTTCTCCAGTTCTTTTCAAGGTCTTGGCTTCTCATAGGGATAATTCAGAGCCCCAAATGTATTCTTAAAAAAAAAAAAAAAAATCTCTGGGCCACCTGGTTGACATACACACACACACACACACGTGTGTGTGTGTGTGTGTAAAAAAAAAAAATATATATATATATTAAAGTCACTTGGTCGTGTCTGATTCTTTGAGACCCCATGGACTACACAATCCATGGAATTCTCCAGGCCAGAATACTAGAATACTGGGGTGGGTAGCCTTTCCCTTCTCCAGAGAATCTTCACAACCCAGGGATTGAACCCAGGTCTCCCACATTGTAGAGAGATTCTTTACCAGCTGAGTCACCAGGGAAACCCGTATATATATATGAGAATATGTGTGCATAAACATATACATACACACACGTATTCTCATATACATATAAGAATATATATATATTCTCAACCTTGCCTCTACTTTTTTGCCAGATAGACTCTCTTCCTGTCACTTCAATGTCTGACAGTCTTATCTGCACTCTAATCAGCCACTGTGTTGTTGTGAACTTAGGACTGTCTGCACTAGTGACACACAAGCAGGCCCACGTTGCTGGCCAATGGATTAGCCACCATTGAGAATAATTGAGAAAGTTCAGAGAGAGGCAGTTGTAAGCTCTTTGGGCACAGAGAGCATGCCTCCACTCTACAGGGAATGGCTGGTTATAATCTACACTAGGGAGATCTGCAGTGAACTAAAATAATAAATTCTTCTGCATCCTAGTTGAATTCCAGAGGCTAATTGTTAGTTTAAGTCCTGCTTGAGGCCCCAATAGTTGGGGGGTGGGGTTCCTTTTGGAAGCTTGATTGAGCTAATGTGAAAGATGAGGCTATAATTCAGATATACTAGTGAAATGCAAACAGTTTCATGCATTAATGGTCACTAATGACCTATAATCAAGCTATGATTTGTTAGGTTAAAGATGCAATTCGTTTATTTGTTCAGAGGTGTAAATGGAAGAATTTATCAATCTGCTGATTGTTCTTCTCTGTTGGAAATGGTGGACAGGAGCATAGTCTGGAGCTGTGGGACCTCAGGGTGCCACTCTCTGTCCCTGAGATTCTCCCAGCTCTAGCCCCTCTTAGATCTACCATCTTTGTCAAACGGGATGAAGAGAGTACTCTTCTGGCGCCCTCTCTTTGTGACTTTTCCTCTTGCTAAGCAAGCCCCTACAGTAGTAATTTTTCTCTTTTTTCTTCTGCTCTGGTCCCAAGCTTCTACTAGCTGATTTTCTCAAAGTAGTACTATTTGCTCAAACATGTAACGCATAAATATTGAGAGCCAGTTATGTTCCAAACACTGCCCTAAGCCTTAAGGTTTGATTTTCAAGAGAGTCTTGTCTCAACCTCTGCAAAATTTACAATCTCTCTGTAAGTATCTTTAAAATTTTCTGTGACAGTAACTACTCCTTGCAGTGCTTATCACCAAAACCACTCAATGAAAACTCTCTTGGTATGAAACAGATGCTCTGTTGAGATAGGCATCTTTGAGAACAAGGCACTTTGATCTTTCGGGGGTACATCAAAATTGGCACTAGAGATTTTAAGGGATTAGAATGACTCCTTAGAAAAGATAGACCTGGTATCTTCCCTAGTCTTTTATTTAACCCAAGGAAGTAAATACATATAAATCCTTATGGGAGACCATGACATTAAAATGTAAAATCCTTTCATCCTTAATCAAGTGAAAACACTGTGTTCCACTTGACATGCAACCACAGAGCAATAATGATGCAGGTTATCCTGGCGAGGCACTGGATCACTTGAGAGCATGCTGAGACAGTGGGAATGATCACACTCCCATAGCACATGACTTCTTTTTAAATTAATTTTTATTGCAGTATAGTTGCCTTACAATGTTGTGTTAGTTTCTACCGTACAGCAAAATCAATCAGTCATACATATGCATGTAGCCCCTCCCTTTTGTATTTTCTTCCTATTCAGGTCACCACAGTGCTTCAGTAGAGTTCCCTGTGCTACACAATATGTTCTCATTAGTTTTCAATTTTATGCATAGTATCAATAGTGTATATGTGTGAATTCCAATGTCCCAATTCATCCCACCTCCATTTTTCCCTCTGTATCCATACGTTTGTTCTCTATGTCTCTATTTCTGCTTTGCAAAAAGGATTATTGAAGGCAATGGCACCCTACTGCAGTACTCTTGCCTGGAAAATCCCATGGACAGAGGAACCTGGTGGGCTGCAGTCCATGGGATCGCTAAGATTCGGACATGACTGAGCGACTTCACTTTCACTTTCCACTTTCATGCATTGGAGAAGGAAATGGCAACCCACTCCAAGGGTTCTTGCCTGGAGAATCCCAGGGGGAGCCTGGTGTGCTGCCATCTATGGGGTCGCACAGAGTCACACACGACTGAAGCGACTTAGCAGCAGCAGCAGTATACCATTTTCTAGATTCCACATATATCCGTTAATATACGTTATTTGTTTTTCTGTTCGTGACTTACTTCACTGAGTATGACACTGTCTGGGTCCATCCACGTCTCTGCAAATGACCCAGTTTCACCCCTTTATGAGGCTGAGTAATAGTCCATTGTATATATGGCCACATCTTCTTTTATCCATTCCTCTGTTGATGGACATTTAGGTTGTTTCCATGTCCTGGCTGTTGTAAATAGTGCTGATGTGAGCACTGGGCCATAGCACATGACTTCTTTGCTCATCAAAACTAATCACACTCACTTGCAATTTACTCATTCGAAAGGACTATCAATCTGTGTTGGCTTCTCCTCCCCTCAAAGGTGAGAACTTGTGTCTTTCGCTCAGCATTTATCCCAGAATCTAAAACAGTGCCTGACATACAATGAGTGTGCTCAGTAAATATTTGTTGAATAAAATCCAGGCACAATGATGAGAGGTTGAAAGTTAGTAGTAGCATTTGTGATTTTGTGAAATAAAGCAAAATTACTTGATAACAGTGATCTTAACAATTAGTACTAGTAAAGCATTAGGACACCATAGCTGACCTCTTTGGCATAAGATCATTTTTCACATCCCCTTTATGTTCACTTCCACATAATACTTACTTCAGTGTACTAATGACATATTTGATAAAAGGAATTTCCTATATCTTTGGCCTAGCAGTGACATTTCTTACACTCATCACAAGGGTGACCAACCACATTTCTGATGTGAAATGACATATCCTTGAGAATCCAAAGAGGAGCTGTAATGTTCAGGAAAGTCTTGGCAATAGATAGGTGGATTGTGTGGTCATTTTCCCCTTATTCAGTAGATGTTTTGGGAGGCACTTACTGTATGCCTGGCATGGGGTTAGGTGCCAGGAATGTGGAGTAACAAGGCCATCTGATGAAATACATTAACAACAGACTAACAAAGATAAATCTACGACTGTGACAAGCACTGCAGAGGAAGAGTTTGCTATGAGAGTGACCTGGACAGGGTAGGCATCTCAGGTGAAGAGGTGAATGGGCTAGATCCCGAAGCCTTAGTAGGATTTAGCTATGTTGAAGAGCAGAGGCCAAGATGTATTAACATGTGCAGCAGTAGCAGCAAAAAGAACATGTGTTCAGAGAAGTAAAAGGGGACCCCTGTGGCAAGGTGGGCATTGGACGGAAGCCTGATCTTGCAGGACCTTGAGGGCATATGACGCCTTTATTGTTTTTTATCCCAGGAGACAAGCAGAATGTTAAAATGTAGGGAAGATGGGGAGCTGTGACCCAATTTGTTTTTCAAAAAGATCATTCCGCTGCATTGTAAGGGACGGAATGGAAATGATCTGGAAATAGACAAGTGATTTTGTCATATGAAGCTGACACAGAATGTACATCACGTATCCCATGTAAGGCAGCACCCAATAGAAAGCAAGTGCCCTTCCGAAAGATTGCAGATGGGCTCCTCCAAGGTATAATATAGACCTCTTCCAGTCTCCTCTGTGTCAGTGCACACGCTCACCCAGATAAATTAGCATCATGGATGCAGAGTGTCACATTAGCACCCCGTTTCCCATTCAGCTGATGTATCACTTGAGCATCTTTCCTTTGTACTTTCCCCTTCGCCTTCAAAGGCTGTTCTCAGGTCTTATTTTCCTTCCCAGAAATGTGAGATTGGTTTTATGCTATTGCTATTAGAGTCATCCCCCACTTAGGGTCTAATCCACTGGGGCTTTGTGCCTGTTTGTCAGGAACTTCGAGCATATATTAAGACATTATACAGGGTGGAAGCTCTATTTTGACAATGATTATGCCTATTATCTCTTTTAATATATGTAAATTGCTGTGGAGAAACAAACCATTTTATGCCACTTGAATCCTTTTCAGGGAAGTCTGAATCCTTTTTGTGTAGCTTAGATGTATTACTATCATTTTCCCTTCACGGAGTTGAATAAACACACTTAAATCAGACCTTTGTTAGTGTACCCTCTTGTACTGTTGCCCTAATAAATTGTTGTGAGTTTAGTCTTTGAAATCCATATTTGGTGACATTTGCAAATTCCCCTGTAGTCTCTTCCAGAACTGAAATTATTGGGTCAACTCAGCAGTCAGTCAGTACATGTGTTATAGGTGCCAACTGTATTTGGGATACAGCTGTGAATAAAGAATAATACTACCTTTAAGAGGCTTGTAGTCATTGCCCATTGTTGTCATGGAATTTATAGAAAAGCAAGAGCAGAAGGTTAGAATGATGCACGTGGTGATGAATTAGAGTTGGAGACATCCGAAAGAACTCCTATTAAACTTTATATAGGTACATGTTAGGGCTTCCCGGGTAACTCAGCTGGTAAAGAATCTGCCTGCAATGCAGGAGACCCTGGTTCGATTCCTGGGTTGGAAAATTCCCCTGGAGAAGGGATAGGCTACCCACTCTAGTATTCTTGGGCTTCCCTGGTGGCTTAGATGGTAAACAATCTGCCTGCAATGTGGGAGATGTGGATTTGATCCCTGGGTTGAGAAGATCCCCTGGAGGAGGGCATGGCAACCCACTCCAGTATTCTTGCCTGGAGAATCCAAAGGACAGAGGAGCCTAGTGGGCTATAGCCCAAGGGGTCACAAAGAGTCGGACACAACAGAGCACAGGAGAGCACAGATACACATGATTGCATAAAGAAATAGTTATAATTATGTGAGTGTATATGGATTTGCATATTTCTTTCTGTGTCAATGAGGAGAGCCTAAAAGAAATGACACCCCTGTGGCAAGAGGCACAGCTGGCACCCAGATCTTGATTTCTGAAACCATTCTTCAATAAAAGGAACAGGAATCCTTGGAGAAATATCTGACTTGGGGACTGGAAAAGGAAATAGACGAGATGTCAGAGTCTCTTAGTGCCAAAATGGAAGGAAGTGCTCAAAAAAGAAAAAAGAAAAAAAAAAACTACATTGATGAGACTATGTCAACAGGAGCCAACTGGAGGAGTTCCCAATGGCTCAAGTGGAATAAGTATAGAAAAAATAAAGTAGTGTTGGACTGTATTGCAAAGTATAAAATAATGTCCGTGAATCCATACTGATATAAAGAAAGAATTAAATACATGAGCAAATGGAAGAGAAGAGAAAAATCTCCTCTGCAGAATGCCAAATAAATTATATAGATGACTCAGACTCAAGGGCATAATTCCCCATTTCTTAAGTGTGGACCGCACATAGTCTTCTCTCTACAGAGTGAAGTCTAGGAAGGTGGAGAATGAGGACAGGAAGCTAACTTTACAAAGGAGAAATCGGACAGATTTTACTTCAGCTAGTGATCAAAGTCCACTGGAACAGCCATAAACTATGTTAATAGGATGTGATGAAAATGGCACTTAACCTCTGTGATCTTCTGTCAGGAGAAAAACATGAGACAAATTCCAGTAGAGGGGCAATATACAGTATCCCCGATCATATTCCTCAAAACTGAAGGTCACCAAAGGCAAGGAAAGTCTGAGAAGCTGTCACAAAAAGAGCCGAAGAAATCATGGCAACTAAATGTAACAGTATCCTAGAAGGGATCCTAGAGCAGAAAAAGGACATTAGGTAAAACCTGAGAAAATAGAAATTAAGCTATGGACTTAATAGTAATATATCCATACTGGTGTATTAATTATAACAAATGTCCTATACTAACATAAGATGTTCATAATAGGGAAAATTCTGCAAGAGGTATATGGGAATTCTCTGTGCTATTTGTTTAATTTTTCTCTCAATCTAAAACTTTTTAAAAATTAAAGAAAAAGAACCTTGTAGTTTAGTGAGGGAATCCAGTAAGCTGATGGGCAGTTGTAATGTGGTATGATGAAGGAGGACGTATAGCGTGATGAGGAGAAACAGTGGGGCATCTCACTGGTCCTTCAGATCCTGACTTGACCACTTTAGGCAGTTTGCTCGACCGTCTGATTTTGTTTCCTCATCTCTAAAATGGTGATGTGGGGACTTCCTGGTGGGCCAGTGGTTAAGACTCCACGCTTCCACAGCAGGGTGTGCAGGTTCAATCCCTGGTCAGGGAACTAAGATCCCACATTCTGTGTTGCTTAGCCTAAAAAAGAAAGAAAGAAAGAACTCCATGACAACATTTGTAGCATGTAACAAATTTTAAATAAATAAATAAAATGATGATAAAACCTTCCATGAGTCCATAATAGGCTTCAAAGTCAAACTACAGGAGCTCAAACTCCCAGCTGCAGAGCTAGCTGATTCCCTAAATCTATATGGACTTTAGTTCCTTATCAGCCTACCTACCTCAGAGAATTGTCCTGAGGTCTGGCATAATACCTGTGAAATACTTAGGACCAGTTTCAGCATGCTGTACTAGATAAATATAGGCTTCTATGCCTGCTGTCAGCTCAAGGATTTATGGTGGAGACTCAGTAGAGTAATCATGGAGAGCGCCTCGCACAGGCCTGCCACGTCATAAGCCCTCTAGTGGTGGTGGCGGTGATGGGGGGGTGAGGGTGAGGGTGGGCGTGGGAAGGAAAAGTTGCTGGGGGTCAGGAGAATGCCCTTGCCTTGAATCCTACACACCAGACACAGTGGTTTTCCTTGACTCTAAACTGAGAACAGGATAGGAGTTGAACTGACACAAGGAAGGTGATGGATATGGGCTACAACAGAAGGAACAAAAGTCAAAAGCCAAAGGAAACATGGCACCTTTAGAGGACTTTACAGGGTTGAAATGGCTGGAGTGTGGACTCCTGAGGAGGGAGAAAGAGGAGAAGTAAAGTGCACCTAGCGTTTTGTCAGGAACTGAAGGCTAGGTTAAGGATTTAGGACCCATTTATCCTTGGGCTTCCCTGGTGGCTCAGAGGTTAAAGCATCTGCCTGCAATGTGGGAGACTTGGGTTTAATCCCTGGGTTGGGAAGATCCCCTGGAGAAGAAAATGGCAACCCACTCCAGTACTCTTGCCTGGAGAATCCCATTGACGGAGGAGCCTGGTGGGCTACAGTCCACGGGGTCGCAAAGAGTCGGACACGACTGAGCGACTTCTCTCACTCACTCATCCTTGGATCAACATAAAATATGTACCCTTAGGCTCACTCTGGCTGTTGTTGGAAAAAAGATAGGTTGTAGGTAGATCATTTGGGAAGCTATTTCAGTTCTACAAGTGAGATATCATCATAGGGACTCTGGAAGTAGAGTTTAAAGAATGTGAAGTCCAACAAGAGAAGATCCTGCCAACAGTTTGTTAGTGTGTGGAAAGGAGCAACAAAGATCCAAGGAGACCAGAGAAAAAGACAGAGATTTATTTGCTGGACAGTTTGGAATATTTTAATATACTTTTGAAATTGTTGTCTCATGGTCATGGTAATTCTGTAAAATAGATGAAGTGAGCAGAACCACTTCCAAATCAGAGATGAATGCAGAGGCTTTGAGAAAGTAATCACGTGATTAGTTGTGGCCAAAAAGGACAATGAGATTATATCTTTTAATTTGTACCTTTTTTCTCTCTTGTGAGAGAACACCAATGACTTTTCTGGTCTTATAGTCCATTACAAAGCCCCCTCCCCTCCCCCCCACCCACCCCCTACCACTTTAAGGAATGGATAGAGTAGAATCGGACCACATTTCCCTTGGGACTATTTAAAACCTAATCTCCTGTACTCCAGTACTGCTGAGGGCAGGGGGACAGTTTCACAATCTCACTTATGATAAAGTAGTTTGATTGCAAGCCCCAAAATAACTAGATTTATGTACTTCGCCAAGAAGAATGTTCAGTACACTACCAAGTGTCATTGAATAGCTAATGAAAATAATGGAATCAAGACCCAACTTGGTCATTATTCATAGCTGACACCTGGATAGTTTTTAAGCATCAGGACAAAAAAGTCTGCATTTAAAATTTATTTTAACTGAATTTGCCAATTGAAAGTCTAGGAGCCAGACTTTCTAATAGTTAGTACTTGGTTGTAGGACAATTGGGAAATGCAAACAGTGCATTTAACCTGGGTTTTTCTTTTCCTTTTGGGAGGGAAAAGGAAGCAGAGTCAGTTGGAAAGAATAGCTCTTTTAAAAATGCTGCAATGATACTTTAACCATGTGTCTTTTACCCAGGCAGAGTTAATGCTGCCTTTTGGATGAGATGGACCCCAAGTAGAATTGGTACTAGTGAATAATTAAAGAACAGAGAGAGGACTACACACATTCTGATAGAGAAGGTGTTACTGCCTCTAACTTCTGCTTTGAGTTTTGATGCATTTGATTTTTATGTTATAGGGAGAATAGAAGACCTTGAAAAAATCCTCTCATCTTTAAAAATCCCAGCTCAAATTCTGTATTTCCCCCAAAGTCTCCTTGACTATGTCATCCCTTCTGAACCCCAGTATCAGGGATTCTAATTCGCAATGCTTATAAAATAGCATATTGGCCACTATTATTTAATGCATGTCTGCCTTGCTTCTTTTGCTGGTTGTAGCCCCCTTGAGGGTAGACTTTATATCTTTTCCTCTAGAGGGATAAATGCATCAGGTCAGGGACATATCTGGTTCTTTTATGACTTTAATTTCATCTCAGTGTCTCACATGTTATAGACAATCAATGAATAATTTTGAATGAGCAGTTCTAATATTTCAGCATCATTTATAGCTCTGATTTTTATGCTACATATGCCATACTGGTGATTGAAAAGGCCATTTGTTTTTTATTTTTAATTAGAGGATAATTACAGTATTGTGATGCTTTCTCCCATACATCAGCATGAGTCAGCCATAGGTATACGTTTGTCCTTTTCCCACCCCTCTAGGTTGTCACAGAACGCTGGCTTTGGGTTTCCTGTGTCCCACGGAAGATTCCCACTGGCTATCTATTTTACGTATGGTAATATATATGTTCCAGTGCTATTGCATAAAACCAAGTGGTAGTCAAAGTAGGACTATTGGAAGTGATGGAATCTGAGGCTGATCTTTGAACTCTGGCTGTCGAGGACCTGCCAAAAAACATGGGGTATTTGCGGACAGTCTAGGTTTTATGAAACTCTCTGTTGGTTTTATTTTTAGTTAAATCCTAGAACAGTACTTTTAAACCTCCAGTTGACTGAATGATTACTTTGGTCATTCTAAAGACAGAGAAAACAAACTAAGATTTGTCACTTTACCTAAGCTGTAATGTTACATATGTTATCTCATGTAATTGTCAAAAGAACCCTACAAAGAGGCATGTATTTTCTTCTATTAGTTGTAAAAAGAGTTTCAGAGAGGTAACTAATTGATTTGGATTTTAAGTTCTGTGAGACCCAAGTATCTGATACAGAGGAATCATTCAGCTAAATGTTTGTTGAATTAAATTTATTCAAAAGTCCTTGATGGGGCAGCAGTGGACCAAGCCTAAGCTATTGGTCCCTTAAAGCCCATCCTCTTTCCACTACTGTTTTTCCTCTAAGGAAAATTTCTTGTAGAGAAAACACAGAACCAACAATATTAGCTTTTCATTTTTGCTCTTAGCTTTTTCTGCTCAAGCTACATAAAACTTGAGTTTTCAACATTTGGCCCCAAATATCATTTTCCTCTGTGCTGTTTGCCCAGAGATGATGCTAAAGATAAACTTGACTTCCTGGCAACAACTCAGCCAGGAACTGAGAACTGTTAGAACAAACTCTTCCTGATACCCTAAGGGAACAAAAATAAACATTTGGAAAAAATAAACTTGCCATAATGGTAACACTCCTTGCATTTTAGTCTCTGTCTCCTCCTCCCTACCCCCAGGGTAGGGTGGGCTAGTCGCCATCCAGACACAGCCCAAAAAGCAGCAAGTTAGAACTTTATCTTGTTTTATTGTTCTGCTTTGTAATTTTATTTTTAACAGAATTCTGGCTCTCCAAGTCACTGATGACTACTCCATGTGGTCAGCAGATTTAAAAGTCTTTTCCTAAGCTATAGTTAAAAAAAAAAAAAAAGGAGATAGTAAGTTTTTTTAATTTTATTGGGGTATAATTGATTTACAGTGTGTTAGTTTCAGGTGTGCAGCAAAGGGAATGCTTTATGTATGTGTGTGAAACTGTTAGTTGCTCAGCTGTTTCCAACTCATTGTGACCCCATAGACTGTATGCCCACCAGGCTTCTCTGTTCATGGGATTTCCCAGGCAAGAATACTGGAGTGGGTTGCCATTTCTTCCTCCAGGGGATCTTCCCAACCCAGGGATCAAACCCACATGTCTTATGTCTCCTGCATTGGCAAGCGGATTCTCTATTGCTCATGCCACCTGGGAAGCCAGTATTAGTTATCTATTCCAATCCTCCCCTGCTTCTCCCATGATAACCATGCTTGTTTTCTACATCTGTAAGTCTATTTCTGTTTTGTAAATCAGTTCATTTGTTTAGATTCCACATATAAGCAATATCATATGGTATTTGCCTTTTTCTGTCTGACTAACTTCACCCACTCGGAGACGGCAGTGGCGACTGAGCGACTTCACTTACAATTTTCACTTTCATGCACTGGAGAAGGAAATGGCAACCCACTCCAGTGTTCTTGCCTGGAGAATCCCAGGGACAGGGGAGCCTGGTGGGCTGCCGTCCATGGGGTCGCACAGAGTCGGACACGACTGAAGCGACTTAGCAGCAGCAACAACTTCACCCAGTATGCCGGTCTCTGTATCCATCCATATTGCTGTAAATGGCATTCTTTCTTTCTTTTTTACGCCTGAGTAATATTCCATTGTGCATATGTACCACATATTTTCTATCTACGCCTCTGTTGATGGACATTTAGGTGGCTTCCAAGTCTTGGCTATTGTAAATAGTGTTACAGTGAACACTGGGATGCATGTATCTTTTCGAATTATGGTTTTCTGTATATATATGCCCAGGACTGAGATTGTTGGATCACTTGGTAGTTATATATTTAGTTTTGTAAGAAATCTCCATACTGTTTTTCATAATGGTTTTACATACATACATACATACATACATACATACATTCAGTTGCTCAGTCGTGTCCGACTCTTTGCAACCCCATGAATTGCAGCATGCCAGGCCTCCCTGTCCATCACCAACTCCCCGAGTTACTCCTACTTATACTTCAAGGCCCAAGTCAAATACCATCACTGCCTAAAGTCTCCTGACTCTCCCTGGGAATCACTATTTGCTCTGCAGTCTCACAGCACTTTGTTCAAATCTCTATTAAAGCACTTACCTTGTGGTCTGAGACTTAGTGGTTTACTTATAGGCTATGAGCAATTGTAGAGTGGAAGCATATCTAATTCACTCCTGTATCTCCTGTTTAGCCTATAGGACTGGCTCAGTGTGTGCTGTCTTTGTTTTTGCTGAATTAAGACATTCTTAATTCATTTGACATGTCCTAAATCTATTTCTCTCCATCTCTATCTAATTCTCTCTTAGCTGAGTGACAGCAAGAGCCTCTTAAATGATCTGACCACTCTCATTCTTACTCTTTTCAATCTTTTCAGGGCAGATACACCTTCACAAGAGTTAGAAAAACTCCCCACCCCCCCACCCCCACCCCCCCGCCCCCGCCCTTCTCCGCTCCCTGCTGCCTCAAGTGGTTAAGTTAGAAAAAAGTGCCCCTTCTAGGCTGATACTAGGAAATCTGAAGAAAGAGGCCTTCTCTTTTCAACAAAGTTACCAAATTGACAGGAATGAAAATGAAACTAGCAACTCTAGCAATGAAAGCCTGCTCTAGTGGTCTTTGCCACTGCACTGAGGGATGCATTCTTGAGACTGAAGTTGACTAGAAGGAAGAAAGATGGAAAAGGACAGATTCCTGATTATGTTGTTGAGCACCTGGGTTCAGCCACACCTGAAAGAGATGTCTTTGGGCTTTTCAGTCACCTGAGCCGGTTAAGTTACCTTTGTCCTCGAACTAGTTTTGGTTGTACTATAGACATTTACCACCTAAGCAGGTCAAAGCATATACCATTGCTACATGCTAAGAGTATAACCTCAGATATGCTGATGACACCACCCTTATGGCAGAAAGTGAAGAGAAACTAAAAAGCCTCTTGATGAAAGTGAAAGAGGAGAGTGAAAAAGTTGGCCTAAAGCTCAACATTCAGAAAGCGAAGATCATGGCATCTGGTCCCATCACTTCATGGGAAATAGATGGGGAAACAGTGGAAACAGTGTCAGACTTTATATTTTGGGGCCTCCAAAATCACTGCAGATGGTGATTGCAGCCATGAAATTAAAAGACATTTACTCCTTGGAAGAAAAGCTATGACCAACCTAGATAGCATATTCAAAAGCAGAGACATTACTTTGCCAACAAAGGTCCATCTAATCAAGGCTATGATTTTTTCAGTGGTCATGTATGGATGTGAGAGTAGGACTGTGAAGAAAGCTGAGCGCTGAAGAATTGATGCTTTTGAACTGTGGTGTTGGAGAAGACTCTTGAGAGTCCCTTGGACTGCAAGGAGATCCAACCAGTCCATTCTAAAGGAGATCAGCCCTGGGATTTCTTTGGAAGGAATGATGCTAAAGCTGAAGCTTCAGTACTTTGGCCACCTCCTGCGAAGAGTTGACTCATTGGAAAAGACTCTGATGCTGGGAGGGATTGGGGGCAGGAGAAGGGGACAACAGAAGATGAGATGGCTGGATGGCATCAGCGACTCGATGGACATGAGTTTGGGTAAACTCCAGGAGATGGTGATGGACAGGGAGGCCTGGTGTGCTGCGATTCATGGGGTCACAAAGAGTCGGACACGACTGAGCAACTGAACTGAAGAGTATAACATCACAATGTGACTCAGGCAAAGCATTTCTGCAAGACTAGAGACCAGATTGCACCAACTTACAATTCCTAACAGTATAGGAAGGTTCCCTTTTCTCCACACTCTCTCTAGCATTTATTGTTTGTAGATTTTTTTGAAGATGGCTATTCTAACTGATAGGAGGTGTGATACCTCACTGTAGTTTTGATTTGCTTGATATTAAGTTATTTTTCAATTTACTCTCATTTAAATATTTATTTGGTTGTGCTAGGTCTCACTTGTGTCACACAGCTGCAACTTCAGTTGCAACATATGGGGTCCAGTTCCCTGACCAGGGATTGCACCCAGGCCCTCTGCATTGGGAGCTCAGAGTCGTAGACACTGGACCACCTGGGAAGCCCTGATATTAAGTTTTATAGGGGCAAGTTCTAATTCTTATACTTACCTCCCAGCTGATGCAAATACATGGTTTTTAACTTTTAAGAAAGTGCATCTGCATTTTAGGACTGAATCTGATCTGTGCTTCTTTTAATTCAAATGCTACATAAATAATGCTTGCCACCCCTACCAGCATCAAAAATATGAGGCAAGTGATAATCTGACTGAAGAAGAGTTTTGTGTAGAGCACAATGAGAGCTAGCTCCTAACTAAGTAGAAGTTACGAAGGGAGACTGGAGGTCTCTGTGTGGAACAGTCTCTGGTACTCAGCCATCAAGGAGTGGAAGAGACAGGCTGGGGACATGGTCCTTTTACAGGGAGGATGTTGTTCAGTTGCTAAGTCATGTCTGACCATTTGCATCGCCATGGACTGCAGCATGCCAGGCTTCCCTGTCCTTCACCATTTCTCTGAGTTTGCTCAAACTCATGTCCATTGAGTCAGTGATGCCATCCAACCATTTCATCCTCTGTCACCCCTTTCTCCTCTTGGGAGGATAGAGATCCACTTTAAAGAGGTGATAAGGGGGCAGACTGAGAAGATTGAGCTAACCTCTTTTGCCTCTTCTGACCAGGATTTCTTTAATTCTCAATCCCCAAAGCGCCCTTTGCCCTTGGAAGTTAGGAATTTGTTTTGCTGATTATTTCAAGGAAATCTTATCAGGAGAGACAGTGGTGGCCCAAAGTATATAAAGATTTGTTAAATAAGCTAGTATATGTTAGCCAGAAACATGTTAATATAACACATGCACAAACACACACGCAAACTATAGGGATGGGGTAAAGGGCAGATGCTTGGCATATCTTGGGTCCTGTTCCCACCCTCACTTTAAGCTATAATCTACCCTCATCTTTCTGCCTGTATCTTCTCCCTCCTGTTCATCTGCCCATTCCTCTCTCCCTCCCTTCTTCCTAGCTCTGTGATCTTGAAAAATCATTTAACTACTCTGTGCTTTAGCTTCCTCTCCTATAAAATGGAGATATGTGTGGCTCCTTGCAAATTCATTGTGTTAGAGAGAATTAATGCAAAATACCAACACAGACTCTGGCAAGTGGGAGACAGCTGTTTTTATTTTTCTTTCATGCATTTTATTCAGCAGGTAAAGACTTTAGCACCAGAATGGATATATGCTAGGCTCACTTTTAGGGATACAAACATAGAACCACCAAAGGCTCATAAAATACTGAGAAAGACATTCTTTTACTGCAGGTTGGAACTAGGGAGCAAACTTAGCCCAGAACTCAGTTTAAATACCCAGATTCCTCAAGAGTCAACATCTGTGATTCCTCTATTCTGGAGGCAGTTGTTCCCTGTTTTTGAATTTCCTAGAGGTATGCTATCCAAAAAGGTCATCACCCATGTGGCTACTGTGTACTTGAAATGTAGTTATTTCATTTGAGATGTGCTCTAAGTGTCAAGGGCTTCCCTTGTGGCTCAGCTGGTAAAGAATCCCCCTGCAATGGGGTGACCGGGGTTTGATCCCTGGGTTGGGAAGATCCCCTGGAGAAGGGAAAGGCTACCCACTCCAATATGCTGACCTGGAGAATTCCATGGACTCGCAAAGAATCAGACACGATTGAGCGACTTTCACTTTCACTTTCTAAGTGTCAAGTACACATAAGACTTCAAAGACTTAGTTCAGTATATAACATTAATAACATTTTAACGTTCAGTTCAGTTCAGTCACTCAGTCGTGTCCGACTCTTTGCTACCCCATGAATTGCGGCATGCCAGGACTCCCTATCCTTCACCAACTCCCGGAGTTCACCCAAACTCATGTCCATCGAGTCAGTGGTGCCATCCAGCCATCTCATCCTCTGTCGTCCCCGTCTCCTCCTGCCCCTAATCCCTCCCAGCATCAGCATCTTTTCCAGTGAGTCGACTCTTCGCATGAGGTGGCCAAAGTATTAGAGTTTCAGCTTTAGCATCATTCCTTCCAAAGAAATCCCAGGGCTGATCTCCTTCAGAATGGACTGGTTGGATCTCCTTGCAGTCCAAGGGACTCTCAAGAGTCTTCTCCAACACCACAGTTCCAAAGCATCAATTCTTCAGCACTCAGCCTTCTTCACAGTCCAACTCTCACATCCATACATGACCACTTGGTTGCATGTAAAAATTATATTTTTAATACATTGGTTAAATAAAATATAAATTATAAAATTAAAGATAATCTCTTTTTTTTTAATGTACTTACTAGAAATTTGAAACCACATGTGTGGCTCATATTTTATTTCTTTCAAACATGCTGTCCTAGTGCTTCACTGTGGCACTTCATGGTCACACGATTTTCTTCTCCCATCTGCCATCTGACTATCTAACATATTTGTCATATGGATTATTTTTGCTTCTAAATTATAAACTCCTCCAGGACGCTACCATTATTATTGATACTGCCATTTGTCGTCACAGCACCTAACATCAAGACTTCAATACATATTTGTTGATGGATGAATGCATGCATGGATGGATACATGGGCAGGAGCTATATTCTGAAGCCTGTGAGTTTCAGAGGAACATAGACTCTTAATGTGTTTTATGTAGAAGACAAGTTCAGTGGCTGCAAATTGTCAAAAAGTCAGCTGATCTCACCAAGAGAGTATTGTACCAATTATTCAGTAAAGATCTGAGCACAAGGCTGATCAATATGTCCTCAGACTACCTCTGGGTTTACAGCTAGCTTTGTGACCTTGAGCAATGACTTGTTGCCAGAAGGAACAGTTCTCAGAACTGCGTAAATGTTTGTGCTTTGCATATGACAGATACGTAGCTGCCACTCATTCAGCAAACTGCAGAACCTGTAAGACACCCTCTACCCTGAGAGTTCTAGAAGTAGAGAGAACAGTAGTTACTAAGGATTCATCTCAGGAAAGTAAGCAAATAGCATTCCTGCAGGAGCTAAACAGAATCAGCTATGACTGGAGTCCAGTTAGCTGGAATTTGGAACAGAGTCGTCTCGTTCTGACTCAGTACCTTAAGCCAAGGAAATCAGAAAGTAAACACAATTCTTGCCATGGTTTCCAATACAATAATCTTGACAAAATACCCTTGTGTAGGAGACTGCCAGTGCACTGCTGTCACATGGCCATAGAGGGGACTTTCTTTTTTATGGTTTTAAAATTTTATTTTTTGAAATATAGTGGATTTACAATGCCATGTTAATTTCTGCTTCACAACAAAATGATGCAGTTATACATCTTTTTCATGTTCTTTTCCATTGTTCATCACAGGATATTGAATATGGTTCCCTGTGCTATACAGTAGGACCTTATTTTTTTAAATCTATTCTCTATATAATAGCTCACATCTGTTAATCCCAGACTCCCAGTCTATTCCTACCCGACCCCTTTCTCCTTGACAACCACAAAAATCTGTTCTCTCTGTCTGTGAGTCTGTTTTGTAAATAAGTTCCTTTGTGTCATATTTTAGCTTTCATGTAAAAGTGATATTGTATGGTGTTTGTCTTTCTCTTTCTGACCTCACTTAGTATGATAATCCCTGGGTCCATTCATATTGCTGCACATGACATTATTGTATTCTTTTTTAAGACTAAGTAATATTCCATTGCATATATGTACCTAGTCTTCTTTATCCATTCATCTGATGATGGGCATTTAAGTTGTTTCCATGTATTGCTGATGTGAATACTGCTGCTATGAACACAGGGGTGCATGTATCTTTTTGAATTAGAGTTTTCTCTGTTATATGCCCATGAGTGGGATTACTGGATCATATGGCAACTCTATTTTTAGTTTTTTGAGGAACTTCCATACTGTTTGGAATTTTTTTTTTATCACATTATCAGAGACATTCCCCAGTGAAGAGCCTTAAGAAGTTTTTGGTGAACCACAGCCAAAATACACACTGTAAGATATTTCACAGGAGTTCATACTCCAAGTGGGTGGGGGATATGTGTGTGATGCGGGTGGGGAATGAGTTAGAATTTTTTTCATGCATTTGAGAATTCATCAACTGGTATATCGACTACAGTATGTTTGTTGGCAGTTTAATGGGCAGAGAGTTTTGGGTAGAATTACTTGTAGACCTAACAGTGAATTTTCTGCCACAATTTGAAAACTAATAAGGATAATGAAAATAATAAATACTGTTTATTATGTATTTTAGACATATTGTTGAGTATTAAATATAAATCAGTTCAGTCGCTCAGTTGTGTCCGACTCTTTGTGACCCCATGAACGACAGCACGCCAGGCCTCCCTGTCCATCACCAACTCCCAGAGTTCACCCAAACCCATGTCCATTGAGTCACTGATGCCATCCAACCATCTTGTCCTGTGTCATACCCTTCTCCTCCTGCCCTCAGTCTTTCCCAGCACCAGGGTCTTTTCCAGTGAGTCAGCTCTTCCCATCAGGTGGCCAAAGTATTGGAGTTTCAGCTTCAACATCAGTCCTTCCAATGAATACCCAGGACTGATCTCCTTTAGAATGGACTGGTTGGATCTCCTTGCAGTCCAAGGGACTCTCAAGAGTCTTCTCCAACACCACCGCTCAAAAGCATCAATTCTTTGGCACTCAGCCTTCTTCACCGTCCAACTCTCACATCCATACATGACTACTGGAAAAACCATAGCCTTGACTAGATGGGCCTTTGTTGACAAAGTAATGTCTCCTTTTTAATATGCTATCTAGTTTGGTCATAACTTTCCTTCCAAGGAGTGAGCATCTTTTAATTTCATGGCTGCAAGCACCATCTGCAGTGATTTTGGAGCCCAGAAAAATAAATATGAATGATTGCATTTATATATCAATTAGATTGGTGGTGTGGTCATCACCTTATTACCAGTCTCAGGAAGGTTTGGTATCTTAACCACAAGTCACACAACTTACCACTGGTGGAGCTGGGACCCTAACCCAGATCATTAGGCTGTAATGATCATAACATACAGGGTATCTTTGAAGAATTAGCAGCATCTGTTTTCCTTACAATAAAACAGTTTCTGGTTAACCTTAAGAGGAGGAGATATTCTTGTCACCCTTCCACACAAATGATAAGTCTTCTGCTGGTTATCTGTACCATGCAGCCTCAGGTAGAGAGGAAGCAGGAAGCATAGAATGGCGGAAGATACCAGGAGGCTACTTCTGGGCCTGTTTAAAGGCTGTAGACTGTGAAGGCTGGGATTCACTGAGTTCCAAGGTTTTATACAGCGTTCTAGTTCTCTACGTCTTGGAAACTTGAGGAAAAGGAAGAATGTGAAACAGTGGTCATTCCACTCCGCATTCACAATGGAGAGCCGGCAAACCGAAGAGGAGCATCTTCTCTAGCACTGAACCTCCGTCGGAAGGTTGCTGAAGTGGGCTTGGTGCTGAAGTGGTGGACAAGAAGCTCTGAACAGTCTCTGCAATTTCTATGTGACTTGGCCACATTTCACAATCCACAGTTTATTTCTTGAAGGAATATTTTAGTATTATTTTCTTCTCAAATATAATATATGAAAAAAATCATATAATGCTAAATTGTGTTATTGTTAGCCATGAACATTTTTCCCCTAGACTGTAACTATAAATGGGTTAATAGGTCCTTAAAATATTTTGAGATCATCTTTTATTCTGACTTTTGAAATCCAGTTTTGGAACATAAAACAGAGCTTGACCTTTCTGAAAAATCATAAACCTTTATTATTTTTCATTTGGAGAAAGCAGTCAGCATGACTTACAGCTCTGAGCATTGAAAATGAAACCTGATAACAAGCATGTTAGGTGGGTTGACACAAGTGAAATATCTATAGCTAAACCAAAACAGAAACTGTTTGAAATCATCCCAATCATCAGGAAAGGCATGTAAAGCAGGGTGAAGATGTTCAGCTCTTGATTCAGGTAGAATAATCCTAATTCTAGTTCTGCCGCTAATTAGCTGTAACCTTAATCAAATCACTGTTCTGTCAAAATGTCAATGCCATCATCTGTATAAAGCATGAATAGTAACAGTGGGACTCACCTCCATAGAGTTATTATGCAAATAAAATGGATTATCTGTGTACAACACTGAAGACTTTGCCCCGTGCATTGCACAGCCTCAGTAAATGTTAGCTGCTACTCTTATTAGAAGACAAGTAATTTACCATGTTTAACAAGTATCCTTTTTTAAAATTCTAGATATCATAAGATTATATTTTACCAAGGAGATCATTAGACAATAGATTTACGTCACCAAAAAGTAGTAAGAGCGTTTCACCAGGTCTGTTTTAGAGCCACATTAGCTAAAACCCTAGGATATGGCTAGAAATGGCAGTCATTCCTTAAAGAGATACGCTGACTCACATAATGAGTCATCTCTAATTTCCCTACAGTATTATGTGAAAAATAAATACAGTTCTGCACCTTGAATGTTATTTGGTTCTTTGGATGTCGACTATTGATTGTTGAGAGACAGGGGATCGATAATAATAAATGTTTGAAGTTGTCAGCTGTGCTGCTGTGGGGAGGATGGGAAGAGAGAGAGGGTGAGGGAGAGACAGAAAGACAGAGACAGACCACTCAGTGGTCCATCTCATTACTTCCCAGTCACCAGAGCTTAATGTGAAAATGCCTTGGAGGATGAGAGAGCTGTTTCAACACATCATCCCCACAGTAAGTAAGATATCAAGGTTTCATAACCGTTGAATGCCCTGCCTTGTCACGTTGAAGGCAGAGCCTGGGTAGAAAACACTGTATTTCCATTGCCAGCATCCAAACAGCCAGAGGGAGTTTGGTGTGATGATACAGACAGGTTTTATTTCAAGGCAGCCTAAGATCGTGGCTTATTCAGATCCTTACATATGCTCTTGCTATGACTAGTGAAAGGCTTAAAGATGACAATGAAATTATTAGCTAGTTAGTATTTTCCTTGAGAAGGAAAGAAGCACAGCAAAAATCTCCTTGCCACCTAGGAATGCAAAAAATCCTTTTGTGGAATGTGCCAGTTGAAGCGCTGCGTGCTGAACTCACACATAATGTGTCCTTTTTGATGAGCTTGATACATTGGCATTGAAATCATTTGAAAGCAACAAGCTAATGTGGCAGATTCAGAAATGAGAATGCTAGAAACAAAGTAAGCAAAAGCAGCCTGTGAGTTATCTGCTGAAAGTATCTAGAAATGTTTTAAGTCATTGACCCTCTGGTATTAACAGAAGTATGACAACATGGCTGAATCTATCTCCCCTGCCAAGTTAGCAGAGAGTATATGATGCATTCACCTCAATTACTTTATGAAATGATAGTATGATAACAAGTCACCTAATGACCTTGGAGGTAATAAATATTTGAAGCTGGTATACAGATGAGCCCACTGGTTAATATGTGATACATGCAGCCTGGCTAACCAAGCTGGAAGACGAGTGAACTAATGTTTGTTAAGATTCAGACATCACACTTGTCCTTTATGTACATTATTGCTTTTAAGAGTCGCATCAGCCTTATTGAGTGGATATGCTTATGATGAAGGACTCATAATAGCTGATTTTCAGGCAGGAGATAGCCTGTGTCAGATAGTGTGTTAAGTGTGTGACATAAATGATCTAATTTAGTTGTGACATTGCTATGAAGTATGGGAGACTACTCACAGTCAGCTCTATATTTACATTTAGAGCTATATTTAGCTCTATACTTAAATTTACTCTACATTTAGCTATATATTTACAGATGAGTAAACTGAGGAACATTGATCAGATACTCCCAGTCAGCATTCACACTCAGATATTTCTACCTTTAAGAAGCACTGTGCATATTGTTACTCTTCTGTCACTAAGTTGTGTCCAACTCGTTGCGGCCCTGTGATCTGCAGCACACCAGGCTTCCCTGTCCTTCACTGTCTCCCCGAGTTTGCTCAAACTCATGTCTGTTGAATCAGTAATGGCATCCAAACAACTCATCCTCTATCATCCCCCTCTCCTCCTGCCTTCAATCTCTCCAGCATCAAGGTCTTTTCCAATGAGGTGGCTTTTCGCTTCACGTGGCTAAAGAATTGGAGCTTCAGCTTAAGCATCAGTCCTTCCAGTGAATATTCTGTGTTGATTTCCTTTAGGATTAACTGGCTTGATCTCCTTGCTGTCCAAGGGACTTCTCCTACACCACAGTTCAAAGGCATCAATTTTTTGGTGCTCAGCCTTTTTTATTGTCCAGCTCTCACATCCATAAATGACTACTGGAAAAACCATAGCTTTGACTATATGGACCTTTGTAGGCAAAGTGGTATCTCTCCTTTTAATACACTGTCAGTACTCTTGCCTGGAAAATCCCATGGATGGAGAAGCCTGGTGGGCTTTAGTCCGTGGGGTCGCTAAGAGTCGGGCACGACTGAGCGACTTCACTTTCACTTTTTACTTTCATGCATTGGAGAAGGAAATGGCAACCCACTCCAGTGTTCTTGCCTGGAAAATCCCAGGGACAGAGGAGCCTGGTAGGCTGCCATCTATGGGGTTGCACAGAGTCGGACACGACTGAAGTGACTTAGCAGCAGCAGCCGCAGTTTTATCATAGCTTTTCTTCCAAGGAGAAAGTGTCTTTTAATTTCATGGCTGCAGTCACCATTCAGACTGATTTTGGAGCCCAAGAAAATAAAGTCTGTCACCGTTTCCATTGTTTCCCCATCTATTTGCTGTGAAGTGATGAGACCATATACTGTGATCTTATTAGCTTTTTGAACATTGAGCTTTAAGCCAGCTTTTTCACTCTCTTCTTTTACCTTCATTAAGAGGCTCTTTAATTCCTCTTTGCTTTATGCCATAAGGGTGGTGTCATCCGTGTATCTGAGGTTATTGATATTTCTCCCAGAAATCTTGATTCCAACTTGTACTTCATCCAGCCTGGCATTTCACACGATGTACTCTGCATTTAAGTTAAATAAGCAGGGTGACAATATATAGCCTTGACATACTCCTTTCCCAGTTTTGAACTAGTCCATTGTGCCATATCTGGTTCTAACTGTTGCTTCTTGACCTGCATACAGGTTTCTCAGGAGGCAGGTCAGGTGGTCTGGTATTCCTATCTCTTTAAGAATTTTCCACAGTTTGTTGTGATCTACACAGTCAAAGGCTTTAGCATAGTCAGTGAAGCAGAGGTAGATATTTTGCTGATATTTTCTAGCTTTTTCTGTGGTCCAGTGGATGTTGTCAGTTTGATCTCTGGTTCCTCTGCCTTTTCTAAATCCAGCTTGTACATCTGGAAGTTCTCGGTTCACATACTGTTGAAGCCTAGTGTGAAGGATTTTGAGCATTAATTTGCTAGCATGTGAAATGAGTGCAATTGTGTGGTAGTTTGAACATTCTTTAGCATTGCCCTTCTTAGGGACTGGAATGAAAGCTGAGCTTTTCCAGTCCTGTGGCCCCTGCTGAGTTTTCCAAATTTGCTGGCATACTGAATGCAGCACTTTAAGAGCATCATCTTAAGAAAGAAAAAGAATTGGAAGTATCTATTGAGTATTGACTGTGTACCAGGCACTAGACTATATGTTTTGCACAGAAGATCTTGCATATCCTCGTGATCGTACTGTACCTATTTTGTTGCTGAGAAAATAGAAGCTTAAGTTAAGAACCTGCCCAGTTTTATACAACTAGTAAGATGTAGACAAAGACTGTGAACTCATTGAAAATGATTCTGGTCATTAATAGTTAGTAGTTTAGTGTGCCTAAAATAGTAAATAGTTTAGTGCCTAAACTATTAACCAAATTGCTGTAATAAAAATAGATGGTCATAATTTAGGACTACTGCTGCTGCTGCTGCTAAGTCACTTCAGTCATGTCCAATTCTGTGTGACCCCGTAGACAGCAGCCCACCAGGCTCCCCTGTCCCTGGGATTCTCCAGGCAAGAACACTGGAGTGGGTTGCCATTTCCTTCTCCAGTGCATGAAAGTGAAAAGTGAAAGTGAAGTCGCTCAGTCGTGTCCAACCCTCAGCGACCCTATGGACTGCAGCCTACCAGTCTTCCCTCTAATGTAAGGACAGTTACAGGAATAAATGTGAGTTCATCGGTTAGAACCTGGATTCTCTGAACAGTCTGAGACATCCTGGATTCCTTACCCACCTGTTTGAACCTGTCACCTTTCCCTCTTTTGTCTAGGTCAGTTTTATTTGCTTTATTTTCAGAACTCTATATGATATCTCTATGAAATAGGTTACACGTACTTAACACACAATCCACTAACTTCCCTTTCCTTAATGTGTGGGAGCAGAGAGTGTCCATCTCAGCCCCAGCATCTTAGCTGAGGCTGAACCTCTTGCATTTAGCTGTGCTTGGCTTCACACAATGTGATTCTACACACGTTGTAGACCAAATGAGAAGATATGCTAAATAATACCTGGCCTATTTTTTAATGATGATGTTTTGCGTTGCATACATGCATTCCCATTCATCCCCATTCATATTTCTATGCTTAAAAAAAATAGAACTCTTATTTTGTGGAACTTACAAAGGTACCCCCACCAAGATATTTTAGTCATTCAGTTTTGTTCTGAATCACATATTAAAAAGTACTTTTCCTTGTATCACATATTGAAAAATAGTTTTCTATTTATCACCTATAATATCAGAAGTTATTATATATTGCTAAAACAGACAAAAAATTAGTGTTATAAAACTTAGTCCCCAAAGAATCATAACCCGAAGTTAAACTTGGTAGCTGTGTCACTCTTGTTTTGCAGTATATTTTTCTTTCTCTCATTAGAATAAAAATGAACTGAGACCATAATCATGTTAAATCACATTAAACAGGCTTATTTTCCTTTAGTGTTTTCTTTCTATAAGGAAATGTCTAATGTGTTATTCAATCCATTTGTTTTCCCTTTTTCTCTATGTCAGAGAAAATATTTCTGATTAAGACTGTCCAGTATCAAGGTTTATTTTTTTCTTAATTAACTGCCAGATTGTTCCGTTCCTGATTTCCTGTATCAGGATTTCATTTTACTAAGTCCTCTGGATGTTTTTGACTTTGTAACCTACGTAAGGAGTTACGTGAACAACAGAAACAGTGATAAATCAAAAGTAATGTAGAACCAGAGTTGAGAATTCCAAAGGAAAATTTTTTTTCCATGGAGAGTTTGGCTTGCAATGAAACAGACGTGTCGTGTTTTTAGTGTTGTCTGTTTTGTGTTGGAAAAAAATAGATCATCTTTTTGTCCATACAGTCACCCTGTGGTATTATCTCCATCTGGCTGTCTCTACAGCCCTGGGCCTCTTAGCTCTGAGTAAGTGTGTACCAGCAGCTATTAATAGCTGAATTCTACAACAGTCTGCTGTCACAGATGGAATCTGAGCTTCTAAAGACTAAGACCATAAAAACTCATTACAAAGAAAGAGGTACATTCTTTGGCACTTAATGCAATTAAGCTATCTATAAATAATGAGCATTTTTTAAAGGCATATACCAAGCCCTGATTCTGGTTTGAGGATTTGATCATTGATTTGATCCTTGATACATAAGTTTCTCCCTTATGATGATAGTAGTAACTGAAACTCTATATGTAAAATCGCAAGAGAATGCCTTGTTTTAGAGAAAAGTAATATTTAACTTGGGCTTCCCTGGTGGCTTAGATGGTAAAGAATCCGCCCGCAGTGTGGGAGATCTGAGTTTGATTCCTAGGTTGGGAAGATCCCCTGGAGGAGGGCATAGCAACCTACTCTAATATTCTTGCCTGGAGAATTCCATGAACAGCAGAGCCTGGTGGGCTACAGTCCATAGGGTCACAAAGAGTCAGACACAACTGAAGTGACTTAGCACAAAGGCATCTTTATAAGACCAACCTCCATTAGAAAAGACCCTGATGCTAGAAAAGATTGAGGGCAGGAGGAGAAGGGGACGACAGAGGATGAGATAGTTGGATGGCATCACCGACTCAATGGATATGAGTTTGAGCAAGCTCCCAGAGTTGGTAATGGATAGGGAAGCCTAGTGTGCTGCAGTCCATGGGGTCGCAGAATGGACATGACTTAGTGACTGAACTGAATATTTAACTTGAGGGAAATATAGGATTACTATAATAAATATTGCATTAATACAATAGGAAATTCCATCATAGCAAATGAAAGGGTATGAGTAAAAACCTTTGAACTAAAGAATCATAGAATCCACGGAAGTATATTCATGTCCAAGTAGGAGAGGTTGCTTCTTTTTTTTATATATATTTCTATTGTTTTTATTTTATTTTTTAATATAAATTTATTTTAATTGGAGGTTAATTACTTTACAATGTTGTATTGGTTTTGCCATATATCAACGTGTATCCACCACAGGTATACATGTGTTCCCCATCCTGAACCCCCCTCCCTCTTCCCTCCCCGTACCATCCCTCTGGGTCATCTCAGTGCACCAGGCAGAAAGAAAAACACCAATACAGTATACTAACGCATATATATGAAATTTAGAAAGATGGTAATGATAACCCTGTATGCGAGACAGCAAAAGAGGCGCAGATGTATAGAACAGTCTTTTGGACTCTGTGGGAGAGGGAGAGGGTGAGAGGTTGCTTCTTGGACTCTGTCCATTGCTGGGGCCAGGATACCCACATGAAAAAAAGCATCTTTGACTGTTTCTCTCTCTCCATAATCACGTTCCCCCTCCCCGCAGTATATCTATGGATACTCCCAACTGTTTTCCCCCTAAGCAAGACAGAGTTTGCTCCCTCTAAAGGAACTGTCTTAGCGTTTCTGGTTAAGAGTATAGGAAGAAGATGGAAAAGGAGATTAAAATCTATTTCTGGACCCTCTTTCTCTGTGATCCCCTTGCTTCTCCAGTATTTACCAAGAGAATTAAAGGATTTATTAAATCAGATTAGCTGCTTTTGTCATCTGTTCTATACACAGTAATATCAGTGATGCAGTGAGACTAGGAAAATGAAAACCCAGTGCCTCTTTATCAATCTTTATCAATACTTACCACATAAATGAAAGGGAGAAATTTTCACATTAGGTTAGAATGTAGGTTTTATGAAGGTGGAACCATACTGGTTTTGTTCATTTCTCTGTCTCCAATATTTACTACAGTAAATATTATTTAATAAATACATAAATATATCAAGTTAGGGCAGCTTGTATGCTCTTGAAAATGGTCCATATAAATTCCTTCACAGTTCTGTGGTGAGATATAATTTCTCAATATTTTCTTGATGTGAAACATTTAGAAAATAATATATTCTAAGTGCCCTTTCCCTTTTATTTCCATGTAAGTTTTTATAACCCATGCTACATTTTTGGATATGTAAGAACAGAACTTCCAAATACAAATTTCCTATGATCCTTTGAAAGGGATTCTCCTGTCAAATTACATAAATTCATTTAGGACCACAGCTAATCCACAGTTAATTCAAATCCAAATTTGAAATTTTCTGCCAATAGCTGTTGGGGTAGGGGTGAGGGTGTGGGCTTTCAGTGTAGGGTAATAATCTCTGTCAATTCAGTTGGCTCATTTATTCTTTCCTTCATTTATTCCAACTATTACATAATCCCCTATGATGTGTGTAGCATAAGGGGTACAGTAGTGAGTATGAAAAAAAATAGCCATGACTTCAAGGATCTAATGAGGATCCATGAGAGGATGGGGAGAAAGCAGGATATTAACAATCAATTTCAATGGCAGAAATTCTCAAATTTTAGTTCAACTAGTTATTGAGCACCTACTATGAATCAGTCTCTAGTAATGTTAAAGAAATAAGGTATAAATGTATTAATAATCATATATCATTTGTTAATATATATTAAATATCTATGTAGGAAAATGGAGATACATCCTAGGATAATACAGGATTAGTTGAGAAATATATGGTATAGTTAGCGGTGATAGGAATGAAGAGAAAGTTTAAATTACCGTGATTAGAAACCATCTGTGAATATTCATAGAGAAAGAATATAATCTGGGTCTTTAAGAATGGAAAGGATTTAGATGGAGATGGAATTGCACAATAAATGCAATTTTAAAATAATGTAATTGTTAACATTGCTAAGTTTTGAGTTGTAATAGAAAAAATAAAAATTACACCAAATATGTCTTATTTGAATCCTTTGTATTGCAGTGAAATAGCTTCTAAGTGGTTTAGAGGTACTGAACTTGTCGTTTGTAATCAGTGCATGTGTAATTCCAGGAGTCTCTTCCCCTCTCACTAGTTGCATCATGTGATCTGGGAATTTACCTTGGATTAGAACTCATAAGGCAAAGATTGCAGTAAATTTCCTTTTATCTCTCTGCTCCCAGTAGGACTTGTTTTCATTATTACCTCTAATGTGCTAGATAATGTGATCTCAGAAGTTCTTCTCCAGCATAAGGGACCAAAAGAATTTTGTCCAGCTTCTAGGTTCACCAAGGTCCAAGAACCCATTCAGATATAGAGGGCTATGGACATGATGGTGAAGAGAAGGAAGCTTTTGATTCAAAATAATCTGGTTTCAAACTTTGGCTATACCACTCTATTGCTTTGGACAGGTTATTTAATCACTCCTAGATCAGTTATTTTATTAAAAAATGAGTGTTCAGATTAAATTCAGTTCAGTTCAGTTCAGTCACTCAGTTGTGTCCGACATTTTGCGACCCCATGAATCGCAGCATGCCAGGCCTCCCTGTTCATCACCAACTCCCGGAGTTCACTCAGACCCACGTCCATTGAGTCAGTGATGCCATCCAGCCATCTCATCCTCTGTCATCTCCTTTTCTTCCTGTCCTAAATCCTTCCCAGCATTAGGGTCTTTTCCACTGAGTCAACTCTTTGCATGAGGTGGCCAAAGTATTGGAGTTTCAGCTTCAGGCAGGCCTAACAATGAACACCCAGGACTGATCTCCTTTAGGATGGACTGGTTGGATCTCCTTGCAGTCCAAGGGACTCTCAAGAGTCTTCTCCAACACCACAGTTCAAAAGCATCAAGTTTTCGACACTCAGCTTTCTTCACCGTCCAACTCTCACATCCATACATGACTACTGGAAAAACCATAGCCTTGACTAGATGGACCTTTGTTGGCAAAGTAATGTCTCTGCTTTTAAATATGCTATCTAGGTTAGTCATAACTTTCCAAGGAGTAAGCGTCTTTTAATTTAATGGCTGCAATCACTATCTGCAGTGATTTTGGAGCCCCCCAAAATAAAGTCTGACACTGTTTCATTAGATAATGTATATATACATAGCATGCTGACTGGAGCATTGTTTAAATGAATGACAAGTACTGTAAGGTAGAGATAATGAACCTGGAGATGACTAAGCATTTGGATCCTAATTTTTAAATGCTTTACTCAAAACATTGAGTAATATTCAGTTCCATTTCCAGCGTTGTTTACCTTCTTCTGGTCAGTCTCTCCTTGCCTCTGTAGACTCCTCAGGCATGAAATCTAAAAATAATTATTTTAATTATTATGAATTCCACATGCCTGTTGGGAATTAGAAAGCCAACAAAAACTTTCACTGTGAATGACTATTTCACTGTCAAGAATATTTTAATATGTGATGCTAAAAAAGTTGGTATGATAAATGCTTATAATTTTATAGCTCATTAGTTTTCAAAGCACTTTATAATATTGTACTTGACCCTCCTAAAACCTTAGTAATTGGGTGATATTTGCTTCTTTTTACACATAAGGAAACTAAGGCACAGAGAATAACTTAACTCAGTCAAGCAAATTACCCAGCTAGTAAGTGGTAGAGCCCAAATTTGAATCCAGATATTTCAACAAGTCCATGACTATTTTCATGACTCTTGAGCTTACAGTCCATTTAGAGATATAGAACAGTTACAAAGAATAATGCAACCAAATGCAAATTAATATATCTCATTACAGTTAATATCTAAAAGTACAGAGAGTAAAAATGAAAGATTTTAGTGAGATAGCGTAATCAAAGCTTTCCAGGAAATTCAAGTATGAGAAGAGTCTTTTTCCCCCCAAGTAAACACAGAGATGTGGGTCGCAGTACTATTAAGATACCGTCTCATTTCTGAATGTGTGTCTCTTGAGGAACCGAAGGGGAAAGAGCTGTTTTTTCAGCACCACGGACAGCACAGCAACTCTCTAAAGGGTTGTTCCGTATACAACATGAACAAAGTCCTGTCTGTTTGATAGCATGAGCTCTCTGAAGCCCAGGGGAGCTGACCTGACCTTGTAATGTTCACTCAGTGAGGAACGTAAATTTAAAATAGCAGTGGAGTTGCATTAAATGCTTATTCAGGAGGTTTCATTAGTGTCAATAAGTATGACACATTTGAAATTATTGATTTTTGTATTTTTCTCAATTTAGAACTAGGAAAGGCTCAATTAATTACTGTGAAGTGCCTTTATACAACCTTCTTTCTATGTCTGTTAAAGCCCATTTAAATAATTGCCAGTCTATCACAGTTGAGTTTCATAAATCTACTTTTTTAGTATATGCACTTCCTCCCTCTTTTACCCAATGCTTTCTCCCTAACTCAGCTATTCAGTGTATGGCTAACCCTCCTCTGTGATGATAAAAGCCAAATGGAAATCTATAGATGCTAATCCTGTAGCTTTTGAAGAATTGGCCCTGGGGAGTCAAAGGGCTGACTCATACATTAAGAAGAGTAGAACAGGGCTGCTATGCAAGCAATATCTCCCCTTTGACCATAAGACCAGAGAGATAGTTGTGAGGAACATAAACTGAGGCAGCCTGAGCTGGGGGCACCAATTTGGACACCTTCCTGTGATTTTTTTCCATGTCATGAATCTATCTGAGTTTTAAGGCTGAGAGGAGGGCTGGGAGGAGGAGACTGACTCTGTGTTCCTTTTGTAATAGAAATAACCTCACATTCAGTAAGCTTCTCAATTTTCAGTTATCATATTTGACATGATTACATATATCCAATCAAAATCCTGCTTTCTGTAATTTTCTGTGGTATCTGATAAAGAGGAATTTGTGACTCAGCTATTTAAAAATGAAGAAGAGGAAAATCAAATTCATTGAGAGAGACCTTGCAGTTTGTACCTGAATTCACTTTGCATGTACATCAATCACTGAAGACCTAGAAAGAAATGGATTTCCAACCCTAACCTTTCAGATGGTACTTACTTACTTGTTTAGTCACTAACTTGTGTCTGACTCTTTTGTGACCCCATGAACTGTATGTAAGTTCCTCTGTCCATGGGATTTCCCAGGCAAGAGTACTGGAGTGGGTTGCCTTTTCCTTCTCCAGAGGATCTTCCTGACCCAGGGATCAAAGCCACATCTCCTGCACTGGTAGACAGATTCTTTACCACTGAGCCACCTGGGACGCCCCTGCTTACTTGTTAGCAAGTATCATTACAGTATAAATTTGGTTTGAGTCATTTTCCAACTTTGCTCTCTAAAGTCAACCTGAAACAAAATAATAGGGACTTCTGCTTTGCTAGGTTTTACAGAGTCACTCTGCTAGATTATAGGTCTTGTTACTGTTTCATGTTATTGGGAGAAAAATTCAGCAGGATAAAGAGAACTACTTCATCCTTCTGCTTAAGAAGAATGTGTATTTATCATGGATAATTGAGATTCCAGAATTTTTCATTTTAAAGGAAATTGATCATTATGACATTGCAAATGAAATTTCTAGATCATCTTAAAGTTAATCATAGAAATTAAATTATTATACTTTAAAGACCCCTTCTTCCCCTCTTGATGCACATTTTTTTCTTTGTGTGGTATATCTTCTAAGTTAACTCTCTGGCAGCAGAGCAAGTTCACCAAAAGCAGTGACATGCAGACTGTCAGATAAAATCTCCAGATTGAAACCAGAGCTCCAGGGGCTGAGCTCCAAGCTGGAGAAGAAACATGTGTGACCTTTTGGTTCAAATGGAAGGAGTGTCTCTAAATAGTTCTCTTTGCCAAAAAACTCAGCTTTCCTTGGTTATAAATAAAAACAAGAGTCCTTTGTTCTCAAAGATGTGAAAATGATGTTCTGTATTACCTCACTTCTTCCCATGAGTTCTAATTTTGAGGACTGTATTGCTTTTAGGTTCAAGGATATTCTATCAGTCTAGATTGCTAATGCATAGAACAATTTATCTTGGAGTTTTACTGATGCTCATTCATTCATCTATTTTGCAAATATTTTCTGAATACCTACTATGTCCCAGGAACTATTCTAGGTGCAAGAGGTAGAGCACTGAGCAAGATCAACAAGGCATGTCTCTGTTTTCATGGACATTATAGTCTCATGAAGGAAAAGATCCAAAGAGCAAATAAGAATTTATAAGATGATAAATGATAGGAAGAGACTAGAGCAAGTAAATGTTATAATAGAGAGTATGGGCAGTCCATTAAATGGAATAGAGAGGGAAGTTCTAGACACTTAAGACCTAAATAACAAAAAGGTACCAAAAAGGGGGAAATCTCGGGAATGAGGACTCTCAGAGAAAACAGCAAATGCAAAGGAGGCAGTAATGATGCTGGAGAGTGTAAAGAACGGAGACCAGTGGGGCTTGAACATAAAGAATAAGTGGAAAGATAGAGTGACAGGAATGGTAGGAGGTTACAGACCACATAGCCGGTTAGAGGTCATGACACGAAGGGTGGTTATATTCTGAGGGCACTGTAAAGTTTGAGGAGGGCTTAAAAGTAAGCAGGGAGGGAATGACGTGATTGGATTTATGCTTTCCAAAAGAGCTCTTTCAAATCTGCATTCTCATTTGCAAGGCTGTGCTCTAAATTGGGGAGCCAGTCCTTTTTCTGGCATCTTACTGACTTGTTATTTTACTAATTTCTTTTCTTGTAAAATAAGCATATTTTAACAAGGATCCAGCACAGTGCAAATGATTAGATAGCTATGCTATTTTTAGATGGATTCGTTTTCTTAAATATGAGTCATTGTTTTACATGTAATAGGACATTTGAAAGCTGAGTTCTTGTCTAAGCAGGGCCACTAATTTACTGTCTCCTGAGCCAAGTTACTAATGTTCTCAATCTGTATTTCCCCATTGGCATTTAAGGAGAAGGTTAATACCTTTTTGCTTACCTTGTATAACTCCTGGGGAGCACTGGTCTGAAAGTATACTTAGTTAGTTAGTTCAGTCACTTAGTCATGGCCGACTCTTTGCGACCCCATGAACTGCAGCACGCCGGGCCTCCCTGTCCATCGCCGACTCCCACAGTTCACCCAAACCCATGTCCATTGAGTCGGTGATGCCATCCAACCATCTTATCCTCTGTCGTCCCCATCTCCTCCCGCCCCCAATATGCTTATTATAAGATTGAAGGAACTGAAAACTAAATCCATTCATACAGTTGAACATTTGTTGAACACAGGGTACAGGGAATCTGAATAGTTTTGATAATAATGGTTGTCTTTGAATTGAGTCTTGCCTACATGCTAGGTAGTATGTACTTTTTCATTTACTTCTGATTCCAACCGTGATCTCTGTTTCTGAAGTGAGAAACTGGGATTTGGAGAGTTCACTTTCCCAAGCTAGTAAGAGATGGCCAAGATTTTATCCCAGCTCTGCTTTCTCTCATGTTGTAAATTCTGCTTATTTCAGGACTCCAGTGCCTGGTAGGGAATCAAGGCTAACAAAACTTGTTGGTACACTGGGATCTGTCAGCCTGGAATGGGGAGGGAACAAGTTCAGCTGATTTCATGGAGGAGAGGTGCTTTGAATTTGACGTGGAAGGACAAGTAAGAACTTCCAGGGACATTAATGAGTGGTATGATGGTGAAGCAAGGACATCTTAGGGGGAAAAATAGCCCGCACAGAGGTCTCGAAATGGGAGAGAAATATGGAGTAGGGAATGGGAGGCAGGTTGGTGTGACTTGGTCATGTGTTCTGTTGGATCTGTGGATGTGTGTGTGTGTTGTCTGTGGATATATATATATATATATATATATATATATTTTTTTTTTTTTGGTGTTGAGAGTGTGTATTTGTGTGTGGTTTTTCTCTGTGGAGTGTGTGTGTGTGTGCGCGCGTGCATGTGCTTAGAGCTGATGGGAGGGCAGGATGTGCCTGGAAATGCCACTGTCAAGGCAGGGGAATGACAAGTTGGGAGGCCTGTTTGGAGGCTAGTGCACACATCCAGGTGAGAGATGGCATGGACCAGAATTAAGACAGTACGGAGGAGTAGGCTTATTAGGGCAGTATTTTAAAGACAGAATCAGTAGTGCTTCTCTCTATGTCAAGATATTGCTGAGAAAGTGACCCAAGACTCTAGTTTGGCAGTGGTGTATGTAGATGGAGTCCCAGGAAATTAAATGAGGAAAGAGTAGGCAGAAGGAGTTTTGGAGAGAAGATGAGATGGGAGCAAATTTGGGAGTCTCTGGTTTGGAGCAGTCTGATATCCACACGGAGACACCAGTGAAGGGTTGGATTTGGAAATCAGGGCCAAAGCTTAGAGAGTATGGCCTAGAGGAAGAGCTATGGGAGGAAAGGTCCCCACACAGGATGGCCTTTCTCATATAATATTGGTGTACTCTTGTGATCGCATTTCTCTCTTAGATAGCATTTAAAGCTCCCACTGAACATCAGAGATTCTCTCGGGGAGCTTTTGTCCCCCTCAGAAAACAGTCACCCACAAATGAGCACCCATGGCAACTGTTTTTCTTCTTAGGCTGGCTGTTGCATTCTACTGAGCATATTTTTAAGGACGTGTTGTTGTGTGCTAAGTTGCTCAGTCATGTCCAACTCTTCGCAACCCTTTGGACTGTAGCCCACCAGGCCCCTCTGTCCATGGATTTTTCATACAAGAATACTGGAGTGGGTTGCCATTTCCTCCTCCAGTGGATCTTCCTGCCTGAAGGAATGTGTCTCCTACCTTGCAGCCGGATTCTTTACCATTGAACCATTGATATGTCCCTTATTTCCTCAAAGTAAACTCATTTTTACACTTTTTGAAAAGGGGATTTTTGCAGAAACTAATGCCTTTGGCTGACGATTTGTTATGTAAGTGAATATTGAAACACTCTGGTCAATAACATTCGAGTAACATAGACATGTTAATATATCTCTGGTCAATGAGTAGTTAATATACATTTATCTGAGAAAAGCATAGAAAGGTAAATCTTATGGGAGAGAGTTACAAGCATTCCAAAGTTAACTAGAGCTGGTTTTTGACTAGTACATTTTCTGGAAGTATCTTTTGTCTCCCTATTCTATTAGTTGAGACAATGGCCAGTTGACACCATTGGAATCTCCGTGTTCAAAGACAGGTGTTGTGTTACAATCCATTTAGTTTCTGCTTTCCTGCGATTGTGTCTCTGTCAGTATATGCCCATCCCAACCCAGTGTTTTCTTTACTTTAGATTTATTTCTTAAGACTCTGCCCTTCCTTATGTTTTTAATCTTTTGCAAAGAATCTTATTGTGACTAAAGGAGAACTCTCCACATAGCCCACTGAGAAACTGTTGGTGGAGATAAAATGTCTTTATCTGACAAAGCAGAAGAAACAGGAAAGCAAAAGCCTGATGGTGAAAGTGATGAATCAGCTCAGATTTACAGATTTCTTGGCCCCAAAATACTTCATTTTTTAAATATATTATTCAGAGCAAGGCCTGAGCAAAAGAAAGAATTAGAGCTGATTTCCAGCTGGAGATTTTGTGCAGGAGAAGAAAGCCTACATTGATTTGTACGCATAACTGACCTTGGTAGGAGTGTTTGATTTTCAAATGAAGAGAAGGCCATCTGTTGGTTCTTGGGGCTTGGGGGATGAGGAGGAATAATCACTCTTTACAGCATGCTGTGCTTTATTCCTATTCAGAAACTTGTGAAGGCCTGGTCTTAATTCATCTTCAGACATTATCCTTATTTACAAGGAAGTCAGAACTTGAAGATTACATGTTGGCTCAAGGTCACCCGAGTCTATTTCACATGAAATAGACTAAAACTCATATCTCACAATTTCCAGGCCAGCATCCTTTCCGTTGACTACCCGTTAAACAATGGAAAACTCTTGACATTTCTTGTTCTGTGATCTTGGCCAGGTCACTTAGTCTCTCTGAGTCTCAGATTTCTCTCATTTATAAAGTAGAAATAATAAAACTACTTCATTGGGTCATTGAGAAAATGAAATAAGCTAAGGTGCATGAGAGTCATATCCGCACATCATTGATGTTCAAAATACGTGTGTTCCCTTGAAACAATGGGGCTGATATTGATGCTTCTCTAAGGTATTGTCAGTAAAAATGTAATGGTTTATAATCATGGGTGTCTCCCTATATGAAATAAGGGTGAGGAGAAAATAATCCATCAACCAAATGGAAGGAACAGAGACTAAATTAGAAATAGTATGAATATCTCCATGATATTTTTTAGCAGAAATGGATATCCTTGGAATTCAATTCATTCATCCATTCAAAACAATCTATTGAATATCATATGCATATTGAAATTCCTAACTGACTCTGCCTGTCATCTTTATGAGTGGGGTTACTTTAGATGGTGTTTTTGGAGACCAAAGCCATGAACTGAATTAATCCTTTAAAACTGATACCAAAATAAGTAATTATTAGGGAATGGGTGACAGAGACATTTGACTGTTGGTCAAAGAGATAAAATCAAACTTCATAGAGAGGTGCATATAGAGCTTTCAGTATACACCAAATTGTTAATGATTGCCTGGTAGGAATGAACTTGGGGATGGAGGGAGATTTTTATTTACATGTTTTCATAAAGTGTTTAAAGGGCTTCCCAGGTGGTGCAGTGGTAGAGAATCTGCCTACTACCAATGAAAGAGACCCAGAAAACTCAGGTTCAATCCCTGGGTTGGGAAGATCCCCTGGAGTAGGAAATAGCAACCCACTCCAGTATTCTTGCCTGGAAGATTCTGTGGACAGAGGTGTCTGGTGGGCTACAGTCCATAGGTTCACAAAGACACATGACTGAGCGACTAAACAACATGCTTTTAATTAGCTGGTAGAATTTCCAAGTGATTACGAAAACATACAGCACATCTTTTGACATTACTGAGAACGCATGCCTATAGCATTTAAAAGATGTTTTACCATAAGCCAATATTACTTGAGTAATTAAAAACTCTAGTTGGAGACTTTCAGGCAACTAAAAAGGACCTTTTCGAATCATATTTCACTATCCAAATAAAAAGGGGGAAGGAAGATAGCCCTCTATCTTCAGTGGTGACCAGGCTACACAGATACACTTGTGTCAGAGGATGTCCAGGTTAGATGGTGAAGGAAAATGTGGGTTAGGCTTCCTGGTTAACGACACTGGGAATGATTATCTTGGGAAAGAGGACTTGTGCAGGATAAGTACCTCAAGTGTCATTCTGATTGAGATTTTAGGATGACTCCCAGCTGGGAGGAGGAGCCAGAACAGCAAGATCTTGACAGTCTAGATTGATGGGCCAAATCTAGTAATAACACAAATCATATGGGGATCAATGCCAATATCTTCCCTGAAGTCTATAAAGCCACCTGCATGCACACAGGGAGGGGAGTAGCCTTTAAGAGCAGCTCATCAGAACAAGCCTCCAGGGTCTTAGTTAGCTCTAAGAGTGAGCCGAAAGAATGCTGTGGCTGCCAGGAAAAGGGATATGGTGTTTGGCAGCATGAACAGAAATCTAGTGTCTAGTTTAATTCTTAGCCAGTGGTATGCATCAAAATCACCTGAGAGTCTTTTTCCAATTCTTTTTCCAAATCTGAGCAGTCCCCACCCTTCAATCTGACTATTTTCCAGTCTAGGGGAAGGAGAAGGAGGGACTAAACCATATAAATTTCAGAAATGCTGCTCCCATGTAGGCCTCTGATTTTTAAACATTGGCCTATATCAAGGCATGGGCCCCCTTGGCCTTCTCAATGTCAAAGGATTTGCAATCTGAAATGTTTAATTAATTTCTGAAAAATACTCTAAAAAAAATAGTAACCTGTGTTTTTATGGCTGTAATTTCAGGACAATAGTTTTCATACCAGTTTGCAATCTCACTCAAACGGGTTTTAAATGAAATAGGGGAGTAAAATTAGGATCAGTAGGGTATGCAATGTTTTGTCATGTGACGTCCTCATTTAATATTCTAATATGAACACTTTTCTCTCTTCATCAGCATGGCTTTTAATAGAGACATAAGGCATCCATTATAGAGGTACCAAGCTTTACCAATTTCCTCTCGTTGGACATTCAGATCTTTTTTGAACTTTTCCACTATTGTTATAACACTGTGCGTGCTTGTGTGAACCAACACTTTGAAGAGGAATATTGACACAGCGTAGTGAACAGGATGGCAGGAGTTTCATAATCTTGACACAAGGAACAGCCGAAAGAACTTTAATCTGGAGAAGATTTAGTAGGCTTGGAGGAGGTGGTAAATATATTCAAATATTTGCAGGGAAATCAAACAGAAAAAGAAGTTGGTATGTTTTGCCAGCCTCAAGGGGACAGTTAACAAAAATTGCCAGGAAACAGCTTTCAGGGGAAGGTAATAAATTTTCAAGTGATTAAGTTTTGAAGGTCCTGCTTGCCCCATCCTTAGGGATGCTGGAGGCAGGGTGAGTTAGCATTTGTAAAGGAAGTAACTGAGGAAACTCGAATTTCTGATGGCTAGGGGAAGGGAATTGCGGTCCCAAAGTCCTGTAGCAGGAGCTACAATCCAGCAGTAAATAGGTTTGAGCTGATGGACTCTTCTAAAACAATTTGAATTCAAATGTCTTTGGGCAGAACATTCACTCCCCAGTTTATTTCACATGCGTGGACTCCTGTTTTATTTCACCTGCTTGGGCTCCCGAAAGCTTTTAAATTGATGAGCTCTTAGTAGATGCTGTTCAAATCCTTTGATGCTGTGAATGTCATTCATTCGTTCAGATGCTTACTGAACATCTCTGTTGCCTGCTCAGTTGCTTGGTATGTCCGAGCCCATGAACTGTAGCCCACCAGGCTCCTCTATCCATGTAATTTTCCAGGCATGAATATTGGAGTGGGTTGCCATTTCCTTCTCTGGGGGATCTTCCCCACTCAGGGATTGAACTCCATGTCTCTTGCATCTCCTGCCCTGGCAGGCAGGTTCTTTACTGCTAAGCCACCTTGGAAGCCCTATGGAGCATCTACTGTGTGCTAATTAGTGTGTGAGACGCTAGATGAAGAAATAAACTTGACAACTTCTGTGCCTTCAAGAGCTCTGCAGGAAGAGGGTGGTGTCAAATGAATGGAGGCTGGAAAAAATAAATATGGAAATTCAACTCTGGAAGGTCTAATCTGGACCTGTGGTTGCTACTAACAGTAAGGTGTATTTGACTTGCCAAAAAGAGGAGCATTTATATCCGAGTTCTCAAGGAAGGTCGGGGAGCTTCTTGGAGGCACCACCCATCCCCTGCTCCCAGCAGTTTGGTGGAAGCAGAGGCAACTGGCACATCCCTCAGGGCTGCAATGAAGGAGATCCTGGTCCTGGGAGAGGAGTAGTACCACTGGCTTTGTATCCCCTTTCTCCCTTGGTGATGAATCATTCTTGGATTCCATGTAGAGGAGCTTTGAGAGGAAGCAGGCGAGATTTTTTAAAAACTGGTAAGTCAGAGAACTAACAGCGTTGAAAAAATGTAAAAAGGGACAGAAGAAGGTGGAGTTCTTAGCTCTGTCCTTTTCTTTGGTATTTACTTCATGAGGGTTTTTTTACCCCCATTTTGTTGCCCATAATCTATTTGAAAGCGTCTGTTGAATGCATATGGATTTCTCAGGCAGCTAAGTCTGTAAAGAACCCACCTGCAATGGAGGAGACTGTCTGCAGTACAGGAGATCCCTGGGTCAGGAAGGTCCTTTCGAGAAGGAAAGGGCAACCCATTCCAGTATTCTTGCCTGGGAAATCCCTTGGACAGAGCTACAGTCCACGGGGTCATAAGAGTTGGATATGACTTAGGGACTAAAACCATCACCATCACCACCACCACACTGAGTGTATACTTTGTACTGGACTCTGTGGTAAGTACTCTGTGCACAGTAGTCCATTCATCCTCATGATAATGAGCAGTCCCTTTTGTAGATGGAGGAATCCAAGGGTCAGAGTTCATACTCAGCAGGTGCTGGAGCCCTGCCTCTGTCACTGCTCTGGACCGCCTTCTCCTCCTGCCTCTAGTCGTGATTGGCTCCCTTCTCTGTCCTTTTCTCTCCTGTCCTGTCTGAACTCTTGCCATCTTGCCAGGACTCTTCCATCTCACTCTCTCCGCTCTGTCCCGCTTATTCCTGGATTGTACTCTTCTTGCCATTTGTCTAGGTGCCCTTTGTCCCACCATTGATCCTTCCTGCTGGTTAAGCAAGCCCCCTTATCTTTTGATTAGTTCACTGTTGGAGAGCCAAACACATTCAGGCCGCAGATTTTCTAATAACCAGAGTAGCAGCAGAGCAGAGCAGTGGAAAATGGGAGGTTTTGATTGTGTGTCAGAAGGTGGAGTTTCAGAAAGGCCATGCTGTATTGCTAAAAATCACCTTCCCCCCGACTCATTTCCACTCACTGAGGACTCTAGCACCTCCCAGTGCTTGGTTGGGTTTGTCCCCGCGGAACAGAGCTACCTGTGTGTTCTTGCCTTAAGTGTGACTGCCACTGACTGCAACAAAAAAGCACTTTATTCTTGGAGTGACAGCCTGCTTTGTACAAAGTTCTAGGAAGCTGTGCTTAAAGAAGCTGCTTCTGCGGTTGGCAGGGATGTCTTTCCCATTCGTGAATAATATAACCCTACTCCCCAGTTCTCAGTATGGAATATGAATGGGTATGTGTGTTCCATGTGTGTGCTACTGTGTACTGTACACACATACACATGTGCACGCAGTACTGCAATACACTAGAGTCTATTTAACCGCAGAAGAGCCCTGTGAAATTAATGCTGTTCTCATCAGTTCAGTTCAGAGAAGATAACTTACCCAACCATAAACAGCTAAGTGTTAGAACCAGGGCTCCTCAGTTCTGCTGGACTCTAGGATTTTCACCTCTGGGTCATCCCATCAGTCCTTTGTCCATGAGATTCTCCAAGCAAGAATAGTGGAGTAGGTTGCCATGCCCTCCTCCAGGGGATCTTCCCAACCCAGGTATCGAACCCAAGTCTCCTGCATCTCCTGCATGGGCAGGTAGATTCTTTACCACTGAGCCACCTGGGTAGTTTTATACCTTTTTAAGCCCTTTCACAACTGTTTGGATTTTATGCTCACTCAGTGAGGTCAGAGAGCCAGGTTTTAATTTCCTTTGTTTTGAGCTAAAAGGCAAAGCCTTCTGCAAAGTTAATCATCAGGTTTGGAAATAATGAATGCTAAAAGATAGGTAATGAGACTTGGCAAGCATCACAGAGCTAACTAGATAGTAATAAAAACCTCAAGTTCACCCAGATCTCCTAAATCCCAGTTTCTTGCAGCATGTGAAGGGAACATGAATCCAGGCTCCTGATCTCTTGGGTTAAATGGACAAGATGTCTCTCACCTTCACCAGTGACTGGGAATTCATTTAGCAAATATTCACTGAATTATTATTGCGTAGTTTCAGGAATTGTGCCAGGCCTTAGCAAGGCAGTGATGGTCATTGCAGGTATCTGCATTCATAGGGCTTAAAGTCTAACTGGGTAATCATTAGACAAGTCATTGCTATAAAGTTGAATGTACATAGAGGGAGCAAATTGCAGGAGAATGAAAGCCGTGTTTAAGATTCAAGAGAATGCTGAGGGGGGGCCACATGGAGATGGTGGTAGGGGAGAGGGTTTTCAAGGCAGAGGAAATGCTTAGAGCAGAGAGATGAACGCAAGAGAACATTTAATATGGACCAATAGAGAAGAGTCATAGAGATTTGAAGTTGGCAACTGAGAAATTGTGGCAGTGTGACAATCTAGTGGAAACCGAGAGCACCCAGAAGTTTGCTGAAGGTGCAAATCCTGGCTTCAGCATTCATAACCTGTGTGACTTTGGATGAGTTTCTTAATCTCTCTGAATTTCCTAATTTGTAAAGGGAAATGTTAATACAAGCTTTTGCAAGGTGAGTCATCAGGCTTGCAAATAATGAGTGCAAAGCACCCCACCCAGTGATGGCAAAAGGCACCACTACTCACCAGCTGCCCAAACCTGCACCTTGGGAGTCATCTCTGATTCCTCATTTTTTCCTTCTTCTCACCTCCCAACACAAAACAGGTCAGCTGGCAAGTACTTTTGCGGCAGGATGGGGAACCCCTTGTCTAACACTCACAAATGAGTTGGCCAAGGAGACACACATGCTGATACAGCAAGAGATTTTGTTGGGATGAAGTGCCTGGGTAGAGAGCAGGAGGGTAAGGGAACCCAGGAGAACTACTCTGCCACGTGAATTGCAGTCTTGGGTTTTTATGGTGATGGGATTAGTTTCTGGGTTGTCCCTTCCCGGTCATTCGGACTCAGGGTCCTTCCTGGTGGTTCATGCATTGCTCAGCCAAGATGGATGCCAATGAGGACGATTCCGGAAGGTGGTAGGACACGTGGCTCCTTTTGACCTTCCCCGAATTCTTCTGGTTGGTAGTGGCTTGTTAGTTCTGTGTTCCTTACCAGGACTTCCTGTCATAAAATAACTCACATGAATGGTTACTGGGGTGCCTAGCCAGGGTGGGTGGTTTTAGTCCGTGTGTTTCCCCTAACACTTTCTGTAATCCCCCCACATATCTTGGCAATTCCTCCCTTTATCCCCACACCACAGTGTGAGTCCAAGCTGCTTTCATTCCGCACCTGAACCAAGAACACAGCCCCACCCAGTCTCCCTGCTCCACTTTCCACCTCATCCTCCACATCCATCCATTCTTCACAGCTCAGCAGAATGATGGTTGAAAAACAAAAGTGCATGTCATTGGGCTGCTTCAAGCCAACCAGTCACTTCCCCGTGCTCTTAGTAGAAAACCTAAATTTCTTAAGTCCAGCCCCACAGTAGGGCTACCTCCTGCAGAATGGCCTCAGCTCCCAGCCTGTCTCACTGAGCTCAGCCCACACTGGCTGTCTGCTTCATCTCTCACCTTTCAGCCAACAGGGATAGGCCACCTCCTCAGAGAGGGTCTTCACTGACCACTATCTAAACACACCTCCCATATAAATTTCTACCTGACTACCATATTTCTTTCATTCCCAGCCATTGTTCAAATTCATCATTAAACATTTATTTGGGTGATTACTAGAGTACTTGTCTGGTTCACTTGATAGCTTGAGAACTTTGTGAGACTAGACTGTTCTGTTAGGGGCTCAGCAATTCATAGCACATGTCCAACACAAGATAGGCATTTGATCAACATTTCCTAAATTAGAAAAATGAAAGTGGAGCTCTCAATAAATAATAGCTATTTGTATTCATACATGCCTTTCAGGGAGACTGTTGTGCTGTGTCTGGTTAGGAGCATTTGGAAACGGTTGTCTTCTGTTCCCATTATTTGCCTCAATTTCCAAAGTAGAAAGGCTGGCAACCCAGGGGATGGTTTTACACCTCACAGAGAAGGGGAAGATCACTGGGATCACTGGAAAGCTCTGTCTCAGAGCCCCTCAACTTTGGATCCATACACAATTTGCAGGCAAATTTTTGACATATTTTTTTGCTGCAGCTCTGGGACATTTATCACTGGAGAAGTGGGTACTTATACACACTCCTGTGTTAGCAGCTGGCATTTCTGCCTGGAGGATTTTACATTTACAAGGTAATAATAAAAGTGGCATTAGAACCTACGGATGGTCTATCCCATAGAGATGAATGTTGATTGCAAACTCCAACACGGAAGTGGGATTGACTAGAAGTGTTATGGGGTAATTTAAGGCCCAGTAGCCAAAGTCCCTGGAGCTGCCTTGGCCAGTCAGTTCTATTTTATTTCAGGGAGGAAATAAAACTCTGCCTGATTGGACTTTTTGTTCCCCTGACAGAAATGAGTCGTTGTCACCATGAATCATAAAGGCCAAGGCTACAAGGCTGGCAGTGCACGCTGAAGCCTGGCTTCCCCTCTTGTGGATGTGGTCTTTGAACATGAAATCAGGGTTGTCTTAGGGCTCGCATCTTGTTGGATAAACAAGGTCTCTCAGTTCTTCCCCATGCAGCCTTTTACCCCATAGTGGAAGGATGCAGAGATGAGTTTTCTAAGAGTGTACATTTGAGAGTAGAGCATTCAGGACTCAGAAGTAATGAGTAAGGGGCAAGGTCAATGATGGAGTAGTAACATTCAGCAGTTTAATTCTCCAAACAACATTATCTAATAAAACTTGCTCTGATAATAGGAATACTCTAATTCTGTGCTGTCCAGTATGGCAGCCACTAGGCACGTGTGCGTACTCCCTGTTTGAAATGTTGCTAATGCAGTGAGGAGCTGAGATTTTAATTTAAATTTGAATAGTCATGCGTGGCTACTGATGACCACATCAGACAACACAGCTCTAAAATACTGTAGGATTAAAAGAAAGGCAGCAAGAATGATGTGCAGGACACAAAAGTTGAGTGGGGATACCTAGGGAAAGGTGCCACAGGAGTTATGACTATGTGGCTGGAGAGGGCGTGTCCTATGGTGATCAAACTCATGCACCCTGGTATGAGACATATCTGGGTTCAAATCCCAGTTCAACTAAATTTCCAGCTGTATAATCCTATGCTTGTCAACTTCTCCAAGATTGATGTTTCTCATCTGGAAAATAAGGATAAAAATAGAGCTGCTCCCCAGAGGTGCTGTCAGTTCAGTTCAGTTGCTCAGTCATGTCCGGCTCTTTGTGACCCCATGGACTGCAGCACACCAGACCTCCCTGTCCTTCATCAACTCCCAGAGTTTACCCAAACTAATGTCCTTCCAGTCGGTGATGCCATCCAGCCGTCTCATCCTCTGTCATCCCCTTCTCCTTCTGCCCCCTATCCCTCCCAGCATCAGGGTCTTTTCCAATGAGTCAACTCTTCGCATGAGGTGGCCAAAATATTGGAGTTTCAGCTTCAACATCAATCCTTCCAATGAACACCCAGGACGGATCTCCTTTAGGATGGACTGGTTAGACCTCTTTGCAGTCCAAGGGACTCTCAAGGGTCTTCTCCAACACCACAGTTCAAAAGCATCAATTCTTTGGTGCTCAGCTTTCTTCACAGTCCAACTCTCACATCCATACATGACTACCGGAAAAACCATAGCCTTGACTAGATGGACCTTTGTTGGCAAAGTAATGTCTTTGCTTTTGAATATGCTGACTAGGTTGGTCATAACTTTCCTTCCAAGGAGTAAGCTTCTTTTAATTTCATGGCTGTAGTCACCATCTGCAGTGATTTTGGAGCCCCCCAAAATAAAGTCTGACACTGTTTCCACTGTTTCCCTATCTCTTTCCCATGAAGTGATGGGACCAGATGCCATGATCTTCGTTTTCTGAATGTTGAACTTTAAGCCAACTTTTTCCACTAATACTGGTACATTTTGTATCTTAGCAAACTTGGTCTAGTATCTTTTCATGTGAAATATGATCTTTGTGTACCTAAACACAGATCTAGATAGCAGCGTTGGCAAACTTTGTGACCAAAGAGATAGGGGAGGAATTGGGAGAAATGACTGGACTCGTTTAACTGTGCAGAAGTATACATAGAAACAACAAAATATGCCATGTCCCCTTGGCCATCAATAGCAGGTGCTGCAGCATCTCATGAGATGGCTGTTCTGTAAAAGGCCAATGCACTGGACCATATATAGTAAGATTATAGAATAACCAAGCTCAACGGCGTCCTGAGGACCAGTGATTGTCAGGCTTTCATGCGCAGATTACCTGGGAGGCTTGTTAGATGCAGGTCTAATTCCATGGATCCGGGGGAGGCCTTTCTCACAGGCCCCCAGGTGTTACAGAGGCTGTTGGCCCTGGGTCCACACATAGAGTATTAAGATTATTGGAGCACTTAGAGTCCAGGACTTAAGACCAATACCCTATATTCCTGATGAGGAAATGGAGACCCAGTGGGAAGGTTTTAAGGTCATGGGACAGTGAGCACTGGAACCAAGACTAAACTCTCCTAACGTGTGGGCTGCTCTGGTATCAAGTGCCTTTTTGCCCTTCCCCAGTCGGCTAAAGTCTCTTGCATTACATGGTACTCAGCAGTTTGCAAATGTCCTTTAGTCTTATACTTCTTTTTCCACTTGTCAGCCAAGGATAATAAAGGATGCAGATTACTCCCACCCCTTATCCCCACTCTTCCAGTTAGTGACTACTAGTTAAGCTGGAGCTAACATTCAGATGTCCCCACTCTTACCCCAGGGCTCCTTCCGTTGTACCAGTGCCCCTCTGTTACCCCATTTCTTCATTTTAAGCGAGCTCCAGGCTGGATGTGATGAGGGCTGACCCCCTAAGTCTTTCCAGGGACTTAGTGGCTCATCTCTACGCCCTTTTGGGCTTTCCTCATAGCTCAGTTGGTAAAGAGTCTGCCTCTGGTGCAAGAGATCCAGGTTCAGTCTCTGGGTCTGGAAGATCCCCTGGAGGAAGAAATGGCAGCCACTCCAGTACCCTTGCCTGGAAATCCCGTGGTGGGCTGAAGCCCATGGGGTCGCAAAGAGCTGGGCACGACTGAGCAACTAACACTTCACTTCACTTCACTTCAGGGGCTCATCTGCATCTAGGATGTTTTTCTTGTTTAGTCGCTGAGTTGTACCTGACTCTTTGCAACCCCTTGGACTGCAGCACGCCAGGCTCCCCTGTCCTCCATTATCTCCCGGAGTTGGCTCAGATTCATGTCCACTGAGTCAGTGATACCATGTTACCATCTCATCCTCTGCCACCCTCTTCTGCTTTTTCCTTCAATCTTTCCCAGCATCAGGATCTTGGAGAAGGAAATGGCAACCCACTCTAGTAGTCTTGCCTGGAGAACCCCATGGATAGTATGAAAAGGCATTTAGGAAAGCACACAGCAAAAACGAAGGAGTAGAAAGGGTCAAGTCTCTTCTTTCTCTTTCTGCATCACCAAACACAGGATTCTAGAGCAGTTACCACCACGTGAGCAGGAGTGGTGTGTCTAAAGCCTGAACACAAGCCATTTCCAGGAGTCATAGATTTTATCCCAAGGGAGCCTAAAATGAATGGCAACTCTGAGTGGGAAAGGTGGAAATAAAGCACCCCAGTGTCGGCACCAAAGAGAAAATGTTTCCTTGGTGGCAGGAACTGCAGTTTCTTAACACACCTGGATGAGCGAGATTGCAACTTAGAACAGTTATTATCATTGTTGCTGACTCTGAGTGACCTTAGATAAAGGCGTGTGGGTGTGTGTGTTCCGCAGCCGAGGCATACACATGCCCACTTACCTCCCTGCTTTCCTGTATGTCCAATGGCATACACAGTTCACATTATCATCCACCTCATTTCACACTTGTGTTGTTAAGATGAGTGAAGTGGTACCTGCAGTTCCCCTAGAGAATTCTGTAAGATTTGGCCTTTATCTCCCTATTATCTCTCTCTGCTTCAGCGCCCATGGTAGGGTCAGTTTTCTAGGTCTTTGCCATCATATGATTTGGATTCTAAGAGATAAATGTCAAGAACTAGAAATTCGGATGTGTTGAGCTATTGATAATTGAATGGATTTGTGGCCTCTGCCTATCAGGTCTGGGTCACAGATGGAGCCATGTATTTTGGGCTCCCAACTTGGGTGAGCTGGCAAATATCCCTGAGACACATCCCCTCATGCATAATCTCAATTTGTTGGGATGCTTTGTGAAATAGTAAGGTATCCTTAAATAAAATAACACTTTCAAACCAATCCATTTTTTTGGCTGAGGCATCATTTAGACATATCTGATTTACCATGTTCCATTGCTATCAGTGAATTCTTTCTAAGGATTAATACTAATACAGATCTGATTGAATAGGAGGGCTTTAGCTCATGCAAAAACTAGTGTATTAGATAATGTCACCACTCCATCTTCTGCCCCAGTATCTTCATGGTTAAATGGGAAAGATCTGCTTTCCATTTTCAAAACCATTGATTTTTTACTGCAATTAGAGAATGAAGAACTAGACAAGGCAAGATTCTTTTCCCTCTTTAAAAATCAGCACTCAAGGATCCCAGCTATTCTGTTTGCTTTCTCCAGTTCCAGGGGTGGGGGTAATGTTCCTTGAGTCAGCATGCCATCTTTGCTGTGTAAAGCATACATCTGTAGTCTTATAGGAAAGTCTCCAGGTGACCTCGTGCTCAAATAACTCAGAGTCCCCAAATGGTTTCCCAGTCTTTAACCTTCCATATGATAAGAGCTGTGGATCTTTCTGAGCACAGTTTGACCTGCATTCTATTGATCTAATCATTTGGCTAATCACTCTCTGCAATTAAATCCCTCTCCTTGCAATAAAGTTAATCCCTTCCCAGCCCATAACATCCGACCCCCGCAGCTTAAGGGAAGAGAGTTGCTGTTGTTTATGTTACCGTCTTGGGACCCCACTAGCTTTATCCTGAAGGCCAAAGCAACTCTTGGAGCTGGAGAAGTTGCCCCCTCTTCGAATTAATGTTAGAACTCCTTTCACTTCTAGTTACAAAGCCCCCACTAGGGTGCCTCCCTCGTTCCTCCTCCAGAGCCCAGCATGGAGTGTGCACCACTGGACAGTATGCTTTTCCTCAAACAAGCAGCTTTTGTTTGTTGTCAAGGCCATAAGCCCACACTTTGCCATCACTCTGTTGGCCCCCTTTTCTTCCAGTTTGAAGAGTTTTACTATTCAGTATGTAATCAATTTCAGAAAGTCTCCCATCTCTGCCCTACCTGTATCCCAATCTTTCTAAGGGACTTCTTGCTGCTTCTAAACAGAACCTGATCTTATCTTTCCCAGCAACATTCATTCAGTCGTTCACTTGCCAAAAATATGTATTGAACCGAAAATCGCATAGTTTATAAGTAGCAGGCTTCAACACAGGGGTGCCAGACATAGGCATTCATATTCCTTACCATGACCCCAGGCTGACAAGGCTAAGCCTTCCTTTTATTTTCAGGAGCTATGTATATCCCAGGGTTTTGAGAAACTTAATTTGCTAGATCTGTTCATGATGACTCAAGTTGTATGACTTACCTAGAATATAACATTTTTCAAACATTTATTCTATTGTGGTTTTCTTTCCTTACTATTCAGTGAATATTTCTCTTCACATAGAGAATTTTTATTAAATGCCTAATTAAAACTGGTTGGATTCTCACTTATAAGTGTTCTCAGTTCTGAATTTAATTTTAATGATGTGTTGAAATATTAATGACCTTTATCTTTTAAAGTGTCTCAGTTGTGCTAAAGTTAACAAATGAGGCTGATAAAAAGCCAGCCCTGTATTGGAACATTCTTCTGCACAAGGCTTTTCCTTGGGCTTGCGTTGCTCTAATGGTGGGTTGTACACAGCACTGACAAATACACAGTGTAGGAAAATTTGGCATCACAAATTGCCTGGGGATTTGGCCTGCTAATAAATACTTTAAAAATGCTCTAACTCAGGCTAAGTAATAATAGCTGTAAAGCATTTAGAGGAATCGACAGTGTTGGGCATGTGTTCTATGGGGTAAACATTTGGATCATACAAAGCGAGCAATAAGCTAGGGTCATGTATTCTCCCTTTCATGGCATGAACATTCCTTATGGTTCTGATTTTAGCTCCCGGAGCATCTTATTAATGTTCATTGTGAGGACAGGAGTAAATTTATCTGAGGCTCAATTCTAATAGTAGTATTGGACTCCTTCCAGTTCCCTAGAAGTCCTTTGGGTTCCAATCTCTTGCATAACTCAAGTTATGGTGCTGAGCGTTGGGGCATAGCTTGAAGATTTGGTGTCTTTTTTTATGAGAATGTCCTTTGCAGAAACACCTTGATCCATCCCTGTCCCACCCCTGCCATTATTTGGAGCGTCCAAGCTGAGGGACAATTGTTTACCAAGCTGCCAACAAAACCCTACTTGTGGGAAATCCCATGTCTCATCTGGCAAAATAATTCGGACCATATGTTCAGGTCCCAAAGCTTGGGATTTTTCTGAGCAAGTTCATATGTGCCTATTTGCATCACCTGGGGATATTGAAATTCCAAATGCAAGTTCATTTTCACATAACTCATTATCCTCCCTTGAATTTGGTACTTAATGTGAACTTTGGCAGCAGATGGACCGAGAGAGAGATCATATTCCAGGAGCACTTACTAATTCTTTTGTGCTCACAAATACATACAGATAGTGATAATTTGCACTCAAATGAAACTTGGAGAGCCAGGCAGTGCCCTTAGGTATTCATTTGCCACCACCCCCTGTTGAGTTCTTGGGTAGAATTTAATTATCCAACAACTTTGGGAGTAGCTATGCCAGATGTTAGGTGCTGACCTAGACACTTCAAACAGAAGGATCTGGTACATTCCAGAGAAAGCAGTTTAGGAAAGCGGGACTCTCAATAGGACTGAAAAAGGAGCATGAGACTGGGGCTGAGAAATTTGGGGTGAGTTCCTGGAGCCAGATGTTACTCTATAAGCCCCAAGAAACACTAGGCATTTGTGAGTGTCATTTGGGAAGGTCTGGGAGCACCCAACCCCCAACCCCTGGCCTCTGTTAGACAAAGAATCTCATCATTTAGAATGAGTTGAGGACTAGCTTTTGTCTGTGTACAATAAAATCAAAAGTACCTAGTTAATTTGAATGATAGACACACTGAGCTGCTCCTCTCTCACACTCCAGTGTGGTTAAGTAGGTGCCCCTTGAAGCACTTAGTAATCTTCAAATTTAGGCTTACCATGGAGGAAGTTATTATTGTAATTATACTTTGCTGTTTGTAAAATATATTACTAGTATTATGAGAATAGCTACCATTGATAAAATGTGGACCAACCACTGTGCTAAGCCCCTGTACATCCCTTTCATTTTCATAACAACCTTATGAAATAGGTAATTATAAATTTCCCATTTTATGGATGAGTGACTGAACCTCAGGTTTGGAACATGACTGCCTGAGATCCTGAAGCTAGTAAGAGGCAGAGGCGGATAGCCTAACTCCAAGGCCCATGCCTTTCTCCAGCATCTGATGACCCTGTGCCAGTCTCTACTCCAAGAGTTAATAGAGGGGCTCTATTAGGTGCCCTGTGTCATCTACATCTTGTCCAACCACAGCTGATTGGACTAGAAGAGAAAGACTGACAACACAGCAACCAATCAGTAGGCTGGCTATGACTTTTGATGTGGCCTGACTATGCCAAAGCCTTTGACTGTGTGGATCACAATAAACTGTGGGAAATTCTGAAAGCAATGGGAATACCAGACCACCTGACCTGCCTCTTGAGAAATCTGTATGCAGGTCAGGAAGCAACAGTTAGAACTGGACATGGAACAACAGACTGGTTCCAAATAGGAAAAGGAGTAAGTCAAGGCTGTATATTGTCACCCTGCTTATTTAACTTCTATGCAGAGTACATCATGAGAAACGCTGGACTGGAAGAAACACAAGCTGGAATCAAGATTGCCGGGAGGAATATCAATCACCTCAGATATGCAGATGACACCACCCTTATGGCAGAAAGTGAAGAGGAACTAAAAAGCCTCTTGATGAAAGTGAAAGAGGAGAGTGAAAAAGTTGGCTTAAAGCTCAACATTCAGAACATGAAGATCATGGCATCCGGTCTCGTCACTTCATGGGAAATAGATGGGGAAACAGTGGAAACAGTGTCAGACTTTATATTTGGGGGCTCCAAAATCAGTGCAGATGGTGACTGCAGCCATGAAATTAAAAGACACTTACTCCTTGGAAGAAAAGTTATGACCAACCTAGATAGCATATTGAAAAGCAGAGACATTACTTTGCCAACAAAGGTCCGTCTAGTCAAGGCTATGGTTTTTACGGTAGTCATGTATGGATGTGAGAGTCGGACTGTGAAGAAAGCTGAGCGCCAAAGAATTGATGCTTTTGAATTGTGGTGTTGGAGAAGACTCTTGAGAGTCCCTTGGACTGCAAGGAGGTCCAACCAGTCCATTCTGAAGGAGATCAGCCCTGGGATTTCTTTAGAAGGAATGATGCTAAAGCTGAAACTCTAGTACTCTGGCCATCTCATGCAAAGAGTTGACTCATTAGAAAAGACTTTGATGCTGGGAGGGATTGGGGACAGGAGGAGAAGGGGACAACAGAGGATGAGATGGCTGGATGGCATCACTGACTCGATGGACATGAGTCTGAGTGAACTCCAGGAGTTGGTGATGGACAGGGAGGCCTGGTGTGCTGCGACTCATGGGGTCGCAAAGAGTCGGACACGAGTGAGCAACTGAACTGAACTGAATAGCAAAAATAAATAAATAAATAAATAAATAAATGTTGAGGTTATCAGATCCCTTCTCTTGGAAATTTAGACAGAAACATACCACCAATGTATTTAACTTTGAAAGTTTAAGAGGAAATGAAACCATGAGGTCAAGTTGGGGTTTGGAGGTAATAAGACAGCAGTGAATAGGAGTAAGTAAAGAAATTCATTTGGTGGAAAGAACACAGGGGAGAAACCTTGAGAAAGGGAAATGGTAGCTAGTAGCTAGGGATGCCCTCAAGCCTTGATGTTTTCCTCGTTTTGGTTTGTGGGGCTCCTTGTAATATATAGTTGTAAAGCGAGATGATTTATGTAAATCACCCAGTAGAATGTTGATGCATAGTTAAATAATCAAGTCAGCAATATTATTATGTTTATTGTTAGTGAAATTTTCATGTAATTTATCTCTTATTCAGAATATACAAAACTTCCTCTTATTCCCAGTTTACCAAGGTGTGTACAGCTATGGTTGTGAAAAGCGATATTTCATCCTTGAACTGAATTCCTTAATTGTTATAATTTATAATTCAAATTTCAGCTTATGATTATCTTAGTTTTCTTTCGGATCGATTCCACACCCACTAATGAACTAGCATGTTGAGCAATGGGGAGCTATTCCCATAATCTGTTTTCCTCCAATCCCTCTTCAACTGCTAATGAGAAGTACCATGGAGACATCAGCCATTAGTATACATAGGCTGGTATAAATCATGGCCCATGGATCATTGAGCATCTTTGTTGTAAAACAAATGGCCTGTGGTCAGTTAATCATACAAAGAAACATCTCCAGGGCCTCCTGGCTTTGTTCATAACCCCTAAATCCGTTTGCAGTTTTATAAACAGAACATCTGTTAAAATATGCAGAAATTACAGTGATAGTCATTAGCAGAGAGCTATAGAGCTTTGGCAGAGTTTGTTTTTTTTTAAGCTTTTGATGGTAATCTCCTCTGTGATTCATGCTTCATTCACATTCTTGCTGTATCTCTTTTGTTCCCCTCTGTTCTTTTGGGTTACAGCACTTTTAACCCAAGACTGAAAAGTAGACATGTGTTGTCCCAGGCTAGGTTGGCACCATGCCATTCTGTAGCATGACTGTAGCCCAGAAATACTCCCTTGCAAAATCATGTATTTCGGGTATGCAATATGCCTAGCCTTAAGCAGCCAGAAGGTGAGAAACCCTAATTGGTTTCACACTTCTTTTATTGACCTTGGACTATTGCAGTACTGGCATTTAACCAAAAGTAAATAGAGCTCCCCACTACCACCACCCCAATCTCATTCTCTCAAACTCTCTCTGGGTTGAAGTTTTCACTGTGTTCACATTTAAATTAGCCTGGTGCAAGTCACCTATAAGACGAAGATCAGGAAAAGTATGGTCATTGCCAAGTAACAAGATTTGATATGAGAATCTAGCTTGGCCCCCTCCTTGTTAAGTGAAGAAATTTTTATTCTACCTAAGAACTGGAGAGCTAGATAAACTGCCTTGAGCCTTGGCTTTTTTTCCATCTGCCATGGAATAGAAATCAGCAGACATTCCCTACAGATATTGAAAAGTCACCTCTGAGTGTTCAGTGTGTCCGTCACCTATCCTTTTCTATACGAGGTTTTATAAAGTCTCAGGCAGAATCACTTTGGTTTTCACCCTAATAGGTCTTTCTAAATGGGCCCACAAGGAAAAAGAAGACAACACAATAAAGTGGAAAAGAGAGCAAACTCTGGAGTCAAACAGACCTGAACGTGAATCCCAGATTGGCCAGTTGTTAGCTAGCTGTCTGCCCCAGAGAAAAGGAACTCTCAAAGCTGCATTTCCCCATCTATAATATTAATGCCTTCCTCATAAAGTTATGGGGAGGGTTCTAAGAGGAAACCCCGAGCAAAGCACCTAGCCACGTGCAGAGCACCTAGCCACGTGTCTGACACATTGGTAAGTGCTCAGTGAATCTTAGATCCTAATTGTTGTTACTTTTTGTATTTTTTCTTAGTACTTACACATGATTAGCTGTGCTAGGTGTTGATTTTAACATTAGTAGGACTTTGTTTTTCAATACTGATGCAATTTAAAAAGGGAAAGTTGTTCAGTCCTGTCAGACTCTTTGCGACCCCATGCATGGACTATATAGTCCATGGGATTTCCCAGGCAAGAATAACGGAGTGAATAGCCTTTCCCTTCTCCAGAGGATCTTCCCAACTCAGGGATCAAACTCAGGTCTCCCACATTGCAGGCAGATTCTTTTCCAGCTGAGCCACAAGGCATCCATTTGTCCCAGAATATTTCCTGAGCACCTGCTTGCTGCACTACTCTGCGGAGTGTTTATGGCATGTGAACACGGATCCTCTGGCGTATGTTTTATATATATATAATTTTTATTTGTTGATTTATTTCTGGTCGCACTGGGTCTTCTTTGCTGCACACAGGCTTTCCCTAGCTGCGGCGAGCTGGAGTGACCCTCCAGCTGTGGTCTGTGGGCTTCTCACTGCAGAGGCTTCTAGATGCATCCTTCAGTAGTTGTGACATGTGGGCTCTAGGCTGCGGGCTCAGTAGTTGTGGGGAATGGGCTCGGTTGCCCCTTGGCATGTGGGATCTTCCCAGATCAGGGATCAAACCCATGCCCCCTGCATTATCCTCTGTAACAGGGAAGTCTGTTCTCTGGCATATCTTTAGCAATAAGAAACTGATGGATATGAATCAGCATAGAACATGTTATAGGGAAGATCCAAACCAAGGATTGTGGAACTTGAGGATCAGAGGAATAAATTACCCCTGGGAAGCACTTCACTGGGGAAGGTCAGGGAAGCGAGGGTTTGAGAGACTTGACAAATCTCCCCCATGACATGTTGGGGAAAAGGGAGGTTAAGTCTCACTGGAAGATGAAAAACAAGCAAAATGAGATGACGGAGTGGAAAAAGTGGGGATAACATCGGCAAAGCATGGGCCAATTTTCGTTCTGGGGGAATCAAAAAGGATTGAAAGGGAAAAGCCAATTAGAGGATCAAAACCAGACTCGGCAAGCCCCCGAAGACACAGGGGGTTAAAACAGACAGCTCCTGAGAAGGACACTAAAAATAAGACAAATGCCTGTCAGGAAGGGAGTAGTTACTAAGGGTGACTCTGAGAGAAGATTAATGGCACGTGCGTTCCTTTCACGGCCGCCCTGAGACAGGCTCCGGTTTTCTCCCATACCCATGGCATTTCCGGGCACTTGTGGCCACACGGTTCCCTACCAATCTGTGAGCTCCAGTAGCTCAACCCAGGCATCTAAACAGGCAGCAGTGCTCTAAACTTTCAAAACGAAAATTGCAGTTGTGCGTTGGAGTCTGCAGTGCCAATTAAAGTGTCAGGCTTTGAAGCAAACAAATACAGATAACAAAGAGGAGGATAATGTGTTAAAATTAGGTTCTCAGGAGTCCCCTCATTAATTTAGAGCTCACGAGACAGTTGCTGCGTGTTTGATAAATACCATTTGACGACAGGAACAGGCTGGTAGTGGGAGATGCCCAGCAGACAGTTCTCTTTCAGCCCATGGTTACAAATATATCTTGTTATATCATACTCAGCACAGAGGCAGCTTCTTTCAGCTTTACAGCTCTTATGAACGTTAATCCCTCCAGGGGCCAGAAAGACACGGGTTATTGTCCTCCTGCTAAAAATAGAGAAAAGAAACAAAGCAAAGAGGGCTGGTTTTAAACATCAGGACAGTGAATTCAGCATGCGTGGATTCCCCCCCTATATAATGTTCAGTATACACAAAGCTACAGCATAATTAAATCAACTGTGTAAATACCCAGAGGTGGTTAGTGGGGTAGCTTGTGGAAATGAAAAAATTAGCAATAGTGGCATGGATATTTTAAACAGCAATTATTTGCTTTATGTGATGACAAGAATCCACAGATGGTGCATCAAGTTATAAGCATCCTGAAAGCCTTTAAAGCATCATTGTGTTCACATTACGAATGAGAGCCCATGCGGATGTACCTCATAGCCCTTTATTCTGTTGACTGCAATAGGACAGTGCTTGTTATTGCATGATCGTGGTGGATCATCCCTGTGCTGTTAGGACACAGCAAGGATGTCAAGAGCTAACAATGTATCAACTCCCAAAATGTTCAGAAGAGTTGAGCTGATTTCCTGTTCCGCCTTGAAAGGGGGATTTCCTCCAGTATGGGCCCATGGATTGGCGATGTCAGACTGATTCTTCCTGTTGCCAGTGGTTCCATTTCAAGTCACTGTCTTCTCCTCAGGCGACCAGGAGAAGACCTTGAATAATGGCAGTAAGCACAGGTATATAGACTTACCAAGATTCAATGGTCTGGGTAAAAGCTTGGGCTTTCTGGCCAGATTTAGGCAAAGAATGCCTTCTGGCAATGGTAGCCACCAACAGGCGCTTGCTAAACTTGGTCCGTTTTATTTTCTACCCTTGTTTGTATACGGGACTGCCCAAACAGCAAATCTTAATTAAGCATCGGCTATGGGCCAGGTTCTTTGCTGCTGTTTTGTTAGAGAAATAGTGTCTCCCATGGGTTATTGTCACTTTGATTTCAGGAATCTTGTCTTATTATCTTGATTCCCCCTGCTTGTGTTTGGCACATAGGGAGCCCTCCAGGAGTGTAAATGGAAAGAAAAAGAATTATCTGCCATTTGCAGCTACCAAGGCAGTCAGATGCCAGGGAAGTGGCTTTCTGTCTCTTCATCACCCATACCTGTTCCTTAATAAAAACTGCATTGCCCGTGGTGAAGGCAGGTGGGTGATTTCAAGTTCCACTCACTCCATGCTTTTATAATCAGTTGACTGTCAGGCAGTTATGTATATAGACTTGGAAGCATGGGAGCAGATCGCCTGAATGCCCTCCTTTAACTAGTACATGTGGACCTATCATGAAGATGCCCTTTTTTTTTCATTTCTGCATGAGATGATGCCACTGCATTTTGAAATCCTCTTCAGATGTCAGATCCCTGCAGTGCCACTCTCGTGTGGGTGTTCTCATCCCATGGTGTAGCACCATTTGAGTCAGCAGCAAAAATCACCGAGGGAATGGCTACAGGCGGAGAGGTGAAGCAGAAATGCTTATCAGGCAGGAACTGGGCAGCTGCGTGCAATACTGAAATGCAAAGTGGCCGAAAGTAGGGCTCACCTGTGCGCATGTTTATACCCAGAGCACGTGTGTTGATAAAAAAGGATAATCACCAATGATGGCAGAGCATTTATGGTATGCCAGACACTACTACACTAGGAATTTTATGTATACTGTCCCATCTAATCTTCCTAAGAATCCTGATACTTTCCCTAGCCACATCTATGGATGAAGAATATATCCGTTTCTTATCAATACTCAAGGCCACGAAACTGAGAGTCCCTGATCTTCATCATTATACTGTACTGCTACACAGTGTTAAATACGGCAGGGTTAAAAGATTGAATTGCTGATGGACAGTTGGATAGGAATGAGAAATTATTCCTTCTTGCCTCCATGTTTTCACTTATACAAAAATATGGAGGGGAGAGAGAGGCAGAAATTACTGTCCGTTGTCTTGATTTTCCTGCTTTAGAAATTTGTTCAAATCCATTTCATAGCCTCCCAATGAAACTAATAAATTGGATGAGTCAGTGGCTCTGAAAAAAAAAATCTGAAATTAAAATTAAACTCCACTATATTAATATGGTGATTATTCACATCCCTAAAATAGAGACAATTTGTAAGGACTGTTTTCCAAACCCTAAGTAGAAACAGAAAGCAATATGATGTGCAAACATTTGGCAATGGCATTTGGTATTGGAGGAAATCATTTGTGCAATTACCTCTAGAGTCTGACCAAATTGGGAACAAATATTAGCTATTTTCCTCATGTTTTTCTGGGCTTACTCAACTGCTGAGTTATTGGAATTATGTACATTTCTGAGAAGCTCTGTACTTGTCTATTTCATGAAAACTAAAAAAGGAAGTGGACGTTCACACTAACCCACTCTGCTTATAGCTCTGCTTTAGCATTTTTAAAATAAAGGATAGTCACTTATTAGCTTAACTTAAATGCCATTACACTTTGATTGCGACTGTCACTGGGTGAAGGTATCCAATTAAACTTGGGTCACTACTAAAAGTGTAGGACATAAATTTCTCACATATCTTGTCTTCTCAGTGAGCATTTAGTAAAAATCCACCATTTGCTGTGCAAAGTTCAAGCACCAATTTTATTTACTAATACAAATAAATAAAGACTAAGATTAATTTTAGTTCAAGTAAGGAGTTGCTTTGGGCTGCCCAGGGCTCAGTGGTAAATAAGCTGCCTGCCAGTACAGGAGAGTCAGGTTTGATCCCTGGGTTGTGAAGATCCCCTGGAGAAGGAAAATAGCAACCCACTCCAGTATTCTTGCCTGGGAAATGCCACGGACAGAGGAGCCTGGCAGGCTATAGTCATTGGGTTTGCAAAGAGTCATATACGACTGAATGACTAAACAACAACAACAGCTAGGAGTTGCTTGCTAGTCAGCAAAAGAAGACTAACAATTTTCATGAAGCATATCAAATTGTTTCTCTAAGCTAAGCTGTAGTCATTAGCTATATACAGATATCTTCCTTTCGCCCCAGTCCCATTTGTGGAGCCAAGTTGAATTAAAGTCCAATTCTAATGGTCCTTTTGGGGGGAAAGCTAAAGGACAGAGGTAAGCCAAAGTAGATTTCCTATGGTAGTGCTTTTTAAGTAGGTGTTGAGAATTTCCTGAGACACATATCAAAATGCTATTCCCAAGGTCTGTTCAGTATCTATTAAATCAGCATCTAGGATGGTCATCTAGAAACCTGCATCTTTTAGCAGGATCCAAGTGAAGCTGATATATACTAAGTATGGGACCCACTGAGCAAACAAATTTTCCTGTGTTTGGATACAATAACTTCAGTTCTTGTCTTTGGTCTTGGCACTGTGTTTGTAGCCCAGTCTAGCTCCAGGGGCAGAAAACCAAATTATTTTAGCTTAGTTGGCCGTTCTTAGGTCCTGTACACTGTTTTTATCACTAATCCTAAACATCTATCAGTCAATTAAACAATTCCATTTGAGAACAGGTGGCAATATTGAGTAATAGTTAGGAACACAGACTCTGGAGGTGGACTTCCTGGGTTTCAGTCCCAGCTGGACAGCATACGTGTTTATACACAGTGTGTTCTTGGCCAAGTGGCTATGTGATCTTAACTCCTTTAAGCTTTGATTTCTTCATTTCCTATAAAATGAGGAGAGTAATAATTACTGAATTTATAAGGTTATCATGGGTATTAAATGAGTGGGTTAATTTAATGAATTAAGACCTTAAATCCTCTCTTCTCATCTACAATTACTCTCTTCATTATTTCATTTCACTTTGTAACTTGAAACACTGTTTAAATGCTGACTACTCCCAAGTTCAGGTCTTTAGTTCATTCCTCTCTCCTGAACTCCAGACTTATATATCCAGCTTCTTCAGGTCTCCAAAGAAGACCTGCTTTCATGTTCAGTAAAACATCGCAGACTTGTGAGATGCTGATCATTTTTGAACAATCTTTTTCTACCTGCAGCTTTCTCTGTTGATAGCAACTGTATTCTTCTAAGTTTCTCAAGCCAGAAACCTTGGGGGTCATCATTGACTCACATCCCACATATAATGCATCAGGAAATCCTATTAGCTCTTTCAAATCTATTCGAAACCAAATCTCTTTTTCACCACTTCTACTGCTATCCTACTGATCCAAGCTGCTATCTCACAGGCATCATTGCAACAATACCTTGCTTCCACCTTTTCCTCTGAGCCCCAAATCTTTCCTCTACACAGTAGCCAGACTGATTCTTGTAAGAATTTAGGTTTGATCATGTCATTCCTCTGTTCAAAATCTTCAGTGACTCTCCATCTTGCTCAGTGAGAAAGGGTCCTTATGGCGTGACTTCAGTTTCCTCCCTGAGTTCACTCTTGTTGCTTTCTCCCTGCTCCACAGCCTTCTTGCTGCTGCTTGAAATCACCAGTCCCCAGGGCCCTAGCCCTTGCTGTTTTTTCTGCCTGGACTGCTCTTCTCCCTGATATCTGCACAGCCAATGTCTTCACTTCCTCAAGTCTTGATTCAAGTGTTGTCCTTTCAGTGAAGCCTATATTGACTTGTTGTTCAGTTACTCAGTCATGTCCTGCTCTTTGGGACCCCATGGACTGCAGCACATCAGCCTTCCCTGTCCTTTACTGTCTGTCTCCTGGAGTTTGCTCATATCCATTGAGTCAACAATGCCATCCTACCATCTCATCCTCTGTTGCCCCCATCTCCTCTTGCCCTCAATCTTTCCCAGCATCAGAGTCTTTTCTGCTGAGTCAGCTCTTTGCATCAGGTGGCCAGAGTATTGGAGCTTCAGCTTCAACATCAGTCCTTCCAATGAATATTCAAGATTGATTTCCTTTAGGATTGACTGGTTTGATCTCCTTGCTGTTCCGGAGACTGTCAAGAGTATTCTCCAGCACTGCAGTTCAAAAGAATCTATTCTTTGGTTCTCAGCCTTCTTTCTTATATATATTTTTTTCTTTCTATATTGACTAATTATTTGAAGTTGAAATCCCCTTCCACCTTTGGCTTTTCTGATCTGCCTTAAATGATCCTATTTTTTTTCTCATAATAATCTTCTAATATACAATATACTTTATCATATTATCATTGTTATTGTTTATTATATATCCCCCCACACTAAAATCTGTGCTTTTAAAAAAAATTGTTGTTTATTGCTATAACCTCCAATGTCCTTGAACAGTACCTGGCATATAATAAGTGTTCAGATATTTCTCGAGTGGAGGAATACATGAGCAATTTGAGGTTGACTTAGAATATAATTTAGCTTCTCGCAGATTTCTATATTGGCTCTCGAGCTGTTTGACATTTTTTGTCACTCTATTGGCCAGAAATCTTTTGGTTGAAGGGCTGAAAAAATCCTTCTGAAATTTTGCTTAATCAAGATTTTGGCACACATAAATTTAGAAGTTTTTTAAAAAATAGCTTCAGGTAAGGCTTGATCCAGAGCTCAGCTAATTTCTAATGCTAATTTCTCCGCTCTGCTTTTTGTGTAGACTCAGCAGCGGTTCCAGGCTCTCCATTTGTGGTAGAAAATTGGCTGTCAGAAGGCAAGGCTTCACATCACCTTAAATCCTTAGGAAACATCTCCTTACATATCATTAGGTCTGTTTGGATTCTGTACCACTATCCCTATGTCTATTCCCTGTACTCAGTGAGATGGAATACCTAATGGACATAAGCCCAGTAGGGTCTAACTCTCATGCCACACGAGCACGAGAAAGGAAAAAGAACTGATTGTTGACAGAAGAAGGAGAGAATAGTTGTTGTGGAAATGTTGCAGGGAGGGGGACCCCTTCCAGGGCCCAAAACTGGGCTCTTGTCTAACATTCGGAAATGAATTGTCCGAGGAGATGCATGTGCTGATAAAGCAGGAGATTTTATTGGGAAAGGGTGCCCAGGTGGAGAGCAGTAGGGTAAGGGAACCCAGGAGAACAGCTCTGCCACATGGCTTGCAGTCTCGGGTTTTATGGTGATGGGATTAGTTTCCGGGTTGTCTTTAGCCGATCATTCTGACTCAGAGTCCTTTGTGGTGGTGCACGCCTTGTTCAGCCAAGATGGATGCCAGAGAGAAGGATTCTGGGAGGTGGTTGGACATGTGGTATCTCCTTTTGACCTTGCCCAAATTCTTCCGGTTGGTGGTGGCTTATTAGTTCCGTGTTCCTTAGCAGGACCTCCTGTTGTAAAACAACTGATGTAAATGGTTACTATGGTGCCTGGCCAGGGTGGGTGGTTTAAGTCAGTGTGCTTCCCCTAACAGAAACAACCAATGGTATGGTATAGTGAGTGCACGCTTATTAAGTAAAATATGATAGCATAACGTTTGGGGGATTCAAGCCAAAATAACATATGGAAGAACTGATGGATTTCCTCATTCATTTAAGAAGTGGAATAGCATCTGCAAAAGCACAGAGGTATGAAAATGTTTGACATGTTTGGAGAGCTATGAGGGGTTGGCGTCAAGGAAGGGAAAGTAATACGTTAGAATCTTCTCAGTGTAGCAACAGAAGTCTGGACCTAACCCTCACTGGTTCAAGTTGGATTATATATATATTTTTAGGCCCGACCCACTCATTATCGAGAAGGGGATAGACTATGCCAATTAGCTCAGTTCCGGCCTTAAAGACACGCAAACACCACACACAACAGCTTAGACTGAGATAAAATTAATATTTTCTTAAGAGAGGAGAGGAGAATTGATGCTGAAAAGGCATAAGAAGCAGAAAAAGACCTGTAAATCATCTCAGAATAGACCAATGAACCAAGATATGTTGATATGGACATAATTTTAATGTTATATGACATCAAGTGCAGTGGTGATAATGTGAGATACGGCGTGAAAATTGTAGAATTCCCTGCCAATTCTTTTCAAAAAGGCCTATGCGATTTCACTCCAAAGGTATTTTTCCCTTTGCTGTTCTGCTTGTGGATCTAATCAGGAAATTGAGGATTAAAATTTGAAGTCCTGACCCTTCTCCTAGTGTCCATTTTATTTAGCCCTAAAGCAATATTCTACATCCTGCTTCTCTTCAGTGCCAAGTACAATATGCTGTGAACAGTCATAACCTAGTCCTTTTTTCTTTTGGGCATTGGCCACATCTTTGGAGAAGAAAATGTGGCTGTCTGATCCAGGGTGTTGTTGGGGGGAATATTCAGACATGGCTCAGTGCAGAGGTACACGCGGATGAAAACAGACTCCCCGTGCTTGTTGCACATCGTGTGCTCATCCCCCTTTGCACGCTGATCTCCGTTGCCTTGCTGGCATAATTAAGCCCTCCCAGTGCTGCTGCCCCAGATTCTAGTCCATGGGTATGGAGAACCACCCTCACCCGTGCCAGCCCCCAGCATGTTCCCTTGTTAAATTATGCATATGCTAATGAAGTGTGAAAATCAGCCAAATAACAACTCTTTCTAATCATTTAAGGTCCCAAGAGTAAAGGGGCTTTTTTTTTCTTTCCTGTTCTCTTTATTTTGGGGTGGTTGTTATGATTTGCAAGCCAATCCAAAGCACAATTCTCTGGGTGTTTCTCCTCTCCTGGTTTCTTTCCACAGAAATGAGAGTAATTGGCATTCTCACTTCTACCTCGAGTGAGGAGAGTCTTCTGGAAAACCAGTGACCCACTGTGCCCTTTTCATTTGCATCTAGGGCTGGATAATCCCTAGTTTTACATTCATACACAGAGCAGTCCCCAAGGGCAATTAACTAGACTACATTATTTCCTGCCTCCTGGAGGGCCAGTGTTTGGAGAACATCCCCCCAGAGATGGGGCATGCCAAGGCCCTTGTGTTGTGATTACATTTTACTTTCGCGTCTTTCAGTCAAGTCTCTGAGTCTGGGCAAGTCCATCCATTATCCTTGCAGACCTAGTAACATTGTCTGATAATCTGGGCCTTGCCTGCCTCTCTGACCATCTTCTATACTCTCCTCCCCATCACTTGCCTAGTACCTCAGTTGCTTTGGTCCATGTGTATGCAGCTCTTCCCTCTTCTTAGAAAGCTTTATCCACAGATCTCCTTACAGTGACTTCCCATCCTTCTGGTCTCAGCTCAGTTGTCACCCCTCATTCATCAAGGCCAATCCTGACCACATAGTTGATGTTGAATCCCATTTATCATTATATCATTTTCATATGATATAATGGGCTTTCATTTAAAGCCCTCCTTACTGATTTTGCCCCGTCCCTTAGGTTTATTGCCTCTTTCTTCTGTGGGCAGGAAAAGTTGACTGTCTCCTCTGCTGCCACATCACCAGGCCCCAGCACATGCCTGGCACACACAGTAAATGCACAGTCAGTGTCTCTGCATAAATCATTAGTGTTTTGTATCTTTGGACAGTTTCTCATGGCTGTTTTACCCTAGACTATTTGCTCCTCCAAGGAAGGGACTTTGTTGTATTTATATTTGTTTTCCACATTGACCGTGTGTGCTAGATATGCTTATAATACAGACAGTTACTTGACTCCAAAATCGCTAATGACACTGACTGTTATACTGAAAGTTTTATGGAGAGATTTGGGGGAGGGTTGCATCACACAGCCCACTGCCTCTTTCCTCTGTCCCGTGACTTACCCACTTGCCCCCAAGTTTTGGGTATTTCTTCCTTCCTCTTCACCCTCACATCCCCTCTGAAATTCTCTTTTCCCTTCCTTTGTCCTGAGAAAATCAGCTGTTGCCCTCAGCTTCCACCCTGCACAGCAAAACAGCAGTCTCCTATTGATCTAACAGTGGCCACCTTTCTTTCCTTAAGCCAGCTCCCCGGAGACCTGAACTCACGGCAACATATTTGAATGAATAAATCACGGCAGAGATGTTATCTTGGTCCTGAGTCGTCCTTTCATTTTATTCATTTATTCAGCAAACATTAATGTTTTAGCCAAGTGCCGGGGGTACAACAATAAGTGAGATGGATTTCCTGATGCTAAGGTCTCAGGGAGAAACTCAGGAGGATGAATGAATGCCATGGTTTGTGGGAGCTTAAACCCGAGAGCAGAGAGACTTGTTCCTGTTATTGCAGGGCATCTCGTCGTAAAGCAAAGGACTGTCTTTCAAGAAAATCCTTCACCACAGATTTTAAGGGGCTTGATGCTATGCATCAAATGGATAATTAATGAGAACTTACTGTATAGCACAGAGAACTCTACTCAGTGCTCTGCGGTGACCTGAATGGAAAGGTAATCTAAAAAAGAGTGGATATATGTATATGCATAGCCGATTCACTTTGCTTGCTGTCACCCGAACTAGCACAACATTGTACAGCAACTATACTCCAATAAACAAATCAGTGAACTAATTAAAGGGCTTAGCTACCCTGGTGGCTCAGATGGTAAAGAATCTGCTTGCAGTGCAGGAGACCCAGGTTTGATCCCTGAGTCAGGAAGCTCCCCTGGAGAAGGAAATGGCAACCGACTCCAGTACTCTTGCCTGGAGAATCCCATGGACAGAGGATCCTGGTGGGTTATAGTCTACAGGGCCACCAAGTGTCAGACATGACTGAGTGACTAACACTTCACTTTTCCAGATTACCTAATGCTAATTATCTGCCCAAACTCCACCTCCCTACTTTGGAGAACAATGATTTGTTTTAACCGGGGTGAGCTAAAGAGAAAAAATGGTTACTGTGTGTAATTTACCATCGCCTGTGAAAATTGAAGCTGAACTGTATTTTTTAAAGTTTCAGAAGCATTTTTTTTCTCTTTTTTCCTCCAAGACACAAAATCTAGCTAGACTCAGAGGAAGCCAGCATGTAGCCGAACTGCAGGAGAAAGCTGGAGGCAACTCCAGAGATGTTGACACAAGAGTCTGGAGGGGAGAGAGACAAATTCCCACCACCAGCTGGAAAAGCAGCTTTCCACCAAGTCTGCTCAGTTTTAATGCTGCCTTCCAGAGCAGAGATGGCAAAGAGAGTTAGCCCCTCTGCACCTGACGCAGTGGCTCGAGGAAGAAAGAGATGCGATGCTTGGGTCAGAGATAATTTGTGTTTTTGAAGCAGAATGTTATTACCACACCAGTCAAGGTTTGAACTTTAAGAAGGAAAAATACAAGGATTGGAAACTAGTGCCCCATAAGCTGCGCTCCACCTAAAGATGGCATTCATTGGCGAGTATAGGTTTGGCCCACTGTTTAAATGTTTTAAATAAGTTGCCAACACTTAAAACTCAGATGATTTTTTGAAGGCGTGTTTGTACACGCTAAGTTGCCTTAGTATTGTCCAACTGTTTGTGACCCTGTGGACTGTAGCCCACCAGGCTCCTCTGTCCTTGGGATTCTTCAGGCATGGATATTTATTTTATTTATTCATTTGGCTGCTCCAGGTCTTAGTTTTGTAGCATGTGGAATCTAGCTCCCTGACCAGGGATGAACCTGGGCCCCTGCGATGGGAGCTCAGAGTATTAGCCACTAGACCACCAGGAAAGTCCCCAAATCAGATGATTTCATAATATCCATATTTCCATCTTCCTTGAAAATTCTGATCCCCTGGCCACAGTGAGCACATAGATGCTTCATGGCCACAGCTAGCAGAGTGGGGCGGGCGACACTCCTGCACATCATGCTGAGACTCCAGGCTGCCACAGTGCCTCCCCAGCCTGCTCCATTCACGGAAATTAGCTGTCAGGCATCTGAGTCTACAACCAGCACAGGCCGTGGGAAGGGAAAGAACTGAGGCGTCATAAGCACTGGTTTTGTTTGTTTGATTTTTGACAGACCTGAAATTCAAACCTAGATCTGCTACTAAAGAGCCCACTGACCTTGGACAAATATGCTTCAGTGTCTTCATCTGAAAAAGGGGGGCTTTGTTAGAAGAAGTACTTCATAATGTTGCAAGGCATGAACAAGATATACCCTATAAAGCATTAGGCATTGGACTGGGATTAGAAGCAGCATAAAGTAAATAATGTGTCTTCATTAGCTTGGTCATAAAGAAAAGGTTGCTGAGATGGTTGAATTAAAGGGAATTGTAGAGGTCTCACGCTTTTACTGCTTTCAGGAGTCTTCACTTTCTCTGAAGACTGATCTGTAAGGAGAAGGAACTTGATAGGTTACATTATACTCAAATGTGTCTTCATTTTTTTTCTCTGCTGGTTTGAGGGGCTACGTGAAGAGATAGGGCATCAAATCAAATCATCCCTCTCTGAATAATACTGAGAATGAGTCAAGGAATAAAACAGATTGTAAAACAGTAAAGAGTTGTAAACTAACTCAGAGAACACAGAGGGCAATATAAATATCTTCAATTGCCTGTAAGTCACCTGGCCTCCAGAGCAGCTCGCTGGTGGATATGGTGGTTGTCAGTGGCCTGGCCCCCAGAGCAGCTCGCCGGTGGATATGGTGGTTGTCAGTGGCTCCCCGGGTGCCCTGAGTGATAGCAGCCAGGGGTTTCAGGAAGAGGGGGCTGTCTTTCTTATCAGATACGGGATACACAGGAAGGGACCAACTTCCTGACTGGTACCTGGCTGACTATCTCCAGAAGCACTTAGCTTGACAATCTAGGTGAACCACAGTGATGCGTTTGAAGCAGTGTTTGCTGACTCGTGTGCCTCAGAGGAGTGGAAAGAAAGGGACAGAGGGTGGGGCCTGTTCTGGAGTCATCCTGCAACTCAGAAATGGCCCTGCTGAGGAACTTCTTCTCGATAGTGTTGTATACACTCTGGGTTCTCTTTACTTCTCTGTTTGCAATCCAAACTTTCACAGTTGATTCTCCACCCCATTTTGTTTGTTTCTGAATCTGTTTCTAACTTCTGTGTCTGGTGCTGAAACTTCATCTTTCTGACTTGTTAGTATGTCTAAGACTGAACTCATCAAGTCACTGATGCTCTGTAAAATTAAGGTATGGGAACCTTCTTTTGTGAGGTGGCGATAATTACCGCAATAGAAAAATAAATGATGTTTTAGTATCTGTTTGGCCGTCATTCTTCTTAGGAACTAAAATCTGGGGGAAAATAAATTGTGTTGATGTATTTGTCAGTCTGATCTAGTACTTTTAGTAGTAAATTTAAGACCAACATATAGTCGCATTGTATGTATTTAGAATTCCAGTTCTGAACTGATGTTCTTTCTGATCTGCCTTTACCAGAAGTTATGATACTTATTAAGATGTGAATATGACAGATAAGACTGTGGTGGAGGAAATGGTCCATACTCCCAGAGTGTGGTCTTTTTTATATATTTTTTATTAGAGGATAGTTACTTTACAGTATTGTGATGGTTTTTGCCAGACATCAACATGTATCGGCATTAGGTATACATATGTCCCGTCCCTCTTGAACTCCCCAGCCTCAGAGTGGCATCTTGAATCAACTGTACAGCAGTGCTACTAGTGCCAATATGTTTCTTACTTGATTGAAATAGATCTGGAAGAATTTTTTATTCATAGCTGTTTTTCAGGGTGATATGGAAATATCCTTGATGTAACAGTAATGACTATATTTCTTATACAGATACATCAAAACTCATTCTGTTAGGAGATCAAGATTATACTTGTCCCACTCTTAGTTTTAGTTACTGAGATTCCATATGGAATTCCAGAGAGGTAGACAGGTAGTTTGATAAATAGATCAGCCTTCATGGAGAAAACCTTCTTTGCACATAGCTCCATAATACAGACAAAACTGGAAGTTGGATGCAACTTTAGGGAGAAATTAGATGGGAACATTCCATTTTCTTATTTTCATTTTAAAAAAAGAAAGTCTAAATTTTTAATCAGCCTATTGTTCTTCTCTTGGGAGGTTTTGAGGTATCTTCATCAACTTTCACCATTACTGAACATCATCCTCATTTGGAGGCCAAGTTCTGTAGGTCTAGGAATTATCTGTTGAATCAAACACACAAGGGCACACACAAAAAGACGCACATACACACTCCCATCTTATCTCTCCCTGATATCCTCCTGATGTGATAAGTCACCCATGTAGTTCACTAAGGCAGAAACTCAGCTTCTTGCTACTTCTACCACCAGCCCGATAATGACAAAATTACTGCAGAGCCCTTGGATGGAGTTGCCACTTGGTGACTAACGTCCTTGGTCCTGAGAGGCTTTGTCTCCTGTTCATAGAAAATCATTACAGGGACTTGCACGTTCATTTTTCTGCACTTGTGTGTCTGGTGACAGTTGCAAAGAAAGGCACCTACATTCAAGAAATTTCTTTTGTGTTAGATGAATGTTTTTAAAACTATTTATAGCCATTGACATTAATTATTTCAAGAATACTGTGGTTTTCACTAACTAGAAGAATTATGTAGACTGTAGAAAATAGGAAGAAATGCAGGAAAGCATAAATGGAAAAAATTTTAACTATTTATGCTATTTAACCAACAGTTGAAGAGAAAATGATAGGTTAGGGACACAGGATTCCTAAAGCAACGAGAAGTAGATTCTGTGGACATTTTGGTGGAGATGTTTTTCCCTTTATTCCACACATATATCTTTTTGTTTCCCCATCTATTTGCCATGAAGCGATGGGACCAGATGCCATGATCTTAGTTTTTTGAATGTTGAGCAGGGAGGCCAGGCATGCTGCAGTCCATGGGGTCGCAAAGAGTCAGAAACAACTGAGCAACTGAATTGAAATCTTTTTGAACTTTTTAATCTTATATTAGCCAATTAACAATGTTGTGATAGTTTCAGGCAGACAGCAGAGGGATTCAGCCATACATATACACATATCCATCTCCCCCAGCTCCCTTCCCTTGCAGGCTGCCGCATAACTTTGAGCAGAGTTCCCTGCACTGTGCAGTACGTCCTTGTTGGTTATCCATATCCAATATAGCAGTGTGCGTGTCCATCCCAAACTCCCCACTATTCCCTCCCCCACTCTCCCCCCACCCAGCAACTATAAGTTCCTTCTTTAAGTCTGTCCACACATGCATTTTTAACAAAATGAGGAGGGCTTATGCTGTAGTACACCCCTTATACAGAGCCCATGATACTTCCAGTAGTAGAAACTGAAAATCTTCAGCCTTGTTGGTTATTCAGTGCAACCTGAGTCATAAATTAAACCTGGGGATGGGACTGTGGCCATGACTGCATCTGTCATAAAAAATGATCACAAATATGTCATTGTCATCTTCTATCATATGGCTTTTTTATGCATAATAATCTGCTTTATACGTGTACCTTGGTTTATTTAGTCTGGCTTCTATTCATAGACACTTGGCTGTTTCCAGTTTCTCAATATCTTAATAATATTTACTATACCTTCATAAATGTGTATTTGGGGGAAACTTCCTAAAAGGTCACTTTGAGCCAGAATATATGACAGCAGTTTTGAGGAATATTTTCTGCATTGATAAATCATCCTGTATTCATGTTTCTATTCACACTTAATCCTCCTTTGTCTCTCTTGATCTCTTTCTTTCTTCTCCCCCTGCCTTTCCCCTCTCCCCCCCAACTCTTTCCCTCACCATCACACACACACACACACACACACACACACACACACACACACACCATCTCTCCTTGGTTAAATCAAGCACTTGATGTAGTGAAATAACCAAGGGGTGTTCAGAAACCAAGGTGGTCACCATATCTGAAGCACAGATTGGAAAACTATGAGCCAACTCTATAAAAAAATAAATGGGCAAGAAAGAAAACAACTATTCTCGAGTTAGAGGATCTCATGCCTTTTGTTATTGATACAGTGTGTTTTATACAATGAGTGAAAATCAAGAGAAAGCAGAAAATCTGTTAAGAATCAGGAGTAGGGCAGTCATTGATAAGTAGACTGTGAGCATCTTTTTTGTCTCTAACTTTGTAAGCTGGGGAGAGATCATGGGTATAACACAGAGGTGGGGAAACTTCTGTGTCCTGAGCATCCTAGATTAATACTGAAACTGAGACAATCTAAATGGAAAGGGGTTCAGAATGGCATCTTTCTTTCGATTTGAAGCATCAGTGTCAAGACTCTCAATATCCACAAGAGAGCTCTAGTTCTGTGGCAGTGGATGAGGAGAAATCTGGATTGGTCCAAAATCCACTTTATTCACAGCATCTTCCTTCTCACTTGGTTTGAATCTCAATTGGATTAGATCTGGTTCAAATGAACTCTTTTCATAAAGTATCACATTAGGGCAGCGCTGCCTCTAGGAAAAGTTATGATCGTTTAAAAGGGAAACTTATTTTTCCACTGGTAATAATTAAGCACTATATACTTCTTGTGTAAAACTTTTGCCTTGTTTTCCATTTCAGATCTCTTCTGTTCTGTTTTCAGGGAAAATGCCTTGCCTTGGGGTTATGTGGAGCCAGGTTCGCAGATAAAATCCGAAATGCTTGCTTGCGCATCTGTTTTCCAAATACCCAGATGTTTGTGTTCATGCAGACTAAATATCCAGGTCGTCCAATGACTGCACACATTTGAATAGCTGGCATTAGACAGGCAACTGTAATGCCCAAGTTTTCTTTAAGCGTGTAACTCAGAGACATATTTTCACGTCTGTTCATGGTAAGTTAAGAATGAAAAGAGAGAGAGAATACTATAGTGGCTAAGAGCAAAGTTTTAGACTTAGACCTGGGTTGGCATACTGACACTACCATTATTAGCTGTACAGCTTGAGGATGAGTTTGCTTAATGTGTCTGTTTTCATTTCCTCACTTGTAACATGGGGACAATAATATATAAACATGGTGATGCTGCTGTATGTTTGAGGAAGTAATTCTATATAAAGAGCTTAGCATAGTTCAGAGCCAATAGTAAGTGTTCCATCAGTAGTATTAACAGTTTTAATCAACAGCAACTGGGATGTGGATGAGAATTGGAAGGAAGGTGACTTGGCACCAAAGACTCTAGCCTTATGAAGCCATAGATATTCCTATTCTTCCATGCGATTCAATCAGCATACGTGTTGTCTTAACCATTTTAAATGAGATAAGATATACATGATTAAGTGAATGGATGAATGAATGAAATGGACAACAACAATGCACTACTGTGTTCTGGATAGTATTTGATGTAGACTCAGAGAACAAAGTTTTCATGCATCAGCACCTGGGTAAGAATGTCTAATAAGAGAGAATGCTAGCAGCAAAAGGCACAGTGATTAATTATCTTTTTATTTCATGCCTTCAACAGGCATTTGAGATTCTGTGTCTGGCCAGGCACTAGAGCAAAGCATGGGATGTTTGAAGGGAAAAGGAACAATCTCATTTGGCTGTAGCCTAGAGTGGAAAAAGGAGTATGCCAAAGATTAAGTTCAGTTCAGTCACTCAGTTGTGTCTGACTCTTTGCAACCCCTTGGACTACAGCACGCCAGGCTTCCCTGTCCATCACCAACTCCTGCAGCTTCCTGAAACTCGTGTCCAAGTCGGTGATGCCATCCAACCATCTCATCCTCTGTCGTCCCCTTCTTCTCCTGCCTTCAGTCTTTCCCAGTATCAGGGTCTTTTCCAGTGAGTCAGTTCTTCACATCAGGTGGCCAAAGTATTGGAGCTTCAACTTCAGCATCAGTCCTTCCAATGAATATTCAGAAAGATAAAGTTATAAAATGTTATGCTTAGCTTTTGGGTCTTTTTCTGGCAAGTTGGGGGAGTCGCTTTTGCTATAGGACAGTCTGAACCACTGCAGCATTGTATCCCGAGCACCCTAGGGTCTGGCAGTAGGCAGTCAGCACACATTGGTTCTCAATTTTAGAAACACAGTCTCATTTTTCATTTTTATTTTTCTGACTGTATAAATTGTGTGCATGTTTTCAATAATTTTTAATATCCCACAATCAAATCATCGATTTATTCATGCTTTAGATACTTTTTTAAACATGTCCTCTTTCCCAGATTTTATGCTAGGCACTGATCCCAGAGATAATTAAGACTTTTGTTTGTTTCCCCCACAGCTCTACCAAGTGTTCTGCACATAATAGGTTCAAAATAAATGGTAGTTCTGTATTAAAGAACAAGTGTTTTACAGTAGGAGAAAAAAAATCTACCTCCCTATCATATCATTCTTGACAATTATGTTTCCAGAACGACTGGATTGAGCCAGTCTATGGAATACAAGAAACCCACTTAATTTCATGTCCAGTCTTTCCAATTAAAATAGAAACTAAAATGTGTTCCCTGAAACTCAGCAGCATACTTCACCTTCATTCTCAGCTTTGTCCAGAATGTGTACTATTAATGTAGGAGATGATGCTGTCTGTTCAAGACTTTGGACTGAGCAGAGAGAGGGAGGCACACATCTGCCTTATGCAGAGCCTATGAGTTTCCAGCAGCGGCAACCAAAACTTCATTTCAGCCTAGCTAATTATGCAGGACAACCTGCACCGTTAATTGAAGCCGAGGATGAGGCTATGACCAAGCGTGTGCCTGTGATGTTTATGAGCTGTAAGGTCATTGCAGAAAACAGCAAGGAACATAGTTGTAATAGACTGTTGGCCTCTAAGGAAATTATTAATTAAATTTTATCTTCTCCCCGGCATGCTTCAGTACCACCACTATGGGTCTTTAGACCTGGGGAAACTACACCTCAGTAATAACTGGCCTTATCATCAGGCTGGCAGTCATTTAATATGCTCCTTTGTCTGACACGAGTCGTGAACTGCAGTGTGGGATGTCAAGGTTTTTGCAAATGCCAATCGCATGCCTCACTGTACCTCGGGCCCAGGGTTCAGATCTCACGATAGGAAATAAAGAATCCACAGCAGGCGGAGTAATCCATTTCTCCGGAAACGAGTTGTAGGCGCAGTCCTGTTTCCAGCAGCCAGCCCATTCAGTTTCCAGTGTTATCTCCAGCAGGGCTAGCATCTCTCTCAAAAGACCAAAGCAGAAGAAGTTCAGGTGTCACTGTGTGGACACCGTCTAGATGGAGTGCTAGTTTTTCAGTCTTTGGCTTATGGTGCTGACTTGACAAGAAAAATCAGAGCCGAAATGTCATTTCCAACTACTTTTCTTTGAGTGATTTCCCAGACGGCTTGGCTCAGCCCACGAATCAAATGGCATTTTCCTTGCTGTTGGTAAGCGCTTGCTGTGTCAACCAGCTGGGTTCCTCCTGCCCCACACTGGATCCCCTGCGTTAAATGTGTTCTGATCAGCTGGCAGCTATTCCAGGGACTCACACAGCAGATTGGAGTCCAGCTCTGGTTTTCCATAGATGGGCAGTCCTGCCCCACTAATGGGGATTTAAGCACCTTCTTTTCAAGCTAGACAGCAGGTCGAGAATATAAGGCACAGATGTGTATGATTAGATTTAGAGTTTTCCAAATTGTTGCTTAAGCAGGCCTTCTGTGGCCCAGCTCTCTGTGTTGATGACTGGGCCATTTGCCCCTGGTTTAGACATTTGAGACACTCACCCCACCTCCTCCCTCCACTCCTCTTTGTTATAGAAAACTCAGGATAGAAAAGATCTAGGAGGAGGGAAAATTTTGCTTGAGAGATTGTTAACTGAATGCCATCAGTAAGATCAAGAATGAATAAAACAGTCTCGAAAAGGAAGAAAACGAAGGGACAGGGCTGACAATAGCCTTGACAATTTCCACTCAAATGGTCTCCAAGTAGGCTGCGATATTTGAGGTTAGCATCATATGTGGATATCACATTTGTGTCTTGATCATGGCCTTCCTAATCATGTCATATCCCCCCACTGGGAAGACTCTGGTGCAGACAGTTGGGGTTAGGAGAACTTTTATTTTCTACGTTGCAATATGGTTGAGAAATCTGGCCCCCTAAAATCCGTTCTGGAATTTTAAAACTATTTTAAGATGATGTACTTTATGAAAACTTGATAAGCTCTTTGGACACGTTGGGAAGGAGATGGATAGAAAATAGTATTTTCAGTGAATTTATCACTAAACCAGGATAGAAATTGTTATTAGTAATGCTGAATGGAACGCAAAGAGTTGCTACAGCTTAAGGACGAAAGAAACGTGCCAATTGTATACAATTCTTATAGGAACTTACTCTTTTTAACTTCATTTTTGTTGGAGTTTCATTGCTTTACAATATTGTGTTAGTTTTAGCGCCAGCAGAATGAATCAGCCATACATATATCCCCTCTTTTGGACTTCCTTCCCATTCAAGTCAGCACAGTGCTTTAAGTAGAGGTCTCTGTGCTATTCGGTATGTCTTCATTAGTTATCTATTTTATATGGTATCAATAGTGTCTTTGTGGCAATCCCAAGCTCCCAATTCCTCCCACCCCACCCCTCACTTTCCCCCTTGGTATCCATATATTTATTGTCTATGTCTTGCAAATAAAATCATCTATACCATTTTTCTAGATTCCACATGCATACGTTAATACACAATGTTTATTTTTCCGTTTCTGACTTACTTCACTCTGTATGACAGTATTTAGGTCCAGCCACATCTCTGCAAATGACCCAGTTTCATTCCTTTTCATGGCCGAGCAATATTCCACTTCATATATGTAGCTTAGACTCTTAAAAGTGGCAGGCAATTTGGACCCTTATCTTGTCCAGCATTCTGCCATTTGTGTGATTCCTTCTAGCATCGCCTTGCTGAGTGATCCTCCAGTGTTTTGTGAATAGCCTCAGCCCTCAAAAGTTGGAGCCCTCATATTCCTTCTCCAGGGAATCTTCCTGACCCAGGGATCGACACGGTTGGGCACTGGCAGGCAGGTTCGCTACTACTGAGCCTCCAGGGAAGCTTGGGCTGTTTCTACCTCCTGGCTACTGTGATTAATCCTGTGTGAACATTGGTGTACAAGTAGCTGAGTTCCTGCTTTCAATTCCTTTGGATATACACACCTAGTGGTGGAATTGCCAAGTCACATATTTATGTGGATATACAGTTTCGCCATCACCACTGTTGAAGAGACTGTCTACTCCATTGTATATTCTCGGCGTCTTTGTGTGTGTGTGTGTGTGGGTTTGGCTCTGGGCTGTCTATCCTGTTCCATTTGGCTACGTGTCTGTCCCTGTGCCAGCATCACACTGTGTACTATAGCGTTGTATAGTATTTTGGAATTGTGATGCTTCCAACTTTGTTATTCTTTCTTAAGAGAGCTTTGGCTATGCTGGGTCTTTTGTGATTCCATATAAATATGGGGATTGTTTTTTCTGTTTATTTAAAAATGCCACTGGAATTTTGATGAGGACAGCATTGACTCTGTAGATCTCTTTGGGTTCTGTGGGGGTTTTAATAATACTGTCTGCCAGTCCATGAGCGTAAAATGTCTTTCTACTCGTTTGTGCCTTCTTTAATTTCTTTCATCTGTGTTGTATAATTTTTGAGTACTAGTGTTTCACCTCCTTGATTAAAGTATGTTTTTTAATACTATTATAAAAGGGATTGTTTCCTTAATTTCTCTTTTGAATTGTTCACTGCTGCTGTATAGAAATATGGTTGATTTTTGTGTGTTGATTTTACATCTTGCAACTTTGCTAAATTTGTTTTTTAGCTATAATAGATATTTTGTTAGGTTTCTTTAGGTAGAAGATCATATCATCTGTGGATAGTTTGCCTCCTTGTTTTCTGATCTGGATGCATTTTCCTTTTTTTCCCAATTCCTCTAGCTAGAACTATGTTGAATTGAAGTAGTGAATGGGCATTTTTGTCTTGTTCCTAGCCATAGAGGACAAGCTTTCAAACTTTCACCACTGAGTGTGATCTAAGCTGTGGGATTTTCATAAAACTTGAACAGTCCATATGAATCTTCGAATTAATTTTTAAATTTCTACCCCAAAATGCCACCAGTAGAGTTTTCATAGCAATTGCACTGAATTTGTATATGAATTTGGGTTATATATACCACATTTGGTAGTTTTATCATCTTAACAGTATTGACTATTGAACATTGACTATCTTCCCATTGATTTTTGGTCTTTTAATTTCTTTCAGCAATATTTAGTTCTAAGTGTGCAGTCTTATATCTCCTTGGTTAAATCTATTTCTAAATGTTTTATCCTTTTTATGCTATCAATAGAGTTATTTTCTGAATTTCCTTTTTGGATTGCTTATTGCTTATATAGAAGGGGGAAATCTGATTTTTGTGTATTGATTTTATATACTGCAACTTTGCTGAATTTATTTATTAGCTATAACAGGTTTTTTCCCTGAATTCCTTAGGGTTTTTTAAGATCAAGTCACCCACAGATGGAGATAGTTTTACTTCCAATTTATATTCCAAATTGAATAGTTTTTATTTTTTTTCTTACCTAATTGTTCTAGCTATAACTTTCAATGCCATGTCAAATAAAATGATGAAGCAGATATTGTTGTCTTATTTCTGATCTTAGGGGAGAAGCTTTTGGTCTTTCACCAGTGAGTATGATATTTGCTGTTGTTCAGTTGCTCAGTCATGTCCGACTGTTGTGACCCCATGGTCTGCAGCATGCCAGGCTTCCCTGTCCTTCACCATCTTCCAGAGCTTGCTCAAACTCATGTCCATTGAGTTGGTGATGCCATCCAACCATCTCATCCTCTGTCATCCCCTTCTCTTGCCTTCAGTCCTGCAGGAGTATGATATTAGTTAAGGGGTTTTCATAAATGACCTTTATTGAGTTCAGAAAGTTTTATAGCTTCTATTCCTAATTTTGGAGAAGGAAATGGCAACCCACTCCAGTGTTCTTGCCTAGAGAATCCCATGGACAGAGGAGCATGGTGGGCTGCTGTCCATGGGGTCACACAGAGTCGGACACAACTGAAGTGACTTAGCATGCATCCCTGCCTTGGAGGAGGAAATGTCAACCCATTCCAGTATTCTTGCTTGGAGAATCCCAGGGATAGAGGAGCCTGGTGGGCTGCTGTCTATGGGATTGCAGAGTTGGACATGACTGAAGCAACTTAGCGGCAGCAGCATTCCTAATTTATTGAGTCTTTTTTTTTTTTTAATCATGAAAAGGTGTTGGATTTTGTCAAATGCTGAGATGATCATGTGTTTTTTCCTTCATTCTATTAATTTGATGTGTAGTATATTGATTGATTTTCAGGCCCTGAACCACTCTTGAAATCCTAGAATAAATCCTGCTTGGTCAGGGTGTTTAATCTTGTAATAGACTGCTGAATTATTTCCCTAGTATATTGTTGAGGATTTTTGCATCAATATTCATAAGAACTATTGGTCTATAGTTTTCTTGTAATATCTTTGTCTGGCTTTGGTTACCATAGTAATGCTGGCCTCATAAAACAAGTAAGGAAGCGTACCCTCCTCTCCAGTGTTTTTGAAAGGCTTTGAGAGGATTGGTATTAATTCTGCTTTAAATGTTTGGTAGAATTGACGATGATTGCATCTAGCCCTGGGGTTTCTTCATTTCATTACTAGTTCAGTCTCTTTGTATGTGTCTATTCATATTTTCTTTCTTCGTGAGTCAGTTTTGGTAATTTGTGTGTTATCTAGGAATTTGTCCAGTTCATCTGGGTTATCCAGCTTTTGATGTACAGTTGTTCATAGCAGTCTCTTATAATTTTTTGTATTCCTGTAAGATTGGTAGTAATGTTAATGTACACATTTTTAAAATATATATTTTTGCCATCATTAGTGTGTTTTCTCTTGATTTTTACTAAAAACTGGATCCCAGAAGCTTTTGCTGCTTCATCCTGGATCTGACTCTGTATTTCTTTTACTCAGTTTAAGATAAATTTAAAATGTACTAGTGGTAGTGGTAATAATAGCACCAATAATAGCTGCTGTTGTTTGCTGTTGTTTAGTCCCTAAGTCATGTCCGACTCTTTGCCACCCCATGAACTGTAGCCCACCAGGCTCTTCTGTCCACGGGATTTCCCAGGCAAGAATACTAGAATGGGTTGCCATTTCCTTCTCCAGGGGATCTTCCCGACCCAGGAATCGAACCTTTGTCTCCTGTTTGGCAGATGGACTCTTTACCACTGAGTCACCTGGGAAGCCCCATGCGTTCCATGTGCCAGGAACCGTGCGTGAAACAGTTCACAGACATCGTCTTACTTAACTCTTATAAAAATCCATGGGAGCTATTACCATCCTATTCTCTATGTTTTTAGGAAAACTAAGACACAGTGTAGTTCAGTCATTCACCAAGTTAGAATATCAAAGATCTCAGAGAATGAAAAAAAGAGAAATTTCATCTTGCTTGGATTAGTTCAATACTTAGGAGTCCATAAAATTCACCAAGCCTACAAAAGGCACATTTTCTCTCACGTTTTGCCTGTAAGTACTAAGATATTTTTTCTTTTTGTGGCTGACATTACTCATTAGCACAGATGTCCTGGGTCAGGGGAAAGGGGAATGTGGGAGAATGGACTATTTGTAAGAAGAGATGAACTTTGAGGAGCGCCTGTCACTAAGTGCTAGAGAAACAGATAATCTGGATAACTCACAGTAAAACAAGAGCTCAACAGCAAATAAAAATGGCTTCTGTGGTTAAGATATTTCAGGCAAAGCTGGATCACTGGAGAGACAATTTTTACTAATATAGCTGTTTAGTTGTTTTATTTTTTATATACAGAACAAAACTTAGAGACCACCCAAATGTAGAGCAAGCTGAAAGGATATGAAAGAAGGAAGGGATAGGCTTTGATTACCTTTGGGTTCTGTGTGTCATTCAGTCCACTTACCCTGTATTCTTTCAGACAACATTTATTTCAGTAGGTAGGCCATAATTTGTGATTTTGGTGGGTGTGCTAATATAAAGGAGAATGTACTCTGTTTCCCTGGTCAACCAGACACTGAACAAGGAAATGCAGAAGTGGAGACCCTTTCCACTGATTTAATTCAATGCTGGATCATGTAAACCACAGTCTGAAAGAAGAGCATGAAGACTGGTTCTACTTTGTGCAGATTTTTTTGAAAAGATGAAATGAGAAGTTCAGGGAGAAAAGATACCACCTTCCCAGAACTATATCAGACATCTTAATCACGGAAAGTCCAGAAAGAGTTCCTGGAACACAAATGATAGGACCCATGAGGGTCACTTCTCATAACCCATTGCATTTTCCAAGTCACTCTCCATCAGCTGGATAACACTGTGTAATCCCTTATGCTGATTTAAAATTCCATCAGAGGGAACTAATGTGTTTCTGTTCTGGAGGTTTGCTGTGGTAAATGCATTACTAGGTTAACTTTATCTTCACTATTACAGGGGTCTTTTAGGTGCTAATGCAATTTTAAAATAAAACAAAAACTCTTCTATTTGAAATGTGCTTTTCACTTCTGAACTCATTTGTGATGTTTATTGAGTACTATTTGACATCTGAAAAGCTCATATCATGTACTTTACAGGCAGAGGAGCCTTCACAATAAAAGAATTAGACAGTCAAACCTTTAAATGATATGGGATCAGTCTAGTATTGGGCCCAAATGAGGGCCTTACTCCTTTGTGTATTTTAATTTTCTGATAAATGAGCAAGGTTGGCTATTCTTAAGCTTTGTTGCCACAGACATCTTTCATCAAAAGAAATCTCACATGTGGGTATGAATAAATAAAGTAAGTGAAGGCACCAGTTGAAGAAGGAAGAAGATTGTATCACTCTTCTTCTCTATAGAGGCCTTGAGGGGTTCCAAGGAGGACTTTGCAAGGTAGTTTTTTGGCTCCATTATTGAAAAGCATTCCACTGAAAGGAATTCAAATGTATAAATGCATTCCTATAATAATGAAAACAACAACATAGAAGGATATAGACCAAACAGTTACTATTCCTACCTTCAGCCTCCACTCCCCTGACCAGAGGTCACTGCCGTGAGCAATTTTGTGGGTATCATTATGGATATTTTTTTCTGTATTGAAAAATGATAAATATATATATTGCTAATTAATGTATAGTTTTAGGATTTCAAAATATACATTCTGTGTGCATTTAAGTTCCGTAAGAGTGTTTGTCTGTGTTGTTCATTAGTTTATCTAGTGTCTAGAACAGAGCTTGACCATATAGTGAAAGTGTTAGTCACTTAGTCGTGTCCGACTCTTTGTGACCCCATGGACTATAACCTACCAGTCTCCTAGGTCCGTGGGATTATCCAGGCAAGAACACTGGAGTGGGTTGCCCTTTCTTTCTCCAGGGGATCTTCCTGACCCAGGGATCGAACCTGGGTCTCCCATGTTGCAGGCAGACTCTATCTTCTGAGCCACCAGGGAAGCCCAAACATATAAACCATTAATAAATGTTTGCTGGATTAGGGACTGAATTATCCTGCAACTTGCGTTTTGTGTTCAGCAATAGGTCTTAGAGTTCTTTCCCTGTTAGTACATTTAGAGCCATCTTATCCTTTTTAAAGATTGCATCATATTTTATAGTATAAATATTCCAGACTTTAACACCTTTCCTACAGGTGTATTTCTAGTTGTTTCTAACTTTCTACTATAAGCACGGCTACAATGAATGACTCTCAATGACTCTTTGTCATTTGTCATGTACGGGTACAAGTGCATAGCATCGTTGACGAGGGGGTTCTGATTTCAAGGATGTACACATTCTGACTTCCTTTAGGTTGATCCCTAGATTTCTTTCTCTTCTACCAAATGACAACAGAGAAGAACTGATTTGATAGAAAACTGATCATTTGCCACTACTCTGTTGATATTTAAGTTTGTAACCTCTGCTATAAATCATCTACAGGGCAATCCCTTCTATTTAAACCACATGGACCTTTCTCCAGATTTAAATTTGACTTAATTTTAGCTAAATCCAAGTATGCTTCAGGTCAACAGGTTCTCATGTAATTGACCTGACAATTATTGACAGCACAAGATAAGTCTTTAAAAAAAAAATTAGTAGCACCTGTTCACAATGAATTTATTGGGTTTAGTGATCAGAAGCTGAGGCCTTATCATCTGTCTCCAGGTTGTCAAGCCACTTATCATGGCCTTTGAAATTTCTGTATTGGTGCTGAGTGATGAATGAACATCAAAGAGGTGTTTTCCTGCTTTTTCAGTCATCTTGGCTATTGACAATGGCCAGACCACGGGATTAGGCCTGTCTCTAGAATTCTGGCACTGGGAGCTTGAGGTCTAAGATAGGAGAATATTTTTGAATGTCCTCCTCCATCTGATGCTATCTCAGAATAATTCAGCTGGAGTGAAACCTCAGTACGATTTCTATTTATTTGTATTATCATTTCCACAAAGGGAAAGCTGTCTGTGGCTTTCACAATGCAGAGAGCCCTGTGGAGCTTGGCCGGCCCACCATGCGTAAGTAGACTCTGATTTTGATTAATAAAGAATGTCTCCGTCCATATGGGGCTTTGCTTTCTTGTGTGGAGGTAAACAAACACATCACTCCCTGTAGGCTGACCTTGGTGGAAAGCTGCAAGTCCCCTGTACGACTGCTCCTGCCTCAATGAGCTAGTTCCTGCCCCCCAAATACGTTCTGCTCTCCTGAGTCCCGCCTGTGCTGTCGCCGCTTCCTGACACCAGGCCCCCTGCATTCTCAGGTCACCGCTCAAATGACACCTCTGCTGTGTTTATACCCTCCGGTCCACGCAGCAGGTTTGCTTGCTCCTTCTACTCTGGCCCGTGGCCCTTGGCACTGTTCTCTGTAATGGTACACTGTAGGAAATTTGGCAATATAAAGAAACACAGAAGGAGGAAAATTAAATTACCTGTTACCACACCACCTAGGAACTTCTATTAATTTTTTGGTATGCACCTTTCCAGTATATTTGTTTCTGTGTTCAATATATTAAATATATTTCTGTACAAATATATATATTTCAATGTATTTGCATACAGATATAAATATATAGCGTACATACTATATTAGGGCTTTCTTTGGCTCAGTGGTAAAGAAATCCACTTGCCAATACAGGAGACATGGGTTCGATCCCTGGGTTGGGAAGACTTCCTGGAGAAGAAAATGGCAACCCTCTCCAGCATTCTTGCCTGGAGAATTGCATGGACAGAGGAGCCTGGCAGGCTCATGGGGTGGCAAAGAGTCAGACATGACTTAGTGACTAAACAACAACAACAACATACTGTATAAAACTTGTTTATATATCATTAACAGTGTAACACAACTACTTAACAATATTTTGTGAACAATTTCATATGTCATAAATTACAGTAAGTTTTTCCAGTATTTTATCTGATGCTTAGGATAATTAAAAAATTATTCCCCATACTTATACATCTAAGTTCTTCTGATTCTTTTTTTACTATAATTCATAATGCTATGGTAAATGTCCTTTTGATAAATCTGTGTATACATAGTTGATTATTTTCATAGAGTTAACTTTTACAACTGGTATAACTAAGTCGGAAGACAAGTGCATATATATTTCTAATGATTTTGATGAGTTTTACTAGGTTTTATTCTAACACCTGCCAGAATGAAAGTCATGTATGTACCTATTTTTCAATCTCACTTACCCGTAGTTTCTTTCAGAACAAGAACTTGCTCATGTTTGAGTTTATATTGTCTGAAATAGTACCTGACCTATAAGAGATGCCAAGGAATATTAAATAATTGAATGGCGAGAAAAGAGAAAAATTGGTGGCATGTGGCTCATGGCACTTGAAGTTTATCCATAAACTAATCCAGATCCTATTTAAAGCAATATTACCCAAGGTGTGTTCCATGTCAAGAAATAGTAATTAACCTCCGTTATGGTCCTGGACTACAACTCTCCTATGCACACAGTGAGTCTAGTGAGGGAGTTAGACAAAACAGGTTAAATAAACAAGAAATAATTAAAGTTTGTAATAAACACACAGGAAATAAACAGGATACTGTCATAGAATAGTGCACACTTTAGCCTGTATCAGCATCCCCTGGAGGCTTGTTAATACACAGATAGCTGCCTCTACTTTCCATCCGAATTTCTGATTCAGCAGGTCTGGGGCAGGGCACGGGATCTTGTGTTTTTGACGGGTTCCCAGGTGGCTACAAAAGCTTTGTGTAAAGAGAAGATAGCTAAAATGAGACCTGAAGGATGGGGCTGCTGCTGCTGCTAAGTCACTTCAGTCGTGTCCGATTCTGTGCGACCCCATAGATGGCAGCCCACCAGGCTCCCCTGTCCCTGGGATTCTCCAGGCAAGAACACTGGAGTGGGTTGCCATCACCTTCTCCAATGCATGAAAGCAAAAAGTGAAAGTGAAGTCACTCAGTCGTGTCTAACTCCCAGCGACCCCATGGACTGCGGCCCACCAGGCTCCTCCGTCCATGAGACTTCCCAAGCAAGAGTACTGGCGTGGGGTGCCATCTACTCACAAACATAACAGCTATGGAAAGTCACTAATTAAAAACTAGGTAAAGAGAAGGATGGGAGGGAGAGGCATGTAAAGTCTCAGAAACAGTATTTCAGGCTGAAGCAAGAGCAGATATCCAGAAACAGGAAAGGCTTCCCTCCTTTAGGAGCTGGGAGGAAGCCACTGGGGCTGGAAGGTACTGAGGAAGAGAATGATGAAAGCTGATGTCAGAGGGGCTGGTTTCATCATCAGATGATGTCGAGCTTAGAGACCATGGGGGAAGGTTGAATTTCACCTTAACACAGTGAAACACCAACAAGAATTCTAAGCGGAGAAGGAAGGAGCTGTCATTCATATTTTAAGGAGATCTCTATCTGTTGAGAGGAGAAAGGATGGGAAGTTAGCAGGAATAGCATGAAGATGTCAGTTTTGGAGACCATGACCGTGGACTTGGGTGACAGATGAGGCTGACCTGACCTAGGGAGTGACATTGGAGATGGTAAGAAGGAAGGAATGAAGGTCTGTTTCAGCCCCCCAAAATGTTTGTGGCTACCACCAGTTTGGAACCAATTTTTAACTGCTAGACTTTTCAGAGCCTCTGGAATGGAAATGTTCATTGTGACTCCTAGGGAGATATTTTTCCCTAGAGCTCCTCAAGCAGTTAAATGTCTGTCACTGGGCAACCTAGAGGGGTGGGATGGGTTGGGAGGTGAGAGGGAGGTTCAAGAGGAAGCAGGCATATGTAAACCTATGGCTGATTCATGTTGATGTATGGCAGAAACCAACACAACTATCCTCCTATTAAAAATTTTAAAAATGTCATTGGGAGTTGATAGTTGAAGCTCTGGCCCTCTGTTGGCCTCAGTAGCAGAGTCTTCCTGTCTAGTAGGAAGACTCACTCTTCATTCACATTCCATGTAAGCTACAGAGTAGGGCAGTGGGCAGTCATCAGTCTCCTAGCTAAGGGTGGAGATGGTCTTGGGAGCACAGTGCCATGGACTGCTGGCTTCAGGGAAAATGTGAAGTAAATGAAATGTGCCTATAGATTAGATGACTATAGAGTCTGTGCGTTCTTTGGATTCCTTGAACAGGTAAGAATAGGGATGCATGTGAATCCAGTTTTGAGGATATGAGACCCTTTCATACATATGGCTGCTTTGTGATTGCCTCCTCAATTTAATCTTTTAGTGGAATCTCGACATATGCAAGGAGGCATTCAGGAATGCTACCTGAGACATTTTGTGCTATTACTGTTTCTGCTAAGCTCTTCGTGCCACAGGGCAGGGGAGAGGGAGGGGAGGTTTCACCAGATGAGAGTTGCTTCACAGCTTACCGTGTGTGTGTGTGTGTGTGTGTGTGTGTGTGTGTGTGTGTGTGTCACTTTGAGCACTGAACCCCTCTGAGCCTCAACTTTGTCATTCAAAACTGGAAATAATAGTATTCACCTCATGAAGTGCTTCTGGGAATCCTCAAATTCATTCAGAGAAAGATTTTAACACAATATTGGCCATAATAGTAGTTGCTACTGTTATTAGAGGGAACTATGTGTTTTCCATCTCAGCTTTGATCAGATGTTAGCTTGTCTGTCTCCAGCTGCCTGAAACCTCAGACCACTGTTGCGCCTCTTCTCCACCTTTGTTCACAGTTCTTCCTACATGGGATGGTCTTTTATACCAAGTGATATCTCTGAAACACAGTCATTCCTCTAGCCACATATTAATTTAGAGAAATTTCCTCTTGTATTTTTTCCAAGGCATCTTATTTTAAAAATGGAATGAATTTTCTTCTTTGGGACTGGAACTTGATTATTTCTTTATCATCAGCAAAATATCTCACAGACAACTGAATATGTGTTAGAGCAACCTTTCAAGAGCTGGTAGAATTAGCAAAGACATCCTTCCGCATTTAAGCGAGGCACAAATTTCAGGATGTAAAACGGAGGTTTTACAGGAGACTCCAGTGGTTCACTCTTTTCTTCCTCATTATTAGTAACTTAACAACCATTTTCTTTTAAAAGAACATCTTAAAATAATTTTTTAATCACCAGACTGTGACAAGTGGAGAATCTGAAAAGATGTGTCCCAAACAGGTGGTCTAAACACTTTCCCAAGGTGACTCTCTGCTGGACTTGTAAGTTACAACACGAGAAATGGTGTGTGTCAGGGTGACTTAATTAGGTGACTTAATTAAAGTCTTTCTGATGTCTATTTGGGAGAACTAATGAGTTTCTTTTATCAAATTTATTCCAAGCACTTCCTGAGATGCAAAATCTGAATTAACTAACTTCTCTATAAATCTGATGAGGAAACCAAGTTCTAAAAATAACATGTGCAGTGCTGGAAGGATCTGGATGAAAGCATAGAAGCCAGCTGAGTGGATGTTAAGAAAGAATGTCTGATCTTGATGTTTTCAAGCTTGGCTCAATCAAAATACTTCTGCATCTTAGAGTAGTACAGGCGTCGTCAATAATAAGTCAGATGCCAATAGGAAGGGTTGGATTCACTTCACATTATGGAAGGTGTATGTTGTTCCCTCCATGTTCTGGGTACTGCTCTTTGAATACAGGAGTCACCTTGAAATTCAGAGGACTAAAGAATAGAGAGTAAACCTTATTTCTCTTATGCTGTTAAACCTCCTTATGAAGCTTTTTTTTTTTAACCAGAATAGTAGCAATTCTGAAAATTATCCAGTACTATGTGGGAACACACACAATGCCTAGACATGGGTTTCCTGTGCTCAGTCTCACTATAAATGTTTTTAAAGGCTTTCAGAAATCATATCAAAACTGTATTTTAACTTATAAATGGAGACATTAACAGGCCTACTGTGGTTATTATTTACAACTGTGAGTCTGAGTGACCTTTTTTGAAATTAATATTCAATTTTCTACAACATATAGAAAATCCTTACCTATTTGGAACTTTAAAAGAATATAAATTTGCTAAAGTAGTATATCCGACACTTTAGATAAAATCTGCTTATTCCTTCTGAAACCTCTGTTTCCAGCTATGCATTTTCTACCAAGAATTTAATCATTGGCCTTATTAGCTCTTCTTACTTCTGAGAAGAATAGAATTCTTAATTGTGTTTCAATGAAATATGTAGCTAGTTTTTTATTCATACTTTGCTAGTACTTGTTGATGGTTTACACACACACATATAAATCATTCTTTGTGGGGTTTTCTCACTTTCTTTAGAGATGGAAATCTAATCCGTTAAAAAGTAAAATCCAACTGGGTACATTTTAAAGACATTTAATGACTTTATTTAATGACTCAGAAATCAGGCAGCATCCTATCTAGCAGATAAAAAGAAACTCCAAAGAGCTATTCAGAATGGAAGGCTGTTATAGGCAGAAGAGGACAGGACGAGGAAATAGTAGATTATGTCTTCTCTGGGGGGCAGAAAGGGTCTATCAGGCAGATTGCCTCACTGGTGTTGACCATGAAATTCCAGACTGACCAGTTAAGATGATATTCCTGGGAGAGGAGGAAACCGCAGTTAGTTTAGGTATTGTCTTGGTTTGGTGACATGAGCTTAGCATTGAATGACTCCATAGGGGGCCTGTTGGCTATTTTGTAAAAATTTGCTCCTATTGATCAGACTGTCAGCTTAACTGAGAGATGTCATAAAAAATTAAGGCATTCGTGCCCTTCTAGCCTTTTACTGATCCTCTGTGTGATATTCACAGGTCATGGTGTTGTAGGAAGGGGGACCCGAAACTGGGCTCTTGTCTAACACTCAGAAATGAATTGTCCAAGGAGACACATGTGTGACAAAGCAAGAGATTTTATTGGGAAAGGGCACCCAAGTGGAGAGCAGTAGGGTAAGGGAATCCAGGAGTACTGCTCTGCCACGTGGCTTGCAGTCTCGGGTTTTATGGCGATGGGATTAGTTTCCAGGTTGTCTTTGGCCAATCATTCTAATTCAGAGTCTTTCCTAGTGGTGCACGCATCGCTCAGCCAAGATGGATGCTAGCAAGAGGGATTCTGGGAAGTGGACTGACACGCGGTGTCTCCTTTTGACCTTTCCCGAACTCTTCCAGTTGGTGGTGATGGCTTATTAGTTCCGTATTCCTTATCAGGATCTCCTGTCATAAAACAACGCGTGCAAATGGTTACTGTGGTGCCTGGCCTGAGTGGGCGGTTTCAATCAGTGTGCTTCCTCTAACAATGGTGTTTGGGTTTTCTTTCATTTGGCTGACAATCTCTCTGGAATTCATAGGTCATGACTTTTAGGGTCACACTTCTTTAGTAGATCGTTTTCTTCATGCCTTTTCCAGCAGTGAAGTCATAAAGAGATCATTTTCTTGGTGGTTAGCAGCTATGAAGATGCATTTAAACTTTTGAGAGAATACAGCCTGCCAGGGAGATGACTATTTGTTGTTGTTGTTCAGTTGCTCAGTCAGAACTCTTTGCAGGTTTGCGATTAATTATGACGTAACAGCCAATCGACAGGCCGGACGACAGGGCGCTCTAGCCCGCCTTGCTCTCGCTAGTCCGCAGCAGCGTGGAGCCGGCGTTCTAGCTCGCGGAGTTGGCTTCCTCTTCTCGCCTTTCCAAAAAAAAAAAAAAGAACTCTTTGCAATACCATGGACTGCAGCACACCAGGCTTCTCTGTCCTTCACCATCTCCCAGAGCCTGCTTAAGCTCATGTGCATTTAGTTGGTGATGCCATCCAACCATCACATCCTCTGGTGCCCTCTTCTCCTCCTGCCTCAGTCTTCCAGTCAGGGAGATAACTAGTCAAGGAGATGACTATGCCTATTATTAAGTAGGTTAATTCCCAGTGTTTGGAGTGTACTTCACAGATGTGGTTCCCAATCTAAATCAAATAAGTCAAAGAAAGCACTCACTGCAGGAGTCACCTTCTCAAGCCAAGTTGAGCTGAGTTTCAGCTTCCTCACAAGTGTTAGTCCAAGAGTATCAGGGAGTGTTCGTTGCAGCACAGGCACCGCCTAGCTCAGCTAAAACGTAATCAAGGGCTGTCCTGTTTTCAAGATCAAGTTTGACTGGAGTGCCTAGGGATTTTCACTGGACAGCTATTGCTTTAGCAGCACATTTTGCAGTATCTTTAAGAGTTAAGGAGAGGTTCCTGATCATAGTTTCATGGACATTTACTCCTGACTTAGCAAGTAGGAGGAGAAGGCAATGGCACCCCACTCCAGTACTCTTGCCTGGAAAATCCCATGGATGGAGGAGCCTGGTAGGCTGCAGTCCATGGGGTCGCTAAGAGTTGGACTGAGCGACTTCACTTTCACATTTCAGTTTCATGCATTGGAGAAGGAAATGGCAACCCACTCCAGAGTTCTTGCCTGGAGAGTCCCAGGGATGGGGTAGCCTGATGGGCTTTGGCGTTACACAGAGTCGGACACGACTGAAGTGACTTAGCAGCAGCAGCAGTAGCAAGTAGGAACCTGCCAAAAAAAAAGAGTAAATCCTGAATCGTGAAAGCTTCCTGGTAGGTTCTTTCTAATTCAGTGATGCAAATTCAGGAAAGTTGATCAGTAGGGTGTCTCAGTTTGCTTGTGAAAATTTATGGACACAGTTAGATAACCAAAGAGGCTTGCTTGGTTATGTACTAGCCATCTAGGCATTCATGAGCCCAAGGAGAATGAATGATAACCAGCACAGACAAAGGTAATTCCCATCAGGGCACAAACCACTCCCACTAAAGTGGCACTGTTAATGCACAGTTCAGACTTTTTGATGACAAATGTACCAGTCTGAAAGGTAGATTTCAGACTCCCCTTGTCAATGGCCTAGGAGATGTGTGTGATGACGTTATCTTTCTAGGTCAATACCACAGTACCAAAGAGAAAGGGAAGGAAAAAATTTTAGCCAAATTCTGACCCATCTTCTTGGGGGAAGCAGTCTACCTTGATGTTAGCTACTTGTCTCCCTAGTCAGTTACGTTTGGAGATCACCAACATGTCCATAGTTCCCAGGGCCAGGTGGAGCCTTCTTCAACTGTGAGATGTGCCCTCTGTGAGATGAAACGTCAGTTCAAGCCCCTGAAGTCTGCCATTTAGGCAGTGAGGAAGATGGGTTATAGTTCCTTCCAAGGAGATTCAAGAGCAGTCTTTGTTCTCAGTGATTCTAAATAAGAAAGATGGGAGAAAATTGGGAACATTAGTTTGGAGAGTCAAAGAAATATTTAAGAAAACTAGAAGAGTTTGGGATCTGGTTCGGTTTAGAAGCATATGTAGCAAAACCTTAAAGACAGTTAACAAGACTAGAATCTAATCTCTACAAAAGTACAGACGTAATTTTTCTGTGTACAGTCACCTCCATATTCTTTCAAAGATAATCACAATAAAACGAATTTGTTTGCATTAAACCTGCCCTGGTTATTTATGTAAGTTCAACAAGAATAATGATTGACCACCTAAGCTTTGGCCACATCTGAGTCTGTGCATGTCTCTCTCAAATATGACATAACAGTCAAATTGTTGGTAAAAAAAAAAAAAAAGTGCTGCTAGTTGTATTCTGTAACAAGGAGAACTGATTCTATTTGAACTTAAGTAAATAACTACATTGTTGTGTTAGACTACTCAAGCATTTTTGAATTATGGAGGAATCAGATAAGGAGAAAAACACAGATGTTTTATCTTTGTTTACAAAAATATGCTTTCCCAAATTGCTTCACAACATGGTTTAAGGAGAAAGATTTCCTTAAATCTGGAAAAACAAAACATTAAGGAATGTTTCAATGTTTCAAACAAAAAGACATTAAAAAATGTAATCATCCTCCTCAGCACATTTGGTCCCATGTAATTAATACTTGTTTTATTTGAATCCAGTTTTTCCATTAGCTATGGAAGTTCTTACGCATTTCAGTTTTATGATCATAAAGTTATCAGAAACTTGTATTTGTCAAAGTCTTTTCCATGACTCTCCTTGAAGACTGAAATACTTTTTCAGGAACTTTTGCAAAGGCAACAGAGTAAAACAATAACTCTGTAAATGACAAAAGGCATCAAAAATGGTTGAAGAGCTGATGAGCATTCATGACAATGTAATTGACGAGGAAATTGCGGTATTTCTGTGACATATTTTCAGAAAGTAACTAGAATTGTGATTGATAACATTAGATTTCCAGGAATTTCACACAATTTCTGGAACAGTCACATCATCTACCTATACAAATACATCACAATGAAGGTTTAATATTATTTGACAGCGCTTCCCAGACTCTTAATATATCCAGTAAACCTAATTGGTTTAACATCTCTCTTTTTCTAAGGAGAGGAAACAAATCTTTTGTCATTTTCAGGAGGCCCTTTGGAAAATCCCAAAATGAGTTCTAAGTCAAAAAGGCTATTTAGAATTTGATTTGGGAAAGTTTGTCAAAAATAGCAAAAGATTTTAAAACATTTGGTCAAATAGGATCATAAGTCACTGTGAAATAGTACTTATCCATTTGACTGTGATGACAACTGAAGACGTCACAGGCAATTACAGAAAGTTAAAAAGTTGTACAATTTCTTATTAAGAGGAAGCCAGTAATATAATAAAACTTGTCCTTTCAGCAGATGACAGAAAACCTACCTAAGTACATTATTGACATTAAAGCTTATTTTTGAAACTCATATAATGAATTCATTCAATCTCATCCAGCTTGACCTCATATAAAATTCTTTTCCCAAGGTTCCTTTTCCACAAACTTTTTGTCCTTTTATTTTCTATTTCCCATACTGAAATAAACAGTCTCATTTTAGAACAAAATTGCTTTTTTTTCCTCAATAAAAACACATCTCTATTCTTTGTACTCTCATTTACCAAAAAGACGCACTACTTTCTTTGCATATGGAGATGTTCCCCATATTATTTATATTAACTTTAATTATGTATTATATATACATATATGTATGTATCCACTATTTAAATAAAATATTTTATACATTATATATAAAGTGATTTTATAAGCTTTAATTAAATATATTAGAATTTTTGATCATAAAAAACCTTAATTTTTAGTGAAAATAAAGTAATCGGTTGCTAACTGTCTTTTATATTAGCATTCTATGGCTTGATATATTTGTAAACATTTTTATAATTTCTAGAAACATGCTTTCTCACAGTAAATTTTTTCATTGTGGCACAAATCATATTTACTAAGAGAATCAGGTATCTTTAGTTTCTCTGTAAAAGTAGGCAAAAAATAAACTTGTGTTCAGTAATTAGTGTTTCAACATATTATCTTATTTAGAGATAATCTAGATCTTTAGTGACTATCCATTATTTAATTTGAATGATGAAGCTCCAATATTTTGGCCACCTGGTGTGAAGAGCCAACTCATTGGATGCTGGGAAAGATTGAGGACAGGAGGAGAAGTGGGTGACAGAGAATGAGATGATTGGATGGCGTCATTGACTCAGTGGACATGAGTTTGAGCAGACTCTGGGAGATAGTGAAGGACAGGGAAGCCTGGAGTGCTGCAGTCCATGGGGTCACAAAGAGTCAGACATGACTGAGTGACTGAACAACAATAATTTAATTTAACTAACAAAACCTTAATGTTTCAAGTTACCAAAAAGATTTGAGGAAACCATTATGCAAGTTCACCTAAAAACTTCTATCCTGTTTACATCTATCGATTCACTTATTTTCAAGGATAATGTTTAGACTACCTAGAAAAACTTCTTGTGATGTTAGACAAAGTCAGCTGTCATCCCCATTTGCTCACAGATTTCAACAGATACATAGTTATTTGACCAATAACCCAAGTAGAAAAGTTGTACATCTGAATTATTTTTAATGCTCTTAATTCTGAAGACATACCTACTTTAATCAATAAACCTAAACGAGCTTTTATTTACCACAAATTATCTCATGTCACATAAATCTGAAAAGCATTGGAGTTAGTTTCTATTATATTTCTTAATTTTCAGTTCAGTCGCTCAGTCATGTCCGACTCTGTGACCCCATGAATTGTAGCACGCCAGGCCTCCTGTCCATCACCAACTCCCAGAGTTCACTCAGACTCATGTCTGTCGAGTCGGTGATGCCACCCAGCCATCTCATCCTCTGTCGTCCCCTTCTCCTCCTGCCCCCAATCCCTCCCAGCATCAGGGTCTTTTCCAATGAGTCAACTCTTCGCATGAGGTGCCCAAAGTATTGGAGTTTCAGCTTTAGCATCAGTCCTTCCAATGAACACTCAGGACAGATCTCCTTCAGAATGGACTGGTTGGATCTCCTTGCAGTCCAAGGGACTCTCAAGAGTCTTCTCCAACACCACAGTTCAAAAGCATCAATTCTTCAGTGCCCAGCTTTCTTCACAGTCCAACTCTCACATCCATACATCACCACTGGAGAAACCATAGGCTTGACTAGGCAGACCTTTATTGGCAAAGTAATGTCTCTGCTTTTGAATATGCTTTCTAGGTTGGTCATAACTTTCCTTCCAAGGAGTAAGCATCTTTTAATTTCAGGAATCCTTAATTCACATAGTGCTTAATTTTATTCAAACCAATTAAATGGAACTCTTTATACAATTATTTTGGTAATGTTATCCAGAGGTAGAAAATACCGTACATCTATAACATATATACTTCTTGTTTGTTGTTTAGTTGCTAAGTCATGTCTGACTCCTTTGCATCCCCATGGATTGTAGCCCACCAGGCTCCTCTGTCCGTGGGATTTCCCAGGCAAGAATAGTGGAGCAGGTTGCCATTTCCTTCCCCGGGAGATCTTCCTGACCCAGGGATCAAACCTGCATCTCCTACATTGGCAAGCAGATTCTTTACCACTGAGCCACTCGGGAATCCATATGTATAAACACACATAAATATATAGACAGATGCAAAAAAGACCTTATACCTCCTCTTTTAAAGTGACTGCCATGGATCAGGTACAGTAATACAAAATTCACTAGTTATAAAGAAGTCCTAATCTTAATTATTTTCTATAGATGAAATAAGATTACCTGCTCCAACGGGTAAAGTTTTTGGTTTTTTGTTTTTTACTAATATTAATAAAGAGACACTTCCAATATTTTTTATTCACCAAAGTTTTAAAAGACCTTTCTCCCCTTTTGTTTTTTTGTTTCTGATGTGAATTACCTCTCCAAAGTTGGCATTTTAAAGAAATGACCTATATAAGAAGTCCTGGAGCATTTCTGGTTTGGTGAAAGATTTGTAGGATAAGGACAGTTGCTTTTAATTCCCTGAGGAATTGGGTTGCAACTTAAATGACATCATAGGTTGATCTACCCATAAATTGTTTTACAAAGGCTTTATAAGGTTATTATTTTCTTTCCTTCTGGGTACATAGTTTTATTTTAGCTTAGGGGAGGGTGACTAAAAATAAATTTCTATCAGGCTCTGAATATCAGCTTCCAATCTGGCCAGTGTCTGACTACAGAGCTACTTAAAAATTCTTTTAAATATCTTCTCCGCCTTCAATGGGTACAAAACAGTAAATATTTCTGGCAGTTTGAACAACCTCATGGACTTGAGAGGCATCCCCAAAGAGTGCAAAAGGTTTTTGTTTAATCTCTGTCTTTATTGGATACTACACACAGAGATACAGGAGAACTGACTCTGGTGCGAATTTTCACCACTAGCTGGCTTTGGCCAGATTTTCCAGGATCCCATGTGCAGGCTCCAAGTGGGATTTAAAGTAGAGGGTATAACTCTGTATATACCAGACTTTGGCAATGTTTATGAGTATTATTATTACTTTTGTAATAATAAAGTTGGAAAAGACCCTGATGCTGGGAAAGTTTGAGGGCAGGAGGGGAAGGCCGCGACAGAGGATCAGATGGTTGGATGGCATCATCGACTCAATGGATATGAGTTTGAGTAAACTCTGGGAGATAGTGAAGGACAGGGAAGCCTGGCGTGCTGCGGTCCATGGGGTCTCAAAGGGTCGAACATGATTGAGTGACTGAACAACAACAGTTAATTTTAATTTCCCTCAGCTGTTTAATGAAATAATGTAGCATTTGACCAGGAAATTTCTTGGAGTCGCATCAGTTCTGAGAGGTGCCCTGAGCCCTCCTTTAGGGGCACGTATGAGGGGATCTGAGTTAACGCTGAAAAATTCACATAAAATTTTTGGGGACAACCTTTTTCCAGTGCTTCATTTGATTTTAAATGAGACATTGACCCCTAGGCCAGCTTTTTGATGCTGGACCCCTAGGAGAATGTAATGGGTGAGTTCTAGGTATTGTTTTAGGTGGTAAGCCTTGGATCTGTTGTACTGTGAGAGCAATAGCTTGGTGGGTTTTGTTTATAATTTTACTCCAAAGTCTCCACAGTGCTCACTATGGTCATAAGTTCAGTTGAACTGGTGATGTCCAATTTTTTCCATCAGTCCCCTAATCTCAGGAGAGAGTCCCTTTGCAAATAGGGCATCCAAGACAGGTTGAGTGACCTTATCTGTTATATGAAACCCCGAATGCCTTAGAAAGAGAGCTTCCAGATGAACCTGAAAATCAGATTCATCTCTCTCTTGAATAACAGACCAATTTGCATGGGCAGGGAAGACTAGGAATGACTCTTAAAAGATTAGTTGGTTTTTTTTTGTTTTTTTTTTTTTTTAGCTTTTTTGGTCCATGAGGGGACCATGTTGAAGACTGAATACTTCAAGTACGCCCTTGAGGTTTTGCCTTTCATCTTCCTTCATCCAGTTTGGAGCTTCACTAGGTCCACCAGCACGTACCAGGGCTGACAAAGATCAGCAGCCTCATCCTCTGGCCCACTGTAACAGCTCTAAATGATTCAGAATCTTTTGGGATTCCTCCTGGGTTTAGGAGATTCTTTAATTATGACTCTTAGTTCAGTCTTTGGCCCAGGAGTGAAGGGTGCTAAGGAGGATTGCCTGTAACCTGGGGTGGTTTGACTTGAAAAGGCAGCTGTTTAATAATCTCTTCAAAGTGGAGAGGCAGTTGAGAGAGAGAAGGAGTTGAAGATGAGCGCTCAGGTAAAGGAGGATGGAGAGGAGCGGTAGGAGCCACGTCAAGGTTGCTGACTTCTGGTACCTCTCATGTCTTCAATTTTTCATGAGCCTTTTGCAGTGAATCTTTCAGTGAAGTTATTTTGGAATCTTAAAGCTTTTTGGCAGCTTCTGCATTCTGCATACCAATTGAAACAGGTATCCCATTCTGTTTGGTTAGTTTGGGAACCTTTGCTTTCAAGTCACTTAAAAATGAATGATCTTGTCTAATTGGAATGTTCCCCATAATGGACATGCTAATGAGATTGCTTTTATTAACATTTTGCCATTTTTGTAGATAGCTAAAGTTCTTAGACATGAAATAAACACATGTGCTGGAATCTTTTGCTCTTCTTTAGATTGTAAGAATCCTATTATTATTATTTTAGATAAGACTTTGGGTCTCTCATAGGCAAGCAAATGTCTAAAGGGGATGTGCTACTGGGCTGGGGATTGTGGGGTGTTTAATGGTGTATCTCATTGCACAGACGTTTCCTTGATGTTGACAAGTGACCTGGTATCACTCTAACTCATTCCTTGAGCAACTTATCCTGACACAGGAGTCTTATAATTAGGTGGTGAGTGCTCTGGCAGCTTTAAATGCTCCATCCATACCTCCCAATTTTGCTGATGTTTATCTTTTGAGATCAGCAATACTTTCTATCCACAAAAAAAAAAAAAAAAAAGATAATGAACATGCACCTTAGCATCAGTTCAGTTCAGTTCATTTGCTCAATTGTGTCTGACTCTTTGCAACCCCATGAATTACAGCATGCCAAGCCTTCCTGTCCATCACCAACTCCTGGAATTCACTCAGACTCACGTCCATCGAGTCGCTGATGCCGTCCAGCCACCTCATCCTCTGTCATCCCCTTCTCCTCCTGCCCCCAATCCCTCCCAGCATCAGAGTCTTTTCCAGTGAGTCAACTCTTCGCACAAGATGGCCAAAGTATTGGAGTTTCAGCTTTAGCATCATTCCTTCCAGAGAACAACCAGGACTCATCTCCTTTAGAAGGGACTGGTTAGATCTCCTTGCAGTCCAAGGGACTCTCAAGAGTCTTCTCCAACACCACAGTTCAAAAGCATCAATTCTTCGGCACTCAGCTTTCTTCACAGTCCAACTCTCACATCCATACATGACTCCTGGAAAAACCATCACCTTGACTAGATGGACCTTTGTTGGCAAAGTAATGTCTCTGCTTTTCAATATGCTATCTAGGTTGGTCATAACTTTCCTTCCAAGGAGTAAGTGTCTTTTAATTTCATGGCTGCAATCACCATCTGCAGTGATTTTGGAGCCCCCAAAAATAAAGTCTGACATTGTTTCCACTGTTTGCCCATCTATTTGCCATGAAGTAATGGGACCAGATGCCATGATCTTCGTTTTCTGAATGTTGAGCTTTAAGCCAATTTTTTCACTCTCCTCTTTTACTTTCATCAAAAGGGCTTTTTAGTTCTTCTTCATTTTCTGCCATAAGGGTGGTGTCATCTGCATATCTGAGGTTATTGATATTTCTCCCAGCAATCTTGATTCCAGCTTGTGCTTCTTCCAGTCCAGCGTTTCTCTTGATGTACTCTGCGTATAAGTTAAATAAGCATGGTGACAATATACAGCCTTGATGCACTCCTTTTTCTATTTGGAACCAGTCTGTTGTTCCATGTCCAGTTCTGACTGTTGCTTCCTGACCTGCATATAGGTTTCTCAAGAGGCAGGTCAGGTGGTCTGGTATTCCCATCTCTTTCAGAATTTTCCACAGTTTATTGTGATCCACACAGTCAAAGGCTTTGGCGTAGTCAATAAAGCAGAAACAGATGTTTTTCTGGAACTCTCTTGCTTTTTCCATGATCCAGTGGATGTTGGCAATTTGATCTCTGGTTCCTCTGCCTTTTCTAAAACCAGCTTGAACATTAGGGAGTTCACGATTCACCTATTGCTGAAGCCTGGCTTGGAGAATTTTGAGCATTACTTTACTAGCATGTGAGATGAGTACAGTTGTGCGGTAGTTTGAGCACAGTAACAAAGAGATGTTACTGTGGACTGGTCAGTAGAGGGCCTTGTGTGCACCACCAACAGTTCCCAACATGGAACAATTTTGGGGAGACAATTGAACCAGTAAACCCCAAAGAATGGGGACTTTAGACTGATTCCAAACAAATGGGAAACTGCAGCAGTTTTCACCGTGGAATCTGGGGATAGAACCAAAGACTGGATTTACAGTCAAATGGCGAATTGTGAACTGAACCAAGGGCTAGGGGCTTGGCTTCCAGTTGGAGCTACCTGCTGACTCAAGCTAACCTCCCCTGGACTGAAAAGCCAATTAGACTGGGAGCTCAGTGCAGAGAACAGAGCTCAGAACCAATGACCTTTGGAAACACAGAGAAAGAGAACTCAAAGGGTTCAAAGGGCACCATGTTTTCCCTTGTTCCCAAAGTCAGCAGAAGTATACTTAAAAAGATCTCGTTGCTACCACCAAATCTGTTAAAAGGCAAAATTCAACTAAGTGAATTTTAAAGAGGTTATTGGCTTTACTTAGTGATTCATGAATTGGGCAGCATCTGCTCTAGTAGAGAGAGCGGAGCACCTGTACAAAATGGAAGGCTGTGGTGAGCAGAAGAGGGGTGAGAACAAGGAAGGCAGATCATCTCATCTTTCTTTGGGGGATGGAAGGGATGTATCAAACAGAGCACCTCTCTAGTGCTGTGAGCAGGAGATTCCAGGCTGACTGGTTGAGATCACATTCCTGGAGGAGGCTAAAACTACAATCGGTTAGATACTAAGTTTAGCATAAACTAGCATAAGTGACTCCATTGTTTAGCATAAGTGACTCCATTTTGGGCCTGTGGTCTGTTTAACAATATAGACATCTTTTGGCTGGCACAGTGACCAGCTCTTGAGATTAGAGGGACTTTAGTTGTCTTAAACCAAAGAGCTGGAACCTATGACTTCCATATTAAGGTGACTTCCAACAAAGTGAAGATGCCTAATAGAAGGTGATGAACTCACTCTTGCAGAAGCAGCTGAAGTGGACAAATACATGGTCAAGGAACAGGGACTCTGTGGGGACAGGAAATGTGAGAGCCAAGAAAGGCCTGTGTGAAACAGTTTATCCATTAGGAAATGATTAAGCGTGCAGAAGTCATCCTTGGTTGTATGACTGACCTCAGACATCCACAAGAGGTTATGGACTTGTTGGGCTGGAAAAGAATGAAGAAATACACCTTAAACACTCATGACATAGTAGCTCATCCTGTCCACCCTGAAGCCAGTAATGTGTCTCAATGCCAATCCATCCTTTCTTCAGCCAGTTCAGTTCAGTCAGTCAGTCATGTCTGACTCTTTGCAACCCCATGGACCGCAGCACGCCAGGCCTCTCTGTCCATCACCAATTCCCAGAGTTTATCCAAACTCATGTCCATTGAGTCGGTGATGCCGTCCAACCATCTCATTCTCTGTCATCTGCTTCTCCTCCCGCCTTCAATCTTTCCTAGCATAAGGGTCTTTTCAAATGAGTCAGCTGTTTGCATTAGGTGGCCAAAGTATTGGAGTTTCAGCTTCAGCATCAGTCCTTCCAATGAACACCCAGGACTGATCTCCTTTAGGATGGACTGGTTGGATCTTCTTGCAGTCCAAGGGACTCTCAAGAGTCTTCTGCAACACCACAGTTGAAAAGAATCAATCCCTCTGCGCTCAGCTTTCTTTATAGAAATAAATTTCATCCCTTCTTAAAGGCTCGTATCTTCTCAGGGAGCATTCCATCGAAAGGGGGCCCACAAGGCTTCCATGCCCTTCTCCTGCTCATGGCCCCAGCCTTAGGTCCCTTCAACCCACACACTCCATGGTATTCCAGGCCTGTCTGTCTTCAGTGCTGTTTCATTAATCTTGGAGGCCTGGTCCACCTTTCTTCATGAGGCTGACCTCCTTTATTTTATTTTATTTTTGTAAGCTTTGAAGTTTATTTATTTATTTTTGATGGTGATGGTCAAAAGACTGTTGCCATGCGGCCTTTTCTATAGTCTCCTTTTTCTTTGGCGGGAAGGAGCTGCTCTCTAGTTGTGGTGGACAGGCTTCTCATTGGAGTGGCTTCTCGTATTGCTGCGCACGGGTGGGCTTCAGTAGCTGCAGCTCCCAGGCTCTAGAGCACAGGCTCAATAGTTGTGGCTCATGGGCTTAATTGCTCCACGGCCTGTGGTATCTTCCCAGACCAGGGATCAAACCCATGTCTCTTGCACTGGCAGGTAGATTCTGTACCACTGAGCCACCAGGGAATCCCCAAGGCTGACTTCCTTGTAAGTTCTATTTTATGCATAGTGAGCTAGTTGCCCGTCTCAGTTCCTCCCGTCACCTTGTACATTCTCTCTTCTATGAAGTCTCTCCTAAGAGTTATATTAAAATGTTTCATGTTCTTATAGAGAAGGACTCTAGCCTTATTCACCTTTGGGTTCCTAGCTCTTAACAGAGTCTGTTGCACATGGTGGTAGTTGCTTAGTTAGTATTCTTTGCACAAAACTATGGAAACCTATGTTACAGCATTTACTTGGGTGGCTAATAAATCATGTTCACTGCCTTTGGCCTCTTTGGCCTTGCTCACTTTCTTACAAGCAACAGAAAAGCTGGTTAATAAGCTACCACTTATTGAACACTGTTCAAGAGCCAGGCTGTGTGCTGGTCGCTTTACAGGCATTGATGTCCACTGACTTGCCAAACAACCTTAACTGTTTTAGTGCTTATGCTTTCCAAATGAGATAACTAAGACTCAAAGAGGGTGAGAAAATTCTGAAGGATCCACAGTGGACATTCAAACAGGCTGTGTTCTTGCCACCCCTCCACCTGGGATGCTGTCACTGTGTGTGTCCCTGTTTATAACAGCACTTTTCTCTCCCATGCCCTGGAGCCATTTCCATTTCCTGCTTCGTGTTTACTTATAAGACTCTGAGCAGATCATGGAGCAAAAGCACTTGGATGTTAGTGACAAGGACATGATTGCACAGTTGAAGGCTGATGTTTTAAGTGTGCATTCAGTTCAGGCTGTATTGATTTCTCCCCTCTCCACTTTGTTATGGCCAAGTGCTCCGGGCAGAAATCTAACACGACAGGCTCAGAAAACTGTTCCTAGGGTCAGGAGGGTCACAGGTTTCTCTGCACTGATGTGTGGGAACATTAGCCAAATGACAGAGGCTCAGCCAGAAGACTTTAAGTGACTACAGTCGGATGCTTAGAAATTTATTTATTTTTGACTGTGCTGGTATGTTCTACACAGGTGACTTAATACCTGCCAGCCTGAGGCAGGGCAGACCTCAGCTTGGTCTGGTTTGCTCCAGGACAGTAATACTAGTCAGTCAGGCTTTCTGTGAACACAGAGCCTTTGTTTAAAAACATTTTTTTATTAATTTTTTTAGAATTGTTGGTTTACAGTGTTGTGTTAGTTTCTGCTGTACAGCAAAATGAATCTGTTATATGTATGGATATATTTACTCTTTTCAACATTTCCTTCCCGTTTAGATCACCATAAAGCACTGAGTAGAGTTCCATGCTCTATACAATAGATTCTCGTTAGTTATCAATCTTATCCATAGTAGTGAATATGTCAACCCCAATCTCCCAGTTCGCCCTACCACCCCCGCACCTTGGCATCCATATGTTTGTTCTCTACATCTGTGATTCTATTACTGTTTTGCAGATGAGTTCATCTTGACCACAACAGCTTTACTGCATTGTAACTTCTTGTCCACCTGTTTCTCGTCCCACCTCTGAGTTTCTTAAGCACAAGGATTAGATCGCATGCACCTGTTCATTCACTCAAGTCACAACGATTAAGAACATACTGTGCTTCACTTCTGTGCTTGACTCTGGATGGATAGGGATGGATAGAATAGATTAGACCAGAACTCTGTCCAGAAAGCGTTTGCAAACATCTGAGAAACAACTACTAGAAACTGTTATGAGAACTCTTAGGCATTTTATTCATCTTTGTAGCCCAGAATCTTCACCTAGCACCTGAAATAGCAAGCGTGCTGATTATTTCTTGAGTCCTATTTATATGCCTGGCACAAGGCTAAGTACTTTATATTCATGATCTTATTTAGTTCCCACAGCTCTTCATATAGAGCTGTCAGTACTATTACTGTCCTCATTTAATAGGTGGGAAGTGTGAAGCATCCAGGAAATGCTTGCGCGAATCCAGAGATAGTCGTACACTTGAGCCCGTATTGTTCAGTTGTATTGTCTCTTCTCAAAATTTCTCATCTGGAAGATTATCCAATATCCTTCAGTAAACCATTCTTATATTTTAGCCAACATCATTAACTTTTTTCTCTTTAACATTTTATTCATTCAAGAAAGTCTGCCAGTCCCAAGAGCATGTCATATAAAATCATAGCGTTCCATTATGTTTAAGTGGCCATTTGGAGTTGGAGCTGTTTAAGAAGAGCCATCAGTCTAAGGTGGGTTTAGACTAGAAGGTGTAAGCCCTAAAATACATGGAAAATGTAGTGCTTGTCACTTCCTCCTCAGCTTCTTTGCTGCTGCGTGGGTCCTACAGAGAACTCAGAGAAGTTTGCTATCTGACGGGTATCTTAGATCAGTGACTCCCACCGTTTTCTCCATCATCAAGCCAGAGAACTACTACTATTAGCCATCATACATTGACCATTCACTACCCACCAGGCATTGTTCAAGGGGCTTTCCATACATTTTCTCATTACTATAATTATTTTCCTCATTTTCTAGATAGGAAAACTGAGATTCAAAGAGAGACTGGACACAGTCCAAATTTGAAGTGCAGAGCCCAGACTCACAATGTGTGTGTGTGCATGCTCTCTCACCTAGTTGTGTCTGACTCTTTGAGGCTCTGTGGACTGTAGCCCATAGAGTTCTCTATGGGCTCTCCAGTCCATGAGATTTCCCAGGCAAGATCTAGATTGGATTGCCATTTCCTTGTCCAAGGGATCTTCCTGACCTAGGGATCCAACCCACATCTCCTGTGTCTCCTGCATTGGCAGATGGATTCTTTACCACTGAGCCCCCTGGGAAGCCCTCCAGACTCACAACACTACCCTCTAGTTATTTCTATCAAAACCCATGGCAGACGTCAATAGTAATTTTTCAAGTATGTGTCTTAAGGGTGAGGGGAGTAGAGTTTAGAAAGCCCCCTCCAAGTAGTCCTAATATATTTCCCACCCACAAAATCACAACCAAGCATATAGACCATATGGATAGATCCAGATGTATCTCAAGTTCTGAAGGGTCTCCTGACCCCACCAGCCCCTTGGTCTCTTCTTTCCTTAAACCCAGAGCCTATTTAGATTAAAATTTTAAATGGCAGTTCACCAAGTAATGTCTCTTTTTTTGAGACAAAGAATAATGACTTTATTTGGAAAGTCGGCAGATAGGAAGATGGCAGACTAATGTCTCAAAATGACCATCTTTCATGTACTGTTTTACAATAGCCTCTTAGCTTTCACTTGGGTATGTTGTCTGCCCTTTCCAGCTGAGCCAGAAGTTACTTGAGGGCAGTGTTCATGTCATCTGTAGGGCAGCTGCATAACATATGGTAGGGCACACAGGCACTTAATAGGTGCCACTTGTTTGCTGCAAAAGAGACAGGCTAGGTTATTAGGCTCTGGAGGCAACTAAACCCAGTTTCCCACTTACTATGAGTAGCTGAGATCCAGTGAAAAAAATATGTAAATTCCATTTACTTTATTTGTGAAATATGATTAGAACAACACCTCATAGGTTTGTTGGGAATATTCAGAGGGTTCATACATACCACTTGGTGTAGTTCCTGGCACTTAATAAGCACTCAATAAACAAGAATTAGTAATGTTGTTCTTACAGAATAGCTGAATTCCTTGGACGTTTGATATTTGTTCCATGCTGGGCTAAATGCTTTGCTTGCAATTATCTCATTTAATTTTTTTATTGTATATAGAAAAGGTTTGTCTGCTTCAATGAGACATACCTTTCCTGTTACCCCAAAGTTATTTAAGAACATTGGCTGCTCTCAGTGTTTACAGAGGCAAGTTGCAGGCTGCCAGGCACAAGTATGCTATCGCAACACACTCTTGGTAATCTTTAGCCTTCTCATAATCATTAACTGCTAACAACAGCTAAAGCAAATGTTTTGCTTTTTTATATAAATTACAGTGGATTCGGATAACTGTGATACTCTCCCTCCCTCTCAATTCTGTCCCTATGCCCTCTCTCTCAAGTTAAAGAAGAAAGGAAAAATGGGTGATTAATCAGAGCATCTCACATGGACACTTCTTCCTTGTATGTTGCTGTACAAAACAGAATGAGGGCCACTGGTCCAGGCTCTGTGTGGTATCAAATCTTTTAGAACCTAGGGACACTTACAGGGCAGACAGAGAGCAGCTGTTTCATTCACTGTGATCCAGACCAGGAGGAACGGTAAGTTCTTCAAGGCACCAGTCTGTGTACTTTACAGAGAAGTTACAACAGGCTGTGTTGCCCTGTTTTGTTTTGTCTTATCAATTTGGTGCTAAATAACAAGCTAAGAGATTTCTGGCCACACTACAGAAAGTATGCTTTGGTGATTGATAAAGGAATTCTGCACAGCACAGAGTTTTCAGGGCAGTGAAACTACTCTGTCTGATACTACCATGGGGAGACATGTCATTCTCCACTTTTCCAGACCCACCAAGTGGACCCTAATGTAAACCATGAACTCTGGTCGGCGGTGATGTGTCCATGCAGGTTCATCCACTGTAACACTGTACCACCACTCTAGTGAGGGATGTTGATGCTTGAGAAGCCCATGTGAGGGGGACATGGACGGGCAGGAGAGAGGAGGGAAATCTCTGTTCCTTCTGTTCAATTTTTCTGTGACCCTAAAACTGTTACAAAACTGCTCAAAAAGATAAAGTCTATTATAAACAAAAACAGGAATCCAGTCCTGTTAAACAAACATGAATGTCTGTTATGTGCCAGACTATGGGATAACCTTGGGGGTGGGGGGAACTAAAATAATTAATTTTGCATAAATTGCACATCTTTGGTGAGAAAAATGAGTACATATCCTTAGTAAACTGAAGCCTGGGAAGAGAGATAAGTGAGAATACAATCTCAAAAACGTTTAATGAGGGTTCTGTGAAGATGCTTACAGTAGAATAGAAAGGAGATGGGATGCACCTAATTGGACCTGGAAGTTAAAGTAAGAGAGGCTTCCCGAGGTAGGTGATAACCAAGCAGAGTTTTGTAGGATGAATAGGAACTTTCCAAGCCCACAGAGAGAAAGGTGGAGACAGTTCTTTGATAGCATAGAACAGATGTAATTCTCTTGCTTACTGCCTGACTCTAAATATGTTGTGGAGGTGACTTTAAACTCAGTTTTAGTTTTCTGCAGTGGATAATTCCTTTCTCCTGGAGTGTAATGAGATTGGCTTAATTAATGTTTGTAAAGTTTTCTGTAGTCTTTGGGTTAAAGGTGAAGTACAATGGGGACATCTATTACTTATTATAGCTTCGCCAGCATCTGATCACATAAGGAAAAAATCCCTGGAAGGTCATTTCTAAGAAGCAGTATTAATCTGGTGGCTATTAAGCCTTATGTAACTTACTGGAACAATGAAATAGCAAGGGAAAACAAAATGACATCAACATGAAGATAATAATGAACTTAAATCATAAGCCTTATTGCCTTACTGCAGCTGCTGAGGATGAGACAAGCTGGAAGTATCTAAACTTAACTCTGCCACTGCCTGGAAGCTTCTAATTAAAAGTTTTCAAATAAAATCAATAAGTTTTGACATAAAGGAGCAGATGGCTTAAGAGAGAGAACTGAAAGACTGCAATAGGAAAGCAGTGTGCTTTCACTTCACTGAAAAAACATTCCAAGTAGGAGAAAACAGAGACCAAAGTGGACCAATTTAGGATGCTAGAAAGGCAGGATTAGGCCCTGTTCTGTCATAAATGTAACTGTGAAATTTTAGTTCATGGTACTGCTAAACCCAGCTGTTGCCGGAATCCAGACAGGTGAAATAGGAGTGATATTCTGTGTCTCCCACAAAGGGATGTTTGTCCATTCCCTGGCGTGGTTTTGTTCATTCTTCCTTCTTTCATTCAGCACTGGTTTATCGAGCACCTATGAAGTGCTGGTACTTTGCTGGGGACCAAAATCAGACAAGATTTTGTGCCTCTCAAAGAACCAACTTAGTGAAGACCTCCTTTGTTGGCTAACTAAATACAGCAAACGAAAATAGTTAAACATTGTTCAGTACTGTGCAAACATTTGATGTTGTTTGACAGTATTGATGATAGTACCATACTTGTATTTTATGAATTTGATAAAATACCCTCATGTGCATTATAGTTGTGCTTTCCTGGTGTCTCAGATGATAAAAAAATTCTGCCTGCAATGCAGGAAACCTCGGTTGGATCCCCGGATTGGGAAGATCCCCTGGAGAAGGGAATGGCATTATAGTTAATCCTCCTGACAGATATCTGAGGTAGATGTTGGCAACTTGCAACCCAGAGGAAACTGAAATTCATAAGATGTGGGTTCTTGCCCAGAATCATGAAGCTGGTTAATGGCAGAGCTGAGACTTGAACCCAGCTCTTCTGAGACTAGTTGACACGTTCTTTTGCTGCTGTGGGTTAACCTTTGGGACAGTCATTTGGAATTTCAATCATGTGACCACTGTAAAGCTCTGATCCAAAGAGAATGCTTGTATGAGCAACTCTCAGCAGTGCTAACATCTCAGATGTGTGTACTGAGAGGTGCAGGTGGCCCACCAGGCAGAAATAGGGTGTAAACAGAACACTGATGCGGGCAAAATGAATCCAGGAATAGTATCACTACGTGAGGTCTTTGTCTGGACTTGCTGATGCAGCAGGCACGGGGAGCTCCGTGTCCTTCCTGGGTCATTTTCATTTGGATATCAGCCTGCCTGTGTTTACTCAGGTTCAGTTCAAGGCATGGAAAGGTTCCCTTTGACCTCAGTGCCTTGTGGAAAATGGAAGTCAGGCTCTATGGGTTTCCTTGGCCTTCAGAAGCCAAGGCGAAGTCAAGGCAATGAGTTGCACTTGAGTGCAGACAAGTCATGGTTATTTCTGGACCTTCCTTGCCGTTGGGTTCCACAGAGTAGTTTTTAAGTGCCCTGTAACTTGGAATACAGGAGATACACAAATGCTCCCTCTCCCAGATTTCACCTGTTTGCAGATTTCCAAGATCCATATATAAATTTGGGACACTGCAAGGGAAGATCTATTAATATATGGCCTCTTTGCAAGATATACATCAGTTAGCAATGCTCTCTGGGTTTTCCAGACACCTCTGCAGGTCTAAAAGCAATGCCCTCTTCAAGGTCACCTCAGATGGTGCCCCCTTCTCTGCTTCTCCACATCGTACCTCTGAACACCACTGGCACTTTGTAGTTTTCTGCTGGCAGGTGTCTCTTCAGTTATCATGTTCCTGCTCTAGTCACCCCATTCCCCAATCCTCAGCCCACGTGAAAGCCAGTACTCTCTTCATATATATGTGTATGGGCGTATAATAGATATTTATCCATGGTACAATTACATATGTTAAATTTGTATTGAATGCCATATATTTAAATAATCTCTATGAAACCATGTTACCCCTCTGCCTCACACCCTTCTGTGGCTTCCCTTTCCATGCAGAACAAAACCATAACACTTGCCCATGGCCAGAACACACCCAGCCCATCTCTCTGCCGTGGTCCATCAGCTCCTGAACCTGCCCAGCTCCTTCCTCCTTCACGGTTCTCATTTATCTATTCCCTCCACTGAGACTGTTTTTCCTCCCATGTTTTGAAACACTGGGTCTCACATTCAAAAATCAAATAATACCTGTTCTCACTCATCCTCTAACTCAATTCCCCATTCATAACCCTGCTACCACCTCATTCACTTTTGATTTTGTTTGGATCTGACTGACCCACCAGTAATGCACGTCTCCTAAGGGACCCTTCTGATACATCCTCAGAGCTGGGCACTGTGCCCAGCAGACAGCCTCTTAGTCACACCTGGAATGAGTGAAGGATGTGTCTCGTGACCCACCCACCCTAAAATGCAGCTCATTGTATGTAACAGTAGCAGCAGCAATGGTTGCCAAGTGTTGGTGATGCACCAGACACTCTTCTAGCATCCTGTGTGGATTCATCCATGTATTTCTCATGAAAATCTATGATGTTTGTGCCATTTTAACACCAGCCCCACTTTTCAGATGAGAAAACTGAGAAGTTTGGTGATTTGAAATATTTAACAAAGAAGCAGTTTGCTCAAGACTGAAAATGGCACAGCCAGAATTCAAGCCAAGGGTCTGAAGTTCCTGCATTTACCTTCTCACCTTCCTGTCTTCCTGTAGCAGAGTCACATACACATTTGAGTTCACTGAAAGAAACTAGATGCATGCTGTGGTGTGGGGAAGTTAACCAGCCTCACACCTGCTACAGTGTACTCTTAGAGCGTGGCATCATTATTTCTTTAGTGTGTCCCTTTGAAAGGAAAACCAGAGTAATCTCTGCAGATGCTGGGTTTGAAAGAATCATTGTCCCTCATCAGAAAGCATGATTAAGAGCCTCTCTGCCCGTTAAATGAGGCAGTGAATGCTAACACATTTTGTGAGAGTAAAAAATGCTCTATAACTGTTAGTTATTGTTATTCCCGAGCTCCATGGGACAGCAGCTTATGTTGCAGAATTGCGGGTTCAGAATCCTTCAGAAGTAGTAAATCTACCCAGTAGTCAAGGAAAGGAAATGCCTCTGGTTTATTTCCTTCCATCATCCCGAAAACTAAACAGAAATTCATACTTCTCCTGTGTTTCCAAAATCCAGGGTCAGAGATATGCAAATTTAAATACGCAGGCTGCTTTTAAATGATACATGAAAGGGATTTTTGAAATGAATGTGCTGTGATTGAATTTCTGGTCAGTCACCCAGAAGGCATTTTGCACTAGGCTCTGGACCCAATTCCACTGAAAATGCATGAAACTTTGGTGCCTGCAGCCAGTCTAGCCCCAGACGGAGATCAGGGTCCTGGCCACAGAACTTCCATTAAACGATGCAGACCCCCAGGCTCAAAGTTGAAAAACAGATTAGCACAAGCCTAAAAGAAATCCAGTACAAAGTCACTTTAAAAATACCTTTTCTATAACCTTAGCCTGACGACGTAAACTCTTTGATTTCAAGCTGCTTGATAAGAACAGTGTGCATTAATATATAACTTAGTTTTTTCAATGGAGGCACTTTTGTCAGTTTCAAAAGAATTTGGCTATTCTTTGGGAGTAAGAATATTGTGAATACCAATAGATAAGAAACATGGATAAAAAGAATCACTTATTGTGTGTGACTTAGACTGAGGTGATTTATAAGAGTAACTGACAGGAGTTGGCTTTCTTAAGTATGGTTGGAGAGCTCTGCTAATCACCTTGTTTATTATTAAACAAGTTTGCTAAGCAACCTTCTTTCTTGGAGATGATCAAAGGTAAGCTTCAGCCTTATATGACTTACCATGAAATTCTCAAGTAGTGGAATTTTAAAGTACATTTCCTTCCTTTAGCTGTTTTTGAAAAGTATGCCAGTAATACATGTACAGGGTCTTGTGCAGCAAAAATAGAGAATGTAAAGCTAATTTCACCTTAACTCTCCCAATCCCACTCTTCAGGGGATTAGTGCCACTTTGGTGCATCTCCTTCCAGGCTTTCCTCTATACATTTGTCTCTATGTATTAAATTTTTTAAATTAATGTTCATATAGATGGTATACTAGTTATTGATTATTGTCACAACACTCAGCAGTTTGAAATCACGTACCTTTCATAGCTAAAACCATTAGTATTCTAAGAGTGAGGAATGCATGGATGTCTGTACTGGGGGTGGGAGGAATTCTCTTATGATCTCTCATGAAGTTGTAGTCAGGACATAAGCCAGGAATGCAGTCATCTGAAGGCTGGACTGGAGCTGGAGGATCTGCTTCCCTGATGGCTCACTCATGGCTGTTGGCTGGAGGCCTCAGTCCATCATTGGCTGCTGGCCGAAGACTGCTGCCTGGGCATACTGCGGGGCTCCTTTAGTGTTCTTATAGGAGGGTAGCTGGCTTCCTCTAGAGCAAGTGATGAGAGACAGAGAGAGCGAGAGCAGAAGGTATCGAGGAGGAAGCCCCAGTGCCTTTTTCTGAACTAGTCTTAAAAGTGACACACTGTCATTTCTGCCATGCTCTGTTCATTAGAAATGAGTCACTACATCTGGCCCACACGCAAGGGGAGGTCAATCAGGTTCCACTTGCTACAAGGAGAGAATCAAATTTTAATAGTTTCTGGACATAGTTTAAAACCACCACATATGTCATACAGCACATAGGATTCAATAGTTGGCTTTTGTCCCTCAATAATCTGTTTTATGATGGACATATTATTTTATGTGCTATTTTGTTATACGTATTGACTTATTCTTTTAACCACTGCATACTATTCCCTTCTTTATTTAACATTCTCCTCTTGCTAGATACACCTTGAACTTAATCTCAGATTTTCTTAGAAAACACAGCAGAGGGGCTGCTTGCTGATGCCTCTTTAACACAGGTGCCAGGATTTCTCTAATAAAAATGCATTGAAGTGGAATTGCTGAGTTGAAGGATTTTACCATAACAATTAGTATCAAATTGCCCTCCAAAGTGGCTATTCTTATTTTCAACCGTTTGTTCATCCCCCCACCAGACGCTTGGGAGGACTTGTGGTAGAACTAAAGTTATCAGGTAAAATACCTTAGGGGACTTGGAGATAATTTGGACCCTTTTCAAGTATAGACTTGTGAGGGGCATGGGAATTATCCCTTTTGACACCCACTTTGCTCATGATTACAGCTTTCCTGCTTCAACTCTGCTTGATATAAGCAAAAATCCCAGAGCCCATACCTCAGGGGACAGGGAGACTTAACTGTTGTTTACAAAGTGCTCAGAGGTTTTCAGGTACAAGGTGCCCCTGGAGAGCCTGGTTGATTAATGTTCATTCAAAACCACTTCCTGTATTCTGGTAGCAGCTGAGAAATCACATGCACCAATCTAGCTTGTAGATTTGAATGCAAAGGAAATGCCATTTCAGTAGCAACTATTCCTGGACTCTGGCTGAGCTTTCCTATTGCAAGTTACTGATGCATAAAATCACTGAATCTTCTGGGCCCTCCCACCATATAACTTATGCTTACTTTAAAGTCAACAACCATACTGACTTCCTACCATTTAAACTGTCCAGTGTCCTTGGCTGGCAAGAATCATTAATAGCAGCTACCAACCATTTGACAGCTTAACTTCACAAAAGGGCTTGGCCTGATTGATTTCTGTTTATTTACTGTGCCGTCCCTCATTAGAATGGTTGGCCTGATCCAAAAGAGTGTGCCATTGAGACAACCATCATTCACTCATTCAACATATACTTATTAAACCCCTTCTGTGTGTAAGGTACTGTGTTGTTTGATGTTTATGTGTGAGAAGAGTAAGGGTAATCAATCACATATTGATCCCCTCAAGAGTTTGAAATCTAATGATAATTATTATTAGTTGTTTAGTGTTTCTTGTATATCGGGCACTGTGCTAAGCATTTTATAAACATCAATACCTTTCACCCTCAGCAGTCCTGTTGAAGTAGGTGGTGGTTGTTCAGTTGCTCAGTCACATCCGACTCTTTGCCACCCCATGGATTGCAGTGCGCAAGGCTTCCCTGTCCATCACCAACTCCGAGAACTTACTCAAACTCATGTCCATTGAGTTGGTGATGCCATCCAACTATCTCATCCTCAGTTGTCCCCCTTTCCTGAGTAGTCAGGGTTGATTTCCTTTAGGAGTGACTGTAGGTTTAAGTAGGTGTTGTTGCCATTTTGCAGACGTGTCATGATAAATGCAGAACCCTAGTTTTGTCATGAACCAGCTGCTCATCTTTATCTATGTTCCTAACCCAGCTGAGCCCCAGTGCTTGAGAAGACTGGAGAAGTTCAGCTTTTGCCAAAATGTTTACTCTCACCAGAAGCACCATGGAAACCGGCATCTACAGTCTGAGCATATACCCTACTCAGAGATCCCTGAGGCCCACGGGGATTTCTCCTGTGGATCTCAGCTCAGAGCTGCTTGCCCTGTGCTTACCTGACAAGGATGGATCCCCAGATCACATGCTGTCAGAGCTCTGGGAACCTTCCCTTCTGAATTCTTAGCACAGAGGAAGCCCATGTGTGTAAGAGTATTTACTGCACTCCACCAGGGTGCTGTAAGCTCCATGGGGGTGCACATTGTACTTTTTGTGCTCAATTCTGCTTTCTCAGACTCTGGCACAGAGTTTGGACCAAATAATCAATATTATTTCATTGATTAACTGATTGCCTTATTCAAGGTTCTGAAAAGAACCACGCTAAGGAAACTTCAGCCTTATTTAACTTGTCTCAAACCATCCAAGCCTCATTCAACGAATATTTATCAACCATGTCCCATCATCTAGGCTCTGAATTAGGTACTGAGGATGTAGCAATAAGCCAAGTAGACATGGTCCTTATTCTCTTGGGGTTGGCATTGCAGTCAGGAAATTCAGATGATCAATTGTTGAAATAAAAGGATAAAGAGAATTTCAGATATTTGGTTAGCCCTGAGAAAAAAATTAAACTGAGAACTCTCAACTGAATCAGGGGTGGTCAGGAAAGATGCTCCAAAAAGGGGACATTGGCATGAGGTGGAAATCATGATGAGGAGCCAGTCTTGTGAAGTTGTAGGTACAGAATGTTCCCTGTGTCAGTAAATGTGCTTGATCAGGACAAAACCCTAAGTGTCATCCTTGACTCCTTCCCCTTGCATACCTGTCTCTTCAATCTCCAGACCATTTCAGATTGGCCAGCTTCTCCCTGCCCTCATCGCTACTGCACTGGTCCAAGCCGCCTCCCTCTCGCACCTGGACTGTTGTGATGACCTACCAACAGGATTATCTGTCTCCATGTCTCTACCCACTGTCTGCTCTCTGTAAGTCAGATCATGTCACTGCCCTGCTCAAATCCTCCAATGCCTTCTCCTTACACTGAAGGCCTGTGTGAACCATGCCCTCAGAATCTCACAGATGGGGCCTCCTCTCCAACCTCAGTTCCTGCCGCCCTCACGCCCCACGCACTCTACCCTCCACGCTGCTCCCCGAGTGGGCCAGGTGCGTTCCCACTTGGGCTCTTTATACTTGTGGTTTCTTATTGCTGGGAAACTCTTCCCCCTATACTTCTACTGTCTGCTCCATTGATTCATTCAAGTTCTGTTCAAATAGTAACCAGAAGCCTTCCCAACTCCCTACTGAAAATGGTAACATTATTTCCTGTACCTTAACATTGTCTAATTTTTCTTTATAGAACTCCTCACATCAACCACATGTTATATGTCTGTCTCCCCTATTGGAATGTAAAGCCAACGAGGGTGGGAACTGAGCCAGCTTTATTCACTGTTGTGTTACCAGTACCTGGAATTGTGGTCCTAAATCAATATTTCTTGGATGGATGGATATAGACAGATGGATGAGTGAATGGACGAATGGGTAGGTGATTGAGTGGATGGATGACGAAACACAAGAACTTGAATCTTTATATATTGGAAAAGCAGAAAAAAGGCAGGAATAGGGAGACATAAGAGGAGGCTGTAGAGGCAAGCTGAGGTCAGATTCTACCCCTGTAAGTGATTTTAAGAAATTCAGAATTACTCTAAGAGGCTGGAGAAACTGTCACCTCTACAAAGCTTTTGCTTTGTAATTCCTCTAAGAAGGGACATGATATTTGGAGAATCCTTGAATTACATGACCTCTTCTGTATTACTTTCTTTGATACCCAGAAACAAAGCTTTGCCCTGTGCTTTGATCCTATCAATGTTTGCTAGAGATACTATGGATTAAACAGCACATATGAATTAGCTTCTCTGAGTTACTGTATAAATTTACTTCCCTGGGAAGTCATCTCTGACCTCCCAAAACAGAGTTAAGGGTCCTGCCACTTGCCGCCACAGCTCCAACTGGTACCAGAGCAGGCGGTACTGCTTTGTGGTGTCTGTTTCTGTTACTTCCACTGGCGTGTAAACTTCTTGAGGCTGGAGAGGCTCTCTTGTTGGCTCCTTCAGCCCAGAAACGACAGAGAGTTGGCTGGTATCTGGATCCAGTCCATCAAGGCGTGTGTTTACCTGTTTCATTTTATGTTATGATAGCTGCCAACATTTTAGATTTTTAAAAAATTGATTTCTGGCTTCCATTGAAATTTTACAAGATGTGAAAATGCTGTGTCCATGGTCTCAACAACTAGAGAAATTAAGTAGCTGCCTGTTCCTAGGCAGCATGCTTTCTCCTGCAAGCCACAGTCCCCACCACTCTCTATTACTTCCAATGTTGAGGGTGAGATTATCTTGTCATTTAGCAGATGACTGAGTTTTTGTTTTGTTGTAGTCAAGAAATATAATTCTGTATTCAGTTTGCCATCAAAGAAGGCTACATGTTGTTAAACATGGTACTTAAAGCCCCTTTTGGAAAGTTAAGTTTATGATACTAGTCCCAAAATAAACAAGTGTTATTATTTGGTATTTAAAATAATGGGCCTTCCCTGACCACTTGACACAGAAAAGGTATTAATTTTCTCCAAGTTGGTATACAGACTCTATAATTCCTAATAAAATCCCACCAAGATTTTTTTGTAGACATAGATAAGATTATTCCAAAATTTATATGAAAAGTCAGAGGAACCATAATAGCTAAAATAATTTTTAAAAGAATAATAAAATAGAAATCAATCTATTTAATAATAATGAAGACCATATAGTAGTAACAGAGGGATAGATTTACAGATCTGTGGAACATAATAAAGACTCCAGAAACAGCCATGCAAATATGCCCAACTGATTTTTGACTTGTAGTTTAATGAAGGAAAAAAAGTTTTCTTCACATAGTGCTGGAGCAACTGCATCCATAGACAAAACATGAACCTCAATCTAAATCTCACAGTGTACACAAAAATTAACTCTAAATGGATCAAAGTCTCAAGTGTTGTATACTTTATGAACTTAAAGTTATAAACTTTTTAGAGAAAGAAAAAAAAACAAAATCTTTAGGATCTAGGTTAGGTAAAAATGTCTTACACTTAACACAAAACATGATCCATTAAAGGAAAATTAGATAAGTTGAACTTCATCACAGTTAAAAAACCATTTGCTCTGCAGGGACAAAAAAAAAAAAAAACCTGTTAAGATGAAATGTCAGGCTAAAGACTGGGACAAAGTATTTACAAACTATCAATACACAGCAGACAAAAAATAGTTTTTAAAGTATATAAAGAGCCTCAAAATTCAGCATAAAAAAGATAATAATCCTAGAAAGCAGGCAAAAAAAGTGCAAAGACGTTTCACCAAAGAGGATATTTAGATGGCAAATAAACACTTCAAAAAACATTCAATACCGTTGAGGAAATGCTAATTAGTACTACACAATAAGGTATTACTATGTATCTATCACAGTGGCTAAAATAAAAAGTAGTGACAATACCAAATGCTGGTGAAGATGCAGAAAAACTTGATCTGTCATATATATTTTGGTGGGAAAGTAAAATAGTATACCCTCTCTGCTAAACCATTTTGCAGTTTTTTAAAAACTAAACATAATCCAGAAACTGCACTCCTTACATTTATCTTAGAAAAATAAAAATTTGCGTTCACACAAGAGGCTGTACAGCAACCTATACACAGTGTCTATAGCAGCACTCCTCATAGTTCGCCCGAAACTGAAAACAACCTGGATGTCCTCTAGTGGATGAGTGGTTGTAGAAACTGTGTTGTTGTTCAGTTGCCAAGTCGTGTGTGACTCTTTGCAACCACACATAAATTGAAAGAAATCATATATTTTATTTCATCTTAACTACAGTTGCTCGTAATGACAAATGTGCCCCCGTTGGACTGAACACAGCTTCTCAAACTCTGAAATCACCCTGGACACAGCCAGCTTCACTTTCTGTTTTACCTTGTTTTTGACACAGTACTTGTTTTGATTACATTAACCGCCAAAATCCAGCTTTGCAAAGATACTGTGTTATTAAAGGAAATAAACCGCACACTAATGCTAAAATGTGAGTTCTCTTGTGCTAGTTCTCACAGATCCAAGAGACGGTGGTTGTTGCTGTTTTTCTCTCAAAACTTAAAACATCCTCCAGCATACGTGTGAGTTTGCTGAAATACCATGGGGCACTTGACACAAACTGGGAGCTGCCGGTATAATGGTTTACTTTGGCCTCTTCCAAAGCAGAATGCAGTAGACCCAAACCGTTTGCTTCCTTCCTGGGACCTTCCCACTTGGAATGAGCCATCTGCTCCCAGACATACCTATGTCCCCAAGATGATCTCACAGTCAAACCACCCACCTTTAGGGAGCAAGAGTCATTTTCTGTGACTCAGCCAAGGCAGAGAAGATGTTTAGGAATGGATGCTGAGGCTCATTCCAAAGATGCAATTTGGGAAACTCCTCTTCTCCCAAAATTAAGTTCCACAATAAGCACCTAGAAGGTGACAAGCACAATCCTACTTACAAAAAGTCACAAAATCCTAGGTCACAAAAGTGAGTTAGGCCTTGCCTTGACCCCAAGCCCTTGAGTAATGGTTCTTCCACAGATGACAGACAGCAATGATGTTATGGAGAAGCTTTGAAGTCTGCAGACCCTAATTTAAGCCCAGACTCTACCAACTTGTTAGTTTGGCCTTCCTTAGTCTTAGTTTCCATGTCTGTAAATCAGGAGTTAAAATGTCTGCATAACACCTTTTATCTAACAGGATCTAATGAGATAAATATTTGGAAACTCAGAACCTGATGGCCAGCATACAGCAAACATCTATGAATATGTTTGCCATCTTTTTATTAATAATCACTAATTGCCAACCAAGGTGACTTTGTCCAAGGGTGAAAGGGAATCCAAAGAACAAGATGTATTTCTCATGCTTCTCAGAAGAGATGGGCATATCAGAAGATGGGGGAGAGGAAGGAAATGAAGGTTTTGTAATGTCAGAGAGAAGCTGAAGAGCAGAGTTACACTGGCCTGGAAGTTTCAATCTCCTCTCCCTTCTGTAGGCAGAGAATAAGTGCTTGAGAGCTAAATTGATCTGTTCATCCCCTGTTCCTTTTTTTTTTCCTGTTAAATACATCCCTTAAAAGTGATGAGCTTTCTTCCTCCTGATTCTGGCTGTCACTCAGGGACTGTTTTACCCAACGTGTGCCACATATGACATTTTTTCCCCCTCCTAGCCCAAAAATCATTTCAAAGTCAGACTTAATATTTCTTCGCAGATGTTATGTCACCTAGGCACCAGTGATCAGTGTTGCAGAGTTGAGGTGGATCTGGTGGGGATCTCTCTCTAAGAAAGTGAGATGATGTGGGAGGCCATAAAGCAGCTGTTAATTTCCCTCTCAAAGTGAGGAGGATTATGCTCAGTGGTGGAAAGCCGTTCTCTGGGTCCCCAGCCTAATTGTCTCAATTAGCACACTGCACGGTCATCACAGGTGTAGCACATAATAGCTCTAGAAGGTTTTCATAGCCAGGCCAATTAAAATCTGTCATGGCGCCAGGAACTACCAGTGTGTGCGCCGTAATGCCAAAAGTCAAAATGAGTTCTCTAAATAATAATTGCTTGCGTTTTGGGGACAGTTTACAGTTTTCAGCACATTTACACTTCCTTAATCTCATGTGCTCCTCTTGCAGAGGGCAAGCCGTTTAGGTGCGGAAACCAAAGTTGAGAGAGATTTAGTGATTATAGGTTTATTATTTATTGCTATTATAGATTTAGTGATATAGTGATAATATTAATATTATTTTAGGACCCCAGTCATTGTGCCAAATTGCTCTTGATATTAAGTCCTTCAAGAATTTCCTCTAGTCCATATGGCAGTAACTAACATCTATATATTACTTAACAGCTTACAAAATGCTATTGCATCTATGTTTTTGTTGGGTCTTCCAGAATATACTGGCAAGCCACTCAGTATTCCTGCCTGGAGAATCCCATGGACAGAGGAGGCTGGCGGGCTTCAGTCCTTAGGGTTGCAAAGAGATGGACATGACTGAGCATGTACCATAATATAGCACGGCAAATCAGTCTTCATTATCCCATTTTTATGTACAAAACTCAAAACCTTAGAATATTTGTTGAAATTCTGCCTCTCGTTTTTAAAAAATTTTTTTATTTTACTAAAGTATAATTGCTTCACAATATTGTGTTGGTTCCTGGTGTACAACAATGTGCATCAGCTCTAAGTATACATGTATCCCCTCCCTCTTGAACCTCCTTTCCACCCCCTACCCCATCCCACCCAGGTCATTACAGAGTACCAAGCTGAGCTCTCTGTGCTATATAGCAGCTTCCCACTAGATATCTGTTTTACGCATGGTAGTATATATATGTCAATGGTATATCTCATTTTAGGGTCAAGGAAGCTGGGGTTTCAGTGAAGTTATATCACTTAAGGGTAGACAGCTACCAAGTGGTGGGACTAGGATAAGAACCCAGGCCTGCTGATTCTGATCCAGCATTCTCTGCTGCCTTCCCTGCATGCCCCCCTCTCTTTTTCCTCTCTCTTGAGAGGTGCATTTTAGTCTTGGGATCCACTGAGAAAGTGCGCTGACACTGCTATGAAAACACAGGTGTCTCCTGTTGAAAGACGGAAGGGCTTTGGGGCCTTGATTTATTTTCTTAGTGATTTAGGAATGGGTAGTTTATATTTTAAACTGATCAGAAACTTGACCTCTGGGCTCTTAACCACCTGATCCCTGTGGTGCTGAGCATGTTTGGTGAAGGGACTTGTGTTGGTTTACTGGCCACCCACCCGAGGCTGGTGGTGCATTTCAAGGGCCCAAGGGGCTATGAATGTGCATGAAGGCAGGATAAATGTCTTCACAGCACAGCAGGCTAAGAAGTTGAAAGACGGCCTGCCTAAGGGAGAAATGAGCTCTAAGCTGTTCTCCATCAGAACCCTCCAAAATCTCTTGCAGTAAAATGTTTTGTTCTTTGTTTCTTAGAGATGAGAAATGAGGAGGAGCCCCTTCTGGGCACTCCTGATGATTTTTTATGTTAAGGCTGAGCCCCTGAGCACAAATGATTGCCTGGCTAGTGTCCTAGGAGTGATGAACCACAGGGTGGTTCCCTGGTGACACGTGTGAGGATAGGAATGGAATTTCACATTTCTCACTGCTAGAAGGGCAATGCTTTCCACCCATTGTTCAGTCTGAAAGCTCTCTTCAGTCCCAGCCTGTGAGTTCTCCCTGGGGGAAGGCAGAGAACAAATTCTGCATTCCCTATGGGGCATTGAAGTCTACGGGCCAGGTTCCTTTCTCCCGCAGAGCCAAAAATGATGATTTCCTCAAGAGCAAATGGTTTCCCTTGCCTCTTTGGCTGCAGTATATCTGCGTCTGCTCTGCCATTCCATCAAAATCTGGGGTGCAGCTCGAGGAGCCAAGTTGACAACATCTCAACACAAATGGCTTCTTTTATACTTGAAAGAAAGAACTGGAATTGAAGGTGGGAGAAAATGTAGAAACAGCCTACATTATTTTCATATTTTTAAATATGATTTTAAAAAGAACAGGTATCTATTTAGGTAAATGCATATTTATTTACAGATGAGTATGTATAACCATATATAGATTTAAATTTTTTTTGCCACTTTTATAAAGATGTTTCAGAGCATGGTACGAATAAATCTGCACTTGACTTAGCTTAATGCAGTGGCATTGATTTCTGCCTGCTAAACCATGATTCTCTCTCAGTGGGGGAGGATCAATAAGACCAGGGAGGCCCACTTCTGCATGTCATCAGTCTTGGCTTTAATCTTGGCAGTCCTGGTTACAGACCACTCAATCTGGAGGCATACTGATTGGCAGTGATATTTTCTCGATGATTTTGTGATCATATTTGGGGTGTGTTTTATATTCTGACTCGGCGTATGGTTCCTCTTCCTTTGGGCTTTATAGTTTGGTACGTGTTTTCTCCCTTATACTGCAGACGATCTATTGGAGGAAAGCTTGGGGAAAATTGATTTCACAGAGAGAAGAATTGAGATAATTTATAAACAGAATCAGAAAAGAAAAAAAATTGTAAATATAGTATCTTAATGCTTGCTGCTGCTGCTGCTGCTCCTAAGTCACTTCAGTCATGTCCAACTCTGTGTGACCCCATAGACAGCAGCCCACCAGGCTCCCCTGTCCCTGTGATTCTCCAGGCAAGAGCACTGGAGTGGGTTGCCATTTCCTTCTCCAGTGTATGAAAGTGAAAAGTGAAAGTGAAGTTGCTCAGTCGTGTCCGACTCTTAGCGACTCCATGGACTGCAGCCTGCCAGGCTCCTCTGTCCATGGGATTTTCCAGGCAAGAGTACTGGAGTGGGGTGCCATCGCCTTCTCCGATCTTAATGCTTAAGGGATTTAAATTGGAATAGATTTGAGGGAGGAGGCACTGCATCCAATAAAAATGCCATCAGAGTCACTGGGCTTAATACTAATTCCCTCTCAATAGGCATAAAGGAGCTACCTTATATTTTCTTTCTCTTGAAAAAGGCATGCCACATGTGTCACATTCAGGGAGAGTTCTAAATGTGATGCCTGCTAGTAACCTTATTTGATAGTTGACAGATTTTCAACAAAGTCACATATGTACCAAATGTGTAGATCCTATATCATTTCCCAAGTCTTTTCAGCCCAGCATTCACTGAAAACCCCATTAGGATGGACAGTTGGTCGTTTTAGAAAAGGCGGTGGGAAGAAGAAAAACAATTCTTTCCCCACCCATCCAGCCATTCATTTCCTACCAATTAATAATTCACACCCATCTTGCAAGCCTAAGACTGCTGTGGAAGTGTGTTAAGAGATAAACAGAATGCTAAGCATAGAACCTGGTTTGTGAATTACTGTTTTCGTTTCCTAGAGCAGCTTTAACAAAGTACCATGAATTGCGTGCCTTAAACAACAGAAATGTATTGTCTCCCAGTTCTGGAGGCTAGAAGTCTGAAATCAAGGATCAGTAAGGTTGGTTCCCTCAAAATCTGTGATGGAGAAACTGTTCCATGCCCTTTTCCTGGATTCTGGTGGTTACCGGCAATCTTTGGTGTCCTTTGACCTACAGATGGATCACCCTGATCTCTGCCATCCTGTTCATATGACTTTCTGTGTGTGTGTATGTCTGTGTACCCCAATTTTTCCTTCTTACAAGGACACCAGTCATCTTGGATTAAGGTCCCCCATGACTTCATCACAACTAATTACATCTTCAGTGACCCTATTTCCAAATAAAGTCACATTCTGAGATATTGGGGGTGGGTGGGTGGGGGCAGGGCTTCAGCGTAAATTTTGTTGTTGTTGTTGTTCAGTCACCCAGTCATCTCCAACTCTTTGTGACCCCATGGACTGCAGCACGCCAGGCCTTCCTGTCCTTCACCATCTCCCTGAGTTTGCCCAAGTTCATGTTCATTGCATTGGTGACACTGTCCAGCCATCTCATCATCTGGCGCCCTCTTCATCTTTCCTCAGTCTTTCCCAGCATCAGAGGCTTTGCCAGTGAGTCATGTGTTCACATCAGATGACCAAAATACTGGAGCTTCAGCATCATTCCTTCCAGTGCATATTCAGGGTTGATCTCCCTTAATATTGACTGGTTTGATCTTCTTGCTGTCCAAGGGACTTTCAGGAGTCTTCTCCAGCATCACAATTTGAAGGCATCAATTCTTTGTCATTTTGCCTTCTTTACAGTCCAGCTCTCACAACTGTATGTGACCACTGGGAATTTTAGGGTGACATGATTCAACCCATGGGCTTCCCTGGTGGCTCAGTGGTAAAGAACCTGCTTGCCAATGCAGGAGATGTAGTTTTGATCCCTGGGTTGGGAAGATCTCCTGGAGAATGAAGTGGCAACCCACTCCAATATCCTTGCGTGGGAAATCCCATGGACAGAGGAGCCTGGAGGGCTACAGCCCATGAGGTCACAGAGGAGTCGGACACAACTGAAAGACCAAACAACAAATTCAACCCATAACAATTACTGTAGATTTAGTTTAATGTTTCAATTATGTCTGTGCTCAGTCATTCACTTGTGTCCAACTCTTTGTGGCACAATGGATTATAGCCTGCCAGGCTTCTTGGTCCATGGGATTTTTCAGGCAACAGTACTGGAGTAGTTTGTCCCTGGGATTCTTCAGGCAACCCAGAGTAGGATTGCCATTTCCTCCTCCAGGGGATCTTCCCGACCCAGGGCTTGGACCTGTGTCTTGCATCTCTTGCATTGGCAGGTTGATTCTTAACCACTAGCACTACCTGGGATAGCTTTTCTTGATTTTTTCCTTCGTTATGATCTACCCTGTTTATACTATATATTCAAATTTGCAAAGAACAAAATGAAGAAATTAGAATATTGTTGTGTAGTGTGTGAGTATCTTCAAGCAGCACTGGCTGAAAAGTTAGAGAAGATATCCAGAACATCAGAGCATTCATGGTCATAGTAGAGGGATCAGGAGAGTCTGCAAGCCCAGTCCAGCAAGGCAGCAAAGCGAGCCATTCATTACTCCCAAAGCCATCCAGTGTTGGCAGTCTCTCCAGCCTTAAGATCCTGGTATCCTCTCGTAGTAAGCAGACAGGCAGCAGTCTGCCCAACCTCAACAGATGGTGTGGAGTCCCTTGTGCCACTGGCATCATGCGTCCCTTAGATTTATTAAAACGCTCTCAAAAAAAAAAAAAAAGGCATACCCTTTGGGGCCATAAAGTCCCAAATCTAGCAATTTCCTGCTGCATCACAGCAAAGTACCTTCCCCCCAGCCCTGTCCCTCTGGCTATTGATGGTTAACCAGTAATTCCTGAAAACAGTGCTCTTCTGACACAGGCACAGCATTTTCCTTTGTAAGAACGTGAAGGCTTGATGCCTCCAGAGCCCATTACGTAGACAGATTGGCCCCTGAGATAATTACAAGAAGATAGTCTAATGGGCTCGATTAAGGCAATCCCATTACCTCCGTGAAGAATCACTGGTGAGGTGCAAACCCAGAGGAAGTCTTCCCCACCACAAAAAATACCTAGAAACAGAAAGAGCATTCAGTCCACATGTTTATATTTGGAAACTAGGTTGCTATCGATCTGGCAAGCAGGATTGTGGAAGGAGAATATTTTTACTCCATTCTGTTTCAAAAGAATTTAGGATGACATACAAGGGTGGATCAAATATGACATGACTGAATAAATCAAAAATTAGGTGACCTAAAATTGTAGTCTCTCAGTATTGGAAGCCAACTCTCCAGGGAAGGCAGCCTTGCCAGCTCTAGAAATGGTTGATGGATGGCTACCCAGCCCTTCCTGACCTAACAGGACCCTCAGAGCCCTGAGAGGGCCTCACCTCCACCTGAGAGAGGCAGTCCCTGGCCTTGATGTGACCCCCAGCTACTGACTCCAAGCCAGCCTCGAGACAGGCGAGAGAGTGAAACATGTATGGGTATCTGAAAGAAAGCAGACCATCTTCTGGGATATCATGCCTGTTTCACCCCACGCTCCCCAGATGAGGGGATTTCTGTGGATATAATACAAGACTCTCAGCTTATAATTTACATGGGGTCCCTTCCCCTGCCACCACCATCTCCAACTTCAGATTATATTAATAAGTACATTTTTTTATTAAAAGTATATGGAAGATGTTTTGAAAGATGAAAAAAAACATTAAATCACTAAATGAACATTAAGAGGGAGTATCATGCTCTTCTCTGTCCAGACCCTCTTCGTGTCTGGGACATACATATTAATGTAGAAGAAAGGCCACCTGCTAGTTTGGAACCTTCCTTCCTGAGTGCCTCTTCTTCATCAACCAGGTGTTTTCAAAACCCCCGTGGTGAGCATAGGACTTACCTGAGGAGTTTGGTAAATTGCAGATTCCCAGGTCCTATCCCTAAAGAGTCTGATTCAGTAGAACTGGAGCCAGGCCAGGGAATCTGTATTTTAATGTATTCTTCTAGTGATTATGAGCTTCATGGCCAATGAAACATAATGTGAGATGTGCTACACTCTCCTATGGCCTTCCCTGGTAGCTCAGCTGGTAAAGAATCTGCCTATAATGAGGCAGACCTGGGTTTGATTCCTGGGTCAGGAAGATCCTCTGGAGAAGGGATAGGCTACCCATTCCAGTAATCTTGGGCTTCCCTGGTGGCTCAGCGGGTAAAGAATCTGCCTACAGTGTGGGAGACCTGGATTTGATCCCTGGTGTTGGGAAGATCCCCTGGAGAAGGGAAAGGCTACCCACTCCAGTATTCTGGTCTGGAGAATTCCATGGCCGGCATGACTGACTGACTTTCACTTACATGCTCTCCTATGGTTTTCTGTCTTTTAAAGCAGTAATTTTTGCATTCCTAGCCTATCATTCCTTCAAAATGGATTTTTTTCCCATATGTAACACTTGTAAAGCTAAACATGCTCATTTTTTAAATCAGATAATATGAATAAAAATCATCAGTTTTCCACTATCAAGACAGAATTATCATGACTAGTTTCATGAATATCAGAACTTTGTTCTGTTTATATATGTTTGTGTGTGTACGTAATTTCTATCATTTAAAAATATTAAGTTTGCTGATGCAGATTTGTGAAAGAAAAGGGGAAGGAAGTGGCTCCTGCACAATATTTTTCTTTCAGTAATAATAATAATAATAATAAAGTGATTACCTTTTTTCCCCTTGGGTTCTCTGACTCTAAGGACCCTATGTTTACAATGACTTCTTTCAGCAATGCTTTCACAGTTCCTTATAGTTCTACTCAAAACATTTTTCTTTGAGGACTAGGTAGCTATGAATTGCCAATTTAGAAGACATGAGGGAAGTTGGTACACTTTCTTCAAGGTTCCTTTTAAAAATATTCATTTATTTATTGGCTGCATCCGGTCTTAGTTGCAAGAATTGGCACCGTTCGTTGCAGCTCATGGTCTTAGTTGCCCTGCCACAGGTGAGATCTTAATTCTGCAACCAGGGATGGAATCCAGGTCTCCTGCATTGGAAGGTGAATTCTTAACCGCTGGACCACTGGAGAAGCCCCTCTTCAGGGTTCTTTTCCCTCTTCTTGCAAACATTGTCTTCCTACTATAGAACTGTCCTCTTTTACCACCTCTCCATCTTCACTTGGAAATGTATGTGTACCAGTTCATTTTTCTACCTTTTGTGCTCACTGTCCTTTGATGTTTCACCTCTGAGAGGTCTTTCCTACCTAGAGAGAGCTTTGAGTATCTGATGAAAATTATAATCCCTCACTCCTGAAAAATTATATGTATTTACACCCATATTTTTGCATATAATTTCAAGAGGTCCAAGAAATCTAAGAACCCTTCTGATAATACATCCTCAATAGGCTGAGTCCCTCAGGCCTACCAAGAAGTAGCAGAGATGTTACTCATGAAAATGTGTATTCAGCCTCAGCTACCCAGCATATACTGCATTTATTCCCTGGAGACACAGAGAGAAATAAGTAGGAACTCTGTCTTAAGCCTCTCTGGATACTGGTAGAGGCAGATGGAGAAACAGTGACCATAGCATATGAGAAGCACTGTGATAAAACACAGCGAGGGCTACAATCAAATGCTCTTAAAACACAACTCTCACTTCTCCCCTTAAAACCTTTGGTGTTGCCTCTTCCTATTTTCCATGAAGACCTTCGTCATAAATCTCAAGCTTACTTCACCAGGATCATGTGGACGTGGCTCTTTCTTTTGCCCAGCCCTGGCATGTCATGCTCCTACCATATTAAATTCTTGTCTGACCCTCGAACATGCCATGCTCTATGGATCTTCTTACACGATGTTCCTTCTGCCTGGCAGGAAGGGACATTTCCCTCCCCATCCTTGGCCCTTTGGTCAGACTGACCTTCATTTGTCCTCTACCTCTAGACCTAGGATGCTTTCTCCAGGGAGCTTCCCCTGTTCCACCAAGTTCAAGTTAGATGCTCCCCCTAAGTGCTACTAGGGCACTCTGTACTTACCTTCATGCTTATCACACTGTCTTACAATTACCTCCTCATATATCTGTGTCATTGACCAGACACTGACACAAGGACAGGGAGTATCTTGCTCATAGTTCTAGTGTTACAGCTAATGTATAATAGTTAATAAATATTGAATTAATTTACCAATTAATTTAATTCTCAAACCTCAACAGAATTAGTTTTAAGCTTTCTAGTGTAAGTCAAAATGGAGAGCCCTCCTACCTCTGTATTCTCTGAGAAATGTGATCCATAATTAGAACTTTAGCAGCATCTGATCAAGCTGCTCTTTGCCTGTAAGGAATCTGGCTCTCAGTTACTTGGCACACACAGAAGCAGGGACAGAGCTGCGGCCAGTTAATTAAGAGATGTTCACCTGTCACTTGCCTAGCACTCTGCAAAATACTTTGGGGAGTCACAGATGTATGAGCTGCCTCCTTCAAGAACTTGTTGTTGGAAACACAAGAGTTCCCCATATGGAATCTAGGTAGTACATAATTTACTGCTAAATTATATAATAGAGATTAATTTATGGCCACACTTATGGCAGAAAGTGAAGAACTAAAGACCCTCTTGATGAAAGTGAAAGAGGAGAGTGAAAAAGTTGACTTAAAACTCAACATTAAGAAAACTAAGATCATGGCATCTGGTCCTATCACTTCATGGGAAGTAGATGGGTAAACAATGGAAACAGTGATAGATTTTATTTGGGGGGGGGGGCTCCAAAATCACTGCAGATGGTGATTGCAGCCATTAAATTAAAAGATGCTTGCTCCTTGGAAGAAAAGTTATGACCAACCTAGACAGCATATTAAAAAGCAGAGACATTACTTTGCCAACAAAGGTCTGTCTAGTCAAATCTTTGGTTTTTCCAGTAGTCATGTATGGATGTGAGAGTTGGACTATAAAGAAAGCTGAACACTGAAGATTTGATGCTTTTGAGCTGTGGTGTTGGAGAAGACTCTTGAGAGTCCCTTGGACTGCAAGGAGATCCAACCAGTCCATCCTAAAGGAGATCAGTCCTGGGTGTTCATTGGAAGAACTGATATTGAAGCTGAAGCTCCAATACTTTGGCCACCTGGTGTGAAGAGTTGAGTCATTTGGAAAGACCCTGATGCTGGGAAAGATTGAGGGCAGGAGGAGAAGGGGACGACAGAGGATGAGATGGTTGGATGGCATCACCGACTCAATGGACATGAGTTTGAGAAACTCTGGGAGTTGGTGACGGACAAGGAAGCTTGGTGTGCTGCAGTGCATGGGGTCACAAAGAGTTGCACCCGACTGATTGACTGAACTGAACTGAACTGATAGCCACTTCTAGCTCATCTGTGAATCTAAGGTTTTTAATAGTGTTACTGAACCCAGATCTAGCTTCTTGCTGCTCAAAGCCAATAAAGAGACAAGGTTGATTTTGGATGCTGGCAACTAGGGGTAGTGGGAGATGCCTGTCTAGAGGTCGACTCCCCACCTCCCCTCAACTGACAATCAGTGGGCAAGAGCTTTTTTAGACAGAGGGAGGGGGCTACATGCAGAAACAGTACAGTCAGCTCTGACAGTCATCCTGAAATTGGTTATCTGCGGTCTGACCAGCATCTTGCTTGTTTTAAGTAGAGTAAATCTTCAGTTCCACAGTCACTTGGTCTCTATTACTTGAGGCTAGTTCTTGGAATTGTGGTAGCTTACGTCATGGCTACAGTCTAGTCATCATGTCGTTAACTTCTTCCACCTGGTGGGAGTTTCAACTGTATAAGACAGCTCACAGGATATGGCTCAGAATATTATCCATAGCCCATGAGAAGGAACTAAAGGTCCTTGGCTGTGCTTACTGACTAAACTACTATTATTTGGTCTCCTTTGATAGTTTTCCTTTGTTTCTGCATGTTCCCACTTCTCTGATTAAACTTGCTCTTTGGCTAAAGTTTTTCCACAGGCAGCAGGTGGGCAGAGGACATGGGAGGACAAGGACCACAGAGTTCTGCTCCACTTCAACAGCACTTCACTGAACTAAACTCTCTTGTAGCTTGAGAGTGGGGATCATGTGTTGATGATCTCAGGTTGAGCATAGTCCCATGGTCTGAGTTGGTACCTGACAACTATTTGTTGAACCAAATATAGTCAAAAGAGAGGAAGACATCAATAAATATGACATCTGGGTAAAGAGTTGCTATTAGCTGTTTGACTAGGATGAAAGATTTGTATATATAACAACACTGGGGAATCACTGAACATTGCACTGGGGGCTATGACAGACACACTAGAATTAAAATGGTGTTAATGAAAGAATACAGGCTTCAGAATCTGGCGTTCCTGATTCAAATCCCAGCTCTTCTGTAGGCTTGCTGAGTAACCTGCCATTCATTTCATAGATAATTGTTAAATCATGTTATAGGCAAGGCAATATGCTAGATGTTAAAGAGGTAAAATTAAATATTCCCCACAAATGTGGTCTCTTCAACCCCTTTCCTCAGTTTCATTACCTGTAGTGTGAGTCCAGCAATATTTTCTTGGCAAGCCACTGGAAGAGTTAGGTGTGATATATAGGAAAATGCTCAGTACACTCTTGACATGCCATAGATGCTTCGTTAAAAGCATCTACGACACTAGAAAGCACAGTTCTTGTAATCTAGTCAGGACATGTCAATGAAAATTCAAGATCCAGCTAGAGCTCACTGTCAGCATGGTGGCCCTACCAGCTGTGGAGCACATGAAATGTGGCTAGTCTAAATTGAGAGGTGCTGTAAGTGTAAAACCTGTAAGAAACAGGTTTTGAAGACGTAGGATGTAAAAAGGGAAATAACTCACTAATAACTTTTTTGCTTATTATGTGTTGAAAGTATAATATTTTTAATGAGTTGGGTGAAGTAAAATGCATTAATTTTCCCTGTTTCTGTTTTAAATTTCTTGTTGCTCTAAAAAATTTGAAATTACATATGGCTCACATTACTTCTTTTGGGAAGTACTGCACTAAAGAATAAAAGTTGCTGGTTTTGGAAAGAACTAATTAGAGATGCTATTGACCCAGAGACATGTCCCACAGAGTAGGGACGGAGCAGGGACGAAACCTGCGAGAGATCATGGAGCGTGATCCTGATTTCATACTCTTGTGATGGTATTGATAGTAGTTACCACATAGCACCAGAACGTTTCCATTCACTTTAATTCTTCTGCCACTTATGAAATGTATCTGTTTTTCTACCTGGGAAAGGAGATGATGCCAGGGGGTAGGGGAAAGCATGCAAAGAGGTCCTTTCTTCTCACAATGGCTATTGATGTTGAGCTCATTTGGAAGAAGTGTGAAAGCAGGTGGGCTTTAGATGGAGTCTGGATGTTAGCATCTTTCTTTCCTACATGATCTTGGGTAAGTTACTTAACTTCGCTGAGCTTCAGTTTACTTATTTAGAAAATGATGGTGCCAAAGGTAACTGCATCCGTCTGCTCAGGCTGCCTTAATGAATACCATGGACTGAGTGGCTCTAACAACAGGGCTGTGTTTCTCACAGCTCAGCAGACCAGAAGGCCAAGATCAAGGTGCCCGCTGATTCACTTCCCCTGCAAGGACACCCTCCCTGGCTTGTAGAGTCGACAGCCACCTTCTTGTGGTGTCCCCACACAGCAGAGAGGAAGAGAGAAAGCAAGCTCTCTGGTTTTTCTAGGTCACTAGCCCCATCATGCAGGCCTCGCCCTCAGACTTCATCAAGCCTCATTACTCCCAAAGGCCTCATCTCCACATGCCATCTCCTTGTGGCATGGGACTTCAGCATATGAAATTGGGCATCCAGTCCATAACAGTAACTGCATCATTAGATTTTTGAGTGAATTCAAGGAGCTTGTGCATACTAGGAAGGTGGTATGGTATAAATTTTGGTCAACTGTTAGATTGTCACCATAGCCTCTATTTTTTGTATTTACATGTCCTCAGCTCCAGAACATTGCCTGGCATATATATCATATTTGGTGTTCAATAAATATATGTCAGTTGAGTTATAAAATTTATCAACCAATCAAGCAACAACTGTTTCAATTCCTGAAACACCTGTGTTATCAGGTAGGCTCCAGCTTCTCGTGCCCTGTAGATCATATCCCTGAATGTGGATATGAGGACAGCCTCAGGTGCTGAGAACAGGTCATAGTGAAAGAAAAAAGTGAAGTCACTCAGTCGTGTCCAGCTCTTTGTGACCCCGTGGACTGTAACCTACCAGGCTCCTCCATCCATGAGATTCTCCAGGCAAGAATACTGGAGTGGGTTGTCATTTCCTTCTCCAGGGGATCTCCCCAACCCAGGGATTGAACCCAGGTCTCCCGCCTTGCAGTCAGACGCTTTAACCTCTGCGCCACCAGGGAAGCCATTCTGACAGTCAAACTCTCTTGCTTTGACATTTGTGTCTGTCAAAGTTGGCTCCACCCTCAGGCCACTCCTTAGCCGCCCAGCAATGCCCTTGGTTTTATTTCCCTAACCCTGTCTTCTTTTTTTTTTTTTTTCCAGTATACCCAACCATGAGATTCCTTTTCTACCATCCAATTTAATAATATAAAACCTGCCCTGATTTAGAATCTCTTTGGCAGCTAATCGAACCTTGAAGCATTCTATTAGCTCTCTGTATTTGCGCTAAGCCCAAACTGACGCATCTGGGATTATTATGTAATAACTTGGGCTCATTTCTGGTCAGTATATACCATCCCTTTTTATTCTGTAAATCCCCTCAGGGCTTTCTTTCTGTTTGCAAGGGGTGAGAGAAGGGGTTAGAAAGGCTGTGGTTAGGGGCTTTGGGATAGGGGCAATGTTTGCTATGAGTTATTATCCCGCACTTATCAGTATTAAACTGGATTTAACAACTCATAGCCTAGGATTTAAATGATCTAAATCTTTCTTCATTTGGCAGCCTGGTTTCCCCTGTTATTTATTGTGGGACCCAATTCATTATTATCAGCATACTCAGAGGCTTGCCCTGTGATGCCTTCACAGTCAAATGATTTATACAAATAATAAAAAAGATAGGGGTTCCTAGCAATGAGATCCAAAGCAATTTTTTTCTCCCTTTCCCCTCATCTGGTTCGGTTCATCTTTTACACATTAACCCTTAGCCCTCTTACTTCTTCTCCTAGGAAATTCATCCTCAGCCTCCTCCTGGGCCTGAGAAGGAAAGGCTTTTGACAGGGATGGGGAAGTGATGAGAGCTGTGGTCCAATTCCAGCGTAAGGAGTATCAGGTCTTTCTGTGGGAGGCACCATGCAAACCCTTCCCACACATTGCAGGATTTTGGTTGTCACAGCAGCCCTTTGAGCTAGGCATTGGTTTTATCCCAGCTTTTGCCTCTTGGTCTCCCCAGGATAGGTGGAGTGAGAGGAAGAAGGTGCGGGGGCAGGAATCAGGGCTGGGCATATGCCTGTAGTATCTCCAGAGGGAATACTGGTACCAGTGGTGTAGTGTGGTGGTTAAGAATGTGAGCTCTGACATCCAACAAACCAAACCGGCTCCTTTACCTATTAACTGGAATGGTGAGCAAGTAACCATTCAGCGCCTCAGTCGCCTCTTCTGTAAAGTGATAATGAAGTACCCACATAGGGGATCGTGAGGACTGAATGAGATGTCACAGAGAGGGCTCTGAATTCATTTGTCCATCTGTGAAAAGGGTGTCTAATTCATTTCACCTTCACAACAAGGCTATGAGGTAATATGTATAAAACACTTCAAGCAGTGCCTGGAAATACATGTTATAAAGGTTAGTTGTTACTATTCCTGCTACTGTGATGGTATGCTACAACTACCATCACCACCACTATTACTGCTGCTGTTGTGGTCATGATTCAGGGCAAAATTCAATAGAGAAGGTGGGTACTATCCAACCACTGGGTTGCAAAGACCTTGAGGTAGATTGCTGGTTGGCAGAATTTAACCATCCATGATAGTGACCATGCCTATACTACTGTAAGAAAAATGATGTGTGTGTGTGTGTGTTTTACTTTTCTTGCCCTGTATCTACCCATGCCCTTCTCAAGCTCAGTGCCAACTCGATGCCTTTCTCAGGCTTGCCTAGGTGAGGTTTGGTCTAAAGCTCCAGCCCAAGCTGGAAGGAACAGCCTTTACTCAGAAACTCAGTATCCTGTCCTCTTACTTCTCTGGTCTCAAGCTTTAGTAAGTATACATATTAGGTCATATGCTTTTGCTGAAAACCAAGTATTGATGGATACGCTATAGAAATCTTACTCACTTATTTAAAATGTGGGGCAAGGGTACCTCTTTTGGGAGCATCTGCTGCATTGAAACAAGATACAAGTCCCCCCTCCTCCAATTTCATATCTTATGAAAAAAAATTTATGCTGACATTGATCTTAGGATAACCCTTAGCAATCCCATAAATGCTTTTTTTTTTTTTTTAATAAACCAGCCCTGTGCTTTGGAAATCCAATAAGTTTTATGCTGGCCCTTACAACTTGCTTCAAATGTGCAACTTGAATGTTTTATAGCTGATTTGAGTCTCAGTTGCAAAACTGCACCCCCATGGATGTACATTTGTAAAGGAAGTGATGCCAAGAGTTCACAGTGGCCTGAAAGTCCAGATTTGGTCCAGATTTTCTCTTGTACCAACCTATACCTAGAGCCAAGAGTAATGTTGAGTGCTCCAAAATATTTTTGCAGTGTGTGTATGGCAAGAATTTATAGGCAGCGGATAGCACTGTTTTCAACGCAACTCTTCTTATGCTGAAAGCAGTGATAGCAGAAAATTGGCTTTAGAATCAGTCTTCTCAGCTAACTGTGTGGTCTTGAGCCCTAAATCTCAAGTTCCCCAGCTCTAAATGTGTGTAGAACCTCATAGAACCATTTGAGGATTAAATTTTTTAAAAAATAACATTTAGACTGTGCAGCCCCCTTCCTGACACTAAGTGCTCAAAGAAGTGTTAGCTATTAATATTTTCTGTTTCACTGGTTTGCATATTCCTGACTTTGTACATTCCATAAATGTTACTGATGTTGTCTTTGTTGATGATTTTGCTGTGAAAGTAATAGTCTTATTCATGCTGTTACTGTTCATGGTAGCAATCATAAATTTTACCTTTGCTGACTTATAAAGCCTTTTCCATTTCTCCTTATATTTCTGCAAGTTTGCCCTTTCTTCCTAATTTCGAGGCCACTGTCACTGTGGAAATTCCAAATTATTCCTCCTTTCTATTTGTGTCGGTCCCACCGTTTCCATCACCTGTCACTTAGTTTTCACTTGCTCTGCAGAGGAATGGGAGTTGCTGTGAGCTCGGAGCTGAAAGCCTGAGGCATGAGACAGAATATTACCATTTAGCAGTGCTGTAGCAATTGTATGAAGCAGGGCTCTGCAAACATTTTTCTGAGTGTATGTTTCTTAGAAATTCTCTTTTCTCTTACGGTCAAGAAGGTGCGATTGCGATTCTGATTCTCATACTCAGCCCAGTGTTGAGTGGCTTACCTCTGACCTTTCCCCATAACCGAGCAACAGAATAATGAATGATGATTCCAGCTGCCTTCTTCCCTCCCAGGGTAACGAATGAGTCAGCATCAGGGACTTTGCCAGGAGGCCTGAGTCATAAATATCCCTGCAGTCCATCAAAAAGCTCCACAAAAGGCTGTTTTTAAACAGTAAATGAGGAAAGAGTCCTTGGCCTTTGTCTTAAATCATCAAGTCAGTGGGAGATATTTATGATTCTAACTTTGGGGTCAAAGCAAAAAGCAAGAGCCAATCATAGAGATAAGAGAAATGAATTTGAACCCATTGTGAGACGATAAACTTCCCATAGAGGAGAGATGAAAAAAAATTCAATGAACATACCCTCTTTGCTCCCAAATTCCTGTCAGTCATGTCACGTTCTTTCCCTATCTTTCTCGACTTTATTAAAGACTTATCAGATGCCAGGCCTGGTGCTAGTTCCTTTATTTGCATTATCTCACTGCTTTCTCACAATCAGTCTATGAAAGAGAGACTTTTTTCACTGTTTTGTAGAAGAGGAAATTGGGAATGAGAGTGACCTTGGACCCCAGAGCCTTTGGACTGCAGAACCCTCCCTCTTAATTACTCAGTTAAATTGCATACAAGGCCAGGAAAAAATGAAGATGGATCGAAAAATATACAGAAATGCAGAGTCTTCTCTCTGCTACACAAAATACTAATTACCTAACAACAGATATAGTATGGTGTAGTTAAAGTCTTGGAAAAATAATTTTAATTTTTCATTTCAGTACTATAAACAGAGAGCCCTTAAACAGATACCCCAAGACCGTAAAAAGTGCAAGCCATAGACTGTATTCCTGAGGATGCACCAAACACCAGGGACCCCCAGTACTGCAGATTTGGCAGACATTTGAAATGCCAAGAATTGTGGTCATTGTATATATCTGAACTGCCCCATTTTTGTCTTCATCCATTCTAGCTTACTTGAAGTGCAGTCTGCCATCAGGGATGACTTTGTGATATGGATAATACTTGATTTATGAGAACATTAGCAAAATATGATTGTTGGGTTTGCTAATAAAGAGGATATTGGAAAAGGAGCCAGCTGGCATGCCACACATGTAGCTCCGGCAGGGAGACACATCTAAACTCACACCTTGGAGGTGCCTGGAACTCCCCACCCCCTTACCCACTCCCACCCCTGCCCTTCCCACTGAGCGCCTGGAAGGCCTCATCAGTAGCTCCTGAAAATGCAAAGAATATCTCTGTCTACATTTCCTGGCCAGACTCCCCATGGCTATTCAGACTGCTGTTTCTAATGATTAAAGGATAGTCTTACCCAAATGTGGGAGCATTACTGTGTCCAGATGACAAGGGCAGGAGAGCCAAGTCCACCGACAGGATTTGGAGTTGAGCAGACCCACAGAGAGAGGTTGGCTCTGTGATCTTGGGGGTGCAAGGAACACAGTTTCTGAGCACCATTCTCTCCTCCAGGAGAAAACACACGCACACACAAGTTAGTTTTCACTGCTTAATAAGTTTTAAGTTATTAATAAAATTTTAAGACATTTCATTTGTAGGCCTCATACTATGGGATGAGTAGTGCTGGCAATTAAGCCTTTTTTGTTCTCCTTTTCTAATTCTGAGCTCTACTAGGTAACACTGAGTTGGTGTTGTCTGTCTTCCTTGTTCTGTTCTATGTATCGAAGCTCACACACAGTCAGTCATTGGACTGTCAGTCCCTTATAGAAATCTCTTTATACAACCTGAGGCAGTCATGCCTTTTTTTTTTTTTTTTAGTTTTTTATTTTTTAAATTTTAAAATCTTTAATTCTTACATGCATTCCCAAACATGAACCCCCCTCCCACCTCCCTCCCCACAACATCTCTCTGGGTCATCCCCATGCACCAGCCCCAAGCATGCTGTATCCTGTGTCAGACATAGACTGGCGATTCAATTCTTACATGATAGTATACATGTTAGAATGCCATTCTCCCAAATCATCCCACCCTCTCCCTCTCCCTCTGAGTCCAAAAGTCCGTTTATGTGTCTCAGTCAAAGGGACTTGTAAGTGCCTCCGTCTGGATTTTTATACAGCTCTCTGTGTATCCTAAGGGTGGCCTATGGGCACTTATGAACACCATGGACTCGGGGCAATTTACACAGCAGAGGAGACTGTGGGACATCCTATGTAGGGCAATTCTTGCCAGTAAGACATTGTGAACCTGAAGTTTGAACCTCCATCATTGTTAAAATATTGACTCAAGGACCAGACAGCGCAGGTTTGAATCTTGGCCCCACTACTACCTGGCTTTAGAATGTTAGGCAAGTTACTTTACCTGTCAAAGCCTCAATTTCTATGTTAAATGGAAGTAATAGCACCAACGCATAGACTCGTGTGAGGATCGAGTGAGTTCATGCATGTATATTGCTTAAAAGAATGCCTAACACGTTGTTCAGTACCTGTTAGTTGCTGGTGGTATTGTCAGCAATGGGAGGTGTCAGGATAGTACCCTAATCCTAACCCTAACCATACTCAGCCACACCCTCTTCTGCAGAAGAAGCCCTTTTGACCTCTCAGCTTCCTGGAGGCAAAAATTCTCGTGCTCAACTCTTTGTCCCCAGCAGCCCCAGGACAGTACCTGATTTGGCATAGAGGCTTCATACTGACTCCTTGGCTGAAATTGACTAAAAGCCAGTTTTCTTCTGGTTATGTGGTGCCTAATGAGGATTGACTCTAGGCTTTGCAGGTGGGTATGTCATGGTGGAGAAGGAAACTCCACTGGATGGTCCCACTCTTTGCCCCTCTTCTCCCAAACAAATTCTTCCCTTTAATCCTTGACTGCTTCAAGACAGGAACAGAGCAAGACTCCAGACAGTAGAGACTGTGAAAACCAGAAGCTGTTTTTAATTTTTTACTTCCATACGCTTCCCTCTCCATCCATCGTATCAGCTCATGATGTTTCCCAAGGGACACGCCAGAACATCAAGGTTACTCTATCATAATTTTCTTGTTATAATCTTCAGTCCTCTATGTGCTATGCTGGGCTTAAAGGCAACTGTGAATGGGAAAGACACAGGCCCTGCGCTTGTAGGGTTCGGGGAAGAAGATGGACAAATGGGTGGTATTTGTGTGTTCAGTTCTGTGTCAGGAAATTCAGAGTGCCTTGGGAGTGTTAGGAGAGTACCTTGACTATTTAAAAGTAAGGAAGACTATTTAGGTTTAGTAGAAAGCAAGACCCTCCTTAATAAAACATGGCGTAGGGATAGTGTTGTGAGTTTCGAGATATCCTTGTTCTTTATGATATTTTCTGTGCTGAGAAGAGCATGGTACATGAACAATCAGGTTATTTCTTATAGCTCAGTGTTTTATGATCAGCTTATGCCACCTTCAACATATGGAGGAATTAAGATCATTTCTTCCCAAGGCCGGTTTCCTAACATTTAGATGCACGCATACATATCCTCGCTCCCAGACACCTGCATCCATTTCCCTGTGGCTGGCTATTTCTTCCTCTGAAATTTTTTTTTTTTTTTCATTTTCTTTCTGACAGTCTCGTGGGAGAAAGATAGTTTCTTCATGCTGTGTTTTTACTTTCCATTTTCCTGATAAAACTGTATCACTGCAGAGGAAATCAAATCTAATCTTCAATATATTTAGCATGAAAGCAATAAAAAGCATTAATTCACTCCAGAAAGAGAAAAATGCAGTCGGGTACTCAAAGGAAGAATCACCATGGAAACTGTTTTCTTGAGATTCTGTACTCTCCAGGCTCCAGGCATGACTAAGTGAAGAAAGGAAGGCAAAGAGAAGGGAGGAAACATCCTGCCCTTTCTGTTGTCACTAAAATGCTGCAAAGGAATTGCCATGAATTATTGATTGCATGAATAGAAGTGTATATGAATTAGAATTATTAAAATGTTGTCTTTTAAATGAGTATGTAAGAACACACTGAGACCTTGTTCCTCACTGTTCTCCTTTCTGTGCTGTCAAAATCCTGTTGAACAATCAAAGAGCCATCCTAAGGTCAAAAGTTTGCAGAGAAGCACCAGGAATTATGGTGATTAAAGAATCATGTGAACTAGCACTAAAGCAGAATGCTTTTGTATAGAACTCCCAGATACACTTGCTTTTGTATACCACTTCAAGATCGTTATAGTTTCAGAATTTTTTTCAAAGACATTAAATATGTAAAGATCAGAGACCAGCTTTTGCTTTGGGGACTGTGTTAATGGGATGTGATGGAATTTCCCTAAGGAGTTTCTCATGGATTAAATTCTTTCTGTGTTTATAGGTACATGTATATATCTCACAGTGAGCCAACTCTTCTTGCGTTCTTTTTACCAGCTTATAGGTTTTTTTCACTGAACCTGCTCATCTGTCTTTAATAGCTCTGATAATAATATCTACCAGGTGTTAAATGATTCCTGTGAGTTAGTCACTGTGCTGAATCCTTTTCATAATATTAAGAGCATTGACATTTATTTGGATAATGTATTTCATTTAGCAAAATGGCTAATTCAATAGATAGTCACTAATAAGTTCTAAAAGAGATCAGCCCTGGGTGTTCTTTGGAAGGAATGATGCTAAAGCTGAAACTCTAGTACTTTGGCCACCTCATACGAAGTTGACTCATTGGAAAAGACTCTGATGCTGGGAGGGATTGGGGGCAGGAGGAGAAGGGGACAACAGAGGATGAGATGGCTGGATGGCATCACCAATTTGATGGACGTGAGTTTGAGTGAACTCTAGGAGATGGTGATGGACAGGGAGGCCTGGCGTGCTGAAATTCATGGGATCGCAAAGAGTCAGACATGACTGAGCGACTGAACTGAATAAAATAAGTAATTATGTTTCTATATAATTCTCAGGACAACCCTATGAGAAAGTCCCCATTTTACAGATGAAAAAACCTGAGTTTTGGTGATGACAGTTGTTCACACTGCCTCACAGAACCAGTGAGTTACAAAATGTGGATCTGGAACCCCATTTGAACACTAAATCCATGATTTTGAGAGCAGTACTAGGTTTTCATCCTGAAGGACATAAACAGCCTGTCTTTTTCATCTCTGTACAAACCCATAGCTGCCAAGGGACTTACATAGGTAAGCCCTCACTGTGTTTATAACAAACATATATTTAGAATCTATCATTGTGCCAGGCACCATATTAAATATAAAACTTGAAAATAAGAAGTTTCTGCCTTCAGTGAGCTTACAATTTTCAGAAAGTGTTGGCATGAATGAACGAACCAGACAAAATAGTCAAGGGTTCAGGGAAGAGAGAGGTTAATGACATTGTAGAGGATGGATTCTTCCTGGTCTTTCCAGGATGGGAGGATCTTCCAGAAGGTAAAAGCGAAAGAAAGAGAAATGAACATGAGGTAAGATGGTGTGATAAGCATGGAGGTGGGAATGCGTGAGAAGAGTCTGAGGACCTGTGAGAAGACCAGGGCATGTGATTTGGAAAAGTGAGTTTGAACAAGTAAGTTGACAAGTGGGCCAATTAGTGAAGAACCTTGAACTCTGAGGTAAGTAGGTACAGATTTTATCCTGTCAATACATGTGAGATTCAAAGCACCTTTTTGTTTATACTGATGTATCAGTTTGAGTAAAGTGTATTATCTTCTCATGTTCATCTTGATGACTTTTTACATATGTATATATGCAAGTCATCATTCCCTAGATCAAAGTATAGGATATTTTTAGGACTACATGTCCCCTCCTACTTAAATCCTCTGCATCACCCAAGATTATCACTATTCTGACTTGTATGTGAGTGTTCAAAGAGAAGTGATAAAAAGGGAAATGATGAAAGTTTACATGGACATTTAATGACTTCTAGGATGGAGCATGAAGTATGGAGGTGAGACATTTCAAAGCAGGAGACCAGCTAAGAAAATGTCACAAGATTTGGATTCCCTCTGTCCATCCATAGAGTTATATTTGTGTTGAGCACCTGATATGTGACGGACCCTACCCTGAAGATACAGTAGTAACCAACATACACTCCCTCAAAGAAGAAACTGACAAATAGACAGGCAGTTACTTTACATTACGGTTAGGTGCTGAAATAGGAAACAGAGCTGCTCTTAAAATGGGCACCTAAGCCAGAACAGGAAAGTCAAGGAAGGCTTCCTGGAAGGAGAGATGTCCAACCTGAGGTCTGAGGACTGAAGAGGGGTTGGCCAGACCAAGGAAAAGACTGAGATGGAAACAGTTCCAAGCAGAAAGGGAGCAGGTACAAAGGCCCAAAGAAGACAGATGGTGTGGCCTTGTTGATGTAGAGGCCTGAGCAAGAGAAGAAGAGAGAGAAATGAGAACGTTTTCCAATTCAAAAAATAGCCAGACTTAGCAAACATTATAACAGAAGAACCATGTCAAGCTAGTTTTTTTTGTTTTGTTCTTTTTTTTTAACATCAGGATATGAGTGTGGCAACCTGGTTGTACAACAGTCTGTATCCATTGTTCAGAAAATAGCAGATGTTCAGTGTGGCTGGCATTTTCACTGTCATTTTTACTGTAAGCAGCCCACCTAGTTTCAGTCATTTCTGTTTGATCTTAAACCAGACAAACCAGTCAGGCACTGAGATTTCCATCTTTCACCTCCCTCCTTTAGATGAAGCTCTTTTCTTGTTGTCTGTACATTCTTTACCTCCTGTTTTCTGGGTTGGTTTGGGCTGTGCAAAGCAGCCCAGGCCACCCCTCTCTCCTAACTTGTCCAACATGCTTCCTGGTGCAGCTTTGAGAGAGCGATTGAGTTCATATGAGCCCTTCTCTCTCGTTCATCAGCAGGTAACTCAGTAAACAGAAGAGGCCTTGTTAGTCCTGCAGACCTGAGTGTAGTCCTAGCCCTGTTACAAATTGTCCTTGTGACCTTGATAAGCAAATGCCCCTGGGCTTCAGCTTCCTTGTATGAGCTGTGAGTGGTGAATATAGAATCTAAAGCAGCAGATCTCTGGGAGAGTGCCTGACGCAGAGAAGGTCTTTTATGATATTATCCAGAGGTAGCAAATCAAAGTGATTAAGAGTAAAGACTCTCCATGTAGACTGCCTGTGATAGGAGGCTCTGCCAAAGGCTAGCTGAATTCTTCTGGGTAAGTCACTTAAGATCTCAGTGCCTCAGTACTCTCATCTGTAAAATGGGGATGATCACAGTGACACCCCACCTCAAGGTGAGGGTTAAATGAGGCTTCACGTGGAGTCTGGTGTGCGTGTGTGTGTTTATATCCTTTATTAACAGTGATCATATTGATGTTAATAATTATAATTTTGGTGTAGTATTTGGCTATATATGTGAGAAGAGCAGTGCTTGCCTACCTCATAAGGGTGGCTGCCAAGAGCAGCTAATGAAGGGGCACACATGGCCCTGTGCCAGGTACACAGTGGGCCCCCGATAATGTTTGTTGAATGAATGAGAGCAAAGTGCTTCTCTATAAATGTTGTCTATAAATGTTTCATCGTAATGATCAGTGGGAGCTTCCACACAGAAGGAAGTGCCAAAGAGGTTCGTGGGGTGGCAGCCTGGGTTCAAGCCTGGTGGATTCTGATTACGCTGAACAAAAAACAGATTCGGATCAGTCTGTTTGGTGCCGTTGAATCTGTGCCAATGAACAGCAAAATGTGATTTCATGTTGGTGGAGTGCCAGGCGCAGACTTACAAAGCAGAGTGAACCCTGCCGATTTCCAGCACCCCCTCTCTCCCCACCACGGTGGGCCTTTCTTACCTCTGAAAGAGCTTCCGGATGTTTCACAAAATCAGGTCCCAGATGTTGGAGAGACTTTTGCAGACAAGGTAATCAATCCATTTGGTGGCCAGATGCTGTCTGAGAATTTTCCTACTACAACACTGTGAGGCTCTAAATTCATTAGAAACATAAATTAATTAAATCTAATCAACGCTGGGTGATGCAGAAGATTAAACAGTGAAAAACAAATACATTTCCAACTGGGTCATATTGGATGCAGAGAAAACATTCCACTTCAGTGCTGAAAGTCAGGTTAACCCTTTGAGTGATATTCTAAAAAAAAAAAAAAAAAAAAAGTTGGCCAAATCTGAGGTCCCAGGTGAGGCCGTGGTTCTTCCCGAATAAGACTCCCATAGTGAGGTCATTGACTTTTCAAGAGATAAATTGTCTTTTTCTATGACGTAGAAGGTTTCTGGAGTGGTTGTACGTATTAATAATGCTCTAATATGAATGAAAATCTCCACCATTCCCTAATCATGACAGGCTTCTGAAGATAGGTGCTACAAAGGACTTTGCATGATGCATAAAGCAGAACTTCGCAAAAGCATTATGTAATCAGATAAATTTGGAAACAGAGTAAAGCAACTTCCTTTATTCCACACAAGAATAAATTACCTGAGTTCAAGATTCTTGTTTATCAATGCTGAGTTCCGAACATCTAGAATGGTGCCTGGTATGTGGGAAATATCTATTGTTGTTGTTCAGTCACTCAGTTGTGTTTGGCTCTTTGGAATCCCCTGGACTGCAGCATGCCAGCCTTCACCATCTCCCGGAGCTTGCTCAAACTCATATCCATCGAGTTGGTGATGCCATCCAACCATCTCATCCTCTGTTGTCCCCTTCTCCTCTGGCCTTTAATCTTTCCCAGCATCAGGGTCTTTTCCAATGAGTCAGCTCTTTGCATCAGGTGGCCAAAGTATTGGAGCTTCAGCATCAGTCCTTCCAATGAATATTCAGGACTGATTTCCTTTAGGATTGACTGGTTTGATCTTTGAAGTCCAAGGGACTCTCAAGAGTCTTCTCTAGCACCACAGTTCAAAAGCATGAATTCTTCGGTGCTCAGCCTTCTTTATGGTCCAACTCTAACATCGTGGATGAACTTCTTTCTTACAGAATTTCTGAGTCTAATTTCCCCAGATGAGTCCCTGAGATAGCAGCTAATGTCTGAGCTGTTTCCCAAAAGGGTTTGATTTTTTTTCACACAAGGAGCAAAATCTTACTGCTAGCCCATAGGATATAACTTAAGAGAATTACGTTCTTAAGCATTGTTATATTGCACCCCAGTCTTTTGTGCCATGTCCTCCACCCTCAGTTGAAATGGAACTAGAAAAGATTCAGCTTGAGTATGTTGTGAATTTATGAGGTCAGCTTCTGGGTTGCAGACCTTCCTCCAAGGATGTGCTTATTGGCTCAGTGGAGAGGTCAGTCTTTAGTTGTGGAATTAACACACTTGTATCTGCCAGTGCAGACAAATGGCCTGAGGCTGTGTGGATAGAGAGGTTTCTGCCTTAGGGGCAGTCTTGTGGGGGTATTCAATTATAGAGGATGATAGTGAACAGTCAAGGCTAGTCAGTCGCCTGCAGAGGCCAAGTCACATCAGAAGTGAAAGGGGCTTCCCAAGTGGCACAGTGGTGAAGAATCCACCTGCCAGTGCAGGAGATGTGGGTTTGATCCCTAGGTTGGGAAGATTCCTGGAGAAGGAAATAGCAACCCACTCCAGTATTCCTGCCTGGAAAGTCCCAGGGACAGAGGAGCCTGGTGGACTACAGTCCATCCATGGGGGTCACAAAAAGAGATGTGACTTAGCGACTAAACAAAAACAACAACAGGGGAAAACCTCAGGAGCATAAGTGGGAGCTGACGTTTGCCCTCAAGGTTGGGGGTACACTAGGGAGGGGTGGGAGATAAGGCAAATTCAAAGCTTTGTGCCCTTCTATAGGGGGCAGGCACTTCCCAGTTCAAGCCAAGAGTGTAGGGATACCAGCCTAATGGTGCCAATCTTTTTATTCTCCTAAGGAAACTGAAAGTCTGCAGTTTTAGATATGAAACTCACAATTTTGAAATATTGATAACTCACTCAAAAAATTGGAAAACTGTGGGTTAACCTTGCAGTACCAAATAAAACAACTCTACTTGGGCAGCCAATGTAACTGGTATCATCTGTCCTTTGATATGGACTGTGGAGCCTTGCTCTGCCTTCCCTGGGATTCAAGGGAGGGACCCATTTGGATAAACTGCAACAAATGCTCCTATTTACTGAGCGTCTATTAATACATTGTACTAGGCGTCATCTACTAAGCTCCTTACCTTTCTTATCTCATTGAATCCTCATAACTCACCTCAAGAGTAGTGCCAATATTATTCTTAGTTTCAAGATAAGGAAAATGAGGTTCAGAGGATTCAAATAACTTGTCCAAACTTTGGCCTGGAAAGTCCCATGGACAGTGGAGGCTGGCAGACTGCTGTCTGCCCATGGAGTCACAAAGAGTCGGACACAACTGAGCAAATGAACAGACAAAGCTATAAGTGGAAACCTGAATGGTATCTCCCTGACATTTAAAGTGAGGCTGTTAAACATTCACTGTGTTAAATACTTTTAGGTAAAGTCTTATTCTAACACTTATTTTGTGTTTATATATGTCAGACACCCATTTTCAGTGCTTTGCATAAATTTATTTATTTAATCCTCAGTACAATATAATTTCCATTTTACAGCTGAAGTGATGGGGAGAAAGGTCAAGAAATATACTCAAAATTAACCAGCTAGCGAGTAATGAAGCTAGAATGTAAACTGGCATTGCAAGACTGCAACTGACCACACTCTAGAATTACCTCTCCAAACCACACCCTAGATAAGGCATATAGAAGGTGCCCAGCAAAGAGCTTTCGTTGATACTGAATCTCATTTTCAGTCATGTAGACTCTGGGGATGCTCAGCCTAAGGGTGTGGTTGTTGGTACCTCTAGAGAGCTACGACTTCAGCTGCTGTTCTAGGTGACTCAGTGGCACCTGTCACTCATGCTAACTGCAGGCATGCAGAGCGAAAGCTAGAAGCTGGCTCAGCCACTAATGGACTGTGTAATCCAGAAATTCCTTCTCAGCAGTGGAGCAGTCCAATTCATACTGCATGTTTGGCTGAAGTAGCTCGCTGGGTCAGACTCCTTGGCCTATAAGCATCTTCCCACCCAGTCTCTGGCTCTCTGTTTCTTCCTGAAACTGGAAAGGGTGGAGACTGATTTAGACAAGGGCCAGAATTTGAGAATCAGAAGGGTGTGTATACATTTTACAGTGCATGTGTTTTCATGTATGTGGTCTGCTAAGGGGAATGAGAAGGATGAGGTAAACATTGGTTTTAAGAAGAATGAGGCAGATGGAACTGGTTTTTAAAGTTTCATAATCATACAGGACTGCTACACCCAGTTCAACTAAAACCAAAAGTGTGTATGTGTGAGAGAGAGAGAGAAAGAAAATAGTATCAGAAAAAGGATATGAACCCAAGTGATCAGGCAATAACTATTAACAAATACTCCAGAAAATTATACTTTCAATGAACAGTTACTATGCGTCCACCACGTGTCAAACGTTGGACTGTGGTCAAGGAATACCAAAGTGAAAGAATTGGCTATGATCCCTGCCCTGGTGAGTTTTATAGTCTTATAGAGGAGAAGGACATCAACAATAAACACCCAGATATATAATGATGAATTCTGAAAGATGCTTGAAAGGGAAAGAATAGAGTCCTACAAAAGGCAGTGTGGAGTGACTTCAGGCTGCAGAATGAAGGCAGGCTGTCTGAAAAGGCCTCGCTCAGGAAGTGGTGTCTAAGCTGAAATTTTTAAAATGATTAGCTCTTATTCAAGGAAAAGTGGGAGGGACAGTAGTTTAGGGGAAAAAGAGAGCAGGTCTATGTTTATAGACCTCTGAAGTGGGGAAGAACATGCGTTTATGAGATTGTGAAAGCAAACTGGCTCGGCCAGAGTGTATTGAGGCTGGAAGGTCAGGGACGTGATTGAAGGTGAGGTGTGAGAGGTGGGGAGAGCATTTCCTTAGTGATAAATTAGCAAAAGGTATTTATCCCAAGACTTCCTCAAAGTGGCTGCTGGTACATTTTTGATTTAATTTCCATTGAAGACTCAGGCAGTAGGTATATTCAAGATTGTGGCCAGTGCTGAGTCTGCCCCTTTAGTGTTGAATGGTCTTATTCCTTCTATTGCCTGATAAAGTATTGACATTTAATGTCTTCCTATGGACTTTAGAGGAAATAATCAATGCTTCAAAATCAAGGCCAACAAACTTGCTAAGGTGTGTGCTAGAAAGGAATCTTGCTAGTGCAGCTAATAGTCATTGACTTTTCATGCCCTAGGCTTTCCCATACCTCCAAAGGCAATAACTTTGGTTGTTGGAATCAGTACTTGACATATTCCCAAAAGCAGAATCATTAGAGATGTGGCAATATGATCCTATTTCCATTCTTCTCCCATCTGCTATGCTTGGAGGGATTGCTCCTGACAATGGCCTTGGTACTTGACTTCTCAAGTACTGATTTTATTTTAGGGATGTCTCAGGCTGTGTGTCTATGGTAATAAAACATTAAAAAAATAATAATAAGCTGTAGACAAAAATGGAGCATGTGTAACTTTTAAATTTATATGCATTACATGGGCCAACAACCAACTGTCCCTACAAGAATCCTAAATCTCCAATCATGGACCACTTATGTCATGTTTGCTATGCACGGAATGAGATCTTAGATATTGATAATATTGATAAAAATGCTCCCTGTCTTCAGGGGACTTATAATCTAGTTAAGGAGACCATATATACACACACACAGGATAGAAAATAAGTCACAGGCCATAAGAAGGTGCAATCTAGGTTAGTCAAGTTTTAAATGGCAACTATCCTTCTTTAGAGAGACTCATTTCAACTGGATCTTGAAAGGGTGGGAAAAGAGGGTAATTTTCTAGGGGAAATTTACTGGTAGAGTCAAAGATGAGTGTAATAGGATATAATAGGAACCCTGCCTTAATTAACTCATTTCAGTAAGGAGAATGGAGCAAGGAGACATGTGAGAATATCACAGCTAGCATGTGAAAATATAAAGAGTTGCAGGGGGTGTGAGGAGGAAGGGGTGTTTTCCCAATCCAAGGAGATCATGAAAAGGTTTAGGAGGTAGGTGGCATTTGAACTGGCCTCGAAGGATTCATGTATTCAGTTTCCCTTCAGGCTCTCAATTAGAATTCTGTGCAAAACTTATAAGTGCCAGTCCCTAGGCAAGGGCTGCAGACTAAAATAGTAAGATCCTGCCCTCAAGGGGTGTACTGTCTAGGAGAGTAAGATGTCAGCAGGTACCCACGATGGAAAGGACATCTCAGGGAAATGAAATAGCATGACAGTTGGTCAACAAAGACCATTTTGCCTGGGGAGCCTGGAGAGTTAAACTTTGCTCAAGTGTCATCTTGTGACAAGGAATACGGAAGATATGATGGAAAGGTAGGTTGATGCCAGAAGAGCCACTCTCCATAATAAGAAATACAGCCTGTAATTATATATGAAAGATTTGGAAAAGATAAGAAAAAAAAAAGGAAAGATAGACAAAAGGGAATGGGGACAAAAAATACCTATGGTATAGGGGTGAAAGTGAAAGTTGCTCAGTCACGTCTGACTCTTTGGAACCCCATGGACTATACAGTTCATGGAATTCTCCAGGCCAGAATACTGGAGTAGGTAGCTGGTCTCTTCTCCAGGGGTTCTTTCCAACCCAGGGATCAAACTCAGGTCCTCTGCTTGGCAGGCAGATTCTTTCCTGCTGAGCCACCTGGGAAGCCCAGATGTATAGGGGAATTCTGCTCAATTTTATGTGGCAGCCTGGATGGGCAGGGGGTTTGTGGGAGAATGGGTTCCAATCTCTGCTCCTCTGACCATCAGCCTTCCAAACTTGAGAACGCTGTTTAACTTCTCTGGGCTGCCATTTCCCCATAGAAGAAGATACTGAAATCATGGAGTTGGAGTGACAATTAAATGACGTCATATAAAACATAAAACACAGATCCTAGCCAAAGGAAGTATTTAATAAGTGAGGATGATAATATCAATTTAGGAAGAGACATACATTAAGGGGCTTGTACCATGCCTGGCATGCAGTCAGCCAACTAATGGCAACCCACTCCAGTACTCTTGCCTGGAAAATCCCATGGACATCGAAGCCTGGTAGGCTACAGTCCATGGGGTCGCAAAGAGTCGAACATGACTGAGCGACTTCTCTTTCTTTCTTTCTTTCTTTCTTTTGTTAAAGGAAAACTGTGCTTTTCTAAACTCTGCAATACTGGTATTTTTCTGAGACTGAAATATCTTGAGGCCAGGTCAGTAGCCAGTTCATTTCAGTGAGTCTCCTGCATGACAGTTGCATTCCACTCCCTGTAGCCACTGTGATAAAGGAATGTGCAGTCTAAGAGTTTTCCATTAAAGACTGACTTCCTGGAAGGGAGATCTACAAATCACTCGGAAATTTTCTGGCACCATCACCTGGGCCTGGCCATTTACAAAGTGTCTGTAAATCTTCCATGGGGCAGGATGAGAGTGGGGGGTGTTTTTCATTCCCGCCTGACAGACTTGTTTCTTTCTATATGATATTAGGAGTAATGGATAAAGTTACCCAAGACAGGCCATGAGGAGGTCAGGCTACCCACCCACGCAGAAGTGATCTTGTAGTTGTCGCATCATTTTAAAGTGAATACAGGTGAGCAGTCTTCTGCCTGGTAGGCAAATAGGAGCTAATGGACCTTGAGCTGTGTAGCAGAGGAATAAAATCCTTTCTGCTCTCTGCTTGCTTTCTTTTTTTCTTTTTCAAAAGAAAAAAGGAGAGAAAAGAGGAAAAGGATGGAAAGGGCGTAGGGAAAACCAATGCAATATTGTAAAGTAATTAACCTCCAATTAAAATAAATTTATATTTTTTTTAAAAATACATGAAAAACAAAATGAAAAAAAAAGAAAAGAGGAAAAATTGGAAGGAGAAGAGGGAAGGGCAGAGGAACCAAAAAGAAAACCAAGAAATTGTTTTCCTTTCATGGTGATCACGTGATCTGAGATGTTTTATGCGAGAAGCTCATGCAATTCTAAATGTTTTGAGAATCCTGTGAAACCCTGTGTGAATATAGAGTTTCGATCACGTTTTTCTTCCTCTCCATGTTTTGGCTCTGGGTATGAGTTGAGCTTGTGCAGGTTTTATTTCAGCTGTTAGCGGTGGGCCAGTCCTAGTTTCTGGTTTGTTTCTTCATACATTCATTTGCTAACTCGTTCAGCAATTCTACCCTCTTCATCTCTTCACCATTCATTTCCTCCTGGCTGTTGAAATGTTCTCACTGGCATATACACATGCTGTTGTTTCGATGATCGGACAAGAACACTTTCTTGACCCAACTGCCCATCATCTTCCACATCGTTTTCTGTTATGTGTTGCAAAACCCCTTCAAAGAGTTGTCCACAATCACTGTCTCATTCCTCTCCTCCCGTTCACTCTGAAACCCACACCAGTTTCACCCCCACTGTACCCCAGAAACTATACTTGCCGAGGTCAAAAGTGACTCCTGTGATTCAGATCCGAAGGTCAGCTGAAGCCTTTTCCCTTGCCCATCAGCTGGGTTTGACATGATTAACAGCTCTTTCCTCACACTTCACTTGGCATCCAGAACACTAAGCTTTCTTGGTTTTCCTCCTCCCTCACCAGCTGCTCCTTCTTTGTCTTTTTACCTGATTCTCCTCTTCTCCCGTTTTTTTTTTTTTTTAGCTGTTGGAGTGCCCCTAGGTTCAGTTGTTGGTCCTCTTTGCTTCTTTTACTCCCCTCACTCCTGGAGATCTCATTCAGTCTCATGGCCTGAAAAACGTCATCTGAAAGGCTAATAACTCCCAAATTTCTGTCACCAACTCAGACCCCTTTCCTGAACTCTAAACCCTTATTTCCAATTATCTACTCAGTATCTTCAGTTATATGCTGCACATGCCTGAAACTAAATGTCTGCTCTTCCCCCAAGACGGCTGTTTCACCCACAAACTTCTAATCTCAGTGATGGCAATCTACCCTGCCAGTTGGTGAAAGTGGAAACCTTGGAATCAACCCTGATTCTGCTCCTTCATATGCCTATCCCATCCAGCAGCAATTCCTACTAGGTCGGCTCTCAATATACATCCGCAGCGGGACCACTTCTCCTCACCTTCACTACCAACCCCTTGGTCTGAGCCGCTGTCATCTCACCTGGATTATCACCAGGATATCACCTGGATTTTACTCCCTGACTCCACTTCCGCCCTCTACAGTCTGTTCTCAGCACTACAGCCAGATTGGTACTTGTGAAATGTCAGACGATATTGCTTCTCTATTCTGTGCCTCCCAACTGCCTTCCATTTCATTTTTTCCTCACTTTTTTTAAAATCAGAGTGAAATGTACACACCACAAAATTTACCATTTTAACTACAGTTGAGCCTTGAACAGCTGCAGGGATTAGAGGCACCAACCCTCTGTGTAGTCGAAAATCTGGGTATAATTTATAGTCAGCCCTCCGTATCCATGGTCCCTCTGTATCTGTGGATTCAACCAACTGTGGACCATGCCGTACTGTAGTATTTACTCCTGAAAAAAATTCATGTATAAGTGGATCTGTGCAGTTTAAACCCATGTGGTTCAAGGTTCAACCGTATTTTTAAGTGTAGGTTAGTGGTATTAAGTACATTCGCATTGTTATCTCACTTCCACCAAAGCCAAAGTGCTTGCTGTGGTCCACAAGACTCTACATTATCTGAACTTCCTGTGTCTATTTGCTTGTTTTTCCCTGTTGGCACTGTCCTAGCCACGCTAGTCCTCTGACACTAGTCCTTTCTTCTCACCATCTCTTGCCTCTGTCTAGAGTGCATATCCTAAGATACCTACCTGGTCATCTCCCTCTCCTCCTTCAAATCTGCTCAGGGAGACCTATCGAAACCACCCTATTTAAAATCTAAGCCTCCGTCTTATCTCAAGTAATCTTAATTCCCCTTACTCGGCTGTATTTGCTTCCCATAATACATAACATACAATGCAATTTGTTATGTTTCTTTATTGTTATCTTTTCTCCACAAGTGGAACGTAAGTTCTATAAGGACAGATATTTTCATCTATTTGATTAATTGATGTATATCCAACCTGGAATAGTATTTGACACATAGTAGGTGCGCTCAGTGAATATTTGCTGAGTGAATGAATAGAATGATGAATGAGTCTATCAGTGTTTAGTCTTTTCTGAGCTTTCTATGTTTTGTATTATTCATTGGTATCTAAACTGCTACATGAACATGAAATTGAATATAATGGATTTTCTACATATCCAGTTTTCAGTGGATAGAAAAAAGCAGTAAGGATGTACTATAATGCCTTTGCCTGATGAATATTTATTCAAGATCGGGTCATGCTGATGAGAAAAATCAGCACGTTTATTTATTCTGTCTTTTACTATTTGCCTACTAGGTGTAAAGTATCTATTCAGTCTTTTAAATAGGGACATTATCCAAAAGAGAGTAACATTTTATTCTAATTTTCAAAATACTGCAACTCCTGGCCAGAAAGAGAGGAAGGGTGGGGAAGAGGAATAGAGAGGAAAGAAATGGATATGGAAAGAGAAATACTGATTCACAAAATTGTAAATAGCACATTTGGTTCTGAGACTTTCCATTATCTTTGCTGAGACTATTGAAAAACCATCATAGCATACTACGTTAGGAACTGTTAGTAGAATCTTTATTTTGCTTGACATAGAAATGTCATATTTTAGAAGGAAAAATCTGAAAACATTTTTTATTCTTTTCTTTAAACTTACCTGCTGCTGCTAAGTTGCTTCAGTCGTGTCCGACTCTGTGCAACCCCATAGACGGCAGCCCACCAGGCTCCCCCGTCCCTGGGATTCTCCAGGCAAAAACACTGGAGTGGGTTGCCATTTCCTTCACCAATACATGAAAGCGAAAAGTGAAAATGACGTCACTCAGTCATGTCCAACTCTTCGCGATCCCATGGACTACAGCCAACCAGGCTCCTCCGTCCATGGGATTTTCCAGGCAAGAGTACTCGAGTGGGGTGCCATTGCCTTCTCCATTAAACTTACCTAGAATTTAACAAAGGGACATAGTGCATTTAGTGTTAATTTTGTCCTTTGGAGAAATACAAGAGATTTTTCTGAATGCAGAGCTATGGATGGGATGTGAGTTATCTTAAGTTCCTGTAGTGACTTTATATTGCCCTCCAGACCAAAGCCATCAATAGGATTCTTATTCTGTTGCTCAAAAACTTCATTATAGGGTCTTTGAACAACCTATTCTCCGACATTATTTTGATGTATCCCAATTTAGCACTACCTCCTAGTCTTCTAGGTAGAAAGCTCCTTGAAGGCAAAAACCATGTAGGTATTGTTAGCATATCCCTCGTACCCAACCCACTGATGTGCACATAATAGGTGTTCATTAGAGTCCTTGCATCTCAGACCTAATTGCTCAAAATTCACTTGCTACTACATGCCCTCTCCCAACTAACACCCTATCCCAGAACCCTCTGTTCACCAACCCATCCACTCTCTTCTCTCCTTACGATTTATAGAAACGTGCCAATGCTACCGACACTTTGTAGGACAAAACCTCTTCTTTACTGATCAACCATCTTGTTCTAAAGTTGTACAATACTCACTGTTCCAAATAAGAGCTTCCCCTTGCCTCACACGCCTTAAAAATGTTTCTTACATTCATCCAGCATAAATGCTTTGCTCACTGATACTTTGTTTGGGGTTATCCATCTTCTATGTGTTGGTCCACTTAGACATTGGCTTTTCTGGCTCTCATTCGATGGTCAATTAAAGGAAAAAATTAAGAAGCATCTACTATATACTAAGACACTAAGCTAGGCACTGGGCTTTCTAGTGATGAACAAGTTCCTTATGGAGTTTATATTTTAGAGACCGGGAAAGGCATTTAAAATGGCTCTGTTACCATTGTAATAAATGGTAAAGATACGCAGTGATACCTGATGGAGCAGAAGTACAGGGAGCCAGGAGGCTGCCTCCCAGAGGGACTTGTCTACGTCTGGGGAGAAGTCGTGCAAGGCTTCCCTTAAAAAGTGACATTAGAGCCAACTCACAAATTCCTTTAGCTCCCACAAGGCAGGTACCATGTCTTTCTGAGTTCACAGAATCTGGTACAACAAAATTTTTGATGCAAGACATGCCGAGAGACTCCAATGCCTGCCCAGGAGCTCCTGTTCCCCCACAGATGTGATGGGTTTTCTCATCTTGGACCTGGGGTCCCACTGACTTTGAGGTCAGTGCTAGATGATCCCATATTATGTACATAATAGATCTGAATGATTGACAGAATTTGTATCACCTGAGCACTTAATTACTCCTCTGCTTTCTGAAAGAGTAGGTGACAGATGGTAGACACCTTTCCAGCAGATTCCACTGTAAACCACACAGGCTTGAGGGCAAGTCTGGACTGCTACCGAGCTCCCACTGGCTTTCTCTGTACTTAGAGGACTTACAGTTTTTCAAATTCCTTTGCCCTTTAGGCAAGTTTTGTTCCACCAGCAGAAAAGTCTCTCTTCTCAGTTTCTGTGTTGCTGGAACTTGTTTTGAATGAAAGGCAATCTCCATGAACCCACATGTCCTGGGTTGTCTCAGACCTGGTTAGTGCTAGGGATTTGGTCAGTGTGGGGAAGCTGTGTGCATTTTAATGGGAACAGCATGACATTCATTACTCACCTGCTTCCTACCATCTGGATTTTCACAGCTCAGCAAGCATGGTGGGCTTACTACACATTAGCTGGGAGAAACTTGGCTCCAACAGAGGATATGGCTAAGTCCATTTGAAGTCATAATTTTATGATGGACACCATGATAAATTGTAGGGGGAGGCATTCTATCCCAGTAAACTGATTTCATATTTGAATGGTCAAAAAGTAATGCACCATTGCCACACAGGGGAAGAGGGAAAAAACAAACACTTCAATATTGGAAACTAAGTATGTAGGAAGGAAAATTGATTGTATGATAGAGGGAAGTGAAAATGTGAGTATGAGAGTTTGTGCCTGGAGGTGGCAGGACAAGAGATCATTTTTTCCAATTCAATGCACATTAATAATCTGGCCCTGTACACAATGCTGTCGGGAAAACAAAGATGGAAAGCCATGTCTATTAGTAAGCATTCAGATGCACATAGCAAAAAATCTATCTTGCAGTGGCTTAAACTGCTAGGTATCTTTTGTTTAACAAGTCCAGACTTAGGCTGTCCCTACGGTAGGCTTTTGCAGTTAAGTGATGTCACTGGGGACATTGTCCCTTTCTTCCATCTGTCAGACTCAGACTTTTGGCCTTAGACTTAGTGCCTCATGGTCACGTGATGGCTGCCACAGCTCCACATATGGCTACATAGAACCACATCCAAAGTAGTATTGTACAAGGAGTGTGTCAATGCAGCCAGAAGGCTTCCCGTCACTTGCTTGCTTCCTTTTATTCTGGGAAGAAAATTTTTTCCCAGATTTTTGCCTCCCTGCCCCCCAAGAGACTTTTCTATGTGCCCCATTGGCCAAATTTGGGTCACATGGCCATCCCTAGCCAGAGAGGCTGAGAAGCAGTTCGCATTTTCAGCCTCTACAGTGGGACAAGCAAGGAAGAAAGGCAGTGGAGAGGAGCAGCCAAACGAGTGTATTGGCCACAGCGCACTCTCTGCCCTTCATGAGCTTGGTCTTCACAGGTCTGACGTTTAAACTGTGCCCCTTTTCCAGCACTGTGCTTGTGGTTAAATAAGAAGCAACGGTTGTGATAAAGTCTGGGGAACTGGGGCTGTTGGACCCTTCTACCTGCATTCTTTCCTAGAAGAGGACTACTAGCGCCAGACTGAAGTTTATACCAGTATACACAGAATTAATCATATCCAAATGATTAGAATAGATTCAGTAGCTAAAATGCAGACACCAGTTAGGCGACAAAGGAATCAACTCTGGATCCAACAGAACGTGTATATTCTATGTACTAGGTCAGTATAGCAAGCATGTGGCACGTGTACAGCCTCTTCACTTGCCAGTGCTCATGGCAGACTTGACCAATGGATCGCAACACCCTCCCACCAAGCCCAGCTATGACCTCAGTCTTTCTCAACGGGCAGCTTCTGCCAATAGACCAAAATTGGTGAGCAAGAATAGATCCATTCGCTATCACTTCTCAGAACTTGCTATTTACTACTATTGTCACTAAAGCGAAGTTGCTCAGTCGTGTCTGACTCTTTGCAACCCCATGGACTGTAGCCCACCAGGCTCCTCCATCCATGGAATTTTCTAGGCAAGAGTACTGGAGTGGGTTGCCATTTCCTTCCCCAGGAGATCTTCACTAGGACCATGCTAAAGGAAAGTGACAAGTAATGTCAAGTTAAGAAGTTAATGCTACTGAACCAAGGACTCAGATGGCATTGCAATTAAAGGCAAAGGGACATTTGAGTCAGAGGGCAGAAAACCTCATGTATAAACCTAGTTTGTGATATAGGTTAATAAAGATATATTGATGAATTGACCTTCCCAATACTCTAAAAACAAAATTACAAATAGTGATAATATCTAAGCAATAAGATGAAAAAATAAAATCTGACTCCAGCTAGCTAGAAGATGATCATTGACTAGAAATTGAATTGAACCATGTGTGTAGAGAAACCTCTGTATTTACACACACTCCTTTGGAAGCTCTTATATATCTGTCAGCTCATTTCACTCCCATAATTTTATTCCTTTTTGAAAACTTGTTCACTGTAGAGAGGCAATATGAAGGAACTTTTTAGGAGGAGGGTGATTAAACTGTTTTGTCTCATGACAGTGATAGTAGATACACATCTAGATGCATTTATCTAAACTCATAAAACTATATGCTGCAAAAAGTGAATTTTATCATATGGGAATTAAAAAACAAATTTTTAAAAAGTCACTGAGGTAAATGCTAAAATCTTGTATTCAATTTGAAAGTCAATTAACATTGCTTAAAAGTTAAAAATTGTTCACGTATTTATGATCAAGGGGCTGGATGGCATCACGGACTCGATGGACGTGAGTCTGAGTGAACTCCGGGAGATGGTGATGGACAGGGAGGCCTGGCATGCTGCGGTTCATGGGGTTGCAAAGAGTCGGACATGACTGTGCAACTGAACTGAAAAAATTAGAAAATACTGAAAAATTAGAAGACTATAAAAGAGTAAATTTAAACATCTGTGTCCTACCCCAAAACAATATCATTTGGTACTCTCTCTGACAGACATTTTCCTATGATTATTTGTGTGTATATGAGTTAATTACTCTCTCTGGGGGGCTATGTCATGTCATATTCTAATCATCATTTTGGTATTAATGGAAGTATATACTGCTTTGTGTATGTGCACAGTTGCTCAGTCGTGTGCGACTCTTGTGACCCCACGGACTGTAGCCCACCAGGCTCCTGTGTACATGGGATTTCCCAGGCAAGAATACTGGAGTGGGTTGCCATTTCCTTCTCCAGGGGAGCTTCCCCACCCAGGGATCGAACACGAGTCTCTTGCGGCTTCTTCACTGGCAGGGGGATTCTTTACCACTGAGCCACGAGGGAAGCCCACATATTTTTAAACACATATTCCTAAACTTACCAGTTTAGGAAAAAATACCAAATTTGAGATCATTTTAGGCATATTATTTTATTACCTGACTTTTTAAAATTTTACAATATATTAACATGTTTTTGATGTAACCCTTTTGAACACGATCCCAGTAGTAGAGCAGTACTTGGGTATATCTTGTTTGACCAAAACCAGACTTCCTTTCCCCCTGCCATTTTGATGGGAAATATATTTCAGTGTACTATTTCAGTTATCCACAGAAAACCTTTTCCAAGAAATGGATGCTGACTTTGGACTGTGAACCAGAACCCAAGGAGGAGTCCACAATGTTGTAAAGATGGAAGGAGTTGTTTTAACTCCCACTGGGGAGTCTAAGAATCCCGTTTGTTTAATGATCCACAAAGTCAGGGCCAATCTAACTGGAAACCCCTGTGTGCGTGACAAAGACCCCGCAAGTCCCCTCACTGCAGAAGCCACTGCAATTAACCCCAGCATTTCAGCCTTGAAGAGCACCCCCCCTATCCTTTACACGGAGTTGCTGGCAGCTACTGCCATTTTGCCCCATTGTCATCAGCTGGGAAACCCATTTCCCATTCTTGCTGGTATCTTTGCCCTGGCAGAAGAAACAGCAGACTCTGCTAGAACCGACCTCCTTGTTAGGAAGAAAGCCAAATATTGCTCACCGAGAACTAATCCACTGATACAAGTACCGTATATGACCTTACCGTATTATCTCCAGATGTTTCCAAGATGAAAGATAAAACATGTAATGGGCTCTGAAGGCTAAATTGTATTACATTCTTATTTTAACCCCTGTGATGGATGCTGAGAGGTCAGTGCTTGTGATGTGGTCAGTATGCTGAGAGGTCAGTGCTAGTGATGTGGTCAGTAAGATCTTGTCCTATCAGAGGACTTGGGTTTAGGTCCTAAGTCTACACTGAGCATCGTTTCATCAAAATAGTCACCCTGCTACTGAACTACGCAGCGCCTAATAACTATAGTCAGCCCTGGCATTGCACAGACTCCAGCCTAGCGTGGCACCAGGGGAGTCTACAGCATGAGCAAGAGGATCGATCCTTCCTTCTCTTCAACTTCACAATCACGTGCATATAAATGCCAAGTCAGTTTCTATTATTCAGGTAACTGGAAACTTTATGTGTGAACTTGTTAGTCTGGAACCTTTGAAGGATGGTGAGATTGATTTTGAAAGTGAAAAACCCGATTCGAACAGTTCCTATTGCGCTAGAAATGGGGTTACCAGGCCACCATCTAGTGGAAATTAAATCAGCACGAACAGATGTGGAGCAGGGCAAACGTCATACCTCCCAGGGCTTCCTTAAAAAAATCATGTTAACTACACTTGACCTCTATAACTGCTTTTGGCTTCTGCTTTTTGTTTTTAGTAAAAAACATGCACTTCATTCACGTCTTTATAGAACAGAGAGAAAAATGCTCAAGTATATAACTTTTTGCATAATAACGTGACTCGGCTGCACCCTTAAGAAAATGAGATGTGGTGAATACTTATCATTTAAAGGCAAAATGTCCTCTAATCGAACTTGATGAATTGAACTTTAGTTGAACTTGATGATTGACTTCTGTTGACCAAGATATCACAAGACGTTATTGTCTCTGGGTTTGTTGGTTTATTGTTATTGCCATATCCTCTTTCTGTACTCAACAGAAGTCATGTTGTCTTGAGCAGTGAATGTTTTCTAATTTACACTGCTCTACCAAGAGCATGTTGCAAGCACAAGAGCATTGTATCCAAAGTTTCCCTCTCTTGAAATTGGAATGTGGGGTGATTCATGAGTTTTGCATCAATTATTAAACAGTCACAGATGAAGATATGCAAAAGATGGATAGGGCAGTAAAAATACTCTGGTTACACCTATTGGCTTAGCCATGATAAATGAGTCAGGAAACGCAAAAGTTCAAAACAGGTATTAACTTGAGTTGCCATGGCATACGTTTTGAAGGGAAGAAGACAATACCCAGATATAAACAGCCTAGTATACAGACCAGCTCCCTGGCAGAGTTAAAAGCAAGGTAAGAACTTGGCAAAAGACTAAGGGATTTCAGCATCCTGCCATGCCAGTCAGTCTTTCTCTGTCAAGTTCCTCGAGGGAGACATAGCACGATGATAACACTTGGAAAACAAAGCAGGCATTTATATACCTCCTTTATATACCTCCTTATATATATCAGGGGACAAACCTGATAGCCCATAGTGCAGAGTTCTAATAATACTGCCTTGGATCACGTGGCTTAGACTTGAGTTTGAATCCCACCTTGCCCTGTGCATCTTAGAGACATTTTCACAGAATCCAGGCAGAAAGATAATATGCATGTCATCCTTGGGAGACTGAGTTTTGTTTCACTTGGAGTGACATTTTCTTAGAAACTGAGCCAGAGCCCAATCTTAGAAAAAGTTACTTACCTCTCCCTTCCAATACTCAGTGTCACCAAAAGGGAAGACTCATTTCTTAGTTCAATACACTAGCCCTAGAACCCGTGTAGAACTCCAATGTCTGCGTTCATGTTGCTGCTGAGAGGAAGGGCTTCAGATACCCTTGGGCAGAATCTTGGGGCTTTCCTGGTGGTTCAGTGGGTAAAGAATCCACCTGCAATACAGGAGATGTGGGTTCGATTCCTGGGTTGGGAAACTCCCCTGAAGAAGGAATATGGCAACCCACTCCAGTATTGCCTAGAGAATCCCATGGACAGAGGAGCCTGGTGGGCTACAGTCCATGGGGTTGAAAAGCGTCAGACACAACTGAAGTGAGTTAGCACACACACACATACACACAAGCGGAAGCGGAATCTTAGCCCTAAATACATGAGCATGGCGCTGTTAACTCACGAGCCTGGGCTCCCATCACCCTCTCATTACTCCCTGCTTCTCTTTCCCTCCGGAAGGTGTCTGGCTCGTTTTTTAGTGCCTGAAAGAAGCCTGGAAGTGAAAAGAATCAGCAGTGTCTGCTTTAGCTTCTCCCCAAAGCCAGGAAGCTTGGTGAATAACCTCATTGCTAGCCACTCACTGAAAAGCCAGAGCAGCCGCTAATGTGAGAAGTGTCTCCTAACACTCGAGTGTTTCTCAGCGGGGCATTCTGAGGCAACTGGAAACAAACAGGCTTCTTGTCCCCTCTGTACATGAGAGTGCTTTGCTAAGACACACAAACTCTAACAAAGGAAAGTGGTCGATCATTCCCTCAAGGTGACTGGCTTCCCAGCATTGCTGGGCTCACCTGCTCCTCCTCGGGCTCTTGTTCTAAAAACAGGTTTTCTAAACTTGTATCAGGGAATAGCCATGCAGCTTATTTTGTGTTTCCTTAAGGTAGTGTTCATTTGGAGGGCTCTTCTTGAGTGAATGGATGGGATGTCCAGTTGAGACTGTCAATAAGGAATGGAGTGGCCTTTTCTGGAAGGAGCACTGTAGAGACTAGAAGTCAGAAGCGGGTGACTCACAAACCATTTTAATCTGATAGGATTACATATTTTTTTAATGTCATGGCACTCAAAAAAAAAATCATTGGTTGCCAATATATAAAACTGAAGAGGTTTTCATGTAAAGCTCTGGGTTTCCAGCTTCTTTAAAAAAAATATGACATCCTGTATTTGTGGAATCTAAAAGAGATTGTACAAATGGACTTGTTTACAAAACAGAAACAGATTCACTGACTTAGAGAACAAACTTATGGTTACCAAGGGGGAAAAATGAGGGGAAGGGGTGTTAGGGAGTTTGGGATGGACATGTACACACTGCTATATTTTAAATGGATAACCATCAAAGACCTACTGTATAGGACAAGGGACTCTGCTAAGTGTTATGTGGCAGCCTGGATGGCAAGGGAGTGTGGGGGAGAATGGATATATGTATATGTATGACTGATTTCCTTTGCTGTGCACCTGAAACTCTCACAACATTGTTAAACAGCTATACTCCAATATAAAATAAAAAGGTTTTTTAAAAAAAATCAGAATATCTGGCAACACAGTTGGCTTGAGCCAAGTAGCCACTTGTCTTTTAAGAGGAGATGCAAGCTTCCTACTTCACCTAATTTCCTTCACTCCCCATTCCCTCATGGCCCTGTAGGATTTGAACCTGCTACCACTGGGGTCAGTCATCTAAGACGCCAGAGCAGAAATCATGAATTATTCTTTTAAATGCGCCTGGCTTGAAAGTGATTATAGGTTATCTCTTATTCTTTTTTCTTCTGCACAAAGAATGACCATTCAAAACATTTTCATGTATGGAAAAGGACAGTTAGAAGCAAAGTAGAGAATTTCACACTACTTACCTAAATCAATCGGGCATATAAAGAAAATCCTGAAATGATGATATTAAAGTAAGATTTGAGATTTGAATTATTCAGGGATAACTGCCTTAGTTTTCCAGCTCACTGTCTCCCCTTTGCTTTCCTTACATGGACACAATCTTCAGAAAGTACTACTGTCAAAGGCCACAGTCATAATTCCCCCGCCTCCTTTTTTATTTTTTTTTAACTCATTTGCACTCTCGGTAGTGATTGTTAGAGCCCTGTGGGGGAATAATTGCAGAGGAATTAACCTCTGACATTTTTCTAAAAATAGCCCTAATAAATCCAATCATAGGTAATTTACCTGTCCATGTTCCTCCAGGGATAACCAGTATTGAAGAAAGGCTTGGCAGGCTGGCATTCCTTCAGCAATTATCTGTGATCTGAGTTCCTGGCGCCTGTGTATTTTCTCTGTTTAGAGATATACAGTACAAATTTCCCTCTTCCCTCTGACCTCGTGACCCTGTTTTCTCAGCACCTTTCTCCTCAAGTTGCAGTAAAGCCCTGCTCTTCCAGAAGGGTGTGGTGGGCTTACCAGAAAAGGCAGAGCATTTCCAGGGTTCCTCCTTGAATTTCCAACTCCTGGCGTTTCCCGGATAGTTCCTCTGAGTTGTGTCCCTTCATTTTTGATGTCTGAGCTTCAAGCATCTCAGCCCTGCTTATCAGCCTTCAGTCCTCATTTAGATTCCACAACTGAACCCCATTTGGGGAAGTTTCTTGTTGTAGAAGAAAGGAGGATGCAGAAGGCCATGGGTGGGAAAAGAGTCTGTGGTTGGTAGAAATTATCAAAGAAAATTGCCATTTCCTTGAGCCATAAGGAAATTCATTTTCTATTGCCCAAAACAAAAGAATCTGAACGTGCTTTTTCCTTTTGTTCTCTCCAGTTGTTCCTAGAGACCGCCGTGCAGTGCGGGCATCTAGGAAATTTACTTCCCCAAGTGCCACTTTAGTGGCACTTCAAATACAGGACATAAAATCCTTGTAAATTCCACGGCAGAGACAAAGCCCTAAGCCCTTAAATGCACAGAAAAGTACGTCTATTATCTATCGTTTGAAAGTAAGTGTGCAGTTACTTAAATTGCCTTTGTCTTCTTCTTTTCAGCTGACATTATCTCTACGGTAGAATTCAACCACACGGGAGAATTACTAGCGACAGGGGACAAGGGGGGTCGGGTTGTAATATTTCAACGAGAGCAGGAGGTAAGTGGCAGTGAATGCAAAATGCCCATTTTCTCTTCTTTTTAAAGGAGGCCTCCCACTGTTTCTTAATCCTTATGTGTCGCCCTTAACCTTGCTGCTTGGCTTGCAAACTAAAAACTGCCAAAAAGTCATTAACATCAACAGTTGCACAGGCTCACAAAAGCACCTGGAATTAGAGCCTTTTCTGGACAAGGTCTTCCTTTCCAGTCCTGGGTACTACACATTCAAAACGACCTCACTTCTCTGGATCTGCAAAATTCCACAGGCGCTTGTAGAGCGTAACACCTCCTTTCTCAGTAGAGTTAACTCTCTTGGATATAGAAATTCAGGGACTCCTAACAGAATACTTGGGACAAAAGATACAGCCCTTCCCCAACAGATTTGAAAGGATAACTTGGGTCAGAAAAGAAAATGTAGCTCCCTCTATCAAAGCAAGTGAAATCCCAGAAAATGACATCTGAGCAAAGAACATGGCTCACACTTTAATATGTGCGTGCATGCTAAGTCACTTCAGTTGTGTCCAACTCTTTGTGACCCCGTGGACTGTAGCCCACCATGCTTGTCTGTCCATGGGATTCTCCAGGCAAGAATACTGGAGTGGGTTACCATGCCCTCCTCCAGGGGATCTTCCTGACCCAGGGATCAAATCCACATCTTCTATATCTCCTGCATTGGCAGGTGGGTTCTTTACCACTAGCACCGCCTGGGAAGGCGACACTTTACTATGGATGACACGAAGTTCCCTGCAGCTGAATCCTCTATGCCTTACAAGCAGGAGTCGTTAACTCCCAGTGAATCTTGAAAAGCCCGTTTCTTCCTGAGACTTGGGTTCCACTAGGAATCGCTTCTCTTTTTCATATAAATTGAGGTTTTTTGGGGTGTCTGCTTCTGCTCCATCAAAACAGAATTATGGCCCAATTTTATTCCCTTGGCCTCCCCTGGCATGGTCCTGAAGCTTACAGCAGGCCAGTCTGTGTTCAAGTGACTCTCCCATCTGCTACTGCCTGCCTCAGAGGTTTCACCCTGTGCGGCATAGCGGGAGGCCCCCTGTGTGGGAGGGAGGCTTCACAAGAGACTTCCCTAGCAATTTAAAGCCTGCTTTGTGCCTCAAAGCCATTTGTGTTCCATCTCCCCTCCAAAAAGGGAAGTCTCATTTAGAGGTGATATATTTGGTAATTGCACATTATTTGCAATTAATTTCTATAAGGGCATGGTAATCCCTCGGGGTTCTATATGAATTCAAGTGTTCAGCATTAATTCAGGCACCCAGCCTATTCCATTGGCCCTGGAAACACGAAAATGTGGTTGGCAAGTAGAAACTAATAGCTCTTCGTGACCTGGAATTTTTCCTGCTTTTCTGGAGCTGCCTACTGCTAATTGGTCTGGCACATACTCCACACACTTGACAGTCTGATTTGGATGGTAGCAAATCAAGGCTCTTAAAAATTTATTGTTCAGGTGGACTAGCTCTTTCTGCAGTAAACAGGACAGGAGCAAGTATGTCAACCTCTAAAGTCCTTTTAAAATTGATTTTTAAACCTCCTTCTTCAATTTTTTTAATCCAATTAGGTTCATAGTAATGATAAAGAGAAACCAGAGGAGCTGTTTAGCATAAATTACCCAAGGCAGCATGTTGCCAGTAATATTCAGTTCCGTGTTTCCCATTAGCTATTTATAGGTTTTACCTATTTTAATTTACTGAAATATTTGGGAAGCCTGATTCATTAGTAGACTGAAGGGGGACACATTTTCCAAAGGCGAGGGTTTTGTTCAATAAGGAAAAAATGTTGAAGATAATAACGTGCCGTTCACTGTTGAGTTTTGTGGCAAGGCTTGGGGTTGAATGAACACTGAGCCTGAGAAACACAGACATGTGGCAACATCTAAGTCAGGTCTCCTCTCAGCTTCTGTGGGTGACTCCTGTATATGAATGCTTGAGTGACACCATCCTGGAGAATTTGCTTAAAGAACCTCAATGTCCTCACGAGTACCTTTAACACGTGGGCATCAGTACCATCACCTATCAGTAAACTGAGGCTTGGGTTTGAATGTCCAGTATCCACCCAGAAATAGTATTTTTTTTTAATTTAAGACTTTAATTAAGAGTCATGTATCTATGACAAATGCCTAATAAGACCTGGATATGAATTTGTGCACACAATTTTCCCAAGCCTGAATCTTGAGGCTCTTGGTCACAAGATCCTAAAATGCAAACCTCCCCTCCATCTTTCCCTTCTTCCCTTTCTGTCTCTCACACCCTCTTCTCCTCCTGTCCACTCTTCTTCTTTCTCTTGTCCCTTTCTCCACACCTCCCCCCTTCATGTTCTGTTCTCTCACCATTTATTTACTGTGTGCGCTTTGCATAATCGATGCTAAGGGAAAGCCCGTGTAAAGTCTCATAGTTCTCCCAATGATCTGCATGTCTTCTCTGCCCTCACGTCTGTTTTTTAACTCATGATGGGAAAAGGAGAGGGAGAGATCTGATCCTAATAAGCTGCGTGTCATTTTAATATCTCTGAGCCTGTTTGGTCCATTTCCCTGCCCTGGGCACCTCTCAGAGAATCTGTGAAGATCTGATGAGTTATAAAAGGCCAGTGAGGAGTGCAGATGCTACAGTTCTATGTTCTTCGTAAAGGACTGGTATGCATCTATCTGGACATCAGCACTGGATGACTCACTCCTGAGGGTGTCTGAGACATCCATCAGGACACAAAATATTATAACATCTATTGATTCTAACATCATGTTGTTGGGACTTGCCTGGTGGTCCACTGGTTAAGACTCCACGCTTCCACTGAGGGGGTGTGAGTTCGATTCCTGGCCTAGGAAGTTCTGCATGCTGTGTAACACAGTCACCTAAAAAAAACTGGTGTCCTGCTTCAACTTCCATTTCTACATATATTTTATGATGTACACCCTATGTCCATGCAGCAGTTTATGTATATACTTTATAAATAAAAATATATAAACATTGGAGGTGCCAGTATTTACCACCAGGGTTGCACAATCAAATGGCATGAGGCCACTGAGCTGAAGAGGAACCTGTGGTCAGCATAGTCCTGCCCTCAGCCCACTCGGACAGGGTCTGCCTGTCCCACCTCTCATGATCCTGCTCAAGAAAAGGAGGAACTGGTGAATTTTCAGTTGGCTTACATGATTTAATCTTTGGTGTGTGTGTTTTTTCCCTTCTTACAGAGTAAAAATCAGGTTCATCGTAGGGGTGAATACAATGTTTACAGCACATTCCAGAGCCATGAACCCGAGTTCGATTACCTGAAAAGTTTAGAAATAGAAGAAAAAATCAATAAAATAAGATGGCTCCCTCAGCAGAATGCAGCCTACTTCCTTCTGTCTACTAATGGTATGTGAAGGTGACTTACCTTGTTTGGTGTTTTCAGAGATATAGTCAGCAAACCATATATTTCAATCTCTCTTAGCCTCCATTTTCCTTTTTACCTTGCCGGCTGTTGAAAAACGTAGAAACCATACTTGCAAGATGCCTAGCAGAGTGCCTGACTGAGAATAGAAACTCAGTAAATTGTACTTACTCTTTTTTAAAAAATAACAAATTTATGACCGAATTCTGTGAGACTTGTTATCTGTAGTTTTTGACAAATACAGATTATTTCCAGGTGTTTTTGGAATGTGACTTCCTGTCTTAAGATTCACTGAATGTTATTCTGGGAACACGTTTCAGGAAACGAAACATGCCTTCCCTGTATGTTTGGCACACTCAATAGAAGTTATTAATCCCTGAATATATTTGGGGGTTTGGAAAGCAGATGTCTTTGACACAAGCAAGCTCCCTACTAGGAACATAGGTTAAGAAGAGAGGAAGGAAAGTATAGAAAGTGAAAGTCACTCAGTCGTGTCCAGCCCTTGACACTCCATGGACTATAGTCTTCGAGACTCCTCTGTCCATGGACTTCTCCAGGTAAGAATACTGGGGTTGGTAGCCATTCCCTTCTCCAAGGAATCTTCCCAACCCAGGGATGCCATCAAAAAATGGATCAAATAATGGGTTCTTCTCTTTTTCCCTCCGCACTTTTCTTACATCATTTATTGGTTTGGGGGGGAAATTGATATAAATGGAACAGAGAGAGAGGATGTTGAGGGTTGCATAGAGAGCTTAATTCTATACTAATCTTTAAGCTTTTATACAGTGGAATTACCAACTCTAAAGGTTTTTAATACCCTACTTGAAAGAAGCCATCTATGCTCAGAACAATTCAGAATAAAATCAAATACAAAAGGGTGCTAGTTGAATAGCATAACAATTAAGAGGATTAGTACACAAAAATTAAACACCCTCTGCCAAACAAATAAGCTGGAGAGAGGCTTATTTCATCATCCTCTGTTTGAGTCTTTGAGGAGTATACGTTTAAGTATAAATCAAGAAACATTGGGTTTGCTTTCTGCCTATCTCCAGCATTTATTAAGAAAGGGTGATGCTCATATGTCAAGATAAAACACAATGCAGACTGTGTATATACAATGATCAAGCCTATATTAACATTTTTAAAGACTGAAATGAAACACACTGAAAGATTTTTCGTGAGTAATCTTATGCATTATGAGTGACTTGTCAATTTGTTACTTTTATTGTTTTCATTTTCTAAGTTCTTACAATTTTTATTTTAAGATTATGGTAAAAGAAGGAAAGTTTTTAATGGATATGAACCCCCCAAATCCCTCAAATGTAAAAAGCCAGTGTATAAATCTATAAAGTATTGGTTCTGAAATAGCCAGCATAGGGTTATTCAAGCATAGCTTATCTCAACATGACCAGATCTCCACTCATCTGTTCCTCCAGATTCCAAGTAATTTAATTCTTCCTCATAAATGTATTTATTGTTTTGTTTACATTTTTGTGTTAGTTGTTCAGTTGTGTCCGACTCTTTGGGACCCCATGGACTGCAGTCCACCAGGCTCCTCTGTCCGTGGGATTCTCCACACAGAAGTACTGGAGTGGGTTGTCATTCCCTTATCCAGGAGATCTTCTGATCTTGATATCCCAAAAGTGAATTTGTTTCAAGTTCTTCTCTTTTAGTTTTGTGTAAGTGTTACTCAAAGGCTCAGCAGACTCAACACAACTTAGGATGGAAGAAACTTCTGATGATTTTGACTTAATTACTTCAGGCAGAGAAAAAGTATCTGATTATCTTCTCTAGGCTAGCTTTGTATTATGAAATTTAGCCTATTGATTATTATAATAAAAGTTAAAGACGTAAAAGGCATATTAAGTACTTTGTGGGGGGATGGGGAAGGAACCAGTGAAATGCAATGAAGATTAATTATGTAGCATCATGTTCTGTTAATTGAGTTTTTAAATAGTTTTTTGATTAACAAAGATATTATCTTCCCATTTGGGATGCTATTTCATATGCCACCAGCATCTCAAAATGATTCTTAGAAGACAAATCCCCATGCTCATATATGATTTTCTTTTTTATACTAATATTGAGGTTGAGAATTCCCCTTAAGCCAAATAGGTTAACATGCAAAAATTAATGGAAGACAATCGGAATTACTGCACAAAAGAGAAAATGAAGATAGATGATAAGATTGTGTTTAAAGGTGCCACAAGTAATGATAAACTATTCAGAGAGCCAGCCGAAAGGAAGAAAAAGCCATTACTCATGGTATCAGCCCCATGTTTCTCAGACTTTTTTATCCACAAGCTTCAAGATACTGAGTCAAGAAAAATTGTGATAATAAAGTCAAGAATGACTCCAGGCATCATGACCATGGGGAATTGAATTGAATTCACCATCAATTATCTTTAAAAAATTGTGCTTATCTCATTATAGCTGGGTACAGTTTTTAACCTTCTGTTAGAATACAGTCCCAGCTTTACAGTTTTTAATGAAAAATAAAACCAACATTCAGTTGTGAAGCTAGACCTTAAAATTATTCACCAGCTGAAGACACATTACGTTACTGAGATGTCTACTTCTATCATAATACCTATGGTCAGATGAAAAGGTATACTTAATTTGTTTTCCATGCTATGAAAGTAATAATTGTTTATTGTAAAAAATTTAGAAAATTCAGAGAAGCAGAGTGAAGATAAGGAAAGTATTCCTATCCAGAGAGAACCGCTATTAATGGCTTTTTAAAAGGAATAGCAAAGTGACATGGATAAATCTGTTTCTTACCAAAAGTGAGACATATTCTATAACTTTGCAACCAGATTTTTAATTTAATAATATAACATTTAGTAACAGGAATATCTTTGTAATTGTGAAATATTTCTCCTAAAATACTGTAACATTTTCAATAACTGCATAGTATTCCATTGTATGACTTTTCTATAGTTTATTAATGTCTTCCATTCCTAGACCTTTAACTAATTCTCAGTTATACATTATATGGAGATAGATGTTGGTATAAATAGATAAATGATTGGGGGAAATGCATAGTATAAGCTATGTATAGTATGTTACATTTATTAAAAGCAGTTATATAATTCGGCATCCAATGTAGTATAAGGATATACACAAAATTTTCATAATAGTTGTCTTTGTCTAGTGGAATTGAGAAAGTTTTATTTTTTTACTTTTATATTCATTTTCATTTTCTACAATTATATGCACCAGTTTTACAATAAAATGAGAAATATAAATATATGTATGTGATATTATTATAGGTTTGTACCCCTCTTCAAAAAATGCATAGAAAAAATACTGCAAACTGTAACTGTATTATTAACTGTACTGTAAACTGTTGATAATGGTGGTTAATAATGGTGGTCCTGGACTGGAGGGATTTTAAGAATTTTTATTCTTAATGTTTTACCTCTATTTTCTCTTTCTTAGTATAGTAATTTATCATTCATAATAAGAAAAATATGAGAATTGTCTTGCCATTAGGATAGAATACATTCCAAAGCCAAGCAATAAAAAATAATTGGTACTAAGATTCACTGATTTGGGTTCTTCTAAGCTCTAGTAGCTAATCTACTCTGATATCTGATTCGTAGTTAATCAAGTGACTATATAAATATGGCCCAAGTTTCATTTTCCCACCTTAAAAAGCAGGTCACTATGCAGTCTGTATTCGGGAAGGGGAGGACCAGAAGACCATTGATAGAAAGTTCTAAATTCAACCCAGCGTCTAGGAGAGGCTTCTTTGCCTTCTGTCCTAGTACAAGCTGGGCTGAAAGCACAGATCTTACCCTTAGCAGACTTGACAGGAATGCCAGCAGGCACAGCCAGCCTGTGTGATGCCCACATGTTAGGAAGCGGGGGCCCTTCTCTGTTAGATAGCCAGATTATGGCGGGAAGCCCACGTCACCATGTGGTTGGTGCTCTTCAGACTGAGAACAGGGCGCTTGCAGAGGGGAGATGGAGGAGGGAGGTGAGGAGCAGAGAAACTAGGGAATCCTAACACAGTCAGGGTAAAGGGGTGGCTTTCCTCCCCTGACAGCCTTGCAGAGAGGAAATAGGATGTGCTGATGTCGTCATGGGATGCAGCTCATGCTGTCAGAGCAACATCTTATTATGGCAGAATAGTTGCCCAGTTTCCTCATGCCAACAACAGCCGCCATCTGTGAACCATCATTAGAAACCCAACATTGGGTTAAACTCTCTACATGCAGTCTTCCATTTAATCCTCAAAGAGTCCCATGAGAAAGACATTTGCTTTCCCCAATTTACAAATGAAGAAACTGAGGCATAGAGAAGTTAAGTATCTCTGTCTGTAAGACTGGAATATTAGGGACATACTTATATTAAAAAATTACTCCTATTTCTGCAATTCAAACTGAGCTGGCTGTCCTGCACCCCTTTTCCTGGCCTATCTGCTACTCTCATTTGTGTGCCACTCCAAGACCAGTTAGGCACCTACTGCGTGGGGATCCCAGTCCCCGGCCACATGGTGGCTAGAGTTGGAGTGGGAATGTGGCCCAAGGTTGTCTGCTTTCAAAGCCACCCCATGCAAGCACAGAACAAGACACAGAGGAGGCAACGGAGTCCCTGCCATCCAGGAGAAAAATGAGAATAGATAGCGAACGCAGGATCTGACAAGAAAGGCCTACAAAGGCGTGCAGTCACAGGCATGATCTATTTGACCCAAATATGTTTCCTTAAAAACTGGATTAACATATGCACACTACTATATGTTAAATGGGCAACAAGGACCTACTTCCTGCACAGCACAGGAAACTATGCTCAACATTTTGTAATAACCTATGAGGGAAGAGAATCTGTAAAAGGATATATATATGACTAAATCACTGTGCTGTACACCTGAAGCTAACACAACATTGTAAGTCAACTCTACTTTAAAAAAAAACATAGAATGGAGGGCCTGCAAATGGGGCATGCCACCTCCAGCTCCCCTGAAACCCCAGCCCTTTCGCTCATTCCCCCTCATTCCCCTGGCACTGACCACCTCCCATGAGCATTCGAGTCCTCACCTCTGTTTTATTTGCTATAGAGAATGACAGGGGTCAGGAGGTGGGGTAAAGTCCTGGGACAGTATAAAGGTGAGAAAAGTCACTTCCAGCCAGAGACTCAGAAGAGAGACTGCAAGGGGAAAGCATTTGGATGAATCTCCTTCTCATGTTACTTCCCTGAGTACTGCTAGCAAGATGCACTGTGTAAATGAGATGCATTCATTTATCCACCCCACCCCATATTTATTGAACATCCAAGATGGTTGGATGGCATCACCAACTTAATGGACATGAGTTTGAGCAAACTCCAGGAGATAGTGAAGGACAGGGAAGCCTGGAGTGCTGCAGTCTATGGGGTTACAGAGTCAGACACAACTGAGCAACTGAACGACGACAACCATCATAGGTGCTTGAAGGTGTAGTTAGGAATAAAACAGACTGAATCCCTGTCTTCGATGATTTTATGTTCTAGGGAGGAAGGCAGGATAACTAAGATGCTAGGTAGTAAAATGTACTTGGAAGAAAAATGAAGCAGGAAGAGGGGGTGGAGAATGGTGAGGGAAACATCTTTCTGTAGGTTAATTAGGAAAGGCTCCTCTGAAGTTGGGACATAAACAGAGAGAGCAAAGTGAAGGAACAAATCTTGTGAAAAGAGGATAAAGGGCTTTCCTGGCAGAAGGTGCAGCTAGTGCAAAAGCTAGTGCAAAAGGCAGGAGTAGGGTTAGCCCATGCAGGGAGCTGTAAGGAAGCCAGGTGGCAGAAATATGGGAGGTGGCAGAGAGTACGGTGGACAGTGAGGCCATACAGCGTGAGGCCCTAGGGGTGCAGGTGATGGAGGGCCTTTTGGGTCATGCTAGGGACAGTGTTAGTGGGGGTGGGGGGGTGCAAGCATTGGACCTACGCCTCAGGGTTATTGTGAACACTGAATAAATTCTCCATGGCAATTGCGAACATGGTTATATCGTTAATTCTATACATGTTGCGGCTACTCTTATTCAAGGTTCAGGGCATATTTTTATTGAATGAATCCAATTAATGTGTAAGCTATTGCTTTAACAGTCCATTGTCAGAGAAGCCATTTCTCTCAGCACAATTAATGGTTTTCTTTGGAAGCATGAACTCTGCCCTCAAAGACCTTGAGATGTGCACACTGTAGTCCTTGGCGTGAGCCAGCTTCCATAGCAGTCCCGTCCACTGACCTCCACTTTTCCCTGCCCCACCACCCCACGCCCATCCTGCAAAAAGAAAAAATAGACTTCTTTACGAGCTTACTCTCACTGTCATCATGGTCTCCTCCACAGATAAAACTGTGAAGCTGTGGAAAGTCAGCGAGCGTGATAAGAGGCCAGAAGGCTACAATCTGAAAGATGAGGAGGGCCGGCTGCGAGATCCTGCCACCATCACCACCTTGCGGGTGAGCACAACTGTCTTTCAGTTTCCTTGGCAACCAGAGTCAGGGGAAGTCTGGCCACACACTGGCTGCTATTGAAGGTTACAACTCTCAAGTGTGAGGAAGGGAGATCAGGCAGAAACCCAGGCTACCTGAGTCTCTGGCGGCAGATGAAGGAGCAAGAAGGCACCAAGCTGTGATGACTGTAAGTCCACGCATTTCCTTTTGTCACCAAGGACTTGCCCACAGGACCACTACACAGTTCTATGTTCCTAGCCTCAGCCTCTTTCCTTCATCAAAAGCGTCTTGAGCATCTTCAAGGTACAGGGATGGGACTACTCATATGGGAAGTTGGTTGATGCAGGATATGAACTTTTAAATCCAACAGGCACAGGCCTGGATTTGAATTCTGCCACTTACATAGTCACATTCCTTTTTCCTTTTTTGTTTAATTTTTATTGGAGTATAATTGATTTACAATGTTGTGTTAGCTTCAAGCGTACAGCAAAGTGAATCTGTTATACATATATCCATCCTTTTTTTAGATTCTTTGCTCATATAGTCCATTAGAGTATTAAGTAACATTTCCTGTCACATTCTGTTTTTGAACTTCAGTCATGCAAGTTATTTTTAGTTTCTCTGTCTGTAAAACAGTGAACCTAGTACCTCACTAAGGCTAAAATGCAGTATGGATGGAAAGCTCTTACTCCCTGGCTGATACTCCAGAAATGATCTCTACTCTTAGTCTAGGTAGCTTCCTCCCTGCCATTGAGACGTGCACAGTCTGGTAAGAAAAGAGGATGTGTAGGACTAATATGTAAATGTTTATAACACTACACAGAAGGAGATAAATGCAGTGAGAGTCAGAGCTGCAATTTGATCAAAGGAGGAAGAAATTATGTTTGGTTCTGGGAGACCAGGATAGGTCTGGCAGGGAAATGGTGTTAGAAACGGATTTCTAAAAGCTGACTTTTAAAGGATGGCCCCTTAGATAAAGAGTAAAATGATTTAGGACTGGGTGATGACTTTAGTTTTGGAGTGCTTAGTGTGAATGGTAAAGCAAGCAGGTTTTGAGACCAGCCCTGGCTCCAGGCAACTTCCTGAATTGGGTAAAATATGTGCTTTCAGATGCCAGCAGCTGTACTAAAGACCAAAACCTAGGGAAAGAGATGTAGAAGTTGTTGTTTAGTAGCTAATTCATGTCCAGTGCTTTTTGCAACTCCATGCACTATAGACTGCCAGGCTCCTCTGTCCATGGAGTTTTCCAGAGAAGAATACTGGAGTGGGTTGCCATTCCCTTCTCCAGGGAATCTTCGCGACCCAAGGATCAAAGCCATGTCTCCTGCATTGACAGACAGATTCTTTACCAATGAGCCACATAGGAAGCCCAGACACAGAAGTACTTATGGGAAAAAGGTTGTTTCCCTACGTTTAGAGAGAGATGTGGGAACTGAATGATCACTGAGTTCCACGATTATCTGGCTTGTCGGTTTGTTCATTCATTCACTTGCTCATCTGTCATTCAGCAAATGCTTTTTGAGCACGCTCTTTGCTGGCTATAGACCTGGGCTGTTGCATGTGTATGCAGCAGTAATTGATACCTGCTCTTCTGCTGAGCTTCTTCTGGGCCAACAAACATTGGTGGCTGTTTCCTCCTGTCTGCCTGTGCCTTCAACATGGAGAATGGCCTTGGACATCCACCTTATCAGACTGGGTCAATGCTCTAACTGCTCAGAGGTTTTGGAGACCCAAAGGCAGAGTAGTGAAGAGTATGAACATTGAGTTGGTCTGTCCTGGGATAGAATTCTGGCTCCATTCCTCTCTGGCTGGGGCCTTGGACACATTACTTAAGTGCCTCATGCCTGCCATATCATATCTGCACCACAGGGATAAGGGATGGTCACTACTTCCTGGGATTGTTGTGAGGATTCAGTATTAATGGTTTAGTATTACTCTCATCAGCAGCATTTTCATGGGCTCCAAAATCACTGCAGATGGTCATTGCAGCCATGAAATTAAAAGATGCTTACTCCTTGGAAGAAAAGTAATGACCAATGACAGCATATTAAAAAGCAGAGATATTACTTTGCCAACAAAGGTGTGTCTAGTCAAGGCTGTGGTTTTTCCAGTAGTCGTGTATGGATGTGAGAGTTGGACTGTAAAGAAAGCTGAGTGCTGAAGAATTGATGCTTTTGAGCTGTGGTGTTGGAGAAGACTCTTGAGAGTCCCTTGGACTGCAAGGAGATCCAACCAGTCCATTCTAAAGGAGATCAGTCCTGGGTGTTCATTGGAGGGACTGATGCTGAAGCTGAAATCCAATACTTTGGCCACCTGATGCGGAGAGCTGACTCATTTGAAAAGACACTGATGCTGGGAGGGATTGGGGACAGGAGGAGAAGGGGACAACAGAAGATGAGATGGTTGGATGGCATCACCGACTTAATGAACATGGGTTTGGGTGGACTCTGTGAGTTAGTAATGGACAGGGAGGCCTGGTGTGCTTCGGTTCATGGCGTCACAAAGAGTCAGACACGACTGAGCGAATGAACTGAACTGAACTGATCTGAACTGATTACCACCTAGTGATAGTAGGTTGTCTACATGTTTGAGAAAATTCCTATTTTCCTTTTCATATAATTTTTATACTGTTGTCATCACTACTTAAGGTATTGACTGATGTCTACTAAGTGGCAAGCACAGTACTGGTGATACAGAAAGAGTGAGATAGCATTTCACCCCTCAGGACTTTGCAGTCCTATGCGGGAAATGAATCAGGGGGCCACTGGGGAGTTTATAACGTGAACTTCTGCCCAGATGTTACCTTTCTCTTGTTCACTTTGTGGATGGAATTTCTCAGGTGCCACCTCCAGGCTCCACTATGAATTCCAGTTGTCCGTGCCTCCAGTGAGATTTCGTACATCTGTTTAGCCTCTAGGAGAATTCCATTCCCATGATAAAGAGGAGAAAATGACTGTAAATTTCACTAGCACAGAGATTGTCCCCAGAATGACACAGTGATGTTATAAAGTGGACTTATACATATCACACATGGAAGGAGACCCTGACTGGGTCTGGTTGGCTGGGACTTAGAAAACCCCAGTTCTGGTTCTTGTGTCTTATTAACTCTCTGTGGGCCAGTGAACTACCCTGGGCCAATGCATCACATTTCTTCTCTCCACACTTAGTTTCTAAGCTACTGAACAGAGGATCACACAACGGCAATGGTCCTGCAACTGTTATAAATGAAGCCAGTTATAAATGGAGATCCCAGGACTCAGTCCCAGTGATCCTCTGCAGCAAGTTGAGGGGTCCAGAGGGATCAGTATTTTTATCATGAGCCCCTGGTGAGTGAGACAAAGGGATCTGTTATCCCTGGACTTTTAGCATGTCTAAGGCTCTTCCAGGCTGTAGCTTTTTATGAGCCTCTGTTACTTTTTGATCATTTCAACAGTTAATACACCAACTCATGAAATGCATTCGTTATCATATTGTAAAACTCTCGTCTACCTTCCTAGGCTTTCAAGTATCCTCATTTCAGTGTAAACATCCACACTCCGTTGTTCTTTCAGTGCAAACACTGAAAAGGCCAGCCTTCTTTCTCTCTGATTCCAGTGGTAGAAGAAGAAACACCAGGCAACCCTGAAAACCATCGTGTCAGAACAGGGACTCCAAACAGAATAAGCTGATGTGATATTAATCCAACCATAATTTACTAACATGCTCTGCTTTTGAAATTCGCATTGCCAGCAACTGTGGCTTTTTTCCCCCTTCCCTGTCCTGTGATTACCTCTCGTTCACTTTCATAGTTTCCAGTTCTACGTCGATTTTGAGAGTGAGAATATTTAATAATACCCGACAGCTAATTAATCCTCACTGAGTAATGAACTTGCTATGTTTCAGTGCTGGGAGGCTCAGCTTTTCAAAGTATGAGAGTGGTTATTTTTTTTTTCCTTTTTTCATGCAAGATAACCTTTCAAATCCACTCACTCATTACCCACAGAGACTATGAGAAGCATTTCTATGAACCCTGTATTTCCTACTAAGTATTATAACATTCAAAGTAATAATCATGATGAGAGTTTAATAATAACACCTTATAAGCTGTAAAATACCATTTTTATCACAAATTGTTTACTTACCTAATTCCCTGACTTGTCTTGAGACCAGTCAATGAGGAAGGCAGGACTGGCATTTGGCAGGTAGAGATGCTGGGAGCTGGTATTTCTTGCGTACTGACTGTATGCCATGTTGCATGCTGTACCTGCATTGGCTGTCCATGAGGTACAGGTCACTGCTAAATTCTGTTGGACCTGTGAGCTTCACAGAGTTTCAGTAAGATGTCTGAGACCAGACAAGGCTGAGCGTCAAACCCTGATCTACAGGGCCCTGAACCCTTCAACCTGATGCTGCCTCCGAGAGGGAAAATGACTTTACCCAGTGTCTGTCACCTGGGTACTTCCAAGCTGGGACTAAAGATCAGGAGCTATGGCTCTTCACCTTGGACACAGACTCTGGGCCTTGAAATGGTTTTCTTAATAATCAGTGCTCTTATTATGTGTGTGTGTCTCTCTCTCCCTTTCTCCTCTCTCATCCACACAAGCACACACATTTCCAGACCTCTGACCTCACCTTGAGGTCTTACATAGTTCTACTTAGCAAGATTCTCCATGCCCTTCCTTTCAACTTCCCAAAGCCTGCAGCTAGGAGGCCCTTTCTTGGCAACAGAAACTCACCGTTGAAGTAATTTAATTAGCCCAGGAGGGGAGCTGGGCGGTGAGAAATCACACTTAGCGCGTGTGTCCGTGCAGAATGAGCCTGGAGTTATTAGTTCCCTCATTAGGCTCAGCTGCTGAGGAAACTCAGGCCAGGTGGAAATGTGCTTTTGAACCAGTTATGATACAAATATTGAGTCTGGAAGGTTTGGGCTCCCAACCTGTGACTTGCCATAACCAGCCCTCTGTAAAATGAAGGGGATGTAATAAATTCAGGCTTTCTAATGGATATTCCTTATAGCTGATAATAATAATAATAGCCATGTTTCTCGAGTACTTACTACAGGCCAGATGCTGGATCATATATCCTTGTATCATCTTGTCCTGACAGTGACTCTCTCAGTAGGTTCTGTTATCCTTTCTGGATCATCCAAAGCCTCACTCCTTCATTTCTCTGCTCAAGTGCCACCTTCTCAGAGAAACTGTCCTAGAATTCTGTAGGGAAAACAGCACACTCACATCTTCCCATTTACTCTCACTATCCTTACCCTGCCCCTTTTTTTGTTTCTTCTTATAATCCTCTCTTATTGTGAATATTATAATATTATGTTAACTTCTGGAGGCTGGGTAGAGTTTGGATAAGCACAGTAGCACTGAAGCTCTTGTAGCCCTTGAGAATGTTTCAGTGTTGAGCCCTAGGAGGCAGACAGAAGATCCATGGGTGTGGGAATACTACTTCAAAAAGTAAGGGGTAAAACAACAAGGTCCTACTGTATAGCGCAGGTAGCTGTACTCGGTAGCTTCTGAAAAACCATGATGGAAAAGAATACAAAAAAAATGTAGACCTATATATAACTGAATCACCTTGCTGCACAGCAGAAACCAACACATTGTAAATTAGCTGTGCATCAGTAAAAAACAAGTGCCTTCAGAGAAGAAGCTTTTTAGAAAAGCAGTCCGCAGTACGTATTTCTTTTTGGATTACAGTTTTGTATGGATATATGCCCAGGACTGGGATTGCAGAATCATATAGCATTTCTATTTTTAGTTTTGTAAGGAACCTCCATTCTGTCTTCCATAGGTGGCTGTACCAATTTACATTCCCACCAAAACCACTGCCCCCTCTAGTCTTAGCTTTTTTCCTGGCCAGATGTATCATTTGTCCACTGTTGGCCTCCCCTCCCACTTCCCTAAAATGTAGGCTCCATGAAAGCAGGAACCACGCGTCTTCTCTCCTGTAGCTCAGGCACATGCTAGGTACTCAGTAAATGTTTGCTCAAAAATCTCAAGGATAGAAAGTGGCGGCGCTGGGATTTGAATCTAGTCCATCTGACCCCAAATCTGATGCTTTTCATTATGATTCCCTACAGCTGCATCCTAAGAAAATACTAATTCATGGTTTCAGAGCAGGGGGATTTCATTATTTGGGAGTCCTGAAATTCTTTGGCAAAGCTTTCTTAATGTATGAGCTACATTTTGGGGGAAGTGGAGGGCAAGGGTGTTGGCTGCAAAGGCTTTTCTGCCGAAAGCTGAGCACACAATCGATGCACTATTTTTAGAATGAAGGTTAATTATATCATGGTTTTACACACGTGCCTTCTGCTTGTGACTAGTTCTGTCAGTTCAGGATGCACACATTCTTTAATTTTTGATTGAATATAGCTGATTTACAATGTTGTGTTAATTACTGCTGAACAACAAAGTGATTCAGTTACATATAAGTTCTTTTTTCTATATTCTTTCCCATTATGATTTATCATAAGATATTGAGTATAGCTCTCTGTGCTATACAGTAGGACCTTGCTGTTTATCCATTCCATATATAAAAGCTTACATCTGCTAATCCACCTCCCACTGCAGCTGTCCCCCAAACCTCCACCCTTGGCAACTGCCAATCTGTTCTCTACGTCATTTCTTTTTCATAGATAGGTTCATATGCGTCATATTTTAGATTCTGTATGTAAGTGATATCATGTGGTATCCGTCTTTCTCTTTCTGATTTACTTCACATAGTCTTTAGATACATCCGTGTTGCTGCGAATGACATTATTTTGTTCTTTTTTATGACTAATATTCCATTCTATCCATACCTCATACAAGTGGAGTCAAACAATATTTGTTTTGTCTGCACTTAATGTATATTGAAATACATTTTTAAGGTTAACTTAATATTTGTCCTACAGATTATACTTCTTTCCCCCCTGTGCTAAACAGTAGGTTCTCATGAGTTATCTGTTTTACATCGAGTAGTGTCTGTGTGTCGATCCCAATCTTCTAATTTATCTCTCTCCTTTCCCCACCGAATGTCCATATGTTTGTTCTCTGTGTCTGTGTCTCTATTTCTTTTGCCAATAGGTTTATCTGTACTATTTTTTCTGGATTCCAATATGTGTTAACACGCAATATTTATTTTTCTCTTTCTGACTTACTTCACCCTATATAACCTTCTCTAGGTCCCTCTACGGCTCTGCAAATGACACAGTTTATTCCTTCTTATGGCTGAGTAATATTCCATTGTATGTATATGTGTGTGTATACCATTGTGTGTATATGTTATATTCCATTGTGTATATGCTGCCGCTGCTGCCAAGTCACTTCTGTAGTGTCCGACTCTATGTGACCCTATAGACGGCAGCCCACCAGGCTCCTCCGTCCCTGGGATTCTCCAGACAAGAATACTGGAGTGGGCTGCCATTTCCTCCTCCAGTGCATGCATGAATGCTAAGTCGCTTCAGTCAAATCCAACTCTCTGCGACCCTATGACCAGCAGCCCACCAGGCTCCTCCATCCACAGGATTCTCTAGACAAGAATACTGGAGTGGGTTGCCATTTCCTTCTCTGCGTTGTGTATACAAATATACATCTATATCTTCTTTATTCATTCCTCTGTTGATGGATATTTAGGTTGTTTCCATACCCTGGTTATTATAAACAGTGCTTCAATGAACACTGGGGTGCATGTGTCTTTTGAATTATGGTTTTCTCCAGGTATATGCCCCGGCATGGGCTTTCTGGGTCATATGATAGTTCTATTTTTACTTTTTTACTGGACCTCCATACTGTTTTCCAGAGTGTTATATCAATTTACATTCCTACCAACAGTGTAAGAGGGTTCTCTTTTCTCTACCCCCTCTTCAGCATTTATTGTTTGTAGATTTTTTAATGATGGCCATTCTGACCTATGAGGGATAGTACCTCATTATAGTTGTGATTTTCATTTCTCTAATAATTAGAGACATTGAGCATCTTTTTATGTGCCCATTGGCCATCTGTATTTCTTCTTGAGAGAAATGTCTATTTCGGTCTTCTGCCCGTTTTTGGATTGGGTTGTTTGGTTTTTTTGTTGTGGAGCTGTATGAGCTGTTTGTTCAGTTCAGAGGCTCAATTGTGTCTAACTCTTTGCGACCCCATGAATCGCAGCACACCAGGCCTCCCTGTCCATCACCAACTCCCAGAGTTCATCCAAACTCCTGTCCATCAAGTCGGTGATGCCATCCAGCCATCTCATCCTCTGTCGTCCGCTTCTCCTCCTGTCCCCAATCCCTCCCAGCATCAGGGTCTTTTCCAATGAGTCAGCTCTTCACATGAGGTGGCCAAAGTACTGGAGTTTCAGTTTTAGCATCAGTCCTTCCAAAGAACACCCAGGACTGATCTCCTTTAGAATGGACTAGTTGGATCTCCTTGCAGTCCAAGGGACTCTCAAGAGTCTTCTCCAACACCGCAGTTCAAAAACATCAATTCTTCAGCACTCAGCTTTCTTCACAGTCTAACTTTCACATCCATACATGACCGCTGGAAAAACTATAGCCTTGACTAGACAGACCTTTGTTGGCAAAGTAATGTCTTTGCTTTTGAATATGCTATCTAGGTTGGTCATAACTTTCCTTCCAAGGAGTAAGTGTCTTTTAATTTCATGGCTGCAGTCACCATCTGCAGTGATTTTGGAGCCCAGAAAATCACCGTTTCCACTGTTTCCCCATCTCTTTCCCATGAAGTGATGGGACCAGATGCCATGATCTTCGTTTTCTGAATGTTGAGCTGGAAGCCAACTTTTTCACTCTCCTCTTTCACTCTCATCAAGAGGCTTTTTAGTTCCTCTTTGCTTTCTGCCATAAGGGTGGTGTCATCTGCATATCTGAGCTTATTGATATTTCTCCTAGCAATCTCGATTCCAGCTTGTGCTTCTTCCAGCCCAGTGTTTTTCATGATGTACTCTTCATGGAAGTTAAATAAGCAGGGTGACAATATACAGCCTTGACATACTCCTTTTCCTATTTGGAACCAGTCTGTTGTTCCATGTCCAGGTCTAACTGTTGCTTCCTGACCTGCATATAGGTTTCTCCAGAGGCAGGTCAGGTGGTCTGGTATTCCCATCTCTTTCAGAATTTTCCACCGTATATTGTGATCCACACAGTCAAAGGCTTTGGCATAGTCAATAAAGCAGAAATAGATGTTTTTCTGGAACTCTCTTGCTTTTTCCATGATCCAGCAGATATTGGCAATGTGATCTCTGGTTCCTCTGCCTTTTCTAAAACCAGCTTGAACATCTGGAAGTTCACGGTATATTTTGGAAATTAAGCCCTGGTCAGTTCCATCATTTGCAAATATTTTGTCCCTTTCTGTAAGTTTGTCTTTTTGTTTTTTTTTTTAATTTTTATTTTTACTTTATTTTACTTTACAATACTGTATTGGTTTTGCCATACATTGACATGAATCCACCACGGGTGTACATGTGTTCCCATTTTGTTTTGTTTATGGTTTCCTTTGCTATGTAAAAGCTTGTATGCTGCTGCTGCTGCTAAGTCGCTTCAGTCATGTCTGACTCTGTGTGACCCCAGACGGCAGCTCACCAGGCTCCCCCGTCCCTGGGATTCTCCAGGCAAGAACACTGGAGTTGGGTGCCATTGCCTTCTCCGAAAAGCTTGTATATATAAGCTTAATTTGGTCGCATTTATTTTTGTTTTTGTTGCCTTGAGAGACTGACCTCAGAAAACATTGGTATGATTTATGCCAAAGGTGCCAAAGAATGTTTTGCCTGTGATCTGTTCTATGAGTTTTATGGTGTCATGTCTTTAAGCCATTTTGAGTTTATTTTTGTGTATGGCAAGAGGGTGTATTCTAACTTTATTGATTTACATGCAGCTGTCCAGCTTTCCCTATACCACTTGGTAAAGAAAGGACACACACATTTGTGTGACTTTACTGGATTAACATTTTCCACCTGAAATGACCTTGATGTTTGCACATCCCACCCATTGGTAGCAATTTAGACACCCTCCTAGCCATAGTCTAAGGCACCATGGCAAATAGGCATGGGCATTCACCAGCTCTGAATTCTGAATCTTCAGGATTATTGCTAATAGGTCATGGGATTCGACAGGTTGGCTAAACACACTTTTTTCCCAAAAGTGATCATTTTGGTGAAGCAACTAGTTAAACTGCCTGGTCTGCTTTTTAGCGAAATGATTAAACAAACCACTGGTTTTAGTTTACTAATAAAAGTGGCTGCATTGATTCAGCCCTTCCTAGTGATAGACTCTGCATTGAGCAGTTTTATGTACATATTACAGTTTGTTCATCATCATAGTCCTGTGGCTTATGCATCATCCCCATTTTATAGATGTGTAAATAGGAGATCAGGGAGATAAGCGTCGGCCTCATAGATGATAAGTGGCAAAGCCCAGAATAGCGCCCAGGTCTGTCTGATCCCATAGCTTCCAGTCACCATCATACAGAACTATTTATTGCATGGTTCTTGATCTAGACAACAGTGAGAATAATAACATCGACACGTAGAACTTTTCATTTTGTTACCCTGTTTATTGAGTGCCTACTATGCACCAGGCACTGTGTGAAGTACATACTACAAAGTGGGTCTTACAAAGATGAGTGACGCACACTGTCATCCAGGGGCAAGGAGGGGAGCCTTACAAATGGCTACAATCTGAAATCAATTCAAGCTGTGGATTTCAAAGCACAGTGCCCCTCGGTCACTTATATGTATATTTTAGAACACAGTTACTGGCCTCATCACTAGGAATTCTGGTTACAGAGGTCTGAGTCACACCCAATGTCGTCACTGACCAGCTCCCTCCTAGAAACTGCCCCCAGGGGATTCTGATACAGGTGATCCCTGGGTCAGACCTTGAGAGACACCAAATCAGGTAAGCATCCAGAGAAAAGCACAGAAGATCACCATGGTCGTTCAGAGGAAGAACAGAAAGAGAGAGGGATAAGACTAGGAAAGAGTTTGCAGAATGCATGTTTCATCCTGGGCGGTGGGCATGGGGTAGGGGGAAACGGTAATCATTTCATGCTCCAAGGCTCTTGGGAGTCAAGCAGGACATGCACTGTTAGTTCCCTGTTTCTGATAACCTGGATGTGAATATCTCCACAAGAAAAGAGGAAGATCTGGGAGGCAGAACTGAGGATCAGATGCGTTGTGTCTAGACACAACCTCTGTGCTCTCTTGCTGCCCCTGTGATAACTGTGGTGACGCTCACTCTGGGAGAATGGGTAATCCCAGGCCCATGGTGGGGCAAATTATTGGTTGAGGCAGGATCGCCATCAGTGCCTTAGGTTTTAATTTTGGGCTTACACTTTGACAACAGAGGCCTCTTAGGACACAGATACAGCCTTCCCCTACCCATTTTTAATTTTTCTAGACTTCACTCTGTGGTTCGTTGCTGCTCTGGGGGCTTCAGAGCCAACCCTTTTACAGTTTCAGCCTTCCTTTCCTTATATTTGTTGCAAGTAACAATGAAGTGTTTAGTTACTGCAGTGCACAATCAATCAAGGCTGTTCCATATTCACAGGCTCACAATGGCACCCGGACGGCCCCTGGATTAGATTAACTTTGTGAATGTGTCACTCTGGGGTGGGTAATTTCTCAACCTCCGCTCATTCCCCCTCCTGTCTCCACGGGGGGATATTGTGATCCCCCATTGATTGACTGCCCTGCAAGAGGATGCTGGCATGTGATGTGTGTAACTCAGTGGGATGCACATACTCTGTGTTTATGAAAATAAATAATCATTTCTGTTATCATTATTGATTGCCATCATTATCTGATTCTGTCGGTCTGTATCATGGGGTTTCAGTTATGGAATCAGAAGGCACTCCACAGGAATCTCAGGCACTACCCTCCCCACCAAGCCTTGGTATTTTGACACGTTCACCTTTTGGGGGTGATGGTTATAGACGTCCCTGTCCTGTTCTTTGGCTAATATTCAGTGAGACAAAGGAACTACTTCCATTGAAATAACAATAAGAGCAGCAGGCACTTGTTAGCATTTGCTCTCTTCCAGAGATGCTCCTTTGCTACTTTAATCTTCAAGGTAAACCTGTAATGTAAGTACTAAAATGGGCTTCCCAGGAGGCTCACATCTGCCTGCAATGCAGGAGACACAGGTTCAATCCCTGGGTCAGGAAGGTACCCTGGAAAAGGAAATGGCAACCTACTCTGATATTCTTGCTAGGAAAATCCCATGGACAGAGGAGCCTGGAGGGCTATAGTCCATGGGGTCGCAAAAGAGTTGGACACAACTGAGCATGTATACATGCGTGTAGGTACTAAAACAAACCTCATTTCAGAGATGTGGGACCCAAAGCCAGATTGGTTAAATATCCTGCCTCAGCTCAGACACTAGTAAGCAATAGTACTTGGACTTGAATTCATGTCTCCATGATCCTAAAATCCATTCTACTATTCTGCCTCTTGTGCAAAATAGAATGCCTGATATATTCATCTGAATAGCTAATATGAACCAAAATATGAGTAAACAGAGGCTAGAAAAAAGAAACAACGGTGAAGTAGATGGTAGAAGTTGCTGGAACCTTGGGCACAGGTGAGGTTTCTGTTTTGTTGGAGGGAGGGGAGGTTTGGAGCAGAAAGGATGCATGGGTTTAGACCATGGTTCATCCAATCTGGATGATCATCAGAGTCTAAGAATGTCTTAAGTCATCCCCAGCTGGCCAATTCAGAATCTCCAAGCACAGGGCCAAGAGATTTACCCATAGTTCTCGGCTATATTCCAGGCAGTTCTGAATATCTGCTAGGCTTGAGTACCATTGGCATAATGACTGATGAGGAGAACTCCAAAGTTCTGTGATTTGATTTTGTAAGTTCTTTCTTTGCCTGCTTCCCTCTTCCTACCTCAAGGTTCTATACAGAATAATCTGAGGGCAACATTGTTATCCAGTGTGATTGGTTGCCTTTACAAGCAGTGAGTGATTTAGTGTGGGTTTCTTCTACAAGCCAGGCTCACTTCAGCCTCCTGCTGGGCACAGGCAAGCCCCATCTCATTGCAGCCCAAGAGCAATCCTACGGGCTGAATACTGTTTTCATCCCCATTTTACAGACACGGACATTTGATTCAGGAAGCTGAAGGCACTTGCCCACGGGCTATAGCTACTAAGGGGCAGAGTCACATTTTTTCAACCAGGTTCAGTATGACTCCAGAGTGCATGATCTTTAACACCACGTTACAGAGCCTCCAAGAAAGGGCTCAAGCTCTGACCACATCTCAGCCAACATCTGTGAACCAGAACTCATCTTGCATTCTCTCACAGAGATCATGCTCTAAACTAGAGTAACGTGCCGACGGTACTGACAGGATGCCTCACCGTCACCAGATGCTCAGTGTATGTCGTTACCTTTCTCCTTTCCTTTCCCATCTTGTCTTTCATTTGGACACCAGGAGTTTCCAGAAAGTCTGATGAATATTTTGGAAAAATTCAAAGCAGCATTATGTTTTGATAAGAGCAAATCCAGCTATCCATTCTGCTTTATTTTGAACGTCTCTTTGCACTGAGCCTCTGAAACTGCCTCAGATTTAGAGTATTTTCACTGGCAATAAAATATTTTCTTTCATCTCAAAGTGACCTTTGTTATGCTGCATTTACCACGTAGTAATTAGATCCAAGATAAACGTAAATATAAGCAGAATCCTATACCTGGCTTAAGATCAACTTTTCTTTATCCCTTGCTCCCAACCCCTTTGGAAGGCATCTGTGGCTCCTCGGATGTGATAGAAACTATTAATAGTAAATGACAGATACACTCCATGACAGCGGGAAGCTGAAAAGTCCACTAGTATCGGAAGAAGAAAAAGATCATATTAGAGAAGGAAATCTCAATGTTTCTGTGGTCCCTGGTAGCTCAGTGCCACCAGGGAAGGTCTGAATTTTGGAGACACGGCCAGGACAGGGCAGGCTGCCAATCTTTTCCAGGCTTTGCAAGCCAGGATCTTATCATTATGTCAAACCTAATTCACACTGACCCAGATGGATTTTTCTCAAAAAAGAAGTCATTAGAATAATTTTCTTCATCTTTTCCTTTAAAGAGCTCTCTGTATACTTTTAAAGTCAATGGAAAATCCAAGACATAGTTGGATGATTGGAGGATGACAAGTATCTACATTTTCTGCATCTTTCAGATGGAATTATCTGAATTATCAGTGTCATGGGAACGACCTTATCCATAGACCAGGTCCTGGCTCTCCAATGTGAGCTCACTGTTGGCTGGAGTGACAGGTGTGAGGTCCAACCCCTGAAACAACACATGTGTGTATGTGTGTGAGTGTAGGCGTGCATGCAGCACAAGTATGAAGGAGCTCACTGTTCAGGAAACTTTAAAATGTTCACATGGCCTAGAGCTAATGTGTAGTGTTTTTCCATTAGACTTATTTAAATAGAGATCAGAATATGAACCTAGGTTCCTTTTGCTCCCAAGTTATGCAAAGAACTCATTTGCAATCACAAGAAGAATTTTAGGGCCTCTGGTCATTACATGTAAGAGTGTTCTAGAAAATGATTAACACAAATGGATTTGGAATCAAATTCAGTAGAAAATGCAAACACTTTGATCTTAGGACATTGCAAACCAGACTTCAACTGATGCACTGATTTTAAATGCCTGTCCTTACCAGAGAAAAAGCTTTTAAGTATTTTTCTAGAGATGAGAGTATGGAGGAAGATACTTTCTTTTCTTTGGTGCATAAAAGTAAGAAACTGCTGGAGAAAATATTTTATAAGTGTGGCTTTATGTTAAAGGAGATTGTTATCAATGGAAAAAAAGATTTAATTCTCTGGTTTCCTTAGAATGATTGAGCCAGAAGGGAAGAAGTTTCAACCAAAAAGATATTAGATTTGTGTGTATTTGAGTGGAAGAGAGTAGATCGCACTCTTGTAATTTTTTGTTTTCATCAGATGATCAGTTGAGTTCATGTTCTTTACCAGAAATAATGTTAAAAGCGGTGGGAAAAGCAAACATACAAGCATCCATGCTCACAAATGTTTATTGCTGAAGAATATCTGGGAAATCCTAGCTTAAATACATTTAAACAAATTTATTTGCTTTGCAGTTTCTCAAGACCTTTAATATATGAATATATCAAAGTCTAAGAAAGAGATCGTGTGTGCATTATTTACCACCAAACCTGTTTGAGCATGAAAAACCTTTTTCTCAGTTCATGGGATTACTGTTCTTTTTAACAGTCTACTCAAAATGTGGTTGTTGGCCCAGTGCCGGTCCACAACAGGATAAAGAGCTCGTACCCGCATATGAATCATTCGTGTCATTAATCCACTGTGTAGTTCAGCTGACACTTTTATTTCCCATAGCAAGACTTTCGCAATGGATGAAGCAGGGCACTGACTCTGGCTTGAGCTCCTTATCTTGTCATAGACTATTAGCAGCCAGTTCAGGGATCTGTTATTTTGAGTAATACAGGGATAGACCTCACTTTGGGAGATGCTGGCTAAAAGAATTGGGTCAGGGAACAGTGATCAGCTTGGCAGCGTTTCCACTCTCATTTTCCTACCATCCAGTCTCAGAATCCCGTGATGGAGAAAGAGCCTTAACAGAGTCTCCCTCTTGACATACAAGTTCATTAACATTATTTTTTTTTCAAACTTGAAATTTTTTATTTGGTCTTGGGGTATAGTTGAGGGCATCAGAGGATGAGACAGCTGGATGGCATCACTGATGCAATGAACATGAACTTGGGCAAACTCCAGGAGATGCTGAGGGAGGGGGAGGACTGGCATGCTGCAGTCCACGGTGTCACAAACAGTGGAACACGATCTGGCTACTGGATAACAACATAGCCGATTACCTACATTGTGGTGGTAGTTTCAGGTGAACAGCAAAGTGACTCAGCCATATGTTTACATGTATCCACTCTCCCCCCAGACCCCATTCCCATCGAGGCTGGCACATAACATTGAGTGTAAATGACCTTTCCAAAATGCCTAACTATCCCTTGCCCCCGGCAAGTGTAAGTTCATTTTCTAAGTCTGTGAGTCTCTCTCTGTTCTGTAACAAGTTCATTAACTGAGCACTTTCTAGTGCCTAACATAGTTCCAGGCACTCTGCATGCTTGCTCACTTAATCCTCCCCTTAGTCCTATCAGCTGAAAACTATTACGGTCATTTCACAGGTGAGGAAACTGTACTCTATACAGAGGAAGTGACTTGTGCAAGGTTGTTCGCTAGCAAGTGGCAGAACCAGAGTTCATCCCTGACTATCTGACTGCAGACCCTCCACTCTGAACCACCATGTTATCTGGCCTCCCAGTAGCAATGATTCTTAATGGTCACAGTCACTGTGGACTTTAGCCTATCATCAGGACTTCTTGATAGAGAAATGACTCTTCAGCCAATCTAAAAACCATCACTGTTCACAAATGTCTCCTTCTGTATAATCTATCATCTATCTAATATGCATTTGTTTTAAAAAGGCTCCATATACGTAGTCATGTGTTGTCCCTGCCCTCCCACAGGTTTTATAATCCAGTGAGGAATTAGCTGGCTATAAGCTTCTGTTTGAAAATAGTAACAGCATCAATCTTGTGTCCTCATGCCTGACGTCACAGTCTGTCCTGTGGTGTATTAAACACTGCCTGAACCTCTTCTCACCATTTTCTCTTCTGCCCTGTGATCCCACTTCCTCTGATTATTTTCAGGAGTTGAGAATTATGCAACTTTGACTAAAATAAGGACATTGTTTAATGCCAAAACATCCAGACACGACGTGAAAACTTCATCCAGTTATCCTGCTCTGTCCATTCCAAGCATGCAGATGTTTAGAAACATCTGAAAGCTCAATTAAAAAAAAAAAATTCTTTGTTTTTCAAATGCAAAGAGAATCTGAGAAAAGCATCCTGAGGGGGGATAATATAAATATCTATCAGTACAGACGAGAGTAGGAGTTGTCAGCTTAGATGCTGAGGCAGAAGTGATAGAATGAAGCCACACTCAGTTACCGTGATTCGTTTCCGTAGTAAAGTCATTTCTGTATGGGAACTTGCAGATGGCTGATGAGATGGGCCTTTCCCTACTTGATCGTGAAATCAGTTAAGAACGTGGGCGCCACCTCAGTCTCTTGCTTATTCATTTTTTCACTAATTCCACAGGTATTTATTGAGTGTCGTAGACCCTGGCATTACGGCAATGAACATGAATGGCAAGTCCCTACCCATGACCTCATGCCCCCTCAGTCTCCTTTGGTAGAAAGGGCATGGACCGGATGCCCTTAATATGAAACTGACCCTGGGTGGGTGGCTGCAGAGGAGAGGTGGCAGGTGCATGGGAGAGCAGAGGATGGCAGAATTGATCCATTCATGAGCACAGAGAATAATTTCCTAAGCAACTAACAACAGAGCCAAAGCAGGAGGTAGGTAAGGAGAGAAGTGGGAGGAGCCTTCCAGGCAGAGGCTGGAATGCCATGGGCAAAGGCTTTGAGGTGGGAAGTTGCACCAGAGAACGGGGGATGGGATGAAGGCCAGAGTGGCTGGAAGGCTGAACACAGGAGATATGTGGTCCCTGCCAGATGCAGGTGACCAGGCAGCCAGATTGTGGCCTGACCGTCATAGGCTTTGCTATATGCTCTTTCTCCCCAAAGCAATGCAAACCCTTTATTCTTGGCTCCAGTCATTTTTTGAAATACCTCTTCTGTGCTCAAATGCCTAAATATTCAGCACCCAAGTCAGGATGTACACCAAAGTACAAAAGTTGCCAGTACAGCCTAGAAGGTTCCTGGCGGATATGATGAGTCTAAATTCCAGAAGCCAGTGGCGTTCTGTCCGTGTCGTCCTGTTGCCCCCTAGCCCTTGGCTGTCACTGTTTTGATCTGTGTCAGCGCATGACCTCCATGGAGCTCCTCCAGTGTCAGAGCGTCCTCTCTCTAAGATGAGCCCTCCCCTGAATGACTGAATTGTTTGGCGGGTCACAGAAGCTGACAGCTCCCTGTTACACAAAGGAAGAGATAAGCTTCCGATTAGTCCTGGGGCTGGAGGAAGCCAAGATCGAGTGCACCTGTCAGAACTACTTACAACATATAAATCATTACCTCAATTTTCCATGCAAGAATTGGACCAGAGAGAAAGAAGGCAGGGACTGAGGTTGGGAAGCAGTGCAGAACCACATCAAAGAGTCTCACTTGGCTCCAAAGCAGGATTCGCTCTGCTGTCCATGCGGAGAGAACGGGGCCCCAGGCCCAGAGGGACCACAGAGATAAATGCCCACTGGCTCCAAGAAGGGACGGGTTGTTTCTCTGCCTTTTCTGAATGGCACTAATCTAGCTTTTCTATCACTAATCTAGCAATGCAGCCACCAAAGCTCCCACGGGCTCCAAAGGGGAGTGTGTTCTGTACTGCACTTGCTCTCTGCATGATCCTAGATTTTCCTATTGTGTGATCACCGTAGTCATCATTGCTACTGTTGCCATTTTTCTTTCTCTCATTCACTACACAGAAATCTCTGAGAGCAAAGGGCCAACAGCGGCTAACCTGCTTTTCCATCATCCAGGATATTGGGGTATTTCTAGGGACAAAAAAAAACATAAAACTGAGAAAAGATTGAATGAAGGAGAGGAAATCAGAAGATGTTCAGTAAAGATTTTCATGTTGAAACTGACGGGTCAGTGCCCAAATCTTCACTGCTTTTCACATCCATAAAATACCGAGTAGCTAGCAAAGCATGACGGAGAAGGCAATGGCACCCCACTCCAGAACTCTTGCCTGGAAAATCCCATGGATAGAGGAGTCTGGTAGGCTGCAGTCCATGGGGTCGCTGGGAGTCGGACACAACTGAGCGACTTCACTTTCACTTTTCACTTTCATGCATTGGAGAAGGAAATGGCAACCCACTCCAGTGTTCTTGCCTGGAGAATCCCAGGGACAGGGGAGCCTGGTGAGCTGCCATCTATGGGGTCGCACAGAGTCGGACACGACTGAAGCGACTTTGCAGCAGCAGCAGCAAAGCATGAGAGCCTGCAAGATTCCAGTTGGAGAAACCCCAGCAGGCAGTAGGCTACTAACTCAAGATTGCTGGGAGAAATATCAGTAACCTCAGATATGCAGATGACACCACCCTTATGGCAGAAAGTGAAGAGGAACTAAAAAGCCTCTTGATGAAAGTGAAAGTGGAGAGTGAAAAAATTGGCTTAAAGCTCAACATTCAGAACACGAAGATCATGGCATCTGGTCCCATCACTTCATGGGAAATAGATGGGGAAACAGTGGAAACAGTGTCAGACTTTATTTTGGGGGGCTCCAAAATCACTGCAGATGGTGACTACAGCCATGAAATTAAAAGACGCTTACTCCTTGGAAGAAAAGTTATGACTAAGCTAGATAGCATATTGAAAAGCAGAGACATTACTTTGCCAACTAAGGTCCATCTAGTCAAGGCTATGGTTTTTCCTGTGGTCATGTGTGAATGTGAGAGTTGGACTGTGAAAAGGCTGAGCACTGAAGAATTGATGCTTTTGAACTGTGGTGTTGGAGAAGACTTTTGAGAGTCCCTTGGACTGCAAGGAGATCCAACCAGTCCATTCTGAAGGAGATCAGCCCTGGGATTTCTTTGGAAGGAATGATGCTGAAGCTGAAGCTCCAGTACTTTGGCCACCTCATGCGAAGAGTTGACTCATTGGAAAAGACTCTGATGCTGGGAGGGATTGGGGACAGGAGGAGAAGGGGACGACAGAGGGTGTGATGGCTGGATGGCATCACTGACTTGATGGACGTGAGTCTGAGTGAACTCCGGGAGTTGGTGATGGACAGGGAAGCCTGGCGTGCTGCGATTCATGGGGTCGCAAAGAGTCGGACACGACTGAATGACTGAACTGAACTTGGCCATAGACCTCAAGAAATACTCTTGTGTTTCATCTGGTCTACTCTCGTCAGAGTGAACAGAACTTTGGGGAACCACTTCATTCATTCTTCAGGATAGACAGAGTTAAGTCTGATTCCCAGAGCTTTGGAAAGGGACTTCCGTCAGTGGCACTTGCATGCAAAGGGGATCAGATGTTTGTCCAGCCTAGATATTCCTGCCGCCAATGATGGAGGAGTCTGCCTTCTTTTCCACCCTTCCTATAGTTTAAAGAGAAGCATATCTTCAGAACTACAACAGCCTGAAATGGGTTTGCAACCAGTTAAAATTCCCTAGGACCTGGGAGAGAAATGCAGTATATTTTATGTTAACAAATCCAAAATATGAGTCAAGACATGGGGGCTGAAGAAACAAGTCACATGGGTACTTTAAAATAAAACAAAATCATTACCTGTTTGCTCAGAAGGTGTGAGCAAAATGTCCTCATTGCTGGGAGAAATGTAAGGCTGACTTATTTCTGTTTATCCTCTGGTAGGAGAGGGAAACCCACAGTGGAAACCATTCTGGGAGAGTCTTATGTAGGGATTAACAGACTTCAGAAGAACAGCTCTGGATTCAAATCCCACCTCTGTGTTTTTGTGACTTTAGTTAGGCTCTCAAAATATCAATTTTATCATCATTCAAGTACTTGCATCATAAGACATGTTATCAGAAACAAAAAATACTACCATAGTATCCAGCTTTTCATACTGACCATTCCATAATAGGTAACTAACTCCAAGACTGGGATCAGGAATTCTCAGAACAGAGAGACAACTGGTAGACCCCAGCTACTGCTTATGGATAGAAGTTCTGAGATAGGTGAGAGGGAAGAGACTTCTAGCTTGATCCTACAGCCAGAGTCAATTTGACTAAGACATAGCAACCCTAATGTTTAAGACTCTTTAGTGAATGACACATCCCTGGCCAAAAGGAAATTCCCATTAAAGATTCTTAATGAAACTCTGTAAGCAAAGATTAGGAGATAATGGAAAATAAATCATCAATTTGAATCTCTCTGGATAAATTGAAGTTAAGTGTGTTCCCACCCTGCCATACCTATTTTCTAAGGATCAGTGAGCTTTCAGGTTGTCAGTGGGCTAAGGAGTGTTACATGCCTTAGTAGTAACTCTCTGTAGCGAAGAAGCTGCCGCCATGTCTCAGGTGTGTGGCCTCAGGGATAGTGGCATCATGAGCTGATGGAAAAGTTGTTAAGAGTTGACCCAGGACTCTGGTTGTGAATCTGCCTTTAGATTCTCTGCCTCAGCCTCCAACCATCAGTCAATCAAAAATGAAGAATTTTCTGCCTAAGGTCAAAGGATCCATTATCAGATGTTAGACCTTCTGTCTTTATTTTCTGTTAAGCAATAAAGAGAAACATTCCAAGTAGGTCACTTTTCCTTAAATAAAAACAACCCAAAAAAGTTCTCTTGATATTTTCTCCTTTGTCCTGATCACTTGAAAAAGAAAAAAGAAAAATTATATTTTCCTCTTCCAGCACAAGCTCATTACCAACCTGTTTAGCATTTGCACATTCAAATACAACATTGAACACCAAAATTGACTTTCCAGAAATTTCTCCCTTAATTGGTCTGTTCTTTTATAGAAAGCATTCTGCCAGCATCTGTGGTGAGATAAATTCTGGAAAAAACAATGTGCCAGGCAAAATTATCAGGTAGAATTAGATTGCTCTCTATTTCTGTTTTATAACAGCACTGTGCCTTTGCATAATTTTTTCTGATTATCAAAAGGGAAAAAGCCATAACTCAGGCAGATGAGCTTTATTGGCATCAGTCCTTTCTGGGGAAGAAAAAAAAAATGTATGACGAGAAGCATTTGCAAGTGTCGTGTATGTTGAAAGATTGAAATTCCAAATAGTCTGTAAACTTAGCTTGCCTAAATCTGCAACCTTAAAAAATGAAAATGCCTCCCTATATTTGGTGTTATTGCTCAAGAGCTGGGTTTGTCTCACTTTTCTATAATTCAAGACAAAAGAAATTGCATGCCTAGAAATATATCTGGAGTAAAATATCATTTTAAATGAAAGAGTTCTCATAGAGGAAAATGAACAGTTGGGGAAAATCTTGAGTCAGACTCCTACAAAGACGTGGAAATTAACAAGTTAAATGAACTCCACAAACTGAACAGCTGCATACACTGCTTACACAGGAAGGGAGCTTTGTCCTCTACCTTTATTTGTTTACATGCTGAACCATAGTATATTCTATTTTCCCTAGCTGCCCTTTATCCTCTCAGATTCTACCAGTGGTTTCCGCTGTCAAGAAAGATGATGTAACTTTCATCTGTAATGTTTGGATGGAATCTGCTTACTTTCTGTGTCTTTCAAGGCGTCCCCCACTCCAGCGGTGTCCTGGTTGAGAAGCTGTTCCCTTGCGTTCGATTTTAGACTCTTCTCCTCTTTCTGGGAGAGTCTACAGAAATCCATTGAGCCCATTCCCTGAGCAAATCCAGGTCTTCTCTGACTCTATCTTTATTAGATTTAGAAATATTCAGTCCTAAGTTTCCTGTACTCCAAACAGCTTCAGATATCTGTCAGTATCAAGGGCCACTGGTATCATTTGATCCTTGTTCAGCGTCAAACCCAGCGCTTCAAAACAAACAAACAAACAAAAATCAATGCTTTGCCTTTTGAGGACTTGAAGACAAGAATCATACTCCGTAATCTTCTTCCCCTGGGAAATTTACATCTCTTGCCTCTTTGGACGTCTCCCATTGTGAAAACTGCAGCAAATAATTTTCCTCCTTTATGTCTTTCTTTCTGGCACATTCTTACTTGTCAATCAATAAATTACCCCCTGCCAAGCTCCAGCAGCCTGGCTTCCTTCTTTACCACTTACATTCTTCTTTTGTGTTTGGAAAAGAGCTCATTATTTTTCTCTTGACCTCCAGTGAGATCTTGTCTTTATTCTCTCTCTTTGTTTTGCTTATCATTTAACTTAATTCTCAGTCCAGCAGTGCCCATCTGCACCTGCCTCAGTTCTCTTCATTTTCCCCTTTAATAACCAGAAGTTAATGAGACTACTATTAGAGTCACGTGCTCCTTTTCTGATCACCCCAGGATAAGGAAATGGGATTTAAATAGCAGTAGCAGGTCATGCTATAAAGGAAAGGCCACAGTAAGGATCTCAGCTTGTCAGAGAGGTAGTTTTCTGCTCTCTGGGATGGATGGGGCTTCTGGTCAGAGCTGTGCCTCCATTTTCTCATCTGAGAAATGGAGTTAACCATCACTTACCATCCCTGCCTCGTATGGTGGCTGTGAGGATTAGAGAAGGTGGATCATGCCATGTGCTTGATGCGGCAGCATATGGCAAGCACTCTAGAAGCATCACATGCTGTTATGGTTATAGGAAGCCAGCGTAAAAGACACAGTCCCACACTTTTTTAGGTTTGGAAGCTGCAGCCATACATAGGTAAGAGAGATGGAGTCAATGACCAATCAAGGGTCCCAGCTGTCTACAGTGGGTTCCCCTTATTTGCAGGGGATACCTTCCAAGAACTCCTGGTGGATGGCTGAATCCGCAGAGAGTACAGAGCCCTAAATATACCTTGTGTTTTCCTATACTGTGTCTTTTACTATGCATAGTTAGTTCAGTTCAGTCGCTCAGTCGCAGAATCGCAGCACACCAGGCCTCCCTGTCCATCACCAACTCCCGGAGTTCACTCAGACTCACTTCCATTGAGTCAGTGATGCCATCCAGCCATCTCATCCTCGGTCGTCCCCTTCTCCTCCTGCCCCCAATCCCTTCCAGTATCAGAGTCTTTTCCAATGAGTCAACTCTTCACATGAGGTGGCCAAAGTACTGGAGTTTCAGCTTTAGCATCAGTCCTTCCAAAGAAATCCCAGGTCTGATCTCCTTCAGAATGGACTGGTTGGATCTCCTTGCAGTCCAAGGGACTCTCAAGAGTCTTCTCCAACACCACAGTTCAAAAGATCAATTCTTCGGTGCTCAGCCTTCTTCACAGTCCGACTCTCACATCCATATGTGACCACAGGAAAAACCACAGCCTTGACTAGATGGACCTTAGTCAGCAAAGTAATGTCTCTGCTTTTGAATATGCTATCTAGCTTAGTCATAACTTTTCTTCCAAGGAGTAAGTGTCTTTTAATTTCATGGCTGCAGTCACCATCTGCAGTGATTTTGGAGCCCAAAAAAATAAAGTCTGACACTGTTTCCACTGTTTCCCCATCTATTTCCCATGACGTGATGGGACCAGATGCCATGATCTTCATTTTCTGAATGTTGAGCTTTACTTTTTCACTCTCCTTTTTCACTTTCATCAAGTGCATACATACCTACAGTAAAGTTTAACTTATAAATTAGGCACAGTAAGAGGATATCTGAACTGCTGGCATTACTACTCTTGTGTGTTGGGGCTATTACTAAGAAAAGTAAGGCTTACTTGAATATAAGCACTGCAATACCCTGACAGTCAATGTGATAACCAGGAGGACTGCTAAGTGACTCACAAGCAGGGTGTGGACAAGGGGGTGATCCACGTCCGCTAGATTTCATCATGCTACTCAGAACAATGGGCAATTTAAAACTTATAAATTGTTTATTTCTGAAATTTTCCATTTAATATGTTTAGAGTGCAGTTGACTGTAAGTCATGGAAACCACGGAAAGCAAAACCATGGATAAGGGGGGGGTACTACTCTATTTGTTTATGCAAATAACTGTGTGAAAAGGCATGTGAAATAGCATTGAACAATCCAAGAACAGAGACTATCTTATCTGTTATCCTATTCCCAAGACCCAGAACTGTGTTTTACACAAAGTAGTGAAAGTATTATTCATGTCCTACTCTTTGTGACCCCATGGACTGCATGCTTCTCTGTCCATGGAATTCTCCAGGCAAGAATACTGGAGTGGATAGCCTTTCCCTTCTCCAGGGGACCTTACCAACCTAGGAACTGAACCTGGGTCTCCAGCATTGCAGGTGGATTCTTTACTGTTTGAGCCATCGGGGAAGCCCAGATGTTTGGTATCCTATTCCCAAGACTCAGAATTGTGCTTTACACAAAGTAGGTTACCTATAAGTACTTGAAGTCAGCATATATTAATCACCTAACATGTCCCAGGTACTATGATGGTCCCCTTCAAAGATTACAGTGTTCCCTAAAGTCTGGGCTATTTACTCTTGGTACAAGACCCAGCTTTAAGTAATATTAAATCACATAACTGAAGTTTTTCTCTTTTCATTTCTTTTTAAAAATTGCTCTGATTACATGAAGCCCAAAGTCTTACTTTGAGTTAATATTGTTTTAACCTGTCTAGTAACACTTACTTTTTTAAAGATTTTTTTAGTATGGAACATTTTTATAGTCTTTATTAAATTCGTTACAATATGGCTTCTGTTTCATGTTTTTGTTTTTTGGCAATGAGGCATGTGGGATCTTAGCTCCCAGAACAGGGATCAAACCCGCACCCCCTGCATTGGAAGACAAAAAGTCTCAACCATTGGACCACCAGGGAAGTCCCTAGTAATACTTATAAATCTAAATTTTTTAAAACCAATAGTTGGCCTTGAGCTCTAGGTCTTTCGAAGTGACCATATCTGGCTAGAATTTAAGAACATCTTTTTTCTCTTGTATTTATTTTTATAACATTCTTTTGGGCTTTTTTGGCAGTTCTTGGAAAACTAGTTTTTTGTGTGTTGCTGTGATGTGAAGTTCCCTATCAAAATTAATAGAGTTTGCTAAAAAGCAGATTCATTTAAAGAAAATATTAAGTTATTTACTTTTATTATTTATAGTCTGGGTAAATAGGTAACTTTAAAAAAAAAATTTGAAGAGGATGCTAAAGAAGAACTGAGGTTTGACAAGCCCTGGTCTGCAAGTATTTGGGAACTGTTTAAAAATCAAGATATTCAAACCCAACTGAGTTCAAATCTCAAAGTGTAGATCTGGGAAATCTGTATTTTCTTTTTCTCTTTAATAGCTCTCAGGTGGTTCTGATGAAAAAGCAGTTTAGGAATCTCTGAATGAGAAAGTATCCAATTTTCTTTATATAAAAAAGCTTTTAAAATCAGTTAACAAACGTTTGACTGCTGTGTATCAGGAAGTGTCTGCTGTGTGTCTGCTGTGTATCATGACCTTTGCGTTGGGTGCTGTCAGCAAAGTGGGAAACAACATGGAGGAAGGAGGCCTTGCCACTGTGAAGCTTACGTTCTAGTAGAAACTCATAAATGGTGCTCCCTGAGTTTCTGCCTGCTTAAGAATGGTGCTTCTGTGCTAAATCACAACCCAAAAGGATATAAACTCTTTATAACTTTGTGGACACTCTTTGGTTCTGTTTGTGACGTGGAGTTTACTGCGGTGAGAAGTCTGAAACCAGCCTTATTTTTACCTCTTATAAATATGACTCGTTTTTAAAGCTCTGCATAACCCATACATCTTCTTTATACCTGAAGTGAGATAACTTCATCAGAATATGCTTGATATTAGCTTTCTATCATTTTCTGTTGGTATACTGTACCCTTTCAATCTTTTCTGTCTTGGATTTAAGTTTTTGTCTCAGGCATTTTTTTAAAACATGTTTTAAGTATTCTTTCCTACTCACTACTTTTGATCTCTTCAATAATATATACATTGGATTCTCTTTCTTTTCTGTATGTATCATCTGCTTTTACGACTGATTTTTACCTCAGCGCTTTTTCACTTTGTTTTGTGTCATTTCCTCATGCTTATAAACCATGTTGATAACTATGTTTATCAGATTTTTCTGTTTTATTGTCCTTCAAAGCAGCTGCTGCTGCTGCTAAGTCACTTCAGTCGTGTCCGACTCTGTGTGACCCCGTAGACGGCAGCTGACATCTCTGTAATTGTTTTATTCTCTCTGTCATTTCCCTCCCAAGTTTGGCTAGATTGTTTCTTACCTGTATTCAGCACACCATGTAAAAAAGCGTTTCAGTTTTTTCTCCTACCTTCACTCACTCTCTTCCCCCTCACAGTTCACAGTCTGAAAATCACATTGCACTTAGTATACTTTTCAATTGTAGATTAGATCATTTGTTACTGTTAAGAGCCTAAGATATTTTCCCTTATCACCTAGGATGCACACCAAAGTCCTCGTTACTCACGAGTCCCTGTAATTGATCCCTGCCTACAAATTATTTGAGTTTCTTGCATTATTTGACCCTTTGTCTGTCTTCTTAGTTTGTGATATGCTTTTGGAAAAAGATGATTCCACAGGCATAGATGATTCCATAGGTGTAGGCTACCAGTAGTGCCTTGCATCTAGAAAGTGCTCAACATATATTGCTTCAAAATAGTCACATTAATTCTTTCAAGCATCAAAATATCTTACTATAAGGTTAGACCTTGACAAAGGAAAATAGAAGATCCCCAGGATAATCCAAGGAAGAGTCTGAAAACTATCAATATTTTTAGATTCCCTGATGGGGTAGAAAAAGTATGGGCTATGAATTCAGATTGTGTTTCAATCCTGCCTCTGCTGATCCTGAGTGACCTTGTGACTTGCTATGTCATTTAACTTCACTGAGCCTCAGTTCTTTAACTGTTTGTAAAATATTGAGCAGATGATGAGGAATTTTTTGTGACGTTTACTGGAGATAATGGTACACAGGAAATAGCAGAGATTTGAAAAAGGATCAATCAGTAAAGGGGACAGTTTTGCACAGGCTAGATTCCAAAGTCATCCCATAAAAATATCTTTTAAAAATCCCTTAAATTACCCATATGGTATAGTGTATATAGTTTTTTATAAACTCTGTAAAAACTAATATATATGCATATATATGCATAATATAAAGAATAATGCACAATCTAAAGTGAAAAGTGAAAGTGTTAGTCACTCAGTCATGTCCAACTCTTAGTGATCCCATGGACTATAGCCTACCAGGCCCCTCTGTCCATGGAATTTCCCAGGCAGGAACACTAGAGTGGGTAGCCATTCCCTTCTCCAGGGGAATCTTCCTGACCCAGGGATCAAACCCGGATCTCCCGCATTGCAGACAGATTCTTTACCATCTGAGCCACCAGGGAAGTACAAGCTAAAGCTATAACTAAAATGCGGAAGGCCATTTATGAAAATAGACTTCTTTAGAACTTCATAACTCATTCCACACATCAAGGCGCTGGAAGATGAGCTCCACAAAGACAATCTGTGCAGACCTACTGCCCACATCTCATACCCTCTCGGGTGCCATCGAACGGAATGCAGTTGCATAGTCAACATTATTTAAATGTGTTTCTGTCTCTCTTTCTTCTGACTTATGCTAAGCATATATGTTTGCATCTACCTATTAATGCATATATGGTACCATTCAGGATACAATTATTTCTAGATGAAGGGCAAAATAAGTTCTTAGCAGAATGTGAGATAGGTGGAAGTCAGGGAGAGTAATTTGATGTTCAATCACAGTGACTTTTCAATGAAATGCATATTTGTCCTCTTTTCCCTCTGTATGATTAGTTTCCCCTTCCTTTTCACTGCGAGCCTCAGAGCTTTATGGCTTTTAAAGAGGTCCTCTGCTTTGCCTATTTGAGAAAATAATTCATATTTCTCCCTTCAGGAAGGGAAAAAAAATTAATGGAGCTTATAATCCTATGAGTCAGCCTCACATGCTGTAAGCTCCACCCCGTCACCCTTCCTCCTCCACCCCGGTCATTCTATCGGCTCACATTTCACAAAACCAGGGGGCAAAGGAGAGGTCAAGAATGAGTACGGAAATGGAGGACACCCTTGAAAACTTGAGGGGAGCAGAAAGGGTGTAGAGTTCTAAAAGGACACAGCACCATGCTAGCGCACGTGGAGAGAAAATTCAAGCATTCGTGTGCAGGATATGGAAAGACAAAGTGAATGTGTGAAAAAGATCCCTGGGTCTTAGTGAATAATAACAGAAAAGCGTCAGTTAAAACTAGACCAGGCATACGTCATCCTAAATAGTACATTGTTCCAGAAGAAGTAATTACCAAATCTTATGCAGTTCAGGATATACTCTTATTCTAATACAGTTTAATGATCTAATCTAAAAAGCTAATCATGTGATTGCTGTGTAAGATTGACAGACACATGGGGGGAAATTATGAGAGAGAGTTGAAGCAATGTATTTATTGCTTGAAGCAGATTGAAAGGTAATTGTAGCAGCATTCCAAACAAAATAAAAGTTCTATCCAGGGAATAGTGACCAGTTGTGCTTTATTCTCTTTGAACAAGAGATTGCTAGAAGTCAGTCTGGATTATTAGCACTAGGAACTCAAGTTAGGAAATGATTCCAAGAAGCCTGTTAAAATTGTGCCAATTGGAAGAAGGAAGCTAGAATTTTGAACTCTTAAAAATATCAGAATTATTCTCCACTGGATTGTGTGCATACATAGCAGGGGGAGTGAGGAGAGTTCTGGAGCCATCTGGATCGAGGAAGACTTAGGTAAGGGGGAGTAGGTGGAAGTGGGATGAATAAGGGGAGCAGAGCATTGCAGGAAAAAGGTATGGAGGTGATTCTGAATGCGGGATGTTCAAAGGCAGGGGTGAAACCTCTTGGAAGGTTCTGACTATATGTTTCATTCTTCCTACTGCATTTTCTGCCCTGTTGGTTCCCTGCTCTCTTTTTTTCAGGAGTCATTGGCAACACTTATTTCCTCTTTTTTAATTGGAATATAGTTTCTTTACAATGTAATGTTAGCTTCTGCTGTGCAATGAGGTGAATCAGCCATATGCATACTTACATTCCCCCCATCATCAGACCCCTCTAGGTCATCACAGAGCGGGGAACTGAGCTTCAGTGCTTCCAGCAGCTGCCCACTAGCTAGCCATTTCACGCACGGTAGTGCACTGTGGTAGCACTGTATGTTTACAGTGTGGCGTAAGTCAGGGCTAGAGTGAAAGTGTGGTGGAGTCAGGGCTAGAGTGATTCACTGAAGGCCATGTTCAGACTGGCAAACAGACAGAGTTAGCTTTTATTGGCAAAGAGAGAGAGGCAGGGCTGACACAGAGAGAAGCAGTTGAAGAAACCAGGACACCCCTATGAGAGAGAGACACAGAGACAAAAAGACAAGGTCAAGTTCCCCAGACCCCTAACAGCAGGCTAAGCCCCTGTTCCGTTTCACACACTCCGTTTTCAGTCCTGATCAACTGCAAGATTTTTCTCTCCCACAATGCTCCTTTTTTGTTTTTTAGGTTTTTGTTTTTTTTTTAAGTAAATTTGAGAAGGTTTCTGTTTCTTGGCATCCAAACAGTCCAGACTAGAATAGAACTCCTCGCAACCCCCTCCGTGCTTTCTTCTCTCTTTCCTCATTCCCGTCTCTGGAGGCTCGCCATCCTTTTTTCTTTATAGTCCTGTGTGCAGCTGCTTTTCTCAGATACTCTTTTCTCATCCTTGTCCCATCTCCTCTGTTCTTGGCCGATTCCTACTCTGTCTCCTTGGAACTAGCAAACCTCCTTCTGAGTTCTCTCTTCCCCCACCCATTTCCTGTAACAATTTTATTTGCCAGAATCATTACCTTTCAAATTCAGCCCCACCTCTCTGAAACGGAGGATTTAACGCACCTCCCACCCTCCCTCCAGACTTCAGGACACTGGCATTGTCCTCTCCATATACCTAGTGTGTTCACCCGTCTTCTAACCCATCATCTTCATGGTGCAGAAAAATCCCATTTTCCAGAATCCACAATTCATTAGACTCCTCCCACCATCTCCCACATTCACATAGGTACTCTTTCATATCCCTGTATTTCCCTTTTAAGAAAAAGAGATAAATCCTAGGGACAGAATTGAGGTAATCACGTTCAAAATAGTAGAGAACATTTGACTTGACATTAGCTTATTTGAAAGACCTAGGAATTTTAGTTGACACTGCAATATGGCCTGTTACTGAGATAAATCAATGTGAAGTTGTTGAGGTAGAAAGCGCATGTCTTGTCTAGAAGAATGTAGGTCCCTCTGTGTTCTGAACTCTGGTAGACTGTGTTAAGCATGGCAAAGCATCAGTAGGGATGACCCAGGCATGACCACTGGTGGGGTAATAAAGATTGGAGGCTAAGTCTTGGTGTGATTGAATGGACAGTGGGGTGGACTGAGAACTGTGCTCAAGTATCTGGAGAGCTTTTGCATAGAGGAAGAGGTATACTGGCTGTCTGTCAACCCAAGGAACTAACAGGTGGACAGTTAAGGAAAGTGGATCTAAATTCAAAGCCATGCTCATTGGGAGCTGCTTACACTTTTTTAAGAGGAGTCCAGTGCAGGCTGAAGAATCCTGAGAATCCTCCCTAGCTGGACATTGGAGGCAAAGATCTCTCTTCTCTTCCTTTTATATTACAAAACTAATGTAGGATTATAGCATCAAATCAAACAATCCTGTACCATGGGCCCACATGTTAAGGTAACTCACATTACTAGTTTGGCGTGTATCCAGTCACACCATTTTCTGTATGTCCGCACAAACATATATTATCAACCTTAATAGATGGGTATGATTTTGTTTATTTTTACAAATTCGAGATGATACTTACACACTCTGCTCAGTAATATAAACATCCCTCCTGGTCATTCATCTTCTGTGAGGTAGCTGTCAATATTCTAAAGTGTGGGTATACTATAACTTATTAAACCAGTCCCCTATTCACTGACAGTCACCTGTTTCCAGATTTTGTTACAATGTAATTATAACTAACAGTGCTGCAGTGAATGGTCTCAAGCATTTGTCATCATAAACCAATGTCCAGTTTTCATAGGATAGTTTCCATTAAAGCAGGTTTTGCTAAGTTGAAAGATATGTGCATTACTGTATTTTAATAGCTGCTTTTTCCTGTTGCATTCATACTCCCACCAGCAAATGCCCATTTCCTCTTACTATCTCCAGATAGATGTTATCAGTCATTTTGCATATCCCAGTAGAGACTCTACTGAGAAGGGAGTGTAGGATAGTGGCTAAGGATAAGGATGCTCTTGGTCAGAATACCCAAGTACCCATCTGAGCTCCAACAAGCACTAATGTGTGACTTTAAGGTAAGACACAGTATTCCTTTGTGTCTTAGTTACCCTTACTTGCAGAAAGAGGTATAATATGAATTCCTACCTCATAACATTATCTTGAATATTAAATGAATTAATGGTTAGAAAAAATTTAGAAGAGTAGCTGGCATAGAATAACATTTTATAAGATTAAACGATTAATAAGATTGATCTTTCTGTAAAATTAAAGATTTAAAAATCTTAACTTGCATCTTCTTGACTACTAATAAGGTTGGACATATTTTATATATTTCTTGGTCATTTGCTTCTAGCTTTTTCTAAATTTTCTGTCCATATCCTTTGCCCATAATTTTTTACTGAGTTATCTTTTTATCAATTGAGGGAACATTTTCTGTATATTATGAATAGTAACTCTTTTCTATCCGTTTTCCCTTCCATAAACTATTTTTAACCATTTATTAAAATCAGGATGTTTTAAGTTAATATTAAAAACCTCATCTGGAACTATAAAAATAGTTCTAAACTCATATAATCTCATACTCCAAGCATTGTTAAGAGTTCTTTGTATGGACTCTTCCATTTACCCCTCCAATTCACTGGCTCTTAGCTTTGGCTCTACATATTGATCCCTTCTTGTTGTTTAGTAGCTCAGTCATGTCCAACTCTTTGCAACCCCATGGACTGCAGCACGCCAGGGTTCCCTGTCCTTCACCATCTCCTGGAGCTTGCTCAAACTTATGTCCATTGAGTCAGTGATACCATCCAGCCGTCTCATCCTCTGTCGTCCCCTTCACCTCCCGCCTTCAATCTTTCCCAGCATCGGGGTCTTTTCCAATGGGTCAGTTCTTTGCGTCAGGTGGCCAAAGTATTGGAGCTTCAGCCTCAGCATCAGTCCCTCCAATGAATATTCAGGATTGATTTCCTTTAGGATTGACTGGTTTGATCTCCTTGCAGTCCAAGGGACTCTCAAGAGTCTTCTCTAACACCAGAGTTCAGAAGCATCAATTTTTCGGCACTCAGCTTTCTTTAATGGTCCAAAACTCACATCCAAACACGACTATTGGAAAAAACCATAGCTTTGACTATATGGACCTTTGTCAGCAAGGTAATGTCTCTGCTTTTTACTATGCTGTCTAGGTTGGTCACAGCTTTTCTTCTAAGGAGCAAATGTCTTTTAATTTCATGTCTGCAGTCACCATCTGATTTTGGAGCCCAAGAAAATAGTCTGTCACTGTTTCCTTTGTTTCTCCATCTGTTTGTCTTGACCTGATGAGACCAGAATTGATGCTTTTGAACTGTGGTATTACAGAAGACTCTTGAGAGTCCCTTGGACTGCAAGGAGATCAAACCAGTCAATCCTAAAGGAAATAAATCCTGAATATACATGGGAGGGACTGATGCTGAGATGGAAGCTCTAATACTCTGGCCACCTGATGTGAAGAACTGACTCATTGGAAAATACCCTGATCCTGGGAAAAGCGGAAGGCAGGAGAAGGGGATGACAGAGGATGAGATAGCCGGATGGCATCACTGACTTGACGGACATGAGTTTGAGCAAGCTCCAGGAGTTGGTGATGGACAGGGAAGCCTGGCATGCTGCTGTCTGTGAGGTAGTAAAGAGCTGGACACAACTGAGCAACTGAACTAAACTGATGGGACCAGAGGCCATGATCATCATTTTTTAAATGTTGAGTTTTAAGCCAACTTTTTCACTCTCCTCTTTCATCTTCAAGAGGCTCTTTAGTTCATCTTTGCTTTCTGCCATAAGGGTGGTATCATCTGCATATCTGAGGTTATTGATTTTTCTCCCAGCAATCTTGATTCCAGCCTGTACTTCATCCAGCCCAGAATTTGCCATGATGTACTCTACATATAAGTTAAGTAAGCAGAGTGACAATATACAACCTTGACATACTCCCTTCCCAATTTTGAACCAGTCCATTGTTGTGTGTCCAGTTCTAACTGTTGCTTCTTGTTTCTCAGGAGGCATGTTAGGTGGTCTGGTATTCCCATCTCTTTAATGAATTTTCCACATGTTGTTGTGATCCACACAGTCAAAGGCTTTAGAGTAGTCAATGAAGCAGAAGTAGATGTTTTTCTGGAATTCTCTTGCTTTTTCTATGATTCAACGGATGTTGGCAATTTGATCTCTGGTTCCTCTGCCTTTCCTAAATCTAGCTTGAACATCTGGAAGTTCTCAGTTCATGTACTGTTGAAGACTAACTTGAAGAATTTTGAGCATTACTTTGCTAGAATGTGAAATGAGTGCCATTGTGTGGTAATTTGAACATTCTTTGGCGTTGCCCTTCTTTAGGATTAGAATGAAAACTGACCTTTTCCAATCCTGTGGCCACGGCTGAGTTTTCTAAATTTGCTGGCATATTGAGTGCAGCACTTTCACAGCATCATCTTTTAGGATTTGAAATAGCTCAACTGGAATTCCATCACCTCCACTATCTTTGTTTGTAGTGATGCTTACTAAGGCGCACTTGACTTCACACTCCAAGATGTCTGGCTCGAGGTGAGTGATCGATCACAGGGGCTTTCAAAACGCTAGTACTTGGATTCCACCCTCCAGGCATTCTGACTTAACAACACTCTCCCCACCACCACCACCCAGTGGAGGGCCCCAGGCATCAGTTTTTAATTAGAAGTCTCATTTGATTCTAATGTACACCCGGGGATGGGAACCAGACAATGCAATCCTGAAAAGTCACTTCGTTTCTGATTCAGAATATCACTGGTAACCACTACTGCCATCTGTTGGTAGGAGGCAGAACTGACACAGCTTTGTTGCATCGTCTAACAGCTTTGCTTATACTTATGAAAGGCTGTGTTTCAGAGCTCTTAGAGAGTCCTCTTTGTATACACACACACCTTTTCCATGTAATGACTTCTCAGGTAACTTCCAGCTCTAAGATTCTTAAAGTTTATATCAAATTTATACTTACCGTCTTCGATCTGTGGAAGCCACGGTAATAAATGACAGAATATAGTGTGACCCTCCTGAGGTCTTGTTGATACTTGGTTATCAAAGATTCAGTGATTCTTATCCCAGTTGTTAACAGGAGAAAGTATATGGGAAGAGTTCAGAAATAGTTCCATCAACAGCAGTTAAAAAAAAAAAAAAACAATTGTTGTGATTAATCCTAACCAAACTAACTAAAAATTAAACCACTGCCTCTTCCCATCCCATCCCCTTCCCCACCTATAAATGTTAACTGAAATTTTCCTCTACTGTGATATTTTAAGATGTCTCCTTTTTTCCTGTGGAATTGCACAATGTGAAACATCAAGGGAAATAACAGGAAAGGCAATGTACAGGGAAGCACACTTTGAGAAATAGCAATGTTGGCAGAAAATGGAAGTGTCTGGGAGAAAAAAAAAAAGATAAAACTGGCAGAATTACAGGCTGCTGCATGGGCTGGTAATTAGATACTGAGTTTATCTTCAGAGCGAAAGATATTTTCCCTCTCTTTTTTTGTAGAGAGGCCAAAAGAAGTCAAAGACACTGAGAGCATGAAATTGTTAGTCTGCTATAAAAATCATCTTCAATGCATTGAGTTTAAAAAATATGTATTAATTCCCCAGGCATGTTTTATGGGTTGTGTGTTATTCTTGTAGTTGGCAATAAGGGATAAGCCTTTGAGAGATAGATCCTTCGTGTGTGTGTGTGTGAGTGTGTGTGTGTGTGTGTGCATATATATATATATATATATATATATGTATGTATATATATATATGGACTTTTTAAACCAGAACATATTTATGAACTGAAACTTTTTTCTGCTGATTGTGGAAGTTAATATTGAGTTTCTTTTATCCACCCTTGATTTAGAGTCTTTCCAGAAATATTTTCTTAAGAACTGATTTCTCAGTCTCAGAACTTTAACCTTTTGATCCAGGTAATTCTTTGCTGCTAAAGGCTGACCTGTACATTGCAGGGCTTTTAGCATCATCCCTGGCCTCTACCCAATAGCATACACCCCATTCTGACAATCAAAACTATCTCCAGACAGTGTCAGATGGCAATTTGGCCTCCAGTGAAGAACCATTTATATAGAGAATGCTTATGGCTCTGTTTTTGGGGGGGTGAGCTGTCACTTCAAAAAACAATTTACCTGATTCCCCAATCTAAATTAGAGCCCCTATTTCTTTTAATGAAAGAATAATTTTGCCTCTCTTGAAGCAATACACATCTTTCTATAGCATCCTAGGCAGTTTGTAACAATGTGTCTACCTTGAGACACTAACTTCTTTCTTCCCTATTAGATTTTAAGTGCCACAACCAACCTGCTTTTGTTCACCGATACACGTACCACACAAAGCAGTGATTGGCACTTAATAAATGTTTGTCAAATGAAAGAATATAATTCTCAGATATTTAAGACCCTGAAGCACAAAGCCTGATTTGCTCCAAAGGGGTTTTTCCTCTCAGGCTTATTTCAATCCATATGACAAAGCCAGTAAAAGAAGAACTCAGGGACATATTGAGGCTGTTGAAGGGTGTGATCTGGGAAATCTAAAAATTATATTATTTGGATAGGATTCCCTGGGGGTTTGGCGGGGTGGTGTTGAGTGGCAGTTTCATTCTGGAAACAACAGCTCTAATATGTCGTTATAAACCAGAGCCAACCTCTCACTCCTGCTTTCTGAACTCCATCCACCACTGATCCTTGGAGGAAACAAGTTTTTTTATTATTTTTTTTAACCAGGGTGAGGCTTAATGCTCCATTAATTCTCTGAGAGAAAGTGTCGCAGGACCCAGAGAGATGTTCCTAGGGAGGGTGGACCTTGCTCCATACAGACTGCACAAGAGGCCTTTAAATGCTTCTTTTCATGTTCTTTAAAAAATGGAATTAAGATGCATATTTTTTAAGATGAAAAGTGACTGGCATTCTTCCCACTGAAAATGGGAAGTAATTTAATTTGTGAGTGGTTTATTTTATTTGACAGTCTTTGTACGTACTCGATTTGGTTTGTTACACCAAATTACCCTTTGATAATGGGTACACAGAATGCCAGACTCTGCCCCCCAGGTTGGTTTGATAATTGGATGAACAACCATATTGTTCAAGGTTTTCATGACAATGTGGACAGAAGCTATTAGGAAAACTCCTAACCAGAAAAGCCTTCCGCTTTTTTTTTCCACCAACAAAGTTAATTGCTACCCAGTGACCAGTTATCCCACTAGCCACTTCTCCTGAGCAATGCTAAGTTCTGTAATCATGACTGAATTCCCTGGGTGGATAAAAGGGATGTCTACACTCTGAAGCCAATAGAAGTCAGAAAATCTTCCCTAGGCAATCTCTCAGGATGGACTATTTTTTTCCTACAACTCGAAGTTCATGGGAAGGATTCTAGTAATAACGATCATAGGGGCTGTAGCCAGACTGCCAACAAGGGTAATGCCATCTCTTGGTATTTGTATGACCTTGAGCAAGTTTCACCACTTCCTTTGCTTCAAGATCCATACCTGTAAAGTGGGAAGAATATTAGTACTTACCTCTGAAGATCACAGTAAGGATTCAATAACATAGTGAGCATAAAGTGTTTAGCACAGTTTGGCAAAAAGTAAGCTCTCCAGAAATGTCTCTTTGGTAGACGGTATGTATCAGGCCCTGGGCTAAGTTTTCTTGGCAAAGCTATAGAGGAATGCTATCTGTAACATTATGGAAGAGAGTCTTGACGTGGAGAAAGGTGAAGTAAGAAGCCCAGGGCCATGTGGCTGGTAAATAGCCCAACCAGGATTCAAGGCCAGGTCTACCTGACTCTGAAAACTCTCTAACACCACATAACTTCAAATTTTGTGCTTGTGTGCCGCCTAGAAGAATTTTGAATAACCACGTACCTTCCTGAGCATCTTTCAGTAGGCAGCTAAGCGCTTCCATCATAGCATTAAATACGTAACAGAGGATGTGGCTTCAGAAGTATTTTGAACATAGGCAGTTTAAAATAAAACTGTTATATCACCTTTTTAATGTGTGAAATTTAAACACCATTGTAACTGGATACCCATCAATATCCATTAAAAGAATAAGGAATAAATTTCTTTAAAAGTCATAACTTTACATTGTTCCTTTTTCTTCTTTAATTTTGTGTTTTCACTGCAACTTCCTCCAAATAAATGTTGAAAACTCTTTTTGATCATTTCTATAACAAAAATAGGTTTTTCCCTCCCCGTGAATGTATAACTATAAAGCTTTAAAATTCTCTTCTGGGTTTAATTATCTCCAAAATTATTAATGGGACACAATTGACCAAAACAGCATAAAACACAATTCTGATTTTATTAGAATTTCAAGTTATAATTTTTGAGATTTTAATTTTATTAGAATTATTTTTTTAGAAATCTTGTTAGAAATTCATGTGATAATGAGCTGGGTGATGGGGTCATTTGTGGGGCTTTGATTAAAGATGTCATCTGTCCCTCCCTGAAGTGTTTTATACCATGGATAACACACCCCAGCAAGATTCAGGATGGGGAAGGTTTATCTTTCTTTTCCAAAGATGAGAATGAGAACCTCGACTGTGGGTATATCCTGACATAATTTGATTTTAGGAAGGAAAGTATATTGTTTGTTGTCGTTCAGTTGCTAAGTTGTACCTGATTCTTTGTGACCCCATGGCCTGTAGCCCACCAGGTTCCTGTCCATGGGGATTTCCAGGCAAGAATACTGGAGTGGGTTGCCATTTCCTTCTCCAGGGGATCTTCCTGGCCCAGGGATTGAACCCAGGTCTCCTGCATTGGTAGGCGGATTCTTCACCACTAAGTCATGGTTTCCTTTAAAACTATTTCACAAAGTTCTTAGGAAGTCATCACATTCTCCCGTTTGAAGACAGCTCCCCTGCACTGCTTAGCTGGGTCGCTTTGAAACAGGGATATTTATAGCAGGACCCAATGGCTCTCCCATCTTCAAGATGACTCACTCCCTCTTCCTTGACTATGAAGTCTGAGTGCTTTTTAACTGTTGGCTTTATCCCAAACTTACAGTAATTGTCTTTGGAGAATCACAGAAGATATTTCTTAAAGGAAGTCCAGGAAAGGCATGATGGTGAACATGAAGTGAGGCTGAAATCTGGAACTTTCTACCCTTTCCTCCAGCTTTACCATTTAGTGCTTCTAGATGGAATGGCATAGTCAGCCGAGACCCCACGAGTCCTTAAACCTGTGGTCCCAGAGCACTGGGGTCAGAGTTCCCTGCACCAAGGAAAAGGTGGACAGCTCCCATCTCTTGCTTGTCTAGATCAAACAAACATGGTTTTAGCTTCCCAAAAGAGCTGATTATGAACAAGAAGGAGTGGGTAGGGGGTTGCGTATTCTCTGCCCCCACTAAGCTTCATAAGAATACTCTGTGTTGACTGTCCAACATATAGTAAATGGTTAATAAATGTTTGGGGAAGGTTTTATCTGGGGCCAGCATGTGGTCATGACATTGCTATGTCAACTTCCTAACTGATGACACAGAACCCCCCTAACCCCCTCGTCTGAATATATGCTATCATTCTCAGTAGAGAGTAATCTTAGTTATTGGGGAGGGTGGGGAGCATCTGTTGAATATTGACAAGGAAATATAAGCAAACATGGATGTAAGTTGGTAGCAATTTTTTCAAAAGGCCCAGTCATGTCAATTCTGTTGATTGTACTTAGTATCCAAGGGTATTCACATTTGTGTGCTGAACTCGGTCAGGTTCAACCCAAAGTTACCGAACAGCTGGAATCCGTGCACATCCTTGTACCAGTGGCCTCCTCTCTCTCCCTTCTCCATAGCTGCAACTTTTCCTCTGTTCTTGAGCTCCTCTCCAGCCATCTCTTCTCTCTCAGGCTCTTGCCATGAATCTGTCAACTTATGGAGGCTCTGGAGGTTGCCATGGTGAGCACAGCTGTGGTTTTTTCTCTGTGAGGAGCCCTCACCTCCAGCCCCTCCCCGGCTGTGCATTTTCACAGATGTCATGTAAAGTAGGGGCCCTCAGGGGCTTCCAGGACTGTGTCCCCCTTTCTCCATGTGTCTCCAAAGGGGCCTCTGTGATCTGCTGACACCCACTTAGGTGCCACAGAAGACTGTGATGCATCACCACCAAGGTCACCGAATAAACCAAATGACAGTGACATTCATTTCGTTAGTAAATGGATTCTGGGAGGTGAAAGATGGTCTTGTGTTTCCCAAGACCAGAGGCAGGAAAGATAATGAGAAAGGTGTGAAGGAGGAAGACTGAAAGATGGGTAGAGAAAAACGGAAGGTGGGGAGAAAGAAGGGAGAGAGAGCAACGAGGAAGGGCTTTCTTAACAGGGAGGGGTCAGTATTGGGCAGCCAGTGATCTTCCTATCCCCACAATCACACCTGTGACCCAGCCCTGACTTCTGATCTTCCATCTCCTGCCACTGTCTTCCCTGCTCAATCCTCTCCAACCACAGAGGCCCTTCCCTGTTCCTTCTATCCTCTGAGCACTTTCCAACCTCAGGGCCTTTGCACTTGCTGTTTCCTCTGCCTGGAATGCTGTTCTCCAGAGCGCCACGTGGCTGCTGATCTCCCTACATTCGGCTCTCAGCTCAAATATCCCGTCCCCAAGGGAGGCCTCCCATCCCCGCTCCACTCTCATCAGTTCTCCATCCCCTCACCAAGCTCAGGTTTTTCTTCATGTCTGATGTGGAGGAAGAATTTATTTTGCATTTTGAGTGAAGACAAAATCACTGCCCACCCCCTCCATGCCCAGAAACCCACGGAATCACACTCTTCACCTTGTACTTTCCTCCCTCCCATCTGAGCTCTGCACATACTGGTCTCCCCAACTGAAGCACCGCTCCCTCTCCTCCTCGTCCCCCACTTTCACCTGGTGGATTCCCACAAACCCATCACCTCCCGCTCGCTCAGCAGTCCTCTCCTTTCTGAGGTCTCCTTTGTGCTCCCCAAGCAGATACAAACCCATTTAGCTGACACTGCCCTGGGCAGTGTCTGCTGATGTCCATTACAGCCAGACGCCCTACACTGAAACACCCGTGTACTCACTTGTCTCTCCCACACACCCAAGTGTGCCCCTTCAGGCCCAGAGGACAGAGTGGCCAAGGACTTAGACTTCAGAGTCAAGGAGTGACAGGCCTAAGCATGAGCTGTGTGACTTGATATGAATTACTTAACCTCTCTGGTCATTTCCTTATCTGTGCAGCAGAGATCATATTCACTGAGCTAAATCATAGGCTACTGATGAGGATTCGCTGATGAACTGTTTAAGAGTTGCTTAACTTTATTAGCAGTAAGCTGGGTCAGAGGATGGTGAGTGGAGGATGTGCCATGTGAGGTGGGGTAGGGGTAGGGGCACAGAAGACCTCTCTCAAGGGGTGATCATTGAACAGAGCCCTGAATCATGTGGAGAAGGAGCCCCAGGGCACCCTGGGGTTCCCCACATCCCACTAATATCCAGCTGACATAGATGTCTATAAGCCTCGTGGAAGGATAGACTCTGAGGCTGCTCTCTTGGTCTGTGAAACTTTATTTGGTGGCTACTCTAACAGAGTACCGGTTGTCTTGACAACCAGGCTGCGTTGCTTATGCTTTGCAATCATGCTCAGGGCTATGAGTTGAAACTGAATCAGGGTTGGGGAGGAGTGTGGGGTGCCTAGGGAGGGGCAAGGATTCCAGCAGCACAGTCCTTGGCCACCTGCGGCCTCCAAGGGCCAAGGCTGGCCCCGTTCTCATTCGCAAGCCTACTGGAGCACCAGCCTTGTCTCAGGGGGTCTCGCCCCACAGCCACTGCCGAGATAGTGCAAAAAAGAGGGTTTGAACCACCAGTTGAAGGTCCTGGCTTGATCCTGCAGTTTGTCAGGTCCTGTGGAGAACAGCTCAGGCACCTGGTATCGGGACAGAGGAAGCGATCGGATGAGTGGCAGAAAGTCGGGTTGTGCTGGCAACCCCCACCGGGTGACCATGGACATGGCACGTCACCTCTGGGGTTCCTGACTTCCTCATCTGCAGAATTCAGGAACTGTCTGTGGTGGTTGGTCTCAAACTTTCCTTATCCATAGTTACTTAAGCAAGATGTGAGAATCCAAACATATTACCAAGAATGGTGAAGGTCGTAAGGCCTAGACACCACGGCCTCCCACTGTGCCCCCCCCCGACACACACACATCATGTGACAGCCTCGAAGGAGCCTCCAGGGTCCTTCCACGACTCAGTGTTTCACGAGTCAGTGTCACATCCAGATGGCACAGAGTCCTTCCAGAGTGTTAGCCTGAACCACATCAAGTTATTGACATGTGACCATTTTTGACTTGCAAAAGTGGCCTTTTCGTATTTCGTCCTAAGCATTTCTTTTGCAGCAGCAGTTCTCTGGGCTCACCCTGAAACTACATTGTCCCAGTTCCGCTCCGCTCCTTCCTCTCTGTGTGACGTCAGACAGGATATTTCACCTCCCCCGTAAAATGGCAAACAAGGAGTCTTCCTCGTGAGGTCGGCTACTGATAGGGCTGAAGGGCAGGGTTGCTTTAACTAGTGACTGCTAGTACAAGAAGCCCTCCCTGATCTTACAGGGAAGACCCAAATGATTGTCCATGGGCTGAACTCAGGGAACCTTATCCCACTCTTCTCCCTGCCTGGCCCCAGAAAGAGCATGTATCCAGAGCAGATAGGAAACACAGTCCCAGCGAGGTTTCCTAACTGGTCATCCTGTCCAGTTGGTAAGCTTGAACCACCTTCCCTCCTCCTTCCTCCTTTGACACGGTGTCCCTGGACAGTGAACAGCCTTGACCTGGGCGTGGGGAGGGTGTTGGAACATCACGAGTGATGGTTGTCGCCTGGCTTATCTGGGCAGAGCATTAGCGCTCCCTCCCCAGATACCTACCCAGAGCCTCCCCATTAAGTGCTACATCATGGAGTATGTCAGCCTGAATTAGCAGGCAGGCCTGTCACATAAAGCTGAAGCTTTGAGCTGGCAGCCCCCACTTGGTAATGCCTCTTGATCCTAGCTGTCATGTTCCCTCCCTGCATTGCCACAGCCACAGGAAGCCTGTGCAGACAGTGAGGGTAATGAAGGAGGCCCAGGGAAGAGTTTAGGCAAAGCCCCAGGAAGTCCTCACAGATTCCATTGCTTCCCTAGCCCTGGGGAACCTGCTTTCAGCGCCACTACCTTGGGGAGGTGAGCGGAAGTAGGGGAGTACAGAGCTCAAAAGCTCCAGGTAGGGAATTCCTTTGTGACAAACCTCAAAGCAGGGCATGTATCTATGAAAGCGCATGGAATAGACACCCTATTCAAATGCCATGGACATCTCCAACCCCAAATTAAGATTTCTAGAAGCAGCTTAACCGCAGAATTCTACAACTACCACTACCTTTATTACTGCCCATAATTCTATCAACTCCATAAATTCTATGGGCCCTGTACTCATGTCCCTTACAGAGCATTTATCACTTCCTATCATGTATAATATCTGAGTGTGGTGTGATACAGTGGGAAAAGCACTAGCTTTGCAGTCAGATAGACTCTGCAATCATATTCAGACTATGTTTCCTACAGCTGGGCAATTCTGGGCCACTGACTTAGCTTCTCTGAGCCTGAGTTTTCTCTTTATCATAGTACTTTGTACTACTACTGTTTCACAGAGTTGTCAAAAGAATTTCCTGAAGTGGGGCTTGCAGGATGATTGACACAGTCAGTGCCCATTAAATATGTGTGGGAGAGTTTCTAAGGCACTCTTCTTACCCATTACAAAGCCTTAGCTCAGAATAGTATCAGCATAGCACCTTCCTTTTCAAAGTTCTACTTCATCCGTCCTCTATAATTTGTTCTCCCCACTACATCAGGAATGATCTCACTGAAACTTTGATCCTTATCATATCAAAATCATTGAAGAATCTTTTGATTTCTTCCCATATCTCTTGGGCTGGTGGGCTACAGTCCATGGGTTCACAAAGAGTTAGACACAACTGACTAACACTTTCACTTTTCACTTTCATTTATCTTAGGGTGGTGGCAAAAATCTCTTTGGGGGCCTGCCTCTTGCCTACCCTGTCACTTCATCTCCCACCGTGGTTCTCATCACTCTCTGTCTCAACTACACTGACCCACTGATATTTCATTCTTGCGTTACCCTCACCATAGGACCTTTGCACATGCTCTTTCCGCTGACTGGAGCATTCCTCCTGACCCTCCTGACCTAGTAAATCCCTTCTCATCCTTTAAGTCATCCAGTTCATACTTCCTCAGCAAAACCTCTCCAGACCTCCATGACTAGGTTAAATCCTTCTTTGTGCTATTTCCTCTCCTTTTGGGTGCTTACTACATTTTATTATGAGACGATTTCGTACCTGCCTCCACCATCTGGGCCAGCCAGATGAAGGCAGGTGTCTGGTCTGGCTCCCCAGTTGAATGTCCCCTCTGCCCCTCTACACTAGGACCTTGTACAGAGCTCAAGAAAATGTTGTTGAAAGGGTGAATAGAAGGTTGAACTGAAGGGCAAATCATCTCAACAGATCCCAACCACCCTTCATGATAAGTAGGGCACAGTGGATATTTCAGATAGTATAACCAGAGCCCAAAAGAGGCAAGATAATTGCTCAAGCTCACACAGCCTGTCAGTGAGGGGTGAATCTGTGGTCAGAACCAGCTCTCTTAGTTTTTGCCTTCCCTGGGCCTCTGCTATAGAACCATCATCCACAGCAAGGTAGAGGGCTTGTGAAGACTTTCCCTTCCATCCCACTCCGGGTTTTTAGAGGATCCCTGGTTCTTCCTACATCCACATCTCAAGCTTCTCTGATTTCCAGGATATCCAGTGCCACATTTGTATAGGATTCTATGTTTCTTCTGAATTCTTCAACTTTTTTTTTTTAAGATTTTTGTGATGTGGACCATTTTTAAAGTCTTTTTTTAATTTGTTACAATATCGCCTCTGTTTTATGTTTTGGTTTTTTTGGGTCACAAGGCATGTGAAATCTTCGCCCCCCAACCAGGGATCGAACCTGTACCCCCTGCATTAGAAGGTGAAGTCTTAATCACTGGACCACCAGGAAAGTCCCTCATGTGCAAAACTATGTAACTGTCTGATTCTTTGACCCAGAAGAAGATAACAATTGTTCACGTATTCTCTCTCATTCATTCAACAAATACTATGTATCCTTCATATATCAGTAAGATGACCATATAATTTATCGTCCAAATGAGGACAGTTTTGACATGACAGTGTACACTACCTTGTTGATATACAGGTTAAACCAAGATCTTCCTAGATAAAACAATGGGTTCCCTATATTTTAATGACTGATTTTGGGCTACTAGAATCGGGTGATTATATGCTTTCCCAAAATTATTTTTAAAAGATTAAAGATAGAACCAGGATGGGGCCTAAGCTCCCAAAGCCATGAAGACTAAATTTTAATCTCAGTTGAACTAGACATTTCTAAAAATTTCTACAACTTCCTTTTGAAAATTGATTTCATGTTTTAAAAAACAAACAATCTGGAACAACATCTCTGGCAGCTGTTCCCCTGAGAGGAGGCCACTTGAAAAAAATCTTAGAGTCTATAAAGGATGAAATTGCCCATCAGGGCTAAGGGATGGTGACATTTTTTTAAAAGAATGAAACTAAAAGGCACCAAAGGGAATCGGAACAGCATGTAATTTATCCGTCTCTTTCTCTACCTTAGATCTCCTTTGATGTGATGTGGTCGTGATTTTGTGTGTGATAATGAATGATATAAACACGCACACTCTTTCCTAATGAAGAGCTTTGGTTCTGAAGCAATTTCTTTCTCTTGCATCCCAGGTGCCTGTCCTGAGACCCATGGACCTGATGGTGGAGGCCACCCCGCGAAGAGTATTTGCCAACGCGCACACATATCATATCAACTCTATATCAGTCAACAGCGACTATGAAACCTACATGTCAGCTGATGACCTGAGAATTAACCTATGGAACTTTGAAATAACCAATCAGAGTTTTAGTATCCTTTCTTTGGGGCCAATAACTAGTTGGCTTGAATCAAGACTATTCAGGTATGAGCAAGCTTGGGAGGAAATGGAATAGAAAGGGTTAATCACTATCAAAGACTTAGCACTTGTGGAGATCTGTTCCCTTTTAAATTATATTGGCATCTGTGATACTCTTTCATCCAAAGTTAGGGAGGTATTGAATTGCAAGTAGTGAACCAGGACTACCTTTGGGTTAGAACACTGAATCACTTCCTTTATGCAGAAGCATTTGTGTGTCATGAATTAGAACTTTATCAGCTATAAGGCCAGACCCTAGAGTTCAGTGTAAGGTTCCTTCCTCTTGTTGATGGATTCACAAATGGCCTGTATCTACATTATGGACCACAGTTGCACAGGAGATGGTTTTCACTGTATCATAATAATGAAAGTAATAGTGAATTTGTTGAATTCCAGGCACTGCGCTGGGAGCTTAACATATAGAATCTCATTTTGAAAAGTGCACATAACTGTCCAGCTTGATGAATTTTCACAGGCAGAGGACTCCTGTATAAGTAACAGCTAAATCAGAAAATCAGACTTGAATAGCAATGCTCATGTCCCCATCATACTTCTTCAGTCTCTCCCTACCAAGACTATATTGGATATAACAACCCCATATTGAAATTATTATTATCTTCTGTTTAGCTCATATTTAAAGAAATCAAGACAACTGCTGAATGAGTAGATGACCCAGCATTCTCGTCCTACTATGTTGACCCTATATTTAATATTAAAATCAATCATTCATTCAATACCTATCATGTGGTCCATCCCACCACAGACCTGATTTTTCACTTGAATTCCCAGTGTTAATGATTTCACCACCCAGGCAGCTGAGTAACTGACGTAAGAGTCAATATTGATCCTTTCTCCCAGTCACCAGCCTGTCCACCCCGCAACCCAGTTTGTCCGTGAGCCCTGGCTTTGCTTCCTCTAAAATGTACCTCAAATCAACTCATCTCTCTCCATCTCCACTCCTGCCAACCCACACTAGTACCGGCCCTGGTTCTTTCACCTTTGTGACTGCAGTAATCTACTCTCTGGCTTCTGTTCTTTCTTGCTGTCCTACACGATACATGTCCCACATAACAGAGTGGGCCTTTCCACATGTAATTCGTATATCATTCCTCCCAGGACTAAACCACACTGGCAGTTTCCTTTTGAGCTTAGAATAAGGTCCAAGTTCTTAATTTTGGACTGTAAGCTTTCACATGATCGTGCCCCTGCCCCCCTCTTTGCTGTCTTGTCATACCACTCTCCCCTAGGTCACTCTTCTTCAGCCACCTAACCTCTTTTCTGTTCCGCGGTAATGCTTGTTCTTCCTTCCATTCTCTGCGCTTGTTGTTCCATCTTCCTGGAATACTTTGCCCCCAGAGTCCCCAGGGCTAACTTTTTACATGTCATCGTATAGACTTCAATCTCCTGTCACCTCCTCAGAGGCACTTCCTCCCACTAACTCCCAAGCAACCTCCAATAACCTTCTATCCCTATTAACTTCATAACACGTGTCACTATTTGTAACTGTTTCTTTTTTATTTAATTTGTATATTTTGGGTTTCCCTGTCTTTGAATGTGAATTTTATGAGAGAAGGAACTTTGTATGATCCACTCCTGTATCCCAGTACCTAGAATATTCTGACACACAGAAACTACCATTTGATTGGACATGTCAAGTTTGAACTACTAGTAGGTCACTAAAGTGGGGATAATCCATTAGATAATCGATAATGAAATAGAATCTGGCAATTTCACCATAAGAGTATATTAGTTATAGTAAAGCTCTGAATGTTCTGATATGAAATAGAGTCCATAATGGCTCAAGCATATGAAAGATTATTTCTCTTGTAAAGTCCAATATTGCTGATCTCCATCAGCAAGCAGCCTCCTCCAATCAGTGATTCAGAGATTCAGGTTCTTCCCATCTTGTGGTTCCCAGTGTCACCAAGCCTCATCTGCATCTGTACAGCAGAAGAGGAAGATGGTGTCGGACCACACAAGGAGACTCCTATGAGCCAGGTTCTAAATTGCATGCATTCCATTAGCTAGAACTCAATCGCGTGAGCACCTCTAACTGTGAGGCTGGCTGGGAAATGTGGTACAGCTGTTGCACATAAATAATAAGACCTGGTTTAGATGCTCAGTCACCAGGTCTCCACCACAGAAGGGTCTCCCAAGGCTTTTCAGGGAAGGCAGCTCTAAGCCAGTGGTGGGGATTATGGAGACTGAGAGCTGACCACTAAGACCATGACTGACATCTTTTGTTGATCACAGAGCAGATGGGACATATTGTCTGAGCCTAGGAGAATCTGCCCACAGATTTTGCCTGGAAGTGCAGCTGCTAACAGAACGAGTGTGGGTGGTGGTTCCCTGTCTGCCTTGACGTCTATTCCAAGAGCCAGAAATCTGTTCAGGCTCAGCTGCTGTCACTCTGAGCTTCTGCTGCCCCAGTCTAGGTGACATGTTTTCTGAATTTTGCCTCTAGGGCTTCAAGAGGGAGCGAAGTTTCTTTAGGCACTTTAGGAGACAGATGCCTTGGGGAGAATGCAAAGGGGAAGTATTAATAGCACAGTTGAGGTTATATTCTGCAGATGTGTGACAGCCTGCCAGATGCTGGCATACAAATGAGCCCATGCCATTCACCCTTAAAACAGCCATATGTAAAATAATCATTGTCATCATGAGAATGATGATAACTGATATCTATATAGTTATTTTCATCCAAACCGCCCTGAGCACTAAGCAGACTATACAAACTTGGACCCTTTAGCTTGCTGTCTCTGAAGTGCAGCCGCCTCTGGGGTAGGAAGCGGCCGTCTTTCAAAGCAGCCTTGGAAAAGCACCAACCACCAGACAGGTCTTCTTAAATCAGATGTTGTTTAGTGTCATTTCCATGGTGCTTCTTCTCCACTGAAAGAGGCAGAAGAGACATGGTTCTGGATAGAAACGTGTGGGATTCCCAAAGCGTGGTATGAGTAACCCTGACATGGGAGGCAAGCTACTTCTAAATTCTATGTGGATGTTGTTTGTCTTCATAATTACATATTTATAACAATGAATATTATAAAATACAACTGTCATATCCTATGATATCACAGATACTGAAAAATCCATTTAAATTACATAGTGCGTGTATGTAAAGAAAAGTACTAGTAGCCATTAAGGCAAGTGGGGTTGCAATATGGTTTTCTAAAGTCATAGCTTCCAGTGACTAGCATTTGGTGTGACATTGGCATTGTGCTTGAGAACACAGTCTTTGGAGTCCAATAAGCCTAAAGTTCTCACCCAGCTCTACTACTTGCTGGCTGTGTAAGCTTTAACATGGCTCTTAACTCAGCCAAGTCCCTACATTACGATCTGTAGAGAAAAGCTCTATCAAAGAGGATTGTTTAAATTTTGTAAAAGGTGTTTATAAACATGCACATATACTCATACATATGCGTATATATGTGTACATATATGCTTAGGGAAGTACCTTGCTAAGTAAATGATCAGTTAACAGGGACCACACAATCCTAATTATCGTAATGATTATTTAGTTGTATTTATCTCTTGCTGCACTGGGTCTTTGTTGCTGCCCTTGGGCATTCTCTGGTTGTGGCAAGTGGGGATTCTCCAGTTGTGCCGCATGGGTTTCCCATTGCGGCGGCTTCTCCTGTTGCACAGCATCGGCTCCAGGCACATGGGCTGCAGTAGTTGTGGCTCATGGGCTTTTAAATACTGACTCAGGAGTCATGGGGCAGGGGCTTAGTTGCCTTATGGCATGTGGAATCTTCCCGGACAAAGGATCGAACCCGTGTCCCCTGTTTTGGCAGGTGGAGTTCTTAACCACAGGACCACCAGGGAAGTCTACAGTCATAATTATTGTTGAAAGTAAAAGGAAACTAGAAAAGTTGAGTGTTAGAAGGGTAGATTCTATTCTGTTGAATTTATTATCTGGGTCTTCTCAGTTCTAGACACCCCCTTCAATTCTGCTGTTTGGTGTTCTTTGCAAGATGTTGCTCATTATATCCTAGTTACCAGATATCTGCAAGGTCTCTGAGGTCCAGGCCTTGTGTTTAGCACCATATCAGAGGGAAAGATTCCTAGCCTTATGGCACCTGGTCTTGTATCCTCTTCCTTCCAGCCATAGTCAGCCTGTCCCTGTTTTGTGTAACAGGTTCTAGCATAACATGGCCAGACTTTGGCCTTAATGGGTTAACTACATCAGGACAATAACAACTCATTTCTAGATTAGTGGTTTTCTAGGGCAAAAGGCAGCCCTGACTTTTCAATAAAGGAAGGATATTTCTTAATTATGAAAAGTATGATATACCTAGGATCCTTTGAACTCTGTTCTCAGTTCTAAGAAGGAGTTGACTCTGGGCTTCTACCTAGTCCATTTTGGAACCTATTAAATAAATCCATATCAAGTAAAAGTAATACAGCCCTCCACAACTATATACTGAGACCTAGTTTGTGCTAGGCACTGCATTAAGCCATGGGGATACAAGAATAAAAAGAAACAAATTTTCTGCCTTTAGAATGACATTAATCAAATAATCACACTAATGAATATATAATTAAAAACTGATGTAAACCCTGCAAAGAAAGGAAATATGGTTTGGTGAATGCATATTTTAAAACCTGATGTAGACTAGGGAATAAAAGAAGGCTTTGCTGAGGAACTGATTGTTGAGTTGAGATTTGTAAGAAGATGAGCATGAGCTAACTTGGTAAAGATCAATCCATCATGTACAAAGGTCCTGTGGTAGGAGGGAGCATGATGTGTTGGTGGAACTCAAGGAGGTCCAGAGAGTGAAGTAAATTTGTAAGCAAGGCTGGAAACATGAGCAAAGGACATACCTTATGTAACCCCAGTCTCCAAACATGAGACAGAGGATTTCTCTGGGAGAAACCAACTGGATTCCAGGGTGCTTCATCTCTGAATTGGTCTTTATCACCCCTCTTCATCAGCCTCCCTTGTCAACTGAGGAGAGGTCCTTTTGGATTTTGATTCCCTGATCATAACCATAACTTTTGGCTTCTAGTTTCTGTCACTTTAGTACCATGGACAGCAGCCTTCCTTTTAACCCAGTAGAATTTTTCTGGGCAGGCTTTGAAGGAAGCTATGGGGCTTCCCAAGTTTCTCTGCTGTTGCAGCTTTATCCCATGGCTTAATGCAGTGCCTAGCACCAACTAGGTGCTCAGTATATAGTTGCTAAGGACTGTATCTTTACGTTCACTTGATAAGGATTTATTTAACAAGTTGCATAATGGACTACGTAGGAGCCCAGGGTCAGCTCCTTCTTAGTCCTATCCACAACTGCACATGTCAATCTTAGTCTGACATTTAGTGTAAAAGCAGAGCATCCCTTCCTATGGCGCATCCAGCACATTGGCATGTGTGTACCAGAGCAACCCCTTCCTTGCCATATTAAATGCCACCTTGGTGGATTTTCCCAGGCCTGGTGCCTTGCTTGTGTGGTTGCTGTCCCTCTGCATCTGAAACCAGATCTAAGGCTTTGGGGTACTGGGGATTTCTCTGCCCTTTGAGCCTCATGTTATCAGGAGAAAGGATGAGAAGGCAACTCTGCAGACTTCTTCTGGGGCTCCTTGAACTTCCTTGGAGTTATGTCACTTAGTATTTGGGAAGGCAGACTCTGGAGTCAGAGTCACTGGATTTGAATCCAGCTTCCTCTCCTAAAAGCTGTGACCTTGACAAGTGTTTTAACATTTCTCTGGCCTTCAATTGCCTCATCAGTTAATGGGGATAATAGAAGGTTATTGTGAGGTTTAAATGAGGTAGTCATTAGAGTACTTAGCTGAGTGCCTGGCACAAAGTGAAGACTATAAACAGTAGCTTTTATTGTTGGGGGCATATTTCAAGTTCCCTATTCTTGTTACCCTGGATCCCATTCTTGTTCCTTGGATCCCATTCTCTCCTAAGGAAAGCACGGGTTAAATGACCTACACCCAGGTGGTGCAGTGGTAAAGAATCTGCCTGCCAGTGCAGGAGACATAAGAAATTGGGTTCGATCCCTGGGCTGGGAAAATCCCCTGGAGGAGGAAATAGAAACCCACTCCAGTATTCTTGCCTGAGAATCCCATAGGCGGAGGAGCCTGATGGCCTACAGTCCATGGAGTTGCAAAGAGTTGAACACAACTGAGCAACTGAGGATGCATACATCCAGGCCTGGTGTCTTGGCCTATTGACCTACTGTGAGTCTTCTGCATCATAAAAAAAAAAAAAAAAAAAAAACCTTCCCTAAAGATGACGGCTAAGTCACAAGAATAAATTAAAACCCAGAAAAATATAAAGATTTTTATTTTATTGGAATATAGTTGATTTACAATGTTGTGTTAGTTTCTGCTGTACACCAAAGTGAATCGGTTATACATATACATATATCTACTCTTTTTAGATTCCATTCACATATAGATAGTTACAGAGTATTGAGTAGAGTTCCCTGCAGATAGCTAATGAGAACTCATCAACGTTTCCTGAGCACCTTCGGTGTGCACTGGAGATGCCAAGATGAATAAAAAAATCCATCCCTGATATCATAGTCCTGTCATCTACAGGGAGGGTGAATTCAACCAGAGAAGCAAAACCAGTAGGAGAGGGTATATGCAGGTATGGAGAGAGAGAGACAGATTGGCATATTACAGTGAATTAGCCTGACAAACCCAGAGTCTTTAAGGCCAACAGTCAGGCGCAGAAAGACCACAAGAAGTTGGAACACAAAGGCAGGAACACCACAGGCCACATTCACATATGGCCGTCAAGATGGAAGAGTGAGAGGGAAGGGAGAGAAGCTGTGGTCTCAGCATCTGTTGGGGTCTCTTCCTCAAGGAAGACCTAAACCTTGCTTTAACTGCCTTCCAACAAACTAGTTCAGGCCCACCCAGGATAACCTCCCTTATGATTCTATTAAAGTCAACAGACTGGGGCCTTTAACCAGGTCTGCAGAGTCCATTATAACAGCATGTAGATCACTGTTGGGCTGAACACGCGAGAACCTGTACGTGTGTGCAGAGTGGCTGCTTTCTCTCTTTTGTCCCTCAATTCGCCTGAGAGAATGAACCTTGTTACCCCACCACAACCAGAAACATTTTAGAAATGTTGCGCTTTACCAAGTTAACATTTCACAGAGCTTCCAAAGTGAGCATGTGGACAGAGGGAGACAGACACGTAACCATACTAGGGAGGATGAGACTGACAGTTTTTTGGGGGGTGGGGGAGGGGTGCCTCTATGAAGTAGCAGGTGGATTACATCATCTCCCATAGTTTTCTTCCTTTCTTTGTTGATAAATTCACAAGTTCAAAGGCATTTAAAATGAAAGTTAGGTAGTAACTGGCCACAGGATTTGAGATTAAAATCTAGGCCTGTTGTTTGTTGTTTAGTTGCTAAGTCATGTCCAACTCTTTGCAGCCCCATGGGTGTAGCCTGCCAGGCCCCTCTGTCCATGGGATTTCCCCAGCAAGAACACTGGAGTGGGTTGCCACTTTCTTCTCCAGGGGATCTTCCCAACCCAGGGATTGAACATGCCTCTCCTGCATTGGCAGGTGGATTCTTTACCACTGAGTCACTGTCTCACTCTTACATTCCAGGAAAATGCCCTGTATCACAGTATCTTAAGTGTATTCCTAGAGGTACGGTCAAGGTGCTATGGATACATAGGTAGGAAGGATCATGAAAGAAGGGCTGGAACATTTCATACAGAAAGTAACACGTGGATTGGCCTTTGAAGGAAGTATTGAGTATTTTCTAATGGAGAAATTTCAAGCTCTGTGTCACATGAATAAGAAAGAGGCTGTGGTTATGGGACTTTCAAGTACCCCCCACCCACAGTTGTAAAGGACATCTTATCCCATGTCTTTTGCAGCTCAACACACATCCAAAAGCACCTCCTGGGGCACCATGTGTCTCTTTGTCAGCCCTCTCACAGTGAGCCTAGCAATTGGCAAAGCCCTCCATGAGTATTTGCACATTGGCTTTTTTTAAGCTTTTAAGAGAGGAAGATCCCTCGGAGACCTCTCTGGAGATTTTCAGTGTGTTGCCATCAGGCAGCAAGTCCTTTCTGCTGACAAGATCTGGATGGCTTGTAATCACTGCTTTCTATCCAAAGATTAAATTCAGACTTTGGAATAAAGATTTCAGATAAACTCTTGCTCCCTAAAACAGAATCCAGCTCTAATATGCCCAGTTTTCAAGGTCATGATAAGGCTATTCTCCACTTTCAGTATTGGCAGACTTGAAGTGCTATCTGAAAAGCCTCGACTGCTTTTGAACATGGGTGTCTTACCCAGGTAAATCTAGAGTCCAGTCTCTGACTGACAGGCAGACTGGCCGCCTGCTGGCTCTGCTATCAGTAGTTGGCTTAGAAAGGGGAGGGAAAAAATCTTCTCAGTATCAGCAAAATTAGCAGAGATAAAGACAGAAGCATATGAGAATATCTTCAAAAACTCACAAACCTAATACATATAAAAGTTATCTTTGGAAAAAAAGACATGTTTTCTTTGAAAGTCTGGATTATTCAATCCACTGCAAAAACATTTAATAAATAACTTTTTCTCCACTGTCTTATTCGATCATCAGAATTTCTCAGACTAACAGAGTTAACAGAATGATACCCATTCAAAGGCAAAGAAATTGAAATCCTGAGAGAGAGAAAATGACTTTCCCGTATCTTGGAGCAAAATAGAGTTGGAAACAAAATGAATTCTAATCTTTTGGCCCCACTTGTTACAATTGCAGTATTTATCACAATATTGTCTTCAGCTTTACCCAGAGATGCGGTTCCTGGTTTCTCAATTGTCTCATAGATGGTTCTAAGCCAGGGAAACTACTTTATTCACTGTCTGTTTTCTTGGTTTAATAATATGGATTCATTGTAGATATTATAAAATGACCTATAATCTCACCACCCAATTTTGTGTATATACAAGGAATTTTCATCACAATTTTAATGCTGGTTAATTCCACAGTAGGGCTCAGAAAAATAAGGAAAATTTTTTAAATTCTTAATTTATCTAGAAAGTCGTATTCTGTTCAATCTACGGTCATACACAAACAGAAACACACACACGTGTGCACACATACACACTGCCCATTCACACATATACTTTCTCCCTTCCCTGTTTTGTCTATTTAACAGTTATTACTACCTAATAAACTATATATTCTATTTCTTTATCTAGCTTGTTTAGTGACCATGTTCCCTTCTAGAAAATAGGATCCATGGTTCAGGGGATTTTTTGATCTGCTGTGGTCACAGCTCTAGCTCCTGTGCCTGGAATCTATCCCCGGCAGATTCTTTGTGAATATTTATGAAATACATGAAGGAACAAATGGGTGAACCCAAGCTAGCATTATTAAAGGACAATTTAATACTAGCCTTAAAGTCAAAGCCCCCTGTAATATGTATTTTCTTCCATCCTGTTCTGTCTCTCTCTTTCTTTTTACATGGCTATGATCAGACTGTATATATTTTGTATCTAACTTACCTCACCTAAAATTATACATATGTATGCTGCTAAGTCGCTTCAGTCGTGTCCGACTCTGTGCGACCCCATAGACGGCAGCCCACCAGGCTCCCCTGTCCCTGGGATTCTCCAGGCAAGAACACTGGAGTGGGTTGCCATTTCCTTCTCCAATGCATGAAAGTGAAAAGTGAAAGGGAAGTCGCTCAGTCGTGCCTGACTCTTAGCGACCCCATGGACTGCAGCCTACAAGGCTCCTCCGTCCATGGGATTTTCCAGGCAAGAGTACTGGAGTGGGGGTGCCATTGCCTTCTCTGATACATATGTATAATAAGCATTAAAAAAAAATCTTGTCTTTTTCAATCTTAAAATAGTACAACTTCACTGAAAGAAAATGTAGAAATGAAAAAACTGATAATTGAAAAGAAATTCATAGACCCACCCCAGTAGAAATATCAATGACATTTGGTAGTTTTGCCTTTTAGGCCATCAGTTTCAGAGTATACATTTTAAATGACATTATGGTCACACTATAGATAGAATTTTTCCTTCAAGTTGTTTAACAGACCTGGCATTTCATTGCATAAACAATTTAATGATATCAACCAGAATTTACTCAATCATTTCCCTGTTTCTGTGTATTAAGGTTGTTGTCAGTCTTTTTCCTTTACAATGTTTCTATATACATTTTTATAGAAAACTTTTCCAAATTTGGGATCAAGGAAATGATTCTTGAATGGTCCCCATCTCCCCTTGAGCATCCTACCATAACCCTCTTCATCTCCTTACCCCACCGCTGATGTAATTTATGGCCTTGGCTTTTTATTTGTTTGAAGCTGATCCCTTAAGAGGTGACCTCCTAGTGTCTTCAATTATTATTTTAAATGATGCCTTAGGCCATTGCCTGGCACAGCAGTGCCCTCACCTTCCCACCTCCTGCCTTCCAAGCGTAGAGCTCAGCTGCCAAACTGGCTGTGCCCCCTCCCGTCCCCAGCACTGCCCCCAGTCCCAGCAGAGAGGCATATTAACCCCTTTTGTTAGCAGAGGTAATTTGCCTGGGCTCAGCATTAATAAGGAATGCCATAAGCAGTTGGGGTCAGGATGAACAGATCTGTCAAGCCCCAGGGTTAATTTAATAGCAATCTGTTGGCTGTCTGCCTTGTATATTAGCCGTGAATCCATTGCTCTGTTTTGCCTTTGCTGTTTAGTTCTTTGGGACAACAGGGAAATAATTTGGATAGAGAGCTCGAAAAGATGAGGAAGAGAAAATTGACTGTCAACATGCATCATTCCATTTCCAAGATAATACAGGGAGCCAGGCATTACCCCTTTCCTTTCTGCTTCCCTCCCAGCATGAAGGGCACACCCACACATGCCGGAGGTATGTGTCTCCCTTGAGAGCTGTGTAGGAAAAAGACTGACTTTACAGAGAATGCATGTAAAATGCTCTCTTGTCATCCCCACACACTGTTGAATTTTTGGAAACTAGACTCCTCCTAAATGTTTTTAGAACTCAGAAAATCCTCCATCAGTTAACAATTCAAGAAATCCTTTATCATGTTTCTGTCTCAACTTACATTTCCTAAAAAAAAAAAAAAATCACATCAGAGAACACAAAAATCCTAGGTCAGATGCTGGGTCCAAATTCTGGTTCTGAAAAATATAGTGCCCAGAGTGGTGGGCGAATTGAACAAGCACCAGCTCCAAGCAGAATCCCTCTCAGATAAGCCAGGGGAGTTTCAAAAGAGCCAGAAATACATTGCTGGGAAAGGCCGGCTCTGTGGGGGCCATTCATCAGTGAAGAAGGATGGCATGTGGTCAGGAACCAGGCTCTAGAGTCGAACAAACCTGGGTTCAGACCCAGCTCCACCCGCTACCATCATATAACATTAAGTAACGTACCTCAGTCACTGTTTCCTCTGCTCGAGAACAGGTCTGTTAATAATATTAGCATCATAAGGATGAGGTGAAGATCAAATGAGACAGTGCATGGCACTTGATGAATATTGGCAACTACTTTTTATTTTCGTATTATCTTCCTTGTTGTCCTTATCATCACAATTACTAAAAAGAGGATTGGAGTCATGGCTTTCCTCCGGAACCCCATAAATTCAGACCCAAAGAAGTACTCTATTTAGTCACAAGGAAGATGCTTGGGTGTGAGGGATGGTGGGCAGGCTTGGAGGTCCAGGATGGATGGCGGGGAAGGAGAGAGGAAGGGTCCAGAGGCAGCAGCCCTAAGCACACTCAGTTCTCATGGTGTTCTTGAAGGTGGAGGATGCTCCTGGTTTCATATATATGTTTAAGCACTTCATTTTCACACGTTCTAACTTGCGAGCTTTATTTTTAGGTGAGAAAAAAAGTAACCAATGTAGATGTAGCACCTCCCCTCCCACACAGCCAAGATCCTTTCCAGTTGAGCTTGTTTTTAGAGCTTTACTGGTAGAGGTTGAGAAAGCTAACACCAGATTTTCTTGCCCTATTTTGGGAAAAGAGAAACATGCTCACTGGCACAGTGGAGTATGGAGGCTCTTTCTGGAGGGAAATGAGATCTGACAACAGCTGAACACTAACCTCTGCTCACCCTACCCTGTATTGTGGCCACAAAGCCCAGGGCATGCATGGGTCGGGGGCTGGGGAGAACCCCAGAGCTGCAGCTTGGGGCCTTCTTCTGGGGGAAAACAGGCTCCTGTTCCCCAGCACATGATGCTAACTGTGATAATACTTTAAACTCTGGGAGCAGTTGAGTTGAAAGGTAGTATTTCATGAGTCCAGGGGACCTACATTCTCCAGAGACACAAGTAATATCTGCATCTGGGTTGCTGAGGGAAATTGTAGCAAAAGGTAATGTTAGTTCAATCTCAAGCTAATTTTAGAAAGAACCCAACAGGATTTATAAGAGATAATTGAAGGAGAAAGAGGCACAACCAGATACGCAGCCATTATTGCATCAAACTACATGCCAGAGCATGGGTGATGTTTGCTAATAGATGACTACTTTGTTAGCGCTAATGTGACTAAAAATATCAGTGCATTTACTCACTACTTTCTTAAACTCTAAGGAGGAGATTAGGCCACCAACCTCACAAAAAAACATAGACTTTTATCCATCCCAGTCTAACAGCATTGTCTGTCTCAAGTTATTGCTTGTTGATTCAGTGCAGTGTTTTCCAAAATGTGATTCGTAAGTTCCTGGCAACACACATAAATGTGTTCATTTTAATTATTAAATGCCTTTATTTCAGGTGTGTTATTTAAAATGTAACTAGCTTATTAAGCTGATGATTTCATGAATATTGGATTGCTGATTATGAGGCTGAGTAAAGAAAAAAGTAAGTCGATTTAAGTTCACCCATAGAAACAAATGTTAAGTTGAAAAATGCTACCTGGTGATAAACAGGTGGGGCAAAATCACAAATATGGTTCAAAAGTGAGAATCATTTTGGTTCACAGCATCCACATCAAGAGACCTCTTCCTATGCAGGTTCTCAGACAGCAAGCCCTCAGGCACCTTCCTACCTGCACCCAGGTCCCCCACGCTCTCAGTAGGGATGTGAAATGGATCAGCACAAACTCACTCCCACTAAAGGTGTTTGTTTCTATTAGGTCACCATCGTATTGATAGATGAAAGGCCTAATGTTTCATTTCAGTACACAGGATATGTTCCTTAAAAATAGAGGTATGATGATTCTTCATCAAAAAGGAAAAATACTCAGGACAAAACAAGGAAAACAATGATAAAACTAAGGGTGTATTACATGGGAGGCCAAAACTATCCTGCTGTACAGTTGGATGGCTTCTTTTTAATACTTGAACTCCCACACAAGCTCTAAAGCAAATCACAGTTTATGGAGATTTGAGATCCTGTATATCTTCAGTAAGAGAAATTTTGCATAATTACTAAAAAGTGCAAATCTTGCACCTGGGATAAAATCCTACTACTGCCACTCTTTAGCCATGTGACTTGGGGCACGTTACTTACATACTCTGAGACTCTGTTTCCACCCTTTAAAAAACAGGGATAAGTAAAGTGTTGATTAGAGAGCTGTTATAAGGATTAAATGAAAGGAAGCACACAACATGCTTTGCACAGCGATTGACCTTTAGTCAGTGCTCAGTAAATGGTGGCAGCTGTTATTATTATAATTTCCTTGACATATTATTTTTTTATTTTATTGCAGTAAAATTATTTTATAATTTTGTGTTAGTCTCTGCTGTCCAATGAAGTAAATCAGCTATAAGTATGCCTATGTCCCCTCCCTCTTGAGCCTCCTTCCCACCCACCCCCATCCCACCCAGCCAGGTCATCACAGAGCACCAAGCTGAGCTCCCTGTGATATACGGCAGCTTCCCACTAGCTGTCTGTTTTACACATGGGGTGTATATATGTCAGTGCTTCTCCCCCAATTTGCACCCCCCCCCCGCCTTCCCTGTGTCCACAAGTCCGTTCTGTCCATTTGTGTCTCTATTCCTGCCCTGCTAATAGGCTCATCAGTACTATTTTTCTAGATTCCACATATATACATTAGTATATGATGTTTCCTTTTCTCTTTGTGACTTACTTAACTGTATGACAGCCCTAAGTTCACCCACATCTCTACAAATGATCTAATTTCTTTCCCTTTTATGACTGAATACTATTCCACTGTATATGTGTACCAAATCTTCTTTATCCACTCATCTGTCATTGAACATTTAGGTCGCTTCCATGTCCTGGCTATTGTAAATAGTACTACAGTGAATGTTGGGGTATACATGTCCTGTTAAATTATGATTTTCTCAGGGTATATGCCCAGTAGTGGGACTGCTGGGTCATACGGTAGTTCTGATTTGAGTTTTTTTAAGAACCTCCATAGTGGCTGTCTCAATTTACATTCCCACCTAACAGTTCAGGAAGGTTCCCTTCTCTCCACACCCTCTCTAAAGATCTAAGGGGTTTTGTGGGAGAAGATTCACAGTCTGCCCTAGATATAATTTATCAGCCCAGGAGTTTGGTTAAAATTTCAAATATATCAAATTATTTAGTTGTGATGGGACTGGTTTCTTAACCACTGTTGTAAAATGAGAAATGAAAGCCCTTGCAGCCTGGCACAGCTTAGCCTGACTGCATGAGCAGGTAACATTACTGTGGATGGAGCATCTACATGTTACGGGTGATGGAACCCTAATTAGGGCCTGGGAAGACCTGAGGTCTAGTTCTGCCTTTGGCCACTGAACACCCCTGGGCCTCATCTGCGTGGGTCCAGTGATAGCTGCCTGTCTGCTCAGAGTCCTGATGAGGATCCTCCGTGTGTGCTCAGTGCTGACCTGTTCCTCTAGATAAAGCGACGATGCTTAGTCACCGCTAAGGCACCCCTCCCCGTGGTCCCCTCCTTGACTCGTCTGTGCCAGATATCGTGGACATCAAGCCAGCCAACATGGAGGAGCTCACGGAGGTGATCACGGCGGCCGAGTTCCACCCCCACCACTGCAACACCTTCGTGTACAGCAGCAGCAAAGGGACGATCCGGCTGTGTGACATGCGGGCGTCGGCGCTGTGTGACCGGCACACCAAGTGTGAGTAGCCAGCCGCCCCGGGGCTGATGGAGTGGGTGCGCCGCCGGCCCCTGACATGCAGAAGAAGCAGCAGGAGGGCCTGGGGGGCGTTGCTGTCCTTCCCCACCTCAGACACACCAGGAGTAAGAAAACTACACATGTGTTGTCCTGACTCAGGAGTCAGCTCCAAGTCTGGTGTTTGAGTAAAGAGAAAACCTCATGTCGAATCCCACCAACACTGGCTTTGGGCCGTGGAATACAGAGGTGAATAAGACATGAGTCCTGTCATCATCACATTGTGATATGATCTGAATTACGTTTTAAGATCCCTCTTGCAGCTCTGGGGAAACGAGAACCTGAGGACGAGAAGCAGGGTTGGGAAGACCAGTTAAGAGAGGGTTGTGCTATCAGGCAGGAGACTTGGGTGGCCTGGACAAGGACAGGGTATAAAAGTGGAGAGGAGTGGGTGGGTTCTGGATGGATCTTGGCAGTAGAATGAGCTGGACTTGCTGGACAGTGGGGGAGCCTGCGAATATACAGGCATCGAGAATCGCACCTGGGTGACTAGGTTCATGCTATAGTGTGTATTTGGAAGTTGTTGAGAGTAGATCTTAAGAGTTCTCATTGTAAAGAAACTGCAGCTCTGCATGGTGATGGATGCTAACTGAACGTAAATATTTGCACTGTATACATATATCAAGCCCTTAGGTTGCATGAAACGAATATACTGTTATATGTCAATTATATCTCAATTTTTTTAAAAAAAAGGAGCAGCTGAGGGGCAGGGATTATTAGCTTCGTGGAGAGGGTGAGGCTTTGAGAAGCAGCACCCTAGAAGGCGCAGTGGTTCTAGTGGGCACTCGGGAGGGCTTCAGAGAGGGGGGTGGGGTCGAGTTCCCCAGGCTCACAGGCCTAGGGGTCATGCTGGAGTTTTCATGGTGTTGATGGCACACAGTGGCTCCAAACTCATGGGGGCTGAGTGGTTGCCGGCCAAAGGCTAAGACCAATGTAAGCAAGGGAAGCAAGAACCAGGTGTAGTGGACAGGATGGACCTGGGGCTAGTGGAGAGGTATTCTAGAAAAGAAAACACTTCCTGGAGTAAAGGTTACTGGAGGGCCGCCGTCATCCGTACCCAGGGTCAGGCTAAAGAAAGTGCAGCACCCAAGATGCTCAGGAGCCACAGGATCTGTGTATCTGGCCAGCACCGTCTTCCGGGGCCGCTCTGCCACTGCAGCTTGCCGTGAAGAACTGGGAAGGAAGCCCTCTCTCCCCCAAAGCCCCAGTTTTTTCATTTCAATTCCTAGTGACGTGAGTGAAATGACGATGTGGCTGGGAGTGGGGTATGAGGTGTGGCTGGGAGTGGGGTGACCATCTGGATCATTTTGATCATGTCCATGTACTCCTTTGCTGTGAGGAGTATTGCCCAGGGGAGCTGGTCTGACTGGTGTGGTGGGCTGTAGATCATGTGGATCCTGGAGTCATACAGACCCAGGTCAGAGCCAGGCTAATCTCTTATTAGCCATCTGACTTTGTCCAACTTTCCCTTACCTTTCTGAGCCTGTTTTCTCATATGAAAAATAGGTAAAATAATATCGCCCACCTCATGGGTTTGTTGCAGGGCTTAAATGAGATAATCATTAAGAACTGTTAATGAGATGTGTCATACTAAGTGTATTTGATGCTTCTGGAAGATTTTGATTCAGATGTTCCACATGTCTAGTACTCAGTAGTCGTGTGTAGCTACTATATTGGACGGTGCTGACTTAAGACTGACCTAAGACATTTCCTTCATTGCAGAAGGTTCTCTTGAAGACTACTGATCTGTACTATTGGCTCCTGAGGACGTGGACTTGTTCTGTTTTGTTCACTGTTGTTTCCCCAGCACCTAAATTAGTACCTGGCTCGTGATAGATGCTTTATCAATGTTTGTTAGTGTCTGTGCTGATATCGATCTTTGAGCCAACAAGGGAGGCTGATATGGCTGGTATCTAAAGAATGACTTGGAGAAGGAACACGTGAAGTTCAGGAGGAATGCGAGAGCCTGATCATAATGGCCATGATAATGGACTTAAATTTTGTTTCAAACTCAGTAAACAGCCACTAAAGTAACCAGAGGACTAATCTGACTACAATTATTGTTTTGGAGAAGTTGCTTAGACTGCAGAAGAAGGATGGATATTGGGTTCTGTCTGGGAGAACAAAGGGACACAAGGAAAGAGGTTAGGAAGATCCTGTAATGAACACAAGGATTTCTTAACAATGCATTGTTAAATTAAGGGCACAGGATTCTTTCTTTGGTGGAGGTGGCTGTCCTATGCATTGTAGAAGGCTTTTCACAACTAAAGATGACTCCAGACATTGTGAAATATCCTGGGGTGAAAATTACTTCTAGCTGAGAACCGCAGATCTAGACTAAAATTTATTGGCAGGTCTTCAACACAATCTTCTTGTATCTGTGATCTGTCCGTTACATATAAGCATTCTGAGGGGTACAATGGAAAGGTAAGACATCTCCCAACACTCAAGCAATGTCAAGTTTGGCTGATGGGGCAAGATGTACCCTGGACACCCAAATGAGTGGTGGAGACAATTAGGGGCGTGGACATTCACAGGGGCGTGGGACATTGGAGGGAGACCTCAAAGTGGGGAGGCAGAGGCTGAGGAGTCATTTGAAGCACAAGTAGGATTTGGTTAGGTGAGAAACAGACAGAAGGGTGTTTTTGGCCATGCACACAAGGGCACGGCCTTCAGAGCAAAAACCTGAAGTTAGGAAGTGATGTAGCACCTTTAAAGAGTCTTAGCAAGAAGTGTTAGGCTTGGGTTAAAGAGGAATATGGAGAAAATGAGGTCAAATAGGTATGAAGGTTTATATCAAGTCAGTAGTTGAATATATGTGTCAAAAGTTTATGCCTCCATTCATTCATTCACTGAGTACCTGCTCTATACCCAGAGTCTGGCTCCTCTGATAGCTAGTCCTTCTTAAACTTCTGCACCAGGTATAGCACTCCCAGAGCCAGACCATGAACCTCGCTGCTGTGAAGGAAGGGCAGTGAAAAGCAATTCAGCCTCTCTGATGTGCTCTGGGTGGCCTGGCCTCTCAGCAAAAGCAAAACGCCACACACCTGGCAGAGGCCCAACACCTGAGGGGACATGCTGACCACAGACGATTTTCTTTGAAGTCTTATTTTTCCATCTGAAAATTTCACATAGGTTTTACATTTTATTCCCATAAAATGACTACTTTCCACTTAATTTAATATTTACATTTCTGCTGCTGCTGCTGCTGCTGCTAAGTCAAATCAGTCGTGTCCGACTCTATGCGACCCCACAGACGGCAGCCCATTAGGCTCCCCCGTCCCTGGGATTCTACCCATCCCCAAATTTCAAACAAAATTAACATTTCCAAAAGATGCAACATTTATCTGTGGCTTCCTATACTACTTCGTGCACCCTCATATCCTCGTCCTCCTCCTCCCTGACCTCCAAGGATACATACGTGAGCCCCAGTTTGAGAAGCACAGTGCCTAGTATGTGAAGAGCAATTGGAGATCACTTGGTTGGAGAACAGAGTTATAGAATTTATATTTTACGGAAGATTAACACAGTGGTGGTAGGAAGAAACAGAATTAGAAGGTTGTGCTTTTGTCTCAATACAGTGGAAATTCATAACCTAGATAAGGATGGTAGCTATGGAAATAGAAGAGAAAGAAAAGGGAAAAATAAACATTTTCTTTTAAAATAACTGTGGGGATGTAAAGCAATATTAGAGGTTGGCATTCATCACACATGGATATTATTCACTATCCTTCCCCTCTAGAGGAAGACATGAACTGAATCTATTGGGTTGACCAAATAATGCATTCAGACTTTTTCATAAGATGTTACAGAAAACCCCAAGTGAACTTTTTAGCTAACCCAATATTTTGCTCACATTGTATCACAAAGGACTGACATACAAACAGGTGCTCAGTAAATATTGATTCCATAAATAAATTTATGCCTGAGGGTTGAAATAAATGACATGTGGATTGTGGACTCATAAGAAGACATGTGGAAAGAGAGTGAGGGGGTGAGGACCAGTCTGGGACATGGTCCCAGCTGTATGGGAGGTGACATGAGTCATCTAACTGGGCTTGAAGGGCCACCAACCCAAAGTGGATGGCAGAGATGGCACGAGAAACCAGGTGTGTTCACAGCCCAGTGTGGCAGATACCAGCCTGGGCTCTGGCATCAGACAGACTCACACAAGGGCTGGATAGTGAGGAGGAAGCTGCCTAGAAGGCTCGGTGAACTGTGAACTCAAGATGGAAAAAGGATAAGGCCTTAGAAAGTTCCAGAATTAGAATGGCTTAGAGCAGAAGCCTCAGAATCAGAACTCAGCTCTGACACTCAGCAGCTGCGTGACCCCCCAAATCAGGTTATTGAATCCCTCTGAATCTCAAGCTCCTCCTTTGAACATAGAGATAATAAATACTGTCTCATAGGGCTGGTTATTCATGAGGAGTAACTGTCATTGCGTATCGAAGAGCCAAGCCCTGAGTCAGGCACATGGAAGTCAGCAGACGTCAGCAGCTGTTACCACAAGTTACTCCTCCTGTGCGTGCATGCTAAGTCACTTCAGTTGTGTCCGACTCTTTGTGACCCCATGGACTGTAGCCCACCAGGCTCCTCTGTCCATGGGATCCTCCAGGCAAGAATACTGGAGTGGGTTGCCATGTCCTTCTCCAGATACTCCTCCTGAGTGCCCCCGATTTGAGGCTGGCGGCTTCAAGGAGGTCGAAACTCCAACCCTCCTTCCAGATACAGATATGTAAGCCCCGTTATTCATTTATTTAACTAGTACTTATTGACCACAAACTATATGTGAGGTCCAGTAGTACCTGACTCTGGGACACAGTGATGAGCAAAGCCAGGTCTGCTTTCTTCCTTCTAGGAGCTCAAGGTCAGTATTGGTGAGGGTCTGCAGAGAAATGGAGCCGATAGGAAATATATATATTTTACACATATATATGTATAATATATATACACACATACATATACACATACATATACACATACATATGCATACATGTGTGTATGCACGTATTATATATGTGTATATAAATATGAAATAATTGTTAGAAGTATTTGGGTCATGCAATTAGGGAGACCAACAGGTCCCAAGACCTGCAGTGTGCCTGCAGGAGACCCAGAAGAGCTGAGGAAGAACTTTTAACGCACAGACCGGCAGGCTTGTGGTCCAAGAAGAGCCAATGTTCCAGTTCAACAGCGAAGGCAGGGAAAAATTGATGTCCATGCCGGCAGGAGTCAGGCAGCAGAATTTTCTCTTACTGGAGCTTTTTGTTCTATTCGGATCGTCACCTGATGGAATAAGGCCCCACCCCCATTAGGAAGGACAATCTGCTTTACCTAGTCTGTTAATTTAAATGTTAAATTCACTTAAAAACAACCCTCCAAAAACTGCAGGATTATGTCTGACCAAATATCTGGCCACCCCATTGTCCAGTCAAGTCGATGCATAAGATGAACCATCACACTGTCTGAGGAAGGAAGATGCATTCATCAGAGAATCCCAGATAGATATGACATCACGACTGTAATAAGTGGTATGAAAACAGGCTTGTGGTGCTGGGAAGGGATATAACAAGGACCTTATAACAAGGACCTTATAACCCAAGGCAGTGACCTCTGGGCTTGTGCCTAAAGATGGAGAAGCTCCCTGAGGAAGATACTGGGGAGAATCACTGAGCCCACACATCCAGGTGTCCCTGGAGGCTGCTCCTCCCTACAGTCTGGGTCGCACGCAGCCCTGGAGAAGCAGAACCCAGTGGACAGTCCCTAGGGAGGCCAGGAGCTAGCCGGCCATTTGCAGACCCCTGCTGCATCCTTGCCTCCCCGCGCCCCATCCAAACACCGACAGCACTAGGAATTGCCAGCCGCCAGCCTCCTAATCTAATTAAGGAGCGAACGAAATTCATTTTCTTGACTCAGTCCAAAGCGCCGACCTTCCTCGGTGAGCATCTCCCTTTGTTTGGCTGCTGCAGTGGCGGCGCCAGCTCCCGCCAGCTGAGAAAACAAGTTCAATCTGACCTCGCGCCTGACATTTCATATTGATTTTCTCCATCCTCCTCCAACGCCAGCCTTCCGCAGACCATGGTTCAGCCTGGGTGTGCAAACGGAATTGAGACAGTTCATCAGAGTTCAAAATGAAAAGCAACATTGGCTTTCGGAGATGAGCTCTGAGAAGGAGGGTATTTAATAACCGTCGGTGTTTAATCAAAATGCCGAGGAGATTCGTGCTATCAGAGCTGCATATATTAATTTCCATATGTCCCTCACTCTGCATACTCAGCAGGGGTTGGAAAGGATGATTCTCTTCCTCATCTCTCGATTTTTTTTTTCTATCGCTCCTGGCAGTAGTGACAAGGGTTGTGTTTGCAGTTTGAGATTCTAATGCCTGAAACAATAGGGTGCTGATGGCAGCAGCAGGGGCTGAGCTGAATTTTGCTTTTCCCTTTTAATGTGTGAGTTTTGGGAGTTGGGGCTTCCCTGGTGGCTCAGTGGTAAAGAGTTCACCTTCTAATGAAGGAGACACAGGTTCGATTCCTGAGTCAGGAGGATCTCCTGAAGGAGGAAATGGCAACCCACTCCAGTATTGCTTAGAGAATCCCATGGACAGAGGAACCTGGCAGGCTACAGTCCATAGGGTTGCAAAGAGTCAGACGCTTAGCAACTAAACAACAGCAATTAGGAGTCGAGTGAAAAAACTGGCCAGATATGGTGAATGACAACCAAGGAAATGAGAGAGACATTAAATTTAAACTCCATTCCAAGCCCCACAGGAATCTGGTCCCTGTCCACCTTTCCATCCTCAATCCCTTGTAATCTGACCACAATGGCCTGCTTTCTGTACCTTCGGCACACTCAGCCCTTTCCTGTCTCAGGCCCTTTGCACAGCCTCTCCCCTGCCTGAAATGCCCTCCCACAGTTCCCTCCCTTGTCTGGACTACTCTCATTTTTTTAGGTCTCTGGGAAAATACCTCTCAAAGAGGACTTCTCTGTTTCCCTATCTTCACTCTATTTCTACTACATCACCCTACTTTATTTCCTTACATATTTCTTAGTTCTCAGCTATAGACATTTTTCTTTCTCTGTCTCCCTGACTAGAATGTAGACTTCATAAAGGGATCTGTGCATGCTGTGTCACTTCAGTCCTGTCCAACCCCATGGACTATAGCCCACAGGCTCCTCTGTCCACAGGATTCTCCAGGCAAGAATACTGGAGTGGGTTACCACGCCCTCCTCCAAGGGATCTTCCTGACCAAGGGATCGGACTTGCCTCTTATTACATCTCTTGCATTGGCAGGCAGATTCTTTTTACCACTAGCACCACCTGGGAAGCCCCCATAAAGGCAGGAACTTTATTTCTTTTACCCGCCACTGCATTACTAACACTTAGCATAATGCCCAGCTATAAGTGAGGCTTCACTGAGCAACTGTGGTGGAAAGGCAGGCAGGTGGGAAAAGGCAGTTGAAAGAAGGGGTTTTCAGTTGTGAGAGTTGTTATAACAGTACCATGGGCTGGGCAACTTAAAAATCAAAATGTAATTGTGTCCCTGTTCCGGAGGCTAGAAGTCGTGGACCAAGGCGTCACCAGGGCTGGCTTCCTCTGAAGACCGTGGAGAAAGGCTGTCTTCCAGGGCTCTCCCCTTGGCTTGCTACTGACCATCCTCTCCCTGTGTCTTCATGTCATCTTCTCTCTGCATGTGTCTGGGTCCCAAATATCCTTCTTATAAGGACACTAGTCATACTGGATTAGGGTCAACCCTCATGACCTCATTTTTAAAATTTAATTACAGCTTTAAAAATCCTACCTCCAAATGTGGTTATATTCTGAAGCCCTGAGGATTAGGACTTCAATGTAAGAATTTGGCAGAGGGGGTACACAATTTGGCCCCTCGTAGAAGACCTGAAAATCATCCAGAGCACAGTCCCTGGGGCTGACAGATCCAGGGGTGGGTTCTGGGTTTGTTCGCCACAGGCAGCCTGAGCAGGTTGCCAACGCTGATCCTTTCCTAAAGGTGGTGAGGGTGAAAAGTGGGCATGGACCCGGGGCGCTTGGTGCAACCCCAACCTGTCATGAGCACAGAGTGCTTGTGGCTCTTATTGAACGAGGTGGGGACCAGAGGACAGGGGCAATAAGACCTGTACGTGGAGCCTCTGCACCTCCCCAGGTGTTCTCTGGTGATGATGTCTGGGTACTTTCATGTGGTGTGGAAGCATAATTTCTCTCTGAATAAAGGGGACTTGAACTGATTTTCCTGGAGGAGGGCATGGCCATCCACTCCAGTATTCTGGCCTGGAGAATCCCATGGACAGAGCAGCCTGGTGGGCTACAGTCCATGGGTCTCAAAGAGTTGGACATGACTGAAGCGACTTAACATGCATACAGGCAGGAACTGATTTTAGAGGTGATGAGGTGCTAAGAGGTCTGTTTCCTACTCAAAAATCATGCATAAGCATCCTGAGTAAGCAGTGTTTAACAGCATATAAGAAAAGCAGAAGCTTAGGTGTATGGGATTGCCAGATACACACCACTGAATATAAAGTAGATTTAACAAAATAAGCAAGAACCTAAGGTATAGCACAGGGAACTGTATTTCATATCCTGTAATAATCTACAGCAGAAAAGAATATGAAATATATATATATATATAACTAAATCACTTTGCTCTACACCTGAAACTAACACAGTATTATAAATCAACTCTCCTTCAATTTAAACAAGTCATTTTAAGAAAACTAGCAAGTGGAATCCTCAAATGGGAGTGGGAATTGAGAAAGGGGTTCCATGAAGGGCCATAGAGATGTGACTTGCCAGCGACCTTTGGACGCAGTTAAAGATGGAACATGCTGGGAAAGGCTTTTGATAAATGTTAAAGCAGGATGCAGGGTTACAAACCCATCCTGAATTCAGCAGTGTGAAGATAAGGACAAGGGGTTGTTCATGAAAGGGATGATGTCAGGGCACTGAAATGCAGGCAGTTTTTCTATTTTCCAGATTCTCCCCAAGGTTGCAGTTTTACTTCTTTAATTGGAAGAAGCTTGGTGGCTAACCAGAGAGCCTGCTGGGTGCCGCAGCTTCAAGATGGACAAAAGGGATTCCCTCCACACACACCCTGGACAGCACCTGTTTTAGGTCCTTAGGATGGGCAAGGCAGTGTGGAGCCTAGGATGAAGTCTCCTGTCTTAGTCCATTCACGCTGCTGTGATTGAATACCACAGATTGGGTGGCTTAAACAACAGACCTTTGTCTCTTGGCTCTGGAGGCTAAGAAGTCCAGGATAAGGCACTAGCAGATTCAGTGTGTGGTACAGACCTGCTTCTTGGTCCATAGATGGCCATCTTCTTGCTGAGTCCTTGCACAGCAGAAGGATGTGAGGTACCTTGGAGTCTCTTTTTCATAAGGGCACTAATCACATTCATGAGAGCTCCACCCTCATGACCTAATCACCTCCCCAACCCCTCTTCAGATACCATCACACTGGGTGTTACATTTCAGTGTAAGAATTTCCTTTTTGTTTTTTTTTTTTTTGGCTACACCTGATCTTAGTTGTGGCATGAGAGATGTTCATTGCAGCATGTGGGCTCTTAGTTTTGGAATGTGGGATCTAGTTCCCCAACCAGGGATTGCACCTGGGCCCCCTGTATCAGGAGTGCGGGGTCTTAGCCAGTGGACCCTCAGCATACAAATGTAAAGGGCCACAGTCATTCATTCTATAGCATTGCCTAGAAGCACAGCCCAGATCATGTCACCTTTGTTTCTTCCCTTCTGTCAAACTAAACTGAGAGTAAACTCACAGATAGGGCCAAATCAGGGGAGGAAAATCAAAGTGGTATTCACTGTTAGTCGACATCCATGACCTAACTGGGTGATCTTAAACAGGTTACTTAACCTGTGTCTATATTTGCTCACCTATAACATATGACTAGTAGCAGCACTTACCTTATTATGGAGCTTATGAGGATTAAATGAGAAGACACCGTGAAGCCTTAGAACAATGCCTGGCCCGTGAAAGAGCTCCATGTTAGTTATGGTTGCAAAGGTGATGCTGTCTTATTTCCCTTCCACATGTGTCTACTAAGACCAGGAATGGGGTGGGAAGTAGCCGTGGTCATTATGTAATCATGGCAGCAGGCTTAATCACAGCTAACTTCAGAGGCATTTACAATATTAAGAGAGTAAGCCAAGGTCCTGACAACCCTATGGGGGCCAGATGATTATTAGTCACATTTGATAGATGAGGAAACTAGCTAAGAGAGGAAATGATACTCTTACGGCCACCAGAGAGCAAGTGACAACTGGGGTTTGATCCAGACACACACCTCTTAACCAGGACTCTAGAAATCACTTATTCAGCTAAGATTTATTCAACACCTACTCATTCCTGCCTTTAGGGAGCTTTCCTTCTAGCAGAAGATATATAAGTATACAAATGAGTGAAGTATTAATAATTTCTGACATTGAAAGAAGCTATAAGAAAATTAAAGGACCGAAGAGTTGCTGGTGCAATGCTATTTCCCTGGGGTGGTGAGGGAAAGTCTTGGAATTGAGGCCTGAATTATCAAAAGGAGCCAAACAGAGAACACCGGAATAGGAAGACCCTGACACAGGAACAACCGTGTGTGAGTACCCAGAAGTGAAAAGACCTGTGCTTGGAGACTGATGTGCTGGGGACCAGTGTGGAGGGTGAGGCTGAAAATGTACACTGGACCCAGAGCATGGGGAGCCTCATGGGGAGACCAGACTGCTGGGTTTCATTCTAAGTGTGACAGAAGCTAATAGACAGCTCTAAGCAGGGAAGTGAATACTCTGTTTATGGTCCTAAAAGAATTCTGAAAAAAGATTGGCAAGCCTAGAAGCACTGAGACCAGTTAGGAGGCTCACGCCATGATCCAGAATTAAATGATAGTTGCTGCGACAGGTGATAGGGGTAGTGATGGGGTGATGAGTGGATGCACATAGAATCTACTGAGGCGGTCAGGCTGAGAGGACTTGCTGAGAGGCTGAAAGTGGAGAGGTGACAGAAAGGGAGGTTTTGCTTGGAGCTGCCAAGGGTATAGTGGTAACATACCCTGATGAGACAGGAAGAAACAGGTTTGACGTGCAAAGACCAAGGGTTCTGTTTTGGATATGTTTAGATTGAGATGCCTGTGATACACCCAGTTAGAGAAGTCTGATAATAGTTGGATACCTGAGTCTGGAAGTCAGGGAAGAGGTCTGGGCTGGAGGATAGAAATGCAGGAGTCATGAGTATCTCATGGTCTTTAAAGCCTTGTAGGAAAGAGGTGCAGATGCAGAGTCCAGGATGGAGGCCAAGCATTTACCAGTGGGGTTGGGGGAGAAGCGGGCAGCCTCTTATAAGAGACTGAGGATGAGCTGCTAGGGAGGTAAGAGAAGGAGGAGCAGAGTTGGACGGAGGGAGTGGTAGGCATATAAGCCAAGAGAAGAGAATGATTCAGAAAGATGCTGGGATCAATTGTGTCAGATGCTTCTGAGAAGTCAAGAAAGGTGAGAGCAGAGAAGTGAGTATACGATTTGGTCTGTTGGAAATCTCTGGACATTAACTAGTTAATTAAAGTCAAAGCAGCTAGCAGACTGACTGCCTGGCACATAGAAGGTTCCCAGTGCACATCTGCTGGATGAAATCAATGGCTGTGTGAGCACCAGGCTCAGTGTTTGATGACACAGGACAGGTTCCTTGGTTACATCTTAATTCTTCATCATTTGGCCAGACCTGCCAGGGATGCGGGAGCTTGGTGGGCTGCCATCTATGGGGTCGCACAGAGTCAGACAGGACTGAAGTGACTTAGCAGCAGCAGCAGCCCCACTCATTACCTGCCCTAGAGGTCCCATCCTGTTGTCAGGGAGTGGCTTGTGCTGGGGACTTGCAGGAGGGGAGGCTGGCCTCACAGGGTCTTGAAGGCCAGAGTGAGGAGCCAGGGCTCCTCTAAGCAGTGGTGATGGGCAATCCTATGGCACCTGTCCTCTTGTATTGCTCTACTGGCCACTGTGCTTCCCAGCGCCATTCTATCCTTGCCCCAGGGCCCTTCCACACCGGCAAATAGGCAGCTCGAGACATGGCCGCAGAAATTCCCTCCATCAGATAAAATCAAGATGGGCTGGCTGTCCGGGGTAGTCAGCAGCAGCCCTGCCGTGCACTTAAATCTGCCTGTCACGGGCCTGGTGTGCACAGAGTCTGACTTTTCCATGCTGTGGGCAAAAGGTATAAGCACTTTTAGCCTGAAAGTCTGAGATGTGTTAGTGAATAGTGTCATCAGTGGGAAAACAATTTGGTTTTCCGTGTGAAAGGGGCAAAGTTGGATGCCTAACCTAACAATCTAAATCAGAAATTCCATCTTCCCCACCAAAGCTGCATCTAGTGAAAGGGTCTGAGTATTAGATTTGAGCCCTTCTGTAGTTCAATTAAGTCTCAGAGCAACCAAACCAGATTGATTTTTAGTAACTCCAGATTACAGATGAAGCACAGAGAGGTAAAGAAACTTACCCCACAGCCTGGATGGGAGGGGGGTTTGGGAGAGAATGGATACATGTGTATGTATGGCTGAATCCCTTCGCTATTCACCTGAAACTATCAAAACATTGTTCAAAAAAGAAAGAAAGAAACTTGCCCCAGATCACAGTGAAAGACCCAAGTTTTGAGCCCACGTCTGTCTGCTTCCCAAATCCTTTTCCTGGGTATATCTGATAGCAGGAGAAAGAGTGTGATCTTTTTCTAACATCCAGAAGGATAATCACAGAATTCCATTGCATACAGTTCCCATGGGTTGGATTCCTCAACACAGCAATTTCTGATGGCAGCATAACTCTGCCTTTACGCAGAACATGAAATCCACTGTCTCATTCATCACCTTCATCTATAAACTTAATTGCCGAGTCCTGGCTTTATAGGCCACTGGACCCCTTAATAAACCTATGGCTCATTCCCCTGATCTCTGATGGAATGTGTCCAAAGGCATCAGCCCTGGCTACAGCTGCAATGCATCATCAAACCTCCGAGGTTTGACACAGCTTCTGAAAGGGGTTCAGTATTGACTGGGGGTGTAATTAACAGTGTCTGTTTCAGGGGAGTTTGGTTAGGTTAAAACAACAAAACCTTTTATTAAAATGATTTTGCCTGATGACAGGATTACAAACACACACAGACACCCACCCGCCCCCCTCCTGGAGAAAAGCCAGAGCCTTGCTCCAAGCTGCAGAATTCACTGAACCCCGCCCCGCAATCCAGCATCTACCCCGTTCAAGCTTAGTGGCAATTAGCAGCAGAGCAGGCAAGGCCCAAGCCTCGCAGTAAAAATAGAATCCCTCCCCTCTTCCTCATTTCCATTTTTGATTAATTTAACCAGTTCTGTCAATTAGTCATCCTGGAGACTCCATTGAGTGGATTTTACTAAGAAAGGGAAAGCTTATTAATTTTGGAGGCAAGTGTCATTCATTAGCAGTTAACACTGTCCCAGGCCCTGCCCTCTCCCCCTCGAGGGGTCTTGGCTAGAAAGGCAGGGGAGGCTGGCACTGGCTCCGGTGCATGGCTGCAGCCCCAGAGACACACAGGACAGGAAAGCTTGGCCTCAAGGTTAGATGTGACTGTGGCTGCTCTGTGCTTGGCGTGTCTCAAGGGCACTTGCCTATCATCGTTGTTTGTGACAAGCCATCACTGACAAAGCAGTCATAGACACTGGGTGAGCATTTTCAACGTGAAGTTTGAGAGAACCCCTGTCAAGGGGATACCTGGAGAAATTTTCCCCAAGGAGGGCCGCTGGCCAGACAGAGCCTGGGGAGGGCTCTGAGCAGGGCAGGATGGGTCTTAAAATAGCCCATCTCTCCCTGCCGGTTGTTGCTGTTTAGTCGCTAAGTTGTATCCGACTCTTTTCAACCCCATGGAGTGCAGCACGCCAACTATCTCATCTTCTGTCACCCTCTTCTCCTCCTGCCTTCAGTCTTTCCCAGCATAAGGGTTTTTTCCCAGCATAAGGGTTTTTTCCCAGCATAAGGGTTTTTTCCCATGAGTTGGCCCTTCACATCGGGTGGCTAAAGTATTGGAGCTTCAGCTTCAGTATCAGTCCTTCCAATGAATATTCAGGGTTGATTTCCTTTAGGATGGACTAGTATGATCTCGTTGAAGTCCCAAGAGACTCTCAAGAGTCTTCTTGAGACTATCCCACCAGAGAGGATATCAAAGCTCACATTTCCTCCTTGTATTTAGTTTCCTGTAGCTGCTGTACTGTAGTTCTGTATGTCAGAAGTCTGACATGGATCTCATTGGCTAAAATCCAGGTGTTGGGAGGGCTGTGTTCCCTTCTGAAGACTCTAGGGGACAATGTTTCTTTGCCTTTTGCACCTTTGTGAGGGCATCTGCACTCCTTGGCTTATGGTCCCTCTCTCCGTCTGAAAGCCGGCAACAGGGGAACACAGCCTTCTCATGTCTGCCGCTCTGACTGTCCTCTTCCACCTCCCTCTTCCACTTTTAAGGACCATTGCCGTTACACTGGGCCCACACAGGTAATCCAGGCCAATCTCCTTATTTTAAGGTCAGCTGATGAGCAACTTTGATTCCATCTACAGTCTTAATGCCCCTTTACCAAGAAAGGGAACATATTCATGGGTTCTGGAGATTAGGACATGGACATATTTGAGAAGTCATTATTCTGCTACCATACTCTTCAAGGTCACCAAGTAGGCTAAGTGCCCTCCATCAGAGCATGTGATATGACAGGTTGAAATTACCTGTTTCCGTTTCTGTCTGTCCCTGCATATTATAGTTCCTCCATAATGGCTAAGGCTTTTTATTTTTCCCTTCGACACTTTACTTAGTGGAGCTACTAAGTAAATGCTTGCAGGACAGCTAGAGTAGGCACCCAGAGCTCCTCTTTACACAGATGAAGAGGTTCACACTGAAGAGTGGCTGACCCCATCCGGGTTCACTCATTACTAGTTTTGGGAATGCTTTGGAATTTGTAGACAATTGAAGAGGGGTCTATGAAATGATGGTAATCAACCTACTATTCATTTATTTAATATCTATTGTTGCTACTGTGTGCCAGGGGCTGTTTCAGGCACTAAGTAAATGGTCCCTCCTGCCCATATGGCACTCTATCCAGGTACAGTATGAGAGACAACAAGCACAGAGGTGAATAAGATAACACAAGATTTGGTGAAAGTGTTTCTGGTGAAAGTGTTTCTGCAGCCGCGGATGCAGAGGCTGTGAATCTGTGCTGTGCTTGGCAGGTCAGGGCAGAAGGAAAACCAATCTGGCTGCCAGTGGTATCAGGAGAAGGAGCACGATGAGGGGAAACGAGAGGAGGAGGAGGCTGGTGGCTCAGATCTCAGGAGAAGTCTACACTCAGGGTAATCACTCCCAACACCCCTGGATCCTCATCCCTGTTGGAGTCTATGAAAAAGGCTTGGGAGCTAGGCAACATAGCCCTGTAGGCAAAGGGAAAGAATTTAGCTTTTATTTTATTTAAGAAGGAAAATTTGGTAGGGTTTTAAGGAATAACATGTAATGTTATTCGGTTCAGTTCAGTAGCTCAGTCGTGTCCGACTCTTTGCAACCCCGTGGACTGCAGCACGCCAGGCCTCCCTGTCCATCACCAACTCCTGGAGTTTACTCAAACTCATGTCCATTGAGTTGGTGATGCCATCCAACCATCTCATCCTCTGTCAGCCCCTTCTTCTCCCACCTTCAATCTTTCCCAGCATCAGGGTCTTTTCAAATGAGTCAGTTCTTCGCATCAGGTGGCCTAAGTATTGGAGTTTCAGCTTCAACATCAGTCCTTCCAATGAACATCCAAGACTGATTTCCTTTAGGATGGACTGGTTAGATCTCCTTGCAGTCCAAGGGACTCTCAAGAGTCTTCTCCAACACCACAGTTCAAAAGCATCAATTCTTCAGCGCTCAGCTTTCTGTATAGTCCAACTCTCACATCCATATGTGACTACTGGAAAAACCATAGCCTTGACTCAATGGACCTTTGTTGGCAAAGTAATGTCTTGGCTTTTTAATATGCTGTCTAGGTTGGTCATAACTGTTCTTCCAAGGGGTGAGTGTATTTTAGTTTCACGGCTTCAGTCACCATCTGCAGTGATTTTGGAGCCCCCAAAAATAAAGTCTGTCACTGTTTCTGCTGTTTTCCCATCTATTTGCCATGAAGTGATGAGACTGGATGCCATGATCTTAGTTTTCTGAATGTTGAGCGTTAAGCCAACTTTTTCACTCTCCTTTTTCACTTTCATCAAGAGGCTCTTTAGTTCTTCTTCACTTTCTGCCATAAGGGTGGTGTCATCTGCATATCTGAGGTTATTGATATTTCTCCCGGCAATCTTGATTCCAGCTTGTGCTTCATCCAGCCCAGCGTTTCTCATGATGTACTCTGCATAGAAGTTAAATAAGCAAGGTGACAATATACAGCCATGACGTACTCCTTTCCCTATTTGGAACCAGTCTGTCCAGTTCTAACTGCTGCTTCCTGACCTGGATACAGATTTCTCAAGAGGCAGGTCAGGTGGTCTGGTATCCCCATCTCTTTAAGAATTTTCCACAGTTTGTAGTGATCCACACAGTTATACTTGTAAATATATCACTCTATGGCTATGAAGAAAATGAAGCATCAGAAGCAAGAGTGGGTGCTGGGAGAAGAGTTAGAAAGCCATCAAGATGGTCCAGGCAAGAGGTGATAGTGGCTTGGACTAGATTAGGCTCATTTGGGCTACATTTTGAATGTGAAGTTAACAGGAGGTTTGTTTGTGTGTTTTTTTTTTTTTCCTTTGGAGTATACTTGATTCCAGATGGTAAAGAATCTACCTGCAATGCGGGAGACCTGGGTTTGATCCCTGGGTTGGGAAGATCCCCTGGAGGAGGGCATGGCAGCCCACTCCAGTATTCTTGCCTAGAGCCTGGTGGGCTACAGTCCACAAGGTCACAGAGTTGGACATGACTGAGTGCCTAACACTTTGACTTTTCATAGTTGATTTACAGTGCTGTGTTAGTTTCAGGTATACAGGAGAGTGACTCAGTTATACAGATAGACATATCTATTCTTTTCAAAATTCTTTTACCATTTAGGTTGTTAGATAATATGAGCTGAGTTCCCTGTGCTGTACAGTAGGTCCTTGTTGAAAGTGAAAGTCACTCAGTCATGCCCAACTCTTTGCAACCCCATGGAATAGTCCATGGAATTCTCCAGACAAGAATACTGGAGTGGGTAGCCATTCCCTTCTCCAGGGGTTCTTCCCAACCCAGAGATCGAACCTAGGTCTCCTGCATTGCAGGTGGATTCTTTACCAGCTGAACCACCAGGAAAGCCCGAGAATACTGGAGTGGGTAGCCAATCCCTTCTCCCGGGGATCTTCGCACCCTAGGAGTTGAACGGGGGTCTCCTGCATTCAGGCAGATTCTTTATCAGCTGAGCTACCAGGGAAACCCAGGTCCTTGTTGGTTATCCATTTTAAATACAGTTGTGTGTATATGTCAGTCCCAAACTCCAGTGAATCCCTCCCCCTTTCCCTTCCCTCCTGGTAACCATAAATTCATCTCTAAGTTATGAGTCTGTTTCTATTTTGTAAGTAAGGTTTTTTGCATCATTCTTTTTGATTCTGCATATAAGTGCTATCATATGATATTTGCCTTCCTCTGACTCACTTCTCTTAGTGTGATAATCTCCAGGTTCAAAACCCAGAAAAAACCAGACATGGAAGGTGAGGTTGAGGGAAAAATCTAGAATGATGCCAGCACATGCCTTGATGAAGGGCAGTGAATGAGTGGGCAAAGACTAGGGGAGGGACAGTATGGCGTGGAAACACAAATTCCATGGACTGGAGACTCACGAAAAAGCAAAGCATAAAATGGTTAACTGTTTACCTTTTACTGTTTGGGCTTCCCTGTGGCTGAGACGATAAAGAATCTGCCTGCAACACAGGAGACCCAGGTTTGATCCCTGGGTTGGGAAGATCCCCTGGAGAAGGAAATGGCAACCCACTCCAGTATTCTTGCCTGGAGAATCCCATGGACAGAGGAGCCTGACTGGCTACAGTCCATGGGGTCGCAAAGAGTCAGACATGACTGACTAACATTTTTCATTTTTCACTCTTTTTTTTTTAAACTGTTTAGCACTTTACCATTTACAAAACCCCTTCTTATCTGTTATCTTTTATTTATTTACTGGCTGTACCATGCAGCACATAGAATCTTAGTTTCCCAACCAGGGATCAAACCCACACCCCCTGCAATTGAAGGGTACAGTCTTAACCACTGGCCCTCCAGGGGAGCCCCTCATCTGTTATCTTAATTGGTCTTCATAAAACCCTTTGAGTTCAGAGTCTTTCTTCCTTTCTACAGCTTGAGAAAATCAAGCCCCAGAAAAGATGAATCTAGTACACTGACAAAGATCATGGTTTACCATGGGTTTTCTTGCTTCATGTAATGAATTCAGCCACCTTCAGTGCTTGGCCAGCACTGGAGGATACAGAAGGGAAGGAGGGACTCTCTCGTGTGTAATTGACACATGTTTAAGTATATCAGCTAATTTAAGCCCCCTGTGCGGTTCACATAATTCTATTTTGACAGCTCTGTAGGTGGCATCGATAACTGAGTTGTGAGATCAGCTGTCCAGTCAAGCAGCTTTCCGCCCCATCCGTGCAGGTCCCTTTATCTGCTAAATTACTCAAGACACCTGCTGGCCTGCCGTCATCATCAAGCACAGCCCAGAGGCAGCGGAGGGCAGGGGAATGCTCATCCCTGGGGGGCTTGTAATGATATTTGCTTTTATCGTCTCTTATATCTTTAACCTGAACATTAGGATTTAAATAGGACTTATCTCTTGGATGGTCATCCTTAATCCTGGGGTCAACTAGCTCATCTTGAAATTTTGGTGTCATTCGAAAACCCCTATAATGTAGGGAAATTGAAGAGTTACATCTAAGATAAATGGGATCATCAAGCTTAGGGAAAAGATGGAGAGATCAAACAAAGCAAGGAATGGGTCAATAAGTGTGAGCAAGGTTTTGTGCTAAACACAATGGGATAGACAGCCTCATACGATGCAGTTACTGCTCCAGTGTAACATGGTGGGATAAGAGGATGTGAAATTATGGAAGGTTTCTAATAGAAAGTTCATTTAAAAATTGAATTTGAAATTTAGGTTCCCAAACATTAAAGACAGAATATAATATTTACTAATGCTGACCAAATAATGTTTACTCTGAACACGGTGTCAGATGTTAAAATGAATTGTGGTATCAAACATCATCCTCAAGGTATCCTAGATGTTCCCCCAAAGTCCTGACATGTAGCATTTTTCAGTCACTGTTTACTAAGAACCTTCTCTATTCAAAATTCAGAACCTTCTCTATTCTCTATTCAGGGCAAAAAACTACATATCTGTGTTGCTACAAAACATGGTCACTAGCCCCAAGAAAGGTTATTAAGAAGTAGAGGCATTTTGAGGATAGGGCCCAATGTATCATGGCTACTAAAGCATAGTAAATGGATGGATGGGTGAACAAATGAGTGAATTAGACACGTTTATAAAGGATCTAATATTAGGTAAAATGTGGTATGTGTTCTTTTCTTAAACCATATGTAAATAAAGGTATTGAATGTTAGCTTTTTTCATAAAAGTGAAAATCCTCTTTGTGTTTCTTTTAGTTAGGTTAGTGAAAACAGATGCTAGCATAGGTCTTTCGTAAAAGCAAAAGGGCATAAGGCGAACATTCAAAATGCAGGAGATCCCCTGCCTGCTGTCAACGGCCAACGGTGTTGGTTCTAGAGTCAGACAAACCCAGTGCGGGTATCTTGAAGTTCTTGGACTTGAACTTAACCTTCCTCTCTAAGCTTCAGAGTCTCCCTCTATAAAATGAGGACAATAACAGAGCCTGCATAATTGAGTTGTGAGGATTTAATGAGATAATGCCTGGCCCACAGTAAGCAGTCAGTGTTTATTTATAAATGTTTTATTCTTAACACAATAATCCAGGAGTGCAGAGATACAGATGAGAAAGTGGAGACTCAAAAAAGCAAGTAATTTATGTAAAGTCAAGAATGGAGCCTAGATTTAAACCCCAGTGTACAGCCCGGGGTTGAAGCTGTTGATAATGTCTAGAAAGCCTTCCCATTATTTCCCCTCTGGGCCAGAGTGGGAGGAAGCTGGGTAGGCCAGGTAGCTGGAGAGCAGAGAACAGCACAGGCATCTCACTAGTGGAGTCTGGCTTCCAGGAAATCAGCACACCATGGTGCCCTTGTTTTCTGAGCCATCTACTTAGGGTGACCCAGCAGGCCTGGCATGAGTCACAGTGGAGATGAAGAGATCTCTTACTCTTCAGCCAAATTAAAAATGAGAACTGGGCACAGACAGTCCCCCCTCCTCTTGTCCTAGTCATTAAGCATTAAAGTGCTTGCTAAGGGATAAAGCCTTTATTTGCTCCAGTGATTGCAAAATGTGTCTTCTCTCTGCATCCAAAACCAGAGGCTTCCAGGTCCCAGAGGTCTCAAAGTGGTGATGGTATGTCTGGAGCCAGGGGGAGGGCCTACCAGGTGATACAGTGCTCAACAAAGCTGATGACTCTTCTGTACATCACCACTGGTGCATGATATTAGGTCCATTAAGAGACATCTCTGCTCTGATTAATTCTCTGTGGTCAGTAAGAACACACAGCTAATGAAGTCCAAATCAGAGGTTTAAGCCTTAGACCAGTTCATTTTACTAGGGCCATGCCCTCGGAGGTGGGACAGGGGGGCTCCCTGTGTCTATGAGCGCCAGACAGGGGTACCCTCTCTAAACATTGAACTGGAGGAGAAATGATGCAGAATAGGGGGACAGTAGGGTCCAGTTACAGAACCAGAGCTGGGTTCACATCCTAGCTCTGCCTCCTCCTGGCCTGGGACCAAGATAGATGGCTCTCTGATGCATCATGACTACTAAAGCATACTAATGATACGTGTTTATAAAAGATCCCATATCCACTAAAGTGTAAAGCAAGCAGGTTGTGAGAGTGGAATGGACTATCACACGTAGTTAGCACAGTGTCTGGATGCGAGGCAATGACTCCATCTACTTGAAGACAGTAGCTCTGACCTCTCCATGTATGCAAGTTCCAGGCACATTCAGGCACAATGCTGTCTGTCAGTAAGTCAAGAGCAGTGTTTTCCTGTCGAAAGCCAGCGCTAAGAACACAGAGGCAGAGCATGGGGAAGACAGGGAGGCAGCGAGCGGCCCCCACCAGCATCCCTCCATGCTGTGTGCTTGGGCTATGCCCAGACCCTCCTTGTCCTGCTCTGCAAGGATATGACTGTCAGCAGGGAGCTGCTCCTCTCTCCCTTTCCGTGTTTACGCCTCTCATTGCAGTGATTATGTAGACAGCCTAGAAAATGGGGGCATCTTGGGAGTGCAGCCCTGGCCTCGCGGTGCCATGACAACCAGCTTTCCAGCGATCACCCCTAATAAGGGCCACACACTCTCGGTGTCTGCCACCTGGGCAGAGGTTCCCCGGGGAGTCTGAGCTTCTCTCGGAGCAGCTGCACAGAGTTTCCTGTTGGAAACAAATTATGAGAGGGAGAAAGAGAAAGCAGGGAGGTAAGTTTAACCTGTGATGTATTAAGTGTGCCTAGGGGCCTGTGTCATGTTGCTGAAGCCCACTGGCTATAGGAACACACAAATCCACAGCAGGAGACATACAGCCCCATGAACCCGCTTGTTGTCTCCCCCGCCCCCCAATAAACAGAGGGCTATCACAGTGAAAGACCAGATATGTGGGCTTGTACAGCTGGGCCTCGCTGCTACCACATTTCTTCATTCGGCTCCTGTCAAGACACCCACTGCCAGCTCATCGTCTTGTCTGGACTGGAGCCGCCCTTTCTTGCTGCCAGCTGGCGACAAGATGCTCCTTCAATAAGTATCTCTCCAGAATGGTGTTTCTCCAAAAGACACCCGCCCCGCCGGGCTAATAAATGATTAATCTTCACAAAGGGAGGACAGTCAGGCTCCACACGAATAAACTTGCCTGTGGATGGGAGGCCCAGTTCAGCCTTTAGATTGGCAGGTGAGCCCTCGGCCAGGCAGGTCCTCACTTCCCCTGTCTTTAGATCAGAGTCCAGCTGAGGCTCCTTCAGGAGAAAGATCTAAGCCCAGAGCGAATGAGCGGGGAGCACGTGGCCCTTAGTGTCCCAGTCTCTCCACGCCTCTGTTTTCCTGAGCGGTGAGATGAAGCTCGTTCAGGCGGGGAGCATGTGCTGTGCTTATCACTAGTGCTGCCTTTCTGACTTACCACTAGTCATTCCCTGAACTAGGATGACTTACCTGTGAATTCCAAATATATATATTATTTAAAGATTTTTTTTATTTTTTATTTTTTATTTATTTTTTTTTAAAAAATTTTAAAATCTTTAATTCTTACATGCATTCCCAAACATGAACCCCCCTCCCACCTCCCTCCCCATAACATCTTTCTGGGTCATGGGATGATGTGGGAGAATGACATTCTAACATGTATACTATCATGTGAATTGAATCGCCAGTCTATGTCTGACGCAGGATGCAGCATGCTTGGGGCTGGTGCATGGGGATGACCCATAAAGATTTATTTTAAATAATATATATATATTTTCAGAATTTACAAGTAATGACATGACTGACCGACTAAGCACAGTACAGGAAGTAATAGGGAAAAGTATGGAAAGTGGCCGCATTATCCAGTGAGAGGAAGAAAGGGGTGTGGTGGTGGTCAAGGAAGGCTTCGCGGAAGAGACAGTGAGCCCTGATGGCTGAACAGGAGTCAGAGAAACAGGGGAGCAGAGATAGAACGGTATTCTGGACTGGTTTTAGCCCCCGATATTTATGCTGATCTATTAATCCCCAGCGTCACAGTTATGAGGCAGTAGGACCTTTGGGAGACAATGAGCTCATGAAGGTAGAGCCCTCATGAATACAACATGTGTGTCCATGTGGACACAACAAGACAATGACCCTCTGCACCTGAGAGCAGAGCCCTCACCGAAATGCGGCCATCCTGGCGCTCTGCTCTCAGACTTCCAATGTACATGTATTTCTGTTGTCTGTAAGCTTCCCAGTCCGTGGCATTCTGTAATAGCAGACAGAACTAAGACAGGAAGGGAATGAGCATGGACCAAGCTCTAGCACATGCTAAGTGCTCCATAAACATCGGCCATCATTAGTAAAGCATGCAAACCAGAGGTCACAAACTGCAGCCCACAGGGCTTACAGGTGACTTCTTTTTAATTGCATCCTAAAAATTCTCAATTAGTTGTTAAAAATGAAGCATCAGGGTTCCATGGAAAATTTGGACTTCAAAATGAGATGATCAGGCTATGCCAGACCAACACTTCTGGGTGGTCACAGTCAGCTGGAACTGAGTGGAAACTCCAGTTTGCCACAGTCCCTAGCACTCCCTGATGTATACCCATGCATGCTTCGTCTCTTTCACCACCCGATTGGTACCTGGAGAAAGGAGTTCTCTGACCCCAGCAGAAATGACAAATAGGCCAGTGGAGGCCTATTGGAGGCCAGTGGAGGCCATGACAATAGCTGCCATGGAGAGTTTGAGCCAGTGAGAACTGGGCAGTAACACTGGAGTGCTGATCTGGGGCCTGATAGGAATGGCCCTGCATGCCAGGCCCAGTGGGCGGGACTGCTGGCTACTCGTGGGGCGCCACTGTAAGTGACATTGCTTTGGGAAGAGCTCTCGTGGGCACAGCAGGGTCACACGCAACCTCATGTTCTGCTGCTAAATCCTGATGGTCCGTGAGCTGCTTGACTTGCTCTGCTTTGCAGTCACCGTGTTCAAGTTTTTCTGGATGGTGTCAGCCCATGCGGGCAGCAACCAGGATGCTGGGAGGAGATGGTGGCTGAGCTGTGACGAACCCAGCCCAGCCCGCTCTGGTCTGCCTTCTGGGCCAGCTGGAGAGGAGCAGCTGCTGAAAGGGAGTAGTCTCTTCAGGGACCTGCAGGCAGAGCCAGCAGCCGCTGGGGCCCAGAAAAGTATGAGCAGCTGCCCAGAGTCAGTGGGGAGAGCTCATAAACCGTATCTCCCCCTTTATGGGGGCTTCCCTGGTGGCTCAGACGGTAAAGAATCTGCCTGCAATGCAAGAGACCTGGGTTTGATCCTTGGGTTGGGAAGATCCCCTAGAGAAGGAAATGGCAACCCACTCTAGTATGGACTGTCTGGGGAAAGAGGAGTATTAATTTCCTGTTATTACTACATTAAATGACCACACACTTAGTAAACGCAGTGACTTGAAACAGTAGAAAGTTACCATCTTACATTCCAGAGGTCAGAAGTCCACCGTGTTTATCTTGCTGGGTCTGCAGGGTGGGCTCCTGCTTGGAGCTTCTGTGCAGGGGTTGGGAGGTGGGGGAGGTGTCTGCTTCTTGCCTTTTCGAGATTCTGGAGGCAGCCCACTTTCCTAGGCTCCTGGCCCTTCCCTCCATCTTCCAAGCCAGCAGTGGCTGAGTCCCTCTCACACTGCATCCTCTGACACAGCCTCTCCTGCCTCCTCCTCCTTCATACAGAGAGATGCTTGTCATTACTCTGGGCACAGTCAGATGATGCAGTTCCAACATAATTGCCCCCACTTTAAAGTCAAGTACTCAACAACCTAATTCCCCTCTGGCATGTAACACAGTCAGAGGTTCTGGGGATTATGATATAGACATCATGGGCGGGGGTGAAACTTAGCAGCTTTTTTTCCTTCAGTGAAAAATAAAAGCACCCCCCCGCATCCCCAGCACAAGTAAATGGTCCCACTCCTTGTTGAAGGAAGTGCCAAAGAGCACAAGATCTTTTCCATCCAGCTCACTCTTGTAACCCTAACACCTATCAGAGCGCCTCACACCTACCAGTCAGTCAAAATATGTCGGTTGAAGAGTACGTGACACTAGTATCTGTCGCCTTCTGATCATGTGTCAGGCACTGAGCTAGGTGGATTCTGACAACCATGCAAAAACAGGAACAGATGTCTGCATACTGAAAGTATTGATTCTGAATCTTGGTACAAAAACTTGACAAAGACAATCCAGCCTGTAAATGGTGGAGCATGGGTTCCAACCAGCTGTCGGCTCCAAAGACCACTGACATCTCCTGTAGCAGCAGAGAGACATTCCTTACTAAATCTTAGCAAATCTTCCTAAGCAATGATCTCATCTTCCAGCCTTCCCACACGAGCAATCTGTGCTGCTAGTCCCAGGCTCGCACTGTCCCCTCAGCTATGTGTATCACCCAGGCACAAACTCATGCTGGTTTCCCTGTCTAGCACAGGCAGCACCCCTACAACCCCAAAACGTATTCATCGAGAGTCAGCAAGCTCTGGTCTGCAGGTCATGTCTGACCTACCTCCTGCTTTGACACAACACCAGCAAAGAATAAGTTTTTACATTTTTTAATGATTGAGCAAAAAATCAAAAAAGAAGACTGTTTCATGACATGTAAAAATTAGATGACATTGAGATTCCAGTGTCCATAAACAGAGCTTCATTGGAATAGACGCTCATCTGTTTACATATTCTCTCTGCTGCTTTCATGCCACAGAGGCATGACTGAGCAGCTGCAACAGGAACCAGAGGGCCCTCAAAGCCTAAAATATTTGCTACCTGGCCCTTGACAGAAAAAGTTTGCCAACCTCTGATCTATCTAGAGCTGACTAGTCATTCAAGGTTCAGCTCCCTGTTAAGTCTTACCCAGTCAGAGCAGCTGAGATCACATTACCCCAGATTGTCTCATCATTTCTGCTTGCCTGAGAATTTTAGGTCCATTTTTTTCTATCTAGAAAAAAATGTTTTGACTCATTATATCTTCACTTTGAATGATGATTTATTTTTCAATATTTATTTATTTATTTGGCTGCCTTGGGTCTTAGTGGCAGCACGTGGGATCTTTGCTGCGGCACGTGGGGTTTTTTCATTGCAGCGCAGGGACTCTCTAGCTCTGGTGAGTGGGCTCAGTAGTTGCAGCACGTGGACTGAGTTGGTCCACAGCATGTGGGACCTTAGTTCCCCGACCAGTTCAAACCTGTGTACCCTGCATTGCAAAGCAGATCTTTAACCACTGGACCACCAGAGAAGTCTCCAAATGATTATTTATTAAAAGAGATGATATTATGAATTATAATACATGCAGAAATATCATGGAAACAGTTATTCAGAGACCACAGTTCTCTCCTAGATGAACTGTTCCTGCTCCATCATGCTGTGCACTGTGTTGCTACAGTCTTCACTGTTAAACAATCACTTGTAGAATTAGTGAAGGTCTGTATGAAAAACAAATTGTAAAAATAGAGCCCACTGGGCTTGGTCGTTTCCCAGTTCAGAATCCGCTGAGTCTTCATCTGATCCAAGCTCCAGTCTCCAGCTCATGTCTGGAGACTATGTCGTTATGCCCACAGTAGTACAATAGCCACTAATTAAATCTTAAACTTCTTCTCTCGCTCTCCTTAGCTGGATAAAGGCAAGCATTATCGGTCTATGGGCATTCTTACTTACCGTGGGAAAACTGTTGGCCATTTTTCTTGCTGGAGAAAATTATTCAATGTGTCTTCTGTATAGTAAAGATTACTGGCTGCATCTCAATCAGTGAGCCTTTCCTCTCCAGGGGCAAAACTGTGGCCTGCACATACCTCTGAAGGAAAATTGCCATCTGCCTTACTCTGTAGGAAGATTGCCAGTTGTATCCCCATTGTGGGGAAACTGTCGGCCGTGTCTCCAAACGGAAAAGCCTGCCAGCTGTGCTTCTGCACAGAAGAAATGTCAGCAGAAGTGGGCGATTTAAAACCCTGTGTGTGATTCTGAGTCTGTTCCCTTTTTACCCCCATCCCCAGTTTCCTTTACTCTCTCTCTCACGTGCCTGAGTCATCAGAATGGGGGTGGGGCGGGGAGGGGCTGACAGTGTTCAGCACCAGATGAGAGGTGCATATACTGAGGAAGGTATATATCAACTGATGGTCCAGAGACAAGCTGTTGTGTGTCCATGTAACGGCCCAGGTAGAAGACCTAGAAATCGATTTAACAACCAGTAGCTCTTAAGATCTGGTTCCAGTGGAAAAGCACGTCAGGCTTCCAGACTCAATGCACAGCAGGCTTGCATTAAGCAGCACCACTTCTGCACTGTTGCTGCCTCCTGTGTTATTGTGGGTACAAGCCCTGTGCTAAGCACTTGACGTGAAAGATCTCATCTGTCCCTCAGCCACACTAGAGGGTATATATTCCTCTGACATCTATTTGACAGATAAGGAAAATGAAGCTTGGAAGGATCAAGCCACTTGTCCAAGGCTTCATAACATAAGCAACAGAGCTGACTTTCCACCCAGACTCGCTGAGCTTGGAACTACCTGCGTGCTCAGCCCCCACACCATATGCGACAGAGGCGTTGGGCCCCCTCCTGACCCTCTGTCATGGGCCTGAGTTCCTGTGCAGTGTCCAGTGTGAGGTCCAGAAGGAGCTGCCGGCCCAGGATCAGCCTTTACCTGTGGTCTCCCTCCGTTCTTTCTTCTGCTGTCGCCAGCCTCTTCTCCCAGCACACAGCATGCTGCCTTTCTCCTTTGCCCCACTTGTCATAAATGTAGGTTTAGGTTTCTCCAAAGTCAGCAGCTTCCTTCTTAACTCTTCCTCTCTCTGATCTGTGGTTTTGACGCTTTCCCATGATTCCAGTATCTTATTCAGGTGCCAGTCATCCAAACTGTCTGAGGTGCCCGCCCTGGGCCAGGCACCATGAAAGATAACATCATGGTACTTTTTGGCTCCATTGTCTATACATGTTAGAACACAAAACATTGTACCAGACACCTATTATAGCCTATAGGATTTGAAAGGAAGTGTCAGTGCTTTTTAAGAAAAATTTTGTTGGAGTATAATTGCTCTACAATGTTGTGTTAGCTCCTACTGCACAGCAAAGTGATTCATCTATGTTGTTCAGTCTCTGAGTCATATCCAACTCTGTGACCCCATGGACCACAGCACACCAGGCTTCCCTGTCTCACTCTCTCCTGGAGTTTGCTCAAACCCATGTCCGTTGAGTCAGTGATGCCATCCAACCATCTCATCCTCTGTCATCCCCTTCTCCTCCTGCCCTCAATCTTTCCCAGTATCAGGGTCTTTTCCAATGAGTCAGCTCCTCGTATCAGGGGGCCACAGTATTGGAACTTTAGCTTCAGCATCTGTTCTTCCAGTGAAAATTCAGGGTTGATTTCCTTTAGGATTTAATACATATATCCCCTCATTTTTTGATTTCTTTCCCATTTAGGTCACCACATAGCACTGAGTAGGGTTCCCTGAGCAATACAGTAGATTCTCATTAGCTACCAATTTTATACTTAGTATTAATAGTATGTGTGTGTGTGTGTGTGTGTGTGTGTGTATCAATCCCAATCTGCCAATTCATCCCACCCCTCCCTTTTCCCCCGTGCCATCCGTTTGTTCTCTACATCTGAGTTTCTATTTCTATTTTGTAAATAAGATCATCTATATACCATTTTTCTAGATTCCACCAATGCACATTAATGTATATCTGTGGTTCTCTTTCTGACTTGCTTCCGTCTGTATGACAGTCTCTAGATCCATCCACATCTCTACAAATGACCCAATTTCATTCCTTTTCATGGCTGAGTAATATTCCACTGTGTATATGTACCTCGTCTTCTTTATTCATTTCTCTGTTGACTGTAGCGTGATAACCCAAAGTAGATTCTGAGGAGGTCTGTTCTGGAGAGATATGGGGTTGCAAGTGATTTTCCAAGAAAAATAAAATGGAACGGAGGAAGGGAGGTGGTTTGATTCAATAAGATTTGAAAGCAGGATTAAAGCAGTGGTTCTCAACCAGGGGCAACCGTGGCCTTGGGATTTGGCAATCTCTGGAGCCATTTCTGGTTGTCTCAGCTGAAGGATGTGGTTTAGTGAGCAGAGGCCAGGGATATTGCTAAACATCCTACAATGTGCCAAGCAAAGAATTTTCTGGCCCAAAATTCAGTACTGTAAAGGTTGAGAAATCTGGATTCCTAGATAAAATTTAATAATTAAATTTATTTTTAATGGAAGGATAATTGCTTTACAGTGTTATGTTGGTTTCTGCCAAATAGCAACATGAATCAGCCATAGGTCTACCTACGTCCCCTCCCTCTTGAACCTCCCTCCCACCTCCCTCCTCTCTAGGTTGTTACAGAGCCCCAGTTTGAGTTCCCTGAGACATACAGCAAATTTCTATTAGCTATCTATTTTATATATGGTAATGTATGTTTCCATGTTACACTCTCCATACATCCCATCCTCTCCTTCCTCCCCTCTCCCCGTGTCCATAAGTCTGTTCTCTATGCCTGTGTCTCCATTGCTGCCCTGCAACTAATTTCATCAGTACCATCTGTCTAGTTCCATATAAATGTGTGAGTATGTAATATTCATTTTTCTCTTTCTGACTGACTTCACTCTGTATAATAGGCTCTAGGTTCATCTGCCGCATTAGAACTGACTCCAATGTGTTCCTTTTTATGGCTGAGTAATATTCCATTGTGTATGATGTACCACAGCTTCTTTATCCATTCATCTGTCCATGGGATCTAGGTTGTTTCCATATCCTAGCTATTGTAAATAGTGCTGCAGTGAATGCTGGGGTACATGTGTCTTTTTCAATTTTGCTTTCCTCAGGGTATATGCCTAGGAGTGGGATTGCTGGGTCCTATGGATGCTGAGAGGGATTGGGGGCAGGAGGAGAAGGGGGACAACAGATGATGAGATGGCTGGATGGCATCACCGACTCGATGGACGTGAGTCTGAGTGAACTCCAGGGGTTGGTGATGGACAGGGAGGCCTGGCATGCTGTGATTCATGGGGTTGCAAAGAGTCGGACATGGCTGAGCGACTGAACTGAACTAATGGTGGTTTTATTCCTAGTTTTTCAAGGAATCTCCACAGGGTCTTCCATAGTGGCTATATCAATATATCAACATACATTCCCACCAATAGTTCAAGAGGGTTCCCTTTTCTCCACACCCTCTCCAGCATTTATTGTTTGTAGATTTTTTTATGATGGCCATTCTGACCCGTGTGAGGTGATATCTCATTGTATTTTTGATTTGCATTTCTCTAATAATAAGCAGTGTTGAAGACCTTTTCATATGTTTGTTAGCCATCTGTATGTCTCTTTTGGAGAAATGTCTCTTTAGGTCTTTTTTTACCTGCAGGACTTCTCAGCACTTTTAATAGATTAATTGCATGATCGACCCCCCCCCCCACCCCGCCCCAGATTGAGTAGGACTTTCCAAAGCTCAATTGACTGCAGCATCTGGAATCCCTAACAAATTCCTGAGTGTTCTTCTGGAGTCATGATGAGAAGGCTAGCCTAGGATAATGGGCATTAGTAGAGGAAGCTGACCCTGCTTTTTAGCAGTTGTACTACAATGTACTGTGCATTTGTATGTGTTTCTGTTTGGAGATTGTAGTGCTTTTAAAATAGTGTCCTGATAACTCATTAGTTTTGAAATTTATTTTTTTGAAATATACTCTCTATTCTCTTCTTCAGCTCCAATTATATGTGTTAACTTTTATCAATGTATTCTCTGTTTCTGTGAAATCTTTTTATATTCTCTATTCTCTCTGTTCTTTTGGAGGAGATGTTCCAGTTTATTCATTCTCTTTAGTTGTATCTGCTCCACTGCTAAATGCCTTTATTGGGTTCTAATCACCCTTGTTTGGTTCTTTTTAATATATTTTCTAATTATCTGTGAAAATTCTTAAGCATTTTATTTGTTGAAATTATGAAACAGTTATTTTAAAGGGTATTATATCATCTGTCTTTACTTGCTCTGTTTTATTCTGTTTTAAAAAGTTATTTGCCTCTGGGTTCCCTGGTATATTATTTTTATCTTTTTAATTGAGACTTTAAAATAAAAAGTAGAGGAAAGATGAAAGACAAGACCAGTAGAATTCGTCAGTCTTATTGTCTGAGAGCTGGGAGGGACCTGGTTGGCAATCCTACCTCCATCATATTACAGACAAGGAAATCAGTCCAGAGAGTTGATGTTGTCCAGCCATTCAAATGAGAGACAATAGAGAGAGATTAAGAGCTTAGGCTGAAAGCAGACCGAGAGCATCTGTGCCTGCTGGGACTGATTTGTGGAAAAGCAACGTAAGATCTGTGAATAGCAAATGAATTAATGCATGTAAGGCACATGGCGTAAGTGGTAGCTTAGCAGGTAGTAAGTATTATTAAGAGCCAGCTAATTTGAATCCAGCATAGATTCCACCCAGCATTCTTGATTTCCAGTCTGACGTTTTTCCTGGTAGCCCATGGTGGGCAAGGGAAGAGATAAGAAGGAGCAGAGACATGGAAGTGGGCATGCACAGGCATGTCTAAAATACGAGGAAGTCTACTGTGACTTGATTGTTTAAACAGAAACGATACTGACAAAGCAAGGAGAGGCCAAATTGTGGAGGCAGGGTTAGTGAGGCAGACAGATGGTCAGTAGAAAGGCCATCTCTACTACTCATTACCTGCATGATCCTAGGCAAGTTACTCAACCTCTCCTGATCTACCTCATCTATTAAATTAGGACAGTGAGAGTGCCTTCCTCATAGGTCTGAACATTAAATGTGATGATGTATGCAAAGCATGAGGACCAAGAAAGGGTGGTAGATGTCACGATCGTTGTTGTTAATGTCATTACGGGGGGTCTCCAAGACACAAGCATCTGTCGGCCAGTCTGACACGTCCACAGTGAATAGTGCTGTGCTGTTAGGGTTCTCTTCATGGCTGCTTCCTCCTCTGTCATGGTTCTCTTCTTTTCTTCTCTTGATGTCTTCATTTTCTAAAAGCTAGTCACAAACCCTGCAAATCAGCAGGATTTCTAATGCCAAGTCAAGGGTCTTCAGGAGAAATACCAGTTCTGATTTGTCTTGAGATCTATCACTCAAGCACTGGACCCGCTTGGACCACCTATTCAGTAAACTACACAGAATGCAGTGATGCGTCACTTGCGTTCCACAAGCGCGCTTCTCAGCACCTTTATTCCCACACTGATAATGCAGTAAACTCACTCACTCACATCTGCAGCGCAATCTGTGGCTTGTTTAATGTTTATCTCCTCCCCTAGCCTGTGAGTTCCACAAGGATAGGACTGGGTCTCTTTGGCATATAGTTCAGGGCCTGGCACGCATCACCCAACAAATACTTTCTAATTTGCGTGTTCTCGGTAACGTACTAAGTGTAGGATGTGTGTGCATGCACACACGAGACACTTAAATACTGAAAAATGATGGCTCAGCCTGAATTAGTGAAAAACTTGAATTACAGGTGACTTGTATTTTTCGTACTTTTCAAGGACTTCAATCTGGATGAATAAAGCATTGGTTTGATAGATTCCTTTTAGGACCTGCTTAGTAGATAAATATTATTTTCATTTAAAAAATAAAATGGATCATCAATATTGATTCATTTAACATATTTACTGAGCACTTCCTATGTTCCAGGGAATACAGTAGAATGAAATAGACAAGAACCCCAACCCTTATAGAGTTTGTATTCTATAGAAAAGACAAATAAAATCTTTCAAATGTCAGTGCACATAAACTGGGGAGATGGACAGAGGGAGGAAAGGCTGCCTTGTTGATGACAGACCACAGGGATTAGAATCCAGGGGTAAGAGATGTCCTGAGGGCCTGGACTTCCTGTGGTGAGGGTCTTGACAGGGTCATACAAAGTCCTGGGGACCCAACCTTTGCTTGCCAATGATGGAGTAAAGCCTGAACTCTGGAGCTTTCGATAGAGGAGCTATGTACCTTAAGTGAAATCGATTCATTCTCTTGAGGACTTGTGTTGTCAACAGACTAGAGTAGGACTAGTCATCATTAAGAGCCCTTACACTGACTTTCATCTAGCTAATGCACAATAAAAAAATATTTAGTGTGAGACTTCCAGCTTTATAGTTCCATGATGTTATGTAGATACTACCCTGATATTTTCTTACAGCTCCTAAAATAAGGTCTTGTACATAGTTCAAGGCAGCACTGCACCATGATTAAGAACAGAGACTTTGAAGTCAGACAAACCCAAGTTCAGAATTCTACTTCAGGTAAGCTATGGGCTTCTGAGATGGTGCAGTGGTAAAGAATCCGCCTGCCAAGGCAAAAAATGCAGGAGATGTAGGTTCAGTCCTTGAGTCTGGAAGATCCCCTGGAGGAGGAAATGGCATCCCACTCCAACATTCTTGCCTGGAAAATCCCACGGACAGAGGAGCCTGGTGGGCTACAGTCCATGGGGTCGCAAAGAGTCAGACATAACTGAGTGACTAACACACCCACCCACACACACACTCAGGTCAGCTACTCCATCTAGCTGTGTTGTCCTTCTATGGGTTGCAAAACCTCTCTGTGCCTTAGTTTTCACATCGGTAAAATAAGAAATCATGGTTCCCACTTTGTAGGATTGTTATAAGGATTAAATAAGATAAAATATGAAAAGTTTAGGGCCTGAAACATAATAAGCTTCCCATAAACAGTAAATATTAATAGCACTGAATATCATTGCTGAATGAATGGAAGGAATTCGTGGAGCTAATATTAAGACTTGGATAAGCACAGACATGCAATGACCTGCAGTGCTGTGCAGGTAGGCATGTTATTTATATTCTGGTCTCTGCATTCTACATGAACTTGTGATGGGTTGATTAAACATTCTCTTTTTTCATTTCACCTCCATCTTCTGGGGCTGTCACTTTAAGCCTTTACAATGCTGCCACACTGGCCTTCCAATATGCCTACCATTTGGAGAACATATTCCTAGGTATAACCTTGTAATACTCATTTACATATTTACATCATTTAAATAGCCCCCAGGTTCTGTAGTCTTCAGCCCCAAATTCTCAAAAGAGTCTTTTTTATTGAAGTGTAGTTAACTTACAATGTGGTGTTTGTTTCAGGTGTACAACAAAGTGAATCAGTTATACATATATATTATTTTTCATATTCTTTTCCATTATAGTTTATTACAGGGTATTGAATATAGTTCCCTGTGCTTGTTGCTTATCTATTTTCTATTTAGTAGTTTGTATCTCTAATCCCAGACTCCTAATTTAATCCTCCCCCCAGGCTTCTCTCTCTCTCTGGTCAATCTTGTCCAATTCTTTGTGCCCCATGGACTGTAGCCTGCCAGGCTTCTCTGTCCATAGAATTCTCTAGGCAAGAATACTGAAATAGGTAGCCATTCCCTCTTCCAGGGGATCTTCCTGACCCAGGGACTGAACCCAGGTCTCCTGCATTGCAGGCAGATTCTTTTCTGCCTGAACCTCCAGGGAAGTCCCCCAAGAGGCTTAGTAAGTGAAATATGATTGGCTAATACAGAATCAGTGCATACTTTTCATGATAAAAACATCAGCAGCTGATATTTACTGAGGACCTGCTATGTGCCAAGCAGCATGCCTATTCTGCAGCTGGGAAAATGGAATCTCAGAGTAGAAAAGAAAATGTGAGCAGCTGATAAGTGACAGAGGCAGGAATTGACTGCCATCATTGTGCAGTTTTGCAAAGTCCTTCCCGTTTACTGACTCAAGCTCTCCAAATGCACTGGGTAGGGGCGACCAAACTTCAGGGCCATCGTTCCTCTCCCTATGGGGATGTTTGTATGGAGCATGCCTGGAGTTTCTAAGTCCCTGGTCCTAATGAGATTACCTTGCAGAGAAACTAAGGTAGAAATCTAGTATCCAACTATGAGGACACCAACCGGAGTCCAGGGGCCTTGTTAGTGCTTACCAGGAGGTAAGGGCACAGACTGAGACACTGGGTCAGAGATGGTATCGAGTTCATGTTCTTCTGTTTCAATGAGTTTTTTAACGCTCAAGTTCAATTCTGATTGATCAGGGTTTTTTTGTTGTTGCTGTGAAAATTAGTGTTTTGGTTTGGCTCATGGTATAATTCAGCAAGACAACTCATTTGATTGTACTAGATTTTCTACAAAGAATTTGGGTTAATTTTTTATTTTATATTGGGGATATAGTTGATGAACAAAGTTGTGTTAGTTTCAGGTATACAACAAAGTGATTCAGTTATACATATATGTATATCTTTCTTTTCACATTTAGATCATTACAGATATTGAGCAGAGTGTCCTGTGTCATTCACTAGGTCTTTGTTGATCATCTCTTTTAAATATAGTAGTCTGTATACGTCATCCCAAACTCTCAATTTATTCATCCCTCCCTGCCCCTTTGGTAACCCATAAGTTTGTTTTCAAAGTCTGTGAGTCTGTTCCGGTTTTGTAAATAAATGCACTTGTGTCATTGTTTTAGATTCTGAATATAAATAAGTGACATCACATATTTGTCTTTCTCTGACTTACTTCACTTAGTATGATAATCTTCAGGCCCATCCATGTTGCTACAAATGGCATTTCATTCTTTTTAATGGCTGAGTAATACGCCATCATGTATATGTACCATCATTATCCATTCATCTGTTGGTGGACATTTAGGTTACTTCTGTGTCTTGGCTCTTGTAAACAGTGCTTTTTTGTGGTATCTTTGCTTCTGGTATCACGGTGATGGTGGCCTCATAGAACGAGCTTGGGAGTGTTCCTCCCTATACAGTTTTTGGGAAGAATTTCAGAAGGATATGGTGTTAGCTCTTCTCTAAATGTTTGATGACATTCACCTGTGAAGCCATCTGATCCTAGACTTTTATTGGGAATTTTTAAATCAGAAGTTCAATTTCAGTACTTGTGATGGGTCTGTCCATATTTTCTATTTCTTCCTGGTTCAGTCTTGAGAGATTGGACCTTTCTAAGAATTTGTCCATTTTATTGGATTTGATTGCTTGTAGTAGTTTCTTATGATCCTTTGTATTTCTGGAGAAGGCAATGGCAACCCACTCCAGTGTTCTTGCCTGGAGATTCCCAGGGACGGGGAGCCTGGTGGGCTGCCATCTATGGGGTCGCACAGAGTTGGACACGACTGAAGCGACTTAGCAGCAGCAGCAGCAGCAACAGTGTCCATTGTAACTTTTCTTTATTAAGGAAAATTGCTTTACAATATTGTGTTGGTTTCTGCCATACATCAACATGAATCCCCCTCAGGTATACCTATGTCCCCTCCCCTTTGAACCTCCCTCCCATCCCATCTCACCCCATTGCAACTTTTTATTTCTAATTTTACTGATTTGAGCCCTGTTTTTCTTAATGAGTCTGGCTAAAGGTTTATCAAGTTTATTTATCTTTCCAAAGTATGAGTTTTTAGTTTCATTGATCTTTTCTATTTTTTTCATCTATTTCATTTATTTCTGCTCTAATCTTTATGGTTTCTTTCCTTCTACTAACTGGGTTTTGTTCCTCTTTCTCTAGTTGCCTTAGGTGTAAGGTTATGTTGTTTGAGGCTTTTATTTTGTTTCCTGAAGTAAGACAATATTGCTATAAACTTCTCTCTTAAACATTTTTTATTTTTTATTGGAGTATAGCCACTTGACAAACAATGTTGTGATGGTTTCAGATGAACAATGAAGAACCCTTAGCCATACATATCCATGTATCCATTCTCTCCCAGACCTCCTCCCGTCCAGGTTGCACATAACATTGAGCAGAGCTCCCTGTGCTATACAGCAGGTCCTTATTAGTTACCCATTTTAAATATAGCAGAATGTACATGCCCATCCCCAATTCCCTATCCTTTCCCTCCACCCTTAACGTGCCCCCTGCCCCAGCAGCCCCAAGTTCGCCTGTTAGAACAGCTGCCGTGTTTTCGGATCCTTGGGCTTTCATTTTCATCTGTCTCTAGGTATGTATTTCTTCGACATCTTCAGTGATCCACTGGTTGTTTAGTAGCATATTGCTTAGCCTCCATGTGTTTGTGGTGGTTTTACTGCAATTTTTTTTTTCTGATAGTTGGTTTCTAGGCATATAGCATTGTGGTTGATGCTTGATATGCTTGATATGATCTCAATTTTCTTAAATTTACCAAGGCTTCCCCTCTGGTTGCCAGACCCCAAGGCTGGGGAGCCTGACATGGGGCTCAGAGCTTTCACTCCTGTGGCAGAACTTCTGTAGCATAATGATTCTCCAGTGTGTGGGTCGCCCACCCCGCGGGCATGGGGTTTGATTTTATCGTGATTTCATTCCTCCTACCATCCCATAATGGCTGCTGCTTTGGATGTATAATATCTTTTTGGTAGGTTCCGGCATTCTTTTTGTTGATGGTTGTGATTTTGGTGTTTTCATAAGAAGAGGTGAGATCACGTCCCTCTACTCCACCATCCTGTCTCCACCTCTAGATTTTCTACATAGCATTTCATAGCGACTCTGTGAGTGCATTGAACAGGCAGGAAGAGAAACTCTTGGGGGAAGAGTTACTCAGTAACCTGCAGGCTGATGTTTTGTTTAGCCTAAAACTGTAATAGAAGCACTTACCAAGCAGAACCATACTCAACTACCATTATGGTAGGTCAAAAATAATTAAATGTAGGCAAATGTGTATAGCTCAATGTCATGCAAGCTAACCACTTATAAGGCCAAGATTTTGTTAAATTATCTGGCTTTGGTTCCAAACAAGCAACAAATATTTTTTAACTTATTATTTATTGAAGGATAATTGCTTCACAGAATTTTGCTGTTTTCTGTCAAAACTCAACATGAAGCAGCCATAGGTATTCATATATCCCCTCCCTTCTGAACCTCCCTCCCCATCCCACCCCTCCTGGTTGATACAGAGCCCCTGTTTGAGTTTCCTGAGCCATACAGCAAATTCCCATTGGCTATCTATTTTACATATGGTAATATAAGTTTCCATGTTTCTCTTTCCATAGATCTCACCCTCTCCTCCCCTCTCCCCATGTCCATAGGTCTATTCTCCACTGCTGCCCTGCAAATGTTCTTCAGGACCATTTTTCTTAATTCTATATATATGCATTAGAATATGAGATCTATCTTTCTCTTTCTGACTCACTTCACTCTGTATAATAGGTTCTAGGTTCATCCACCTCATTAGAACTGACTCAGATACGTTCCTTTTCATGGCTGAGTAATATACCATTGTGTGTGTGTGTATATATATATATGTATATACCACAACTTCTTTATCCATTCATCTGTCAATGGACATCTAGGTTGCTTCCATGTCTAGCTATTGTAAATAGTGCTGCAATGAACAATGGGGTACATGTGTCTTTTTCAATTTTGGTTTCCTCAGGGTATATGCCTAAGAGTGGGGTTGCTGGGTCATATGGTGGTTTTATTCCTAGTTTTTTAAGGAATCTCCATACCATCTTCCATAGTGGCTGTATCAATTTACATTCCCACCAACAGTGCAAGAGGATTCCCTTTTCTCCACACCCTGTTCAGCATTTATTGTTTGTAGATTTTTTTATGATGACCATTCTGACCCGTGTAAGGTGATATCTCACTGTAGTTTTGATTTGCATTTCTCTTAATAAAGAGTGAATTAAGCATCTTTTCATGTGTTTGTTAGCCATCTGTATGTCTTCTTTGGAGAAATGTCTGTTTAGGTCTTTTCACCTACTTCTTGATTGGGTTGTTTTTTTGGTATTGACTTGGTTGAGCTGCTTGTGTATTTTGGAAATTAATCCTTTGTCAGTTGTTTCATTTGCTATTGTTTTCTCCCATTCTGAAGGTTGTCTTTCTTACCTTGCTTATGCAAAAGCTTTTATGTTTAATCAGGTCCCACTTGTTTACTTTTGTTTTTATTTCCATTACTTTAGGAGGTGGGTCATAGAGGATCTTGCTTTGATTTATATCATCAAGTGTTCTGCCTGTGTTTTCCTCTAAGAGTTTTATAGTTTCTGGTGTTACATTTAGGTCTTTAATCCATTTTATCTTTGTGTATGGTGTTAGGAAGTGTTATAAATTCAGTCTTTACATGTAGCTCTCCAGTTTTCCTAGAACCATTTATTGAAGAAGCTGTCTTTGCCCCATTGTATATTCTTGCCCCCTTTGTCAAAAACAAGGTACCCATGTGGTGCATGGGTTTATTTCTGGGCTTTCTATCTTGTTCCATTGGTCTATATTTCTGTTTTTGTGCCAGTACCATACTATCTTGATGACTATAGCTTTGTAGTATAACCTGAAGTCAGGAAGGTTGATTCCTCCAGCTCCATTCTTCTTTCTCAAGACTGCTTTGCTATTCAGGGTCTTTTGCGTTTCATATGAATTGTGAAATTTTTTGTTCTAGTTCTGTGAAAAATGCCATTGGTAATTTGATAGGGATCACACTGAATCTTTAGATTGCATTTGGTAGTATAGTCATTTTCACAATATTGATTCTTCCTACCCAGGAAGATGGAATCTCTCTCCAACTGTTTATGTCATCTTTGATTTCTTTCATTAGTGTCTCATAATTTTCTATGTACAGTTCTTTTGTCTCCTTAGGAAAGTTTATTCCTAGATATTTAATACTTTTTGTTGCAGTGGTGAATGGGATTGATTCCTTAATTTCTCGTTCTGATTTTTCATTGTTAGTATATAGAAATGCAAGTGATTTCTGTGTATTGATTTTGTATCCTGCAACTTAAGCAACCAATGTTTATTGAACATTTATGTGCAAAACCCTTAGTACAAACATAAGAAAAAACAAAATTCTGCCTTCAAGAAGCTCACATCCTAGGTGAGATAAGCTGTGGATTGTTAAATACTAATGTGAAAAATGATGCTTTCTTTGGGACAGAACCCAGGCAAATGGTAAGTGAACGGGCCAGACCAAGTGTGATAGGACTTCAGAGAAAAGATCATTTGGTCTAAAATAAACAATATGTAAGTAAAAGATGAGGCATATGAATCAAGCAAAATATGACACAATTGAAGGAGGAACCATCAGGACATAAAAATGGGAAATATCCAGAGGTATGATGTATATTCAGTTTGAACTAGAGAAGTTCAAAAAAAGGTTAGAAAGATGAATTAAGGCAGCTTACAATAAGCTTCAGTGTCTTTTACTCCTGTAAGTGAAAGTCAGCTGACTCTATGGGAAAAGAAAAGCAGCAACTGGATACCAGAGCAAATAGAAAACACAGACAAAAGGCATTGTAGCCAGACTTTACCTATGAGACTGAGGCTCAGGAAAGTTACATAACTTGCCCAGGGTCACACAGCTAGACAACGGTAGTCTGACCTTAAGCCTAAGGCAGTCTGGCAGCAAAGTCCCGCTATTAAACATCATGATCCAAGAGAGATGAATACATATGTTCACACGAAAACTTGTACATGAATATTCATAGCAGCATTATATGGTATATAATATGTAGTATAAAATATATGTATAGTATGATTCCATTCATGTAAAATTTCTAGAATAGGCAATTTCATAAAACAAGAAAATAGATTAGTGTTTGCCTAGGGCTGCAGAAATTAGGGAACAGGAGTAAGTGCTAATAGGTATGAGGTAGTTCAGGTTTTTTTGTGGGGGGAGGCGATAATACAAATGTCCCAAATTTAGGCTTGGTTGATGATTGCATGGTTGGTGGTATTATCTTTAATATAATAACATAAAGTATAAAATTTAGATGAGTAAATCCTATGGTATATGAATTACATCTCAAAAAAGTAGAAAAAAAAATAAGCATCTAAGAAGACTGCATTTTGGTATGTAGCAATGTATACCATTGCTGGTATCACAATGATACCTAGCGACCATGGGGAAATGTGAAACAGAGCCTGTGCAAGCGGTCAGCTCTGTGAATGGGACAAGCCCTGTGAGAGTCCTTCCATGAGAAACATGATATAGAAACCAGTGGCAGCTTGTTCTACTGCCAGGGAGCTGACAGGTCTGCGAGCAACTTACATTCTGCCGATTCCAACCCTATGCCAAGTTAGACGGTTGGCTTTCTAGCTGGCCCAAACACGTTCACATCAGTTAATAAGGAGGTACTAAATTTGTTGTGTTTTGCTTTTTGTTCTGCAGTTTTTGAAGAGCCAGAAGATCCAAGCAACAGGTCATTTTTCTCTGAAATTATCTCTTCAATTTCGGACGTGAAGTTCAGCCACAGTGGGAGGTGTATCATGACCAGAGACTATCTGACCGTCAAAGTCTGGGATCTCAACATGGAAAACCGCCCCGTCGAGACTTACCAGGTACAGACCCCCGCCCGCGCACATGCACACCAGGCCCTGGAGGGCTCCGAGTCAGCCTCGGCCTGCAGGGGCTTACAATGTAGAGTAAAAGACACGGTGAGCCACTTCGATATCCAGAAACAGCTGGTAGGCAGGTCAGTGTACTAACCTGGAGGCCCTAGGGATTACAGGCTAGGAAGAGGGAATGGATTGGCAAGAGAAGTTGGAGAAAAGTGCTGGTGAAATGGGTAAGAAACTGAGAGGTGCCTGGAAGCCAACTGGAGAAACCGTCTCAAGGAGGAAGTCACCAACTGCTGAATCAAGAGTTGTTGTTGAATCAAGAGAGGACTGAGAAAGGGCCACTGGATTTAGCGACATGGAAATTATCAGGTGACAGAGGTGAAGTGGTAGGGATAAATGTCTGATTGGAGTGGGTTCAAGAGAGATCATAAATGGAGGATGTGAACGTAGTGAAATTTGGAAATAGTTTGTTTTGAAGAGGAACAGAGAAATCGGGTAGTAGCTGGAAGAGGATGCAGGATTGAGGAAGGCATCATAGCTTGTTTTAGGGTGACAGAAAGAAGCCAGTAAAGAGTGGGCTAACTGAAGCAGTCAGCTTCTCAAGGGAACATACTCCGTTGCAGAATTAGATATAGATGAGTTGGACCATTCATCCATCAAAGGAAAGCGAGAAGAGTAAAAACAGCTACAGATGCAGATTTGTGATGGGAACATACAGATGGTTTCTGCTTCTATGTTCCAGTCAAATAAGAAGCAAGATCATTAGCTGAGTGAGAAGGGAAAGTGTAAAATATTCCTCTAAAAGAGCAAATTGACTAGGGCACTATGGTAGGGTTGCAGTGGGATCCACTTATTTATATATTTTAAGTAAGACAAATCTGTGTGATTGTATGTTTCTTCCCAGCCACATGAGCCTGCCTGGTTCAGGTAAGGAAGGGCAGAAAGTTAGATTTAACCAGTGGTGGGCTTTTACCAACTGACTACAAGGGAAGTAGGGAAAAAGGCAAGGTTTTTGAAGGTATTGATTAAAGGAGTGATTGGAATGAGGGCCACTGAATCTAAGGTAGGTAAGGAGGGAAATGAAGAACTGATAGAATCAAAACACTAAAGGGCTTGAACTAAAATGATAGGAGGCAGCAATAGGGTGATATTTACTAGACAAACACAGTTACAGTGATGACAAGGCTCATAATATGACCATGAAAGCAAAGGACCTCATTGAAAAGAATGAGGCTAAGTAAGAGTCCAGAGTGTTTGAATTCCTAAGAATGATGGCAGGAATGGTGATGGAAGAGAGATGGAGGCACTAGAGAGGCTTCCAAGCCTGAGGCGGAGGGACTGTTGATGACTGTAAGAAGGATGGGCAGCAGGAAGTAGTGTTTGATGGCATGACTTTGAAGGAGCTGAGGCAGGAATGATGGTCCAGAGGACCGCAGAGCCCACTCACCTTGGCACACGAAAGCAGAAGTCCAGCGGCCACACGAGAGGCCTCGGGAGAAGCAGGAAATGTTCAGAGAGGAGGCTGAGGACACTGAGCACTTTGATGGCTGACTGTGATGCTGTAAAAGGTTTGGGGGCCAGAACTGCAGATGAGGTGGAGGTAGTCTGGTTAAGCCCTGTGGTTCACCTTGTGGTTCAAACAGCATCCCCTGTGTGCTTGCAGTCTTACTCCCCCCTAACCCTTGCCCTCAGGCTCCTGCTAACAGCCCAACCATTTGGTGTTAGGTGCGAGAACTAGAAGCTAGGAGGGTGTTGTTGACAGAGGTGTGGCCTGCTGGAGAGCCCCAGCTAAAGAGTGGATTAGGCTACATCTTGGGGGAGCAATTGGTACTTTATTTTTTAATTATACCATATTCATTACCAGGATCATAGTAAGTAAAGAAAAGAATACTTGTATAGAGATAGGTTTTAAGCATAACTAGTAAAATAAGAATTAAAAACTGAACTGTTAAAACTATGTTTTAATTATTCCTAAGTAAGCATTGGGGCTTCCCTATTAGCTCAGTTGGTAGAGAATCTGCCTGCAATGCAGGAGACCCTGGTTCGATTCCTGGGTTGGGAAGATTTGCTGGAGAGGGGAAAGGCTACCCACTCCAGTATTCTGGCCTGGAGAATTCCACGGACTATACAGTCCATGGAGTCGCAGAGAGTCCAACACGACTGAGCGACTTTCACTTCCAAGTAAGCATTACCCTGGAGAGGAGCTTGCCTTTCTCAATGGGTCTGAAACTGACTTTTCTTCCAAAATGAAAGCTTCATTTTTGTGGCTGCGTTTTCAACAGCAGATTTCTCAGCTAATCTATGGTACTTTTATTTTAGACAAAGACTTAACAACAAAGCTAGCTAGCTGTGCCATAAAGTAATTAGCATTTTAAACTCATGGTTCTCAAACTACATTTAGCAAGTGGTAAGTTTAGAAATCTTTGTAGAATACTAAGAAATAGAACCCATGTATGGAAATTAAACAATGCAAAAATTTATTTTAGATGGTGTATTTGAAAGCAATCTAGTTAAGTTTATATACCATACCAAAGATGGTAATACACTATATCAGAAATGGTAAACAGACTCATTGAGTGAGTGTCTGGAACACGGTTAAAAGAGATTATAAGGTCAGCAGGCTCCACAAGTACATGATGTGAGAATATCTGTGTTGGGAGACTCGGCCTAGTGTCAAGAAGGCCATACCCAAGCTCACTGGAACAGAGCAAAGAAACAGTATTTGGAACATGGAGAGAGAAGGATCAAATAGGATGAGCCTTAAGGTAAGGCATCCACGTGAGTGTACTGAGAGGGAGAAACAGTTGGATAAGCAGGTTTCTATGGTACAGGCTTCTCAGAGATGTTTCTTGTGTCTGGGTCTTACCTTTTTCTCTCCTCGGATGGTGAACAGTCGATGTTCTCTGCCTAACGTTTCTTTTTTACAACAGTATATATATGGAGTATACCTTCATAGTCCATAATCTTCTCCTGTAGATGTCCTCACCTGGAGGTAGTCAGGAGCTCCCAGAGAGTAGAGGCTGGAAGGAGAAAATAAGGGTTCAGACTAGGTTTTCCTTTTGAATCTTTCCTGACTTTTAAGGTCTGGAGAACCTCTGTGCTGGGAGACTCTGTTTGTGCATTCTTCTATTTCAGGGATTGACAAACTGTTCCTGTAAAAGGTTGTCTTTTAAGTCATAGAGTTCTTGGTGAGGTGATTCCTGCAATAAGGGGCCCACAATTTCAAAGTGCACATGCTGTGTTTGATACTTATCACTCACCTGGAGGGTTTCTGTAAAACAATGCCAAAGGGGAATGGTCAGGGGACAGGCTGAGCAGGACCTTAAATGGCACTGCCCAATTTATAACCCTTAATGCTCTGCCCCCTTTAATCCTAATTATTCAAGGCGCTATTTGGTACTTCCCCTACCAAAAACAAATTTGGGGTGCTGACGATAAAATAGTATTGTAGTCCCCTCTTATCATTTTATAATTCCTTGATCATTGCAGAACTCTGAGAAGCCTGCATTATAGAAACCTGCTTAACCAAGTGTTTCTCCCTGCTCAGAACACTCATGGGTATGCCTTACCTTAAAAGTGCTCTGTACAGCTGGTAGGAATGTAAACCATTACAGACACTGTAGAGAACAGTATGGAGGTTCATTGCAGAACTAAAAGGCGAGTTAACATACGACTGAACAATCCCACTCCTGGGCATACAGCTAGAGAAAATCATTACTTGATACATGCACCCACCCATAGAACTACTTACAATAGCTAAGACATAGAGGCAGCCTAACTATCCATCACCTGTTGCTGATGAATGGATAAGGAAGATGTGGGGTGTGTGTATATATTCACACATACATACCTTACATATATACACACAGGGATATTACTCAGCCATTTGCAGCAACACGCATGTTCCTAATATTATCATACTAAGTAAAGCAAGCCAGAGAAAGACAAATATCGTATGTTATCATTTATATGGGGATTTTTTTAAAAAATGATAGAAATAATTTATACTCAAAACAGAAATAGTCCCACAGAAGTAGAAAACAAATTTATGGTTACCAAATGGGGAAAGGGGAGATAAATTTGGAGTCTGGGATTAACATAAACACACTACTGTATATATAAAATAGAGAATCAAGAAGGTCCTACTGAATAGCACAGGAAACTATATTCAATATTATATAATAACCTGTATAGGAAAAGAATCTAAAAAACAATGCATAATGTATAACTGAATCACTGTGCTGAAACCAACACAACATTATAAATCAACTATAATGTAAAATCAAAATTAAATTTTTTAAAAAGTATAAGGACTGGTCTGGTGGGAAGGAACTCTGTCATCAATTACTAGCACCTCACCTGAGCAGGGAGATACACAGGTGATAGTTCTAGGTGTCTTCATACATCTATCAGTTGATCTCAAGCATGTTTCCAGGAATAAGAAGCTTAGCCTTAAGTATTAATATAATGAACTATTTTCACATTTTCCTATAGAATAGGGGTTGACAAACTGACCTGTGGGCTAAATCCAGCCCCGCATCTGTTTTTTGAAAAGCAGTTTTATTGAGATTGTCTACGGTTGCCTACAAGGACAGAGACGGGTCATTGTGACAGAGACCATATGGCTCACAAAGCCTAAAATATTTATTGTCTGACCCTTTACAGTAAAAGTTTGCCAACCCCTGAAATAGAAGAACAAACCAATAGAGTCTAACCTTGCCAGGCTAGAGTGGTCTATCCACCATACACAGCAGGCTCCACAAGTATGTCAAGTGAGAACCTCTGTGTTGGGAGACAGCGTAGTGTTAAGAGGGCCATACCCAAGCTCATAGGAGCAGAGCAAAGACGCAATATTTGGAACATGGAGAGAAGCATCTAATACGACAGGCTTTAAGCTCCCTCTTACTCTGCTCTCTACGTGCTTCTTGTGTCTGAGTCTTACCTTTTTCTCTCCTCTGATGGTGAATGATGGTGAATAGTCAGTGTTCTTTGCCGAAGATTTCTTCTTATGAGAGAATATATATATGCAGCATACCTTCGTACTTAATGATCTTCTCCTATAGATGTCCTCACTTGGAATTAGTCAGGAGCTCCCAGAATGTAGATGCTTGAAGGAGAAAACAAAGGCTCAGACTGTGCTGTTCCTTCCCATCTTTTGTCTTTTAACACTTAGTCATAGAGTTCTTGGTGATGTGGTTCCTGCAATAACAGGTCCATACTTCCACTCACCTGTAGTGTTTCTGTTAAAAAAAAAAAAAAAAAAGCCAAAGGGGAATGGTTAGGGGTCAAGAATGGTTCACAAAGAAGGGCACAGACTAAGCCAGATCTTAAAAGGCACACAACTGCCCAATTTATAACCTTACTGCCCTGCCTCCTTCAATCCTAATTATCTTTGGGGCAGCATTTGGTTCTCCCTCTACCAAAAACAGATATTTGGGGTGCTTATATTAAAATAATATTCTATTCCCCTCTTATAATTTTATAATTCCTTCATCATTGCAGAACTCTTGAGAAGCCTGCTTAACCAAGCATTTCTCCCTGCTCAGAACACTAGTTATGTATGCCTTTGCTATAGAAGTGCTCTGAACAGTTGGTGGGAGTGCAAACGAGTACAGCCACTGTGGTGAGCAGTATGGAAGTTCCTTAAAAATATGAAAAGATAGTTACCATAAAACCCTGCAGTCCCACTCCTGGGCATACATCTGGAGAAAATCATGATTTGAAAAAACACATGCACCCCACGGTTCCTAGCACTGTTTACAATAGACAAGACATGAAAGCAAACTAAATGTCCATCATCAGTCACTGATGAAGGATAAAGAGCATGTGGTGTATGTATGTGTGTGTGTATATACACACACAGTGGAATATTACTCCAGCCACTTGCAGTATGTTTAGACATAGAGAAAAGAAATAAGCCAGAGAAAGGCTAATATGATGACACTTTTAACAAGGATTCAAAAAAATGATATAAATGAACTTATATATAAAAGAGAAATAGATCCACAGACATAGAAAACAAATTTATGGTTACCAAATGAAAAAGAGAGGGGATAAATTTGGAGTTTGCATTTAACATATACACACTGCTGTATATATATATAAAATAACCAAGAAGTTCCTACTGAATAGCACAGGGGACTACATACAATATTATAACCTATATGGGAAAAGAATCTGAAAAAGATAGATATATGTATGTCTGTAACTGAATCACTCTGCTGTACACCTGAAACACACAACATTGTAAATCAACTATAAACATTTTATAAATTTTATACTCCAAAATAAAATTAAAATTAAAAAGATTATAAGGACTGCTCCAGCGTGTAGGAATTCTGTCATTAACTACTAGCACCTTCCCTGAGCAGGGAGACATACAGGTGATACTCCTAGGTCTCTTCATACATCCCCATTAACTGATCTCAAGCATGTTTCCAGGAATACAAAGCTGTAGCCTTAAGCATGATGACCTAGTTTCACCTTTTTCTATGAACAGGGGTTGACAAACTGTGACCTGTGGGCCAAATCCAGCCCCCTTTATTTTATAAAAGCAGTTTCATTGAATCAGCCACACCTGATCGTTTAACTGTTGTCTGTAGCTGCCTTCATCCTGTAATGACGGAGTTGGGTCACTGTGTCATTGTGGCTCACAGACCCTAACACATTTATTGTCTGACTTTTCACAGGAAAAGTTTGTCAACCCCTGAAGTAGAACAAACCAATAGAGTCTAATCTTGCCAGGCCTACAGTGGTCAATCAGTCATACGACAGCAGGCTCCACAAGTCCATGATGTGAGCACGTCTGAGTTGTGAGGCCTCAGCCTAGTGTCAAGGGGGCCACACCCAAGCTCATGGGAACAGAGCACAGAAGCAATATTTGAAACATGAAGAGAGAAGCAGCTAATAGGATGAGTCTTAAGTTCTTTCTTGCCCTGCTCTCTAGATCTTTCTTCAGTCTGTGTCTTACCTTTTTCTTTCCTCTGATGGCAAAAACCCGATCTTCTTTACTTAAGCTTTTTCCTACAATAGAATATATATATGCAGCATACCTTCATAGTCGATGACCTTTTCCTATAGATGTCCTCACCTGAAGGCAGTCAGGAGCTTCCAGAATGTAGGTGCTGGGAGGAGAAAATAAGGGCTCAGATTAGGTTTTCCCTTGGAGTCCTTCCTGACTGTTGTCTTTTAAGACTTAGTTATAGAGCTCCCTGGTAATGTGGTTCCTGCAATAAGGGGCCCACATTTTCAAAGTGCACATGCTTTGTCTGATACTTACCACTCCCCTGTGATGTTCCTGTAAGACAAATTTCATAGGGGAATGGTCAGTAATGGTTCCTAAAGAAGGGGACAGGCTGAGCCAGACCTTAAATGGAACACCACTGCCCCATTCTTAACCCTTAATGCTCTTCCCCTTCAATCCTAATTATCTTCAAGGCACTATTTGGTACTCCCCCTACTGAAAACAGAAATTTGGGGTGACTATACTAAAACAAAATAACATTCTATTCCCCTCTTATAATTCTATAATTCCTTGATCATTGCAGAACTCTGAGAAGCCTACCTCATAGAAGCCTGCTTAACCAGGTGTTTCCAAAACCTGTTCTCTCCCTGCTCAGAATACTCACAAGTATGCCTTCCCTTAAAAGTGCTCCCCTTCAGTCGATGGGAATGTAACTTGGTACAACAGTATGGAGTTTCCTTAAAAAACTAAAAAGAGCGTAGAATCAATATTTGGAACATGAAGAGAGAAGCATCAAATAGGACAAGTCTTAAGTTCTTTCTTACTCTGCTCTCTAGATGCTTCTTCTTATGTCTGTGTCTTACCTTTTTCTCCCCTCTGATGGTGAACAGTTGATCTTCTTTGCCTAAGTTTTTTTCTACAACAGAATATATATGCAGCATACCTTCATAGCCAATGATCTTGTCCTGTAGCTGTCCTCACTTGAACGCAGTCAGGAGCTCCCAGAATGTAGGTGCTGGGAGGAGAAAATAAGGGGTCAGACCAGGGTCTTCCTTTGAGGCCTTCCTGACTTTTGTCTTTTGAGACTTAGTTATAGTTTTTGGTAATGTGGTCCCTGCAATAAGGGGCCCACATTTTCAAACCACACATGGTTTGATATTTACCACTCACCTGTGGTGTTTCTGTTAAGACAAATGCCAAAGGGGAATGGTCAGCAATGGATCATAGAGAAGGGGACAGGCTGAGCTAGATCTTAAAAGAAACACCACTGCCCAAATGATAACCCTCATTGCTCTTCCCTCTTCAGTCCTACTTATCTTCATTGCACTATTTGGTACACCCACTACCAAAAATATAAATTTGGAGTGAATATACTGAATTAATATTCTATTTCCCTCTTATAATTTTATAATTCCTTGATTATTGCAGAACTTTAAGAAGCCTGCATTACAGAAACCTGCTTGACCAAGTGTTTCTCCCTGCTCAGCACACTCATATGTATGCCTTCCCTTAAAAGTGCTCCTTTCCGTTGGTAGGAATGTAAACTGGTACAGCCACTGTGGAAGTTCCTTAAAAAACTAAAAAGACTGTTACCACGTGATCCAGCTATCCCACTCCATGCATATATCCAGAGAAAACCATAATCTGAAAAGAAATATGCACTGCAGTATTCATAGCAGCACTATTTACAGCAGCCAGAACATGGAAGCAACCTATATGTCCATCATCTGTCACTGATAAATCAATAAGGAAGATATGGTGTATATGTGTGTGTGTGTGTGTGTGTACATACACACACAATGGAATTAATACTCAGCTGTAAAAACAGAATGAAATATTGCCATTTGCAGCGACATGGATGCATGCAGAGATTATCATACTAAATAAGCCAGAGTTAGACAAATACGATATTTATATGGAGGTTCTAAAAGAAAATTATACAAATGAAATTTCATATACAAAACAAATAATCCTACAGACATAGAAAACAATTTTGGTTACGGGAGAAAGGGTGGGAAGGATAAATTAAGAATTTGAGACTGATACATATATACTACTTTATATAAAAGAGATAACCAACATGAATCTACATGAACTATACTCAATATTATGTAGTAATCTCTAAGGAAAAAGAATCTGATAAAAAGTAGATATGTATGTATACAAAATGGGAAAGGGGGGAATATTAAATATATAAATTGGAGTTTGGGATTAACATATACACACTGCTATATATAAAACAGACAATGAAGAGGGTCCTACTGAATAGCACAGGGGATCAACTATACTCTAATGTAAATAAAAATAAAATTTAAACAAATTTTAAGGACTGGGCCAGTGTTTAGGAATTCTGTCATCAACTATTTGTGCCTCCCCTGAGCAGGGAGACATACAGGTGATACTCCTAGGTCTCTTAATATATCCATCAGCTGATCTCAAGCATGTTTCCAAGAATAAGAAGCTGCAGACTTAAGTATAATGAGCTGTTTTCACATTCTCCTATAGAACAGGAGTTGACAAACCTGCGGGCCAAATCTAGCCCCGCATCTGTTTTTGGAAAAACAGTTTCATTGAATCAGTCACACCTGGTCATTTACCTATTGTCTACAGTTGCCTACATGCTCCAAGGGCAGAGCTGGGTCATTGTGACAGAGACCTATGGTTCACAAAGCCTGAAATATTATTGTCTGACCCCTCACAGAAAAAATTCATCAACCCCTGAAATAGAAGAACAAAGCAACAGAGTTTAATCTTGCCAGGCTAGAGTGGTCTATCAGCTATACACAGCAGGCTCCACAAGTACACGATGTAAGAATCTCTGTGTTGGGAGACTCAGCCTAGTGTTAAGAGTGTCATGCCCAAGCTCATAGGAACAGAGCAAAGAAACTATTTGAAACATGAAGAGAGAAATAGCTAATAGAATGAGTCTTAAGTTCCCTCTTACTTTGCTTTTTGTGTCTATGTCTTACTTTTTCCTCTCTTCTGATAGTGAATGGTTGATGGTCTCTGCCTAAGATTTCTCTTTACGACAGAAGATACATACACACACATATAGAGAGAGAGCTTTCCCTCGGGCTCCGTTGGTAGAGAATCCGCCTGCAATGCAGGAGAACTGGGTTCGATCCCTGGGCTGGGAAGATCCCCTGGAGAAGGGAAAGGCTACGCACTCCAATATCCTCTCCTGGAGAATTCCTCGGATTATACAGTCCATGGGGTCGCAGAGAGTCGGACCTGAGTGACTTTCACTTTCATATATACATATGTATGTATGTATGTATGTATGTATGTATGTATTCTATGCAGCATACCTTCATAGTTACTGATCTTCTCCTGTAGATGTCCTCGCCTGGAGTTGCCAGAATTTCCCAGAAACATAGATACTGAGAGGAGAAAATAAGGGCGCAGACTAGGTTCTCTCCTTGAATCCTTCCTGACTTTTAGTTATAGAGTTCTTGGTAATGAGGTTCCTCCACTGAGGGGCCCACACTTCCAAAGCACACATGTTTTGATATTTATCACTCACCTGTGGTGTTTCTGTAAGACAAAATTCCAGATGAATGGAATTTTGAAAGAAATATTGGTATAAAGAAAAAGACTGGTGTGTATATATACATGTGGTGGTGGTTTAGTCACTTAAGTCATGTCCGACTCTTACAACACCATAGACTGTAGCCCACTAGGCTCCTCTGTCCGTGGGATTTCCCAGGAAAGAATACTAGAGTGAGCTGCCATTTCCTTCTCCAGAGTATCTTCCCTATTTAGGGATCGAACCCACAGACCTGCCTCCCCTGCATTGGCAGGCAGATTCATATACATATTCAGCCAAAAAAAGAATGAAATAATGCCATTTGCAATGACATGAATGGACCTAGAAATTATCATACTAAGCAAAATAAGTCAGAGAAAGATAGATATTGTATGATATCACTTATATGTGGACTCTACAAAAAAATAATACAAATGAACTTACATATGAATCAGAAATAGACACACAGACATAGAAAACAAATTTATAGTTACCAAAGGGGAAAAGGCAGGGGGGATAAATTAGGAGTTTGGGATTGACATATTTACACTACTCTATGTAGAAGATAGGGAGAAGGCAATGGCACCCCACTCCAGTCCTCTTGCCTGGAAAATCCCATGGATGGAGGAGCCGGGTAGGCTGCAGCCCATGGGGTCTCTAAGAGTCGGACACGACTGAGCGACTTCACTTTCACTTTTCACTTTCATGCACTGGAGAAGGAAATGGCAACCCACTCCAGGGTTCTTGCCTGGAGAATCCCAGGGACGGAGGAGCCTGATGGGCTCCCGGCTATGGAGTCGCACAGAGTCAGACACGACTGAAGCAACTTAGCAGCAGCAGCAGCAGCATATAGAAGATAAAAGATACAACCAACCAAGTCCTACTGTATAGCACAGGGAACTATACTCAATATTTTATGTAATGACCTATAAGGGAAAACAATCTGAATAAAAATATCCCTGAAAGTAACACAACACTGTAACTCAACTAAAACTTCAAATAAAAGATGGTACTCAAAAAAATAAATAAAATTTGAGGAAATATTGAAAAAAAAAAGTGCCCCATAACAGATAAAAGGAAAGAGTAGGGAGAGATAAGATTTAAAAGAGGATCTATTTTGCTCATCTTTTTCTTCCAAAAGGTAGGAGATCTGGAGTATGATGATAACAAACGTGGCTCCCTTTGCCTACCGGATTAATTCCAGCTTGCCTCTGTTCCCCTTCAGAAGCCCACTCCTCTTCCTCGTCTCCTTCTGTTACACAGATCTTGGAAGCAAGTCAATGATAAAGTCAAGAAAAGGCAAGAATTAGGCTTGCTTTCTAGAAAACAGATCAATTCTTGAGGTCAATATCTTCCAACCATCAGAAGAAAAGTACGACCCCAGTGGATGTCCTTACCTCCCCCATCCCTTTCTTTCAAGGAAACAGTCTGCTAACCGGGGAGAAAGGGAATTAGAGTCAAGACTTATAGTCAAGGGTTAGGCAAACTATGACCCAGAAGTTGCCACCTGTATTTGTAAACAAAGTCTTATTGGAACACAACTCTTAACTCATTCATTTATGTATTATGGTTACTTTTGCATTACAAAGGTACAGTTGGATAGTTGTAACTGAGGCTACATGACCCACAAAGTATAAATATTTACAATTTGGCCCTTTTTAGGAAAAGTTTGTGAAGATCTAGCATCAGCCCTCTCTTTGTCCTGGGACTCTTCTGCTTTACTTAAAGATTCTTCACAATAACTAGAGAACTTCAACAAGCAGAAATGGCCCTACAAACAAAATGGCCTTCCCTATCAGATCTGAGACACTCCTAATAGGCACGAGAGGTGGTAGGAGAGGAAGGGAGGACAGTGAGTTAATTTATGGCAGAATTCCGAAGCTTAGGACACAAGCCTTGCCCTCATTCTCTCCATCTAACAAAGCCATAAGCCCAGCTGCCAATGGATTCACTTGTCACCATAACCCTGAAGCAGATACCCTGAAAAGGACCACAGCTATTTGGGAACACGAGTGTAAGGGTGAAGGAAGTTAATTTGCAGAGTTAGAAATCTTTCCTCTGTCCAAATAAGAGTTTTTCAAATATCCCAAACATCTACTGCAACATGGAATGAATCTGACCTTATTCCTCTGCCCAGGGCTAAGCACACAGCTGAGCCTCTGAGCTCAGCATCTGACAGAACCCTGGCGCAAGGGAGGAGAGGGGCCCAGGCTGCAGAAAGAGAGATCATGAACCATCACTCTTCATCTAAACCAAGTCACACTGTGCTTTCCATGACATCTTTCTGCCTTCACCCAGTTCTGCCTGCCTCTTGGCCTCACTTCAGTTCATCATCCCAGCTGTCTAGGACTGAGACTGCATAAGGCGAGTCCAGTGAGGCAGAGCGAGTGGGAGGCAGCTGCTAGAGCTGGCAGGAGCAGGCGCGCCAGAACCCAGACCCCCGGCTCACTTCCCGTTCTGTCATTTCCTCTGCTGTGTGATCTTGGACACGTGATGTCATACGCTGCCGTGCATGCTCCATTGAAGTGAAGAGAATGATAGTACCCACAACCTAAGATGATATTAGAGACGAGACGAGATCTTATGGATAAAGAGCCCGGCTAATAATAACAAGCTGGCATATTACGTATGCCTAATGTCATTACCACTCCCCACAATGGATCTCAGGAAGAACTGAAAATGGCACCCAGATTACTGTGCTCCAAGCCTCAATCACTGGCCTACTCGCCATACTCACCTGAGTTGCTGAATGCAGCTGGAGAGAAACACCCAACCATGCTGACCAGACTTATTTGAAATTCACATCTGGGTGGCTAACAAACACGCGAAAAGATGCTCAACATCACTCATTATCAGAGAAATGCAAATCAAACCCACAATGAGGTACCATCTCACAGTGGTCAGAATGGCTGCTATCAAAACATCTACAAACAAACAATGCTGGAGAGGGTGCAGAGAAAAAGGAACTGTTGGTGGGAATGCAAACTAGTACAGCCACTATGGAGAACAGTGTGGAGACTCCTTAAAAAACTGGAAATAGAACTGCCATATGACCCAGCAATCCCACTGCTGGGCAAGGAAACCAGAACTGAAAGAGACACGTGTACCCCAATGTTCATCGCAACACTGTTTACAATAGCCAGCGCATGGAAGCAACCTAGATGTCCACCAGCAGATGAATGGATAAGAAAGCTGTGGTACATATACACAATGCAGTATTACTCAGCCATTAAAAAGAATACACTTGAATCTGTTCTAATGAGGTGGATGAAACTGGAGCCTATTATACAGAGTGAAGTAAGCCAGAAAGAAAAACACCAATACAGTATACTAACACATATATATGGAATTTAGAAAGATGGTAACGATGACCCTATATGCAAGACAGCAAAAGAGACACAGATGTAAAAGACTTTTGGACTCTGTGGGAGAAGGCGAGGGTGGGATGATTTGAGAGAATAGCACTGAAACATGTATATTATCATATGTGAAATAGATTGCCCATCCAGGTTCAATGCATGAGACAGGGTGCTCAGGGCTGGTGCACAGAGATGACCCTGAGGGATGGGATGCGGAGGGAGGTGGGAGGGAGGTTCAGGATGGGAAACACATGTACACCCATGGCTGATTCATTCAAATGTATGGCAAAAACCACCACAACATTGTAAAGTAATTAGCCTCAAATTAAAAATTGAAAATAAATAAGAAAAATAAAATTCATACCTGGGGACTTCCCTACTGGTCCAGCAGCTACGATTCTGCACTCCCAATGCAGGAGGCTGGGGTTCAATCCCTGGTCAGGGAACTAGATCATGCCACAACTGAGAGTCTGCATGCCCCAACTAAAGATCCCGAGTGCCACAACAAAGGTGGCATAGACAAAATGTTTTAAAAAATAAATTCACATTCAACAACTTCAAGCAGCCCTCAGTGCCTTCCAGGAGCCAAGCACTGTTGCCAACCACCTCCCCGCCCCTGGCCTTTTTCACGCTCAGCCGATAACCTTGCTTCTTATTTCACTGAAAAATGAACCAGGAGAGGATTGCCACATAGTCCAGGGCTGCACTGTGCACGCCAGCGTCTACTGGGCATTCCCCCCTTGCACAGACATTTCCAAATTATCCAACCCCAAAGTGAACATGGCCACTCCATCCTTCCGCTTGCTCAAAAGCATGATTCAGGAGCCATCTCTGACTCCCATTTCCCTCTCCACACTTGACAGTGGCTCCATCCGCAAGTCCTATCAGCTGTCCTTCCAAACTCGGCAAAACTCTGACCACCTCCCACCACTGCTCACCTTGGTCCAAACCATCATCTGTCGAGCAGGTTACACCCGGCCTCCCTGCCTTTGGCCCTGCAGGGGCTTACAGTCTGTCACAATACAGCAGGCGCAGCACCCTTCCCATGACTTCTGATCACATCACTCAGAGTAAGGGACCTGTGGGAACTGGTTGGCACACGCTGAGGCCCCCCACTCTGCTCCTTGCCACCCTCCACCCCACTGCCTCCAGGACTCCTGCCTCTGGGCCATTATATTAGCTGTTCTCAATGCTTAGTAGCTCAGTGGTAAAGAAACTGCCTGCAATGTGGGAGACCCAGGTTCCATCCTTGGGTTGGGAAGATCCCCTGGAGAAGGACATGGCAACCCACTCCAGTATTCTTGCCTGGAGAATTCCAGGGACAGGGAAGCCTGGCTACAGTCCATGGGGTCACAAAGAATTGGACATGACTGAGTGACTAACACTTTCATTTATGCTTGGAAAGCCTTTCCCTAGATACCACTGAGAGGCACTCATTTTCTCCAGGTTCCTGCTCCAGTGTTGCCTTCTCAGGTGAACTTGACTACTCGCCCTGTATAAATAATCCCCCAGAGCTCCCACTACCCTTTTTCCACTTTTTTTTTGTTCTCATTTTATCACCATCTAAAATATCTTATACTTGTTATTTCACAGCAGAAATACAACACTGTAAAGCAATTATACTCCAGTTAACAAATAAAATTTAAAAATCAAAAAAAAAGAAAATATCTTATGTATTTACTTGGCTACACAGTCTCTTCCCCAACACTGGGAGGAAAGCACCCCAAGGATATTCTGTTCATGGCTCTATCCCAAGCATAGAGCTGGCATTCAACAAATATTTATTGAATAAAAGGCTGAATGAATGGTGCTGTCTAAATGGGCTTAGACTTCCCTGGTGGTCCAGTGGTGACGACTGCACTTCCTCTGCAGGGAGCATGTGTTCAATCCCTAGCTGGGGAACTAAGATCTCGCACGCCCTGCTGCATGGCAAAAAATAAATTAAGTTTTTTAAAAGATACTGACCAAAAGTGAAAAATAAATAGGCGTAGAAAATGGGAATCCCCTACTTACTGTGCCCTGTTCTATGCCACCATCTATATAAGTGAGTTTATTTAATCCACATGTGCCATATAAACAACTCACCAAACCGTCTTAAAGCCCCAAGGCTGAGAAGGGCTAAGACACAAAACTATCTGATTCAAGCCACATTTACACTGGAAGAACGAACAGCTCCCATTCAAAGAGGAGCTCCTCACAGAGGAATCATTTTAAAAAATATTAATAATTAACACCCTCTTAATATGTTTTTCCTGCCCCTCCAGGTTCACGACTACCTCCGCAGCAAGCTGTGCTCCCTCTATGAAAATGACTGCATTTTTGACAAATTTGAGTGTGTGTGGAATGGGTCAGACAGGTAAGAAAGGTCTGGTGGCTGGGAACCTTCCACGGGGGGCCCTCTCCGTGCACTGGCCCTGAGCCATGTATACTAAGGGGGTGCAACCAAAGAGCCATCAGAATCGGCCCTGAGGCCTGGCAGGGCTGCACCATGTGGCCCAGCAGGTGACCTTGGGGTCAAGTCTGGAAAGGAACAGGTGATGGGTAAGATCCTGGACTCCTCTTTCAGAACTGGATCAGGTGACCCTTTAACCTCACAAAAATCCTACCTTATACAGGCAAGACCCTCCCAGAGCTGGGTCCATGCACCTAAAATGAAGCTCCCCTGGCAAATTTTGAGGATGAACCATTCCAATGACTGTAAAGTGTACTGTCTGGATGGGAAATTATCCCTCGAACTGCCAGCAGAGTCTGGCCTAAGGCCTGGTGGTCATGAACTGAATTCTCATCAGCCTCATTTATTCTGTGCCCTCAAAGGGATTTATGACTATTTGAGGCCTTTGGTTTCAACAGTACTTCCTATTACCTCCCTGCAGTTTCTTTTTGGCTTGACGAATAGATGCTGCTGTGATTTCCAGAAGCCAGCCCAGGCTACCAGGGGCTGTTCCTTAGTGAAGGCAGCACCAGCAGTCCTACTGAAAAGCAGGGAAATTCTATCACTGCAAAGCATTCAGAAGGGTGAGCTTCTAGTGAGCACAGGCTCTACCTCTCTGACCCCTGTTGGGTTTTTTGGGCCAGTGATCCAAAACCAGCCTTCCACTCAGCAGGCCTAGAAGGAGTCACCACATGGTAGACGACCCAGATCACACCACCCAGTTGGTGGAGGCCAGAGGGCCCAGAGCAAAGCAACTGTTACTTAGTTGAACAAAGACCCTCAGAGGAAAAGTAGCTATCCCTGCCCTGTTATTTTAATTTCCATCGGTAATTTATTCATTGTTCATTATGAATAGATTTTTTTTAATATTTGTGGTTCTTTTTGTTCAAGTTCCCCTTCTATCTGAACCAAGACTCAAAACCTATACCTACTAGGTACTTTCACACATCATGATTTTTTAATCCTGACCACCATCCATCAAAATTACTTTCACTGTCCCCATTTTACAGCTGAGGAAACTGAGACTCAGCCGGATACTAGTTCAGGAGCTTGGGCAGATCACAGTAAGTAGTAGAGACAAGAGGAAGAATTTAAATCCTAAAATGAACATTCTTTCCACCACATTACAGATTCTTTCCATAACCGAGAAAATGTTATTTTTGGTCCAGATAAGGTTGAGATTACTTTTTTTTTTTTTCCCCAAAAAAAGACTTTCTCCTACGGTTTAAAAACAAGTCGGGTGGTGGTAATGGAAGCAGAGGTCAGTGCGTGGGAAGCAATAAGGCCAAATGGCTTAATGCTTGTGCTCCAGCATCTGGCAGATGTGGGCTGGAGGCCCAACTTGGCTACTTACTGGCTGTGTGACACCATACATGCACTCACTTTTCCTCCTGTGTAAAACCCCTTAACATGGAATGATGGAAAAGGAAATGAGGCTAGGGGTAAAGCACCCAGCACCCCCACGTGATGAGATGATAATTGCTCACCCTATTTCATGGCATCGGTTTCCCAGGCCAGGGTAACAAAATCTAGCCCTTGATTAATTTCCGGGACAACTAACAAATACCCAAAAACTTAGCCCCCTGGCCAGGGCTCAGTCCTGTCAGTTTTCCTTCACCTTCCTCTAGCCCAAGACAACGAGATGCAAAGTTCTCCCATCCTAACCAGCCAGTTGGTGCCTTACCCACAAATAAGGCCAAGCCCACCTCTCTGGGGGTCAGCCATAAGAGGGTGCTGCTTGAGGGACATTATGTTTCCCTTGGCCTGTCACCATTAAGTAGAGTTGGTTCATGGCTTCTGAGAGGCTCTTGGCACCCCCTGCTCTCTTTATCAATGAGAGATACTCCTGAGAATGGATAGCTCTTGTAGGAAAGTAGGCAACCATCTGTAAGTCCACTACAAAGGCTTATTTCCTCATCCTACATCCTTTTAAAATTCTAATTTTTGTTTACTCCCTCCCAAGACCAAGATGAGGTCCATTTTTTAGATAAGTTTTCAGAAAAGGCAGAATTTCGATCTAGTTTATAGCGGGAAGAGGGCACGATGTCAGCATCCCTCAGTGCTGATGCCAGAAAGCCTTATCAGTCGAGCAGCACCGTCACTCCTACGACCGCCAGGCTCTAAACGAACACGATACAAGGACGGCTATTTTCAGCATTCCTATTCTCATGACTTGACTGCAGCCTCAGAATCCTGATGTGAAGGAGGTGGGCTGGGATCCTTAAAACCACTAGACTGACTTATGGAACAAAATAATCTAAAGGAATCTATTGATAAAGAGCAAGGAGGGCTATCATCACCCTTCACCCAGCCCAAGAGCTTGCTTTCCTTAGTGCTTCTAAAGTCAGTGGTCACACTACAAAGCCTGCTGTGGTGTTCGGTCTCTTAGCTGTAGAAAGTCTACGTCTACGGCACTCAGTCACTCCCTGTTTCCTCTCTGCCTTGCAGCGTCATCATGACAGGCTCCTACAACAACTTCTTCAGGATGTTTGACCGCAACACCAAACGCGATGTCACCCTTGAGGCCTCGAGGGAAAACAGCAAACCCCGAGCTATCCTAAAACCACGCAAAGTGTGCGTGGGGGGCAAGCGGAGAAAAGATGAGATCAGTGTCGACAGTCTGGACTTTAGCAAAAAGATCTTGCATACAGCTTGGCATCCTTCAGAAAATATTATAGCAGTGGCGGCTACAAATAACCTATATATATTCCAGGACAAGGTTAACTAGGAGGACAAGTTATTACTTAATAATCTCACATACTGAATACTAGTCAAACACGTTTTTAAATGTTTCTTTGGGTGTTCATTTGATGCATCGACTTTAATTTCCCTCTGCAGGAGACAATTGGAATAGAAGTCCATGGAGTCCAACCTTCCCACATCCCCAGTTCTAAGAAACTTTTGTCAAACCCAGTAGGTTCTGGGACACTTCTGTTTAGAATTGAGAGCTGCCAGCTAACAGTAACTCTTCCATAGTTGACTTGAATTTCTGATGCTTTTATTGCCCCGTTTGCTCTGGTGGGTCCAGTGTTTTGTTTCTAGGTGTCTGCTGAGATAAAATGAGGTTGTCTGTAGTATTTAAAGAGAAAAGAGATAAGTTTTTTTTAATTAAGCAATTCCATTTGATTGAAAAAAAACTCAATGAAAAATAAACACTGTTTACTCTTAGAGAAATTCTCCTTGTTTTTTGACAAATCAGAACCAGTCAGCACCCCCCTGCTCCTACAGCACTTTTTTTTTTTCCATTTTCTTTTTCATGATTTCGCTTGAGCCAGAGATTTATTTCACGAGGCTGCGAAGAGGATGCAGAATGGGAAGGGGAAAGGACCACATCAACAATGCTATATTCTTTTTTCGTAAGCGCCATAGAAACAGCCTGAGAATTTGGCCAGGAAACCCCATGAATGCTTCAGGGGACATCAAGAGAACACATCGCTTCTCAGAGTTAGCTTGGCAGGGCCCTGTGGGGCCACATTCCATCTGTCGCTTTATTGCTCTTGCTTTTTGTCATTTTAAATGGCTCCATATAATCCTCTACTTACACGTTCCTTGGCTTTTTCCCTTCACCCTTTTCCAGCTTATTTATTCCCTTGACTTCTAAAGGCCAAGTCCTTGTTGTTTATGATCTGGCTCCTAAATGCAGCAGTAAGCTGATGGGCTGGGGCACCTCCCTGAGAAAATGTGTCTCCCAAAGCAGCCCCCGCCCCCTTTCCTGGGTTTTGTAACCCAAAGTAACACTCCATCTATCTCCACTACAGCGAGAACAAAAACAGCCAATGGAAAACGCTGCTCTGTAAAGGCTATTCAAGTGCTTCTGACCCACCATAAGTTTACTAACCAAAAAAACAGACCAGAGAACTCTTCTACAGAAAGGGAATATGGGGGAATCAAGAAGCTTTGACATCAAAGTGAAGTCTGCTTGAAACTGTAGAGGCTGGTTCATCACCCCCCTCACCCACTTCCGCCCCCTGCCATTGAGGATCCAGACATGTAACTTCCAGAAGTTTCTCTGTGGTGCACCTCTGGGAAAGAGACTAAATTAATTCAAAAGATGGAGAAATTTGAAACAGAGGCTCAGGGAGGAAGTGGGAGGTCCTCCAAGCCGGGCCTGGGCCCCATGTCTCCATCCCTCTCACCATGACTCATCTCCCCTGACTTGCATTTAGTGACTAGGAAATGGCTTGAGATGAGGATTTTCCTTTTAAAGAGAAATTTTCTTTCGCTTTGTATATTTATTAGAAGTCCCAACTTTCAAGTGTAATTTGTTTTGAAAGAGAAAAATAGTGAAAGAACCATCTTTCTAGGCTAAGCTATTACCCACTTAATAACAGCTTTTTGGCAAGGAAATAACTATCTACTTAAGCGAACACTTTTGTAAGACGCGGCTCAATTTCAGAAACGTTAAAATATGAAAAAGCACATCTCAAAACTGAGGGAGCATATGGATGAAGACATGCCTTTTTTCTCCGTGTTTATCTTTCCTGCAATAAAAGTCCTGGTGGAAACTCTCTGGGCAGGATTCCTGGCCTGATGGGGACCAGGTTCTTGGAGGAGATCCAAGAAAGCCATAGAAACTTCTCCAACTCACACAGAATCATGGTATCAGGACAGACAGAAGGACCAGCAGGCTCCTGTCCTGAGCTGACCATCAACTCCCTCAAGGCCTTTTCTCTGCTTCCTTGAGACTCAGCCCCTCTATCTGTACCAGCTGACAGGATGAATCATTGTTCCTCTAAATTTAGCATCGACCTACCTTTATACTGTTACTCATTTCACACTTAAGTCACCTTTTCTAAAAGCAAGATATAGCCTCCTCCCAACAAATGTTCTTGAAATGTCAGCTTCAATGTTTTGTTCTAACACTAAAAGAGTCACATAACCATTAATGAAACAAACATGCACCCATTCACCACCTACAGGCAATTTGTGAACCCCAGGATGCATGCTTACCGAACTTGGGGAACACTGAGTTCTGATGCTGCAGAACACTGAAGCTTTTGGAGGCATTAGAGACTTGCAATGGTCAGTACAAATTAGGAGTCAAGCTTGCTTCTCAGAACACATGCATAAACAATTCTGGTCACGGCTTTAAGGGGTTCACAGGCCCACCTACAGCCTATCTGTGGCCTTTACCTCAAAGCTCGCACACTAACCCAGTGCCTTCAGCACACAGATGTACAGTTTGAGATCTGCAGAGTGGGAGGACTTTGCAGACGACATCAGTGCTAAGAACAGAGGGCCACATCTTCCCCATTACCCCCAACAAAGGAGGCACCAGAGGCAACATCCTCGACTCATATGCGGAAACAGGAGGGGAAGGCCCTAGAGACCAGCGCCCGCCACCATGCTTTAGCAACGACCTGCTCTGTGCTGGTTATGGAACCAGGTATTTACACTTGCCATCTTCTTCCACCCCAGTGCTGGTGATCTTCTTGGCTGATGGTGCCTAGAAGTCAGTCCCTTTTCCAGCTGACACTCAGAGTTATGTGGAAGCTGACTTACCACCTTTTCAACAGCTTATTGGGCTCTCAGATGCCTGCCCTGCAGCAATAGTCTGTTCCTGGGGCAACAGTCCATTCCTGATATTTTAACAAGCAGTTCAAAAGCTGAACTTTGGCAGACATCCACACTTTAACTTCCAGAGGAAAAAGATGAGTTTGAACAAAACAAAGAAGGAAGACACAAGGCAGCATGCAGCAATGGGGTGTCCATAGGTGAACAGGCAGTAGGAACCCCTGTGCTTCCAACTCCTTAATGTCTGGCTTCTGCCTTCAGTCTTCTGTCTGGTACTAGGGAGGCAGGGGAGTATTTCTCAGCCTCTCATTGGCCTCGTAATTAACTCAATATGCATTAGGCAACCAGCACATGTAAGGTGAAACAGTTGTCAATGAAAGGAACAAAGGTGAAACTACAATTCTTTTAGTTCAGTGACCCGATGAAGCAAGTCAACTGTCTCATTTGTATTTCTTTTGAACCTGCAGGGTCCATTATAATAAAAGTTAGACCCTCAAATGCTTCATCACCGACAATGTGGGAGACCATTTCCTTTCCTTCAAACCTACAGAGCAACTACCCAAAGCTTCCCTCTGAACCCCCAACCCTGGGCCCCATTCTTTCATCAGCCCCTCTGCTGACTGCCTGCAAGAGTCAGGAAGGCCCTAGTAGGCCTAATAATAAGGCTTTGTGAGGACACTGGAGTCCACAGCCTGAATAGAGGAGACCTTCCTAATTTGTCTTCTTCCATTATGGCCATGTGTGGATGAGGATGGTGTGTTTTAACACGACCCTCAAAGACACAGCAGCCCCTGGTTCACCCCTGGGAAACAGTCACACACTGTGCCTGTCACACCTTAACTGTCCTCTTGCCCCTGCATGTCTAAGTCAAGTCTCAGGAGCCACTTTCCATGGGAATGGCTCGCCTGGTCAATGGAGAGAACATGGATCGAGGGCACAGGAAATGCAGATCCTGCTCCTGGCTCTGTGGAGTAACTGGGCACCCTGGGCAAGTTATTCAGTGCCTGTATCAGTCACATCACCTTAAAACGGTCAGAAAGCCATCAGCCCTCACTCATGGAATGATGATAAGGGACACAAGAAACTCATTTGTTTATAACTGCTTTGATAAGCTTAAAACCCCACAGAATAGTAACAGCAACAATATTCACTGAGGACATATGACTGATTTCTCCTCATCTCCTTCTCTGAACCCCATGAGATCCATGCCAGGGTTATTTCCATTTTTGCCACTGAGGAAATAGACTCAAGTTTTCAATGTAGCCTAAGGCACATAGCCAGTAAGTGGTAAAACCAGGTCTCCAACTCAAAGTTTCATACTCTAAAGCTAGAGTTTTTAAAATACTGTTTTTTATATACGAGGGTAGCTAACACTTACTGAATGTTTACTATGGGCCAGGCTTTGTTCTACAAATTTCCCAAGTATTAATTCATTTACCTCCAAAACTCTAGACACAGATACATAATTGTTCCCATTTTGCAAATAAGGGAACAAAGAGATGATATAACTCGACTAAGTTTGTACAGTTCACAAGTGCCAAAGCCAGACATTTTGGTCAGAGTTCTTATCCTCTCTCCCCATCTCGTGTGTGTGTGTGTGTGTGTGTGTGTGTGTGTGTGCAAAAAGAGAGAGGAGAATATATACATAGAGAGAGAGAGAGATGAAAGTTACAAATTAGAAAACAAGTTCCGGTAACATCCTGTAAGTTCATCAAGGTTAAATATTTGTTGAGCTCCTGGTATGTATCAGCCCTAGGCACAGGGCTGGGGTTCCTGACATGCGTAAGCCACTGGTCACCACCCTCCCAGAGATGATAGCCATGTGTGTTGGGGACATATTTACAATGTATACAGTGCAGAAATGATACAGAGAAGGAAATGGTTAACTCATGAGGACTGGTAGTTAAGAAAAAGTTTCTTGGAATAAGTGACTCCTAAGAAGAGCTCCAACGCAGTTTTCTCAACAACAAATGAAACACATGGACGTCCCTGGTGGTCCTGGGGTTAAGACTCTGCATTTCTACTGCAGGGGGCCTAGGTTCAGTACCTGGTTGGGAAAGTTCCAGATGCCCATGGTGCAGCCAAACACACACACACACACACATTTCCGAGAGAGAACAACATATATGAGTTACTGAAGCAAGAATAGATTTGGCATGGGAGCATGAAATCAATTTTTCTCTACTTCTATTAAAACACATTTTCAATTTTCCAAAACTGACTTACCCCTTATTTCTTTCATTCATCCAATAATAAATATTTATTAAACTCCTATGTCTAAGGACTGTTTAAATGTAAAAATAGATGGAAGGAAGGAATAAAAGGAAACCAATAATTATGAGCACTTATTAGGTAGCATACAATCACTTGATGGGTAAATACACTATTCTATTTTTCTAGTTGATGAACAGACTCAAAAGTGACAGAGTCACTGTGAGTGACTGTGTCAGATGTTTTATCTAGACCTGCCCTGACCCTGATCCTGTACTTCTTTCAAGGGAATGTATAGCTATCTTGTCTTGTTTCTTTCCACTAGTGAGGATATTCACAAACCATCTCTCTGCAACCAAACATTGCCTGACAGCTAACCAGGAAAACAAATTTCCTCTGTCATCAAAGCAGAGAGTGAGGTCAAGTGGCTCCCAGAGGTCTCCAACCCCTGACCCTAACCTTATTATTACTGTTTAACCATCCCCCCAATTAAGACCTTCCACGCCCCATTGGTTAAACTGCTGGTGGCAGAACTAAGGTGATCTGTGTCTCAGCCAATTCCTGCCTCAGATGCTGTGAGGCAGGAATCACTCAGATCACTCAAAAGCAGTGATCACTGTGGGATCAGAAACAGGAGTTTGGTGATTGTTTCGATTCCCAGTCCACTCCCTACCCTGTCAAGCCTGATCTCTTGGACGGACAGACTATTCCCCACCAGAACCCCTTGTGCCATCTCAGAACTCCCAGTTGCAATCCCAATCATTTGGCTTACTGTAGTCGGTTTGAGTTGAAGAGAGCATTTCTCCTGAACTCATCCTTGTGTGGGAACCCTGAGACCACAATAAAGTGGGACCATCCACAAGTCCTTGGATTCCTGCTGTGGTTAGCTAGTGAGACACAGCCTCCCAATCAAAACATTAAGTTCTCGTGGAGGTCAAAGGGAATCCCAGGAAGGCTGGAGCAGAAGCAAGGGGAGAAGACTACCTCACTGGCAAAGGTAAAAAGCAGTATTGGGGCACTCTGTAAGCAGTCTCTCAGCTGGGTGATTTTCATGCATTCATTTGCTCAGTCCTCAATAAATAGTTAAAAGACTGGTCATGCCAAGCCCTGTGCTAGAGTGGTCTTAGGGACGGAGTCGTGACAGTCCCTGTCTTCACAGGGCTTATGGGGTCATGGAAGAAGCCAGCAAGCCCCCAGGCAATGAGAGCAGCAGAAGATCAAGAAGGTTAAGAGCCCAGGGTCCGGGACTTCCCTGGTGGTCCAGTGGTTAAAAATCCGCCTGCCAGTGCAGGGAATGTGGGTTCAATATCCATGGTCCAGGAGGATCCCACATGATGCAGGGCAACTAAGCCTGTGTGCCACAACTGCTAAGCCCACACATCACAACTTTACTGAAGCCCCCGAGCCTAGAGGCCATGCTCTACACAAGAGAAGCCACCGCAATAAGAAGCCCGCATACCACAACGAAGAACAGCCCCTGCTCGCTGCAACTAGAGAAAGCCTGTGCACAGCAATGAAGGCCCAGTACAACCGAAAACAAATAGATAAAATTTTGTAAAAAATTTTAAAAAGGGCCCAGGATGCTTGCCTGGGTTGAAACCTAAACTTCACCACTTATAAGCTGAGCGACCTTACTGATAAAATAAGGGTAAAAATGGCCCCTGTCTTATCAAATAGATGTGAAGATTCCTAGCCAACAAAGAGTCAACACACGTTTCTTGCTTGTGTTCTCTTAGTACTGTACAATGGCACATGTAGGCCCTCCTAGGCGAATACAAAGAACCCAGACCACAAGTTCCCCAGAGGAGATGATGGCTACAGTAAGCCTGAAAGATAAGTGGGGAATGAGTTATCCAGGGGATGAGAGAAGAAAAGAGTGCTCCGGGTATCAAGATGGTCTAGGTAAAGGCAGAGGAGCATGGTGTATTGCAGGAACTTACAATGTTCTGGTATGACTGACCAATAAAACACAAGAATGTAGACCAAGAGAAGTAAGACGACATGAGGTCAAGGGACAGCAATGCATGATATGAGAAACAGCGACGCATGGCCTTAGTGAGGTTTACATATCACTGGAGGGTACTCCTATAGCTAGACTATGATCTGCTCAACTAGCAATCATAGTTCCACAACACAGCAAATATGAATGGTCCGGGCACAGGGAGTATACAGAAAAACTCAGCTCAAGTGTCAGCTCCTTGGAGAAGACTTTCTTGACCACCCTAACTTCCAGGAGAACCAAGGTATTCTTTATTCTCCCCCTTCTTACAAAACATTGAGAAGGGCCAGGCTCATAATGCGTTTGTGCATGCTTAGTCAGTCAATTGTGTCCAACTTTTTGCGACCCCATGGACTGTAGCCCGCCAAGCTCCTCTGTCCATGGGATTCTCCAGGCAAGAATACTACAGTGGGTTGCCAGGCCCTCCTCCAGGGATTCCTCCCAACCCAGAGATCAAACCCAGGTCTCCTGCATTGGCAGGTGGGTTCTTTACCACTAGCACCACCCTCTGGTATTCTCCCCCTCTGGTATCCCCATAGCATTGAGAAGGGTCTGGCACAGGGTAAGTGCTCATAAAATAGTGGTTGAATGAGTGAATGAACAAACAAGTGAGAAAGACAGGCACAGCCTCTGCCCTCAGGAAGTTTACAAGCTGAGCACAGTCCCATGGGAGTTTAAGGGAAGTTTGGTGTAGGTCATCACAAGACTGCTCAGATGAGCCAAGGAATGAAAAAGAAAAAATGGAAAGCCAGTGAGCCAAGATGTGTTCAGAGCAAGTGACTGAGCTCCGATAGCAGCATTAGTTAATAAAGCACATGTGTGCCTGCCTGATGCATTACGCTTCCAGCCGCAGTGAGCCTTCGGGGGCCTCGCAAAGCATACAAAAAGGTTGACAGCTTACAATCAATACCGTGTTCACCGACGCAGGAAGCGACATTATCACATCCAGGATATCACTCCCACATCCCGGCTCAAGCACTAAATATTCCCTATAACAAGGCTACGGGAAGTGACAGGAGCTATTACTTTTAACCCTTCCACATGGAAGCAAGAGGTGAGGCAAACCTTTCCCTAGATGTGCTTAAAGGAAGGCAAGCCAGCTCCCCCAGAGAAACTGCTCAGAGCTGAGCCCACGCTTAATACAGCAAGACAGGGATGGGGAAGATTGGCATTTTCATTTGCCTGGGTGTCCACAATATAGAAGGGGAGGTTCTGTGGGCAACTGAGAGGCACAACAATAAATTAGAAGGGTTGGCAGGATGTGTGAGGTGTGAAAGCTACATTCACTCGCATGCCCAAGTCACTCTAATAAAAAAACAACTTAACTGCCACCCACCACCCCCGGCCCAGATGGCTTTCTTATTTCACCTTTTCTGACTGTGGCATAATTGAAAGTCATATTTCATCTAGGCCAGTGATTTCCAACGCCAAGTGCAGGTGGCTTATGAACAGTCAGCCCAAATTCATCAAAGAGAGCAGCAAACAATTGCATGTTAAACAGCACCCCTTTCTCAGCAGAGGAAGCGGGTCATGTCACATCCCAGCCACCACACAGTTCCGCTGACAGGTCCACTGCGGCCTGCTTCCTTAGCCTCTGGGGGGACTCGAACAGGAAGAAGGCTGGGGCTAGGACCACCAGGGCTGTTTTCTTAGTTCCGAGGTGCATTTATTTAACGGCAGCCTCCATCTTCCAGCCCTTCATTTCCTCTCTGACAAGATGAAGGATATGGCTGTTAGTTTTCATATTCTTTTTGAAAAGGCAGAAAAGCTAATTAGTTATATTTGAAATGGTTCTTAAAAAGAATCAGCTGAAACTCAAAGATGGTTATATTCATTGAAGATGCAACAAACATCATAGAAGATTATGAAGTGTCATCGTGGAACAAGAAAGCTCAATTCAAAAGCTAAAACTTTCCAAAGTACAGAAAGAATGCCACTTCAGGAAGGGAATGTGGTTCAAAGCAGCTCTTCCCTTTGACCAGCACAGGAACAGTTAAGGAACTCCGTCGGTGTCAGATGATGTCCCGAGAGGGGCATTGCGGACGCTCCTGCAGGAGCAGTGATTACGGCTTTTCCCTCTTCTCCAGCATTAAACACATGATGGATTTTTCTTAACATCACACACACACAAACATGTACACAGCCTCAACATCCCGCTAACAGACTCCCCCTCTCTCATAGAATCATCTCTGAATTTGTGATCCTTCCTTTAGGAATGGCGGATGCTTCCCGGCTGATTAAGGACACAGCCTGGAAACAAAGGCTGTAAATTTGCTTTACTGCATTTTATATCAGGACCGGAGATCCATTTACAAATGAAAACACCACTGGCCTGGTTGATAATAAACTTATATGACTCCACATGAGACTGTAACAACTCTTTTTTTCACCTGCTCATGATATTGCTTACTTTGGGTGGAATAAGTGTCCTGGTGATGAACAATAATTGAACATTATTGGTTGTGGAGACATTACAATTGACTGAGGCACTTTCACAACTAGAAGAGTGATGCCAACTGCCCAAGGTTATACACAGAGTCACTCCAAAACCACCACTGAAACCAGGTCTTTGGAATCTCTAAGATCTTATTTCATGATTATTTTTCATTTTTTCCACGTGTCTAAAACCAGTGGGTCAACTCAAACCTAGACTGAAGGTCTTGGTAAGATATTTAATTTCTACTCAAGGAGCACTTCAGCATTTCTGCCTGCAGTACCAAAGACCGTTTCCCCAGTGGTGCTCCGAGGACTGCCTCATACCCAAGTTCCCTGGTGTCCAGGTTGGCACAGATTCGTACAGATAGATCCACTGCATTTATTCACATGACACATTACTTATCTACAAGAGTAAATGCTATCATGCTGCACAGCAGAAACACATTTTAAATCAATTATTTCCAAAACTTTTTTGAAGATTAAATGCTATAAATTATTCACACCTGACCATGTGTTTCAGAATAAGCAATGTAGGTAATCAAGGCATGATTTCTGTCCTCAAGGATTATAGTCTTAACAGAAAATGAAATTCCAACAGGTGACTTCAATATAACATGGCTAAAGTAATGGCAGAGATGTGCGTAAGTGATCAGGGGTGAACAGAGTTAAAGAATATGATCTACTGGAGGTGAAATGAAGTTCAACCCTAGAGGAGGACAGGGCAACCAGGCGACCAGCAACGTGAGCAAAGGCACAAGGCTGAGAAGCCCCACCTGTCTCTGAGAACTACCATCAGGCTGATTTTGCTACAGACGCTTGCCCAGAACTGCCTGGAGTGCTTCTAAGAGACCGAGGCCCAGACTTCAGAAGGCCATTTAGAGAACTTAGATGTCCTTAGCAGCCAACGGAGTACTACTGGAAGATTGATTTTAAGAAGAGAATGAACATGGCTGGAATTTACATTTCCAAAGATCCCTCTGGCAGCTGAGTAAATGACATACCTGAAATAGACAAGATTGAAAATAGGAAGCTGTTGCAGTGATCCAGGAAAGCAATGATGAAGGGCCCAAATTAGGGATGGAGAAAAGATTGAAAAGGTGGGATCAACATAACGTAGAGACTGACTTGATGAGAGCAAAGAGAGAAGTTAAAGATGCCCAGGTGGATAGCTCAGGTGATCAGCAATGGCATGAGCAGAGTTGGAGACTAAAGGAACAAGAGAGAAGGGTTTAGGGGCAGGAAAAGAGAAAGATGAAGAGTGTGATTTGGGACACAGTGAGCTCAAGCAGCTTCTGGGACAGCCAAATGAAGGGAGAATCCCAGCAGACATCAAGATAAAAAGATCTGTGGCCAAAATGTCATTGATAAGACGGAGAGGTAGTCACTAGTGTGTCCCAGCCTTTATGGAGAGGATGACATAGGGAGAGAGTAGAGAGAGACCCCATAGGGAGAGAGTAGAGAGAGACTACACTGGCTGAGGAGAGGGCCCTGGGGAGCAGTATGTTGAGGAATAGACAGAGCGGGGCAGCCGCCCAAGCAATAGAGAAGGAAGCAGTGAAGTCAGGAGAAAATTGGGGACAAAGGATATCATGGAGATAAGGGAGTAGAGCTCCCCCACTGAAAAATGTACTTCCTATAAATCTATGTTAAAAAAGCCAAACAACCTAATGTCCATCGATGGATGAATGTGTAAAAAAGATGTGGTACTCTGTCACATGGAAATATCAAAAGGAATATTACTCAGTCATAAAAGGGAAAGAAACTGGGTCATTTGTAGAGATGTAGACGGACTTAGAGTCTGTCATACAGAGTGAAGTAAGTCAGAAAGAGGAAAATAAATATCATATATTAATACATAAATGTGGAATCTAGAAAAATGGTACAGATGACCCTATTTCAGGGCAGGAAAAGAGACGCAGACATAGGGAACAGCCTTACGGACACCGTGGGGAAAGGAGAGGGTGGGGCAGATGAGAGCAGTACTGACGTATGACACCATCACGCGTGGAATATGCAGCCAGCGGGAGCCTGCACCACAGCACAGGGGCCTCAGCTCCGTGCCCCGCGATGACCCAGAGGGGTGGCACGCGGGGGGCTCACCATGGAGGCGATGTGATGCACAAAGCTCACTCACACTGTCGCACAGCAGAAAACGAACACAGCATCTTAGAACAACTAAACCCCAACTAAAAAAATGTTTATAAATTCAGCAAAAAAGTGGGTAACGGACTTGAAGGCAATTCACATATAATATCCAGAAAAATTAATGAACCATAGGAAACGTGCTCCACTTAGTAATCAGGAAAATGTCAGTAGTATGAACAGCTGCAAATAGAAGGGCTGACACTAACAAGCATTGGCAAAGCTTTGGCACAACTGACATGCTCACACACTGCTGGTGAGATTATCGATCCACCACTTTGAAAAACAACTGTGGCAGTATCTACTAACGTTGGAGATATTCACACCCAGTGACCCAGCAGCACATTCTAAGTATACACCCAGGTAATTTATGCACATGTACAGCAAGAGGCAACTTCATAGCAACACTATGTGTAAATGTTAAAATTAGATAAGAACCCAAATGACAACCAATAGAACAAAACAGTATGTTCCTCTCGAAGTGTGCAATTCTATCGAAAATAAGTGAACGACAACTTTAGCCAACACGGATGAATTTTACAAATAGTAGGTTAAGGAAGAGAAATCAAACAAAAAATATTTGCTTCGTGAATACAGTTATATGCAATTCAAAAGCAATTTTATAGATTCACAGACAGGCAAGACTGAACTATAATGTCTATGACGCGTACTTAGGTAGTAAAACCATAAAGAAAAACAAGGAAGCGGTCATTATAGAATTAAGGACAATGGTTATCTTTGGACAAAAGGTGTGACTGGGAAGAAGCATTCAGAGGACTTTGAAAAGCTCTATGTGTGCGCTCATTCAGTTGCGTCCGACTCTGCAATGCCATGGACTGCAACCCACCAGGCTCCTCTGTCCATGGAATTTTCCAGGCAAAAAATACCAGAGAGGATTGCATTTCCTCCTTCAGGGGATCTTCCCAACCCAGGGAGTGAACCTGTGTCTCCTGCAGCTGCTGCATTGCAGGTGGATTCTTTACCACTGAGTCACCTGGGAGGCTCCTCTGAAAACTGACACAACACTGATTCACCATTCTAAAGGATTCCCTTGAGAATAATTCACTAAGGTTTCCATTTGTGCTTTTCAGTTTTCTGTATATTATATTTCACAAACATTTTTTTAAAGCTAAGAGAAGTACGCAAACCCTTTGACTATATGACAGTGTTACATGTTGGGGAAAACAGTCCTGACTACATGCCAAGAGCCCTACAGGGCATCATTGAATCACAAGAGAGGACAGCATGTTTACAATGATGACCATAAGTTATCAAGAAAATACCAAGTTCATTCTGTATGTGCTGCTGGACAAGGCAAGGAAGCATGAAATACGTAAAAAACAAAGGCAAGTTACAGAGGTTGCAGCAGAACACCAGTGTTCAACCTAGGAGTTGAGTGTAAATTCAAATTCTCTCCCTTCCTTCCAGGACTGTTCCTCATCCTTCTCTCTTCAATTATCTTTTTCTTAACTCTCCCGAGAAAGAACAGCACTGTTACTCTCCAGCTTCTAGTGGGGAATAAATATACCATCAAGAAACTGGGTGGAAACATCACCTTCTCAAGATATCTGGGTGCATTGCTGGACTATTTCCATCCAATATTTCCATTTGCCTTATTAAACAGCAAAATGAACTAAACAGAGCATTACTAATGCAGCCCACATTTGTTTTCACTACCCAGACTTCTGCCCTCTTACCAAAAAATTTCTAGATGTCTCTTAGGACAGGGCCTCCCAGGTGGCTCAGGGGTAAAGAATCTGCCTGCTGCAGGAAGCAAAGGAGATGTGGCTTCAATCCCTGGGTCAAGAAGAGTTCCAGGAGGAGGAAACGGCAGCCCACTCCAGTATTCTTGTCTGGAGAATCCCATGGACAGAGGAGCCTAGAGGGCTGCAGTCCATGGGGTTGGAGTCGGATACAACTGAGCACAATCTTAGAGCAGATGGCTCTCTCCCAGCACATACCCATTCACATACCTTGAATGAAGCTGACCTCACTCTTAGCTCCAAGGATGGAGCATGATATCTGGGCCAAGCCAATGAGCCTTGGCCACTGTTCATAACAGATGACCTAAGTCAGGCCAATCAGGGCCAGCAAGGGTGAATTCTTGGACTTAGTTTGAACAATGAGAGAACTGAACATGTTCTTTCTTGAAGAATATGAACAGAAAGGGGTTAGAATCAGGAACAGCTACAGCCATCTCGCCACCATATAAGCCCAAGAATGGTAAAATCCAATAGAGTAGGAGTCAGTCAACTCCCCCTATGAAGGGCCAGACAGAAACACTTTAGGCTTTGCAAGCTGTACTGTCTGTGCTGTAACTGCTCAAGTGTGCCTTTGCAGCATGCAAACATAAATAAATGAGGGTGGCTGTGTTCCAATAAAGCTTTATTTACAAGAATGAGTGGAGGTGGAATCTGGCCTGTAGGCCAGAGTTCTACAACCCCTGTTTTAATACATAGGTTCTAAAAACTAGAAATATCACATAGACGTGAATCCTGCCTCTCTTATGTGCACAGTCCTAAACAAGTGACTTCATCTCACCATACCTCACTTGCCTCATCTGTAAATGGAAATACCTACCTCCTAAGCAGTGACTGCAGCCATGAAATTAAAAGAGGCTTGCTTCTTGGAAGAAAAGCTACGACAAACCTACACAGTGTATTAAAAAGCAGATATCACTTTGCTAACAAAGGTCCGTATAGTCGAAGCTCTGGTTTTTCCAGTGGCCATGTACAGATGTGAGAGTTCGACTATAAAGAAGGCTGAGCACTGAAGAATTGATGCTTTCGAACTGCGGTGATGGAGAAGGACTCTTGAGAGCCCCTTAGACAGCAAGGAGATCAAACCAGTCAATCCTAAAGGGAATCAACCCTGAATATTCACGGGAAGGACTAACGTGGGAGCTGAAGCTCCAATACCTTGGTCACTGGATGCAATCAGCCACTGGAAAAGACCCTGATGCTGGGAAAGATCACAGCAGGAGCACAAGGGGGCAACAGAGGATGAGACTGTTGGATGGCATCATCGACTCAATGGACAAGAGTTTGAGCAAACTCTGGGAGATGGTAAAGGACAAGGAAGCCTGGCATGCTGAAGTCTATGGGGTCGCAAAGAATCGGATGTGACTAAGCAATGGAACAATAACAACAACCTCGTAGACTCAAGAGGATTAAATGAATTAGTGTCAAGTGCTTAAAACAGTGCCTGGCATACTGAAGTGCTGTGTGTACTCCCTGCTATCACTTTTGTCATCATCATCTCTATCACAGGTGCCAAGAAAAAGAAACCGGGCTTGTATCACTGGAGCCCAAGATCAAAATGGACCCATGTTCTTAGCCCAGGCTGTTTAGTTGCATGAGGTAATAAATTCCATTTTTGCTTAAAACAGTTTGAACTGGTTTTTCATCTTATAACTGAAATTACGCCAACTGAATAAATGAATGAAACCCAGATAGAAATGACAACAACCTGACAACTGTGATGCAACCTTGCATCACAGACATCACCAATCGAACACAGCATTTTCTCTTACTAAGCGCAGACAGGGCCTTAGACATGGCTGTGAGCTGAATTATATCCCACCCCCTTCATATGGTGAAGCCCCGTGTAATGGTATTTGCAGATGGGGCTTTGGGAGGCCATTAGGATTAGTTGAGGTCAGGAGTGTGGGGTCCTTAGGATGGAATTAGCATCTTTATAAGAAGAAATAGTACGGGGCTTTCTTCCTCTCTTCCTCTCCACCTGCTCACACTAAAGAAAGGACACATGGCAGCACAGTGAGATGACAGCCATCTACAAACCTAAGAGAGGGTTTGCACCAGTCACTGACCCCACTGGCACCTCAGACTGCCAGTCCCCAGAAGGAAGAGAGGCAAACTCCTATTGTTTAAGCCACCCAGTCTACGGTGTTTTGTTACAGCAGCCCTGGTTGATTAAGACAGACATGTTTTCCCCTCAAAACAAGACCTAAGCAGTCTCTCTCAATCAATCAAAGTCAGTACGTGAAATGAAACCTCTTTATCCCTGCTTTAAGTCATGAATTCTAGGGGCTGATCCCGAGTAATATTAATGAGCTTTGTAAATGGTCTCTTTAGCATATGCTTGTGAGAGCAAGAAATTTGCACAAAGTGCTATATACATTTTGAGATGTGTAATCTCCATCTCTAACTTCTCATTTATGAGTCTTTATTCCATTTCAAATCCATATACTTTAAACTGCCTGCAAAAAAAAAAAAAAACACTTGAAATCATCCTATATTTCTTTCTCTTTTCACCAGGCACCTTTTCTCTTAGAACATGCAATAAATGCTGTTTGCATGAATGAGGCCAGTAAAGGCTTGTAAAGAACAAGTTTCTCCTCTTACCTAGGAAGTGATAAAATTAATAGACTTGAAAATGTAGTGTGTCACTGATGAATGTAATGTCCTTAATCTACAGTAGAAAAAACAATCACATAATTGATTTGTTTTACAGTCATAGAAAGAGGGGATCTTGAATTTAAAATGCAAATGAGCCAAGAACCTGGATATTTTTCTTTTAATTAGCTATTGCTAGCAATATTCCATGGGAGAAGGCAATGGCAACACACTCCAGTACTCTTGCCTGGAAAATCCCATGGACGGATGAGCCTGGTAGGCTGCAGTCCATGGGGTCACTAAGAGTTGGACACGACTGAGCGGCTTCACTTTCACTTTTCACTTTCATGCACTGGAGAAGGAAATGGCAACCCACTCCAGTGTTCTTGCCTGGAGAATCCCAGAGACGGGGGAGCCTGGTGGGCTGCCGTCTATGGGGTCATACAGAATTGGACACGACTGACACGCTTTGCAGCAGCAGCAGCAGCAGCAACATTCCATACTTCCCAAATCCTTAGCTCACAAGGTGGGAATACCACTGCCACCTCCCTGAAAACCTATTCAGACACATTTTGTCTCCTCAAATCAATAGAGATAGCATATGTTCATTAAGAAAAGGATTCCTGGTAATGCTACAGCTATTTATGAACTGTGCAGAGCTGAGGTCCTCAAACATGAATCCGCATCAAAATCACCCTGAGCGCTCATTAAAACCCACACTGCAGACGTTCCAATTCAGTAGGTCTTGGGTGGTGCCTGGGAACCTGGATTTTTAACTAGTTCTCAAGTGATGCGATGCTTAGCTACAAGTGAAATATTTGTGTTAGTTTTCTACACCAAGCAATAAATTACCACAAACTTAGGACCTTTGCAAAACACAAGTATAGTCTCTCACTGTTTCTCTAGGTCAGGAGTCTGGCCATGAGTTAGCTAGGCTTTCTGCCCACAGCCTCCAAGGTGCCAGAGCTGGGGTATCTGTCCATTATTACAAGGGTGTTGGCAGAACTCATTTCCTTGCACCTGTGGAAGTCATGGAAGCTGTCTCATCAAGGCCAGCAGGGGGGTTTCTCTCATACTCTGAAACTCTTCCGCCCTCAGGATGACAGGGTCCCGTTTAAGGACTCACCTGATTAGGTCAGGCCCACCCAGGTTAATTTCTCTTTGGATGAACTCAAAGTCAACTGATGAGTAACCCCATCTCAGGAGGGCTATCCCATTTATTCACAGGTTCCACCCACACTTGAAATGAGAGGATTATACCAGGGGGAAGGGAAGCAGTATACACCAGGAACTCCAGAATCATGGAGGCCATCCCAGAATTCTGCCTACCCCTACCTCTATCACAGTACCTAAACTCACAATATTGAATTATAAATTTGCCTATCTGTTCCCTTATTGAAAAGTACCATTTTATATCAATGTCCTCAACACCAAACACTGAGTGCCAAAAGATATTCCATAAACACCAGATAGCCAAACTAACTGATGAATTCTATACTATTACCTCCTAGTGAAGACCTTTTCTTCCCTACTTGTTTCAACTTTAACTTGAAAGCTTCTGGAAAAAGTAAATGACACATGTGATTACGTGCAATATAACTGGACAAAATAACTGAGGAAGGAAGCAATAATAATCCTAAGCAAAATTCTAACGACGTGTGCACAATTCTGGCTTCAGAGGGTAACACACTTCACATAACAGATATTTAAACATTAACTAGGTTTCAGTTGAGATTGCTGAAAGATTTGACACGTATGCTTTGAAGCTTCATCTTGTGCTTGACCACAGTACTTCAGTTTATAACTGTTGTCATGCAAACAGCCTAAATGTCCTTCAACAGATGAATGGATAAAGAGGCTGTGGCATCACGTATACAGTTAATATATGTATTACGAATATACGTATTCAGCCATAAAAAAGAATGCATTTGCAGTGACATGGATGCAATTAGAGGTTGTCATACTAAGTGAAGTAACTCAGAAAGAGAAAGAAAAATACCACATGATATCACTTATATGCGGGATCTAAAATCTGACACAAATGACCCTATCTATGAAACAGAGAATCACAGATGCAGAGGAGAGACTGCTAGTTGCCAAGGGGAAGGGGAGGTGGGAAAGGGATGGATTGGGATTCGGGGATTACCAGATGGAAACTGGCATTTACAGAATGGATAAACAGCAAGGTTGTACTGTATAACATGGGAACTGGATTCAATATACTGTGATAAACCACAGTGGAAAGTATGAAAAGGAATTTATATGTGTGTGTGTATATATGTGTGTGTGTGTATAACCAAGTCACTTCGCTGTACAGCAATAATTAATACAACATTGTAAATCAACCATACTTCCATTAAAAAAATAAACTATAACTGTCATTACTATTTATACTGATCATTTGAGCACTGACTATACGCCAGGCGTCATGCTAGATGGTTTGAAAGCAAACATTCTCCTCTAGTATCCCATTAGGAGTACAGATTATCTCTCTTTTTCACTACTTTACCAGTGTCAACCCAGTGTCTGGCCACTTGTAGGCTCTCAGTAAAATGAGTGACTGAAAACCCTTGGAAGAAATTATTATGCCCATTTCAAAGATGAGGAAACGTGCTGAGAAATTAAGTATCTTGCCTAAAGACACACAGAGACAGGATTCAAATTCAACTGCTTCCCTCCAAAGTCCACACCCATTAATACTCTTCTGTAATACTTCACTTCTCAACTGTGGAATTCCCATATCACAGTAAATTTTGGCAGTTTAAAAACGGGACTTAAATTGGCCTAAGTCTCTTAAACCAGCTTCCCTGGTGGCTCAGACAGTAGAGAATCTGCCTGCAATGCAGGGGATCCAGGTTTGATGCCTGGGTCAGGAAGATCCCCTGGAGAAGGGTATGGCCCATTTCAATATTCTTGCCTGGAGAATTCCATGGACAAAGGAGACTGGTGGGCTGCAGTCCACAGGGTCACAAAGAGTCGGACACGACTGAGCAACTAACACTTTCACTTTTCACTTAAACCAAAGTCTTTTTTGTGTGTACCAGTCCCGGTTCTTACAGGGATCTGCCTGTCAAGCAAACCTATTTTAAGAGAGGAAGATGAGAAAGAGAACCACCTGTTATAACCAAGGCCTACACTCCTGTAAGTTCATACCGCACACTCTTTCTTAGGTAACGTAAGGAAGAGCACTGACAACATTTAGGATTTAATCTGCATGTCTTCCCTAGATGCTAATGGTTTCTGAAGTCCTCACCATCCTTGAAAGACCTTGACCTTTGCTTGACTAAACCCCAAGTGGACATTTCAAATCCTTCCCATGAAATAGAAAATTAACCCACAAAACATTGTGTGGGAAAGACACAAGGGCTCTAAGAGTTAGTGCCATCTGGGAAGTTGGATGCTCAAAAAATATTGGGAGAAAGAAACAGAAGTAGGCTGGCAGGAAGTGTAAACATGATGGTGTGTGCGTGCGTGTTAAGTTGCTTCAGTCACGTCCAACTCTGTGCAACCCTATGGACTGTCGGCCACCGGGTTCCTCTGTCCATAGGATTCTGCAGGCAACTGGAGGCGGTTGCCATGCCCTCCTCCAGACGATCTTCTTGACCCAGGGATTGAACCTGCATCTCTTATGTCTCCTAAATTATCAGGCAGGTAACTTCCCTAAAGGCCCTGGTGAGGATAATCATGAAACAGGCTTATGACTTTTCTTCTCTGAGCTCAGTCACACATTTAATTAGAGTCACCTCCCAGAGTCCCTGGCAACCAAGCAACCAAAACCTTCTGATGACATGTTTAGAAGAGAAATAGAAATCAATAGTGCTAGAGACCTCCCTTGTGGACACATTCTAGGGTATCCTTGGGCTCACACCTTGACTGTGTTCCCACCCACGTGGCCACGCTCCAGGCTGCCATGGTTTCACCCTGTGCTGCCACCTAGTGGCCACAGCTGCACAGACCAAAGTGTTGTGCAAGACCCTCAAAGCAAAGTCTGACACACAGACCCCAGTGGGGCTGGGGCCAGTAATTTTGTTCTAGTTTCCTGCAGAGGGGTGCAAACTTGACAGCTGAGGGGAGGTGCTCTACAGTTTCAGTGTGAAATACAGCCATGCCTGCCCACTAGTTCTTTGTTAACAGTCCATGAGAAATTGTGTACAGAAATTGAAAGCAAGCATTTAGAAACTCTTATAGTGGGGGAACTGAGGTCCCACATGCCGCAAGACAACTAAGCCTTGCACCAACAATGAGAGAAGCCCACAAGACACAAGAAGATCCTGTGTGCTGCAGCCAAGACCCAACACAACCAAGTAAATATTAAATTCTTATAGAACTTTGACAGAGTAATTTTAGGACTACGGAATCTAGCAATCAAAATCTCAGTATACTTTATTTTGGCATAATAAGCTTTATTGTGTTTTGGCAGAGTTTGGGGAACACTGGATTTCAGAGAAGCAACAATAGATCTGCAGACATTTAAAGAAGAGGCAAAGGCAGATGTTTGTGAAGGGGTCCTTGATATCAGTTCCGAACATTCCTGAGACCTGATTACCCCCATGTCATTAGGGGCTTCTTAAGTGGCGCCAGTGGTAAAGAATCACCTACACGAGACACAGATCCAATCCCTGGGTTGGGAGGATCCCCTGGAGAAGGAAGTGACAATCCACCCCCGTATTCTTGCCTGGAAAATTCCGTGGACAGAGGAGCCTGGCAGGCTGCAGTCCATGGGGTCACAAAGAGGTGGACACAACTGAGCGACTGAGCATGTGCACACATGTCATTAGATTCAAAAAACATTCCTGAGTCCTTGTGATGACATTCCTTTTCTGCTGAAACTTGCTCATGCAATTTTATGGGCCTTGAAACTGAAGTCCTAGTGAATACATTCTCATCAATCTCGGAGGAGGAAAAAAGCCCTACTGGTCTTTATCCTAGTTTCCTAAGAACGTCTCCTAACCTGAGGCTCCATCAAAGCAATTCAGAACAATCACTCTTTCATTCTCATAAAACAGTGGTTTATGGAGGAATCATGGAAAAGAGAAGGAAAACGGTTGAGACAGAGGAGCATTAGTCAATCAACATGTAGAGAGAGCCTACTAGGTGCTCTCATTTAGTGAACGGGTGTGAACAGGTATATGCAGGTTGCTATATGTAATTCAGGTCATAATGGGAGGAGAGTGCTGACAAGTCAATAAACAAGATTACTGCAGAGAATGATACATACAAAGAAGGAAATTATATATGACAGGAAAAACAGACCAGCCCCACAAAACCACCAGCTAAGACAAGGAGGAAGATGAAGTAGGGAAGAAAGGCCAATAATTATTTTAAAAAATCATTTATTAAAAACTCTATGCCAGGCCTGCTAAATACTTTAAGTACCCTCGCAACAACCCTAGGAAATGCTGTTGTCATCCCCATTTTACAGATGGGGGGAATGTTCAGAGAGATCCCCTAACATGCCCAAGATAACAAACAGTTGGGAAGACATGAAGGCAGGGTATGAAACTAAATATTTTATCCCAAAGCCCATACCATTAACCACTCGTGGAGAGCAACAGAACAAAAAGGTGAGCCTCAGCAACATGACTATTTTATTTATTTTTTGGTCACTCAGAACAGTCAGGCTCAAACACTCTTGCTTCTTAGAAAAAAAGGACCATGAAATCCCTTCACATATATATTCCCTTCTGAAAGCCAAAAGCAAAGGCCTCCTGTTTTGTGAGGCTGGTGGTTATCAGTTAGTAGAAACCAACAGTAGCCAAGTACTTTAGGCCACAAAAAAGCTTTTTTGTAATTAAATGAAGTATAGTTTGTTTACAACATGTTTGTTTCAGGTGTACAGCAGGGTGATTCATTTATATATACATATACATGTATATATATTTATACATACATATATTCATTTATACATATATATTTATATAAAATATACACCTAAAAAAAGCTTTTATGTGGCCCAAAGCACTTGGCTACTGTTGGTAACATAAAAGCTATCTTTGCAGAAAGCATCTCACAAAACAGAACAGGAAATAAAGTTGGATCTTATGATGCTATTTCTCCAAGCAGTGGCAAGAAATGGCCGTAAGATGTCTCTTCAAATCCATCAGATGTACAAATGCCACGAATTTAGGCTGAACCGCGATTCAGTGAATCACTGAACATCTGGACTGGATTTCCAACATCCAGAAGAGCCTGGGGCTCAGGTCTTTGCTTACAGACGCTACTCAATCGATCACAAACCCGTCCACCCTTTAAGCCATGTCCTCCCTCTCTCCAGGGAGTACCTCTCTCCCTCTCACTCTTTTTCTCTTGATAGGTTAATGCATGTGTTTTCTAATAACAGTTTCGGGTGACTGAAGTCGTCCATCTTCTGGAACTTATTGGTAGGCAGATTTTGAATTTAGGCCCCATAATCAGCTCCAGGCAGATCCCCTGACATCCAGGCAATGAGCAAGGATGAGCACAAGAAAGCTGGGTGCCTTCAGGTATGGAAAAGATTTATGGGACGATGGCTCTAGTGCAATAAAAAAAAATCCATTCCAACTTTAGAAGCCTAGAATTTTTGCTACAACCTAAGATAATTTTTATTGGATTTACCTGCATGATGCTTATTAAGTAAATGTATACTAAAGCAATTTTTAAAATATATTTTATTATTTTAAAATTAACTTGGTAATTAACTCGATCACTCAGTTGTGTCCAACTCTTTGCAACCCCATGGACTATATACAGTCCATGGAATTCTCCAGGCCAGAATATTGGAGTGGGTAGCCTTTCTCTTCTCCAGGGGATCTTCCCAACCCAGGGATCGAACCCAGGTCTCCCACATTGCAGGTGGATCCTTTATCAATTGAGCCACAAGGGAAGCCCTTAGTAAAATTAGCTCTCTGCAAACACACCATGTGCTATTCATTTAAGAGTTATAGTTGACCAGATATCACTAACAATAATATTAAGTGCTCAACAAACATTATTTTTCTGTCAGATCCCACCAGGCTAAGTGTTACTACAGCCCTATGGTATAGAGAGTATTATCCCCACTTTAAGGAAAAATTAAATTCAAGCTTAGAAAGTGTTTACCAAGGATACCTCAGGTGAAACTGAAAGTAGCTCAGTCATGTCCGACTCTTTGCGACCCCATGGACTGTATAGTCCATGGAATTATCCAGGCCAATATATTGGAGTGGTAGCCATTCCCTTCTGCAGGGATCTTCCCAGCCCAGGGATTGAACCCAGGTCTCCCACACTGCAGGCAGATTCTTTATCAGCTGAGCCACCAGGGAAGCCCACTTCAGGTATGATTCAAATCTAAACTCAGGAGACAGGATCAAGAGTAGGAACACGGTGGGAAGACCTGAGTTCCTCTTCCCCCATTGAAGACATCAAAACCACAACTACATATAGAGCAGTTCTTGCAGAGAATGACCTGAAGACTAGCAGAATAGCTCTTGACCACCACGGCTATAAAGAAAGAACCACATGGAGTCTGGTAGGAGTGGAGGAGAAGCAATCAAGCCCCTAGTGGGTGACCCAGAAGAGGAGAAGAGTATCAGAGGCTCAGGGATCTTCCTTGAGGAGCAAGGGTTTGACCCCCAGACTAGGCACCCCAGCCCTAGGGTCTAGCACTGGAAGGATAAGCCCCCTTGGCTGAATTGAAAATCAGTGAGGCTTACTGTAAGGCTATAAGAAACTAAGACTTTGCTCTTGAAGATCATGCACAGACTTGCTTGCTACCAGTCTTAGCACAGAGGCAGTAGATTAAAAATTGCCAGGTGCTCTCGTCAGCTTACCAAGACTGCCCCAGAACACTGCCCACTCTCCAACCCCCACTAGGCTCTTGCTTCAGAGAGCGGCTCCATGATATATTGAAAGTGTTGAAAGGAAAATACCTACAATCGAGGATACTCTACCAGGAAGATTATCATTTAGAATGAAAGAAGAAATAAAGAATTTCTCATGCAAGCAAAAACTAAAAGTTCACTAATACTATACCTATCCCAAAATGTTAAAGACTTCTCTTAAGGGGAAAAGAAAAGGCTACAACAAGAAGAATACATAAGAAAGAAAAAAAATCACACTAGGAAAGGCAAATATATAATAAAAGTAGTGGATCAACCACTTAAACAAGCTAGTATAAAGATTAAAGGATGAAAAAATTATAAAAATTAATTATACCCACAATAAACAAGTGACAGGATAGACATGAAGATGTAAAATATGACATCAAAAACCCAAAATGTGGGAGAAGGGAGTAAGAAATAATGTATATTTTTTCCAAATGTATTTGAACTTAAATGACTGCCAGTTTAAAACAAGTGGATATAGTTACAGGTCAGGAAGATATCCTGGAGAAAGAAACGGCAACCACTCCCCACTCCAGTATTCTTGCCTGGGAAATCCCATGAACATAGGAGCCTGGTGGGCTACAGTTCATGGGGGTGCAAAGGAGTCAGACATGACTTAGTGACTAAACAAACAGCATATATGAACCCCATGGTAATCACAAATTAAAAACATAATAAATACACAAAAACTAGGAGGAAAGGAATACAAGCATACTATTAGAGCAAATCACCAAATCACAAGGGGAGAAACCAAAAGAAGAATAAAAGAACAGGGAAGAGATACAAAACCAACTGTAAAACAAGTAACAAAATGCCAGTAAGTACATAACCATCAATAATCACTTTTCATCACTGGACTAAATGCTCCAAATAAAACATAAAGGGTAGCTGACTGGGTAAAAAAACAAGCAGACTCATTTATATACTGCCCACAGGAAACTCATTTCAAAGCAAAGATATACAGACTAAAAGTGAGAGGATAGAAAAAGATACTTCATGAAAACAGACACTACAAGAAAGCAGGGATAATATTTATAGTACTCATATTAGACAAAATAAACAAAGAAGGGCCCTCTATATATAAAGGGATCAATACAAGAAGAGGATTAACATATATGCGCCCAAAATAGGAGCACCTAAATACATAAAGCAAATACTGAGAGACATAAAGGGAGAAACTGAAAATGATGTAATAATAGTAGGGGACTATAACGCCCCACATATATCAATGGACAGATCATTCAGACAAAAAACCAATACAGAAGCAGAAGCGCAACAACAGATCAGATGCACTTTAGTAGACAGCTACAGGGCATTCCATCTAAGAACAGCAGAACACAGATTCTTTTTAAGTTCACATGAAATATTCTCCGTGCTAGACCACCTGCTAGGCTGCAAAACAAGGCCTCACAAAACACAGCAAAATATGCTTCAACAAATTTAAGAGGACAGAAATTATATCAAGCATTTTTTTTTTCCGACCACAGTGGTTTGAAACTAGAAACTAATTACAGGAAGAAAAACGGGAAAAACTCAAACATGTGAAGACTAAACAACAGGCTACTCAAAAAACAATGGGTAAATGAAGAAATCAAAGGAGAAAGCAAAATATTTCAAAACAAACGAAAGGAAAAACACAACTTTTCAAAATCTGTGGGATGGAGCAGAAGCAGTTCTAAGAGGGAAATTTATAGTGACAAAGGCCTACCTCAAAAAAATTAGAAAAATTTCAAATAACCTAACCTACCCTCTAAAGGAATTAGAAAAAGAAGAACAAACAAAGCCCAAAGTCAGCAGAAGGAAGGAAATAATAAAGAGCAGAGTGGAAACAGAGACTTTTTTAAAAAGAGAAAAGATCAATGAAACTAAGAGATGTTTTTTCAAAAAAATAAACAAAATTGAAAAAACTTTAGCCACACTCATTGAAAAAAAGAGAATTAAATAAAAGAAACTAGAAATGAAGTTTCTATATCACAGAAACACAATTATGAGAACAATATAAAGAGGAAAACAATAGAATGAGAAAGGTTACATACCTCTTTAAGAAAATTGGAAGTACCAAGGAAACATTTCATGCAAAAGCAAGCACAATAAAGGACAAAACCCAGCAAGGACCTAACAGAAGCAGAAGAGATTAAGAAAATGTGGCAAGAATACACAGAAGAACTGTACAAAAAAAGCTTTTAATGACCCAGATAACCATGATGCTGTGGTCACTCTCCTAGAACCAGACATTCTGGAATGCCAAGTCAAGTGGAACTTAGGAAGCATTACTACGAACAAAGCTAGTGGAGGTGATGGAATTCCAGCTGAGCTATTTCAAATCCTAAAAGATGACGCTGTTAAAGTGCTGCACTCACTATGCCAGCAAATTTGAAAAACTCAGCAGTGGCCACAGGACTGGAAAAGGTCAGTTTTCATTCCAATCCCAAAGAAAGGCAATGCCAAAGAATGTTCAAATTACCATACAACTGCGCTCATTTCACATGCCAACAAGATTATGCGCAAAATCCTTCAAGCTGGCTTCAGCTGTACATGAACTGAGAACTTCCAGATGTACGAACTGAATTTAGAAAAGGCAGAGAAGGGAGCGACAGAGGATGAAATGGTTGGATGGCATCACTGACTCAATGGACATTAGTTTGATCAAACTCTGGGAGACAGTGAAGGACAGGGAAGCCTGGCGTGCTGCAGTCCATGGGGTCACAAAGAGTTGGACAAAACATAGAGACTGAACAACAACAATAAGCAGTTACACATCAACAAACTGGACAACCTAGAAGAAATGGATAAATTCCTAAAAATACACAATCTTTCAAGACTGAATTAGGAAGAAACAGAAAATCTGAGGAGACCAATTACTAGTAATCGAAGAACTGCCAGCAAGAACAGAAAAAGTCCAGGACTGGACAACTTCATAGGAGAATTTTACTAAACATTTAAGGAAGAGTTAATACCTTTACAAACTACTTCAAAAAAATTAAATTTCCCAACTCATTCTACGAGCCCAGTATTATCTTGATTCCAAAACCAGACAGACATTAAAAAAAAAATTATAGGCCAATACCCCTGATAAACATAGATACAGAAATACTCCACAAAAGATTGGCAAATCACATTCAACAAAACATAAAAAGGATCATATACCAGGAACAAGTAGGATTTGTTCCTAAAATAAGTGGGATTTATTTCAGGGATGCAAAGGTGGGTCAATATTCATAAATCAAACAATGTGACATAACACTTTAACAAAACAAAACATTAAAATCACACAATCTTGTCAATGCAGAAAAAGCATTTAATAAAATCAGAGATTTTCCTGGTGGTACAGTGACTAAACTCTGCGCTCCTAGTGCAGGCAGCCCAGCTTCAGTCTCCGGTCAGGGAACTAGGTCCCACATGCCACAACTAAGATTCACAGGCCACAGCTAAAAATCCCACAGTTCAGTTCACTCACTCAGTCGTGTCCGACTCTTTGCGACCCCGTGAATCGCACCAGGCCTCCCTGTCCATCACCAACTCCCAGAGTTCACCCAAACTCATGTCCATTGAGTTGGTGATGCCATCCATCCATCTCATCCTCTGTCGTCCCCTTCTCCTCCTGCCCCCAATCCCTCCCAGCATCAGGGTCTTTTCCAATGAGTCAACTCTTTGCATGAAGTGGCCAAAGTATTGGAGTTTCAGCCTCAGCATCAGTCCTTCCAATGAACACCCAGGACTGATCTCCTTTAGGATGGACTGGTTGGATCTCCTTGCAGTCCAAGGGACTCTCAAGAGTCTTCTCCAACACCTCAGTTCAAAAGCATCAATTCTTCGGTGCTCAGCTTTCTTCATAGTCCAACTCTCACATCCATACATGACCACTGGAAAAACCATAGCCTTGACTAGATGGACCTTTGTTGGCAAAGTAATGTCTCTGCTTTTTAATATGCTGTCTAGGTTGGTCATAACTTTCCTTCCAATGAGTAAGCATTTTTTAATTTCATGGCTATAATCACCATCTGCAGTGATTTTGGAGCCCACAAGCCACAACTAAAGATTCCATATGCTGCAAATAAGACCTGGTGCAGCTAAATAAATAAAAACTTTTTAATTTAACATTTAATCATGATAAGAACTCATAGAAAGGGGGATATAAAGGGAACATACCTCAACAGAGTAAAGGCTATATATGATATACCCACAGCAAACATACTAAGATCAGAAACAAAACAAAAAACATCCATTCTCATCACTTTTATTCAACATGGTATTGGAAGTTTTGGGCACAGCAATTGGACAAGAAAAAGAAATAAAAAGAATCCAAATTGGAAAGGAAGAAAAACAACTCTCACTGTCTGCATGTAACATGATACCATATAGAGAAAATCCTACCCAGAAGTCACCAAAAACTACTAGAGCTTATCCATGAGTTACAGATTGTAAAGCTGCAGGATACAAAATTAATGCAAATAAATTTGTTGCATTTCTATACACTAATAATGAACCATTGGAAAGAGAAATCAAGAAAATAATGTACAATTATATCAAAAAGAGTAAAATACATAGGAATAATTTTAATCAAGGAGGTAAAAGATCTAAATTGTGAAAACTATGAGACACTGAGTAAAGAAATTGAAGATGATATAAATAAATGGAAATATATTGCACGCTCATGGATTAGAAGAATTAAAATTGTTAAAATGTCAAAGCAATCTAGATTTAACACAATCCATATCCAAATACCCATGACATTTCTCACAGACCTAGAATAACATTAAAATGTGTATGGAGCCACAAAAAAAACAAACAGCCAAAGCAATCATGACAGGAAAAGAATGCAAATCAAAACTACAATGGTGTACCACCTTACACCACTCAGAACAGCCATCATTTTAAAAATTTACAAATAACAAATGCTAGAGAGAGTGTGGAGAAAAAGGAACCCTCTTATATTGTTGGTAGGAATGTAAATTGGTACAGCCACTATGGAAAAGAGCATGGAGGTTCCTCAAAACACTAAAAATGGAGTTGCCATATGACCAGCAATCCCATTCCTGGGCATATATTCAGATCAAACTATAATTCAAAAATATACATGCATCTCTCTGTTAAACTATTCACAATAGTCTGTGGCACTATTCACAATAGTCAAGACATGAAAAAAACCTAAATGTCCATTGACAGATGAATGCATAAAGATGTAGTGTGTATATATATATATATATATATATATATACATACATATACACACACACACACACACACACTTATATATATATACATACACTTCCCTGGTGGCTCAGACGGTAAAGCATCTGTCTGCAATGCAGGAGACCCAGGTTTGATCCCTGGGTTGGGAAGATCCCCTGGAGAAGGAAATGACAGCCCACTCCAGTACTCTTGCCTGGAAAATCCCATGGACAGCAGAGCCTGCTAGGCTACCATCCATGGGGTTGTAAAGAGTCAGACACAACTGAGCGACTTCACTTTCACTTTTCATACACACACACACACACACACACACACACACACACACACTGGAATACTACTCAGCCATAAAAAAAGAATGAAATAATGCCATTTGCAGCAACAAGGATGGATCTAGAGATTATCCTACTAAGTGAAGAAAGAGAAGGAAAGGGAAGGAAAATCCTGTATGATATCACTTATACGTGAAATCTAAAATGTGACATAAATGAACTTATCTTCGAAATAGAAACAGACTCACAGACACAGAGTTGTGGTTGCCGAGGAAGAGGGGGTAAGGGAAGGATGCACTGGGAGTTTGTGACTAGCAGATGCAAACTATTAAAGAATGGATAAACAACACAGTCCTACTGTATAGCACAACGAACTATGTTCAATATCCCGTGATAAACCATAATGAAATGAATATGATATATGTGTACATGAATCACTTTGCCATACAGCAGAAATTAACATGACATTGTAAATCAACGATACTTCAATAAAATAAATTTAAGGAAAGAAAAAGAACTAAGCTGGAGGTATCACACTCCCTGACTTCTGACTATACTACAAAGCTACAGTAATCAAAACAGTATGTACTAGCACCCAAAACAGACAAACACAACAAAACAGAATAGAAAGCCCAGAAATTAACCCATGCACATATGGCCAATCAATCTATGACAAAGAAGGTAAGACTATATAATGAGAAAGGGCCGTCTCTTTAATAAGTGGTGCTGGCATATCTGGACAACTTGCAAATAAAAGAATGAAATTACAACATTTTCTCACATCATATACAAAAATAAATTCAAAATGAATTAAATCTAAATGTAAGACAAGAAGCCATAAAACTCCTATAAGAAAAAATAGGTGTGTGTTCTTTGACACTGGTCTTAGCCATATTTCTTTGGATCTCCTTGGGAAAGGGAAAAAGCAAAAATAAACAAAGGGGACCCAACTTAAAAAGGGGATCAACTTAAAGGCTTTTGCAAAGTGAAAGGAACTGTCAACAAAATGAAAAGACAACCTACTGAATGGGAGAAGATATTTGCAAATGATATGTCTTATAAGGGGTTCTTATCCAAAATATGTAAAGAAATCATATAATTTAACATCAAAAAAAAATAATAATAATCTGACTTTAAAATGGGCAGAGAACCTGAATAGGCATTTTTCCAAAGAAGATATATAGATGGCCAACAGGCACATGAAAACATGCTCAACATCACTAACCAGGGAACCACGAAATCCACAGTGAGATATCACCTCAGATATGTCAGAATGGCCATTATCAGAAAAGTCTACAAATAACAAGTGTTAGTGAGGATGTGGAGAAAAGAGAACCCTTGTGCACTGATGATGTGAATGTAAATCAGTGCAGTTACTAAGGAAAACAGCATGGAGTTTCCTTAAAACGTTAAAAATGGTATCCAAAGAAAACAAAAACACTAATTCAAAAAGAGGCAGGCACTAATTCAAAAAGATGCACAGCAGCATTATTTATGATTGCCAAGATATGGAAGCAACTTAAGTGTTGACAGATGAATGGATAATGTGATACACACACACAATGGAATATCACTCAGTCATAAAATTTTGCCATCTCCAACAATATGGACAGACCTAGAGTGTGTTATACTTAATGAAACAATTTTGACAGAGAAAGACAAATACCTTATGTTTTCACTTATGTGTGGCATCTAAAAAATAACTAACAAATCTAACAAAACAGAAACAGACTCACAGATACAGAGAACAAACTAGTGGTTACTGGTTGGGAAAAGGGTGATGGGAGGGGCAAGGAAGGGGATGGGAGGGGCAAGGAAGGGAATGAAGAGGTACAGACTACTGTTGCTATCGTTTAGTCACTAAGTTGTGTCCGACCCTTTGCAACCCCATGGACTGTGGTCCTCTGTCCAGGGGATTTCCTAGGCAAGAATACTGGAGTAGGTTGCCATCTCCTTCTCTAGGGGAGCTTCCCAATCTAAGAACTGAACCAGAATCTCCTGCTTGGCAGGCGAATTCTTTACCTCTGAGCCACCTGTGAATACTATTAGGTATAAGTTACAAGGATATAATGTAAAGCACAAGGAACATAACCAATATTTTATAATAACCTTATATGGGATACAGACTATAAAAATTTTTAAACGCTATCTTGTACATCTGAAACTAATATAGTAATTGAACTATACTTCAATTTTTTAAAAAAAGGAATGATAAGCAAATAGAATTGCTACATCAGATAAAAGAAAAGGAGCGGGTACAGTAGCTTCCTAAATCACCTGACATGGAGGTGGGCATCTAGGGTACTGAGTAAGAAAGTCCAAATCTAGTCCTTAGGCACTCAGGAGTGAGTAGCTCCTGAGCTTGACCTATCAGCTTGACCCTGTGTTTCTGGTTCTAGTTAAGGGTCGGATAAAATACCAAGGGATCATAGGGCCGGGGAGGAGGCTATACTACTAACACAAAGCTTTGCTCTGAAGCAGCCCTGTATGATTCTGTCCAGAAACACGGGGCAGGATCATGTTGTCATGGGCCATTGGTGCTCCCTTCTGGATAGCCCCTACTCCTTGACTTTTGGCCCAAGTTCTAATCTGGACAATCTGTCATCTGCTGCCTGCCTCTATATTAATAGTTTCCTCTCTGGCCTTCAGTATATTTATTGGTAGAATGGTAATCTCTGATTATCTTGTATTCATGGAGTGATATGGATATGAAAGGATTTGGGGAGATGCAGTAAGTTAAATAGAGTGGGGCTGGGAGGTGGAGCAATGACTTCTTCCCAATTTGGCCATTCCTGCTTCAGAGCCATTCTCCCAGGTCCCAGCCTCCAACTCTATCCTAACCTTTTGATAAATCTTTGCCTACCAAGGGGCAAAACTACATGTTATCCCAAGGAACAGGGACGACTATTAGACTCCACTTCCTCGCTTTACCAATTCCTCTGACCATTCTTCAGCCTAGAAACTGGGACCACTTTCATGATTGGTGGAGATTACTGACTGGTCACAAAGGGAGTGGCGTGGACACTTCATAGAGGGCATTTCCATTATGAATGGGTGATGCGCTCAGCAGTGTGACCTAACTGCTGGACCAGGTCTGAGTTTCCACCAGCTACCGATTTTCACAGGATGAGTATGCACAGAGTGCCAACTGAAAAAAAGACAAGAAAACTACCTGCAATTTCCTCCTCTCAGTTCCAGCCTCCACCCCCTCTTCCTGCTCCTTCTTGCTCTCACTGTCCAACTCACCTTCCTCCCCTGTCTCCTCCATCTTTTAGCCCTTGGCCTCCTCCCCAGCACTGTCCTCCTCTCTCAGTTTTGAGCCCCACCTGTTTCCCTCCTCTGACTAGCGTCATCCCTTCCTGCCACTCTACCTTAAGGATTTCCAGGGCCGGCTCTTCCGCTGTTCCCTGCAGACCATCCACTTGCCGCCCTGTTCGTCTTGGCCCATTGTCTCTTTACTCCTTTGTTCTTGCCCCTACTCCTCCTCCGACCCCTTCTAGTCCCTTGGACTCTGATTCTCACTAACACTCCAGCTACTAATTCACAAGTATCGTCCTGGAGAGATGGGTTCCCTACAGGGGGACTAATCTGATGAAGTTCAATCAGGAATTAGATTATGGATTCCCTGGTGGACATAGGGAATTCAAGATGACGGCCAAACAACATTCAGCATAAAAGGTAAGCTCAGTTCCTTGCAGGACCTTCTCCATCCTCGTTATCTTACTACTATCCCTAGTTTGTCTTCATCTTCATCTTGTCACATCTCTTCAGATGCCGGAGACATCTTCAACAAACTCCTTTCTTCTGTCCCTCTCCTCTCCTGCCTGATCACCAAGTCTGCACAATTCTCTACATTTCCGATTGACTTCTCCATGAAACTTGCTCTGTGGCCACAAAGCAAATAGTGAGACCAGTGACAGAGAAGGTAGAGAAGAGGGAGGAGCAGAAAGCATCTTATCTCAAGGTGGGTAAGTTCTATTGATCTACCCTGGGTTAAAGTGAGCCCAAGCATGGGTGACCCCTGAAAACTCACATATGGGGCACAAAGTCCCTACTCCAGATATATGGGAACTCAAGGGATTTTAGTCTGGTTCTTCCAAGACTCCCATTTATTTTCTGTATCCTGGAATTCTAGAACATTGCCAGGGACTTTCTGCCCCTGAGAAGAGGAGGGGACCCTCCACTGTGTTCTCATCAAAGAGGTAAAGCTTGAGCCTCTTTCTCAGTCAGCTGATCGTACCCTAGAATGTGGAAGGTAGCAGAGACTGGAAGGCAAAGACAGGTCCAGATCCTACCTAGAAGACAGCATCAGATGAACATGTATTATTTTTTAAGTGCTCTCTTCAAACTGATATATGATTCAATACAATCTCAATCAAAATCTTTACAGATATTTTGGGGGAACTTAGCAAGTAATTTATATGGAAAGGCAATAAACCGATAATGGCCAAGATTCTCTTAAGAACTAGTAGGAACAACTTCCCTACCAGATATCAGGACTCACTGTGAAAATTATAGTAGCTAAGACAGTGCTAAGTTATTAACATGGCTGGTTCTTTGCAGTTTCCCAACATAGCAAGTTATTCCCAAATCTAAAATTATAGTAGTTAAGCCAGTGTCTACTGGTGTAAGCAGAGACAAATAGACAGATGGTGTAGAACGGAGTCCAGAAACAGATTCACACATGTGTGGATATTTAAGACAGAAGTTTCATGGGGTTAGGGCTATCTTTTCAATAAACTGGTTCTGAGTCAGTTGGATATTCATATAAAAAATTTTAAGCTAGGTTACTACCTTGCACTACACACAAAAATTTCAGAAAGAACATAGATATAAATATGAAAAGGTAAAAATAGTAACTCTTTTAGAACTGCTCTGGTCATGCTTGGCTATTAAGCGCTTGAGATGTGCTATTACATGTAAAATTCACACTAAATAGTAAGAAAAAGACAATACAATCTCAACTTTTATACTGAAATGCTGAAATAGAAATAATCTAAATATACTGGTTAAACATTTTTAAATTGTTCAGTTGCTAAGTTGCATCTGGCTCTTACATATCCAGACCCTTCAATCTCCACAATTCCACTAGATTGTCCAGACTTCTATTTCACGAAACTGTCATCAACAGCTGCTGCTAAGTCGCTTCAGTCGTGTCCAACTCTGTGCGACCCCATAGACGGCAGCCCACCAGGCTGATCTGTCCCTGGGATTCTCCAGGCAAGAACACTGGAGTGGGTTGCCATTTCCTTCTCCAAGGCATGAAAGTGAAAAGTGAAAGTGAAGTCGCTCAGGCGTGTCCGACTCCTAGCGACCCCGTGGACTGCACCCTACCAGGCTCCTCCATCCATTGGATTTTCCAGGCAAGAGTACTAGAGTGGGGTGCCATTGCCTTCTCTACATCTGCAGTATCAACAGCTACTTGGCAGAAATAAAATATTTTTCAAAATCACTCTAAAATCCACAGCAGGCTTGTATTCTCCAAGACGGGAAAAGAAGTGAGTTTTCCCTGTGGCTAAAAGGCTCTACCAACCATGAAGTGTTCTAATCCATCTCACACAAGTCACACTTATAACGCCTTGAAGTTCTCAACAGCAGTCTCCTACTTTATCTCTTGTTCCCTCGTCCATACCACCTTACAAGTGAATTATTTCACCTCTCTGAGACACAAGGCCTCATCTGACATGGTAATAATAACGGAACCTAAATCTTGTAGCTGTTATAAGGATTAAGTGAGATCATATACATAAAAAACTTAGAAGTGATAAGTCAATAAACCGGGTTACTGGGGTCCAAGAAAGGAAAGGAATTTATTTTTTACTGAGTATTTATTTGTATGATTTAAATTTTCACCATGCAGATGTACTAATTTTTTTTAACTGTTGAAGGTCATTAAAATCAATGGTCCTGCTCGAGTCTCTCTGCCTGGATGAAGTGGAGAGACCAGGCCCTGGTGGTCTCACCTCCAAGCTTTCAGAGCCTTGGACGCTCCCTGTTCTCCTCTCCTGCTGCCTTGACCGACCAACCACCTATGGATCTCAGAGTTACCTCCTCAGGGTTACAACTCATAAAAGCACAGCCCCAAATTAGGATGTCATACGGAAAATACTATGACAGAGGTCCACAAATTTTGAAATGTGGTTCCTGGCAAGCTGAGTAGATTTGGATTTAAACTGTTGAGCCCTCAAGCTCAAATATTTGACAGATGCTCTAAGGCTTTACAAAGCACAAAATAAATGGTGTTTTTTGAGATATCCAATTCCTCTACTTCCTTATGGGCCACTAACCACAAGGGCACTGGGGCGACCCTCTCCCAACTCTAACTATTAGCTCAAAATACATCCCTGAAGTGACAAGAGAGCTGCTAGCTTTGTAACAGTAAGTAAGATGCACAAGAACTCAAGCTAGAAATCTGGAGGGGGCGGGGGTGGTGGGGAAACATTTCCCATTGACGAGGCATCTTTTGGTGGTAAGGTAATCAGAATGAACACAAATCCTTTTCCTGGATTATCACCCTCTGTCTTGCTGAAACCTAGGGGCTAGTGCTAGTGGTAAAGAATCCACCTGCAATGCAGGAGTTGCAAGAGACAAAGGTTTGATTCCTGAGTTGGGAAGATCTCCTGGAGGAGGAAATGGCAACCCACTCCAGTATTTTTGCATGGAGAATCCCATGGACAGAGGAGCTTGGTGGGCTCCATGGAGTCGCAAAGAGTCAGACATGACCGGGCCCTGCCCACCCACCCACTGGATGCAATCAAGTAGTGGTTGCTAACCAAGTTCTTTTTCATACTTGTCCTTCTGCTACCACGACAGACAACCTCCAGGGGAAGTCTTCCTAGACCGTAAGAAAGTGACATCCAATCTGCCAGATTTTCTCCTACCTAAAAAGCTTGTCTGTTTCTCTCTCAAACTATGCTGTGAGGTCATTTTTCTTTTTTCTTTTTTCCTGCTGCACCACATGACTTATCAGATCTTAGTTTCTCAACCATGGATTGAACCCGGCACCACACAGTGAAAGAACTGAGTTCTAATCACTGGGCAGTCAAGGAATTTCTTCTTTTATTTTTAAAGGTGAAAATGTCTTTTTCCCATTTTCATAGCTTTATATCTTAGTTTTCAACTCGGTCTAAACTCTCTCCCACCGCCCAATCACACTTTCTCCAGCTGATTGAGCTGACCAGCTTCTCCAGGCCCACATGTGGGAAGCACAGGAAAGCCACAAGACGAAGTCCACTTCATTTAGGTCTTCTTGGCTGACATTCAACAGTTAACCTACATGGGCAGATGATGCCATCTTGTCTGTAAAAACCCCTGGAGTCCCACAGGATTCTGTTTCCCCAAAAGCCCCTGCTGTTCGGAGTCGCTGAGAATCATGTCTTAGGTGAACTGAAGGACTCCAGGTGTTGCTGGGGCAGAGGGGATGCAGAGATTGGGGTGGGGTGAGCGGGCTGGGGAGGAAGGAGCCTCTTAATTGTCTCTCATCGTTGCTGTAGTCTCCGCTACTGGGAACTGAAACTGAGTCCCTTACAACTGAGTTCTCTGCTGAGTTTATGATTAAACTCTCTATCCAAAACTTTCTTCCCTTCCTTGTCCCACCTGATTCCCTCAGGACGGAGGAGTATCTAAGGAAAGGAAGAGGGACTGAAACCACGCAGGATCCTGTGAAGTATCCCCAGTGGCAAGATCTCTCTTGTTTGTAGAGGAAAGAGGCTTTAGTCTCCTAGGTCTTTCCTGAGTTTCAAAGAGCAGATTCAAGCTGGTGACTAGTTAGAGAAGCGATGGGACACAAACAAAGAAGCAGCTAAGCAAGATAGCTTGCACGATAGCACAGCCATAAAATAGAGCCCCAGTTCCTTCTCAAGGGATGTATATGTAACAACCTGACATACATTTTTGAGTTTTATTGCAGAACCAAAGACCCTCACCCAGGTGGAAGATGGTGACTATCTGCTGACCCTAAGCACATAGACCCCAGACTAGCTGAACTAGAAGACTGATGATTAAGATTCCCAAAACAGCACCCTGTTACCTCACCATGAACCAATCAGAACAAAGTCCAGGAGCTGCAACCCTCACCCCAAATGCTGCCTTTCAAAATCCTTCCCTGAAAGCCACTGGATAGCTGAGGTCTTTTGAGCACAAGCCTCCTGTTCATTATCCTTGCCTGAAGTGAAGCGTTAGTCGCTCAGTCATGTCTGACTCTGTGACCCCATAGACTGTAGCCCAACAGGTTCCTCTGTCCATGGAATTCTCCAGGCAACAATACTGGAATGGGTTGCCATGCCTCTCTCTAGGGTATCTTCCCACCCCAGGGACTGAACCGAGGCCCCCTACATGGCAGGCAGATTCTCTACCATCTGAGCTCCAAGGGAAGTCTTATCTTTGCTTCAGGTCGGTTCAGTTCAGTCGCTCAGTCGTGTCTGACTCTTTGCTCCCCCGTGGACTGCAGCATGCCAGGCCTCCCTGTCCATCACCAACTCCTGGAGTTTACTCAAACTCATGCCCATTGAGTCGTTGATACCATCCAACCATCTCATCTTCTGTCATCCCCTTCTCCTCCTGCCTTCAACCTTTGCCTGCATCAGGGTCTTTTCAAATGAGCCAGTTCTTCATATCAGGTGGCCAAAGTACTGGAGTTTCAGCTTCAGTATCAATCGTTCAAAGGAATATTCAGGGTTGATTTCCTTTAGGATGGACTGATTGAATCTCCTTGCAGTCCAAGGGACTCTCAAGAGTCTTCTCCAACACCACAGTTCAAAAGCATCAATTCTTCAGCACTCAGCTTTCTTTACAGTCCAACTCTCACATCCATACGTGACTATTGGAAAAACCATAGCCTTGACTAGAACGGACCTTTGTGGGCAAAGCTTTTTAACAGGCTGTCTAGGTTGGTCATAACTTTTCGTGCAAGGAGTAAGCATCTTTTAATTTCATGGCTGCAGTCACCATCTGCAGTGATTTTGGAGCCCCAAAAAATAAAGTCTGCCACTGTTTCCACTGTTTCCCCATCTATTTGCCATGAAGTGCCATGATCTTAGTTTTCTGAATGTTGAACTTTAAGCCAACTTTTTCACTCTCCTCTTTCACTTTCATCAAGAGGTTCTTTAATTCTTCTTCGCTTTCTGCCTTAAGGGTAGTGTCATCTGTGTATCTGGAGGTTATTGATATTTCTCTCAGCAATCTTGACTCCAGCTTGTGCTTCATCCAGCCCAGTGTTTCTCATGATGTACTCTGCATAGAGGTTAAATAAGCAGCTTGACAATATACAGCCATGATGTACTCCTTTTCCTATTTGGAACCAGTCTGTTGCTCCATGTCCAGTTCTAGCTGTTGCTTCCTGACCTGCATACAGATTTCTCAGGAGGCAGGTCAGGTGGTCAGGTATTCCCATCTCTTGAAGAATTTTCCACAGTTTGTTGTGATCCACATAGTCAAAGGCTTTGGCATAGTCAATAAAGCAGAAATAGATGCTTTTCTAGAACTCTCTTGCTTTTTCGATGATCCAGTGGATGTTGGCAATTTGATCTCTGGTTCCTCTGCCTTTTCTAAAACCAGCTTGAACATCTGGAAGTTCATGGTTCACGTATTGCTGAAGCCTGGCTTGGAGAATCTTGAGCATTACTTTACTAGTGTGTGAGATGAGTGCAACTGTGCAGTAGTTTGAGCATTCTTTGGCATTGCCTTTCTTTGGGAGTGGAATAAAATCTTTTCCAGTCCCGTGGCCACTGCTGAGTTTTCCAAATTTGCTAGCATATTGAGTGCAACACTTTCACAGCATCATCTTTTAGGATTTGAAATAGCTCAACTGGAATTCCATCACCTCCACTAGCTTTGTGTGTAGTGATGCTTCCTAAGGCCCCCTTGACTTCACATTCCAGGATGTCTGGCTCTAGGTGAGTGATCACACCATCGTGATTATCTGGGTCATGAAGATCTTTTTGTATCGTTCTTCCATGTCTCTGCAAGTAGATGCTATATACCCTCTTCCTCACCACAACCCAGTGTCGGTAGATGGACTTTGCTACATGGTGGGTAAGCCGACTCAAGTTTGGTCCAGTAACAGAACTGTCTCAAGAAACCAACCCTCAGTTTGAAATATGGGCTCCTTTGGCTAAAGTAGGATTTCCCAAGGACATTCTAAAGAACACACATTCTACAGGATGTTACTAAAGCTGACAGACAAAAGATTCTCCAGTTAAGGCCAGTGGAGAATGCTATAATAAAAAGGGACTGTCAGATCTCTTCATTACAGGACTCATCAGAGCCTTTATTGGGCAAATAGTCTGTACACCTACAAGAAGGAGATCTGACATGCAACATTTCTGGTTATTGGACCACAAAGTCTTTCTTTGAGCAAATCATTGCATGGTTACCATTCTGCAGAACACCCTCAGAAATGTGCCGCCACATGAAATCTCTGCAAGGGTCCTCTTCACAAGTATTCCTGTCTGGTTACACCAAGGGATTAGCAGAAATACTCTCTAAAGTCCTCACCACCCCTCTGATTCCATGACCAGTTGAAGATGACAAAATATCAGAACCCACTACTTCCTGTTTCATTTTAACTGGTTCAGGACTTCTTTGTTCAATTCAATACAAACAAGAGGGGAGAAAAAAAAAAAAAGCAATAACCACCAGCTAGGTTACCTTTGCTCTGAGCAGTATCTGCCAGGTCCCCTGTAGGGTTTCCGAAAATCTTCCTATGTGCTCTAGAAAGCAGGTTTCCCATTTCACAGAGACAGAAAATAGGCCTGGCATGTGTTACGTAGCTTGCTCAGAGCTGAGAGCTCCTGAACAGTGTGTGATGCAGAACTATCTCGTGATCAGCGGGAGACAAGTCCCTCAGGAAAGTTCTGGGGACCAAGGGGAGAGGATGCTCTTCATAGAAGAGGCACAAGAAATATTAGCATGAGCTTGGCTTCCAGAAGTCTGCCCATATGGCATACTGGGACTAGCACAGGTCTGGGCGCTCAGAAGGCTCACAATATAAAGCTCTGAATAATGTCACCCTCTGCCTAAGGATATGCAGTCCTCAGAACAGAGCACACATAGAAAAGGAGAAAGCCAAGGGAGAGAGACAGCGGGGACAGGAGACCAGGGCCCATGGAGTCACGGCCCTAGTGAGAACATTCCCAAGGCAGGGAAAAGCTGACACATTTCATGACCCATATCTGCCATTTTTCTCCCCTAGATTGCAGGGTAGCCAAAGCTTACAAAATACCTAGGAGCATCCTCTCTTTCCTCCCTCCACACTGGTCCACATTCAATCCCTTGGTAGAGTCTCTCAGGGCACAGGAGCTAGCCCTGAATCCCAAAGCTCTCAGATCTGCTCCTGAGCCCAGTCATCTGCTGACAGCTTTCCACCGGTGCAACCCCAGTCCAAGCCACCACCGTGTCTCAGCTTCTCAACCACAGAGCCTCTCCCTGCTCTTCCCACTCCTGTTCCTCCACCACAACCCATTCTACGCAAGCTAAAGCGACCTCCCTGCCTGAACCACGAACCAAAATATGTCACGCACCTGCCGGAAATCCCGTTGTACAAGAATACAAGCCAAATCGCTTATCCTGGCCTCCCAAGTTCTGCTTATCCCTCGGATCATCTCAGACCACACTTTCCTTTCTAAAACGACTTCATCTCCTTCCCACCTCAGACTCAAACTCGCAGCCCCCTTTGCCTGGAACACTCTTCCCGGAGATCTTCACATAACTGGCTCCCTCCTGCCTTCCAGGTGATGGCTTCATTATCGCCTCCTCAACAGCCCTCTCTCTGACCTCACACCACACTCCACGCTGCATCATGTCACCCTGTGTTATCACCTTCAAAGTGCCTGTTACACCTGAACTTGCTGGTGTATCTGCTGTAGACTGATTTTTGGTCAATCAGGCTTGAATATAAGCTTGAAGAGCGGAGGACCTTTCCTCTTGTTCAAAACTTGCTCCATGGCCCATAGTATGAGCTCAGGAAGCAGTCACTCTGTGAATGGATAGATAAATACTGCCTGTGTTGGTGTTTCTCTGAGGGAATGAATTAGGGGAGTCACGTCTACTGGTGAGAAGGAAGCTGGGGATGGAGACTGTGCCTGTAGGACCAGCTCTCCAGCAGAAGACGCTCCTGCACAGAAGACATCTAAGCTTCTCCTCAGAACCTTCAGACACTCTGAAGAACAACTCGGTGGCCCTCCCACATAGTGTGTCATGAAGCACCAGTAGCTCCATAAGGTTGATGTGGAATTATGTGATCTAGGTTACCTAATTTAGTCTTCACAACCACCCACTGGAACTGGCAGGATCCCTAAACTCACAAGATGAGGAAATGTAAGTTTGGAAAGGCTGAGTCATTGCCTGGTGGTCGAGTCCTTACACTCCTACACTCTTCGTCAACAACTCTGTATGCTGGGCTGAGTTATATTTGCTCTGTGGCATTCGCCATCTTCTGAGACACCCATTTTTGGTATCATCTAGTGCTGGGGAAAAAAAGCTTCCTAGAGTCAACTGAGAGAAAATGGCATTTTCGAGACAGCCAACTCGAGGTGATGGCAGAATTCAAAGGAAACTTAGGAGCATTGTGTCCACAGATGTATCAGCTCTTTTTCACCTCTGGAAGGTTGAGTCTCTGCCTGGTAGAGGGTAAGACAGGAGAAAAAATGTTCCTGAAAGAAAGTCTGAGACTCCAGCCTTCCAACAAGACCACCACAGAGGAGCTGGCACTGAATTCCAGCACAGTCATGGCTGGGGTTGGAATTTATAACCTCTAGTTTTCCTGGCTCCTCTTAATGTGATTTTTCCCTGCAATGATATCTGAGTGATGAATAATTGACATAATATTCAACACATATGAAGATCGATGTGATCCCAAGGCTATCAATCTACCCATTTTAATGCTTCCTTTGCTCACATCCCTGATGGGCCCAGAGATGAATGGGGGAGGGGAGGTTCTGCAAAGTCTGAGGGTGAAGGTGATAGTACAGCCTCAAAGTACGGAGCCCCCCGGATTGGGTGGGGGTGGGGAGAAGAATTTGGACTCTGCAGTGCTTTGTTAAGACTCCCTGGGGAGCTACTAGTCAGGCTGAGAGGCAGCCCCCAGTGATGAATAGTCTTCTCAGGCCTTTATTTCTTGGTGTCTTTTCTGTTCTCAGTCATAAGATGACTGGGAAGGAATATAGATGCAGGAACATGCACACACACAGATAAATACATCCAGAAAGAGATACGTAGGGAGACACAGACACAGATACATGCACACACAGTGGACACACACACACAGAGATACACACAATCTGCTGAGTTTTCAGACAGCCTGCTAGGGTGCTCCCTGTTTAGGTTTTAAAAAAGTCAGAAAATAAATGACTGCAGGGTGAGGTTTGTCTTAAAAATCAAAAAGATTGGGAGAATCTTCCAAATTTAGGAAACCGAGTATCTTGTTTGAATATGGATAAATTCTTTCAAACTAGATTTTGAGAAATATTCCGGAGGCTCCTTTGAATTCTCAAGAATCATGGGATCAATTCAAGGACAAACATATGCTGTAATCTTAAGTTTCTCAGCTTGCTTTTGTGAATGGGATCCTGTTTAACCTATCTGTTAACAGTGATAATAATAAAACTCTTCCTAGCAGTGAGACCAATATGTATGAACACAAGATGTTGAAGTTACTGGTAACAATAATTATTCTGTTCTATAAACTTTATTTAACATTTCTAGCATCTCTAGCATGGAGAAGGCAATGGCACCCCACTCCAGTACTCTTGCCTGGGAATCCCATGGATGGAGGAGCCTGGTGGGCTACGTCCATGGGGTCGCACAGAGTCGGACACGACTGAGCGACTTCCCTTTCACTTTTCACTTTCATGCCTTGGAGAAGGAAATGGCAACCCACTCCAGTGTTCTTGCCTGGAGAATCTCAGAGACAGAGAAGCCTGGTGGGCTGCCGTCTATGGGGTCGCACAGAGTCGGACACCACTGAAGTGACTTAGCAGCAGCAGCAGCAGCAGCATCTCTATAAAATCCATTTCCCCAAGTGGCCCAAAGCACTCTAACCATATGTTTTAACTACAATTTTGCCACTTGGCTATCCATGGTCTGAACTTTTCAATTAGTCTCAAGGTGATTTGATAATTTAAAATAACAGTGAATATGATCCAGAGTCATCTGATACAATTACAAAATATTAAGAATCTCTGACAGAGAAGAAATGACAGATATTATTAACTGAATTCTTATTCATGCCAGACATTCTACATATAGCTTTTCATTCATTAGCTCATGTAATCCTCACACCATGCCATAAAATGCACTGTTAACCCTATTTATAGATGAAAAAAGTAAGGTAAAGAAAGATTCAACTGTCCTGTACTAGGTGAGTGGCAGAATAAAGTTGGGATCTTGCTCCCCATCCTCAAATTCTGACATAAAGCCCATGCTCTTAACAACTATTAAGCCCAGGCTCATAACATTATTGTATGTTATTTCTCAGTGGCCAAAACTCAAACACATTGTTTTGGGGAAAATGGTGGAAGGAAATCAATTGGAAGCTTATGCATTCTAACATATGCCCCTCAAAAAGTTGTAATCATTTTTCAAATTTACTATGGTTTCTGAAGTCATAAAAATGATACCTTCCATGCTAATAATCCCAAGTGATAGTCAACCAACAGAATATAAACTACCCTTATTCCTTAGGAAAATTAGAACAATTCAGGGCATTTGCCACCAACAAGCTTCAGGTAATCTATGAAGCCCCTCCTAAAGTGAAAGTCAAATTTATCTGTATCCACGTGCATTTTTCTGGGATAAAAGCCCACAGTTTTGACTGGTTTTGCAAAGAGCTACAGGACCACTACATGAGAAATAATATTTAGATACTGCATGCTTTCCTTGGCAGGAAAGCTATGACAAACCTAGACAGTGTGTTAAAAAGCAAAGACATCACTTTGCCTTTGAAGGTCCGTATAGTCAAAGCTATCCATCTTTCCAATAATCATACCTGTATGGGAGATGGACCATAAAAAAGGCAGAGTGCCAAAGAATTGATGTTTTTGAATTGTGGTGCTGGAGAAGACTTCAGAGTCCCTTGGACAGCAAGGAGACCAAACTAATCAATCTTAAAGGAAATCAACCATGAACACTCATTGGAAGGATGGAGGCTAAAGCTACAATACTGTGGCCACCTGATGGGAACAGCCAACTCATTGAAAAAGACCCTAATACTGGGAAAGACTGAAGGCAGAAGAAGAACAGGGTGATGGAGGATGAGATGGTTGGATGGCATCACCGATTCAATGGACATGAACTTGGGCAAACTCTGGGTGATGGTGAGGAACAGGAAAGCTTGGCGTGCTACATTTCATGGGGTTGCAAAGAGATGGACATGACTTGGGGACTGAACAATCACTGTACCAAAAGAACAGCACCTAGAAATTTCATCTTCCTCAAAGGTGCCCACCAATAAAATACCAACGTTCCAAGGAATTAAAAAGGAAATTCTATTAAAGACATATGATTTGGAACTTTGCTAATAACGGTATACCCTTATTCATATAAAGCATAACTCTTCTTGACTCCTCTCAAGCAGTATCTGAGACAGCCTTAGGAAGGAAAAGATTCTTCTGAGTCACTTTTGGCCTTAGGCAGTCTTGTTGGCATTGTACCAACACTTAGCTTTCCCTAATTTAATTCAGATGACCATTATATCTACTACTGTGGGAAAGAATCCCTTAGAAGAAATGGAGTAGCCCACATAGTTAACAAAAGAATCTTGAAATGCAGTACTTGGGTGCAATCTCAAAGACAACAGAATGACCTCAATTCATTTCCAAGGTAAACCATTCAACATCACAGTAACCCAAGTCTATGCCCCAACTACTAAGGCTGAAGAAGATGAAGTTGAATGGTTCTATGAACAACTATAAGACCTTCTAGAACTAACACTGAAAAAATATGTCCTTTCCATCATATGGGATTGGAATGCAAAAGCAGGAAGTCAAGAGACACCTGTAGTAACAGGGAAGTTTGGCCTTGGAGTGCAAAATGAATCAAGGCAAAGGCTAACAGAGTTTTGTCAAGAGAACACACGGGTCATAGCAAACATCTTTTTCCAGCAGCATAAGAGATGACTCTACACTTGGACATAACCAAATGGTCAATACTAAAATCAGACTGATTACATTCTTTGCAGCTGAAGATGAAGAAGCTCTATACAGTTAGCAAAAATAAGACCTGGAGCTGACTGTGGTTCATATCATGAACTCCTTATTACAAAATTCAGGCTTAACTTGAAGAAAGCAGGGAAAACCACAAATCAAATCCCTTATGATTATACAGTGGAGGTGACAAATAGTTCAAAGGATTAGATACAATAAACAGAGTGCCTGAAGAACTATGGATGGAGGCTTGTAACATTGTACAAGAGGCAGTGATCAAAGCCATCCCAAAGAAAAAAGAAATGTAAGAAGGCAAACTGGTTGTCTGGGGAGGCTTTACAAATAGCTGAGGAAAGAGGAGAAGCAAAAAAAGCAAGAGAGAAAGGGAAAGATACCCATTTGAATGCAGAGTTCCAGAGAATAGCAAGAAGATAAAGAAGACCTTAAGTGTACAATGCAAAGAAGTAAACAGTAGAATGGGAAAGACTAGAGATCTCTTCAAGAAAACAAGCTATCAAGGGAACATTTCATACAAGGATGGGCATGATAAAGGACAGAAATGGTAAGGATTTAACAGAAGCTGAACAGATTAAAAAGAAGAGGCAAGATTACACAGAAGTACTATGCAAAAAAGTTCTTAATGACCCAGATAGCCACAATGCTGTGGACACTCACCTAAAGACAGATATTCTGGAGTGTGAAGTAAAGTGGGCCTTTTAGGAAGCATTACTGAAAACAAAGCTAGTAGAGGTGATAGAATTATAGATTACAGCTGGGCTTTTTAAATCCTAAAAGGTAATGCTGTTAAAGTGCTGTATGCAACAAGTTAGCAAATTTGGAAAACTCAGCAGCAGCCACAGAACTGGAAAAGGTCAGTTTTCATTCAATCCCAAAGAAGGTCAATGCCAAAGAATGTTAAATGGAAAAAGCTGAGTATTGAACAGTATGCTTTGTATGTTTTTCTTACTTTGGTTTGTTTTGCTTTGGGGGTTTTATATTTAGCTTGGTTTTCTTTAATTTAAAAAAAATTTCTAATTGGAGGATAACTGCTTTATAATGTGCTGGTTTCTGCCATACAACACTGTGAGTCAGCCATATGTGTACATATGTCCCTTCTCTTTTGAATCTACCTCCCACCCCAATCCAATTCCACCCCTCTTGGTTGTTAAAGAGCACCAGGTTGAGCTTCCTGTGTTATACAGCAGCTTACCACTGGCTATCTATTTTACATAAGGCAATGTATATGTTTCGATGCTACTCTCTCAATTCGCCCCACCATCTCCTCCCCCGCTATGTCCACAAGTCTGTTCTTTGCCTCTACTTCTATTCCTGCCCTGCAAATAGCTTCAGCAGCACCATTTTCTTAGACTCCACATATTTGCATTATTAGGTAATATTTGCTTTTCACTTTGACTTACTTCACTCTGTGTAACAGGCTCAAGGTTCATCTACCTTACTAGAACCAACTCAAATTAATTCCTTTTTATGACAGAGTAATATTCCTGTGTGTGTGTGTGTATGTGTGTGTATACCACAACTTCTTTATTCATTCATCTGTAGATGGACATAGATTGCTTCCATGTCCCAGCTATTACAAATAATGCTGCAATGAACACTAGGGTACATGAATCTTTTTCAATTATGGTTTTCACAGGGTATATGCCTAGTGGTTGGAAGAGGAAATGGCAACCCACTCCAGTACTCTTGCTCGGAAAATTCCATGGATGGAAGAACCTCATAGGCTACACTCCATGGGGTTGCAAAGAGTCAGACATGACTGAGTGACTTCACTCACTATGCCTAATAGTGGGATTGCTGTTAATATGGTATTTTTATTCCTAGTTTTTCAAGAAATCTCCATGCTGTTCTCCACAGTGATTATATCGATTTACATTCCCACCAGTTGTGCACCAGTTGTGAGGGCTCTCTTTTCTCCATATCCTCTCCAGCATTTATTGTTTGTAGTTTTTTGCTGATCTGACTGGTATGAAGTGATACCTCATCGTAGTTAGTTTGGTTTTAAAAAAGAAGAGAACAAGGTGTTAACAAGAGAAGATAAACATACTTGCTTGTTTTCACACTAATTTCACATAAGAAATGAACACGCTATTTCCAGGGAGGAGGAAAGGGCAAGAGAGAGGCATTCAACTGTTTAGCTTTGTAACTCTTGAATTTGAAATCACATAAAGGAAAGTATTTTTTAAAATTATACAAGACAACTTAAAGTATAATAAGCCTTCACCTTCATTTTCTATGAATTCTGCATTTCTAGTGTCCTTAACTGAAATATATGTATAAACAGCTTCTTTCTAAAGCCAATCATAGAAAGTTCAAGCACATGAATTGTCATACCAGCTTCTTACAACTTAGAGAACTCTATCAATCATTCCAAGACGTTTAGAAAATATTCCTGCTTTAGTTGCAACTTCAGCAATGTATATTTACAATTATTTTGTTTCTATGGTACATGACAGTATGATCCGTTTGAAGACAGTTTAAATTGCAATGAGCAATCCACATTTAATTTTAGATTTACTTTGAACGGTGCTACCAAAAAACTCTCTCAGGTTAAGGTGATACTTGGTGGACAGAGTCCTTCTGTGAATTCTAATTTTGAATTTGAACAATCAAAGACAATCTCTGACCTGTCACTACTTCCTCTGCTTGGTAAATTTCTTTGATATGAACTCAGAAAGCGTCTTAACTTCAGATGTGTTAAAATGAAGGGCAGGGAGGGAAAGGACACGAACACCCACAAGCATGGCTAAATTTTAAAAGACAATACTAAGTGTGGGCAAGAATGCAGAGCAGTTGGAACTATTGCATACTTCTTTTTTTTTTTAATTTAGAAATTTATTCTGTTTAATCCATAAGTTTTATATAGCTTTAGTTTAAAAAAAAAAAACAGAAACAAAAACAAAACAAAATCGCATACTTCTGATACAAATGTAAAATGGTACAATCACTTTTGAAAACACTTTGGTAGTTTCCTACAATATGACCCGTAAGTTTCACTCCTATATTCCTAAGAGAAGTAAGTGCATTTGTCCACAGCAATGCATCTATGTGTCCGGAGCATCCTGGTAGCTCAGTTGTAAATAATCTACCTACAATGCAAGAGATGTGGGCTCAGTCAGAAGAGCTCCTAGAGAAGGAAATTGCACCACATTTCAGCATACTTGCTTGGGAAATCCCACGGACAGAGGAACATGGCAGGCTATAGTCCATGGCGTTGCAAAAAGAGTCAGATGCAACTTAGTGACTAAACAACAAAATGAAGATGATCTAAATATTCCTTATCAGGAGAATGATGAACTGTGGTATATCCATACCATCAAATACTTCTCAGCACTTAGGGTGGACTACTACAAACAACAACTTAGACGAATGTCAAAAACATTATGCTGAGTGAAAGAAATCAGTCACCAAACAAAGAAATGATCTCATCTACAAGAAATTCAAAACCAGCCCAAATAATCTCCAGTGGTAGAAATTCTAATAGTGATTGCCTCTGGTGAGAAGGAAGGGTTGCCTGCAACAGGGAACAAGAGAGGATTCAAAGTGGTGGAAAACTACCATATCTTAACCTGGGTGATGGCTACACACATGTATGTATTGTCAAAACTCATCAAGTTACACATTTAAGAACTGTGCGTGACTCTAGATGAACTATTCGTTAAGTATTGTTAGCATTAAAAAGATAAAAAATCTACAATTGAGAAAATGTGTTACACAGTTTTGTTTGTGAATACATAATACCCAAAAATGAGATTGAAACAGAAACCTGCGAAATCCTAAAAGCAATAAGTAGGAACTCAGTAAAAGCAAATCCCATCTCAGGACTAAACTGACTGCCTTCACCCTGGCAATTTGCTCTCTTTTCCATCTTGCGGAGCAGCTGGAACAGATTACTGGATTTGTCTTTAGAACTTAATCTTTGAGAATCTGACTCAAGCAATGAACCAAAACTCTGGGGAAATGACTACAAATATACCACTTTTGCATAGCATCCCAGGGGGAGGAAAATGAGCTGAAGACCATCCATAGAAGCCAGGGTAGGTAGCCCTGAAGAGATGTTTTCTCAGACTCTTTGTTCTAACGTTGGAGGTTCTTTATTTTCTAAACCAAACCAATGGCCTCTAAAATGCAAATTGGTACACTGAAGTATGGAAATATTTATTGTTTTAATCAAAAAAATAAGTACTTATACTGTACTAATATTTAACCTATGTTTAATCAGTAATAGACATAGAATTTATAAATATAGATAAGATTTTCTACTCAAAAATTTGTATGCAAGCATGCCAAGTTGCTGCAGTTGTGTCCGACTCTCTGTGGTCCCATGGACTGTAGCCCTCCAGGCTCCTCTGTCCATGGGACTGTCTAGGCAAGAATACTCGAGTGGGTTGCCATGCCCTCCTCCAGAGGATCTTCCCGATCCAGGGATCGAACCTGCATCTCCTGCATCACAGGCCAATCCTTTACTGCTGAGCCACCAGAGAAGCCCACTCAAAATTTTGTAAAAAGAGATATATGACCTAAAAAGTGCAGAGCCCTCTCTTCTCTTTTAGACCTTCAAATTTCATAAAATTTGCCCACCTACCCCCAAAATGGAGACCCACATGTTTTGGGGGGTTGGGTTTTTTGCCTTTTTGCCTTAAGAAAAGGAAGAATGATTCCCCAACTTTACCATAATTTATAAAGGAAGACAAAAAGTGGTAGGAAGGACATAGACTCAGGAATTTTTTAATCCTTTAAGACAGAATAAATTCAGCTTTTTAAATAACTCAATACATTATCTTGATTTTTTTCAAACTTCACTGGAAAAGGAAAAACTCTGCAAGGCAGTTCTAGCGCATGGTCTTAAATGCTCATCTCCCTGAAATCTCAATTCTGTTTTAATTTGCCTCCACCAAGCTTGCATATGAGAAGAGAAAGAGTTCAGGCATTTTTTTTTTAATGTACAACACCGATGCCCTTGTAGAAGAAGAAGAGAAGGAGGAGGAAGAGATACAGTTCCATTCTCACTTGCATTTCTGGCGGCACCCAGCCTCTCAGCATTAACAGGGCTAGAGCCAGGAAAAGGAACCCTAGAGGGAAATAAATACAAAGAATACATAGCCTTCAGAGGCAAAATAAGTTTTTTTTTTTAAAAAAGAGCAATATCCACAAACATCTACTGTCAACATGTCCTACACCATGTCATATTGATGTGATCTTACTATATGTCTTTTGACAACTAAAACCTTGCATAACCAGTAGAGAAAGACACTCAAAGAGGTTATTTATCAGATGTCATCCAGGTAGTTAGAGAAAGAGACTTGAAATCAGGTCTGCCCAATATCAAAGTCCATCCTCAAACTCAGAAACAGGTCCTGTGAGATAAAGCAACTGCCAAGGCCATAGATAGAGCTCTGGCGTAAACCTTGGGTTCAAATTCTACTATTCCTCCCCAGTGACCTTCAGGATTGTCCCTCTGAATCCCCAATTTTTTCCCCTATTAAATGGGGTTATTACTGCCTATATCCAAGAGTTACCTTGAGGATTAAATGACATAAATAAATATGTAAATAAAGCTCCGAGTACAGTAATTGGCACATCCCAGGAGCTTGACAAGTGCTGGTCTGAGGTTCCCCTGCCTTGGCTGGATCAGCATGGTGCTATTTTCTCAGAAGTCTCCACTCAGTCCCAGCCCTTCACGCCCATACCTCTGCAGAACTCATTCCAAAGGGAAATGCACATGCCCCACTGCTCTAGTGGGACCCAAGGCAGGCACTCTCCACTGCAAGTCTATCCTTCACTGGCTCCCGGTAATGAATCCCGCTTTTAACCAGCCTGATGCAGCCAGGCCTCCTATTCCCAAGCTGAAGCCCATTAGCATACACAGCCCCATTTACTGATAAATGCATGTAATTTGTTTCTAGTGTGTCACTGTTTTATCACTGCTTCCTGTCTTGGGGCTCAAGTGATAAAGTTTTATGTAGTTGTGGGGGGTTTTTTTCCCCCTTTTAATTGGAGCTTTCGATTTCAAGAGATTAAAAAAACAGTGTTGAATTTAAAATCATCCATGGGTTTGCAATCCTTTGGTGCATTAAGAGAGGGGAAAGAGTGATGAACAAAAAGGGGAGAAGGAATCGAATAGATCAAGCGGGTAAAGAAAATCAAGGCTGCTCTGTGTTAAAGGGAGAAAACACCTAGTCATGTGTCTTTTCTAAGGAAAAGGCCCTTCCGTTCTTTTTCTCAGAAGCTGCAACACCATCTAACAGACCAGGCAAGCAGAGGTAAGGGTCCTTTTAATCGGCCAATGGAAAGAACGATTCTGGTATCCGATGTGTGTGGGATAGAGTTCCAGCCCTGCCACACACCCATGACCTTGGTCAAGTTATTTACCTTATGTGAGTTTCAGTCTCCTCTCCTGTAACATAGGAAGAATAACAGCACTGGATTCAGAGATGTGACAGGGTGTTTGGTTGAAAGCAAGAACAGTGTACTGGGGGACTTTCCTGGTGGTCCAGTAGTAAAGAATCCACCTTCCGATATAAGAGATGTGAAGTCGATCCCCAATCAGGGTACTAAGATCCCACATGCCGCAGGGCAACTAAACCCACGTGCTGCAACTACTAAGCCCACATGCTCTGGAGTTCACAATGAAAACCCAGAGCAGCCAATTTTTTTTAAAGTGTGTGTGTGGGAATTCACAGAAGTCAAGATGGACACCCTGCAGGAGCTGTAGGACCCCCAGGCTCTCTGACCACTGGGCAGTACCTCGTCGAGAACGCTGCCACGGCAGGGCAGGCTCCCATCCCGTCTCTGCCCTCATAACTCTCGGCTCAGACTCACATTCAAAGAATCCAGCAGGAGTGTCTGAGGGCTGGCCTGTCTGCTGGAGGCAGAGAGCGGGACATGAGGCATCCATGGAGCTGGGGCCCTGTCTGGACCCGCCTCCCGCAAGGGAGAGTCACATGAAGACATGCACAAGGGTGACTCCCCCGCCCCAGCCCCAGGGAGAAATGCCTACCACAACAGGATGATTGTGGAGAATAAATGAGAAAACACACACAGAGCCCTTAGCAACTTACTAGAACCTAGCAGATGGCCAATAAATGGCAGCTATTATTATTGCTGTAATTAGCATTATTTTCAGCGACTACCACCCTGGCTGCTGGGGGGATCCATGCAGATGATAGAAATAGACTCATTTTAGATGAATTCATGATGAGAGTCATGGGGAGAGGGTGGAACTATAGACAATTCAAAATAGAGGCCAGTGCCTCTGACACCTGAGAACACCAAGTCTACTCATGAACTACCCTTGATATCACTGTCAGCCTGGTCACCTCCTCACCCAGGGACCATCGTCTGCTCTGCAGCTAAACCAACCCTGGGATGCCAGGGCCTCCCTTGCATTTTCCAGGTTTTACTACACCACACGCAGGCTTCTTAGCTCCACACAGGAGGGTTTTTCCATTTTAATGACTTGCCTCAACTCGCATGTGTAAGGGAAGAGGGATCTGAGGTCCTCCTGGAGTTCACAAACAGGCTCCGACAACCTTGTCATTTAAAAAAGGGCAGGGGCATGTTTATGCACTGTTTGCCTCAAAAACATGGGTAAAGCCTAAAGATTAGCCCAGTGTAACTATGCAGAAAATGAAGCCTGACATGGCAACTAATTCTTTGCATTCCTCTGCTGTCTACAACAGGGATTTTTCTTTTTTTTTATGGTCCGAGTTCTCGGCACAGATTCAAGTCCTATTAGTCAGTGGCTTAGAGCTAAAATTAAAAGTGAAATACTACCTTGGAAGCTGTGGTCCTGAAGTCATTCTGATATTGCAGAGGAAGAGAACTGTTCTCTTAAATATGTGTGGTCTGAATCGCCTCTGACAGTCCTAAACTGACCCTATATTGCTTTGTCTTTTCTCACAGCCAGGGTATATGATGGTATGTACATGATAAAGCTGAGGCCTTGAAAGGCCAGAAGAGTTTTTTTAAATTAAAAAGAAAACAATTTGTATAACTGAATCACTTAGCTGTACACCTGAAACTAACACAACATTGTAACACTGAAAGTCAATCATATTTTTAAAAAATTTTTTAAAAAGAAAAGAAAGAAACCTATTTAGTATTGGGTCAATTTTAGTGAAGTTAAGAGAAAATCTAGCATTGAGTGTAAATTCACCCTCCACACCATGCCAGATCTTTCACTCATCCTAATAGAAAGTTGTGATCCAACTTTGTGAGAGTGATAAGGCTAAATGATGGTAATCAGTCAAAATTCAGTTAGAAGTTAATGTACTAGGTAGTCATTCCTTCATCTGAGCAATCTCAACACAAGGCCTACTGTCTGCCAGGAACCATGCTGTGTCTGGGGCTGCAGGGCAGAAATAGTGGCAGTCAGGGACCCTGGAGATTTCCCAGGCTACGCTAGTGATTGTACAAAGAAACACAAAGTAATAAAAGTTGCCAGGACTATCAGAGGGATACTCTCTCCAGGTAAAAACTGCAAGCTTCTCAGGGCTCCCCTGGTGGTCCAGTGGCTAAGACTCCCAGATCCCAGCGCAGGGGTCCCAGGTTCAAGCCCTGGTCAGGGAACTAGATTCCTCAACGAGGAGTCCATCTGCCGCAACAAAAACATCCTCCCATATACTGCAACTAAGGATCCCATACACGGCAACTAAAACCCAGCACAGCCAAATCAAATAAACAAATATATATTGAAGAAAAGAAAAAAAAAACCACCGAAGGCTTCTCTGAGGAAATGAGGCCAACAAGCTGAGACCCAAAGGATGTGAGTTGGTACCAAGGTGAAAAGTGGATGGCGGTAGGTGGAGAGGAGGGTATTTTGTCAGGCAGAAATTCAACTTGCCTTTATCCTCAGCCCTCCCCTGGAAATTCAAAGGTCCCTGAACATCATCATTAATAGGCTGGGAAGCATATTCCCTAGACCTGGCGTGCCAACAACCTGAAGGACAAAATTCTCAAATTGAAACTTTGTGAACAAGGCAATGAATATCACACAAGTGAGAGTAAGGTCTGGTTGATTCCTGCCCTCCACAGTGCCCGGTTTAGTTCTGAAGACAAGCTTGTAAGCAGTTAAGGAAAATATGTAGGCTGTTCAATGCAACAACCTACATAAAAGAAGGCAGAGTCTTCCATTCATTCAGCAAATATTTATTTAGCAGTCATTATGGACTCAACATTGTGTGGGAAACCAAAATGACTAAGACTCATTCTCTGGGTCAAGAAAATAGGATTCACCACACACCTATCAGGTTGGCCAAAATCCAGAACACTGACACCAGATGCTGAAGAGGACGTGGAGAGACAGGAGCACTGTTAGAGGGGATGCACAACGCTACAGCCACTTTGGAAGAGCTTCCCAGGAAGACAGTTCCTTACAAAACCATGATCCAGTAATCATGCGCCTTGGTATTTACCCAAAGGAGCTGAAAACTTGTATCCATACAAAATCCACAAGGATGTTTATAGCCGCTTCACTCGACTGCCAACACTCGAAAGCAACCAAGATATCCTTCAGTAGGTGAATGGATAAACTGCTGTTTATCCAATGAAATATTATTTGGCACTAAAAAGAATGAGTCACCGGGCCATAAAAAGATGTGGAGAAAACTTACATGCATATTAGTAAGTGAAAGAAGTCAACCTGAAAAGACCACCTCTTAGAAAATCAAACTCTAGGGACTTCTCTAGCGGTCCAGCGGTTAAGACTTGCAGTGCACTGAACCTGGGCTTGATTCCTGCTCAGGGAGCTGATCCCACTTGTCACACCACAACTAAATATCCAACGTTCCACAACCAAGACCCAGCACGGCCAAATAAATTAAAAAGAAAAGAAAATCATACTATATAATTCTAACTACGTTTAAAAAAGGCAGAACTCTGGGGAAAAAAGAGCAGAATTATTGAGACAATAAAAAACAATAGTGGTTGCAGAGGAGACAGGGTGTGTGAGAACACAGTGATTTTTTAGGGCAGTAAAACTACTCTGTATGATATAAAGGTGGATACACAGCATTATACATTTATCCAAACCCATAGAACATACCATCTCAAGAGTGAACCCGAAAGTAAACTGTGGACTTCAAGTGATTATTATGTCAACAAAGGTTCATCCTGGTGAAAATTATACCATGCTGGTAAGTGACATTAATAAGGGGGGAGGTTATGCACATGTGGGAACAGAAGGTATACAGGAAATCTCTGCACCTTTCTCTAAGGGTTGCTATCAACTTAAAACAGCTCTAAAACAAAATCTTTAGAAAAAGAAAGATAGAGCTGTTGTTGCATCTTTAGGAGGAGTAGAAATTGAATTGGTGGGAAAATAAAGACATGTAAACCCAAGGAGATGTAATGGAGGAATGAATAAAGTCAAAGAAAAGGGACTAAATGTCCAGTTTCATTGTAACTGAAGAGCTGATCAACTCTGTTCACTCTGTACCCAGGGCAGAAAATAGTAAGTGACCTCCATTCTACTCTTCTTAGATTGCAGGATCTTACCTTCCAGGAAACCACTCCTGATAAGCTAAAATATGAAACTTATCCACCAAAATTGTGGCACCATTTACAAATCCGGGGGAGAGAAGAGAGGGAGCTGAGCTTGGAGGGGAATGCTGTGTCCGACTGTGTGCGACCCCAGAGACAGCAGCCCACCAGGCTCCCCCGTCCCTGGGATTCTCCAGGCAAGAACACTGGAGTGGGTTGCCATTGCATTCTCCAATGCATGAAAGTGAAAAGTGAAAGGGAAGTCGCTCAGTCGTGTCCAACTCTTAGCGACTCCATGGACTACAGCCTACCAGGCTCCTCCGTCCACTCCATGGACTACAGCCTACCAGGCTCCTCCGTCCATGGGATTTTCCAGACAAGAGTACTGGAGTGGGGTGCCATTGCCTTCTCCTGGAGAGGCTAATATGTTGGTAAAAATGTGTCTAGGTGCAAACTAGGAAAATTCAGCAAGACCTGTTAACCTGGAAATCAGCCTCAGATAGGTGCTTCGAGATCAATATTCACTCTCTTGAGCCCTCTCTGCTAGAGAAAACCACAAATCCAGGCTATTTTGCATAGGTATGAATAAGAGATTACAGAATTGATTGTGGAGACCATGTAGCAAATTGTGCGACTGCAGCAGTGTGTTAATGGACTGGCCTGGAGTTTTTTTCAAGCTTTATCATACCATTTCTGTTAGTGAGTGTAGAAGAGGTGGTAATGGCCATACTAGAAACTAACAAAGACTTTGTCCTTGAAAGATGAGACGAGCACTGAAGGAAAGTACACCTGTGTGAGTCAAAGGCTACCTATATTAGGCTTCAGTGCTACCAAAACCCCATCTATTGGACCATGTAAGTTTCACAGTTTTGATATATTGGACAATGTATAAATTGGCTAAAGTTTATTGAGCCTGTACCAGTCATCATTTTTAAAGCATTATGCTCCAAAAACTCCACGTTATATATGAGAAAAAATGGGACATGAGGTTAAGAAATTTCCCTGAGTCATACTACCAGGAAATCATAGAGCTGGTATTCAAACCCAGTCAACCTAGCTCCAGAGGCCACCCCTAACTAGAACACTGTTCTGGCTGAAGCATCTCTGTAGAGTGATATTGTGGGAAAACTGACCTGACTAGTTACTGAAGATGTCAAGGGATGAGAGTCTCTGGAAATGCAGAGTTTTGATGGATAGTATATACCCACTGTTTTAAGAACATACAGAATAGCATTTAACTAGTGGAGAAAGATAAGCTGGGGCCTCCATGGGTGAGAACACGACACAATTACGCATTTTCAAAGAACATTAATTTAATATAGCATGTGTGTGCTCAGTTGCTAAGTCCTGTCCAATTCTGCGACCCCATGGACTGTAGCCCGCCAGGCTCCTCTGTCCATGGGATTTTCCAGGCAAGAATACTGGAGTGGGTTGCCACTCCATTCTCCAGGAGATCTTCCCCACCCAGAGATCAAACCCACATCTCTTGCATCTCCTGCATTGGCAGGCAGATTCTTTACCACTGTACCACCTGGTAACTAAACACAAACTCACGATTGACTTATATGTGATATATACAAAATCAATTACACAATTATATGTGTGTGTGTGTGTATGAGAGAAAGAGAAGGTCTAAGGTAATGTTTATTTACTGATTGGAGTTCAGTGCAGGAGGCAAAAACCACTCTAATATGTTAAGAACAATGAGATTTAAATCAGAGATAAGATGCAACATCAGTGGAAGAATTAACTGAATGGTATTTTTTTTTTAAACTGAATGGTATTAATATTAAAAGTCTGCCTCTAGGGTCCTGTGGGAGTCGTGAGGACTGTTCACCAAGACTTTTCAGCTCTCCACATTCTAGGCACACTTCCTAACCCCTTTGTGATTAGGTGGGACTTGACTAGTTATGACCATTAGTTTTTTGTGTGACACGTATTGCTTCTAGGTTAGAGCATTTAATTGCCAGCACGATTTCCCTATACCTTGCCACCCCTTCACATGTACCCAGCAAAGGAGGGGTTGATGCCTGCTGCATCAGTGTAAATCCTAGTTTGAGGCAACATGAGGCACAGTCCTTCAGCAATCCACACCTGGCACATCACAGAAACAAAAGAAATTGATTGTAAAAAGAAAACTCACTTCAGGTTTCAAGGTTGCTTGTTACCCCAGCAGAACCTCACCTATGCTGACTGAAATGGGTTCTGATTTCAAGATTATAACCTCCACAGCCACAATCCAGAGGGCAGGGACTATTGCTGCCAGGGAGATGTCAGGCTATTACTGTTTCCATAGCTACCGCCACTGCTGAAGCCATAGCTTCTCCAGATGGTGAAGCTAAATAAACTGTGACTGTGAAGTCCAGCTACTGCCAACATTCACATATATCAGCAGCACAAAAGTCTCAGGGGAAAAAAAAAAAAAAAGAATGGTCTTTGCCTCCCTTCTACCTTCAAAACCTCCAGGGCATCTCCTTATCAAAACTTAAACCTCATCTAGTATGCTAGTGGCCAGAGTCAGGAAAAGGTGGTTCTTAGCCTGCCAGCCTCTATGACAGAGGGGTATGGGGACACAGAAGGTTATGGAAACAGACGCTGAGTGCCAGAACTCAGTATCTAGCACAAATTCTCAGTGTGCTCAAGGGACCCTCTGCCTCAGAACCGTGGGGGTGCATACCAGCAAATGTCAAACATATCTGGTCAGAATCTCAGGAAGTCTGGGCATCTACATTTTGACAGAGCCCCAAGAATCCTTTGATACACACTAAAGGTTGAGATCCTCTGGACTATAGCAAAAGGAATTTACCTATAAAAGTGATGGTGAGGCTAGGGGGGTGGGGTGTGGAGAGAAAGATTCAAAACAAAATGACTCCTACACACAAAAAAATTGTTTTGCTATTTTAATGGTCCCCTATAAGGCTTATGTTTCTTGCATAGTTTTAAATCATATTACATTTGCAAATCACAAAGGTTATATTTAGACTTCAGAGAAAATAAAACCCAACTCCTTCATTTTAAAAACGAAGAAAATGAAGCACAGACAGATTAAGAATTTTCCTTAAGGTGAAATATTTTTAGTCAGAGAACTCTGTGGACCAAAGACATGACTGAAAACCAAATAAATCAGATTTGACCTCAGAAGACAAGTCTATTCACCAGCCACCTGAGCATTACCCACAGATCTCAGTAACGCTTAATGTAGAAGTTATAAATGGGCAGCACTCAAGCCACAACTGTACTCTTTTACTGTCCACTGTGTATCCTTTTAACACTTGAGCTAACATCTACAATTCAGGAGATTTCATGTAAAAATCTATGTATCTGGTTGCTGACAATTAGGTCCTCTGGGAAGCAGGTGCGAATCCCCTCTATCTTTGCTTCAATTCCCACCCCTCCTTACTGTCTCCAGGAATTTCATGCTGAGGGTCAATGGCCATTATTACCATGCTTGAAATAGATTTCTTTTCTCACTGCAAAGAAAGATTTCTGAAGCAGAAACAGACTGCCAGACGTCGACAACAGATTTGTGGCTGCCAAGGGAACAAGGGGTAGGGGATGGACAGGATAGGGAGGCTGGGACTAAAAGAGGCAAACTATTATATATAGGATGGATGGACAGCATGGTTCTACTGTATACCACAGGGATATTGATATATATATTCAATATTCTGTAACAAACCACAGTGGAAAAGAATATGAAAAAGAATATATCCATTAAAAAGAGGAAAAGATTTCTCAAAACTATATGTTGATTAAAACCGTGTTGAGTTCTTAGACCTTCCCATTTCATTCATTTTTGTTGCCAGCCTCACCACTGTCCCCTCCCCACCCCAACAGACCTTCATCCACGACAATTTGCTCCTCTGGCCTTAGAGCATCTGGTAGCATTCAGGTCCTGAGGACAGGATTGAGGCATAAGGTCTGAACTCCAATTGAAGGGAGCCCCCACCTGGCCACCTGCAAAACAGCACCCTAGGGAGCTCACTATTCTCACATTCTGGCACAGGCAGGGCAGTCAGAGCATTCTCCATACTGGATACCACTGCGCTGTGTGTTTGAGGTAATTAGCTTGGCTCTAAAATTAGCAGTTAAATAAATGTTAATGAACATCTGTTCCCAATAAACAGGATAAATTGAAATTAATAATGGTTGTATTCATTTAACAAATGAATTACCCACATTTTAAGTACACCGACATCACACGTGTGATCTCCCGCCAAGCCCAGCCAGTCTAAGAAAATGCATTTAGTGGTGAAACGGGGCAAACTGGGAGCTGAGCTGGGCAGACACCGTGCCACCCAGTCTGACAATACCAAGTAAAGATGTGACTTCTTTGCTTGTTTTTACTTTGAAAGGTAAGAATAGAAGATAGATTTAATTGCTTGTGGATCTTTAAAAGAACCCAGCTGTGTTATGTCCTGGGGTGGGGGTTAAAAAGAAAAATTCTAGAAACATGGAGTTCTTGGGCAGTGAGAAGGACGTGAGCTTTCGAGGGACAGATTTGGCTCAGTTGCCTCAGTTTCCCTACCTGCATAATGGAAACACCAGTTTTCTCATGGGATGGTGGTGAGCTTCTCATGAGATCATATGTAAGTCAAGTAACTAGCCCAATGTGTGCTGCATAGCATTGCTTATGTTAATTTATATACATATTCATTTCCCTCTATTTCATAAGGGAAAAAGCAGATTCCAAAAAGGACCAACTCACAAGTGGATCAAGCATAGATCTGGAGGACTTCTCCGGTGGTCCAGTGGCTAAGACTGTGCTCCCAGTGCAGGGGGTCCAGGTTTGATACCTGGGAGGAGAACTAGATCCCACGTACCCCAACAAAGATCTTGCATGCTACAACTGAGACCCAGCACAGCCAAATAAATATATAATGAATTTTTAAAATACAAACACTGATCCACCAGAGCCCTAGCTTTCATCATTCACAAAACAGCCATGTATTGTCCAGGGTGCTATTCCAGGCAGGGATGCAGCATGACAAGGGTTCTGCCTGGTGGAGCTCCCACCCTGGCTCCTCATGATGCTCGAGAACTTCCAGGGAGTGACCTGCGGGACCAGAGGTCAGAGGAGAGGGTTGGATGGCTCCCACCAGGACCACAGGAACAAGTGAGGGAGCTCCTCCCTGACAGGACACTAAAACCAACTCCTGGAGGAGAACCAAAGGCTGCCAGGAGAAGGGCTCCAGGAAGAGTATTCCAGAGAAAAGAGCAAGTGTCAAGACGTTGAAGTGAGAAAGTGTCCTGGTATATTCCAGCAAGAAGATCAGATTGGTTAGAGCACTGGTTACAGGGACGCTTTCACTTCTAAAAGATCACCCTGAGGCTTCCCTGGGGGCTCAGCGGTAAGAAATCCGCCTGCCAATACAGGAGCCACGGGTTCAACCCATGATCTGGGAAGGCTCCGCACGCCATGGAGCACAACATGCCTGCGCTCCAGAGCCCTGGAGCAGCCCTACTGCAGGCTGTGCTCGCCAGAGCCCATGCTCTGCAACAAGACAAGCCACAGCCCCGAGAAGCCTGCGCCACAACTAGAGAGCCCTCTCCCCACAGCTAGAGAAAGCCTGCACAGCACCAAAGACTTAGCACAGCCAGAAATAAATAATGAAATCACTTTTTAAAATATTAGGGGAAAAAAAAGAGAGAGCACGCTGTGTGCCACATGGGACCAAGGCAGAAGACGGGAGATGAGAAGGATCTGGAAGGCAGTGACTTCAACTAAGGTTTGCCATAAATTGCCCAGCCTACCTCTTCCCATGTAAAGTCATCCTCCCCATCCCAGAAACCCCTACAGCACATCATGGTCATGATGAAACACAAGTTTGTGACTGAAAGAAGCGTTACAGCAAAAACGAGCAGAGTCCTACACAATCTCCCTCCAGCTTGGAGCTGGGCCTTGAAGGTAACACCAAGGCTGCACAGAAGACCTTGCTAAGACTTCTCCATTCACTCCGTTGTCTGTTTCCCTACTCCCAACGTCCACACCGCTCATTATCAGAGTGGAAGGACTCAATAACCATTATGCGTTCAAAATATTAATCTACCATAGACATACGTAATATTTCAGAATGTTTAATAGATCTTAGCCTGATCTGAATCTCAACTCAACCAGTTTCTACGTGGTCAATTTACTGAACCTTCTTTATGTGTCAGGAGAAAGTCAATAATGGGAAGAACTTTGGACATAGCATGTCAAGCTTATACTCAGCGCTCAGTCAATGTCAGCTCTCAGTAATAGGCCCCCAATACACAAAGGTCTTCTCTCTTATTGACATAAATCCTGTGCCACTGATGGCCAACATGTACTGTAAAACGAGACACTTCCATTCAAAATGAGAAACAAAGTTGGTGGTAAAATTACAGAATAGACTGGAGGTTTTATGCTTTAAATAAAAACTAATTTAGGGATCAAATCAGTGGCAAACTCATTAGTCTCAGCAGACAACTCTATGGATCCAGTATTAAACTGCTCAAAACTTTACAGCAGAAGAACATGAACATAGGCAAAGTTATGTAAGACAGAACCCTCATCCACAGATGGAAAGGGTGTAAAACCAGAGAGCCAGTTCAGAGATGGATTTGGCCAAATCTTATCCATTTTTGAATGTGTACAAGCTTCAACTGACCAGTTTAATTCTCAAATATCTCTTCTAGAATATGACACTTACTTTGCTCTGAAGGTTTAAGTCCCCCTAAAATTCACTCTGACACTGGGAAAGATTAAAGGCAGGAGAAAGAGACAACAGAGGAAGAGATGGTTGGATGGCATCACTGACGCAAAGAATATGAGTTGGTGATGGACAGGGAAGCCCAGCATGATCCAGTTCATGGGGTTGCAAAGTCAGACACAACTGAGCAACTGAACTGAACTAAAAATTCACTTTGGAATCCCAACATTCAATGTGATGGTGTTAGGTGGTGGGGCCTTTGGGGGTGAGTAGGTCATGATGGTGGAGTCCCCCTGAATGGAATTAGTGCCCTTATATCAGAGACCCACACAGCTCCCTAGCCCTTTCTAGCTGGTGAGGACATAGCAAGAAGTCATCAGTCAGAGAAATCTGGAAGAAGGCCCTCACCTGGCCATGCTGGCACCCACATCTTGGACTTCTAGTCCCCAGAACTGCAAGAGATGCATTTCTGTGCTAATACCACCCAGTCTGTGGTATTTTGTTATAGCAACCTGAATAGACTAAGGTAACACCCAAGTGTGCCTAAAAAATACTGTATAAAGGTATTCATTACACTACTGCTTGTAACAGTGAACAGCTGGAATGATTATCATGGAGAAATAGCTTTAAAATCACAGTATTTTTAGAATACAGAATACTATGCATGAGTGAGTGAAATGCGGTAGAATTATACTGGGTTGGTCAAAAAATGTGTTTGGGTTTTCCCCATAAGAGCTTACAGAAAAACCTAAACAAACTTTTTGGCCAACCCAATATGTACTAACATGCTAAGATCTCTAAAACATACTGTATGGGGTGGGGGTGGGGGGGAGTTGGGGTACAATATGTAAAAATAATGCTATGCAACCGCCAATAAATTTGGAAAACTCAGCAATGGCCACGGGACTGGAAAAGGTCAGTTTTCAGTCCAATATCAAAGAAGGGCAATGCCAAACAATGTTCAAACTACCACACAATTGTGCTATTTCACAGGCTAGCAAGGCAATGCTTAAAATTCTTCAAGCTACACTTCAACAGTACATGAGCCGAGAACTTCCAGATGTACAAGCTCTATTTTAAAAGGCAGAGGAACCAGAGATCAAGTTACCAATATCTGCTGGATCATAGAAAAAGCAAGATAATTCCAGAAAAATATCTACTTCTGCTTCATTGACTACACTAAAGCCCTTGACTGTGTGGATCACAAGAAAACGTGGAAAATTTTTAAGAGATGGGAATACCAGACCACTTTACCAACCTCCTGAGAAAATGTACACAGGTCAAGAACCAACAGTTAGACTGAACCAACAAAGTTCAGTTCAGTTGTTCAGTCGTGTCCAACTCTTTGCGGCCCCATGAACTGCAGCACTCTAGGCTCCCTGTCCATCACCAACTCCTGGAGTTTACTCAAACTCACATCCATTGAGTCAGTGATGCCATCCAATCATCTCATTCTCTGTCGTCCCCTTCTCCTCCTGCCTTCAATCTTTCCCAACATCAGGGTCTTTTCAAATGAGTCAGCTCTTTGCATCAGATGGCCAAAGTACTAGAGTTTCAGCGTCAACATCAGTCCTTCCAATGAATACCCAGGACTAATCTCCTTTAGGATGGACTGGTTGGATCTCCTTGCAGTTCAAGGGACTCTCAAGAGTCTTCTCCAACAACACAGTTCAAAAGCATTAATTCCTCGGCACTCAGCTTTCTTTATAGTCCAACTGTCACATCCATACATGACTACTGGAAAAACAATAGCTTTGACTAGACAGTCCTTTGTTGACAAAGTAATGTCTCTGGTTTTTAATATGCTATCTAGGTTGATCATAACTTTCCTTACAAGGTGTGCTGCTGCTAAGTCCCTTCAGTAGTGTCCGACTCTGTGAGACCCCATAGACAGCAGCCACCAGGCTCCCCCATCCCTGGGGTTCTCCAGGCAAGAACACTGGAGTGGGTTGCCATTTCCTTCTCCAATGCATGAAAGTGAAAAGTGAAAGTGAAGTCGCTCAGTCGTGTCTGACTCTTAGCAACCCCATGGACTGCAGCCTACCAGGCTCCTCGGTCCATGGGAATTTCCAGGCAAGAGTACCAGAGTGGGGTGCCATTGCCTTCGCCATTCCAAGGAGTAAAAGTCTTTTAATTTCATGGCCGCAGTCATGATCTACAGTGATTTTGGAGCCCAAAAAATAAAGCCAGCCACTGTTTCTGCTGTTTGCCCATCTATTTGCATGAAATGATAAGACTGGATGCCATGATCTTAGTTTTCTGAATATTGAGCTTTCAGCCAACTTTTTCGCTCTCCTCTTTCACTTTCATCAAGAGGCTCTTTAGTTCTTCTTCACTTTCTGCCATAAGGGTGGTATCATCTTCATATCTGAGGTTATTGATATTTCTCCCAGCAATCTTGATTCCAGCTTGTGTTTCTTCCAGTCCAGCATTTCTCATGATGTACTCTGCAGAGAAGTTAAATAAGCAGGGTGACAATATACAGTCTTGACGTACTCCTTTTCCTATTTAGAACCAGTCTGTTGTTCCATGTACAGTTCTAACTATTCCTTCCTGACCTGCATACAGGTTCCTCAAGAGGCAGGTCAGGTGGTCTGGTATTCCCATCTCTTAAAGAATTTTCCACAGTTTGTTGTGATCCACAAATTCAAAGGATTCCGCATAGTCAATAAAGCAGAAATAGATCTTTTTCTGGAACTCTCTTGCTTTTTCAATGATCCAGCAGATGTTGGCAATTTGATCTCTGGCTCCTCTGCCTTTTCTAAATCCAGCTTGAACATCTGGAAGTTCACAGTTCCAATATTGCTGAAGCCTGGCTTGGAGAATTTTGAGCATTACTTTACTAGCATGTGAGATGAGTGCAATTGTGCGGTAGTTTGAGCATTCTTTGGCATTGCCTTTCTTTGGAATTGGAATGAAAACTGACCTTTTCCAGTCCTGTGGCCACTGCTGAGTTTTCCAAATTTGACGGAATATTGAGTGCAACATTTTCACAGTATCATCATTTAGTATTTGAAATAGCTCCACTGGAATTCCATCACCTCCACTAGCTTTGTTCGTAGTGATGCTTTCTAAGGCCCACTTGACTTCACAGTCCAGGATGTCTGGCTCTAGGTGAGTGATCACACCATCGTGATTATCTTGGTCGTGAAGATCTTTTTCGTACAGTTCTTCTGTGCTGTGTATTCTTGCCACCTCTTCTTAATATCTTCTGCTACTGTTAGGTCCAGACCATTTCTGTCCTTTATCGAGCCCATCTTTGCATGAAATGTTCTTCTGGTATCTCTGATTTTCTTGAAAAGATCTCTAGTCTTTACCATTCTGTTGTTTTCCTCTATTTTTTGCACTGATCGCTGAGAAAGGCTTTCTTATCTCTCCTTGCTATTCTTTGGAACTCTGCATTCAGATGCTTATATCTTTCCTTGTCTCCTTTGCTTGTTCATAGATCTCATGAAAAAACAGAGTTCACATGGCACTTTGAAATTCAACTGTTGGAATCACCAATTTTTTTAATTTGTTTATTTCTGGCTCTGTTGGACCTTCATTGCTGTGCATGAGCTTTCTCTAGCTGCTGAGAGCAGGTTCTACTCTTGAGCTGCAGAGCACATGCTCTAGGCCCACGGGCTTCAGTAGTTGCTGCACGTGGGCTTGGTTGCTCTGCGGCATGTGGGATCTTCCTAGACAAGGGACTGAACCTGTGTCCCCTGCATTGGCAGGCAGATTCTTAACCACTGGACTACCAGGGAAGCCCCACTTGCAAAAATAAATTCTGAAGGCAGATAGTCTTTCAGACACGTAACAACCAAGTAGTCTGTATCTGTTAGCTGTCTTGGTCCTTTCAGGCTGCTATAACAAAATCCCATATACTGGGCGGCTTATAGAAATATTTTTCTACCAGTTCTGGAGGCTGGAAGTCTAAGATCAGGTGCACATGGCCAAGTGAGGATTATAAACTCATTCTATCTTGACATGGCAGAAGGGGCTAGGGAGCTCTGTGGGTTTTCCTTGAGAAGGGCACTAATTCCATGCTTGAAGCCTCAGCCCTCATGACCTAATCACCTCCTAAAGGCTCCACTTCCTAATACCATCACCTTGGGGGTTAGGATTTCAACATATGAATTTTGGAGGGACATAAACATATAGACCATAGCACTAGCCAATATTCATATGTGGCAATTTTAACTAAAATTAAATAAAATGAACTGGATTTCCCTGGTGCTCCAGTGGTTAATAATCTGCCCGACAACATAAGGGAGACAGGTTCAATCCCTGGTCTAGGAAGATCCCATATGCCACAGGACAACCAAGCCCATGAGCTCTAACTACTGGAGCCCACGCTCCCTAAAGCCCATGCTCTGCAACAAGAGAAATCACTACAATAAGAAGCCCAGGAACCACAGCTAGAGAGAGCCCACGTGCAGTCACACAGATGCAGTACAGCCAAAAATAAATAAAGTTTTAAATATAAAAAATAAAATTAACTATCCAGTTCCTCAGTTGCACCAACCACATTTCATACTGGACAGTCCAGAGAGACCATTTCCATCATCTTACAAAAGGCTATTGGACTTTGCTGATCCAAACTACTGGAAGCAGGGAGGGAGATATGAGGTTGCGGTTCTGTTTGATTTTCTTTGTAAATATATCATTTGGATTTAATTAGAAAAGATCAATCAACTTATGGTCTGTGTACAAATTTGGTGAATGATATTCTTCAACAAACATGTTAACATGTTAATGCCATTTTACTTACATGTAAAAGCAGTTTCAAAGTTACAGGTCTACAATCCTAGGAAGGTAACTATTCAACCCAAACACTGACTATTACCAGAAAGTTCTTGGCACTCCACTTTTTTTTTTGCTTGTACCTCATGACATGTGGGATCTAGTTCCCTGACCAGGGATTGGACCCATGCCCACTGCATTGGAAACACAGTCTTAACTACTAGGCCACAAGGGAAAACCCCTAAGTGAACAATCAGAAGTGCAGCTTTATATTAATAAGATAATCAGAGAGATTTAACTCAAATGTGATGTTCCCCAGTTTGCCGATATTCTCTATCCATTTCCTCTAGGTCACTAAATAAAAAGAGAATAACCCTAACTCAAAACTTCTGTGTCTACACCGCCTTGACTTAGTGCTTCTCATCCCACTCCAAGGAACTTGTTGTGTACAGTTTTAACTAACTTTAAGCAAAGCTCTCTTGGGGGGTTTAAAATAGCTTTATTTCAAAGCTGTGAGGGGAAGGAAACATGGCAATTACAAGGCCAGGGTGGCAGGAATGCAAAGAGGAGGAGATGGTTGAGATAAAATGGGAGAAATAGCCCTGGAGAGGTCTATCTTTAATCTAAAGAGCAGTAGGAGGGCCCTGGAGGATTATAAGAGGACAAGGAAGAATGCGGAAGCAGGAAAAAGTTGATCAAATTTGAGTTTTCAAAAGATGACTCTGATTGCCTGCTGAGGAATATTACAAAGAGCAATGTGGGAGGAGGCAGGGGAAAATGCAGACAGAGATCTCAGCAGACTAACACGGTGGAGGGCAGGCTGGGAGGCACCAGCCAGAGGGTCACTCCATCTCCCAAGTTAAAAACAAGACACCATCCTGACAAATACAGAAGTAGTTACAGGGAAGCAAGGCAGAGTATTTAGAAGTTCAACAATCCCACAAAGTCTGGATCGTAATACTTAAAGTAATTTATTACTTGAAGGAGAATGCTTGCTTAACGAGCAAGCCAACTCCTATCAGAATTCCATAAAAATGTATCATTCACCTTGAAATTCTAATCCCGGTGGAAACGGCACAACTTTCCCCTAAAATATTAAGCCCAGTCTACTTTCATTGTCTCTACTCTACTCTTCCCTCTTTTAAAGAAATACTATGGCAATGTCCTTTAAGAAAAAGAGAAGAATAAGTCTGGGCCATGTATTGATATAATCCTGAGATTCTTGGCGGACCACAGACCAAGATCAGCCCACTAATGTGATTTTTTTTTTTTTGGCCTGAATGATGCTTTAAAAGAAATTAAACTATCTTTTTAAGTCAGAAAATTTTAGGGAGAAACCTGGAATGCTTTTTTCTCCTGAAAAATCAGAACTGGCAACATGAGGGCTTTCTTTCACAAAACAACCATCAGCTAGAACTAACTGCAAGCTTGTGCTTTCAGACCTGGGACCTCTCTCCAGCTCATTAACATCACCACCCTCACCATCTAGGTATCTGAGTTCACACAGGCTATACACCTCCTTGGCATTAGCATCAGCAACTGTCTCTCGCCCTCTTCTGACCATTCCGTGCAACTGCACTAAACTGCCAAGTTATTCCAGCTTGTTGATCGTCTGCAAATAGGTCAGCCACTCAAAAACCAAAATTCTTTATCAATACCAAAACAAAAATTCCTCATCTCCTCCCAGCATCAGATGATATGTATTTAAGAAATGCAAACTGGATTTTGTTTTCACAGACTATCATTTGAAAAGTGCACAAGAATGTCAAACACAAATCTCATTATAGTATAATTTGTGAATGGAATTCAGAATTACTTCACTTACATAACAAAGCTTTAATTTTTTCCCCCAAAACAGCATATTAAATCATTTTCCACCACATTCCTGAATATGATTAAGGCACGATTAATTTCATCCTGCAGTTTCTGTGAGCTACACTGAACTTAGCCATCCCAAAGGCTGTGAATTCTTGTCATGACATGGCGCTCACAGTAGCCATCACAGGGGTTCTTCGTCACTGAGCTACTGCCAAGGGCAACACTCCAAGCAGGGAAAGCCGCTGCCTTACAGGGTAGCCCCAATCTGCATGCAGATTTTATAACCAACTCCAACCAGATGTGGGCTTCCCTGGTGGCTCAGGTGAAGAATTAGCCTGCAATGCGGGAGACCTGGGTTGGAAACATCCCCTGGAGGAGAGCATGGCAACCCACTCTTCTTGCCTGGAGAATCCCCATGGACAGAGAAGCCTGGCGGGCTACAGTCCATGGGGTCACAAAGAGTCGGCCATGACTGAGCAGCTAAGCACATGCAGCATACCAACCTGATGTACTTAACAGCTCCATTTTGAAAGTCATATATTCAACTAAAGAGATTTCCGCTCTATTTTTACCACTATTCTCTTCTCTCTAAAGATAAAATGTGACAAGAGAGCAATGCTTTGATCACACCCTGTAAGTTAATCACCAATTTCCAACTTGCAGCAGCAACAGCCAAAGAATACAGAATATTAAAACAAATATTTTTCTGCAGCTGAACCGGAAGTCTGGGGGTAATTGCCAAGTGCCCTAATCAAAAACTCCTGTGGAAACATGACAAAACCCACAGGTGTGTAAGACCAATCCAAATTAGCAAAAATGGAGAATTGTAAATTTTGCTGAAATTCTGTTTATCATGGGGTCCCAGCAGAGCTCTGCTCTATAAAGCACTTAATTAATGTAGAAGAATAAATACTTCAACTACATATATTTGCTTGTAATGAGTGTACTTTCATCTCTTAAATTTCCAGTTTCCTGGGATTCCCTGAGACCCGATCAGGGGCTCTACAAGATCAAAACTAACTTTTAGTAATACTAAAATATGTGCCTTTTGCACTCTCATTCACTCCTGAGTATACAGTGGAGTCTCCTAGAGGCCACAAGACGAGTGATACTTCCACAGACCGAATGCAAAAGCAGACAGGAGAATCCAGTTTCATTCTATTAAGCCAGGCTTTAAGGAGATTTGCAAAAATGTGGAAAAACACCACTCTTCTCACTCACTTTTCCTTTTTTATTGTGGCCATGCCACGCCACTTACAGGATCTCAGTTCCCCAACCGGGGACTGAACCCAGGCCCCAGCAATGAAAGCCCAGAATCCTAACAGGCAGGCCATCAAGGAACTTTTGTTGTTGTTGTTTTAGAAAATATATTTATTTCTTATAAAACTATTGCTTAACATTAACATGTACCAGGCTGATTACAGTTTCTTTTAAATGAATTAATATTTTAAAATTTTCTTACATGGAATGCTATCAAAATCAAGAAGTTTAAGTAGGAATTTTCCTAACTATGCAGTTTACAAGAAACAGAAATGGATGAATGAGAGAGAGCACTGAAATGTACAATAATAATAAAACAGAAAAATAAATCATAAAAAAAGACAAAAGTTGTTTTTGCTCTACCCAGGTATCAAATCTGTGCCCCTGTGGAAGCACAGAGTCTTAACCACTGGACCATCAAAGAAGTCCCCTCAAAAAAATTTTTTTTAATTTTCTCAGCTTTAGTTTCTAATAAGATCAATATCAATAGATATAATCACATAAACAAAAAGCTCTATGGCGTTCTCAATAATTTTTAAAGGATAAAGAGGTCCTCTCAGACCAGAAAGTCTGAGAACCACTGTTTTAAACACAGTTCTCCTGCTGCTTCCTAGATTAAGCAAATGCTCAGAAAACTGACTCATTAAGAATGTGAGAGTTGAACCATAAAGAAGGCAGAGCACCAGTGAATTGATGCTTTTGAATTGTGGAGTTAGGGAAGACTCTTGAGAGTCCCTTGGACAGCAAGGAGATCGAACCAGTCAATCCTAAAGGAAATCAGTCCAGAATATTCATTGGAAGGACTGATGCTGGAGCTGAAACTCCAGTGCTTTGGCCACCTGATGCAAAGAGCCAACTCACTGGAAAAGACCCTAATGATGGGAAAGACTGAAGGCAGGAGAAGGGGACGACAGAGGATGAAGTGGTTGGATGGCATCACCGACTCGATGGACATAAGTTTGAGCAAGCTCTAAGAGATAGTGTATGAAGGGGAGCCTGGCATGCGGCAGCCCCTGGGTTGCAAAGAGTTGGACATGACTTAGTGAGTGAACAAAAACAGAAAACTGGTTTTACCCTAAATAATCCTTTTTACATCACTAATGAAAAGCTGGGGTCAGACGTTCACAGTTTGGTCCTGAACGCCCTAGCAGGCCCAGCACCCACCTCCACTCCCAAATCCACAACCTTCAGTTGTTCAGCTGGGGAATACCATTCTATCCCACTTGCTAAGACCATGCTTTAGAGTGATCATAACAATCACAACCCATCAGGTTTTGAGATTTGATGAGACTTACCCTTTGCCAGGCATGCAGCCTTCCCTCATCCCATTCACAAATTAGTAACAAGTGTTAGTAACAGCACCTGGGGTAGGGTGGGCCCTCATTAATCCTTAGTGATGATGGTGGTGATGTTGCTAGTGATGGTTGCCTGACAATATTCCTGTGAGGGATGTACTGGTTACATTCCCCATTTACAGATAAGGAAACTGAGGCACAGAAATGTCACCTGCTCAAGTTCACACAGGTAATAAGTGGCAGAGCTGGGAATCCAGCCCAATTCTACCTACATCTCAAGCCCACGGGCCAAACACCTGCCTCGCTGTACACAAGAGGTTCTCATGCTTCACCATGTGGATGAGTCATCTCAAGTCCCTGTTAAATGCAGACTCTGATACGAGAGTTTGGGGTGGGACCTGGGATTCTGCATTTCTAATGGGTTCAAAAGCAGTACCCAAGCAGCTGGACCTCAAGCCACAATTTAAAAGACTGTATACCTCCTCTCATGGGCATCTGGTACCATTTTTTATCTGTGTTCATTTTCCTTGTGTACACTCAAATATGCTTATTCTAAAGTAATTTTCATCCATGCCCCATTCAACAATAGTCCCTAAACTTCATTCAACATTTATTTTGTATGTTAGTCACTGATGCCTACAAACTACTTTTATTTTTTTATTGAAGTATAGTTGATTCACAGCGTTGTGTTAGTTTCATGTGTATAAAGTGATTGTTTTATGTATATATATATTTATAAATCTTTTTCAGATTCTTTCTCTTATAGGTTATTACAAAACATTGAGTATAGTTCCCTGTGCTATACAGTAGGTCCTTGTTGGTGTATCTGCTAATCCTAAACTCCTAGTTTATCCCCCCTCCCTTTCCGCTTTGGTAGCCATACGTTTGTTTTCTATGTCCTGAGTCTATTTCTGTTTTGTAAATAACTTCATTTATATCATTTTTTTTAATTCCACATATAAGTGACATCATATGGTATATGTCTTTGACTGACTTCACTGACTATGATAATCTCTAGGTCCATCCCTGTTGCTACAAACAGGGGCAAAAAAAAACAACTCCCTTTAGAACAAACAAATGCACTCCTTTCTTCATCAACCAACAGTGTTTTGAGCTGTCCACAGAGGGCAGTGTCTGTCCATCGTGGTTCAGGTTAGGTAGCAGGCTTGGTAGGGTTGTGGAATTGAGTGATTACATGAATGTATTAAAAACGAATGGGAAAATGAAAAATTAAATTGCAGAAGCATAAGTGGCCAGAAGCATAACTCCCAAATGTAACACCATTGATTCAGCAATAGCCATAATTAAGTATGCCCAAATGAAATAAAGAGGAAAACTATTTGGCCTTAGTAGAAGCTTTATAACAATCAACTGTGTTTGTTTATGAAAGACAAGGAAACTAAGAACTTGTCTGATGCCAAGAAATAGACCAAGTATTAATGCTAAAGCCAAGTTATTATTAGGTATTTTATAATATTTATTAATTGTACCTTGAACAGAATTCGGCCTCATCTTCCCTGTGGTCACCTCCACACACACACACTTCTGGCAAAAAAAGTCTTTTAAGCAATAGTATTGCACACAGCACACAGAAAGAAAGACTGGATTCATGTATGATGTAATCTAGCAGGATCCCCGGAGAAGGCAATGGCACCCCACTCCAGTGCTCTTGCCTGGAAAATCCCATGGACGGAGGAGCCTGGTAGGCTGCAGGCATGGGGTGGCTAAGAGTCGGACACAACTGAGCGACTTCATTTTCACTTCATTTCCTGTGTTGGAGAAGGAAATGACAACCCACTCCAGTGTTCTTGCCTGGAGAATCCCAAGGATGGGAGAGCCTCGTGGGCTGCTGTCTATGGGGTCGCACAGAGTCGGACATGACTGAAGCGACTTAGCAGCAGCAGCAGGATCCCATTTGAAATCACAAACACATATATCATTTATTTGTAAATCTGGATAAAGACATCTATGGAAAGGTGTTCACCAAACCACTGAGTTACTTTCACATGAAGCAGGCTGCTGTTGAGAGGGGAGCCCAATGAGGAAATATCTAGGTTCTGATCCATATGAAGGGAGAAATACCCACCTCATATGAGAAAGAGAGATGGTGCTTATTAACATTTGCTCCATTCACCAGGAACTCCTTTGACAAGTCATTACCTACTATTACAGTTATCAGAAAGCAAGCCTATTTCGGAGACAAGTTGATCCACTGGAGCACAAATGCTAAAGTCAGACTACCTGGGTTCGATTTCAGGCCTATCACTCACTAGCCATGTAATTTTTGAATCCATTACTTCTTGAAATGGAATGCTTACGCTGGTCAGAATGGCCACCATTAAAACATATACAAACAATAAATGCTGGAGAGGGTGTGGAGAAAAGGGAAGCCTCTTGTACTGTGGATGGGAATGCAAATTGATATGGAGAACCGTATGGAGATTCCTTTAAAAACTAGGAATAAAATTACCATATGACCCAACAATCCTACTATTGGGCATATACCCTGAGGAAACCATAAGTGAAAAAGACACATGGACCCCAAAGTTCACCACAGCACTATTTACCATAGCAAGGACATGGAAGCAACCTAGCTGTCCATTGACAGATGGATGGATAAAGAAACTGCGGTACATATATCCAGTGGAATAGTGCTCTGCCATAACAAGAGTGCATTTGACTCGGTTCTAATAAGGTGGATAAACCTAGAGCCTTTTATACAGAGTAAAGTAAGTCAGAAAGACAAATATGTATTAACACATACACATAGAATCTAGAAAGCTTGTACTGATGAGCCTGCGTGCAGGGTAGCATTGGAGACACAGACATAGAGTGTAGACTTGTGGACACAGTGGGGGAAGGACAGAGTGGGATGAACTGAGAGAGCAGTACTGAAACATACATATTACCATATGTAAACAGACAGTCAGCGGGCATTTGCTGTATGACTCAGGGAGTTCAAACCAGTGCTCTGTGACAATCTAGAGGGGTGAGATGGGGTGACAGGGAGGTTCAAGAGGGAGGGGACAGAAGTATACCTATGGCTAATTCATGTCGATATATGGCAGAAACCAACACGATTCTGTAAAGCAATTATCCTCCAATTAAAAATAATTTTTAAAAAGAAAAAACAAATTAAAAATAATAAAATACTGCAAGGGGAAAAAAAAAAAGATTGGGTGAGATGAGACCTTGAAACAGATGCTATAAAGAACTCAAAGATTTAAGCTGATTCAGTTATCCAGGAGATCCCTGTACCCATACAACACAGGAAATACACACTTTGGTAGCAAGATTTAAAGCCAATTCACTGATCTCTACAGTCCACAGAGTTGCAAAGAGTCAGACTCGACTGAAGCAACTGAGTACAGCACACACAGCATAGCACACTGATCTCCAGTGTCATTTGGAATTTATGCACAAGGATAGCTCTTTCTGGGGGGGAAAAAAAAAGGCTGGTTCTGGGTGAAGAATCTACCCAAGGATGTTGGGAAGAACTCGACTTGTATCAGTGACATGAGATCTAAGGAGCCCCCTTTTCCTCCACTTGTACTCTTTTTCCACACAAACACAACAGAGAATGTTCAACTACCATTTTAAAGCTGCAGATCATGTAATGACAGACAGTTGCGTATGAGATGATATAAAAAAAGGCAAATTAGCAATAGCATACAGCAGGATCCTTTCAAAATTATATATGCGTGTACCAGAGGCCATAAGCATATAATTATATCACATTTCTGTTTAAGAGTAATAAGGGCCATTCTTTCCCACCAAAATATGTGTGTGTGTAGAAAATGTATTTGAAAATATATAGAGAGAGATACCTGGAAAGTATCATAGTTCACCTTTCTATGCAGCATTTCCTCATAAACCCAGGAACATTCCTGCCTCTGAGTTTTTAAACTCTTTTCTAGACTCTGTCAGTGACTTACATCTCCTAGAACAGGATCCCCAACCTCCAGGCAGAGGACCTCCTATCAGATCAGCAGTAGCATTAAATAAGAAATAAAGTGAACAATAAATGTAATGGGCTTGAATCATCCCAAAACCATCCCCTACCCACTCTCGGTCCATGGAAAAACTGTCTTTCACAAAATCAGTCCCTGGTGCCAAAAAGGCTGGGGACCACTGCCCTGGAGTTTCAGGGGGCACCCCAAGGGCCACGGCAGGAAATGAGGGGAGGGCCTCAGGAACCAGGACCAGGATTCCACCCAACACTTGCTTCACATAGGACAGCGCTGTTTCGTTTTTTGGGTTTTTTCTGTCATGTGGCTTGGCTTGTGGGATCTTAGTTCCCTGACCAGGAATTGAACCCAGGACCTCAGCAGTGAGAGTACAGAGTGCTAACACTGGACCACCAAGGAAGTCCCAGGGCAGTTCTCCCTTTGTCTCAGCTATTGAGCTCCTGCCTGTGACTTCACCTGAAAAGGTGTCTTCCACAGCTGAAGTAGATGCAAACATCGCTGGCTGCAACATTAACTTGGTACTTTCTTTACAGCATTTCCGATGATACAGTCTTATGCAGCATTACAGGAAATGGCAACCCACTCCGGTATTCTTGCCTGGAAAATTCCATGGACAGAGGAGCCTGGTGGGCTGCAGTCCATGGGGTCTTGAGGAGTCAGACACAACTGAACGACTAAGCACTAAGCACACTAACATTGTAGATGGTCTTTTCACCAAAGTGCACCCTGTTCCCCCAGAGTTGTTTCAAAGGCTGGACAGGACCTTCTTATTTCCTTGATTCTCCCACAATTTCTAGACCATCTTTTCACAGCTTCTTGTTGAATGACTGAAGAGTTCTTCCACTAGGACATCCATCTTTAGGGGAAACTGTCAGCTAACCAGCTCCCCAGGTAGTTTTATCAAAGACAGTAACCATTTTTCTAGATTCCATATATATGCTTAGAATACAATATTTATCTTTCTCTTTCTGACTGATTTCACTCTGTATAATAGGTTCTAGGTTCATTCCCCTCATTAGAACTGACTCAAATGCTTTCCATTTTAAGGCTGAGTAATATTCCATTGTGCGTATATGGCTGAGTAATATTCCATTGTGCGTATATGGCTGAGTAATATTCCATTGTGTGTATATGGCTGAGTAATATTCCATTGTGTGTATATGGCTGAGTAATATTCCATTGTGTGTATATGGCTGAGTAATATTCCATTGTGTGTATATGGCTGAGTAATATTCCACTGCGTATATGGACCACAACTTCTTTACCCATTCATCTGTCCGTGGACATCTGGGTTGCTTCCATGTTCTAGCTTTTGTAAATAGTGCTGCAGTGAACAATGGGATGCATGTGTTTTTTCAGTTTTGGTTTCCTCAGGGTATATGCCTAGGAGTGGGATTGCTGGGTCATATGGTGGTTTTATTCCTAGTTTTTCAAGAAATCTCCATACTGTCTTGCAGAATTTATTTACAGGTCAGCAATGGAGAAACTGACATAGAGAATAGACTTACAGACATGGGGAGAGAATAGAGAGGGTGAGATGTACAGAAAGAGTAACATGGAAACTTACATTACCATATGTAAAATAGACAGCCAACGCGAATTTGCTGTATGACTCAGGAAACTCACAGGGGCTCTGTATCAACCTAGAGGGGTTGGATGAGGAGGAAGATGGGAGGGAGGTTCAAAAAGGAGGGGATATATATATACCTATGGCTGATTCATGTTGAAGTTTGACAGAAAACAACAAAATTCTGTAAGGCAATTATCCTTCAATTAAAAAATAAATAAAATTTTTTAAAAAGACAGGACTCAGTGGTCTACAAATTTCTACTGACTCTGCCCAAGACACCTGAAATCCTGTTTTACTATTATCTTCCACCACAAAGACACATTCTTTATAGGAGCACTTTCTGAAGAAGCTTTCAACAACCATTCTTCAAATGACATCTGATACCAAGAAACTGTCAAAGATAGTATTATGCTCAAAAGTAAGTAACTGCATGGGCCTGGGCTAAACCAAAACATCAGGTATTAGAAGAATAAAGACTGGGCTCTCCAATACAGAAACCATTAGTTGCACATGATTATTTCTATAATTTAAATCACATGAAATTTAAAATTCAGTCCCTCAGTTGCTCTGACCACGTTTCAAGTGCTCAACAGCCAGATGTGGCTGGCAGCTCCCACACTGGATAGCACAGATACAGAATATGCCCATCGTCACACAAAGTTCTATCAGGTAACACTGATATGAAGGCCACCAAGTTTATTGTTTCATGAAGTGCTCTGAAGAACACTAGCCTGGTAAGATGCTATGCATGCTAAGTCACTTCAGTCGTGTCCAATTCCTTGTGACCCTATGGACTGTGTAGCCGCCCAGAAGCCTCTGTCCATAGAATTCTCCAGGCAAAAGTACTGCAGTGGGTTGCCACGCCCTTCTCCAGGGAATCTTCCCTACCCAGGGATTGAATCTGTGTCTCTTACATCTCCCACATTGGCAGGCAGATCCTTCACCACTAGAGCCACCTGTAAAGCCAAGATGCTATGATTTGGGCTCAATTAATATGAAAATGTCTGTACCCTAAACCCCCTGCTTTCCAGATTAAAGCATTAATATAAGGACTCTCCAAGACTCATGCTCCAACATCACATAGATCTGAGTTTGAATCCCAGCTCTGCCACTTATTAGCAGTGTGAGTTTGAATAAGTCACTTAACTTTGAACTTCAGTTTATTTGATAAATGGGAACAGAACTCCTTTTTGTACTGTCACAAGAATGAAATGAGATAATCAACATAAAATTTAACAAAGTGCTTCACAGATACTAAAGTCTCAACAAATGGAAGCCTTGATTACCATTTTTAAAGTGCAGAGAAATTCTGTTTAATTCTGTTTAGTCCAGCAAGTCCCCAATGTACTACCACCAAACTTTTTAGAATACATGGAAGTGACAATAATAGATTTCCAGAAGATGCCTATGCCCTAACCCCAGAAACCTGTGACTATTCACCTTACATGACCAAAGGGACTTTGCAGATATGATTAAGGTAAGAATTTGGAGATGGAGAGACTTTCATGGATTATTCAGTGGGTATGATGTAATCACAAAAGGAGGCAGAAGGGACAGAAGCCAGAGAAGGAGATGTGACGATGAAAGCAGAAGTTACAGAGAGAGAGGGAAAGATGAAAAGGAGCAGGACCCTATGGTCCTTGTCCCCCATGTCCTCCATCTGCCTTTTGTCCGTGGAGAAACTGTAGCCAAAGAGCAAGTTTAATTAGAGAAGTGAGAAAATGCCTAAACAAAGATAAACAGTCCAACAAGACTAAACAATAACAGTTGAGTCATTAAGCACAGTTAAGGACATTTATTTCCTTCTCAAGGGCTATAGATAATATTCTGGGCCATATCCTGTGAACTGTCTTGCCGATATTGAAACCCCCATCAGGTGGAAGACGTTAACTACATAATGACCAACCTTGCCTCTTTACTGGCTTTTGAGTGGGGAGCAGCTGGACCCCAGTTTTGGTTACAAAGATGCTATGCTGCTGTCTTAGCAGATGAAGGGGCCAAGAGTCAAGAAATGTGAGCAGCCTCTAGATGCCGGAAAACACAAAGAAATGGATGCTCCCCTAAATCCTCCAGAAGAAATGCAGCCTGCTGACACCTTGATTTTAGGACTCTAGGTCTCCAGGACTGTAAGATGATTTGTGTTGCTTTCAGCTGCTATAAATTCATGATAATTTATTACAGAAGCAACAAGCAACTAATACAGAACACCTGAAAACATCTCTCAGTATACTGATTTATGTTCCACTGCGAGGTTGATCTGGGGGAAGAGTTGGAAGCAGAATCAGGAATCCAGGGTCTCTCTTAATCCAGCAACTAACAAGTTCTGAAACTACTGGCAAGTCAAAAACCTCTGGGATGCTTTAGTTTCTTCTATACAAAATAATGACAATATCACCTCTTCTACCTAATTTTTAAAATGTTTATGAAGGTAAAATTTATAGACATCACAGGAAGCACTCAAACTTGCAAAGTTCAATTTTTCAACTACTGAACAAGGAGGGAAATAATGCACAACCAAATAAATAAATAAATAGCAAGGTGGAAAAGTTTTAAACTTTTAGAAGAATTTCCTAAACTTTCAACAAGGAATGAGGGACTGAAAAATGTTAAACAAGTTTTTGTTTTAATGCACTCAGCAGAATAGCTGATTGACAAACATTTTGTACCCAGATTGAAACATTTGAAATCAAACTCTAATCCTCATTCCCCTTCATCCAAACACCTTTTCTTTCCAAGATATGGAGTATGATATTTCATTACTGAGGATTTTTTAAAGTTAAAAAATTTTTTTTCCTCCTCAAAGTAAACAGGAAGGCTAACACCTATAGACTGCCTCTTCCATTTTAAAGAGGAGGGCAAAGTCTGGGACTCAGGGATGGCAGCATATGCTCTTTTCTAATGGGCCCCCAGAGACAGCATGGGATCTCTGAAGGCTGCGTGTTCCATGCCCAGCCCATCTAGTCCTGGGATGTCTGAAATGTGCACAATGATGCCACTCTACCTGCTGGATTTGGGAGTCATGGAAACAGCTCTAGCTGGTGCTGAAGAGAGCATCACACCCACAGTAGCCACTTAGCATGGACAAGAACGTGAAAGAGTAAGATAACAAAAACCACTGAATTGAACGTTCACTGGGTGACGTGTGCGTGTATGTGTGCTAAGGGTATGTGAACTCTCTCTCTAGAAAGCTTTTTAAAAGGAATACGAAAAAATTCACTGTACAAGGTGGACGTGGCAATAAAATTTTGATTTTTTTAAACAACTAGACCTTCCTCTAAATAATGGAATGTGTCATTCAGTAAGAATCCACAGCAAACTATACCCTACAAAAACAAAATAGCTGTAATCAGGAATGCGTTCATTGCATTCAAAGCGTGATTTTAACCATTCTGTACCCATATGTGTGTGTTAGTCCTTTACTTGCTGTTCTAGGACTATGGCCTCTACAAAAAGCAACTTGTCATCTTCACTACTTGTGAAATCAATCCCTGAGACAGTTCTCCCTAGGGTCATTTTGGACAATCAGAGCCTCTCATTACAACCAAAATCAGAGCTTCAGGACTTCCCTGATGGTCCAGTGGCTAACACTCCACATGCCCAGTGCAGGGGGCCCAGGTTTGATTCCTGATCAGGAACTAGATCCCACGTACTACAACTAAGACCCAGCCAGCCAAACAAATAAAATATTTTTTAAAAAAAATCAGAGCTGCAATTATAATTCCCATTCTAACAATGTAAAAAAAGTCTTGCAAAGAAAAAAACAGATAAAAGGAAATACATCATCATATCAACCACTGCTGTGTTTTATAAGACTGGAAATTTGGTTTCTAGAAAGGAAAGTTTAAGTTCTCAGCTGATACATTGCAGCTACCTCCTATGTTCTCACCATCCTCTTGCTTTCCAAAGAGGCTTCCCATCTACATCTACAAATTTTACCCTTGTTAAAGTCAAAACACAAGTTATTAACAGAGGGGAAAAAGCACAGCAGGAAGAAGTCCGAAACAGTATGAAGAACAAAAAATAAGAGACTCCTAAATCCTGGTTGCTGCCCAGCTACCGAGAAACCAAGTGACCTAGAACAGGTCACTTACACTTTCTAAGCATCTCCCTCCCCATCTGGAAAATTGTGACACAGACAATCCAAAAGGGTCCCTGGCAGATGCAACAGTCTGCCGTTGTGGGGAAGGGTGCAGATCGCCTGACTCCCAGTCAGGAAGGTAAAATACAGCAGGATGGCCATCCAGTCTGGAAACATGTGCCAACACATAATAAACGGTTCCTACAACAGAATATTACTCGGCCATAAAAGGGATGAAATGTGAGTCAGCCGTAGTGAGGCAGACGTACCTAGAGTCTGTCATACAGAGTGAAGTCAGAAAGAGAAAACCAAATATCATATTAATGCATATACGTGGAATCTAGAAAAATGGTACTGATGAGCCTATTTGCAGGGCAGGAATAGAGACAGACGTAGAGGACAGACAAGTGGTCATGGGGAGGGCGATTGGGACTGACGTATATACACCAGCGTGTGTAAAACACACAGCCAATGGAAACCTGCTGTGTAGCGCAGGGAGCCCAGCTCAGAGCTCTGCGATGATCTAAACGGGTGGGATGCGGGTCCTGGGAGGGAGGTGATTCACGTGGCTGTACAGCAGAAATCAACACGACACTGTAAAGCAATTATACTCCAATAAAATAAACGGTTATTGATGTAAATAAGGTAAGTTGATGACCTATGTATCCATACCTGGTGCCCATTCTGTAACTAACAGCACAATCCATCTGCTCCCACCATCTTCCCCACGGTGGGCTTAAGAGCCGCTTAACCGACAGCAGAAACAAAAGGGACGGGGGAGGTGCCGGCTCGTCGGACCCAGCCAGACCTACCCCTACTCACGTTAGAGATGGAAGGTCACGCAGCTTTGCACCCGCAGCCTGGAACAACACTCCAAGATGCCAGACAAGAAGTAATGGGACACGCCACTCGGGAAGGCCCCACGGCAAAGGATGCCTCACAAAAACCAGGAACTGTGATCCAGAAAAGAGCACTGTGAGCGGACCGGAGAGAGGACGCTTCAGCAAGCAAGGCTGTCCTCAAAGGAACCACCAACCGGTTTACTGACCTTGGGAGTGGGAGCGCGGGTGGCAAAAACGCTGCAGACCCGAGGGCTGAGCTCCCTACTGCCGGAAGAGACGGAACCGAGCGCTGTCTAACAAGCCAACCAAAGGCAGCTGGCCGAACCGCCCCGCGCGCCCCCACTCTGCCCCTCCCAGAGCTTCCGTGCAACATTCAGGGCCTGACAGCCCACAGGTAGAAGCAGGTTATTCTCAGACCCCGCGAGCCAGCCACGCTCACCTCTCTGATGAGAAGCGGCTGTTCTCTGGCCTTGGCTCCTCAGCCAGTATCTCGCAGCACTCTCTCCACAGCTTCTCCTTTGTCCATCTCTCCGACTACCTGGTAGCTCCTGGAGAAAATGGGACTCTTCTACCACAGTGGGTTCCCGGAGGCTGGCGTTGGGTTTGGCCCAGGGAAAGTGGCTCAGCAAATATTCACTGAAAGAAAAATAGATGGAGTCTGGGGTAGCACCAGGTGGGCCAGGCACCTGCCTGCTTGAGGCCTTGCAGACAAGTGCTTCCAGGGGTGGGAGTGAAGGTGGGGGTGGGGGGAACCCAGAGAGCAAGAGGAAACCCAGCAATCCCCTCTGCCCTTTCTCTCTCCAGCTAGGGATCTAGAACCCCGACTTCTCTTCCAGGACTCATGGAACAGCTCCCCTCCAGAACTCAAGAGGCTGGGGCCTTCAGTTCCCTCCTAGGACCAACGGAACCACACTCCAGTTCCACACCTCACACCTGCTTCATATAAGGTCCAAGCTCTGATCCTAGGCCCTCAGCTTCTCTCCTGAACCCAAGCATCATGCAGGCTTCCAACTCCCACTCAAGACTATGGGGCCCAAGGTACCTATCCCCTCGCCAGGACTGAGGGATCCCAGACAGCCAGCTCCCTCTCTAGACTCAGGGATCCTCTATACCCAGCACCTCTCTTGGACTCAGGAATCGGAAGCACCCAACTTCCTGTTAGACCCAGGGTATTCCAGGTCCCCGACTTACCACTAGAGACCTAGGTACATCAGTCCCAGCTCCATCCTAAACTCATGATTCCAGGTCCCCAGAAAAGAAGAAAAGAATACATGGACTTTATATTCCCAGTGCACAGGGGCTCAAAACATGCTTGTTGAAGTGACCATTATTTGGGCCTTAGAATATTGGCCTTGGTTGGATCAGTTTCACAACTGTAGTGTTTAGAGAACAGTGAGTACCCAGAATGTTCTTAGTGGGGCAGAATAGCAGCATACCGCTTTACCAATACTTACTCTGGAACCCCGACTCTGGGGTCAGACCCATGGGGGTCTCTGTCCCAACTCTCATCTAGTAGCTGTACCACCTACATTCCCACGGGGGTGTTTGTTGTTGTTCAGTTGCTAAGTCACGTCTGACTCTTTGAGAACTCATGAACTATAGCTCACCAGGCTCCTCTGTCTATGGTATTCTCCAGGCAAGAAAACTGGATTGGGTTGCTATTTCCTTCTCTAGGGAACCTTCTGACCCAGAGATCAAACCCACATCTCTTGCATTGGCAGGCGGATTCTTTACCCCTGAGTCACGAGGAAAGCCTCATAGGCAAGTTATTCACCTCTTTATGCCCCAAGGTCATCACCTGTAAGAAGGAGAAAGTAATAGTATTTCTAGGACCTATTGTGAAGATTTGGGGCATAGAATGCTTAGCACAAAGATGGGCACTGAGGACTCACTCAAAAAAATGGACGTTTTTATTATTCCCCCTTCCCTGGATGGAACTGAGCTATAGGATAAACTTTACCTGCTCCTAGTAAGAGCTCACACCTAGTTCTGCTTTTATCAGGAGCCACTTAAAATCTTAGCCACCAATTTGCTTAGCCTTGGTTCTTTTGAACTGGCTGAGGTCCCTTGTAAATTAAAAATTTTTAAAGGAATGGGGCGTGTCTATGGCTCAGATTTATCTATTTTCTTACCGTTTCTCAATTTCCAAGAGTTATCTCTTGGCATCATCACTGCAGGTGGTGTCCCTGTCAGGGGAAGGATGCACAGACTGGAACCCAACTGAGGTACTTGTTGGGGATGGCTGCCCTGTTGCTGGTGTCTCAGCAGGCATGTGGAAACAGAGGGAGAGGGCTCCGCCAAAAGCCCATTTCCAAGCTGGGGAAGCCAAGCCTCAGGGCTCTGAATCCCAGCATCCTGGGATTCCCTTCTCCCCACGGCCCCTTTCCACCTAGTACTGGCCTTTGGTTTGGTCCTGCCAGATCACAGTCTCTCCCTGGCTCCGCATAGTATACTTTAATCACAGTCTCAGAATGGGATATTCCCTCTTACTGGAGGTCACTCAGCATTCTAAGAGCTATGACATCTGCTCTTTACCTTTCCTCCATCCCAAATAACTCTTTTTAAAAAAAGTTTCATTGAGGTATGATTCACATACCATAAAATTCACCCATTTTCAGTACACAATTCAAGGTTTTCAGTACATTGTTACAGAGTTGTATAACCACCCCCACAATCCCAACTGAGTACATTTTTCTCACCCCCAAAAGATGCTTTGTGCCCATTTGCAGTCACTCCCATTTCCCACCCGTAGCCCCAGGGAACCACTGTTCTACTTTCCATCTCTATAGATTTGCCTTTTCTGGATATTTCATATAAACAGAATCTCACAATACGTCATTGTCTCTGGCTTCAATTGACATAGTATTTGTGAGGTTCTTACATGTGGCAGCATGTATTCCTTTATATTGCTAAATACTAGTCTATTGTATGAATACAGCCATTTCTTTATCCATTCAGCAACTGGTGGAGAGCTGTTTCCAGTATTTTGGGGTGGGGGTGGTGGGTTGTTTTCAGTTTTCGTCCCAAATACTCTAAGTATTTTTACTGTACTTCTCCATCCATCTCATCCAAATCATTTCTCTTCAAGATCCCTTCTATCAAATAAGAAAGCGGGGCTTCCCTGGTGGCTCAGATGGTAAAGTATCTGCCTGCAATGCAGGAGACCTGGCTTTGACCCCTGGATCAGGAAGATCCCCTGGAGAAGGGAATGTCTACCCACTCCAGTATTCTTGCCTGGAGAATCCCACAGAGTAGCCTGCAGGCTACAGTCCAAGGAGTCGCAAAGAGCCAGACACAACTAACTGAGTGACTGACACTTACACTTTCACATACTAGGCAACTTCCAAAAATCAATGAAAATAAGGAAACTTGGCAAATGTCCACCAGGCATACAATTGAATACTGTATTAAAAAAAATTTTTTTAACTATGTGCTATGAAGAAAGATCGAAATAACTTGAATTCATGATATAAATAAGAAAAATGCATAGGACGTAATTCTTTTAGGTTGGCTAAGTTATACTTATCCTCTAAATGGAAATGATGTTAAAACAAAAAGTGGATATAAGGTACATACTGCTACATATTATATTTGTCTAATATCTAGATGCACAAGGCTGGTATATCAAAAGATAAACAGAAACTTGGATTGGGTGATGAATATTGCCAAAGGAAAGAATTCCTTTTTGCTATAAGCACATAGTCTCATTTTGATTTTTATATCTAATGATAATCCAGGAAGAAAACTCAAAAGTTTCTGAAAACCAACTCTCAATTGGTTTGGAAAACAATGTATATGTTTATGTGTCTATGCATATAAGCGTGTGTGTGTGTGCAGAGAGAGGGCACGAGCACAAATGTGAAAAATTGTTGACAGCTGGAAAATCAGAACGATAATTCTTTGTACTATTTTTGCATTTTTCCCTATAAGTTTGCAATTATTTTAAAATAAAAAGTTAGAATCAAATTTCCATGCTTTTAAAGCCTTTTCAAACTCATTTAGCTTTTTGCTTTCTGTATCTTCAGGAGCCTGAGCATCCCAAGTTTATAAGCCATAATGTAAAGTAGTATTTGCTTTCTGGTCCTGAGCTCATCTCTTCCACATACATCAAGTAGAACTCTCTCTGTTGTAGCCTGTAATTCACAAGACATTCATTTGCTCTAAGTAGTACTCAGGGTGTGTCTCTGCACACCCTGCCCCCCACCATTTGCCTTCCCATATGATGGTGTGGGCCTCTTCACCCCAAAAAATGGTGCTATTGAGACTTGATATTTCACTGTCCACAGCACTAACTAGAGGTTACTGTGAGTTGCTGGGACAAGACGTCATTACCCCCACTGTTTCATAGACACAACTACTTCCTACAGGGAAAGGAAAACAGAAAAGATAATCAAGAACCACTGACAGCTTTGCTGATATTCAGTATGTTTTTATTGAGTCAGTACTTACTTGTTGAGTTCTGGGATTTCAGGAGTTGTTTTTTTTTTTTTTTAGGGAGATTTTAAATGTCATCCTTAATTTCCAGAGAAAAACTAGTGAAAGCAGAGTTAGAACCAGAACCTAAAGGTCAGATTCTGAGCTCAGCACACTTTCCACTATACGACATTAAGCATTTCTGACTCAGCACAGAGTAGACCTCAAAATCCTTTCAATTCCACAAACTCTTCTCCATGAACAATTCCAGCTCCTCTGACCTCCTCCAGAGTATCTTTCCACTGCCTATTGTAAAATTTCAAGACTGGTTCTAGAATCTTTTTTTCTTTTCCCAACTTCAAAATGTCGTTTTCTTTAAAATCTCTTACATGCCTTCTGCAAATAAATTATTTTCTTTTATTTCATTTGTCTCCATAAATCCTTTAGGAATTCTCTCTAAAAGAAAATCTAATTCAACATTTGGTTGGTTTAATCACCATCACTTGTTTAAGAGTCTTCTTAGTATGTAAACTCATTCTAATGCACTGTTCTAAAATCACCACCTCTAAAAAATTCACAATAGACTAAACTTAGAGTAATCCATAATTAGACTTTTTAATAGGACTTCTTACCAGCAGCTTTTTTTTTTTTTCCATTATCCAGTTCTGCGCATTTGATCTCAGCCAGGTGTTGATAGGCTGAAGTGGTGGTGCTGTTTAGCCGCTAAGTCATGTCCCGCCATGGACGATAGCCTCCAGGCTCCTCTGTTCATTGAAATTCTCCAGGCAAGAATACTGGAGCAGGTTGCCATTTCTTTGTCCAGAGGATCTTCCTGACTCAGGGATTGAACCCATGTCTCCTGCATTTGCAGATGGATTCTTTACCCGAAGTGGTGGTGAGGTTTGGGTAAAAGAAGAGGAAGCTCATTCCTGCAGCTGAAAGGGGAAGCACCAGTTCCTTGAACAGGGTGGTCCCGACTCACATCATAACATCCCTGGGAAACCTGATAGAAATGCAAGTTTGGGGGCCCTACTCCAGACCTGATGGATCAAGCCGTGCAGGTGATTCTGAAGCGTGCTTACGTTTAAAGAAGTGGGTTACTCATATGTGGTGTTGACTGTGTTACAGATGCGGGTCTAGATTTAAAATCAGCTAGTTGAAAATAATTACCTTGACTGGCTCTAGCGACCCCCCAGGAACATAACCCACTTACATGCTATGTTCTCATTTATCATTGATGGGTCTATCGGGGGGTTTTTCACTCCGCTGGGCTGATAATGTCATTAGACTTGCTAATGAGCAGCAACCATGAGCTCCTGCTGCTTGTCACTCAATGCAGTCAAGGACTAGCACACACAGCAAAGAGCTTAGCAGTCAACCTTCTTCACAGTCTGCTCTCAGGGAATAAAGCAAGGGGAGGGCCCAGAGGTGTCATTGGACACTGACGATGACGTTATTTATTTCCTACACCAAAGAGCCAAGGCAGAAAGACAAAAAGAAGCTAACTTTTGCAAGTAGGCGCTAGATGGAAGGGGATGCACTGACAGCTGCCTTGGCAGACTCCAACACCATGAACGTGTCTTCTGCTCACCTCCACTTTGCCGGCGGGTACCTGCCCTCAGACTCCAAGGACTGGAGGACTCTAGTCCCAGCTCTCCTGGTGGCCATCTGCCTGGTGGGTTTCGTGGGGAATGTGTGTGTCATTGGCATCCTCCTCCACAGTGCTTGGAAAGGAAAGCCATCCATGATCCACTCCCTGATTCTCAACCTCAGCCTGGCTGATCTCTCTCTCCTGCTGTTTTCTGCACCTGTCCGAGCTACAGCATACTCCAGAGGTGTTTGGGATCTAGGCTGGTTTGTCTGCAAGTCCTCTGACTGGTTCATCCACACGTGCATGGCAGCCAAGAGCCTGACGATTGTTGCAGTGGCCAAGGTATGCTTCATGTATGCGTGTGACCCAGCCAAGCCAGTAAGTATCCACAACCATACCATCTGGTCAGTGCTGGTGGCTATTTGGGCTGTGGCAAGCCTGCTACCCCTGCCAGAATGGTTCTTCAGCACCACCAGGCATCACGCAGGTGTGGAAATGTGCCTTGTGGATGTGCCCGCTGTGGCGAGAGAGTTCACATCAACGTTTGGTAAGCTCTACCCGCTGCTGGCATTTTGCCTCCCGCTACTCTCTGCTAGCTTTTATTTCTGGAGAGCTTATGGCCAGTGTCAGAAACGAGGAACTAAAACTCAAAATCTTAGAAACCAGATGCGCTCAAAGCAACTCACAGTGATGCTGCTGAGCATTGCCATCACCTCTGCTATCCTGTGGCTTCCTGAGCGGATAGCCTGGCTGTGGATGTGGCATCTGAAGGCTGGAGGCCCGGCTCCCCCACAAGGTTTTATAGCCCTGTCTCAAGTCCTCATGTTTTCCATCTCTTCAGTAAATCCTCTCATTTTTCTAGTGATGTCAGAGGAGTTCAAGGAAGGCTTGAAAGGCATATGGAAATGGATGATAACCAAAAAACATCCACCTACTTCAGAGTCTCAGGAGACACCAGCTGATAATTCCCAGGTCCTTCGTGACAGTATTCCATCTCTGGAATCCCCACCATTCATGTCAGAGAAAGAGAAAACTGGCTCTCCTTCCTTCAGCAAAGAGAAAGCCGAGAAGGCAGAGATTCCCATCCTCCCTGATGTCGAGCAGTTTTGGCATGACAGAGACACAGTCCCTTGTGTACAGGACAATGATCCTATCCCCTGGGAACACGAAGATCAAGAGACAGGAGACTGTGATGAATAGTTTCAAATCAAAATAAATTGTGGTTACTGTATTTATTTATAATGCTGCTTATCAGTACCATTGACTTTGCCATATGAAACATAGTAGAATTAATACCATTAGGAATTACAAAAATGCTTTGCAGTCTGCATTTGCAAAATGTACAATTTGGTTAAGTAGGACATCATATTAGAGTAACTATGTTATCATCTGGCTGTCAAAGATTTAACTGCTGTATTTAAGATGCTTCTGTCAGAAGTGATTGATTAGAAAGGCCAGCTCTTTTTTCACTTGTCCACAGTGGCTGTTTCCCTGGGTAGTCTGTAGGGCCAGCTGTGTACTGGCTGGAGGAAAGCTTATGTCAGAGGCTCAGTCTCCTTCCTTTTAGTTTCTTCATTAGTTTCTTCCTGAACCTGCTAACTCTAACTTTACCTATCAAACCTTATTTCACATAACCAGAGCTCAATACTTCTAAGAGATTTAACATATAAATTTTAACGTTATCTTCATTTGCTTTAGAAATGTTAATTTACTTGATGAAAATCCATAATTTCCATGACTGTGTGTTGCAGAATAAGGAACATCCTTATTCTGATCCTGAGCTAATTTCAAACCATGGCTTATTTTACAGGCAAAGTCTAAGTGAATTCAGACTTTGCCTCATGCAAAAATCTGCTTCACTGATCTTTTTAAAGCACCTCAGTGAGTTTCCAGTTTCTAAGTCTGGGGATTTTAGCAGTTAACACTGAACTTAAGCAGTAAAACTAAATTTTGTGCTTCCAAATATATTACCAGTATAATTTGAGTAACAAGCAATAACTGTTAAATGTATAGCATAACACACACCCAACAAAACAATTATATGTCTTCCCCTATTAAATATAAAAAAGATATTTATCCATGATTTTTAGTTACTCTGTAATGGAATTCTAGGATATTGTCACTGAGTTCTCTCTGGAGAAAAACAAAACTACATTTAGGCTAAGCAATGGAGAAAATATAGAAACATGCTGTGGATGGAATTTTTTAATGTACAGTCTGTGGCTTTGTTTATTCCTTATAAATGGTCATGATTTACTTTTTTAACACAGAAGATAGGGCTTTTTGCCTTGGTTCGTAACATATTTCATTTTAAGGCTCACAAAAGCACATTAAACTACAATAAACACAAGTATCTAAAATACTGTCTTGTGAGGCAACAGTTATATAATAGGATTACCTTTAAAACTGTGATGAACTATCTCAATTAAAGACTTGTGATCATCATCTATTGTAAATGGAGGATATAAGCTTTCACTATTTCAACTTGTAAACAAATAAAAACATTATGTTTTGCTTCAGATAGTTTTGGAGACTTAAGCTTTGTCTTGAATGCTGCTTTCAAAATTATCATTTAGCACATGGGGGCTTTACAGGAAGGTGAGAACTTAACACTGGCACAGGTATCAGAGAGTAAGGAATCATGTATTCTTAAAAAGTTTGCTGATAAGCACCAAATCAAAATGAAGATACTGAAACACAATGTAACTACAATGACCCTGTCATTAATAAGAACCTAATGGGGGTGTGTGTGTGTGTGGTAAATTATGAGTTTAGGTATAACATACACACATTACTAATTAAGAGATTAACAAGGACTTGCTGTATAGCATAGGGAATTATCCTTGTTATCTTGTAATAACTTTTAGGGAAAAGAACCTGAAAAAGAATATATATGTATATACATATAAAAATGAATCACTGTGTTATAATCTGACACTAACCTGATATTCCAAATCAACTGTATTTCAATAAAAAAAAAAAACACCTAATATACAAAGTCTTGACCTGCCCCCTTAAAGAAATCTGCATAGAAAAGTTTGATTTATACCATATGTGGTTAATTCCAAGTACTTTACAGCAAAAGTAGGCAACTAAAATAGGTATCACCAAATCATTTTCTTCATAGTTTTCTACAGTGTGAAACAGCGTACTGAGCAGGCACACAACACTATGTGGATTTCAGAGTAACAAAATAAATATTCCAGAAACTTTACCTTTGTTAAGACAATCTTAATTCTATAATAGTTGTTTCTTTTGTCACGCATTTTCAGTTTCACTTCAGACTTCAATCAATGGATTTATGTAAAAATATCATCTATTACCAATTTTATAAGTTAAAATTGTAGATAATCCATTCTACAGAAAGAAAGAGAAGTCACTGAGTCATGTCCAACTCTTTGGGACCCCAGGGACTGTAGCCTACCATGCTTCTACATCCATGGGATCTTCCAGGCAAGAGTACTGGAGTGGGTTGCCATTTCCTTCTCCAGGGGATCTTCCTGACCCAGGGATTGAACCCAGATCTCCTGCATTGCAGACAGACGCTTTACCCTCTGAGCCACCAGGGAAGCCAACTCTACATATAGAGTCCACATAATTTCTGTGGCGCTTAATATATTTAAGCTAAGCACTATATCACAGAGATATGACTGTGTTTTTGTATGTGTGTGATGTGTGTCTGGGTCTGTATGCATATAAAACATATCTATTGCCGTCCCTTTTTAAGGTTTTGTCGCCATTGTAGAAGGTATGAGATAACAGGGAAAATAAATTATCCTATTAACATATATTTCTTCTTAAACATTTTATTTATGGTGGTGATTCAAACTAGAAATCTATGAAGGAATGAATAGAGATCTTTCTAAACTGGCGAGGTAAAGCTAGACAGAATAACCAGGAATCTAAGTTTCATGGTATGATGCACTCAACACACTGAAAGGAATCCAAAAAGGCATTCATCAATATGTTAATATAAAAGATGAGAACAAGAAAACAGACAAACATCAGCATCTTCTTGCTATGAAGCAATAAGATATTGCTACGAGACTGAGCACCAAAATGGTTCTTTACAAATTTCTTCCCTTTTATGTATGGTACAAGTAATTTATTATATTCAAGCCTTTTAAATGACGTTGATACTCAAGATTCAAACCTTCTTTGCAGCATTTGCTGCTGCTTTTAAGAACAGGTTTAAAAGAAGTATTTATACATTATATAACAATAATCATATACAATCCACATATATAAAAAGGGTTGGTTTATTGTAGTTCAAATACATAAACTGAACATTCAAACATCTTAAAATTAAACTTTAGAAACAAAAAATTAACATTCAAATAGGAGTATAGTTTACAAGGAACATCCAAGAAAGGTAATTTGTTGTCTAATCCAGAATATTGATAAAGATCACTTAATGGTGAATAAAATGTGTTTAACCAGCAGTCCTAGTCTGGCCAACATGTTAGTTATGACTGTGGCTCCATACCTGAGAAGAAATTCCTAAATAAATCTTCTCTTAGGCTAAACAACAAGACTTGGCCTATAATTCAAAGGGGATAATCAAAGCACATAAGTGAACAAATGAAACTATTCTTTAGAGACAAAGGTCAAAGTATGTCCATTATAATAATCTTAGCCTCTGGAAGATAATTCAATTTTCAGTGTTTTTTTCTTTTACCCGCTTTAAAAAACAAAATCAAAACAAACAAACCCTAACTTAGGTTTTTTTGGGGGGGAAATCTGTGGTATTTGCATCTTGCAAGTTCAAACCACAAATGCTCTTACATCTTGCATGTATTATAACACTGCTAGAAAGAACATCACCAAAAGTCACTGACTTCCACATCTCATAAAAGGATGATTTTTTAGCTTTAAGATTTTAGATTTACTAGAGACAGCCTATATTTGAGTATGTAAGTCAGTCATGCCATACAAAGAAAAGCATAAATATTTCCAAAGTGTTCTCTGTTCAGAAACTGTTCACGGATGCTTCTCCTTCTGCTCATCAGATGGTTCTGCAATAGTCTGACTAATGCACATACATGTAAAAACCTGAAAACTGGCTCATGCAAGCGTTTTGAATGAACAGACACCCTGTGGAAGAGTATTCCAAATTATTTTGTTGATCGTCTTGTGGGCTCTGACGCTGTGGGAGGTGGGGGTGGACCCCGGCGATCCAGGTCATCCACATACGCCACAATCAGTTTACGCCTCTCCTCTGGCACACAGTCTAGTACTAGATACCGTTTGTCGTTCTGCAAAATTTTTTCTACGTCTTTCAGGTGCTGGTCAGATTCCTGGATTAGCTTTTTGGATCTGAAATAAGAAAAGAAGTCCAAGAATTACTTACTGCTGTTCACAGGTCTTTCAGAAATGAACTGGAAATGTCCATCTAGTTCCTAATTGTGTTTCCATTTTTTTTTTTTTTTAAAGAAAAATTTCACTGCAGTGGTCACCTTTGTAAGTCGCCTCAGCAAAGACTCCAAGGAGTGAAAGGGCCTCAGAAGCTGAATTACCCTCCCACCCCTGCTGGTGGTCCCTCCAGATCAGGGCTGAGGGTGGGTGGGTAACCTTGCCCGTGCTGTACCTGTTCTGTGGATGAACAGAGGACTTCAGTCTGCGGGGCTGCCAATCCCAGCATCTTTCACAAGCTTTTTCACTTTCACATCTTTCACTAAATTAACTACAAAAATGTAGAAAGAAGTCTTACTTCACATCTAATTTAAAAGCCCAAGCTGATGCAAAACATTAAGGATCCTGACCAAAAAATCCAATGACAAAATCCTAAAAACCACACCCTCAGCACTATCTATCCTCCCGTGCATACCCTTCATTAAGATGTTTCAAATTTTTCTCTTAAAAGAAGAAAAGTTGGAGCATGAAACAAAAAATAGTTTCCTGCACACTGACTGCTAAGCGATATAAAACTGTTTTCCCGATGACACCTTGTTAGGGGGTGGGGAACTATTGGGTATGTTACAGCAAAATCTTGTTTTAAAGTGCTGATTTTATAATTTTGAAGTTTTAATTTAAATGTATCCAGCAAACTGCTTTCATCTGAGAAAAAAATGCATTTGCTGAGTTTAAATAGGATGATTTCAAGCTTTAGAATGAACACACTAAATATTTAGTCTTCAGAGGAGGAAAGATAATTGACAGTGAAGGATTTTTTTTTAAGTCTCTTCATGAAATACAATTTTTATGTATTTGAAAATACTTCTGAAAAAGCAGTGAAGTAAAAACAAAAGAGTGTTTAAAAAATAGATGGGTGGGTAACGCAAAATAAGAATTAACATCTGGGCCCTTTCTTAAAAAAAAAAAAAAAAAAAAGTAGATATGGGCTGTATTCAGCCTTTGAGAAAAGTTGGCTTCTTCTTATTCCTAAAAATTAACAATGTCAACATGTGTGTGAATGCAAAGTAGGCTTGGCCATCAGAGTAGGACTAGTAAAGACAATGATTGGCGATATGGAACATTTCATTGCACATACCTATATGTTATAAATTTGGTCTCTTTCAAAAGTGTCCTGAAGTCAGCTTTGGCTGTGATGTATTTGTCTCTGATGTATTCTTCAAACTCTCTTTGTTTTTTCTGCAAAAAGACAGTAAGATTAGGGAGAAAATTCCACTAATTCCAAAATTATTATCAATTATTTATTAAACTAATGAGCGATAAGTCACAACATAAAATAATTCAAAAGAAAAAAGCAGTAAGACACATTTCTGTTCATGCAACATTCATTAAAGGTAAAATCTGCAGTGTACATTTTAAAGGTAAAAAGCAAGAATAAGAAACCATATATTAGTAGCAGCTAATATATGTTTTATGCTATAACCATATATTGGGGGCTTGCTATGTGCTACACTGTGCTGAGGCTTTTATAAAATATCTCCTTAACCCTTCATCACAGCTTCACATGGTAGACACTCTTAAAAATACAGAAATTAAGGGTTAAATGTGCATTCCTAAAGACTGTATCTTCAAGCACAAAAATAATGTGGCATAATTTACAAAGTAATACTCAGAACTTCAGTAAGTTCAACTGAGCATTTAGCTCAGTAAGAGAGCTTAGTAAGGGACCAGCAAAGACATGCAGAAACTCCAAGCTTTAAAAAGGCATTATTAATTCTAAACAATCAGAAAAGTTCAGAGACTGCATGGATCTCTCAGCTATCCAGCTACCACACTTTTCTAATCATGTATATTTTGCGGTCCATACATCTAAAATTTAATGGAGTAGGAGGGGGAAGAATATTAGATCATGGGCTTTTTGAACTCTAGACCTAGAGAAACCAACCAGGATGAAGAACAATGGGAAGAAGGAAAATATGAAGGCCGAGGGACAAAATGGATGGGAATAAGCTACACTTTCCTTGATATCACTCACTAATTCAGACCCCTGGTGAGTTTTTTTCCTACAGAGGAGTCAGAGTGTACCAGAAGAGGGCTTCTACAAGGTTCACACAGCTGAGGCTCCCCTAAGTTTCTGGGACATGAAGAACTAGAGATCATGTTATGTTTTCCTGCTGGCATGGTTGTAAGGGTTAAGCACTTTTGGTAGCCTAGCACCAATTACCAGCCTGAATATATCTAGTGGGACCTGACTATACAATAAATAAAAACTACAGCTTCATTTAATCTCTTAGAAGATCCCAAAACACAGGTTTAAACCCAACGATTAAAATTTTAAAGCTCCTCTTGTGTTGTCTTGCTAAAGATATCATACAAGAAAGAAAACATAAACTTAAAATTTAACATTTATTTCTTTCAACATTATTCACTTAAAACCATCAACCTCGTTTTAGTCAAGATACTAGTGCTGCTGATTAAGCACCCAATTAATATTTATAAACTGAAAGTAAATCTCAAGACAAAATTTTCTTACCCTGTCACTGGAGGAGAATTTAATGCACCGAGGATCTTCCTTAATGATTTTTTTAACTTCTTTCCATGTGGATGTTAAGGTAATCTTTGAAAGACAAGTGAATAAAAAAACAGAACTGACTTTTCTTGAGGGGTGATACATCATAGCACACAATGATCTGCAATCACTCATTAGGCCTGAGTGTGATGGGACTAGTGAGGGAGAGGGAGGCAGCTTTAACGCAATTTCTTTTTGTTGGCTTGCCACAAGTTATTTTCATGGCCATACTGTCAAGTCAAGGTGACCTATGACAATCAACTGCAAACCCTGTATCTCCATGGGCAATATCATAACTTCTAAAGAAACCACCACCAAAAAAGAGATCAAATAGGAGCAAAACCAGCAGAGAGCACTAACTGCCAAACAAGGGGACGAAGGTACCAAATTGAAAATAGAGCAAAAGAAGGGATCTATTAAATCGATCATCAGGAAGCATCAATGTTCACACACAGATAAGAACATCTGGAATTACTAAGGGAATAGATATGAACTTGGCACTGGGAATACAAAATAAAAATGAAGTAAGTTCTAAATAGTAAGAGTACCATTTCACTTAAAAAACTCAGAGAAGAGCCATGAAACCCATGAACTTCAGTAATGGTCCTAGAGACAATGACATTAAAAATCACATCAATATTTTACTTATAGGAATTATTAACAAAGATTCATCTAGATTAAAGCAGAAAAGTAGAAGACTCTTACTGCAGAAGTTTCATCCAAAAGTTGCCTAAAGTGCTCCCTCTTCTTTTTGGTAAGTGCTTCAATGTGTTCATTAAAAAGCTTCTCTTTCTCCTCTCTTTCCAACAAGGATCCAGATTCCCAGCGGTGATCTTTCCGTAGAGTTCTCCGAGTATCAGACCAGGACACATCTGAAGAACGTACCTAAAAATAGAGAATGCTATCCATCACCTGAGACAGATTTATCTTTTTATATTTCGTCAATAAAAGACTCATTCATTTTGTTTAGGAACAATACACTTAATAAAAAAAAGCTTCTGATGACTCCATCTTAGCCAAGCAGTAACTGAAAATCTACTCCTTTAAAACCAGAAATCTCATCTACCAGAGCACATCTAAGCTATATAGTATGCGCTGAGAGGGAAGAAGGATGCAGAGAAGTTATCGCCCATAAACCATGGTCCTTAAGAACTTTAAGTTCCTAGGTACTTTACTGAAGACCTTACCAACTTCTAGTAGTAGAAATGGATATAAATAAGAGAGGAAATGGACTGTCTTACAGCATAAGCAGCTCACCAGATCAAAGAAAAAATTTCTTAAGGTCAACTTGGGACTTAACTATATCCTGGAAGTGACACTTGCACATATAAGCAGGAATGAACATCATTAAGAAGATAAGAGAACAGACAATGTGATAGCTCTGGCTGGGTCTGCAACCAGCAGAAAGGCATGCTACATGGATAGCAATGGCATTACAAGTTAAGTCACCCTGCTGCCAACACCATGAAATACAGGATGCTGAAAAGCCAAAAAAAAAAAGTAATGAAGAAAAATATAAAAATATTTATTTACCCAAAAAAAAGTACCTAAAAACATATCAAGCGAACACTGAGCTTGGCACTGGGAATACAAAATAAAAAAGAACTGCCAGGAGTAGCAAGGACCTTCATTCTCTTCAAGCAACAGGGAGAGTGACAAGAATCAGATGTGCCTTTTACAAAGATTTCTGTGATTGCCATAAAGAGGATGAATCGGGGGGAAGCAGAGGCAGGGAGAAAAAACAGGAAACAACTGTAACTGCGCAGGAAACAGAAAAAAAGTCACTGAGAACCGACCAGGAGAAGCAAGGGAAGAAATCAGAGGAAGCAACAGGAGTGATGACAGGAGCCTTGTTAAAAGAAATAGTAGGAGAGACAGTTAACAAGGAGGAAAAAGCAAGCAGAACAGTAGGGTGGCCTGAGGGCATTCACTGTAGGGACAAAAAACCCTACATATCTGAACAACCTGGGTAATACAGGAGGATTTTTTTTTAAGTCCCATTCAAGTATATGATGATTTAAGATGACTTCATCAAGGACAATTTTTTAAAAGCTCTGAGACTAAAAGATTATGAAATTTTACAAATACAAAACATCAAACTTCTGAAAATATTAAATAACTACGATTTCCTATTCTACTGGTGTTAATACCAAGTACTCAATTTTAAAATACTTTATAGGTAACTTATAAATTACAACTCTCAGAGTCAATTTAAAGAATATTAAAATGTCCACTAATGAGATAATATAACAGATTTCTAATACCCAATACTTTACAGAAAAAAGCAAAACAGTAATATATACCATATCAGACAGAAGAGCCTTGAAATTCTGGATAGCTTCTTCTCGTTTGTGCTGTTCTCTCTCTCGATCTATTTCTTTTGTTTGTTCTGAACGAGCTTTCTGAACCTCTCTCTCTCGTTCTCGAAGGCTTGCCTCAATGCGGGCTTGCCTTTCAAGTTCCTTTTCTTTTTCTGAGTCTAAATTCTGTAAAAGTGAAATTACCAACTCCATTAACATATGACCCCACAGAATAACTAGTTTGCCAAATACAAGGTTTCAAACCTAGTTTTTACCAAGAATATACCTAAACACTCATTCCAAAATTAATTACTAAAGGTTCTATTAGGAATACCAACAAGAAAAATTCTAAACCCTGAAGAAGTGGCAAATACCTTTATAACGCAATGAACAGTTTTACTATTCCATGGTTACCATGAAAGTAAACACAATGGTTACCTTGGCTATTTTTTCAATGTACTGTTTGAAAAGGTCTTCTCTCATGGATGAACTATCCACTGCTTTGTAACGTGGATCACTTTCTACTTTATCTTTTACTTTGCTCCATCGAGACTGACTGTCCAAGTGATGATTAGATAGTAGTTCAAAGAAATCCGATTTAATCTATATTTCAAAACAGGTGTAAGGTGGGAGGAAAACAATATGCCATGAGAAACTCTTCATAAAGATTTACAACTAGAACAAAGCTCACTGACCTTAAAGATGAGAATAATACATTTAAAGTGAAATTTTAGTCAAAAACAAAAAAGTATCAGAACTGCTCTTTTATGAGAAATTAAAATTCAGGCTTATGAACATATGGCAAAAATACTTCAACATCAATATGGTAAGAATATTTTTTTAAAGTAGATTAATACAACTGTTAAAATTAATAGAGGAATTTGGAAACAGCTGCACCCAAACAGCAAGTCTTATTACAAATCTGAAACTTACTGTCAAAAGTGTAAAAACAAAAAATAAACTTTTATATTTTGCTTTAAAAAAAGAGCAATGTTTTTACCTTTGTATGTATAAGAAAACTGTATAATTTCTATAATTAGTCATTTCTAAAACAAAAAACCTATATTCAGATTTCTTGCACTTTTTAGCCATTAAACATGTATGCCTTCACCAGAATATGTGTCAATGAAATTATGTTAACAAATTAAGTACCAAATTAGTAACATTATACTAAAGATATTATGTATCAATCCTTTAGTGTCAACATATGCAATACTTAGAAAGCCTCTTCCCAATTTTACTTTTTATTTTTTAATACGAGAAGAAGAGAATAAACAAGCATTTGTTTCTATGGACTTTGAGGATCCATTTTAAAATTCAGTCTCATTTAGGTTATTGTGTATTGTTACCAGTGAAGACATCTGAGGTAGCTAAACACATTTCAGCAGAAGATTCTAACCATGTCAAGATCCTCTCTTACCCACAGGGATTAAATATGCTGTCCCCCCATCTGACCAAGGGAATGAGAAACAGAATTTCTGTGGGGCCACAAAATAAAATGAATCATTCCTTAGTTCTATTTCAACCCTCTCCCTTCTCCCTGTAACTTCATTTCTCCTAAAAGAGGATTAAAAGGGAGGTGGATGTCCTTTTTGGAAAACACTTGTAAGGTTATAAGAAACAGAGCTTCTGTATTAGAGACTTTTCTAAAAGATAAGAACTATTCAGTATATTTCTCCATTCATGGAACTCTGCTCTTGACTTTGTTTGGATTAATAAGAAATAACTCATAAACCCAGTATTTCTAGATAGCAATAAAGAAACTACTTGATGTAATAGCAATGTAACACTTTTTCTGTTCATATCTACTTTGTATATGACACAATGAACACTAAATTCCCAGAAAGCAAAATTTATGTTAATAAAATAGCTAAGCTGCATCAAATAAGAATCTTTCTAAACTATAAAATGTCAATTATCATTAGCAACAATTCAAGACCCTATCGTCCCTATTTTCCTCTCTAAAAATAAAAGCATCTTACCAACTAAGCTGTTTAGTTAAGGGAGAAATAGTCTCCTCAGTCAAATGTACTGCAACAAAAAATGTTTAGCAGCTAATTTGAAAGAGAGGGAAGAGAGAAAAATGCCAACTTTATAAAAGGATTAACCCCATTATGTGCAGCTTCAAATCTGTTGTTCCAAAAAATAAATTATTTGAAACAATAATAAAAATTGGTTAGAATAATAATAATAAAATTATTATCAAACAAACAAAAACTCAAGGGTAGCTACTCTGGTAAACAAAACTGCCCAGTAAAAGTTTTAGGGGCATTTTTAAAATAAAACTACCCATGAAAGCTACATGAAAATGATGACTGCACTCTAGTTTGAAAATCCCAACTAAAGAGAAAAAAAAGTATTTCATCAAAAGTCAGTATCATTCATGAGTTTTGACTCAGCAAAACTTTCAATTACTACTATTCAGCTATTGATTCAATTATCTGTTACAAAGACCAGTTAGGAATCATAAGAACAAAGAAATTCCAATGTTATCAGTTTATTATTCAATCATACACAGTTAAAATGCAATTAAAAAATGTACTTCAGGACTTCGCTGGTGGTCCAGTAGTAAGGAATCCTCCTGCTAATCCAAGGAACATGGGTTCGATCTCTAGCCTGGGAAGATTCCACATGATGTGGGACAAGGAAGCCTGCGAGGAACAACTATCAATCCCATGTACCCTAGAGCCTTTGCTCTACAAGAGAAACCACTGCAACAAAAAGCCCACATGCCACAACTAGAGTAGCCCTCACTTGCTGAGTCTAGAGAAAGCCCGTGTGCAGCAACAAAGATCCAGCACAGCCAAATGTAAATAAATACTAAAAGAGAAATTTTTAACGTACTGCCAATATACTTCATAAGAATATACAGCAGCAGTCATGAAGAGATAAAACTTCATTAGCCAAATACTTCTCAAATTTGAATATAAAATATACATTTAAACCTCTACTTTCAATACCTAGTTAGTAATTGACTTTGCATTCTTTAAATTGGCTAAGAAAATTTTCACTTTAGTAATTTCCTATTTTTCCCCCAAAATGTAACAGTACAAGGCTAAACCTTTAGAGAATTCAAATTTTACAATCAAAAGAAAACAAAGCTGAATAATTAAGTTTATTTAGATGTAATGTTTATTTAATGTCTTATTTTAATTAACACATTCTGGACACAACTCTCATTACTTTATAAGAAAAAAGACTGCCCCTCCTCAAAAGCAATGTACCAGAACCACATGAGGCTGAAAGCACCACACAAGTGTAGTGAAGTGCTGCTTATTGTATGTCTGACTCTGTGCGATCCCGCAGACTGCAGCCTGCCTCTGTTAATGGAATTCTCCAGCCAAGAATACTGGAGTGGATAGTCATCCCCTTCTCCAGGAAATCTTCCCAACCCAGGGATTGAACTGTACTACAGGCAAATTCTTTACCATCTACGCCACCAAGGAGATGCCAATTCTTTCCTCATCAGAGAATTACATTATCAGTAACTGAACAGCTGTCAGACCAAACTGACTGACAGGCCACACAGCACAAAACTGAAAAGTCTATTCACTTGTTATAAAACAATACATAAAATAGCTACAAAAAACATGTTTAGAGAAAGAACATCAGTTACAAATGCAAAAACATTCAATTTGTTTAAAAGCAATCATATGATATCAGTAAGTTCTTACTAAAAGTCAATCGTAGCAAACAATTCATTGACATGATTCTAATTCAACAGACAAAATGCTTATGTAAAACTCAATCTTCCTCTGAGAAACACCATCATTTACTCCCAAAAAAGTTAATAGTGAAAGGATTCTGGAAAAATCTACCATGAAGCATAATAAATCACATAATCAGGAAATTTCAGTTATTTCTGACAAAAGTTATTTCACTTAATACTGCTGTTATTGTTCAATTAAAGACGCTTCTTTTCAACAAGAGTGGTGTTATTTCCACAACAACATTTCTCAATAGAATTTGAAATATTTTAACCCTCTGGAATTAGAGGCAATTTTAAATGTCAAGAATAATAAAGCTTCAGAGGTTCTTTTTCTCCATTCAAAAGCACACAGGGTCACTGAGAAGAGAGGCTGCATGTTTTGATGGTTCACGCACCACTGGTGCCACCTCCCTACCAGTGTGCCTCCCCAGTGGTGTGCTCCTCTTCATTTGTGACACCACTATCAAATGACATTTGGAATTCATTAATCTTTAATAGCTGACCTTTAATTCTGATAAGCAATAATTCATATGTAAGATATGTTTACTAAAAGATTAGAAAGTCACTAAAATGCTATCTTTTAGAAAGCAAAAAATATAAAGAAGCTTTTTGAAAAATTTAAATGTTACTGCCTATGAAGAACCTTGAAATGTTAGCAGACAAGCACCAGTGAACAGCCTAATAACCAGTTCTGGATTTAATGGGCACAGAATTAACAAAATATAAAGAAAATCTATGCAGTTTCGTGACATTACTAAATGTGCATTATGGAAGCAGTCAAACACACACACATAAACAATTGTAAAAGTTAACTTTAAAAGCTAGACAGTAAATATGGCTCTTGTTATTGGGTTGGCCGAAAAGTTTGTTTGGGTTTTTCCATACATACAATGTTATAGAAAAACCAGATGAACCTTTTAGCCAACTTAATATTTATGCCCATGAATGAGATTAGAAACAGCACCAGGTTAGTCCCTTCCCATTCATACTCCCATCAATCACACCACTCGAACCAAAAACCTTCTTACCTTCTCACCTCTTGTCTTCGAATCTTCTTTCTCTTTCTTCCTTGCAGCTGCCACAAATTCATTAAACAAGGCTTCTCGATCTTTCATCTTTTCAATTGCTTTAAATCTTGAATCTTTAGCATGCTTGGCTGCAAATTCACTAAATGTAACTCTGCAACAAAATGGCAAGTGCGCTAACTTTGGTAGAGCTATTTCTACTTAAAGAAAGGAACAGATGATATCATCTTCCCATTAAGAGTATGTGCCAACAAGACAATGAGTCCCAACATCTACCAACAGAAAAGAGTAAAAGGGCTGAAGAGTGAAAACATGGTTAGAGCTCTGTATTACTATCAGCATGATGTTAGGGGGACAGACATCAGAGAGCAAAAAATCTGTGTATTTCTAGAAACTTCAGAGTTCCTTTAGTTCCACTCTAAGATGAGACTGAGTAACTCTTCCTGAATTAGCTCTCTCTCCAAAAGCAACTATAAAATCAGACAAAATATATGAGGCAACTGATTTCAAGCACTGGACAACAAGTAGGGTAAAACTGTGTAAGAAGCCCCATGGCCCCTCTGCCTCAGGACAATTTCCCAAAATGCAAACAGCTAGAGTCCAAAAAGAGTACAGCAATCCCCATGAGCTAGAAGCAGCAAAGATCAGAGTTGGGGGTGCTAAAAAAAAATGGCAGAGGAAGAAGCTATAGAAAGAAGGTAACCCAGAAAAATACCATTTAGAAATCCCCCATGAGTAAGTAGACAGCCAAGACCAAGCTATAAAACAGCAGAAAAACTACTCCCTGTACCAAACTGCTACATGCTTAAGAGCAAAAAAGAGACAGTAGACACTAAGAAGTGTTGGAAAAAGAACAATATGAGGACAACAAAACCCACAAAAGATCCACAGGGAGACAAAGCTGGAAGTTTGACAAAAACAATTCCCACTTTCTGAGATTCACAGTAACAGCATAAAATCAAACCTAAAATTAAAGGCATCAGCCTGTAACTGAACTGCCTACTAAAACAAGAATCCATACTCTTGAGAGGAAAATACCTATTATTCCACAGTTTTCAATATTCAATTAAAAATCACACACATACAAAGAAACATGTGATTCACAGGAGAGGGGGAAACCTTAAGCAACAAAAAGTAACCCAAGATACCCAGATATTGCTTGAGGTATAGACAAATCTTTTAAACTACTATAATTATATTGGAAGAATTAAATAAAAATATGTTCAAAGAATTTAAAATAAGATCAAAATGGATGAACAATTAGGTAGCTTCGGTAGAAATATGGAAAATCAAGTCTATGAGGGACAATGAAACCAAGTATTAAAGAAGTTTTTCCATGAATAAAAGAAGCATTTCTAAAGCTTTCATATATTTGGATATATTTCAATATCTGAAGCTTTTTACCTTATTATATATAGTAAGAATTCAAATGCTCCCATGTTTAGCTTATTTTTAGAGGTGAAAAATAAAACTTACGTTTCCCTTAAAAACCATCTATCTCAATACAAAAATAAAATACTTTATCTCATGTATTAAAACAAAGATTAAGTCCAATAAATCTGTTTTCTTTTCATGTTAAATTAGGTACCCTACTTTATAATTAAGAAAAAGTATTACAATGATTAAAGAACAAACTTCTTAAAAATGTAAAATCAATGAACAAGTGAGAATTCAATCATTTAATACATATTTCTATTACTTAAAAAAGGTTTAAAAAAAAGTAGTAAATTTTTTTTATCAGAACAGACTAAAATGAAGTTTTAGCATTAGATTCCATAGAGATGTTTTCATATGACTCATGTTTTAACTCCAAAAATGCTATTGCAAAGGATTTATAATAGCATTTTGCTACATACTTTATAAGAGACACAACAGTTCTTTACAGAAAAGTGTGAGCGGGATAGTTTTTGGTGATAATGGATGAGAAAGAGTAATAATGACTTGAAGTTAACCATAGGAAGTACACCTGAAATTTCCAACAAAAAAGAAAAAAGACATAGAAAAAACAGGCACTAAAGTTAGGTAATTCTTCCCAGTCATTCTTTCCCTTGGGATATACTCTAGTGCTTTAGAGTTCTGTGCTTGTGGTCTTTTTCCAATTCAAAGAAAGTCTATGGATGGTATTTTCTCAACTTTAGTAAGTTTTTCCTCTTTGTTTCATACTTATTAAAATGGGTCCTAATCTCTACGCCAATTGTCAAATCCGTCAATTTAGCAATATGGCCCAATGCCCCAAGTGGTAAGACTTCCAGTTCTATGCCTGATGGCTTTACTTTCTGATATAACCTGTATACTAAAAATCACTCAAACAATTTTATCTGCCCCAAAAGAATATTAGTAGGGTACTGTGATACAGCAAGATTTAACTTTTCAAATCTACAAAAGAGAAATCTCATTGGAGTCTCAATTATTCCCAGATCCACAAAGGGTTTTTATGGATATATTTTCCGGAATCATTTGGAAGTAACCTGTAGACATCATGAGATTCCATCAATAAATATTTCAGCATGCATCTCCTAAGAGTAAATTCTTTTCCAAAAAATATTTTATAACAGAGTCACAACTACACGGACCCATGAATTTTTACTCTGTTGATTAAGAAAAAAGCCCAAGATCTCCTGGAGAGTCTCAAACTCTATTACCCTTAAACAGTACCATTTAACCCAGAGATTCCATGATTCTACCCCATAGTTTCAGAAATTCTCCATATTCTGGGATATTCATAGCAATTTAAAATACTGCAATCTAGTTGAAATTCTACACTTACTCAGTGAAGTGACCTAATGTGTATAAATCTTACTTTCCTTATTTCTAAAATAGGTAGGATATGAGCGCCTAAATCATATTGGCTGTTTTGAAGACTGAATGTGGTAATACACACATACATATGCATGTTACTTTAACTGCATATATGTATAAGTTCATATATCTAAGATATCCAATAATTGATGACATTATTATAATCCTAAGCATGTAAGTTTAAAATATCTCCTTTCCTTCAGCCATCTTAAATATTCAATATATACTAACAATCAATTAGAAGTGTCGAACAATCATCAACACATTTAGAAATTTTTAAAATGAAAGATCCTACATTATTTCAATTCAATCAAAATAATATCCCTGCTCTGCAATTTATTATGTGTAAACCTTTAAGAAGACAGTAGATTTTTAATCATTTACTAGTTTCAGAGAAAGAAACTTATTCTCAAAGAGAATCTTTTAAAACAAGCTACCTCCTTGAAAACCAGTGCCTCAGGAACCAGTACCAGGAATCCTCCAAAGAAAATGTATTAAGAAAAAGATTCTTGGAAAGCCAGAAATCAATAATCAAACAAGAAGCTTTTCATGTCTCCAAATCCAAAAGATATATATATATATTTTTTTAACTGATCTAGGAGAAAATACATACATGCTTTGATATTTGACAGTAATAAACCATATACCTCGGATTAAATTTTGCTTCCTCCATCATTTTTTTGAAATCTTCCTTGGCTTGCATTATTTTGTTTTTCTTTTCCCTGCGTTCTTCCTCTGCCCTGGTCTTTACATACTGATCAAATACCTATTAGAAAAAAAACACAAATCGATGTCAGTCTTTCATACTGGTACTCTAAATACCAAACTATAGAATCTATGAAAAAAAAATGCTATGTCAATATCTGTCCCAAAATAGGAAAAGTATATTAATTATAGGTAACTCAACTATATTACAATGATCTATAGCAAATCTCAACTTTAAAGCTTCAACTGACAGAATTACACAAGCATACAAGTCTTGTTTTTAGGCTTCCAGAATTAAAAAGTTAAAAGCCTGTGCCTGATGGCTTTACTTTCTGTACAGGTTTATTTTTAAAATTTTAAGCAATATAAAAAGTTAAAGAGAAATCTCAGTCTTCACAAATCCCTTTTAGAAAAAACATTAACAATATGGATGGAATCTATACTGGAATCTTATTTCTGTGCTTTTCTTTAAAATATAATTATTTTCACCAAAATGTAATCATGCATACATATATATGTATGTATATACATAGAATATGTATATTCTGTGTATTTTTCTCCATTTAATAATGTACAGTCAAGATTATGAACTGAACATACATATCTATTGCTTGCTTTCTTGAAACAACAATAAAATGACAATACAGGATCTCCATTTTTAAGTTACAAATCAGTAAGAACAGAAAAATGGGGGAACTCTGGGAACTTGAAAAGCACAGGCAATAAAGGATTTGGCAGACAAGAGAAAGCTGACCCTAAACCAGCAGTCAGGAAACCAAGAGCCAGTTTTTAAAATTAGAGACTCCTGCACTAGCTCGAGAATTGACAGCACCAGATACCCATGAAGTAAGGACACAATACAGCTATCACAAAGATTTTGAAAAAGCAGTTTAATCACTAGATCCTCCTTGCCAATTTTATGTATCTGGGGCACTTTTGAAACTCAGTAAAAGGCAAGGAGTGATTTTAGAAAGCAAGGGTTAGCAAATCACTATCTGTTGGCCAAATCTGGCCTGCTGCCCGTTCCTATACAGCCTAAGAATAGTTCTGATACTTTTAAAGGTGGGGGAAAAAATAGAAAACTTAATTACACATAAAATTAAATAAGATTCAAACTTCAGTGTCCACTCATTCCTTCACATAAATCTACAGGTGTTCTCATATCACAACAGCAGAGTTACACAATTATGACAGAGACCATACAGCCCACAAAACCTGAAGTATTTATTATCTAATCCTATATGTTAACATTTTGCTGACCCTTCCTCTAAAAGGCAAAACCGTCTCTGGACTGGGAGAACATAAATTAGGATTGAGGCGAACTAGACTGAGAAAATAGACCACGTTGAGGAAACATACCATGTTGAGAAAATATACCATGTTATCAAGACTCAGCCCTTATCCAGGATCTCACCAGCTTAAAAATGACCTGCTCTAGAGGATCTCAATAAACCAGCTGAAATCATCCTACAGCAGGGCAGTTTCTAACCTCAGTACTGACCAGACCATGTTCAGAAGCATCTCTGGCTGCCAGATGCCAGCAGCACTCCCTCACTGGGGCAAACTAAAATGTCCTCCAGTGTAAAAAAACCCTGGTTGAGAACCACTGTTCTACAGTAAAGCCAACAATTGTTAAGAGCCCACCCAGATGCTAAGAGAGCCCAAAGAGCATTTTAGTGCCTTGTTCTTAATCATTAGCAGTCAGGGTCTACAAAGACATCTAAGCAAACTCTCAAACATCAACGTCCCCAGGTTGTGGTAGGAAAAGACAGACGGTAAAATAATTTTAGATGAGAGTTCTGAGTGCTACTGACAGTAATGAAGGCAAAGAGGTTGATCAGAAGGCATCTGGACAAGTATCTGAATGTAAATGATTTAGTAAGCTATGGAAACACCTGGGGGAAGAACACTCCAGAAGAGGGACTAGTAAGTATCAGAATATTCCAGTACTGGCCAAGGCATATCAGTGTTAGTGAAAAAATGAACCTAAGAGCCTTGAGAACTATGCAGACATGAGTATATAGAGAATCTTACAGCCATGAAAACTTTATTCTAACTCAAACAGTAAGCAGTGCACATTTTTCAAGCAACAGAATACTGCCTTAATTTATCATTTAAATTTTAAGATTAGTCTGGCTGCTGTGTGGAAAAAGAACTTGACTACAGAGGACAGAAAGAATGGAGGAGGCAAGGAGTTCAATTAGGCACCACAATCACAGTATTTTGAATTAGGGTTTAGTGAGGGAAATGGTAAATAAGAGGTTGGATTTAGAAAAGGTTTTTGAGGTAGACTGTGCTGATAAGACTTGAAATGCATAGTGGGGAAAGTAAAAAATCAAGGCTAATTTACAGGTTCTGATAGGGCCATCAACTGAGTGAAAATGAGACCATCACACATGAAGAGTTTAAAATAAAAAAGACTACTGTGCATGAAATACAGGTGTAAATACATATGGAAAGTCATGTCTTCCTATTTCGAGTCTCAAATACATTTCTGACACAGTGTAAACTTCCTCTTTTCATAAAAAGTCTATGATTAGACCTAAATTATTCCAACCATTAAATTATAAATATGGAAGATGGACAACTACTTCTACCAAATGAAATTGTGTACCTCAATAGCACTATAGCAAGTGGTTCAACATACTCAACGTTTTACACAGATCAGTGTCAGGGTGGTCCAGGTAATTCAGGAAAGTTCGCAGTGTGCAATACTTTAGAGGAAGCATTCACTATGAGATATATATCACTGAATCACAATGGGAATAAACAGCAGCTCGGTAATAAGGCAACTCTAGTTCTTATAATTCTAGTTCAGTAGAGACCTGAAGAGTCCATTAAGTTTATTATGAAAAGACATCCTAACAGCTGCCACTTAACAGATGTATATGTAGAAGGTGTGAGATAAAACATGCTGCGTCTTGTCTGTCTACAACACAGATACATATATATGCATACACCGACACATAACAGTTGGGGAGGCTCAAACACTGCAACTATCAGTTCGGAAGAACTGTCCAGTAAAAATTAATAAATGTACATGAATTGATTTTGAAACCTTTGTATAACATCAGTATATATGAAACATAAGGACAAAATGTTCATGAGGCAAAAGCCATGTCCATAATGGCAAAAATATCAAAGTATTTCTGAGGCAGAAATGTCCACACAGAGGGTCACTAAGGTATGAAAAGGTTCAATTTAAAAGTTATGCTGGCAAGGGATATACATTTCTTACTGTTATTTTCATTTTACCTGTTTTCTCTCTTTAGGATTGAGCAGTAAGTACCGAGGATCAAAAACTATCTTGTGCAACTCCTTCTCCCATGTTGAAAAAGCAGACACCTTTAAAATAAAAAAAAATGTATTGCCTCATAAATTAAGTTGGCTCTAAAAACTGAAAGGTCATATAATTTTGCTTGAAATCTACGGGACGTCTGCTTAAAAAGGACACATAATAAAAACCATACTGCAGTTTCCATCACTAATAAATGACAAGCAGTGGGAGGCTAGGCAAAAGCAAATTTCCACACTAATTGGCTCTGAACATTTCTATATTATATAGAAATAACACACTTAATTACTCATTAAAATAACCACTACTGTGTGACATTTTAAAAATCAGTACATCAGAAAAAGCCTTGAAGATTTGCATTTTGATTTCCCAAGCTTGCTCTAATCTTGTGAACAATGTTGTGATGTAAAGTTGAACAATTTTACTTACTCAAATGAATCTGTGAATATAATCAAAAGGTTGAAATCCCTTCGCAATTAAGCTTCATTAATAGTAATATCATAAAGTACCAGTACTCCTTTAACCAAAAGCCATTCTATAGATATTAAAAGAATCACATTTACCTTACCTATCCCGAGTAGTCCGCCATTCTGTAATGTTAATACTCGTCATATTACTCACCAAAATTTAATGACCCAATAAATGTTAAATGTTATTTGTACTTAAAAGGATAATAAAATGGCATTTAGTTAAAACATAATATAATTAGCCAAGAAAACGGCTATCTGAAAAAGAGCACAGTGATTTGACAGGCTTCCCTTATCCCGCCCCCACGACATGAGCACTAACCTTAGATTTGACCTTTTAGCAAGACATATTTATATTACTTATACAAAACAGAAATATCTCCCCCAAAGATTGTTTTCTGACCCCTCTCTCTAGCAGCATGTCCTTGAACTGCTTCATTCGGGCCTCCAGAGGGACAATGGCCCTTTCTCGGGCAGCTTTAATTTCAGCTTCCATGGCAGCTTCTTTCTCTGAATCAATGTCTTTATTATCGTCTCTCCTATAAAAAAGAAAATACAGGCATCAACTGACAAAATATTAATATATAATCTTACTAAAATCTTAAAATCACTGGAATATTCAAGACTCACTACTGAGCAGAGTATTTTTGGCAAAAACAAATTATACTGAGCTTTTCAAATCAACTCTAAGGGATAAGCAACTTTCATTATAATAATAAAGTTACAATGAGCTTCTAATGATGTTACAGTGGCTACATTGTTAGGAAAGAAAAATACCTTTAATATGCTGTCTCTCCCTGATACTACTTGATACACAAAATAAACGACCTTACTTAAAAACAAAACTTATCCAATATTGCAATAAACTCTAAGTGTTAGAATCAAACAGCACAGAATATAATTTTTAGTTTTTGAAATGATATAGGAAAAACAGTATTTTCCAAAATGTTTCTACATTATAAATGCATACGATTTTTAATCTAAGAAAAACTGGTAAAAGTCTTACTAATCTCAAATATTTATTTTGAAAATAAAATATCTGCAAATTTGGCCAAGTGGATATGTGAGATATATACCTTACCTACCTGACATTTTTTTTACTCACTTTCTGGGTGATAAGTTGAGATTTAAGTTGAAGGACAGGTCCCAGAGAGCAACATAGGCCCCGGAGTAGTTAGGTGGAATTAGAACTGTTCATCAATGACTAAACTACTTCTTGTTTCTCCAAAAGTGCACCTCAGGGCTAAGGGCACCCCTGCTGTTGTACAGTACTCAGGTGACATTGTGAACATGAAATCAAGTCACCTCTCACACATCTGCCCTATGAAGAAGGCCCATTCATGTGAATAATCAAAGAAAGTAATTCAGTAATATTCAGGTGTGTTTAAGCAGATCTTCCATCTTAAATTCGATCTGCTTTGTATACAAATAAAATTGGTTCATATTTCCTGCATAAACTTAAGGGAATTAGGAAAACAGAACATTAGGAAATTCAAAATCATGCTATATAGGGAAATGAAGGTAGCCCAGGAGATTTAAATGGAACTAAGGCTAGCCCACAAATATGGTGAGAGGTATTTAGCAATTTAGGGAATGAATCAAAAATAGAAGATATAATCCGTGACCTGCAGGAACTTAGCGAGATAGTCTGTGACCTAAGATATGCACAAAACAAACAGGTAAAAGCAATTTGCCAAACAATATACCCTCTTATAATAATTTATTTAAGAACTATTTATATAAAGAGTTAAAAGACAAGAAATACAACTAATGAAAACAAATAACCTTTAAAGAATTATACTAAATGAAAATGTCACAATACAAACTATCACTATCTATCTCAATAAAAGAAATAAAAGAAAAACTAAGCCAGGAAAAACAGGCTTTTAGCTTTGTACCTAAATAGAGAAGCTCGGGCAATCCACATAAAGGACTTCTTTGACATTCTCCTGATAAAAGCAGTTAAAAACCTTACAGAGTTGTCTATAAGAACAAACAATTAAAAACAACCTAAAAGTTTAACATTGTAGGAACATCCAAAATCATGGTACATAAACAGAATGAATACAGTCATTTATAATAATTAAGAAAACAAATTCTTATTCTAGATTTTTAAAAGAACACAAATTCAGTTGATTACAACTAATAAAAAAATACATTTGGTCAAGAACTAAAAAGTCAACTGTAAAAATTCAAACAGCTGTTGTTACTGTAGTCAATTATGAGTCACACTTTAATATCTGAATTTCTTTAACACTGTTGCCAATAAAGAAACTTTTTTAAAAAAAGAAACACCCTTAACAGGGGTTGTCTTACTGATTTCTTGCCATAATTTGGCTGCATTCAATCTGTCCTCAGATAAGGACTATGATAAACCAATCCATAATAATGTCTTCAAACTTTCCTTCTTGCTGCTAAATAATGGTCCCATGCCTCCCCCACTCATATACAAACACCTTCTACCCCACCCATTCACCCCCCATAACTAGTAACATTCATATTTTACTGCACACTGGTCAAACTAAGGCTTCCATTTATACCACTCTCTTTCTCTCAGAGCACTTTCTAATAATAATAGCCTCAGGGGTTCCCTCTTCAACAAGTAATGACCACGGATACAAGGACTAAGTGAAGTGACAAGTATATAAAAAGAGAGAGAAGTCTGGGTCTACATTTATCAGATTTTTGGAACAGTATCTGTTGGGGTCTACATTAGGAAGGACTTTTTTTATAAAATTCAGGTGTAATGAATTTCTGAAAACAATTTATCATAATAATGTCATTTGGCTTCATAATACATATTTAAATAACCAAAACTCTCCCACATCTAGAAACAGAAGGGACACCATTTCTACATCTTAAACCAAGGCTTAGTAATAGGCCTAAAGAGAGCAATGATAACTTCTGCCTCCTAACACACACACATTACCTGTTCTAATCATGAACTGACTGTAGCCTAATCATCTTTTAAAGTTAAAAATCTACCTAAATTACATAAACTATAAGTATTACTTACTTCCGTTTTTTGGCTTTAACAGGTTCATCTTCATTCATTTCTTCCATTAATTCTTGTTCTTCTTTAACTATAAGAAAATTTAATTTAACTGTCAGAATAAAAATAAGCAAGCAACAATCTAAATACTTAGGTATGAATCCTTCTGCTAACCACTGCTAGAACACTTGTGTCAGCAGTATTTTTTAAAGCTGCAACTTATAGCTCACTCACTTGCACTCATAGAGAACTGCCACTTTTGGATGGACAGCATTGTCGGAGTTGGGTGCCCTGGCAAAAAAAATTTCAAAAATTATGAATAGTTATATGCATATATTATACAATTTTTCTTTAATAAAATTACTCAACTATTTATCTATCTATAACACTTCTTTAAAAAACAGTAAACAAATCGTGATAATTCTACAACTCCTCTATTACTCTTCCCTTTACATTAAACTTGACTCATGCTGAAATTTTTATTAACATAAAATTTATCAAATAAATGAATACTGTATTCATTTATCAAATAAGTGAATATTTATCAAATAAATGGATAAAACCCTTATACCTTTTGCACCAGGTAGACCAAGTTCCAATAATTTGGAAATCACTAGCAAGCAGAAAATGTTAGTACCATGTGTATACATATAATATATGAAGATTTCTCAATTATTATAAATGATATAATCAGGATGTTTCAACTAAAGTATTAAATGAGTCATTTATCATGCTTCTATACTACATAAAGGGTTTTTTAAAAAACACGATCTTATCAATACCATGGCAAATTTTCAATAAAAAATGCAATAAAAATTATATACAAATATTTATATTTACTAAATATCTTATATACTGAAAGGCTGTCTGAGGGTAAGGTGAATTAAAAGATTAACTCTTAATAAGGTGCAGGTGTCTCTCTAGTCCCAAGAATAAGGTTTACTTCCCTAAATTTCATCAAGTTTAAAAGACTGCAGTTTTAGTTAATGAAATTTTAATAAACAATATTTTAAAAATACTCTGCACAGCTTGATTATTTCAAAATATGTAATACTAATCACAAAAGGTGCTAAAAGGCTCACTGAGGAGCATTTTAGTACCATTAATAAGAATGAAGCAAGCATCAGCAGTACCAACGTATCCTGGACTAACTGACAACCTTGAAAAGAACAAGATGTTTTTAAAATACATATATAAATATTTTACAAACCATAATTTTATCCAAATTCTTTATTTTTTAATTATATGAACTCAATTTAGAAGAGCAGTTTACTTTCCATTTCTCAAATATTCCTTTCCTTATATTTCTTGAAAATAGACATTTCTAAACTGCCTCATATATTCCATAAAAATATTAAAAGAATATTAAAATTAGAGGATAAATCCTAATTTAAGACTTACTTAGTTTCTTCACTTCTTCCATTCCTTTTTTATGAGGGGGCTCTTGAATAATTTTGTCAACATCTGCCCTTCCAATCAGATCATCGGGTCGGTCCCACATAGAAAGACGGGTGGTAGGATTATAAAAGAAGACCCTCTCATCACCAGTCCAAACAACACACCTAGGAATAGATTTAAACATTTTCTTACGTTATGGAACATATTTTATAGTTAGGTCTTTTAATGCCATCCAATCAAAAGGGGAAGTGGTATTGGTGGTTAAGGACACGCTCATATTATTATTCCTTACAGAGAGCCAAATATGATTTTCAGAACAGGAGAGGTGACTGGCTATGGGTGAGGTAAAACAGCAACTCAACATACTAACAGAAAACTAGGAAAAGCAAAATATTCATGATCAGTTAGAGTGCTCAGGAACATGTCTGGCACATTTAGTGTTAACCTATCACAAAAGATGAGCCTAACAGCAAATAATCTGACCTATTACATAATACTTATTATTTCTTACCAAACCAGACAGACTACAAACTCAAATGCAATTATTTATGAAGCTTTTAATAACTGACTATATCAAGTATTTAAAAATAAAAGCACCTATTGTGCTATGACACTGTAGCCCAGTACAACCCACTGTTCCTATTAATTACAACTAGAAACTCAGCAACAATATAGAAAAAAACAAGTACATAAGAACTCTCTAAGGTTTAAAAAAAAAAAACAGATATGGAGTCAAAATTTAGAGAAGCAAGGGTATAAATTTCTTCTCCCTCAAACCTCTGCTGAGGCCCCCGGCTGCACAGTAATAGTAGCACAGGCAGCTAAAACTAAGAGAAATCAGGTCTTTATGACCAGATAATTAAAGTTAATCAACAGCTGCCAAGCTCAAGGTAACCTAGATGTTAAAATTAATCAGACAAAGCCTCTATTGTTGAAATAATCAAACACTTTACAGCAGCAATTATAATTACACTTAATGAGATAAAGAAAAACAAAATAAAGATAAACCAAAACTTGAAAGAAGAGAGGTTCTCAGCAGAGAAACTGTTAAAAAAGGGAAAAAAAAAAAAAAAAAGAATGGTGTTTCAGGACTATATCAAAATGCCTAACAGACATGTCACTGGGATCCCAGAAGAGAATATTGGGGCAGAAAAAATTTAAAGACAAAATGGCCCAAAGATATCTCCAAATTTGGTAGAAGACATAAATACTAAGGAAGTTCAGTGAACCCCAAACAGGATAGATTTCAAGAAAATCAATTTTAGACACAACATAGACAGATGGAAATCGAATATAAAGAAAAATCCTCGAGAGCAGCTAACAAAAAGTATGGCAGAAAACAAACAGGGAAACAAGTCCAGGGACTGTGGATTTCCTACCAGAAACCACAGAGGCGAAAATACATTAAAACAACATCATTAAAGTCAGGAGGAAAAAGGAAATGCCAACCTAGAATCCCATACAGAGCAAAAACATCCTTCAGGAACAAAGGAAAAGAAGATATTCTCAATGAAGGGAAACGAAGAGATTTCATTTCTATCAGAATCACCCTGTAAGAGTTTTTCAGGTTGAAAGGAAATGATACCTAAAAAACTACCAAACAGCACCTGGATCTTTAATAATGAAGGGAAAAAAAAACTGAAATGGAAAATATCAAAGATTTTTTTGCTCTTAAGTTCTTCAAAATATGTATGAAAAATCATGAACAATGCATTTTGGGGTTTTCAATGTATGTAATAGTAATACATATGACAACTGTAACATAAAGGTCAGTAGGTAAAAGGTTAAAAAAGAACCTATATGATAATAAGGCTCCCACATTTTACATGAAGTGCTACAATAAAAGCTCTAAGTAGGCTATGATGGTTAAGTGGGTATAGTATAATACAAGAAAAACTAAAAATTAATGCAAGGAGATATCACCTGAAAGCCAAGAGATAAATTATTAAATGGAATGCTAGAAAATGTTCAAATAATTCAAATGAAGAGAGTAAAGGGCGAATGGAGGAACAAAAATAGAGAAGACAGAAAATAATAGGTTTAAATCCAACTGAAAGTTACATTCATGTTAACAGCCTAAACACTCCCATTTAAAAAGCAAGAATTGACAAAGTGAGTAAAACCACAAGACACTACTATAAGCTGTTTTAAGAGACAAACTTTAAACATAAAATTATAGAAAGCTTGAAAGTAAATGTATGGAAAAAGCACAAGACAAAGGGTATGAGAGAGAAATAGGGTCTTTTCATAATTGTTAAAAAAAAAAAAGACAATCAGGAACATGTAACAACTGTAAAACATATAATAAGCCTGTTTAGAGAGCTTACAAGTAGATGAAATAGGCAATTCCACTCTTATAACAGATTAACAGAACTCTCTCAACAACTGCCAGACCAATGAAACCCTAAAACAACAGTACCAAGAAAGACCACCTGGTGAACAATTAAAAAAAAAAAAAAGTCTTAATGAACTTGAAAGTATCAAAACCAAAGGAAGCGCATTCTCTGACCACAGGACGATTAAATCAGTACAAGTGAAATACAAAAAATTCAAATTAAGGAACTGAAACAAAAGACTTCTAAATAATATGAGTGAGTCAAAGACAAAAATCAAAATTAAATTTTACAATAAAAACTGAATGGCAATGAAAATACAACACATCAAAATTTGTAGGCTGGTGCTAAAGCAGTGCTTAAAAGCGAACTACGTTAAGCTTTAAACGATAAGAAAAGAACACTAATGACTTAAGAGTAATTTCATAATTACTAGAAAAAGAAGCTAGAAAAAGTAAAAAGTAAACCCAAAGTAAAAGGAAGTAAGAATGGGCAAGAGTGGAGGGGCCCAACCACCCTAAAACTTTGTGGTCTTTATGCAAAGACCACAAAACAGGCAAACTTTTGGCTTGACTGGTCCAGAATAGAGAACAAATCACCACTATGTGGAAAGAAAAAGGGGTATCACCACAGATCACAGACATTTAAACAATATTAAGAGAAAAATAATAACAGAAACATTCAAAGGACACTAAGAAAATAATTACAACAAATTCAACTTACACAAAATAAGCAAATTTCCTGAAAAATACAACTTAACCAAAGACAACAGAAGAAACAAACAAAAAATGGTCCTATAGCTATTAAAGAAGTTTAAACTGTTACCAAAAATCTTCCCCCAAAAAACTCTGACCACAGACAATTTTGTTAATTCTATAAAACCTTAATGAGAAAGTATTATCTTACAAACTTTTTCAGTAAATAGAGGAACAGAAATTACCAGCCACCATCCAACTCCTTTCCTGAAACCAGCAAAACCCTAATACCAAAATCCAACAAAAACATTACAAAAGAAACTTATGGATTCACATGCCACAAGTATAGATGCAAAAATACTCAGTAAAATATTAGTAAATCAAATCCAACAATACATTAAAAAGATTAATCTACCATGATTAAGGTTTATTACAGAAATGCAAAGTTAAACAATCAAAATTCAGAGTAACTCTCCATATTCAAAGAATATAAGAGAAAAACTCATTTCAAAAGATGCAGATTTATGATAAAAACATTATCAAAATTTTTGAAAACCATATAAGCTAATATTATATCTGATATAAAAGACTGAATTTCTCCCCCTAAATGGAGAAGAAGGCAGGGAGGTTCATTTCTTCTACTTAGCATTGCACTGATATAATAGTCCTAGCAACAAGAATAATTACACTGGAATTTTTTCCTTGGGATTTCAGAGCATAGGTTTGACTTTATTTTACTTTTTTGTTCTTTAAGAATAAAGAGGGATCAAAAATTAGAAATTTGCTAGGTTCAGTAAACTTTAGTTTCTGGTTCTAAGAAAGTTTTTAATGTTTTGACAAAACAAAAGTCTTTAAGGTCGTGGAGACTTGTAACTTTTCCAATTGGTTACTAAGACTGCATCAGAAAGATTTAGCCTGCCATAAAGGCAGAGGAACCAGAGATCAAACTGCCAACATCTGCTGTATCAGAGAAAAAGCAAGAGAATTCCAGAAAAACATCTAATTCTGCTTCACTGGCTATGCTACAGCCTCTGACTGTGAATCACAACAAACTGGGATAGGAATACCAGACCACCTTACCTGCCTCCTGAGAAACCTGTGTGCAGGTCAAGAAGCAACAGTTACAACCGGACATGGAATAATGAACTGGTTCCAAACTGGGAAAGGAGAATGTCCAGGCTGTGTACAGTCACCCTGCTTATTTAATTTATATGCAAAGTACATCATGAGAAATGTTGGACCACATGAAGCACACAAGCTGGAATTAAAGACTGCTGGGAGAAATATCAATAATCTCAGATATGCAGATGATACCACCCTTATGGCAGAAAGTGATGAGGAACTAAAGAGCCTCTTGATGAAAGTGCAAGAGGAGAGTGAAAAAGTTGGCTTAAAACTCAACATCCAAAAAATGAAGATCATGGCATCCAGTCCCATTACTTCATGACAAACAGATGGGGAAATAATGGAATCAGTGAGAGACTTTATTTTGGGGGGCCCCAAAATCCCTGTAGATGGTGACAGCAGCCATGAAATTAAGACGCTTGATCCTTGGAAGAAAAGCTATGACAAACATAAGACAGCCTATTAAAAAGCAGAGACATTCCTTTGCCAACAAAGGTCCATTTAGTCAAAGCTATGGTTTTTCCAGTAGTCATGTATGAATATGAGAGCAGGACCATAAAGAAAGCTGAGCACTGAAGAATTGCTGCTTTTGAACTGTGGTGTTGGAGAAGATTCTTGAGAGCACCTTGGACTGCAAGGAGATCCAACCAATCTAAATCCAATCTAAAGGAAATCAACCCTGAATATTCACTGAAGAACTGATGCTGAAGCTGAAGCTCCAATACTTTGGCCACCTGATGAGAAGAGCCAACTCCCTGGAAAAGACCCTGATGCTGGGAAAGACTGAAGGCAGGAGGAGAAGGGGATGACAGAGGACGAGATGCTTGGATGGCATCACCAACTCAATGGACATGTGTTTGAGCAAGCCCCTTAAGATGGTGAAGGACAGGAAAGCTTGGCGTACTGCAGTCCATGGGGTCGCAAAGAGTCAGACATGACTGAGCGACTGAACAACGAAGTCTAAGTGAGGCTGCCTTTATTTGCCATTCACAATTTGTTTGTAACCTGTGTTGGATTTTAACTTATGAAAAATTTATCTTTGAACTTATAGTATTTGAAATTTCATATTTACCTAGACTGGCATGGTGACTATTTTTATTTACATATTTATATCAATTGATTAATTGCTGATGCATTTCTTTATTTCCATAGGTTTTTACTCGGTATTATGAAAAAACTGAAATATACAGAATATTCAAAGAATGTCTCTAGAACAGTGAACACAATATACTGACCATCTAGATTTATTTTTTTAGATTTAGACTTAATATTTTATCACTATCCTTCCTCTGAGTATCTTGCCAGTCTTATTTTTTTGATATATTACATGATGCAGATTATCAGTACACTTCACCCTAAGCACTTTATCATGCATATTATTAGCACAAGGTAGTTTTGTGACACAAGAATTCTTTGTCCATGTGTTGAGTGCTTAGTTCTTTCTGACTCTCTGCGACCCCGTGAATTGTAGCCCTCCAGGTTCCTCTGTCCATGCGGATTCTCCAGGCAAAGAATACTGGAGTGGGTTGCCATGCCCTCCTCTAAGGGATCGAACCCAGGTCTCCTGCACTGCAGGTGGATTCTTTACCATCTGAGCCACCAGGGAAGCCCTGGTGACACAAGAATTCTTTGTCCATAGTATTTCTATTAATTCTGAAATGTCCTGACAGCTTCTCACTCCACACTGACAGCTCATAACACTGGAGCTGTATTAGCACAACTAGGTAGGGAAATAACCAGAAAAAAATCTTAAACTGTCTTTAGTAATCATACTGTTGCTGACACTACTGGTCTTATCTGTGGGAAAAGTAAATGAGTAAATATGCCAAAAGGCCAGGTTTTTCGATCTCCGCATTACTGGCATTTGGGCCAAATAATTAATTCTTACAGGGAGCTGCCCTGTATATGGTAGGGTGTTTAGGAGCAGCCCAGGCCTGTAACTACATGCTTTTAATACCTTCCACTTACGACAACCAAAAATGCCTGCAGACTTTGCCCAACATCCACTTCAGGGAGGAGGGGGCTAAAGGGAGGAGGCCAAAATTACTTCTGGTTGAAAACCACTGACCTAGGCAAAAATCAGCAATGACCACTAAAATCACACACACAAAAGGAACAACTAGATGTATCCTGAGGGAAAGGTCATCATCAGTTGGTCTGCCAAAAAGATCAAACATAAATTTCATCACATCTCTGTAACTGCCTGCTAAATTTACAGGAAATTCAGAATGGAGGATTCTATTAAAAAGTACCACTAGGATACAGTAATAAAACCCAGACTGTGGGATTCTATAGAACAAATAATAAAACCAAGGAGAAAAAAGGAAACTAAGTTGAAAGGGAATCTACACATTACAAGACTCAAGAAACAAGCCAACTCATTGCCATGAGTAGACCGAATACAGATTAAACAGAATAGGTAACTAAAGTCCTGATGTGGGGAGAGGAAGAAAAGGGAGAACCAAACAAAAAAAGCAAAGAAAAACAGACTACTCAAAGCTAAGATAAAAAGATGTACTTTTACAAAGTTCTCATAAACATACTCATTTATGAGAATATATATAAAAGCAATTTTTAAACATTTCAAACAATAAAAAAGGAGATTCAGGATCTTACAGTGGTTCAAATCTGTAATTATAATCAGTAAATATTAACAGAGAGCTCTGTGAGAGCAAGACACTGCAGCAGTTGAGTTTTAGATTTGAGAATCCAAAATAAAACAACCAAAAAACATTCAGTATTTGACATACTTTTTTTCAAGTACCTTCTCTATCTATTGTGTAATAATGTAATAATCAAACATGGCAATAAATAAATAAAACAACTTACTAATTAAGTAACCTACATACCACGGAGTACCAGGAATAGGGGTAGTAGCTACTGGCTTTGCCTTCTGGGCAGCTTTTTCTTCCTCAGTCATCTCTTCTTCTTTGGGCTCCTATGGGAAATTGTATTACTCCCATTAAATTCATATCACAAATTTATACTTGAATATCCCACAAACACAAGACTGCAAATACCTTAAAGTAAAACTAACATAACGTCTGTTGCTACCATAGAGAGGGGAGACTGAGTCAGAATTTCTAAATCTTTGCCCCTTAGGCAGAGCTGAATTCCACGACAGTAGAACCCATTGGCTTCCCAGATGGCACAGTGATAAAGAATTTGCCTGCCAATGCAGGAGATCCAAGTTTAATCCCTGGGTCTGGCAGATCCCTGGAAGTAGGAAAATGGCAACCCACTCCAGTATTCTTGCCTAGAAAATCCCATGGACAGAGGAGCCTGGTGGGCTACTGTCCATGGGGTTGCAAAGAGTTAGACATGACTGAGAAGGCATGCACATAGAAATAAAGACCCCGTCAGAAGATGTTTCTAACTTAGAGAGTCACTAACTATCTGAGTAGAAACAAGGAAAGGGGTATAGAATATTCGATTTCTTCATTTAAGGTTGTTTCTTTTTCTGCTAAATTCCTTACTCAGCAGAACATCCAAAAAGCAGAGCTCTTTTAGTGCTGTTCAGAGATTATTCCATGCAAGAAAGGACAGGTAAAATACAATGAACAATCCCCAAATATGAAGCTGTACTTAAAATTATAACATGTACCAGTCTGTAAGTCAGGAGGAGACATCAGCTCTGGTCTAGGGCCCTTTCTTTCTAGGGGGTCTTTGGTTTCATGTAAGAAGTAATTTAATGAAATTTTCAAAGGGAAAATTAAATTACAAATTTCAAAGAACCCTAAAATTTCAGGGATCAGATTTACAGCAATTATCTAAAACTACAGCAAACAGATTTTCAGTTACCAGTAAACTGCACCCAACAATCAACGCTGGCTCTCACGTCAGTAGGAAATGGCCCTTTACCTCCTTTATCTCCTTTATTGGCTCTTCTTTAGGATCCTCCTCCTCCGTCTCCATTGGCAGAGGTTCTTCAGAAGGTTCTTTAATTGGCTCTTTAATCTTCTCCTCTAGTTTTTCTATTAAAAAATGGAGATAACATCATGCAGTGATTCTGATGTAACTTCTGATGAACTCTGAGACTAAGAAGTTAGGATATTCCATTTCTAGCTTTTTACCACAAAAATAAAACATTCTTCCTGTAATATCATACTCAACTTCAAATACCTTGCTATAGTAATTAGGAAACTGAGCAGAAAAGAACTACTGATTTCAGAAGGACATAAAAGTCTTATGTTCATGTATCATTTTTGCTACAAATGAAAGGGATAACATATTAAAAAAACAGAAACAGGGTATGAGTCCTCTTCCTCCAAGGTTCCAACAGCCTAAAGTTTTTCTTCAGCACACACACAATACACACATTCCTTCCTGGTCACTACTATCAATCTCAGTAAGCATGATGACAGTAATTCAACAGCTAATTAGGCAATTATGCAATTCCTGACAACAGTAAAAAATATATCTGTTACTGTGGACATATAATTTAACTTCTCTAGATGGTAAAATGACAGACAAACCTGTAAGCAGAACAACTGTGGCTTTTTAAATAAATACATTATCAATTCAGTGGAAATAAATAATCCAACACTATATAAACAGAAAATCCCTCAAATGTTTTAAAAAGGAATTAATTCAAAATTTCAAATACCATTCTATGTATACTATGTCCCACTAAGTCATTACAACTATACCTTTTTCCTTTAGCTCTTGGGGTTTTTCCCAGGTTGATTCTAATGTTCTATTATTATAATAATATGTCTTCCCATCTGCTGTTTTATATTCAGTCCACTCAGAAACTGCTGTTGCTCCAGCTAAGGTAGCAGGTGAAGCTGCAATAGCAACCTGGGGATGTATCATAGGTACGATAGGAGGGGCCATTCCTGGCAATACACCTAAAAGAAGAATAATAGAAAATATCAGATCCAAGTACCAAATTGTGATACAAAGTAAAACTTTAAAATATGAGCTAAATCTTTCTATTAAACATCAATAAATGAATGAGCCAACTGAAACAAAAAAAATCATATAAAATATTATTTAATTACTTAAATCTGGCTTACTTCTAATGCCTAAATTAGATTCAGAAATTCAACCCAAGAAGTACCTTAAAGTCAGAAATTTGCGTCACACCTATAATGAAATCTTGATAAATCATAATAATATAAAACTATAAAAATGATAAGTTCTCTAAATTTTATAAAGAATTTCTTAAGTTCTAATGACATCAAAGCAACAAGCACATTTACTAAGAATATTTCCTGAGGTAAAATTATTTTCTTATTCTAAGACACCTAAAAAGGATATGAATAAAACTCTATTTCAAAGTAAATTATTAAAAAAAATAAATAAGCAAAAATAAGTCCCTGACTTTGTTATCAAATCAATTTTAGCATACTAAGTGATGAAGTCACATAGCCCTGTAAACTCTGACAGTTTATTATTTTCCAAAAAGAGAGCAAAATTTCTTTTATTTTTAAAAGATAAGCCAAGATTTATATTTTTCACCAGACAGCTAAATAAGCTGGTGCTACATAATCAAGAATGTGAATTAAAATTGGAAAAAAATAATTTTCATATCCTATACTAGAATTTAAGTTTCAGGTAGTTAACTTCAGTAACTTTAAAATGCAATTTTATACTATACACACACAAATATTCACACACATAAACTCACTAGCATGCAAGCATAATCACATCACTTTACACATGGAAATGATTTTTTATATTTAACTTAAAAACACACATCAAAAATAAAATTAAATGTTATGAATATGAGAATGAAGTTGTTTACACTTATTACAGAAATCAAGATATAAAGTGATCTGACCTTATTTGCTTTTGTGAACCAACAAAGCTAATACTACAGGCAACTGGGAAAATTAAGTGTTGGCCAAATATGACAACTGTATTTATACTGCTCATTAAAAAGAAAAATATAAAAAAAAATCCACTCACTTGGGCAAAATAAATAAATAAAAGGATAAACAACAACATTCACTACCATGCCAACTTACAGACAAAACAAACTAAGATGGTTTTAAAAATTACCGGTCTTGGTGGTAGCGACTGTCTTTACATACGGGCAGCTGACTATTTGCATCATTGCTACACCTGTAAAATGGATAAGCAAGCATACGTTGGAAAGCTGCCATTGTATGTCGGCTACCACTGGGATTCAGGGAAATAATTTACCACTACAATTTAGAATGTTATTTCCAAATGAAAAAGACCAAGGATGGAGTAAAATTTCTGTTTGACATTTTGTGGGAAGTGGTGCCAAATTCAATGATAACTAATTCTAAGTTATAGCATCAATTACCTTTTCATCAAACCAGCTGGTAATTTTTGAAGGAGTCTCAAGAGTTTAAAGTCAACAAAGGAAGAGTCCCTTCATTACATATGCATAACAGGTTTCCATGTGGGACATTTTGCCACAGGACATCAAGTCTATGCTGCTTAAGAAACCAGTGAAAGGCAGACACAGCATGGCACTGACAAGACACCTTCTCTGTGCTGCTGCTAAGTGGGAACTACATGCAGAAGCAGAGGCATGGAGCACAACCATGCAGAAGGAGAACAGTAAGATAGGACAAAGAGTGAGGGAGCAAGGAAGAAAATTAAGTAGGAGACAGATCCAAATACTCTACTGCAAATACTAACAAGGGCAAGGATGAAGAGGAGGGTAGCATTCAACTGAAGACAGAATATCCACGTGTAGTGCCTGCTCTGTGGAATGCCGTGGGCTTGGGACACTGGAGGTAGGCTATCAAATTAAGAAAAATACAGCCCCACTGATGACTACATGGGTTGATTAATTTAGAAACCTCAATTTGTTTAAGCTAGCTAAAGGAATGGAAATTACGTACAGTTCTGAGAAGAATGAAGCCTCATCACGATGCAGTACAATGATGATAAAAAGGGATTGAAAGGAAAAGCTGGAAAACTAAGATTTTTTTAATTGAGGAAAGTTGAAATTAGAGTGAATTTTTAAAAATTTTTAAAGGAAAAGGCCTAAAGCAAAGGGTTTGGAAATTAAATTTTATCTCCTATTTGTTTTGGCTAAAAAAATACTAAACCTATTTTGGTACTGACAAAAATTAAAACGAATAAACTATTTTCCCCACAAAGTACATGAAAAGGAATTCTTCATGATTCAGAGAAAAAAATTAAAGCTAAACCCCTGGGTTTATAAATAATGTGCCTATGTTCACTCACACACACACAAAAATACTGCCAATTTTTGCAAACTGCCTTAACTTCTTAATTACATTTTAAATAAAAACATAAAGCTAAACCTTCTATTAACACTGAAACTAAAACAAATGCACTGGATCATAAAAGCATGCTGAGTAGCTATATTTACAGTTTTATTTTCCATGTTTAAAGAAAGCAATGGAAAAATTCATTTGGTTAAGGAAGTTACAACATGTATTAGGTTTAAATTAGTATAAATACTGCCATCTGCAGGACCACTGAGCCTAGTAAGCCAGCACTAGAAATTCAATTCTTAGAATATATTAACTTTATTCTCAAAGATTGTTCCTGGAGACATTCCCCAATAAATAATTTCAACTATACAACTAAAACAGAAGAAAATCCTACCTACTGATATTTAGGCCTAACTGCCATTGTCTAATATCAACTGGGCCAACAGAGAACTCTTATATTTGACTATCACAGGTCACGATAAAAGAACATGTCTCTTTCCTCTCACGTTGAAAAGACCAAATTAATGGTTTTCTGAGGGTGACTATATGCATACCATGAAGACTCACAAAATAACCAAAGAGCTAAATTTTTAGTCTTCTTTTTACTCTTTTTAAATTTTTTTTAAATTTTATTTATTTTTTTAGTCTTCTTTTTAAAAGGAGCATTTGTTCAATTTCCCTACAACTCCATCCATCCTCAAATTATGTTCTACCAGGAAATTAGAAAATTCCATTTAGTATTCTGGATAATCCTGATGTCACTGACTATAAACTTCTTAAAATTCCAAATAAGATTTTACAATAGAAATCCTATAATCCTAATCCAATTCACTATCCCAAAGCCCACCTCTGAAGGTTTTATTTTACACCTAACTCTTCCACTCCTTTCCTTCTTTTTGTTTGAGTATCCCCTCTTTAATCATCCTCAGAGCCATACTGCTGTCTCAAACAGCATTTAAGGCTCCAAGAATAATTACATCCAGATCCCCCATTTACCTTACTATAAATATTCAACAAATATTACTTCAAAAATATTAATATTACTTTCTATAAAAAATTAGTTCCCTCTCCAAAGAATCTTTGGTATCATGCACAAAATTTTATAGATTATCTAATTCAGGTCATCTTCCAACTGACCTACAAAATGTCATTAATGGCTGCCATTTATTAAACATCTTTTGCTGTCAAACTTCACAGATGCTACCTCATCTGGTAACCCAAATGTTTACCAACTGTAATGGTGGGAGAGGGCCAGAGAAGACCAAAATATTCAAAGACAGCTGTAACTGAAGGGATTTTATTGTGAGAAAATTCCACTTCCTATAAAAATAATTTTGGCTATTCTTTGGTACTAGCAAGAGTAGCTACTCTTTGCTAGTCATTGGTACTATTAAGAACCTCCATAGCAAAACCACTCTTTTAGATAACAGCCTTTCCAATGTTTCATACATGTTATTATGCTACCTCTCAATCTTCTCTCTACAGAATTAACAACCCCAGCTCCTTAAGATGACTCAGAATTCAGGATCTGGTCTTAACACTGTCCTGGCCCTGAAGCAGACCAAGAGTGCAAGAGGTTATATCATGCTTTTATCCATTTATCACTTCATTTTCTACAAAGAGTATTCCAAACAGGAAAGTATGTAGCTGTTTATCTTTAATTTTGACAAAGGGTAATACCTAGTATTTGAGAAAATTTATTTTCTTCTTACTTTCAAATGATTTCAGTTTCTTAAATATTATATACTATGCATTATCTAACACTACAAGAACATGAAAAAGATTTTACAAAAAAACCCACTAATTCTTAAATTTCTGGCTTCTTTCTTCCTCAGGTATAATAGCTGAAAGTATTCTTTTCAAAGTAGTTACAAGGAAATAGACAATTAGAGCAACAGTGATAATTCATGTGTACAACTCTTAACAGCTGTATCACAACCCTATTTTACACAAAAACTAATGCAATAAAGCAATAAAGCAGCAGTCACGTGGAAGAAATGTGAAATTAGACAGGAGGCCTAGGTTCTATTCATCTTTGCTACAAACTAGCCTTGTAAACTTGATCTCTTTAGTGAAAGTGTCAGTCGCTCAGTCATGTCCAACCATGGACTATAGCCCACCAGGCTCCTCTGTCCATGGGATTTCCCAGGCAAGAATCCTGAAACGGGTTGCCATTTCCTCCTCCAGGGTATCTTCCCAACCCAGGGATCCAAACTGGGTTTCCTGAACTGCAGGCAGATTCTTTACTGTCTGAGCCACCGGGGAAGCCCTGACCTCTTTAAAGGATCAATATTTTCAACTATAAATCTAGGAGAACAGACGGTGGATTAAGGAGTAAATGTGTCTGACAACAACAAACACTCTCCTATTTAGGATGCTGAACACTATCACTGTTTAATTCCTATGGGGGAAAATTTACTCCAAAATCTTTTAATTCCTTTTCTAGTTGAAATGATTTCCCCTAAGAAAATAAAACACATGAATTCACTGCAATTATGTAAACATTTAAGTGCTATGTTATACTTCACAACTGTTACACGGAAGCATGCGTTTTGTTTCACACGAATTTTTAAAATTATATGACTCACAATTTTTTCAGTATAACATCATTATTACGAGCACAGTATTTGGATCTGAAGTGCCCAGACTCAAACCCCAACACCTTATCAGCAGCTATGTGACCATGGGCAAATAACCTTAACCTGTCTGTGTATCTACCTCCTAAGATGGTGGTGAAAATTACACGACTTGTTACATGTAAAGTCCTTGGACCAATGGATGATATATAAATCACTTGTGGTAACTCTTATGACGTGATTTCTTAACTTCATACAGTCAATCCCTTAAAATATGGCATTTAGAACATATTTACACAGAAAGATGATCACTTTTAATTCATTGAGGCCATTATCCAAAATGAGTGTAGCTTTAAATGTGGCTCTAATTTTAAGACATGTAAACAACAATAACAAAAAAGGACATTTACCAAAACTGAAGAGAAAATATTGCAGTTAGCCATGAATCTTTCAAAAATGTTTCAAACAAGTGAGATTCAAGGCAAATTTCAAATGTAACAGACACATGAGAACAAACTAACTGACAATATGAAACATAGCTGGGAAACCGCTATCACCCGCCGGTTACCTGGAAGTGGAATTGGCATGCCGGGAAGGGGGACTCGGAACGGAGGCACCATGACAGGAGGGAAAGCAGGGATTGCTGCTGCTGGCTGAGGCACTGAATGCGGAACAGCAGGCGGCAACGTCTGCGGGTGCGGCTGAGGAACGGTTTGCACAGGCGTGGCTGTAGGAGCAGGAGTTGAAACACTAACTGTAGGCGTGGCAACTGAAACGGCAGAACTTGGGGTCTGATCTTGTGTTGTGGGTGCTGATAAGAAATAAAACAAAAATATGTATCACTCGTTCATAAACGATTTTACTATACTCATTCATCATTCACTCATTCAGTATTTAAGGGCCCATTCCATGCACTGCAAGCTATTTATAACAAGGTCTCTGTCTTCAAGAAGCTTGAAAATAGTCAAATGAAACACAAAAAATAACTAAAATACAAAGTGAGATGGGATAAATGTACAGGAGTGTGAATCAAGACCCAAAGACCACTTCTACTGTGAGACAGTACAGAAAATTTTATACTGTGATGATAGGCCTTGAAAGATTATGATTTTAACAAGGAAAATGACAAAGTGAAAAGAGAAAATAAGCAAGTGGTGAGAAAACTGAGTAAAAGCAAAGAGTAGAGGACAAAAAGGAATTGTTTAGAAAACAGAAGGCAAGCAGTTAACTAGTCAAACACTAGGCATACCAACAGAACCAGTAAATTACAACTGGAAAGGTAGGCAAGAAGCATAATCTGGGAAGCCTTGAACACACAACTAATGAGTTTGCACTCGACTGGGTAGGGAAAGGGAAGAACTCATGTAAATGCAGAGACATAATCTGAAAGAATCAACACCAAACTATATCTGTATACACTCTCTTGTTTTTACTACACATGCTTCAGATTTGATTTTTCTTTTTTAATAAGAATGCATTCACGTGTTATTGTTATTTATGTGACTTCATGAATGTAAAAGGGATGGGTGGAGGCAGAATGAAGGTTTCTGAATGACAGTAATAATCACTGTTCATTTGATGAATTAACCTGGCAGATGCATAGGAAGAAAAGGAAAAACAGAGATGTGAAAATCAATTTCAACACATCTGGAGTTGTCCAAGAAAGGAAGAACAGAGGGAAAAAGATATGCAATAACTCATGACTGACTGGATATGAACAAATGGAGTAAAAACAAAAAACAAAAAACACGGATTTCTTTATAATTATTTCAAAATAAAAAGGTTAAAAAAAGAGGGGAAAAAAGAAACCACTCAGGTTTCCAATGTGAGACCAGGAGACTGTGAAATTTAGGATAATCTGGTTCTGCTAAAACATTCTTTTTAGATATGAAAAATAAAAACATTTCACCCCCGGTAATCACACAGAAAATCAAACTGTGACTCGCGAAATATATAAAATTCATATTTCCCTTCCTTAAAGTTTCAGTTCTCAAATGTAATACAGTACAAAACTAAACCATCTAGTTCCAAAACAAAATTTGTTTTTATAATTCATTGGTAACAAATACGTCATCTTTATCTTGACAGAAGGAAAAATGTCAAACTTTACCTATATTGGACTAAGAATGAATTCATCAAATTTATAAATAAAACAGTGCTTTCCCAATCTTTATGCCAATTTTATTCTAAGGGAAAGCACACTGTTTAATGCAAACCACCCAATAATTCAATTGAAAAATTTGTCACTATCTTTCCTTCAGCTCCTAACAATGAAAAACTCACTTAGGCTGGGAAGATGTGTGCAATTTCATACTTGTTAATGAGGGACTCACCTTGGCTAAATAGACAGCAGGGCCAAACAAGTATCTTCAGGGGCCCAGGAATGAATTGGTGGTCTAGCATAGACCTAGCCTTAGGGTACAGTATCATATTAATATAATTTTATAACAGTGTGAAAAATACAAATTACATGCAACATTTGCCCAGTCCCATACATATACCATTTATCATTTGTAATCTACTGCAATGGCTGAAAATATATCTAGTTATTTCCCAACTTCCCTGAGAAGTAGGATTTCATCAGCATTTTTCACAAACTTGCACAAGATAAAACGAGTTTAGGCTCAACTGGGGTTAAAATATAAACTCCTTAATTTTTAGTTCCATTTACCCACAGATTTATACTGCAGTTAATAGAATTACACTTTTTCAAAGTATTATGGTAATAGTACTTAGTAATATTTGTTAAAATTATGATAGAAAGTACTGGAATCAGGAAAATGAGTTAGAAAGGGATCAAATTTCAAGGGGAAAGGTACACCAATGGAGGTGGCAGAAAGTATTCACTCATCCTCTTGCTGAAACAGGATTTTCTGAATTTGATTAGTACCCGCAAGTCATGACAGAAAAGGGACAAAGGAAATAAAAGAATTAAATGAGGAGCTGGGAGAATGGTAGCTAGGACTTTATAGTAAGTAAATTTCTATTAACTCCATTTGCTAAAATGACTAGTATAACACTAGAACTCAAAATATACTACTAATCCAGCCTCGGACCTTAACTAAAGACAAGTGACTACCTCTAAGAGATGGAAAAAATATATTAAGAATTATAGTACGGTAACACTTCATGACAGTAAATCAAGCGAAATAAAAATAGATGTCAGGAATACTCAAAGACAACATCAAAACTGATGTTTAAAGGCAGTAAAAAGAACAAGATTTCACTGTTTTGTTCTTAGAATAAAGATGTTCCTTTCTATCACTAAAGAGTAGTGCAAAAAAAAAAAAATGAAAACACAGGAATTCTGAATAAAATGGTTAATAACCACAAGACACTTATGGGCCTACTGACAGACCACTCCAATACAAAATGGAATATAAAGAGAACAGTTCAAAGTTTTTGGATATCCACTTTCCTTAACAAGTACTACGGACTTCTCTTTCCGAAGAAGGCAGGGAAAAAAACAGAATCAACACAGAGCCTCCCCCATAGACCCACACTGCTTTTAACGATCTCCATCTCCCATTTCAACCAAAAGTACCCCATAAAAACTGGCAGCTTTCTGCCTTGCCGCACAGATTTAAGAAACATTTGCCTATAAAAAGGCAAAAGATCCTCAACCAACTAGCTAGTATCACTGCTAAACTTCTATATTTTCAGAATTCAACATAGCTACAGAAGAAATCAGACTAATAAAGCATCATTTACATCTTTCTATTAAGCATATTTTCTCCAAAGTGATCTAAAAAATATCAGATAAGGCCTTTAAAAAAACTGTCTCCCTATCACAGGTACCCTACTACTTCGGTTACTCCTTGTATAAATAAAATCAAATTTTAATTTTTAAAATGACTAGATTTCTCTTATTTCTTATAAGATAATATACACTAATAATTCCCTAGTCCCCAAAGCTACTGGTGGAGGGAGAAGAGTTTCTTTTCTCCCCCTTATTCTCACCTATTATCCAGGTAGGAAAAGACTCTAAGGATTGTAATTGCCTTATAAGGATAACTATGTATCTTCATATCATATTAAATAATCAAATCAATAAAATTATTTAAATATTTGGGTGCTCAATCTGAACCTGCAGAATAAGTACAGCATTTATATATAAAAAAACAAACCCAGAAACAGTATCATAACTATTAATGACAGTCTTTTAAGCAAATTAACATTCTTCTCTCCTCACCCCTGAAATCTGTTCATCACTGCTAATCTTTAGAGAAAAGACGTACCTTTGGGCTTCTGTGATTTCATACCTGAAAGTTCTCTTACCTTTTGGACTGCTTCTAACTCAAGTCCTCATTACATCTGCCTGCACATCATTCCAAGGCCTATCTACCTTTAAACAAGATTACTGCAAGTTTTCCTAAGTTTCCCCAATTTCAACACTAACCAAAAAATGAGCACAAGAAAAAATCTTCCAGAATACTGAATTTATACAAACCACCTAGCGCCTGCCTGCCTCACTCATCTGCCTGGTTCTTAAAACTCTCTATAACCTGGTCTCTTATTCAATATATTAACTAATAAAAATCCTCCCACCTAACAATCTTACAAACTATATTTACCGTCATTTCCTGACCTATGTTTCCCCCATCTGAAACACCTCTCTGAAATTTTGAACCTATTCAAATCCTATTACACACCCTTTATGATCCATCTTAATACCCATGTAGTCCACTCACTTGTCTCTCCGTTTTCTTGAATTCTTATATCTTCTAGCTTCGCTGTATAACTCTGCACACTATTTTCTAATTGTTTCACATGCATTTTTCTTGCCTCCTCAATTAGAAAAACTGGAAACTCTGCAAGATAGGGGCCAAGACTCACACTTATTTTGCAAATCCACAGCACCCAACATTACTGTTGGCCAGGTTGAACAGCTAACTCTGCACTTTTCCAGTTTAGCTTCATGAATTTCAATTGAACAAATAATTTCTTCTACTGATACAAATTTTTGTTTTAGCCGAAAGTCTTAATGTCAAAAATGTATTTTAAATAATATCAAGGATAATACTTAAACTAGGACCATAAGGGAATGCATTCCTACTTGTCCATTTCTCTAGTCCCTAAATGAAAACACACGCTGACTAATACTCACTTGATACCGTCTGCGAAACTGAAGAGGCAGTTGTGGTGGTGGAAGTGGTAGAGGATGGGGTTGATGATGATGTTGAAGTAGATACTGCAGGTGCTGGGCTACTGGTCGTGGGGGTGGGAGCACCGACTGCTTGCGCCTGCACTTGCACTTGCGCCTGAGCCTGGGCCTGGGCCTGGGCCTGGGCCTGAGCTTGTGCTTGTGCCTGGGCCTGTGCTTGGGCCTGAACCTGCGCCTGGGCTGCAAGCATAGGCGTCAGTTCTGACTGTTGAATAACCTTAACTCCATCTGGCTTGGTCCATGCAGATTCACGTGTCCGAGCATTATAATAATAAACCTGCAGAAGAAGCAAAATCATCAGTTTCAAAGAACCTGTCAACTATTATGTATAAGTAATATAATTATATTTTGTCTTAAACAGCATTTTTTTAAAAACCTAGAAAAGAGAAAGTACATCAAAATTGGCTGTTCATATGAAATTATTGGTAATTTTTCACTTTTTCCTTCTTCCTCAATTTTCTATAAAGAGCACATTGTATTTTTAACACATCAAAAAAGGAGAACCAAGGCTATGTTTTGTGCACAGTTAACACAGCAGATCTAAGACCACTATCCCTAGAAAGCCACTGTCCACCATTCCCTAACTGATAGGAATGGCTCAACTATTTACGCAAACGATGCAGTTTATGCTCTATACCTGCCTTCCTTCTGGAAGTCTGAAATTTGCTAAGTGCAAGACAGATGGTACCAGATATAGGATCAGTCCCCAATGAAAACCTTGATTCCTCAGCTCAGGACAGCGTCCCTGGCAGACAACACTTTATCAGTGTTTTCACAATTCCATGGCACAGGAATTAAACACACTGTTATGAGACTCCAACTGAAAGGACTCCTGAAAGCTTGTGCTTGGTTTCCTTCAGACTACGCCCCATGCACCTTTCTTTTCTTTGCTGGTTTTGCTCTGTATCCTTTTTCTGTAATTAGTCATAGCTGCAAATACAACTACCTGCTGAGTCCTGTGAGTTCTCCCAGTAATCACTAAACCTGAGAACTGTTAGGGGACCTAAGGTGTGTATTTAAAAACACAGGTTTCAGAATCACAGGCAAACCTATGAAGGTGCTCCAGGCCACCTCATGTCTGTGCAAAAGTCCAATCAAGTGAACCTTTCCTGGAGTCCCGCCCTACCCTGGCTTACTTGAGTTTCATTCTTGATTGGCAAGGATACAGTCACTGATCTCAATCTGCCAAACTCCCAGGTTTTACTCTTCTGTCACCAAGAAGGTAACAACCTAACTACATTTCATAATTTACCTTCCCATCTGGAGTTTTATTTTCAACCCATATCTCCTCAGTAGGAGGCAGTGCTGGAGTTCCAGGAGCAGTCACAGGAGGCATTCCTGGTGGAAACATCATACCAGGAGGAGGAGGCATGGTTCCCATGGGTGGAGGCATGAAAGGTGGTCTCTGTTAATTCACAAGAAGTAATGTCACTTGTGTTTGTCTTTTTTCCTTCAAATTATTACTAAATTCTACCCAAAAGGTAAGGCACTGTAAGAGATATTAGCTTTATAGTAAATTCAAATACATTTACCTAAGTTGTTGTGTAAGCAAAATTTTTCTGTAATAAAAATGATTACCAAACAAACTAGAAGAAAGTATGTCAAGATACTAATAACAGTCATCTCTGGGTTGTAGAATTATAGGTGAGTTTTGCTTTATTATTTATACCTTAACTGCTAGTTCATATATTGGGCACTAGATTACTTTCAGAAGAAAAAAACTGATTCTCTTAACACCAGCCACCCAATGCCTTGACAGCTCACCTACAACAGGAACCAAAAAACTGTAAGAGAAATGTTATTTTACAAATAACAAGTAATAACTTAAAAAGAAAAATCAGATATACCTAACCTTTTATTCTCTTTTCCTATAAGAAAAAAATTATTAGCTAGGAAAACATTTATTTCCTAGTTTTCAAATAATAATAATGTAGCTCACCAAAGATGCTAACATTACTAAGTTTAAAAGATACAGTAAAATAATTATTCACTTTACTTTTGGGAGAATTTAAATGGTATATATTACAATTAGAAAAATAAATCTCCTGAAACCACCACTGATTCAACACTAGCCCTCATAATTCCTTCAATGATTGCTGACTCAACCCAAGATCCTGAATCAAAGAATTTAACTGTAACTGCTATATCTTACTCACTAAAGCAGAAAAAAGGTCTGCAATTCTGAAAACAGATTTTGAACAGGGATTAAAAGATTTCCTCTATAATCTACAAGTAACATTAGAACTTAATTATCCAAAGCATCTTAATCTGGATAATGGAATTGGCACTATGCCAATAATGTGAAAGTTATCTGAAAATTATTTGGATTTAATGTAAAATCACACAATGGTCCATCAAGACCAAAAAAAGCATCACATTAGGAAGCATCCCATTACAACATCTGATATATTTCCATTAGAGGGTTACATTAACCCATTACATTTTATAATATTCTACAAGGAGGTTTAACTCTTAAAGGCACAAAGTAAATTCACATATAACAAGTTATACCACAGTCAACAAGTCAAAAAGTTACTTTGTATTCTAATTCTAAAGAAAATATAAAACCATTTAACTGTTTAAGAGGGCTGGGGGGAAAGGAGGGACAGGCTGTTATTCTAGGAAGGTAACAAAATAAGCAAAGTACTAAAATCTGGTGTTTCTGCCATAAATACAATTCTATCAGAGCTAACATCACTTAAATAGTACCTCATTATCTCTATTTTTAGTAAACTCATTCTTGATTATCTAAACTAACAGGAGGCATGTGATACTACTGTATTTGGTTTCAGAACTGTACAGGTTAAATAAACAGAAAACTCAAATAGTCAAAAAGAATATAACCTCAAAAGTAGGTATTTGAGAGTTGATACCTTCATAACTTCACTAAAGAAGGATATATGCTTCCGGTTAAAACACTAGGAAAATTTCCATTTAAGGAAATTTCACAAAAATTCTATTTCTAAAACTGAGACACTCATATTTTTTCCTGGGAAAGGAAAAAAATTCAAATACTGTGCTTACAAAATGTGCTGATTGTCACATTCTAGATTCTATACTAGGGATCATTCGTGGAAAAAATTCTTCAGGAATAGATAGATATATATAGGTGTATTTAAACTCATTAGTAATATGTATCATTGAAAACAAACATCGCTCTCTTTACACATAAGCTTTCAAATATCATTTCCCATAAAGATTATTAAAGACAATGGTCAGAGATGAAAGCAAGTTAGAACTACCTTATCAATCCTAATATACATATTTTTTCATCACCATATAAATTTCCATTCTGAATTTCCATATGAATTATCATTATCAGTGCTTTTGAAGCAACACATTAATATAAAGATGTTCTCTTTAGTTCTCATTCTCCTATAAACCCAAGAATACAAGTTTTAAAACCAAAACTCATACATACTATTGACACTAACCTCAACAAAGAAATAGCTATCTCTACATTCTTTACCTGAAGGTGTGGAGGGCCCATAGGTGGAGGAATCCCTCCTGGAGGAGGCATTGGTGGCATATTAGGATCAAAAGGGGGACGTCCAAATGGGGGCCGAGGTGGTGGTGGAGGGCCTCGCATCATACCAAAAGGTGGAGGAGGTCGCATCAGAGGTGGTGGGCCTCGCATCACTGCGTTTGGTGGGGGAGCTGGGCCTCGGAATCTCAAGGCCTGCTGTTGAGCCATCCTGTATGGGAAACCAAAGAATAAAATTTTCTTTCTCAAAGTAAGAAAAATATAGCTACTAAACTCTGATTACATCAAATTTTTAAAGCCCTTAAGAGCAAGCAGAGTTGGAAACTCATCATTTTGTATCACTGTAGCAGAGTGCATCAGTAAGAATGATCAATGGACACCAAATCTAGGAGGAAATGAGGGGGTTATTTGCATGGTCTTAATGTATCTTCCCACATGTTTCTTACAATAGAAATAAGGATAAACAAAACACTATGGAATAGAGAAACTGACCTAATACAACTGAGAGGGACACAATACCACCTAGTCCAAGCAAAATGTTTAACCTCAACATAATAATGAGTTATTCGACAAACACAAAATAATGTTCTAACCAAGGGGGGAGCAGGAGTATATTCTTCAGAAATGCTGTTATAAAAAGAAGAAAAAAGGAAGGCTGTGGAAATGTTCTAGATTAAAGGAAGCCCAAGAGACATGACAATACAATTCCAACTCTAGACAGGATACTAAACTAGAGGGAAGAAATACAATAAAGAACATCCTGCATTAACAGACAACACCTGAATAAAGACAAAAGATTACTTTTTATCAGTGCAAATTTACAAAGTAGGTAACCGTGCTGTTCGTCAGAGAAGATCACTATTCTCAGAAAACAAGCACTCGAGTATTTAGAGGTAAAGGGCCATGCTGTGTGTGGCCCTTTACCACAAATGGTTCAGAGTAACAGAGAGCACGTATGTGACCAAGCAACAAAGGAGAATAGGTAAAATATTAACATTAAGCATACTATTTTTGTTTTTGCGACTTTTTGGAATCTTGAAACTACTTCTAAACACAATGTTTTTATAGCAGGGGAGTCTAACAGCTTAAGACATAATTAGCATTCTCATATAGAAGGAAATGCCCTTCTGTACACTGCACGCCACCCCAGTCCTCAATCTCTAGCTAAACACCTTTATTTTCTCCATGGCATTCAAGCAGATAAGCAATATCACATTAGATGGTTTTCTTTATCTCCTAAGTGCTTTTTTTTTTTAATAATGTTTTAACTCTTACAAGTGCTTACTGGGCTTCCCAGTTGGTTCTAGTGGTAAAGAACCGGCTTGCCAATGCAGGAGACATAAAAGATTTGGGTCAGGAAGATCTCCTGCTGGAGGATGTGGGAACCCACTCCAGTATCCTTGCCTGGAGAATCCCATGGACAGAGAAGCTTGACCTGCTACAGTCCACAGGGTCACAAAGAGTTGGACACAACTGAAGCAACTTAGCATTCACACAATCAACATAACTCTGAAATAGATTTTATCAACCTCACTTTACAGATTAAGGCACACGAAAGTAAAACAACTTGTCCAAGGCCACACAGCTGGTTCAGTGGTAAAGACAGTATTCAAACACCAGCGAAAGGCTCTTACAAACTACACCATGCTATGTAAGCCCCTTTAGAGCAAGAATTGTCTGTCCTGTTCACCTTTATATCCCCAGCACATAGTTATTTATGCCTGCCCATATGTCTGCCCATAGTAGGGCTCAAACAGAGCTTCCTTAGTGGCTCTGAGGGTAAAGCGTCTGCCTGCAACACAGGTAGACCTGCGTTCAATCCCTGGGTCAGGAAGATCCTCTGGAGAAGGAAATGGCAACCCACTCCAGTACCTTTGCCAAGAAAATCCCATGGACGGAGCAGCCCCGGTAGGCTACAGTCCATGGGGTCGCACAGAGTCGGACACAACTGAAGCAACTTAGCAGCAGCATAGTAGGGCTCAGTATTTGCTGAATGCACCAATGAGTATGTAGGTGATACTGTACCTTATAAATAGGGTATGTAGAATCTTATAAAAATCTTTACTATAATATACCATTGTGAATTTACTGAGCATCTGTCACAGTCTACCTAGTAGCTACAATAATTCTCTCCATTATAAACATGAAATTTACATTCCAGTGCTCAGGAGAAGATTAACCATTATATCCTCATGTGCATCTGATAATAATCATTCTGACACTCTGGCCTCACCAGATTCTTCCAACTTTCCTACATTTTTCAACCCTGTGCTTAAGACTACCCTTTCAACTTTCTCTAAATTTTCCACATTGTAGTTCAATTCTGACATTTAAAAAAATCCTAATAAAAGAACCAATTTGCCTTCTAGGAGAGCACTAGGATTGTAAACACATCCAGAACTACTATACCAAACACATTTCACCAAATCTGCAAATCATCCTACACTCAATGGTAGAAGTATGAGTTAAAAGCAATGACTGAAGAAACAATAATCAGCCTTTTTCAAATTATACGCACTCCCAATAGGCTGATGGTCACTGTTACCGAAGCAATGTCTTAACCTTTGGGACAGGAAAAATCTTCACTAAGGAAAGATATTCCATCTCAGCCTTCAGCTATACATTATTTCTTTCTTTTGAATGTCACACTTTCTAGCTATAACTTAAGTATTTTAGGCTCTAAAACCATGGGAAGTCAAATCAGGGCTCTGCCTTCTGTTTCAGGATTCTTACATAGTTTCTGAGCCTGAATATACTCAGATTTAAGTGAGGGGCACTGGGGACAGAAATGAAACCTCTCTCTCTGTTCAATAAGATAATCCCCGTGAAACATTTAGGATGGTACCTGTGACACAGTGAACTATTTTAACCACCATTACTTTCATTCTCCCACAAAACCTAGCATAGTACTCTAACTGAAAAGGTAGATGCTTTCAAATGTCTGCAGTGAAAATGGTAGCAAAATTCACATAATTTCCTCTATCGACAGCCTCAAGTTGCCATTTTCTAATGTCAGATATGTATAGCACATGTGCTGAGCTCTTTATATGCAGTTTATCACAACAACCTTACCCGAAGTGAAGGGTTAAAGAAGCTAATGAAGTACTTGGAACAGTGCTCAGCACATTTTTATCAGTATAGTAACAGTAGTAATCAAAACCCATAATTTAGTGACTACTAAAATTACCTTGTTAAAACAGTATTAATATTAGTAGCAGTGTTAATATTATTATAATCATTATTAGCAGGCTCTATATAACCTGGCCGTTGCTGATCTCTCTACAGACTCTAATCCTTTTGATCAACTACTTCATTACCCTAAAGCCTCTGCACTTGTTTCCTCTGCCTGGCATGCTCTTCCCCAGAGCTTTATGTAACAGACTCTCTCATTCTTCAGTTTAAGGTCCAAGTTCTTTCCCACCTTAGTCTCTCCCACCACCTTTCTATCTCATTACCCAATCTGAGTTTACAACTATGAGGTAAATGCTATGAAAAAAAATCTCACACTTATTTAGTTTTATATTACCTATACTCACTAGTATTTTCTCCTTAGTATACTGATGCCACCCAGAGCCCAGAAGCCAGGTGTTCAATTACTGTTTTAATAATGAGAGTGAACCCTAGGTATTTCTTCTATACCAAGCACATTTATAGGGACATTATGTACTAAGCACTAAGTACATGTACTTAGTACATGTACTAAGTCTTTCAATCATCACAAAAACTCAATGAGATAAGTTTGGCACCGGTTTTACAGAGGAAACTATAGCACAGAAAAAGAACTTGTTTCATGCTAGTTAGTGCTAACACCAGCGTATTCTTATTCCCAGTATACAGTTGAGGAAATTCAGACAAGCACCTTGTCATAAGTCATAAAGCATTAATAAGTAAATAAAGGCCCTGGGTAAAGTATCTGTACCAACATGACTCTAAAAGTTATCTTAATGATTCTTACTCATAAAGGAATAGAAAGGTATTTGGATCTCCAAATAAATCTTATTGTGGATTATTCGCATTCCTACCACTTTGGATCTTTATGAAAATAGAAGCATACACGCATGAACAGAAATGCAGAAATTTTTTTCCAAGAACAAATTATTTCCCTCAAAGTACTATATCTAGATATGTAATCTTCCCAATGGTGAGGACTGCAAATACTTTAGCACAACAGAGCAAAAAATTTTAAATGCTGATATATGGGAGGCAAATTATAAAGTAGACTAAGTGAGGAAACCTAGGTCTTAATCCAGACCCAGTGACCTTGTGTAAATCTCTTCACACTTGTAGGCTGATTTCCTCATTTGATGTGGTTAGTTTGAAATTTAGATCAATCTTAATTAGCATGGAAGCTCCTGGAGGACAAAGGATTTTAGTCTGGTTCAAGACTACTGCCAGCACCTAGGTCCGTGACTCTTATATAGCACACAATAAATGTGAGCCCAATAAATAGACCATCTCTAAATCTCCTATAACAATTTATTTACAATATATATACCTGAAAACCTGATTCGCGAGGCACTATGATAGTGACAACACCATGACATATATTCAGAATACAAAAACAAAAAATTAAGCCCCAATTTCTGTCATCAGAGGCCACAAAAAACTAATTTCTCTTAAAACATGAGAAATGCTAAAATAAAAGTCTGTACCACATGCTGTGGAAGGAATTTCCAACCCCAGAAGTTAAGGTATAAAACATTTGCAAGAGAACACCTAATTTAAAGCACTATTCAAATCAGTTTTGCAGCAGTGTCTACACTTACTATTAATAAAATCTAAAAGGCTACTCACTGTAAAACTGAGAAGTAAGATACTCTCTTAAATGCAAAGTAATGTTTCCAAATCAATCCATAAGGCTAGCTTAAGTACCTCTGGAGATCAGAATCAGGTATAACCCTTTCATCACTAATACTAAACGACCCTGGCAACCGCACTGTGATCACTTAGTATTGAAGTATACACGTGGGGTTTAAAAGATTTGAGATCCATCCCTGAAATAAGACTTTATTCCTGCCAAACTAAAAATTTTTGTGACAATTCATCCTCTCAAAGACATGCTTTTTCCCCTCCTGAAAACTTTATAACAATACCCAGTTTCCTTATACAATTTTATCTGGAGCTCTAGACAATGCTAGAGTCCTCGTAACTTATTCTACTCTTCCTCATTCTCAAAGGATGTCAACGGGCACTATTCAGAATGGGGGCTAAACATCTGAAATGCCATTTTTTTCCATCCAAGAAAAAGACAGTATCAAACAGACGTAAAGCTCTGTACCTCGTTTTCCTTAAAAACCACTGACTAAAGATTTTTCTCTCCACGACACTTAAAAATTCCAGAGGCAGCCCAGAAACCAGGGCGAGAAAGGTCACTGCTGCCGTCCTTAGGGAGACAGCGTGGGCAGACGACTAGAAGGGAGGAGGACAGAAAAGTGCAGGATCCCAAGCCTGGCTGCCGGCGTTCAAGCCACTTCCTGAAGCCAAGATTCTACCAAAGACACCTGGCTCTACGTCAGTTTCCTCACCTGAAGGATAGGCAAGTCACTTAACTGAAGGTGGCTCTTGCTCCGGGGCCTGCAAAACGAGAAGAGCAACTACTCCAAAAGGTGGGTGTGAGGATCACAAGAGAAAACACTAAGAAAAGGGCTCTCTGGCTCTCGGAAGCACGAAACAAATGACTGCCGCTATTGTTACTCCTCATAAACTCGGGATAAGGGATCAAACGATAAGAGAAACGGAGGCCGAGTGAAGTTAAAGGAAAGCAAGCGACGTGGGCAAAAAGGAACCAGGCGGAAGCGGGGACACCAAAAGGCGGCGGAGGACGTTAAGAAGGCCGAGCCAGGACGCCGAGGAGTTGCCCCGCGGCATGGAGGGCTTCAGGGAGGAAAACTGGGCCCGCGGCGGCGCCGAGCTGGGAGTCAGGCTGAGGGCCGCCCAAGCGGAGGCGGACTGCGTCTGAGGCGGGGCCCCAAAGCGGGAACCCCGGGCCCAGCCTGTGGGCCGCAAGCTGCTAGGGGCGCCTGGGCCCCACGAAAACGGAAATGAGCGCCCCGAGAACCCACAGGAGGCCGCGGCCGAGACCCGGCCCGGCTCCCTCATTCAACCCGCCTTCCCTTCCCCCTTCTCCAACCCCATGCGGTCCCGGCTCTTAGCCGCCGCGCCTCCTCAGCCCACCCTCCACCTCGGTTCTCCGCGCTGCAGGCTTAGCCCCTGGGACGCCAGAGCGCCAAGATGTAAGGTGGAGCAGTGCCCTTACCTGAGCTCCCCGGGGTTGAATCGCTCACCGTCTCCCCCGTCCCCACCACGCTCCGCCATTACAGAGGGCCGCTTTCATCCACCCGCCGACTGGGCGTCCCCTATTGGCCGGGTGAATCGTCAATCCCGCGAGAGAGAGGCGGAGATAGCAAAGATCTGTAAGGTGATTGGTCAAACCCTCCATCAATCCCCAAGGTGAGGGTGGTGTCTGCCTTATTATTGGTTAAAGGGCCCGCCGACTTTAAAAGCGGTATGGAGACAGTCAGTTGATTGGTTGCTCAGAGGCTTTATGGGAAAACGAGACTTAAGCAACGAGGAGCCGCCGGCGCCCTCTCGAGGTTAGCGTAACTAGGTCCTCCCACGTACGGCTAGGCCTGAGGTAGCCACGTGTCTGTCGGCTTCCAGGAAAGCCAAATGTGGGGCCATATTGTCCTCGGGCTGCCGTCTGTGGGGTCGCACAGAGTCTGACACGACTGAAGCGACTTAGCAGTAGCAGCGGCGTTGTCCTCGTACCGGTCATATTGGCTCGGGCCTTGACCATTTCTATTGAGTGAGCCAATCAAAAATCGACCTGGGTCTCCGGTAAACCAATCACAGGGTTGTTGTACAAACGAGCTGTTTCCCAGATTTTTAGAATCTAGAGTCCTAAGGGGCCACCACTCCAGTACTCTTGCCTGGAAAATCCCATGGACGGAGGACCCTGGTGGGCTGCAGTTCATGGGGTCGCGAAGAGTCGGACACGACTGACCGACTTGCCTTTCACTTTTCACTTTCATGCATTGGGGAAGGAAATGGCAATCCACTCCAGTGTTCTTGCCTGGAGAATCCCAGGGACAGGGAAGCCTGGTGGTCTATGGGGTCGCACATAGTCGGACACGACTGAAGCGACTTAGCAGCAGCAAGGGGCCACCAGTTTGCTGCTACTGCTAAGTCGCTTCAGTCGTGTCCGACTCTGCGCGACCCCATGGACTGCAGCCCACCAGGCTCCCCCGTGTTATTAAATGATATATTACTAACCACAAGAATACCTGTTAAATTGTATTCAATAATTAGTTGCAGGCTAATGAGTGTTACAAATTGCTCTATTAAGTTGGGGGAAGGAAACGTCTTGGCAATTTATAATTTAAACCCTATGTCCTTCAATTTTAAAGTATACTTGTGTAAAATTAGCATACCCTAATACTTCCCTGGTAGCCCAGACGGTAGAGCGTCTGTCTGCAATGCAGGAGACCCAGGTTCGATCCCTGGGTTGGGAAGATCCCCTGGAGAAGGAAATGGTAGCCCACTCCAGTATTCTTGCCTGGAAAACCCCATGGACGGCAGAGCCTGGTAGGCTACTATCCATGGGGTCGCAAGGAGTTGGACACGACTGAGCGACTTAACTTTTACTTTTAATACCCAGGAGGAATTCTGAATATTTATTAAACTTTTTATTAAAAACAAAAACCTTTTGGATGCTGGAGTTTCAAAAGCACGATAAAGAGGAATTCCACCATTAAGGAGCCCAAAATATTAAGCTAATGATAGAGATTTTTTTACTCAGACCTAGGGGCTTGCCTGGAAAATCCCATGGATGGAGGAGCCTGGTGGGCTACAGTCCATGGGGTCGCTAAGAGTCGGACAGGACTGAGCGACTTCACTTTAACTTTTCACTTTCATGCATTGGAGAAGGAAATGGCAACCCACTCCAGTGTTCTTGCCTGGAGAATCCCAGGGATGGGGGAGCCTTGGTGGGCTGCCGTCTATGGGGTTGCACAGAGTCAAACACGACTGAAGTGACTTAGAAGCAGCAGCAGCAGGGGCTTTCCAGGTGGCACAGTGGTAAAGAGTCTGTCTGCCAGTGCAGGAGATCAAGAGACATGGGTTCAATCCCTGAGTCAGGAGGATACCCTGGAGTAGGAAATGGAACCCACTCCAGTATTCTTGCCTGGAAAATTCCATGGACAGAGGAGCCTGGGAGGGCTACAGTCCATGGGGTGGCAAAAGAGTGAGACAGGACTTAGCGATTAAACAACAAACCGCCTATACCAATCACTGTCCTAATTACTTTCCAGGTATTATCTGTTTTAGGCCTCCTAAAAAGGCTTTTTAGGATTTGAGTACTATGAACAGCCACAGTTTATAGATGAGACTGAGACACAGAGAAGTTAAGTAACTTGTCGGGGTTTCAGTTCAGTTCAGTTCAGTCACTCAGTCGTGTCCGACTCTTTGCGACCCCATGAATCACAGCACACCAGGCCTCCCTGTCCATCACCAACTCCCGGGGTTCACTCAGATTCACGTCCATCGAGCCAGTGATGCCATCCAGCCATCACACCCTCTGTCGTCCCCTTCTCCTCCTGCCCCCAATCCCTCCCAGCATCAGAGTCTTTTCCAATGAGTCAACTCTTCGCATGAGGTGGCCAAAGTACTGGAGTTTCAGCTTCAGCAGCATTCCCTCCAAAGAAATCCCAGGTTTACACAGCTAATAAATGGCAGAACCTGGCCTTAAACCTGAGATAGTACAGCAGCAAAGCCTCACTGCTAAACACCATGATCCAAGAAAAACTGAAAACATATATGTACACAAAAACTTGTACACAAATATTCATAGCAGCATAATTCATAATATCCAATATGTCTGAACAACTGATGAATTGATTTAAAGACATGGTATATCTATACAATAGACAGACATGGTATATCTATACTTGGAGAAGGAAATGGCAACCCACTGCAGTACTGTTGCCTGGAAAATTTCATGGAGTGAGGAGCCTGGTAGGCTACAGTCCGTTGGATTGCAAAGAGTTGGACACGACCGAGTGACTTCACTTTCTTTCATATCTATACAAAGGAATATTATTAAGTCATGAAAAGAATTAAGTACCAATACATGCTACAACATGGATGAACCCTGAAAACTTTATGCTAGGTGAAAGAAGCCAGACACGAAAGGCTACATAGTATATGATTCCATTTAATGAAAATATCCGGAATAGGCAAATCCATAGAGACAGAAAGTAGGTTTTCAGGAGGCAGGAGCGACTGCTAATGGGTACAGGATTTCTTTTTGGATGATGAAAATGTTCTGAAATTACATAGTGGTGATGATTGCACAATTTGGTGAACATACTAAAACCTATTGAATTGTGTACTTTAAAGGATGAATTTTATTGTATGTGAATTATAGTATTTCAATAAATACCATGCTATACTGAATCTCAGTTAAATATTCAAAATTAACTAAGCATGAGAAAATGTGATAAGACCCAAACACAATTCTGATCATAAAATTTGGAGAAGGAAAGTATGGTTAAAGTTTCATTAAATATGTAACATTTAAACAAAATGGAGCTTGAATGAGAGTGAATGGTTAGATCCCCCTTTTCAACATCAGCAAACTCCAAATCCTGGCAAACTATTCGGAAAATAATACTTGTACAGATGACCCATGACAGACTAATCCCCACTGCTGGGGGGGACAGGGGGACAATCCTCAAAATAGATACCTCATAGAAAGATAGTCACTGGCATTAATAAACGGTGAAAACAAACTGTCAATTTGAATGAATGGAAGAAACCCCTTGGGGAGGGGGCAGATTGACAGCAACTGAATTATAGATCCTAAAACTTAGTATATCAAAGTGAAGTAACAGACAGTGTTGGCTTAAGACTAATTAATATTATCAGGGCTCTAAGTCCTGGCTATGACATCACTCTTCAGAATTGACTCTTGAGAAGTGGTTCCAATGCTAAATCAGGTTTTTCTTTTTAATAATTACCATTTTGAACACCTATTTTATACCCATGGTATCATAAACTGTTTTTAATCTCTTCAACAACCCTTTAAGGCAAATGTATTGTCCCGTTTTACACAGGGGGCCCTGAGGCTCAGGAGTGAAGACTCACCCTAGAGTGTAGAATCTGATTCCAAGTTCTCTCATCTGGATGGTGCCATGCGTCACTTTCTCATGGGTTGTTCAACTGAAGACATACAACATGAGTCTCTTCACGGGGCTGGTGACAACGTGGCAGTGTGCTTCTCCTAGCATGACCAATTCAATAAAGAGAGAGAGAGAGAAAGGGAGACAGAGACAGAGAGAGAATGCCCAAGATGGAAGCCACAGACTTTCCGTAACCTGGTATTGGCAGTGAAATTCCATCACTTCTGCCTATATTCTGTTCATTAGAAGCAAGCCAATAAGTCCAGTCCACACTCAAGGAGTAGCTTGCACAAGAGCTAAATACCAGAGGTGGTACCACTGGGGACCATCTTACCTACCACACTTTCTTTTAGGTCTCAACTTACACAATTACTTCCTCCAGGAAGCATTCTTCAAATAGAAAATCTGACCTCTAGCCACCCTCATCTAGGTAATTTCCTCTATCATAATTCTCCTATGACACCCAAGGTATCTCTGTAACATCCCAATCACTTTTTACTACCTACTATAATATTTAGCATTATGTCTACAATATGTCTTACATATTTTATCTTATTTCTTATCCTGTCAACTCACATTATTGTTTTTAATTCTGAAGTACTTCAAACTATAAACATCATAACATTCCATCCCTAAAAAACATTAAATCAGTATTTATATATCTCTTAAACAAAATTCCCACATATCAAAAATAACATTTTCACATCTACCAAAGTCACAGAAATATCAAATCCATATTCAAGTTTCCCCAACTGTCCCTAAGATGTCCTTTTGAACAGGTTTGGTCAAATCAGGATCCAATTCAGAATCATGCGATGTGTCTGGTTGCTATGTCACTTAAGACTGTTAGCCTAGAATAGTCCCTCTTTCTCGTGACACTGACTTGCTGAAGACCCCTGGCCAGTTTCACCTTTTGGATCTGATTACTTCCTCTAACACTGTAATTTTTATAAGCTGGAAGTTAGATCTGAAGACTTGATCAAGTACAAACTGAACATTTTTATCAAGAACTCTTTCTAAATAGTAGTGTGTATTCACATTAGGAGACACGTATCTGAATTTCCTACCCTTAATGACTGACATTGGGCTAAAGGAGATGACAGCTCAATCCTTACATTGTATTGTTATCTGCACTATTAATAATTATTTTTGGACAACAGTCATAAACCAGGCCCATCTCCAGCAAAATTGAACAAATATCACCCTACCTAATAACCATTAACCTAATGGTTTAATGATTGTATTTTTTTCTGAATCAGTACTTTCCTTTGGGGTAGCAAAATAGTGATCTTCTAACTATATGTTACCTTCTACATTTACTAACTAGAAATTATTCTGAAAGTTAAAGATTTCTTTCAACAACAGGGGCTATTGCCCCCAATTACAGTTTCTATGCTAAAAGTGGATAAGCGCTTAGTTCTTTCCCTTTCCTTATCAACTTTCAAAATAAAATGATGGTTTGATAGCTATCTCAACTGAGGACAAATTAGTCTTTCTGACATCTTGAAGTATTACTATGGACTCATGGGTTTTCCATTATTCAGTCCATTTCAAATAACTACAATGAATAATTTTTGAGGCTAGAATTTTCATATGTTATCCATCTTCTTTTCACAACAATCATCTAAGTAAGGTACATCACTATCTCTTTCACATAGCAAGAAACTAGGACAAAGAAATAGCTAATATAGTAACTTCAATGTCCAGTTGGATACAGAATCCAAGAGAATAGGAATGTATTCATGTTTTTCAATCAGTTTCTCCTGAATGTAGCTCAGTTCAGTTCACTGAGTTCAGTTCAGTTGCTCAGTTGTGTCCGACTCTTTGCGACCCCATGAATCGCAGCACACCAGGCCTCCCTGTCCATCACCAACTCCTGGAGTTCGCTCAAACTCATGTCCATCGAGTCGGTGATGCCATCCAGCCATCTCATCCTCCGTCGTCCCCTTCTCCTCCTGCCGCCAATCCCTCCCAGCACCAGAGTCTTTCCCAATGAGTCAACTCTTTGCATCAGGTGGCCAAAGAATTGGAGTTTCAGCTTTAGCATCAGTCCTTCCAATGAACACCCAGGACTGATCTCCTTTAGAATGGACTGGTTGGATCTCCTTGCAGTGCAAGGGACTCTCAAGAGTCTTCTCCAACACCACAGTTCAAAAGCACCAATTCTTCGGCGCTCAGCCTTCTTCACAGTCCAACTCTCACATCCATACATGACTACTGGAAAAACCATAGCCTTGACTAGACAGACCTTAGTCGGCAAAGTAATGTCTCTGCTTTGGAATATGCTGTCTAGGCTGCTCATAACTTTCCTTCCAAGGAGTAAGCGTCTTTTAATTTCAGGGCTGCAGTCACCATCTGCACTGACACCGTTTCCACGGTTTCCCCATCTGTTTCCCGTGAAGTGATGGGACCGGATGCCGTGATCTCCGTTTTCTGAATGTCGAGCTTTAAGCCAACTTTTTCACTCTCCCCTTTCACTTTCATCAAGAGGCTTTTTAGTTCCTCTTCACTTTCTGCCATAAGAGTGGTGTCGTCTGCACATCTGAGGTGATTGATATTTCTCCCGGCAATCTTGACTCCAGCTTGTGCTTCTTCCAGCCCAGCGTTTCTCATGATGTACTCTCCATATAAGTTAAATAAGCAGGGTGACAATGTACAGCCTTGATGTAATCCTTTTCCTATTTGGAACCAGTCTGTTGTTCCATGTCCAGTTCTAACTGTTGCTTCCTGACCTGCATACAGGTTTCTCAAGAGGCAAGTCAGGTGGTCTGGTATTCCCATCTCTTGAAGAATTTTCCACAGTTTATTGTGATCCACACAGTCAAAGGCTTTGGCATAGTCATTAAAGCAGAAATAGATGTTTTTCTGGAACTCTCTTCCTTTTTCCATGATCCAGCAGATGTTGGCAATTTGATCTCTGGTTCCTCTGCCTTTTCTAAAACCAGCTTGAACATCTGGAAGTTCACGGTTTATGTATTGCTGAAGCCTGGCTTGGAGAATTTTGAGCATTACTTTACTAGCGTGTGAGATGTGTAGCTCAGTACCAGTCAATAAATGTCAATGTGCAAATTAGTTAATGATTATCACTTCTAATTGACACCAAAAAACATTCTAATACCTACTGAAGACTTCTGGATAAAGTAACATCTGGGATTAACTTCAAAATAAACAAAGATGGGGAGCACCAAGGTCAGGGAGAGAATGTGAGGGGAGGGGAGCAGATTACAGATGAAACAAGATTGACTGTATCTTGATAACTGTTGAAGCTAGGTGATGGGGAGATGAAGGTTTGTGATACTACCTTCTCTGCTTTTTAACATTGAAGTTGCCCATTAACAGAGAAAATATTCTAAGCCCTTGAAATATTAAAACCTAAGAAACTTTCTAAAAGTATTTAGACTGATAACTAAAGTAATAATGTACTACTGCTGTTGCAATAACTCACCATCTTAGAAGTTACCTGAACTCTCCATTAAACAAATGTGTCAGACCAAGTGTTCTGATTTTGAATTCAGAAGATAATTCATTTGTCCATTTGGCAAACTCATTCATTTGCCAATCTGAAAAACATTTAATGAGCACCTATGTGTGCCAGGGATTATCATAGTTGCTGAAGACACTGTCCATGGAGTACGTAGTCTAGAAGGGAAAGCAGATAAACCAAATCTAAGACAGTAAAAATTGTTGTGACTGACCATGATGAGGCTTTTAGCTAAGACAACGACAGCAAGACTGAAGAGGGGACAAGTTCAGGAGCTATTTTTTTGTCCAATTAGAAGTTTATTTAATTCAAGTTGGTCAAAGATCAGAGATATGAAATGTTGCAAATATATCATCAAAGATAAGCTCTAAACAAATGGTCAAGTATAATTGTGAATTTGTAATCTTTTATAGATTCATCCTTATTACGTGTAGGTCTTAAAATATACAGAACTTTTCAGAAAACTATTTTTTAAACAGAATGGAATCACCACAATGAGGTCACAGATATGATAGCAAAAAAAAAAAAAAAAAGACTTTAGAAACTTTTAACTATTTGTTCATTTTTCCGCAACTGTGGGTAATCCATGCTTGAAATCCACTGTCCCTGGTGGCTCAGATGGTTAAAAAAAAAAAAAAAAAAGAATCTACCTACAATGCAGGAGATTCAGGTTCAACCCCTGGGTTGGCAAGATCCCCTGGAGGAAGAAATGGCAACCCTCTCCAGTATTCTTGCCTGCAGAATTCCGTGGACAAGGATCACTGCAACTTCTCTGTCATAAGCTGTCTAGGTTTGAATCCTGGGTCCATCTTTTACCAGCTGTGTAATTTGGGACAATTTATTTCCAGTCTTTGTGCCCACGTTCGCTCTTTCTTAAAATGGAAATAATAATTATATCTCCACAAAGAGTTTATGTGAGGGTTAGATGAATGTAAGCCCATTTAAAATGTTTAGAACAGGGCTTAGAGTAAGTGCTCAATAAACATTAGCCATTACCATTTTTATAAATATACTTTTTATTCTTATTATTTTATCTCTTCTTACTGTCTTTCTTAGGTCTCCATGTCTGAATCATTGTCTGTTTTACCTGGTTCTCTCTGTTGCATAAACTGCTCCAATTTTCTCATTGGTTATCTAAATATCACTTAGCTAAGTAATAAACAGGGCCTTCCCAGGTGACTCAGTGATAAAGAATCCGCCTGCAAAGCAGGAGACTCGAGTTTGGTCCCTGGGTCAGGAAGATCCCCTGGAGAAGGAAATGGCAACCCACACCAGTGTTGTTGCATGGGAAATCCCTGGACAGAGGAGCCTGGTGGGCTAGAATCTACAGAGTCACAAAGACTGAACGGCTAAACAGCAACAGCAAAGTAATAGATACAAACTGTTAGTCTGATGTCCAATTCATAATGCATATGTCTGATAAAAACAACCAATATAAACTGAAACTGAAAATCCCTACCATTGCATGTGGTAAAAGGTGGTATTGACCAAAACTTTACTGAAGATCAAATCTTAAAGTGCAAATCTGTAAAATTTGACCAAGAAATCTTAGACCTGGTAGAAATAATAGTCATTGAAGAAACCTCACACAAACAATATAAGTGGTAAAATCTGATGCAGACAGAACTGCTGGACGACTCAATTCTTCACTTTGAAAAATTTTGTAAATTTATTTTAAAATTTCACTTTGAAATTTAAATGGAGAATTAATTCTGAAATAACTTCAGTAAATTAAAAAAAAAAAAACTAACAGTGAAGCAAATGGGAAAATCTTATCTAATATAGAAAACTATTCCAGAAATGTATTGGTGTTTGGGGGTGATTATTTATTGGAGTTTATTATACACTGGATTTTTCTTCCTGAAAATGCTTTCTCAATGAACATATGACAGTGTTGGTATAATTTTGATTCAATGTCAAAATGCCATTAGGAGAACTTCCCTGGTGGCCCACAGCTAAGACTCCATGCTCCCAAAGCAGGGGGCTTGGGTTCCATCCCTGATCAGAGAACTAGAGCCCAAGTGCTAAAATGAAAAGATCCTGAAAGCCCCAACTAAGGATTCCACATGCCCCCACTAAAGACTGAAGATCCAGCATGCTGCAGCTATCAACGGCACCACTAAATAAATAAATAAAATGCCATTGGCATCCAAAGAATTACGGTCAGGATGAGAAGGATCAAGGGGCATGTGTGTGTGTATTCAGGTGCACACGTGTGTACAAGAGAAGTTTGGGGAAAGCAAAAGGTAGTGTGGCCTCCTAATGAGGGCACATGTTGAATATCCCCCATGCTATGAGTAATCTCCTGTTAACCTAACTGATGGGCCAGAGATACAGTAGTGCACAGGCATCAGGGTCAGGTAGACTTGGGTTGAAAGAGGGTTTCAGCACTCACAAGCTGTCACCCTGCAAAAGTCACCACCTCCCGAGCTTCAGGGTCCTCTTCTGAAAGCAAGAATGTCAACAGTACTAACCTCGTGTTATCAGGAGGACCCCCTGAGACAATGCCCCTGGCAGGTACCTGACTTGCAGTCTTGCTCTCAGAATGGATGCTAGCCACCATTATTTGTGAGTGTTCTACTTTTGCTCTTGAAGTTACTCATCCAGCTGGCAGTCAGTGAGATGAGTAACTCTGAACCAGGACTTTTTCATATCATATTTCTTTGCTCCCTGACATCCCCAGCCCAGTTTCCAGGACCCCAGCATAATGCCATGTTTTATCATATTATCCCAGTGATTTTTTGCTGTATGTTGAGTGCCTATTACAGAAAGAGACACAAAAGGGGAGAAATAAAGAGGGTAGGGGGTTGGGGCTGAGACATATGGGGTGCATCAAAGGGCCGCCAGACAGCTGGTGAGCAGGGAAACGCTCCTGGGTGCTAGGTCTTAATTAGCTGACAGGTGGGTCAAGGCTTGGAAGAGGTGGGAAACAGTATGTTTCATTCAGCCTCTCAACTGCCAGAATAAGAGGCTGCACCAGGCCAGGTTCCCTAACACTCCCACTCCTCCTGGCTGAGTTAGTACAAGTGAAGATGGTGCTCCACTTCACCTTGCAGAAGCCCTGGGCCAAGGGAAGAGGAGCTTTGCAGAACAGATTTGATAATTACAACTTCCAAGAAAGGCTCTGAGCCACTTTGCCTTCAGCTCGCACTCCACTTCCTCCGGTCACATTTTCCCTGACACTGAAATACAGCTGGGAAAGACAGCTCAGTGCCCTTACAGTCGCTGTGGCTTCCTCAAGCCACGGCCTGCTCTCTCTTTGATGAGCCTGCGGGGCTGTAATTCTCATCACCTGACATTTATGGGAGGCAGCGTATTAGCAAAAGGCTTTACAACCATTTTTATGAGGGCTGCCTCCCTGAGACCTGTCAGGTATAATCACCCAGGCCAAGCAGAAGGAAAGAGCAAACACACGCGAGGAATGGCTCTGGGCCCCTGGCCCACAGAGCACCCACAACGGAGCCCGCAGGTGCCACATTTCTTCTATCGCGTGTCACGCCTGATTGGTTTGCCCTCCTAGCCCTGGCAGCTGTCAATCATCCTCTGCCACCTACAACTCATCAGCGGGTCCTGAAGCTGCAAATCCCAAAGGCACCTCCTGTCCATCCGTTTCTGCCAATCGCCACCACCACTCTGGTCCAGCCTGCCTCCCACACAGCCCCCGCCTAGCTCTGCCTCCTAGTCTTTTTTTTTTTTCCAAGATTAAAAAAAATTTTTTAAGTCTTCTTTGAATTTGTTACAATATTGCTCCTGTTCTATGTTTTGGTTTTTTAGCCCTGAGGCATGTGGGATTTCAGCTCCCCTCCAGGGATAGAACCCACATCCCCTGCATTGGAAGACAAAGCCTTAACCACTGGACCACAAGGGAAGTCACATGCCTCCTAATCTTGTCCCCTGCCCTAATTTACTTGATCCACCCAGGAGACAGAGTGATCCTCTAGATGTTTACTTATTTCTTTACTGTACATACCTTGTAAACTTTCTGATATGAGTATTGCTACTCCAGCTTTCATTTGATTTCTATTTGCATGAAATAACCTCCCATCTCCTTACTTTCAGTCTGTAAGTATCCCTAGGTCTGAGGTGGGTCTCTTGTAGACAGCATGTATTCGGGTCTTGTTTTTGTATCCATCCACCCAGCCAGTCTATGTCTTTTGGTTGGTGCATTTAATCCATTTACATTTAAGGTAATTATCAGTATGTATGATCCTATTACCATTTTCTTAATTGGTTTGGTCTGTAAAGCTTTTGATTTCTCCATCAAATTTGAACAAAGTTTTGCTGGGTAGAATATTCTTGGCTGTAGGTTCTTCCCTTTCATTACTTTAAATACATCATCCCACTGCCTTCTGGCTTGCAGAGTTTCTGTTGAGAAATCAGCTGAGAACCTTATGGGAGTTCCCTTGTATGTTATTTGTCATTTTTCCTTTGTTGCTTTTAACATTTTATCTTTGTCTTTTTATCAGTTTGATTACTGTATGTCTTGGTGTGTTCCTCCTTTGGTTTATTCTTCCTGGAACTCTCTGCAGTTTTTGGATATGGGTTGACTATTTCCTTTCCTGTGTTAGGAAAGTTTTCAGCTATTATCTCTCCAAATATTTTCTTGGGTCCTTTCTCTCTCTCTCTCTCTCTGGCACCCCTACAATGTGGATAATGCTACATTCAGTGTTGTCCCAGAGGTCTCTTAGGCTGTCTTCATTTTTTATTTTTCATTCTTTTTTCTATATTGTTTTGCAGCAGTGATTTCTTCCATTATGTCTTCCAGGTCACTTCTCTGTTCTTCTGCATTAATTATTCTGTTAGTGATTCCTTCTAGTGTTTTGTTCACCTCTCGTTGTTGGCTCTTTAGTTCTCCGGTAAAATTTCTTGCATATTCTCCATTCTTTTTCCAAAATCTTATATCATCTTCACTATCATTATTCTGAATTCTTTTTCTGGAAGGTCGCCTATCTCCACTTCATTCAGTTGTTTTTCTGGGGTTTTATCTTGTTCCTTCATCTGGAACATAATCCTCTGCATTTTCACTTTAACTTTCTGATTATGTTTTTGTTCTGGAGACTCAGTTGTAGTTCTTCTTGCTTCTTGTCTGCCCTCTAGTGGAAGTGGCTATCTAAAAGGCTTGTTCAAGTTTCCTGATGGGACTGGGGGTGGGAAAAACTGGGTGTTGCTCTGGTGGGCAGGGCTGCAATTAGTAAAACTTTAATCCAATTGTCTGCTGATGGGTGGGGCTGTGCTCCCTCCCTGTTAGTTGCTTGGCCCTGGAGTCTACAGCCTCTAAGGTAGAGCTAATGATGTCCTCCAGTAGGGCCCACACCAATGGGCACTTCCCAGAACTGCTGCTGCCAGTTCCCCTGTCCCTGTGGTGAGCCCCTGCCACCCCATGCCTCTGCAGAAGACCCTTCAACACTAGCAGGGAGGTCTGCTTCAGTCTCTTGTGGTGTCACTGCTCCTTTCCCCTGGGTCCTAATGTGCACAAGATTTTGTGTGTACGCTCCAAGAATGAGGTCCTCATTCCCTCAGTCCTCTTAGAGTCCTGCAATCAAATCTCACTGGCCTTCAAAGTCCCATCCCCTGGGAATTTCTAGCCCCTTTCTGAGTTCCCAGGCTGAGAAACCTGATGGGGGCCCAGATCCTTTACAACAGCAGGAGAACTTCTTTGGTAGTCCTATTCTCCAGTCTGTGGGTTGTCCACCCAGTGGGTATGGGATTTGATTTCGACATGACTGTACCCCTCCTACCATCTCATTGCAGCTTCTCCTTTGCCTTTGGATGTGGGTTGTCATTTTTTGGTGGATTCCAGCATCCTGCTGTCTATAGTTGTTCAACAGCTAGTTGCAGTTTGGGTGCTCAAACAGAAGGAGATGAATGCACATCCTTCTGCTCCACCATCCTGAACCAATCCTAAGCCTCATGATACTTTTGGGAAAGTCTATTGTAAATTCTAAGACAAAAAGGTCCTACTGAGAGAATAATCTTTTAAAAACAAAAATAGCGATGCTTCAACAGCTTCCTCTATTGCTAATATTTACTCAGAAGAAAACCCAAGTTCCTTTGCAGACTGCAGGGTCCCTCCATGACCCAGGTCTCTCCCCTCCCCTCTGGCTTCCCTCCACGCTGACCCCTGCTCCCACATCAAGTTCAGGGACCCAGCAAGCGGGTTTATACTCACTACTCAATCTTCTCACAGAGCTCTTGGCTCTTCTCTCAGCTGGTTTTGTCTCAACCTTCCAGTCTCAGCTCACATGTCACCTTCCAGCTCCCCAAGTCTTAAATTGCCTGTTAAGTGCTTTCAGAGCCCACTGAACAAACTTTAAATGTCTCTCTCTCTCTCTTTTATTTTTTAACGTGTGCATACTGCTTTACTTACTTTTGGCTGTGCTGGTCTTTGTTGCTTCACACAGGCTTTCTCTAGTTGCGGTGTGTGGGCTTCTCACTGTGGTGGCTTTTGCTGTGGAACACAGGCTCTAGGCACACAGGCTTCAGTAGCTGCAGCATGCAGGCTCAGTAGTTGCGACTTGCTGGCTCCAGGGCACGCGGGCTTCAGTAGGCACAGGGGCTCATCAGCTGTGGCACTGGGGCCCTAGAGCGTGCGGGCTTCAGTAGCTGTGGCATGCTAAATGTTTCTTATTTGTTGACTTACACACAGTCTGTCTCCTTTGCTAGAATGTACATCCCAAAGCAGAACAGGGACGTGTATTTTTCACTGTTGCACTAATCCCTAGCACCATCGGCACAGGGTGTAGGCAAAGTATACTTACACACAGTAAATATGTATAGAACATTAAATGAAAGGATGAAGCGATCCACCGAAAAGCCGCCTCCTCTCAAACTCCCTGCTAGTCTTCATCATAATCGGTAGAGGGCAGCAAAGACCCTGTGTTATCTGACTTCTGAGGTTTCCACCAGAAACTCCAGAAAACGTACTCTCCTTTGCCAAATAGCAGCCTCAGATTTATCAGGAATCTTGGGGAAATGTCTTGCCTTAAACTCTCTTTCCTCTCCTTATTCCTGAAGCCCTCTTTTCTCTGAGCCATTTACAGATTTTTTTTTTTTAAGATTTCAGGGACAATGATCCTTAGAAATGAAAGCAGATGTTGTATTGATTAATGGCCTGGAGCCTTACCTTCCTGCCAGACGAGTTTGTGTGGAAAAAAAGACACTCCTGTCATAGCTGACAGCTGTGTGGGTTGTAAGGATTTAGGCTTTCCCTTATGGTGTTTGGGAAGGAGCAGGTACCAGCTAGGCAGCTGCTGTTTATGTTTTGAGCACTTGTAAAAGCAGGTTGTGTGTGTGCGTTTCTAGTTCTGTCTTCCGCCTGGATCCGTTTCTGCTTATTGCATCTTCGCTTCTTCTTTAACGATCTCCCACCCGGAGCAGGAACCTCAGCATCTGCTGCCTTTGTGGGTTCCTTTACCGAGAATGCACCCTGAATCCAGGTGAGTCAGCAGTAGAATTGGCATCCACACAATCCCAGGATGGTGTTTTCATTTGACCTCTGCTCCCCAAAATAGGTACTGAGACTTATGACTTACCAGGGCTTCCCTGACAGCCCAGGTGGTAAAGAATCTGCCTGCAATGCAGGAGACCCCGGTTCAATCTGTAGGTCAGGAAGATCCACTGGAGAAGGGATAGGCTACCCACTTCAGTATTTGGGGGCTTCCCTTATGGCTCAGCTGGTAAAGAATCTGCCCTGGTTCGATCCCTGAGTTGGGAAGATCCCTGGAGAAGGGAAAGGCTACCCACTCCAGCATTATGGCCTGGAGAATGATTTATGACTTACCAAGCCTGGGTGTGTGCTCTGTGGTACAGGTACAGTTTGACTGAAAGAATCAAAGAGAGGCAGAGTTCCTCAACCTCAGTGCCACTGACATTCTGGCCTGGATAATTCTTTGTTGTGAGAACACTCTAGGATTTTGGCAACCTCCCTGGCCTCTCCTCATCAGATGCAGGTAGCACCCACCACTAAACTGTGATGACCAAATATTTTTTCAAACAATGCAAAATGTCCCCTGGAGACAGGTTCCTACAGTTTCAATCTTGAAAGCCATTCTTTTGAGGATCATGGTGGAAATCTTTTGGGGTGTCTTTCCAGCCTGAGTCCATGACCCCTTTCTCCTACCTCTGCTCCTCACTATCCTGTGCATGTGTGCTGTGACCCCAAAGTCTATGGACCAGGCAGACTGGATGTCTGACCCAACTTAGGTCTCAGCTTCTTTCCTTTCCAAATTCCTTTGGGAATTTGAAACTAGGACCCAGGGACTGAGTACCACCCGGGTTCTTCAGGGGGATAAAACTCTAACTCAAATTTAGAAGATGTAGGCAGATGTATGATAATGTGGGGAACATGAAACAGGCATCCTACTGCAGAGATAATGAAATAAACCACAAGGGAGGGGGAGGGAGGACAAATTAGAAGGTAGGGATTAACATACACACACAACTGTATATGAGACTGATAGCCAAAAAGGACTACTGTATAGGTAGGAAACTCTATTCAATATTTTGTAATAATCTATAAAAATCTAAAAAGAATATATAGAGATATGTGTGTACTTTGTATGTGTAACTAAATCACTGTGCTATACACCTGAGACTAAAACATTGTAAATCAACTATATTCAATTTAAAAATAAAATCAAATAAACTACAGAGAAACCCACAGGGAAGAGGCAGACAGAAGGTGCCTCGTCCTGGCCCTTTCTGGTTCTAGTATTTCCTAAGGATAGGCTCAACTTCCTGCCTTGGGTAGGAAGTACGTTGGTAACTATTAATAATTCCTCTTTTGTGCTAGGACAGTTTTTGTTTATTTCTGAGTCCTAACTAGTACATTCTCTGTAATCTAGAAGTCAAGTCATAATCAGAAAACACCAGGGATCTGGGCAGTTGGGGGAATAGTAGCTGACCCACCTCTCCACTCCTCGTGTGCTCTGTCCTTCTTTCTCTAACAAATGGCTTCCTCACTCTCTCTGTGGAGTTTTTTTTGCCTTAACCTTGGCTTGTCGTGGCCTCAGGTGCCGCAGCCTCAAGTCAACTTCTGGTGGTGCATTCGCTAACAGGCCAGTTTCTTGGTTCAGATTCCTGGGCAAGAGAGTCTGACTGGCTCATGTGGCAAAATACTATCAGCTGCCGATCCCACAGTCATCCCTCCCAATTAGTTTTGCTCAAGTGAACAACCCCAGGTGATGAACCAGAATTGGTTTGTTAAGGGCGATGAGATGTAAAAGAAATCCTCCTGAGGGGCTTATGGAAAGAACTTTATTCCTGATACAAGTGGGCAAAGCCCAAGGAGGAGCCAGTCCATCCCCTTCCTGCACACTCTGGATATGTCTGTGAGGACACGACATGTGAAGCTGCTGTGACAGCCATTTTGCAACCATGAAGTAAAGCCTAGAGGCCGAGAGAGAAGAGGCCTCGGACCTCCTTGAGCTGACAAATTAACAACCCTGGAGCCATGTACCTTTGAACTTCTTGTTACATGAGATAATTAGGTATCCTTACAGTTTAAGCTACTTTGACTCTGGTGTCCTGTTACATGAAGCCAAAGGATCCTGACCAATACAATATAGCTCATCTTTTCAGACCAGGTCACTGAGGTCCCAGGTCACCAGCTGGCTATCCTGTAGATTCACTGTCTTGGAGTGACACACCTACCTCCTAATCCATGTGTTTATTCCCCTGCTCCAAATTTCTATGAAATATCCTTAACCTGCAGAAAAGTTGAAGAAATAATACAGTGAATATTGACATATCCCTTACTTAAGATTCACCGGCTGTTAATATATGCAGCTAAATGCTTCATGTGTTCATTGTATAATATATCCATATATTTGGAGGTGTTTTTTCACTGAACCATTTGAAAGGAAGTTAGAGAGCTTATGAAACTTCACCCCAAAGTATTTCAGCAATTATCTCCTAAGAAACAAGGACATTGTCCTATATAACTAAATTGTCATTACAGTAGATTCAATACATATCATGTTATTCTATGATATAAAAATCTTACTAAATTCTTCAATTTTCCCAGTAATGTCCTTTGAGCCTGTTTTGCTTTTTTCTAGTCCCATATTCTACAAAAGCTTTTTTTTTTTTTTTTTTGGTCTTTCCTGTCACTGACTTTCAGTTCAGTTCTTTTATAGAATGTTCCATAATTTGGATTATCCAGTTACTTCTTCAGAATTAGATTTATGTAAAAACTTTTAGCAGAAACTCTACAGAGGTGATGTTACGTCCCTCTCAGCACATCACAGGAGGCACAGAAAGCCACTGTGTTCTATTACTGGTCTTGCTAAAGTTTAAACAGTTAATTAAGGTGCTGTCTGCTAGAATGCTCCACTGTAAAGGCATCTTTTCAAACTTTATATAATTAATAAGTAATCTGTGGGATAACACTTTGAGGATATCTTGTTTCCCAACAGCTTTCACCCGATGTTTTAGCAGCCATTCATAAGTCTTGCCTGAATCAACTATTATATCAGTGATTACAAAAATCACTTTTTAAAAAATTTTATAATTTCCTCTACATTAACTGGCATTCTATTTAAGAGCTTTCTCTCCCCTCACACTCCATTTTCTTGAGTATTATTATGAACTTGGATTTTTCATTACCACTAAGTTTCAATTTTCAAGTTGGCCCCCTTAAAGCGGGGAGCCCCTTCTAGCTGGTCTCTGTCCTTCAGATGTGATCCCATCAATGTCTAAGCACTTCTTTGCTCTTTAGCAGAGGAAGCCCCAAGTTCGTTTGGTACTTTCCAGACCTGGAATCAGCCTTTCTCCAAGAAGGCCTGATTCCTTTTAATGAGAAGTAGTTCATAGAAAGCAAGAATTGGGTGCTTATAGAGTGCTCATTGCTATTGAAGTGTCATGGTGTCTAGGTTCTTTCAGTAGACATAGCCAAGAAGTATGTTTGATTTTAAATCATTAATTTATCTTGATCCCCAACTCCAATTGGGCTTCCCTAGCTCAGTTGGTAAAGAATCCACCTGCAATGCAGGAAATCCCGGTTCAATTCCTGGGTCAGATAGATCTGCTGGAGCAGGGACAGGCTACCCATTCCAGTATTCCTGGGCTTCCCTTGTGGGTCAGCTGGTAAAGAATCCTCCTGCAATAAGGGAGATCTGGGTTCAATCCCTGGGCTGATCATCTGGAAAAGGGAAAGGCTACCCACTCCAGTATTCTGGCCTGGAGAATTCCATGAACAGAGCCCATGGGGTCACAAAGAGTCAGACATGACTGAGCAACTTTCACTTTCCAACTCCAATTCAGCACCAGAAAAGTTTTCTTCTTTTCCCCCAGTCCATATTTTTATCTCCTTTCTCTCACAGTGAGAACCTAGTTTTCAATCCAACATCAATATATTCATTAATACTCACTTGCTCCTCCCTGCAGTACACCCAAGAGTCAGAATGCCTGTTCTCAGTACCTTTATCAACCATACTACTACTACTACTAAGTCACTTCAGTCGTGTCCGATTCTGCGACCCCAGAGATGGCAGCCCACCAGGCTCCCCCATCCCTGGGATTCTCCAGGCAAGAACACTGGAGTGGGTTGCCACTGCCTTCTCCAGTGCATGAAAGTGAAAAGTGAAAGAGAAGTCACTCAGTCGTGTCCGACTCTTAGCGACCCCGTGGACTGCAGCCTACCAGGCTCCTCTGTCCATGGGATTTGCCAGGCAAGAGTACTGGAGTGGGTTGCCATTGCCTTCTCCTTACCAACCATAGACCTACTCATAAATTCCAGGTTGTTTGTGGCACTTTTTTAATCCCTAGAATACAGCCCACTAAAGGTAACAAGGTCTGTTAAAAACCTTTAAACCTTGAAATAGATTCATTTGTTTCTCTTTATACTCAATGTTAGGGTTCTCCTAATATATTGATTTAATTTTTTGTGATAGTGGGCTTTTTAACTTTCTATAGTTTTATTAACATATAACTGATATATAATATTTGAAAGTTTAAGGTATACAGCATAATGATTTGGTATATGTATACACTGTGATATGATTACCACAGTAAACTTAATTAATATCTGTAACAAAACTACAGACTGCTTTACAAGTTTGCATGTGATCCTTGTGCAGGGGCCATGTTAATCATCTCTGCATTATTTCAATTTGATATGTGCCACTGAAGCGAGCACTAACTTAATTAATTTGCATATGTAAAACAGCAGCATGGTTCAAAAGTCAAAACTATATTAAAATGTAACTCAGAGAAGTTTTAACCCCGTACATAGCCAATTATTAGTTTCTTGTTTATCCTTTAATTGCAAAAATAATCAAATGTGTATGTACATACACACACATATATCCTCATTTTGCCTTCTATTCAAATGGTAGCACACTATATACACTCCTCTCTGCACCTCATTTTACTTCATATTGTTTTATGTTATATACATGCAAGTATTTTATAGCACTTGTATCTCACTTATTTGCTCTCTCAAATGTATTTGGTATTTCAGCTCAATTGCTCAGTCGTGTCCAGCTCTTTGTGACCCCATGGACTGCAGCACACCAGGCATCCCTGTCCATCACCAACTCGTGGAGCTTCCTCAAACTTATGTCCATCGACTAGGTGAAGCCATCCAACCATCTCATCCTCTGTCATCCCCTTCTCCTCTTGCCTTCAATCTTTCCCAGGATCAGGGTCTTTTCCAATGAGTTAGTTCTTCGCATCAGTGGCCAAAGTATTGGAGTTTCAGGACTCCAATATGAGTAATGAATATTCAGGACTGATTTCCTTTAGGATTGACTTTAGGATTTGGTATTTAGGAAGTTTTAATTTTTATGATTTGGTATTTAGGAAGGTTTTATTTTTATGGTTACTTTTGTAAAGCTAAAATAACCTCAGTCTCCAACCCTACCTTAATTTTGTTATTTTCTAATGGTTCCCCAACAATACTGAACAGTCAACAATTTCTTTTCCTCTCTCATCTCTATCCACCAGCATCTTATTGCAATAAATATCCTTTACCCCCATCAGCAACAAGTATATTCAATAAGTATATTCTATATTCTATCTCTAGTCAAGGCTATGGTTTTTCCAGTAGTCATGTATGGATGTGAGAGTTGGACTGTGAAGAAGGATGAGCGCCGAAGAATTGACGCTTTTGAACTGCGGTGTTGGAGAAGACTCTTGAGAGTCCCTTGGACTGCAAGGAGATCCAACCAGTCCATTCTGAAGGAGATCAACCCTGGGATTTCTTTGGAAGGAATGATGCTGAAGCTGAAACTCCAGTACTTTGGCCACCTCATGAGAAGAGTTGACTCATTGCAGAAGACTTTGATGATGGGAGAGATTGGGGGCAGGAGGAGAAGGGGACGACCGAGGATGAGATGGCTGGATGGCATCACTGACTCGAAGGATGCGACTCTGAGTGAACTCCGGGAGTTGGTGATGGACAGGGAGGCCTGGCGTGCTGCAATTCACGGGGTCGCAAGGAGTCAGACATGACTGAGCGACTGAACTGAACTGAACTGATATTCTCTCTCTCTTATCATTCTTCCCTTTAATTATTGTATAATATCTTCTTTGCCTGAGCATGTACTCTTCTTACAACCATCATAGTTTTCTGAGTAAATATATACTTAATGCTCGCCATCAGTCTTTATGCCGATGTCTTTTCATTTTCATTCTCTAAAAAGCCTTTCTTCAGTAAATTCATGGGAGCAGTATTCTCTGTTTCTTTCATGTTCATCATTTGTGACCTGTTAGCTGGATATAAAATCTTTGGCTGACATTTTCTTTCCTTGAATATCTTCAATATGTTACACTATCTCTTCTGGAATAAAGTCTGAAGACAATTATTTCTTTCCCATCAAGGTGACTTGATATTTTGACTAGATACCCAAATGATATTTTTCTTTCTTGTAATGACCAGAAGTTTGAGAATATACCTTGACATTAGTCATTCTGGATTGATTTTCCTAGGTAGTATCAAATCTCTTTTTCCTAAGGAAAAATTTTCTTAAAAGTTTGCTTTTTAAATTTAAATTACTTTTAAATTTCCATTGCTTTTTTCTTCCCTGTGTGTCTTCTACTATATATGGCTTGTTCATTTGTTTGTTTACCTTCTACATCCATCACTTTCTTTCAGATCTCTTTGATTTGTTGGAATTACCTCCTTTTCACCTATTGTTTATTTAAAGGTGTTATAATGTATTTATTCACTTCTATTTTTCCAATTTTAATCTCCATTTCTCAAATGATTAATATTAATTCTAATTGGGAGTTCTCCTACATTTCTGAGAGTCTCTAATTCTGATTTATATACTTCTTTCCTGTCTAATATTAGTTTATTAGTTTTTTTGAGCTCATTTTGAAATAGTTAAAATTTTCATGTCTTATAAGCATGTCTTCCTTGTATATTTTCATTGTTAGAATGTTATTAGACTCTTTTTCCTTTCTTTTTTTGCAATGACTTAGTGTTGGACTTTTTTCTAGTTTTATTGAGATACAATCAACATAGAACATTGTATAAGTTTAAGGTATACAATGATTTGATATACTTATATATTGCAAAATGATCATCACAATAAGGTTAGTTAACACATCTGACAATGTTTGATTTGAACACAATCTTATTCTATTATTTATTTTTATAGGAATTTAATTTTTCCTTTATGAAGAAAGGGTGAACCAGGGGTAACTTTTCTGGCTTCATTATTCTAGATTTCCTTCTTCTGGTATCCTTATCAAGAATTTTTTTAATGGCCTTTTATACGTTCTGAGATGTAGTTCCTCTGCTCTTTTATCTAGACTTTCTTTTTCCTTTACTTCTATTATCCCATACTTGCTCATTTGGATTCTATTCTCAGAAGTCTTCTTTTGTTGTAAGGTTTTCTTCTGAAAAGCAGCTTTGTAATTAAGTTGAAGTTCAAAGAGCCAAAACCATCACAGCTACTTTACACCTTGTCTGGGACCCCATACCCCCCATCTTTACTGAAGTGTAGAAACCCCCTCACAGTCCCAGTAGTTGTTCTCAGATTGGTCTACTCTGATTTTCAGTGAGCCAGAAATGGTATGGACCTAACAGAAGCAGAAGATATTAAGAAGAGGTGACAAGAATACATAGAACTATACAAAAAAGATCTTCATGACCCAGATAACACAATGGTGTGATCACTCACCTAGAGCCAGACATCCTAGAGTGCAAAGTCAAGTGGGCCTTAGGAAGCATCACCAAGAACAAAGCTAGTGGAGGTGATGGAATTACAGTTGAGCTATTTCAAATCCTAAAAGATGATGCTGTGGAAGTGCTGCACTCAGTTCAGTTTAGTTCAGTCGCTCAGTTGTGTCCGACTCTTTGCAACCCCATGAACCACAGCACACCAGGCCTCCCTGTCCATCACCAACTCCCAGAGTCCACCCAAACCCATGTCCGTTGTGTCAGTGATGCCATCCAACCATCTTATCTTCTGTCGTCCCCTTCTCCTCCTGCCCTCAATCTTTCCCAGCATCAGGGTCTTTTCAAAAGAGTCAGCTCTCTGCATCAGGTGGCCAAAGTATTGGAGTTTCAGCTTTAGCATCAGTCCCTCCAATGAACACCCAGGACTGATTTCCTTTAGGATGGACTGGTTGGATCTCCTTGCAGTCCAAGGGACTCTCAACAGTCTTCTCCAACACCACAGTTCAAAAGCATCAACTCTTCTGTGCTCAGCTTTCTTTATAGTCCAACTCTCACATTCACACATGACTACTGGAAAAACCATAGCCTTGACTAGACGGACCTTTGTTGGCAAAGTAATATATCTGCTTTTTAATATGCTGTCTAGGTTGGTCATAACTTTCCTTCCAAGGAGCAAGCGTCTTTTAATTTCATGGCTGGAATCACCATCTGCAGTGATTTTGGAGCCCAGAAAAATAAAGTCAGCCACTGTTTCCACTGTTTCCCCATCTATTTGCCATGAAGTGATGGCAAAAACAAGACCGGGAGGGGACTGTGGCTCAGATCATGAAATCCTTATTGCCAAATTCAGACTTAAATTGAAGAAAGTGGGGGAAACCAGTAGACCATTCAGGTATGACCTAAATCAAATCCCTTATGATTATACAGTGGAAGTGAGAAATAGATATAAGGGACTAGATCTGATAGACAGAGTGCCTGATGAACTATGGACAGAGGTTCGTGACATTGTACAGGAGACAGGGAGCAAGACCATCCCCAAGAAAAAGAAATGCAAAAAAGCAAAATGGCTATCTGAGGAGGCCTTACCAATAGCTGTGAAAAGAAGAGAAGCAAAAAGCAAAGGAGAAAAGGAAAAATATACCCATTTGAATGCAGAGTTTCAAAGAATAGCAAGGAGAGATAAGAAAGCCTTCCTCAGTGATCAATGCTGCACTCAATATGTCAGCAAATTTGGAAAATTCAGCAGTGGCCACAGGACTGGAAAAGGTCAGTTTTCATTCCAATCCCAGAGAAAGGCAATGTCAAAGAATGCTCAAACTACCACACAATTGCACTCATCTCACATGCTAACAAAGTAATGCTCAAAATTCTCCAAGCCAGGCTTCAACAGTACGTGAACCATGAACTTCCAGATGTTCAAGTTGGATTTAGAAAAGGCAGAGGAACCAGAGATCAATTGCCAACATCCATGGATCATAAAAAAAGCAAGAGAGTTACAGAAAAACATCTACTTCTGCTATATTGCCTACGCCAAAGCCTTTGATTGTGTGGATCACAACAAACTGTGGAAAATTCTTCAAGAGATGGGAATACCAGACCACTTTACCTGCCTTCTGAGAAATCTGTATGCAGGTCAAGGAGCAACAGTTAGAACTGGACATGAAACAACAGACTGGTTCCAAATAGGAAAAGGAGTATGTCAAGGCTGCATATGGTCACCCTGCTTATTTAACTTATATGCAGAGTACATCATGCAAAATGCTGGGCTGGATTAAGCACAAGCTGGAATCAAGGTTGCTGGAAAAAATGTCATTAACCTCAGATGACACCACCCTTATGGCAGAAAGTGAAGAAAAACTAAAGAGCCTCTTGGTGAACGTGAAAGAAGAGAGTGAAAAAGTTGGCTTAAAACTCAGCATTCAGAAAACTAAGATCATGGCATCTGGTCCCATCACTTCATGGCAAATAGATGGGGAAACATCAGAAACAGTGAGAGACTTTATTTTCTTGGGCTCCAAAATCACTGCAGATGCTGACTCCAGCCATGAAATTAAAGACACTTGCTCCTTATAAGAAAAGTTATGACCAACCTAGACAACATATTAAAAAGTAGATATATTAGTTTGCCAACAAAGGTTCGTGTAGTCAAAGCTATGATTTTTCCAGTAGTCATGTATGGATGTAAGAGTTGGACTATAAAGAAAGCTGAGCTCTGAAGAATTGATGCTTTTGAACTATGGTGTTGGAGAAGACTGTTGAGAGTCCCTTGGACTGCAAGGAGATCCAACCAGTCTATCCTAAAGGAAATCAGTCCTGAATATTCATTGGAAGGACTGGTGCTAAAGTTGAAACTCCAGTATTTTGGCCACCTGATGCAAAGAACTCACTCATTTGAAAAGACCCTGATGCTGGGAAAGATTGAAGGCACGAGGAGAAGGGAACAACAGAGGATGAGACGGTGGGATGGCTCACTGACTAGATGGACATGAGTTTGAGTAAGCTCTGGAAGTTGGTGATGGACAGAGAAGCCTGGCGTGCTGCAGTCCATGGGGTCGCAAAGGGTTGGACACGACTGAACGACTGAACTGAACTGAACTAGCGCCAGTCTTAAGAGTTCTCCTGTTCTCAGGTCTATCAGATACCACATGGCCTCCTCCTGCACAGACCCTGATACGATGTGGGTCTTGAACTACTGGTAATTTTCCTCCATCTGCTCATATTTTGAGGTTCATGAGAATATCCTTTTCATCCAGAACAAAAATTTGAAAAAGTAAATGTTAATCAAGGAGGAATTGGCTTAAAAATGTAGTATAATATCATTATGGTTATTAATAAGGTGAAATCAGTGGTCAATTTTATGTAACAATATGAAAAGCAATATATTGTTAAACAGGAGATACAAAGCTTTTATATTATGACATAATTAATATTTTTTAAGGTCTTAATACATATTTTTAGGGCTTCCCTGGTGGCTTAGTGGTAAAGAATCTGCCAGCCAACTCAGGAGACATAGGTTCAACCCCTGATCTGGGACGATCCCACTTGCGGAGCACCTAAGCCTGCACCACAACTACTGAGCCTGTGTTCTAGAGCCTGGGGGTGGAAACTACCGGGCCCACGCCCCACAGCTACTGAAGTCCGTGTGCTCCGGAGTCCATGCTCTGCAACGAGAGAAGCCGCCTGCAATGAGAAGCCTGCACACAGCAACTAGAGCACAAGTCCTGCTCACTGCAACTAGAGAGAAGCCCACATAGCAGCGAAGACCCAGCAGAGCCAAAAATAAGTAAATAAAAATTAAATATTATATATATACTTTAATGTTAAGAATACATGTATGTATATATTAGTGTAAAAGATGCCTAGAAAAAGGAGCACCCATTTATTCAGGTACTGGTGGGAGGAAGCTATGTCTACTTTATACATATGAGTTGTACAGATAAGTAATATTAGATTCTTTTATTGAGCTTAAGTTGGCCTGTAGATCTGGTCAAGAAGGGCTCCTACCTTGGACCTCATTTGTGAGAGAGTCTGATAGTCACGAACACACAGTGAAATGGTAAGCTTGTTAAAGACCCTATGAGATTGGGTACCCACTACTGACACAGAGTAGCCATCATCGTAAACATCCACACTGATGACTAACACCATTTAGGTTGAAGAAAATGCTTCTGCACATCTCTTGCTCTCTGTTCTGAAAGCAAAAGGTACCTTAACTCAATCAAATGTCAAGAAGAATCATGAGTTGTCCTGCTGCCAACAGCATAGGACACTGCTTAGCATAAGGAGAATTTGAGCTGTGGAAGCATTTAGGTAAGAGAAAAGACAAATTAATTCACTTGTCAAATCCTTCCTCTCAGATGTCATGAATGCTATAGATTCTTGCATGATAAAGTATCATTTCCCGGGAGTACTGAGCGTCTACTTTCTTGCTTTCTTCAAGTTCCAGCTTGTAGACCTGTAAGCACTCATGAATAAATGCAGTATTTTCAATAATTACATATGGCAGCCAGAGAACATTTTACAATATTAAACAATATTATCCTTATATCACGCTTCCCTGGTAGCTCAGTGATGAAGAATTCACCTGCCAATATAGGAGACACAGGTTCTCTCTCTGGGTCAGGAAGGTCCCCTGGAGTACGCAACCACTCCAGTATTCTTGTCTGGGAAATCTCATGGATGGAGGAGCCTGGTGGGCTACAGTCCATAGGCTCCCAAAGAGTCGGACACAAAGGAAGCAACTAAACAATAATCCTTTTATCATTTTTATATATACTCCAGATATAACACGTTTGAGCATATATAGCAATTTTTGGCATTGGAAACTGATGGATATTGAATATAAGAATTATAAATAATTTTATGCTTATGAGAATATAAGCTATAATGACATTTTAAAACTAAAGTAAGAACTAAGCTTTATTTGAATAATTTTTGTTTAAATTGTAATGACCAATCATTATTATTTTGATTTGTTTTTAACTTTAATAGTTTATTTTAGAAGAAAAATGACATTTTGAAAAAAGGAAGTCCCTATTCTGTGAGAGACAACAAATAGGAAAAATAATTTTGATTTTCAATATTTTAACATCTCTTTTAATTGTATTCTTTTTTTTTTTTTAGTTCTACCAGTTTATTGCTACCAACCTGTCACCCTCCACCCTCATGCACACATGCTTAGTCATGTGACCCCATGGACTGCAGCCCACCAGGCCCCTCTGTCCATGGACGTTTCCAGGCAAGAATACTGGAGTGGGTTGCCATTTCCTTCTCCCTTTAATTGTATTTTTGATGACATATATTCAAACTTGGAACCTTTTGAATATAATTACATTTTATCTTTTAATTCTATAGATCATTGAAAATGAGAACAAGTTGAGACTGGGATAGCAACACAAAACATGACAGTAAGGCTCAGAAAAGTAAGGACTGAAAAGATATTAGAGAATATTCAAAGAGATGGTCTGCTTCATTTTTTAAATTTCAGACATTGAAAGTAAACAGGCTTCTGCTGAGCATGACCCACACACAGTTCACAAGCAGGTATTACAAGTTCTTTATTTAATGTATTTTAGCTACTATGCAAAACCAGGAAATGCACAAGCAAAGTATATTTACCATCCATGACTCAAAAAGATTGAATGAAACACCTATTACTTTATGTTCTTCACTAATGAAGTTTTTTTTCCTGGTCAAAACAATGAAACATATGTTTTTTCTATAAAATTCACAACACATGCAATTCTGGCCTACCCATCAGAAGATAAATTGCAAAAAAAATTTGGCAACTTGATGAGAAATATGAAATCTTTGGATCTTTATTGTTTGTTGGAAAGTGATCCTGGGAAAAATCTGTCATATCCTTCTGAAACCATCTGATTGATTCAGGAAAAATGTTAAGTTGATTCAAATTATTGGCTATGAATTTTCCATTGAATAAATGGCAGAAAATTTAATATTTCAAACAAAAACAAAATGTTTTTCAAATAGAGAAAGTAACCACAGAAACTTTTTAATATCTTAAGATGGAAGACCAAAGTATTTTGTTACTATTATTACACATATCACAGTCAATTTTCACAATTAGTTTTGGCCAGGGGAACCATTTGTGACTAGAAATACTTAGGTTCTCAATTAAAAGAATACAAAATGTTACCTGTACCAAAAACAAACAAAACCACAACATATGCAAAAACTAGAAGTGAAAAAAAAAAAGCCCTAAAGAATAGCAAACAGGGAACTTCCTGGTGGTCACGTGGTTAAGAATCTGCTGTGTAATGTAGGGGACACAGATTGAATCCTGGTCGGGGAACTAAGCTCCCACATGCTACAGAGAAACTATCCCACATGCGGCAACTAGAGAGCCCTTGCACCACAAGCAGACTGGATGTGACTCAATGAAGATCCTGCAGGCTGCAATGAAGACCCGATGCAGCCAAAAAATAGATAAGTAAGTATTAAAAATAGCAAATAGTAATCAACCAAGAAACCAGTAAACACATAAATACTAATCTTGGAATGATATTCTTAAAGAATAGTCACAGGATTCAATATTTTGTAATAACCTGTAAGGGAAAAGAATCTGAAAAAAGAATATATAATACATATGTGTATGTGTGTGTGTGTGTGTGTGTATATATGTATATATGTATGTATACATGTGTGTGTGTAACTGAATCACTGTGCTATATACCTAAAACTAACACAACATGGTAAACCAACTACAAGTTAAAAAAAATAATAATCACAGGTGTTCCATATTTAACCAAGCTTTGCAAGACAGTAGCACAACATCTATAGAAAACAATGGACATTTTCTAGTTTGGTAGAAAAAATATGATGTCAGAAAACTTTCAAATTTGATGTTAGAATGTAAGATAGATTTTTTAAAAGCCATATAAAAATAGATAATTCAAAATAGTATTAAAAATGAGAAAAGAAATTACACATACACGTTTTAACATTAATGACAACTAATTTAACTAGAGTATGCTAGGACAAATCATACTGAACAACTAACATACATCATGTCCAGTCATGACACGACCATCACACAGTCATGTCCAGCTCTTTGCGACCCCATGGACTGTAGCCCACCAGGCTCCTCTGTCCATAGGGATTCTCCAGGTAAGAATACTGGAGTGGGTTGCCTCGCCCTCCTCCAGGGGATCTTCCCAACCCAGGGATTGAATCCAAGTCTCCGCATTGCAGGCAGATTCTTTATTGTCTGAGCCACCAGGGAAGCCCAAGAATACTGGAGTGGGTAGCCTATCCCTTCTCCAGGGGAACTTCCCAATCCAGGAATCGAACTGAGGTCTCTTGCATTGTAGGTGGATTCTTTACCAGCTGAGCTACCAGGAAAGCCCAACATTCAATGTACATATGGTCAAACTATCAAAAGATAAAAATTGAGGAAGTCAAAATGAACATTTTATTGGTTTCACACAGACTGTAAAAAGTGGAACTACAAAACCAACTTTGAATTTCGGGCATTGATGGAAAGGGCACGCTAATGATAATAGCCACTGGGAAGGAACAAGTGTTATTTTTGTGAGCCATGGACAATGCATTATTTGAGTTTCTTATTCAGAGACAAATTCTCAGCCATACTAAGTGATAGCATTTTTGGTGCAATTCAATGATTGCATAGGACATTTTCTATATTTGTCCAAATATGAAATGTCTTGATTTTTAAAAACATGTCATATTTACTACTAAAACTGCTTTCAGACACACAAACAAAAAGTTGACTAAATGCCATTAAAACAATAAAAGTTAATTTACACAAAGTAACAAGATGCACTAGAATTATACAAGAAATAAAAGATGATCATTATGTAAAGAAAATGGTGATCTTTAACAAAATAAATATTTTTGAATTTGCAGTGCCCACAGCTATCTTTGAACTGCTGCTTGCTGTTAATAATATTAGCCAAAGCTTGCAGAAACTTCAAAATTCAAACTGATACAAGTTTGGCTCTTCCCCTTTTTAAGATGAATTCTTTTTAACTTAGAGAAACTCTTTTCCTTAAATTGAAATAAACTGTATGTGAAGTGTGTAACAAATGTGACATTCCTATAAAATATAGGAAAACAAAAACAAGTAAATATTTTTATGCAAATAAAAATATTTGCATCACTATAAAGAATGTGTATGTACTCAGTCGTGTCTGACTCTGTGACCCCATGGACTGTAGCCCGCCAGGCTCCTCTGTCCATGGGATTTTCCAGGCAAGAATATGGGAGTGGATTGCCATTTTCTCCTCCAGGGGATCTTTCAGACCTAGAGATCGAACCTGCATCTCTTGTGTCTCCTGCATTGGCAGGCAGATTCTTTACTGCTGTTCCACCAGGCCTTCCCCATAAAAAGAATACTTGCATACAAATAATCTCCAAACTTCTTTTCATTTATTTACTTTGTGAGTGTGTGTGTGTGTGTGTGTGTGCTGCGCATGGGCTTTATCTAATTCTGGAAAGCAGGGAGCTACTCTCTAGTGGTGGTGCATGGGTTCTCATTGTGACGGCTTCACTTGTTGCAGAGCATAGGCTCTGGGCACACAGGCTTCAACAGCTGTAGCATATGGGCGCAGTAGCTGCGAGTTGCTGGCTCCAGGGGGCACAGGCTTCAGTAGTTGTGGCACATGGGCTCATTTGTTGCAGCTCGAGGGGTCTAGAGCACAGACTCAGTAAGAGACATGGGTTCAATCCCTGAGTTGGGATGATCCTCTGGAGGAGGGCATGGCAACCCACTCCAGTATTCTTGTCTGGAAAATTCCATGGACAGAGGAGCCTGGTGGGCTACAGTCCATGGGGTCCCAGAGAGTTGGACATGACTGAAGCAGCTGAGCATGCACACACATACACATGGACCAAAGTACAGTGTCAATTAAATAGAGATTTGAATAAATCCTAGAAAATTGCCAATTTTTGGTCTTCCTTATAATATTTCAATCTTGAAATTTCTTAAAAAAGGACATCAGGCTTCCAGTTGGGGCGGGCTTCCAATCTGCTGGGTGCTGAAGGGTAAGAAATTAATATTTTCTGGATCGAGATATTGCTTTGAGAGACTGTGAGAACTGCAATATAAGCGGTAATGATTTATATGATGGATTCGAATATTTAATAATATTTCTATAAATAATAATTAACATAAGACCCTATCATACTATTTGGACTTTAATGTATAAACTTCATTGTTAATTTCTGAATGTAAATGTTACTACAATAATGTTATTGACTATTTCAGTTGCTATTGGCTAAAGAAAAAGTTTTTTCCATATTAAAAATAACTTTTTTTCTTTTGAAGTTTTTATTTTGTATGGGGGTATAGCCAATGGTAGCTCAGCTGGTAAAGAATCCACCTGCAATGCAGGAGACCCTAGTTCAGTTCCTGGCTTGGGAAGTTCCCCTGGAGAAGGGATAAGCTACCCACTCCAGTATTCTTGGGCTTCCCTGATGACTCAGATGGTAAAGAATCCACCTGCAATGTGGGAGACTTGGATTCAATCCCTGGGTTGGGAAGATCCCCTGGAGGACAGCATGGCAACCCACTCCAGTATTCTTGACTGGAGAATCCCCACAGACAGAGGAACCTGGCGGGTTATAGTCCAACGGGTCACAAAGAGTCAGACACTACTGAGCAACTAAGCTCAAACATATAGCCAATTAACAGTGTTGTGACAGCTTTAGGAAAATAGTGAAGGGATTCAGCCATACACATACATGTATCCATTCTCCCCCAAACACCCCTTCTATCCAGGCTCATATTAAAGTTAATTTAAAAATAAAAATATAATGACTTAAGCAAGGTTGACTAATTTGGCATTACTACCATTAGAATGCAAATTATGTAAAAATCATGATTATAACAACATAATTAGCAATTTTGCTAAAATGAGGGAAAAATTTTATGTAATAAATATATCATAATGTATGAATTATGTATGTCTTTGTCAGCCAAAGAACAAAACTGCCACATCTGTGCAAAAAATTAAAGATCAGCAACTTTAAAGTTTGCTAATATTCAGTCATATAAAACTTGTTCTCCAGATCTCATATATGTGTTCTTACCACAGGAGAAAAGAAAAAGAATGTTTAAGGACAAAAAAGACCAATATTCAATTTTGTTTTAAGGTAGGAAGGATAGGAAATATTTCACTATATTTAACAGTTGTTAGCTTGTTTATTGGAGAAGGCAATGGCACCCCACTCCAGTACTCTTGCCTGGAAAACCCCATGGATGGAGGAGCCTGGTAGGCTGCAGTCCATGGGGTCGCTAAGAGTCGGGCACGACTTGAGCAACTTCATTTTCACTTTTCACTTTCATGCATTGGAGAAGGAAATGGCACCACACTCCAGTATTCTTGTCTGGAGAATCCCAGGGACGGAGGAGCCTGGTGGGCTGCCGTCTACGGGGTCACACACAGTCAGACACGACTGAAGCGACTTAGCAGCAGCAGCAGCAGCAGTAGCAGCTTGTTTATAACTTTTAAATATTTAGACATATACTTCTCCATTTATACTTTTGCCCAGGTCCGTAAATTCAGGGGTGGGTGTAATTTAGCATGTGCTCCTTTTATAAGTACTGCTGACCGTTAAGTGCTTCTCATGTTCTGGGCACTGAGCTGGGTACTTTTCATACAGTAGCTCACAACACCTCTCAGAAGCAAGGGAAATATTCTCATTTCATTTTACAGCTAGGGAAACTGAGGCTTTAGCGGGTAAATACTCTGCTCAAACACGGTCAAAACTGAATCAAAAGGACATTTACCGTACCCATCCTGAACTGGGACTAACTGTTAAGGCTGACAGAATACTGGGGAATGGCCTTTATAAGTGCAACACATCTTCCGTGAAAGGTCTCATGCTGCCTGAAATTCCACCATTATATACTGATTCCTTCTAGTTTTAAAGTCTTTCCAATCTCTGAAAGAAACCAATGGAATGCAAATACTCCCAGGTGGTAAAAGATGATAATGTGTAAAGCCAGGTGTATTTTTCATATTTTTTCCACCAAAGTAACCCTTCAGACCAAAATTGAATTTTTAACCCCTAGAAGTTTTAATGTTCAGCCCAAAAGATGCTGATCAATTTCTTTTAAGTCTTATGTTATCTCTTTAAAATCATGCATATATTTTTCTCCATACTATATATGATATATATATGTATTAAATATAAAATGTTTCCTCTCAGGCTTCCCTGGTGGCTCAGTGGTAACAAATCCATCTGTCAATGCAGGGGACACAGGTTCAATCCCTGATGCAGGAAGACCCCACATGCCACAAAGCAACTAAGGCTGTGTACCACAACTACTGAGCCGGTGCTCTAGAGCCCAGGAGCCACAGCTGCTGAGCCCACGTGCTGCAACTACTGAAGCCCACGCTCCCTAGAGCCTGTGCTTCACAAAAGAGAAGCCGCTGCAATGAGAAGCCCAAACAGCAACGAAGACCCAGCACAGCCAAAAATAAGTAAATAAACAAAAAGTTAGTTAAAAAATGTTTCTCCTCCAGCTCTCCAAGTAAAAATGATGCTTCAGAAAATACTCCATTTTCCTTTTAGAGTTCAAGAACTTCTTGGCATATTGTATAGCCCTCTGGCTTGGAAAGCAGAGCTTAAACTGCTATCGTGGGCACTTGGGTGGGGTTTACTTGACCCCAGGTGAGAGAAAGGTCCAGCAGAAAAATGAGAAGCTGAATTAACTACTTCTTGATTTAACTCAGGACCCATCAGGTTCATTTTTTATTTTACTCATTTTCCTAAGTCACTTAAAGTCTATCTCTGACTATTTTGAAGGAGGTGAACTGCCATCTGAATGCAGAGTTCCAGAGAATAGCAAGAAGAGATAAGAAAGCCTTCTTCAACGATCAATGCAAAGAAATAGAGGAAAACAACAGAATGGGAAAGACTAGAGATCTCGTCAAGAAAATTAGAGATACCAAGGGAACATTTCATGCAAAGATGGGCTCGATAAAGGACAGAAATGGTATGGACCTAACAGAAGCAGAAGATATTAAGACGAGGTGGCAAGAATACACAGAAGAACTGTACAAAACAGATCTTCATGACCCAGATAATCATGATGGTGTGATCACTCATCTAGAGCCAGACATCCTGGAATGTGAAGTCAAGTGGGCTTTAGCAAGCATCACTACAAACAAAGCTAGTGGAGGTGATGGAATTCTAATTGAGCTGTTTCAAATCCTGAAAGATGATGCTGTGAAAGTGCTGCACTCAATATGTCAGCAAATTTGGAAATCTCAGCAGTGAGATTTCCAGGCCACAGGACTGGAAAAGGTCAGTTTTCATTCCAATTCCAAAGAAAGGCAACGCCAAAGAATGCTCAAACTACCGCACAATTGTACTCATCTCACACGCTAGTAAAGTAATGCTCAAAATTCTCCAAGCCAGGCTTCAGCAATATGTGAACCGTGAACTTCCTGATGTTCAAGCTGGTTTTAGAAAAGGCAGAGGAACCAGAGATCAAATTGTGAACATCCGCTGGATCATGGAAAAAGCAAGAGAGTTACAGAAAAACATCTACTTCTGCTTTATTGACTATGCCAAAGCCTTTGACTGTGTGGATCACAATAAACTGTGGAAAATTCTGAAAGAGATGGGAATACCAGACCACCTGACCTGCCTCTTGAGAAATCTGTATGCAGGTCAGGAAGCAAGTTAGAACTGGACATGGAACAACAGACAGGTTCTAAATAGGAAAAGGAGTACGTCAAGGCTATATATTGTCACCCTGCTTATTTAACTTATATGCAGAGTACATCATGAGAAACGCTGGACTGGAAGAAACACAAGCTGGAATCAAGATTGCCAGGAGGAATATCAATAACCTCAGATATGCAGATGATACCACCCTTATAGCAGAAAGTGAAGAGGAACTAAAGAGCCTCTTGATGAAAGTGAAAGAGGAGAGTGAAAAAGTTGGCTTCAAGCTCAACATTCAGAAAACGAAGATCATGGCATCTGGTCCCATCACTTCATGGCAAATAGATGGGGAAACAGTGGAAACAGTGTCAGACTTTATTTTGGGGGGCTCCAAAATCACTGCAGATGGTGATTGCAGCCATGAAATTAAAAGACACTTACTCCTTGGAAGAAAAGTTATGACCAACCTAGATAGTATATTCAAAAGCAGAGACATTACTTTGCCGACTAAGGTCCGTCTAGTCAAGGCTATGGTTTTTCCTGTGGTCATGTATGGATGTGAGAGTTGGACTGTGAAGAAGGCTGAGCGCCGAAGAATTGATGCTTTTGAACTGTGGTGTTGGAGAAGAGTCTTGAGAGTCCCTTGGACTTCAAGAAGATCCAACCAGTCCATTCTGAAGGAGATCAACCCTGGGATTTCTTTGGAAGGAATGACGCTAAAGCTGAAACTCCAGTACTTTGGCCACCTCATGTGAAGAGTTGACTCATTGGAAAAGACTCTGGTGCTGGGAGGGATTGGGGGCAGGAGGAGAAGGGGATGACCAAGGATGAGATAGCTGGATGGCATCACGGACTCGATGGACGTGAGTCTGAATGAACTCCGGGAGTTGGTGATGGACAGGGAGGTCTGGCGTGCTGTGATTCATGGGGTCACAGAGTCGGACACGACTGAGCGACTGAACTGAACTGAACTGAACTGAACTCCTTGTCATTAGCGTGTGCAGGAAGACTAGACAAGTTTGCTTGGGAAGCTATGGCAGGCAGGGCATGGAGAAATTAATGAAGGAACCTTTCAAATGTGATACCATGTGATCCTGCAAGTTTCTAAGTCATCTGCAGCAGTGATTTCCAGAGAAATGTATTCAATTTAGTAACTATTTATTCAGTACTTTTTAAAGTGCCAGAGGTTATGCTAGGCAATGGTAGACAGGACAGTCTTCTTGAAACTAAGTTGGCTGCAGAGAGCTATAAACCAGCACGGTAGTTATGGAAGTTCAGGGGAGGGATCCAAGCCTGAAACTGTGGAGCTGGATCCTGGTAGGTTTCCAGGAAAGGGCAGTATCTAAACCGAGGTTTGAGGAATGAATAGAAGTTTGTCCAGGTCCTTCTGGAAGCCACTATGGTTGTGATTAATTTGAGCTAGTTTTTAGGTCCCTTCTCTGCCCTGCTACACTTTGTTCACTGATCCTACCAGTCAACACAAGCTATTTAGGAATGAAAGTGCTGACTTTTTAATTATCCATTGTAACCATGAAGGTGCAGAAAGAATAAGTGGTCCATCTCACGACATAAAACTATATCAGACAGAGGGACTAGATTTCAGGCTTTGGGAATCAAAGCTACTGGACAGATCCTAAAGTCATTTTACATATTCACAGCTGTTTAATCAAGGGGAAGGGAGGAGGCTGAGGCATACTGCATTTGCCTCCTGGGCTGTGAACACAAAGGAAAGAAAATATTGTGAAGGGAAGAAGCAGGCTCCTCCTTGCAGTAGTATGTTTTTCGGCTGTCACACAGTAGACGGCAGAGCCAATAAGCCAGTCTGCAAAACTGCCAGCTAAAAAAACCAAATCCTTTGAAGTAGCTAATGAATACACTCTTTTTAACTTACTCCGATCTCATCGCTGAGAGCTGTGCAGTTGCTCCTGGGCAGAAGTTTCACTAATGTAGGGATGTTGACTGGCCACTGCATCAAATATTTATCAAGTCACAGATGGGAATCTACAAAGAGTTTGCAGAGAGGTTTAGTGTCTCCCTTTGGTTCTAGGGGAAGCACATCAGCACTGCAAAATGCAAGCCCTCAAATACATACCTTTAAGCTTAGGTGTATGGTTGCTGACCCATTTAAACAGGTTAAGTGGAGCCCGATTTAAAGAAATCACTTTTTTTTCCCCTTTAAAGTAAAAGTAGTACATTTTTACTGTAGACATTTTTAGAAAATATCTTTACACACTAAAAGAAGAAAAGAGAACTTACCCATAATGTCACCATCCAGATATACTGTTCATGTCTTTTAAATCAAAACTAAATCATCCTTCATCCAGTGTTCCGTACCTGTTTCACTCTTCTGCTTTTCTCATTTAACAATATATTCTTAACATATTCATAAGACATTATGTATTCCTCTACAGCATATTTTGATATGTTTACACTATTTCAGTCTATCAATGTGCCATGATTTACACAACCAATCTCTTGGGATTGGATATTTAAGTTGTATCTAACTCTTTACTATTTACTGTAAGTGATGTCCTTGATAAGTAGCCTTATAATTAATTACTTGTGCACAGTTATATTTTCCCAGGCAAATAAGTGGAAAAGGAATTGCAAGGTGGAGTTAGGCTGACACACCAGTCTGCATCTCCATCATCAGTGTATGAGAGGGAGTGGGGCTGTCCTTTTTAATGGGCTATCAGCTCGCCCATCTCAAGTGAGATGGCCTTTGAGGCCACTGAGAGATACATATTGGTCTAGGAGTTTGGGGGTTGGTTTATTTGCATATTTGTTTGTTTTTGTAACAGTCTCCTTGAAACTTGAACTTTTTTCTTCTTTAATTTAACAGCTATCTTATTTCGCTAATCTTCCATCTTTATTTAGTTACACTGGAGAGAAAGAAGGATCTCTTCAATGATAAACATCAGTGCCTGGGTTCAATAAGGATTTATGGCTTGCTGTTTTGCATTGTTAGTAACCACAGCTATAATGCTGGGTCTATCAATACCTTTTTCCTCTAACTATAGAAGGCAGGCTGTTTCCTGCAATTGAAGTCTCCTAGAACAGAGATTCAGTGATATACAGAAAAAAAAATATTGTTAAGATAAGACTGCCAGCTTTTTATTTTGCCAAGTAAAGCTATTAGAATAATTACAAGAAACAGTGGTCATCTACTATCATCAAGCAACCACTAAAGCATGAACACTTAACACACAGGCACTTGTACCAAGACAAGAAGAACACAGTTCCAGAATAAAGTACTTTCTTACCTAAGAAAGAACAACTGGCATTCTTGCACTGACATATACATTGTCCTTATTTTTCTTCTCACAAAGGATTTGGAAACAGCATCTTGGATTGGCATCAGTCAGTGGACCCTGGCTTTAGAACCACAGTCTCCCAGGCTTCTACGGGCAGCAGGATCTGACCAAGTCCTCTTCCTCCCTGGAAGAGAAAGAAGTGAAAGAAACCCTCTAATTCCTTCCATGTGTCTCTTCCTACTTGCCTGGTCTATGGGGTGTTCCCAGGCTGCAGTAATTTGGATATTTTTCTCATGACTTGCCCATCTCCACAAACCACCAATATATTATTTATTTAGCATTTGTTTTAAAACAACATTTTCTTAACTTCAAATATAAATATATTTCAAAGAGAAAGTTAATGCCTTAAACATCAATGGAAAAACCAATACTGCTTGTAATAAATAAAGCAAAATAATGTTATTAGATTCTAGATCAAAAAAATTACCTGCCAAAGGTTCTAAGACAGAGTCCTACACCTCCTTGGTTTCAAAAGAGAGAGGTTAGTAAGTGAAAGGTGTTATAAAGATATATAGGAGACTCTGCCCTTGGCAGAACAAAAGGGATTAAAAGAGAACTGGAATAGAAATAAACTTCTTGCCAGGTGAGGTCATGTACTTTGATGCCCTGTCTGTGTGCTCCAGTAGGGGTCCAATTGCTTGGAAAGCACCAGTAAAATGGAAATAGAGTTGGATGTGGTTTTGAGCCATGGCCTGGCCACTTGTTGATTAAAAACCCTCAGGCCAATCACTTCACCTCTTCTTAAAACCTCAGCTTCCCCAGCTATAAATGAAGTGGTAATAATCTCTATCTAATAAGGATATAGTGAGGAATACAGGAGAATTGTTAGAGCATTTTGTAATTTCTGAAATACTATACATGCCATGAAGGATTAGCCTCACTTGTAGTGTTTTTATTTATGGGGATCAGATATTTTTCCCTGGCCCAGGATATACTTCCAGGCCAAACATCCCACTATAGCCTAAAATACATAAAAGGATTTAGTTCAGTTCAGTTCAGTCGCTCAGTTGTGTCCGACTCTTTGCGACCCCATGGACCGGAGCCAGGCCTCCCCATCCATCACCAACTCCTGGAGTTCACCCAAACTTATGCCCATTGAGTTGGTGATGCCATCCAACCATCTCATCCTCTGTTGTCCCCTTCTCAAGGATTAAAGCCTTTAAAAATGAATTACTGGATCCCAGATCATGTAGGATAAGTCCTAGTGAAACCGAACTAAGCATTCTTAAGAACTGTAATTGTGGGACTTCCCTGGTTATAGAGTGGATAAGAATCCACCTGCCAATGCAGGAGACATGGGTTCAATCCCTGGTCTGCGAAGACCCACATGCCGCAAATCAGCTAACCCCGAGCGTCACAACTACTGAGCCCACGCTCTAGTAGTTGTAAGCTGCAACTGCTGAGCCCGCATGCTGCAACTGTTGAAGCCTGTGCCCTAGAAGCCCATGCTCTGCAACAAGAGAAGCCACTGCAATGAAGAGCAGCCCCCACTCACCGCAACTAGAGAAGGCCCATTAGCAGCAGCAAAGACCCACCGAGACCAAAAATAATTAAATTAATTAAAAAGAATTTTAATTATATGATCAATGGCTCTAATTATCAGGAGAGAACTGTGCTTGGCTTGTTCACTTCTATGTCCTTTGCACCCACTTCAGGGTGTGGTACCTCAAAGATGGTCAGTAAATGCTGTGTGAATAACTGAATGAGTGAATGAATGAATGAGATGACATCCCTATGTTACACCCTCGTCTTTGTAGTAGCTATCTATCGGTGGCTTTTTATCATCCAGTACTGTATTCATCATGTCTTTAATGTTCTATATTTTATGATGCTTTGACATCTGAGGGCTTGTAGACCCAGGGAGGAACTGACCCTCCCAGGGGTAGCTAATTCCTAGAGACAGCAAACAATTTACCAGTGAGTGCATCTTTTATCATGCAAACCAATCAATCCTGAGTCTCTACCCACTGTTTTCCTCCTTTCACCAGGCTCCTGCCTTCCTGGACACCATCCCCTTATGCTAAATCACCCAGGACTATGTACCAGACAACTAAGGACCACCTCTGTGGTCTACAGTCCTCCAAATTACTCAAACTCTCCAATCCTAAACCTGCTCAGCTGTTTACCCTTCCTAGCCCATCCCTTCCTGTGCAAACCACAATACAGGCTCTTACCCAAGCTCTCCCTTCCTCCTTCTGACTCCTGGTGCTTCGCTGCTGTGGCCTGGCCTGCACGCCCCATCCTCTTGGGAACTCCAAGTAATAATCTGTCTTTCCAATGGCAGTCATCTCCCAATGTGTTGGCAGCCATCTTCTGATGTGTTGTCCAGATCTGAACAAAAACAAAATCCTAAGTACATTTAAAGACAAGTTTCAAGCCTGAGAACCCACACCAATTCCAATCTCAATTCACAATTTCAGGGAAGCTATTCTCACCTATGGCTTAGGTAGTAATACAAGCCAGTCAATTGGTCACATCCCGAGTGTCTCAGAGATGGATCCATGACCACAATAAAGTTGAAATGAGTCTCCTACTGGGACAAAAACTTCTTGCTGTTTTTTTCCTGCTGGATTAGAAACTGCAAGAGTTTAGGTCCAGAGCTATGCAGCCATTTTGCTGGCTAGAGGCAAACAACCTGTTTGAAATGGAGTCAATCAGAGAAAGTTGAGCCAAATGACAGAGGAAGCGAAGTCAGTTCCTGGTAGCATCACCAGAGGCAACCCCACTCCTGGACTTTGCAGTTACCTGTGTTTAAGCCCACTGGTATTGGGTTTTCTGGACTTACAAATAAAAGAGACCTAACCTACAAGGTTTTCTTTCCCCTTTTCTTAACACCCAAAGCCACCTGTGGAGATATTTAAAACTGCAAAGTGGATTAATCCAGTTGCACAGTTAGTGTGTGCCGAGCACTGTGCTGGGCCCTCATGATGCTACATCTAAGATGACCCTGCAAGAGCTTCAGTTTAGGTGGGAAGACAGACATGCAAACAATCCAGGGAAAATAGAGGAAGAGCTTTCCCAGAGGCCCCAGCAAAGGCTGTGGAGCAGGGAAGGAGTCACATCTGCCTGGAGGCCTGCCCTCCTCAACCCAGGATGAGTTACAGCCGTGACTTAGCCGGTTCCTGTGGGATTGGCTGATGCAGAAGGTCGCCGCTTCAAGAAGCATCAACTCTGATGAGAGCTGACATGGAGGGGGGATTTCCTGTGTCACTGTGCCATGCTTATTTCATTCACTCTGTTCCTTTATAGGGCAGATATTATTATTCCCAGTTTAGAGATGACGATTCTTCCATTCAGGGGCTTAGCTCAGGTAAACAAAATCCTACTCAACTCAGTGGTAGAACCCAAATGCAGGCCATGACTCCAAAGGCCAGGTGCTTCCTTGCCAATCCACTCCCTTGTATTTGCTGAGAGCTCCTGGTGCACCAGACTCCACCCCATAATTGCAGAAGAGAAAGCAGCTCTCCAAAAGCGTTCCTTACAACAGAATTTGCCATAGGATTCTTTTACTGTATTGTCATTGTTCTTACTCAGCCACTAAGTCACGTCCTACTCTTTGCAACCCCATGGACTACAGCCTGCCAGGCTCCCTTTGTCCATGGGATTTCCCAGGCAAGAATACTGGAGTGGGCTGCCATTTCCTTCTCCAGAGGATCTTCCTGACCCAGGGATCGAACCCGTGTCTCCTGCTCTGGCAGGTGGATTCTTTACCGCTGAGCCACCCTTTTACAATACAGTACATGGACAACAATAGTCAACTTAGAAAAATCTTTTTAACACACAAGTGATTCTAAGGGCCATATCTAGTGAATAAAATAAAGTCCACTATATGCATGCATTCTGGCTCAGGACTCCAGCCTCTCATCTGAGATGTCTCCACCTGGCCGTCCTCCGAGAGATGGAGCAGCCAGGTGCAGTGCTAAGTAGCAAAGACCCTCCTGGGCCCCAAGATCAGGATTGCCTGAGGTTGGAAGGGGTGGGCGAGATCTCCAACCGACATGGTCAGCGAACTGTGCCTTTGCTTCCAGCAGAGCATGTGGGGCTTCTGAGAATTTCATCATGCCTGATGGAGGCACCAGAGGCAGCCTGAGCCCCAGGCATATCGGCCACCTTGGCAGATTTCCCTTTTAAGCTTCATGTTGCCTTGTCAACCTCATCATCCAAACCAGTTCAACAAACAATTTATTAGGCTGGCAGCCCCTCTGGATGCTGCAACTTTTCTTCAAGAGACTGTTGGCTTTTCCATTCTACTTTCATGATTGCCTTTCCAGAGGAAAAAGGATGCATCATTCGGCTTGGGTAAGAAGTGTATTATATGAATATGGACATGCAGTTCATATACTAGCTATGAATATTCATAGGCTCTCTTGGACATATCACATCAAATTTGTGTGAGGGAATAAGTATTTGATTTTAAAATCAAAGTTAATAGGATGCTTTTAAATTGTCATTAGGTTCTTATTATAAATGAATGCATTTATATTAAATTTGGATTAGAATTAGATATAATTCACACAGTACATAATTAGATAACTAGCTTTCTTCCCTAAATGGTATTTCTCTAAGATCTTTTTATGATCATTTAATTTCCAGTCTTTTGAAACAGATCTGAATAGACAGATTGGATTTTGTAACACATTATTGCCTCCTTTATTTCAAAATTGCTATTTTAGGCTTCTTGACAACTAAGAATAGCCTTATTTTTTTATGGCACTTTTTGCAATGGTCGGCCAGGAAAAATTGGGAGGTGACTGCCTTGTTTTACTCTGCTTGTTCACAGATCTTCTCTGCAATCAGTTTTCAAGCCTGTAAAATTATTTTATTGTTCACTTGTCACATGAAATATACAAGTCTTGAGAATGACAGTCACTGCCATTTGCCAGTGCTTACCCTGCCATCCACTGTGCTGCGTACATCATAGCATGTTCAAATCTCTTCTGTAACCTAGAAGGCAGATATTATCTTTTCTTGCTCTATAGTCAAGGAAACCAAAGCTCAGAAAATTCAAGTTATCTTGCCAAAGAAACCTAGCTCATGAGAAAAGGAGATGGGTGGCCAATGAACGCCAAGTCAGTACACTTATCTTGCCCATTTATTATTTGATTTCCTAGAGTTCTGTTTCTAAACACTGGAGAAACTCTGGGGAACAAAACAAAGACCCCTGTTTTCAAGGAGCTTGCGATCCACCAAGCATGCCAATCCAGCCTGAATTCTAAGTCAGGACTCCCAGCCACAGATGTCATAGAGGATGCCTGTCTTCAGCATAACTGGATTCCCCAGCTGGTTTGAATCCACTGCTCAGCATGTCTCATTCTCGAGGGTTCAGGTTTATATCAATGTCTAACTCAGTGTCTGCATCCTTATAAATTCTTAATAAGTAGTTGTTGCTTGACATTTAGGCTTCCAAAAAGAGGTGAGAGCAGGTTGTTTCAGATGATATCCCTTTAAATATCCCTTTTAACATGTTCCCTCTTTAATTTTACTCTTGACCTGATTTCTCTCTCATTCTTCCTTGGCTGCAAGTGCCTGAGATGACTTGGAGGACGGTACCAAATGGACTGCCATCTTATGCCTCACACAGGCATTGCTATTGCACCACCACCCCACCACACTGTAACCTGAGGACCAGGGCGAAACTCCCCAGGCTGCGTCCCTCCCCTTCTGAGGCTGCCTGACAGTCAGGGCATGGCTGGCTTCCCATTCCTTAGTGCCTCCAAAAAACAAGAAGGGAGATGAAAAGAGGTTTGCTACTGTCTCAGCCCTTGCCATCAGATTTATAGTGCCTGCCTCTTGATCAGCCAAAGAAGGGGAGATGAAAAAGGCCCATCAGCCCTGCCTGCGCTCTCGTGTCTATGTCAGAACTGCTTCTTCAGCCTCCAAAGCATTTGGAGCTTTCTCACGGCAGGAAACTAAAATGCTTTTTTCCCAGACATGATCGCTTAGGTCCTCCCCAAGCAGTGGGACCTGCCTGTCTTCCATTGGCATCTTTCATCTTCGTTTACAGTCCCTCTTTTGGAGCTTCTTCAGTTATTGATGGTGTTCTGAGTGGAACGTCCGTGGCATCTGCAAGGTTGAATCAGGGTGTGAAGGATGGGGAAGAGGAAGGTAACACTGCTGTGGTCCCAGCCTCAGCGGTGGCCTGTGTCCTCTTCTCAGTACCCCTTCCTCCACTGCCCCTGCCCAGCACAGTGTCCGTGAAAGAAGCTTGCAGTAAATGAGTTTCTCTGGATGCAGAGGCCCAGATGGTGATTCTTGTGTAGTGATTGAGAGGGACTACCCTCAGAAGAAGACTCTAATAGGGTCACGGACAGGGGTTAGAAAGAGGGAGAGCAGAAGACAGGACAGGAGAAGGAGCCTGGCAAAGACGGGACTTAGGGAAAACCTAGCCGAGAAGCGATCTCCCTGGGATCTCTGTGGAATGAACTGCATCTCCGAGGTTATCCTGCCCAGGCAAAGGAGCTGAACTGTCACGCTCCCCCTTCAATCAGCCAGATGCCAAGCCATTGCCACCTCTGGAGGCATCTCCCACCATGTGGCTCTCTGCAGGCGCGGACAGCCCTTTTGAGCAGATTACAAATATGTGAGCCAGTAGCAGCCAACCTCTGCAGGGCTGGTGCAAGGATGTACTGGCCTAATAAAAGGATACAGGTTGGGTACCAACTGCATCTGCTACAATGCTCGAGAAACAGTTTTTGAGACTGTGAGAATGACTCAGCAGTTCTGATCGTGTTGAGAATATCTGTTAACAAGGCTCCCTCCCTCCTTTCCTCACTCTCTTCATCAGGTACTTTAGTTAACTAGTCTTCAGGGAACTTAGAGTCTAAAAGTCAGGCAGTGAACGAGGAAATGAATAAGCATACAAATAAAATAATTCCAAATTGTTACCACGGCCCCAAAGAGAGTTGCAGGATAGAGGAAAACAGACAACGGGGACAGGCAGCTATTTGAGGTGAGGGGGTCACCGAAAGCTTTTCTGAGTAGGTAGGTGACGTGTAAGCTGAAGCCTGAAGAGAGAGGAAGATGTAATTCAGAGAATGCTGGACAAGGCAGTTTCCACAGAGGGTAGCATCAATGTCATGTCCCGTTGCAGAAAGGTGCACATGCTCTCAAGACTGAGTGCTCAGGATTGACGGGAGAGAGGCGCACATGCGCTCTGGATTGATAGGTGAGAGGCGCACAAACTCTGAGGATTGACTAGAGAGACGTGCATATGCTCTCAGGATTGACGCAACATCAGACGTGAGTTATGGGGGAGTTTGACTTGGCCCAGATGATGCTGAGCCCTGTAGGCCATGGGAGGGAGTTTAGATTTAACTTAACTGCAAGTGGAAACGTACTCAACTCTGTTTAGATGTGCAAAGGAAATGTTTCTCTATTTCCTCACATAGATCCAATCTTAACTTTTCCCTAACTTCAGCAAAAACTTGACATTTCAATATTTATCTTATCTTGGTCTCAGAAAATGCCGGGAGGATTTGCCTGCCCTCCCCCACCAATGGCCCCTGAGGTATGGAAGAGGACAGACAAATCCTTGTGGGGGGCAGGGAAGGGCCTTGGACCAAACGTGGGTCTTAGTTAGGGTCTCAGAATCTTTTCTGGAGAAGGCAATGGCACCCCACTCCAGGTCTCTTGCCTGGAAAATCCCATGGACGGAGAAGCCTGGTAGGCTGCAGTCCATGGGGTCGCTAAGAGTAGGACATGACTGAGCGACTTCACTTTTCACTTTCATGCATTAGAGAAGGAAATGGCAACCCACTCCAGTGTTCTTGCCTGAAGAATCCCAGGGATGGGGGAGCCTGATGGGCTGCTGTCTATGGGGTCACATAGAGTCGGAGACAACTGAAGCAACTTAGCAGCAGCAGCAGCAGACTCCTTTCTAGACTCTGCAGCAGGAATGGGCCCTTGCCTTCCTCTCCTTTCCTACCTGCTGCAGAACTGAGTGAGCATGCCTGTCTTACTACCCCTGGTGGTAAAGCCCCAACACCCCAGCCCATCTATACCAACTTCCATATTCCTGGTACTACAGACCTTGCAGCCTGCCCTTGAGTCCCGTTCAACTCTGGGTTCAGGGGTCAGCTTGCAGTCCTTAGTTTTTCCATGGTCAATACACTTTCCAAACCATTCCATTGCAGCCCTCCACGGAGCACAAGGGAGCTTCTGGATACTTTCTGTGCTATAAAGGGCCAAGGTTAGATTTTTTTGTGATTTAACTCTATCATTCCATGCCATTGGTTTTACCCCGAAGTGACTCTTCCACATTTGGCACGGGCAAGGCAGTCTCCTCCCAGAGGCCAAATCAGAATGAGGAAGCCAAGTGAAAGTTTCCTTTCAATCCACCTAGCAGGAGGCAGGCACACATGTTTCACCATCTCTGTCCCCTAATCTTACCCCCAGGCCCCCTGGAATAGAGGGCCTCAGCCTCCCTCTCCCTCTCCTTTGGTGTGGACTTCCTGCATCCATTTTTGCTTCCTCCAGGACAGACATCCCCATTCACTCTCACCAGAAGTTGCATGCAATAGCAGATGGCTGTTTGGACTCTTCATGGGGAAAAGAATGGTATGTTAGTTTAAAATTTCCAAATTATTACTCCTGTTACAAATAGTATAAAAAAGATCACTGCAGTCACAGTGTGGAAATGGAAGAAACAGTCTGAAACCAGCTTATTGTTCTCCAGGGGAGAGTAGCTTGAACTTATTAGTAGCTTGAACTGGAGTTACAGTGGTGTTGGGGAGAAGTGAACAGATTGAATACATATTTTGGGAGTATATCTGATCAACAGTCTACTTAACAAGTCTTCACTGAGCACATGCTCTGAACAAGGCCCAGAAGAGACACAAAGATGGTGAAGACATGTTCTCTGAATTCAAAATGCTTATAAAACAATAGGCAAGACACATTCTTTTCTAGCCACTTTGCCTTATTTCCAAGGGGGATGCCAAATAACTTGATAAATATCAAAAGTAATGAAAGTGTGAATGTTAAAATACAGTAGATAAGAGAAGACATGTAATAACATTTTATGCTAGGTGAACACTAGAATTATATATAAGGAAGATCAGAAGTATGAATTACTAATGGTAGACTTCCTAGGTCCAGTAAATGGTTAATGGGTTTTCAATACCATCATCCCCACAGTGGTTATATGACCTTGGATAAATTACCTAACCTTTCTTAAGTCTTATTTCCCTAAAGCCAAAAAAAGAAAAAAAGATGCACTAATAGCCTCTCCTTCACAGCATTGTGTGAAGAGTCAGTGAGATTATATATAATAGGCACTTCGGATATGCACTGACTCACAACATATACTTTTTTACCTATCAACTTAATTGAGCATTAGTCACATACCTTTACTTCACTTCCCTGAAATGCACTTCCCCTGACTGGATACTTCTCCATGTTGATAGGATAGTTTCCAGACCATGCAGTCTTCCATGGCAAAAATGGCTGATATCAATCAGCCGCTGATATCCACCCAGCACTGTCTACCTAATACTTGCATAGAGGATGAGAACTGACCCATTATGAAACCTCTCATCTGATTGGAAATATTAGTCGTTAAATATGTGAATAAGGAACAACACAAAGCAGCGTTAGTGGCTTCCCTGGTGGCTCAGTGGTAAAGAATCTGCCTACCAATGTAGGAGACACAGGTTTAATCCCTGGGTTGGGAAGATCCCCTGGAGAAGGAAACGGCAACTCACTCCACTATTTTTGCCCGGGAAATGCCATGGACAGAGGAGCCTGGCAGGCTACAGTCCATGGGGTCACAAAAGGGTCAGACTCAACTCAGCCACTAAACACCAACAAGGCAGCATTACACTTACACTTAGTGACTCTTTCAACAAACAATTACTTAAGGCATGTAGAGTAATAGATAACTGGCTTATTCAATCCTCCCAGCTGCCCTCCCAGGAAGGCATTATCAACCCATTTCACGGATGATGAAACTGAGGATAAGTACTTTACCAAAGATCACACACCTAATAAATGTCAGATGTCAACCTGACTCCAAAGCTCACACTTGAATATGTGTTACCAGCCAGTCAATAGATACTTTTAAGTTCCACCCATGGACCAAGACACTGCTGAGCTCAGGGTACTCAGTTTGGGCAAACTTCCAGGCTGTGATATAGACTCTCAGAGGATAGAAAAGTTAAATGTGTGTCACCCTGATAGGAGGACACTGAAAAGGCCCAGGACAGCTTGTATGACTCTGAAGAAGGTTTATAGCATGGCTTAGAAGCAAGGTTTAGAGTCAGACAAACCTGGGGTGAATTCTAGCTCTGCCACTTAACAAGCTGTGTACCTATAGGCAAGTTGGCTTTACTTTTCTATGCCTCGGTTTCCTTATCAAAAAAATGGGAGGAAAATCTACTTCTTAGGGTAACTGAGAGCATTAACTGAGATGATGGATGTGAAGTGCTTTGTCAGTGCCTCACCCACAATCTGTACTTTTAAATGGTAGCTGCTTTTTGATAGGGCTTCCCTGGCGGCTAAGACTCTGCCTGCAATGCGGGAAAATTGGGTTCGATCCTTTGGGTTGGGAAGATCCCATGGACAAGGGAACGGCAACCTATTCCAGTATTCTTGCCTCGAGAATTTTCCATTGACAGAAGAGCCTGGCAGGGTACAGTTCATGGGGTCGCAAAGAGTCAGACATGACTGAGTGACTAACACTTTCACTTTTATATGATGTTGGATAAAACTAGATATAAATGATGGTGAAAATCCTGTTTACAGCATTGCAGTGTTTCTTGGTACGACACCTGACCCCAGGAAAGCTTATATAACTTATTTTGTTAAACAAGTTCAGGGGATGTGATCACAAAGTAATTTAATGTTGACCCCTCTGTTCATTTACACCTGCCCTGTGGAGTGAGTTCTTCTTCCACAGGATAAATATTTAGGCTGGTTCCCATGACTGTTCTGTTTACTCTTAGGCAACTTATATTTACTTTAATTCATAAAACATGGTCTCAGTTTGGTAATTAAGATACCCAGTCACCATGTAATAATAAATATATCTGATATAACTTAAAGTCAAATGTTCAGCTCCCCTGCCTTAGCACTGGAGTTGGGGAATGGGATCTGATAGACTTCTGTAAATACTTCTCATTCCTAACTCCACCTAACTCCTGCAGGAGAGGCAGGCTGAGGGAGCAGAGGTAACAGGATGTTGGGCTGGACCCCACAGGTCTGCAAGGCCTGCAGTTGCCCAGCTTGAAGACTGAGGAAAGAGCCCAGATTCAGCAACACAGACATCAGTGGTCTGATGGACAGGGAGCTTACATGTCTGAGGCAAGGTCCTGGAGCAACACCCCAGTGTGCAGTGGACAGCAGGCAGGACAAGGCATTAGTCTTCACTCCCTGGGGTGGGGAAAGAGATTGCCAGTTATAGGGAGAATTGACATCAGGTTGGCTCATTAGTTACCAGGGAAACCAGCAGAGGTGCACACCACTCACTGCGCTTTGATAAGAACAGTCACTAGTTGGGGCCCGGGACAAGTACATAAAGGTCAGTCAGTTGTAAGTAGGGTGTAGGAGAGGCAGGCTGGTCAGGCAGGGGATGTACAGAGAGCAAGAAAGAGCCATCGTGAGTGGCCTGACCATACACAGAAGCAGGAATGTTCTCCCTGGACAATGCCAATATTAGACTTGGCAGAAGTGTAAAGCTCACTCTCTTGAGAGGTTTCCTTGCATTCATTGAGACCCACATCAGTGCAGATTGCTTGCTTAATGCCTCCTATTCTGCTCATTGCTTATGGCTCCACCCATCACCCCTGGGCATCTTAGCTTTCACTTCCAGGTTTTTTTCTACCAAGGCCCCCTTGCCTCTGGTGGACTTTTTGGGCAGAATCTGCAATGGCCCCAAGCTGACTTTTTCTTGCATGTGGTCCATATCTGATGATGGGAAATACTCAGGTATCCTTTACTCCATTTAACTCTAGGAGAACAATGATTTCCCAAGGTTCAGACCTCCATCATCAGAGGCCACTAGGCCAACCTCATCTTCCTTAGATTTCTCGAACATGGCTCACAGCTGTCCACTGCCCACTAGAAACAGCAAGTGACTCATTTTAAGTTCTTTGATGGTCTTGAAGTCTTTTTCCTTGGGGTTGAGGTGAAGCACAGCCTCCATGCCTCCCCTTGGGGTGAAGAAATCATCTTCAAAACTCCTCTCATCTCCAATTAATGGCCCTTTTATACCCTTGAGGTGAGCGGGGGCGGGGGGGGGGGTTGTCAGCCACCCCCTTTGAAAATGTTCGTATCTTGTTCCAGCACCTCACTTTAGAATGTGCCTTGGCCAAAACTTCCCTTTTAATGTGCTATTACACTTACAACTCAGTGAATGAGCTAATGACTCCTCCCTCAAGGCGGGTGGGAAGACGCCCTTAAACAGCCATTACCAGACCCCAGTTCTTCTCCTAACCTCAGCCCAGTTTTTCCAGGTGACCTTGGAGCAGACCTTTCATCGCTCTGGGTCTCAGCCTCTTCTCTCAGTGAAATGGAAATCAACTCTCTGTTCTGGCCCTCTCTCAGGGGAGGTATTGTGAGGAATAATAAGGCAATGCCTATAAAGTGCTTTAAGTACTTCGGGGAAAGACGTTGGCTAAATACCAAATGATAATAATAACACCGTCATCATCATCCACATTATTATTCATGGGTTGAGAGGAGAAAGCGGTTGCTGATGGTGTCTTTGCTCTGTGGGAAGGAGGACTACAGGCCCCAGGATGTTCTATCGATAAGTCAAAGCCAATACATACAGAGCGCTGGAAGTGGAAGTCATCTAGCCGTAAAGGCTGAATGTGCATGCCCATTTGTATTTGAAATGACAACAACCTACTCCGTTTCTCATTTAGTATTTTTATAGTCAGTGCCCAGAGCAGCTAGAATTGAGGGGAAATTGCATTCCTTTTCTGGTAGATGAGGGAGCAAAGGGATTACATTCTTCTTTAATATCTTATATTTGACTACCCACCTCTGTTCTTTTTTTTGAAAAAAAGATTTTTATTGGAGTATAGCTGCTTTACAATGTTGTCTTAGTTTCTGCTGTACAACAAAGTGATTCAGCTATATGTCTACATATACCTCCTCCTTTTTGGATTTCCTTCCAATTTAGATCAACATAGAGCATTGAGTTCCGCGTGCTATCCAGTAGGTTCTCATTAGCTACCTATTTTATACACCATACCCACCCCTTTTCTTACCGTATTTTTTTTTTCTATACTTCCCATATTTCTCTCAGCTCTACCCTCCACGCCACCCACTCCCAAGTGGAAGTTCTGATCAGAGGCAGGGGAGGAGTCAGGTAGGGGAGAAGAAGCAGAGAGGATCAGAGGTGAGCCATATGGGGAAACAGACTCGAAGCGTGGGACAGAGAATGAAGGGTCCTCTAAAACTCTGATCCAAATTCATTCTTTTGTTCGTCAAGAAAAGAGTGTCACATTGTGTCACCCACATGTTAAGGGCCAGAGCCAAACCTAGAATAAGAGGCAGCCCCTGCCCAAATTTCAGCCCTTTAAAGTCCTGCAAAATGTTCACTGGAGGCCAGGTAGGACAGCACAATTCCCTGATCCGATGATCTTTATCCAATAATGCAACTATGTGGAATTGATAATGCATTGCCTTCAGAAGCCGTTGTCTCAAATGATTCCCAAGTTTACATTTCTGGTTCTCAAGGAAAATTTTCTCATCACCACTCCAAAGGAGCAGCATATAGTTTGAAATTCACAAGATGATTCCCAAGTGTGCGGACATCTTAAAATCAGTTCAGTTCAGTTCAGTTCAGTTCAGTCACTCAGTCGTGTCCGACTCTTTGCGACCCCATGAATTGCAGCACGCCAGGCCTCCCTGTTCATCACAATCTCCCGGAGTTCACCCAGACTCGCGCCCATCGAGTCAGTGATGCCATCCAGCCATCTCATCCTCTGTTGTCCCCTTCTCCTCCTGCCTCCAATCCCTCCCAGCATCAAAGTCTTTTCCAATGAGTCAACTCTTCACATGAGGTGGCCAAAGTACTGGAGTTTCAGCTTTAGCATCATTCTTTCCAAAGAAATCCCAGGGCTGATCTCCTTCAGAATGGACTGGTTGGATCTCCTTGAAGTCCAAGGGACTCTCAAGACTCTTCTCCAACACCACAGTTCAAAAGCATCAATTCTTCAGCGCTCAGCCTTCTTCACAGCCCAACTCTCACATCCATACATGACTACTGGAAAAACCATAGCCTTGACTAGACAGACCTTAGTCGGCAAAGTAATGTCTCTGCTTTTGAATATGCTATCTAGGCTGCTCATAACTTTTCTTCCAAGGAGTAAGCGTCTTTTAATTTCATGGCTGCAATCACCATCTGCAGTGATTTTGGAGCCCAAAAAAATAAAGTCTGACACTGTTTCCACTGTTTCCCCATCTATTTGCCATGAAGTGATGGGACCAGATGCCATGATCTTTGTTTTCTGAATGTTGAGCTTGAAGCCAACTTTTTCACTCTCCTCTTTCACTTTCATCAAGAGGCTTTTTAGCTCCTCTTCACTTTCTGCCATAAGGGTGGTGTCATCTGCATATCTGAGTTCAGTTCAGTTCAGTTCAGTCGCTCAGTCGTGTCCGACTCTCTGCGACCCATGAATCGCAGCACGCCAGGCCTCCCTGTTCATCACCATCTCCCTCTGAGGTTATTGATATTCCTCCCAGCAATCTTGATTCCAGCTTGTGTTTCTTCCAGGCCAGCGTTTCTTATGATGTACTCTGCATATAAGTTAAATAAGCAGGGTGACAATATACAGCCTTGACATACTCCTTTTCCTATTTGGAACCAGTCTGTTGTTCCATGTCCAGTTCTAACTGCTGCTTCCTGACCTGCATACAGATTTCTCAAGAGGCAGGTCAAGTGGTCTGGTATTCCCATCTCTTTCAGAATTTTCCACAGTTTATTGTGATCCACACAGTCAAAGGCTTTGGCATAATCAATAAAGCAGAAATAGATGTTTTTCTGGACTTCTCTGGTGGCTCAGACGGTAAAGCATCTGTCTACAATGCGGGAGACCTGGGTTCGATCCCTGGGTCGGGAAGATCCACTGGAGAAGGAAATGGCAATCCACTCCAGTGCTATTGCCTGGAAAATCCCATGGACAGAGGAGCCTGATAGGTTACAGTCCATGGGGTCGCAAAGAGTCGGACACGACTGAGCAACTTCACTTTTCTGGAACTCTCTTGCTTTTTCCACGATCCAGCGGATGTTCGCAATTTGATCTCTGGTTCCTCTGCTTTTTCTAAAACCAGCTTGAACATCAGGAAGTTCACAGTTCACGTATTGCTGAAGCCTGGCTTGGAGAATTTTGAGCATTACTTTACTGGCGTGTGAGATGAGTGCAATTGTGTGGTAGTTTGAGCATTCTTTGGCATTGCCTTTCTTTGGGATTGGAATGAAAACTGACCTTTTCCAGTCCTGTGGCCACTGCTGAGATTTCCAAATTTGCTGGCATATTGAGTGCAGCACTTTCACAGCATCATCTTTCAGGATTTGAAACAGCTCAACTGGAATTTCATCACCTCCACTAGCTTTGTTCGTAGTGAAGCTTTCTAAGGCCCAGTTGACTTCACATTCCAGGATGTCTGGCTCTAGATGAGTAATCACACCATCATGATTATCTGGGTCGTGAAGATCTTTTTTGTACAGTTCTTCTGTGTATTCTTGCCACTCCTCTTAATATCTTCTGCTTCTGTTAGGTCCATACCATTTCTGTCCTTTATCAAGCCCATCTTTGCATGAAATGTTCCCTTGGTATCTCTAATTTTCTTGACGAGATCTCTAGTCTTTCCCATTCTGTTGTTTTCCTCTATTTCTTTGCATTGATCGCTGAAGAAGGCTTTCTTATCTCTTCTTGCTATTCTTTGGAACTCTGCATTCAGATGCTTATATCTTTCTTTTTCTCCTTTGCTTTTCACCTCTCTTCTTTTCACAGCTATTTGTAAGGCCTCCCCAGACAGCCATTTTGCTTTTTTGCATTTCTTTTCCATGGGGATGGTCTTGATTCCTATCTCCTGTACAATATCATGAACCTCATTCCATAGTTCATCAGGCACTCTATCTATCAGATCTAGGCCCTTAAATTTATTTCTCACTTCCGCTGTATAATCATAAGGGTTTTGGTTTAGGTCACACCTGAATGGTCTAGCAGTTTTCCCTACTTTCTTCAATTTTGTGGTGGTAAATGCTTGAAGACAAGTTTCAGGCAAAGCTACTCCTTACCTCCTACATTTCTCTAGCTTCAGTTTCTCCATATGCAAATTGAGAATAAAGATGACTGCTCTGAATGTATACTTCCCAGAGAGGCTGTGTGATGCAATGGATGGTGAAAGTAGTGCTATGCTGTGATTCGCTATCCAGTTGGACGCTATTATTACTGAACTCTGGTTCCGCCACGCTAAGCACTGTGCTAAGTGAACTTGCCCCCTGAATTCTACACACCTGGAGATCTGAGCACTAAGCTGCCTGGGCAGTTGAGAACTTGCTGTTTTCTGCTCTAGGAGTCTGTAGGCACTGAGGGGCTAGACACCCAGCTTTTTTCTTCTGTATTTTCAAAGTTTATACAGATAGTATTTTTGTGGTTACAATGTAATACATCGTGTCTTTGCAAAAAAAAATCAGAAGATAGAGAAAGATATAAGGAAGCAATTTTAAATATTATATGATCTTAGAACTGTGAATTTTAACGAGTATAGCTTGCTAAAGTTTTTGCTATGTATTCGCACCCAATTTTTTTCCAAGGATGGGTCTTTTATATGCATTGTTTTGCAACCTGCTATTTGACCTCAAAAATATACTCTGGAAAGCTTTCCACCTGCCTTTGCTTCCAAGGCTCGCTGGCCAGATCTGGAGGTTTCTTACTGATACACAGCAGCCCCTTTGAGCTCTTCCAACATCCTTTAAGGTCCCTTTGATGGTGTATAGTCACTTTCAGCAGCCACAAAAAAACAAGGAACGTCCCCCCTGCTCAAAGCAATCCCGATTGGGTACATTTGCAAGCACCACTTGCTGGGTTCAGAGACTTTGACATCTTGTCATTTCCCCCCCTCTTTTTCAAATTTCAAGTTGAAGTTTGATGTTGAATTTAAAATGTTGCCAGGGGCTGCCTGCAGGGCCCTCAGGCTAAAACAGTGGCAGCATCTGCCAGGGGAGACACACAGGTCCTTCTTCGGACCATGGCAACATACAGCTGGCATCTAAGCCCAGCAGAGAACGGGAGAAACGTGCCTGTGTAGGGAAATTCAAGGATCACTGCCTTAAAAAAAATCAATCTTGGCAAGTGCTTACTCATTTTATTTGGGTTTTACAACTAAATACCTGTGGGACATTTGTGTTCAGATCTTTCTAAGAGTATGGAAAGGGAGCAGCAACTTGTGGCGGAGACACCAGAGCTCGTTAAATATCTCAGGATCCTGGATGAATGCTGTGAAGGGGACATACATGCAGGTAATCAGCAGGTTTCCTTCACGCAGTTGGGCAGTTTGCTGAGATTGAGAGAAGATGCTCTCAATGTGGATGTGCTCTGGAAGCAGGAAATGCTCTCCAGATGAAGTCCTGAATTCACCGACATGGCTGTTTGTGCAGAGAGACTGGAAGGACTCCCATGGGCCTGGAGAGAGGAGAGTGTCTCTTAAGAGAGAAACTCAGTGACTGGGAGAAAGGAGAGGGAGAGGGACTTACTTTTCACTATAGGTCTTTTTTTTTTTTTAAATTTTGTACCATAAGTATGATTTGCCTTTCAACTAAATAAATAAACAAGCTAAATGGAATCTTGACTCTGAGGACACATCCTTTAGGAGAAACACTCTGTTAAAGGCAACTCTTCCTCGTGCCTTAAAGCATGTTAAGTCCACGGAGTCTTTTCACTGAACAGAACTGCTGGCCTCATTCTTTCCTGAAGAGTACTCTTCCTTTGAAAATAAAAAAGAACACTCCAATAAGAGAATCAGCCCAAAGTCTTAAATTATTATTGTCTTTATGATTTGATGTGCTATGTATTTTCTGACTGTGAGAAAGAAATGAGGGGCTCAGGTGGCATTTATAGCTGTCAATTAATGAGACTGACTTGTGCATGGGTCTTGTAATTGCACAATGTTACTTAATAAAACCTTTTATAAGTAACACTGTATATAAGAGGGCTTCTTAGATGGCGCAGTGGTAAAGAATCTGCCTGCCATTGTAGGAGACACGAGAAATGCAGCTTTGATGCCTAGGTGGAAGATCCCCTGGAGAATGGAATGGAAACCCACTCCACTATTCTTGCCTGGAGAATCCCATGGACAGAGGAGCCTGGTGGGCTACAGTCCATGGGTTCACAAAGAATTAGATGCGACTGAGCATGAGCACGAGCACATATTATATACTTCTAATATATGAACATTAACATACTTAGTCTATCATTCCAGCCCATTCACACTTCCAGTTATGTGGCCTTGAACAAATTATTTAACCTTTCCGAGCCTATTTCTTCATATCTAGAATGGGGACTAATAGTAGGACCTACTTCCCAAGGCTGTTATGAATTAAATGACAATGCCTATATGGGCTCAACAAAATTCGCATTATTAGTTTTTCTTTTTCTTTTTTTAATCATTTACTGTCTTTGGACAGAATCAAATGTTGACACCTGAAACTGATTTATAGGTATACTGAGAAGCAAAGATGGCTGTTCAAGGGAATGAAAGCTGTATAGAAATAGACTCAATGTCCCAAGGTCTATTATAAATCCTCCTGAACAAATCCACATAACTCTCATAAGCATCCCTTCCGAGACAGTGTGCCTCTCTGTGTGTCTTTCTTTGGATGGCTAATTTTCTTTTACTATCCTTAACTTTACACCTTTCTCTCCCACAAGTTGTGTTGCACAGAACCAAGAACAGAACCAGCCATCGTGTCCTATGAGTGCCTGGGATTCAGCTTTCACTGCTCAAGGGTGAAAGCTGCTCCTGTGATGACTATGGTAAATTACAAATGCTGGGAGACACCACGAGGAATACATGTATCTAAAATTGCTCATCCTTTTTTCCTTCCTTTCAATGAATAATGATGGAATGTCAGCTAGGGGTAGGCACTCTTCTCTACCATAGTTCCCAAGTGGGGACTACTTCGCTCCCCAACAGACATCTGGCAATGTCTGAAGATGTTTTTTGTTGTCACATTTACAGGAGCTACTGGCAACTAGAGGTTAGAGGCCGTTGTTGTTGTTCAGTCCCCCAGTCGTGTTCGACTCTTTGCGACCCCATGGACTGCAGCATGCCAGGCCTCCCTGTCCCTCTCAATCTCCTGGAGTCTGCCCAAGTTCACATCCATTGTATTGGTGATGCCATCCAGCCATCTCATCCTCCGGTGCCTTCTTCTCTTTCTGCCCTCAATCTTTCCCAGCATCAAGGATTTTTCCAATGAGTCAGCCATTCGCATCAGATGACCAAAGTACTGGAGCTTCAGCGTCAGCACTTCCAATGAGTATTCAGGGTTGATTTCCCTTAAGATTGACTGGTTTGATCTCTTTGCTGTCCAATGGACTCTCAGGAGTCTTCTCCAGCACCACAGTTCAAAGGCATCAATTCTTTGGTGCTCAGCCTTCTTTATGGTCCAACTCTCGCAACCATACGTGACCACTGGGAATACCATAGCCTTGACTATATGGAACTTTGTTAACAGAGTGATGTCTCTGCTTTTTAATATACCATCTAGGTTTGTCATAGTTTTTCTGCCAAGAAGCAATCATCTTCTGATTTCATGGCTGCAGTCACTATCCGCAGTGATTTTAGAGCCCAAGAAGAGTAAGTTTGTCACTGCTTCCACCTTTTCCCCTTTTATCTGCCATGCAGTAACGGGGCTAGATGCAATGATCTTAGTATTTTTTTAACATTTAGTTTTAAGCTGGCTTTTTCACTCTTCTCCTTCACCCTCATAAAGAATTTCTTTAGTTCCTCTTCACTTTCTGTCATTAGAGTGGTATCATCTGCATATCTGAGGTTGTTGATGTTTCTCCCACCTGTCTTTATTCCAGCTTGTAACTCATCCAGCCTGGCGTTTCTTACGATATGCTCAGCGTATAAGTTAAATAAACAGAGTGACAATAGACAGCCCTGTTGTACTCCTTTCTCAATCCTGAACCAATCAGTTGTTTCATATAGGCTTCTAACTGGGTGCTGCTTAACATCCTGCAAAGCACAGAACAGCAGCCCATCACAAACCTAAAGATCAACAGTGTTGCAGATGAGAAACCCTGTTCTAGAGGCTTGGGAAAGTAATACCCCCAAACAGTCAAAGATAAATAAATCCTACAAGAAGTCAGAAAACAGATTGTTAAAATAATAAGTAAATTGGAAGGTGACAGGTACCGTAACACAAAAGACAAAGTTGAGCAAGGTAAAGAGAATCAAGAGAATGGGACGTGGCCCATGTTATGAAGGTGAGTGGATGAGATCTGATCAAACATTACAGGGAGGTGAGGAAAGCAGGCAAATAATGTGTGGGAAGAACATTCCAAGAAGAGGGAACAGTGACAGCACAGACAGAGTGTTCTGGCATATTCATGCAACAGCAAGGAGACCAGCGTTTAGAATGGAGTGAACCCAGTAGAGGATGAGGACCGGGAGGGAGCAGAAATCTAGAGCACACAGAGCTTTGTGGGCCACTGTACAGATGTCAACATCTACCCTAAGGAAATGTCTTGAGTATAGATATGACCTGACTTGACTTATGTTAGCTGCTTTGGTGAGAACAATGCAAAGAGGCGCAAGCATGCAAGCAGGGGAACCCAATTCTTAGGAGCTGCTGTATGAGAATGATGACAGCATGGGTTAGGGTGGTAGCCATGAAGGCAGTGAGAAATGGGCGGATATATTTCGAAAGAAGAGTTAACAGAATTTCCTGGTGACCAGATATGAAGAATGACTAAGTTTTTGACCTGAGCACCTGAAAGGATGGGATTACAATAAACAGAGACAGAGAAGGCTGGGGCTAGAGCAGGTTTATTGAGGAAGATCAGGAGTTCTGTCCTTGGACATATTAAGTTTCAGGTGTATATCTGAATAGAGATGTCAAATCAGCAGTAGGATATGCAAATTTTAAATTCAGAGGAGAGATGGATGCTGGAAATTTACATATGTGAGTCAACAGACTTGAGATGGGACTTGGTGAGATGGCCAGTAGAGAGCAAGTAAAGAGAGAAGTCCAAGGACTGAACCTGAGGCACTGCAATTAAGAGCTGGGAGAGAAGAGGAGGAAGCTCAAAGGAAATTGTGAAGGATTAACCTAAAGGTAAGGGAAAACCAAGAGAATGTGTCATTCCGAAAGCAAAGTAAAAAGTGAGTCAAAGAGGTGATCAACTGCTTAGATACTGTTGATGGGTTTAGGATGCTGAGGGCTGATTAATTAACCAATGAATTTGACCAAGGGCAGGTCATTGATTAAATTAATGGAGGAGTTCGGGTGGAGCTTGATTGAACCGGATGCAAGAGAGATGAAAAGTAGAGGAACTGAAGACAGGAAACACAGACAACTCTAGAGAAGTTCTGATGAAAAGGGGAGCAAAGAAGTGGGATAGCAGCAGCTGGTGAGGGGAATGGAGTCAAGGGAAGGCTTTTGTAAGATGGGATTAATATGCTCTAGAGAGCATAAACTGGTTATGTGGGGAGTACGGACAGATTTTTCAAAGTTATTAATATGTCTTAGGGTAAGTGAGAGGAGAGAGGATTTAGTACAGAAGCAAAGGCATTGGCTTTGGATAAGACTATGGAAAGCTCCTCTATAGTAACAAGAGGCAGAGTAGGAGAATGAAGATGTTGGGAAGTTTAGGTTTGGTTGTAGTTGCTTCTATTCTCAGTGAAGCATAAAGCTGACCTGCCAGTTGAAAATGAGGATTGTGGAGGAGGCATTAGAAACTGGGAGAGGACATGTGTAAATATTGTCCAGGATACAGGAGGATGGATGAACCAAGGGCAAGTGACACGATTGCCTGGTGGGGCCACTTTAGTTTCAAAGTCATCTTTTTAAAGTGAATCCAGTTGAGGGGGTGATGGGTTTTCATCCAGCACATTCAGTGGCGAGGACACAGGCTCAGAGTGTGAAGGTGTTAGACTGCACCAAATCTGGTGGTTTTCATCAACTATGAAGTGACAGAGAGCAAAGTGATTAAGGATATACAAAAAGGAAGCATCATAATAATTCCTCTCAGTACTTAAGCTATTTATCTTTTCAAAATGTGCATTTTCATAATGAAGGTGTGATCATGTAACATGAAAATGGGTAAAAAGCACTTTGTTGAGTCAGCCAGCATCCATATTTGCAGCTTTTCATGAAGCTTGAAGCTTCACCAACATGAAGATGTCACCTAGTCCCACCCTCTGTCTGTTTCCCTAAGCAAGTGAGACTCTCTTTTGTATTTTGTGTTTCCTAAGAAGATGCCACCATTCCCCAGAGAAAGCTAAGACTAATGTCTAATAACCCAAGCTTACAGAAATTTTCCCAAATAGCTTAATCAAACTTCCCTCGCTCTTTATTTCCTCATCTTGTGTTTATGGTAGTGATAAAAAGTGAATTGCCAACTTTTCTTACATTATTTTATGTTATTAATTAATTAACTAATTCATGAAATGTGTAATGAGTACCAATGATGAACGAGATATTAGTGTAGAATAGTGGGATGCCCTGGTCCTTTATCTCCCTAACTATACAGGCAAGTGGTTAAATACGGGTGATTTCAATATGCTGTGATAAGGCATGTGACTGGGTGGCATGGAGTCTCATGTGGCACATGATGGAGGCACTCTTCTAACTGACGGGGAGAAAGAGGAAAGGAGAGGCACACGGATGGCTTCCAGGAAGAACATGGAAGCTGAGCAAGACTAAGTGAAAAGCAAAAGGGATGTGTGTGAAAGGCTGAAGGAGAGAGAGAGAAAGCAGAGTGTGAGATGTTCAATGTGCCAGGAGTTCAAGGAGGCAGGAGAGAAGCAACAAAAAGATGAGGCTGGCATGGCTGGCAAGGGCAGTAAGGAAGGGCTAGCCAAGAATCCAGACTTGATCCTAAAAGCAGTGGAAGCATTGACGGGTTTTAAACAGAGAAATGACATCATCAATTGATTTATGCTCTGAAAGATTCACTCTGGCTGACACACTCTGGTGTGGATAAAGAGTTGAAGGAAATCTCCTCTGCGGATAGCTGAACTAGCCAGAAGGCCATGCAGTGAGAGTTGATGGTGACTTGGAGTAGGTGCATGGCAGCGGATTTAAGAGATTTTTTTAAGATTTAAGAGATGTTTTAGTTGGTTGAACTGATAGATCTTGGTGATTTATTGGCTGTGGAAAGTCAAGGAAAACGAAGAGTCCAAGAGGATGTTCCAGTGTCTGACCAGGAAAACTGGGTGGCTGGTAATGCCATTTGCTGAAATATGCTACACAAAAGAATAAATAAATCAGTTTTGAAAATTTGGGCTTGAGGTATCCATGGCATATTCAAAAGAATGTTCTCGAGGGCTGTTATACACAGGGTCTGGCACTCAGGGAGGTGAGAAAGAGAGATATGTACATTTAAGACTTATCTGCAAATAGATGCCAGTTGAGGCCATGGGAGTGAATAAAACAACCCATCATCTGTGTGCAGTGTGAAGAAAGGAAGACCTAAATCAAACCCCTGAAGAACACCAACATTTAAGAGATGGGTAAAAGAAGGAGCTTCCAAAAGTAGCTGAGAAGAATCAGCTGGAGAAGAAGGAGGGAAAAAAATCAGGAGAATGTAAACTCGTGGAAGCCAAAGAAAGAGGTGCTTTAAGATGGAAGGAGTGGTCCCCAGTACAATACCTTCAACAGGCCAAATGACATCGAGAAAAGGCCCATTTGACTTGACTATGGCAGCTGTGCAGGTAGATACCAGATTGTAGTGAATTAAAGAGTAACACGGACATGAAAAATTGCAGAAAACAAATGTAAACAGTCTCTGAGGAAGTGTGCTGTGTCTCCATGCAAAAATAAGAAAATAAAAGGGAAAACTGAGTGCAGATTTTCACACAATTTATCTCTTAAAAGACAACTTGGTCCTGGGGGAAACATCTTCACATGAGTTTCCAATATAATTTCCTCAATCTTCCATCTTGTTAGGGAGCACAGACTCAGTCAAAAATGGTTATTATGCTGCTGCTGCTGCTGCTGCTGCTGCTGCTGCTGCTGCTGCTGCTGCTGCTGCTGCTGCTGCTGCTGCTATGTTGCTTCAGTCGTGTCCAACTCTGTGCAACCCCAGAGACGGCAGCCCACCAGGCTCCCCCATCCCTGGGATTCTCCAGGCAAGAACACTGCAGTGGGTTGCCATTTCCTTCTCCAAGGAAGAAATTATAAGTCAGCACAAATTTCCCTTCTTGGGACAAAATGATATTTCTTGAAGTGGGCCCCACAAATCTATCATCTGCAAGTTGTTTTTTGTGACTGTCCTCAGAATGCTTTGCAGATTTTTCAACTTTCTCTTTAACCACTGAAGCATCATGTAATAAAAGCTTTACATGGTAGGGATTCATTAGCTAGGTGAAAAAAACAGACTGGTTAACTTGGGCCAAAAAGTGGGGAGCTTTTTTAACAAAAAAGCTATGGAGGAGCTCACACAAATACACAAAACTTTAGGAACTAGAAAGGGCAGAAACCATAGCAGTTTGGGGCATCTATGTGGCTGGAGCTGATAAGAACTCTCTCTTGAGGGTAGAACTCTCAGGGAACAGCATGGCCTACTTGGGTCACAAACCTAGCTTGTCCAAGAGAAGCAAGGACACCTTGATTGATAGCTTTATCAAGAGGGGCAGTGGTTGTTCCCCAAGGACAAATGAAGTGCTGGAATAGGAAACAGAAGTGGCACATTCACCGCAGCCCTGGAAGATTCAAGTCCTGGAGAACCTAGCTGCACACAAGACCTAATATGTGCATGCATGCTAAGTCACTTCAGTGGCGTCCGACTCCATGAGACCCTATGGACTGTAGCCCGCCAGGCTCCTTTGTCCATGGGATTTTCCAGGCAAGAATACTGGAGTGGGTTGCCATTTCCTCTTCCAGGGGATCTTCCTGACCCAGGGATCTATTAGACCCAAGTCTATTACGACTCCTGCACTGGCAGATAGGTTCTTTACTACTAGTGCCGCCTGTGAAGCCCAGGACCTAATATAGTTGACCCTTGAATAACAGTTATTCAGACAGTGTGACTTCTCACCAATACTCCTTTGGCTATGGTTTCCACCTGCCTCTTCTTTCTCTATCTCCTTCCTGGGCTTAAACATACAGACAAGTCTTCAACACTATAGCAGAACATACTGTTGTCATCTGTCTGGCCCATCTTCCTCATTCCTCCAAATTAGAGTTTCAAATCCCCAAAGTCAGCCTGGGACATTGATAGATGGAGAGTCTGAGCTCTGTACTTCTCTTACTTGGCTCATTTGATTATCAGAGACAGCTGAAATAGAAAATTCAGACCCCAAAGTATGTTCTGAGTCTGGATGATTCCATTTGGCTGAATCCCCAGACAGAAGAACTGGAGAGCTATCAAATACCCACTTTCCTTTGTGCTGGGCACATGCAGCCAGCTGAGAGTCCTAATGTCTTTGTAGTAAATAACCTCACACAATTCATTGTCATTCCAGACTACAATTGTCCTTTGTGCATCTCAGTCATCTCTTAATTGTATGCAAAAAGAAACATCAAGATCTTTCTCTTTTTAGCTCAATCATGGAGAAAGAGTTGCTGAGCCAAAGGGTTACAGGCAAATAAGACTCTCCTGAAACAAGGGTATTATTTTTCAAAAAGATGTATTTCTGCAAAGACACATGTAAATGATTTCAGGACTGTTTTGTTTTGTTGTTAAATTAACTAATACTCACTTTTCCCCTTGGCTGAGTTCAGGGGCTTCCCTGGTAGCTCAGCTGGTAAAGAATCTGCCTGCAATGCAGGAAACCTGGGTTCGATCCCTGGGTTGGGAGGATCCCCTGGAGGAAGGCATGACAACCCACTCCAGTATTCTTGCCTGAAGAATCCCCATGGACAGAGGAGCCTGGTGGGTACTGTCCATGGGGCCACAAAGAGTTGGACATGACTGAGCGACTAAGCACAGCACACCACCATGAGTTCAGACGGTTTCATTGCTGCCTAAGCTTCAGTCTTTCAAAGCATGATAATGTGACAGTAAAGTGTTCTGGCGCTTGAAGGAGCCAGCCCAAGAATTCAACTCCACTCTTTACTAGTTTCATTCCCTTGAGTTACATTAATAAATGTTTCTGAATCCCGTTTTCTTTGTGTATGAAACAGAGTTTGTCTTGGTCTTAGTGAACAGTGCGTAACAACACATAGTACCTGGCACAAAGTAAACATCCAATGAATTTTAGCAGTTATTGTTACTTTTAGCTCTTATTTAAATTTCTGTGCTCTCTTGCTATGCTAAACACTACTTGAAAACAATTCCTTGTTTTTTGGTTTTTGTTTTTTGAGTAGAGATAGCTCTTTGGACAATTACCCAAGGTAGAATGAAAGCAAGGATGGGGGAGAATGAGATAAAAGAAGCATGGTCATCATTAAGATACCTGCCACTGTAATTGCTTTGGACAATGAAGGCGTGTTTCCATCGGAGTCTCCTGAGAAACCTCTCTACCTTGTCCCCAGAAAGATCTGGAAGCTGGCACATTTATCAATAGTTTGTATACACTCTTCACTATCCTTTGAGGATAATAACTACTCTACACTTTGGGGCAGAGCTTATGTTCTGCCTGAGCAAACTCATGTGGGCTGTGCTGGAGAAATTCTAAGATGAAAGATAAAACAAGAGGTGCTGTCAGTTTTAAGCGTAATTTTCCATGGAACTGTCCACCCCAGGTGTGACTAAATTTAGACGTTTGGACATCAGAAGTACTTGTGATGGAATCAGAAAGCAATTCTTAAAAAAAAAAGTTTTTTACTGTAAAATTAGAAAATGCTTATTGTAGAAAACTTGGAAAATATAGAAAAATAAAGAAAAACACCAAAAAATGACCCTTAATCCCACCATGAGAGATAATCATTCCTAACACCCTAATGTTATCCATTCACATATTAACATATGCCCTTTTTTGTACTTGGTTCTTCCAAGTATTAAAAGAGCTGTTAGTTAAAGGAACCTTGTTCATATAGATGAATCCTTTTTTTAAGGATTAAAAAAATTTTTTTTTAATTTTTGTTGAGATTTAATTACTATACCATAAAATTCACCTTCTTAAACTATAATATTCAGTAGGTTTTAGTATGTTTTTCTAGGTTGTGAGACAATTACCACTAATTTCAGAAATTTTCATCATCTCCACCCAAATCCCATAACCTTTTCCTTACACTCCCAGCTCTTGGTAACCACTGGTCTACCGTAAGGTAGACTGAATCCTAAGGATTCATCTGTTCTAGACATGTCATATAAATGGAATCTCACCATATAAGCCTTTGTGTCTGGCTTCTTTCACTTAGTGTAATGTTTTCAAGGTTTATCCATGTTGTAATATGAACCAATACTATATTTTTCTGGCTGAATAATATTCCATTTAATGGCTATAACACAATTTTTTAATCTATTTATTGGGTGATAAACATTTAGATTGATTTCACTCATTGACTTTTATGAGCAATGCTGTTATGAACATTGATGTACAGTTCTTTTGTGGACATATATGGTGAATCCTTTTGGAAAGTATAAACTTTTCAAAAATAAAGTAGATCTCCAAAATGCTTTCCATAAATGGTGTTATGAATGATGTTTCCATGAATGGTGTCTACCAGAAAGAAGCTGAAGTCCTAACCACTAGTCCTGGCAAATGTGACCTTGGAAATGTGGTCTTGGCAGATGATCAAGTTAAGACTGTGTGCTTATTTAAAGGGGATATTTGGACAGCGAGATAAGCACCCAGTGGGGAGGCCAAGATGAAGGCAGAGGTTAGGGTGAAGCATCTTCAAACCAAGGGATGCCAAAGACCAACAGAAAAGCACTAGAAGCTCAGAGAGAGGCCTGGAACGGCTTCTCTGCCACAGCCTCCGGAAGGAACCAACCATGCTGACACCCTGACCTAGGACTTTGAGCCTCCAGAACTGGGAGATGGCAAGTTTCTGTTGTTTAAGCCACCCAGTCTGTAGCGCCTTGTTATAGCAACCCTTGGAAACTCATGCACACTGGAATGAGGAAAGATCAGTGATCTGAGGTTAATGGATGTCAGCTTTAGCATCAATTTCTCTTCCCTTTGTCGGCATGGATATTTTTTAGTGTTTTGTTTTTGGCGGGGGCTTAGATGTGTTTTGTCTTTCAGATGCCTTTTAGATGTGTTTTGTCATTCTTTTTTAGCTCTTTATCATTCTGTTTTTTGTTCTGAAGGCCTAATTCTATCCACTGAGCCCTTAAATTTCCTTTGAGCTTACAATATTTGCATAGCACTTTTGGAAATTAGCTACTATTCAAGGTCACTCTTACCTTGTCCCTACTTAGTACGTTAGATAATTATTCCAGTTTTGGTGGTCAGTGACTCAGGCTACTTATGGGTATATATTAGACATAAATGGCATCCTTGATTCTAAAGTATTCCTGGATTCAAGAGGAGACTCTTAGAGAAAACTTGTCTCCAGAAAGTCTGTGGGAAGAAAATATTAGTCAAGCGTATTTTTTTTCCCCCTAAATTTAATGCTTAAGAAATGTTGATCCATCGGGAAAATAATCCTGGGATCCTGGCATGTGCTCCTTAGTAGAAAATCAAGTAGAAAATCCATAAAAGAAAGAATGGAGGGAGATTCAGACAGTGTGGGGCCTATCAGTATAGCAATGGAATTGGAGTGGCCAAATTATTATATATTTTTATTTTGAATAGCAATAGAACAGAAATATCAATTATAGGATTCTGCTTAGCAGAATTCACAAATGAACCAGAGTTACATATAGTGACATGGACAAATCTCCAAAACAGGAAGTTTAAAGATACTAATATAGCAAAAAAAAAAAAGAAAAAAAAATTTTTTTCCCTTTTACTGTGCATGGGTAAAATACACCTAACTTTAGCAGAACAGTTACTTCTGGGAGAATATGAATAGCATAAAAAAAATAAAACCAAATGTGGAAGCACTTGGATAGTGTTAAGCTAACAAATACTAACTCTGTTAGGTAAGTTTATATTCATCATCACCAAATCACCCCAAGAGTCTGAAGAGGTAGCTAATTTTATCATCTCTGTTTTAAAACTGAAGAAGCTGAGGCAATAAGACATTTAGTAGGTTTCCGTGGTCTCAACTGCTGGTGAGTTTCACCAGTCTGTGCTCTTAAAATCTACTCTAGGGAAGGGGTTCCCAAACTCCACGATCTAATGCCTGATGATCTGAGGGGGTGCTGATGTAATAATAATAAAATGCACAATAAATATAATGCACTCAAATCATTCCCAAACCATCCTCCTGCCCTGCTCCCTCTTCTCCGTGGAAAAACTGTCTTCTGCAAAACCAGTCCCTGGTGCCAGAAAGGTTGAGGACTGCTGCTGTAGGACTTTCTACAAATGTTAGAAATACTAGATTGCTGGGGATATTATTATTACAGATGAACAGAGCAGTTTCAATTCTTCTGCTAGAAACTCCTCTGGAAAAGCAGGCAGTTTAGATGGATCAGATGCCCAGTCAAACCTCAAATATTACACTTGGCTTAGAGGACAGCTAAGCTCTTCCATGAAGCTGGGGGAGGAGGGGTAAATGGCAGCATTTAGCTTCTGCGACTGAACCGTGCAGGCGTTGGAACCCTTCCACCCACTTGAAAAGCGGTCACCCATCTGACATTAATAGAAAAAGACCATTAAAAAGCTTTATGCTATTCTGTTCTCCTGGTTCTGGTCCCTCTTTGCCTTTGTTGCTGCTGGCATTTTATAAATTATGGATGTGCCTAGGTGCTGCTGTTCCCCTGCTTCCTCGGTAGTGCCGCTCGCTCCCCGCGCCTGCATCGCATCCTTCCTCTGAGCAAAGGACCGAGCGGCCCAGACCCCACATCAGTGTAATTAGCGCGCCGCACGCAGCTCGGGTGTCAGGAATGCTTCCACTCACTGCCAGCCCTCCGCCAGCCCCTGTCACTCACGCGGAAGTCAGCCAGGCGGCGGCAAGGCCAGCGGCGCAGGCCCCGCAGTAGGGAGGGGTCGCTCAAGGCGGAAACTCGGGGTCTCCTGCTGCTAGCTTCGGTCTGGGGACAACTCCGGAGTTTGGCGGCTGCCTCTGACAATGTGGAAAGGAGGAACGTTGATATCTGCCCTTTGGCCCCAGAGGAAGCAGAGGAGGGAGTAGAAAGAAAGTGGAGGGAAAGTCTTGAGAAGCCCAGGGCTGGGATGGATTTGGGGGAGCCCCCAGACCCCATATTTCCAGAAGTATGCTGCTGGCCAGATACCCAGTATCCGGTGGTAAGGAATGTTTTGGGGTGATACACTAAGGAACAGCTTTTATTTGAATGGCTTTACATTTATTTTAAAGTTGATAAACAGAGATAGAGATAGAAACTGATGGACTCATCAGACCCACACTCATAGTTTCATGAATATTATTGTTAAAGCAGACATACTCCTGTGTTCAACTCTAAAGAAAAATTACACTACACAGTTGATATGCAAAGATGGCAAACTTGATAAAGACACAAATAACAGAACTGCAGGGATTCTTAATAGTTTGGAGGGTCATGAATTCAAATAAGAACTTGATGGGAAAAAAATTTTTTTTAACAACTTGATGAAAATAGAGGACTTGCCTGCACCACCACCTCCCCACACTCGAATACAAATACTCATAAATTTAGAGTGCAAAGGCAAGGGTTTTGCAGGTCCCCTGAAGGCCTTTCTCTGACCACAAGTATTACATGGACCCCACACTGAGACCCTCTGAGCTATACTAGGAATTCTCCAAGGCAAGAATTGGGCCTTTTTCCTCACTGTATCCCAACTACATCGGAAATGCTCCGAAATGTTTGCTCAAGAAATCCATGAGCTGTAGTTCAAATCCTTTTCCCCCACCCAGAGGACCCCAGGAAGATCAATGGGCTTGTCCAAGATCACAAAGCTTAGGCAAAAGGCCTGTCTCTGGATGCCCAGCTACTCCACTAAATGTTTCTGTCTCCTCCTTACTTTTGTCCCCTTTTTAACCACCCCCACTAATTCTGCCTATGTCGCCTCCCAAGAATCCGTTACATTAGGAGTCCAGAGATGGACCAGAAAAAAGTAGATGAGAAGGAAAGGCAGGATAGATGCAAAGAGGATGTCAGGTTTGGTCCCAAGCCCTCCCTCCTGACACTTCTGCCCCATCTTCCTCCCAAGCACCTGTGGTCAATAGAGGAGGTACAGTACAAAGAGGGTAGTGAGCTGAGGCTGAGAAGGCGATGGCACCCCACTCCAGTACTCTTGCCTGGAAAATCCCATGGACGGAGGAGCCTGGTGGGCTGCAGTCCATGGGGTTGCTAAGAGTTGGACACGACTGAGTGACTTCACTTTCACTTTTCACTTTCATGCATTGGAGAAAGAAATGGCAACCCACTCCAGTGTTCTTGCCTGGAGAATCCCAGGGACGGGGGAGTCTGCTGAGCTGCTGTCTATGGGGTCGCACAGAGTCGGAGATGACTGAAGCGACTTAGAAGCAGCAGGAGCAGCAGTGAGCTAAGGACCGCCCTCTGTGCCTTTTGTTAGTGACGGCATGGAAGAAAGATACAGGTATATAGGTTTATTTTCCTTGGAGTGTTCTACCTAAGTCCTTTCCCGGATAGTTATGAGTGAGATGTACAAAGTTTACATAAGAGACCCATTAATGCTCCATCTCTGGGGTTAATATTTAATTAGACGACTTTTTTAAATGAATGCTATTGTAGGGGAAGCTGCTTCAGTGCTTGTCTCTTTCCTCTGGGATTCAGTGCTCAGACACAGAATTCTGAGTCCCTCATGGTTCCCATAGAAACCCTGGTGACTCCATGCCAGTCACGGCAGGCAGCAAAGGCCTAGTGGCGACCCCAGGTGTAGGAGACTTAAATATACTCTTGAATCTCCTTTAAGGATGCAGTCAGGGACCATCTGGCTGACTACCTAGATCCAGTGTCAGGGACACCACTATTCCAAAGGCAGTCTATCCAATATTTGGACCATTCTGATGGTGCAAGAGGCTCTCTGTAGATTAAGATCAAATTACTAACTTCTAGTGGTCTTAATTCACCAAGTTGTGGCCAAAGAAACCAAGTCTAATTCCTCTCTTATGTAGGATTCTAACTATCATTATTATTTGACTACACATGTGGGTAAGGTACTATGCTAAGCAATTTCCATACACATCTCACTTAATCCACACACAAGCATGTGACATAGGTATCATTAGTGTTCTCATTTTTCAGATGACCTGCACAGGGCCATCAGTAAACATCAGAATGGGACTACAACAAATCCAGGTGTGCCTGATTCTATACTGCAAGCTTTCTGCCATCATGCTATACAGCCTCTTTCCATTTCCCATAATACAGTTCATAAGATACTTGAAGTAAGCACTCATGTTCCCCATCCTATCCCGACTTGCTGAGGCTTCTCTTCCTAGTCCCTTCATCCCAAGGTGAATGGTTTCTGCCTCCTTATCCCTGGGAACCAACCCTGGTGATTCTCCTGTACCTACTCGGTCTATGCCCTACTTCAAGGGGGATTGCCTACAATTCAGCTCAGCATTCCTGCTAGCTAGTTCATTCAGAATACCATGACCTTTATACTCCCCACATTCAATGCAGACATTGAAGTGTGAAATAGAATGAAATTTCTTTTTTTTCTTTAGATTTTTTGATGTAGACCATTTTAAAAGTCTATTGAATTTTGTTATAATATTACTTCTACTTTCTGTTTTGGTTTTTTGGCCCCAAGGCATGAGGGATCTTAGCTTCCCTATCATAACCACTGGGCCACCAGGGAAGTCCCAGAATGAAATTTCTGTTGGTTCATATTTTATACTGAGGCTTTACTCAACCCACATGTGTTTTGTTGCATGAAATTTTCTTTTGTTAAGCTGTGTTTTCCAGGCCTTTGTCTTTGCAGTTGTTTGTTTGGAAGTATACATTTTTAATTTGCACTTCTCACTCTTTCAATCCCATCCTAAAAGTTGGTCCATCATTCCAACTTCTTGAGATATTTCAGAACTTGCCATTCATTGAATTTGTTCTCATCTCCCAACTCTGTGCTGTTCCCACATGTGATCAGCTTCCCTTTCAGGTTCCTAAGTTGTTGACAAATATTAAATAGCAGAAAGAAGAGAGCCTAAAGTTGCACGTGTTTGGGTACTGCAGGGGCTTTGTGTGCCCTGCCCAGGCTTCTGTCCACCTGATTTCAGCACAGAGTGTGGATAGCTAAAGGCACATGGCCTGCATTTAGCGCCCCCTCTGGTGTCTCTGCTCTTCTGCCTCCAGGCTTTCTTCTAAGCCAAGGATGACCACTTATTCCTGGCAAAGCACAGCCTGGAAGTCAGGAGGGAGCTGAAGTTTCCAAGAACAGTCCTCTGTCAGTGGTACATAGGTGTGGATAAATGCCCAGCTTTCCATCGTTCAAAGGAGAGGGACCATTCAGCTGAAGCACAGATCACATGGTTCTCAGAGGTTTGCAAGGGAGGCTGAGCTCTGGTTGCTCCAGTGATAACCGGCTCACAAGTACACCCTGAATGTATTAGCTTTTCTTCATTGTGTCTCACTTTCCTCATTCTCTCAATCAGTCTTTTGAGAATCACCTCTCACAGAAAATATCTGCTCCCAAGTTTGTGTCTCGGCTTTCAAGTAACCTAAACGGAGGCAAGTATGAAGTTGGGCAAGCAAAGAGATGGAAGGTAGATCATCTTTGTTTGATTCAGGATTTTCATAAATAGTTTATGTTTGAATTTTTTGTTAAGAAAAAGTATATATTTAAAAATCAAGAAATTTTTGAACTAGAGAAATGAAGGAGGAAATCTAGCCACAATACCATACCACCTTAAGATTACTAGCCAGTGTTTTTATATGTTATATTTTTATGTAATTTTTTAAAGTACATTCATTTTATTAGTTAGGACTTCTTACATTGGTAGTACAAGAGCAATACAAGCATAATCTCTCTCTAAATTATGAATCATAGGAATCCTAATCCATTAATTTTCTTTTTTTTCCTAGTCCCACATATACACTTGTTTTTCTTCCAGTTTTGTTGAGAAACAATTGACATAAAGCACTATATAGGTGTCCAGGATAATGATCTGATATACTATATTTCTTTTCAGTCTTTCCAAAATGGTCCAAGGGCATGGGGTCTCCTCAGAACATAAGAGTAACCAAAGGAGAAACATGCTCCACAGAGTGTAGACCATCTTCAAAGGTGAGAGGCCCATATCTTACATTTTTAACGTAATGTTTCCTTATTTGTTCAATGTTATCAAGTAGTCCAAAAACCATTACTTTCAATCGCACTCACTGTTTAACATTTATCAGTTTCCCCAGGCGTCCTTGACCTATTGAAGGCTATGCCTTTGTTTTATTTTTCTTTTTCTTCTGAGCACTAGCTCAGTGCCTGACACATACCTAAGTGTTCATTAAAGCTCATTAAATTAATGAGCAAACACATCATACTTTATTTTGGCCCTTTTGTATGGCTACACATGAATTTTTTTCCAAATTTTCAAGACTTTCATTCATGCTATTGTATACATATGGTATTTAGAACATCTTGGGTTTTCTACCACCCATTCTCTCCCTGCATTTATATCAGCCTCATTCATACAATGAACTTTGGTAATCCACTTCATGTGAAAAGCGGTGGAGCGAACAGCTCGCAACATGTTACCTATTCCATTAATTCTGCAGCCCACAAGCAGGAGCAGTTCAACTTAGATAAACAAACCAAGAAGGTAACCCTAAACTTGCCATCCCTATTGGAAATTTCCATTAGGGTTATTCCATGTTAAGTAGTACTCCACAGGTTTTCTGAGAGGACACATTTCAATTTCTTCCACTGATCACAGACTTGAGAATGTCCAATTTATTTACCTGCTGATATCACTTAGCTTTATAAACACTATGCCAAAGAATAAATGGCAATTCAATAATAGTAATAGTAGATCAAATTCATTTTTCATCTCTAATATGCCAGATACTTTACATATGTCATCAATCACATATAATTGTCACAGTATTACTCTGAGGTAGCTATTATTACTATCTCTATTGAATAAATGAAGAAATGGGGGGGCAGAGATTAAACAAAATGTAATTGCCTGGGGTTACACAGAAGAATAATTTAAAATATAATTTAATGTTATAGAATAAAAATTTTTTACCAAGAATCAAATGTTAACTGCTAGAACTGGTTTTATGAATAGGGATAAAAGTCACATGATTAAATGGTATAACCTGAAGGATTATTAAAATATTGTCCTGACACCAGAACTTTACCTATCACTTTATCTTGCCAAAGAGATGGCAAGATCTCATCTTGATGGAGATCCCATCATGAACTTACTTTTTGAGTTATGGCATTGCCTGCAGACCAGTTCTGAAGAAGAACCAGAACTGCCCTGGTTGGGCCAGCACATGAAAACATTTGCACCCCTTGGCATGTGAATCTAAGTTAGATTGTCAGACTAGCTGGCCACATGGTTCTCAACTCTGGCTACACATTATAATTATTATCTTGAGAGAGCTTTAAAATACACTGCAGCCCAGACCTCACTTGTTCCCCTAGAGATTCTGATTCAACTGAGCTGAACTGAGGCACAGACAGGCATGAGAATCCCTGAGCCAACGGGATAAAACCATGAAAAAAATGCAGAACAAGTAAGATTTGCTGAGAATATCTATTCTATCATGATCTCAAGTAAAAAGGCAACTCTCCAGTTCAACATGTATGTGGAAAATACTTAAAAACAAAATGGGGATTGGAAGACACTGAAGATAAATTTTCTCTGTGTTTGCCTTAGGCCATCCTGTTTTGTTAGAGCTTTATCTTGGAATTCTCAGTACTTACATGGTTTCTTTGATGACAAATGGGGTCTTAAAATACAGGGTTCAAAGGACTGGGCTGGGTGTGAAATAGGAACAGTACTAACCAGAGATAAAACCAAGATGAAGCAGACAGTTCATTCAATTCATGTCTCACTATGACAGGGGCAAACAGAGAATTAGGAATTTGGCCTGAAGCAACAGGATGGGAACTGAAGAGTTCAGAACAGCGAAGTTGAACCAAAAACAGGTAGAATGGCCTGGAAAGGTTCCCTGGAAAGGTTCCCTAGATAAGCAGGGCTATTACAGGCACCTGTGCTATGACCTCAGGTAGAGAACGAGCCATTGGTGGCACTGAGGACACTGAGCTGGTAGAGAATTCTCCTGTCCTTGCAGGAAATTCAGTCCAGCACCTAAAGAAAGAGTCTTTTCCTTATCTTTAGAAGATGAAGCATTGTATCCCACTGAAGGAGTAGTGTTAGATATAATTAATTTATTGTTTGTCTGCTTTTTGCTGGTACTCAAATTATTTCATTATCTCATTTAATCCCCACAATAACTCTATGACATAGTTATTATTATTACTATTTTCTGGTCTAGATATGGCCAGTTACTCAGCATCAATTTCCATCTTCTGAAGGTAGCTTCCTGTTTTGGAGAGGCTAGAAAGCTAGTAATTCATTTCCAGACTCCCTTGCAGCTAGGGTTCTAGATGTGAGATAGATTCCATTATGTAGATGCACTCAGGCAAGATTTAGAAGGCAGAAATAGAGTGAAGTGTCATTTCCTGCTATTGTACTGTTTTCAGCTGGCAAGAAAAAGTATGGAGACACTAACATTTCATCTCAAGCTTCCAAAGGCAGCTGTGGTGGTAGTGGCAGCTGGTTTCAGTGATCCAGTGTCCAGATCAGACATTGCACTGGCAATGGAGGCTTTCCTGAATCCTGGACAGCAGCCAAGATGGTGTGCTCTGGGCCTCAGTTGTTCCAGTGGTGAGCTACCAATTACTGCCAAGATTGTGACAAAGATTATAGCTCCCCTAATATTCTGAGAGTCATCCCTACATGTCCAATCTATAGCCCAAGCATTCAGCCCTCCCACCAGTTCCATAAGTACTTCATTCCCAGGAATAAATCTCAGTGCTTCAAAATTCTTAGGGTGATTTCTGTTTCCTGCACTGAAGCTTTTTTATGGATGAGGAAACTAAGTCTTAAGAGAATGTAAACAGATGTTCAAAATTGCACAGCTAAGAATACATGGATCTAGAATTCTACACTTCATTCAACAGAAAGTATTTCACAATTTAGAAGTACAAGAGTGAGGCATTCACGGGCTATATTTCTTATAGATTTGACAAAACCGAGTAATGCAAAGCCAAGTTCACATATCCTCTCTTCCCACTTTTAAAGCTATGAGTTGCACTTGTGATTGCGGTAAGTGCTTAACTTAATTGGTTTGCATCCATGCCGGGACCTCTGGGATGCCACTTACATAACTCATCTACAGGAGTCTGTCTTGCCAATAAGTACTTGCAGAGGCTCTCACTCAATCATAGCCACATAAAACACAAAGCTCAGTCCTCTGCAACTAGCTACTTGCCTACTCTAATTCTTGGGGTTCAGAGAAACTAAGGGCCAAGGAATGACAGTAGCTGACATGTAGTAGGCACTTCCTGTGTGCCAGGTACTATTCTGCTATTTTCCATTATTTTCTGGTATCATCCTTACAACAGCCCTGGGAGGTCAGCATGGTGATGACCTGCAGTTTAAAGATCAGGATGCTGAGACGCCCAGAGCTCAAGTCACTCACCCAAGGTCAGGTAGCCAGGGGGTGGCAGAGCCTAAATACCAGTTCAAGCACCCTCTTATTTATCATGCCATGCTGCCTTCCAGTCATACTGAGAGTGCTTTAATTTTGTGTGTAAATGGCATGAGATCCTCTCTGTAGGAAGGTCAGGAACAAACAAACAAACGAATCATGAGTGATGGCTTCCCTTGGGATCAACCCTCACGCTTGTCCCACCCCAGCCCCCTCAGAATGCAGCCTCTCCCAGACGCCACTGGTCTGGAGTCTCTAACTGCTCTGAACAAGACAAACCGCACATGATCAACCTCACTGCAATAGATTGTGGGGCTACATTTGTTTTCTCCATCCTTCTCTGTGTCAATATGTTGCAGCCATCTCAGACACGATGGTTTCCCTTTCCATAAGCATACAGGGCACAGATCTGGATAGTCAGAGCACAAATGTGTTGGTACAGAGAAAGAAATCAAAGATATTACTAGAAAATGGTTAGACCCTCGGCAGGCTCATGAAAGTTTAAAAATCAGAGTAAACACGAGGCTCTCTAATTAGATAGCCCTCTTTCTCCTGCCCAGCATTTCTACCCGATTCCCATTTCTCCTAGAAATAGATCTTCAGGAAGGCAAGCATCTTTTTAAAATTCTGTGCTACAGAGAGCCAGACTACGATGGTTCTGTCGAAATTACAAAACACTATACTTTCAAATAGCTGCTGAATTATTTAGTGACTTTACACTGTCCAAATGCTGGGCTCTTTGGGTAGACAATGTCTTGGTTTCCCTCCTATTTCTTTTGTTATGACATTCAGTAAATGGAGAGATATTGCTCTTCTTAATAATTTATAAAATAATAATCCACACTAAGGATCAAGCTCCACTCTTAGGTTTGGGGTTTTGACTCGGGAAGCCAAGAGAATGAGCAGCTCAAAATTCTCTTCCAGTTCTGTAAAGTGATTGGTGCCAGCAGGCTCAGGCTTCACTTCTCAGGATTCTTTCTCATGTCAGTGTTTTCTCCTTCCTATAACTCTTCCTGTATCTTACTGTGACTTCTTGAAGTATAAGCTGTATTTGCTATCACTTCTTCCTGGGAGCTACCTGATTTGGTCTTAAAGTGAAATACATATATTAGAACCAGAAAGCAGGACAATGCATTTTGTCACGCACCTGACATTTCAAAGATTCCTATCTACTTTGGCAAAGTTGTTTTTTTCCTCATCTGTTCCAGAAAAAGAGAAAGATGGAGAGAGACAGAAAGGAAGGAAAGCTAAAAACGAAAGAGGGAGGGAGGGAGGAAAACAAAACTAAAAAGGAAAGGAGGAAAAAAAGAGAGAACAAGGGAGGGAGGGAAGGAGTGATGGAGGGAAGGAGGGGAAAAAGAAAAAAAAGAGAAAACCTATTTAAGATGAGGATGGGCTTGCTTATGCGCCTATTCTTTTATCTCTAGGGCGCACATACATCCCCTAACTTCTGTGTACAGTTCACTGCAAGGTTGACACGAATTCTGTGATGGTTATGGAAATGATTAAAATGAACAGCTATCCACTTATCTACGATGATGGAGTTCTGATAAGCTATGTAATTCCTCAAGAGCTGGGATCCTGCCTTTTTTCTCACTGTATCCCCAGTGGAGTTTAGTGCAGTACCTTGCATGTCCCTCCAGTAAATATTAACTCAGTGCTTACAGTTCTTACTGAGGACACACAGATGAGTAAGACATGGAGAGTAAGTACATAAACAAACATGATACCTGTGATGAGTGCTATACAAATGGCAAGTCGTGTGGGAGACCAGAGGAAGGAGCTCCCAGCTGACAAGGCTCAGGGAAGACAGGGAAGCACCACAGAGGAGATGGCCTTGAAGTGAAGACTTGAAGGGTGGATGGAATTATGCCAGGGAGAGGGAGCAGCATGCGACAGTTACAGCAGCAGCAAAGTATGACCCAATGAGGAAAAGGGATACTTCTGAATGTCTGAAGCAGAGAATCCATGCGGAGTCTGAGCACGTGGAGTGGAGGCAAACAGATGCATAGAGGGACCTGTGGGACATGCTAAAGATGTCCTGGGAATGCCAGCCAGAGTGGGAGACAGAGGCATTCTCTCACAAGGCTGCCGGGCGCATTCAAGGCACATGCTTTGTGGAGAACAAATTGACAATATCTATCAAAAGTACAAACGCATAGCCCCTCCAACCCAGCAATGACACATCTAGAAATCGTCCCATAGAGGTAAATGGTGACGTCATGTAGGTACAAGGTTACCAATCATAGCATTGCTCATAAAAGCAGAAGACTGGGAAAAAACCTTCAATTCCATCAGTGGGGATTGGCTGAATAAATCATGATAGATCCCTAGAATGGAGTACAATAGGAAGCTGTAAAAGAAAGAGAGAGAGAGAATGAACTCCTTATATACTAACAGGGAATAAGCTCCATGATGCAAGTATAATAAGAAAAGCATAAAACAGTATACATAGTTTGTTACTATCTTGGAAAAAAAAAACACAGGAAAACACCTATTCATAAATACGTATTTATACACATGCACATGTAAATAAGCCAATATATATGCTTAGAATTAGCCAACTTCCTCTAATAAGAGGAATAATAAGAGGAAATAATAATTTCTAATAAGAAATTGACAGTAGCTCTGGGTGGATAGGAAGAGGAGTAGAAGGGATTTTTAACTGTATGCCATTTTGCATCTCTTCAGTTTTGAACCATGTAAATGTACTGAATGTACCACCAAGTCCAACAAATTGAATATAATTAAAACTGGAAAAAAAAAAATGGAACTTTCTTGATGGTACAGTGGTTAAGATTCCATGCTTCTGCTGCAGGGGGTGCAGGTTTAATCCCTGGTCAGGAAAGTAATATCCCACATGCCACGTGGTGTGACCAACAAGAGAAAAAAAAATTACGAGGCTACTGACCCAGGCACACATGAAGCAGTGAAGTCGTGGAGGTGAGCTTGGAGGAAGGGCTCAGGTGAATGTGATTTTACCTGTCCTATTTTGTGCATTTACTATACGCCAGGCACTTTATACACAGTAAATCATTTCATCCTTCCTACCAGCATGGCACAGTGATAAAGAATCTGCCTGCCAATGCAGGAAACACAGGAGAAGTGGGTTTGATCCCTGGGTCAGGAAGATCCCCTGGAGGAGGGCATGGCAACCCACGCCAGTACTCTTGCCGGGAGAATCTCATGGACAGAGGAGCCTGGAGGGCTACAGTCCATGGGGTTGCAAAGAGTCAGACACAGCTTAGCGACTAAGCACACACACACCACCATAAAAGCTTTTACCAGCCCCATTTTACAGATGAAGAACCTAAAATTCAGAGAGGATGCATGACTTACCAAAAAGTCACACATGCAGAGGAAATGCTAGAACCAGGATTCAAACCCCTACCCCCATGCCACTCAGGAGGCTTCAGTAGCAGAAGAGCAGATGGTCAGATCTGGAGGCAACGCCGTGCTGTGAACAGAGAAAGGGAGAAACCTCAGACAGAGCATGAAAACATTTAGGCACCTCTGAAAGATGGTGCTCCAGAGGCTCAGGAGAAGAACCAGGGCAGGAACCCAGGTCTGTGGGCTGGAAACCTGAGTGATCCTTGAGGAACAGATGGTTCCTTTGTCCTGAGACTGACTTTGACCCACCAGGAGAAGCCCAGACAAACTCTCCCAGCTCACTGTCCCCTGGGGTCTGCTGGGAGAACATGTGCCCCTCCCTCTCCAACAGGAAGGGGTTCCCTGGGGTGCCGTTTAGCCGGACCGGGCTCCATACTTTCCTCTCCCATCTCCCTGCGGTATCAAGTGTGTGACTATTGATTTCCTCCCTGCATTTGTTTTTGTTATCCATTATTTATGGGATCATTTTTCCATCCTTCGTGCATGAAGGCAAATTTTGTGTAAAAATCAATTGAGTGAGCGCCGCCGATGGCTCGTTGCGTTTTCTTGGCTTTCATCTCTGAGGCACCAGTTCTCCAGAGAGGCAGAGCAGAATATGAGGGAGCATGCCAAGATAGGAAAGGGAGGTGGGGGACGGGGCAGAGTTCCGAAACCCGCTTTAAGAAACCTATTCCTTTGGTCAGTGGCTTTTGGTCCCTGGAACAACACACTCTGTTGAGCTCACCTGGAGTCTAAGTAAGGATTAGTGTCTTCTTGCCCTGATCAGATCCCCCCTTCCCTTGCCTATTTGCTGGACTGAAGTCTAGAAAAGGGTGGGGTCCCAGCTGCAGAACCTCTTCCATTTCATTTAGATTTATTTCAATGTAGACCTCCTCCAGGATCAAGGCCTGGGGGCCTGCTCCCTAGTGGCTTAACCTCAGGACCCCAGGAAAGTCATCCCAAAAGATTAACCATGGAGAAGCGGTATTAGGACAGGACTGATATTTAATAAGCAGGCCAAGCAGTTCACATATATTCTTTTTTGGGTTTCAGCACACCTTATGAGATAAGCAGAATGAAAAGAAGAGCAGAAAATCCAAGTTAAAGTCCCTACTTTGCCCTTTCCTAGGCTGTTTGCCCTTGGATAAGATATTTAACCCCTCTGTGCCAGAGTTTTCTCACTTATAAAATGATAAGGCCAGTGCTTACCTCCAGTGAGGGCCTGCATTTAAGTATAGGTATCTGTTACATGGTAAGGACATAAAAAAAATCATCCTCAGCTTAAATGTCAATTATACAAGGAGCCCATCCCTTTTTACGCCAACAGAAGTGGGCACTTTCAATCCTGGCAGTTATTTTCCACTGTATGCATATCACACTTTGCAAGTCTCTACATTATTTGTGCGCTGCCTGTCTCTTCCTATGCTCCAGTTAAAACATAGGCTCATTCAGGGTGAGCATCTTGTCTGTACTAGTTGAGTGACCACACAGCACATAGTGGAGACTCAATGAATGTTAGCTACTATTATCACCTTTCTCATTTTCCACATAAGTACAGAAAGGCTAAGCTATGAGTCCTGCCCAAGGACACATAACCAGTAAGTGGTACAGCTGGCATTCATACCCACATCTTTCAGACTGCAAAGCCTGTGATCTTTCCACTCTCTCAACTTTCAAGTTGTCCATGAGGTCAAATTCAGGTTAATGGTTAGGTAAACTAGAAACCGACAAGGTGTCTCCTAAGGCACTGTTCTCCCTGCCGCATCCTCTCCCCTCTTCCATCTTCCCTACAGTTTAGCAGTGGTCAAGATCTGGGGCTACATTTCTTAACAGGTGCTTCTGACTGAGTCATCAGTCCTCCAGAGAATGTCCTCCTCCACTCTCCAGCATCCTGAAGCTGGAAAACCAGCTGCATCAGAGTTAGCCCATCCACCCTGCACACTGGGCTCAGGACAGGTTTCGGTAGGGTACAGTGTTGTCAAAGCGACAGCTCTGCACATGACAATGAGGCACAGAAGTTTCAAGGGCTCTGCTCCAGGCTGAGTCTCTCAGAAATTAGGAATGGATTTTTGTAAAACTTGGCATTATCCTTCATTTCTCCAAAAGCCTGAGCTATATCACCTGCAAATTGGCACTTGCCATCTACCTTCATGAGGATCAAATTATGAACCACTATAGCTGACCAGCAACACCCCCTGAAAGGAGTTTAGGGTGGAGACCAGGAATGAGGCACTCTGCTCTGCGGGGGGAGCGGGGGGCAGGAACTGGCAGAACAGGTCTTTGGATACTTAGATATTTTCAGGAAAAGATTTTATGAGCCCAATTCTTGTGTCTCCTCATACCCAGAAAAGCAATAAAATCCTTCATGGTAACGTATGCTCCTGGTGACTAGTAATAACCTTCAAAAGACTAGCAGAAACCTACAAAAGATATGTGCTTAATTGCATGTACACCCCCTTCACCAAAATCACATATATACTGACCTTCTCCCTTTGGAGCAGTTTCTCAGAGCTATCTGAAATGCTGTCTCCCAAGCTATCATCCTCATTTTGCCCCAAATAAAACTTAACTCACACATTGTGCTTTTTTTTTTTTTTTAGGTTGACAGGGTCAACCACAAATTGGCACTTGCCATGGGTGCTTGCCATCTATCTCTACAAGGATTAAATCATGTGCTGCTGCAGCTGCTGACCTCCAACACCCCCTGAAGGAGTTCAGGGTGGAAAGCAGAAATGAGGCACTCTGTGTTCCAGCAAACTGGCAGGATAGGTCTTTAGATAGTTAGATATTCTCAGGAGCTGATTTTATGAGCCCAATTCTTATATTTCCTCATAGCCAGAAGAGCACTAAAATCCTTCATAGTGATGCCTGTTTCTTGTAACTAGCAGAAGCTTCATGAGACCAGCAGAAACTTTCTACAAAAAAATATATTCTTGAACTTTCTACAAAAAAATATATTCTTGATTGCATATACTCCCCCTTCACCAAAATCACACATATACTGTCTTCCCCCTCTGCCTCTTTGGAGCAGTCTTGCAGAGCTATCTAAGGTACTTTCTCCAGGGCTGCAGTCCTCATACTGCCCCAAATAAAACAACTCACAACTCTCCCATTGTGCATTTTTTTTTAAGTTGACAACAACAACACAGAATTTCTCATTCAACCCAAAGTTTTGTTTGATAAGACTCTGTCCCACTTCTCTTCTAGATGAACAAGCTATTCTCTTTTTGAAGGGACTTTTTAAAAGCAAAAGGCTCAAGATTTGCTGGGGGGATACTCTGTGAGTGGCAGAGCTTTTTTAAAGTGAAAACACTTTAGGATTTTCCAAGACCAAGATGTCTCCCAAAGATCACTCAAGGATGTGTGTATGATTCAAAGGGTAGCAAGCAAACCATTCTGGAAGCCTCTAGAAGATCTAAGAATTGCCAAATATTGGGAAAGATTTTTTAGAAAAGACCCCGAAGAAGTCCAGGGGACCCTGGAAGAAATCTTAGACCAAGGGTCAGAAAACAATGGCCTGCAGGCAACATCCAGCCCACTGCTTGCCTTTATAAGTGTTGCAGAAACACAGCCATTTGTTTCTATTTTACAATAGAAATGTGGCTGCCTCTGCATTATAATGGCAGGGTTAAGTAGTTGCAACAAGGGCTGCACAGAGGCTAAGATATATGCTATTACTATGTTGCCACGCTGTTTCCCAAACTGGGTTATAAAGAAAACTGCTGCTAAGTCCCTTCAGTCGTGTCCGACTCTGTGCGACCCCATGGATGGCAGCCCACGAGGCTCCCCCGTCTGTGGGATTCTCCAGGCAAGAACACTGGAGTAGGTTGCCATTTCCTTCTCCAATAAGCTTCCCTCAAAACAATGATGACGGTTTTAAGGGGGAATAAAAAGAAAGAAGGATCACTGCTTGACCATACTTTTGAGAAACGCTCTATTCTAGATTCCTGTCCTAGAGATTCATTCACATTCTCAACTTATAAAGGACTTCAAAAAGTTCTGCAGTTAAAACAGAAACAACAACAAACCTGCTTGAAAATTTCCCAAACTTATTTTACTTTCTGACATGATACTTTTTATATTGAAATAGTATTTTATGAATTATCAGTGGTATATAAGACCACAACTTGATAAAAATCCATATAGTTCCTTGTTATTCATATTTCAGTCATTTGCATGACCTTTATGAAATTTGTCCTTTGTATATACCAACCATATATTATTTATTAAACATATTTACTAAAAATTTTTACTAACATTTTTCTTTAACTAATTTCCTTTTTAAACTTGATCTCAGCCAGGCAACAGTATCCATGAAATCATGGGCTTGGGATGCATGTGGTGGAGAGAATAAGTGTTGCTACAAATGCAGACCTGTTTTTCAGTCTTAATTATCCACATGTCACCCACAAAGGAAGACAAAACACACTTTAGGATATATTGCTCTATCTCCCATTGCCTAATTCACTAGCCATAATTAACTTCTAACTTTAAATTTAGCCCTTCAGTCAAATTAGCCACATTCCAAGTACTCAGTAACCACATGTGGCTAATGGTGCATTGGACAGTACAGATAGAGAACATTTCCATAATCACAGAAAATTTTATTGGCCAGCACTGGACCTTTCAAGAATTTTTTAAAACTATTTAGTCATTGTTGCCTCCTTTGCCATCCCCACTCCCACCCAATTTTATATAACTCTCCCAGCAAACTCTGAAAAGCATACTTATGGGGGTCAAAGTCAACACTCTCTTCATCTTATTGCCTCACCAAAGTCCTTTCCTCCCTCCCCTCATACTCTACCTCTCTCTCACACATACACACACTAAAATGCCATCAGCTCCCACCCTTTGGTCTACATTCAAAAGACCCAGGGCTGTCCACAGAGATCCAAGGACCAGTCTAGAACATTCTCCTGGGTAATAGTGACATGGGTGCTTCATCATTCTGGGCAGCTGGATCCTAACATGCAAAAGAAGATTGTAGTAGATCAGAGATCACAAACTGGCGCTCTGTGAGCTAAATCTGGTTCTATGTGTGTTTGGTTTACTTGATTTTTTTTTGCCTTTACTTTAAAGAAGGAACGATAAGGAGATATCACATTTTAGAAATCTAGCATTCCAAGGACCTCCCTGGTGGTCCAGGGGTTAAGAATCCACCTGCCAATGCAGGGGACAGGGGTTCGATCCCTGGTCTGGGAAGATGGCGCCTGCTGCCAGACAACTAACCCTACATGCAGCAACTACTGAGCCCGTTTGCCTAGAGCCTGTGCTCTGCAGTAAGAGAAGCCACCATCATGAGAAGCCCTCCTACCACAACTAGAAAGCAGTCCCCACTCCCCAAAACCAGTCAAAGCCCGGGCAGCAACAAAGACCCAGCACAGACAAAAATAATTTCACAAAAAGTCTAGCATTCCAGCTTCTCTTGGAAAATCAGATTTGCTCACCTCACACGGGGCTCACTTCCCCACATGGCAGTCACTGGCTGACGCTGAATAACTTCTGCCGCCCTTTAGTGGTGAACCTGCCCTCCAGTTCACCACAGTTGCCACATTCTCTGCCACCCTGTGTGCGGTTAATTGTTCTCATCTCCATGGCCTTCTGGCATTTGAGTCTGTTGCTCTGCAAGGATCATTTCAAAGGTTGCATCGGTTACTTTCAACTGATGATTTCAAACATGTGGGTGTTCTCTCCTCACAGATAGTGCAGTGGTTCTTTAGAGACCTAGGACAAATGGTGTAATGAATGGGAATGAACTGGTTTTCAACAAATGCCCAGTCTGTGGAAACTTCATCTACTAGCAACATTGACAAGTCTGGGGCTAGTCTAGTATTCTCCTGAATATGAACATCTCCAAGCCTATGCCATTTTTTACCCAATGTAATATATTCTTGGCTTCTAGAGAAATAATACTTAGATTTTGAGGTCACAGACTCAGTGGTCTTCCCTGGTAGCTCAGTGGTAAGGAATCTGCCTGCCAACCCAGGAGACTCAGGTTTGATCCCTGGGTTGGGAGGATCCCTTGGAGCAGAAAATGGCAGCTCAATTCATTATTTTTGCCTGGAGAATCCCCGCGGGCAAAGGAGCCTGGCCGGCTACAGTCCGTGGGATGGCAAAGAGTCGGACACGATTTAGGGACGAAACAACAGCAGCAGCAGCAACAAGGGTGGAAATATACATATAAAAACACATAATTTTGCATACAGTGCAGTTTCAGGGTACAAGATTCTCTCCACCAAAACCTATCCCTGATTCTTTGAAGAGCCCGGAGACCTTAGTTCCGAATCCCGGAACTGGAGACTTCCAGTCAAAGCAGGAAATTGCGCACAGCACACAGCTCCATTCTCTCTCAGAACCGAACCTTAAAACGATGGGTAGGGACTTGCCTGGTGGTCCAGTGGTTAAGAACCTGCCTTGCAATGTAAGGGACATAGGTTCAATCCCTGACTCGGGAACTGAGAGCCGACACTCAAAGGAGCAGCTAATCCGGGGCGCCTCCGGCGCATGCGCACTGCGGCGCCCTTGCTCCACCACCGGAGAGTCGCTGCGCTCCCGCGAAAGAGTCCCAGTAGCACACGTCTCTGGAGTTAAGGCGAAGATGCAAGTGGATGGCTTGGTTGAGAGTTTATGAAGAAGCATTTAGACAGTTTACCTTACCCACTTGGCACAAGTAGGCAACTTTCTCACTGAACCTGGAAGAATACTGGATATTTATTCACTAGAGAAAAAAATGGTTTTTTTAAGTCATTGTATTTGAGATATCAGCCATAGTTAAGGGTCGGAAACCGTACTGAAAACAGAGAAATTAAGTACAATTTTACATTCTAAATATTAAAAATCCCATTCCTGTTCCCTCACTGAGCACCTTGAACATCAGCTGCCTGAGGTGTATCCTCCAAACAGGAAACTGAGAGATCAGCCATTCCAAAATAAAAGAAAAAAATCTGCCATTAGACAATCCCAAGATCCCAAGGAAACAGCCCAGCCATGTTACTATAGATAGAACCAAAATGAACAAGGCCATCTCAGATGTGCAGAGCTTCCAATCAACTTATTACCCAATTAACCAATTTCTAATACAAAGCACAGAAACCAGGGTAGTTCATAGTAAAAACAAAAGCACTTTGGAGGAAATAGATTTTGAGGGAAGAAGAAATTAAAGAGAAACTATTAGCCATATTAGAGATATAACTGAATAGAACTCAGAGCTCCAACTAAAAAGATAGCATTCATAAAATTAAAAAAAAAAGATTTTTTTTCCTTTATTTAAAGGAAAAGACCTGTTAGATTGGTTTTTAATGATAGGATAAATTTAAAACTCAATAGAAGGGTTGAAATAAAACATTTAAGAAAACATCACACGAAAGGACAAAGAGAAAAAATGTAGAGAAATGATAAATCAGGGAACCAATTCAGATGGTTCAATATCAAAACAATAGGCATTCAGAAATATGAAAAAAATGAAAAAAAAAACAGAAAATTTCAAAGAAATAATGCAAAAGAACCTCCCAGAATAAAAATTGTGAATATCAAGATTGAAAATTGCTCAGCAGAATACACAAAATGAATATGCTATGTGTAAGTTTCCAGAGAGATAAAATAGGTTTCTTACAAAAGTCAAGAATGTGAATGGTCTTGAACTTTTCTATTGTAACACCTAATGCTAGAAGGCAATGGAGTAATCTCTCTAAAATGGTTAGGGAAAGTTAATTCTAACCTAGAATTCTGTACCTGGTCAGATAACCATTCAAATGTAAGAACAGAATAAAGACAGTCTTTGATTTGATGGCTTTCAAAAATACTGTCTACATTGCACTTTTTCTCAGTGAACATGTGTAACACCTAAATAGAGCATAAACTGAAAGAGAAGATAGAGACTTCTGGGAAACAGAGGATTCTATACAGGTCCACCTAGTCAAAGCTATGGTTTTTCCAGTAGTCATGTATGGATGTGAGACCTGGACTATAAAGAAAGCTGCTGCTGCTGTTGCTAAGTTGCTTCAGTCGTGTCCGACTCTGTGAGACCCCATAGACGGCAGCCCACAAGGCTCCCTTGTCCCTGGTATTCTCCAGGCAAGAACACTGGAGTGGGTTGCCATTTCCTTCTCCAGTGCATGAAATTGAAAAGTGAAAGTGAAGTCGCTCAGTCATGTCTGACTCTGTGCGACCCCATGGACTGCAGCCTACCAGGCTCCTCCATCCATGGGATTTTCCAGGCAAGCGTACTGGAGTGGGCTGCCATTGCCTTCTCCAAAGAAAGCTGAGTGACAAAGAATTGATCCTTTTGAACTGTGGTGGTGGAGTAGACTCTTGAGAGTCCCTTGGACTGCAGGAAGATAATACCAGTCAATCCTAAAGGAAATCAGTCCTGAATATTCATTGGAAGGACAGATGCTAAAGCTGAAGCTCCAATACTTTGGCCACCTGATGCAAAGAACTGGCTCCTTAGAAAAGACCATGATGCTGGGAAAGATTGAAGGCAGGAGGAGAAGGGGACAACAGAGGATGAGACAGTTTGATGGTATCACTGATTTGATGGACACGAGTTTGAGCAAGCTCAGGAGTATGATGGAAAGGCAGGCCTGGAATGCTGCAGTCCACGGGGTAGCAAAGAGTCAGACATGACTATGTGACTGAACTGAAGATCATGGTGAAGGGGGATCCCAGGATGACAACTGCCAGCAGACCTGGAGAACAGCTAGCTCATCCTGAAGCAGGTCAGAAGACTCCAAGAGAAGTCTCTTTGAGGAGAATACACTGATGAAACACTTTAGGTGCTTGAAAGTTTTGAACAGGGGTTTGTATAAATGGGGAACATTTGGGGTGCTTTTCTGAAAGAGATGGGAATACAAGACCACCTGACCTGCCTCTTGAGAAATCTGTATACAGATCAGGAAGCAACAGTTAGAACTGGACATGGAACAACAGACTGGCTCCAAATAAGGAAAGGAGTACGTCAAGGCTCTATACTGTCACCCTGCTTATTTAATTTATATGCAGAGTACATCATGAGAAACGCTGGGCTGGATGAAGCACAAGCTGGAATCAAGATTACTGGGAGCAATATCAGTAACCTCAGATATGCAGATGACACCCCCCTTATGGCAGAAAGTGAAGAGGAACTAAAGAGCCTCTTGATGAAAGTGAAAGAGGAGAGTGAAAAAGTTGGCTTCAAGCTCAACATTCAGAAAACGAAGATCATGGCATCTGGTCCCATCACTTCATGGGAAATAGATGGAGAAACAGTGGAAATAGTGTCAGACTTTATTTTTTTGGGCTCCAAAATCACTGCAGATGGTGACTGCAGCCATGAAATTAAAAGACGCTTACTCCTTGGAAGCAAAGTTATGACCAACCTAGATAGCTTAGTCAAAAGCAGAGACATTACTTTGCTGATGAAGATCCATCTAGTCAAGACTATGTTTTCCCAGTAATCATGTATGGATGTGAGAGTTGGACTATAAAGAAAGCTGAGTGCCGAAGATTTGATACTTTTGAACTGTGGTGTTGGAGAAGACTCTTGAGAGTCCCTTGGACTGCAAGGAGATCTAACCAGTCCATCCTAAAGGAAATCAGACCTGAATGTTTATTGGAAGGACTGATGGTGACGCTGAAACTCCAATACTTTGGCCACCTGATTCAAAGAGCTGACTTGTTTGAAAAGACCCTGATGCTGGGAAAGATTGAAGGCAAGAGGAGAAGGGGACGACAGATGAGATGGTTGGATGGCAACACTGACTCAATGGACATGAGTTTGAGTAAACTCTGTGAGTTAGTGATGGACAGGGAGGCCTGGCGTGCTGCAGTCCATGGAGTCTCAAAGACACAACTGAGCGACTGAACTGAACTGACCTGAATAATAAACACAGAAAACAAAATTTTAAAATGCAATGATTATTAACATCCTCCCAAATTAAATATTATGCAGGAAAGGAAAAGTAACTATAGTATCTCACATGGCTCAGCAGCAAAGGATTTTGAGAGTAAAACAAACGAATTTTGATCTACTCAAATTTGAGATTTAACTATATTGGAATGGTGGCAGAATGGAAATTAGAGTAGGGAATGAGAGACAGCTTAATCTTCATCTCACTACAAGGAACTAAACAATAAAAAGAGAACAATATAGACATGATATTTAAAGATAATGAAGTAAGACCAAAAAACCAGTTTCAAGGGTTGAAAGTGATTGCTCTGGGGAATCAGGGCGTTGGGGAGGAGACTTTGGGGACAGCTCTTTATCAAACCAAGCCTTGCTAAACTATTTGAATCTTGGAACTATGGAACTTTTATTTCTTAAAAAAATTAAAAAGAAAGAATACTGAAGTGGCTAGCCATTCCCTTCTGCAAGGAATCTTCTCAACCCAGGGATCGAGCCTGGGTCTCCTGCATTGCACGCAGATTCTTTAACGTCTGAGCCACCCGGAAAGTATCACCTAGCTCCTAACTAATCTCAATCTAGAACACAACCTCTGTTCCCTGTTAGTATCAAACCTTTCATCCTTCATTTGAAAAGAAACAGCTCTTCTCACACTGTTCCCAATTTAGAAAACCATTTAAACTAGGTTTAAACTCTGAGGAGTCCAGCTACATTATATACAGGTCAGCAGTTGGTTTACTCTGGAGAAGAGGCATCCATCTCAGCACAGCATGTACAAAGAAAAGGGCCATCTAAAAGCTGGATTCATGCAACAGGGAGCCCACAGTGGGGCACCATCAGTGTCATGATCCCATGTGGCTGCCAGGAACACGCACCTTCCGCCCCACTTGATTGTTTCTTCCTCTTATCATTTTTTTCAAAATATCATAGTCAAGCTCCACAATTTGCAACCAACCAACGTGACGCACACTCACCAGGCTTCAGAGGTTATTTTCTGTCTCTTCCCATTTCTCCCTGCAGAGGAGGGCAAGGGTGGGGGGAACAGAGAACAGTATTAATGAGATTAAATAGTCTGCTAACAGAGATATTCAGAAACATTAGAACTAGTTCTCCCACACCACAGACAGGTAAAGGTCAGATGAACCTGGCCAACTGCTCACGAAGAAATTGGTCCTCAGTCCCAGAAATGAGATATCCTAGTCCCCCAGTCTGAGTGGAAGCTCTTTGAGGGAGGGGCCTGAGTCCTGAGTTCTTTGTTGAATCCCTAGTGTCTTGAGTAGGGCCTGTCACAGAGTAATAACATAACAAATAATTGTTCAACTAACGTATTTTTAGACCTCAGTTATTTCCTTTTTATTGAAGTATAGTTGATTTACAATGTTGTGTTAATTACTGCTGTATGGCAAAGTGATTCACTTATACATTTTAATATATATATGCATTCTCTGTTTTATAGTCTTTTCCATTAAGGTTTATCACAGGATACTGAATGCAGTCCTCTGTGCTACACAGTAGGACCTGTTGTTTATCTGTCCTACACATAAAAGCTTACATTTGCTAACCCCAGCATCCCACTCCATCCCTCCCCTAACCACCCCTCCTTGGCCACCACAGTCTATTCTCCACTAGACCTCAGCTATTCCTGATGAAATCAAACATCTGCATGGAAGCCAGAGGAGACCTCGTTCTTCTTCGTTCTTCGGTGTACTTGTGCTAGACACAGTACAGTATTCATAAACACTTTATAATTGTATTTATAAATGTTGGGTCAAATGATCTTTAGAGGCTTGAAACACTGAGTATTTTATGTTACCTGTCCTTCTGTATGAAATTTAAAACACTACCTCATAAAATACATGGGAGGAAGTTCAGCACCATTTTGAACTTGATGACTAGTATACTTTTTTAAATACCAAATACTGAAGTCTTCCAAAACACCCTTTGTTATGTTGGGGTTTCTTTCCTTTGCAAGTATGCAAAGCACATGTTTAGACTGCCTTCTGGTAACTGAGCCCTGGCTCAGAGCGTTCTCTTTAGCCTGTTGCTTCTGGAGCATTCAAGGATCCAAAAGAAAAACTCAAAACCACTAGCCAGTCCTCACAAGCACTGTGACACCATGATCAGGGAAAGGAAGACAGGGAGGGAAAGAACTGAAGGATCAAGAGAAAAGAAGCTTTCTCTTAAGGAAGAAAAGATGGGAAAGAACACAAAGCCTGTAGGCAAACGGCAGGCAGGGGCCCCAATCTAGTCCCTAGGCTAGAAATCCATTTTTAAATAACAGCTCCTCAGGGATGCTCCCATTCTCCCCTGAAGTCTCTAGTGACTCCCTCTGCTCACACTCAGTGAGTCATCTGTTGTTAGATTCTTCTAATATACTAAGTTGATAAAAGCGCAGAGCCCAACATTTTAATTTTGGTTAGTTTCAAGTACATTATCTTGGCATTCCAAAAGGCAAATGCAAAGGACAAATATTTTTAAACAATATTTGCTTCCCATGCTCCTTTAAGGGAATTGTGCGTTGTTTTTTTTTTAATGAGATAGTTCCGTTATATTTTTCAGTGGAGGCATCCAGGAATGAACAACCGTCTAGAGAGGAACTGGCTCTCAGGTCAGAAGGAGATGTCACCTCTTTGCAACCACATATCTGAACTGAAATCTACACTGTCATTCACTGAAATCTCTGTTCAGATCCTCCACTCAAGAACTCATAGTACAGAACCCTCCTTGGACCATGGTGACTGCCAGAGTTTTCGTTTTCGTATGAAAATGAAATTTTTCCTCTCTGTGACTTTCATTTTCTACTTATTGTACCCTTTGTGCCCTGCAGAACAAGAATAAGGCTTCTTTCACATAGGAGGCCTACAGATTTCACCTGGAAAACATAAGTCCATCATGTTCTGCAGGAGCAAGCATGGTATAGTGCAAAGAGTTCAATTGTAGAGGAAGACGATTCTGAGCCTCATGCTAAGTTCTATCACTTATTAGTTGTGTGCCCTTGGACACTCATAAATATGGGTTAAACTAGGTTTGTAGACCATTTTAGAAGGGGCAGTGTGTTGATTGTAGGAATATTCTATACCTTAAAATTTCACCCTTGGGATTTCCTTGGTGGTACAGTGGTTGAGACTCAGAGCCTCCACTGTAAGGGACTTGGGTTCAGTCCCTGATTGGGGAACTAAGATCCCACATGCCATGCAATGGAGCAGAAAAAAAAAAGAATTTAATCCTTGCCTTCAGTCACCTTTAAAGTGAAGGGATGTGGTCAGGAGAATAATAAGTAAGAATGGCTCATTCATGCACTCAGTGTCAAATGTTCGTTAAATACCTATTATTCTAAAGTGATTAGTAGAGATATTGCTTTTTAATGTTATATACTAAATACATTTTACACTATATATTTACTAAATTTCTTTTAGGTCTCATTTTTGCCCTACAATAAAGAGGTTGCATGAGATTTATTTTCAAATTAGGCTGCCTGTCAGTCTGCAGGGAGTGAGTGGTTGTAGCCAAAGGTTCTGGGTGTTGCAACAGTTTACTCTATGATAAGTAAACTCCCACGGCAATGGTCGGGAGGGCATAACAGTAGCAGCTGTATTGCGAATGGAACACAAAATTTATACCACCTTTAATGAAATAAGAATTGAATTTTGTGTTTAGGGCTATTTTCTCAAATTCCAGGGTGGGGGCATTTTGGTTAGGAAAAAAAAAAAAAAACCTGTAAGAAACATCTGTCCAAATCTGAGCAAATAATCAGAGACACATGGAGAGATGGTGAAGAATATAGATTCCTGGGCCCCTGGAATGACAACACCATATTCTTCAGCCAGTGAATCTCTAAGAACTCATCTTGGCTCATGTTCTAGGATTCCATGTTTCTGACAGTGACAATATAAAGCATTTGAGTAAATATTATTAACACTTTTTCTTTGTGATAGGAAAAAACCCTACTGTGACAGTCAAGAAATACAAACCTTCCCCTCAATGACCTACTAGAATTAGCAGAAGATTAGAGCCATGCTACACAATGCCGTAAGTTACAGTCAAGAACTGACAGTGAAAAACCCAAGAAGTAAAAGCTTGGAATTAGGGGGAGGTGGTCAAAAGATTCACACTTGCAGTTATAAGATAAACAAGTCCTGGGATATAATGTACAGCATGATGACTAAGCACTACTGTGTATTATTCTATATTTGAAAGTTGCCGAGACAGCAGATGCTAAAAGTTCTTACACAGGAAAAAATATTGGAACTATGTAAAGTAATAGATGTTAACTAACCTTAGTGTGGTAATCATTCTGCAATATATACAAATATCAAATTGTTAAGCTGCACACGCTAAACTTACACAATATAATATGCTAATTAAATCTCAGTGAAACTGGGAACGGGGGAGCACTATAAAATCAACTGGAGAAATTCTGGTTAAGTCGGAAATGGAAGAGTCGAAATTGAAATAATGTTTCTATCATTTCACTTGAGCAATGTGACCAGTAACACAGACCTTCAAAAGCTGAGTGAGCTCACAGCTGCAAACATTAATTCAAGTCAGAAGGTAGAAAAAAGTGAAGATCCACCAGCAGAGAACAGGAGCTGATCATCATTCTCTTATTTGCGGATTCCGGCCAGAGCCGTGATAGGATTCGGTGCCCTGCCCAGCCCACAACAACCGCCTTCTGCTCCCCACTGGGCTAAGTCTCCCCAGGCCTTCCAGAACTATTAGTCTAACAAAACGTTTTAATTTCATCCGGCCTCCTACTCCCACCCTGCCTGTAAATTTTAAACTTACAAACTGTTGTTGTCTTTATTTTTCCATTAAGAAGTAGAAGTTGTGTTTCTGCCACATGGTTTTAGAAGCCTCAGTGCTTGGAAACCCAGAAACTTGGAACTAACCTTTTGTCCAGCACCACTTTTTTACAACTGCCCTTTTGAAGACAAGATAGAAAGATAAAATAAGCTGAAACAAATACTGAATATAAGACATGCCAGTGTCTTTACACATAAACTCATATAAATTGAGCAGTGGCAGCTTCAGAAGTCATGTGGTCCAATCCTCTCATTTTACTGAGAAGGAAAGAGGGGGCCAGAGCAGGGACACCCCCAGCTCAAAATCTCAATTCTAAGTGTAAAAAGATTGGTTTTTTAAAAAAGGCCTAGATTTTGACCCCTAATGTAGTGCTTTTTTCACTCCATCACATTACCTCTTGGGAGACTGACTATTGATCTGAAAAATAATTTTGCTAAAGCCATTTGGAATCTTTATTGACAATTGGCTCATGGTCTAATTAACACTTTATTTTTGCCTTCACTAAAGTTCTTCCCAGTTTCCTAAACTGGTTTCAGTGTTTTCGGGTATTTAACTATAAATTCAGATAGTCACATAAGGAAAAATCTTCAGATCACCTAGTCCAAGAGGTCTTAACCTTGGACCCAAAGCCTCCTGGGTTGAACCCAGGGATTCCAGGGTTGAACTCTAAGTAAAGTTAGCAGAACTTTTGAGAGCAAAGATGTGCATTTTTCTGGGTTAGGAAAACTGTTTTCCTCAGATTCTCAAGGAAGACTATGAACCCTCACTAAAACTGAACTATTATCTAGGTCAATTTCTTCAAGTTAGAGTTGCAGAAACTGAGACATGAATAGAGTTACCAACCAACCTCACGTAGAACAGAATAAGGCCTGGAATTCAGGCCTCTTTGTGCACCCTCCAGGAATCATGTGACCTGTGCTCTGCCTGCTGACCAGAGGTGATTCCCATTCTCCCAGTTACCTCTCTTCCAGTACAAGCTTCTCACTACAAGAGGAATTCATTGAGACAATATGTTGGACTCGATACAAACCCACCCTGCCCTGGAACAACGGTTCCCTGTACTTCTTCCAGCAGCCAAGCAGGATCACCACCTAGAACTTCTGGCAGAGATTGAGTTCATATCCCAAGGCACTAGGCTCCCTCTCATGTGGGTGCTCAGCTGGAGTTTCTGCAGTCTGATGCTCAATCCCTAACCTTAGGTAGATTATTAAATGCTGTCATCCACATCATCCCCAGATAGACTGCTGTAAATTCTATTTGGAAGGCTAGAACTCAAATCCACCTATATGCATGCTTCATCCTCACAGGCAGGCAGTTCTTATATATTTGTGATGTCCACACCTCCAAATTAGTTTTTGCTCACAAAAAAAGAAAAAGAATAAGAATTTTCAACTGCATACACAGTTCATATTTTTAATTATTGATTTTATACAAAACTTCTTAGCATACTTGGTGTGGGGAGATTATTCAGGATTATTGTATCTCTAGTTCTCTGATATCATAGCAAGAAGTTAATGCAAAGTGACTAAGAATGACAAATCAAGAAACAGTGGCTAATAAAACATCTCTGGAGTATATACAAGAAATTGATGTTATTTCCCTTGAAGAAAGGGAACTGCGTAACTTGGGTCAAAGGTGAGAGAAAGATTTTCCACTGCAAATTTTCTAATTCTTTTGAATTTGAATCATGTATTATTTAATTAAAATCTTAACATTTCTTAACATTCTTAATAATCTTAATATTCAAATAAGCCTTGCATTGAGAAATAGTGCCAACAATATATATTTTGATATAATTTACTTCCAAAAAAACACAACTAAATGTGGTCATGTGGCCCTTCTGATTCAACTTTTTAAACTATGTGCATAAATTACTTTGACAAAATGTAAAACTAATTAAAAAAGAAAAATCATCCCAACCAACTTGTCTTATATGGGTGATGGAACTGGGATAACCACTCAGGTTGCTGTATCTCAGGCTGGACCTTTCCTTAACATGAACAGACTCTTGGAGTAGTTGGTGTCTAAATGCATTCTTTTAATTATTCTTAGATTAAGACATTTTTAGAATATTTGAATAAAATTGACCTCTCCTCATTCTGATCCTCTGTGCTAATAATTGTACCCTTTTTTATTCATTCAATTACAAGCAAATTGACAGGAGACATTTATATGAGGCAGCTTAAACCCCAGCTAATGGAGTGCCTAATGACTAATTGATCAGATCCCAACCCAGAGAGCAGCTCTGAGTGGCCTAAAGGAATTTATGCAATTAGTTTAGGTTTGGTAGAAATTGAGTGCATATGAAAGCAAGCTTTTTATGGTCTTGATTTATGAGGGCTGGGCATTAACTATATCTGCCAAGAGGTGATCTGCTTAGCAAAGCCTCAGGCATTGGGGGCCAATGAGGTGGGCGTGGATGTTGGGTCGGAGCTGGGCTGATGAGGGCAGGGGGGGTGTGAATATAGGAAAGAGATAGTGGCCTCAGGAGTGGGATTCGGGCAGAGGGCTCTTGAAATTACGGTGGTCCCCACTCCCGATGTAATTCAAAGTAGAATCAATATTAAATCCTAACTATGTATAAAGAAGTCCAATGAAATTCTGATTTTACCAAGATGAGCAGTAGGATTTGTGTGTGTGTGAAATTCTGAAACAAACTCAAAAAAGGAGTACTATTTCGGTACCAGTTTGCCTGGGTCGGATTGGGCCTAAGGATGGAGCGGAGAACTGATGTTTTTTTAGAGACAAGTCTCCACGCGTTGAGGACCGGAAGCAACAGTGGGGAGGACTCCCTGGAGGAGCCAGGGACCGGCGCGGAACCCTCTCTCGGAGATGATCCTCCCCAAAGTCCGAGGGGTGGGGCGGGCTCCCGGGCCGGAACGCAGCAGAAGGGAAGCCCCTCCGGAGGCGCCAGGCGGAGCCGGGCGAACCTTGACTCCGCGGGGGAACCCGGGGAGCCGGGCGGGTGCCGAAGCGCCGTCACAGGGCGGAGGGAAACCTGACCTGATCGGAAAAGAGCGATCGAAGGCGAGGCTAATTTGTCCGCTGGGGTCTTCACTGGCTCCGTCTGCCCGCCGGGCGGGTTACGCCGGGGCTCCCGCCGCTCCAGGAGAGAGAAGAAAGATGGGGAGAGGGCTCTGTGCGCGCCCTGGGGACGCGGCCCGCCCGCCCCTGCACTTTGGGGCCAGACTTTCGCGCCTGAGAGGTCAGAGGGAAGCTGAGAAAGGGTTGTGTGAGAGACGGGTAACAGAAAAAGGAACAGAGATGTGAGAGGCGCGGAACGGAGACGAGAAGACCTGCAACCCGGCGAGGACGGCGGGCATCCTCACCTTCCACCACCTCCCCAGATCGTGCGGCGACTCCAGCCTAATATGACACGGCTGCTCCTCCCCCATTCCTGGAGGCTCCCCTTCCCTGTCCCTCGCCAAGGGTGAGGCGAAGAAGCCAGTTTTTGCCAGCTCTCTCCACCAAACTGCTAAGTTCACGATCCGCTCTGGGAAAGTTACAGAAACACTCAATGCTTCCAAGTTCTCATCTGTAAAATGGGCTTAAAAGGATACCTGCTCATGGTGTTGTTGAAGGATTAATAAATTAACGCACGTTAAGTGCTTGGAAAAAAACCTCACATATGGGAAGACCTCAATACGTGTCAGATACCATTATTATTCATTTATCCAACGAACACTTGTAGAGCGCTCACTCTGTGTGTGGCCCTGCGCTTGATTCAGGGAGGCAGGAGGGAAATGGGTCTACGTGGTGCTGGCTCGCCCCAAGTGTTTTATTGCTGAATAAATAAACTGGGTGCTATCAAGGAGTAATAAGGACTAAGACAGAAATTCTACAAGGCAGTCTGATGGAGGGAAGAACGGTTTTAAGGTAGAAAGAGTCGGCTAAATCCCTCCGCCCTTCTCTGGGCCTGTCTTCGTGCTCTGCGCTCCGCATCCATGCTGAGGCAGCCTAACCCGGGCCCGACAGTGGCTGGAGAGCGGGGAGAACAAGCCGGGGACTCCATACCCGGCTCCTCTTCTGCCCGGTGGAGCCCCACCCCTTCGGGTGAAGCCTTCACCGAGTCACTGACAGTTGATGTTTGCCAGGAGTCTACAGAGGAGCAAGGCTTGGGTCCAAGGAGCTGTCAGAGGGTCAAACCTCTTAGTGGGAACTAGACATTGGCACCATGGACTCCTGAAAAGCGAATTCCTCCTTCCTTCCTAGCCAGGATGCACAGAGTGCAAAGAGGTTTCTTTTATGCTTTCTAGCTTGCCTCCGACAGACACAGCTCTCACTACTCCCATTTTGTACATGATCAGATGGTGGCTTACAGAGGGAAACAGTTGATCCCATCTGACTCCAAACCTGGCAATTTGCCCCTGCTACATAGCCTCTTATTTTTCTGAGTAAAAGTAATACTTTAAGAGTATCCATTCATGCCTCCTATGTGTCAGGCCCTGGGCTTATGTGATTTCATTTACTCATCAAAGCAATCCTGAAAGACAGTCTTTTTTTTTTTCCCCCAACTTGACAGATGAAGGCACTGAGGCTTAGAGTGGTCAAGTCACTTAGTCAAGTAAGAGATGGAGTTCTGTCCACTCCAGAACTAGAGCAGTTTATATCTTAGCAGAAAAGTAAAATAATCCAGGCACAAAGTAGGGCCAAGAGAAGGTCAGGCACACCCAACAGGGCAGGGGTCACCGCCCCCCATCCTGGAGATTCCTCTTCAAGGTTCCCAGGGCCCATGTCACAGAGGACCCCATCTCTACCCATGATCAACACAGAGGGAGGCAAAGCCTCTTCTAATTTAAAGAGGAAGGAAACTTTGTCTTCGAATGGAAGCTTGATATGCAGACCACCACCTTGGCCCTGGCCCTACTCCTGACTTGTCTGTTCCTGGTGGTCTCTGTTTTTCCTCATAGTCCCCAGAATCCAGAGAGGATTGCGCTAGAGGGGTCCTTTCATTTACAAAACATTCAGTTATTCTACAGATATCAATTGTTTGCCACTCTGGGCCAGATCCTGAGCTGGCACTGAGCTTGAAACAGACAAAACTCACACTACCTGAGGCCAGAGGAAGTTCCTGGCCAGAGATCACACAGCCTGGACCCCGGAGCCCAGAGTTCCTACCTCCACATTCTGGCTGCCAGGGCTTCAGCCATGCTGACTTGTGTATGTCTGGCTCATTGCAGGTCAGGCCCTGGTTCCAGCCAGGCAGGGGCCTAGAAGCCTTACTCTGGTCCACAGATCACTCTCAAAGTCCCACCAGGAGAGGCCAAATGCAGCTTTCCATACAAAAAGCCCTGAGAACTGGCCTCCCCTTCTCTTGGCACAGGCTAAAGAAACCCCTAGCTGGGCCTCTGGGCAGTGAAGGCCACCAAGTTGATAGGACTTGGGAAAAGCAAATTTGCTAAACAGTGCTTTTCAACTACTCTTCAAAAAAATGTTGTGCTGTTTTACAGCCATCAGCACAGCCTTAGAGAGGTGATGTGACTTGCGCAAGGTCACTCGATTAGGAAATGATCCACCAGGATGCAAATCAGGCCTGCCTGAAGCCCAAACCGGCTGGTACCCGGACCACCCCCCCACACACCACCGCCTCCTGCTCCCGGCCACATACACACTCCACCCCTCGAGAGGTTTGTGCCTCCACCGGACGAATAACAGAGGCGACTGAACAATTCCAGTGAAACCGCAGCTCCCAGTGCTTCCTGAACAAGCCCAAAGAGAGAGGCAGCGGCGCCGGCCGGGCGCACTCGGGGGGTGGGAGAGGGTGGGACGCGGCATGGACCGGGCCGCAGCTCCCGCCCGCAGGTAGAAAGTTGTCAAAGTACGGTGCGCACACGGTCCAGGACTTCTGAAGCGGCTGACGCACAGAGGCGCGGGTCGCATTCAACACCCCGCCGGGGCAAGAGTGACACAGACCTTGCATTCAGGCGACTCATCGCGCCCTCATCAAAAAAAGTCCCCCAAACTTTGGATGTTATTAATACAACAAACAAATAAATAAGCAAATAAAAAAACAGCAGGGAACTTTTCGAAAAAGGAGATGGAGGCGGATATCGAGTTCTTCCCCGGGCCAAGAAAGCCGAAGGCTCTTACCTGCAGGAAACCTCTCAGCCCGCAAAGGCGCGTCTGTCTGGAACGCTTCGCATCGGCGCGGGACTTTCACGGCCGCCTGCTCTGCAGCCCGGCTGGTCTCCGGCCGTGTGTTTTATACCACTATGGGCAATTAATATTGCATCAGCCGTATTTTAAATTTTCAAAACCCACAATATAATGTAATGGCATAAGGGCATTTATTATTAAAGGACACCCGATGGAGGGGAGGTGGAGGAATCGCTGGGGCTGTTGCGCAAGGCGGAGACGATGAGCTGAGGTGCAGGGGCTGGGGGCGATCCCCAGGTTTGCTTTGGCAGTAGGGGGGCGTGCTGCGCGGAGGGGAGACCTGCTCTGCTTCGAATTTCAGGCCGGACGTGATGACCCAGAGTTCTTTGAAGACACGGTGGGGAAATGTACAGAAGACTTCTGGGCTTGGAACATTCATTTTTAAATCATGAAGGTGTTTCTGCGGCTCACAAATAAGATTTCCTCCCTTTTAGAGTGTGTCGGAGAGAGAGTGAGAAGGAAACTGGCATCTGTTAAGCACCTATTGTGAACAAGCACTAAGATAGGATCTTTGCCGCAGGTATCTTTTTACCACCGCCACCCCCATACACCCCCTCCACACACACACACAGAAGCCAAGATAGACGGTGGAATAACCTGGACGATAATTTCAAATGAATTTCTGAAGTAATCCCAAAGAAGTCCTAACGACTCTGTCCCAGCAAAGAACTCCTTCCTCTCTCTTTGCATCTCTCTGTTCACCTCCCATCTAGCTGTTTGAATCTTTTAAAATAATGTTTCCTACTAAGAGCCAAGCACCACCAGATGGCTTAAATAAACAATCTTAGTCCTGACAATAACTTTGTGATAACTATTAGCAGTCTGTTGCTGCAGACAACCAACGGAAACTCAGAGAAGTTTAAGAAACTGGATTCAGGATCATTCAGCCAGTGAGTGAAGGTACTGGGGGCTCCTACTCCCATTAGTCAGGCCTTAAAGTTTTCAGTCTGAGTCAAGTTGAACAAATAGAAGCTGACAGATTTGCACTTGGGGAAGTGTGGAGGAAGGATCTGGAAACTCTGAGGTCTAGGGAGGGTCTGGGTGAGAAGATAAGGCACCCAGGGAAAAGGAGCAAGGAGAAATAATTGCAGGAGATTGGCCTGCTAGAAATGACAGTTCAGCCCTTCTAGGTTCTCACTTTTAAATCCTTACAGAGACTAGTACTCCTTAACCTCAGAGAAAGTAAAGCACCGCGATTCGGGTTGAAAAATAAAGCATTTATTTTAGAAGTTAATTCAAGGGGTAAAGAGAGAAGGAAACAATATTTTATTTGCATCTATTCGGACAACAAAACCAAAGGTCACACAGCAACACGCAAATTACACGAAGCAACGAAAGAGAAAATGTGATGGGGCCAGAGGGACTGGAGTGAAAAAGTCCCAGGCCAGTGGTTTGGCCCCACAATCAGCTCAAAACTGAGTGAACCTCCACCAAGAGGTTGGGGGATGGAAAAAAGTGGTGGTAAATAAATAACAGTAAACAACGATGCTAACAGTAATAAAAGCGCAACGAGGTGAGCCGTGTTAGAAGCACTTGCATATGCTCCGGAGAGTTACAGTTACTTTCGTTGGGGCAGCCGCCTCTACGCTGATCTGAGAGTCTGGCTGGAACAGTGAGCAACGGTCAGAGAGTTCTCAGTCCGACCGCAAAGCTACCAATCCTCCGCCTTCCTGCAGGCAGTCTTTACCTCTCAAACGGCCAGCAGATCGTGGAGGATGGGCCACAGCAGAGGCCGGCTACTGCTTGCAAGCCAGCTACAGGGTTCCAGCATTTTCAGTTACTGAAAAGGGCCCACTTTTTCCGGAGCCCACCCTATGGCGGAGAACACCTCGGAGCCGGCAACTCTGCACATTTTCCGTGAACCTAATCCATGCTACCTTAGATAACTTACAGCAAACCAAAGGATGAGATGGATAGAATTTAGGTGGGGAAGGGAATATAAGGCTATCCTTTGGAAACATACGTGTATTTTATATACTCTAAATAAATCTCCAGTACATGTTTGTACCCCACTTAGACTTTGTATTATTACTTATCACTTCCTTCCCATCCCTTCACCCCTTGTCTAATCACGCTAAGCAAAGTGATACCTTCACGCCAGAGTCTTGCGGTCGGGCTAATTGACTATCCCTTACTTTTGGGCTCCTGCCCTGAGGTCGCGCAGTCCTGGGCGCGAGGGAGATTTTCAGCACCACGGAGAGCACAAGTCCCTCCAGGCCTGCCTTTCCTGAATTTTTTTCTTAGCGCCCAAACTTTTCTGGTGGGAACAGAAAGGAAAGAAGGGGAAGGGAAGGCCGGGAAGCAATTAATTAGGATAAAGGGGAAAGTCTGTGACTTCGGGGGTGAGAGCCTGACCTGCCAGGAAACGTCTTAGAGCCCCCATAACCGTTCCCCCCAGTTCCAGGGGGACACACACTCAGCTCTCCCGGCCCCGGACACCGTGCCCCGTCGCAGTCAGTGGACAGCCGAGTACTTCATTCGTTTCTGTTTCTGTCTCTGGTTGCAGAACCAGACCCTCACCACGTTCTTTTTAAGGTCCAGTTTCTCTGCGATGGCCGCGATCTTTTCGGATGAGGGCCGCGGCTGGATTGCAAAGTAGGCCTCCAGCGAGCGCTTCTCCGGCGCCGCGATGGACGTGCGTTTGCGCTTCCTCTCACTGCCATTGAAGAGCTCCGGCTTGCTATTTTTCTCTCGATAGGCGGCCTCGGCTTCCTCCAGCCAGGCCTGGAGCACCGGCTTGAGCGCAATCATGTTGTTGTGCGAGAGAGTAAGAGACTCGAACCTGCAGATGGTGCTCTGGCTGAGCGAGCCGACGCCGGGGATCTTGAGGTTGGCCAGGGCCGCACCCACGTCCGCCTGGGTCACCCCTAGCTTGATGCGCCGCTGCTTGAAGCGCTCAGCGAAGGCCTCGAGCTCTCGCGGGTCCGACTCCACGTCGCTGAGGCAGGCAGGCATAGCGCTATGAGGCGCCACGGCATGTGGGTGGCTCATGCCCATGGCCTGATGCAGGTGGCCCATGGCGCCCAGGTGGTGCGGGTGGATCTGGGCCGGCATCACCGAGTGCTCGGGGGCGCCCAAGCCGCTCACGCTCAGCGTGGGCGAGATGTGCTCTAGTAAGTCGCCCTCGAGGCCCTGGTGCACTGCGTGGTGCGGGTGCGAGGTGAGCGCGGCCGGGTGGGAGATGGGCACGGTGGACGAAGTGGACGTGCAGGGCACGCTGCTCATGGTATGGTAGGTGGCGTCGGGCTTGAACGGATGGCTCTTGCCGTGGGAGACGATATCCACCGCCGCCAGAGCTTCGGCGCGTGCCAGCAGGCTCTCATCAAAGCTTCCAAATATATTACCCTGCAGCTGCAAGCGAGAAGGCGCACAGCACGGTCAGTAGGGAATACTGTCAACTCAGGATTAAAACACATTTTCAAGCAACCGAGATGCCTCTCCTCAAAGCCCAGGTCATAAAAATTAATACGGAGACAGAGGCTCTGCTGGAACAGACGTGTGGATCACAGACATGAATGAGAGAGAGAGCGCGCCGGGAGAGAGCGCGGGGGAGACAAGCAGAGGGGTTCAGACAGCGGCGATTGTTCTGGGCGACATGAAAAAAACATGAAGCAAGTGCCTGTCAAAAAATGTGCCTTAGAGCGGTAATTATGCTCCACTACGTACCTGGGGGGCTGGGAGACAGACTCGGCGCATAGCCTCGGAGCCGGAGTGCAGGCTGGAGAATTTGGGTTCTTGAAGCACCGGGTGCATGCCGAAAGGCTGCTTGGCGTTCATGGCCATCATCTTCGCGCGCCGGGCAGGGAGGCAGCGAGGGACATGGATCAGGCTCTTCTCACTTGCTCGCCGCGCTCCAAGTGAGCGCCGCTCAGCGCCCGCGCTCCCCTCGCCCTCTCGCTCGCTGCCTCCCCTCTCCCCCACCTGCTTCTTCACTCATCTTACAAGCTGCCTGCCAGGAAAGGCCCGGGCGCGCGCAGGCGTGCTCACGCGCCCGAGACTCGCAGGGGCGGCCCGGGAGGCGAGGCCAGGCGGCAGCTCTTCCCGCGCCTCTGTGCGCGGGCCCCCGCCGCCCCCGCCCCAGCATTTATACCCCTGCTCGGCCGGGCCTCCCCGCGTCCGCCCCGCCCCGCCGGGCTCCAGCCAGCAGACCTTCCGGAATCTTACTTCTTTGCGGACTTTTTCTCCCCAAAGTCCCAACCTTTCCATCCTGTCCCAACTCGCACAAGCCAGACAGAAGGGCAGCCTTGGGCCAGGAAGCTGACCGTACCCCAACCCACCGCGCGCACGGGGGCGCGCACACACACAGACACACTCACTCACTTTGTCGACCCGGCTGCCGCCAAACTGCCCATTTCCAGGGCGCTCCTGGCCCCACGCCCGAGCGGTCCACTAGAGTCCGGCCCAGCCGCGCAGCGAAGAGGCGCCTCCAAGCGCACAGACGGGCTCCGGGGAGGATGAGAAACAACCAGGAGGAGCCCCCAGTGACCTCCACCTCCCAGTCGGCCGCGCCGGTGGATGTGGGGAAAGTAACTGCCTGCCCAGGCCAGGAGGCCTGAGGTCTCCTCCCCGCACTTATCTTTCTTGCCTTCACTTAAAAGGACAATTTGCGCCCCCCCCAGCTCCGTCTCCCCAACCAGCCGACTTAAGGACAGCCCAAAATTCAGAGTATTTTTTAGAGCGGTTACCGTTCAGGACTGCCCACCGGCCTTGGGAGTGGGTGAACAGACTTTTCTTGGGCCGCTGACGCTTACAAGCCCTATTCCCCAAACGACAGCTTTCATTTTTAAGCTCCTACTATGTGCTGGGCAGTTTAGAGTGTTAGCTCCTGGTGTCCTCACATCCTGCAGAGCTGGGCTGTGATGCCATTTTACAGACGAGGAACACGCGTGTCGCTGAGGTTTGTGCCCAACGCAACACAACTGGTTGGCTGAGCCATTCACTCACTCGTTCTGTGCTCGTTATCCGTTTTCCACATATATTTACTGACAGCCTCCTATGTGCCAGGCGCCACGTCTGACGTCCCGGGCTCCTAACCGCTTGGTTACTTTGTCTTCCTTCCCGAAGTTTCCTTCCCTGCGGCCCGGGGTTAGTGCTGCCCCGCCCCCTCCCCTCTGCTCCCGGCTGCTTCCCTAGTTTCTCCCTGTCTCTCCTCGCCTTTCCCCGCGCTAGGAAACAGCGTGAATAATGCATGGGGAATCCTGGGCCCGCGGCCGCCTGCGCCGCCCTCCGGGTTGGGAGAGAAGCCCTGTGGGCCCAGCTGAGCCCACCTCGCCGCCGCCTCCCCCGCGGGGCGGCCTTCGGGTTTCAGTGATGCTGGCAGCCGCGCCTGAGGGTGTGAGTCGGGGTTCCCAGAAGGTTAACGGAGTGGGGGTGGGGGGTGGCGGTGGGGTGAAGGGGCCACCCCCAAGCTAAGAGGTCCGGCCAGGTCCGGCCTCCCCCACCTCCGCTCCTGCCAACCCCCCATCTCCGAATCGGAACCTGTCGCCTGGCCTGGATCCCGTCCTCCAACCCCGGAAGCCACGCGCCGCCCTTTCACTAACCCTTTCTGGGCCTCGGTTTTCCGAGCTCTGAAATGGGAGTTGACCTGCTGTTTGTTTGCCTTCTTGGGTTCTGGTGAAGAAGCTTCCACCTGGAGTAGAACGGAAAGCACTAAGTCAACTTCCTGACAGCCTGATGCCTGGGGGCGCAGGCTCTAACCTCGGATCTTGCTGGCGGAGAGGCCAAGAGCCACCTTATAGTCTGCATATGGCGCTTTCCTCATCCGTTACCCTCCTCCTCTGATAGTTGGGGGGAATGCACAGATACGCATTTGGTACCGTGCTTGGCACACTGAAATCATGGACTGAATGTTTTTTCCTTTATTCTTTCTCCTTCAACTTAGAAATCTGTTGGGACCAGGAGTGGCCTAGGTCCTCTCTGTGGAAAATGGTTTTTCTGCAGGAGCAAACTGGTTCCTTGCTGTCCTCTGTTCATCTGCTTTGCACCACACTCCATGGTGAGGGCTGGGACACAGATGCGAATCAGACACCATCTCTGCCCTCACAAAAGCACCAGTCTAAAATCCACTCCAGGAAATAGTCTATCTCATGCACAAGAAATTGACTCAGCCACACAGAGCAAGGCTGATGGGATTCTTGAAGTCTAGAGTACACATAAAAAACACGGGCCTCTGGAAGACCAGGCGTAGGATAGAATTCAAACACTGGATGGATGTGACCCTGGCTGGGCCTCAGTTTACCCAGGAGAGAGGGCTGGACTAGACCATTGCTAAGCCCTTCCAGCTGAAGCAAAAGACTACTGTTCTGGTTAATTTAAATGCAACACATTGTGAACAAGTCAGGAGCTTCTCTCCAGGAATTTTCAACTCCTTAGTAGCTAAATGTAGCATTATTTGATCACTCACCAGCATTTATGACCACTTGTTCTTGTTTTCTGAAGGATACTAGAAGCCAAAAGGATAAGCGGAGTGGGAACCTGGGGATACTGGGTCCTCCAGGGAAAAGAATCTATAATTTGCCTGGCTTTATGGTGCCCTGAGACCCTAGTTGTCTGTGAAGCAGAACCCCCTAGAAATGGAGGGAAAGGCCCATCTACATCCATTCTCCCCTGTTTTGTTTCCCTGGGGCCTGGACATGCTGGCCAGGGTCAAGGTCAAGCAGGGGTCAGAGAAAGAGTTAAACTAACTAGCCCTCTTAGGCCTCCAGTGCAGACCTTCGGCTCACCAACACCCACTCCAACATCCTGAGGCATTAGGATCATAAATCAAAAGCCCTGCTTGCATCAGGCAACCTGTGTTCCCTGGGTTTCCCCCGCCCCCTGCTCTTCAGGAGGGTCTACCAGCAGCTCAGGGCGGCCAGCAGTAAGACGACACCCATCCTCAGGGACCAGTCTTACTGAGAAGGCTCTGGAGACAACACACTCGAGAAGAAGGAAGAGACCATTCAGAAAGCAACTGGAAAGAGAGCCCCAGAACAGTCAATAACATCATCTATACTGTACAGAATTTGCAAACTTAAATTGTCAGGGGCAAGTCTGGTAAAATTAATTAGCTGAGTGTATAAAAGGGAGGATTGGGACTATGGTAAACTGGGGAGCGTATGTCCCCACCCTCACCCTCATGGCGTTAAATTACAGTTAAAGCACTCACACATGCAAACATCGTGTATGGACTAAACAAAATCTGTCTGAGGGCCAAGGAAGGACCACATGGCCATTTACACAAATGGGAGGCATAAATGGGGGCATGTCCATTGTACAATCATTTCCAAATACTTGCTGAATACATATTGAATCTAGAAAAAGGGTACAGATGAACCTATTTACAAGGCAGGAATAGAGATGCAGATGGAGAGAAGGGACAGTAGACACAGTGGGGGCAGGGGGCAAGGATGGGGAAGGTGGGATGAATGGGAGAGTAGCACTGACATACACACAGCCATGTGTAAATGCATAGATAGTGGGAAGCTGCTAAATAGCACAGGGATCTCGGCTCAGTGTGGGGAGGGAGGCTCAAGAGGAAGGGGATATATGTGTACATATGTTAATAGCTGATTCACATTGCTGTATGGCAGAAACTAACACAACACTGTAAAGCAATTATATGCCAATAATAAAGTTTAAAAATAATAATAATACCTGCTGACAGCTGGGCCTTACGATAGGTTCTGCAGGTATAGAGCGCACTGCTGGGGGGCTTACAGTCAGTGGGGCACTAGAACTGCTACATGTAACTCTAAGTCAGGACACAAAGCACTATGTTCTCTGGAAGGAATAGCCCGAGAGGAACGCTGGGAAGGGCAAGGGAGGCATTTTCCCTGCTGGTCACTAGTTTTCAGCTTTACTATGAGTAGGAATCATCCACGACCTCTTAAAATACAGCATCCTAAGACCACACGCAGAGATTTGACTACAAGGACTAAGGTGCTTTTTAATAGACATTCATGATTTGCATACAGATGTTCTGGGACCGTCAACTCAAAAACCTTGCCCTGGCACTTGTTATCTGATGAGGATGGTGTTAAAGCCCTGACATAATTGTGTAGGTTTCACCAAGACTCAAACAGAGAGTCTTCCTTCTTTCAGTCTTTTGCATCTTCTTCTATTATATCTTGGAAAGGACATATGTTTTATGGTCTCTGGTTCTTGAAGGACCCTGGGACTCTTTGAAGGCGAGTCTTATTTGTCACTGTGTGTACAGGTACAGGCACCACGCAGGATCTTAATATTATGATTTGTGTTGAATGAATGCATGCATGGATGACAGCCTCTCCAGGCCTCTGGCCTGTTATGATGGTGACAAGAGGAACCACACAAGAGGTTCCTTGTGTGCCAGGCTGTTGGCTAAGTGCTTTAGAAGTATTGTACACTGAATCCCCATCAAGCCTGTAGGGCTGATGTCATTATCTCTATATTACAGATGAGGAAACTGAAGCTCAGAGCAATTGAGCTGCCTAAAGCCAGTTAAGCATGGCAGAGTAGGGACAGGAACTCAGGTGTCTGACTCCCAAGCCCACGCTGAAAGCTGGCTAACATACTGGGCTGACACCACCCTAGCCCAGGGGTTAAGGGAGTGGGGTGAACTGGCCTTTACTTCTTTTTCAGAAGACCTTGCTTCCAGAGGCTCAGAGTCTGGCCCTGCTCCAGGCATGCTTCCGGCTGAGGCCGAAGAGAAAAGACAGCAGCTACCCCCTCCCACCTCCATCTCTGGCCAAGCTCTACCCTCCAGAGTTGGGGAGAGACAAAAGGGATGGAATGGGAGATGGTCCCGAGAGGGTGGCCCGAACTCAAGATGCCATCGCGGGGAGGCAGCTGGCGGAGCTGCCTGGCCAGGTGTTCGCAGCCACCCGCCTCGGCTGCCTCTCTCTTTCTCTCATCTCCTTTCACAAAGTTCTCACATGTACCCGCCGCCTGCGCAGCTGCTGCGGACTCGCCTGTCGGCCGCTCGCCTGGCATTGTCTGCGCGGACTCGGAGGATCCGAGATGCCCAGAGGGACTCAGGAGCCTGGAGCCGAGCATCCCCTCCGTGAGGGACCTGCACGTGCCCCGAGCCCTCCCTTGCCCCTGGGGTCCACGTCGCAGCCAAAGCGCTGGCTGACAGACTCCAGGCAGGGCCTCAGTTTCCTTATCTGAAAAATGAGTGGACCAAGCCAAGGGATCCCCAAGAGCCCTTCTCCATCATGCATTCTTTCACTGGATACATACATTTATTGAGTGCCTACTATGTGGCAGCCACTATGTTAGGAGACAGGAATTCAGCTGCAAAGGAAACAGTCCCCAGCTTTCACCTACAACCCCTACGACCCCTACCCGCCACCAGCTGATGCTTCAGCAGAAGATGAGCAATAAAGAAAGAAAGCTTTCAGTAGTGAGAGCTGCTACAGAGAAAATAAACCAGGGTGATGGAACAGAAAATGCAAGGACAGAAAAGGGAGGAGTAACCTTTGAATCAAGACCTGAAGGAGAAAATACAATATAATGGGGAACAACATATGTGAAGGTCCTGAAGTGGGAGCAAGTTTGGGGCATTCAGGGAAGAGCAAGAAGGCTGGTGGGGGGGAGGGGGGTAATATGGTGGGAAAAGTGAGGAGAGACATGGAGGATGGCAGAAACAAAGAGCAGCTGCTGGATTTTGCAGCAAGGTTGGGTTTTGCTCCAGAGAGAGTGGGGAGCCACCCGGGCACTGAAGCAGGACATGATAGGATTTGAGGTCTACTTCCAGTGGTTTGTAGGAACTGGATGCAGTGATCCAGAGTGGAAGAGAGAGACCCTGAGTTTTCTAGGTTTAATCTTTGGCTTTATGGGGAATCTGGATCAATGGTTTGCATCTGAGGTGCCATTCCCTAGGGAAATCTCCACCACTCACCCCTCCATACCCAGTGTAGCTCCCCTTTGTCTTCTTTTTTGAGCTCCAGACACTGTCACGTGTGTTGAGAGCAGCATGGCCGGTTCTGTTTGTCCTTAGGAACCTGGACTCAGTAAACACATGGGGACTTTCCTGGTGGTCCAGTGGTTAAGTGCCTGCCAGTGCAGAGGACACAGGTTCAACCCTGGTCCAGGAAGATCCCACATGCCATGGGGCAACTAAGTCTGTATGCCACAGCTACCGATGCCCACACACCTACCGATGCCCACACACCTAAAGCCTGTGCTTTGCCACAAAAGAAGCCACCACAGTGAGAAGCCCACACACCGTAAGTAAGAAAGCTCAGAGGTCAAAATCATAAAGTTAATTCCCCCATGGCCTGGTTGGTTGTCATCTCTTCCAATGCCAAAGGATTAGGCCATTTCTCTTACCCAACCAGCTTGGCTGTGAAGAGGCAGCAAGGGGTGATGGACAATGTACAGCAGATGTGTATTCAAGCATGAATATGTAACTAACCTGCTGCATGGCCCTGCACAAGTCACTCTAGGACTCTGGGCCTTCTCACTACAAGAGGGTCAGGGCTGAAACAAGTGATCAAGTGAAGTTGCTCAGTCGTGTCTGACTCTTTGTGACCCCGTGGACTGTAACCCACCAGGCTCCTCCATCTATGGAATTTTCTAGGCAAGAGTACTGGAGCTGAAAAGTTAGGCCTTTTCAGTGTGGATGTGTCAAGGTTGTAAGTGTAGATCTTGGAGAAAGTGTAGAGGCTAAATCCATCTCCATGAATAGAAACCACATTCTGATGGTTCTCCACGTGCTCTGTAAGCAAACCAGGGGCCACCACATGCTTGCTGAGCACCCGCCAGCTGTGCCTAGCACGTGCCAGGCCTGGAGATGGGATGATAAACAAGGGATACATGGTCACTGCTTCAGGTAGCTTGGCGTCTGCTGTCATCTTATTCAGTCTTCACAATACTCCCTGGAAAAGAGCACCATGCCTCTGCCTTTTCTTTCTCCATAAGGAAACTGGCCCAGAGAGATGAAGTACCTTGCCTACCAGTGCACAGCTCAGTGTTTCTTACTCAGCCTGGTTCTGTGCATTATGTCTCTTAGTCCCCACAGCCACCCTCTTTAAGAAGCAGGTACTATTTTTACCTCTGTTTCTCAGAGGGGAACCCTGAGGCTCAGTCAGAGAAGTTAAGTGTGTTCCTCGAGGTCGCACAGGAATAACTGGCAGGGCAGGAATACGATTTGAACTCAGGTCCGCTGCCCAGAAACCACAAGCTTTCCTGCGCACACTAGACTCTCCAAGAAAATGGGTTGACACTTTCTGTCACCTGTTCACTTTAAGCCCTGGATACAACAAAGAGACGTGGAGCCATTCACCAGCCTCTGTAAATTAAAAAAGAAGAAGGAAAAAAAAAAAAAAAGGAGAAGGAAAAGAAAGGTAGAAAAGAAAAAGAAAGAGGGAAAATAAGTGAAGGCTTTGCTCCCATCAGGGGGGAAATCGGCGTCTTGTCGCCTAGCTCCATGCCCTGATTTATGATAAAAAATTTAGAGGAAATCATTTATATTTTAAAGGATCTAAATAGCTGCATGAAAGTTTTATCTAAAGTGCCACTGTATTTATAGGCAGTTCTTCCATGCTGGAGGTAATTAATAGATGTATAAATCGCAGGGCTCCCAGCTCTCCTGCCTCCAGGGCTGGATGGCGACTCGGGCCTTGGCACTTGGGGACCGAGTGGGAGGGGGCAGGGCGGCAACTGTAAAGAGATGTGCTCCGGATAACAACCCCTGGCCACACCCCCTGTTTTGTGAGACCTCAACTGGGACCAGGAGCTATTTCATATTAGACTGACAAAAGCAACCTCAAGTTGGGCTACAGTTCCTGGCCACCTGATGTCTAATCTCTTTTCAGGACTGTCCAAAAAGAGTTCAAAGGCTCAGCCCCCTTCCCTCTTTCCTGCCCTGGGGCCAGCACCAGGGGATAGACTGCACCTCTCTAGAGGGCTTATAACCCCGGAAGGTCGTGGCGAATGAAATCTTGGGCTCCCTCGCTCCCCCTCCCCAGCTTTAGCCAGACTCCCATTTCCCTGTGTGTGCCCCCCAGCTCAAGGACACCAGGCACTTGTTTTGGAAAAGGAAGCCAGTTGCGAGAGCCCGAGGCTCTCGACTTACTTTAATTAAGGCCCTGAAATATTGATGGTTTTGGCTCTGTCTGTAGCTGCCACACCTTATAAGCTGGGAGAGAAGCCCAGGGATGAACAAGTTAAGGAGAGCCAGATGGTTTCCCTTCAGAAACGCCATACAAAACTTACAGAGGTGTCACCACCCTAGTTTAGCCCGGAGCCCTAAATAATTGATGGATCTCCTGAATTCGAAAAGAAAAATCCACCAAAGTGGAAATAACAGTGATGACTCACTCAAGGTTGAATCTTTGGGAATGGGGAAGGTGTGCTTACCTAGTGGCTGAGAGTGGACAGCCTGGGGAACAAAGAACAGCCCCTCTGCCCTCTTTGGGTTCCTTCCAGTAGTGCCATGTTGAACAGCTTTCTGTCCAAAGGTGGGACAGATAGAACCTTCTCCATCTAAACACACTCTTTTCTTTTCCTTGGGAGACTAAGGGGTGGGCCTTCTTTACTGAGGAGAAACTGTCTGACTCCCTTGTGAAATCTCTCTAATGTCCCATGCTCTGATAACGTACCCCCCAAAAGTGGACTTAAAAGAAACTCACACAGCCATCTATTTACTACCATTAAATTTAAGCTGGAGGATAAATATGTGTCTGTGTGTGTGTGTGTGTGTTTTTTTTTTTTTGCTTGCCCTGTGGCTCTAAACACAGCACAACTGAAAGGGTTGCCATCCTGGGGCATCGAGAGTATCTTCACCAAATAGATTCACCTGTGAGATTTAGAAGGGGAGTGATGTTGATGCTCGAGGTGGTGGTGGTGGAGACCTTGTCTTCCAAGGCCCATGTCTTCTGTCTGGTCTAACCCACTGGGTGAACTGGGGTCAAAGGTTATCTCAGCTTTCAACATAATTTGATCTTACCATTGACATATTTTAAAATATTAGTCCAGAAGCGTTTTACAGATGGCTGCTTTCTCTTTGCTAAAATGCATCACTTTACAAACAATACAAAACACTATAAGCAAATACTATCCCCTTCCACTTCTTTCTGTGTATATTTATCTATAACATTTTATTTCTTAGTTTTTCAATATAACAAAACAATGAAGGTCTGACCTTATGAATTGGTCTAACATCCAAGTTCTCGTGGGTTAGAAATATCACTGGTGGGTCAGCGGTAAAGAATCTGCCTGCAATGCAGGAGCTGCAGGAGACACAAGAGATGCCAGAGCTGAGGGTTCAGTCCCTGGGTTTGGAAGATCCCCTGGAGTAGGAAAAGGCAACTCACTCCATTATTATTGCCTGGAAAATTCCATGCACAGAGGAGGCTGGTGGGCTACAGCCCATGGGGTTCCAAAGAGTAGGACATGACTGGCCGCGCACACACACACATACATACACTCACACTCAAACACTCACACAAAGAAATACAGGTAACCTGGAAGCTCTTTTCTACTATTTTTTTCAGAGCTTTTTTTTCCCTCTGAAAATGGCAGTTCATCCATTTCTTCTGCTCTTGTGTCCTACTTCCTGAGCAGTGTAGAGATTTTTGCATGCAAATGGAGTCTTTTAAAATTTAAAAGCAGGTCTGGTGGTAAATAGAAGGATCTGGAAGTGAATGTCACATTCTAAGGGGCTGTAAGTCTCAGGATAGAGTAGGTGGGTCCTCTGTTACATTTCATTTCACATTTATAACCTGCTTATTCTCCAAAGAGCATATTATACATAATCGGCCAGATTCAGCGCAGTAGGAAATGACTACATCGTTTGTGAATAAGTGGTAGGTCTTCCGGATAGTTGAGACTTTGATAACGACTATGAGTGGGAAGTGGCCATGTGATAGGGAATGGGCAGAGGATTTGGGGAGTCATGGAAGCCTTTTCTGAGTTGCTAAGACCTTAATGAAGAGAAGGAACCAGTCATATGACAAGCTCTGGGGAGAGTTTCTAGGCAGAGGGAGCAGTAAGCTGGGGATGAGTGTGCAAATCCAAAGACCAGGAAGGAGGCTACTGTGGCAGGAGCCAATGAATGAGGGAGGAAAAGGAGAGGAGTTTGGAGAGGTAAAGGGGTTAAATAGGATGTTGTAAACCGTGCTTAGAAATGTCTGCTTTTCTCCAAGTACAGTGGAAGGTTTGAAGGACGAGAATGATACATATTTTGATTAATGTCTTATAAAAGGGGACAGAACCCAGGGTAGAGGTAGGCTGGAGGTAGGGAGGTTGTCCAGAAAAAGGGGGGTACTCTTGCTGCCTCCTCTGTCTGGAATGCTCCTCCTTGGACAGTCACAAGGCTCACACTCCCTTCAGGAGGCAGCTGAACTGTCCTCTACTCAGTGAAGCCTTCCCTGAGGTATCTACTTAACATTTTGACTATCTTGCTCCCCCTTCATTTCCTCTGCCCCTCCTGGCTTTATTTGTCTCCATAGCACTCACTGGGCTTCCCTGGTAGCTCAGCTGGTAAAGAATCCACCTGCAATGCAGGAGCCCCCAGTTCAATTTCTGGGTCAGGAAGTTCCTCTGGAGAAGGGATAGGCTCCCCACTCTAGTATTGTTGGGCTTCCCTGGTGGCTCAGATGGTAAAGAATCCGCCTGCAATGTGGGTGACCTGGGTTCAGTCCCTGGGTTGGGAAGATCCCCTGGAGGAGGGCATGGCAACCCAAGACGGTGTTCTTGCCTGGAGAATCCCCATGGACAGAGGAGCCTGGTGGGCTACAGTCTGCGGGGTTGCAAAGAGTCGGACACAACTGAGCGACTAAGCACAGCCCAACACAGTACATAGAGCTCATTATCCTCTATATTTTACATGAGATATGAGATTACTTTTTTATTATTTTGTTGTCTATTTTTCAAATAGAATATGCTTGATGAGGGCAGGGATGTGGCTTTAGTCCCTTCTCTACACCTAGTGTCACAAACACATGCTCAGTAGATATGTGCAGAATAAATGAGTTAAGCTGATGTGAGTTTTGATGGCCCCTGACTTTTATAGATGAAGATGACTCAATCTGCACCACCAATAAGGTACGTATTTTGAAAAAGTTAGCTTCATCCATACCCCTCATTCAGGCTGTCATGTCTAAGGGGAGGCCACACAGCATTTTGTGATCTTGAAAGATATCAAATGTGGGGGGCATCAACCTCACCTCATACTCTGCTCCCCATCATTCTACTCTAGCCCCATGGCCTTTCTTTGTGTCCCTCAGACATGCTAAACCCATTCCCATCTCGAAACCTCTGCCTTCATGATCTTCTATTTAGAATTATCTTCCCCCATTTCTTTCTTTTTTAAATATAATTATTTACTTATTTTTGGCTGTGTTGGGTCTTTGATGCCACACAGGCTTTTCTCTAGTTGTGGAGGGTAGGGGCTACTCTCTATTAATAGGTGCAGTGCACAAGCCTCTCACTGCAGAGGCTTCCCTTCTTGTGATCATGGGCTCTAGGGCACAGGCTCAATAGTTTTGGGGCATGGGCTTAGCTGCTCCACAGCATATGGAATCTTCCCGGATCAGGGATTGAATCTGTGTCTCCTACATTGGCAGGCGGATTTTTTTTTTACCAATGAGCCATCAGGGAAGCCCCTCTTTCCCCATTTCTTTACTTTGGCTCGTTCCTCCTTGTCATTCAGTTCTTAGCTCAAATGTCCCCTCCTCAGAGAGAACTTCCCTAACTTTCCCTGACCACCCAATCAAAATTATTTCCCTCTATCTCCTTCCCTTTACTGGTCTCGATTTTATGCCTTTACATTTGTACTTTTCAACCTAGCTCTCTAATTATCTGCAAATGACTCTCTCCCTTATTTGTTTACATGTTTATCACTCATGTACTTTTACTGGAATGTAAGCTCAATGAAAGCAGACAAGGTCAGCTTTGTTTTTCATGGACTCTCCAGTGTCTGACGCATGGGAGGTGCTCAAAATGTGTGTTGGATGAGTACGTAAGTGAATAAATAAGTCAAACAAGCTAGGCTTGGCCTAGAGGTGAGGAGTAAGTGATTGGCATTGCCTGGGAAATCCAATTCCCATTCCCTCCTCCCTTTTAGACCACATTGCCTTCCCGATGTATGTGGGAAAAGATACCTGAAAAGATAAACAAGAGGAACTGAAACTATTCTCAGCCCAAACTCCAGGGGAAATGCCGAGCTCTTGCACAGGAAGGAGGAAGCATGTCCCAGCCTTGGGAGGATCACTGCTTCCATTGTTCACCTGAGCCTTTGGGTCAAGAAAGCAGATTTCTGACATCATAAAACCGATTAGGACAAAACAAAAAAACAAAAAAAAACTCAACACTGGCTATGACATGACTGTTCCATTGTACAATCTGATCGAGGAAATGTATCTAGGATTACCCAGACAGTCAATTATTCATGAGCTAAACGTCCAGGCATCAATTACCTGGCCTGATGCTCTTATTCATTAAGGAGATTGAACAGCCCAACTTAACAAAGCAGAAGAAAGTTGCTAAGTAACAGAAGTTACCTGACCAGCTCACAACACTGCAATCTCCACAATATGAGTCTTTTCATGGCAAGAAAGTGCCCAGGGATCACCAGAACAAGAGATCAAGTGGTAAACACCACTGGGGCTAGTTTCAGCTTCAGAAACAGGAAGGGGCTGAGGGTAGATGGGCTGGATTTAGAGACAGCAGAAACAATGTACAAGACAGAAGCTAAGTGCATTTGCATCATTTTTTTAGATTCCACATGTAAGCTAGATCATATGATGTTTGACTTTCTCTGTCTGGCCAACTTCACTCAGTATGATAATCTCTAGGTCCATCCATGTTGCTGCAAATGGCATTATTTCATTCTTTGTTACGGCTGAGAAAACATAAATAGACTCACAGACATAGAAAACAAACCTACAGCTACCGAAGGGGAAAGGGAGGGAAGGATAAACTAGGAGTTTGGGAATTAAAGTATACACACTACTATATATAAAACAGATAAGCATCAGGGACCTACTGTATAGCACAGGGAACTATACTCATAATTTCGTAATAGTCTATAATGGAACAGACTATTTAAGAAGAATATGTATATGTATAATTGAAACACTGCTGTACATCTGAAACTAACACAACATTGTAAATCAAATATTTCAATTAAAAAAAAGTTTTAAAAGACATAAATGAAGTTACCCTTTTCCAAATGAGTGATATTTACCAGGAAGAGTAAGAATATTTCACAACACACATTGTTAATATTTTAGTTAAAAGTCAAAGATGCTTATTTCAAATATAATTGAACAAGATTAGACTATGAGCATAATAATTTAAAAAGTCCCCTGGGTGCTACAAAGTCTTGGATTTTTTTCTCTCCAGGCATCCATATGAGACTGAGTCTAAAAATCATTGTTAAGGACAGGGAAATGTATAAAGAGGATACAAAAGTTTATATAGAGATCATGGCTTTATACATGCAACATAATTAACCTTCTCCTTATAAAAAGTTGTTCCACTGTAGATAAAAATATAATCCTCTCAACTGCTACTTCCAGTATGTTTCTATGTAACTTTTATAATCAGAAAGAAAAATAAAAAAAGGACTTACAGGGAATTCCCTGGCAGTCCAGTGGTTAGGACGTCAGGCTCCCACTGCTGAGGGCCTGGGTTCAGTCCGTGATCAGGAAAGCTGCACGGTGCAGAAGAAAAACAAAATCAGATTTGAACACCAGGACTGTAAGGAAAGGAGCTTGTGATTCTGGCTTTAGCTCATATAGGGGTTGACACAGGATTATCAGAAAATTAGGATGCTCCCCGTATCCACTGCATTGTTCCAGGGCCTCATGTGGTGTTCAGTTCAGTTCAGTTCAGTTCAGTCGCTCAGTCGTGTCCGACTCTTTGCGACCCCATGAATCGCAGCACGCCAGGCCTCCCTGTCCATCACCATCTCCCGGAGTTCACTCAGACTCACGTGCATCGAGTCCATGATGCCATCCAGCCATCTCATCCTCGGTTGTCCCCTTCTCCTCCTGCCCTCAATCCCTCCCAGCATCGGAGTTTTTTCCAATAAGTCAACTCTTCTCATGAGGTGGCCAAAGTACTGGAGTTTCAGCTTTAGCATCATTCCCTCCAAAGAAATCCCAGGGTTAATCTCCTTCAGAATGGACTGGTTGGATCTCCTTGCAGTCCAAGGGACTCTCAAGAGTCTTCTCCAACACCACAGTTCAAAACCATCAATTCTTTGGCACTCAGCCTTCTTCACAGTCCAACTCTCACATCCATACATGACTACTGGAAAAAACATAGCCTTGACTAGACGGACCTTAGTCGGCAAAGTAATGTCTCTGCTTTTGAATATGCTATCTAGGTTGGTCATAACTTTCCTTCCAAGGAGTAAGCATCTTTTAATTTCATGGCTGCAGTCACCATCTGCTGTGATTCTGGAGCCCAAAAAAATAAAGTCTGACACTGTTTCTACTGTTTCCCCATCTATTTCCCATGAAGTGATGTGGTGTAGACAGGACCAATTACATAATTTTGGGGGACCAGTGTAAAAGAAAAATGTGGATCCCCTTGTTCTAAAAATATGAATAATTGTAAGATGGCCATCGCAGAGCATTAAACCAAGCACAGGGCCTTTCCAAACAAGGACCTTGGACAACCGCTCAGGTTACACACCCTTGAAGTGGGCCCTGGGTTGCAGGTTGCTCAGGCTTCAGAGTGAGACAGACTCTGGTGAGGCCAGGCTTCACCTTTATCAGCTGTAAGGTCTCAAGGAACCTCCATTTTCTCAGAGGTAATAATGGGGGCCAAATGAGGATTAAGGGAGACTTGCCTGGCTCATACTAATCACTTTGGAAATAACTGTCTTTAATGCTGTGGAAATGTTTATGACAAATAGTGACAATGGAACGGGCCCTTCCAGGCCTGGTGCTAAGTGTTTGCATGGAATCACGCAAACAGACTCCGCAACAAGGCAAACCACTTTCCCTCTGCACTTGAGTATCACTTGGTCACAAGGTTCAATGGAATTCCTTTCTTCTCACAGCTGTGAGCACCTGAGAAGGGCCTGATTTGGGTTGATGTGAATTTTTCATGCAAAGTGGAGCTGTCACAAGAGTTTGATGGCTGAGGTTCATTCTGAACCAACCAATGTGGCCGTTTCATTCCCTCATGACTTTTGATGGTAATGGGCGTAGCTGTGAGAAGGAGATACACGGTCCCTAACCTCAGGGAGCTTACCTTCTAGCAGGGAAGACAGACATGGCAGCAGTCCATCATGACTTATGTTTAATCATTAAACAAAAATAATGAAAGGCATCGTAATGAAACCTTACAGAGAAAAGCAGTGTGATGAGAGTCTATAACAGGGAGAGCTGCTCTGGTCTGGGGATTAAAGAAGTCTCCCTTGACTTTCAAATCAGTCCTAAAAATTCCATCACTTTATGTCAAAAATTAACTTTAATTTCATGTACTAATGGGGGAAAAAGTCTCACATATATGTTGACAAGTTCAGTAAATCCCTTCCCAGAAAGAAACATTTGGTTTGATGCCATCTATAAAGCATGCAAAATATTATTGTCTATCGATACAAATATATAGCATAAAGGCATGCATGGGAATGAAAAACACCAGAATCAATGTAGTGAATCCCTTGGGGGTAAGGGTGAAGGTTGGAGTAAAGAATATCACTGGGGAGATTGAAGTGTATTTGTATTTTATTTATTTTATTTTATTTCTAAGTGTATTTATGATATTTTATTTCTAAGATAGATACATGGGTTAATTTTATTCTCTATGCCTTTCCATATTTTTGAACTATTTCAGTTTAAAAATATAAAGTTAACTGAAGTCTGCATGAAGCATTTTTTATTAGTTCTCATTACCACAGAAGAGATGGTAACGTCTATTCTCCAAGAGAGTACAGGAAATGGAAATACATACATATCAATTCTAGCACATATTACAGAGTAAATAAACTCCAAGCCCATAAAAATGGTTATTAGGTCGAAAAATTTTCCGGGTCCTATAAGTTCTTCCCAGAGATCCTGTATATAAAACACAATGTAAGTAAAGAAAAGAAAGGCAAGTTTTAGAAAACCAGTCCTTGGGAAAGCAACTGTTCTTGTAAACTAAGATTCTTTGGTGACTGTCTGGACCTCTTGAGAATTTCCTTTATCTTTATTTGGGAAGGAGGCAACCAGAAGGGAAAGCAATCCAGGGAAGGCAGAAGTAACTGGAACCTCAAGTTCTCATCAACAATACCAGAGTCAAGGCACCAGGGCACAGTGCCCTGATCGATGACTAAGTGCATGGGAATGGTCCAACCTCACCCCCATTGTAAATGGCTTTCAGGGGTAGCCCTTGGAAGGGACCCCTCAACTTGCACACATCCCTGGGCTCTGAGACTGAGGTCAATGCTAGAATAGGAGAAACAGTGAACTTCCTTGATCAGAACATTGCCTTCTGAGTCCGAGGTGGGTCTCTGTGACAGTCCTTAAAATAGCCATCAAGGAGTAACTGGACTGGCAGCCAGTTATTGATCATTCAGTGGAGTGCTACAGCTGCCATCAGGCCAGAGTAATAGAGAGACCATGATTGTGCCCTCCCCTGGCCGAACCCATTTCCCCCAAATCCTTATCACGGACCCAGAACTAAAAGCCCTAACTAATTTGCTACCCCAGCATCACAGTGTCTAATAATAACCTCTGATAAATGGAGATAAATAGTGTTTGGAAGGTGGATAGTGCTTTCCAGATTGACAGCCCAGTCCTAGGAGACACAAAGGCGTCAAGCCATCATCCGAAGTAAAAGTCTGTAAAACCATCAGCAGTAGAGGCTCTTTCCCACCTTTGGCTTGTTTCTATGGGCCTACTCAATTGTTAAATCCATCTATCCATCCATCAAAGCATGGGTCAATGTCTATCTATGTCAGGTTCCGTTTCAGGTTATGGGATATGAAAATGCTCAGGATTTTGGCCCAGAAGAGCACACGATCAATGTTGACCACATATACCCACTGGAAATAAGTCCTGGCCTAAGATTTCTGAGGAAAGATCTTCCCTCCAGTTTCAATATGCCACATGAATTAGCTAATGAGATGAACGATGAAGGCCAGATAGTCTGGCCCAGAAATGGCCAATAAGCTTGCTATATTCCTGTGTCATTTATACTCAGCTGGTGATGGTTGTCTGGAGCACTGTGATGAGAATGACTCTGAGCACACACTCAGATGATTGGAGAGAATCTGATGGTTTTGATTACTGACGTCTGTGACAAGTGACAAGTGAGACAGCAGTTGCACATGTTTGCTTCTCTGGTGCAGTGAAAATGCACTAGAAGACTATAGGTAGAGACTCTGATTTTATTTCTAAAAATAACTGTGTATCTTAGGCAAGTTAGTTGCTTTCTCTCTCTGTTTTCCTAATCTATAGAACTATAGATTATCTATAGCAGGGGTCCCTAACTTGCAGGATCTAATGCCGGATAATCTAAGCTGATGTAATAATAACAGAAATAAAGTGTATAATGTGCTTGAATCATTCGGAAACCGTCCCCCTCCTCCGTGGTCCATGGGAAAATTGTCATCCATGAAACCAGTCCCTGGTGCCAAAAAGATTGGGGACCACTGAATAGGATGGTGATGTATGCTCTGCTCTATCTTCCTCTCAAGTTTGCTAGTAGGAATCAAACGAAAAAATATATGAGAAAGTATTTATCACCATATATTTATAATTACATTGTAGGTTAATACTGTACACAAATAATTAGGCTTTAATTGGGGAGGATAGAAGGGAAGCAGGCATAATAGTTCCTATTTTTATAGATTTAATTTTAGTTTTCTGTTCTGTCCATACTACAGAAAGCCCTTGCACAAGGCTGGTCTTTTTGATGTCAAGTAACCTTCAAAGTAGGAGAAGAGCACCAGAGAATTCAGATGACCATTTTATCTACTACGGTGGGCAAGAATCCCTTAGAAGAAATGGAGTTGCCCTCATAGTCAACAAAAGAGTCTGAAATGCAGTACTTGGGTGTAATCTCAAAAATGCTAGAATGATCTCTTTCCATTTCCAAGGCAAACCAATGTAATCCAAGTCTATGCCCCAACCACTATGCCAAAGAAGTTGAAGTTGAATGGTTCTATGAAGACCTATAAGACTTTCTAGAACTAACACCAAAAAAAAAAAAAATGTCCTTTTCATTGTAGGGGACTAGAATGTAAAAGTAGAAAGTCAAAAAATACCTGGAGTAACAGGCAAGAGTACAAAATGAAGCAGGGCAAAGACTAACAGAGTTTTGCCAAGAGAACACACTGATCATAGAAAACACCCTCTTTCAAAAACACAACAGTCAACACCAAAAGCAGATTGATCATATTCTTTGCAGCCAAAGATGGAGAAGCTCTATACAGTCAGCAAAAACAAGATCAGGAGCTGACTGTGGCTCAGATCTTGAACTTATTGCCAAATTCAGAAAAGCAGGGAAAACCACTAGATCATTCAGGTATGACCTAAATCAAATCCCTTACAGTTATACAGTGCAAGTCACAAACAAATTCAAGGGATTAGATCTGACAGATTGTCTGAAGAACTATGGATAGAGGTTCATGACATTGTACAGGAGGCAGTGATCAAGACCATCCCCAAGGAAAACAAATGCAAAAAGGTAAAATGGTTGTCTGAGGAGGCCTTACAAATAGCTGAGAAAAGAAGAGAAGCAAAAGGCAAAGGAGACATGGAAAGATATACCCATCTGAATGCAGAGTTCCAAAGAATAGTAAGGAGAGATTAGAAAGCCTTCCTCAGTGATCAATGCAAAGAAATAGAGGAAAACCATAGAATGGGAAAGACTAGAGATCTCTTCAAGAAAATTAGAGATACCAAGGGAACATTTCATGCAAAGATGGGCTCGATAAAGGACAGAAATGGTCTGGACCTAACAGAAGCAGAAGATATTAAGTAGAGGTAGCAAGAGTACACAGAAGAACTATACAAAAATGATCTTAATGACCCAGATAACTACAATGATGTGATCACTCACCTAGAGCCAGACATCCTGGAGTCCAAAGTCAGGTGGGCCTTAGGAAGCATCACTACAAAACTAGTGGAGGTGATGGAATTCCAGCTGAGCTATTTCAAGTCCTAAAAGATGATACCATGAAAACACTGCACTCAAGATGCCAGCAAATTTGGAAAACTCAGCAGTGGCCACAGGACTGGAAAATGTCAGTTTTCATTCCAATCCCAAAGAAAGACAACGCCAAAGAATGTTCAAACTACCACACAGTTGCACTCATCCCACACGCCAGCAGAGTAATTCTCAAAATTTTGCAAGTGAGGCTTCAACAACACGTGAACCGAGAACTTCCAGATGTTCAAGCTGGATTTAGAAAAGGCAGGGGAACCAGAGAGCAAATTGCCAACATCCTTTGGATCATCGATAAAGCAAGAGAGTTCCAGAAGAACATCTACTTCTGCTTTATTGACTACGCCAAAGCCTTTGACTGTGTGGATCACAACAAACTGAGGAAAATTCTTAGAGAGATGCAGATACCAGACCACCTTACCTGCCTCCTGAGAAATCTGTATGCAGGTCAAGAAGCAACAGTTAGAACTGGACATGGAACAATGGACTGGTTCCAAATTGGGAAAGGAGTACATGAAGGCTGTACATTGTCACCCTGCTTATTTAACGTATATGCTGAGTACATCATGAGAAATGCTGGGCTGGAAGAAGCACAAGCTGGAAAATATTGCTGAGAAAAATATCAATAACCTCAGATATGCAGATGACACCTCTCTTGTGGCAGAAAGCAAAGAGGAACTAAAGAGCCTCTTGATGAAGATGAAAGAGGAGAGTGAAATAGTTGGCTTAAAGCTCAACATTCAGAAAACAAAGTTCATGGCATCCAGTCCTATCACTTCATGGCAAACAGATGGGGAAACAATGGAAACAGTGATAGACTTTATTTGGGGGGGGGCTCCAAAATCACTGCAGATGGTGACTGCAGCCATGAAATTAAAAGACACTTGCTCCCTGGAAGAAAAACTATGCCAAACCTAGACAGCATATTAAAAAGCAGAAACATTACTTTGCCGACAAAAGTCCATCCAAAAGTTATGGTTTTTCCAGTAGTCATGTATGTGTGTGAGAGTTGAACCATAAAGAAAGCTGAGCATCAAAGAACTGATGCTTTTGAACTGTGATGTTGGAGAAGAGTCTTGAGAGTCCCTTGGACTGCAAGGAGATCAAACCAGTCAATCCTAAAAAAAAATCAGTCCTGAATATTCATTGGAAAGGCTGTTGCTGAAGATGAAGCTCCAATACTTTGGCCACCTGATGTGAAGAACTGACTCATTGGAAAAGACCCTGATGCTGGGAAAGACTGAAGGCAGGAAGAGAAGGGGATGACAGAAGATGAGATGGGTTGGATGGCATCACCGACTCTAAGACGATGAATTTGAGCAAACTCAAGGAGTTGGTTATGGACATGGAGGCCTGGCATGCTGTAGTCCATGGGGTTGCAAAGAGTCTGACATGACTGAGTGACTGAACTGAACTGAACCACAGAATTCCTTACAAGGAGGGAATAAAGTTCTCACAAGGACCATGCTCCTGGAGACTGGTCCCTAGTTCAAGACAAGGGAGTTGGTTTACGATCCCACACACCCTAAGGCCTTTGAGCAACAGGTGTCTGAACCCCCACATCATGACAACTCTCTCATGGTTACTCCTTTTCATGATGCTGGTGATGATAATGATGATAAAGATAAAGATAGCAAGTGATGCTGTGTCAGGCACTTAAGCACAAACTTCCTTCCAACTGTTCCATGAAGTATTCTCATTTTATTTTTATTTATTTACTTATTTGGCTGTATCAGGTCATAGTTTTGGCATGCAGGCTTATCCCTAGCTGTGGTACTGGGGCTCAGGAGTTGTGGCTTGTGGACTTTGCTGCTCCACAGACGTGTGATCTTAGTTCCCTGACCAGAAATCATACCTGTATCCCCTAGATTGCAAGGTGGAGTCTTAACCACGGGACCACCAGGGAAGTCTTAAAGCACTCTCGTTTTAGAAAAGAGTTGAACAAAATCTTAGAAGGCTAAGTAACACCCATCACAACAATGTTAGTGGTGGCCATCTGAAAGCAAAATCTGTTGAGGTCTCACTCACTGCATTCTATTGCCATCTGTTCTGGAAGTCTCCAAGGCAGGTGGCATAACCCCCAACAAAGAGGAGTTCATACCCCAGGCTAGAAGAGGGACTAACAGCCCTGACTGCCTCATTAAACTGGGATTTCTGTGATTCTAAACCCAGGAACACCTGTGGAAAGGACCATCGCTTTAAGCAGAAGGGTTATTTCTCAGAAATAGGCAACTTGAGCAAGTCAAGGTGAGCACAGTTAACCCAGGGATGTTGTAGTTCTAGTATTCATGATTTTTTAATAAAGTACTTTGGATTAAGTTCTAGCAAGGCAGCAAAAATTATAATTTTCTCCCATTTCACTCACATCACCTGTTTCTGTTCCCAGAACTCGTAAAATTTCCATTTTCTAATATCATGTTTTACAGAGCCCTTGTCCATAATGTAGACCACATCCTTTTAGCATTTACATCCTAGCAGGTAAATAACATTAATTTTAAGAAGTTCCCATCATATGCTTCTTAAGAACTAGCTAAAATCTATATATAGTACAAATGCTTGGGCCTGTCTAGACCACCAAGAGGAACTACTCTGTCATAGAACATAGGGTGAAGTTTGTTGAATTGACAGCCTCATCCTATTCACTGATTTCAAAACATCTTGTGGAAACTTTACATCTTAAATTGTGTCTATTTTGCTCACCAAGTGGTTACAGGGACTTATAGGTGGGCAGCATGGCCAGATGGCACTCAGCTATTCAGTCTCAAATCCAACTCAAGCTTAGGAGCTAGAAAATCCTACCCTTGGGTAGGAAAGCTACAAAGAGTAATTCATCTGCATTCAGAATATGGTACTTATCAATATAAAAATCATAAGGTTGTTTTAAGGGGAAAAATCAATCCACATGTATAAAGTGCTCAGGGTCTAAAACGTGTAGATCTTCATTAACATCAATACCTGGTCCCCTTGTTATGGAGGCGATAGTGGTTATCATGTCTATCTTTGCACTTCAGTACATAAAGTTCTGTCTTAGTCCTTTTCATGACTGTATAGTATTCCGTTCTAAGAATGTTTTGTGATTTATTTATTCATCTGTATTTTCTGAATTTCTGTATTTTCTGAACTTCTTATGCTGCTGCTGCTGCTGCTGCTGCTAAGTTGCTTCAGTTGTGTCTGACTCTGTGACCCCATAGACGGCAGCCCATCAGGCTTCTCCATCCCTGGGATTCTCCAGGCAAGAACACTGGAGTGGGTTGCCATTTCCTTCTCCAATGCATGCAAGTAAAAACTGAAAGTGAAGTCGCTCAGTTGTGTCTGAGTCTTAGCGACCCCATGGACTGCAGCCTACCAGGCTCCTCTATCCATGGGGTTCTCCAGGCAAGAGTACTGGAGTGGGTGAACTTCTTATAGGTAGTAACAAAAACATTTTTGAAGACTAATACTTGCAGAGAGTAATTCATCTGCATTCAGAATATAGTGCTGTTACATTCAATTACTTGTCCCTGCTACTAATTAGATATAAAGTCCTTATTAAACACACATTTGTAGATAAAAGTGAAGTGCTAGTTTGGAGTTGTTGAAGAAAGTCTCACCTAGCTGATCTTTAAATAATAAACAAATCAATTTTCCCATATCACTACTAATTAAGAATTCTAGAGAGACCTAGCATACCTCTATTTCAAGAGGTATCTAGATGGCACCCCTCTATTTCAAGAAAGTTCCATCTGTTTATTCTTTGTGATGTTTAACAGTATTCAGATTGCAAACATTCAGGTTACGTTCAAGTAGTTAAATGTCATTAAGAATCTGAGCACGAATTTCAGCCCAGCACTTACAGAAGCATGATGTTCCAGACAGTGTCTCCTTCTATTACACTGCAATGGGCAAGGGCACTGCCTAAGAATCCCGCATTCACATGCAAACAAGCGTGTACACAGATACACACGCATGCATATATGTTCTTTTTCACATTATTTTCCATCATGGTTTATCACAAGATATTGATCTATATTTGTGCTATACAGTATCTTATGTATTTTAAATGTGTAAACACATATTTAAAATATTCCTGGGTGGTCCAGTGGTTAAGAAGCCACCTGCCAACTCTGAGGGCACCAGTTCCATGCCTGGTCCAGCAGGATCAGGCATGCCAGGAGCAAATAAGCCCCTGTTCCACAATCACTGAGGCCCCGCCCTAGAGTTCCTCCACAGTGACAAGTGGCCCTTGCTTGCTGCAACCAGAGGAAGCCCTAGAACAGCAACAAAGACCCAGCGCAGACAAAAATTCATTAATTAAAAGATTTTTAAATGATTAAAATGGAAAAAAATATATCACATACACTTTTTGGACTTCCCTGGTGGTCCAGTGGTTAAGACTCTGTACCCCCTTCCACTGCATGAGGTGTGGGTTCGATCCCCGGTGGGGAAGCAGTGAGCGTGGCTTAGCTCCCTCTGTGTTGTGAAGCGGCAGCCATGCGTGGTAGCAGTAGAACGAGTGCCTTGAGTCTGTCCCATTCAACAGAACTGGATGAGAGAGAATTGATGTATCAAATTCCCATTCAGAACTTGTGGCATGATAGTAACCTCCCAAAAGTCTTTAAATCCACAGACCTGGAAAACAAAATGTTTGGATGAAACACTCCCGGATCTGCCCCCGCTTAGTCCACAGTAATGGCCAGTGCTAGAAAGGTGAGGTGCAGTTAAGACAGCAAGTCAGGCTCTGGCCACGATCTGAGGTTGGGAAGTGTTCCATCAGCACGTGTTTGCAACAATCAGAATGGCAGCAGGTAACAAGGAATGCTCTCTCCTAAACAGGGACCCAGAAGATGCAAGTGAAAGACAGCATGCATTAGATCTGCCGGGAGTCTGTGTGCAGTAATGGCTTAAGAGCACCAGCATTACAGACAGAGGGACAGGAGCTGGACTCCTCGTTTTGCCTCTTCTCAGCAGTGTGACCTGGGACAAGTTAATTAATCACTCTGGGCTTTAGTTTCCTCATTTGTAAAATAAGGATACTATTAGTACCTACCTTCCGGGGTCAGTGTGAGTGCTCATTACTACAAGTACCAAAAAATAAGCAAGTCCCCGTACGAGAAAGCTATCTTCCCTTGTTGTCCAGTCGCTAAGTCATGCCCAACTCTTTGTGACCCCATGGACTGTAGCCCGCCAGGCTCCCCTGCCCATGGGATTTCCCAGGCAAGAATACTGGAATGGGTTGCCATTCCAGGGGATCTTCCTGACTCAGGGATTGAACCCACATCTCCTGCATTGGCAGGTGGATTCTTTTTCGCTGAGCCACCAGGGAAGCCCTTTGATCTATCTGTTCATTCAGTTCAGTTGCTCAGTTGTGTCTGACTCTTTGCGACCCCATGAACCACAGCATGCCAGGCCTCCCTGTCCATCACCAACTCCCGGAGTTTACCCAAACCCATGTCCATTGAGTCAGTGATACCATCCAACCATCTCATCCTCTGTCATCCCCTTCTCCTCCTGCCCCCAATCCCTCCCAGCATCAGGATCTTTTCAAATGAGTCAGCTCTTCACATCAGGTGGCCAAGTCCCTCCCAAAACTCACATGAGATAACAACAGCAGCCGTAAGGGTAGCCAGCATTTACTAGCATTTATAAAGGGCAGGCATCATGCTCAGCATTTATAGCACCATTGAATTTGATCCCTACAGCAAGCTCAGGCAGCTGGTATTATTTCTCTCCCCACTTGCCAGAGTGAAAATGGAGGCACATATTGTTAAGTAACTATGGTAATGGAGAGAGGAAGTGTCAGAACCTGGACTTGAACCTGGGGCTGAGTGACTTCAGAAGCTGCCCTCCCGAGGATACTGCATCCAGCAATGAGGAAAGCCATTAAGAAGAGGCAGAGATAAATTCATGCATAACTGGCGGGCTCAAGCATGGGCTACGCTTATGCGGTTTTGCAGTTAAAAATTCATTTTTACTATGGAAAATATTATTTCTCTAAATAATACTTGCTCCCTTCAATTTCTTCCTTCTCATGCCATAGTGATCACTGACCTGAGAATATTTCACAGTGAGTGAGTACTGCTGAATGAGGAAGAAAATGACACATTTTAAAATGTTATGGAATTGGTGAGGGCTATCAGAGAACTTTGCTGAACTTCCACAATTCCCTAGTTATAAATGGAAAAAATGCAACTTATCTCTAAAAAAATGTTTTGTCATTGTGTGCACATTATAGAAGCATTAGCAATATAGAGAAGCAGAGGCAATAAAAGCAATTCAAATTCTCTTTTTAACATTTTAGTATATGTCATCCTGCCCTTTTTTATCTTCTAGACAGTCATGTTCATTCATACAACAGTTCATTTCTACCACCTTTCCCCTAAGTTCTCCCCTCACTGAATGCTGCCTGTCCCCACAATAGTACCATCATTTGTCTAGTTGTTCAGAACAATATCTTGGAACGATGTTTGATTCCTCTCTTGAACACCCCACCTCCAACCCATTGACCAATCTCATTTCCCACTTTCTAAACACATCTACTTCCAAGGTCATCATGTCTAGACCACCATCCACCCTTGCCTTCAAACTGACCTGCTGACTTCTGCCTTTATCTCCCTGTCTCTCTAGTTCATTCTGCAAACAATAACCAGAGTGATCCTTTTAACCCTGGAAAAGGGATAGGCTACTCACTCCAGTATTCTTGGGCTTCCCTGGTGGCTCAGATGGAAAAGAATCCACCTGTGATGCGGGAGACCTGGGTTCGATCCCTAGGTTGGAAAGATTCTCTGGAGAAAAAAAGAGCATCATCACATCATATCTTTGCTCAAAATCTTTCCATCACACTCAGAATAAAATCCCAAGACTTATCCAGGGACCTACAGAACCTATATGATCTTCTCCCATCCCCCACTGCCCCTACAGTCTTCATCTCTACCCCATCCCACTCTCCACCCTGCTTCCTGCAGGAATAGCAGGGCCTCCCTCCTCTTCCCGAACTCACTCACCCATCTGTCTGGAGCCCTCTGTTCTCAAACAAGTGTATTTGACTTGTTTTCATGCAGATCTCTGCTTTATTTTCTCATGATCTGTCTTTCCCATCAGAATGAAACTCCATGAGAGCAGGGGACTTTGTGTACCTCGTTCGCTGCTGAGGTTCTGTGCTCTAGGGCAGTTCTTATGTCTGTCAGATAGGAGATATACACGTAGATGAGACTAAAAATTACACAAGCAAATGTAAATCTACACCTACGATAAGTGCATGTGCTAGTCAGGATAACCATGGTTATGCTGCAGTAACAAATAACTCTCACGTCTCAGTCATCTCAAATAACACAGAACTGTTTCTCTCTCACACTGTGTCCATCCTTCTGCAAGGGGGATGGGAGGTGGTCTCTGTCCAGGTCACCTCACTCAGCAATAAAGGCTGACTGAGTCTTTACTGTTGGACAGTTCCAAGCCCATGGGAAGGAAGAGAGATTAGAGCAAACCAGACTGCTTTTTAAAGGCTTTTAAAGGGAATTGGTACATGTTTCTGCTCCCATTTCTTGGGCCAAAACAAGTCACGTGGTCACATTTAACTCCATGGAGGCAAGGGATGTGTGATCCAAACTTGTCCCTAGGTGAGGGAAAGCAGAAGTACAGGGTGTCTGCAAAGTCTGAAAACACTGAAGAATCATAATGAACAGTTTATTGATATCATAATTTGTAAGAGATTTATATTTTCTTGTCTCCAGATTTCTGCTACCTTGTATTTGGTCAGCAGTACTCATGACCCTCACCACGCTATGCAGAAAATGTCCTTTTCATCTGTGGTGACTCTGAGAACATAGAATGGGGATCTGATCCCTATTTGTGGGAGAGGTGATATTTGAGCCAAGATCTGAAGGATGTGTAGCTAAGGAAGAAGGAAGATTTCTTGGGCATTAGGCCTGGGGTAGTGGAAGAAGAGTAGGAAATGTAGCAAGTGAGACAGACAGGAGCACAGCCCTGTGTGACCTGCATTTGTGTGTGTGTGAGGGGGTGCATATGTATGTCGTATTTTTACAAAATGAGTATCAAACTCAAATTGTTTTGTAGCTTGTTTTTTAAAATTTAGTTTTATATAATAAACAACTTTCCTTGTTATTATACACACTAATACAACTTGTTTTTAATGACAGATAGAATAGCATTATACAATCAACTCATAATTCATTCAACCCATCTCCTGTTGTTGAGCTCTGAAATGACTTCAATTTTTTCACCCCTGTAAATGACACTACAGAAAAGATTCTTGTAATTTATTCTTCACACTCCTCCACCATTATTCACTTTGAATAAGTTACTCAAAGCACAATTGCAGGGTAAATGGGTACACACAATTTTTAATCATTTTTTTTAATGAATTGACAAATCATCTTCTGAAAAGCTTCTGTCCCTCTGTACTCCCACACACAACCAGTATGGCTGTACCTTAAGCGTTCAGACCTTTGAACCTTCCGGTATTGCACTATTTTCTAGCATAGCACATTATACTAGAGTCGAGGGAGAGTTGGGAGGAGAGAGATCTCCAAGTGCACAGAGATATTTCATTGAGACAAAACAGCCAAAGTCATCTCTCAGACAGTAGTTTCCAGTAAGTACCCATCATCGCATCCACAATATAGATCTCTCTGGCAGCAAACAGTTAGGGGCCATATAATTCAGGAGTCATTGCTGAAGTAGATCAATGGGTCCAGCTCTTGATAACAAGCTTTCACCCGCAATTGAGAGCGGGGGCGTCTGTGCTTCTCTTGACTGAGTGACCTGGACTGTGAATGGTAAATCACCATTCAGCCCTCCGCGGGAGGCACTTTCTTTTCCCAGCCCAGCCCTGAAGCAGCGGAAGGGGAAGCAGTGCGGCTTTGCGGTTTGATGAGAGGGCTGGGCCATTAGAACTTCATGTCCTCTTCGGGGCTCTGCTGGTGACTTCTCCCCGAGTCTCGATACTGTCGGTCTCCTTTTCCTTAGTGGTGAAATAGAGACAGCGATGCTGGCCTCTCCCACAGAAAGAAAACACACAAGTGTTTAAAGACTTTTAACACAAGTGGGCATCCAGAAAAGAAATTTGGTTGCCCAGGGTAATAATTTTTCAAAAACACTATTGAGTCAGAGTTTCTGTTGTGTCACTTTAAAACCAATCTAGGTTTCATGGTCACATAAAGAGGGCAAGTCAAAATGAAGGCACTGATGGAAAATAAGGTATGTATGGAACTTCCATACATACTCCGCACTTCCAATGGGGGCGGGGGTGGGGGGGGTGCGGGGGGGTGGGGCTCAGGTTTGATCCCTGGCCAAGTAACTAGATCGACATGCTGCACCTAAGACCTGGTGCATAAATAAGTAAATAAATAAATAAATAATAAATAAGTAAGTAAGTAAGTAAATAAATAAATAAATAAAGTAAGTAAATAATAAATAAAGTAAGTAAGTAAATAAATAAATAAGTAAATATATTTTCTTAAATGCTATATATGTATACATATACATACACATACACACATATATACACATATATATAAAGAAAAATACAATATGTGGTAAATTTTCTTTGTGCCGAAATGAACCAGGAAGCAAAATGATATTAAAATAAGAGGCTCATTAGATGTATGAAAACAATGTAGAAAAAGTACTCTTTATAATTATGGAAAGATAATTTATTCTTGAAAGAATAAGATGATGAAAGCGGCATGATCAGCGTGATTCTATGTTTTAAATTTTCGAGCATCCATATATGTAAATACATGAAACACGGACAGCAAAACTCTACAGGCGCATGCACACAATTATCAAGTGGTTGTCTGTGGATTTTCACTTTCTTCCTTTTGGCCAGTCTCTATTTTCTGATTTTTCTGCAACACACATAAATTACTTGAGCACTAAAAATTACTTTAAAGTAAGTGATGAATATTTTAGAGGACAATGATCTTTGTGAACCTAAATAGCAAATAAACCGGGAAGCTTTCATTAAATGTATATGGACACAATCCAAAACTGAGTAATATGAAATATCTGTTTTCATTGGAAAGATACAAGTAAATCAAAGGGAGAAGGCATTTCCTGACTCGAAGTAGACATATTCAGGGACCTGATTAGGAATAGTTATTGACTTTTGTTTCACCACTTACTCTGTCTCCAAATATCCTTATAGATCAGAGTCTCCTTCCCTGCCGATGATGCAGAATTTAGTCTCAATCATAGAGCCGATTATCTCTCCTTATTATACCAGCAGTCATCAGTCCGACCCCCGGTACCACACTGTCCCATGTAAGTCTGGAGGGGTCTCATGGCCCATCACATGCATCCATGTGCATCCAGGTACAAGCCTACTGTGCCAAGTAACACTAAGTGCTAAGAGCAGTGGGCCCATGACTATTACTATAGATGATAACAAGACTATATACGGTGGCTCCTCTTGTGGACTGCTTGGGGAGGCAGACAGTGAAATGTGGAAAGAGCAGGAAGAGCCAGCGCTTATGAACCTGATCATCTTCCATCACCGCTTCAGTTGCTTTACACTTCAGCTTTGCTTTGGGGAACTCACCTTTCCTGAGTGGATACAATCTTGGTGGGACTGTCAGTCAGGAGTCCTGCCCTCTTCTGGCTGATGGTTTGGTACAGGACTGCAGGAGGGCTGGGGATGTGTTCTCTACATGGACACTGAATGGATTGATAAGGGCTAAGGAGCTCACTCACAACAACTGCAACACCCCAGAGTTGGGGCTTTTCCTTCCAGTTGCCTCAGAACTGCCTAGTCTCCCACTCCTCGAGATTTTCAGGCCTTCCTTCAATTCTGTATGCTACTCTATATTTCCAGTAATTCTTTTTTTTTGTTTCAGTTAACCAGATTTAGTTTCTATTGCTCACAACCAAGGAACCAAAGAGATACAAAGCCCCCTTTTCATGGACCACTTTCACATCCAGTCTTCCGAGTCTTTCAAAGTCATGGGATGATACGGCATAATGACAAACGTGTGCCTGGAGTCTGGTGACAAGTGGTCATAAAATATCTATTATTTTATAATAATATAAAATAAATGCACACACATATAATACAGTGCTCTGAAAATAGTACACTTTTGAAATTATGCGTAGTCCATAAGCACCATCTGCTCTAAAAAGAAAAATATTCTGATTTACAAGTACTGCAAAATAAATTGAAATCCTGGAAAACATAACCCAAAGCAATGATGACAGAGCAGCAAAAGTTTTGTGACCCCACCAAGTCAAGAGCTCTGAACGGGAGAGGGGGATAAAAGAAGCAAAGATAGGATGACATAACCTACAAACTGCTCTAGGCTGAGAATCAAAAGAGCTGGCTGTTAGGATAGAATGATAAAGCTGATGACTCCAAGCATTTCTAAATGACAACACCAAGGTCTAGAAAGGAGATGTCATTATTTCTCATCCTTCTCTTTGTCCAAATCCCAAAAAGACAGTCTGGCCAATTCTGCCAACAGGATCCAGTGACTGCTTTCCTCTGGGTCAGGTGTCCACCTATGGTTCAATCACCTGCAGTCACAGGAGAACAATGTCACAGAAAAGAAAGACACAGAAGCCCAGGCCTATGGGAGGAGAGAACAGTTATGCAAGGGGAAAGGTATTGCTGGATCATATGGTAGCTCTATTTTTAGTTTTCTGAGTAACCGCCACATTGTTTTCCACGTGGCTATGCCCTGGTGTTTTATTTTTATGAGATATAAAAATTTTACTATTATTATAGCAGAAAAAATGTAGTTATGAATAAAAGCACTCTTTTCTCTCTGCCTGATATCAGTTTCCCCCCTAAACTCATAATCTGATATTAACTTTTTGCAATATCAATCTGATCTTGGAAATAATTCTTTATTATGATGAGTTCTTAGGCTAAAGCGGAATGAACAAGCCAGAAATCCCTCTTTCATCATATAAGCGTTGATAATTGATTTTTTTTTAGGTGATGAGAGAAAAGGGAGCACAGTGCTCACTAAACCTTGATTCATACAATGAATATTAACATGAAGCAACTGCCTCCCTTTAGCTCCCCTGCCTCTGCCGCCACAGCCTGCCTCCCTCCCTCCTTCCTGTGTGCATATCCCTAGCATTGTCCCAGCTCCTGTGATGTACCCTCCCAGGACCATCTTCAAGAGCCAAAGAAAAAAAAATACACTTTTTATTGATTTCATTTCATATACATTTATGCTGTTGGTTGGCTGCTTTTATGTTACATGCAACCTTCAGAATTCAGGTTGGCTATGTCGTGCCACGGTGTGCAGGAGGCCTGCAGAGAGAGCGCCCCTGGACTTTAATGGGAGCCGAGTACATTCAAAGGAAGAATTTTGCTTTCAGTGTGTTTAACATTGTTTGCCTAGAGTTCTGCCTCCACAGGGGCTGACATCTGTGTAAGACAGCAGGGAGGGCAGCTCCGGGCCTCGACCCTGCTGAGAACAAAGCCGGGACACCTGAGAATGAAAGGGCTTGCGTCCTTCAAAGCTTTCCTAAGCCAGCGTCATTTCTCATTCCCTTGTACATCTTGACACATTTACCACCTACGTCTGCCTCACTAAACAGCTCATCCGCAGCATCGCTGTGCCAGTTTACAAACTCCACATAAATGGCATCATATTGTATGCATCCCACTGCCACTGGTTCTTGTGGATCAACATTCTGTTTTGGAGATTTATTCACATCTCTCAAGTTCATTCATTTTAATAGCTATGGGGCACTTGATTGTTCATCATGTTTTATTTCTTAAGCTGAGTGATGGGTACCTCTGGTGTTTGCTGGATTCTTCTCTCAACTTTGGAAGAAGTCAGAAATACTTCATGGTTTAAGGAAAATAGAGTGAGTGCTGTATTGTGGGTTCTCCTGACATATAATGCCACGGGCAGTAACATGTGGCTGTCCTGGTAGATAGCAGAATGCAGCCGTCCACTCACCCACTCTCCTGACTCTGGAGGCTTGAGCCCAGCAACTCATAGTTTTATAATAACACCTAGCTGTGTTTACTGAATGTGGATGTGGTACCAGGCACTGTGCCAAGTGATGTGAGAGGCTGATCTCATTTAGTCCTCATAACAATACTATGGCTTGGGGGGTGTCATTATTATCCTGTGTGTATAGCCTGGAAGTTTGGTGATTTGAACAACATGTGACATGTAGGCAGATATGGAGCCAGTATTTGAAAGCAGGCCTGTCTAGGCACTTCCCAGTGGCTAAGGGGCTTTCCAAGTAGCACTAGTGGTAAAGAATCCGACTTCCAAGGCAGAGAGACTCCAGAGATGCAGGTTTGAGCCCTGGGTCAGGAATATCCACTAGAGGAGGAAGTGGCAACCCACTCCAGTATTCTTACCTGGGAAATAGCAAGGACAGAAGAGCCTGGTGGGCTATAGTCCATGGGGTTGCAGAGTCAGACATGACTGAGCGACTAAGCAAACACACACACACCCCCCAGTGGCTAAGACTCTGAGCTCCCAAGGCAGGGAGCCCGGATTCGATCTCTGTTCATGGGACTAGATCCCACATGCTGCAACTAAGAGTTTGCATGCCACAACTAATGATTCCACATCCACAATGAAGATTCAGCATTCTCAATGAAGATCAAAGATCCTCTGTGCCACAACTAAGACGTGGCATAGCCAAATAAATAAGATAAATAAATTACATAGATAAATAAAAGAAAACAGGCCTGTTTGATCCCAGGATTCGTTTTGTCACCACTGTCCTGTATTTTTCCATAGTTGGGAGAGGCCATCGGCTTGGTCTGGATGCTGTTCGTCTGTTCCCTCCTCAAGAGACTCTCACTCAGATGCCACGGGTAGGAAGGAAGGATTAAAGTAGCCATGGGATTGTAACTCTGCTCAAGCCCTTCTTCACTCTAACAATAAGCTGGTTTGATCTATTGATACATAACCAAAAGGTTCAAAGTGCTTCCCTGGTGGCTCAGAAGGTAAAGTGTCTATCTGTGATGCAGGAGACCCGGGTTTGATACCTGAGTTGGGAAGATCCCCTGGAGAAGGGAATGGCTACCCACTCCAGTACTCTTGCCTAGAAAATCCCATGGATGGAGAAGCCAGGCTACAGTCTATGGTAGGCTACAGTCTATGGGGTTGCAAAGAGTTGGACACGACTGAGCGACTTCACTTTCACTTTTCACTTTCACCAGATAACGTCCACACCTGCTCCCACGCCACCTGGGAACACAGGCCTGTGCCCAGCGTCTGTCCCCTGACACTAAGGCTCAGCATCTACTCCGTGGCAGGCCAAGAGGATCCTTTGGGGGAAGGGGGTCTTAGATATTCACGATTTTTCTCCAAATATGCTTACACTGAGAGTTATTGCAGGTTTTCTTTTCCCTCTTCCTGTCCTTTCTTCCTACTCTTCTTCCTCTTCTTTAAATGCTAAAGCATTTATATTATTTAATGTGACGATTTAAAATATTCTGACTTCATATTCTCATGTTGGTACTTCTTTTACTTTCTAATATAGTAGGACCCTTACAAACAGGGCGGTGGCTTCAATGCTGAGAAGCCTTGCGTAGGCCCTGGGGGAAGAGGAAGGGCCAGGGTCTTATAGGTCACTCACCTGTGTGCTGGCAAGCCTCTCCAGTGCTCAGAACACTCCAGATGTTGCAACTACCAGACAAGAAGAAGCCTTTGCATGGTTCTGTACTCACTGTCTGTAGAAGGCCTGATAGAAGGTAACATGGGAGATAGCTGGTTTTGTTTCCTTGTTTGTTTTTACCATATGTTCATCCAAATCACACCAGGTGTAGATGAGCAGCTACTGAAAATTGCTGTTGCAGGACTAAGCTGACAAGTGACACCTCTCAACTGCAACCTTCCCCCCAAACCTACTCTGACAGCCTCGCAGCTATTAATTCTATTTTGCGGCTGCGCTACCAACCTCCAAACCTCTGGGTGACAAAAGGAAATAAACTTCACGCCTCTGAAAAAAAAAATCAGCATTTTATTCATCAATCAGTTGGACAAGATTGCTTCCTAGCCAAGGATCTGACCTGCTGTTTTAATAATTCGAAATGTCCTGAGGAAGACCGCTGCTTCCTCTATAAGACGGCTGTAACTTCAGGCGCTTGCGACAAAATCTGGGTGGATTATTAGACAATTTCACGCTGGTTTGCAGAGTGATTAAAACAAGTGGCCTTGAATGATAGCATATGTTATAAAGAGATGGAGCCTTTCAGTTATAAAAGATGTATCCATCAAGGGAAAGCAAACACAAATTAAAGTTTGATGAGCAATTGGATATTAATTGGTACTAACTCTGCTTTTTATGTCATTTTGATGTGGAGTGGATCGTAAACATGGTAAGCGATGCTAATAATGTATATTCACTTCAATACAACTTTATGGCGCCATTTATTATAGAAACCAATATTACAATGGAGTTGTGAGAGCTGGTGTGCACTTCTCCTGTCGTGTACCTTCACCTAACTCTTGCCACACGGGCTCTCAGCTGGCTACATTGCAGTTAACAGTTAGACAGCTGAGAATTGTTGCCTGAACGATGAACCAATTCTATTTTTTTTATTTTTATTTTTACTTTATTTTACTTTACAATACTGTATTGGTTTTGCCATACATTGACATGAATCCACCATGGGTGTACATGTGTTCCCAAACATGAACCCCCCTCCCACCTCCCTCCCCATAACATCTCTCTGGGTCATCACCGTGCACCAGCCCCAAGCATGCTGTATCCTGCGTCAGACATAGACTGGCGATTCGATTCTTACATGATAGTATACATGTCTAAATTACAGTGGAAACAAATTTCACAGAAAACTGTCTTTATATAGTTTTCCCCAGAATTTTTTCAACAAGTTGCCTATTCTTTTCTGAATTTAGACAGCAAGCTCAAAAAAAAGGAATGCCATTTCAACATCATTAAAGAGACACTAAATAGATCCTGTAGTGCAGTCTAGGGCCTCCCTGGTGGCTCAGTGGTAAAGAACCTGCCTGCCAATGCAAGAGATTCAGGTTCAATCCCTGGGTCAGAAAGATCCCCTGCAGCAGGAAATGGTAACCCATTCCAGTATTCTTGCCTGGGAAATCCCACGGACAGAGGATCCTGGTTGGCTACAGTTAAAAAAGAGTTGGACACAACTCAGCAACTAAACAGCAACAACAAAGTGTAGTCCTATAAATAGCCAACATGCTTTATGTGAAATATAACCCAACATAGTTTATCTCAAATGTCAAAGCAATTTTTTGCACTTTTTACAATAGTGATAAATAGTAAAAGAAGAAAATAAAAACTGTCTTAAAAAAAAAAAGTTAAAATGGGAGCTTACTAGATAATTAGTTCCATGATGTCTTTTTCTCCTTTAACAATCCATTTGGACAATTTTATTTCATCTTACCTGGATTCTTAGGCCAGCTCTGCCATTTCTTCACTGTGTGACTCTAGGCAAATTACTTAATCTCTCTGTACTCTAGTTTCTCATTTGTAAAGTGAGGCTGATAACATGCACCTTCAGGATGATTGTAAAACTAAACGAGATATTTTATAAACATCTTTAAAGCTATTATTTAATACTTAGTGCCATGTTTAATGTGCTCAAAAAGTTAGCTGTTTTTATTATAATAACATTATTTATAATGGATGGGGTCTATTAAGCTGTATTGCCAAACTATAATTTATTTAATTAAACTAATAATGCTGATCTTTCAGGTCGACACCAACATTTCTCATCAGTACCTGGCACTGTTACTTTGGGATACATCTTCAGAGGCCACATGGCTAAGAAAACATCTAAGAAACACAGCTTTTCTTGCCTGCAATGGTTGCCATTACTTAGAATTTTAGCATAGCCCTATAGGAGATATACTTTATCAGTACATTGGAGCTACTTACTTCCATATTATTCTACTAGCTTTATTGTTTTGTTTTTAAATCAACCACAGTTTGCCTTGGTTGGATAAAGTATAGCTAGTTTAGAGCTAGTTTCAGCCAGTTTAGAGCTGGGCTGAATAATTTCTTAAGATCCTGGGTACTTTGTTGATATTGGGATAGGAGGAGCTTTGCCTATTTTGGGTGTCAGAACCAGGCAAACCCTGATGTGCATTAGATTTTTTTTTTTTTTTTTTTTGCTAAAGTGCTCAGGGAAGTATTTCACAAGTATTTTCACTAGGCTATTTGCCTCAGAACCTATATTTTTATTATCTGCCGATTAATTTGAACAGATTATTTAAAGTGCATGTACATTAATAAATAGCAAGGGAGGGAACTAAAGATGAAACTGGGCTGAGGGTTCTATCTGTTTATTCACCAAGAGGAAGCCCCCAGCAGGTAATGACTCACGGTTGATTCACAGTAAAGAAGGAAGAGGATCAGTGCAGAGACAGAGGGGACCTTTGGGTTTGGGGTTGGTCTGATGAAAAGGCAAGTTTATTGTAATATTTTATAACTATTTCAATACAATACATAGTTACTATTTGGATTAAATTTTTTTTTAAAGCAGATCTGCCTGGAAATGAGGAAACAGATCACACAACAGACACCAGGTAGTGGAAGGCCCTTAGCAAACCAAAGATGCTTAGCATCTCATTAAAAGAGGTTTGGTTTTGTTTTTTCTTGCCATGGATGGACTCACACGTCATAATTTTCCTGCAAAAGTAAATGGCCTGTTTTCAAAATAGGCAGAGAACCCCTGTTCCTTAGATCTGCCCTTAATTCAAGAAATATATCTAACTGTAGTCTAACAAGAGTCGGTTTCAGAAGAAATTAATGAGGAGCAGCCATTTATTATTTATGCTCTGAAACAGTAGGTCTGCTAATGTTCTGCTAATCACCAAAGCTGAACAGATGTATCTTCAGAGAGACATCTTAAAGAATAGAATGAGTATAAAAGAAGCACAAATAGAAAAAAAAATACATATATGACAGGAAACAAGAACAGTGAATGTATCACTGTCCCAGAGACAATGTGTGTTCAAACTGCAAGGCACAGTAAAACTATCAGAGCAAGTTCTGTTCACGTTTTCCAACATTTAAGGATTATATTAAGCAATAATAATAGGAGTTGAATGTAGGGGGTTACAACTAATACTGGAGAATGAAAAGAATGAGCCTGTTACTCTTGAAAACAGCATTTAGAAAGCTACCCAGCTGCCAGAAAACATTCAAAAAGCAGCCTCTTTCGTGGAGGTTATGTAAGAAGTAAGGTCGTAAATTCTGAAATCATTATATCCAGTTCTGAAATAATTCAAACCTTTGTTTTTTTGCCTTCATACAAAAGTCTACTGATTCCCCTTTTGAGCTGAAAATGTTGAGTGAAGCAGTTCCTATAATTCCATGAGCCACAGTCCCAGAGTCACAGTTGGAGTGGGGCCTTTTCTGAGAGCTGGGATATCTGGATTTAAATCCTGGCTCTTCCACCTAATAGCTTTGCAATCAGGCAAGATGGCCTCTCAGTACCTTGATTTCCTCCTTGGCAAAATGGAATAATATGACCCACCTCGAAAGGTTATAAAATGAATTCTCAGGGCAGCCCAATATATGGTGGTACAGGACTGGGTCTTCTATTATGTTGGCCAAAAAGTTCTATTGGGTTTTTCTGTGACATCCTATGGAAAGCATGGAATTCACATTCTATCTGGTCACAGCTTCCACAATGAATGGTGACCGGCTCCACCTTGCCTCCTAACTCGTAGTCTCAGTCATGCTGATGTTTCTCATCATTCTTCCAGTAGAACACAGTTCCTCACATGTTCCACAGAAGCTCTGCAAGATGGATGCATCAACCTATGACCAAAATGGGAGCTGAGAGCAGATGGGTCTGCTATCCAAGTCCTTTTTCCACTGTTCCTATTCTGGCCCAGCCTGGAGACTAAAGATTAGAACTTTTCAAAAACATTTGTATCACTCAGATCTTGTATCCAAAGAATCACAGGGGGGCTTCCCTGGTGGTCCGGTGGTTAAGAATCTTCTTGCCAGTGCAGGGGGTGCAGGTTTGATCCCTGGTCAGGGAACTAAGACCTCACATGCCCAGGAGCAACTAAGCTCACACGCCACAGCTGGAGAGAAGCCCATGCACAGGAACAGAAGATCCCTCACGCCACAGTGAAGATCCTGACACAACCAAATGAATAAATAAGTTTTTCTTTAAAAAAAGAGTCACAGGGAATGACTCCTCTTTGAGATATCCTGCTTGTGGAATTACATGTCGTCGATACAGGGAGTGATCCTTGGAAGTACTTCTCACCCTGCCTGCTAGAATCACTTGGAGAAGTTAACAAAGTTAAAATTTAAAACAGTTTAAAAATAACGTTATTTATTTATTTTTGGCTGTGTTGGGTCTTCATGGCTTCGAGAGCTTTTCTTTAGTCATTGCAAGCGGGGGCTACTCTCTAGCTGTGATGCATGGGTTTCTCATTGCAGTGGCTCTTGGAACATGGAACATGGGCTCTAGGGCACTTGGGCTTCAGTTTTTGCAGCACATGGGTTCTGTAGTCATAGCTCCCAGGCTCTACAGCACAGGCTCAATAGCTGTGGGGCACGGGTTTAGTTACTCAGTGGCATGTGCGGTCTTCCCAGATGAGGCATCAAACCCATGTCTTCCGCATAGGCAGGTGGATTCTTTACCACTGAACCATCAGGGAAGTCCTAAAATTAAGATTTAAAACTATATTTATATTGAATGTGTGTGTATATATACTCAAGTTCCTCTCTAGGACTGCAGAAATAGAATCTTTGTAGCTGGAGCCCAGTAACCTGCATATTTTAAAGTTCCCCGGAACCTTCTGGTGTGCACTCAGATGTTGGAGCTACTACTCAAACTCAAAGACAGGGATTCTCAACATCCTGTGTCACAGCATAATTGCATGTCTCACACCATTTGCTGTGATTTAAAGAGTGTCCACGTTTATGAAATGTCATAAATTAGGGTGGATTTGAAGTTAACCCCCCCCCATAATGAAGTCACTCTCCCTCACTCATGGTTTCTAATGTTTTCTTGCTTGGAGAGAAGAGGGAGTCATATGGCTGGTGCGTAAGCCAGTGTCCTGTCCCATCTTTGCAGGAGTCTTGAATGAGTGAGTGCTGTTGATGGGTCCTTAGCCAACGTGGTTGAAATATTGCTTTGCTTACTAGAAAAAATAGGGGTGGGCTGCTATTTTCAATTGCTCTTACAATACACTCACGAGTGCCTGCTGCTCAGGTGACTATGCATTACCCACCACGTGGGGCAGGGCAGATGCTGCCCTCTCCTGCAGTAGACCAAATAGCACCTTCTTCTGTGGCCAGAATGACTCTCTCTCCTTTCACACAAGAACCTCTCTCACTGGCGAGAGTCCGCCCTGCCTCCATAATCAACCTCTCCTTAATACGTTTTCCCCTCTGTGCCTACTCATCTGAGATGGCTTCAGTCAAGGACCCACACAAGACTGTCGAGGAAACAGATAGGAAACAAGACAAGAATGACAGATTCCTGTAGTATACATCCTTCCACTGCTTTCCACCATCCCAAGCACCTACTCCTTTAGCAGCCGTGAACCCTGGACCAGTCATCAGGTTATGGAACATCACTTCATAGCAAATAGATGGGGAAACAATGGAAACAGTGACAGACTTTATTTTGGGGGGCTCCAAAATCACTGCAGATGATGACTGCAGCCGTGAAATTAAAAGACACTTGCTCCTTGGAAGAAAATGACCAGCATAGACAGCATATTAAAAAGCAGAGACATTACTTTGCCGACAAAGATCCGTCTAGTCAAAGCTGTGGTTTTTCCAGTGGTCATGTATGGATGTGAGAGTTGGCCTATAAAGAAAGCTGAGTGCTGAAGAATTGATGCTTTTGAACTATGGTACTGGAGAAGACTCTTGAAAGTCCATTGGACTGCAAGGAGATCAAACCAGTCAATCCTAAAGGAAATAAGTCCTGAATATTCACTGGAAGGACTGATGCTGAAGCTGAAGGTCCAATACTTCAGCCACCTGATGCAAAGATCTGACTCCTTGGAAAAGACCCTGGTGATGGGAAAGATCGAAGGCAGGAAGAGAAGCGGATGACAGAGGATGAGATGGTTGGACGGCATTACCAACTTGATGGACATGAGTTAGTGATGGACAGGGAAGCTTGGCATGCTGTGCAGTCCATGAGACCACAATGAGTCAGACATGACTGAGCAACTGAACTAAATTGAACCGAACCACAAAGAGAGGAGAGCTTATTACCTAAAACCAAGCTCTCTGGAAGTAGCACATTACCTCATTTATCCAAACGTGGGGAAATATGCGGGTGGCTCAGGTAAAGAATCCACTTGCCATTACAGGAGCCACAGGAGCTGCAGGTTCAATCCCTGAGTCGGGAAGATCCCCTGGAGGAGGAAATGGCAATCCACTCCAGTACTCTTGCCTGGAGAATTCCATGGACAGAGGAGCCTCGTGGGCTACAGTCCATGGGGTTGCAAAGAGTGGAACTTTACTAAAGCGACTGAGCACACACACAAGAGGACGATATGCAGGGACTGGAAAAAGCCTATGTGCCATTAGCTGTACTAACAAAATCAAACCCACACGCCAACAAAACTTTCTGTGTCACTTCTATGTTTTATTAAACAACATGACCTGTCAGGCCGTGCAACTGGCACTGCTTTCTGTACACACACCAGCTACATCCAAAGAGCCACTCAGGTGTACGGCAACAGTACACTTAAGTCTTTTGACCCACACTGGGTATATTTCCATTTCTCTCTCCACAAAGTTCGAACCTGAAAAAGCGAAAGTGTTAGTCGCTCAGTCATGTCCAACTCTTTATAACCCGACAGACTGTAACCCACCAGGCTCCTCTGTCCATGGAATTCTCCAGGCAAGAATACAGGAGTGGGTTGCCATTCCCTTCTCCAGGGGATCTTCCCCACCCAGGGATGGAACCTGCATTTCCTGCATTGCAGGCAGATTCTTTACTATCTGAGCCACCTTCTAACCTGAAGGCTGTGCTTATTTGCCATGTGAGCTGTAAAAACACATAAACTCTCACTGAGTCTAATGGAACACATCTGACACAAATACTTTATAAACCATAAAAATGAAATAAGGTAGAAAGAGTGAAAAGAGAAATATATTGCTAATTACCAAAACTGGCAATCCTCATATGTTTTGTGCCACACTGAAGCAAACTTTTCTAATTTACCTACGAAGCTATTCAGAATGACAATTTCCAACCTCTCTTCCACTCCAGTGATTTGCACAAGCTTCTACTCAGCATTTTTACTTTCCAGGACACATACTATCAACTTTAAAAAGCAACATCCAAAATTACACCTATTACTAAAATATCTGCAGGATGTATGTCAATAACAATTTAACCAGCTAGTGGGAGAAAGGAAGAAAATTAAAGAGCTATTCCAGAATTTCTCTTCCCGCTGTTGCCAGCCTCTAATTGCTTGAAAGAAGCAGGTAACCCTTATAAAAATCTGAGCTATTAAGGTTATGCAAGAATTAGCTTGTATGAGTGGAAAGAATATTCCCTCCGTGTTTATTTGATAAATTAATATACTCCTTAAACAAATAGGCAAATGACACTTATTTGTTTCTGATGCAATGCAATGGGTGACTAAGTTCTTCAAAAATTCTGTAAGTTCGTTTTCAGTACTAACCACCAATGCACAGAGTGACAATAGTAAATGATCTTTTCCTCCATGAAGCCTCAGCTTCTTTCATAATCTATTATTGCAGAGTGGAAAGTAGTATAACATTGTAAAGGTTTGAATGATATCAGTAATTCTTAGGCTTGTTGCCTGAAAAAAACTCTGTGTGAGCTATAAGAGAGGCTCATTTTTTTTCTGTGCTGTTTTCCCTTTGGGGTTACAGCGTAGTAGTAGAATGGAACCCACAGGTGATATTCATTACCAGCCAGTGGAAAAGCCCCTCGTCCCAGATCTAGTGCAGATAGAACCAGTACCAAAAAGTTCACAGCTACTAGCCCCCTGTTTTGATTTTACAGTTGAAGTGCAACTCTGCCCATGGCTTCTGGGTATTCACACTAGGTTAGCCACTCCAACAATAAGAAAGAATAAGGCAGAAAACAAAGAGGGACTCCCAGTGAATTAAGCATGGTGCCCCCAGCAATCCCTGAGAGAAGCATATTGCTATAACCTCCTTTCTTCCTAAAAGGGAATCCTTTGCTACAGGGAATGGGTTGTTGTTTTTGTTTTTTTCTTTTAAAGAAGACAAATTCCTGCAGTTTTATGAATAGAGAGGTGATATCCTGAGGAAGCGTAAAATAAAACAGAGACTCATAGACCTAGAAAACAAACTTACGGTTACTAAGGGTAAAGATTGGTTTGGGATGGATATGTACACACTGCTGTATTTAAAATGGATAACCAACATGGACTTCCTGTATAGCACAAGGAACTCTGCCCAATGTTATGTAATAACCTCAATAGGAAAAGAATTTGAAAAAGAATAGGTACATGTATTGATATATGTATAACTGGAATTATTTGCTGTACACCTGAAACACAACACTGTTAATCAACTACTCTCCAATATAGAACAAAAAATAAATTAAAAAAAAAGAAATGTGAAGAGTCTCAAAGGAGAATACCTCCATCTGGTCACTTTAATGGTGTGGTTAAGTCTGAAGTAAGGAGGGGAAGCAAGCAGAGACAAGGTTCCGTCTTCTCCAGAGCAAAATATGTGTCTATTTTCAATCTGAGTGTTTAAAACACTTTTATCTCCAGAATGTTCAATAAGTCGACATGTTTGTTTAAATAATTACTATAGAAACTAAAAAAGAAGTGTGTAAGAGTTTTAACATGATCCTTTTCACAGGGTCTATCACCTCACTGATAATTTTACAAAGAGATGGAGAAAATGACAGCTTGCTTTTAAATATTTTCTTCCTTCTATGCTGAAACACACAAGCCATGAACAATTGGTACAGGTATTTCACATAATTTGTACTAATGATATATCTATTCAAGAGCTAATTCCAGTATCCTCCAAATATATTTGGTATGGAAAATAGTTTCATTAATTTTTCCACTGTAAATATTTTCCTTTGGCCATACCCTAAAGCATAATTCACTGACTATGATGTACATACACTTCACGGAATTGCTCAACCAAGGAAAAATCTCATTTTGTCAAAGAGGTTCACAGTTTTCTGGTGGGGGCAGATCACAGGGCAACCAGTACAGGTGATTCTGAAGTGTGACTCTGTTAAGCAAATTCCCAGTCAGTTCAAAGGGCTTGAGACTTTGGGGGAATACTTAGGCTTTTCTGTGGTACATTACATAAGCACATAAAATACTTACATTCTTCTGTGGAAGACTAGACAGGAAACCAAGCCCCTTCATCCAATTGCAGTCTGAAGCTTGGAAGATGGTCAGAACATACTATATTTGACCACTTTGTGGCTACGCGTAATATTCACTAACAATTGGTTAAGATTACAAAATATCATTATCTAGTGTCTGGTGGTCTTTATCTCCTTGATTAATGTGACATATTAAAGAAATATAAAGGTGCAATCTCAGATATAAAGTATTCACCTCTCTTCTCCAACATTGCTAAGCATATTTAGGTGATTCCACAAGATTAACAACCAAAGTAGGAAATTCAGTTGTAGTTGAAAACAGCTCCATTCCGCTCCAAACAGCTCCAGGACAATCTGATGAAGCTTTGAAGATCTGCTAATAAAAGTTTGCATTTCACGGGGTACTTTCAGAGGTATTATCTCATTTAATGCTTATTTCAATCCTGCAAGCAATAAATGGGTTCTGAAATTATAAAGCACATTTTATGTGTAAACTGAGCATTCAAAAGATTGATTAACCTCAGCTCATACAGCTATTGGGCTTCTCAGGTGGCGCTAGAGGTAAACAACCCACCTGCCAATGCAGGAGACATGAGATGCACAGGTCGGATCCCTAGGGTTGGGAAGATCCCCTGGAAGAGATCATGGCGACTCACTTCTTGCCTGGAGAATTCCATGGACAGAGAAGCCTGCTGGGCTACATTCCAGAGTCGCAAAGAGCTGGACATGACTGAAGGGACTTAGCACGCACTGTACGCATGCGCGCGTACACGCATGCACACACGCACGCAACTACTAGTACATTAACACAGAAGGAAGCAGTGTTAGCAGCTGTGCTTTGGGGGCTTTCCCGGTGGTCTAATGGTTAAGAATCTGCCAATGCAGGGGACACGGGTTTGATCCCTCTGGGAACATCTCACCACATGCCACGGCGCAACTAAGCCCAGGCGTCATACCTGCTGAGTCACTGCTCCGCAAGAAACCACCGCAATGAGAAGCCCGCCAACCGCAACCAGAAAGTAGGCCCTGCTCTCCGCAGCTAGGGACAGCCCCTGTGCAATAATAAAGACCCAGCACAGGCGAAAGTAATTTTTTTTAAAGCTGCACCTTTAAGTCAGATTGTATTGTGGCTTCAAATCTTGGCTTTGTTTTGAGACGATGACCGGTCTGTGCCTCAGCTGTCCCTTGGATGGAAAGGGGAAAATCACAGTATACCTCGTAGAGTAAATGAGAATGTTTGAAAACACACAGTACAGAGAGTCACATGATGAGCACTGAAGTAGTGTCCAATTGAGTTTGACACCACGCCTGGGCTCTCTCGACCCCTGAGGCTAAGGAACACCCCAGCTGTAGGAGAGGAACTTCCTTCATCAGACCTGTGGGTCTTAAACATTCTGCTCGCCATCCCTCTCTGACTGGGAATAGTGGAATAAAAGTACACCAACAAAAAAAAATGGTACTATGCTTAAAGAAACCAAGACTGAAATTGAAAAGAAACAGACTTACAGGAAGTACATCACTGAATAAAAATAGCCTTCACAGTTTCAAGTTTACAATTTCTTTTCAGTATAATTTAAATTGTGGTGAAATGAAACAAAAATACACTAAATAAAAGGCAGAAAAGCGTTGTTCTTTATGAGACTTCCCTAGTTCTTCAAGTCATTTATGCAACAGTTATTAAAAGAACTTCTACTTGCAGGCTATTTTACCTTGTCAAATTTTTAAAAATTTCTTATTTATGAAATAAGAAAAAAACCCATTAGGTTTCTGGGCAAGGCTGGTTGGTCAAGGATTACCGTACTAAAATGTTGAATACTATCAAAAGTCATTGTCATTTTCTTCTAAGTATTCAAATTTTCTTTGGATTCTGACTCATGAAGGTCACAAAGAAAGGAAAACAAGTGATACTCTCTGTTGTAACCTATTCTTATGCTCTGAGTCTGTAAAGTATCAAGCTGTGTGATGATCACAGAAACCTTGAAATGAATAAAAAGGCAGTTCTCCTGGATCATACAACAGGAGAGACAAAATACACTGTGTACTATTTTACAGACAATGTTCAAAGCTTTCTGGACATGTTTGAGTGTACCAGTAGGATTCTTCAGTTTCTTTTTCCTAGACACAGCCTTTTCTGAGAAAGTGATAGGTGCCTACAACTCTTAAATAGCTTTCCAAAGATACTATGAGCTCAGTACAAAAGCTAGCCATAAAAAGAATCCTTATAGTACTTACTTAAAACCTTAACTTCTACATAAATTTTAATCATTGACTTCAATCTTTAAAGACTTTGGTCCAGCTTTATCTGATTTATCAATAACAGTCACTGGAAGATATGAAACTAAGAGTGGCTGAAACTTCTTTGACATACTGTGGTCTCAGGAGGCAACACAGCACCATTCTATTGCGATGACTCCAAATAATTTTCACATGAATGGCTAAAGTGCAGAAATGTATAATTTATTAAGATTTAAATAAATCACAGGGAGAGAAGTGCCTTAACATAATTGATAGAAATTTTTCAAAAGAAAATAAATAATTCCAAGAAATTAAGTTCTATGTATAAAATTCTTCCTCATCTTTGATATTTCAAAGCAAAATGTGCTCATAATGCTTTAAAAAGAACATGTATGCTTTTTTAGCATTTGATGAGTTTTTTTTTTAATGACTTGATCCAAAATTTAGAGGAAATGCCTTTCTAAAAAACTGTTAACCTGAAGAATGTTATAATCATTCTTTTTTTGTCTTAGCAATTTCCAGATACAGTTCCCATACTGGAAATATTCCTAATAGCTGCTAAATTTCTCAAGAGTAAAAAATTTTTTCTGTTGAATCTATTAGAACATGTCTACTTTTCTCATGGGCTGTTGAAAAATGAAAAAACCCCTTTCTCTCAGGGGTGCTAACATCTTTTCCTTTTTGCCGATGACAATTACTACCGTATCATTAGTAGCCAACAAACATCTCATGGTTGCCAACATAGCTAAAATTAGAAATCCACAGGATTCAGAATGACATTACTAAAACAAGAAATCTGAACATGTAAAAAAATAACTCCATAAACAATAGAACAGTGACATGAACATCAGTTTTATTCACTGAGAATATACTCTTTTAAAAAAGTCTATGGCATAAACATAACTATGAACAAACACTGCTATTCTCAGCACTTTCTGTCTAGAAGATTCAGTATACTATATGAAAACATCATTAAATTAAAGCATATAAACTTATTTATGTACACCATGATTTTTTTAATGCTAAGGTTAAAAGGAAGAAGGCACCAGAAATATTGAAAAACACAAAGAAGCAAGGTAGAAACACTCCAAGATTATCATAATTCTGTTTGCCACAGGGAAAATATTTAAGATAAAATTGAAAATAAAATAAACATAGGATATAGCCAAATTATTGTCAAATGTATCAAATTGGCTGGCTGTACATTATGGAGGTCACAGAAAATTATTACTTTAAAATGCTTCCCCACAAATTAGCATCTATAAACACTATGCTCTGTGGTTTCCAATATACTACCTAAAAATAGCATTGCTCCCCAAGGGAGCCTGGTTCCAATCCAAGGCAGATGAGCTAGATGGAGCCAGAATGGCAGTATTTGACAGACACTAATAAAAAAGACCAGTGACATTCCACAGACTTGCAATACCCCATTTTATTAGAAGCAGCAGAGCAGAAAGGTTAAACACAAGCACATGGGAGTCAGACCCATGTTCAAATCCTGGTCCCACCACTACAGGCCATGTGACCTCAGGGAAGCCACTGAATCTCTTCTAAACTCAGTTTTCAAGGCCAAAGGGAACAAGGGAGCACCTTTTTCAAAGGGCTGCTTCAAGCAGAATGCAGGCAAACTACTGAACTGTGATCTGGTTCACAGTCTGCCTTCAACACATCTACTGAATTGAATTCACCAAAGTGAAGAGTTTATCAGCCAGTTTAATAGAAAATAGTTACTTGGCACCACTTATCAGAGAAAGTCAAGTTTTATTGCTTAAGGAATCCAGAAAGGATTGTACATGGACAAGAGGGTAGAAATACTGAAATGTACCAATAATGTATTTTCCATGATCTATGTTGATTTCATTACTTTGCAGATAATGGTTTTCTCCTATGGATTTCTGAAAATATGGCAAGCTTCTCACTGACATGTTCTCCATCTTTCCCTTTATACTTTAGGAAGGCCCAGACATTTGTTGTTGCTGCAGTTTAGTCGCTAAGTTGTGTCCTACTTGCCATGCTCCTGTCCATGGGATTTCCCAGGCACAACATTGGAGTAGATTGCCATTTCCTTCTCCAGGGGCTCTTCCCTACCCAAGGACTGGTCTCTTGCATTTCCTGCAGTGGCAGGCAACTTCTTCACTGCTGAGCCACAAAGGAAGCCCCACTTCTTTCTTATATAGGGGTTTATCAGTATTTGCTATTTCTTATGAACCTACAGGAGAATATGTTTTAAAAGGGTGAAATTCAATTCCAAAATTCAATTTTGGAATATGTCCAGTTTTCTCACAGAGCTATCAAACCTGGTTTGTTTTTTAATGATTTTTAGCTAAGGTGAACTCTCAGTGCAAAATTAAATTCAATGCCAAATAATCTTTTCTTGATTCACAGACACTAAGTATTTGTAGTAACATGGACTTTATGGGCAGTTTTTTTTTTTTAACATAAATAATTCTTGCAAATTGCTTTAAATTTCATAAAAAGTAGCACCAATATTCTAGTATTCTACTCCCTTCTCAGGATAAACAATGACAAAAATATAAAACTGCAGGAAAATTCTAAAAGTCACTCATAGTTATCTATTACAAAAATTAAAAACTATGAAGTAACTTCATGCTCAAGAGCACCAAGTAATCAATAAAGAGACTGATGCATACATTATTTTCACCTTTGATTTATTTTGTAAAATTTATTTTTGGCTGCACCTTGAGGCATGCAGGGTCTTATTTCCCCAACAAGGATCCAATCCATACCCCCTGCTGTGGAAGTGTTGAGTCAGAACCACTGGACTGCCAGGGAAGTTCCTTTTATCTTTAATTTTTAGACTAAAGGTCAACTTCAGACCCCAGACTACTTTTCCAAGCAAAGCACAGAAGATAATATTTTATCATTTATACTCAAAATCGTATTGACAATGTCACAGGAAGAGGGATTTAAAAATGCAATTCACCCTGCAACTTAATAGGCTGGTGTTTTCCAAACTGCAATTCTGAAAGCAAAAGAGTGGGTCCTGCCTGACAATAGAAAAAAATATCAGGTGCATATAAAGTTGTAAGGGCAAGCAATGTCTGGTAAACTTTTTGTTTGGCATGTATGTACATATACATTGGGTTGCAGTGCAGAATGTTTTCTACTCTTAAATTCAGTTACTGCTCTAAGGCCCACTAAATTTTGCCTTCTGGAGCCCCCTACAGGCTTTAAATGTTAAAATCTTGAGTTTTACAGTAAATATAGTAAGCCTTTTGATGGAGGGTGTTCAGGAACTAGAACTTGATTGTTTACACAGGAACAGTCGCTTATACAGATAAATAAGCAGCCTTTGGTCTAAGAACTGAAACTAATGTGCACAGCCTCAACCTTGAAGTTATACCATCCTCAAAAAACCATATTAACTTGGCAAGGTCAATCTTAGCCCTTCTTGTTTAATTTAAAATTAAGAGAAATGTATCAGTATCTCACAAAAGAAGCTGTTTGGGGGCAAACTAAGAAGAGACAGAATCACAAGGACTTTAGTCTTGTTAACAAGACATTCACTTTTATGAGGTTTTCACAAAGCAGTGTTGAAAACTCAAATCAACAGAAATGCAGCCAGGCAACTAAAAGGCTTATTCCCATAAGCCTACTCCCCAAGAATGGTTTGAGTAAAGAGCAAAAATTTTGATCAAGTACTATTACCCCGACTCAACTGTTTTAAGAACTAAGGGGTCACATATCAAGGTAACAGAACTCTATGAAGTGATTAGAAAACTGAAGGGCTGTATAGGTAATACAGGCTTCCATTGAGAACAAACTAATAGGCTATAGGCTAGGGCATTATTCCCTTGCTCCTCTTTCATAAGAGGAAAAATATAAATACAAAGTAACAATGTTTATCATGCTTCCTGACTACCACAACCCAAAATAAAAATTTGAAAAAAAAAAAATTTGCAGACTTTTTGCAGAAGCCTGAGGAGACTAAAACCACAAATATCCTACAATCATCAAACACTATTCTGACCTTAATTTCACCTGTATCAAGTCACCCATCTCAAAGTGTTTGGGATGGTTTAGTAAACCTAAGGTTGATTACAGGACCAGGTAAATGGTAGATGATCCTGTAGAAAGGAGATCACTTGGCAGTAAATCAATTTAGCATAAATGAAGGTGATTCATAACACATCGATTAGAAGCAGTTTTCTTTTTTTTTTTTAAATCAGTGTTGGTTGGCTCCTCAAATAGATCTTTGAGACTAAAAGTGATACAAAATGGACAGGTCTGACTTGCAAAATTTTGGTTCCTTTAAAGCAAACCTGGCACATCTTAAAATGATCCCATAGGCTAACTTACATACTCATCTTTATTGGAACATAACTAGACCCAGTCTAGATACTACATTTTGCAATTCAAAATGTATCCTTGGCTTTAAAATAATTTCTACCAAAATTAGTAAAAACTTCACATAAAGCCAGTAATTTGTTTAATGAGAGCTCCATTTTAGTAAAATGTTTGACTTGTTACTATTAAACAAATGTAACTATGTTCAGAATTATGCTTGCCCTCCCCCAAAAGCCTCAGACTAATGTTTACTATAAATATATACTGTATAAATTACAATCTATTCAAAACAAATGGTAACACAGCTTATTTGCTACTTAATTCATAAAATATGGCTAAAACTTTATTTGAAAAGAAGGAAAATGAAATTTACTCCCATTCTTTAGTATTTTCCTGTATAAACTGAGATTTGAGGAACGACTCTTCTTGGACAATGAATAAACATTTGGAGGGAACTATATACAAAGAGATTTCAAAACAAGAAAATGGGAGCCCAAACGATATACTTCCTTTTCCCATCACCACCCAGTCCTCTTGATTAAGATCACTCCTTCTCTTGTTATTCCTCACTAAACAGCCATCACAGTTACTACAGTTTAAATTCAAGGTGTTCTTTCTTTTCTCTCTATTGTGCTTATGGGAAATATCCTTCCTACTGTTTGTTGGCATCTTGAATATCCTCAAGATAATACTAAAATAACTGCTTTTGTAAAATAGTTTGTGCTTTTATCTGGGATACCAAGACCCATTCATGAACAAACTATGCTATCAAGTTTACTTGTAACACGTTAATGCCCTTCCCTTTTGCTTCCAAGAGCACTCTATCTATCAAAGGAGTTATTCTACTGAATATTTAAGTCAGTGATTTTGGTACCCAAATTCAGATTGAGTGACGTTCTCTCATGTACATGAACTCAACATAAAACACACAAACATATCCATCACTCATTCATTCTCACTCAAGCAAGCATACACACACATTTTCTTTCTTTCCAGAACAAGCCAGAATTACAGCTCTTTTGGTGATTGTTATAATTTTTGGAATGGTTCATAAATTTTGCAAATTCTTTTAAATTTGGAACTTTTATCTTTTTTTCTTTCTTTTTTTCCCAATTGTGAACCATTCCATATTGCATCTTTATTGCAAAAGTCAACATGCTTCTTAGAAATTCAGATTGTAATTGATAAAACAAACATTACATATATGAATTTAAATGTATAAACAGTTAGAAATTCAACAATATCTCCTATTATACTATTACACAAGTTCACAATTTTGTAAAAACTATAATACAGGCATACTATACATCAAGAGGAACCACTATTCCTTTTCACATGATTTTTTTCTTTTTTTAAAATAATGATCTATACCATGGACCTTTCTTCTTCCACCCTAACAAGACATTTTCCAATTTATCACCTTAGCTAGAGACAATGTTTTCTCAATGTTACAACATGAAGCAATTGAGGGAAATTCTACATTCCCCGGGGTTACCTTTTTAAGCCTGGGCAGTAAGCCACTAGTAAAACCAAGCTGACCAAGCCAGGCTGGTGGTTGTTATTGCTCAATAGCTACTTAGAAAGATGTCATACACATTCAAAAGAACAGAATTTGCCTCAGATGGTATGTGCTATTTCTGTAAGTGAAGATGCCAAGAAAACAAGTCATGTTTACTTGCTTTTAAGAGAAATTCTAACGGTTTGGGATCTCAGCCCTAAAGGAAAAAATACATACATTCAACTAGTTTATGCCAATCTTAACTTAAATTTTCCAATATTCAATGCATATTTTGAATTATTTTTGAGAGTCAAACATTAGAAATGACATTTTGAAAGAGTTTTAGTCCTATTTAAGGTGTATCAAAAACTAAGTTTTAAAGGGCCTAAAAACTTACTGGAAAAAGTGTCTATTCTTCACTTTAACATCCTTCTCTTTCACCCCATCTCCCCCAAGAACTAAGAAATCAAACAAATCCTTAACTCTCTCTGTACTGAGAGTGTAATAAGATGTCAATTTTAGGTTAAAAAAAAATCATATGAAAAGGAATCTCATTCTGCTGAACTGTCTACTGAAAATTTTCTTACAGCTCCATTAATTTACTGTAATTTTCAGTTTCCAAATACAAAAATACAACAATTCTTATTGAAATCTATACGCTGGTAGTTTTAGTACACAAAAAAAAAACCAAACAAATTATTTACAAAATTATACAGTTTAAGAAAAAACTTTGTACAAAAAATATATAAATCCTTTGTTCCCTCTATCACGTTTAAACTGTCAGGACTCAAAATATTCACCACAATGAATCTTTCAAAATATATACTGACTGAGCCACAGACATCAAGAAAATTTCATTCGAGATGATGGAGGAAGAAGGAGCAAGATTGCTTATTCTAGTACCCCACTGCGATGTTTTCCTTCTCTTATAAAGCTTTGTGTTATCAGAAATGTCATAATAACCTAGAAAGAGGAAGTCCTTATCATTATGGAGGGAAAATTTCATAAAAACTTAAAAATGATCCTGGTTTGACACATCATTCCAGGAAAATATACAGAAGAGGAAAGATAATCAGAATGTGGGATTTAACTTCTTATAGCCAAAAAAATCTAGAGTCCTGATGGTTTTAAATTTCTTAGTGAATAGTTTCTACTGTGAGAAACAGTCTCTTTACCTCAGGAAACAAAATCCTTGACATGGTGATCACCAAGAACCTTCTGAAGCCAACAGAAGGTTTCAAATTTTCACACCACACATATTATAAAAACATAGATGTATATATCCTTGAAAAAGTGATATCCTATTTACATTAATCATTTTATTTCCCCAGGGGTCAATACAGTGTAGTGTTGCTCCTCTGCTTTTCCATCTAACATTCAGAACACAAGGACATAAATTTACAGATATATTTTACTTAACAGATACTCTACTCTATACAGTGTACAGTAAAAATGCACACAGTGAAGGAAACTGTCTACTGAAGATGCATATGTTCATGGATAGCAACAAGCTACAAAATTATGAAAATATAAGGTCATCTGATCAAAGTCAAGTTATGACTCCCATTTATTACTAGCATACCCATCCCCCTACCCCATCTCCCCCCCCCAACCTACCCCCAGTCACCTCACCATCATGGTTTAAATTTAGGAAAAGCATTTCAGACACTTTTAAACCCTTTTGCATAACTATTAACTGAAATGAAGCTTAAAAAAAAAAAGCTGGTGACTCTCCCCACAAATCCTTCCATCATTCTCATTAAAATATCACTTATTTATCAAGGTGCTGGTTTAAACTTTTTATTGGAGACTGACTTTTGGTGGCCCCAAAGAATCACTTATCTCAGTAATGGGTAAGTCAGGCTATTAATAAAAAGACAGAAGAAAGAAAATGGGGATGAGAAAGGGGCAACAGATAAAAGCCTTTTTTATAGTCTGAAAATATGAAAAAAAAAAAACAAACAAAAACCCATAACTGAACCAATGCTTGATAATTTCAAAGCAAACTAAAACTCAGTAGCAGAAGTTCAGAAGAGTTAATGTGATGACAGAATGGAAATACCACAGAGCTTGCCTGGCACTGAAGAACAGTTATGATTAACACTAAAACAGTACTCACTGCTGCATATTAAATCCCCCCAAAATTTAGATTGAATGTAAGTTGGGCTCCGCCTCAATAAAAAAATTAAATTTACATTTCTTCCAAGACAACTCTTGAAAGCCAAAGGGTATTTTAATTACAAGTATCTCCTACTGTCTGACGACCCACCCATAACAGCTGAGAGTTAAGAGATTCCAGGCGATTTGACATTTAATGAAATTTTATCAGCAGATTATAATCCAAAATAAAATTTCTGAACACCCTGTCATTTACATCATAATCCAACACCAATAGAAACAAAAACAGGTGGTGTGGAAAATAAGGCTCTAGAGATTATCCATGTCATTCCTGTGGATCTTCACAACTGTGTAAAAGTCACTAGGCCTTTGGTGCTTTAATATCATGAACAGTTATGAGATGTATTTAAATAGCAAACTTGCTGTCCTTACACCTACTGTGTCAAAAAGAAAAATAAAAAAAATTTTTTTTTGGCTCATTGACTTCTTTAAATAATTTTAAAAAGTTGTTCTTCTAAACAATATTCCTAAAAATTATACAAGTCGCATCAGATTTCATCTTCGCCATGAACGAGACTCATATTCATCTTCGTCTTCGTCGTCGTCATCATGCAAAAACAAATCCGAGGTTTCTGTTTCCTGAAAAAAAGAGGGTAAAATCTGCTCAGTGGCACAAGAAAACTAAGTAGAGTACTTTTTAGGCCAAAGAACAGACTAGTATACAGTGCCCAGACTGGATTTACAAGTGATAAACTCATAGAATATCTTTAGTAAGTAAGTAAAGTCATTAAGTGTGTCTGACTCTTTGCGACCGCATGGACAGTAGCCTACCAGGCTCCTCTGTCCATGGGATTTTCCAGGTGAGAGTACTAGAGTGGGTTGCCATTTCCTTCCCAACCCAGGGATTGAACCTGGGTCTTCAGCACTGCAGGCAGATGCTTTACCATCTGAGCCACCAGGGAAGCCCAAGTATCTTTAGCGGCAAGAAAAACTAAAAATGTTTAAAATACATATACATACACATACATATATATGTGTGTGTGTATATATATATATATTTGTCTCCCTTGTTAATTTTGCTAGTTTAATAGGAGAAGACTTCCATTCTAATATCATCAGGAAAATTAAAAAACATATAAATGTTTAGTGGGGGGTGGTTACCTATGACACATTTTTGATTAATTTTATTCTATTATTTTAAAAGTGAGAAAAATAAATAACCACTTGAACTTCTGAATTTTTCCTCTGCTGTTGCTGCTGTTAAGTCACTTCAGTTGTGTCCGACTGTGTGACCCAACAGACAGCAGCCCACCAGGCTCCCCCGTCCCTGGGATTCTCCAGGCAACAATACTGGAGTGGGTTGCCATTTCCTTCTCCAATGCATGAAAGTGAAAAGTGAAAGTGAAGTCGCTCAGTCATGTCTGACTCTGTGCGACCCCATGAACTGCAGCCCACCAGGCTCCTCCGCCCATGGGATTTTCCAGGCAAGGGTACTGGAGTGGGGTGCCATCACCTTCTCCGGAGTTTTTCCTCTAAAAGCCAATTATTTGTGAGAGAAGAATATAATAACTTTCCTATGACACTGATATTCCAAATCTACCATAAAAATCTAAAATCTTACAAACATAACAAAGTATCTACAGACATTCCCAAAATACCAAGATTTTTCTGTTCTTAACAAGGGAAAAGTTTCTCCTTTTGTAAAATTTTCTGCTGTAGGTAAAATTACCCATTTGGTCAGGAAAACTCTTGATCAGCCATAAATGCTTGCTATCTTTTAAAACCAAAATTACAATGAATGAGGAATAACTTGCAATGCTCCCTAAAGTGTCTACTTTAATAAACTAACTAGAAATATAGGGGTAAAAAAGCAATATTAGTTCCCATTGTTTTAAGAAGCTGATTAATTACCCACTTGGTCAGGAAAACTCTTGATCAGCCATAAATGCTTGCTATTTTTTAAAATCAAAATTACAATGAATGAGGAATAACTTGCAAGCAGTGCTCCCTAAAGTGTCTACTTTAAGAAACTAACTAGAAATATAGGAGTAAAAAAGCAATATTAGTCTCCATTGTTTTAAGAAGCTGATTAATACTTATATTATTTAAGTCCATGGTTTTGCTATTCTTTCCTCTTACGTCCAACTTCTTTACACTCTCACTTTAATGAACTATACATAGAAAATAAGAAACTCAAATCTATTGCTTATGGAATTTGAATAAGTGAAAACTAAAACAACCAGATGCAATTTAATTGTTCCCTTAATCCACATCTTTATTTAACAAAATAAAAATGTCCAGAGCCCCAATAAAGCCAAAATAAATGCAAACTTTATAAAAAGAATAGTTTCGCCTACAACAGAAAATAATCCCCAAAAGAGCTTTTTCATTTCTGCACCTGTCCTGATTCTTTAATAAACTTCTAGACTAGTGTTAATCACATGCATGAAAAAACTCACTATGTATTTTAAAATTTACATTATTTACTTTAATGTCAAGAAAAGCATATAACTGGAGAACAATCTAATTCAACTCTTTTTAGTTGTTAAATTACCTCCTCCTTGACTTCTTCTTCCTCAGTCTCAGTGGATACAGAAGGCACCTTGGTCTTGTGCCATGATATTTGTAGCCGACGGTCTTTGAATTTTGACCCTTGGTTTGCAGGCTAAAATAGATTTTAGAACACAAGAGTTTATACTCACATTTACTAATGATTTCTTCAAATTGTGTGCTATTAAAAGTTTAATGATTATGTGAAGGAAAAAAAAATCTGTTAAAATGGATCTACAAATAATCTCCAATGAGAGCTAGAAAAAGTGATGTTCTCTTTAATTAGAAAAACATGTCTGGCTTTCCCAGGATAATCCATGATTAATGCTGATGCCACATAAATTTTAAGATTTGTCTTGGTTTGGAAGATAATTTATATACAGTCATTCTACTTGGAAAAATCATGATGAGGACAACAAGTACTACTTTAATATGATTACTGACATTTCATATTGATAATTACAAATTCAGAGTAAAATCTTATAGATGTAAATATTTAAAAATCATCTATTCATCTCATGACATCCCTTCTATCCCAATCTATATCTGATTAAACTGTTTCCATTTCCTTTCCCGAAATGCCATACGACGACAAACACTCCACGGCACATCTATGCATCCCACAAATGTTAAACACTATCCTGCAGTTTTGTTTTTGTTTGCTTCTGCGAATGTGCTCAGTTGTGTCCAACTCTGCAGTCTCATGGACTGTAGCCGACCAGGCTTCTCCGTCCATGGAATTTTCCAGGCAAGAATACTGGAGTAGGGGATCCTCCTGACCAGGGATCAAACCCAGATCTCCTGTGTCTCCTGCACTGGTAGGCAGATTCTTTACCACTGAGCCACCTGGGAAGTCAAACACTATCCTACCTACCTCAGGGTAAAATTACTCAGTTTCAAATGTATTTCTTGTTATTACCATCTAAACATTTTTTTCCCTCCCCATCAAATTTCAATAAGAGAAAACAAAAAACTCGTGGGATATATTAAAATGAATATCAGAATTACTCATTTTAATATGTCCCATGAGTCAAAATGTTTGTGTTTACCATCTTTTCAAAATTAGGTAGTTACTAAGTGAGTAGATATTAAAAGTTATCATGAGGAACAAATTTTTCTCATGTGAGGTGACAACAGATGTTAACTAATTTTATAATCATATATGTATATCAAATCATTATGTTGTACATCTGAAAATAATAGTGTTATATGTCAATTATATCTTAATAAATCTTTAAAAAAGGGCAACTTGTGTAATTTGTTGATTTGTTGTTGTTATTGTTCAGTCACTAAGTCATGCTTGACTCTTTTGCAACTCCATGGACTGTAGACAGCCAGTCTCCACTGTCCATGGAGTGGGTTTCCATTTCTATTCTCAGAATGATCCAGATCTTCCCAACCCAGGGATTGAACCTGCGTCTCCTGCATTGGCAGGCAGGTGAATTCTTTACCACCAAACCACCAGGGAAGCTCCTAATTTGTGTAATAGACATCCCTTACTCTATCCTTTAACATATGATGAATTATAGAGACTTGATCAGCATTCTGTTTATTCCTACATTATTTAAATTCTTTCCAGTTTTACTGAAGTATAACTGACAAAACTGTAAGATATTTAAAGTGTACAACGTGATGATTTGAAACACTGGGAAAAGATACCCTTCCTCCTTTGATCAACACATCCATATCTCACAGATTTAGCCTTTAGGGAGGGGGCTAGAACATTTAAGTTCTAACCTCTTAGCAAATTTCAATTATATAATAGTCTAATCAACTGCAGTCACCATTAAGTTCTTAGACTTTGTTATTTCCATTTTTAAATAAAGATACGTTACTTTTACTAGTAAGAAAAAGCAATATAAAAATTTTAATCTGTATTAACTGGGTTGCTTTCCAAAGAAGGCAGTAGTTCTATCCTCCAGAAGGAATTTTAAGGCATTAAATGTATTATATTTCTATTAATATTATTGAAGGAAGAGGAGAAATTTAATTTGCATGCAGCCAGGAACTAAGAATATAAAACTCCCACTACCTAACTTGCAACAAATAAGATTAATAAGTAGAATAAAGATGTATTTTAACATCTTTAAGTTCAAGTCAGGAACTCTCATACAACACTGATGGGAATCTAAACTGAAAAAACTGATGCAGTTTACTCAACAGTTTCATCTACATCAACAGAAATGCATACATATATTAAAAGACATCTAAAATAATGTTCATTGCAACACTGTTCATAAAAATGAAACGGAAATAATCCAAATACCTATCAATAGGAGAATTGAAAAGTAAATTGTGGTATGTTTATACAACTGAAAACTATACAGAAATAAAAATAGCAAACAACTGTTACATGTAATAACATGAATAAATCTCAGAAATATAATGTTAAGAAAAAAACCAAATAGACAGACACACTTCAAAACAGCTTCACTAAAACCCATCAACCGGTGGGAGGGGGGGTCCATGTTTGGGAACGCATGTAAGAATTAAAGATTTTAAAATTAAAAATAAAAAAAAAAGGAAAAAAAAATAAAGGTATTTTTAGCTAAAAAAAACATAAAAATAAAAATAAATAAAACCCATCAACCATCTTTTCATTGATATAGCCGCTCAATGAGCTTTTCACAATCATTAAGGACAGTAAAAGGATACTAAAAACAAATCTTTAGCCTCTGTGAGATATGAAATACCTCAAAGAAGAGCTGCCCTGTAAGTTTGTCAAATCTACTTTCAATAATGTCTCAGGCATATGTATTTCTGTTTTTTTTTTTTTTCCAAAGAAAGCACCCTATACTGCCCAAGTACCTGTTATCAGAGTGTTTTCTAGCACTCAAGACTGTCTGATAGCACCCTGTCAAGACAAAAAACAAACTACAAAACACCATCAAAACTAACAGTAGTGTCTCGTTCTTTAAGCTGCCTCCTGTGCCTTGGCTTTCTTTGCTCCTTCCCCAAATGTCTGGACATGTCCCATAATGCACAGAGTGTTACATTTCAGACTTTTAAAAAAATGTATGTATGTAAAACTTAGTTATTATAACTATTCTATAATGACTCTACTTATGAGAAGGGCAGAGAGCCAATTGAGCATGACTTCTGGGTTAAAACTTAAACATTTACATATACATCTCCATTAACCCTCAGGATAGAGCAAAGCAGCTTCCCACCTCACAAGATAACCACCTTTTTTAACAAAAACTTTCTGCAGAGCCAAATTTATGAAAATCCTGCTTTATATTATCTAATGTCACCTCAGCAGAGCTGGCCATGGATCTAAACGCCCAACTATTTGGCAAGGAGATTCAAATGTTTATAATCGACACTAAAGGACAAAAATCAACGTTCACTCGGGCTCCAGAAGAACACCCTGTGCACATACAGTGCTCCTCCACCTGTTACCTTCTTTACTCCTAAAAGAAGTCTCTTAAAGACAATCTTCCACTTTACAAAAAAATAACTGTCAGACTAGTGAAAAGAACTGGCTCGAGAGTAAACAGGCTACACCCAAGATGGCTCTCAAATCTGGACATTTTATAACAAGCTAGCGTTCTCCAATGACCAGGGCAAAACAAGGTTAATGGGCATCAAACTAATGAAACTATAGTGTGATGTCTTGCTGTGTAAGATTTCCTTCACCACCGTTAGGGCTGAAAATGCTTCTCTCAAAAAAGTTGTTTGAGGAATAGGGACTGTGGATGTCAACAGTAAACTGTGTATTATCACCTTGGTCCTGTATGATCTCGGTTGACTTTCTTAAGCTTCACTTTTCCCATCTTTATATGTGGGATTTTACATGTACTTTATACAGTTATTTAAGATTACATGAGATCATGCATGAAAATGCTCTAGCACAAATAACACTCAGAAAATATTTACTGAATGAATTAATGAATGGTTAGAAAGAGAATATATACAAAATAATAGAAACATTTACCTGTGGCAAATATTTATTTAAATGTTTGTCTAAAAGTAAGTGGTCATCACTGTATATAGAATATAACCAAGCATGACACTTCTAACAAATTTTTCCTTTGGATTTCATCTCCATCCCAGACTATTTTCATTTATTGGTACCTGGAAAGCCATGTAAACACCTAGTAAAAGATGTAATAAACCCTAATGCAAAAATCAAATATACCTTTGGAACAACTTTTGTCACTACAAATGCATTTATGTGAAATATTATGGAATATAGCATGAGCTACTTCTTGACCTTCAAATATATTAACAGGAATGTGCTAATATCCATGATTTTACAATTTAATTTTCTAATCTATAAAACATTTGACATTTATACAGAAGGCAGCAAGGAAATGCTGAATACAATGATTTTATAGTTAGCACTTACTACTTTAAAAACTTACTGAAAAATGCTGAAGTAAGTCATCTTTCTCCTCCTCCATGAAGCCCCCAACTGTGAGTGCTTTGGGGCGGTGGTCCACCACCATGTGATTTAGTGAACCCCTTCCTCTCCCTCCACGGCCTCGGCCTCTCCCTCGACCTTGAGAGGACATCGTCTTTCCTCGACCCACAGGTAAAATACCTAATCGTGCAGCCTGAATAACAAAAGATAGAATATAATATATAATGTTGGACTAAACCTTGGAAGAGAGGGAAATTATTTTTTGAGATGTTAACTGTAATAGGTAACTCCTCTTAATCTCACCTCAACCTGTAACTGATTGAGTTTTTTCCGTAACTCTGTTGTATCTTCTCCTGAGGACAGTCTCTTGTGAAGGTCCAGTTCAGTATCTAATAGTTCTTTTTGGGCCTGTGGAAAAATTAAGAGTAAAAATGTATTTTTTAGACAACTTATAAAATCTTGTTCAGAATATTACACTTTTAGAATGACACAGATCTCTTCTGGGTAAATGTGAAAGCATGAAATCTCTTCTGGGTGTTTTAAGGAAAGTTAACTTGACAGAAATAATACTGAAAACATGTAGAGTATAATGTTATCAGTAATAACAATAAAAAGTATTACTGCTTAATAAGCAAGTAGTAGTACAATATGCTTAAGATGGCCTAAAAATCAGACACTGGAAACAGTCACCCGAGATGAGGGAGCTGAGAATGATTATCACATAAAAAAGCATCATAACTGAAACACAATGGTGCAAAATAAATTATATAGTAAAAATTCACTAATAATACAAATAAACAGTTATAATCATTGCTTTCAGATCTGAACCCTGTAACTATTGCCACTCTTTTTCTTTTTTAAAGGAACAAATTATCAGTCTTTAGCTGGTGTGACTTTGAGAGATTTTCTTCCACCATATTCTCTTCAATTTCTAAAATTAAATGTTCTTTCCATAATTGGGGAAGCTTCAATTAAAAATAACATTTTTATTACATATTTTAAAAGCAAAAGCAGTCTTTTTTTGATCATAAGTTAATATTTTAAACAAAATTTTATTGGATTATATAGTTGATTGACAATGTGTAAAATATAACCTTAAAGAAACACTTTACATTCTTTTACTAACAGAAAACCACAATTTCAAATGCAATATAATACTGTATATAAAAATTTACATTCTATATATCTGACAAATTTATTCCCAGTTCTCAAGTGAAGTGAAGTCACTCAGTTGTGTCTGACTTTTTGCAACCCTATGGACTGTAGCCTACCAGGCTCCTTAGTCCATGGAATTTTCCAGGCAAGAGTATTAGAGTGAGTGGGTTGCCATTTCCTTCTCCAGGGGATCTTCCCGACTCAGGGACTGAACCCAGATCTCCCGCACTGCAGGTAGACACTTTACCATCTGAGCCACCAGGGAAGCCCTCTAATTCTCAAAGGGCTGCAGATTTATCTAAAATCCTACTACAGACCTGTAGAATAATGATAGAACCTCAGTGTAAAAGCAAACATTCTGCTACAGTAAGGAAACAAATAGAAATTAACAAAATTAGACTTAAATAGATCTAGAACTTTTGACTATTGTTTTCAATAAAAAGTCATACTTTTACCCACACTAAAGTCAATGCTATCTTCTGACTATTAAAAGAGATGGTGTATTACAACGTAATTGAAGAATTATGGAAAGAATTGATGAAAAGAGGAAATGTCTCTTTCCTTGTCATCACTCTAGCAGTTACAACCTCAGCATGAAGAACAAAAAAATTTCAGTTAAAAATATATCTTTGTTGAAACTGGGTAGTATCTGTTCTTTCAAAGGGAGTACATAGCATTTACAGAAATATTTAAAAAAAATTGTTGCTAGTGTCTCACACTAGTTACTTAAGGTTCCACTGTACTTTCAAAAGTGCCAAGCACACCACAAATGTTCAATAAGCCTATACCGAAAGAAAGATGCAATTACCTCTGTTTTTGTCTTTACTTTAGATGGTGTGGAGACTGCAGAAGATGTTTTTAACTCATCTTTCAATTGTGAGATCTTTTCTCCAAGCTCTTTCAAAGTCTTCATTATATTTGCTCTCTCTTCTGGTTTCATGTTTTTGTTTTTTTCTAGCTTGGATATTAACATCTATAAAATAAACAACAAAAAAAAGTGAAACTATGCTTAGTAAACTCTAATACAAATAACCTTGAAAATTTTGGGGGAAATATCTTTGGAAAATCCATTCTGTACATCAATTCCAGCAAGCAAATAATGAATGTTTGTCTTACCTTTTGGCATTCTATTTGTTTTTCTAACATTTCTTGCCTCTTTTTCCTCATATCTTGTTGTAGCTTCATTGCTTCCTGTATGAACAGGTAAGTTTCTCATTACTAATTTTTTCCTTACAAGTTTGCCAATAATACATAAGGCTACTATAATCTCAACTCATCTCCCCTGAGTCATCCCTTACACAAGGCAGCTCTTCCTCCTAATCAAAAAATAGCTGACCAGATATGAAACCTTTAAACCTATTTTCCCAACACTTCCAATATAAAAGAGTTTACATTTATAATTATACTTTAATATTTCAAATACTGAACATAAATTAGCTGTATCTATGAGGTTTATTCACTTAAAAGACCTGAATGCATATGTAAAGAAAAACAAGAGCTGTTTTTACCTCCCCATGTAATAAGTCAAATATTTATTTTTGAAGTTTAAAGTCTAAAAATGTGAGATGCAGCTCTAGGTTAGAAATGATAGCAAAATCTATCTGGAAAATGTCATCTCTGACCCCTCTGTTAATTGAATCTCTAATTATACTAATATATAAACATCTATTTTATTTGAAAAACTATGTGAGTTTAAATCTAAGATGATAATTGTTATACTTCATGTGAAACATTATCTAGTGTACAAAGCCAGAAAGAAATTAAGAGAAAATAATGAAATAAAAATATCTGTTTCTCGCCCTTCTCTCTCCCTTGCAGGAAAAAAAGAAAAAAAAAGGTCAACTCACTCAGTGTCTTTAATTTTTATATAGAAAAAAAAATTCTTTCCTTGTGCTTGATGTAGCTACTAAGGCAACTAACTGCAAAACATTTTTCAAGTATACAATGCATCAAGCAGCAGTTAAATAAACATAAGTAGTTCCATAACAACATTGAATTGTTCAAGTTATTAATACAATCACTTAAGAATTCAATAGATCCTTTCCTTTTGAAGAGAAGAAAAATCAGGATTGTTACCTGCTTCTTTTTAAGAACTTCTTGGACATCATGAGATTTTGATCCTGAACAAAGTTTTGAAGGTGTCTTTAAGTTTGAGGAGCTATAAATCATTTTTGGATGGCCTGGAGTTGAAAATATCTAGGAAACAGAAATATGATTAAATCTTAGTAATGCCTTAAAATAATTTTTTAAAAAGACTGCATAAAATTTTTTTAAGGAGAAAATTTTGGCTATTTTTACATTTAAAAACTCCATTTATAAAACAAGTTCTTTATACATAAACTCAATTATCATTCAAATACAAAACCTTTTTAGCAATAATGTTGCATTCCTGAATATAAAGAAAAATTTCTTTTCTTTATATTTTTTTAATTGGGAGAATAACAACAACTACTTCTGACATCTAGGAGCCAGACTGCCACTCATAGTTGGGACTCAGTGTTCCCTTGTTAAACATGAACAATTTCATAGTATACTGACTTCAGACAAGGCCACTCTTGTGGATCATGGTGGATCAAGGCAAAAATAAAATCATTCCATGACTGAACACAAAAACACCTGTAAATACTACCCAAACTATAAAATGGCTAAACTCTACCCTGGCTAATATGAATGACTACAGCTTCTTTACCAAATACAGTTTTGGCCTAATTCTGGTCTTCCCTCCTTCTAGGTAAACTTCTTAGGAAACCTGATCATAGCATTACTACTCTTTCTTTTAGCCTTCCCCCAAATTACCTAATACAGCCAATGCTAAAAGAAGCCCATGCTGCTGCTGCTGCTGCTAAGTTGCTTCAGTCGTGTCCAACTCTGTGCAACCCCGTAGATGGCAGCCCATGTTAACACTCTCTAAATGACAGGTTCCATGGTTTCACTGTGTATACTTCCTCACTGAATAATAAACTCAACTTGCTCAACTAAAGATGTGTTTGTGCAGGTCTTTGGTGGGGGTGGGGTGGCTAATGTCATTAAGCTATCTTCCACAAGTGTCAAATAAAAACCCATGTTTCTAATAATCGCAAACCCTCCTAAGAAGTAAGGTTCTTTGCAAATGTTACAACCAACCATAAGATAAGTAGCCAGCTCACAGATCTAATGTTGCAAGCAAAATGGTGTCTGTCTTTACTCTGCTCATCTTGCTATTTAGATTCCTTGATGAACAGATGACTCCAGACAATCTTCCCCTCTTTAAGGCATAGCAGAGCAACATACTATACTATAATCTCTCTGGTCAAGTTTTCCCTAACATACTCCAGTCCTATTTTTACATTAACTTTGAATATATCATATAAGGGACACAGATAAATGTGTATAATACTAAGAAATTATAAACACTTAATATAATACTAAGAAATTTGTAGAAAATTCAATCATGTTGTATATACAAATACAAAACGTCTCTCAATCAAATAACATTTAATTGCTCTAAAAATTACTTTAAATACACAGAAAACTGAAATACTGTAGTAATCTGCACAGATGATGTTCATGTCATTATTATTTATCAAAATAAAAATACCAATAGCTATAATTTACTGAGCACTTATTACATTCTTTTGTGTTTTACCAACAAGAAATTTTTTAACCCCACAGCAACTGAGTTTATTGAAAGGGAAACCAATGCTTGTCAATTAACACAGCTATTAAGAGTCAGTCAGCACTGTGTGACTCCAAAAACTGTAATTGTTTTTGTTTTTCCATCTTTTAGTATCAATGATTTTTCTTTAATAAACAGAAGTACAAATTCATATATATATATAAAATGATGCATCCATAACTAAGCAGCAATGATCAATTTACATTATTTTATGTAAAATAACATTGTTATATTTAAATCCCCAACTATATACTCATAACAAACACCACATATTATTTTATGTTTTTTTGTTTTTTTTTTAATGGCTTCATCATGAGGTACATGGGATCTTAGTTCCCTGAATGAGGGGGTCAAATTCATGCCCCCTGCATTTGACACGTGGAGTCTTAACCACTGAATTGCCAGGGAAGTCCTTGTGAGTATTTCAGTTTTATCTCTAAAAGATAAGGACTCCTTTCTTTTTTACATAAAACCACAATATGATCATCACACTTAAATGGTAACAATTCTTTAAAATCATTAAATATTTACAACTCCAGATTACATTATAATTTTCAAAACATTTTCCCATATTTGAATTAAGATCTACGAAAGTCCAGGAGGAGAAGGGGACGACAGAGGATGAGATGGCTGGATGGCATCACCGATGTGATGGACATGAGTTTGAGTGAACTCTGGGAGTTGGTGGACAGGGAGGCCTGGCGTGCTGTGGTTCATGGGGTTGCAAAGAGTCAGACACAACTGAGCAACTGAACTGAACTGAACTGAAAGTCCATATAGTATAATTGGTTGTATTTCTTTAAAGCCTCCTCTAATTCTGTTTCCCTCTCCATATTTTTCCTTTAATAAAAACATTTATTTGGCTCTGCTGGGTCTTAGTTGCAGCACGTGGAATCTAGTTACTTGACCTTGGATCAAACCTGGGCCCCCTGCCCTGGAAGTGTGACGTCTTAGCCACTGGACCACCAGGGAAGTCCCTCCATATCATTGTACATCACTTGTTGAAGAGACCAGGTCACTCGTCCTGCTGTATTCACCAAGGGATTCTGTGGTATCCTTTAAAATGTTTCTCTGACCTCTGAATTTCCTTTAAATTGGTAAAGAGTTCTAGAGTCTTAATCATACTTTTTCACTTTTTGAAAGGATGCTAGTAATCTTTGAGAAATTCTTTGCTTTCTGGTTTGACAAAATACTCTAGGGCTCATCTGGAACACTGTCAGCCCCATATTTGGGAACAGACATTTCTTCAAGGATCTCTGGTTCCTTTCAATGCTGGGGACAGGAGTGTCAGGGTCATTACCATCAGGCTGAGTTATTGTTTCTAGATCTTTTTAGTGGACAGAATTGAGATGTTCTGGAGGTTTTTAAAGTTGTCTAGTTTCCTCTATCCTTGCCGTAACCACCAAGATTTAAGTTACATGGATTACTTTTGTTCTTTTTTCTATTATAAACAAATACTTACATGTGTTCACTGCCCCTACTTTCTAACAATGGCTGACCACATTTTTTGTTCCATTTTATTTCCTTTATTTAATGTATCCTGATAATCAACTCATGGTATATATAAAGATACTCCTCATTTCTCTGCAAAGTTACACATATGCTTTTGGGTGGATGTACTACATTTTTAGTAACCTACTGCCTACTGATTGATATTTGGACTGTTTCCAGTCTTTCACTATTGAACAGTCTATGTTTCCTAGTCTTGCTCATACGTCTTTTCATAGTTTGACAAGTACCTCTTTGGCATAGATCCTTAGAGGGATTATTGGTTTAGAGTAAATGCATACATAATTTTACAGCATAATACATAGACAATGCCAAATTTCAAGGGGGTTGTACCATTTAGCATCTCTGTCAGCATATAAATTTCAGATCCTGGTAGAAATTACCATGGTTTATTAGGTAATTTTAAAAATGGATCTAATTTTTTTTTTCCATCAGGCTATCCAGTCATGCTAATACCATTTACCAAAAGCCCATACATTCCTCACTGATCTCAGATAATGTGTTAGCATATAATATATCCCTATTCTTAAGTCTATAAATCTCAGTCTCAGATTTTGTTTTAGTGCTCTCTCATGTGCCAGTATCAAATTGTTTGAATTGTACAGACTTCACAGTGTTTTTAATATCAAGGAGAGCTATCCCCACTTGTTCTTTTTTAGTTTTCCTAGCTCTCTTGGGAAAAAAACAATCACCATTCTAGAGAGTAGTCATACAGATATATTTTCAAAAGCAAAGGAAACTAGTTAAAAACATATTTCAAAATTTGATTTTTCAATTATGACTGAATCCCCTTCATGATGTTAATTAAACATGACAAATGATTAAAGAAATGGATTAATAAAGAGATCTATTAATAAATGGCTAAAATTCTCAAATTCCCACTTAGCTTTGAATAGAAAAAGAAAATTTAACTAGCAAATTTCTGGCTGAATCACTGAAATTTACGGGAAGTTGACCAGCCAAATTTAAGATTAGCTGTCACCACTATCTTGATTGAGGAACTAAAACATTACAAATCTGGGTGATAATCAATTTGTTAATTTCTTTGTGCCACTGAACAACTCCAATTCTAAATATATTGAAAGGTTCACAGAAATGTATACCTGGCAATCATCTCCAGCAGCACCTGACTGATTCAACAAGTGTGCTGCATCACTCTGGTTACCACTGGCATGTCCAAGACGATGCTTCACAGGAACTTTATTAAGAACATATGCCCCTGATGTCTGCGGTTTGCTCATCATCTGCATATACAAAATAAATACATTTGTGGCAGAAGTTTTTTTTTTTTTCAGAAGTTTTTTAGATGTCTAGGAATGATACAAATTTAGGACAGTGATTACCCTGGGGAGGAAGACACAGGAATGTGAAGGTAGAGTGCTTCTATTATTTATAAAGTATTTTTTTTAAGTGAAGAGGTAGACATACAAATGACTGTTATTATCCATACTCTTTTGGATGTCTGAAATATATCACAATGTAATTCAAATATATGTGTATGTACACTCACAAATAAAATTAGTAATTTTTCAATGTTCCCTTCAATTATGTAATGCTGAAAGACTTATGGGTTTTGACAGTTTAATAGGAGTAACTGTGATAGGAGCACCCTAAAAACATAACACAATCTAAGGCTGCATTAATAGCACGGGGTCTAATGGATCACAGAGGTGACTGTATTACTTTTATACACCATTTAGCCAACACCTAGGGAAAGCCTTTACCTTCAGGACCTAACAGGAAATGGGATACAGACAAAAGAAATGCAAACTTAACTGCAAATAAACAGGATGGTGAATGGAGTTAATACTAGGTCCTGTTAAGGAACACGCTTCTTATTCTGAGTATATTTAATTCAAACAAAAGAATGCCTAGGAGATTACCAATATCATCAATATCTGAATAGTTCCATTGCAGGGTGATTTGCTCTTTCCTTCGTTCATCTATTCATTCAAATGTGTTTAGAGCACTATGTGCCAGGCCTTGTTTTAGGCACCAGGGATAGAACAAATAAAACAGACAAAATCCCAGTCTCCTGGGCTCCCATTTCAGTTTTAAAAGAAACAGAATATTTCTATATGAGAAACAACAGGACAAGAGGGTGGGTATAAGAGTGATTGATTCTAACACAAAACAAAGAAGTTGTTCTAGATTCAGAGTTGTTCAGTGGTGGATGGTTATCGTAACTGAGTGCTGAGAAGAAGGTATTTCTTAAACATGAAGATTTATGGGCCTTGTATCTAGAGACTGACCCTGTAGATCTGAGAAGGTAATACCCAAAAATGTGCACCCAGGTAAGTGATTCTAGCACAGTGCTTCTCAAACTTCAAGATACCTAAAAATCATATGGACAGCCTATTAAAACAGATTACTGAGCCCTACCCATTCAATAAGTTGAGGTGAAGCCCAAAATTACATGTCTAATGAGCTCCTAGGAGATCAATGCTGCTGGCCTACAAACCAAACTGACTGGCTCTGATGTAGAAGACCAAAGACATCAAATCGAGAAACAATGATCTAGAAGACGACCTAAAGGACCTTTAATTCCCTGTGAACCCCAGATTACCTTCTGAATGCCTCCATGTACTGATGAGGGAGGAGACTGGGCCACCAGCACCTGCTGCTGATGAAGGTGCTGCGGCAGGTGATGGTGCTGCTGTGACAGATGACTAAGTGTTTGTTGTTGTTGCAGGAGCAGCTGTGTTGGAGACTGTAGTGCTGGTTGCTCGTTATTTTCCCTGTGCCACAGGACTCGAATGAACCGGTTGTTTAGAACTGCTTCCGTACTAGAAATGGCTTTTCTGGCCTCTTCATTAGTAAGATATTGGATGAGGGCTGCTTCTGGATCTCCCTTAAAAGCAACCTATTAGAAAAAACAACAGCAACAACAAAACACAGAAATGAATGATTATAGGCAAGTAAATAAATAAATTACTGATAAAGAATTCAAAAGCAGAAAACAGCCTGCTGAAATCCATTGTGAAGTATATGTAAATAAAAACAGTTATCTCTTAAGGTAACATATGTATTTCAATATTATATAAAAGGAATACTAGATTATTTAATAATCCTAGTGATGTTACATACCACTTGGGAAAAGATATAAGAATTCCTTCCTGATATCTTACATCCAAATAAACTCCAGAGACAGAAAATGTTTTACAATAAACAAACAAAACAACCCACAAAAACCCAGGGAGAAGAAGTGAACATCTGTATACTCTGAAGGTCTGGAAAGCCTTTTTACAACACATCTATAAATGCAGGACCATAAAGACAAACAGCAGATTTGACCAAATAAAATCTTAAACCACTGTCAGTCCAAACAAGCCAAAAACAAAACAAATGACAAAATGAGAAAGTAATTTTAATATATATGACAAGCAAAGGTTTGGAAAAGCATTATTATACTGCCTTCACTTAAAAAAATGAGCAAAGACAGTGGATAGGTAAATGCAAAAGTATTGCAAATGGTGTATATAAATTAGAGTCTACCTAGGAATAAAAACAAAGCAAATTCAAGTAAGTACGATTTTTCACTTATGAAACTGGTCTAAAAATTTTTAATGGATATGTATTATAGTTTTGATGAGGCCTCATAAATTGCATTTGGGAGTACCAATTTGGCTGTTCAAATAAAAAGTTTTAAAATTTCCTTAATTTCAGCAACGTTTTAAAAATAAAAACACTTATCCAAAAGGGGCCTTACCATAGAACTGTTTCTATTTAAAAAAAAAAACATGTAAATTTCCCCAGAGAATAGGGGAAATTCATATAAATTATGGCCTACTGCTATGGACTGAATTATGTCCTCACTAAATTCATACATTGAAGCCCTAACCCCCAATGTGACTGCATCTGGACACAGGGCTTTTAGGAGGTAAACAAGGTTAAATGATATCAAAGGGATAGGACCCTAATCAGACAGGACGGGTGAACTTACAGGAAGAGATCTCTCTGTCTCTTACCCTCCCTCTCTTTCCAACATGTAAGCACACAGCAAGAAGATGCCATCTGCCAGCCAGGATCCATATAGGCTAGTATCTTGGGTTCCAGACTATGGTATTTGTTATAACAACCCAAGCAGACTAACATACTCATCTACATTAAGCTACCTACTTTTTCTAAATGCCATAAAGAATAATGACCTAGGAACAATTTAAGAGAAAAAGGTAGTTAGAAATAGGTAAATTATATTTTGATTTGATGGCAACACTAAGTAAACTGGCTGAAATATCAATTTAAACATATCTTCTACTATATTACCCTCAATTACAGGATAACACTCAACCATCAAATTGGTAAATTCAAAAAATTAGCAAGCACATAGCAAAACATAAAAGCTATGATTTACCTGATGTTAAATTTTAGTATCTAAAATTCTCACAATTAGAACCATACTTAATCAATTAATATTTCACAAAAGCCAGTTCAGTAGACAAAAATACAATCTTAGAAACTACCAAAAGCTCACTACCTAGTTAGAATACTGCTGCTAAGTCACTTCAGTCGTGCCCGACTCTGTGCGACCCCATAGATGGCAGCCCACCAGGCTCTCCCGGCCCTGGGATTCTCTAGGCAAGAACACTGGAGTGGGTTGCCATTTCCTTCTCCAATGCATGAAAGTGAAAAGTGAAAGTGAAGTCACTCAGTCGTATCCGACTCTTAGCGACCCCATGGACTGCAGCCTACCAGGCTCCTCCATCCATGGGATTACCTAAAGCAGGTAAAAAAAGTCATATGTCCAGACATAAAACTACGAACAAAGATACAATAACCAGCCCAATGTCTTTCAGGAAGAGGTTCAGAAAGAAACCAAATGAATTCAGGAGACAAATTCAGCACAATTTCAACGCAAAGTTGAGCATACAAATACATGGTGGGATTTAAAACACATAGCAGAGATGATCAAACTAATCACTGATTTGTTTAAGCAAAAGTGAGCTGTTTCCAAAGATACACTATGGTCTAGTGGTTAAGAATCTGCCTGCCAATGCAGGGAACACGAGTTCGATTCCTGGTCCAGTAAGACCCATATGCCACACAGCAACTAACCCCATGCACCGTAACTATTAAGCCCAGGTGCCACAACTATTGAAGCCCATGTACCTAGAGCCTGTGCTTCATAACAAGAGAAGCCACCACAATGAGAAGCCTGCACACTGCAACAAAGAGACCTGCAGCAACAAGAGAAAGCCCCCACACAGCAACGAAGACCCAGTACAGCCAAAAAGAAAGAAATCTCTAAGAAAATACATTATATATATGGATTCTCACCAAAATAGCCACACCCACCTGGATATTAACAATAGTTCCAAATTTGCTGAAGTGTTCATTGAGCTTGGTAATGTTATTCAATTCCTGAGGGATTTTCTTGACTTCTAATTTGGTGTTTGTATACTGATTCTTTCTCAAGAATCCTGGTTTATTCTGATTGTTATTCCCTTGTCTGAAAGGAATATTAACAGATCTTAGTTAATTCTCCTACATTATGCCCTAGGCAAGAGATATTTACATTTATTCAAGTGTCCTCTATAAGCACTTAACATCCTTCAGATATTAGTAGGTAACTTTCACATTATCGTTATTACATAAGAGAACAGGTGCAAAGAAAGACTGATGTCTCAATAATTATAAAACTGGGCTAGGCCTAGAAATTATTAACATCTGTTATCAATATTCTGTTGATTTTTTAACATATAAGACATACTAATGATGCCTCTGGGAACCTTAGCTTTGATACACATAGAATGAAAATTAATAATTAATGACAACTCTTAATTCTACAAATTTACTCATGCAAGCAAAAAGCCAAAAACATCAATTAGATGTTACTAATAAGCAAATTCTCTTACTTTCCCAACCAAGGTTTCTTTGTGAGTGGCCCTTCCAAACCACTCATAGCTCTTTTCCGGCTATCAGGTTCAAGAACTACTCGGGTTATATTACTATTAATTGAAACAGGAACCGGTGGTTCAGTCTGGATGACGATGTTAGCAGCTGTTGACAACAAAAATTAACATTACTGGCAATGCATTATATTTGGGGAATTTCAAATGATTAAAATATTTAGTCCAAAAGTTAAAAATCACTGTGAATAGTACCTAATACTACCACTTCCTTTTCAGAAATGTTTAACAGTAAGAATAAATTATCAATTGCCTCCCTTTCCTCCTTTTTAAAGATACAATATGCATGTTTAAAAAGTCCTAGCCAACTTTAATGACTGAGTCAAGCTAGGATCATGAATGGAAAGGGAAAAAAAAATCAGTGTAACAGTGTTGCAGAATGAGATACTTAACCTCATGCCGAAGTACCACTCTACAAATTATTTACTTTGCAACAGAGAGCTAAACAATTACTGCTTTAGGTAAGTGATCAAATTTATTAGACCATAAACAGAGTGGAATATTTATCTCCTTACATGATTCAACAAGAGGTTCACATGGATAGGATACTACTATGAAATTACGATTTTCTTATGTGTGGCAATATTGTGCTTACATAGTACTGTGTCTTTTTCTCAGATGTAGACTAATCTCCAAAATTTACTTTCAAGAGATTCAAGAAAAGAAATGTAAAGGGAGAGGGGAGGAAGGGAGAGAGGAGTGCAAACAACTGAGCATTCATGCCCAAAGCTGACAAAACGTGAACAACTGGTTAATCTAAGTGAAAGTATCTAGGTGCTTATCGCACTTCTCATTTGTAGCTTCAAAATTATTCAAACTTAAAAGCTGAAAGGAAAATTCAAAGCTAATATTATAAATTAACACATTTCATTCACAGTAGTTAGGACTAATAAAATATTGGGTTGGTCATAAAGTTCGTTTGGGTTTTTCCATAAGATATTATGGAAAATCCCAAACAAACTTTCGCCAACCCAACACTGTATTAATACACTGACCTTACAACAGGTCGTCAGTAGAAAGAGGTGTGCTGAACAAAAAAAGCAAATACCAACACAAAACTACACATGTTACATTCTGAGTATTCTTCATGACTTTTAGCAACTCCACCAAAAGTAAAATTAATAGCAAAGAGTAACAACTGTGGGGCTGAAACCATATCTTCCCACTAATTTGGTAACAATATATGCATTATAGCACAGAAAGAAAGAGCCTATTCTTTGGAATTAGATTAATGAGCTAATTAATCTAGCCTCTCTTAGTTGGCCTGAGTGTCTTTAACTGTAAAAAGAGAGTAAAAATATTAATAGTACCTCATTTAAGGAGTTGGTGGTAAGATACATGAGAGATAATAATATATTAAAAAGCATTTGGTTTAGTCTTGTAGAGTTAACCTGTAGTGGCAATAATACTATTAATGGAAGTAAAGAACAGTAAACAGAATCAGGATAAGAAGGTAAGAACAGAAAAATGTCTACCAGATAATTAAATTAGGAAAATATGAGGATGGCCCATGGGCAATCATTCAAATTGAAGTTAAATACCAGAAATCTGACTATAATAAGTAAGAAACTGGAATCTCATCAAATTCTTTAACCAAATTTGTTTTGAGTGGAGATATTAACCCATATTAAAAGCAATACTTACATTTAATCTTTTAAGATTTGTGGTTATACTTTATAAAAGTCCTAACATACGGTTATAATCATGAATACTAACAAGAGTCAAAGAATAATTTTATGACAGTGTTTTAAGTTCTGTGTTATTAGTATGAAGCATAGCTCTTAAAATACAAAATAGGCCATTAAATGATTTTATTCCTGGAAGAGGGATCATGTCCTCTTTCTATCTCTAACATCCAGCACAGTGCCTGGAATAGCCTAAAGTCCTACAAAAAGAGCAATTAGTCAACATTAGTATTATTTTTACTTAAAAATAAATATATTCTGCTTAAAGCTTTAAAGTAACATTTGGACACAGATATTCAAAAACATTTATGGGAGATCATTACATAACACCCTTCAGAGATAAAGAATTTTTAGACCTTAGTGAGGTCAGAAATGCCATGCCCAAATGACATTTAGTATGGCAAAAAGTTAAAGGCAGTATCACCTCTTGGATTTGCATCCATATCTCCAGATGTTAGGCCAATCAGGTTTGGGCGCTGTGTCTGCGTTCTTGAAAAAAACTGTCTATATTGAGATCTACCAGAACTGGTAATACTAGGAGCTTCTGGATTATAACCATCAGGTTCATAGGTATCTGAGGGAAAACAAAACAACAGAACATGTAACAATCAAGAGTAAACAATTTATTATAAAATAACCACAAAAATGAATTTTCTTCAACAAATAAAATTATATCAACCCACATATATTTCTCTCTGAATTAAGAGTATATAGATAAAACCTACTGAGCATCAAAGAAACAAAAATGCTCCAGTCACAAAATACAGACATGCAAATCCATTCTGAATTATGGATATGTTTCTGGATTCATTTACCTAATGTCATTTTTGTCCTCTATAATAATCACATAATTAAAACTTCACTGCGCATTTTTAACAGAAATGTTCACATATACAAACACCATATACAAATGACTGAGTTTCCTTTGTAATCATGTCTCACCACTTCCTAGGTATTCTTTTAATTAGAAGAGAAACAATAAATCTATTAACTTGGTTATCTGCATTTCTTTTTTTGGCCACACTACACAGCATGTGGACTCTTAGTTCCCCAACTGGGATCAAACCCACACCCATAGCATAGGAAGTGCAGAAATCTTAAGCAGTGGACGGCCGGGGAAGACCCTGGCTATTTGCACTTTAAACTAGAGAGAAGAGTCAATTTCACATGTAAAATATATTTTAAATGTTGTATTTCAAACAGCTAAATACGCTAAATTTTATATTTACAAATGTAATCATTATCTTACTACCACCTGCCTCAACACATTTTTATCATCCTCTCTATATTTTCTCTACAACCGAATATTTAATTGTTTTTTTTTCTTTTGTCCACTCTCTGCACAGCATGTGGGATCCTAATTTCCCAACCAGGGATGGACCCCAAGCTCCTGCAGTGGAAGCATGTAGTCTGAACCAATGGACCACCAGAGAAATTACTAAAAATTTAATTTTTAAAATTCTAATGCTAAATAAATATTTTATAAGCATTGAAAAAACATTCTGAAAGTGTTGATCTCCAAAACATCCTCTGCATCCTACAAAGAATCAAAGATGAAGTGAAGACAATGATTCTTAAATGCATTTATAAATCCTTGCATCTCTTTTTTTTCTTAATGGAAAAATTCCTTTGTGGCTCATATTAGGTTTTAGCTACAAGATAAGGTTCCTTTCACATTATTAGCCCATCAGTTCTGTAATTCAGAGTATAAGATCAGCAAATTATGATTGAAAAGTTTCCAGTGATTAATACAATTTGGTACTCCTGACAGAAAAATCTCCTACATTAAGGCTGCAAAAAGTTTTAAAGAAGCTACGTAGTCAAATAGCCTTGTTCTAATAATTCCTGGGATCACACAGAACCCCAAGAAAACTGAAGGTTCTTTAGTTAATTATGATGAACTGAGATCTAAAGGCAAAGTGAAAAATGTTAAAAACCTCATGAGACACCCTCAAAGCACTCCACATATCTTCAAAAATGTCAATAGGAGGGAAGAGTTTTCAAGAAATCATTACACACTGTCATTCCATACAACAGGGGCAGAGGGGAAAAAACACATGTTTATCCATGATCAGCAAGAAACCACATGTTTTTGTTTTGTTTTAGAGAAAAATTAACCTAGCTTTTCTTGTAACATATAACTGATTAGAAAACATTCAAGTAGATACTCTTCCTATCTGCTGGATTAAAAACTAGTTCAAGGAACTCGCATGACCTTAGTTACCGAGGCACAGAAAGTAAATACAAAGGACACCGGAGATGACAGACACACAGGAGGCCTAATCATCTAGGGGCACTAGGGACAAACCGAAGGAGCAGAGAAACAGAAAACAAAACCACCTGGGAGCTTTAATGGGAATCTGTGATAGCAGATCAGGATACCAGGTCACCTCTTAGGCTGGCCAATTTATGGTACAAAAGATCAGAGGTGGATGGCCATTTGTAGCAAAGCTTACCTGGGACCAGAGGGGTGGGGCTGGAGACTGAGGTATGGTACCCAATGGAGGATCCCATGAGGTTTCGAGGTGGCACCAAACGAGCTGCCAACAGAGGAGGCGGTGTCCCCAGCTGAAGTCGCTCAGATGCAGCAGCACCATGTTCACGAGAGTACATGGGCTGTCCTACAGAGGAAAGAACAGGAGGGCAGCTGGGGTTGGAGTCACAAGCTTCTCTTAAGTCGTGATCTACTTCCTGAGACTTGAGTCAAGAACAGAGGAAGTACACCAATGGGAATGGTACTTGAGAAAGATGCTATTAAGATTCCTTCTAACTCAAGAAACAGACATGCAACTGGGTAGGATGCACTGAGGTATAAAGAAAGATAAGAATTAGGTAGTGTGACTGCATAATGTCCGTTTTTTATCATCTTAAATGGAATAACTACACACTGATCTTACCAGAAACTGATCAACCATATCAAGTTATTGACAAAGGAGCCCTGGGCTATTATTCATGTAGTTTAATATCCAGGGAGACGTGGTTATGAAAGCTGCCATACCCATTAAAAAAAATAAAAACACTCCTCCCAAATTCATATAATTTCAGGTATGCATAAACTATTCCCCTATCTGGGAGCAGAAAAAACAAATGTAATAAAGGAATTAAAAAAAAAAAAACCCACCACAAGCATACTCTCACGGAGAATAAGAAATGTTCAAAAGAAAAACATAAAGACAGCGAAAATCTGCTATCCTGTAAGTAAGTGGACAACAAACAGACAAGAGGACAAAAATCCCACATGAACAGACTAGCCACTGTACACATGAAAGTATCTCAGATATTATGGACCACTTTTGGAAAGAAAGCACATTTAGAATTCATAGATGCAAAAATGCCAGAAACAATGAAGCCAAATTTTGTAGAACAAGATTAAAAAAGACAAGGTATCAAGGAGCAAAACCTCTCTTTGGTTGGTTATTTAATAGTATCTTTTCCATTTACTACTCCATGTGGGACCTATTTTTAAGATTTACTCAATATTTTGTATCTGAAGTCAGACATTCACTATGTGACACAAGACAAAGTGAATTTAGATCTTAATATGATATTCTTATGAAGTTGTAAAAATTCCAGAAGACTTTTAATACATTTTAATAAGACAAGTCAAAAGTAACCACTTGATTTCACAGTAAATGTAAAGAAGAAAATGGATATGCTATATTTTCCAATACATGGAGAAAAGGTGGCAAATCATACTGTATAAGCAGACCACATAATTGTGTGCTTAGCACCAATCTTTTCAAAATTTACATGAAAAAAGATCAATCATTACATTGCAAAAGCAATCTAATATATCCTCAATGATCTGAAAATAGCTGAAGCATGATATACTGCAGAGAATTCCTTGCAGAATGAAGTCATGTGCTAAAGAGAAAAATGGGAAGTACAATCTCAGTTTATATGACTAGGTTAAATTTATGATACAGCATTTCATATAGCATGTATATTTAATTAATAACTATCTCAAAGTAAATGAGAAACTAAAAGGCTAGTTTGTACAATGCCTTTTTAAAATGAATGACAAAGAATATGCATTCCTATACTTCAGAAAGATGGCTGTTTATTCAAATGAGGCCTGATTTTCTTTAACATCTATTCAGGTCTCTAAATACTATGTGAAAAAGAAAGAGTTCCTTAGATAAAAGGTTGATTCTAGGTCTGGATAGAAAATTTGTATGATGAGTCTGGTATACCTTTGTATAATGCTCCAGAAGCAAGACGGCTACCAAACAACAGCATGTAAAAAATACAACAAAGCAACCCACAGAAGCCAACATGAAGAGGCTTCCCATGGTCAAATAAGAGCCAATCTGAACACCAAAAAAGGCCACAATGGGGTGAAACATACCAAACATTAGAAATCCATGAGTTCATAATGATACTTAGAAAAAGTACAGGGGTCCCTCTGGAAGATACTTGGAAACAAACTCATTTTCTGAAAACCGATAAATTAAAGGACAGAAGCATTTATCCTGTCTTTCCTGTAAAAAGTGCATTTCAGGTTAACCAAATGGTGAACACTGCCAAGTTCTACTTTGTAGACTGTCAGCCAATAAATGGAGAAGAAATCATAGAATTAGAGTATCACACTTTTATAGCCCCAGATGAAGCAAAGAGAACTGGGCAGGGATCACAAACAACCAGCAGCAATTTTTTGAAAGGATGGATCAGGATGAAAACACCTGTACACAGTGATCAATATTTGTAACACAGAAAGGAGACAACTTGATATTGTACACCAGGTATATACTGCAGTAGGAAGTACAAAACCCCATCAGTAAAACATTCATGCAAAGTAAGGAGGAAAAAACCCCCAAATGTGACCCTATTAATCTAGATCCAGATAAATCTCCAATTTCCAGAAAAGACAGGGGATAGAGGAATGCATTAAATGACACCAGCAGATGCAAGATATGCCAAGTCTAGATTATGGAAAAATTCTTTAAGACAAATTATCTGCTCCTTCAACAAGTAAGTGTCAACGGGGAAAAAAAGAGGTAGGAGAAATTGTTATAGATTCAAAGGCTTAAGAAACTTCTCAACTAAATGTAATGTGTAACTTTGCTTGGATTCAGCTTCAAATGAACCAGATATAAAGGAATGTCTATGATACAACTGGGAAATACAAGCACTGATTAGATACTTGACAATAATACCTGTTATATTTTGGGACTATGATAAAGTATAGTAATTGTGTGTATTTATCCCTTATCTTTCAGAGATTTATAGATTAAATGGTATGTTTAGAACTTGTTTTTAAATAATCAAGTCAGGAGTGAGTTACAGATAAAGCAAGGTTAATCAATATATTGATAAATGTTGAAACCAGCAACTGAGTAATGAAGATTACTATAGTGTTTACTCTCTTAGGTATATTTGAAATTTTCCATAATAAAAGTTTTTAAAAATCAAGTTGGTTATAATGATGGTGAAGATAAGCCAGCCACAATTTAGATTCATTCACTTTAGTTTTTTCTCAAACTTTTATTGGAATATATTTGATTTACACTGCTGTGCCAATTTCAGATGTACAGCAATGTGAGTCAGTTAAACATAAATATAGGTGTGTGCATATATTCTTGTTCAGATTCTGATTCAATTTAGTTTTTATCAGTGTAGAGTGACTGAATAATTTAAAAATGCAAGTCTCCTAAGTTCATGCTCCTATTGTAAGTCATTCATATATCTTACATGTCTGACTGATAGCAATATTTTCATTCTCTAGAGTCAGATGAGCAACTAACACACACACACAATGTTAACTCTAGTCTTCTGAAGACAGTCTTTATTCAAACTAAAATTTTAGCTACTCTTTGTAATTCTCCTGACTTTGTCTTTAAGAATATTCATAAGGGAAAAAAAAAAGTCTTAAGATGAGTTTTAAACTGAAAGCTCAATCAGAAGAAAATAGAAAGCTATATCTTCCAATTATTGACCATATTTATTATGTGTCTTCTCTATTAGAATCCAAGGTCCCTGGCATACCTTTTAAAGTTCTAGGGCCTAAATGGTGCCTAGCACATAGTAGGAACTCAATACTTAACAGAATGGATGAAAGTTTATTTACTAACTGCATCCCAATGACATTTAAGTATTTCTTAGGATGAATACCTTTATGTGATATTTATCAGACATTATTTGAAATGGGCAATATGACAACTAATGCAAAACAAATCCAAGTAACACACGAGGGGAGAGAAAGTCTAGATAATATACAACTCTATCGGAGACTGACTTTTCTAGACATCAAAATCTGTGACTGTGCACAGAAAAATGTTATGTACTTCACAGAATCAAATGAGGCATCTCAAGTTTAAGAATATGCTCTAATAATCTTATACAGCTAATAGGAAATATATTCTCTGAAAGATAAAAGTAATTTATGTAAATTCACCTGAAGACTGACAACTGCCTTCAACCTAAGAATCAATCTTTAGGCTGTTATATTTTACTACTAATCTTTCACACACTCAATACAAGGAGCTTAGCAGGTACAAAATATTTCTATTACATCGTCTTCAAAGAAGCAAAAGAAACAAGTCAAATTTAAAGGAATATACTTTAAAATGGTTCTGTCCTGTGAAAACAAAGCAAAACAAAACCTCAAACCCCAAAACCATACACTGAACTGGCGAGACTGAATTTGGGTAAAAATGCTTAAGTATGTCAAAGGAAACAGTTGTTTTTAATAGGTGTTTTTCCATACACTTCCAACTACATTTCATTATTTAAACCCTTTTCAGAGTATCTGTGACATTTTCATTCAACAAAAAACAAATTTCATAGTTTTCCTAAATTATAACCATACTTGCCATTCACTTTTAAATAGCATTGCCAGGAGCCCAATATACCCTACACAGTTTTACAGTGGGGAAATTATTTTTCTCCTTTTAACATTCAATTGTCCTCTTCAAAACTGAGTGATAATTAGACTAGATGAAGGTTTTAGTTCAGGCAGAATTAGTTCCTTTGTTACATGTATTTCTGAGGCACTCTATTGCTTTATTTTTAACAGCAAAATACATTGTAATTGGTTTTTTGTGAGTTTGTAATTTTTGACATATTTCTTTCCCACTATTAGATTTTTAGCTTCTTAGGAGAAAAATCATCTCTCACTCATATTCCCAGTAACCAAGCATTGAATAGACCCTATTCCTACCTCTAAAATACCAGATTTCATTTTTCTATGTTTATCTGGGTCCCTATTGATTAAATTTTCACAACTATCATATGATATGCTGTTCTTCACTTATACACATTTTCTATGCTGTGAATATTAATGATGATTTTTTTTAACTACAATTTTTTTTACAATATTTTTTCATTAAAACCAAAAGGGAGCTTTTGTCATACTAAGTAACTGAGCTGGAGAAAGACAAATATCATATGCTATCACTTATATGTGGAATCTAAAACAATGGTACAAATGAACTTATCTACAAAACAAATACTCACAGATATAGAAAACAAACCTATGAATACCTGGGGGAAAAAGAGAAGTATGGGACAGGGAGGATAAACTGGGAGACTGGAATTGCCATATACACACTACTATATATAAAACAGGTAACGAGTAAGGAACTAGTATATAGCACAAGGAATTCTAACCAATTCTCTGTAATGACCTATACAGGAAAAGGATCTAAAAAAAGAGTGAATATATGTATAAATGCAACTGATTTGCTTTGCTGTACATGTGAAACTAGCACTACACTGTTAATCAACTATACTCCAACAGAAACTTTTTTTAAAAAGCTGAAAAAAAAAGCAGGATTTTGTGCCACAAAATTAGATATACATTTGCCCAAATTATCTGAAGTAGAAAATAAAATCTAATGTTGGAGGAAAAATCCAAATGGAATCACAATGTTAAATTTAACAATATTAAAATAAATCATAATTGCCACATTTTTTAATAAATTAAAAACAAAATGAAATTTTTATCAAGAGTCAAAATGCTAAATTTAACAATATGAAAATGTGTCATCTGCAAAAGACTTTCAGATAAATAACCCATTTTTCATATTTACAAGTCTAAAAGCACTAAGAACTAATGCTAAAAGCTGATTTAGGGAGGGGAAAGATGAAACAAGATTGGTAACGGTTGAAGCTGAGTGATGGGAACATGGGAGTTTATTATACTACCTTCTTTATTTTTATGTATGTCTGAAATTGCCCATAATTAATGAGAGCAGTAAAATAAGCATTGTAACAAGATACTATAGTAATTAGAAGACTGTGAGATACTAAAAGTAAAACAAAATGGCTAATTATTTAACTATCATATATGGTTTCTGTTTTGAGAAAGCACAGCGGAACATAGGAGGAAACAGTAGCACTGAAGAATTCTCATAAGGGACTGTCATGGTTGGTTTTCTCAGGCAAACTAGCTTAGCAGCATTATATGGTGTAACGTGGAGGGAAAGTGGGGGTAAAATATATTGGAGTCAAAAAGATTGCAGCAATAATCGAAAATGTGAAGTGATTCAAGTGTGGATGAGGGCAGAAACCATAGCAGGAGGAGAGAGAAAAGGATGTATCAAAGAAAAGGAGGAAGAATTTTTCAATTAACTAGAAATAAAAAAGCAAAGCAATGAGTCAGTCATGATAGGGTTTTCAATTCTAGGTGATTAGGTGGGTGTTATTTACATTAGCAAAGACAGACAGGGATTGTGGAGGTAATAGAGACTTAGGGGAAAATAATAGGTTTTGATATCAGAGAGGCTGAAATTTATGGAGACAATGATAACTACAAAACTATAACAACTATTCCTTATGTATAGCTTAAGGTGCCAGATACTATTCTAGATGCTTTATATGTATTAACATATAACATGTTTCTCCAAAATAACCTTTATGAAGTGAGTAATGTTACTATTATTTCTGTTTTACTAAAGAGGAAATTAGTATACAAAGAGGTTAAGCAACTTGCCTAAGGTCACAGTGATATAAATGATGGAACCAGAATTTGAACCTAAGCTTAATTACTTTCCTGAGTTGCCTCCCTAGGTCATGACAGAGATTAAGAAATGTTTATGATAAACACAGTAACAAAAAAGGTGAATTTATCTATAAAGTTACCTAGCTCTGTAAAGAAATTCTCACAGTCTGACAGTTTTAACAACCAACTACTTTATTTTTAGGTTTCTGAAGAAAGAAATTTTTCTTTTAAGCCTCTGTAAACTAAAAACAACAGTAACAAAAACTATGAAACATAAAACATAGGATTCAAGAAAAACATTACAGCTAAGCATCAATGTTATAAGACAGTCTAACCACTAAATACTATAGTTTAAATGATGCTATGCTCGTTTCAGCATTACAAGTTAAATAATTAGGTGTGTTTTATCTGATCTTTTGTATGCTCTTAGGAGGTAAGTCTTAGGCTTTGGAAATTCTATCAGAAGAGCAATTCTTGAACAGAAGCTTCAAAATATAACTTCTTTAGGAGAAGAATGTTGCTACACTATAGCACAGAAGACTTCTCCAATACAGAAGGCCTTGTCCTTCTCTCCCATCATCACACAAAATTAAAATAGGGTTACAGAGCATAACCACACAGTAAACTGCCCTGTACACATAAGTATAATTTTGTATAAATAGTCCTTAAAATAGAAATTAACTGTATTTTTTAAAATGTTCTGAGAAAACGTCTGGCTTTTCTATGCTCTAACAATTTTATTAATAAATCAAATGTATACTTACGTTCTGACACTGTATAAAGGAGGTTCTGGGGTAAAGGAGGAGGTAGTCTTGCTCCTACTGGTGCAAGATTGGGCACTGCACTTGTCCCAGGCTGGTCACGGTTGTTGATCAAGCTTGACTGTGTTATGGGTGGTCCTACAGACAACAAAAGTGAGAGCTAGAGCAGTAATGTTTGCTACATAATAAAAACCCTCACGACACCAGGTACAATAAGGATATTCACACATAAAATACCTACTTTGGTTTAGAACAGAATAAAGAAATTTGATATGAGCAGGCTTGAGCAATGAGAGCATTATTAATTTAAATGACATTTTAGTTCTGTAATAGACTAATATAGGGTGGAAAAAGGGCAGAACTGGTTGCATCTGGAGGCTGGGAGTAGAAAATGGCCAAGAGATTTGAACAAACTTTCTGGGGTGATAATAAAGTTCTATAGAACTCTTAAGTTAATGATAAACATGTTTCAGTGTATCGATGTCTACAATGTACTGTGAAATGCATTAAAACTAAAAATGGAGAGATGGAAAGATATATGATGACACAACATGAAAAAGAAAGTGTGAATCACTCAGTCATGTCTGACTCTTGGCGACCCCATGGACTGTAGCTCACCAGGCACCTCTCTCTATGGAATTCTTCAGTCAAGAATACTGGAGTAGGTAGCCATTCCCTTCTTCAGGGGATAGTAAAGTGCTAATTGTAGAAGCTAGATGGTACTTGTTTCCTTGAAATTTTTCTTGGCAAAGTGTTCAGGGGGAAACAACACTCTTAGATTTAACTTTTACACAGATATGTTCCCCCACGATCTTTTATTGTGAGAATTTCTGTACATCAAAGATGCCTTTCTATCTGAGAAATTAAATCTCAACTTGAGCTTCACAATTATACCATTTATGTGACAATATTAAATACTCACAACCCACTGTGAAAAGAACCATATTGCTGTTGACCAAATCTATGCGTTAAATGTATACAAACCTTCATCAGTTTTACCGAAATGTGTTCTATAAAGAATGTTACTGCAGGAAAGCTATGCAACGGGTACATGGTATCATGTTAAACTATTTTTGAAACTTCCAGTGAGCCTTAATAATTTTAAAAATTAAAAATTTTAAAAAGAATTGAAAAAGTACCACTTAAATAAACTGAAAGATAACCATTTTTTCAAATAATTTGCCAACTCTTAAAACATTAAATGTCTTCAGGTAGGTATTTTCTTATACCTCTGTACACATGTAAAAAAATCACAATGGTATGATCACTCACCTAGAGACAGATATCCTGGAATGTGAAGTCAAGTGGGCCTTAGGAAGCATCTACAAACAAAGCTAGTGGAGGTGATGGAATTCCAGTTGAGCTGTTTCAAATCCTAAAAGATGCTGCTGTGAAAGTGCCTCACTCAACATGCCAGCAAATCTGAAAAACTCAGCAGCGGCCACAGGACTGGAAAAGGTCAGTTTTCATGCCAATCCCAAAGAAAGGCAATGCCAAAGAAAGCTCAAACTACTGCACTATTGCACTCATCTCACATGCTAGTAAAGTAATGCTCAAAATTCTCCAAGCCAAGCTTCAACAGTACATGAACAGTGAACTTCCAGATGTTCAAGCTGATTTTAGAAAAGGCAGAGGAACCAGAGATCAAATTGCCAACATCTGTTGGATTATCGAAAAAGCAAGAGAGTTTCAGAAAAACATCTATTTCTGCTTTATTGACTATGCCAAAGCCTTTGACTATGTGGATCACCACAAACTGTGGGAAATTCTTAAAGAGATGGGAATACCAGACCACCTTACACTCCTCCTGAGAAATCTGTATGCAGGTCAGGAAGCAACAGTTTGAACTGGACATGGAACAACAGACTGGTTCCAAATAGGAAAAGGAGCACGTCAAGGCTGTATATTGTCACCCTGATTATTTAACTTATATGCTGAGTACATCATGAGAAACGCTAGGTTGGAGGAAGCAAAAGCTGGAATCAAGATTGCCGGGAGAAATATCAATAACCTCAGATATGCAGATGACACCACCCTTATGGCAGAAAGTCAAGAAGAACTAAAGAGCCTCTTGATGAAAGTGAAAGAGGAGAGTAAAAAGTTGGCTTAAAGCTCAACATTCAGAAAACGAAGATCATGGCATCCGGTCCCATCACTTCATGGCAAACAGATGGGGAAACAGTGAAAACCGGGACAGACTATTTTGGGGGGCTTCAAAATCACTACAGATGGTGTCTGCAGCCATGAAATTAAAAGACACTTGCTCCTTGGAAGAAAAGTTATGACCAACCTAGACAGCATATTAAAGAACAGAGACATTACTTTGCCAACAAAGGTCCGTCTAATCAAAGCTACGGTTTTTTCAGTAGTCATGTATGCATGTGAGAGTTGGACTATAAAGAAAGCTGAGCACCAAAGAATTGATGTTTTTGAACTGTGGTGTTGGAGAAGACTCTTGAGAGTCCCTTGGACTGCAAGGAGATCCAACCAGTCCATCCTAAAGGAGATCAGTCCTGAATATGCATTGGAAGGACAGATGCTGAAGCTGAAACTCCAATACTTTGGCCACCTGATGCGAAGAACTGACTCATGTGAAAAGACCCTGATGCTGGGAAAGATTGGAGGCGGGAGGCAAAGGGAACAACAGAGGATGGGATGGTTGGATGGCATCACGGACTCGACGGACGTGAGTTTGAGTAAGCTTCAGGAGCCAGTGATGGACAGGGAAGCCTGGTGTACTGCAGTCCGTGGGGTCACAAAGAGTAGGACACGACTGAGCGACTGAACTGAACTGACACATGTAAAATGACTGCTGCAGAATTTTCTCAGTTATATTTTAAAAATTCAGTCTTATTTCTGTTTAGCTCAACTAGCAACTGTTTTTTTTAAGTGATCATTTTTAAATATTTCTCCTAATTTTGGTGAATTTGATAACAGCATATTGACCCTTTTTTTTTTTTTGAAGTCTTTTATCAGTAAAGAGATTCATACCGAAGTACATACTGGTGAAATGCTCTGATATCTAAAAAATACTTCAGGGAAAAAAAGTAAAAAAAATTGTGTGGGGCAGGCAAGAAGAATAAATGAGACAAAAATAGCTGAATATTAACCACTGAATTTAGATGATGAAACATGGAATATTATTATTCTACATCTGTGTGTATTCAAAAGTTTCCATTAAGGGGAAGAGAAATTGGATGAAGGCAGTCGAAAGACACAAACTTCCAATTATAAGATAAATAAGTACTAGGGATATAATGTACAACATGATAAATATAATTAACACTGCTCAATGTTATATATGAAAATTGTTAACAGTAAATCCTAAGAGATCTCATCATCAGAAAAATAAAATTTATTTTTACTATTTCTTTAATTTTATACCTATATGAGATGATGGATGATCACTAAACTTACCATGATAATTACTTCATGATGTATACAAATCAAATCAGTATGCTGTACACCTTAAACTATACAGTGCTGTATGTATATAGATTAATATAACTGGAAGAAAAAAACCAAGAAAAGTTCCATAATAAAATGTTTTAAAGTGTATTTCAATATTCTCTAAGAGATTTTCTTTACAGATGCTGCTCCTAAGTTGCTTCAGTCGTGTCAGACTCTGTGTGACCCCACAGCTGGCAGCCCACCAGGCCCCGCTGTCCCTGGGATTCTCCAGGGAGGAATACTGGAGTGGGTTGCCATTTCCTTCTCCAACGCATGCATGCATGCTAAGTCGCTTCAGTCGTGTCTAACTCGGTGCGACCCTATGGACAGCAGCCCTCCAGGCTCCTCTGTCCACAGGATTCTCTAGTCAAGAATACTAGAGTGGGTTGCCATTTCCTTCTCCCCTTTAAAAATGGAACTTTCACTAAACTACTGGCATACTTTTTTTTTTCTGACCTCTTCAAAACACTGGCTTTCTATCAACAAGCAAGATTTTGACTACAGGTCAATATAGGTTAGGGCACTACTAATAAAATTTACACTTGGAGGTACTACAAATGATGCAATATGACACTGGGTAGAAAAAAGGGAAGAACATCTTAATTATGGGAATATATTCCAAATTCTATTAATAATTTATTTTTCAAATTCTTAAAATCTAGTGTCAAGTTACATGAAAGGGATGGGTTCCTCTAAATAATCTTCACTAAAGAAACTATATATATACTTACTTGGTATGGGAAGCACAACAGAAGGTGGAGGCTGGCCATGTCCTTGGGGAACAGGAAGTCTCATGCTGTGGCCAGGGCCTGGGCCAGGGCCTGGGCCTGGGCCTGGGCCTGGGCCTGGGCCAGGGCCAGGGCCTGGCATTGGAGGCATTAACATTCCAGGAGGTGGTGGAGGAGGAAGCCCAGGAGGAGGTGGAGGGAAAGGAATCATGCTTGGTAGAGCAACTTCATCAACAACCAGAGGATCATTTCCATGATCAAACTGACAAAGGTCACCAAGTACACAAAATCCTCTTTCTGTAAGAATCAAAGATAAATTTCATTATGATCTACACAGAGTTCAGCAAACAAACAATTCCCTGAAACATCCACCAATCTGATTTATGGAGTGCTTTTTCTGCAAGGAATTTAAAGCCTTCTTAGTGTTACTCTGTTACCATTGCATATTCCTGAGGTAGGAACAGGTGTAGTCTCTACTTGCCATACTGTGACACTATGCTTTACTGAGACAGCAAATAATCAGGTCAAAAGCAGGCTACCAACCACTCTCAGATTAACTCATTTGCTATTGAGTTTCATAATAAAAATTCAGATATTTTAAATAACAAAGGTAGAGAGAATAAGGAACGTGAATTAGATGACCTACTTTCAACTATCTACTTTCATCATATTATTCTAAAGCAACCATTTTTGCTCTAAGTTGAAACTTTAAATTGTTCAACTGAGTATTATGTTCCAGGTTATTCACTGCAGAATTGTAACAGCAAAACATCTGAAACATCCCAAAAGTGTCATCAGTAAGTTTAAACACATTTTTGTACACAGAGAATACAAAGAAGTATTAAAAAAAAATACTGAAGAAGCTCTTTATAGTTACTATATTTACATAGGATGACTGCCAGGAAATAATGTTAAGTGAAAGAAAAACAAAATGCATAGTATGAATGAAGTATAAATAGTATAAAGTACAATAACATTTATGTTAAAAAGAAGTTGGGGGAGAATACGTTTTTATGTACACATGCATAGATTAAGTGGAAAGATACATAAGAAACTGACAGCATAAAATTGGCTTTGAGAAGATCTTTGGGGCTGGGAGACCAGGGTGAGGGTGAGTTAATGCCTGAATCATGTGATTCTATTCCCTACTTAAAAATAAGTAAAAAGCAAAAATATATACATTCTCTATTTAAAGAAAAAATGTTATGATGTCTAGTCATTTGCTATAAATAATACAGGCCTGGGAGCTGTAGAAGTATACATGAAAACAAGACTGCCTATGAGTTGACAATTGTTGATATGAGGTCACAGATACACTAGGATTAATTATATTACCTTGTGAATTTTTGTGAATATTTAAAATATTCCCGTAATAAAAAATTGAAATAAATGCACACATAACACCGATCCATTCATTCAAATGGAAAGTTAGCAAGTTAAAACTGTAAGTAGATTATACATGCTTAACAAATCCCCAGGGTCAAACAGCACACAAAAAAATGACAATTCCTAGTGTCTACCAAATTTTGCAGTGTAATTACAGTGTCGGAAGTAAAGAGGAAAACAAAACATAAATTAAAGGGTCAAATCTGAACACTATGTTAACAAGAACCAAACTATTATGTCCAACAAGTAAAGAAGCATATGCCAAAAGAGATTCTCCTCCTCACTCATCCCTTTTAATAACATCCAGACTGTAATGAAATGGTATGCACTACTAGCAACATTTACTTTACTAGTACTCTGGGGTACAATATAAAAGAGAATTTTTACCATCATAATCTCTGCATCGCCTCTTTGGTGGTGGGTTTCGACCAAAAGAATTGGAAGAGCTATGATTATTATAGTAATTAGACCAACTCTCCGTTGTGTTTTCAGAGTGGTGCGCAGGTGCGATCACAGTAACAGTGCTGGGAATAGACTGTGCCCCCGAGGAATACTGCTCAGAAGAGTTTGGAGCTGGTGCAGACACAGGCACATAGGAGCTCTCCAAGTCATTCCTTTCACTCTTAAACTTTGATCTTTCTCTATGTTCTGCTTTGGAGACAAAATAAAGACAAGAAACAAGTAAGACCAGACTTCTATGTTGTTAAACTATATTTATTTTCTCACAGAAAAGGCAAGATGAGAATACTGAAGTAAACTTACTGAGCTGTCCATATCTTAAAATGCTCTCATTATCACTATAGTCTAAAACCAGGAAAATCAACAATGTGATGGATCTTCACCAGTAACTTGTATAAAATCATTTTTATAACATCAACATCAATACATAATGAAGAAAGATCAGTTTCTCTACTGACTTAGTAAGAATGCTAAGAACTGACTTTCAAATTGATATCCTGGGATATCAGAGGTTGGGATCTCAGTAATCTACTGCCATTTTTTTCTTTTTAAATACTCTAGCCAACCTTAAAGCAAATCAATTATTTTCAGGCAGGGGGTGGGGGTGTGGGTATGGAAAGAGGCAACCCTCTCCCACCAGTAATAGTTTTGTTGATTAAAGGACATGTGTTTCAATTATATAAAATGACTTAAATTTAGACATGTCCTATGATACCTGAACAAATGGCTTCTTTTTCTTCAAACTCCTTTGACTCCACCCTGAGAATAGAGCCCTGATTTTGTAACAAAAATCAAGTTTTTGTGACACAATTACAGCTTTTACATTGCTCAGACATATTAAAGGTTGCTTGTTGGTGTTCAGTCCCTAAGTCATGTCTGACTCTTTGTGACCCCATGGACTGACTGCAGCATGCCAGGCTTGCCTGTCCTTCACTATATCCCGGAGTTTGCTTAGATTCATATCCATTAAGTCAGTGATGCTATCCAACCATTTCATCCTCTGCCGCCTCCTTCTCCTGTTGCCTTCAATGTTTCCATCAAAGTGATGTTCTGACACCCCTGTGATACAAGAAAACAAGCAACTGTAGAGTTTTAGGGGGAAGCCACTTGGACTCACCAACACTCCTATTTGGATCCCGGTCTTTGCTGCGCCCCCGGCTTCGACTCCGACTTCGACTCAGGCCTCGGCTCTTACTCCGGCTCTTACTCCTGCCTCTTCTCCAGTCATACTTCTCACGGTACAGTTCATTCCGCTCATAGTACCGGTCGTAGTCTCTCCACTTGCCATCTTCTCTTTTCTTCTCCCGTGTCCTGTAATATACAGATATGAAAGCCATAGATACACTACAGAAACCAGACAGAAAACAAATCTGGAATATGAATTATCCTCTGTGATTCATCAAAATTCGTAACTTCTAAGCTTTTCCAGAGAGCCGTAAAACCACTGCGTAATTCCTCTAATCCATTACATAAAAAGAAAAAACATTCTCTTCAAGTATACTGGGTGGGGAGAAATGAAAAAAAGAGGTGAATCCAAAGCATGGGGAGGGGTAAAAGGAAAAACATATTTAAAACTAGAAAAGACAAAAAGCTCAAAGCAAAGAGTTCCTAAACAAAAACTAATTTTTTGATGGTAGGCTGACGAATCAACATATAAATTGCACTACTTGTAATATAAAATGCTATGGACAATTTTAATACTGAGCACCCCTAACCAAATGGAACATTTCATTAATATTCTCTAAGGAGACTGCTCCCACCCCTGAGCTCCTGGGGAAAGCAGATAATGATTATTGTTTATAAAAGGAAGAGAAAGTATGACAAAGACAAAAAACACAGGGAATGGAAAAAAAAAATTACTTCTCTAATCATTTTACAATGAAAGGAGTAGAGCATATGTCAAAAATCCTGCTAATGTCCTTATAAGGTAACTGAAAAGTGAGTTATCAATATTTTCCTAATTAAAGATAAACACAAACCTTCGTTCACTAGATTCTGAACGAGTCTTCTGGGGACTAGGGTATTTCTTTTTTCTGCCATCTCGTTCTTCCTCTGCTGGCTCCTGAAACACCTACATGAAAATATTCGTTAGAAATAAGAACAGTTCTTCCATTAATTATAAAACACATCCACTTGATAAATTCTTCTGGCCACAAGAGAGGGCATAAATATACTTAAATATTAAAGTCAAATCAAAAAAAAAAAAAAAGTCAAATCACATCCCCCAAAGTTGGTCAACAGGAAAAAGTAAAAAAAGATGTTGAAATTACTTTGACAGCAATATGTTAAATTTTAAATATCACCCTAATAGCAGTGGAGGAAAACATTAATTCATTCTTTAAAATGTAACAGTAAAAATAACAAATCTCTACTTCTAAGTATCATATAGTAAAACGGTTTGTGTGTTTTCCTAATTATAAAATATATTCACAATATAATTCATTTGAGGAGAACTTTAGATTTATTTCATAGACAAAGTTTAAGGAACAAATGGTTAACCACTGCTATAAATCTAAGTATTTCATGTGAATTATGGAAAAATGGTATCAGAATTATTGGAAATGTTAAGGCTTCTTTAAAAACTTAAAGTCAAGATTGACCAGAAATACAGAACTAGTGATTCTATTAAAGTTTTTTAAACACAAGTTAATCTCATAACAAATACATGGCACTTCCCTGGTGGTCCAGCAGTACAGAATCCACCTGCCAATGTAGGGGACATGGGTTCAATCTCTGGTCTGGGAAGATCCCACATGCCTCAGGGCAACTAAGCCCATGCACCACAACTACTGAGCCCAGGTACCTAGAGCCTATGTTCCACAACAAGAAAAGCCATCTCAATGGGACACCCGCATACCACAACTAGAGAGCAGCCCCTGCAACTAGACAAAGCCTACACGAGCAACGGAGACCCAGCACAGCCAAAAATAAATAAGTTAAAATATACATATATGGCCTTTACTAGAGAGAAATTAAGACAAATGAAGACATCCGGAAGAGCTAAACAAATGCCCATCTAATGAGAGGCTTGTTTAAAAATACACAAATCAGGAAATGAGTGAATGGAACAGAAGATAACAATTTAGTAAAATCCAGGCAACATAAAATGGCAGCCACAATATGACAACCATATGTTGCTGACAAAAACATTCTACAATTCTTAAACTATATTTAAAAATCATTCTCTCTACCAATTCACAGGAAATACAGAGGATACAATCAGCAAAATCCAGAGTCAAAAACTCCAATTTCTGGAGCAAATGACTCAGTTTTTTGCTGAGCAAAAATGACCTGCTCAGCAAATGACTGAGTTTCTTCAGTCATGAAGAAACTGTTTCTTCAACAAAATAAAATTTAAGGGAAAGGGGGTGATGAAAAGAAAAAAATATACAGGTAAGTAGGAAGCAGGGGGTTAAAAGATATAAAGAGACTTAAAAGATATCAACTTGGAGAACTTTATCCTTCTTTTTGCTTTTGTATATTCTATTTTTTTAATGGACATCTATTAATTCACTCCTTGATTTTTCCTAATTTTAGGGAAGTAATTTTCTAAACTATTAATTAGTCTTTCTAACGGGAAAACCTATTCTTCAAAACTTAAAGGACCCAAAATAATAAAAACATACAGCCAAACAAAAACCTGTGCATGAATGTTCATAGCAGTATTATTTATGATAGATAAAAGTATTAACTATTTGCTTATTAATACAAATATCCATCAACTGATGACTGGATAAAGAAAATGTGATATATTCATAAAACAGAATATTATTCAGCCATGAAAAATAAAAGAGGTCCTGATACATGTTACAATGTGGAGGAACCTTTTAAGTGTTATGCTAAGCAGAAGAAGCTAGCCACAGAAGATTACATACTGCGTACTTCCATTTATATGAAATGTCCAGAATAAGCAAATTTAATGAGACTGAAAATAGTAGTATATTGCCTGGGGTGAGGACTGGGACTGGAAGCGCCTGGAAGTAATGGCTTAATGAGCATGATCTTAGATGCTGAAAATGTTCTAAAATGGATTATGGAGATGGTTATACAATTCTGAATACAATGAAAATTATCACATTTATATATTTTAAATAGGTGAATTGTAAAGTTGGTGAATTACATATCAACAAGCTGTTTAAAAAGGTCAAAAGGGCATGCACAATATGAATGAATATCAGGTAAAAATAAGCTAAGGAAGCTAGACAAAAGAGTATAAGACTTTTACATCCAGGTAGCATCCAGTAGGTTAAGGAAGCTATATTAATTGTTCCCATGGGTATGGAAATCATACAAAGATCAAGAAATCCAAAGCAATATGGGTGAAATCTTATTCAGCATCCTGCGGTACATTGCCAAACATGATTTTTAATCTCAAGTATATTTAAATTGAAAATAAATGAGTGCTTCCTTGTTATATAAATAAAATGCTTGATTTGTACAGATTTTTTTAAAAGTCTGTATGATTCTTATTACATAAACTGAAAAAAACAAGAATACACTGTATCTCCGGTAGCTCAGACAGTAAAGTGTCTGCCTACAATGCAGGAGACCTGGGTTCAATCCCTAAGTCAGGAAGATCCCCTGGAGAAGGAAATGGCATGGCAACCCACTCCAGTATTCATGCCTGGAAAATCCCATGGACCGAGGAGCAATCCATGGGGTGGAAAAGAGCCGGACACGCCTGAGCAACTTCACTTCTTCACACTGTATTAGAGATAAGAGTAGCAGTAACCTTGGCATGAGGGAAGTGAGAGGGAATACGTAAGAAGGAATTTAAAAAAAAAAAAAAAAGACACTTCAGCCAACTTGATTATTTAGATCTTGACTCAAACAAATGGGGAAAAAAAATGGACATTATCAACAACTGGGTATCTGATATTAAGGAGTTATTGTTACTTTTATATACAAGAATATTTGGAGGCTTTAAAAATATAACCTTTTAGAGATACCTATTAAATATTTATGAGGATGGCAAGTGGCTGAAGGTACAAAAAAGACAACTTCCTCCCTTCAATGTTATCTAACAATTACTATAAACTATTACATTTATACACTATTCTACAAGCTATTATTTGTCGGTAATAACAATTAGGTTATGTATAAAAGCTAAGAAAATGGAAAAAATGCCAGACATTTGGGGTAGTATACATAGAAGCTGATATCTATTTTCCATAATTTTCAAAATTAGGATTTACTGCAAAGATACAAAATGAAATAGAGTAACAATTTGTTTTTTTTTCTTTAACTGTTTTTTCAAAACTCAAGATAATGTAATTTTCCTCATTCAAATGAGCTATCTTTCAAACAGACACTTTCAATCCACCGACCTTCAATGACTCTAAAAAAGGACACATGTTGCAAAAATTTTAACTTATTATACAAAGATGTAACCTATACCTTTTAAAAAAAATTTCCCTGACCAGGGATTAAACCAATGCTCTCAGCAGTGAAAGCACAGAGCCCTAAGTGCTGCATGCGGCATGCTTGGCTGCTTAGTCGTGTCCAACTCTGCGACCCCATGGACTGGAGCCTGGTCTGGAGCCCACCAGGCTCCTCTATCCATGGGACTTTCCAGGCAAGAATACTAACGTGGGGTACAATTTCCTTCTCCAGGGGATTCTTCCCAACCCAGGGATCTAACCTGCATCGTCTTCCATGTCTCCCGCATTGTAGGCCGGTTTTTTACCAACTGAGCCATCAGAGAAGCCCTAACGTAAAAGCATTAGTCGCTCAGTCCTGACAGACTCTTTGTGACCCCATGGACTTTAACACACCAGGCTCCTCTATCCATGGAATTCTCCAGGTAAGAATACTGGAGTGGGTTGCCATTCTCTTCTCCAGGGAATCTTCCCAACCCAGGGATTAAACCTGGGTCTCCTGCATTGCAGGCAGATTCCTTACTATCTGAGCCATCAGGGAAGTCCAAGGGCATGTTGCCTTCCCATCAGGGAAATAAACCCTGGGCTCCCACAGGACAGGTGGGGATACTCACCACTATACTAACAAGGACCACCAGAATTCCCTAACCTATAACTTAAACCAAAAATTATACATTATCCAGTATAGAAGAAAAGTTTCTTCATATTTCCATTACCTGAAAAAACATACTGGGAGCCCATTCTTTTTTTTTAAGTGATGTGTAATTGATTTACAATGTTGTGCTAATTACTGCTGTACAGCAAGCAAAGTGATTCAGTTACATATATATATATACACACACACATACACACACACACACACACACACTTTATATTGTTTTCCATTATGGTTTATCATCATAGGATATTGACTATAGTTCCTTGTGCTGTACAGTAGGACTATGTTTTTTATCCATTCTGTATATAAAAGTTTACATCTGCAAACCTCAAACTCCCACTCCACTTCTTCCCCAGTCCTTTCCCCCTGTGCAACCCATCAGTCCTTTCTCTATGTCCAATTAAAAGAGAATAATTTTTACAGAGGTCAAGTACCAACTGAGGATGATACTGGGAATAAGACCTAAGAAGTCCCTGCAAGCAAAAGAAAACTTTACATTACCTCTTCTTTAATTTCTTCTTTTTCTTGGACTGGTGGTTTTGGCTCAGGCTTAACTGGTTCCAAAGGAGGAAGGTAGTTCTTAGTATAGAGACTTTCAAATAGCTTATCCACAAAACCTGAAGTTTCTAAGGAGAAAATATAATATCTAAGTGTTACACAAAGGGAAATGAGGAATAACTAGTAGATAACCAAATGTTTGACAACACACTCTATTGGCAAAGTTGAGGAAAGTGGGACATCTCATTCACAGCTGGTGGAACTAAAAATGAGTCTAACCCTTATGGGACAGAATCCCACTTCTGGGGTTTAAAACCCTTTAAAGATACTTGCACATGTACGAAATGATTTATATGCAAGATTGCCTGTTTGAGTATGTAAAAGATTGGCTACAACCCAAATTTCCATGAATAAGAGACTAAATCATATGACAATCAAACAATAACACACAGCGCCTATAAAAAGAGTAAGTAAGAATGCTCAAACTACTGCACAATTGCACTCATCTCACATGCTAGTAAAGTAATGCTCAAAATTCTCCAAGCCAGGCTTCAGCAATACGTGAACTGTGAACTCCCTGACGTTCAAGTTGGTTTTAGAAAAGGCACAGGAACCAGAGATCAAACTGCCAACATCCGCTGGATCATCGAAAAAGCAAGAGAGTTCCAGAAAAACATCTATTTCTGCTTTATTGACTATGCCAAAGCCTTTGACTGTGTGGATCACAATAAACTGTGGAAAATTCTGAAAGAGATGGGAATACCAGACCACCTGACCTGCCTCTTGAGAAATCTGTATACAGGTCAGGAAGCAACAGTTAGAACTGGACATGGAACAACAGACTGGTTCCAAACAGGAAAAGGAGTACGTCAAGGGTGTATATTGTCACCCTGCTTATTTAACTTATATGCAGAGTACATCATGAGAAATGCTGGACTGGAAGAAACACAAGCTGGAATCAAGATTGCCAGGAGAAATAGCAATCACCTCAGATATGCAGATGACACCACCCTTACGGCAGAAAGTGAAAAGGAGCTAAAAAGCCTCTTGATGAAAGTGAAAGAGGAGAGTGAAAAAGTTGGCCTAAAGCTCAACATTCAGAAAACAAAGATCATGGCATCCGGTCCCATCACTTCATGGGAAATAGATGGGGAAACAGTGGAAACAGTGTCGGACTGTTTTTTTGGGCTCCAAAATCACTGCAGATGGTGACTGCAGCCATGAAATTAAAAGATGCTTACTCCTTGGAAGAAAAGTTATGAGCAGCCTAGATAGCGTATTCAAAAGCAGAGACATTACTTTGCCGACTAAGGTCCATCTGGTCAAGGCTATGGTTTTTCCAGTGGTCATGTATGGATGTGAGAGTTGGACTGTGAAGAAGGCTGAGCGCCAAAGAATTGATGCTTTTGAACTGTGGTGTTGGAGAAGACTCTTGAGAGTCCCTTGGACTGCAAGGAGATCCAACCAGTCCGTTCTGAAGGAGATCAACCCTGGGATTTCTTTGGAAGGAATGATGCTAAAGCTGAAGCTCCAGTACTTTGGCCATCTCATGAGAAGAGTTGACTCATTGGAAAAAACTCTGATGCTGGGAGGGGTTGGGGGCAGGAGAAGAGGACGACCGAGGATGAGATGGCTGGATGGCATCACGGACTTGATGGACTTGAGTCTGAGTGAACTCCGGGAGATGGTGCTAAAGAGGGAGGCCTGGCGTGCTGCAATTCATGGGGTTGCAAAGAGTCGGACGCGACTGAACTGAACTGAACTGATATTATCAACACTCCAAAATATAAAATTAAATATTGTATCCATATATGTTTGCATTAAAGAAAACTCTGAAAGGACACAAAAATGACAAGGTAATGCACTGGGGGTGGGAAGGGATCAGATGAGGTGAGAGAGACTTTCATGATATACCTTTATATTGTTAGATTAACTAAATTGCCTACTCAAATATTTAAAATATTTTTAAATTAGTTGAAAAATAAATTTTGACATGAGAATGGTGTGAAAACATCATTTTATGTTTTAAGTAAAACATGAAAAAGGCTGCTCTATTTTGTTAACTTTTTTAGACTCTTTAATGGAGAGAACCAGAGAAGTTATTAAAAATTAAATGTCAAGATATTTATATTATGTTATTTAAACCAAATTTAAGTCACTTCCATGGGTCCTATCCCTCAGGAAGAGCTAAAGAGGATATTAAAAGTATAATACAGATTCTGCTTACACTGCAACTGTTACACGTTTTATACAAATAACTATTTCTAAAATGTCAAATTTTTTCTTCAGAAAAGCATCTTTTCATAAACTTTTTAGGTTATTAATTTGTGCAGTAAGCATTTCCATGATTATAAAATGGTAAGCTCTTCTTACACATAACTTTAACACAAATTAATCAGACCATTCGAAAGACTTTATGATCAGAAGACTGTTTTCACATGCCTATGTATTTCTTAAGCACTTTTTAAAACATGTATTACTTTTGTAATTTAAAAGATACACACATTACGACTATCTTTAGTTAAAACTAAGCAATATTAATTAATAACATTTAGAAAATACTCATCTGTACTGAAAGAATTCTATATTAATTTTGTATAAAAAGCCTTAAAAACGCACAAAAAATATATAATTCTTTGTTTCAGACTGAGAAGCCATATGACTATCTTTTCTTTTTCAGAAGATACTTCAGCTAAAGGATCCTTTCTCATTACTAACAACTATCTCAACTAGTAAATATAAAATATCCACATTCCTGTTTGTCCATTCAGCAATATTTATTGAGTACCTTCTATATGTCAAGTCTGTAGGTTTCGACTCTCCAATTTTAACAATGGAAAAGACATACGGGAGGCGGAGAGAGACACACACGGATAAACAGGCAGATTAACATATAACATGACAGGAAGTAACAAATGTCATGAAAAAATAATAAAGCAAAAATGGGAAGAGGAGAGAGTGACCTATACTGTATGTAGGATGTTCAGGGGAAACCACCCTGAGAAGATGACATTTGAGAAGAGGCCAGAAACCATGAGAAATCATGTTTCAAGCAAGGGTAAAACAGTGTTCAAAAGCCCTCAGCTGTGAACATGTTTGCCATGCTGAACAAAACAGCAAGGTGGTCCATGTGGCTAGAATGGAACAAATGACAGGGAGTGGGAGGAGATGAGGTCAGAGAAGCAGCAGGGAGGCCCCTAGGAAGTTCGGCAGACTAGGAACAAGATTTTGCTAAGATGAGAAGTTACACACAGAGAAGAGGCGCATGCCCATTTCTTCTTGCATATCAAGAAGCCCCAGTCAAGAAGGAGAAAAACAGTTACCTTCATTGTCTTAATAAACAGTAAGAATAAGCACCTTCATTATCTTAAAAATTGTTACTCTTTAACCATTAACTTAGGCTCTACCACAAGCTCCAAGGATTCATTCACTTAAAAAGTACTTGAATTACCACTGCCTCAATATTGGAGAGGAGCAGAATAGGAAAGGGAAAAAAATTTTGCCAAATACACGATAAATAATTAAACATGAATAGGTATATTCAAGTATTTAAACAACTCTGACCAATTTCTTTCCTTTCAAGCTTCAAGATTTTATCAGGAAGTTTTAAATTTAAAATCTCTATTTAAATGCTTGGTTGAAGGCCTATAATAATTACCTTTTTGTAAAAATACGTCAAGTTGATCGGCACAAAAGGCTTTCAATTCTTTCTCAGGTTTGTCCTTCTTGACCAGTGCTACAACATAGTTGGCTAAGGCTGAAGGGTCAGCATCACATCTAGTTAGACAAAGAGAAAACAAGTATTTTTAAACATTTTTTTCAAATACTGATGTCATTAACGAAACCACCCCTATTTTGGAAGGCTTCAAGTAAAAACCTTTATTTTAAAAAATGACTGCAAACACGGGCAACTATCGCTAACAAAGAGCATATTTATATATATATTACAGTTGTTTTTCTTTTCCTGCTTATTTTTATAAAATAATGTGCCTCCTATTTTCAATGTTCCAATTATACTCAGAACTTTGGACTGAATCTACATTTATTTACTCTCAATGGTAATAGGGAAAGGGTGGCAATGGACTCTTAAGGTGCAGCTTGACTCCCAGGCTGTAGAAGGGCTATAGATCTGCTAAGGAACTCTGTTCTGAGTGATCAAAGAAGAAGCAGGGTAACTGATGGGACAGCTTTTCCATTCTCTGTAACGCCAAGCACCAACATCTAAAAATGGCAATTTCTACCTCTAATCTCTTTAGTGAGTATCTTAGGATCATTTTAAGACAAAAAGTAAGAACACAAAAAGCATGTCACCTTAAATTTTACTGGCAAAAACTTCAGCAGCTATTAGGAAGAAAGAAAAGACTGGGGAGTTAGAACAGGAGGGTAAGAGAAGTGGTTAAAGGGCAGCAGAGATAAACTTTATCTACGTCACTTTCTTTCTAGTCAGTAGTAACCTGGCTTTGACATTCCAAATTATCTCTTATGCCAGGGCAGCACAAGATCCTTGAGTTGCCAACTCCTAATGTACAGCAATCCACCAGACTTAATATTTTATATATATTACAAGTAATAGAAAGTTTTCTCCTTATAAAAAATATACATACACATGCTTATATATTTATATTCTATTTTCCCCATAAATGTACATTTAAGTGTCATATATCCTTTGTGGCTTCACAGCACTGTTGTGAAGATAAAATGAAAAACTCAGAATGACAGGAAGTAAAATCATTATGCAAGCAAAATGATTATATCCCTATAAAACACTAATCTTATTCTATGATCCTTGGGCGTCTACTATAAATCAGAAAGTTAAAAAAGTTCCAGCTCAAGGTATCAATCACATTTCCAATAACATTATGAGATTAGTAAGTAAAAAACAACACCCTTACTTCCTTTCTAGTATATACTTTTAAAACATTTATGCACCAAATTCTGAGAGCAAATTTCAATTCTATCAATTTTACAAAACTCAAAACTAACTTAAAAAAAAATGATGGGCAAATGTCAGACTGCACTAGGGATCTAAGTACACGGATGATGAGTTATGTATTAATTAAAAGAAAGCTGGGGTCTTAAATAAAACGATTGTATTTTGGAGAATTATGAACAGATTACCTTAATAAATCCAACTGCTAAATTCTAAAATGGACATATAGCATTTCCACTTACATTCAAAACACAGAGAGAAAGGATTTATTTATTTAAATAACTAAGAATGGCAGAAAAGAAGCAATGTTATTTTCCCTGATCTTATGGGAACCTTCAAGGAGTCTCAGGACCTAACAGGTATAACACTGAGTAAGAGTATGAGGTTTCCAGTGAGAAACAGGCAAAACTCAGATTACTGGAAAATGAGGGGAGTTAAACAAATCCAGGTTATCTTCTACATATAGTTTGTATTCAGACTCTAAAAAACAAATAAAGAATTAGGTTGTTTCTGATGAAATACATTTTGATGTAACAGTGATAAAACTCAAGATGAATAGTTACAAGAAGGTAAGAGTAGACACCAAGAAAAGAGTGATTATAGATTCTAAATATTTGTTTAATATGAATGAACAAGTGATTGTTAATAAATGATAGTTTGAATTCTGCACCCAATACAAAAAGCACATTTATAACCAAAGGAATGGGACCATTTAAATTTAACAGCTCCTACTATGTATCCATAAAGTGCACTAAGAATGAAGGAAATCACCAGTCTGAAATAATGAGTCACATCAATTGAATGATGAAACAAATACATTGGGAAGGTTTTGCTGTGACTTTTTTTTGTACCTTTATGATTGCTCTTATTTATTCTTTCATCACCACTTACCATATACTCTTTTAAAACTGACAATTAAAATAGTATAGTAGCTATGGTACCAATAGTAGCTATAATAGCTACTATAATAGTAGCTACTATTACAGCTACTATTAAAATAGCTACTATTATAGCAGCTATAATATTATAGCTACTATTATAATAGCTATACTATAATAGTAGTAGCTACGGTAGTAGCCATACTATAATAGTAGCTATGGTACCAACTTTCCTGGACAAGGAAAAGGCTACCCACTCCAGTATTCTGACCTGGAGAATTCCATGGACTGTACAGACCATGCGGTTGCAGAGTCAGACGCGACTTAGAGACTTTCACTGACACGGCCATGATACCAATACTAATAGTAGAGCAAAAAGACTTTCAGAAGTATGTCACAAAAATATGAGCATGACTAAGACCCTTGATGGAGAAGGCAATGGCACCTCACTCCAGTACTCTTGCCTGGAAAATCCCATGGATGGAGGAGCCTGGTAGACTGCGGTCCATGGGGTTGCTAAAAGCAGGACACGGACTTCACTCTTACTTCTCACTTTCATGTATTGGAGAAGGCAATGGCAACCCACTCCAGTGTTCTTGCCTGGAGAATCCCAGGGACGGGGGAGCCTGGTGGGCTGCTGTCTATGGGGTCGCACAGAGTCGGACACGACTGAAGCGACTTAGCAGCAGCAGTAGCAAGACCTTGATAGGTTACAAGACGAATGCAGGGCCACTTCCTACTTCTCTTACACAAAAACAGTACGCCAAAGAGTATTTAAAATCTTTTTGCTCTTGGGACTTCCCTGGTGGTCCAGTGGCTAAGACTCCACTCTCCTAATGCAAGGCATCTGGCTTTCAATCCCTGCTCAGGGAACTAGATCCCACATGCCGCAGCTAAGAGTTCACATGCTGTAATGAAAGATCAAAGACCCCATATGCTGCAGTTAAGACCCAGTGCAGCCAAAATAATTAATTTTTTAAAAAATTCCCTTTTAGCTCTTCATTTATAACCAAAGCTTATGGAAATTCATTTCTGCTTAATTATAGGGACAAAGTATATCTTGGAAAGAAATTTTAAAATTATGGGGCCATGGCTATGTTCAACACATGTTTCTAGACAAAAAGGGACTTCCATTATAACAAAGAGATTAGGAAAGGTAATAATATACACCAAACAGTACTATTCTATAGTCTTTAAAAGGTCTTAATAGCATGTGTGTGCATGTGCTAAGTTGCTTCAGTTGTGTTTCTTTGCAGTCTTACGAACTGAAGCCCACCAGGCTCCTTTGTCCATGGAATTCTCCACGCAAGAATACTGGAGTGAGTTGCCACGCTTTCCTCCAGGGGATCTTCCCAACCCAGGTATCAAACCCACATCTCTTATTTCTCTTGCACTGGCAAGTGGGTTCTTTACCATTAGCCCCACCTGGGAAACCCCTTAACAGCACAATCAATTATTATTCATTTTACAGATACCTAAATTTGTAAACATGTAAAGACAAATCAAGTGATCCATTCAAAACCAGGGAGACAGCTTACCTGTGGAACTAAAACTCAGTTTCAATTCCATGCAAGTAAAATCTATCACAGCATATACATTTTTTCTAATGTGTATCTGCACAACAAATTAATGTGTTCTAAGCCTCAATCGGTAATCACTTTTCAGTTAAAGAACCATAAGAAGTTTCCTAAAGTTTAGCGGAAGTTACAAATGAGGATTCTTTTTAAAACTCACATCTTGCATAATGTTCTACAAACATGTTTCCATTATCTATTTTTATTTAAAAGAATAAAAATTACTTAGAATGAATTTTTATCACGAGAAGTTAATAGAAATATTGCCCAGAAATGTCTTATCTGTAAAAATCTCAAATCTGTCTTTTTTCTTCTTTATGAAATCACCATTGCAGGTATTAACACATCTGCTGAGCTATCAACTCAGCCTTGCAGATACTTTTAGTAATCTGATTTTCTCAATATGCTTAGCTGGTGGCTACTGCACTACTACTACTGTGTAGGAAACAAAAATATTGGGTCTTCCACGTCTTTTCAAATGAAAGCTTTCATATTCCCCATTATTAGTTAGGGGCTTTCATGAATGAAGACGATGTGAAAGAAAATATCCCTAGATTTATCTGGAGGGGAAAAATAGATGTTACTCAGTTGCAGACACCATTGTGATACCCTAGCACAGACACACTCAGAAAATGAGACTACTTTAAAAAAAAATCACACTTTTCTAATTGTGACCAACCTAAATACACATACGAGGACATTGATTAGACATTTATTAAATGTTAAGGAAATGACAACCTTCTTGCTGGGTAATGGAATTACTTTGAGCAAGACAGACCTTGCCCCTCAGTCACAAGGAAATGAAAAAAAAATTATAGTACAAAATATCAAATGGCTAAACAAAGAGATTAATAATGAAGTAACAACACTGTGAGAGGACGAGACAAGACATTGGTAGGAAACGAGGCTATGAAGGCAATATATGGCTCCTAACCTACAGCAAATGGGCCAGAGAAAGTGAAGTCAGAAATATTTAGGAGTCAGGCCAAAGGACATAAGAACAAATACGTTTCTAACTTAGTATACTAAAACTTGCCAAGAAGTCTTTGGGCCAGAGTAAGTCTTCTATGAAATAGTGAGTGGTCTCCTTAAATACATCCTACAGAACTTTAGAGGGACATCAATTCTTTGAAGCTACTACATACATTTTAGAAAATTATCAATACTTTTCAGTCTTAAGAACATACCCACAAAATACTCATTTTATCCTTGCAGTTCATTTATTAAGAGGTGAGATCTAACAAGCTGGTACACGGTGATTTTTCTTCCCATTTGAGGAACTGCAGAGATTTCTAGTCAAAATTAATTTGGTAAGGATTGCAAATGTACAAACAGCATGTAAACTTTATAGAGTTCAACCCAAATATACACCCCAACCACTGCATCAATAGAATTATCCCAATGAACATTACTGTGTCTTTCCCATCATACTCAGAAATGACACAAAGTCAGTGTTTTACAGCATTTTGTTTTTTTTTTACAAAGACCTTGATATGGCCTAAACTCACAGAAACTGCACATCAGGTTGATGGGTTTCTCTACCAATTCTTGTCTAGGGCCTGCAATGAGAACCTCTCATGCACTAGACTGATTATTCTGTAAGTGGGAGAAGGACTTAAACACTAGTATTAATAAGTATCTTTGCAAAAAGAGTTTAATATATTTTCACATTTCAAAAACCGTAAAATTCATTTATATTTAATGATTCTGGTACATAAAATACTTTTTATAGTCTGCATCATTGTGAGATAGGTAAAAGGTTAATATAATTAATTGTTTAACACAGAAAGGTGAGAAAACTGTCCAAAGTCAGTGACTCAAATACAGATCTAGAAACTAAATGCCCTGCATCGCACAATGATGCTCTACCAAAACAGATGACAGATAAACGGATAAATGCAACTGTCCAGAAAGTATTACAAACCCTATCACTCTCTTCAAAACATGTATCAAGGCAATTTTGGGGGGGTTATTCATAGCTTTTTTTTTTTCCTTTCAGTTTGACATATAATTGATATACAGAACTATGTATGTCCGAATTGTACAGCATTAATGATTTTACTTACATATATGAAATGTTACCATGATAAATTTAGAGAACATTTATTTCACACAGATACAAAATAAAAACAAAAAAACACGTTTTTTCCTTGTCGTGAGAAGTCAGGATTTTATCTCAACTTTCATATGTAACACACAACAGTGTTAATTATATTAATCATGCTTCACATTCTTAGTACTATTTATCTTGTACCTGGAAGTTTGCACCTACTTACTATCCTCGTCCAGCTCTCCTCACAACAACCCCACCTCTGGTAATCACAAATCTGATCTCTTTTTCTATGAGTTTGTTTGTTTGTTTTTGAAGTAAAATTGACTTAAAGTACTTACGTTAGCTGCTGGTGTACAACGCTGTGATGTGGTATTTCTATACATTACAAAATTATTATCACAAGACAAATTTTTACAATAAACCTAATAAGCAGTAGTGAATTAGATGTACTTATACATATCCAATATATATAAAATAAAAATAACTTAAAACATTCATTAAAGACAACATTTTTGGTAGAAATGCATGTTTGTTATTTTAAATTGCTTGCTTGAATGTTTTCTAAACTTGTAGAAATTTCTCCACTGGCTGATTTATCCTCTAGATTTACTTAGAACCTTATCTTTAAGGAGTCCAGATAGTTCAAGTGAACAGTTATTTGTAATAAAAAGAAATCATGACATGTCCTACTCATGTATAATCCCTACAGTAGTCTCTATAACTAGGATATCTAGAAGATTTTGAAACTGAAGAAAGATGAGGACCCCAAGCAAGATCTGTGTTCAGTCTGTTCATGCAGCAGTAGGAAGAGAGAGAAACTCCTGGACTAAGATGGTTTCTCTCCCTTTTACTGCATTGCCAATGAAAATGGTACTGGGTGGCCCGCAGTTAGTTCAGACGTGTTTTCTTCTAGACTCCCTCCTCCCCCTCCCCATCCCTCCTCTAATAAGGTAACAGATATGCCCCACATCTACAAAAGGAGTGGAAACAGATAAGCTCTAACAGAATGAGATTTCTAATTTGTCTATGGGGCACAAACACATACAGACTAGACTGGTTTCATAATATTCTGCTACATGACTTCATTTCACTAATGACAAGGTGGACCATACTTAAAAATCCCTACAAATCTAAACCTTTTATAATTCAGTTACTTTTTTTTTTTTTTTTTTGGCCATCCATGTGGCTTGCAGGATCTCAGCTCCCAGAAAGGGGATTGACCCAGGTTCACGACAGTGAAAGCACAGAGTCCTAACCACTGGACCACCAGGGAATTCCCTAAATTTAGAAATTTTTAAATTAAGCTAAATAAGAAAGTGCAACAGGAAATCATGTACACAGCTACAGTCTGATTAAAACATATCCACTGCAACTACATTATATGAAAGCCTGACAACTGCTCTGAAATGCTATGTTGTAGCAACATGCCAATCTCCCATGAAAATTTTCTTGAATCTGGAATATGCAAAAAGTAAACTTACAAATACAACTCACTTCAGCATATCATTTCTTACATTTTAGGATATCTAAACAAAAAATACTCTCCCATGTCAACATACTAAGAATGAGAATACATGTGACATTTCCACTTGCCTTTACAATTATTAACACTTTCACCCAAAACCATTACCTATGAGTTAAAAATAAGTATTTATTTTGTAGTTTATTTTGTAATTTTGTAGTTCTAGGAAAATTATCTACATTATTAAGTCTAAGCAGTGATTTTAGATCTTTCTTAACACTAAAAAAGTAACAAAAATAATCTTTAAAAGAGGCATGATGTGACCTTTACGTTGAAGTTATATCTCAAAACAAGTGGGGAAACTAATCATTTTGACAGATAACTTTTATCCGTGAAAATTACAAAATATATATGAACAAAATCAGTATAAATCATCCAAAAAATCTGGTGAAAACACCCTAGGGACACTTAAGTTCCCACCCAAACTAAACTCTGACAATAAGAAAAAAATAAAAAATATTACCCAGACCAAAACATTTTAGGGAGCTTTAAAAAAATAATTAACTATAATATTAAAACTTGTCACCTTCTACTGAAGATATAAAATACATATTTAATACTTTTGGAAGTATTACCAACATTTAATACTTTCAAAAGTATCTACCATCCAAGTAAAAACACAAAGGTTCTCCTGTTCTATATTTTAATAGACCTTTTTCTATTCTTAGCCTCTTCCATATATGGTCAATTTCACCAACTCTACTTCATGATTTCCCACCTTCATCACAATCCATTTCCACCTTTGTGCTCCAATCTTGATACTGTATGTAGGAAAAGTATGATGCACACTCAAGAGGCCCATATTCTTCAATAAAACTTTTAAGTGTGCCCAGAAGTCATCTGCATTTTACTTAGACCATCACTAATGTAAAACTCAGAAGTCCTCAGTGTACATTCATTCCTACCTGTGCTCTAGTCATACACACGTCCTCAGAAAGCAAATACCACTTCGGACATCAAAATTCCCTTAATGCTGTCTCACCTTCCCATCCTACCATCTTCACAAGGCTGACACACTGGACTACAAATGAGTCTTCCTAGGTGTTAGAATCCCACCCCAAGAAACAGAAATAGCAAAACATCAAAAGTTAGTTAATAGGGTTTCTCAGGAGCACAAGGAAATAGACAAACAGGGAAGTAGCAGTCTCCTAACAACCAACTTCACTACACCTCCCGAATTACCCTTTATTTCCACCTCTGCAAAAACTCAATTTTTCCACTAAAAGTATTTGATCTAATGAATCAAAGTCTGCTCATGTCTTCTTCTACTCCTTTCCTTTCAGCCAGAAAGCCCTCACCTCCAGTAGGAGGAAAAGTAATAAGTAGAAATGACAAAGGGGCAACAAACGATTCCTTCCCTTCCCATGCCTTCTTTCCCAAGAGAGTTAGTTATCACCTCCTCCCACCCTCTCTCCAGCTTTTCCTCTTCGCTCACAGAGATACCTTTCAGAGACTACCTATACCCCAGTGTCCCAAATTAACATTTCAACATCTCATCCCTTTAAAACGGTTACAAAACCAACAAAAAGTTCGTATCTTCGCTAGTCCTTTATTTCAAGGGTCCCAACAATATTTCCACCATACTACTCCAGATATCAGAAACAAGCCCCTCACCAATAATCCTACACCCCAATCTTCTCAGTAGTTACAAAACTCTTTCCACTACCCGTTTCATTATTCCAATATCTGCATCTAAAAATCCCTTGGTGCTGCCGGTATACCCCTTTCAGCCTGTTCTCCAATAATATTAGATACTCGAGTACTCCTTTCAACCCCCAATCAAACTTACAAAAACCTCACTTTTCCCAACCCCTAATGGTATTTAAAAATCATCAGCTTTCTTGGCACTATCAACTCCTCAATAATAGCATCCCTTAATAGGCTTATCAAATTCCTAATAATTCCCAAAACACTTCAGTGTCCACAAATCCCTATCCACTACCCTATTTTAATTCAATATACTTGAACCCTTAGAACTCATCAGTAATCGCTATAAAGGCTTTAATGTCCCTATTCTCCTTTTCTTCCTTCCTGCTTCCTAAAGGTCCCCAATACTCCGCTTCTAGATCGTTTAGTCCCGGAATAATATTGTTTGTAAAACCCTTGATATCCTGCTACTCCCTTCTATTCAAATCCTAAAATCCCTCAAGAGCCCCGATTACTCTCTCAGTTCTCAAAAAGCAGTATTTTAAATTCCCTCACTTCCAGCTACCCTTTTGAGCACCCCAAAATGTGTATTTCAAAAGCCCTCGCTGTCCTCCCCGCGCCCCCCCCCCCCGCCCCGTTCCCAGAGCCACACCGCCTCTACGTCCCTTGCTCTCCTCCCCCCACCCCCCTACAATGGTGATAGTACTACAGAGAAGACGTCGCCGGGACCTCCCGACCGCTGCCCCTCCGCTCCGCCCTCCCCCACGCCGCTTCCCCTCCCCCCACGCCCCCGCGGGCCCCCAACGCCCACGTTCGCCAGCCCCGGCCCAGCCTGCCTCACTCACATCGGCTCCAGTAACTTGGCCAGCCAGGACTTGAGGGCATCCACATCCTCTATGAGCATGGTGCAGGGAAGGCGGGCTCGGCCGCCGCTCTTGTTAGGGCCTGCCGCGAGTCGCCCCCCGCCGCCTCCTCACGCCTTCTTCACAGCTCCGGGTGCCTCAGCCCACCGGGCATCTTAGAGGACTTCAACCTACTCCCCCGGCCGGGGCCTAACAGGAACTAACCCAAGAGCCCTCGCTCAACCTAGCCCGACGGCACAGGAGGCGGGGAGATAGCGTCGAGTGGCGAGCGCTGGAACCAATAGGAAGGAGAGGGCCGTGCGCGCAAAGCCAATGAAAAGGCTCGTTCACCCCGCCCGCCGGTCGTACCCAGTGAAGGAGGAGGGATTTAGCAAGGTAGGTAGAGAGCTTACGTGAACTCCTGGTGCAAGATGGTATCTTGGAGAAGGTGCTGTGGCTCTTAAAGGGGCCGCGGCACTTTTTTTTTTTTTTTTAAGCACGCCGCCGCCCGCCGCGGAATACCGGTGTCTGTGCTGGGAGTGCCTGGGGGAACCCGGTGAGCCCCTCAGCCTGGTTCCTTCCCCCCGTTTTTTTCCTGGAAACACACACTAGTGTCCCGAAATGACTCAGCTGTAGTAAATCTGCAACATAACGTGCAATACGTTCACGTTCGACACTGTGCACAGAACGCAAAATTTTACTTTTTTTTCCTCACACGCTCATTTTGCTCGGCACGCATGCTGGTATCTTTTGCTGCTGTGCTTAAATTATGCACAATGCTATGGCAACCCTTCCTTGGACTCCAATAATCGTCATTTTAAAAACGTGGCGCAACGGTTGCAAAAGACAGAAGCCATTTCAATTTTATCAGTATTTTTAGTATATTCTCTATAAGGAAGAAAAAGGATTCCATTTTTAAAAAAATTCTCTTTTCATTGCTTCTCTAAAGTTCGATGGGGATTTTGTGCAGGGAAGATGTTGGTCAGCAAAAAAGTTTTTAAAAATAATATTTAAAAAATTGAAATCACTGAAATGGGCAAATTGGTTTGTACTAGATAAAAAATTCTCTTTTGGAGTTTTGAAATGACTGGCTTGGCACTGGTGTTAGAATGTTTATTCAACAACGATTACTGAGCACCTGCTATACACCAGCACTGTGTAAGGCACTGAGATTCCAGTGGTGAGCAAAACAAACAGTTCTTCTTCCTAGAAAGCCGGACAGTTTATGAGATTATGCATTGTAATCATAACATTATGAAAAATACCTGATGAGCATACACCTCATATAAAAGACATGGGTCAACCCAAAATAAGCAGGCAGACTGTAATATACGTATGTAGCAGATGTAGGCAAATTTTTTCTGTAAAAGTCTCAGTTCAGTCAGTTCAGTTCAGTTGCTCAGTCGTGTCCACTCTGTGACCTCATGAATTGCAGCACGCCAGGCCTCCCTGTCCATCACCAACTCCTGGAGTTTACTCAAAGTCCATCGAGTCGGTGATGCCATCCGGACATCTCATCCTCTGTCATCCCCTTCTCCTCCTGCGCCCAATCCCTCCCAGCATCAGAGTCTTTTCCAATGAGTCAACTCTTCGTAAAAGGCTAGACAGCAAATATTTTTTGGTTTTGTGGGCCATGAGGTCTCTGACAACTACCCAACTGTGCCCTCTTGGCATGAAATAGGTCATAGGTAATATGGAACAAATGACTGTGGCTGTGTTCCAATAAAAGGTGTATGAAAATTTCAACGTGAGAGTGTTTTCATGTGTCACAACATATTATTCCCTTGATTTTTTTTCTCCAACCATTTTAAAGTGTAAAAGTTATTGTTACCTCACAGGTGTCCAGGAACAGGTGCCAACATGGTCTGGCTTGCAGGCTAGTTTGTGGACCCCCTACATGTGTGTGCACCCAACTCTTGGCAACCCTGTGGATTGTAGTCCACCAGGCTCCTCTCTCCATGGGATTCTCCAGGCAAGAATATTGGAGTGGGTTGCCATTTCCTCCCCCAGGGGACGTTCCCGACCCAGGGATAGAAGCCGCGTTTCCTGTGTCCCCTTCATTGGCAGGCGAATCTTTACCCCTGAACCACTTGGGAAGTGACCCAGGTGGCATTATTGGTAAAGAACCCGCCTGCCAGTGCAGGAAACGTAAGAAACCTGGGTTCCATCCGTGCGTAGGGAAGGTCCCCTGGAGGAGGAAATGGCAACCCACTAAAGTATTCAGTTCAGTTCAGTTCAGCAGCTCAGTTGTGTCCAACTCTTTGCCATCCCATGGTCTGCAGCATGCCAGGCTTCCCTGTCCATCACCAACTCCCGGAGCTTACTCAAACTCATGTCCATCTACTAGGTGATACCATCCAACCATCTCATCCTCTATGGCCCCTTTCTCTTGTGTTCAATACTTCCCAGCGTCAGGGTCTTTTCTAGGGAGTCAGTTCTTCGCATCAGGTGGCCAAAGTAATGGAGTTTCTGCTTCAGCATCAGTCCTTCCAGTGAATATTCAGGACTGACTTCCTTTAGGATGGACTGGTTGGATCTCCTTGCAGTCCAAGGGACTCTCAAGACTCTTCTCCAACACCACAGTTCAAAAGCATCAATTCTTCGGCGCTCAGCTTTCTTTATAGTCCAACTCTCACATGCATACGTGACTACTGGAAAAACAACAGCTTTGTAATGTCTCTGCTTTTTAATATGCTATCTAGGTTGGTCATAGCTTTTTTTCCAAGGCGCAAGTGTCTTTTAATTTCATGGCTACAGTCACCATCTGCAGTGATTTTGGAGCCCACAAAAATAAAATTTCTCACTGTTTCCACTGTTTCCCTATCTGTTTGCCATGAAGCGATGGGACCAGATGCCATGATCTTAGTTTTCTGAATGTTGAGTTTTAAGCCAACTTTTTCACTCTCTTCTTTCACTTTCATCAAAAGGCTCATTAGTTCTTCTTCGCTTTCTGCCATAAGGATGATGTCATCTGCATATCTGAGGTTATTAATACTTCTTCCGGCAATCTTGATTCCAGCTTGTGCTTCATCCGGCCCTGCATTTCGCATGTTGTACGCTGCATGTAGGTTACATAAGCAGGGTGACAATATACAGCCTTAAGGTACTCCTTTCCCAATTTGGAACCATTCTGTTGTTCCAAGTCCAGTTCTAACTGTTGCCTGCACACAGATTTCTCAGGAGGCAGGTAAGGTGGTCTGGTATTCCCATCTCTTTAAGAATTTTCCACAGTTTGTGGTGATCCACACAGTCAAAGGCTTTGGCGTAGTCAATAAAGCAGAAGTAGATGTATTTATCCTTATCTGTAAGAAGGCAGACAGGATGAAAATCACAATCACAGAAAATTTCAGTATTCTTGCCTGGGAAATCCCCTAGCAGGCTACAGTCCATGGGATTCCAAACAGCAGACACAACTGAAGAGACTTGGCATGCACACATGCACCTGGGAAGCCCGGACCCCTTACATAGCGAAATAATAGGTAAAAATAAAAGTGAAACACACTTAGAAATTATCTGGTGAACTTCCTTCACTGTTATCTCCTACCCAACTCTGCAGCTGAGTCAAGTCCACAGAGACTAAGTAACATCTGGATCTTCTAACAGCAAGCCCAGAGCTTTGACACATTCAGCTGTTACCTTTTCTTCTCTCTCTCCTCCTCTTCTTGCTTTATCCTTATCCTCATTTTCCCTTCACTTCTTTCCCCTGCAGAGATGAAGTATTACCCACAAATGATAGATATTTTAAAAAGAGAAATGTAAAAGTGATTTGCTTAGGCCTGCAGCTAGGCAAGAACTTGATGGCATGATTGATATGGAACAGGAAATGCCTTTTTCACAATAAATCACTCTGCTGCCAGAATTTCAAAGTACTTTTCAAATGTAATATTTATAGAACAAATTTCCAAGCTTTACTTCAGAGATGAGGGTGCCGAGATACGGGCTTTTTAGTGACCGAGGGCGTCATTTAATCAAGACTATTACAGGGAGTAAAACAGACATGATTATGATAGTCATATTTGGGTTTGCAGACCATGGATAGTTTTATCCTTTTCCCTATTTTTTCAAGTTATGATGTCATTACTTTTCTAAACTGAGTAGGATAGCATTGATGGATAGATATAAGCTCAGTATTTGAATATAGATGTCAAACTCGAAACCATACCTTGAGAAAGTGGCATCTATGGAAGAGTCGCTTTTCCAGAAGTGGAATACAATACGATGAATCCCACTCCATTTCCTAGATAGTTGGTCAGTAGCCACGGTCCAGAGTTTTCCTTATGCTTTATTTGTTGTATGCATAGAACTGACTCATCTGAAGTCCACGAATGAATGAAGTACTGATTTCAGTCATTCAGTTATTGGGCTACCCTGAAGAGAGTGCCTACACATATGTACTAATTCAACATAACCTATATTAAGCACTGTACAAGGTACCAGATTCTGTGTGCTGGGCTGGGGCAGAGACATAAGTTTGAAGAGTTATATCCATTCACTGGAGAAGGCAATTGCAAGCCACTCCAGTACTCTTGCCTGGAAAATCCCATGGACGGAGGAGCCTGGTAGGCTGCAGTCCACGGGGTCGTGAAGAGTTGGACACGACTGAGGGACTTCACTTTCACTTTTCACTTTAGTGCATTGGAGAAGGAAATGGCAACCCACTCCAGGATTCTTGCCTGGAGAATCCCAGGGATGGCTAAACCTGGTAGGCTGCTGTCTATGGGGTCGCACAGAGTCGGACACGACTGAAGCAACTTAGCAGCAGCAGCAGCAGCAGCCATTCACTGCCTTTTGGGAGCTCAGATTCTGGTGGTCTGATAGGCACTGGAAATAATAATCAAATTCAAGATTGTTGAATACTTACCCTATGCTGGCCGCATGCTAAATATCTCAGTGTATTGCCTATCTGGCTCAGAGTACCCCTGTATAGTAAACAATATTCATAGTCAAGAAAATTGCATCCCAGAAAGGTCATGAAGCTGGAGTGAAGAGGCCCAGCCTTGACCATGTGTGTTAGATTCCAAAGCCCACACCTGTAACTTTCACTTAATCACCTCACTGGCAAACACTGAAATATGAGGTTCATTCAGCAAATACATATTGAACCCATTACCATATCTTAGGCACTGCTCTTGGATAATACAGAGTAAAAATGATTTCAAATAAATGTTCTTTCCTTAGTTAAGGTGGATGTTAACATGAATACTTAACAAATATTGACTTTTCTCTCATTTTATTTGCATAGAGGAGAAAGAAAGAAATCAAAGGAAAAAAGAGATTATTAATATTGGACATTGAAAAGAGAGAGTGACTACAAGAAGAAAAGACATGCTTATTCTGACCAAGTTCTCTTCCTAGGCTTGAGGGCAACTATGTGTTTTCTCCACCAGGAAGAGCTGTCAGTGGGTGATTTCGCACAAGTGTTGTCAGGGGTAGACAGGCTTTGCAAAATCAGACTGTGTTGTGCCTATTTTGGGGCAGGAAGGCTGGCTGAGGGGGATTGGTCCTTATTCTCCAACCTATGAGAATGTCCCAGACTTACAATAAGAGAAGTGGAGAGTCATCTTTGAATTTTCTCTGTGACATTTACAATCACAATAGACTTCCTTCACATGCTGTTAAATTGAACTTTGGTGGAATTTCAAACTAGGAAGCTCATGCTTACAAACAGACCCTGTCATGTCTGTATATTTGTAAATAATCAGCTAATTGAACAGCACACCCATCAAAATGTCAGTCTTTCCTGAGTTTAGGTCCCCTGGAGCAGCCCATCTGGCTCAGAGAAAAGTTGCTTTAGTAAAAGTCTGTCGAATCTTCCTTATACAAAGTCCAGGTGAGTGGGCAGCCAAATTGCCAGTCAATCAGAATAGTCTCTTGGTTATGGAAATAGCGATTGTTTTCCTAGGAGAACTATATTAAAAGGATTTTTTTAAGAAAGTTGTTTCTCTCTAAATACCTCTAAGATTGGCTAATATATATTAAAAAAAACTGGCAACGCTGAATGCCGATAAGGATGCAGAGAAACCGGATCATTCATACTTTGATATAGTGTAAAATGGTATGGCTACTTAGAAAAACACTTTGATATTTTCTCTAAAAACTAAACTTGCAACTACCATATGACCCAACAATTACACTTCTGGGCATTTATCCCAGAGAAATGCAAACTTCTGTTTACACTGAAAAACCTGTACTCAAATGTTTAGAGCAGCTTTATTTATAATAGCCCCAAACAAGAATCAGTTCAGGTGGCCTTAAACAGGTGAATGGTTAAACTGTATAACATACCATGGAATGGGACTCCATGCTTCCCTCCAGCAAGGAAGGAACTGTTAATACATGTGACAATTTGGATAAATTATGCTGAATGAGGAAAAAAATGCAATACAATATGTAACCAGTCCCCAGAGGTTACATATTGTGTGGTTCCATTTATATAAAAGAGGACAGAGATGGGGGTGTGAAGGGAAAGTGGCTATGGTATTTTAGACTAATGAATTAATTTTTGGCTGCCCTGGGTCGTCATTACTGCATCCCGGCCGAGAGTGGAGGCAACTCTCTAGCTGAGGTCTGTGGGCTTCCCAACTGCCAAGGCTTCTCTTGTTGCAGAGCACGGGCTCTAGGGTGCGCAGGCTTAGTAGCTGTGGTGCACTGGCTTAGTTGCCCGTGACATATGGGATCTTAATTCCCCAACCAGGGATCAAACCCATGTCCCCTGCATTGGTAGACAGATTCTTAACCATTGAACTACCAGATTAGCCCCATGAGTGTGGTTTTAAAAAGGCAACATGAGGGATTCTTGTGGAGCTGGAACTGCTCTGTATCTTGACTGCCAGGACGGGTACAGGGAACTACAGGTATGATAATGCTATAAAGAATTTTACACACACACACACACACACACACACAGAGACGTGCACAAATGATTACATATAAAACGTGTCAATATCAATATTCTGATTATGGTATTCTATAGTTTTGCAAATGTTGCCATCAGGGAAATTAGGACAAGTGTGCAAAAGTTCTCTCTGCATGATTTCTTACAACTGCTTATGATACTACAATTATCTCAATTTTTTAAAAAGTTGCTTCACATGGAGAGAGCCATGTCAACAGGGAGGAAAGGTTGAAAGTGGCATCTCTGGATGTGTGGACCAGAATTAGTCCACGTGCCATTCTCTAAGAGTTTCATAGGGGCCTCAGTCTGCCATCCTTCCTTGCAGATTAGAAAAACATCCAGGAGAAATGTGGGAAGCATCACTGCAATAATAGTAACTTTATTTTTTCAAGCAGGAAATAGCAACAGTAGACTGACCAGACTCCAGTTCCCTCTGGTTACCTCTCTGATATTAGAAGACAACTGCCCTCTCTTCCTTGGGTTGAATAAGCCCTTTGGGATTTGGACACAGCAAGTAATAATAACTCATACTCCTTGTGTGCTAGGTACTCTGCCAATCAACTTTGCATATATTAGCCTCTTTTGGTTCCTGCATTTAGCCTTTCTTTCTTCCAAGAAATATTGTTTGCCAACCTATCGAAGGCAAAGTGCTGTAATAGGCCTTGGTTCAGTGAAGAAAATATGCATTGTCCTGGAGATCTGGTTTAGCATCAGGAGAACGGTGACAAGTAAACAACTATATCATATAGCTGGATACATTCTATAAAGAAATAAAACAAAGTGAGGGGCGAGAGAGTGATGGGGAAGTTAAAAGGACTGAGCAGTGATCTGAAAGCAGTGGTCTGACAGTTTGAGGAAAGGAGGAAAGCAATGGGATGAGCCAAGAAGAAAATAGTGGTTGAGGAGATCAAAGAGGTAGTAAGAAGCCAGATCATGGAGGACGTTGTTAGCCATGGTAAGAACTTTGAATTTTTGTTCTGAGTGAGACTGCAAGACACTGAAGGTTTTAAACAGAGGAATCAAATTATATGATTTAGGGTTTTATTTTTAAATAGTAGCTATGGTTATGGCTACGGCTGCCTCATGGTTATCAGACTGGAGGGGACATAAGTGAAGGAAGGGAAACCAGTTAGGAAGGAATATGTTGGTTTGGACCAGACTAGCTGTGAAAGAGAGAGTAAGAAGTTAAATTCTGGATGTATCTGAAAGGTAGAGTCAAGGAGTTTTACTGACAGAATAATTGTTGGTGTGAGACATAAAGAGAAGTCAAGGATGAAACCAAGGTGCTTGACCTGAGGTGGGGAAAATGAAGGAGGAGCAGATTTAGAAAATGGCTGGTAGATCATGAATTCAGTTTGGGCCGCGAATTAGACATTGTCTTAGACATTAGACATGGTGGTGGCCATTCTCCAAGATGGCTGCCAACAATCCGTAACTTGTTAGGATCACACTCATGGTGTCCTTTGCTCCCACACTGGATCAGGGCTTCTCTGTATGATCAACAGAATACATTGAAATGACAGTCCTTTACATCTAAGTCTAGGATAAGAGGTATTGTAGCTCCTATTTGGACCTCTTGTTCTGGGGGAAGCCAGTCACATGTCCGAAGGCACTCAATCAACCCTTCGGAGAGGCCCAGATTGAGAAGAACTGAGACTTCTTACCAACAGCCAGGACCAACTTTCTAGCCTTGTGAGTGAGCCATGGTAGGAGTAGATCTTCCAGCCCCAGTCACACCTTCAGATGACCACAGCCCTGGTCGGCATGTGACTGCATTTTCATGAAAGCCCCCCAAACCAGAGCCATTCGGTCAAGCTGATTCCAAACTACTTCTGACCCACAGAAACTGTGAGTGATAATAAACGGTTATTTTTGGGAATTCCCTGGCAGTCCAGTGGTTAGGACTCTACACTTTTACTGCTGAGGGGATGGGTTTGATCCCTGGTAGGGGAACTAAGATCCTTCAAGCTATGCAGCATGACCAAAAGTAAAAAAAAAAAAAAAAAGGTTGTTTTAAGCCCCTGAATTTGGGGTAATTTCTTAGGCAAGACACACAATATAAAAATCCAAGTGGAGGGAATTCCCTGGTGACCTAGTGGTTAGGTTCTGGGCTTTCACTGCCATGGCCTGAGTTCAGTCCCTGGCTAAGGGACTGAGATCCTACAAGATGCGCAGTGTAGGGAAAAAAATCCAAGTGGAAATACCAAGTAGACAGTTGAGTCTAAGAGTCTGAAGTTCATGAGAGATGGGGCCTGGTGTTTAAAACTGTGGATCTATCAACATTGTAAAGTGTGTTGAAAATCATGGGCCTGGAAAAGACCATCTAGGAATTTAGTGTATCGAAAGAAAGTCCATTAGGGCATACTCCTATTTACAAGGAAAGGGACTAATATGCAGTAAACTGAGAAGACTTGGCCAGTGATGAGGAGGAGAACAGAAAAACAAGAAATGTGCCTCAGGAAAGATGGAGTTTTCAACTATGTCTTGTAGTAAGATGTTGTTGTTTAGTTGCTAAGTAGAGGCCGACTCTTTTGTGACTCCATGGACTATAGCCCACCAGGCTCCTCTGACCGTGGGATATCCCAGATGAGAATACTGGAGTGGGTGGCCATTTCCTTCTCCATCAGGTAGGATGGGGACATAGAATTGACCATTGAATTTGGCAATATGGATAAGGAGGTTATTGGTGATCTGAACAATTCCATGGAATGGAGGAGGTGAACACACAATTGGAAAAAGTTTGGGAGAAAAAGAGAAGAGAGGAATTGGAGACAGTATGACAGTTCTCTTGAAGAGTTTTATTGTAAAGGGGAGTAGAACAAAGAGGGTACCAAAAGATATGATGGGATAGGGAGGACGTGCTTATATTTTGTTCTGTTTTTCTTTTGCTTGTGTTAGGTTAGAAGGTATGTATGAAGGTGGATGGGTGTGATCTAGTAGGGAAAGAAAATTTGATGATGTGGAAGGTGAAGTGGGCAACTGTGGGAATAAAATCTCTTAGTAGGAAAAGACAATGAGATTTAGTGTACAAATGGAGTTTAGGTCTTAATAGGAGCCCCGATTATCCATGATAAGTAGAAAATAGAGCTCATGATAAGGGGCAGAGGTATAATGGTAGATATAGTAAAAGGAACTCATGGAAGTTCTTTACAGTTTGCGTCTATGTTTTCAGTGAATTAGGAAGGAAGCATCAGTTGAATGTGAGGAAGGGCTGCTGGGTGCTTGAGAAGAGAGGTGTGAGGACAAAGCATCTTAGGTTTCTCAAACATTTCAAGTTCCTTCTTACCTCGGTGCCTTTGTATTTGCTGGCCCTTTTGCCTGGAACTTAAAAAAAAATTTTTTTTTCTTCCAGTTTTATTGAGATATGATTGACATGACATGTGTGTGTGCTCAGTCGTGTCTGACTCTTTGTGACCCTAAGGACTGTAGCAGGCCAGGCTCTTCTGTCCATAGGATTTTTCAGGCAAGAATACTGGAGTGGGTTGCCATTCCCTCCTGCAGGAGATCCCCCCGACCCAGGGACTGAACCCACATCTCCTTCGTCTCCTGTATTGGCAGGCAGGTTTACTGCTGACCCTCGTGGGAAGCCGTGTCTGGAACTCTTTTCCATACATCTTTTTTCTTTTTGTGTGTTAGGTTTTAATTGCAACCCTTGGGATTTTTGTTGAGGTGCGTGGACTCTTGCTGTGTCACATGGGACCAGTAGTTGTGGAGCAAGTGCTTAGTTGTCCTGTGACCTGTGGGATCTAGTTCCCCAACCAGGGATCTGGGATCTTTGTTCCCAGGGATCAAACTTGTGTCCCCTGCATTCAAGGTGGATTCTTAACCAGTGGACCACCAAGGAAGTCCCTCCACACATCTTTTTATGGTTGACTTTTTCTTGTCAGCTCAAATATCACCTCCTTAGGAAAACTTTCTCTGACCATCCATCTAAATTAACACTACATTTCTCTTAGTATTATTATTATTATTAGTGTCATTAGTGTTATAGTTATTCTCTGTCACATAATCCTGTTTTATTTTCATAGCATTTTTCATGGTCTGAAACTTTTTCATGAATTTATTTTCTTTACCTCATCCTAACTAGAATTTTCATGAGGTCAAGGATTTTGTCTTCCTTGTTTGCATTATATCTTTAGTGCTGAAAACAAAGCCTGGTATATAATAGATGTGCAATAAATATTAATGACTAACTAATATAATCATGAAAACAATATTGCTAGGTAAGTACTATTATTGTTGCTATGTTATGGGCCTATGCAGATCATGTGATTTGTCCAAGGTCATACAGCAAATTTGGAATGGGGGTGTGCTTGATTCAAAGTCAGGCTACCTGGCACTAGAGCCCACATTTTCAGATACTACCTAGAATATCATCTAGAGGAAGATACTGACTTCTGGCTACACCGAAAATGGGAGCCTGGCCAATTACTAGAGAAAAAATGTAAGACCATGATTGTGCTCCTAATTTACATATTTGAACTTAGGGCTTCCCAGGTAGCTCAAACATATAGAATTTGCTTGTAATGCGAGAGATCTGGGTTTGATCCTTGGGTCCCATGGAGAAGGACATGGCAACTCACTCCAGTATTATATTTAGACCAGTCTGATTTCACTGATACTGTAAAAATAGGAATCCCAAATATAGTAAATGCACAACCTAATTTTAAAAATATAGTCACTGAAATTGGAAGCTGTGTAATAAGTGACTGGCTGTCTTTACTTGTTTGTTTTCTCCTCCTCCCTTTCTTTCTTTTTTTTTTTCTCCCTTTCTTTCTTCTTTTCCATCTGTCTATCCTTCCCTCTTTCCTTCTATATCATGTGTGCATGTATGTGTGGCTGCACTGGGTCTCTGTCGCTGTGCATGGGCTTTCTCCAGCTGTGGTGCTAAGGCTTCTCACTGTGGTGCTTCTCTCGTGGAGCATGGACTCTAGGCATGCAAGCTTCAGTAGCTGTGGCCCACCCACTTAGTTGCCCCGAGGTATGTGGGATCTTCCCGGACCAGGGATCGAATCTGTGTCCCCTGTGCTGCCAGGCAGATTCCTAACCGCTGGACCACCAGGGAAATCCCATTCCTTCTATTTCTGGAGGCCCTTGGTGATGGAAATGCTGGTAGCAGTTTGGATAGGCAGGTTATTTAGGAATCACACGCAGTGTTTTGATGACTCAGGTGTCACATTTCCCATATGACCCTGTAACACCCTGGCAATGCTCGGTGGAATGTTGACAAGAGCAGGCTGAGGCATGTGGATCCTGAGTCTGCAGTGGGATGGCATGAATGAGTGACTTCCCAGTCCTAAGAATTACAAGTATCACTGCTTTAGGAGCAATCTAGGCAACAGGGGCTTCTTGAAACTTTGGTACCTAGAAGTGCAACTTCTCTAATTTGGTTACATTTGTCTTCTTAATTAATATGGCTAGTTGTTCCTAGCTCACGTCAGTCAGATTCAGAATTCCCATTACCTGAACGACTAAATTAGTTCATCTGGGCTGCTATAACCAAATACCATGGATTGGGAGGCCTATAAACAGCAGAAATTTTCTCATGGTTCTGAAGACTGAAAGTCTGAGGGCAGGGTGCCAGCATGGCCACGTGAGGGCCCTCTTCCATGTAGAACACTTCTGTTTGTATCGTCACAAGGTGGAAGAGGTTAGGGAGCTTGTGGGCTCTCCTGTATAAAAGCATTGCATCCGTGCATGCTAAGTCGCTTCAGTCGTGTCCTACTGTTTGTGACCCCATGGACTGTAACCCTTCAGGCTCCTCTGTCCATGAGATTCTCTAGGCAAGAATACTGGAGTGGGTTGCCATTTACTTCTCCAGGGGAATCTTCCAATCCTAATCCCAGGGATCAAACCCATGTCTCTTCTGTCTCCTACATTGGTAGGTTCTTCACCACCAGTGCCACCTGGGAATCACATATAAGTACATTAATCCCTTCAAAAGGGCTTCATCCTTCTAACCTAAGCACCTCATAAATTGTAATACTCTCACATTGAGCATTCAGATTTCAACATATGAATTTTGTGAGGACCCAAAGATTCAGACCATGACAATGATCAAACTGGCTTCCAGTCCACTTTTCTTTCTCTTTAATCTTTCTTGAGCACTTAGACCATGAACCACACTAATTACCTTCTTTGATATAGGTCATTTTAGTTTCACAGCAAGCCTAGGAAGTAGGTTCTATCATTACCCACACATTATATGTGAGGACCCGGAGTCCCAGGGTTGAAGGAGTGGAACTAGCACAGGACAAAGCTCCAAGTCAGACCTAGACATCTTACTCAAAAGCTTGTGAGCACCACACACATACATACACTTTCTCTGTTGCCCATTAACTGTTGGAAATTGGACACAGTGCAACCCCGGGATTAGCTAAAGTCCATAAATCCTAGAGAATCTTTCCTTCTCTTTATATTAATCACCTAGACTATAAAAAATAATCTGTCTATCATTTAGGAAACATAAAAGTAAAGGCAGAACACTAATGTCGGAAAACAAAATCATTTAAAAACAAAGGATGAGGGACTTCCTTAACAGTCCAGTAGCTAAGACTTAGCTCTCCCAATGCAGGGGATGTGGGTTTAATCCTTGGCGGCAGAACTGAGATCCCACAGGCCATCAGATAATGCCCAAATAAATAAATACATTAAATAGCCTAAAGAAAAAAAAAGGTGTCTAATAGGGTAGGGAAGTGACAACCATATTTATTGCATGCCACATTTGTGAGACAGAAGTGTGAAAATAAATGCCCACAATTCCTTCCTTGGCCCGTGTCATATAAAGGTTGGGAAGTTAGGTAAATAAGCATGAAAAACAAATATAAAGGGACTCAGAGACAAGCCAAAATTAATTATGGTTTTATGGATCTCAATTTAGAAATGCTGACTCAATTGAATCCAGTAGAGTGACCAGTGGGATGGATTTGGAAAACAAAACAAAATGAAATGAGCTCTGTTGTGGAATTTTAAAGAATGAGTGCAAATGATTTGACAATTGGTGAAGGTATACCACACAATTATATGGTGCTAACTAGCTCAGTCAGGCTAGGAAAGAGATTTATTATGGACTGCAGGCAAGCTTTTTCTATTTTAATCAGATTCGTGTTTATAGACCAATTTTCCTAAAATAATAATAAAAATATCTGACATTTTAAAGTGTTTACTATATGCTGGGCATATATATACACATACATACAGGGTTTATATCTATATACATATTATTTCTTTAATCCTCATAGCAATCCTATAAGGTGCTTACTATTATTACCTTTAAACCAGACTGGTTAATTGAACTGCCTGAGGTCACCTAGCTAATAAATGATGAACTTGGTTTGATTCACAGCCTGAGATCTTAACCACTCTGCTACCTTTCTAATTTCATTTATCTAGAGAGGGTATTCCACATAGCAGAACAAAGAATGGGTGTGTGTGTGTGTGTGTGTGTGTGTGTGTGTGTGTGTGCACGTGCTCAGTCATGTCTGACTCTGTAACCCCATGGAGTGTAGCCCGCCAGGTTCCTCTGTCCATGGAATTTTCCAGGCAAGAATACTGGAGTGGGTTGTCACTTCCTCCTCCAGAGGATCTTCCCAACCCAGGGACTGAACTAGCATCTCTTGCATCTCCTCCATTGGCAGGCAAATTCTTTACCCCTGTGCCACCTGGGAAACTCAAAGAATGAACACTTCCCAATCAAAAAGCCATATTATCAAGTTGTGGTAATTTTCATTTTTTAGATATTTCTGGACTCTGTTTACTTTTCTTCACCTTGATTGTCACCACTATAGTCTGAACTACCGTCATCTCTCACCTGGACAATTGCAACAGCCTTCTGCTTCCACTTTTTATTCCTTTCAATCCTTCTTCAGAAAGATCTTTATGAAACACAAATAGGACCATTCCCCTTCCTCACTTAAAACACTTACTTCCATGGCCTCCCATTGCTTCAGTGTTTGCCTCTTCCACTAGAAAGAGGTGACAGCGCCTGTCTTGTTCAAGTGTTGTATCTCCAGCATCTAGGACTGTGCACTGGTTATAGTATAAGCGAAATAAATTTTTGTTGAGTGAATGAAAAGCAATGACTCTTGAAAAAAATATCACTTAAATAAGAAAGTTAACAAGGATGCAGTTGGATGCAGGGAAGTAGCTTTTTCATAATTTTCACAATTTACTATCACAGTTCAGTTCAGTTCAGTCGCTGAGTCGTGTCCGACTCTTTGCGACCCTCGCAGCACGCCAGGCCTCCCTGTCCATCACCAACTCCCGGAGTTCACTCAGACTCATGTCCATCAAGTCAGTGATGTTATCCAGCCATCTCATCCTCTGTCATAGGAGATGTTTAATAAATATTTGTTGTATGAACAATGTGGACTGGAAGCTGATGAATCAAAGATGACAAATAGTACTGGTTAGGGCAGAATTGGAACAGGAAATCCTAACCATAGTTATAAGAGCTGTGGAGGATGAGGATCCTGTCTTTCATTCATTCAATAAATGTTTGTAAGACACCGGCTATGTGCCAGATGCTATGTGCCAGACACTATGTTAGGCAGCTTCTGCTGTCATGGAGCTTATGTCTAGTGATAGGTCAACGAACAATTCAAATTTGGTTAGATAGCTTTCACAAGGGAGGGCAAGAAGGAGCTGCTTTGGGGAACATCAAGAAAGGGACATTTAACCCAGACTTGGGCTGTCAGGAAGTGATGTCTAAACGGTTAGTAGCTAAAGGTGGAGGATAATGGGGAGTATTTTTGTGTGTAAGAGTACAAAAGCAAGGGAACCACCGGTAGGTTCTCTATAACCTAAGGTTCCTTCTTAACTTCTTCAGCCACTGAATTTTCATTGAGCCCATACCACGCTCCAGGCATTGTGTTATGCCATCATTAAATTTATATGTCAAAACTAGTTGTTGAACAGTGTAAATATAATGTACATTATACATATATAATTTAAATTTTATTTTTGTTAAAATTTTCATTAATTTTTTTTCCTGTTATTCTTTTAGGAAGACACATTTCTGGCCTGGGCACACCTGTACCCCTCCCAAGTGCTTTGTACAATAGATGCTTAATGACTGTTTACTGAATTGACAAAGGAAAGCATGTGAGAGTAACTAATCTGACAACCAGAAAGTAAAAGCCTTGGATCCATTTTTTTCAATAGATCTTTCTTTGATGATGGAAATTGTCTGTATCTGCAACTGTCCAGATATAATAACAACTGGCCACATGACTTTCCAGCACATGAAAAGTGGCTAGTGCAATTGAAGAACTAAATGGCCAAGTGTGTCTAGTGACTAGTACCTAGACAGCTCCATGTTGGTTGGTGACACAGAGGAAACAATCTCAACTAGGGACTGGGACCAGGAGGTTTCCAGCCTCTCCTTTAATACATTGCTGCTGCTAAGTCGCTTCAGTCGTGTCCGACTCTGTGCGACCCCAGAGATGGCAGCCCACCAGGCTCCCCCGGCCCTGGGATTCCCCAGGCAAGAACACTGGAGTGGGTTGCCATTTCCTTCTCCAATGCAGGAAAGTGAAAAGTGAAAGTGAAGTCGCTCAGCTGTGTCCGACTCTTAGCGACCCCATGGACTGCGGCCCACAGGCTCCTCCGTCCATGGGATTTTCCAGGCAAGAGTACTGGAGTGGGGTGCCATTGCCTTCTCCGCCTTTAATACATTGGAGGTTGTTAAAAAATGGCTTCAAAATGTTTAAATTCTGGACTTTCGAATGCCACCGACAGTCATATATATCTGTGCACGATGGCAAGTCATAATTAGCACTTCAGTTACTGAAGACGAATACACTTTGCTTCCTGGCATCCTGAAAAGACACCCAACCCAGCTATGTATGTTGAAAAGGTTGAAGGCCAGGGAACCCCACGTCAGTCATAGCGCCCTCGCTACCGTCAGCGACCCTGAACTGCATCATGGGCTTTGTAGTTAGGGCTTTGTAGGTCAACATGTTCATGACGTCACTACCGGCGTCCCTTTGAGTGGCTTATCGATTAGACTTCCGGTAACCTATTGTTCTCTGGGAAATGTAGTCAGTATATGCCTGCAGGACGTGGGTTTTAGAGGTATGAGAACTACAATTCCCAGAAGGCTACGATATACCCCCGGAGGTAGTTAATGCGCCAGAGATTGCCTCATCAGGCATGCAGTGTGTGCTTTAGTGTCGTGTTAGGCCTGGCAGTCCCGAGAGGGAGGGGAAAGATAGTAACCACTCCTTTGGGGGGATCACCGAGGTCACTGTCGTGGGTTTTCACAGTTTGCTGGGCGGCGCCATGGCGGTGAGTTTTGGCGGGAAGAAAGTTCGCTTGGCTGGGGCTTGGAACCCGTCTGGCTGCATTCTCCAGAGTTGGGGCTCCATGTGGCAGCCACTGTCCTGAAGGGAAGAATAATTTTCTAAAAAAAAGGGGGGGCCTTGCCGCTCACGTTTAAGGCTTGGCTGTTGTGAGGACTTGCCTTTTCGTGCTAGCTGATGAGCCAGGCCCTGGTATCTTTAACTTTACAGATTACTTCATGTCACGTGTGTTATTTCACCTAAGTTTCTAAAAGCTGATTTGTAGAAAGAGTATGTAACATTGATTCCTCCTTCCAACACAAGTTGTTGAGCGCCTCTTTGTAAAATAGACAAACTTTTCTGTATTCATGGTGGTTACCTGTGTGCGCGCTACATTTTAAAGTATGCGGTAAAATATGTCAGGTGCGGGTAAGTGCTGTAAACAAGAATAGATCAGGAAGGAGGATCAAGAATGTCTTTGCCCAAGTGCTGCTGCTGCTGCTTCTAAGTCGCTTCAGTCGTGTCCGACTCTTCGCGACCCCATGGACTGCAGCCTACCAGGCTCCTCCATCCATGAGATTTTCCAGACAAGAGTACTGGAGTGGGGTGCCATCGTCTTCTCCGTTTGCCAAGGTGACAATGTGGCAAAAGCGAGGTAGGGGAGCAGGCCATGCAGTTATATGAAAGAGAAGATTTCCGAACAGAGTCAACCGTGTGAGTGAAAAACAAGGAGGATTGTATGTTTCAAAGGAGGGGTTTTCCAGGGGAGATGGTGATGATGCTGATGGTGTTTGTGTGGTGGTGGTGGTGGTGGTGGTGGAGGTGGTGGTGGAGGTTGACCGATGATTGGATGTAGTTCATGTAAAGCCTTGTAGGTCCTGACTGAATGAATGGGAACTTAGCGTTGTCAGGTGGAAGGGAGTTTGGGATCCATGTTCACACTGCTGTATTTAAAATGGATAACCAGCAAGGTCCTACTGTCCAGCATTGGGAAACTCAGCTCACTGTTACCTGGCAGCCTGGTTGGGAGTGGAATTTGGGGGAGAATGGATACAGGTATATGTATGAGTCCCTTTGCTGTACACTTGAAACTGTTACAGCATTGTTAATTGGCTGTATTCCAATAAAAAATGAAAAGCTTTTTTTGAAAAGAATGGAAAGAAAGGGAGTGGAGATGATGAGTGTAGACCTCTTTTGAAGAATTTTATAGAGACCAAAAAAATGGGGTAATAGATGAAGGTTAAAAGAGGTTTTCTTTTTTTAAGGACAGTAGAAATTATATTGTGGTTGTATGCTTATGGAAATTGTCCTATAGAAAGGGAAAATGGATATAGAAGAGAGCAGTGATGTTCCTGTATAGAATAGAGGAAGTGAGATCAGATCTACTAAGAAGTAGAATTTTGATTCATTTGGTCCCGTTCTGGAGCTCATTCTCTTAATCATTGTACTATCACAATTGTAAACTAATGGGGAAATTTCTTTTGCAAGCTCACTCCTATAATGAAAGTTTTCTAACTCTGATAGAACCCTTATAATAGTAAAGTGTATAAGATAATAAACGTGGAGTAGCATGGATGTTCTTGCCTGGGGAATCCCAGGGACGGGGTAGCCTGGTGGGCTGCCATCTATGGGGTCGCATAAAGTTGGACACGACTGAAGTGACTTAGCAGTAGCAGTAGCAGCAGCATGGATGTAAAATTAGTTTTTACTTTATAATTGAATGTGTGAAGAGTAAGCAATATAATTTTCTTCATATCATAGAAATATTTTATAGAACTTTTGACACTTTTAATCCCTTTTAGTTACATGTCAGAAGACTTTTAGAGGGGACCAGGGGATGTGATGTACTAAAGATAATAAATAGTCAACTTTAAAATTATTTTTAAACTTTTCATTTGGAAAATTTAAGTAGTGAACAAAGTAGAGATAATAATAGTATTATGTATTTCCATGTACCCATCACCCAAATTCAGTAATTGACAGTTTAGAGCCAGTCTTGTTTCTGTTGTATCTTTCCCAGAACCTCTACTTCCCCGTCTTAAGATTCATTTTAAGCAAATTAAGGCACTATATGATTTCATCCATACATATTTTAGTAAGTTTTAAAAAATATAATGAAAAATTCTCTTAAGACATAACCACAATCCCATTTTGATATGCAACAAGAAGTACCTGATGTCCAGTTGTCTCTGTGTGATAATGGTTAGCATTATTGAGCATTTACCATGGGTCTGGTAATATGCTAGGACTTCCCTGGTGGCTCAGACGGTAAAGCGTCTGCGTACAACGTGGGAGACCAGGGTTTGATCCCTGGGTCAGGAAGATCCTCTGGAGAAGGAAATGGCAACCCACTCCAGTACTCTTGCCTGGAAACTCCCATGGATGGAGGAGCATGGTACGCTACAGTTCATGAGGTCGCAAAGAGCTGGACACGACTGAGCAACTTCACTCCCTTCACTCTGGTACTATGCTGGGCTTCCCAATTTGCACTAGTGGTGAAGAACCCATCTGCCAATGCAGGTAGATGTGGAGAGACGTGGGTTCGATCCCTGGGTTCCGAAGATCCTCTGGAGGAGGGCACGGCAACCCACTCCAGTATTGTTGCCTGGATAATCCCATGGACAGAGGAGCCTGGCAGGCTGAAGTCCATAGGGTCGCACAGAGTCTGACACAACTGAAGCTACTTAGTGTGCATGCACACTGGTACTATACTAAGTCCTTCATGTGTGTTATATCTTTTAATCCCCATATTAATAGTAGAAGGTAGATATAATTATTACCTATTAACCTCATTTTATAGATACCCAGAGAAATAGAGGCTTAAAGAGGTTAAGGGTCTTGTCTAGGTTCTATAGCCAATGGCGCTAGGCTATGGCCAGAGTACTAACAGAAAGCAGAAATAAAAGTGAGAAGATGAGAGTTTTTGTCCAGTCTGACCATTTGCTGGCATGATGATCTCTGAGCTTCAGATTCGTCATCTTTGAAATAGTAATCCCTGGTCTGCCCATTTCTTAGGGTGATTGTTGCCCATCTCTTAGGGTTGTTGTTAATATCAAAGAAGTTAGGGTTCAGTTCAGTTCAGTCGCTCAGTTGTGTCCGACTCTTTGCGACCCCATGAATCGCAGCACACCAGGCCTCCCAGTCCATCACCAACTCCCGGAGTTTACCCAAATTCATGTCCATTGAGTCGGTGATGCCATCCAGCCATCTCATCCTCTGTTGTCCCCTTCTCCTCCTGCCCCCAGTCCCTCCTAGCATCAGGGTCTTTTCCATTGAGTCAGCTCTTCACATGAGGTGGCCAAAGTATTGGAGTTTCAGCTTCAGCATCAGTCCTTCCAATGTACATAAAAGTTGTAATAATTGCACAATGCTATACATGTATAGTTTATTAGCTAGTTCAGTGGTTCTTTACTGGAGGTGATTTTGTCCCACAGAGAACAGTTGGTCTGGAGACTCTAGATCAGGACAGTTGGAGGTATGCTACTGGCAGCTAGTGGGTAGGAGCTAGGGGTGTTCCTAAATATCTGGCAGTGCACATGCCAGTCTCTGAAAACAGAATTATTTGGTCCCAAATGTCAATAGAGCTGAAGTTTAGGAACTTTGCTGTCATTAAATAGCCAATTGTTGGAAATTCTCTGATGGTCCAATGGTTAGGACTCTGTGCTTTCAGTGCAGGGGCCAAGAGTTTGATCCCTGGTTAGGGAACTAAAATCCAACAGGCTACGCAGCATGGCCAAAAATACCCCAAACAAAACTGAAAAAACCCCAGTTGTTTAGTTGAGTAACCAACGAAGAAACTAAGACTCAGCTTGATCAATGACTTGCTCAAAGTAATACAGCAAGTTGGTGATGGAGCCAGTATCAGATTTCATTACAATTGACCTTGGTGGTTTTGAGAAACAAGGTTTTCTGAAAAGCAGAGACCTCAAAGAAGAGCTTTCCTGCATTTATCATCCTCAGTACAGTGAAAAGAAACAGTACTAAGCAATTTATGAAGACTGTTGCTTTCATGTCCTTCTTTAAAGTGGGTGACATGGTCATTTTTAGGCAAAAAATATTTGTCATATGACTTCTGTGTCTGTTAGCATTGTATGTGGTGCTGAGGTGAGCATAAAAGTTCTAAAAGATGCTGTCTGCCAGAAGTTCACAACCCAGTTGGGTAAATGTCAGGAATTATTCAGTTGCATGCAGTGGAAGCCAACTTAAGTTGATTTAAGGAGAGAGGAATTTAGTATTGATACACTGGGATTTCATATGACCCATGACCCTAGCATAGGAAGTACAACTAGGCTTCATGAGGTCTTAGATACTTTTCCTTTGTGAGCCGCTTCCTTTGTAAAAAAAAAAAAAATAGAAATTATATTTGACAATTGTGTTGGTATAAAGACACATATGAATATTACGTATTAAAGAATTTTCTTCTATCCCAAAATTTATTTTTTCTCCTGGTTTTAAAAGATACTAAAATATTTTGATGAGCCCCTAGAAGTATTATGGGCCCTATGCAGTGTGCCTGTTCCATCTATAGGTTAAATGGCTGTTATGAGTTATACAGGCTGTTTTAAGGGCTGGGCAGAAGAGATTTACTTTCTTTTGCTGAAAACTGCTTTGGCAGAACCCAGAAGCATAGTTCCTGTCTGAATTCTCCTGGAACCATATGCTTAACTGCCTCTGATGCACTACCCTAAATAAGACTAGGCTTCTGTTGCTCAAGAAGAATGGGAAGGAATGGATATCGCATAGGCAAACTGCCGTCTCTGCCATAGCTTTTTTTCAAATGGTAGTCCTTGTATGTTGGAATTGAGAATTGGTCAGCGTGTATAGGAATAGAGAGACTTAAAGGTTACTTGTTAAAAAGAGGATTTTGCAGTAAGAGGGGGCAAAGGAGCTGAGGTCTAGATGAAGTCTTTTAGAAGTCTTTCAGAAAAGACTGAATCCATGGAGGCCC